>NC_041812.1:24145659-26545659 GCF_900964775.1 Scleropages formosus
AAAAAAAAAAAATAAAAAAGCAAAGCCAAATACAGTAACACACACACAAGACACTAAACGTGGTCTGTGTCATACTAAGTGGGCAGGAGACTGAGGTAGGTAGGCAGGTGTGTGTGTGTGGACCCAATTGCAGGATCTTTATTGTTGCCACACAAAGGAGAAAGCCAAATTCGTAGACGGGAACAGGCGTGGGTCAGTCGATGCTAATCGTAGGTCTTGGGGAGAATCCGATGTCATAGTCTAG
The DNA here is from genome assembly GCF_900964775.1 of Scleropages formosus. Taxonomy (NCBI): domain Eukaryota; kingdom Metazoa; phylum Chordata; class Actinopteri; order Osteoglossiformes; family Osteoglossidae; genus Scleropages; species Scleropages formosus. The sequence continues at coordinate 24,145,904 of NC_041812.1, forward strand.
GAGGCAATGTAAGTGTTGGGAGCTGTGGATGTTAGGAGCAGGAACGAGGGAGTGAGGAGAATGAGGGACTTGGAAGGACGAGTGGGTTGTCAAAGTCTCTCCTACCTCAGGCCCACAAGCTGACAAACCACTGCAGACATGCAATATTTTGATGCGAGTCGCAAAGTAGCACCCGTTTGTTATTAAACTATTGTATGTACTGCAATTCGAATTTTTAATAAGGCTTTACATTTATTCATTTAGCAGATGCTTTTCTCCAAAGTGATGTAGATCTCATAAAAAATACATTGTGTGCATTACATTAGCAGGAAGAGAAACGTACATGCAGATGCACGATTCTTAAGTGCAGTTTGGTTCATATGGTGAAAAGAAACTATGTTCATCACACGAGAAGATGCATTAAACTATCAGAATATCCATAATTCCTGATAAGCTTCCTTGTAATTTTTTTTTTCCCCCAGGGACTGGTTTGTAACTACTGGTTGCATGTAAGTTGGACATTTGTAACTCAGGGACTGTCTGTATTAAGTTTCATAATGAAAGAAAGCTAAACATGAGCTGACCACAGAATTTATAAAGGTAACAGAGAAAGAGCAAACTGCAGATATAAGTGAAAAAACTGATGCTTGCAAAAGACTGAAAAAATCTCTACTCTCCATAATACCTTTCCTCACTTTAGACAGACCGACCATTAAGTAGTTTAGAGAGCTGGACGGTCTGCAGGCAGACACACATGAGGGTAACCCCAACATCACAGGCTACTGGGATAGACACCAGGGACTGTATCCAAGTGCCACCAAAGGTCTGTCTCTGTGGAAGCAAAGGAGGAGCATGCACACGCTGCGTTGTGTGGTCAGGTCCTTCAATGTCTGAGAACAGTCAAGCAGGGGTGTACACTATCCTCCCACAAGTTCTCGACGCAAAGGGGAAGAAAGAATTCTCTCACTCCCACACAACAGCCCTAACAGTGGTAGCTTTACTAGAAACCCCAAGTAGAGAGAGGCCATGTGTCACCCCGTCCTCATGTAAACACTTCTTCAGCACCAACAAGCTTCAAACTGCTTCCTTATTTCATATAACTGCTTTTTACTAATAAAATTCAATCTGGACACCAACAGAATTCCCACAGCACTGTATTACAGCTACAGTCCTGTTGCATAGTTTATTGGGGCTGTATTGCCATTCGGGGATTTATCTGCCTAAGTCCATCAAATACCATCGCCAGCTAAAGGTCAGCTGTGAGCTGGGAAATAAAGCTGCTCCAATAAATACCACCACTGCCATGTTAAGAAAAAGCTCTGTAGAAGGCAAACAGCTGCAAAAGAAGGGGCAATATAATCTAATTTGTGTAAAGGTCATTCACTCCTTTTTAACTATGTAAAATTACCCAACTGATGTACCTAATGTTCAGCTTTGTACATTGCTTGTTCAAACAGGTTCCTTCTTACAGCAATGCCATTTAAGTACAGGCAGCCCAAGAGCTTACTCCTATCACAGTCCCATTTACTACAACTACAAGCCCACTAAAGTGAAAATAATGTAGCCAACATCACCACCAGGAAATGTTACAAAGCGTAAAACAAGGACACACACACACACAAAATTGCCTGCTGACGCAAGTGTGTACATTTTTCTTTTGCTGTGCTAACTAGTGTGTACCTTCATTTGCCCATGGTGACTTTATGTAGGCCTTAACAACCTGTGGCCCTGGGTGCCAACAGGCAGAGAGACTTCCAGAAATAGGGCCAGCCCTGGGGAACGTCACCAGACAAAGGCCCTGATAACAATTTGACAGACAGACAGACAGACAGAGAGAGAGAGAGAGAGAGAACGCGAGAGAACAGATGAGATGGGAATTTCAACACATACAATAATCTACCATGACACAAGCAAATTTCCAGCAACAAAGGTTTGATGTTTGTGCGGAGAAAGAGCGCAACAAACAGCACCATGGCGAAACGACAATAGCTGCCTCCTTTGGAGCATGCCTTTCTGGGTAAATGTGTGTTGGAAGTGGTTCTGACTCTGGAACAACGTGGGAAGCGACAGCATTCTGCTCAAAGGACCTTTTAAGTTTTTGTGCTTAATCATCACTTGCATGTCCTTACGGTCCTTTCTGCGCAAAAGCTACATGCCAATGGTCTGAGTCAGGCGACTCAAGTGGGGCCAAACGAAACACTTCTTTTCCACTGTTCTCTCTCGGTAACAGACACACACACGGAGGCATTCTCACGAAGTGACCGGACCTTGAGGGGATGGGCTGAAGCAGCCAAGCCCAAGTGGCAGAGCAGCATGGAGGAAGGAAGCGGAAGAGTGTCTCGGGGCGCATGCCTGCATCTCTCCTGTGGCCACCCATTACAGCGCTTGGCAAGGGACGTCAGCGCTCTGCGTTATCTGCGGACCCCAACCAGACTCTGCTGGGATTGCATGAACGCTGCTGAAGGAAGTCGCAGGATGATAAAAATGGGCCATTAGGCAGAACGTATAGGAATGTATAAGAGCAGTGATTTCATTAAACTGCTTTATCGCACACTGTATCAAGGCCCTCATTTTCTTACCTCCATAATTCAGGAAGGACTGTTAAAAACATTTTACCATACACACAATTTTTCCCCTTCTTTCAGTTCAGAATTCAGACACAGAACAAAGTGGATTGGACAGTTTATCTGTGGCAATTCTAAATAAGCAGTGTGATTCTCCCTTTCAATCACAGCTCAACAGAACTGTTCTGTGCACACTATACTGTTCACATCAGTCCAGCACTGTACACTTAAAAACAAAACAAAAGGAGACAAAACCATTTGTTGGAGAAAATCACAACTTGCCATTTTTTCTAAATTTATTTCTTAAGGGCAAAGCTTGAACAGTTGGTTCAGAAAAGTCCTTTTGATGTTTTCTGCAAACCATAAAAGGACAGAGGATGCACAGCACAGACCATGGCAGGCGAGGTAGGTGTGTGTGTGTGTGTGTGTGTGTGTGTGTGTGAGTGAGTGAGAGAGAGAGACGTCTGGCAGAACCTAACTTCGTATCCAGCTGCAGAACAGATATCTCCCATGGTGAAATCAGACATTCATTTGAATATAAAGAGAATTATTAAAATAGAACTAAAAAAAGAGAATGCAACATCAGCACTGGGGACAGCTGCAGATAATTCCAGGGAAAAACACTCAGTTAAAACTACACTGCCGTCATTTGCATCCTACATTTTATAAGATTATTCAAGACATTGAAGACAACTGCTAAAATCACTAATTGTGTAAAACATGACAAGAAGTGTTAATCCAAACTGACTCTTAATGGGACTATTTTACCCATTTACACAGCTTGTGTTTTACGAGACCACTTTACACAAAGTGCCATGTTCCAGGGTACAACAGCAGGCCTCCACAAGGACTTAACCCAACAACATTCAGGTGAAGAGAGCCCTCAAAGTTCTCTTCAACAATACAAACATAATCCAATGAAAACTATTCAGTATTACTCTGAAGAATACAGTTCTGTGCACATTAAGTCACACCTGCCACGATTAGTTCATCGGTGCCTGATAAGTTCACTCCTCCACCCAGTAGAACTGGTTCCATGCTTGCTGAGGTGAACCCTGTGGACACAAGACAGTCCTGCCCAGTTGTTTGTATCAAGCTGACAAATTGCGTGCTTGTTTTCTGAGGAACTATCACCCTGGAGATGTGCGATTTGGATGCTCCTTCCAAAAAGGTATCCTTCTAGACCTTATCTTCGGTTTACTAGCAATTTCCTTCCCATGTGCCATTTAGTGCTCTTTCATCAGAGGCTCAACACTTTCACATATCGGGGCACTACTGATCTTTATGACCTCTACCCCAAAAACGATAAGAGGAAAGCTAGCTTTGGGTCTGCATGAATACTCGTTGGCAGGGGGAAGGAGTGTGGCGATAAGAGTTCAGCATGAACTCTTTTATAGATCACCACCACATTTGGACCGTTTCAATAATACCTTTTCATTACTGCTTCCAACGTACCAATTATACTGATCGTGCAGCGCTCTGTTTCAAGGTTCTGTGTTCACGTGTGTGAGTGACAGAGAGTGTGTTCCACTGATGTATGGAAGAGTGACCCAGTCTAAGCAATGTATCTAGCAGTGCAAGTCACCTTGGTGAATAAGGTGTGTGGGCTGATAACATGACAGAATTCCTTGAAAGTCACTTTGGAGAAAAGCATCTGCTAAATAAATGTAATAAATGTAATGTCAAAGAAAACATGACAATTTAAAAAATAACTCTCTAGAGGAACCACCAGCAAGTCAACTCTCACAGGGGGAAAAGAAATAAAGTACATCTCTCTCCCTGAACAGCTTCTTCTCCACATGAGCACCAACAGCTGGTGTGGACAGCTAGCGTGGACAGCTGGCATGTTTACATTTATACCCGTATTTCACTGAAGCTGGAGCATTCAGCATGCACCTTCCTGTGTTTCCACCATCCAGCAGTGCCAGTGGATCTCCGGGGCCAAGACAAGCAGCAGGTGCTGTAGTGAAGGCTCCAGTTGTAACTTGGAGCCTGGAGCTCGATAAAGACCTTTTTCCATGGAGACCATGTAGCAGGAGAAAGGGCAGAGCATGGGGCACGCACCAGCTCACGCAAAACACACACTTTCACTGAGACACACACAGACTCTCTAAAACCTAAAACAGTGTTCAAAACAACTACATTTCTGGGTAGAGGATGTTGAAGACAACTATTAGGTGAAACAAAAACAAGATCAGCACATCTGACACTTTCCCCAAAGAGGCAAAGTGTTAAGCTACTTACGCTGATTTACCCATTTATAGAGCAGGATCATTTATTCTGTATCAGTTCAAGACAAGTATGTTGATCAAGGGTACTAGAACAGGTGGGACTCAAATCCAGTTCCTTTAAGTGCAGCACAGCAACTCTAACCAGTACACCACCTGTTAGTCTCTGGAGCTTATACCACAGAATCCAAATTGACGACAAAAAAAAAAAAAAAAAAAAAAAAAAAAATTACTATTGACCTCTGTGAAACTCCCCCAAGGGTAGGAACACTGTAGTGCTTTATCAGTGTCAGTAACAGCAAGCGTGAGGGAGGTAATGCATGCAAAAACCAGAGTGCTGGCAAAAACAAACTATGTATGTCCTATGTGCTTAATGTGGTCCAAGTGGCTTCCCCTTCACTAAAACAAGCCAGATCACCTGAGCTGTGAACAGCCTTCCGCTCTTGCCATGTATTATGGAACAGCCCTATGTGAGGGCAAAGAGCAGAGAGCCTGCAGTGTAAAATGTTCAGTCCAGTTCATTTCTGCACTGCTTCCAGACAGGAGGCCCACCTCTGTGGTAGCGCATCCACCTCACTCACCTCCTTTTTAAACGTTCAACACCCTTGTGGTTATAAATAAGATTATGAATTGTGCCTCAAGCTAAGGCCCAGGATTTGTGGTCAAACATTTCGGAGAAGAGTTCCAACAGAAATCACCCCGTAACATAAACCACATTCATGTCAGCAAGCAAGTCCTAAGCAGCGGAGAAACCGTTTTCATTGGGTCGGGATTTTTATTGCCATATTATAAAAATTACCCAGAGGAAATGCAACGAGAGAACACGTCTCCTTTCATCAAGCCTATGCTGAAGAGAATGGCCTGTTTTTCATTAAAACATAGTAATCTTCTAAACCTGGACTATAACTATTACTACAAATCTGGACAGTATTGTTATTCCATAGCCAGTCACTGCATCACATGGTCATATTTCACTTGTATGTAGACAAATTTATTTTGGCCAACACCAACTTCTGTGGTGCCCTACAATTGGCTATATCAAATTACAACTGCATAGTATGAGGGAATGGGAGGGGGGGGGAGACAAACAGGAAAAACCACTGACAAAATCATAAATGACTCGGTGGACAAGCTCAGGGTCTGATTCTGACTCTGGTGAAGAGAAGGAAGAGTCCAGCGGCCTGCAATCATCCATCACTGGAAATTTCTATAGCACGTTTGCCTTACACGACTGACTCTACAGAAGCACCATCAATTCAGCAAAGATACTGATGCTCAAGAGGAATCCACGTGGCCTCGCTGGTACACACAGGGCAGGAACACAGAGCACGGACCATCAAAACTAACAGTACGGAAAGGTGTATATTTCCACAGGAAAACACGGCAAACACTCTGCTTACATAAGACAGCAGCAATGTGCCTTTATAACACATGAAGCATGACTATAAATGCTGACACTATAGGAACCAGGATACACAACACACCAGAGCAGTAAGAAACACACATGCTTCATAGTGCGAGAAGGGCGTAACACTATCAGCATGCTGCACTGGTCTGACAGCACTGTATCTGTGCAGAGACCAGAGCGTTTTGGCAGTGTGTGTGTGTGTGTGTGTGTGTGTGTGTGACGACTGCAGTGCAGAAGGCTCACTGTCAGGCTTCTGAGCAGCACATCCTTAAAAGGCCATATGCTGGTTGCACGCTGTGGTCCTACACTTCTGAACACAGGGCCACCCCCCACCACTAATGTGCAAAGGTGAGAACAAAAGAATGAGTCTAATTAGCTATGCAATTACATGCACGAAAAAGTACTAAAAAGCACAGTAACAGAGAAATACACCAAGACAATAATCTTTGGGAAGACAGAGCCTTAGCCATGAAAGAGTTACTTTGTAAATCTAATTAGAGTTGAGTGTTATGTAAATATATGTGAATTTTACACTGTAAAACAGATGTGCAGTTCTGAGCACAAAGATGAAAATAGCTAAAACAGCACATTGCTGTTCACCACCAATAAAGACTCAAAGCTAAATATCAAGAGTAAACATAAGGTTATTTATATACTTTAGCTGAATGAACTCTATAGTTCAGCAGACAGTTAATTCCACCTTCAACTGGCACTTTTATTCAAGGAAACATTCAATTTTTCCAAACAGTAAGAAACAAGTACAGCTATTTGTGTAGTATGTACAAGTACAAACATTACTCTGGGGGGGGGGATTGAATGAATTTGAAAGATGCAGAAAAAGGTGCTGACAACAGCATTCTGTGAGGATGCTCCCTTTGTGAGCAGGTCAGGCATGGACAGGAGCTCAAAGAACACTGATTATGTATGACGACTCCAAGCACCACATGTGTCACATATGTGGACTGTGGAAGACTCAGTTTTACAAATATTTATTTCTGGTGTGAAACGCTCTTGATCTTTTTCCAGTGTTTACTTCACTCTATTTTCAGATCACACATGACTACAGCCCAGCGTGCTGAGGACTTCATTTCACTAAGCTTCGGGAGGGGGGGGTATCAGGAAAACAGAACAATCTGACAAGCATATTGCGCCAATATTTAAATTAATAAATAAAAACCTGTTAAACATGTCAGCTGAACCAAGTCGGTCTCAGTGCAGCTACCAAAACGACACGTTATGAATTATGCGAGTGATACACAACTTCCAGTTTCACAACATGAACAGTCCACATTAATGAGAAATTCAAATACATCTCTACTTTTGGCATTTGCCCCAACAAATGCTTTTTATTTTCCCACTGTCATTTCCACCATTATGCCCTCAGACTGATTTCTCAAACTGCTTTCGCCTAAAAAGTGTTTTGATACACATGATTCATATATTTACACTCCGCTGGTTGTTGTTTTTGTCTTTGCAAGAGGTTCATATTACAGCACACAAACATACACTGGAGCAAAACAGAGCTAAAATCAGAAGAGTTTAATTGAGACAGACCTTTAGAACAATGGGTTTTAAGAAGTCATTGTCGCATGGCCAGATCAGGGCGGCAAAGCAGGCCTGCACTGCATGAGGAGGACAGGTGCCAGCTGGCATGCCAAACCGTGACTCTGCGGGAGGGGTGGGTTAGGCTTACGGATGCCGGTACGCAGCTCCACCCGGCGCGGTCAGTCCACAAAGCCGCAGGGTCGGGGCTCAGCCAGCAGGAGAACAGTTCACTGTGGTCCTTCCACTCAGGGGCCTGCAGATCAGATGAAGCACGATATATGCGTACAGCTATGCTGCAGTCAGAGATGCCGTTGTGTACTCCACATGCAGTCATCTGTCAGTGAGCTGCCCACCATTGCGATGCACAAGATGTCCACAGACAATTTACAAACAGTCCCCTTTATTGATTACGCAGTCATGGGCCAGCTTCCCTATATGGATATATGTGCCGAGGGACTCCAACACACCCTTACCGTTATGTCAATTCTAATGTCCATACCCAGATTTTCCTGCTTGTTTGTTTCATTGATACGTTGACAACAACAATGGGGACAACACTGGTAGAGCTCACCAAACTAGAGCAAAAACCGATTTCTTTTTTAGATCTTTAATTCATCAAGTTACCATGACTCCAACCCGAGTCAATGGCACTTAACTAACCTGTCTCATTGAACTCGATTATAGTATTACTGGATACACAATCTGAATTGGAGCGGTTTTAAGTTACTTTGTAAGCATGACTATATTCTGTAAAACACATAAAAATATAAATCACTTTTAACTTGCCTAATAGCTGCTTTGTTCCCCAATATGTAAAGATCACAATAAGTTCAAGCCTAAGTGCAATAATTTGAAATTAAGCATAACATACCAACTATCAATTGTCTACCTCCAGATGGCCTTGGACAGTTGCTATAAACAGCGCTCTTGTCTAATACACTCTGAGGAATGACGGGAAAAGTTATGGTGGAAAGAGCAAACCGCCACAGAACAAAGTTTTCTCTCGAAGGTGATCAGCCACCATGTCTTAGTCAAGCATGTAGATTTAAGGAACATGGAGGAAGCTCCCTCTGGCCAGAGAGAGTGGCATCATGGCATTATTCTGCTGTCACAGACTGGAAGCATTGTGCGAAAACAGCAGCACAGCTGTGGCCCCCGAGGAATGCTCAAGAAAAGTGAAAACAAAGCAACGGAGTTGAAACTCACAGCCGTTCACAGAGCAACACTCCAACAATAAAAGAAACACATGAGAAAAGAGCCAAATGTCCTGACCCAAACAACAGATGGGTGGCAGTCCATAAGATTTTCTGACAGCCAGTTGTGGCAGTGATGAATATGAAGAGTTCTCTCATTTTCACTGTTTTAATTAGAGCCTGGGTTCCATGAGGCTTAACAGCTGTGTTCTTTGTGTGTTCGACTCCTGTTAGCTGCAGTGCGGGCAAGCTAATTTACCAGTATGGTGACATGAAGACATTAAAACATTTGTTCAAATTATATCTACACCTCTTTGGGGCCAAAAGAAAAAGACTGTCCTTAGCTGGAAAGCAAGTAAAGAGCTGTCAAGCAGAACTGGACTCACAGCAACCATTCGCAGCATACAAAAGTGGTTCACCATATCCTTCGGCGTACGTCCTTGGGATGTGAACGTAGGGAGAACCTGCAAACTTCACACGCCTTGAACTAGAGTCAAGCCAACAGGCAAACACACAAGTCAAGTACCGTTTGCCACCAAGACTACCTGCTGTGCCACCACACTGATAAGTTTTACATCCAGTTTAATTCAATGACCTGACTTTCTGCAATATCTACTACAAAATTTATTCTCAAAGACTTCAGTTGTAATGCAAATATCTCCTTAAAACTGGTTTCGCACATATATTCAAAGTAATTAATTATTGTGGAACTCGTGTCATTATGTTTGAAAAACGCAGCAGCAGAACTTCAGTACTAATGCTATACCTCCAGTCTGATCTCACAAAAGCAGTAACCCAAAAAACACCCCAAAGGTCATCAAGATCATCAAGGTTTCTGATGGAGCCACACTGCTGAACAACATTTCAAGCAACTTCAACACATATTGTACACACAACTGGGGGTGTCATCTATGACAGCCCCATGTTGTCACTGCAGTCTGAAAACTAATGCAAAATTAATACATACGCCCTTCTGTTCCTTTATTTTAGTTTGTAAAAATTTCTCGTTGAATTTAACAAGAGCCTGTGAAACAAAAATTATTCTTATCCTTGACCTCAAACTGATCCCAGAGAGTAATAATTCTGGAAAGTGAAAGTGATTTTGCAACCTTTGCACATCACCTTCATCTATCTTGGGTCATAGCAAAGCAACCCGAGTGCATGAACTAAACAAAATTCCACACAACACTTTGGAAGACGAATTCCGGGTAGAGTGGAGAAAGAGTGAAGCTCTGGCATTCTCTGTAATGTAAACTTTTTGCCTGTGCACTTCAGCAAAGGACAGCCTGCGCATGTCAATTTAGTGCTGGATTTTGAAAGGAAAGATTATGAGCAATTTTACCATTTTACTTCTACAATTTAGCAGTTTTTAAATAATGGATTTTTTACACATAGTTCTTCAGTGTAGTGCCAAAGACATTAACTTTCAATAAAATATCCTAGAAACTGCTTATCCAAAAAAAACCTGACCGGTAACATGGCACTCGTGTCATGTATACAGCTTCAAATGGTGGATTGTGACAAATTAAATTTACTGCATCCACATCTCTCCTTCTGTAATGTATGTTGCTTCAGAGAAAAGTGTCTGTTAAATGAGTAAATGTAATGTAAATGGTAACGTACCATGTGCTCCTACATAACTGAAACAGCCTACAGATTCTGTTCACCAAGTTTACTCCTTACATTAAAACACTCACTAACAAACAGCACTTACACATGTACAATAGGAACACAAATGCATACATAAATATGATGCAACAGTGCTGTTTCTCTGTAGGAGAGCAGGAACAACACACACGGTAGAAGGTTCTCTGAGAAGACAGACCGTTTCCCTTCGGTCTAACACCCCCCGTTGCCCAACAGCTTAACAAGGAGCTCTTTTCCAGCATCCAGGTTCAGGGGACACTGGACAAGCCCTTGTCTTCACCGAATACTGGGGAGTCAGTTCAGATCCCCTGTAATATGAAAGCCACCGCACAGTCAAGCAAAGCTGCCCCTTTTGCTGCCTTCAGAAAGAGAAGCAATGCAACTGACCACATGGAACTGTATCAAAACAAATACACACACAACACATACTCCACCTACAAAACAAAATTACCAAATTGTTTTAAGCCTTCATGTATAGTTGTAAGAAAGCGTTCCTTTCAAAAGTTGACGTTACTATATTTTAAGACAATCCCAACTCCCATAATATAATGCGGAAAAAACCCTGTTTAAATTCAATGAAAGTCATGCCTTCAACATACAAGACAAGCAATCCTTCTAGCTAGCTCTGAAACAATAGTTATAGAATGTGACAAATACACTAATTCAAATGAACAGAAGGGTTAAAAACAATTTTCCTTTTGGATGAATGACTTAATAGGTACATTCTGCATTAAAAAAACCTTCCTGAACATCCAATCCTCCTACATGCAGAATACTCACTAACTCCAGGACTTGGTACTGCACTATGGGGCTGTAATGACGTGATTTACGAGCTATTTAGCTTTTGCAGACTTTCCTCCCTGCGGTACAACTTGCAAACTTCAGTCCCAAACTGGAGAAAACAGAATTCTCCTGTACTGCAGCTTTTGATGGCAATGCAGCTCATCCCTGCAGGCTCCCCATAAATAAACTTTTGTTCTATGGGACTTTTCTCCTTCAATATATACATTCAGAAGACTGCAGTCACAAAATATTATGCAATTTAAATTTACTATATACATCTAGTTGCATACGAGAGCCATTGCGGTGTGATTCATTGCCACAGTGGCGCAAACACCAGGTCAGAGCATCTCTAACAAAGAGCCGAACACAGACCACTTAGCAGGCAGCTGCTTGTTATTAGCAGGGATTATAAATAAGCAAGGTCAGACTGGGAATGAGTAAATAAAATACCCACATGCAATCTATTAATTGCTCAACAACTGAACTCTTTTCAAAGCTTGTGGATAGTATGTTACACGAGGATGGCTTACTGCTGGAGCTGCATCCGCTATTCCTCCCCATGGTGATGCTCACTGTATTCACAGTAACTGCACACACTGCAAATAGGCAGTGACCTTGCAGGACATTCAGTGAAAGCCATACAGAAGTGTGATCAATTACACTTATAAATCTCTCGTATAAATTTGAACTGATTTTGATACGCGATGCAACTTCTGTCCCGATTAACCCTTTTTTGATACTGAGCTATCCCACATTGAAATATCTCCACCTCTACTACTGACCAGTTTTCAATAACAGCTTGGGTTACTTCTCTATGATAACTTGATCTCGATCCACTATGAAGTGTGTTCAATTGGAGTCTTTCTCACCTGGACAGTGGAAGTTATTTACTTTTACTATTTAGAAAATATCACACCCTCTGCCTTTCCAACAAACACACAAAAAAAATAACATGGACATAGTAACTGCATAGCAAAAATGTTAGCAGAAACAGGAGGAAAATAAAGACAGAAAACATTATTAAAAGTACAAGAAAAATTAGTTTTGTGATGTTTTTTTAATAGAAAACTAGCCCTTGTAAAAATGGATTACTTTGATTCTTGAAAGAAACTGTCCCCTGAATCTATCAGAGCCCACAATCATGCAGTAACGTGCATCACATCGTTGTGGAAAAATTGTCTGGGAGAAGACACACAACATAATCCAACTTTGCCAAAGGTACACCTCAATTCAGAGAATCATTCACTTCTCTATTTGTCCAACATATGTCAGCATTCAGTATGCATACAAGTATACATACATACATACCTCTGCAGTTTAAATGTTATCTAACTGTTGGGAAACCTATGAATTTATACCTTCTCGTATTTCGTACATAGCAATATGCCACATAAGTGTCTAAGAGTGAAAATGGAAGGGGGGGAAGAGAATCACAATTTTGACAACTATCAGATGATCCCTCTCCTGTTAGTCAAAAGGCATCAAATAAGGTGATTATAATGAAGTGAATTTACTTTATTATGGTTCAGGACACTACTGATATCTGAAGGCCCACCAGTCAATAACAAAATCAGGACTAGTGTCACAGATGTGTTTCTCATACAGAAACATCCCAAGCCAAACATGTTTCCCTTCAGTGCAGCACTGACTGGATATCACAGTATCTGAGAGTGAGTGAGTGAGTGAGTGTGTTAACTGTCAGAGGGAATGAACAGTGTGGTCAGTTTCAAAGGGATACACACAAAGCACACAAGCCCAAAGGACAGGTTCCATTGTACAGCGAACGAGGAAAGCACCAAGGAGAAGATCCCTCAGCAGTCAGCTAAACGTAATGTGTGTTTACCTTCAACGCGCATTTGTTCAAAACTGCAGCGTGGGCCGCAACCTCTTCCTCGTCAACTTTCCTCTTTCAAAACGGATGCAGTTAAAGGTCCTTCATCGTACATTTTGAGGCCCATAGTGTGCTTTTTTTGTTGTTGTTGTTGACTAAATAGCAGGGCCGGTTCTTGTGCAATACACCGCATGAGTGACGTTAGCTGAAATGCCGGGCAGCACACAGAACAGAAATAGCAAATGCGTGCGAACCTTGGAGCGACAGTGCGGTCCTATCGACATGTATTGCTGTAGGGGGGAAGAGTAAGTTTAGTGACAGCGGTACATTTCCTCGAGCAGCACACCTTCACTGACCATCACCTAAGATTAACACATGCTGTCAAACAATAAAAGGAGTGTACAGGCAGTGATTCATCTCTTATAAGACAAAGCAACCCTTATCTGCAGACTTGCAACTGTACTGACATTCAACACTTTAAAAAAAAAAAAAAAAAAAGTCAGCATTAGAAAAAGAATTTAAAAACATGCCAGAACTTAACACTCGGGACAAAAAAGTTAAAATGGCTCAACAGTTTCCAGTATTTTTTGCTTCTTTCCTCTGTACTGCAGGTCACTTCCGAATTTACATTTTTCAAACACATTGCGTTAACGGTAACTTAACGGAAAAGTGACACAAACGCTTGTTTGAGTGCAGAAGTGCGCTGATTGTGATTGTGTGCGCGCGCCAAAGGCAGGGCCCCGAAAGGCCTATTGTATATTTGCCACAGCTAGTCAGCTTCAAGTTTAACACTGTTCTTCACCCAAACATGTTTATTCGACAAACTCTGCAATAAACATTTGCATCATGAATGTCACCCAGTGTGACGCGGACCACGAGCACAGTCGCTGCAGTAAGATAACACAAGTCGGCAAAAAATACGTCGTTACCAATAATTCATGACTGCTTTTCAGTTACTACGTCCTACCTTGTGTGTATAGAACTGGGCCCCTTATATTTTCTGTCACCTGTCACCTTGATACACCGAATGTGGTAAGGAAACCAGGTAAAAATAAGAGTTATTTGGAACAATTCAGCCGTTTGATACTTCAGTTTCCTCAGGCAAGGTGAAAAAGGCGGGAACAAGGGGAGCGCGCGCGCGCTACTGGTGAGTCACCAAGTATTTCTCTGTACCGATTGATTTTTTTTTTTTTTATTAGAAATCGCGACACCACACTGCAGTACTGAATATTTAAAAAAATTAAAATCACAGACCTTTTAATGGGGTCGGTGTGTTCTCGACAGCCCAGAGCACCGACCACTTGTGCCCGAAGGAAACGCGAGGCCCAAGTGTGTCGCACTCAGCCTCAGGTGCTCGGGGAGCCGCTGATTGGCGGCGCAGTGAGTAGCGCTGGTACCTCTGCGCCTCGGCCGTTCGAATACAACTCAGGTCTGCATCGAGTTTGCGTTTTCGCCCACAGCTCAGAAACACGTGTTTCAGGTGAATTTGTGACTGAATTGTCTGTGCATTGTTTATGCGCATGCCTACCCTGCGATGGACTGGCGTCCTGTCCAGGGCGAGCGCTGCCGTTTCGTCATCTTCCTTAAACAACACCTTCGCAGTGTATGTGGCTCCACTGAAAGGATTCGTAACGCTGTGCGTCACCACTGCCCCCCCCGAGGGTAATAAGCGTGTAATAAGCAGTGGAACCAAGAGCTAGCAGGCAGTTGAATTTCTACGTACGCACACACAGAGAGTGGCTGAAACCGCTTGTCCCAAGCGGAGTCGCGTGGAGCCGGAGCCTAATCCAGCAACACAGGGCGCAAGGCTGGAGGGACAGGGGACACACCCAAGACGGGATGCCAGTCCATCGCAAGGCACCCCAAGCGGGACTCGAACCCCAGACCCACCGGAGAGCAGGACCCGGCCAAACCCGCTGCGCCTCCGCGCCCCCGTTCTACGGAAGCGCATTTATATATTCTATAAAATTGATATTAATTCTTAAAAAATTACTAAATATGATATTTGAAAAGTAAAGTGCCATAACGGTCATATACATTGTTTTGTTTATTAGCGGGATACTTTTTATTCTGGAAATGTGGTCTGCTTTAATTTACAATATGAATATCATTCATTCATCACTTCATTCATTGCAATCATTTGAAAGAGTCAGATATGAAAATTTATTGAGGTAACAGATTTATATAGATGAAGCGCCACATTTTTTCTCTTAATTACTATCAAACACTTCACCCATACGCCGAAGGAAAGATGTTCAGCAGCATGATCATAATAAGTGTGTTCTGATTTCAGAGAGCAGAGGCACACTGACATAAAACATCTGTTGTTTGACTGATTCTAAAACTAAATTATCCATAGTGAGAGAATGATCTTAAGCGTTCAAAACAAACATCCCCCAATATATGGAGAAAAATCAGTCCATTATATTCTGCACCTCTGCCTCCGTTCCTCCGGTGGAAAGGCATTTCTTCACATACAGTATTGAGAAAAATGTGATTCAGACTGCAGAGCAAAGGCTAGTTCATAAATGTGCTTTTTTCCTTTAAAATTACAGAGAAAAGGTTACTCATGCAAAACCCATAAGGCCATAGAATAATTAAATAAATATGGGTTATTTATTTCAAATATCTATAATAATAATTATTACAATTCAATTTTTCATTAAAAAATAATAATCACTTCACTAGTTAATAAAAAGCATGCCTTATTTGTAACGAACATTTAAGAAAACAATTTTATGAACACGGTCAATTTATTTAAAAAGTATGTGCATCTGAATATTTACATATGTACTTCTTCGTTGCTGTTTGAGTATAACCTCTCAAATTAGAAACTTTTCAGCACAGCTACATTTGATCAGTGCCAAATACAAAAAGAAAAAAACACAAGTGTACATTTTTCATATTTTGTCAGACTTGCTATGTAAATAAACCGTTAACAAAACCCTTTAATTTTACTTTAATTTCATTCTATTGAGTGCAATTAAGGAACATTAGAAGCAGCTGCGGTGGGACCTGATTACTTAATAATATGTTCATAAATATAAGTATGAATCAAGTATGTTTACATGTCTTACAGTGGGGGATGTGTCCAGGGGACAAAATCCTGCACACAGGGGACAGAAGGCTGCACACACCCCACCGATGCTCTTCAGGCACATGTGACCAGAAAAGAGGAGACAAGACACTTCATTTATTTTGCCCCTCCCTTGGAAAAATATAGTCAAAGAGACTTACTACAGAATGTGGTTTATACTGCTCCACCAGATTGCATTTCCTACACTACTATGGCAAGGAAATATTGTTTGTTTTGGGAAAAAGTATACCATCTCCTTTCTAACTTTGTGTCAAAGAAAGAGCCGAGGATATCCAACACAAATATGAGCCATGACCTGTTAATAGGCACCATTCACACTTGCGCTGTTACAGCAGAACTGGTGAATAGAGGCCGGTGCAGATACAAATAAAAGAGTCCTTTGAATATTTAAATAAATTCCCTGTGTGCTTTCCTAAACATTTATTCAGTTCTCGGGGGGTCTTGGCTGGATGGACGCTGTGTCTGTGCCACTGAGCACCGAGACACTGTTATCTTATCCTCTAGTAGCATCCAACTCCTCACTCACATCTTGAGCCATTTCAGTTAAAAAGATCCAGAAGGTTAATAAGAGTATTAAGCACTAAATTAAAGGGTTATTTAAGTAACAAGTGGCTTTTAAAAAACTTCTGCCTCTCACAACATCCTAGAGAAGTGTGTCTGGAACACAAAAAAAAGAAAATCTGTACAAACAACAAATTTCACCTGCTGAAACTTCATGATGAAAGATGGGGGGGGGGGGGAAGAAAAAAAAAAAAAAAAAAAAAGAACAGTGTGTGATAGAAAAGCCCTGAATGTCTCTTACATTCGTACACGAAGATCACGTACGATCCACACAGAAGAGACAACTGTCATTATGAGGATATGGTGATCGGGCTGCAGACAATGACCAGAACACTAACTACTCCATTATTTTTATTTTTACCATCTTCGAATCTCGTGTTGCCCAATGACCACGTAGACCTAACAATCCTCGGATGACCCAGGATGCGGACTCCTCCAACACATTTTCTTTACACAGCACGGGCCACTATTAACACTACCGACTGAAGCCGTTTGTAAGAGTGCTCTCTGCTGGAACCTGGCTCCGTACAGGTGTGTGTCTGGGCCTCGCTGACCGTCTGAGGAACTCTGACTCACTTGTTTCCACGTTGAAACACGGGCACGGATGCTGCTGCCTGTGAGCTGATGAAGCCAGCAGCCCTCTCCAGGCACACATAACTACAGTGTTCACAGAAGATGTAGTCCCAGCCAGCCTACACTCTCTCACTCCTGGGAACTGTGGGAACCAGTTTAGATACACCCTGCCATCTTCCAGTTGAGATTATATGTTACGCACTGGGAGGACAATGATGCCCATTTTGGATGACGCCCATCATGTAACCCAGACCCCCAGTGCACTAACTGTTCCCTGGAATATTATCAGCTTTAACAAACTTCTCAGAATGATGAAATAGAAGTTGTTTCTTCCCTGGGTGGTTCTTCACAAGGCATATTCCACATGCTTTAACCATTATTTATTTATTTACTTATTTGGCATCCTTGATCTCTTTCCTTATACAGTTATTTTAATGAATACTACTAAAAAATAAAAATGGTTACAAACATTATCCTATAATTATTATTTCTTGGCAGACTGGAATGGCTGTTGAAGTTATGCCTGCGGGGACTCTTCGGGTGCTCAGGGGTCTGAATTTTCGACAGTGGCAAAACTCGGTGAGCATGTACTGCACTGGACTGAGCTCAGAGTGTGAGAGGAGGTATTTTACTGTGGTTTTTCCAAAACTCGACAGAAACAGAAACTGCACCAGTCTGTCCCTTTGGCCCTTTAACGACCAATCATTAGCGGTGCCTGCAGAAAACACTCACACACCCAGAGGACAAACACTGTCTGTAATCTTTATAGGACAATAACTGTTCTTATGTTTATGATAAGGATGCCTGATCATTCCTAACCCTGCAGACAGCCTAATCTTCATTTTTACAGCCTGCAGCTATGATAAAGTCTTTTAATCTTATCATTCGTGACACTTGCAGTTGCAGAAGTAAGAGACTGTGGCAAAAATCAAGGCACCAATATTAGTAAATCCATTGTGATTAAAAAGAACACATAAACAAAGCGATAAATAAATCTGCAAGTATCATAGTGGTTGGAGCGACTGCCTTTAAATTGTTCAAATCCCACGTCCTGCTGTGGGACCCTTGAGTGAGGTGTCGACCCTCTATTGATACAGGAAAGACTAAACAGCTATTTAAACATTTACAATATTTGTAAGTAGTTTAGTATACAAACAATGTATCCATGAGGCTCTGGGAAAAAGTGAGATCCACAGGAAAAAAAAAACAATTTTGTAATTCGATTTTAGTAATAAGTAATGCAATATACAATTATATATAATAAAATATATTAAAAATATATATACATTTTCATTATTTTTTCCCCCCTAGGACTCTGAAGGTAGAATTCATAGGGAACTGTTTACATGCGTCCATGAATTTCCCAAAAGCGCAGAACAGATTTTACCTGCAAATCAGAAAATGTATCACAGTATGTAATCATGATTATTGTGGAAATTATTTGGTCCGAAAGGTATTGGTCACCCTTATGCTAAAACGATTATGATTACGTGAAATAAACACATAAACGTTTTTTTTTTTATTTTAAATAAAATACAAATGTTAAGTAAATGAAAATGTTGAAAAAATAGTGACAGTTAAATTATTTTAGATTGTGGGAAATGATGAGCAGCGAAACGAAAAGCGCTCCGCTTCATTCCCTGAGCGCGCGCTCTCCACACCAGGGTAAAAAGGCATGCAGTTACGCTTCTGAATCACCACTCCAGAGGCTACACTTTCATTTACTTTCATTTACAGTAGCATGAACACACTTCTACCAGTCATGCGAATTGCTTTTGTGTTTTTGAGTATAAAGGAAAAATTTTGACTCTATACAAAAAAAAAAAATCAGTTTTTTTTTATTTTCTGTTAAAATAATATGAAACTATTTTTTTGAAAACATTCAACAAACAAACAAGAAGCAAAGTTCTGTCTGTTAAAGGTTGCAAACTCCTCCTTTGACAGCAACGATGGAAACTCTACTACAATATTTTTATATACAAACAACTTAAAAGTCACTCATTTATTATGCAGCGATAGCAACAAAAATAGACACTACAAGCCCAGATCTTCAGGATTCCAAATTCAAAACTGTATGTCGGCTGAAAGTATTTAAAAAAAAATAAATACAAACTATTAATAGAGTGAAGACCAGAGCGTAACGAAACGGTGAGGCAAACGTGTGTCTCTTAAGTCTTATATTACAATACTCGTAAGTGACCGCAATCAATACTTCAATTACAATCTTTCAAATACGTCCCAAAACCATATGGATCTGACTAATTCAGTCGGTCTACGATGTTTAGTTACATATTGCATTTAAGTCTCTAAATGAAAATCAGTCAAAAGCAATAAACGCAAAACATGCAGAAAAATATTTACGGAATATAAATAGACGAAACACTTTTGGGAGGGGGAAAAAGGGCAAATATGAAGGATCCCAGGATTGTTTTTTTTTTTTAATAAAAAGAGTGTTATCCGACACGAGACCGAAGCTTCGCTTAATGTCTTTCTAACCCATACAGTTCGAGCCCCATAACCTTTCTATAATAATTCGATTTCTGAATTCGATTATCATACTACTGCTGAAAATAAGACAATGAAAGTTTCGATAAGTACCACCAAATCAATAATAAACAGGGTCGAATATATGTTCTTATATAAAACAACTGAATAGTTTGACAAGAGACAAATTTCCGATTTCACTTACGGCTTAATTTATATAAACAAATACAGACGGTGAATTTAATTATGTAGCGAAGAGCGTCTTAAAATAACACGGAAAACGGACAGATTTTGTCGGCCTCCGCAGTTCCTTGTCAATCACTCATTATTTGAGTTAGAGGTTAGAATTTTGTCTACACTTACACCGCTTCCGAGGGCTAGATTACATATACTGTTTTTATTTGTACGTGCCCACAACTGAAACTGTAACCCAAATAGTATTTACAAATTATCCTTTGAAGATGTATTTAACATGGAAAAATGTGTACATGGCTATCAGAGGACCTGTGTAAACAAAACAGCTCAAACAAACAACCGCCTAAGTGAGCATTGAGTCTCTACACTCAGGTCAACACTCAAAGGGCTCGAGAAAAAGCCCAAAGTTCATATATATAAAGGTCAAATTAATAAATTCCCAGCACTCATCACATGCCAAGAGTCCCGCTCAGTAAATAAAGCATTGCACACTTCTTATCCACTCCCTAGATTATAAGAAAACCCTGAAGCATTTACAACTGGATTTTCTGAAATTGCCATTTATTTATTATGAAAACAATCCATGCTAAAGAGTGACTGTTCTTCTTAATCACTGCATAGCCCAAGTTTGATAAATTGGGCATTAAAGGTGTCTTTCGAGTTTCAAGTGGTGAACCTTTCCATTCCCAACCTGACCTGGAGTCAGTCGGGTGATAAATGTTAAAAAGCACTATGGTGAACTGTTTCAGAGAGCAAAGAGGCCTGAGGGTCGCCACAAAGTGTGGAATCCCGAGAGCTTTACATTTTCATACACTGAATAATCTTAAACCTTAAACTTTCCATTTTGCAATTTTGACTTTCTTTAACCAACTAGTCGAATGACCTAAAACAGCAATATACGGGTAGTTAACCCAGACTCTTCTTGACCGATAGTGCTTGCCATAATTGCGATACCTTTCTCCTAAATGAAAAAAGGATTTTTTCTTCCGTTCTGTATTTAATATTAAAGAATATTAATGTTGAAAAGACGTGAGAACGTTTGAATTGATTTAGCGAGCACAAATGGGTACTAGCAGTGTGCTGCAATGTAAGATGAACTTGCTGGGATTCTGCTAGACAATGCATCTAAAAAGCATGCAGCTGTAAAGCTGATGTTAAGCAGCTGAAAGAAGCAGCCAAAAAAGAATGTCACTTTGCCAAGTGTTTCATTCATAGAGGTCATGGAAAATGTGTGCAGCTGGAATTAAAAGGATATGAAAAGAGGGCAAAATATGATTGAATTGCACAAGTAAATTTCTGTAACTGAAAAATCTAGATCAACTGTGCACTTCCAGTAAGCCTCTAATCTAAAAAAAAAAAAAAAAGATTATTAAAACGTAAATTATTTAAAGAAGTGTACAGGCTGTCAGTCTTTTAAATATTTGAGTGCACTGGAATACATACGTATCTATTAAATGATTTCCCTTTCATTTCCTGCAGAGTACCATTTTCAGAAGATGCATTCTTTTATTAAATACGCAAAGAGTATTCCACACTACTTTTAAAAGCTTCAAGAATTCAACAGACACGAGTGTACCAAAAAGACTTACACTACTCTATATTAAGTGAACGATCCCTCAAATGAAAATGAAGCTGTGAAACATTGCCGGCCTTTTCCTGCTAAAATGCGAAAATCTGCAGTGACAGCAGGGCCACCTTCACGGCCTGAGCTCCTGGCAGCCCTGCTTTATGCACCCACCGGTCATCATTTTGAAAACCAGCTCAGGAGCTCAGTGTTTCCGAGGAGGGGAAGGGAAGAGAGAGGAGTAAAAGCAGGAGTTAGACTGAACCAGAGAAGTGGGCACATGCAGGCGAAGGGTCTCCTTGGAATGAAGTCATGAGCCTTAATTAAAAGCAGGAGGGAGAGGCCGACACGCACTGGGTGGTCCTGGACTGCTCCTCTGATAAATGCATCCTCCCAATCCCGTTCAGAGCAGAAACAAGTACAAATTACACTTTCTCACAAGCTCTCCAGTTCGAAATCCAAAATGCAATGCACTTCCCTTGTGCAGGATGGGCACCGTGGGCTGTATATTTAGTCTGCATGCTGGCCAAATGTCGCCCACCACCTTTGCTCGTGGTCAGAATGACTACTCTGTTTGACAGCAGTCTATAACCGTCACAGTCATCCTGCTCAAACACTGCACTTTTCGAAGTACATTAAAAAAAAAAGCTAACGTGAAGTCATGTCAAGTATTCTGCTTTAAATGTTCTGTTAGACCTGCAATTAATTACATATTATTGTCTGAATTTGGTATATTAGGAATTATTTACCATTTAATGAATTCATTTCAGAGGCCACTGTGTGGTGCACCAACATGATCATGAAGTTTACATTTACATTTATTCATTTACTAGCAGACGCTTTTGTTTTTGTCCAAAGCGACGTACATCTCAGCAAAAGTACAATTTATGCATTAAGTTTAACACAGTTAGTATCCGAATCCCGTACGTTAATAATTTGTCAAATCTATATAATCATATCTGAGGCCGAGTTTCTCCCTTTTTAAATATAACTCGCGCTTTGCTAAAAATCAAATGTGTAATCTTTAAATTGTTACCACATTATGGTTCGTAGTCTCCCCTTTTAGGACAGGTTTCTACTAAATATTTAAAATGCGATGCTTGGAAATACAGACAATTTATTTCCATATGCAACACTATCTCACAATTCAATATTCATGCTATTTTGTACACTACTAGCAACCTACAAAATTACCGACGCGTTAATAAACGAAAATACAGAACAATAAAACTAAAATTGTTCTAAAATAGATGGGAGGGGTCTGTAGCACAGGATATACTGTACAGTATATGCTGTGTATGTATGTGGTATATCCCTAGCGCTGCGGTATAATAAGTATGTATAATAAATCTGTGCGCTCGCCTCAATAACTTGCCTGTATTTCGCGACGTCTGCGCGCGGAAGGAGCGCGCGCGTCCTCCTTCGGCTTGGCGCTGCGGGGGAGCGCTCCCCCCTCCCCGCCCTTCCTCCGCGTCTCCGGAGTCCCAATTAAAAGTGGTTAACAGTCTTAGGAACGATGCCGGCGCGAGCGATGCTCGCACAGAAAAAGGTCCAAATCATATATGTATTTTCAGTACAACAAGGGAAGGGAGCGGTTTCACTTGATTCAGTAGGACCTTTATGTCTGATTTCTATTTCAGGAATCCCGGCAGAAATTGTTTACACGTTCCTGTATAAACATCCTGCCCCACGGATCTGTCTCTTACAAACACGAGCCGCGCTTCTGAGATCAATAAACGTCGCGACCAAATAGAAAAGGCTTTACTGCTAATTGTGCGGCTATTTCGGACTGGGCCGCGTGACACACGCCACAAAACGAAGAAGTGGCGCGGACCGTTAGTGGCGGCACACACGCAGCAACGGGGGTGCTACGTCCATAACTTGTGTGAAATGTGACTCGGGGACACACCGCACTCACGTGCGAATGCGAGCGATGAGAGCACAGTGCGATGCGATGGCGCGCGCGCGTCCGCGCACCGGCTGCGAAGCGTCACGCTTCCGTCCGCGTGAAGGGAACTGCGAAGAAGCGCTTTAAAGAGTGCGTTCTTATTAACGGGTTTTGGGGGCGCGGTGGGGGGAAAACTGCAGGAATATATGTGTGTGAGAGGGCTGAAAGAGGGGTGAGAGAGGGGCAGATGCTGAGGGGCTGCGGCCCCCCGAGCAGCCCGTGTGAGTGGGAGGAACTTGGGCGGGTTTCCGCGCGCTCCGGGCGCTCCTGATCATGCTCAAGAGCCTGAAGACTCCGATGACAAGAGATGAGTTGAAGGAGATCTGCTGGGGAAGGAGAGGAAGAGCACAGGGCAGAAGGTACTCCGCCAAATGCGGCTCTGCGTGCGGCGCTACACGTTACAGGCTTTTGAGCGCGAATCCGGAGCGCGTTACGCGTGCGCTTCAGAAGGGAAAGCCGCCCGATGCGCTTTTCGTTTCTGTTTCACGTTTTGCACCACCCACCGCAATGTTTCAGAAAAAACTAGTCTAGTTTCTGTCGAGGTGTCTCAGGCTGTACAGAAGCGACGGAAATGACGGCGGAGTTCCAGCAGCCATCGGCCCAGGGGGCTCCTCAGAGCAGCTCCATGTCGGCAGCATCCGAGAAGCCCGCGGCGCTGGAAGGCGCGTGTCCAGCCGCCAAGACGAAAAAGAGCAACGCGGGGGTCCGGCGGCCCGAGAAACCTCCCTACTCGTACATCGCTTTGATAGTGATGGCCATCCAGAGCTCGCCCAGCAAACGCCTGACCCTGAGCGAGATCTACCAGTTCCTCCAGAGCCGCTTCCCGTTCTTCCGAGGCTCCTACCAGGGATGGAAGAACTCGGTCCGCCACAACTTGTCCCTCAACGAGTGCTTCATCAAGTTGCCCAAAGGACTGGGCAGACCTGGGAAGGGACACTACTGGACGATCGACCCTGCCAGTGAGTTCATGTTTGAGGAGGGCTCTTTCCGCAGAAGGCCGAGGGGATTCAGGAGAAAATGCCAGGCGCTGAAACCCATGTACAGCATGATGAACGGCCTGGGATTCAACCATCTACCCGAGTCCTACGGCATTCAGGGGGGCGGCGGAGCCCTCTCCTGCCCCCCAAACGCCTTGTCCATAGATACTGGGATTGGGATGATGAACGGACACTTGAACGGTATGGAAGGGATGACTTTGACGGGACATTCGATGTCACACATGTCAGCCAACGGTGCACATTCATACATGGGGAGCTGCACGGGATCCGCGGCCGGAGAGTACCCCCACCATGACAACTCGGCGTCACCGCTCCTTTCAGGAGGGGCAGTCATGGACCCTCACCCGATGTATTCCGGCACGACGTCCACATGGGCTAACTCAGCCTCTCTAAACAGCGGCACCTCTTACATCAAACAGCAACCGCTGTCACCCTGCAACCCTGGTGGGAATTCACTGCAAGCTGGGGCACCGGCACATTCCCTGGACCAGTCCTACCTGCACCAGAATGGACACACCACCACTGACCTGCAAGGTACGAGGTGCTGTCAACATCATTATGGACACAGGTTTGAGCTGTAACCACACGCCATTCACTCCCTTAGTCACACAGAACTGAACAGATGTCGCACACTGAACACCTAAAACACGTTTCATTGTAAGGCATCTTATACACTCTGGTTATTCATCTGTAAGAGAAACCTTCGTCCAAGGCCGCTTGTAAGAGCTACATGACACGTGTTTGCAGTTACCCAGCCTTTTACTCATGACCGTGTAACGGGGTAAGTACCTGCGACGGGAGAGGGATTCGAACCAGGAGGAACCTTCAAACCGTAAATCTTTACGGGCTATAATAAGAGTGCATCGTTTCCCTCTATTTCGTAGGATTTGAAACAGTTTTTCCTGACTGATTGGTGATCTAATCTTGTATCCCTTGTACACCTACAGTAAGATCACAGCGGCCACCTCAACACATCATTTATGCAAATAGGTTTTCCAGGACAAATAGAAAAATGCTGTTTTAGGGATTAGAAAGAGTTTGTGCTCTGAATAAAAAAGATATTATTGTTCAAATCAGAAGGAACGTGTAACGGTCGCAATTAGGGTGACATGATAGTTAAATACGATGTTTTCGGTGATCTCTTACCTGGCTGAGCACACATTATATGATGTAGGCAACAATGTTATTTCATACTAGTACAGTGAGTAATATACCCATTGCACTGAAAGTGCTCATCACTAATGTTTAATACGACACATAAGCATTTTAAATCAAAGGCTTTTTTAAATAAAAGTATATTTCTTCTACAGTTAAATTCAATAGTTTCCCTTTTTTGAAATGCCGGGATGTAAGAAAACAAACCGAAGCCGCGCGCGCCGTGTTTTCCTACCGCATTCCTCGTGGGGCGGGGGGGGGGGGGGGGCATCTCGCTGGGGTCCTGTTTGGACTGGTGCCAATCCGGGGGCAGGAACAACAACCGCGAGCCGGTGTGTGTGGGGGGGGGGGGGGGGGGGTCGCGTGCAGCTTCTCCACATTGATACGAGCACTAATCACTGATCAATCACCCCTGCTGCGGGACAATCGACGAGCAAGAACACGGAGCAGAAATTATATTTTAAAAAATTGTACCGATGTGTGTTTAGCACTCCTCTAAATATGTTGTGCGAAAGAATCGTTGTAACGTTTCTGTATAAGTCTTTTCGCGTAAGTCGTAACCTTGTTCAAAATATAGAGTGTAAACATCTGATTCAATAACTAATACTGGACATTAGAATGCTTATACAGTATTCCATGTAATGCACTCTTCCGTAAATTATTATTCCATATCAAAATCAAAAACATACTAACACCTTTTTTTTTGTTTTTTTTGTAAATTCGATTATGAACTGGATGGTTTGTCGCAGCATTTATTTTAGAGGACAAATTCCTAAAATATGCGTTAAAATATCTATTAATGAAAACGACGGGTGTCTCACAATATTAAAGTTTTTTTTTTAAAAAAATATCTGTACTGATATTCACAATGATGATCAAAAGTACAATGCAAGTACAAAGATACAACGGCTATTTTAATCGTTACAGTAGCTGTAGGTGCGCATGGTGCAATAGATCAGAAAGCAATGAATGTGGTGGGTAACTTTTACTCCAGATACAGTAGTTATATTGTAGGCCTGTGGAGTTTTACTCTCTTTGCTGTCTCCCAGCTGCGCACGCGGTCACCGATCCCCCCTGCCTGTCCTGCCTGTCCCCCTACAGGGATCCCCCGGTACCACTCGCAGTCCCCCAGCGTGTGTGACAGGAAGGAGCTGCTCTTCTCCTTCAACCCCATGGCCTCGACAGCCATCCACCCGCCCGTCAGCGGCTCCTACTACCATCACCAGCAGGTCACCTACCAGGACATCAAGCCCTGTGTGATGTGAGCCCATCGCCCCGCGCTGTGAGCACTGGGGCGGGGAGGGGAAGGGGGTTGGGGGGGGGGCGGTGGGAGTCTCTGGCCGGACAGGCCCCGGGACACATGGACCCCAGCGAGGAGCTCCCATCCGCAAACGATTCTTTCCTCCAGGACTCCAAGTGACAAAGGGACGTGTGCAGGAGCCGCAAGTGTCCAAACTACGGACAGTCCTTCGCAACGCATGCAACTACAATCTCCTCGGTATTACTGAAGAAGGGGACGAGAAGAACAAATGACATGACACTGTTTTTTTTTTTTTTTTTTTTTAAACTGAAAACTATTTCCACTCTATTTATGCCTTTTTTTTAATCCCCCTTACAGTTTTTTTTTTGGCCAAGAAAATGTTGATGTTAGGTACAAACTGCTGGAGGATTTTTACCACCTGAGAACTTCAGACACACCTTTTGACATCACTTGACATGTCATGCCTATCTCAATCTGTGGTATTTTCGGGGTAACGGCAGAGGTACATTAAGCCGATCGAAGGCTGTGTGTCTCGCGCGTGCATGAGTCCGCGCGACCGGCCCACCAAGACCTTCATTTATGTGGAAGAAAAGGGGCACGAGAACGTCACGTTGAGCAAGTGTAAAACTGAGCACAGGTCCGGTCGCTCCTGGAAGATCTGGGACACTTGTTTAGAAGCCCCTTAAAGCGCAAAACCCCTTATTTATTCGGCGTTCCGTGTGAAAGGGAAAAATGCCAGCGTTCCCTCGTTTTACGGGCAATATTTGCCCTTTCTTCTCTATCCATGTGAACGACTGAAGACACGTCACTAAAACAAGTTACCCGTTTCATGCTTGTTTTGTGTGCGTTTCCATAAAGACGCTGCATGACGGTGTCTTTTGGTGTCCAGCTTTCTCAAGTATGTACATAACATAGTCCAACCTGCACAGCACTTGTATAAAATAAAACGTAAAACTTACAGCCATGCAGCTTGAGTAAATCTATTGGAATCGCTTACGCACTAGACACATTTAAACATATTATATATGTAACTATTTTCTCAGAATTCATGTTGTCTTTTAATGATTTCTGTAATAGAATAATAAGATAAAAATAAGTTAAGATAAGGTAAACCAGTGGTCAGTTCATAATTTATTACATATTCAGCCGTACGATCCAATTAAGGGGATAATTTTCCATCCACTAATTAAACTCAGACTGATTTTACTCTCTTTTACCAAATGATCGACTTCGATTTGACCGCAGTGAGCGGATCGATGAAATAGAGCAAGTGTGAAAATATTGACTTAATATTAGTACTGGCGAGGAAATATTTTCAGTGTCTGCGACAGGCCTGACAGCTGTGGAAGAACATGTGCAAGAGGAGCTCCGCCCGGGAAAGGCGCTGTTTCACTGCGCGCATGCGCGATTCTCTGTGTTTAGCACCGGTTTGTATGACGCGGTCAGGAGTACAATAAATTTAAGGGGCCGGGTGGCGGAGGTGGGGTAAAAGAAACGAAATCACGGCCCCCTCCTGTGTGTTCTGCGCGGACACGCGCGAGCTTCACTGAACACGAGGCGGAGTAATTCATCGTCAACACTCACTTCAGAGTACAGTGCTGCTGCTGAACACATAACCTCTGACACACCTACAGTATAATCTCGAGCCAGTAATGAATATTCGCTTTGGATAAATATAAACAATCTAAAATATTTCTCCAGATATTTGCCGAAACACTCTTAATCGTGGTTTGCTCATATTTCAGAGGAAATTATATGAGGAGCTTCACGCAATTACTGTAAGCAGATACTGCGACAGAGTTTCAGTTTCCTCCGGACTACGTTACACTTAAATTTATTTAGCAGACGCTTTTCTCCAAAGCGACTTCCAACAAACTCTATGTAGTGTTATCAGGACACACACCTTCACCAAGGTGACTTACAGTGCTGGATACACAACTTACACTGGGTCACTCATCCATGCATCAGTGGAACACACTCTCTGAGACTCACACGCTACAGGGGAACCTGAACAGCATGTCTTTGGAGTGTGAGAGGAAACCAGAGCACCCAGAGGAAATCCACACGGACACAGGGAGAACATGCAAATTCCACACAGACTGAGCAAGGACTGAACCCACATCTTCTCGCACCATCCAGGTGCTGTGATACAGCAGCGCTACTCACTGTGCCAACATGCCACCCACTTCATTTACACTTCATTACAGTGTACTTTTTTGTAACATCTTTCACTGGGCCAAATGTTAAAAGTGAACGGGCAGCAGTGCACGAGCCCATGATGGCCGTGGATTTCAGTAGCAGTGCTCTGCAAGGCCTCTGCGCAGTGAAGCCCTGTATCACGAGCTGTCATCAGCCACTTACCCACGTGTGAGCAAACCAAACACACCTAGTGAGGACTTGTTGCACGTGCCCAGATGGGTGTGATCGTGTGGGACAGGACATCCACAGCCAGCACGGAGACACACACACTGGTCCAAATGCTAAACCGCACACCACAATGACACACTGGGCCAAACATTGGACCACACATGGGACCACACACTGGACCAAATGCTCAACTAAACACTGGCACACACTGGGCAGCTGCTAACATCACGTGGAGCCAGGATTCACACTCCGTGGCACAGCTGCTGGAAGAGATGGACGGACACTCTATAAAAGCCAGGCTTATTTAGAAGAAGACGACTGCAAAGCGGCCATCCGTCAGCTCATGTCTAAACTCTGGCAATCTGCTCCTAGTGATGCTGTTCAGGCTGGATTCCTTTGAGTCACACAGTGACTGCGCCACCTGCTGGCAGCCATCTCCAACACCAGGGACACGAAGGTCGCAAGCTGAGAGGTGGTCAGGAAACCAGCCAAGGGGCAGAGTACTTGCCTGCAGCACATGTCATTCACTGTCCTAGACATGGTCCAGTAGCAGCTGACCTCCAGCCACCATGCAACTAGCTTGGGAACATATGGGACAGCTGATAGTGCAGTGGTTAGAGGTGCTGTATTTGGGCCCAAAGGTCACTGGTTCAATTCCCCCCTCCAGCTGTAGTACCCTTGAGCAAGGTGCTTGCCCTAAATTGTTCCACTAAAATTACCTGGCTGTATAAATGTAAGTAGCTTAATGTTGTAAGTCACTTTGCTAACTGTAATATCAGAAACCTTATGCCACAAATTCAAGCTATTGTGACACACATTTACTTTTTCATTTTAACTTTCACAAGCACATTTCAGAGGGGCTCAACTGGATTCATACAATGGGTGCAGTGACATGGATCTTGCTGTAAAATGAAAATTAAGCAGCTCTTTAGAAATGAACTCTGCTTAGAGATATTAAATAAAACCACGTCACCTGGGTAGAGGAAAAAATAGGATCTATTATTATTATTATTATTATTATTATTAATAATAATAATAATAATAATATTTACTTCCCTTTGTCTTCAAACCAAACTTCGAACTGTCCCACAGCAAGACAGAGGAGCTCATATATCAGAGATCAGTGTCACTTAAATGTACAGCTCTAAACACCTTTCTGGAAAGTCACCATGATGTAACACATCTCTCCATATATGTAATACATATATGAGCCACTGTCATTTTTGTTAATTTTACCAGAATTTATGCATAGGATCATATATACATACAGTATATGTAAGTATAATGAGACAACACAGGAATAATTTAGTAATGAAAAATTAGCACATTATTCCATCTATCTGAAAAAAAGTTTGTATTCTATCATTTTTACTAGACTACTCAAGCATACAAATATTCAGGCTAAAAAGCATGTAAACGAATGCTGTACCTTGTTCACTGTGCCTAGTATACTACGCAGAGGCCCCGTGGAAACACTGTACAAACCAAAAGATGTTTCGAATGCACGTGTATCTCTGACCTAATTGTTACAAATCACTTCATCCGCTAGAGGGCAATGTTCTCCTATCACACTTCACTGTACTGGGTACTGTACTGAGTACTGCACTGTACTGTGCACTGCAGTTCACTATACTGAGTACTGTACTGCACGTGTCCTGTAGTGTATTGAGTACTATAGTGGACTTTACTGAATACTGTGAACTGTACTGAGTAATGTAGTGTACTATACTGAATACTGTAAACTGTACTGAGTACAGTAGTGCACTGTAGTGAAAACTGAGTACTGTAGTGGACTATGCTGAGCACTGAGTACTGTACTGAGTACTGTAGTGTACTATACCGCGTACTGTGTGCTGTAATGTACCCAGTGTGCAGAGTGTGGCACTTCAACGTTACTGGACGAGGCTCCTGTACTAACGGGATAAATAACGGAACAGGTCTTTCATTACACTGAACTGAATCAAATGACAGAATCAGATGGCTGAAAAACATGAGACATTTTCACCTCCTTAGCCCCGAACTGGTGGACATCTGAAAACATTTGGGATGAACAAACAGAGGAAATATCACAGATTGTGTTGTAGTGTGAAAATGTACATTTAGTGCAAAAAAAAGAAGAATCTTCACAACAGCAGACAGAGAAGTGCTGCTCTGTAGAGAAGCACCGTGTGGGATGAAGGGGGTACCTGTGGTATTTACCTTATTCTTTTTATGTAATCACTGCAGTATTTCATAAGGTTCCATTCTCACTCTTAGTTCCCTTCCTGTTACAATAGAATAAGAGCCAGCGAGTGTAAGCAGAGACTGTGTGTGAGTAGACGCTGTGTATGAGTAGGATCTGTGTGTGAGCAGTGGCTGTGTGTGAACAGAGACTGCGTGTGAGTAGAGGCTGTGCGCGAGTAGACACACCGTATGTAGCCCAGGCACTGGAATGCAGTGCCAGCAGGAGGCAGTAGAAGACAACACTTTCCATCCCTGCACTGTACTGTACTTTCACCGTGTTAATGTGTTCTACCTAGAAAATTTCACTGAAATTCCCCAATTTTTCAGTTTTTGTCTTTGTTACGAAGTGCAGTTCTGTGACATCAATCGACGCACTCTTTCTAAGAGAGTGAGAAATGTCCGCTAATTTGTACTGTGTACTTCAACACTATTTTTCGTAAAAATAACAGGCAATTCTAAAAGAAAAAACAGTTCTTTGATATTATGTCTGCATTATTGAAAGCACACAGTATGACTTCTTGCTGCGGTGGTGCCAGCTCAGAAAAGGGAGGTGAGTTCATGTAGACAGGGAAGAGGACTAGTTCCCTAGCAAGTTCCTGCAGGGGCAATTTATAAACATCATGTAAAAACATTTATATTTGCAAGAATTCACTGAAATTTCACAGATCTGTTGCAAAACCCCAAAAAAGAGAGTCTGAACCCGGGGAGGGGTAGTGTAGGGGACTGCAGTCTGTAATGAGCGCCCATGAAATGTGACCAAAGTGACTGCCATGGACTGAGCAACACAGCTGATGAACGCACTATGAGGAACATGGAGTAAAAGCCTGAGCAACATCAGTAGCATCCCACTCCACTTGGCTCGACTTAATTTCATACCAGCCAATTTGGTTCTAGCCCCCGCCGCCTAATTGCATACCATCCAATGCCGCTTCGGCTCCCATCGCCCGACTTCATACCAGATAATTCAGCTCTGATCAATTTCATACCATCCAATTTGGCTCCGGCCAATTTCATACCATCCAATTCGGCCGTTCAGTTTCGTAACATCCAATTCGGCTGCCATTTTCATACCATCCAAAACAGCCATCGAATTTCATACATTCTAAATCAGCTCCGTCCAATTTCATACCATCCAATTCAGCCACTCATTTTCATACCAACCAACTGAGCTCTGACCAATTTCATACCATCTGATTTGGCTCCGGCCAATTTCATACCATCCAATTTGGCTCCGGCCAATTTCATACCATCCAATTCAGCCACCCAATTTCATACCATCCTATTTGGCTTCAGCCATTTTCATACCATCCAAAACGGCCCTCAAATTTCATACTATCCAATTCGCCTTGCCATTTTCATACCATCCAAAACAGTCATCGAATTTCATACTATCCAATTCGCCTTGCCATTTTCATACCATCCGAAACAGCCATCGAATTTCATACTATCCAAATCAGCTCCGTCCAATTTCATACCATCCAATTCAGCCACTCATTTTCATACCAACCAACTGAGCTCTGGCCAATTTCATACCATCCAATTTGGCTCCGGCCATTTTCATACCATCCAATTCGGCCACTCATTTTCATACCATCCAATACAGCCGCCCAATTTCATTCTATCCGAAACGGCCACCCAGTTTCATACTATCCAATTCGGTCACCCAATTTAATACCAGCAAATTTAGCTCCTCCCAATTTCATACCATCCAATTCGGCCGCTCGGTTTTGTAACATCCAGTTTAGCTCCGGCCAATTTCATACCATCCAATTCAGCCACCCAATTTCATACCATCCTATTTGGCTTCGGCCATTTTCATACCATCCAAAACAGCCATCGAATTTCATACTATCCAATTCGCCTTGCCATTTTCATACCATCCAAAACGGCTGCCTAATGTCATATCATCCAATTCGGCTGCCATTTTCATACCATCCAAAACAGCCATCGAATTTCATACTATCCAAATCAGCTCCGGCCAATTTCATACCATCCAATTCAGCCACTCATTTTCATACCAACCAACTGAGCTCTGGCCAATTTCATACTATCCAATTTGGCTCCGGCCAATTTCATACCATCCCATTTGGCCGCTCGGTTTCGTAACATCCAGTTCAGCTCCGGCCAATTTCATACCATCCTATTTGGCTTCAGCCATTTTCATACCATCCAAAACGGCCCTCAAATTTCATACTATCCAATTCGCCTTGCCATTTTCATACCATCCAAAACGGCTGCCCAATTTCATATCATCCAATTCGGCTGCCATTTTCATACCATCCAAAACAGCCATCGGATTTCATACTATCGAATTTGCCTTGCCATTTTCATACCTTCCAAAACGGCTGCCCAATTTCATATCATCCAATTCGGCTGCCATTTTCATACCATCCAAAACAGCCATCGAATTTCATACTATCCAAATCAGCTCCGGCCAATTTCATACCATCCAATTTATCTCTGGCCAATTTCATACCATCCAATTCGGCCACTCATTTTCACACCAGCCAGTTCAGCCGCCCAATTTCATTCCATCCGAAACGGCCACCCAGTTTCATACTATCCAATTCGGTCACCCAATTTAATACCAGCAAATTTAGCTCCTCCCACTTTCATACCATCCAATTCGGCAGCACAATTTCAAACCATCCAATTCGGGTCCAGCCAATTTCATACCATTGAATTTGGCCGCCCAATTTCATACTATCCATTTTTATACCAGTCAATTCAGTTTCGGTCCCTGCCATGCAAATTTCACATCACCCAATTTGGCACCGTCCCCCTGCTGCCCAAATTTCACACCATCTGATTCAGCTCGGCTCCGCCGCCCAATTTCATACCATCCAAATTGGCTCCAGCCCCTGCTGCCCAATTTCATACCATCCAATTCGGCTCCAGGCCCTGCTATCCAATTTCAAACCATCCAATTCAGCGCCGCCAAATTTCATACCATCCAATTTAACTCCGCCCATTTTCATACCATGCAATTAGGCTCCACCCATTTTCACACCATCCAATTTGGCTCCGGCCCGCCGCCGCCCAATTTCATACCAGCCAATTCGGCTCCGGCCCCCTCCGCCCAATTTCATACCGGCCAATTCCACTCCACTCCACTCGAGTCTCTGCCTCTGGCCACATGGGCCATCTTCCGGGACAGTGGGTCATGAACAAGAATTCTCTCTTCTGCCCCTTAACACTAAAAAACATGTTTTGGGGGAGGGGTTTGTTTGGAACGTCACCACTTTGGGCCTTCATAACAGACATGACTGTTTGTCTGGGACATGTGGATGTCGGCTTGAAGGTTCAGCAGGATTCAGTGGCACTGCACCTCCAGGTGAGCAAAGGTGTACGAGCAACTGCTTACAGACAGCAGGGGGAAGGCACAGAGGGGAGCCAAGGGAGTGTAGCTCACTGTCAGCAGCACATAGCTAATGTTATTACACGTGTGATTCTGTTGGAGAGACGCTCCTGAAGGAGTTCACAGACAGTCAGATCACCAAGGAAACCCTCCATCATCCTCCGGAGGCCAGGCCCCTTTGCAGCTGGGGGGGGGGGGGGGGGGGTAGGTTACGCCTAGTTTCCGCTGACGTCCCGTTGCTATGGCGAGCTGTCTGTGTATGCTCCTCTGGGAGGATGTTCATCCACCCCCCTCCCCAGGAGAAAGAACACACAGGCCGATCACTGTCACACACACTCGGTGCGCGGCCCCTCCTCCCCCACGGCTGAGCCCATCCTCTGTGTCTGGGCAGTTTGCCACCCCCCATCCCCCGCGCTCTGCAGTCCGGCCATCCCGAGCTCATTGCAAACACAGAGCTTACACTGCGAAGTAGCTGTGTGCTCAGCCGAGCGAGACGGCCTCTCTCTCACTTGCTCGCAGTGTGGGGCTGCTGTGGCCAGGTGACCGGCACCGTAGGGAATACTCATGGCAAGAAG
This sequence comes from Scleropages formosus, assembly GCF_900964775.1. NCBI lineage: Eukaryota > Metazoa > Chordata > Actinopteri > Osteoglossiformes > Osteoglossidae > Scleropages > Scleropages formosus. The sequence goes on from NC_041812.1 coordinate 24,181,441, forward strand.
AAGGGGCTCAAGGGGGTGTCCCTGCTGCTCGATGCTGCGGTGAGAGCAGCGGGTGGGCAGGTCTCTCTCCACTTGTCCCTGTCCCCCCGTCCTGTTGCTCATGCCACTACTGTAGACAGCTGCACGCACTCGGCTCGACCAGATGGAGGCACGGGGAGGAGCGGGCAGCCCAGGTAAGTGGGGGTCTGGTCCGTTTTAGTGGCACGCACACCTGTGCGTCTTCATGGAGCAAGAAGAAGGAAAGAGCAGAGTTAGAAGCAACCGCTGAGAGGGGAAGTTGTGACAGTCTAGTTGAGGGACACATATATAGCAAAAGAAATTATTAAATTGCAATGACCACGTTTTCAGGAAAAGATACGCTAAGAATAAAAAGGCAGTAAAAAAACACTGGCGCTGTTCACGTGTCCTGTTTAGTTTAGTTGGAAAGAACATGAACTGCACTAAAGAATAAGGAACGCAGACGGTGAAGCAGCAGGTGGACAGTCAGCAGGACAGAGACTTTCGATTGTGGTCGAGTGGATGGGAGGTCAGGTGGGAACTGGAGCCGTGGGATCGATTTGCGACATTTACACTTTAAGGAATCATCAGCTGACAGGTTTCACACTCAGCCGGCAGTGAGTATGGCAGCCTAACAGTGGAAAAGCGCCGCGCCGTTCCAGGTGCGAGTGAAGGACACAGCAGCGCACAGCAATTGCAGGTGAAACACACACCCTGGACCTCAGCCATGGTGAAATCACGCTAAGCTCTGGTTCTTGAATCCAGGGACAGACATTTCACAGCATGACAGAGGTTTCTGGCACGCTGAGTTTGTGGAGTTGCGCATTTGTTGAAGGTGAAAGGAATCTATCGTGTGTGTGGAGGGGGGCAGGTCTGGGACGCCAGACTGCATTGTTGAGCCTTCTGGAGGTGCTGTGGGCCTAATTCAATGCAACACCGACAAAGTGAAGTGCCCACTTGACAACCTCAATGAAATACCCATATTGGCACCCTGTGGTTTATGTGGTGGTTAGGGGAGGGAATTAAGCCGCTGAGTCTTGAGCCATGGAGATGTATGATGGCAATGCTGGATGTTTTTCTCTGTGGCTTCGTGGCGAAGCCGGTTGGACTGGGTCCAATATATGCATGGGATGTAACATCTTGTCCTGTGTATGTCGAATGGATGGCTGTGTGGCTTACTCTCCGAAGGGAGAGTCGGCTGCACCACTGCACAAGCTGAAATGAAAAGCACCGGAAATGCAACGATTACTAAACATTGTTGCTCAAGGGAGCTCGTTTGGGACCGCCGTCTGCAAAGGATTCTGGGTAAAGTCCTTTGATCACGGAGGGGTTAGGACCTGCAACAAACTGGGGGGAGGTGGGGATGCAGCTAACGGACATGTTCACTTCAGTCTTTGTCACAAGCCTGCTACATTTAAGACTTTTCGGACAAACAGTGCAGAGTCCCTGCGAACAAAGACCCTCTGAGAGCTGCAGATTGTGACCGCAGTTTACCGCACTCAGAATTAAATGCACTTGGGCTCTGTGGAAAAACAGAAAATGGATGGGAATTCGGGAAGGTGAACCTGCTGTGAAATACCGTGGCGCTGTGCTGCATTTCCCCACAAGGCCTAGGAGCAGCAGGTCTGGGCTCCGAGGAAGGTTCCAGAACAACTGTGACGGACCGTCCCACGTGGGAGGGTTCGGGTTAGGGTCCTGCCTCTTGACGGGACGCCCACAGGTCCACAGTCTCAGCATCACATGCAGCAGAAACGGCCAAACTTGGACACAAGGCTTGCGGGAAGAGTCACCCGTCTGGGGGGGAAAGAGAGCACATTGTGAGCGTGAAGCAGGGCGAATATTTGAGGAATCGTCGTCGCGGGAAAGCCACCCTCACAGGGGTCTGTCTCACACAATTTATTTTTACCAAATGAATTTGACCATTTGTTTCCAAATAGCCAGCAATAGAAGGACCAGCTGTTTTCTCTCAACGTCGCTAATTCTGGCTCCACACACACACACACACACACACACACACACACACACACGCCCACACACACACGCCCAAGCAGTGCACTAAAGAAAAGACTTTCTATTTTAACACTGTCCGTAAAGTTTCTGCAGCTGAACCAAATCACTGAACACAAAAATAGACGTACCGTACCAGGTGTGTACAAGTGCTTTTAAAGATACAGGTGTGGCGCTAAATTTTGCACGCGGCGACCCTCAAATTCATTTTCGCAGGAATTTGCAATATTAAAATAGAGATTAAATGGGACAAACACAGCTCCACAAGGGAGCAGACGGAGAGACGGGTGTGCACTTGTAATCACACCCTGGAATTTTTCCACGCCTGAAACGAGGGTCTTCGTATTACAAGGTCAAACCGCTGGAGATCATGTGCTGTGGGATGGAAAAGCTGCCTGTCCAGACATGTCTGGTAGCATCGCCAGCAGCAGGCCTGGGAGAAGTTTGTGAGATTGTGAGGACAGGAAAGAAATGGGGAGGGAGAGAGACGTCACACATGGAGCAGGGTCTTGAAAATGTTCAGCCACTCGGTGCCCCGAGAACAAGAGTTCTCACAAATGCAGAGACGCTGCAGGGATCGCAGCAGCCAGAGACTCTTGGTGCCAGTAAACCCTCCGCAGGAGAGCTTCCCTGCAGTGCAGTGGTGTGACACACCAGCCTTTAACTGCTCAGCTGCCAGTTCCAGTGTGAGAATGGGGTCCCTGCGTCAGTACTCTGGAGCATGGTAGCCCTATTTGTCCAGGTCACCCCTGTGTACAAATAAATTTGAAAATGGCTCTTGGTAAAAGCATCGATTAAGCAGGTGGACGATAACACACCAAACAAGAATTACTAAAAGTTGGCAGAATAACACATTTATTCAGAAAGTTACCATGTGCGCTCTTACCTACGGGTCTGGTTCTATTAATCCTAAAGTCCTATTTTCTCACTCAGAAATGCTGAATCTCTGTTCACATTATAGAAGGGTCTTAAAACTCACCTCTTCCCTGATCTCTTAAGCACATGCAATGTGTAAATGTTTATGCTCTGTTACTTTGAGATCATAACTGTTGAATAACAGATAAACTTTCACACAGCTACTCCTGTAATGAAAATGTTTAATAAAAAAATAAAAACAGGAATTTGATTAGGAATTGATTATTTAGATAAACTTTCACACAGCTACTCCTGTAATGTAACGTAAATGTTTATATATAGAACGTATAAATTATTACTAGGAAGGTGATCAGGAACTGTGGATGTTCTGATGAAGTTTTATTCAGCTACTTGTGTGATGAACAGTTTCCATCCACCATATGAACCAAACTGCAATTAAGAATCATGCGTCTGCATGTATGTCTCTCTTCCTGCTAATGTAATGCACACATTGTATTTTTGACGAGATCCACATCACTTTGGAGAAAAGCATCTGCTAAATGAATAAATGTAAATTTAAATATTTTACCAGCTGCCACTGAAAACAGAATTAGTCAATCACTGTTCTTTGTTCCTTTTTTCAGCATGTGTGTGTGTGTTCTGCTGGGTGTCCTCCAGCTCTCTGCAATCCCATCTCCAGCTGATCTACACTCAGCCTGTTTCAGAGGATGTTAATGGCAACAGCAATAAGAACACAGTGTAAAGCATGGGACAGAACTAGGAGCCTTCATTCAAGCATATAACGATGAATGAAACCCAGAAGGAAACGGTGTCCTATAACATGGACGTCGCTCCCTCATACTGCTCTCTCACCTTTCTCGGCAGAGCCAAACAAAGACGCGCAGAAGCTACGGAGGCCTTCCAGCTCAGGGGAAGTGAACACAGAACCTTCCCACAATGCCTCAGGAGGAGCGGAGAGAGGATTTCCGGTGCCCATCTCTGGGCTGCTTCAGGTCGCAGAGAGGAGACGTGAGTACAGGGTGGCTGGAGGGATGCAGACATGGGTTATTGGTCCCACTATACTCATTTCAGTCTTTTTTTTTTTACAACGTGTGTATATCTGTCTCACACTGAAGTGCACAGTACCCACTCATAAAACACACAGATAAGAATGGGGGGGCATTGGGAAGGACGGGCCATTTATCTTAGAAAGAGGACGAGTCCCAGGGCGCTGCCCTTCTCACGCTCTGCACCCAAACTCACTCAAGAGGTTTTTTTTTTTTTTTCACGCCCTTCAATATTCCTGGTAAACCATGTTTAATAAGATGTGCTTCTTTGGAAAGGGTCTCTATGCATGACCGTTATGACCATGACCATAACCATAACCCAGCTCTTTCACCTTCCTATGCATAGACGTGCATAAATATTCATCTGGAAGATACTTTTGTCAAAAGTGCTACAGTTTTACTTAGCAGGAGCACAGTGACTCTTCCAGCAAGTGGACTCGCCTTCTCCAGCTTAAACTGTGGGTGTTGACAGCCACTGCGCTTGGCAACCCAGTGACACCCAGCTGTGGACTCACACAGGGCTCATGGTGGGGATGGCGCATAGGGAGCCCCGGCTCATTGTGCTTTGTTACCACACCACTGAAAGGCACCAGTGTGTGGCCTGCACAGGGGACGTGATCTTCCTCCCGTCGAGAGAGCGAACAGGAGGCCACAAACATACCACACAAGCATGCAATTGTGTGTGGACCGTCTCTAAGGCAATATAGACACGCTAGGAGACTCGGTATTCGTAACCAAAGACTCAGTGTGCCAGGAAAGGAAGACAGACACACACACACTTTTTTTGAGACACTGGCTTCCAAGGGTATCTCCCATAGTAAATGTACAGTAAGGGTCAGCAGATGCCATAAAGGTTAGAGCTGGGTTCAGATCTCACCCCCTACTGTAGTACCCTTGATTGAGGTACTTACCCTGAACTGATACAATTACCCTGTTGTGTAAATGAAGAAACCAGAGTAAGTAGTTCAGGAGAAACCTGTGAGCTAAATTAACATGATAGTAATAACTGGACAGTGGTTTCACTTTCAGCGAATTGTTCAGCTTTTGCAATTTGTGCAGCTCTGAAGAAATATGGTCAAATCATTTTTTTCCTGTATCATACACGAGTATGATTTATTGCAGGATAGAAATAGCTCCCCCAGGGAGAGCAAACACAGATGGGAGTGGGATTTGTGCCAGCAGTGGACAGGGTTAGGGAGTGTGTTGAAGGTGTGCAGTGAATTTGGACTCTGGATAAGATTTCTATGTTGTGTGATGCTGAAGCAGTTCTGGGTGAGTCTTACTTCCACATGCTCGTGGTGCTCATGGTCCCACCCATATGAAACTACTGCAACGGGACCTGTCGCACACAGGAGGAGCCACCGCAGTGTTTCCTGCCGCGCTTCCTTCTCACACTCTGTGCATCAGTCCAACCTGTCATTCAAATTACTTCCCGCTTCACACACTTTACGTTTCACCAACAGAAGTACTTGTGACCTGCTAGTTTTGCTTGCTCCGGCCCAGCAGTACCTACAGCCCGAGGCGAGACCTCTTTCAGTGACTCCCAGTTTTGCCTCTTCCAGTCCCAAAATAAAAAGGCAGATTAGCGAACCTTGTTCGGGATTTTGCTCCAGTTCTGTTTTTTTACAGTGCAATCGGAGACACCTGTAGCTGTTCTTTCACGCACAAGCGGAACGTAAAAGGCGTTAAAGCAAAACAACTCAGCACTGATGTGCCCCACATAAAATGCATAAATCACACCTAGGAAATAAAGTAAGTCAAGAAAACAAGGATATTTTTATCAGATAGACAAAGTGCTGTTTTCAACCGAGCAGGACCATTAGAATAGAACACTTCTATGACATTTTTACCGCATGTTTTCTGGACAGACAATAGACTATGTAACACAGTTCCTCAAAGCATATGCATACGGTGCAGCTGCTGCAAAGCATGTGAACCCTGTAGGGATGGTCTTTATTCCAGAATAAAATATCAAAATAAACTGATTTAGATTAAAAGAATCTAACTCGTAAAATAAATTTATACAATGAATAAATGATTATGATTTACACACCTGATTCTACTTACCTCCTTGGTTTAATCAATGACACTTGGGGTTCGCTTATTTTTGCACCTGCACTAATTCTGTTTTTCTGCTACACACATAGTTTCCTGTAATACAACATATGGAACTGGTCATTACAAACCTGCTGTTTCACATGAGAAAGACTGCTTCTGAGTCAAAAACGATTTCCTGGTAAAAACTAAGCGACACAAGAGCTTCACATACTTTCAAGCAGCACTTCATGTTATCATAAATATGTATACCTTTAATCCCTCTTCACAGCTCATTTCAACATGAGCTTGCATAGCTGCAAAAGGAGGACGTACAGCGGATTACATGCTGAGCCTTAGGAGCAACCTCAATACTATAAGCACAGAGATGTGCACTGATACGATAAAGGAGGGATTAGTTCAGGAAGGTGTGTGCGTATGTGCACACACACGAGACATGTGGCAGATAGACTCAGATGTGTGAACTAACGATGAGCCATCAGATGGAGAGCCCTGTAATTAACAGCACTACAGGCGATTGCACATGGTGTGACCGATGGTTGCGTCCACCCTGTGGTCCGGCCCTGTACAAGGAAAGTGACTCTGCCCATTATCTCTCAGCTGTTTACCTGGAGGGGAAGCAGAGCTCATTAGGGGACATTAAAAGGCATCACAAAGATGCATTTAAAGCATTTTGTTTCGGGATGACCATGCAATATCCAGATAGTTAAGTGACACTTAAAGCTGTCCCTCTGACATCCACCCTACGGAGCTCGTATTGTCCCCGGGGAGTCAGACAAACACTAACTTATTTTGCCCGTTTTCTTTCGTCAAGTCAGCAGTCCAGCTGTTGACTGGCACACAAGACACATTTCCTTCCCAAAATGAACTAAATACCCCATTTTTGTTACAGAGCAGCTGAGGCCACACAGGCTGTGTTGCAGTGCAGAGTAACTGTAGCATGTAAGGGACTTATGTGTGATAACAAGAGGGCAGAGTCCCCAAAGCAAGACACTGAGAGGGACCAGAGACTGGAGTGGAGGAGTTTTAGTCTCTGCTCTGGTTTGCTTCTCCCCAAAACCCTTGTTCAGTAAAATACCACTGAAACCACACTTTGTGTCTTCCTGTTGTGAGAAGACCCAGCCATTTGCTACAGTAATAATATGTAATTGTTTTTACAATATTTACAGTATCTGATGCTTTTCTAAAGCAACTTACAGTGTTAAGCTGCTTACAATTATTTAGAATTTAGACAACTGGATAATTTTACTGGAGCAATTTAAGGTAAGGACCTCGCTTAAGGGTACTACAGCTGGAGGTGGGATTTGAGCCTGCCACCTTCGGGTACAAACACAGGAGCTCTAACCACTACACTACTAGCCTCCTTCCCCTTCTCCTTCCCCCTCGAGCAAGGTAAATAGGATACACTGGATTATAAAAAATTAAAAAAAGACAAGACAAGTTTCTGTAGAGAGCTCACTGAAGTCCCACTTGGGATGATACAGAAGCCGCTGGAAGCTGTTAGTTGCTGACAATGTTGCTTCTTCATTTTGCATGAGTCATAAACAACTGATCCTGTGGGAGAGTTTTGATGGTAAGACTCAAGGATGGGGAGGAACATGGGCATGCAGCCAAACAGCAGGAATGGTCAGAATGAGAGAACCTACCACCAGCCTCCCTCCTAACTTCTTGACTCAACATTCTCAGATTAAATACATACTGGAAAACTGAATCTCAAGGGTTCAGTCACACAGACAAGTAAAATTTATTTTGCACTTCACAATCAGCAGATTTTTGTATAGACTAAGGTAAAGAAGTCCCAGGAGAACAACACCATAGCTGCTCAACTACCCAGACCTGGAGCAGATGGTGCAGTGGTTAGACCTGCTGCCTTCCACTCATAGAATTAAGGTTCAGATCTCACCTTCTACTATAGTACCCATGATCAAGGTACTTACTCCAGTAAACACTACCCAGCTGTATAAATGGGAAAAATCACAGTAAATAGCTCAACACGAAGTCATGTAGAAGAAAAACATCAGCTGAATGAATAAATGTATGCTTGGCTTTTACTGCCCCACCCCATAATCAGAGTTCTGTAAGCGTGTTGTTCTTAATGAATCTTAAAGTGGCCCCTGTGCCTTAAGAGAGTGTTATGGAACACCAGCAAAAATTTTTACTCCTATTTTTACTCCTTCAAACCCATAGGCTTCCTCTTCATTTCACCGTAAATGCACATTGTAAAAAATCTCTTCTTTGGTTAAAATATGCAAGGAAAAAAATAAGCCTAAACTTGTCACCAAAAAGGGTTCTGGCACAGTGGCAAACACACAGGACAGGAGATTGTTTTGACACTTCGGTGGACACTATATTTGTGGCGGGTGAAAGAGGTATATTTCCATTTATATTTATTCATTCAGCAGACACTTTTCTCCAAAGCCACGCTGATCTCCGAGAAAATACAAAGAGTGCATCTAGGAAAGAGAAACTTGGATGCAGACAAGTGATTCAGGAGTTCAGTTAATTTGTCACAGTCCACCACACTAACCAATATAATCAGTATACGTCACAAGAGTAGCTGATTATAGCTTTACCCATTATTCAGCTATATCTGATCAAAAAATTATTTAAACATTTAGACATTCACCATGCACTTAAGAGATCAGTGGAGAAGTGTGTCTGAAAGAGGTGAGTTTTGTATGCTGCTGCACTGCAGATCGGTGCAGGTGAGAGAGGGCCACTGCTCTACCCCCAGCCAGGACACAGCAGCTCAGCCAAGCCAAGTCATCAGATCCCTCCAGGATCTACCAGGGCCAGAACAGTCATCTGTTCTTCACGTCAGCAGTTCAGGACACTGCTGACCTAGAACCAACCCAGACCCAGCTTTCAGAAACTGTGTAAGACCCATAACCAAACACTGCTGGTCATTAATGAGCTGCATCAGGCCTTGATACAGGCTTATATGGCACAAAGGCCAGATGCTGGACAACCCAAACAGTTGTGGACAAATGACAAACCCACACACAGTCTCAGCCTCCTTGTCTGTGGTGCTAAATGACCGTCTCCTGGAAGCAAAGCTCTTATGATTCAGTGCTATCAGCTGAAGATACAACAGGAGCTCTTTTTTCACATGAAGAACATGGAATTTAAGATGCAGAGACCCTGACTGAATAAGTCTGAATGACTTTCATTCTGCTCTATTAACCTGCTCTCCAGTTACAAATCAGTAGGTAGGGGAAAACTGCTGATCTGCCAGTAATTTGTCATGATGGAGTACTTCATGAGGGACTAGAAGTTCTAAATCAACCTGGAACCGAAGGATGAAACTTCTACAGTTCTTTGCAATGTGCTCAGTCTATAATATCTCATTTTAAGTTCTAGTGTAACCTACTGCATGAAGTGAGACAGGCTTGGCCCACAAGACAAGTAGTAAAATTAGTAAAATACAATACAATTAGGTTCTCACACAGCAACCGATACCTGAGGGATTCAGCGGAAGCTTATAAAAGGAGCGGTAAATAGAGAGCAGTCCAGTTGAGTCTGAAGAAGTAGGCTGATGCTCTCATGACAACGTCTATGGTGCTCATCATTCTTTTCCGCCTCCTTCTGTGTCCTCCAGAGCCCCTGAGCAGCGTGTCCTCCCTGGAGGTGCACTTTGACCTCCTAGATCTGACCGAGCTCACGGATATGTCTGACCAGGAGCTGACCGAGGTCTTTGTCGATTCAGATGAAGAACACCACAATGAATTGGCAGCAAGTAAGTGAGCCTTCCAATTACCATGGTACCCCAACCTACTACAGAGTATCCTGTAAACTCACCCCACTGAATTCAAGTTGTTCACGTGTCATTTCCCTCCATTTCCCAGTAAATATTATTTGTTTCAGAATCTTTATATAAAGCTCCATGGGATATATTTATATATAGTACTTTAGTTTAAAGTGTTTCCATGCTGAGGCTGATTCCTAAAAACACTTACTTTGATAAATCAAAACAAGGTGGTTTAAAAGCAGTGCTTTCAGCCCTACTGGATAGATCACCCTTTCACAAAGAATACCAACCAACCAACATCTACAACCGCTTGTCCAGAGCAGGGTCGTGGCAAGCTGGAGTCTAACCAGGGCACAGGGCACAAGACTGAAGGGGGAGGGGGACACACCCTGGATGGGATGCCAATCCACCACAAGGCACCCCAAGCAGGGCTCGAACCTCGGGCCCGCCAGAGAGCAGGCACTGGCCAAACCCACCGCGCCACCGCACCCCCCTTCACAAAGAATATACAAAACTATTTCTAAAAAAAAAAAGCACTGAAAATAGAGCATAACAGATCACGCTGGTTTCACCCCACCATAACTTTCAGTTCATGTATTTATGTTTTTGGCCGGACTGCTGAATTGTCTCGGAGGTACTGCACCGAGCTACCGTACGGAGGGCTCGCCTGTAATGGACACCCATCATCAATTAAGTACACTGCCATTTCATCTGTTGTGTGAAAATATGGTGATGATTGAAGCGCTAACCCTCATTTACACCTCATTTTAATCACATTTCATTCGATCTGTTTCATTCACGTCCCAAAATGCCTCTGTAATCTGCAGGCACCTGGAAAGAGCATATGAGAATACGCACGAGCCAAATAAATGGGCTTTTCCCACCGCGTTAATAAAATCCTAACAGACTTTCCTTTCATAGCACACCGGGAATTGCATATCTGGACCTGTTTTTTCATTGCCCAGACAAGCACAATGACAGCTACTTCCATGGAATAATTATTTAGCAAAAAGCGATACTGGTGCTTTGCCAGCAGAGCCATTTGCATCCAGCCAGATACATGCACTCGCACTGCCAAGACTTTACTTCTGCAGCAAAACACTTACCACAGCTGCCACAGACATTACCGCAGTAATACAATATCAGCCACAACATCATTGTTACCATATAAAAAGTTCAAAGAGCAAAAAGCACGTAATGAGCGTGTAATCCCTGTTTGATGTGCCAGGCCGTCAGTTTTAATACAGATGGAATCTCTTTTGGCAATATATTTCCCTGAATGATTTCAAACAGCAGCTTTGACTTCGGAAGCCGGTAAAAGAGTCTCTGCCAACCTCTAACTAGAGAGCAATGAGCCACATTAAAAACACTTGCAGTGTACAGTTGTGCAGCCCTGCTCTACAGACTGTCCATCCATTCAGTGCGAGGTTGCAGAACAGCAGCTACCACCCCGTCAACAGCACATGAAAGCATTTCAGATGAGAATGCCCCTCGAGAGTACCAGGCCATTCATAAACACAATAAACCGTGTAATTACAGCACGTCCCCACCATAGCAGCCTCTGCACCGGGTTCTGCAAAGCTCAGCCTGGTTGGTCACAACCAACATAAGAAAAATTCCTCTTACATTCAGACAACTTCCACTGAAACTCCACCGTTTCAGGGTGTTTTCCACAGTTCACTTACGAAAACAATGGCCAGCATTAAAGGATTGTCGCATTTCAAATATCTGCTTTTATATCACCGTTACACACACACACACACACACACACACACACACACACACACACTTTCTGAACCGCTTATCCCATACGGGGTCGCGGGGAGCTGGAGCCTAACCCGGCAACTCAGGGCGTAAGGCCGGAGAGGGAGGGGACACACCCAGGATGGGACGCCAGTCCATCACAAGGCACCCCAAGCAGGACTTGAACCCCAGACCCACCGGAGAGCAGGACCCGGTCCAATCCACTGCACCACCGCGCCCCCCCCCATCACCATTATATAATATTCTAATAATAGTTTATTAGAATATTACAGTGGACAGTAGAAAACTTACATATTTCACAGATCATTATTGTCTCCAAAGTAACTTACAATGATGGGTTTGTACACTTAGGAATTTACTCAGTTATACAGAAGGATCATTTTTAATGGAGCACTTCAGGATAAGCACCTGGATCAAAGGTACTACAGTTGGAGCAGGGAACTGAACTTTGAGTTCTTTGACCAGAAGACAGTAGTTCTAGCCTCTGGTAGGGGAGTGGCATTACTTTATACATTTATAACTAATAATGTTATCAAAAACATCAGTGAATGTGAGACACAGCAAACAAGTAGGTTTCACCTGACTGGCAGAAAGGCTGAAAGATAAAGAATTGTTATAGACTATGCTGAGGGAATCCTTCTCACGCTTAGAATCACCCCTGGAGTCTCACATCTGACGGCCACGTGGGAGCCGTACTCTTGGTCTAAACTCACTGCTCTGAATAATTCAATAGTCTCCTGGAGAGAAATTCGCTTTTTTCTCCCTTCTTTCAACATCATTCCCCGATGATGTAGAAAAAAAAAATGGGCTGTGGTTTAAAGATGCAGCTATAAATCGACAATAAACACTTGTAAAAAAATCTTAGACCTGGTGCAGCCTCCCTTTTGGCATCATTGCACAAAGAAAGAACTTTTTCACTGAATGTGTTCACATCTAGTCTAGTACAGAAAACCGCACCGTGGTGTTATTGGGTGGTAAGCAGTATTCAGATGAGCATTAACATGTCATCCTGTGTCTGCTGCTGCCCTGCTGTCATACCCTTGGATAGGTATTTAACAACCTAAAATACAGTAAAATATGTATAAAGTTGTAAACTCTCAAGTCTGTGGAGAAAAAGAAATTCTAAATAAAATAAAATAAATATATCTTTTCCTACGTGCTGATCAGAATCTCTGGGTTTATTGTGTTGTACGGTGTCATTAGCAGAAATGGAAAATGCTGCTTTTAATGATCACTTGTTATAGAACGAGTCCAGGTCACATTAATCAGTGGCTGTACTGAACGAAACAGCCCAGACGATCCGGTGACCTTTAAGATAAGTCACTATAAGGAGTCATACAAAGACTGATGGGATTGGCCCCTCTGACACCTTAAATGAAGACTCATGGGACTGCAGATTATGGACCACATCCTTTTGCTCCAGGGGTGGCGAGCAAAGGGAAAGCTTAATGAGACAGGGGAGGGGTGTCAGGGGCATGCCCTTATAGGGGAGAACCAAATGAGAGCAGTGCACCATGGGTTGCTCCACGGCCCATAAGCTCCTTTAATCGACCCCATAATTGCACACATAACATCTCCACTGTTAAACAGCTGAACTAACCAATAAACAGAGAGAAAAAAACAAACAGTAACACATTAGACAGTGTGGTCATTCTCGAACTATGAACCTGTTATAATTGTGTGTCCACTGGAGAACTCCACAGTGCAGCAAGAACAGCGAACAGCTGGGAAAGATGAAGGCAGTTTTAAGGTGACATTTGGGTGCATTCAATGTTCTGCCACAACTCAATAAGCAGCCAAGGCCCAGAGCTTCTCGCAGCATCTCTGCACCCATATTCATGAGGACCGCGAGTCAGTCGGGGTGGTGCCGGGGTCGGGCAGTGCCGCGCTCATACAGACAAAGACTGAATCTGTCTCAGCAGTGCCCAGTTTTTTTTGAGAACTATGGCTGTGGCTCAGACACACACACACACACACAAAGCTGTCAGAATCCACAAAATCAATAGCAACACTTTGGACGGGGAACATGGAATATGAGTACGAGGGGAGCTGTGATTTACAGCAGTGATAACCTTTGAGAAAGAAGTACTGAGCAGACAGTTTATCAATCCATTTAAGAATGATTAGTAGACAGTTTTACTTTTTGTAATGTCCCACTTACTGTGTTCATCAAATACTGACTAAATGTGGGAAAACAGAACTGCTGCTTTTTTTCGGAAAAGCTCTGTTGATTATCTTGACATCTTCACAGACCTCTACAGTAACTATTATCACACATTTATGTTTTTATGAAAACAATAATGTTTTAGCTCGACAGTGGTGATGTATGCAGCTAGGTGACATTAGAGACCGGGAAAAGCAGCACATCTGTTGGTAAACAAACACGTGATAAAAAAATTACAACGTGTCATTCATTCATCAGGGCCATGTATATTGTCCTAACTGAAGACAAGAGTTAAAGCTGCAGCAAAGCTCATCTCTCAAAGCACAAAAGCATCACTTATTGGGGGAAAAAAAAAAAAAAAAAAACAGTCTGGTTCCAATGCAGGCTAATTTCTAAACAGGATTTGTGAATTTCACATGGATAATAAGACATGGTGGGATAAACTAAGCAAGGCACTGATTTCAGGACTCGGAGACTTTCGATCTCAGGATCTGGGGATATAATATACACCTGCCTTCTTTGGCATCATCAGCCAAAATAAAAAGAAAATCAATCACCATGTTTTCAGCACTTGAACTGCACTGTGAGAAGGGGTCTACAAATTGAAAAATAAGGAACTGGGACTCTGGAAGCAGTTACGGCCAAGAGAAAGTACGGAATATAAAATAAATACCTACCAGTGCAGAGCGGCCCAGAACCTGTAGCAGGAGCTGGTTTCAGGCCAGATGGATGTGGGCCGTTTGAAGGCCATCTGTGAAGCTCTGGTTTCCGTCACATGGCAGCCAGGTGGTGTTATGCAGGTGGAATCACTTTCACAACACAGCAGTCTGCCACATCCAACACTCTCCCACACAACCTGGAAAATCAGGAAAAAAAAACATTGATTTACAAGTGTAACAACTTAGATGTATGAAGGCAGAAACCTAAGGTGGCAGCAGGTGGCATAATGGCCACAGCCACTACTTACCACTCAACGGATCCAGGTTCGAATTCAACCAGCAGTGTAACCGAGCAGTATAATTATCCTAAAAATTGTCTGCATTACAAATTACCCTGTTGTATAAATAGGTAAGTGCACCAATTGTAAAAAGGGCTAACATTGTGAAAAAACAATCTGCCAAATGAATAAATGCAAGTGTAAGGATTAATCCATAACTGTCAGAATTCTAATAGGTGAGTGCCAACAAGAGCAGGAAGTACCTCTTCAATAACCTCTCAGAGGTCATCATCACTATCTGACAGTAAATTTAAGGGTATTTCCAACAGCGTTATTGACCTGTCTTTTGGTCTTGCCATCGTGTAAATTGTGGCATAATAAAGTAATAAAGTAAGATAAATAATATTTCAGGTGGAGGGGGAACTTGCTTGTGGATGTATTGTTAAAATGCTTGTCAGAAGAGGCAGTTAAATAAGAAAATAAGGATAGAAAGCAATTTTGTTCACAAACCTTAAGTTCTAACTTGATGGCTCTCGACTGTGTGTACAGTGTCCTTCACAGCTTGGTCTCATTATCCCTCAGGTTGCCCCACTGACGCTCCGGCTCTTCAGCCTCACGGTGACAGTCGTCTATCAGGTCTGAACAGCGATGCCGAGGCATAAACTGTCTTTCAAAAGACAAATTGACACAGACATCAAGAAATGTAGGAAGGGTACTATAGCAGGAGGTGGGATTCAAACCCAGGTCCTTTGATTGGAAGGCAACAGCTCTAAAGGACCATGTAGAGTTAGAGACACTCAGGTTGAGCTCTGGAGAGGAATGCCTCTAAACCCCTGTATTGCTGTGTGCTGCCTCACCAGGCCACCATCACCCGCCTCAGCCCCGAGGAGGGTACTTGCGCTCGCCCTCGTGGAGCCGGTGCAGCAGAGGAGATGCAGGGCGGGAGAGAAAACGCCAAAGCGAGTCGGACACCAGGGAGCCCTTCCCGCGGGCGGAGCGGCCCAAGCAGCCATGAGCCAGGACCGTTGGCGCTGCGGTCGGTCCATCTGTGCCGACACAGCCCTGCAGGGAAAGAAACCTCTGCTTTTAGCGAGGCCGAGAGAACAGAGGGTCTGTGGTGGTGCATGCTGGGATGTCGGTTTGTCAAACTTACAGCGATGTGAAGATTCAGCTGAGAGACGAGCTTCCGCTTAAGCGCAAAGAGACTACTAAACCACTGAAGTAGTACACTTCCCTGAGCCTCTTTTCTTTCACCTTCCATGCTGACCAAACATATACGCAAAACAAACCCCAGCATCCCAGAATTCAGAAAACTCAGAGGCACAAAGGGCATTTGAACACTTCCAGTTAAGGAGAATGTCCCAAGACAAAGAGGAGTCATCAGAAATGGACGGTCCATGTGTCCAGCACAAGGCCCTCTGCATCTGTGTGTTGACTTTGGTTTGTTCAGTGTGGAAGGGCCCTTTAAGACAAATTATAAATAACGCAGCTGTGCCATATGTTGGCATGGTGATTAGCAGCTCAGTGGACCGATGGAAAGCTGTGGTCGAGGCGACACAGACAGTGCGAGACGCCCAACCTCCCTTTCCCTGTACTACACCGTAACGTGAACACAGACTCACAAGTGGGTCCATGGGCTCCAAGTTAATGTTTCATTAAACCCTGAGAATTCAATAAATGAAGTTACAGATGAACTCGATTCGCACTTGATTTGGAATTTGGGGTGGATTTGCATTTTATGTATATAATAATATATATAATAGAAATTACTGTAAAATAGTAAGTTAGATAGTTGGCTTGACTGTGAAGCTGTTTAGAGAGGAGATGCACTGGGCCACCAAACCAGATGGTAGGTCAGTGTGCAGCCCTGAGGGTGACGCTCTGGCACTCAGGGAAACAGCGATGTGTTGGGGCAGGCTGCTGACAGGAGGCCCTAGGGGCCATGAGGCACGACATGATGCGACACACGGGAGAGAAAAAGATGCCCTTTGTTGCTTACCTGCAGCACCACTCGCAGCACTACTCGCAGCACCACTCGCAGCACCACTTCGCAGGAGCTGGGGCAGTCAGCACAACAGCGCCGTAGAGGACATGCTTTTCTACAGAGGACACACTGAAGGACACCAGAGAGAAGATGGGCCCAACTGAGAATTAAAGCTGATAGCAGTACTAATGTTGAAAAAATAAAATTAAATGAAATTAAAACATTTGTTATAGTCTCATTTTTAAAATTAAAAAAATAGTGTAGCCTACATTTGGTTGTGATATGAAAATATACTGACTCCTGTTTGTGTTTTGAAGGTTCGAGTTACAGGAGAGCTCAGGAACAGCCAAGTACAGAACAAAGGTCAGAAAGGCTGTAAGGACTGTGGCCACGCTGTGTGTCCAGTGTACCACAAACACCTGGACTTTCACCAGGAACCAAAGTGCCTGCGGGGTCTCCAGCTGTGGACATCCTGTGGCCATAGGTGTCAAAAGGCAGGAGGCTGGCAGGCGGGTGAAACCAGATCTGTTCCACCATGTGTCCGACTTCACGCTTCACTGATGAGACAATTAACATGCAAGTCGCAGCACAGACACCAAAAAGGGCACATATTTCAGTTTCTTTGTACAGCACAGTATAAATACCAAAAGCCATGATGAGTTCAAGAGAGAACAAAGAGCCTGGATGCACAGAATCACCAGGCCCTCGTCTCATAAAGAGCATTTCCACTCGTGTGGAAAAGAGCACACTAACAAAACCAGTTTAATATCACCTTGAATATGCTGATTTTTCACAAAAAAATCATAGGAATGTCTTACCATGCTCCAGGCACTATAATACACAACTTTACAATGTGAATTAAAGGCACAAAAAATCATATGAAATAGAACAAAATTCCCTCAAACTTTTACACTATTGTACACATCATTTACACATAATGAAAATGCAGATGGGTTATGGACATGCCTGAAAATGATACAACAGGAAGTACTACAGCACAGATCACAGAACCCTGGCTAGAAAACACTGCCAGTGTCTGAACCACACCAAATGTACTCAGTGGTAAACCCATTCAAAGCACACAGCCCAATAAAGCAGAGTGTATATAATCTTTATTGCAATATATTCTACTGATACAACTGGAATCCAAAATTACAGATAATGGAGTAAAAGCACCACTTACCACTTATCAATCTGACAGCCCCCAAACCCATTCTGTAAGAAACAGTACACTACCTTTTGCTGAGAAAGGATGAGAGAACACCTGCCATACTGTAAAGCCAAAGCAGTTCTGCCCATTCAAATGTCACAGCAGGCCTTTTCACATTTGGTCCACTGACATTTCCATAATCATTACAAACATAAAAACAAGGCTACCAGCTTCCTATAACAGCCAGGGCCCAGCGAGGCAGCGTGACCCCCTCTCCGCAGCCTGTGTACAAACAACACATGCACAACAATTCAGGCCTGAGCACTTTAGACTCCACTGCTGGGCTCCCCCATCACAAGAGCTGAAGGTCTAATTGAACCTGAGCAGCAGGGACCTCTCCATAACAGCTGGCCACTCGCTCACATTACAATTTTACAACAACATTTTATGGCCTTCAGAAATGGAAAAATTGCATTAAATGCTTGAACAAAGAGCAGGGGTATTTCTGGGAGCTAACTTGGGAGTAAAGTTCCAGAAGCTCGAGTCAATTCCATTCCTGGTTGAGACCACATTTATCTATATGTGGAACTCCTGCACTGAGGGAAACGGTATCTGGCGAATCTCACCGGAGGGTAGGAACCAGGAGCCTCTGGGTGCTAAGGACCAAATGTCATGGTGATGAGGTGCTCATGGGTGGCTATGCCCACCGCGTGAAAGCTGGAGCAGTAATGTCATGGCCCATTTTACTCTCAAGCCTTCAGTAACAACATTGAATCACTGCACAATGGCCCTAAGTAAATGGGATACTGCATATAGAGGGAGATGTGGCATCGGTCTTTCCCATCCGTACAGCAATGATGTGACACAGTAAAGCAGCAACAGCAGGAAGTATAGTCATTGCAGGTGGTTGGAGGTTCAAGTTCCACTCCAGCTGTAGCACCCTTCAACAGGGTACTTACCTTAAATTGTTCCAGTAAAATTATACCGCTGTATAAATAGGTAAATAATTTTAAGCTGGTCTGGAAGGGGAGAAAAAGAAAAAAAAAAGTGTCAGCTAAAAAAATAAAATGTAAGTGCTATGAAATTCTGAGATCCATAACTGCTAAATGAACTGTAGATATTCACAAGAAATTCAGAAAGTTCAGATTCAAATCTAATGCAGTGAAACATAACTGACATGGAGATATAAACAGAAGTTCCTGAGACAAGAACTTAGAATACATTTATAAAATTGATACAGTTAAAAAAAGCTTAAAGATAGCTGAATTTAACAAAAATAATGTAAACTTGTTTAAAGAATAAATAGGTAACTTCTTTAAAGACCTTTAAGTTATTGACCTTATTCACAAGTACTTCTCTGCTGTGTTATGTAACATGTAATGTAATGCAGTGCAATGCGAGATTCCACAAAAATATCTACTTTACATGTAATGAATAAGATATTTCTAAACAGGACCTGTATTTTCATGGTACAAACATTAAAATACACTTATACATTCATCTTAAAATACAAAGATTATTTCACAAAAGGGAAAACAATTCAACAAAACACTATATTCTCTAATTTTAAATATACTCAGACCTTATGTGGGCACAAAACCTTACATTAAATATGATGCAGACTTGCTGCATTCAACATAAAAACAAACATAAAAATGCCCAGACAGCTGCTCCAGCAAAGGCATTGAAGAACATTCAGCTCATCCAGTGTCATCCATCATTGTAATGAACTGTGGCCTGGCTCCTGCATTCCCAAATTCTTGCATAGACAATCGAAAGCCACAAGGTCTTGAACATAAGGAGGCAGTACAGTGGATCTCTGACCCATGATGCACTGAAGTGGCCCAGAGAAGTTCTCTCTCCTATGCCCATTCTACCGTGTCCTCTAAACAGCCTGGCCTTCCTGTAGGGCCTCCTCCCGCTGCCTGTTCCAGTCCCGCAGGCCCAGGGGCAGGCTTGTGTCTTCGTCAAAGCTGCCTGTGCCCTCCACAAACTCCTCGTAGGTAGACTTCTCCTCAAAGGGCCTTGGACCTAGCAGCTCCAGCATGTCAGCCTTATCCAAGACCTCCTTCTCCAGAAGCCTCTTGCCTACCTGCAAAAAACAGGGTATCACGTGAATTGTGCCGTTTTAAACTTGACATAGTGCAACATCGCAAACAATGTAGCTTTCAAAAGTTTCTCTTGTAAAAAAAGAAATTACATAAATAAAACTATTTACAGCAGCTTTGGTTCTGTGCCCTGATTTATTAAAAACCTCAAACAAGGAAAAAAAAAAATACACACAGATGGCCTATAGAGCACAAGAGGAAAACAGGATCTGTGCTGTGTGCAACACCATGCTCCTGACCCAGCCTTATCACAGGTTAGAGAGTGACTTGTAGCAGTGGCATAACCAGCTTGTGAAAAGAAAAAGAGTCAAGACAGTTCATTTTATTTAAGAGTATTCCAATAAGGTTCCCCAAAGCATGATCGAAATGACAGCACTCAAATGAAAGACTACTCAAGTTTCTCCTGCCATGTCTCCTACCTTGTCCACCAGGTCTCTCTTGTCCAGCACTAGGCTGCGGGTTCGCTCAAACGCAGCATTAATGAGGTCCCGAACCTCTTCATCAATCAGCTGTGCCGTGGCCTCACTGTAGGGTTTCTCTGTTAGCATCTCGCCCTGCTGCGGAAGGTCAAAAGACATCTGGCCCACCTTGTCGCTCATCCCAAACTGTATAATCTGGAATGACAAAGGCACACAGGCTTCATCGGCTTCAAACAGCAAGCCTTAAACGCAGTGTTACAGCCTGTATGGGGATGCAGAGCTAGCATTCTTCTGCAGGTCAATTTGGGATGATCAGATTCACTCATGTACCACTTTACTTACAAGAAACATTATACAATAATGATCACATGGAAGTCTTCACTAAGCTGAAAATGGATTGTGGAAGCAAATTCTCATACCATACAAACAGATGAGACCACTTCATTTGGCTCTGTGATATCAGGCCATATTAAGAATAAAGATTTCATGACTGAGCAAAGTGTCTAATCACACATAATTTCAAACTTCTTTGATTACAGGAAGTTGCATGGGTTTCTTCCATGTATTCCCGTTTCCTCCCACAGTGCAAACATGTATTTCAGGTAAAACAAAAATGCACATACTGTATGTCTGTGTGTGAATAAGCAGGTGTATGCACAATAACCCTGGGATGGACTGTTATCCCATCCAGGGTGTACCCTACCTCTGACCATAAGCTTCCAAGATGGGTTCTGGATGACAGTTCAACACAATGAATTTCCATTTGTATGCTGATCACACACACAGCTATAGGTTTCCTTTAAGCCTGATGATCTATGACATGTGGTGTCTTTATGTAATTGTTTTACCAATATAAAAATACGGATGAGAAATTTTTTTTTTTTCCTTCTAAATTCCAGTAAAACAGAGGTACTTATGGTGGGTGGTGATGCCAAAGCTCTCGACGCAATCACGACAATCTTTACAACAAATGGTATTCAAGCGTAGACTGCATCAAGAACTTGGGCGTCCTGTTGCATGGAAAGCTGTAATTTGTATCTCAAGTAAATGCTTTGACTAAGTCATGCTTCTTTCAGTTACTTCTTTCACTGCTGCGAGAACTGTCACTAGAATTAGTCAGTATGACCATGTAACACTGGTACTTAAATCGTTGCATTGACTCCTGGTCACATTTAGACTTAAAATCCTACTTTTGCCCTATAAGGCAGTACATGGCATTGCTCCAGCTTACCTTTGCGAGATTATTGATTCTTATATCCCAGCACAATATCTTCATTCATTGGATGCAGGTTACCTTAAAGTACCTGTGATCAATAAGACCTCAGTATCGAGCCTTTAATTATAGAGCACCTAAACTATGGAATACTCTACCAGTTACTGTCACAAATGCCCCGTCTGTTTCTGTTTTCAGATCCAGACTAAAGACTTGCATACAGACCAAATACATTACATTTACTGAGACATTCCACCTTGAAATGTGATTCCACTTTGCTGTCCCCCCTTCCCCCCACCAATGCAAATTAAATTTACTTATACGTTACAAATTACCATTTCTTCTTGTTGAGCATGGTCTTTCTACATAAGACCTAAGGAGGCTGGCCGGCGGTCATGGACGCACCCCCCATGCTGACTGAAGATGATGACCAACTGCCATGATGGACAAGACGTACCATGCTAAGATGGGGATTTAAGCTACCATACAGCAACAAGATCATTATTACTTGTTAACTGACTTAGAATTGTTACTTAATCTAGAATGCCCAGGAGGGGTGGGGAGCCACTGGCCCTTGGACCCCCAGAGGTTCTTTCTCCCCCCTTCCTTCGATTTTTGTTTGAAAGTTTTTATTCCTTTTTTCCATGGCCAGTAGGCATAGTTATAGCTCTATAAAAGCATTATATTATGATAGTTTCTAGTCAACTCTCTTCTATATTTCTTTGTCTGATGTTTGTTTTTATTGCCTTATGCCTGTGTTAAAGCACAGCTCTCTATAAAAATAAACTGACTTGAATGACAGCGACCCAGCAAGGAATGCAGGTTATGAATAAAGGACGAATGTTCACTTAGTACTAGAATGTTCACTTAGTCTCCTCAGAACAACGTTTTAGAGGTTTACCGAAATCCTATCCGGACAACGACAATCAAATAGACGGACAGCAAAGGAATCGTCACACTACCTGTGCATAGGCTGACTGAGTGATTTTTTTCAGGTCATCCTGTGCTCCAGTGGTGACCCGGCCAAAAAAGACTTGCTCGGCCACACGGCCCCCAAGCATCATGCACATGCGGTCGAACAGCTGCTCTCGCGTGTACAGGTACTGCTCCTTGGGCAGATACTGTGCATAGCCAAGGCCCTTCCCACGGGGGATGATGGACACCTGCAGCAATGACACAGAACACACAGCCATTAATGACACAGACCACAAACACTGAATTCTTTGTCGTTTGTTTTGCTGAAGTTGCAGCTTTCTTTTGATCCTATACTCTGGCATCCATTAAGTGTTCTGTACAGCAGCTTGAGTGGGCGCACTGATCCCAGCACTGAACAGCTTTATAATCTGCTCTGTTGTGACCCTTGAGGCTACAGAGCACAGCAGACATGATGCTGCGCACGTTTTCATTTCTCCCCAGACTCCACAGCATCCCTCCTGCTGTACAAGGAAGCTGAACAACCATCTGAGCTTGGGGAAGATGACACCACACCTTCAGTAAGGGATCAGCATGCTTCAGGAACCAGCCCACGACAGCATGACCAGCCTCGTGGTATGCCACTGTCTTCTTCTCAGTGGGCTGTAGGACCTGAGTTTTCTTCTCCAGACCTGTAAGCCCAAACAATATTAGCTATCAATCACAAATAACATCATTACTTAGTGCTTCTGGTGATTTTTCTTCTAAAGCAACCATGTTAGATTGTATCAGTTCAGAATAATACCTTTTCTGAGGCTACCACATGAGAGAGTAGGACTCAAATCCAGTGCGCTACATGCTGCCCCATACATATGGTGTTAAAGCCATGCTCACGTGTGATAATATTGTGCTGATCTTGAACATGAACAGGATCTGCTCACTGCAATGGAACACTGTTGCCTTTACCCTAAATGACTTGTGAAATATATTGACCAAGCAACCAAAACATTGACTGATGACTTAATGGAGATAACTGAAATCCTAAATAATCAAGCAGCTGTGGCTGACTGCGTATCTGAGATGCTGTTAATGATTAGGGGCCAGCATGGATGCAAGGAACATGTGGATTATTAATTAAATGAAGGCATTTTTGAGAGACACGGTTGAACATGCCTTGTTAACATCACAGAGATCACGTGAGCAACTAAAGGCGGAACCTTGCAGAGGTGACTGGGAACTGAGGATACGAGAATGTGGACCATCGGGATCACACTGCTCTCCACACAGTCTAGCGGTACAGGACTAACATAGAGCTGTGACTCGGACTTCACGTTCGTGGTCCATCCGCTGATGTGGTTTTATCTCCCGAGACACACCACCACCACCAAAGGCAGCGCAGCTCACCTCCAATAACCCGCTCAATGGCCTGCTCAAAGTGCTTTACGTCAACCGACGTATTAAGATCCCTGGCAGCAATGAGGGCTGCCTCGTTGCACACATTAGCAATATCAGCTCCTGAAATGAGAGGGACCTGTAATAGGCCAGGCTCTGAGAACAATGCATTGCTGGTTGAGATCAAAGGTCAGGTGAAATGAGAAAGCATTCATAAAACAGCAACCTGTAATGCCCATTCTGATTGCATGTCATTGCTCATAACATTGATCAGGGTTTCAAAAACACCTAAACATTAGGCAACAATAAGACCCTTTGCTCTCCATCCTTCCAGAGGAAAGGAAGTTGAACTCACCAGTGAAGCCTGGTGTGAGGGCCGCCATTTTCCTGGCCAAAGCATCCTTGTCCATAGTGCTGTCCAGCACCAGTGTACGCAGGTGAACTTTGAAGATGGAAGCCCTGCCCTTGATGTCAGGTGGACCTGTTTAAAAGACATGACACCTCACTGCTACTGGTTACACAAACATACTGCTTACAGAATCAATACTCTTTTTCACAGTAAAAAAGGGATCAATAATTTTATGATTTAAGGATGAAATATGGAACACCAGCAGCAAAATCTTTAAGGCTAGAGAAAACATAACTCTACATTTTATCAAAACTCCAGTCTTTCAAAATAATATTTCCTTGTTATGGCCCAGAATTCCTCATCAGAACCACACCTATGTAGATCTGCCGGTCAAATCTGCCAGGCCTCATGAGGGCTGGATCCAGTATATCAGGTCGGTTGGTCCCAGCCAGCACAACTACATTAGTGCTCGTGTTGAAACCTATGAGAAAACAGGAGATTACAGCTTATTGCTGACTTTAAAGCAGTGATTTTATTGTTTATAGAAACATCAAATACACAATATTGACTTGTCATATAACAATCTGTGTGAAGTGTTTGTCCTGAGCCTGCCAAACAGCTCATGTAATAAATAAATAAATAGCAACACACATACCATCCATCTCCACCAATAGCTGGTTCAGTGTATTTTCCTGCTCGTTCTGGCCACCAAAATTGCCCTGGCCCCTCTTTTTGCCCACTGCATCAATCTCATCAATGAAAAGGATACAGGGAGCGTTCTTCCGCGCCATGGCAAACATATCCCTCACCTTGAACACAACAGTGAGGAAAGAAGGTTGCTGTACTGTACTACACCTTCTTCAACACAATGCCACAGAACCTTCAAGTCAACCACAAACACAGAGAAACGCAACTGCTTTTAATGTTCTTAGCCATCTTTACAATTGACATAGCCATTTATACATGTAGCTGAAGCTTTTTTCCCCCAAAGTGGTGTACAATGTCGGACTACTTACATTTACCCATGTATACAGCTGGGCAATTTTTACTGGAGCAATTTTAGAGTAAATACTTTGCTCAAGGGTACTACAGCTGGAAGCAAGATTCAAATCTGCAACCCTTGGATCCAAAGGTAGCAACTCTATCCACTATGCTACCAGCTGTCCCATTTATTTAAGAACATACTATACTAGTCAAAACTTTGACTATGCTTAGGGAATACTGGTACTGAGTGAGCTGGACAAAGAAGTGATAGATTGAATTGGGAATTGCACCTCATTTTCAGATCACACTTGTTCGCTGAATGCATCTGGGGGGGGAGTTTGCAAAGACACACATGAACTCCAATGTCCACACTGGACTGATATTACCCTAAAGCAAAACTACATTCCAGTGCAATACATTCAACCCAAACTTGGCAGTTGAGTGTGGCAGAATATTTTGAGCCAATGATGACTCTGGCTGCTCACCCTAGCAGGCCCCACACCGACAAACATCTCAAGGAACTCGGACCCATTGACAGTGATGAAAGGGACTCCCGCTTCTCCAGCAGTTGCCTTTGCCAAAAGAGTCTTGCCTGTTCCCGGGGGCCCAGAGAGCACAGCTCCCTAAAACAGAGGAACCAGAAATTGACCAGACTAGTATTAACTCATAAAATACAATTCTTTTGTTTTTCTGTAAGAAATATTCCAGGACTACCTATTTGTAAGGCTTTTCCTTTGCACATTTACCTTGGGTATTTTGGCCCCAAGATCTTGGTACTGTTTGGGATTCTTTAGAAAATTGACAAACTCCATGATCTCCAGTTTGGCCTCTTCACAACCAGCCACATCTTTGAACTTGACATTGATGTTGTCCTTTAACATCTTGGCCTTAGACGCTCCCATGCTGAAGAGCCCTCCTCGACTGCCACCACCTGCACCTCCCATCATAGGTCCCTGGCGCAGGGAGAAGAGGAGGAACCCAATCAGCAGAAAGGTGGGAATCATGCTCCTCAAAAAAGACCTAGATGACAAGAAAGACCAAAAAGGTAAGAAAAAATAGCCTGTTAGATACAAGAAAGATGGAAGTTTTGACCAGTCGCTCAGTACTTCTGCAGACCCTTCACTGCTGCACCACCCACTCTTGCAGATATGTGTGCCCATCTCTCCTACACCTCCAGGACCCTGCAGTTCTCAGGGATACATACTCACCCATCACTCTCAGACCTGTAGATCACTGACACTCTGTGGGCTGGCTCTACACCTAGCTCCTGATGGGCTGCCTCCAGGTTGCGCTCAAACATGTCCACACTACCGATGCTGAACCACACATAGTTCTAGAATCGCAGCAAAAAATGCAGGTTTGAGATGCACTAGGCCCTGGCTTTTACAACAGCAAGTCACTAGTGTCCTCACACAGTGGGAAAACATTTATGGTATCACACAAGCTATTGAATTTGAACGCAAAAGAAACAAAGATATTGTAGTAGTTTTATTTTAAAAAAAAAAAAAAAAAGAGTACTAATTCAGCACTACTAAAACATATGGAAAAATAATTTGTACATCTTTCCTCCTTCTGTGAAAGAATTTGACACTTCGGTACTTTTACAGTCTGATTACCAGACAGATCAGCGTATAAGTTTAAATTCAGGCAGACAACAATCTGCTGCTTCCCTCTAGTGGTTTCTAAGAGGAACTGCCTGAATTTTGTTACTTTTATACCTCACTTGATTGCAACAAATGTCTGAAAGAAATTTTGTTTAAGTAAATCCCAGTTAAGAACAGATTCCTGACACCTACCACATTAGAGGTGTTCACCCCTGGTGCCGGAATGACTCTGACATACTGCTTGTTCACCACCTCCAGGCGGTCCACCTATACACAGGTCCCATTGCATTAAACATAAAGTCAATTTTACATTTGTTCATTTAGCAGATTCTTTTCTCCAAAGCAGCGTACATCTCAGAGAAATACAACTTGTGCATTACGTTAGGAGAAAGAGACATAGTTGCAGACATGTGATTAAGTAAACTTAGTTTGTTCCTTTCCACTTTATGTACCAATGTTCATTGCACGAGTGGGTGCGTCAATCTCAGAATACACAATTGCTGATCATCTTCTTATATTTTTTTTGTTTTTTTAAAGGTAAACAAACATTTACATACAATACAGGAGTAGCAGCTGTGTAAAGGCTTATTTGGTCATGATCATAAAGTTACGGTGCCTATACACCATACAGGAGCTTAAGAGATCATGGGCAAAGTGAGTCTGGAAGAGGTGAGTTTTTAGACCCTTCTTAAATGTGGACAGAGTTTCAACAGTTCTGAGTGAGAGGGGGAGGTCATTCCACCACAATGGAGCCAGAACCGAGAACCTCGGTGCTTTACCTTTAGTGCGTGGGACCACGAAGCAGGCAGAAGTAGATGAGTGAAGCGGCCTGCTTGGGGTGTAGCGGTTGATCAAGTCTTGTAAATAGCTAGGGGCAGTTCTACTGATGCATTTGTAGGCAATAACCATTGACTTAAGCTTTACATTTTAAAGTACCAAAATAAAACTTAGTAAAAAGCCTACTTTCCTAAAGTAAACCAGGATGTCGACAGGTCTCCTGGTTCCTTGATAAAAATTGGTCTCTTCCTGTATATCAAAAATTGTAATTCCATTAATGAAATAGTATCAAGATCTTAATGAAACCATTCATGGTGTATCCCTAGAGTGCAGAGCTTGTGATGCTGAGCTGGTCATTTTCAGATGAAACTCACCAGTCCCCTGGTCAGGTAGAATTGCACAAAATCCTTCCAGGTAATTTCCTTGCCTACTTCCCGGAAATAGAAGTACAGGAATGCAGACACCATTCCTGCCAAAGCAATGGCCAGGTACTGTAAGTCCCTCTCATCCCAGGGGAAGTCCCCCTAAGAGAGACAGACAGAAATTACCAACAGTAGGTAAGCAGGGGCAGGAGCACTCATCACTGTAACACCCACACACATTTCACACACACATTTTCAGAACCGCTTGTCCCATACAGGGTCACGGGGAACCGGAGCCTACCCGGCAACACAGGGCGTAAGGCCAGAGGGGGAGGGGACACACAGTTACTTATTACTCCATCAACATTTATGCACTTAATTTGCTTACTGAAATAACTGTTATGAGCAATTACATTTAGCCAGGCTGGCATTTCTACTGCACTAATACGGTGTTAAGTATCAAGGATACTAGAACAGGTAGGATTCAAACCTAGGTCCTGAATCAACAGGAAGGTTACTGCCCTAACCACTATGCCACAAGCTGCCATACTACCCACTTTGCAGCAAAAAAACACTGATAATTCAGAGTTTTGCCAAGCTGGATTTGCAATAACCCTATCTCTAAGCATCAAACTACCCAGCGCAGCCAATGACCAACTCCACAATAAAATGCAGTATTTCAGTTTTGTTGACACACTGCCCCGCAATGCGAACACTGACCTTCTGTAGGCGTGTCCACAAATTGGAGCCCTTCCTCCTGCTTTTCTTCTCCTCTCCACCAGGATGAGAGTCCTTAGAGTTCACCTCTACTGATCACATACAGGAATATTCATTCAACTGGAATGAAAAACAAGAAGCATCCACACCCGAACTCCGAGAGCAGGATTTGGCGCAATACCCAACCTTGGCCTCCCCCAGCAGGCCGTTCGCCTCCAGGTGCATTCCCATCCTTTGAGTAGAACTTGCCAAAACCTATTAATGAAAAAAGGAACAATAAATAGCATCACTGCAAAAATTAGATGCAACATGATTGTAAGTCACCTCGGACAAACTAAAGGTTAATATTAAAAGGTATTATTATTAATACTAATATAACTACTGTGTATAACGAGTACTCAGTATGTGTGAGCGCTTCGTTTCTGACGAAATGTCATGTAAAAGTGAGTTGAAAGACAAAAACCAACCTTTCGGAGCTTTTCTGAGGCAAAACAGCGCAGGGGACGGATACACAGTTTGGCGACAAGCCAAATGGTGCATAATGATAATATCACTTTGAGTTTGAGGAAAACGCTAGAAGGTCAAACAAACAAAGATTAACTGATGTGAATTCAAATCAATTCATAATTCAAGTGAAACGCAGCCTGACAAAATAACGGTGTCACGTCAACGCAAAAGTTATTCAGGCGAAAAATCCGTTTCCGTTTCAACAGATTAGGACGTTTCTCAGAGTAAAACACGACATTCTCCAGCAAGTTGTTAGAATATTACAAATATTACATGGGGGGGGGGGGGGGGGGGGGGGCTAGTTTGTATGGATACAGTATGAAATCGCGGACTATCGTGTGAAACTGCGCTTACCGCTGCGCCCAAATATCGCGATAATACGGGGAGCACATCATCGTAAAATGTCACACATACTAGTTGAATGAACATAAGTACCACAATTGTTAAAAGTACTTTTATGTAGTACATTTCTACATACTTCATGAGGATAAATTTTAACATTATAACAAATTAAAAAAATAGTATAAATAATAAGAGAGTCAACAAACTTCCAGAAACTTACATGTACAGCAGCGGTCAAGCAGCTCAATGCCCTTGATGTGCGCCAGGGCCTCACGGCGGTATCAAGCGCTCTCGCCCCGTTCCGCAGCGCCCAGCCAGCCACGCTCAGCAACCCCATGGTGCACGTCTCGCACTTACACTCCGCCGGCTCACTGACAGTCGAGCTCAGCAGGTGTCATACGCGCACTGTACCTTTAATAAGTAGACATCGGTAACAGAACGCCCTCGCGATTTGCCTGCAAGAATACTCCCACTGAACTGCATTCAGTTGCATTTTGCAATTAATTCTGCTTTTAGAAAACAAATCTTTCATATTAAGGGAGTGCCTTGCATACGTGTTTTGATTTCGTCCAAACTCCGACAACAGAATATGTAGTGTACATTTCTGGCATTTTTAAGACAGACCCGGGTCTCTTCTGAGGACCTCACTCCTGTATTGTGATTGGCCAGGAATGTTAATCGGCGAGGAGGAAAGTGTGTCTTATGAAATATGACAGGTCACGCTTACAGAGCACAACTGATGGAAAGCAATAATTACATTTCACCAGAGGGGGAAGAGTAGTGAAAAATAGTTACCCAGTTAAAAGTAGTCTTCCAAAATCAAAATTGTCCACTGGATAAACAGCCAGTACTACTTCTTGGTCCGGGTGGATAGCAGGCAGCCGGCGGTGAAATAAATAAATAAATGCCGGCATGAGAGTTGCTTGGTGTACAACATTTCCTTCTGTAAAATTAGGTCTCCAAAATATTCCAAAGGTAAATTTGACAATAAATACCAAGTAAGTTAACTGAATTAGAACTCACATTTGTTTGTACAATTATCATTTGTGATCATTAGGTGACATTTTTATGACGCCACTGATTAGAGTTTAGTGCAGCCTTTTGTGAAAAGAAATAGACAATTCACCAAAATGAAACTTTTGTGTACCGCTCTTGCTGACTATTTTAGCATATTGATATTCATATTTTAACATACCTCTCTGAATTTTGTAGAACTCAGTTTCTAAAAGCAGTTAGCAAAAAATCATTCAAAACCAAATGAATAAAGCTCACAGTCAGTGTTTAAATAAAATGAGTCAATACTTGTCTTGTACACATAAAAAAATTCTTTCCAAACATGTACTTTATTGTTAACATCTTAGGAGCACACAAGACTTAATTTATCCCAGCACTGACCACATGCTTGGCTCTTAACATCGCTGTACATGACCTCTTTTATCATGTAAGGAAAGAATGTTTATTTCTTACTGAACGGTGTCCCATTTTATTTTTCTCTGCTTTTCTCTGTCATCTAAACATTGATTGTCGGCCTCATCCTCAGCATTCCTTGGGCCAACGGAAATTGTCAAACTATTAGTCCAAAATTTTTGTATTAAAAAAATATTATGTAAAGGAAGTACGTATAAACAATAGTACATTTTCTGTTCACCAAAATAAGGGGAAGACTTGGGTTGGTAGAAATGAGCATGTGTTCTCTTGATGAGTCACCCCAAGAAAGTGTACATGTATATTCCAGAGGAAACTATCTTTTTGCAATGTGGCCGTCCTATTATCCCACTACATGCAACTCCTGAATCCATTTTAGTGAAAGGTTTGCATGCAATTATCGGTCTTTGTGTCTCCGTGAGCAGTGGTAAATATGACTTATTTAACAAATACCTGTTAGTATTATCACTGTGTAAATGTGATTGCCAGCTCTATCATAGGGCATAATATAATTTAGAATGCTACAAACCAGTAACAAACATATGCGATGTCTAATTTCCATCAACAAGTGTGCAAATGCAGTATCGAGACACGATCACAACAGTGAAGAGATCACTTTTCACACTGTACAGTTTTACCTGAAGGTCTGTTACTCAGGGCATTTTGTAGAAAGTCATCTGTGGATGAATAAATCAAAGACTCACAGCTGGGTCATGATGAAGATGGTATCTGACATTTTAGAAATGTAACATTTTTCAGATGCTTTTCTCCAAAGCAACTTAGAACATTAAGCTACTTACAACTATTTACCTGTTTACACAGCTGAGCAATTTTACTGAAGCAATTTAGGGGAAGTACCTTGCTCAAGGGTACTACAGCTGGAGGTGAGACTCCAACCTGCAACCTTTGGGTTCAAAGACAGCAGCTCTAACTACTACAGTACCAGCTGTCCCATTTTTCCATATGCTTGTAAAGTAGTCCCTGCCACCATATGATTTTCTTGATCGAGCAGTAAAATGCAAACTCGCAGAATTGTGCTTCCTCTCATACCAACACATTGCTGTAGGTCCAATTTCCACCAGCAGAATCCATTTGCATAGGGGAACAGTCTGTACCAGCTTTCTGTAATTTCTCCCTTTTTCTTACATCATTTTCTGAAAAACATGTAAAATGTGTACTGATCAAGTGCTCAGTACGATGACTTTGAACTTGTGATCATTCTAATTCTTCCACACAACACAATGTGTCAAAAGGTCAGAAAGATTCACACGGTTTTCAGTCATCAACATATTTATTAAATATTCTTAAAAAAAAAATAGCAAAAGCAGCATGCAAATAAAACCAATTAGCCCTGGTATAATCAAAAAGGACAGAGCTATTAGGACAGATTTTTTTAAATCGGATTTATTTTTCACATTTTAATCATATTTAGGTCGAAAGACACCAAAATACCTTCACCAAATAATAAAATATTCATAAGCAACAATACTGAGCTAAGAAGTTGTCAGCAGAGATAAGTCGATGGTAGATGAGTGCAATCAGAGTAAGCTGGAGACAGGTGAGAACATCTCCTGAAATCATTCAGGGCTTCTGGGCTGGAGCCTCTGACTCCTCCTCCTCCTCATCTTCGTACATCTCCTCTTCGTCCTCCGCCGTAGCATCCTGGTACTGCTGGTACTCGGACACCAGGTCGTTCATGTTGCTCTCGGCCTCGGTGAACTCCATCTCATCCATACCCTCGCCCGTGTACCAGTGCAAGAAGGCCTTGCGGCGGAACATGGCCGAGAACTGCTCGGAGATGCGCTTGAAGAGCTCCTGGATGGCCGTGCTGTTGCCGATGAAGGTGGAGGACATCTTGAGGCCACGGGGAGGGATATCGCACACAGCCACCTTCACGTTGTTGGGAATCCACTCGACGAAGTAGCTGCTGTTCTTGCTCTGGATGGCCAGCATCTGCTCGTCCACCTCCTTCATGGACATGCGGCCACGGAAAACAGTGGCTACGGTGAGGTAGCGGCCGTGGCGCGGGTCACAAGCCGCCATCATGTTCTTGGCATCGAACATTTGCAGTGTAAGTTCAGGTACTGTAAGGGCGCGGTACTGCTGGCTGCCCCTGGCCGTCAGGGGAGCAAAACCGGGCATGAAGAAGTGCAGGCGGGGGAAGGGCACCATGTTGACGGCCAGCTTGCGCAGGTCGGCGTTAAGCTGGCCGGGGAAGCGCAGGGAGGTGGTGACCCCGCTCATGGTGGCAGACACGAGGTGGTTGAGGTCCCCGTAGGTGGGCGTGGCCAGTTTGAGCGTGCGGAAGCAGATGTCGTAGAGCGCCTCGTTGTCGATGCAGTACGTCTCGTCCGTGTTCTCCACTAGCTGGTGGATGGACAGCGTGGCGTTATAGGGCTCCACCACCGTGTCTGACACCTTGGGGGAAGGCACCACGCTGAACGTGTTCATGATGCGATCCGGGTACTCCTCCCGCACTTTACTGATCAACAGGGTGCCCATACCGGAGCCCGTGCCGCCGCCCAGCGAGTGCGTCAGCTGGAAGCCCTGGAGGCAGTCACAGTTCTCGCACTCCTTCCTCACCACGTCCAGCACCGCGTCAACAAGCTCCGCCCCCTCTGTGTAGTGGCCCTTGGCCCAGTTGTTCCCGGCTCCACTTTGGCCTGCAGGGCAACAACAGCCCTGAAATGAGGGTGATTCATCCCGCAAAACATGAAATTCATCACATAAAACTTATGTATCCCTATATATTTCTGGCATGTTCGAGGACTGCACTGTTAATGAGGTACAGATTAATATTAGTGTTAAAAAAAAAAAACAGCATTGACGGTGCCCTGCAGAAATAATATTTTAGATTAAATAAGATGCAAAAAGGAAGAATTTAAAGTTCCTTTACGCATATTTTAATCAAGGCAGAACAAGATCTCATGTCCCTTTTCCTGAGAGCTGTTCTGCAGCGATTTCTTCCTCTATTTAAATTATCTGTGTCACAAACCCTGTGGCTGCAGCTTCTTCCCTGCTCATCCACACAAGCAGCTCAATGTGTGCAAGTGTGGCAGAGGTGGTCAGGAAGGCTGTGCTCCAGCTGTCAGTTATCCAGGGCCAGATGTTGGCGTATGTGATGCCTGCTGTTTCACCACCGCTGACTGTTCTGGTTTACCACTTTGCCCCGGAATACGACAGCGAATGTCATTTACTTCCCCGTTGAACTGAATTCCCTGTACGTTTCATGCATTTGCAGTAAAATTTGCATTTTAGCAATAAAAGGAAGAGACAGCCACATAACCGGTGCAAGTAAACTTCAGGGTTTTGACCCACATCTACACATCTTTCGTTGCTTTTATCCTATCACTTTAGTGGCACTTTTTAACGTTTGCCGTACACAGGAGGAGGTTAATACTTCTGGAAGACATACGGAAAATACTTAGTTTTTTCTAAAATAATTCCGGGTTGTTTCCATGGTTTTAAAATGTCTCTGAGGTCAGAGGAAAGTCTTCTGCTCATCACTCTATGAAGGACAACGGAAAGGACTCCACTGACCAAAGATGAAGTTGTCTGGTCTGAAGAGGTGGCCGAACGCCCCGGAGCGCACGCTGTCCATGGTGCCGGGCTCCAGGTCCACCAGGATGGCTCGTGGAACGTACTTGGAAGCTATGGAAAGGTGCCAAGGACAGGAAGGCAACTGCTCACAGAACATTATTCTTAAATCTTTGGACAGCAGGCATCATCTAAACATTTATCAAACTATAAGATGCCTTTTAAAATTAACTATTAAAATCAGTGTTGCAGAACAGCAGATAAGTATTTTTATAATTAAGAATAAATGTGGTTTCGTAATTAAAACGGCATATTGGATCCTTGTACACAAGTCATGCTCTGCCAAGGTTACACTGCTATCACTGCGACTCACAGGAGGCCTCATTGTAATAGACACTAATCCTCTCCAGCTGCAGGTCAGAGTCGCCAACATAGTTCCCCGCCGGATCGATGCCATGCTCGTCGCTGATCACCTCCCAGAACTGTAGGGCAAACACACCTCGCAAGACTCAAGGGCACAGCTAAACAATGTACAGAACCAGAGTAAAATAAATTAACATGTACAAATCAACAAAGTATAGACTGACAGAGCAGGTCTGCCACAGTTAAGTGTCTGTATGAAACAGATATATATTTGTAAATATTTTATATAGTATCTGTTCCCCCCCCTGCCCACTTTACTTAATAAACAGCTTTGGCACTGCATGAGTTATTGTGACTTACCATCAGTTAAAGAAAAACCCTGGAGGAAGCATGTTCGCCCCCCACCGACAACACAAGGTGTGATGCGCTAAATATTGTAGAGAGAATATGTACAGTGGAGTCCATATGTTCAAATCAGGCTAATTTACTATGAATATGGATACAATTAATCCTTTCCCATAACCGCATTTTACTGGATTCAGCTCTGGACACGGCATCTTCTGTGTGTTCATCTCACACAGAAGATGCCGTGTCAACGGATGCCGCCGATTGCCAACGACAGGAAGGCCAGCGGTCTGCCCTGATGCGACCACCGGAGACGGCACCTCTGGGTGTCTCCTCTGGACAGGACAAGTTCAACATAGCAATCACAACAACGAGAACTTTTCAAGCACTAGTAGATCCATGGTGTCAGGAGCACCCAGCCACAGCAGAGAGAATTTTTGTTGCTGTTCATTTATTTCTGTTTTGATCAGATGAACTGTATATAAATATGAATCCCCTATGATCAGGCAATGCTGCACAGAGGAGCAACTGTGGCCGAGACATTTTGATAGTGTTGCATTTGGTTCTTAAGGAAGATCTTGGTTTTGTTACTTGGGGTCTCAAAGGTTCAGTAACGAGAGCAAAAAGCTGCGACACACTAGAGTATGTCCCCTCGAGGGGTGACCAGGCGTGGGGCGGTTGTGGAAGGCCTTCCAGAAAAACTCCATGTTGACAAGACTCAAGAATGCAAATTAAACAGAAGCACAAACCGAACAACAAACTCCGGAGCCTTCTCAGCTCTTCATCTCTGTTCCTTTAAAAAGGAACTTGTTTCGCTGTTCCGTCAAGAACCCAGTCTGCCTCAATTGAATAATTTACGTTAGAAATAGAGTGCGCTTCGGTCAAATTTTGACCGTTTCTGGCACCGCTTTCAAAAAGCGGAGAAAGAAAGGGGTCTCAGCTTCATTCCCACACTCCTGGATCAGACCTCGCACTTTCAAAATAGTGATTTCAGCAGCACCTTCCAGAGAAAATTTGAGACTAATGATCCAGAAAAAATGGAATGGATGAAAAAGACAGCAGCACTTCAAAATTGTTTTAATGCACGTATTGAATATTAGAAAGAATTTCAGAGCTTAGTTTTCTCTAAGCAAAGCATGTGTTCTGAGGGCAGTTTAGGACAGTCTGTCCCAACACACCCTTTTCAAGCCAAACCACCCTCTTGTTTGCACCCTACAGTGCTTAAACTGTATGAGCTGTGCTGGTATCCATGGTGACCTCAATCTCTTCAGTGAAAATACACTCCAAGGACCTTCTTTAGACAAACAGCTGAGAGAAAGACAGATTCTCCATATGAAGGATGTTCTGTAGCCAACAGCCAACCTCTCCTTCACTCATGTCACGGAGGTGAAATGAACCATAATCTTATCCTAAATATAAACCAATCATTAACTTCCCTGAGCCATGAGAAATATTGCACTCAAAGGGCTTACAAAAACAGCACCGCCTCCAATTTCGGAATATCTCGGATTTAGACAAGAAGGATAGATAGCGTAAACAGGGCTCCGCAAAGGCGGAGCGGGTATCACTGGTGCCTCTCGGCTCCTTGGCAGTGGCTTCAGATATAGATTTGAGCTCAGTTTCGCCGTTTGCATGTTCTCCCCATCTTTGTGTGGGTTTCCTCACACTATCCAAAGGCATGTGTGTCAAGTGGAATGGTACCTAAATGGGCCTTCGTGGGTGTAGAGAGAGAGAGAGAGAGATTGCTCTGCAATAGGCTGGCACCTTGTCTAGGATGCACCCTATGCTTTCAGGATGGGCTCCAAATGACTGCAACCCTGCACTGGACAAGTGGTTGATAAAAATTTAAAACAAACATGTGTTTTGTGGACTTGGAGAAGGCCTATGACCGTGTTCCCCAGGAAATTCTGTGGGAGGTGCTTAGGGAGTATAGGGTACCGGGGCCACTACTGTGGGCCCTTCGGTCTCTCTACATACGGAGCGAAAGCTGTGTCTGCATACTTGGCATTAAGTCGAGCCTGTTCAATGTGAAGTTGGACTCTGCCAAGGTTGTGCCTCGTCGCCACTCCTGTTTGTGGTTTTCATGGACAGGATATCAAGGCGCAGTCGAGGCCAGGAGGGCATTCTTTGTGGGAGTCGGAAGGTGACATCTCTGCTTTTTGCGGATGACGTTGTCCTTCTGGCACCGTCACGTTTGCCTCCAGCACGCACTGGAACGGCTTGCAGCCGAGTGTAAAGTGGTTGGGATGAGGATCAGCACCTCAAAGTCTGAGTCCATGGTTCTCTCACGGAAAAGGATGGTATGCCCCCTCCAGGTAAGGGGAGATGTTTTGCCCCAGGTGGAGGAGTTCAAGTATCTTGGGATCTTGTTCACGAGTGAGGGGAGAAGGGAGCGTGAGATCGGCCACAGACTGGGAGCAGCGGCAGCAGTAATGTGGTCGTTGTACCGGACTGTAGTGGTGAAGGGGGAGCTGAGCCATAAGGTGAAGCTCTCCATTTACCGGTCGATCTACGTCCCTACCCTCACCTATGGTCGTGAACTTTGGGTAATGACCGAAAGAATAAGATCGCGGATACAAGAGGCTGAAATGAGTTTTCTCCGCAGGGTGTTGGGACTTATTCTCCACGACAGGGTGAGAAGTTCGGACATCCGGGAGGAACTCATTAGAGCTGCTACTCCTCCACATTGAGAGGAGCCAGTTGAGGTGGTTCGGGCATCTGATAAGAATGCCCACTGGGCGCCTCCCTTTGGAGGTATACCAGGCACGGCCAACTGGGACAAGGCCCTGAGGTCGGCCCAGGACCCACTGGAGGGATTATATCTCACAGTTGGTCTGGGAACAGCTGGGGATCCCCCAGGCTGAGTTGGAGGAAATTGCGGGGGGACAGGGGCGGCTGGGCCTCTCTGCTCTCCCTGCTGCCACCGCGACCCTTTTAGGACAAGCGGGACAGAAGATGGATGGATGGACGGACAGACAAACAAACATCAATAGCAGCACAAAGAATGAGAACAGCAATATCAAGAAGGCACTTAGGAGCTAGAGGTAATTTGATCCAAGGTAATCCACCATCTCTTGCTCTAAAAGGTATAACTACCATCCCCCACACAAGTCCCACATCCCCAAAACATGCAAGTCATTTAATATGGGTCCCTACTTCAGTAGCCTGTCATATTCCATCTGCAATGTAGGCCATGTTTTGTATAGGTTTGATGGTCTGTCTAAATGGAAGGAAACTAAACCTTCAGGCAGAAGACCCATCACTGGGAAATGTGATCACTGGAGTGTCTCAACAGCCAGGTCACATGTGCCGTCATGATAGTCTCACAAGCAAGGGCACAAGATCAGTGCAAAAGAGGTTGACACTGCATTTCCAGAGGACACAGCAGCATCCTTCATTGTCACGTTGCCAGTGTACCCTCAAACAATTATGCAGAAACTAAAGGGGCAACTGGTAGCACAGTAGTTAGAGCTGCAGCCTTTGGACCCAGAGGTGACAGTTTGAATCCCACTTTTAGCTGTAGACCCGTTGAACAAGGTACTTACCCTAAATTGCTCCAGTAAAATTACCCAGCTGTATAAATGGGTAAATAATTCTAGGTAATTTAACAAAAGTTGCTTTGAAGAAAAAAAAAAAAAGCATCAGCTAAATGGAAAAATGTAAATAATGCCTTTGACTTCCCCCCCCCCTCTCCAGTCAATCTGGTAAACATTTTTTGCAGTTGCTCTTGCAAGCATTAGGAAGAACAGTACTCTCATTTCAGCATTACTAATGGGGATCAAGAGCAGCTACTTCCTCACAGCGGCCCCTGGGCAACGTCCCTGACGGCCAAGCGCTCTTCAGGTTGATCAAAACGGGTCTCACTACTACCACCATGCATGCACTACTAACTGCTTATTAGTTTTCTATTAGAAGCAACCATGTGCCCAGAGGATGCTGGGCAATGTCCCATTTCAAGGCCTTGCCCATGATGCTGCAGGCATGTACAGCATTCATATTCAGCAAAGGAATACGGGGAGTGAGCACCGATCAAGAGTACATCACCACCATCTGTGAAACAATCTGCTCGGCTCTCCTCCGAGAGTCAAAAGAAGCTGAAACAACAGGCTGTTACACTTACGTAATTTCAAATGGCAAATTTTTTTTTTTTTTTTAAAATATGAGTGCAAATACCAAAAGTGTATCACGTTTCTGAAACACTGACCTCAAAATCCAAATTCCTGAGACAACACACTGCATCACACCAACACTAACTGATGACGACGACTGAAGATGCAGGTCACGGGTGACTAGGAGAACAGCATGTATCTGAACTCCAAAATCGCTGTGTAGGACAATGCCAGGCTGCACTTCGTTTCTCCACAATTATGCAGAAACATAAAAGGCACCTACAATAACTGTGAAAGGCAACTGGAACAACATTAAAATGTAATATATCAATTACGCTCAGAATGTTCTGCAGCAGTATACAGACCCAAGACTCTACAGCCTGCAGCGTGTCCACCTTACCGCTTCAGCACCATCTAGCTCTGAGGCCAGAAAACACTCAAACAACATTGAATCTTAGAAATTAATCGCAAGGTGTCCACGAGAGCAAGGGTTGCCCCAAACTGAGACAAGTGGGATGCATCCCCACCTTCACCAGGCATAAGGCTATTAAAGAATTTTTATTTCTAACAGAAGTCAATGCTGAGAGTCATTTCTAATATATATATGTCTATCTCCATCCCCATAGAGGAGTTTATTATTTCAAACAAACCCACAGACTGAGGAGGTCCTGCTGGTCTGCACTGCAGGTTATGCACACATTTCATTTAAATTTTCCTCGCAGGCAGTTCAGCCGCAGCCCTGTGGAGTTCGGCCAGGCTCCTCCTGCGTCACCGCCGCTAACACTTTGTCTGAATTATTGATGTGAATAAAAATTACCACTCCACACGTAGAGTGCTTCGCATACCTCAGCTACAGACACCATATATACATACACAAGACATTGTGTACAAGTGAACGCCCCTAAACGGCGATGCGTTACCAAGTTCTCGGGTTCAGTAACCCTGAATGCGTTCACTCTAGATGAGCAGTTACTGATCGCGATGAGCACTGCGTCAAACAAACGCACACCAGTTATACTGAACACGAATCACTCTGCTCACACCGTGCTCTGGCCCCGCAGATGCGTCAGGCATGTTACCTTTGCTCCAATCTGGTTGCCGCACTGTCCGGCCTGAATGTGCACGATCTCTCTCATCCTCTCTGCCTCCTGTGAGCCTCTCTGCCTCTGGCGAGTGTGAACGAGCAGCGGGACTCCAACCTGCGTCTGCGCAAGCCACCCTTTCTTTTATAGGCCTTTATACCGCGTGCTGCCCCGAGAGGCGAGAATGACATCAGCCCCCTGCGCAACGTGCATAGTGTGGACCAATGAGAGGACAGGAAGCGGGGGGGGGGGGCACGCGCAGCATCAGCACCAGTCCTGGAGAGCAGAGTGTGTGTTCCGTGTTCCTCTTTTTGTCCTTTTTCCAAGGTGATTTACAGTGTTGGGTTTGCACACAGCATTAAGAAACCTTTAGACAACCCAGCATGAATATCTGTACAAATACACAACATTGGCCGAACCCTGTAGACTAGAGACAGTCTAATAACAGGAGAATATGTGGAAAAAGCAAAAACAACAGTTTATGGGCAACGTTTAGCTACCGCTCAAGCTCCAGGCTTCAGAACAGCAAGATACTGTGTGGAAGATCATCATCTCCTCAAGTCACTAATGAGATGATGTAACAGAAGAAAGTGTAAGGCCAGGCATATCTGCTGATCATTGTCTTGTTAACATTTTGTTAGGGATAATTGCAGTTTTGAAATGGTGACGCAAAAAGGGATGCAGCTGATACAATGAGTCAGTATTGCCCAAAAAAGGCCAGAACAGCAGGGGGCCTCACTGCGACCAAGAAAGCATAGGGGGATTGTGGACACTGGGTCAGATGAGGACAGACTGGTGTGCTGATCGAGCCCAGTTTGATTGGATGCGTTTTATTGGGCGATAGTACAGCAATTTGCAAAAAAAGGCAGGAAATTGACTTATTTACCATTTTCAAGACACTAAACAATCCAGTGGGACTGGTTTGATTATGAGCATTGTGCCCTTCGTGCACACAGCACGGTCCGCTTTCAACCGAGAATTTTGTATGAGAATTCTGGATACCTTTGTTCAGCACTTTGCTCCGTTTGTGGTTAATGTGGCCATACAGGCCAGTCACAGGCAGTTCAGTCAGGGTCACTGCGGCCCTGGCGAATCCCTTTTTCAGCATCTGGAATCGGAGCTGCCGTCACGGTTCACTGGTGAAGAGCTGCTTTGTGACACATGGCAGGAAGGCAAGAGAGGCAGCGGCCAGCTTCAAGGTCACCTCACCCCTTGTACGGCAGAAAGAATGGTCAGCAGTGTCGCAGCCCCGCTGGGTCCCAGGCTCGGCGCTGATATACACCCCCCTGCGGCAGTGGAGGAGAGCGCAACGTGTTTTTGCTGAGATGTACGTTGCTTTGCACAAAAGCATCTGCTAAATGAATAAATGTAAATGTTCCAGCCCCAGTCTTTAAACCTGCTTAATAAGTAGTGCCTCAATTTTAAAGCGAAATAATTACAGCTGGACAGAATGGAAAGAAAGCACAAATAGGAAGTCCATTTTACACCACTAGCCTCCTCCCCCCCAAGTGGTTTTCAGTTCATCGTGTAGTTGCATCATTACTTTCCTTGTTTTTTTACAACACTTTGCCAGCGTACCGTTGCATATTCTGCTACCATGTTGTGTGTGGATCATTAATAGCGTATGAAGAAATTGTACCGAATTTCCTCGCAATGTAATTTCACAGGTACATTGAAAGGATTATGCTTTTTATTCTAATAATTGTTTGGCATAATTATGGCAAGCATTTACATCTGGACATTTTACAAGTAGTTTTTGATTAGGCATCCAAGAGCACAGCAGTGAGGCCCATGTTAAGATGTGATCCAGAAAACCTTCAGTCACAAGATATTCCCAATAACAATGTTAAGTATGAAAGATATGCCCGAGTGCATATCGCCTCTTCTAATCACCCCTCACAGCTAAATTTTCCGATCAAAGTCAGAATTAAAAAAAAATAAAACATAGAATCAAGTCAGACCTGAACATGGAAATGATGGTGCTGCTGTTACAATCAGGAGAGACTGAATCCAGCCTGAAGGAGAGTACTGTACTACACTGTACCTGTATTTTGCAAACATTACTCTATTTTTAGCTTTTGCAGTTTCTGTACACGCTTCATGCCAAGAGTAAAAAGTAAAGAACATCACATTAAACTGCACAGAATCTTGCCCCCCTTCCCTTGATCTTATTAAACAGGTTCGTCCAACTGCAGAAGCAGGCAGAGTCTGTTTAACCACGTGCAGCAACACTATCCCTGGGGAATTTCTGCTTTCAAAGTTACATAAATGAATTTTACAGCAATTTGAATTAT
Source organism: Scleropages formosus (assembly GCF_900964775.1). Taxonomy (NCBI): domain Eukaryota; kingdom Metazoa; phylum Chordata; class Actinopteri; order Osteoglossiformes; family Osteoglossidae; genus Scleropages; species Scleropages formosus. Next base: position 24,224,010 of record NC_041812.1, read on the forward strand.
AGCAGCATATGTTGCCTTTGAAATGGATAAAGGGCACATATATATTTACTTTGTAACATGCCCATAGGTTTCACACGGCACCTCTGCCACATGAAGCTCTCCCTGTGTTGAAGCAGGAAAGATTTTAATTTTGCGCATTTGTTTATCACTGGAAGCAATGAGGTATTTCAAGTACAATTATAAAGTATTTTGATACTGATTAAATGTCAGCATAACTTTTTTTTTTTTTTTTTAAACACTTAAAAGAGAAATGAACACAAGCTGTCACACTTACCTGTAAGATCTACACCAGGAACACACACACACTTTCAGAACCGCTTGTCCCATACGGGGTCGCGGGGGAACCGGAGCCTACCCGGCAACACAGGGCGTAAGGCCGGAGGGGGAGGGGACACACCCAGGACGGGACGCCAGTCCGTCGCAAGGCACTCCAAGCGGGACTCGAACCCCAGACCCCCCGGAGAGCAGGACTGTGGTCCAACCCACTGCGCCACCGCACCCCCCCACACCAAAAATATGTGCCATGAAATTCTGTTATTGTCATGCCCAGCACCACTCCCCAGGCACCTGGTCCTACGCAGCCCAACCAGGTATAAAGGGAGCCAGTCCACCACCGCCCCTTTGCAGAATCTCACCAGAGACAACTGCCACCCCCGTGCCTAAGAAACCTACCACATTCCATGTCCAGTTCCCGTACGCACCTGTTCCTTGTCTCTCTGCTCCCGACCACTCACCTCGTCTCTCGACTTTGTCTTCGGCTCTTCGTTCTCACCTGGATTGCCGATTGCCTGACCATTCGCCCTGTCCCCGAGCACGAGTACCAGCCTAACCCTTCGGATTCCAATAAACAAACTTGCACTTGGGTCCAGCCTCCTTCATGTCCTCTCTTCAATCTGACGATTTTAACCGCCAGTCAAGCATATTTCATCATAACTGGTGAATTTTATAAGGAAAATGTATTTAAAATATATATCTATTTTAAATTTACTACAGAAAGGCATTTTGAAATGTTAAAGACCTATCCAGGTTTTCTGAGACAGCACAGGTTTAGCGGTTCAGTCACAGCAGAACTATTGGTGGGACAGTGACACTGTGACCAGGTCCAAAACGGTCAGAGCAAACATACAGAGCCGGAGTACAAAAAGGAAGCCGTCTCTTCCACGTTTCTTTAGTACACACTTGGTAGTATTAACTTACAATTTCCCCCCAGGTGACTGACATTGTCACAGACTCAGATACACTCAACTAGACTCCCTATAATCATTTGCACATCTGTACAGCGGAACAGTAACACACACGCACATCCCCCCCCACCATACCTGAAATATATATTTTTGGACTATGGGTGGAAACCAGAGCAAACTCCTATGAGCCTGAAGAACATGCAAACCCCACGCAGACTGGGACGGATTTGAACCTATAAATATGTGGTACCGGTGTTACCAGCTGTGCCACTTTGGCACCGGTCTCCTGTAATGACTGTATGCTTTGCCTTTTAATAAAGTATCGTACTTGAACTGTGGCGCAAAAGAGGGACAGAAATGTTGTGGTTCATCAGGGAGCCACACATGTACTGACTTCTATGCTCTAGGAAACAGACATGACAAGTGGTTCGTTAAGGGTCTAGCAGGACCATTAAAAATAGCTAATTTTTCTAGAATATTACTCATGAGACACTGACATACTGGACATGTTTGCGTGGCATGAGCAATCCGTATGCCAGCTTAAGTGCTGAACATTTCTGCTTGGTGCAGTAACAACCGTGGAAATGTGTTTGAACAAGAAGAGGAGGAGGAGACGCTCCTGCTTCCTCAGAGACTCACGGAAAGCAGTTCTGAACACTGGATACAGCAAAAGGACCAAACAAAAAAACTGTTTGTTGATATAAATGTCTCGATTGGTTCCGCTGCATTCCATAAGCACTCACCCAAAATATCGCTGCCTCCCTGGGGGCTGAATTACAGGACACATGAGAGGGGAGCAGGGGGAGGTCCTCCCTGTTGTCCTCTTGTCCACTGAGCTCACAGCCGCAGGAGAGACACTCAAAAGGAACTGCAGACGTACTCAAACCTTGAGCCTTCACGCGAGGACCCGCGCCCAGCGCTGTCTGGGTTTTCGTATGGCGTCCACTGCCGCCGCTTGACGAGCTCCTGTCAACTGGCACTTAGCTGTAGAAAAGGCCCTTGCACACCTGTCTTCGGCTTGAACCGTCAAAGGTACCTCCTGTCGCAGCTACTCGCACAACCACGGCAATGAGCAGAAAGTTCTGAAAGGGTTGGAAGCCACTGGGCACTAGGTGGAGCAGCAGCTGTGCCTTGTGGTCAATGGACCCAGGTTAGAATCCCAGCTTCTTGATCGAGGGCACCGATTCACACACACTTACCTCGCGTTGATACCATAAAAAATTACCGTGCATGATAAATGCAAGTCAATTTGGTGAAACGTATCAATTAAAGAAAAAAGAAAAAAACCACAAATAACCTCACAATCCCGACTCTGCTTTGCTTTCAAAAAACTGCAGTATAGTTACAAATGTTGAGTAAAGGCTTCTTGTATTTGTGGTGACGAGACAAGTGTGTCGATTCACTGCTCCCTGAGAAAAGATTTAAAACCATTATCTACTCCAAGTCCCCAGAACATACAGTACATGGAACAATGACATGATTGACCACAAGAGAAATATTTCAACTGACTGTCCACAGGTGGTTCTAGATGTTCAGACATTTTGCCTTACTGAGATAATCTTTGCCTTGTGAGCATTTTACCAGTATTAAATTAGTCTGTTCAAATATAGCCCAGAATGACCCTTGTCAGACTGCAGGAAGCAACTAATAAATTACCTGTGGTTTCTCTAGCGACAACAGTCATGCCAGTATTATGTGTTAAGATATGCTAGATGTTTCCTAAAGTTTTTTTTTTTTTGGCTTTATAATGTATCCCTTAATTTACTTTTACACAAATGAAGTATCTAAGACGATAGAAGGAATGTTTCCGATGTGCTGCAATAGTCACTGGATCTGAAGAATCTGACGATTACTACGGTCAGCCTGGGACACAGGATACATTTCAGCTCATCGCTGTGCTGAGCTGCACTTCTGTGCACTGAACATGATCATAATCATTTTGAAATGCTCGATTTCTGTTTTGAATGAAAACTGCACTCTGAATGAAGGAAAAAAAAAAAAAAAAAAAAAAAAAAAAAAAAAAAAACTCAAATCGTCTTAAAAACTTATTTTATTTCTGGGCCTTTTCCGAAAGCACACGTTAATTCAAAGGGCCGTGTTTTGGAAGACGGCACAGAACGTTGCTCTAATCCTATTACATTTCTTCCATGATGAAGATGTTGATGTTGATAAAAAGGGATGTAAAATGAGAACATTAAAAACACAAAACTGACACAGGACGATGCTGAATGTTTAACCCATTCAACTGTTCAGTCAACCCCTTTAAATTGATTCTGAGAATATAATTTTTAAAAAAAATAAACAGTAGCAGACATTGTGTAAATCGATACCAAAATCTGTATTCAATTACATGGGAAAGAACAAGTTTTTAATTTATTCAAAAAAAAAAAAAAAAAAAAAAAAAAAGCCATCTTACAGATAGAAATGAGAAAAGTGTGGAAGCGCACACGCACAGTCTACAACCACTTGTCCCAAGCGGGGTTACGGCGAACTGGAGCCTAACCCGGCAACACAGGGCGCAAGGCCCAAGGGGGATGGGACACACCCCGGACAGGATGCCAGTCCACTGCAAGGCACCCCAAGCAGGACTCAAGCCCCAGACCCACTACACAGCAAGCCCGAGTGTAGAAGCACTGAGAAACTACACTGCATCAGTTATTGCACTTGTATTCCTCCATGTCTTCCAATGGAATTCAGTGTGACTCAAACATTCAAGTAACATTTAAACGGCAGAAAGTGTTCAACAGAGTACCATGACGACAACTCAGTTTTTGGGGACTAAAATGCGTTGAACATACAAGTCCTGCTTGACCACTGGGACAGGACTCGGCCCCCTGTTACGCCTATGGTTTCATAGTACGTTCACATGTATTCATTTAGCTGATGCTTTTCTCCAAAGCAACAGGCAACTTACCATCTCAGAGTTATTCACTCATTTCTACAGCTGGGTAATTTTACTGGAGCAATTTAGGGTAAATACCTTGCTCAAGGGCACAACAGCTAAGATCTGAACCTGCACCCTTCGGGTCCAAAGGGCAGCAGCTCTGGCCACTACCCTACAAGCTGTGCCAGTACTACTCAAAGCCTGTGGAACTCACTGGAAATTGTGCGTAGGTGTTTCTCTTATTCCTTACAGTACACTACCTGGGGGGGGGTCATCCTCTATGAACATGAAAACACCACTTTCCGCAGTCATTGCTCTGGAACCACCCCTCTCCTATTGGGTTGGAACTGACCTGTTACTGCCCCAATGCTCCTGACATTTTTTTTTTCCAATTTAAGTTTTTTTGCTGTGCCCCTGGGGCCCCCTACGATTTCCGGTGCGATCAGTCAGTCTGCAGTGTACCTGTGCGCGTCGGCAGGTCGAGGTGTCACCTGCGCTCAAAGCCCAGCTCATCTTCTCGGCGTCTTTCCCCGATTTCATCTCGCCTTCGTAAGGACGGGGCGACAGCGTTTATAAACTTATCCGATCATACCCGGACCCCAAAGCCAAGGCAAGAGAAAGCGCGGAGCGCGCGGGCTTCCGAAGCGCGTTGGACGTGGTCCGCGTGCCCATCCTCCGCGCGCAGCGGCGCATCACCGCGCGGACACGGGGAAGTAGCAGGTGTGGAGCACGAGCTCCTTCAGGGTCCTGCGCAGCTCGCGGCTGCGGTACGCGTAGATGACGGGGTCTATGAGCGAGTTGAGGATGATGAGGACAAGGAAGAGTTGGAAGTGGCCGAAGAAGCACGCGCAGCGCGGGCTTGCGGGGCACGCGAGGATGAGCACGAGGTGCAGGAAGAAGGGGCCCCAGCACGCGACGAAGACGCCCAGCAGGATGCTCAGCGTGACGGCGCCCTTCACGCTCGTCGCCTGGCGGCGGCTCTTGCGGGAGAGGGGCGCGCGCCGCGAGTGCACGTGCGCCAGCAGGAACATGCGCAGGTACAGCGCGGCGGTGAACGCCAGCGTGAAGCAGAAAAAGGCCACGAGGCACACGATCACGGCCACGTCCGTGTGGTAGAGGATGAAGAGAGTGCTGGAAACGGCGCTCACCGTCCAGATGCTCGCGATCACGACTGCGGCGCGCTGCGCGGTCACGATGCTGTGGTAGCGCAGCGCATAGAATATGGTGATGTAGCGATCGGCCGCGATGGCGCACAGGAAGGAGAGCGAGGAAAGCACGGAGCTGCAGATCAAGATGTCTATCACGTCGTCCAGGTGCTGTAGCAGGCGCGGCCGGAAGGCCAGCAGCGCGTGCTCGGTGAGCAGCATGACGAGCGTCTCGAGCACGTTGCTCGCGCTCACGAGCATGTCCGAGATAGCCAGGCAGCAGATGAAGCAGTACATGGGGGAGTGCAGGTTCCTGTTCCTCACGATGGCCCACACGACCAGCACGTTCTCGAGTAGACTGACCAAGCCCAGGGTCAGGAACACCTCGTGCGGGATGATCACCTGCGCGCACGTGGAGCCGTTGGCGCGCGCGGCCGACACGTCGCTGTGATTCTCCGAGGCGCACATGCCGGTGGTCGGAGAGCGCAGAGCGGGCGTCGTTGCCGGTGTGGCTTCCACGTGCTACCCCAGCAAGAAAACGACTCGATTAAAACATCGAGACATCCAAAAACTGGCCAAAGCGGACTGAATGCGGAAGGTGTGTGATCAGTTCCGATGAGAAGTCAGTATCCGTGACACGGCGGGTCGCTGCAGGAGAGAAGAATGTCCCTTCTTCTGTGGACGTTCACGTTGGTCGGACGTGACATGTCCAGGATACAGTCCACGCGCAGCAGCTGGCGCGCGATGAACTCAGACAGCCGAGAAGTAGATGTAACAGCAAAAAGCACACCGTAGTAATAAAATGACCGTGTCCCGGTTTTGGGGGGGAAAAAAATCCCAGCTCTCTCAGACAAGCGCCCCGCGTTCCCGAATCCCGCGAAGTGATCCGACCTGTGTGGCGTCAGTCCGTATCATGATGATGTGCCGAGGACTCCCCGACCGGCGTCATTCTCTCCGTTTGTTTTCCCCCCCATCATCCATGCATGTTCATTTGCATAAATTTCTTGAAGGAGATCTGTTGTTTCTTCGCTCTGTTCCTGCAGCTCCACGTGGACTCCCGCGGGGCTGCGCGGAACACGCGCTGGACGTGCTCTTAAGGGCCCCGGGCTCCTGTAGCTCCTTCAGCTCCTCCCGGATGACAGGGGACAACCGTGGTGTCACGAGACCTCTCGGAACTGTTGTGGTCCAGCGAGACGCGAGTTGAGTGTTCACTCTCGGCTCCTGGAGTGATTTCAGGAGTGACACTTCTTGTGGTTGAAACCGTCAAGTTGAACAAATTATGACCCGATCAGGTTCCACTTCGTGCAAAATCAGAAGACACGAACTGCTGGGTCCTTTAAAGTATTAGGGAATTGCGCAAGGGGAAATTTTTACTCTAGAAGGACAAATTACAAAGGATGCTTTGTGAGATTGAATAGATGTAAATGTTAATGTCACCTACATGATGCTTTTCTGCGAACAACTTACCGTTAACAAATTTACAATTATTTACCCATTACAGCTGGGTAATTTTTTTTACTGGAGTAATTTACGGTAAGCACCTTGCTCAGTATTATTCATAAATGAAAGCTGACCTGCAGCGTTTTCTGTTCTAGATGAAAACCCTAACGGGCCTACCTGAACTTCTTTAAGGTCAACTCAAGATCATCATGTTTTGCCTCATTGTTAAATAAGTAATATGAGCAAAGATATTGCAGTTGCCCAAAGCTAAAAATAAACCAAAGCTGTGCAAATAAGGGGAAACAGGCACTATTTACAGTCACATTGTATATTTAACTGAGGTTTCCCCATGAAAAAGCTCTAAAGCTCAAGCAAAGATACTGAACACAAAGGAAATAACTAAATGAGGGTTGGTCGTGTCAGAAATTATGATCTCTAATTATGACAACTGCTCCAATGCTGGTCGTCGCAAACAATTCTCTCTCTGTTTTTTTTTATGTAAGCAGTTCACTTGCAGTTCTCAGGGCAACAGCCATGAAATACCTTATTGAAGAAATAAAGGTTTAAGTGTGTGGTGCATAAGAACAAGAGGCAGCAGTTTGTACTTGGATATTAAAATAAAAATTAAAAAAAGGCACCAACAGAGAATGACCTCAGACCAGGGTTTGCACAAGATGTGTGAACTGTGGAAATAAAGCTGCTTATGAATTCCCTTTCCTTCAAGGCAACAGATATGTGCGAAGGCAGTGATGAACAGCATGTCAGCAATGAGTGCTTTACTGTACGTGTAGACATTCCAACAGGGTTCTTTACCAGTGTGACAGGAAATATGAATAATCCCTTTGACACCAAAGACTGTCTCAGTATCCACACATGCAGTGTGTGGAACAGCTCTTCGACCATGTGATGCCCAGTGTAACATATAGCTATTTATAAAACCGTACATAAGTTGCAACACAGTAATTCTTTCAAACCCCATTAGCAGTTATGAACTTCTGCATGAAGCACATATTCATTTTACTCAGTGACCGAGGTACACAGCAGAAGTCGCCGATGTGTGTGTGTGTGTATATATATATATATATATATATATATATATATATATATATATATATATATATATATATATATACACACACACACATATATATACATATATACATACACACACACACACACACACACACACACCCCCTACTGCACCATTCCTAGTAACCACTGACATGGCACAATTAAAGTACTAGAAGAGAAGGTGATTTGAAGCAAATGGCTTAGAGCACCATGTGCCGAGACGTTTTCCTTTACCCACTTTTACCTCGGCTTTATCTTCCCGAGATAGGTAGAGCGCATAAATGTAAACATCTGTTATGAATGCAGGGGGCCACAGTGGTGCAGTGGGTTTGGGCAGGCCCTGCTCTCTGGTGGGTCTGGGGTTCTAGTCCCGCTTGGGGTGCCATGTGACGGACTGGCGTCCCATCTTAGGCGTGTCCCCTCCCCCTCCAGCCTTACGCCCTGTGTTGCTGGGTTAGGCATTAGCTTGCCATGACCCTGCTTGGGACAAGTGGTTTCAGTCAGTCAGTCAGTGTGTGTGTTATGAATGTTAATAAAAAAAAAAAAAAAAAAAAAAAAAAATTCAATGTGTTGTAGGGGGCATTGTTGGGATGACAGAAGGTGCAAGAACTTACAGGGGTTTCCTTTCAGCTCCGCTATGGTTGTGGCAGGGAAACTGGTCACCATGCAAAAGACCTTCCCTATGCATCGTCAGTTTCACAGCACTTTGGGGTTATAATTTGAAATTTTAGGTTCCAGACATGGGATTTATTCCCGAGTGAAATCTAACAGCACAATAAGACATCGAAAGCTATTTAAACACGATGATTCCTACAGGGTGCGCAGAACTCTCCATTACTGGGTGTACAGACAGACAGTAGCGTAGTTAGAGCTACTGCCTTTAGATCCAAAGGTTGCTGGTTCAATTCCCAGCCTCCAGCTGTAGTACCTTTGAGTAAGGCATTTACCCTAAATTGCTCCCATAAAATTACCCAGCTCTATAAATGGGTAGGTAATTGTAACCTTAGCAGTATAAGTTGCTTTGGAGGAAAGTGTCAGATGAATACATTTCCACAGGAAGGGGAGCCCTTTGGTTGAAAACCTGTTGCTCTGTACCACCATGCCCAGGTCACTTAAAAGCACAAGTCAAATGACTGTGGAACACTACATGGAAATCTGTTGCGGCTTATAACTGGCAATTTGCTTTGGTGCAATAGACATTCCAATTCTCATTGCCTCATCTACCGTTTATAGTCCAGCGTAATTGCAAATTAGAAGTTGTTTAAGCATTTAACACAGCTGCCGCACACAGTTCGCTAGCGTTACATCCCACTGCTCCAGAACAGATCACTGCAGCCAAAATTTGTTAACACGGTAGTTATAGCATCTAATTCTATCTAAATTGTAGACACCATAAAAAGGAGGCAATAAACTATAGATCAGAGAAGTATTCATTTCAACATTTTCATTGCCTTCGACCTGATCACATTTAAATCATAACCCATAACTGGAAATTCATTTCAAATGAAGTGTCCTTTTTGGAGAAAGTTTGTATTACACAAGGGAAAAGTTTAACCAGGAGAAAACAATCATACACAATGGCCCTTTTGAAGAACTTTGAGAACAAATGAAGCGAAGCATGCTGAGGATTTCACTACTTCCTCATGGCTTTTTTTTAAAGGAGAGCAGCTGATCTGGGAATGACGGCTGGTTGTGCAAATGTTTCCATGAGTCACGGTGGGGTCTGACAACAGGGAGCATCCTGGGGGGCCAACGGAAGTACTTTTGAAAGAAAGGCATGGGGGGCAGAGGGCCCTGAACGTAAACCTGTGCACCGAGGGAGCCGTGACTGAGCCCAGCTTCTCGGGAGAGACCACATAGATGGACACGGCCCACCGTACAGCAGCTGTGCACTGATTGACCCAGTGTGACCCACTGCTGCTTTCAACAGTGTCCTACATCATCACTTAAATCAGAATCAATGACTAATTACACGTCAACTCGTCATTTTCCTTTTTACTTGAAGCACTCGATCTTTGGTTCATTTCTACAAATCAGAAGAAATAACAGATTTCATTTTACACTCCAAAATTGTCTGTGTTTCTGGCACAAGTTAGTTGAGAAAACACCCACATTTCTTTTTTTTTTAAAAGTTTAATATGCCTCAAAAATAAACATGCTTGCCCTGGAGCCAACAGATAGATATGCGAGGTTTGTACCATGTTCCTTTTAACCACTCTCTTTGTAACTGTGCTCAATTATCTGAGTGTTTCAGCATTTTGGTTCTAATTTTCATTGTGAATTTGTGTAATAGAACAAAAGACTAGTGGTGTTGTGGCCATTTTTTTTAAATGGCCTCCCTGGTTTTGCTCCAGACCAAATAATCTTATGTGGATTGGGCATGTGGATACAGTACAGATGGGGGAGGAAAGGGGGGGGAACAGGAGGTCTTTACTCCTCAGTCCCATCAAGCAGGGTTAAATCTGATGTCAGTAAACAGTGAACTACCGACACGTCAGTGTGTCTCACACACACTCACTCACTCACTGGAGATAGACACATGTTGAACAACACAGTGTGAAACTACAGTCTCAGACTGGAACCTCACATTGTCACAATATCATCATACTGCATATACGAGAAGCTATCGCTCTTCCCCTCACTGCAAAGCTGCATCCCAGAGACTTACTCTGGACAGACTGCTGCACTTAAGGGAGGAAGAAGATAAGATGGTACCAGAACACCTCTCCCTTCTCTGGACCGCTGTACATCACGACCATAGGGGAAACACAGAGAGTCCACACTGCATGAACATAGATTCTCACCACTAATCCTTAGGGTCAGATGCTTCTCATTTTGTAGAGCACCCAACAGCATCTTTAATTGTAGTGTGGCATGTAGGAGGTCAGACCACAGTCCAGCTCCTAAACTACCAGGGGCACCTGGGCGGGGATGAGCATCAGGTGTGGCCAATGATACAGGTAGCAAAGTGGACCTGTTATACAGTAGCACTTATTGTTATGAGAAACACTATATTCTGCATTTAGTGTGTGTGACTGCCCTGTGATGAAGTGGCATTCTGCCCAGGCTGAATCCAGCCTCACTTCCTATTCTTCCCAGGACAGGCTCTGGATCGGCATGGGCCTGGCCCTCGATCCCCTCTCCTCCAGGGAGAGGGGTGCGTTTGTATGCAGAGGCTGTTGTGAAGGTGGACCGAAGGGACCGCTCAAAAGTATGCTGCTGCCTGGGGTCCCTGAGGTGGCCACAGACCAGGAGAACCGTAGGACCCGAGAAGTAGCTACAAACAGAAGTGCAGTAGAGTATAGTGCACAAACACTGAGCACCAGGTGAGTATTAGATCCAGGGCTCTTTTATCATCCATCCATCACAAGGCAGAAAGGACGGAGCAAAGTGATGACTAAAGTGAAAATCTGCTCTGTGTTCAAGTGCTATATGAATGGGGAGGTCCAGCAGAACATGAGGGACAGAGTAGTGGTGGCAGAAGCAGGAAGGATAGCGGTTTGGGTGGTCACCTTAGACTGCAAAGGTCGCTGGTTCAAATTCCCATCCTGCTGCAGTACACATGATCGAGGTATTTACTCTGAATTACTCCAGTAAAACAATTCCTTGCTCTCTATGAATGAAAAATGATTATTAAAATACATTGTGCACCGAGCTGAACAAAAGGTGTCCGCTCAGTGGAAGTTAAACTACAGCAATAGTGGGAAGGGTTTCATTCCTTCTGGCGAGACCAAAACCTCAGTGCCATTAAGTTCAATCCACAGATGGACAGACTGACATATCCAACCTGCATGGACAAATGTGCAAAACCACAACATTTAATTGTTCAGATCTTCATTCACGTTGAGCCGTTTCCTCCCATATGTTAACAAGTGGTTATAGGCGACGTTCGGTACATCAGCGACGACTTTACCCAACAAGAAAGGCAGCGGTGCCAGAATGTGCTGACGTCGCAATGGAGTAAATGTGAATTACATGCGGCAGGAACACTTTCCTGAGTTGTGTGGAAAAACCCCCAGACAAGTGTCTAAACTTTGAGAAAGAGACACAACAACAACAAAAACAACACAAACACAAAGGATGCAAGATGTAGTAGTGATGAGTACATGTACTGTATAAATGACTCAGGGGATCGTGTGCAAAAGACTGCATTTGGAACTGAGCCTCAAACACCGCTTCTTACACAAAGTACACAACTCCTACTTGATGTCTTAAGTTAGAAGATATGAAGAAAACGGAAATGAGATGATGTAAAACCTGCACTGTCAGCTTTCCGAAGGAAAATTAAAGAGCTCCCAAAAGAAGGCCAAGAGAAAGATGATTTTCATCATCAAAAGAAGGGACAGCGGACTCGTTCGGGTCACATTTCATTACAGACAGCGCCGCGTGAGGCTCGTAACGTCTCGCCTCCCCTTCATGGCTGCAGCAGTGCCAGCTCACCTCCTCCTACCTTAGACCTTACACCGTGACCCTGGCGCCTCTTCTGGAATCTTCCGCTACAGAGCTTTCTCCGCATGCTCCATCTTCATACTTTTACGTATGTCCCAGACAGTAGAAGAACTTCCACGAGCGATGAGTTCTGGTGCACTTTCATACAATAAAGCAAGCATGGAGTGCAGAAGCTGTACTGTGGAGACACTGGAGGGCAGTAGAGCTTCCTGCTGAACTCCAATAAACACCAAATTGTCCTTGATTAGGATGCAACCCTCATCACTAGGAAACGAATGTTACCACGGAATTTAACGAGCCGAGACAAAGCGCAATCTCAGATACACAATGACAAAAGCTTAGGCTGTCCACTCAGGGCAAGACATTTTCACTGTTGCTATTCAGGTCCAAAAACAACATATTAAACAATATCAAGCCCAGTAATTGGACTTTGGGTTTTATTTGGTTCTCAGTCCTCTCAGTAAATCAATCGATTTTACTTTCCACTTTTAACAATTAGTACGCTGTTAAGCCAAGTAATGAAGGTCAATGAATGAATGTGGCTAAGACACCCCACAGTCACTTTTAATAAGTAATCTGGACAGGGTTAATTACTGGGGCTGTCACTCAGCCCCCTGATTGTCAGGTGCACCGCGGTCAGGACTCCCTGCAGCAGCACCGCCAGCGCTCAGGAGACGGAGCCCTGGACCCGAGGACATGTCCGTCCAGTAAATTCTGCGGAGAGCTCACTTTCCTTTCCTGCTGTCTTCACGGTGGCCTGAAAAGCCCTTTTCTTTGCTCTTCAGTTCTTCTGCAGCTGAGGGACCTTTTGCTCTTCTGCTGTGATTTTCCTTATTGTCAATTTTAATAAATTGTGGAGGGAAAAAAAAAAAACACAAAAGTCCTGTTGCATTCTCACTCTGTGCATGATGCCTTGAATAAGATGCGGTGTCTCGTAACACAGTCAGTTTGCTAAATTGCTTGTGATGAGGAAAATGTGTCATTTTTTTTCTGAGCCAAATGATTGTAGTGATATAACAGTTTTCAAATAAGTGTTTTTTTTTTTAAAAAAAAAACATTATTTTGCAGACAAAATGACTGCTGTTCTCAAGGGTATTTTTCAGTTCTGAGACTTCCCTTATTTAATTTCCAATAAAAAAAAAAAAACTGAAAGTTTTGAAACAATATTATGTACGATGGCATGGTGGTGCAGTGGGGAGAACCTCAGCTCTTGGCCTATGGGTTTGAAGTGTTCATTTCACATTTACGTGTACATTTACAACTGAATCCGGCTCAGACTAGGTGAGTGGAGTTTGCGTGTTCTCTCTGTGTTCACATGGGTTTCCTCTGGGTGCTCTGGTTTCCTCCCACAGTCGGGTGATGTTTTTCTCAGATGAATTGACATGTGTGTTTAATGTGATGGGCTGGTAGAGAGGACCAGGCTCTGGATCACTGTGAACATGCACTAGGACATCAATGAATTTATTATTACTTACAATTAAGTCACCTTTTCAAACGCTGAGCTCAGTAGCTCGGCTGTAACACCATATTCAAACAGCCTCTGGCCAATATCGTGACAAGCAATCATTCGACATTCTATTTACATACAGAGCTGATTGTTGGGATTCCATAAGGCCTGAATGAAGACAGTCACCTACAGTTGATTTCTGTGACACTGCAGTACATTTCAAATTTCAGCTTTTCCTCATTTAAGCCCTTCCACTTGAGCGCTGATGAGAAAACCGTACGAGAGCAACACGGACACTCGGGAGCATGAAGAACCCGGAATGTGACGAGATGACGCGGCGTAGGGTGGGATTTCTACCTGTCCTTCCGGTCAGCCATATGGATGCTGCCTGTGAAGTTCAACGCATTCAGACTGTCCTCTTTATCACACGTCATACTTTAAGCAGGACTCCACCGGTATCTGTGGTACGCCGCCATACTTGGTCACTCACACTGCAAGGTTCTATGCATAACCTTCTGTTCACACTAAGGAAAAGGCATCACCCCACTAGAACAACTGAACAGGACTGAAGCTGCAGGGCCTGCGTGGTGTCGACAGCAACGCAGACTCATCGAAGAGAGTATTCCCCAGGACTGCGAGTGCCCTCTGTCTCACATTCCAACCACGTGTGACCACGCGGCTCCTGGACCGCCATCCTGTCTCGGTCAAATGAGGAAGTGCAACACCTTCACAGTCAATATGAAAATACCTTTACTGTTATTGTGCACGTCTTTCCACGTGGCTTTTTCACGAATGCAAACCAACAGCATCTACCAAACAGTTCAAGGAAGAGAAAGATAAACGAAAGCTGAACTTTACAGTATTTCACGGTATTACACATCAAACCCTGTGTGTTCTTTCAGTCTAAAGCACCTGATACACGGTAGGAGAAGAGGCTTCGTATTGTCGTCTAGCACGTTTTCACACGAGGAGAGACACACACACACACACACACACACACACTCCAGTGCGCGGAGCTGCTCGCAGTCCGACAATCGCTCAGGACCCACGGCTGGCTGCCATTGCCATGCTTCAGAAACTGACTTAGACTTATTGATCACTTAAAAGCATTGCTCTGACAAGGGTGCTGTGAGCGTCAGCAGGATGGCAGCATTTTGTCTCTTTTCTTTCTTTTTGCCTCTATAAATGCGGCCACATGATTACAGTGACGAGGGATGTTTCATGTGGATGGGGACGTCCGAGACCCTCGGCGAAACCGTACGGGCACCAAGGTCCTGAGATTTCTTTTGGCTGTTACTTTAAGCACAATCAACGGTTCCGACAGAACCGTTACGCTCCTCGGCGCCACCACCTGGCTGTCATGAGCAATGCAACTATAATCTCTTCAGGGTGTCTTGCGCAATGAACTCTGACTGGTCAAGTGGACACGATCATCTCTATTTGTTAATTTTGGGCTTGTCAACACACTGGCCAGAGTGTGAATGCCGCGTCTTTTACAGAACGGGACGTTCACCTGCTCAGAGGATTTCTGGAGACGGAAGGAATTGGAAAACGGCTGCCGCAGACAGTGAGCCCAGCAGGAGATGTGCTGCAACCGCACAGAGTAAAGGTGCCCTGGGCAGTCGGAGGGAGGCGGCGCACATCCTGGGTCCTTCAGCAGAGTGCGAACAAATGCAAGGTGACCAACAAAGAGCTCAGCTTCAACCCTCCATTCGGTAACCTTGGCATCTGACTCATTTGGACCCGTACCGAGTTTCGTGCCGATGAAACGCTGGAACCCGTGAACAAGGAAGGCCATAATTGACACTGTTCATATGTGGCTACATGCTGGTTCTCAGCCCTGAGGACCAGGTCACTGTCAGTGACCAAGTGACCAGAGGTGGCCCGCAGCAGTCGTTATGACAGGGCTTCACGGACGGCACGGGTGTTTTACTGTCTGCCTGCAAGCATTCCGTAAAAAAATGCCAGTCGGAGCTGAAATTCTACTTAAAAGTCGAGCTTATCTGCATCATTTATTTATTTTCTCTTAGTACTATTCTTACAGCAATCTATGATGAAAATTTGGCATAATTTCTCTCTGTGGATTTGACGAGTGTGTATGTGTGTGTGTGCGTGCGTGCGCGCTTTTTGACAGAGCAGATTTTGGAGATACGAAGGCTGTTCTGGAACTGCAATCATCCCCAAACAAACTGAATTCATAATCGCAAACAGCAGAGAGGTGCAGCGATGGTGACCACAGGGACACGTTCAACATGAGGACCGTGGGCTCCGGCCATCCGAAGGGGGTTTAGGGACACACACTAACGAAGTTCATGGGAGTGAGAGACACGAGGAGTCTCTAGCCCAGAATTCCCTGGGGAGAAGCTGATGAATGAGCACCGGCTGACTGGAGTCCTGCAAGGATGAAGATGGGCAGGCCTCCCCATAGGTGTTTCCATGGTAACTGCTAAAGTGGCAATGGTGGACCCCCCCTCCCCCCATGCAAAGCGCTCCCTTGCTCCTCCTGTCACTGGGCTTCTCTTCACTCTGGAAGGTTCTAGCGTTTAACAAACAGGAAGGAAGGAAGGAAGGAAGGAAGGAAACACTTAGAAACACAGAACGGAGAGCCAACAAAATGTGAAAATGTATAAATGCATAAATTATATACTAGACTATAAATATTATATATCTCATCTATAGATACTGAACTTGTGCTTATGGGGAGCACCTGAACAGCAGCTGCTCACATGTCATCCTCGAGGTCAGAACTGTGATGGTTCATCTACGGGAGAAGCAGAAGCAAAAGAGTTATACACACACACACACACACTTATATACACATGCAGGAATTACATGGCAGCCAAGAGAATACAAATGAGACCAGATGGAAAGGCTGTCCAATGGAGTACATATATGTTGGCTGCACACACACACACAGACGCACAATTCCACGTCTGCAGTTTTGAATAATGGTCCTGAATAGTTTGAAAGCCACAGCTGTTCTTTTACAACAGACCGCTTGCTCATTTAAAAATCGGTCAACACTTCGGGGGCTTCCAGAGGAAAGTGAGGGACCAGAGAAGCGGGAAGCTCTCAACTCGTTTGATTGCAGCGGTTTTCTGTGTCTCTGTGGGCTGCGCTGCCGAGCAGCATTTCCATGAGGGGCTCAGTCCTCGCTGAGACGACGGGCGGCTGACAAAGGGCAGCGGGTGGGTGAGAGGAGGCGGTCAGAGAGTGAGACACTGTGTCATGGAGACCATGGAGATGGGCGGTCACGATCTTGGCACGGCTCCATACCGTAGCCTGCTCTCCCCCTCGGAGGGAACGCTGTTGAGGGGGCAGCGGCGTCTCCTGCTGGCACCGGCAGGGACCACAAGCACTACTGTGCAACACGGCCCCTCCAACGGGGACCACATACTGTACATATACATAATGTCAGTCTCAAATGCAGCACCGTAAATGTCACATCTCTACTACGAAATCCTTGTTTAATCAATAAAGAGAAGCTTTATATTACCAGACTGCAAAGCTGGTTAGAGGAGTTGATGTATATTGAGCTGAAGTGGCACAGCACACGGGCATTTATATGGATATTAATAAATACCAGACCACACTGTCCATGGTTTCTAATGGAAACTGGCTCTTTGATTGGTTTCCTTGGTAAACAGATTTTTTTCCAACTGATTATAACTACGTGGGGGGGTGCGGTGGTGCAGCGGGTTGGACCGGGTCCTCCTCTCGGTGGGTCTGGGGTTCGAGTCCCGCTTGCGGTGCCTTGTGATGGACTGGCATCCCGTCCTGAGTGAGTCCCCTCCCCCTCCAGCCCTACGCCCTGTGTTGCCAGGTTGGGCTCCGGCTCCCCGCAACCCCGTATGGGACAAGCGGTTCAGACGTGTGTATAACTACGTCATTGCCTAAGGTAATGTACATTAGGGTTTCTGCAAATATATTGATATGTATGCATTTTCTTCTATTTGCAGCACAAAACTTACATTTCTGCACATGAGCTTTCTTTTAAAGAGGAGTCCCGTTTTCATTAGACAATGATGTCACGAGGGAGCAGCCAGCTGCCTGAGGGTTGCAGCCGTCACCTTCAACTCAAAGGAACCACCTATGAATCCCACCTCCTGCTGTAGGCCCCTTGATCAAGGTAAATACCCTAAACTCTATATAATAACTTATACCCTGCTTTATAAATGGGTAAATTGATGTAAGTAGTCTGACATTGTAAGCTGCTTTGGAGAAAAGTTTCAGATAAATAATAAACAGTAATTGAGTGCTGCAGTGTCTCTTGCTGATGCATTATGTGATTTATAGGTATAATAATGCTTATACTAATATTATTAGTTGTAAACTCAGGCAGCGCCATGATGTTGCTCTCATCACCCCCCACAACGACTCCTGTCCTCAAGTGTGTCGTGGAAATCAGTGACGTCAATGGCCTGTCTATGTCTGAGGTGAGGGCTGGTTACCGCTTGCTGTTCGTCGTCGCTCGCCTCCCCTGGCTCTGGGCTCTCCGCATCCCCGTCTCTGTGGGCCCTGCTCCTGGAGCTCTGGGGGCTGGGAGAGCCCTCCGAACTGCTGGCCAAGGTGTTGTGGGGGGAACTTGCCAGACTGCCTCCCCACGCTGGGGGGGACCCTGCAAAACGCACACGCACACAGCAAGAACATGAGGCGGCGTGGTGGGTCGAGCTCCTCGTACGGCCCTGGGCGCCACTGAACACTCAACGGAACATAAAGGAAGGTAAAGTAGTTCAGGTGAACTAACGTCAAGCTGAGCTGAACCACCTTGAATAAAAACACACTCAGGTAAACACTGAAAAGGGAGTGGGGTAAAAACCTCAACCTACTGTGCACTGAATTCACCGCAGAGCATAGCCAGCTGCCTAGTTACACATTTGACTGCCATGTGTGTCTCGGAGACACTCGTCCCCGTACCGTGTTCTGTAACAATGGCTGGTTGTACCTGTCAGCCAGTGTACGGAGCAGGCGGCCGAGGGCAACCGACCTATACTGTGCGTGACGGAGCGCATCTATGTGTCCTTTGTGTCGTGTCCCCGGCACTCGTGCGCGCCGGCCACCGTCAGCGATGAGGGAGACGATGAACAATGACCCGTGCCAACCCCCTCCCATGAAAAATAGAGTGATATCAGATGAAGAAATAGCACCCCCAGCATCAGATGAAGATGTAACACCCCTTGCTTATGAGGAGACTAAAAATGTGCTAATACTGCCGTCTCGCCGTTGACCACTAAGGCAGCGCGGCAGCCCACGTCACGGCAAACTGAGGCCCCAGGGTGGCGCTGCTACGGGCTCTGCTATGTACAGAATGGCTGTAAACAACATTAGTGCTCCTCTGGGGCTACGATCAAGCGTTGGAGCGGGTGTCAAACACGGCATCCGCACTGATGGTCAGTGGGGAGAGTGATCAGCGGGAATATATGTTGAGGATATGGGGGCAGGGCAACGTAGTTAATGAACTCATCCTCCCCACAGAGGAGCTTCCTGCCTACGAAGACAAACTGGAAGACTGAGGGGTTAAAGAGCAGCGGCAGGAGGAGATGGTGAGTGCCATATGTAGTAACGCATTTGTTCACGCCGGGTTAACACACTGCGATTGAGGATTTCCACATTAGATGGAAATGAAGCGCAGGTCAAAGCGTGGACCCCTGCGGAACCAGACTTCCCCCTCCCTCACCGGTGTGGTGGCGCCTCTGTCTGTCCATCCTGTCGAGACTGTCCAGGAGGCCGTCGATCTGTACTTTGATCATCTTCAGTTCTCGCTTTATGGTTTGCAGCTCCTCCATCCTCACTGCAGGGGGGAGCGGAAGAGAGAGAGTGGGGAGGTGATGCCATGTCCCTCGTCGTCACACCTCTGTACCGACTGCCCTCGCTGCAATAAACAAACCCTCTCCCCTCCCTGCCACTCTGCTCTGCTGCCATGTGTGATTTGGCTCCCCAACACAGCCTGTGCACCCTGTATCGCACATGACCCGTGAATAAAACCTACTCCTCTGCAGTGAGTCACTGCTACCCATCCATTACACCAAGTGCACAGTAGAGGTTTGCAGCGCGGCCACGTAAACTGGTCACTAACTGGTGTGATCTGGTGTTTTCTAGCGGACCAGTTGGGATAGAAACACCGAGGAGCTATCTGGGGCCAACAGGTTGTAAGGAAAATCTGTAAAGGACATGCCAAGCCCTCGCAATGTGGCTCTTCTGTGGTTTCTGCCTGATGCCCTGTGTACGTCCCTCTGCAGGGTAACAAAAACCTGGCAGGATGTTTTACTGCAATAACTGCAGAGGCTCCGAAGAGGGCACACATTGTCTGCGTATGTGGACAATGTGTGTACTGGCGATGTGATCGGGATCACTGCCACCAGACCCCAGACTGAGACAAACAGAGCATTAACCCCCCCCCAAGTCTCCTTCAATATCCTCTGGTACCATAGCAACCAGCCCTCCAAGTCCACCCAACCTGACCAAAACACTTACATCTGGCCCTCCGAGAGCTGGATGAACTGGTCCTGGAGCTGCTCTTGGACGGCAGCCTGTCTCTGCTCAGCGGCCTGGTGGAGGACGAGCTGCGGGGTCGTTTGGACAGGCTGGGCGGATGCACCATGGGGGGCACGGAGGCTGGGACACGCTGGTAGTCATACACCCTGTGATGGCAGAAAAAAGGTGCTCTTTGTCACCACACAGTTACCCCCAGCTGCCCACAAGGAAGATCTGGCCGCAGGTTCACGGACCGTGCGGCTGCGGAGCGGCTGAGCGACTCTCGCAAGCGGGCAGCAAACTTACAACGGGAAGTGTTTGGATGTAATTTCCCTGACTAGGAGCAGCAGAGTGAGAGAACCGTGAGCAGCGGATCACTTCTGCATCCACGGGTGAGCACCCGAGACACCGAGCGGACACACACGATGAAACGCTTCCGGGTGACTAAATGACCGAGAGCAACACAGCAGAAGCGTGACTGGTCTTCCTCCAGCCAGTGACCCTCAGAGCACTGAGATGAGTGACATCGCACGATGTTTGCGGACTCGGAAGTGCTCATGTCAAAGCATCGCCTAGACTGCACGAGGCCCCTAGGCGACCAGCGTGTCACTGATGCCTGGTTCCGGTGGCCGACACGGCCACCTCCATCGAGCCATAAATCAAAGAGCTGCTGTCAGCATGAATCGAAAGCATTTTAATAATGTCCCTGGAGGCCACAGTGGGCGATTCACTAGTGCCTTGCGCTGTCATGGAGAGAGAGAGAGAGAGAGAGAGAGTAAGGAACCCACCTGCCCTTGTCTTCTCCTACGACCTGTTTGTGTTCCAGCTATCTATCTGCGTGTGTTAAGGGATTGGCTGAGCCGACAGAAGCGTGCTTCACCGCCTGTATCCCCAAACCTTTGGCCGCCATATTTAATCATCTTATATAAAAGTGCTATCGATCTCTAAGCTGCAGCCAAGGAAAGGAGTTGGTCCACGGAACGGGGTGTGGCGGGGAAAGGGCAGCAGCCTGTCACACAGGAGCACGGTTGCTCGGGTCAAAGCAGCCACATGTCAGATGTGGCAGGAGGCAACGCTGCAAAATCTGCACAGCTTTGTATGGCTTGACCTCCGAAATGTCCCATTTCACATTAGAAAGTGACATCTTCCTTGCACCGAAGAGCACAATTGCGGAACCACAGGAAGTGGACACAAGGGGAGGAACAGTGGACGGAAGAAAGACTACACAGCAAAGAAGCCCTTTAAACTGGAGCCCTGTTAGACTGCACCCACAACTCCTAGCAGCCCCAGGAGCACAATGGTGTTCACAGCGGGTTGGTCTCGCTCCATGAAAAGCAGCGCTGATTTCATGGACCGCAGGCGAATCTCAGAGTGGGCTGCAGGACATGACCTGGGTCAACCTGCCGGCGTTGAAAAACAGGCAGTTCTTCACAGGTCCAAATCCTGCAGACTTATGTCATTTATCAGAAGAAGCAGCAGCAGCAGCAGCAGCACATCAGCCATATTGCGTCACTGAGCATATCTACGGAAGAGTGCGAGGACGAGGTGAAATTCAAAAGCAAGAGCCTTTAAGCTGTTAATCCGCACCGAAGCAGGTGAAAGCAGCTGAACAATTACACAGTGACTGCATTAGGAATCTATGTACATATTAACCTGAGAGCTAATTCATAGATTGCATACAGGCACTAATTTGCATAAATGTATAATTTCCTAAATTGGTTGAATAATTTTCTAAACAGCTGCAAGGTAAGTCAGCAAACTTTTCCCAAGAATTAGTGCAGAGCATCTGCAGCGGAGAAAACACCTTGACAGGGAGCTGCTCTAAAAGCTTTTTTTTTTTTCTTTTTTTTTTTTGGACAGCGCATTGCTCTTTGAAGCACAGCTTTAGAAAATGAAACCTCGGCGAAGACAATGAGAAACACTCTCCAGATTGCGGGGATTTGCATGCGGTAATTCTGTCTCCACGTACGCATTATCAGTTGATGGAAAAGCACGCGCGCGCAAACGCGGACATCGAAGATGGGAGCGCGCTCGGGCTCAGCGCAACCGTGTACCGCGGGCAGGCAAAATTGAAAATCACTCCTTTACATTTTCTGTGGCGCGGAGAAAGAAGACGGCGCTGGAAGATTACCGTGCCAATTTACCCCAGCGCAGCTGGGCTGCTGCTGGGGGAGAGGGTGGGCCCCTGGAGCGCTTATTGCACGGCAGTCCAAAGCGGCGGAACGAGCTCCCGGCTCTCCCCGGGACCGGTCGGCAAAGAGTCACTCCAGGAGCTGTTTCGGCTGTCCGCACACACACCTCGGCCCGCTGAAGCGGCGCCTCACATACAAAGGGTGTTTGTGCCGCGCTTTGTGCCGGACCGCTGGCTCCTCCAGCTGCCGTGCCCAGCGGTGATGCTTGGTGAGCATCTTCTCGGTGCCCCTCGCTAGAATTTGAACCAGCGGAGTCCCCGGCCGGGGCCCGGGGGCACGGATCACGTGCGAGTGGGCTCGAGCGATTAATTTCCACACACGAGAAATGCTAAAGGTGTCCTGGCAATGGAGAACCACACATGTAAACACACACACACACACACACACACCTCACAGAGCCGGATTTTATTAGATGCTATGGTTCATTAGCGTAGGGGGGAGGGGGGCAAGGCCTGCTGCACTAACTGCCTGCAAACAAAAGGCACTGAAGCGCTCACTGCCCTTCAGGGAGACGGAACTGGAGACACAGCGGCTCCCCAGCACAGAAACAGGGTCCTTTCTCAATGCCCCGGGGCACAAACTTGTGGGCAGAACAAGGCGTGGAGAAGCAGGAATATCGCATCAGCAGAGTTTGTACGTATATATATATATATATATATATATATACATACACAGACTTATTACAAGGTTATTGCCTCGGAATCGGGTTTTTTACTGAAACAAGTGTTTGGGCAGTGCTAACATTCTAAGAAAACTATAGTAAATGCACCACAGTTGTGTGTGTGGGGTTCCGTACGCTAACTGCGGTGGGAAGGTGCAGCCTGTAGCTTCCGGACAGGAGTCCGACGCAGACGCGCGTTGCCGTTGCGTCCGAACACGGACGAAGAGTGTAATGACCCCACCAGCAGAGCGTATTTAGAAGCGCGCAGCGCAAATGGTATAGTGTAGAGGTGAAACGATGAAAGCGGGACAAAGAGACACACAGTGTATTCTCACAAAGGTGATGAGTGAAACGTGAATCTGTAAGTAGGATTCGAACACGGAGGTGGAACTCTGGACCGGGACTGGAGCACAAGAGGCAGGAGTAGACAGCATGGGCACTTGGGACCGGAACATAAACACCTGTGGAACGATACTTGGGAAACGGGGAACTACCGATCGCCAAGAGAGCAGAATGAAACGCTGATTAGGAATCCACGATCTATCCTCGGCCGCTTGCTCCTTTTACACCTCCCCTAACCACCAGATTGCGAACAGGTGCACGGGTCTGGGCTAGTGGCACCGAGTGGCGCCTCCTCTGGCCCGTAGGGGTATTGTGCCTGTGGGTCGTGACACAGCCCCTGCTTCAAATTTACTTTTGCTCAGGGATCACAGTCGAGAAAGAGAAATCCGGCATAATGATGTGGCCAAGTTGCACTTCACAGAAAATTTTCTTTGTAGCACAAGCACATGCTGTCACGTCCACGCCCACAGAACAAGCAACAACACCTGACTCCGCACTAACTCACGAGTAATCACTCACCTTATAAAGACCCTCCTCAGCTCCCGTACCCCTGCGGAATCTCGTCAGGGACAACCGCCCTTTCCCGTGACACTTCGTGCACAAGCATCGCTAACTCTTCGTTCGCGTCCTCCGGTTTTTGACTCTTCGCTTCGTTTCCCGACCACGTCCACGGATCCTCGTTCCTGTCCCGTTCGCCGTTCGACCGACCCTTCGCTTGTCCCCGACACCGGAAACTTGCCTCATCCCTCATCTCCGGACGAACAACGCTGCGCTCGGGTTCAGCCATCCCGGCTCCCTGTGTTCCGCGTGACACATGCCATGTGACATGTCCATGCCTCAGAACATATTAATTACCCTTGAAATCAGAAGCAAGGAGCATCTTCACAAGTAAGTGCTGCCAGCTGTCAATAAGATATTAAAAGCTGAACTAGTAACAGGCCACCAGAGCATCTCTTTTTCACTTCCATCACCTCCACTCTTGGATGACAGGAGTGATGTGGTGTCACGGCGAAGGCTGAACAGCCAGACACGCGAAGGGCTGACCTTTGCATGCTCCGCTATGGGCCGTCAGACCACTAAATGCATATAAGGTCTGACTTGACTGCGTTTCCTTGCCTTTTCTCCTTCGAAGGACTGCCGTGTGCTAAGTCGGAAGTTTATTCGTAACCTTTGTGTTTCTTTAATAATTCAGAACTATGGTCAGTGAGAATAAAACGGTACGTGGAGAAGCCACCGTCTCGTTCAAAGCAATACTAGCCGCATGCTGCTTTCCCACAAATATATTCTCGCATTTACACAAACCTGCGCAGACAGCCGTTGGCACCGTAAAGACACATGGAATGTGATGTTATTCAATAACCTTAATTCTCTGGCTTGGCAGCTTTCTGTAGCTGGAACCCAAGCGTTTGCTGGTCAATGCTTCTTTGTCCAAGTCCACTGTGTCTCTTCTCTGAGCTCCTGCATATCCACTCATCTGTTCTCACCTCACCCCTGCTCTATTGTGTCTGTCAGATTTAAGGCACCGCAATGCATCCAAAGCGCCACTAACAGTTCAGTTCAAACAGAAGCTCAAAGCCCTTCGTCTCCATACTTCCCTTTATGAACCGTTTCAATGGCTCTAAAGGGAGTCTCAACAAAAACGTTGCTGGAGCAGATGTTTTGTTCTTCAAAGCTCCTGCGTAGCTTTCTGAAAGCCGCTACACCCAGAGGCCTGACACAGCAGTTAATGAGCAGCCGGAATCGGCCCGCGGTGCGTCGGGGAGCCACCTGGAGACAGAGAAGCCTTTCTGATGTGACACACACCATGAGAGCAAGGAGGAGAAAGCCAGATGAGCTCTGGAACGAGGCCGACGACGCAGGAGTGCGATTACAAGACGCGGGGCCTTTCTTCACGTCCTTTCCCCGGCTTACTCCCGTCTCCATGGTTTACCCTCTCCGGTAGCATTTCCAGGCAGCTGCGGAGCTCTAAGGAAGAGGATGTCTCAAAGAGAAGACCGAGCTCACAGCTGCGCTCAAGGTGACTTCCAAAGGCACAGAGCTGATTGAGGGAGGAGAGTCACCACCACGCCAAACTGCTCCGCGTTTAACCGGTGCCTCGTTGGGTTGCCGGAGAATGCCTCTCTGGCTGTAGTTCAGACACACACTTTTCATTTACAAGACATGAACTTTCCATTTAGGAGAAAAGCTGCCACGTAACTGCTTTCAGACCATTTGTCTATGGGTCCTGAGGCAAATAGATGGTGAAGTGCTGCTGTCCTCCGCCCCGGGAAGCAAACAAGCAGCGCTTTCTGTGGCATTTCACTAGGAACTGGTTCAGAGTGGAAACACATCACCGCGTTACGGGATCAGACCGACAGCAAAGGACCAGACGAGGGAAGGAGATCTAAGCCACGTGCGGGTTTTCGCGCATTTGTTGTCTCGTTTCCAGACCGGCAGCGCAAGGTTAGTAGTGCAGATGAAGGATAATACCTGTCGTAGAAGTTGTCCTGGTAGCAGTCATGGTCCAGGTCATAATCCGATCTGTGGGGATCAGAAGAGGAGGGGACCATGTCAGACTGGTAGGGACCGTACGCATCGCTCGGGCATTTATCATCAATCTACATCCACAGAGTATAGATAAAGTTAACACTAGGTACTCATATACAGTGTGCCAGGGTGTGTGGTCATGCCTGGACAGGCACGCAAGACATACCTAGGTCTCAGACCAGCATCCCTAACCGCTCTTATTCACAAATCAGTTGGGGAACATAAACAGGCACACAAACAGTGTCTGTGTGCATCTGAACAAGTGCATATACTGTATGCTCTTCATAGTACATAACCACAAGGCACACATACAAATGCAATGGATCATCTTTCCTGCTGCAGTGTTTCTCAGACAGTCAGAACAGGCCAAAGTGAGAAGAGATTTTAGAGGTGAAAATAATAAGCCCGGGGGGTACGGCTTCACAAATTGGAAGGCCTTGTTTGGAAGTGGTTTGAGGTCAAGTTCCCAGGGAGGAACACACACACACACGGGGAGGGATTTGTGCGTTGCTGCTCTGAACAACCACGGTTCGAAGCCAATGGCAGGAGCTGTTCGGGAGGTAAGAGGAAAGTCTATTCCACATTCCACTCTTGTTGTTTTTAGAAATCTGCGGCGTGGCTTGCTCGGGCTGCCGGAGAAGGGAGAGGGGAGAGGGAGGTACTCGTCACACCTGGGGCTAATAACCGACCCTATTTCACCCCGTTTCTCCAACAGTGAGGTGAGACGCCGAGCTCGAATAGCCGAGATGGACCCGAGGGAGAGGCGATATGCAAACGTATGAGACCGCACAACGCGTAACAGCACCGGACAGCCCAGCACAGCCCTGCATGCCAGCCGAGAGCACTTTCCCCTGCACCAGTCCTCTCCCCTTTGCCCCTTTTCCCTGGCTGGGACACGTTTGAATAAAAGTTTTTCCAGTCACTCACCGGACACCTTCCGTGTGGTGTGTTACAATATCTTTTTTACATGGAACAAACGCAGATTTACTTGTCTACCTGGGCAGGATATTTGTCGCCACCGTATCCTACGAACTAAACTGCAAAAATCTGAAACGCAGACAATAAATATGCGAGCATAACAGTAGGATATGTAACACGGAACGGAAGCGTTGAATAAATTAATATTTTCACTGGTACACCTGGGGGGGGTTCCCATCTGAAAGAAATACAGTTTTATTCCAAGTCGAGTGGAAAAAATTACTTCCGTGAGTTAAATTTTAGTTTTTTGCTCGTTTTTCGTCTACTGTCATATTCAATCACCAGCTTTGTCAGTCCCCAAAGAGTCCCCTAGTGAATCACGAAACACACGCACACACTTGTGCCTCAAAAAAATACGTACAATATGTGGTGCAGTCAATGAGTTCTAAGACTGGCTGCTTTGCAATACTGCTGTGGTTGCGATACAGGCATGATACCGTAACGTGTAACGCACGCCTGCTGATGGTTTGCGACCGAAGCGGTATTACATGGCAGTCGATCTTAGAGCTTACCGCACGTATGACGTAAAACGCACACGTGTTCTCACACAGAACTCGCAAAGCCGCTGGACGCACCCCCCTCCTTCCACGCAGACGTGCCGACATCCTCGTACGCTCCGTCCGCACCTCCGTCATCATCTGATGAAATGCACCAACACCTTACTCTACAATCTTTGTATTTATTTACGCTATTGTGCTGTGTGTGGAACTGGGCCGCCTGAAATGCTCCAGATCCCACTGGGACTCACACACCTGAAAGGTCAGACTGACATTAAACCCCAGAGCAAACAGCCAGCGCACACTGTCAAGCTCACGCTGTGGGCCTTGTCTGTTTCTCCCATACAGGAGCGACTGCCGTATCGCATCACTGCAGGCCATCCCCTGCAGCGCTCTGACCTCCCGCCCTGGGGGGTCCAGCCCCGTTTACAAGGCACATAGCTCGTCTCCTTGAAGCCTCGGTGCTAATTCAGAGTCGCACAGTTCAGGGTTTTAACGGCTCCTGACATTCAGCCTTCGCCTGACCTGCCCTAGTGCTACATTTGGAAATGTCAGAACTGGCGCTGGAACAGCGGGAAGCAGGCGGCCTGCGGAGTGCAAATGCACCGCGTGTGAACCCCATCGCGAGCTAGAAAGAAAGCACCGGAAAAAGCGAAAAACAAAACCAAAAAATAAACTCAGGCAATTAGAAGGTCAGTGGCCCGGAACTGTCACCTCACCCTGTTGCCCCGGCTGCCCCCGAATGGCAGAGAAACTGCCCCTGGGCAGAGCTGGAGAGGAGCAGAGAGGGTAAGGTGTTCCACAGCATCCTGTGTGTCTCACCTCCCTCAAGAATGACCATGCCAGACGAGGGTATAGCTGAGCACAGTGAGGTCACCATGAATTGGGACCTCAGCAGACGGTCACCTGTGCAGAACAGAGGACATTTTGCACTGGGGGTGCAGCCCAGGGTTAGTATTCTAGAATGAAGCACAAGGCTACAGGAGGCCCAGAAATGTAGACATGGAGCTGGAAATTCCACTTCAATCACCATCATGACATACACAAATGCTTTCTGAACCGCTTCTCCCGTACGGGGTCACGGGGAACCAGAGCGCAACCCGGCAACTCAGGGCGCAAGGCTGGAGGGGGAGGGGACACACCCAGGACGGGATGCCAGTCTGTCGCAAGGCACCCCCAAGTGGGACTCAAACCCAGACCCACCGGAGAGCAGGACCCGGTCCAACCCACTGCGCCACTGCACTCCCCCCCCCACCATCATGACAGTGACTCAGAAAGAAAGTGAAGTCACATTCGCCAAAGTAGATTTGAGCTACACACTTTGATTCATAACTCTCTGTGACCCTACGGTCAACTCCGTGTGCTTGTCCAGGCGTTCATACCCTGGAAATACTGAGCACTATAGAAAGGGGATTCAGAAACTGCTACAGTTCTAGGTCTGGAGCACAGAAAAAGTCTGCACACGTGAGCTCACACACACCATCTCTCACACGCACAAACTAGCAGTAAGTATTAAGTAATTATGCAAGACAGCGAAAATAACCTCAGAAAAGAACCACAACTCCGACCAGCTATGCGTGCAACCTGCTGTGAAACCAGAATCCAACAGAAGACCTCCTTTAGGGCTAAAAGAGCAACAAAGCCAAACATGCTTCTTCCTGCTTGTTACAGTGAAACACACTGAAAACCCATGGCTTTCGCTGCAACTGCTGAGTTACTTTAGTTTCACAGCCTTTGAAAAAAAAATGAAGTATAACGTCAATATTTCCATTTACGATATCTGAAGCAACTAAATGCCGCACGTGCTTTAACCCCCCATAGGAGAGCGCTTCTAGATTCCTGCATGAACTCCGAATCCTTCTTCGTTGAACTGCTGTGCACATTTTGGAGGCAGGCTGAACGTCCCTCTTACCCGGCTCTATCATCTAAACACCGGCCATTAAGGCTGCCGCGCTGATTGCTGTGCTCTTCAACACGCAGGTCAAATGAGGGAGGGAAGGAGAAAGAAGTCATTTTTGGCTATTTTGGGGAGGGGAAGCAAGCACTACTTATGAACACAATTCAGAAAGAATATTCTGGCAGATTACTATTATGACTAGTAATAATGACACAAGCAGGAGGAGTAATGCAGTTTCAGCCGTGGTAAAACACCCATCCATTGAAATCTAAGGCAAAGTGAAAATAAAAATCTGATGATGGTGTGGATATTGGTGCAACTCCTGTTAGACTGTTTGCTTGTGGAAAGCTGCATTGGGAAATGTGGTTCTCTGTCCCTGGAGAGGTGGTATGCTCAGAATTGCAGAGCGACTGCATACAGAGGCCAGAAGAAACCAGAGAAATGGGACTGTCAGGTCTTTGGCACAATGCACGCTCTCTGTTTAAATTGTAATTACCTTCACTCCAAGTTGGCCTGTGTCCGGGGCCAAAGGGTCTCAGTGTCTGAGCTGCCAAGTATGGAGACTTTCTTCAGTGGGACAGCAGAGTCGCCCGAGGCCAGCTCAGCCCTTTTCTTTAAATAATGTCACAAGTGTCAGAGCAATCTGTTAGGCACAGGCTATTATAATTCAATTAATTCCACCAGTCATTCCAAGGTGGGCTGATTCTTGGAGTGCGTGCGTGCGTGCGTTATCATCAGTGCAAACACTAAAAATGTTTGGCGGCACGGTGGAACAGTGAATAGCGCTGCTGTCTCACAGCGCCTTGGTGGTGCGAGAGAATGTGAGTTTGATCCCTGCTCAGCCTGTGTGGAGTTTGCATGTTCTCCCCATGTTTGTGTGGGTTTCCTCCGGGTGCTCTGGTTTCCTCCCACAGTCCAAAGACATGCTGTTCAGGTTCCCCCATAGTGTGTGAGTGTCACGAAGTGTCACGAAGTGAGTGTGTTTCGCTGATGCATGGATGAGTAACCCCTTGTAAGTAGTGTATCTAACAGTGTAAGCCACCTTGGTGAATAAGGTGTGTGGGCTAGTAGCACTACATGGTATCCGTTGTAAGTCGCTTTGGACAAAAGCGTCTGCTAAGTGAATGAATGTAAATGTAAAAATGCCCAGGAATGCATGTCCATAGCAGGGGAGAGTGTACATGGTGCTCACGAGAAGGCCAGTGCTAAGAAATTAACCATAACAGCAAAGCCTGAGGTTGTGTGTCACTGCATGCTCCAGTGCCAGGAGAGTGAGTATTGCATTCAACTACAATTAACTGGAAGAAGGAAAATGACACTTTAATCATTTTTGTAAACAAAAAGCATAATTCTGTGTTTCTGGCCCAAAGAAAATTGTAGAAAGGTGAGTGGTGCACAAGAGAACCCAAACAGCCCATCCACAAAATGCTCCTTCCCATGAGGCCAGTACTCTGCTCAAGGCTCTCTGCCTGATTGTTAAAAGGCTCAGTCGGTGCTTCATTCCCCATGCTGGTAGCACATCCCACAGCTACACTGTTCTTACAGTAATTTTTATTTGGCTTTTACAAAAGCATCACATACTAGAAAAAAAAAAAATCATCGTTCATAAGAAAAATTCATAATGAGCACATTTTGAAGTATAGCATACATAAGAATACTGAATTCTGCAAACTATACTAAGATCAGGAAGACAAAATTTGGCGATTACGAAAAGCATAAATCGGAGCAGAAATACAAAAAAAATTTTAATGTGGGAAAAATTACGAAGCTGAAAGAAAAAGATAAACTTTTCAAAATAGTTGTAATACTCCACTTCGTAATACCAAAGATACAGAATATTTTTAGTTACTGTATCTTCTTGAAGTATTCTATACTTTTAAATACAAACATTATTTTCACTTGATGTATACAACAGTGTAGGTGGACTGGCGCCCCATCCAGGGTGTACCACCCCTTGCCTCGTACTCAGGGATTTGGGGATAGGCTCTGGACCAACACGACCCTAACCAAGACAAGCAGTTCTCGAGAGTGAGTGAGTGAGTGACTGCATACAACACAAACAAAAGGGCAGCTGATCGTGTAGTGGTTCGAGCTGCTGACTTTGGACACCGAGGTTCACACGTTCAAACCTATCTCCAACTATAGTACCCTTGAGCTATAGTACCCTGATACTTACCTTAAACTACTCCAGAAATTACCTAGCTATATAAATAGATAAATAATTGGCTAAATAAATAATAAATGGCTAAACATAAAAATGTTAGATGGGGAAAGCAGTAATGTCTATGTATTTATTGATTATTATTGTATTATTGGGGGGCGCGGTGGCGCAGTGGGTTGGACCGCAGTCCTGCTGTCCGGTGGGTCTGGGGTTCGAGTCCCACTTGGGGTGCCTTGCGGCGGACTGGCGTCCCGTCCTGGGTGTGTCCCCTTCCCCCTCTGGCCTTACGCCCTGTGTTGCCGGGTAGGCTCCGGTTCCCCGTGACCCCGTAAGGGGCAAGCGGTTCTGAAAATGTGTGTGTGTGTGTGTGTGTGTATTGTATTATTACAATAGATCTGTTAAAAATACATGGTTAAAAATCAAGTCGATTTTTGTTTAGCAACAACCCCCGCGCTTGTCCATCCATGACAAAATGGGAACCTTGGGGACATCAGAGATCACTACGATTTTATTTAAGTAGAAACACATATTTTTGATTGAATTATTATTACTGTCATTATTACTATTTGCTCTCCTATTTGCTGTACCATTTCGACTTAGAACACAGACAGCAGATGCGTTTGCGTAGGCTCGCTGTATTGTTACTGCATCAAAGTATATCCGGAAAAATATTCACGTTTGGCATTACCGCAAAATAATGCAATCAGAACTATTTTCAGCCTGGAGGAATGGGTTTACGGATACAGCCGAACAATCCTCCATCGATCTGTCATTCCCATTCAGGAAAACGGAAAACAACTTAACGCATCACATCAGCACTGACAAACAGGAGCGATTATGAAGACTCTTTTCCCATATGGCCAAGTATAGCAGTAAGAGGCTAAAGCGAAGTCATTTTTTTCACAGACGTTCCCTCTAATACTTCCATCCAAGGAAGTTAAAGGTCACCGATGACGGCGGCTGCTCCCTCTATCCGGTCGCTGCCATCTTTCAGACGCGCACTCGCACGCTAAACGGAGCAACTCTGCTTGCCAACTTTTCCTGTGCTCCACACTCTCTTCTGGAGCCTGTTTCAAGATACAGATTGATTTATTCTGAGATAATGTTCACACTCAAAAATGTGCTGCGATGTAATAAATCAGGCTTGCCATGCCGTGACGGGGGTTAATGGGCTGGAAATTTGATTTCCTGCCACTTCAGCTGTTCTCAAATTGAGGGGAGTGAGATTAATGCTGAAATACAACCGCTGACGGTCAGAAACACGCACACAGGACGAGGCGGGAGTGACAAACCTCGACTGCAGCTGCAGAGGTCTAGCCCTGCATCCATCCGCTTCCTCTAATCACTCTCTGCCTCGTTTTCTCATATTCATTTAGAGCACAATTACTATATAATTAACATATAATCCTGGAGGTGCAAAAGATGCTGCGGTAAAGAGCACGGGGGGTGGGGGGGGGACGCTCCATAAAGATATGTTCTGCTTTATACGTGATCACAAGCAAACGTGTAAACGGCGACATTCTAACGTGTCAGCTGCACGTCACACGTGGCGGAGCTGGCGGGGAAAAGAGCTCTGATGACTGAGCCTCTCTCTCTCTAGAGAGCGGCGCCGAACGCGGCCACGCCGAGGGGTTTGATCTCGCAGAAGCACCAGGCGTGGCTCAGAAATCAGCCCCGGCGCTCACAAAGGGAAGCTTGTCAACCCAGAGGCTCATATTGACTGATCTCATTTTGCATGCCTCGACATCACTGCCGCTTTACAGAGCGACGCCTTACTGTCTGTTTTCGACAGGCGAACCTGCGTTCCCCGGGAGGTCGGCCCGGCTCGGCTCCTTCGCCCTCGGCGTTCGTTCCGCGCTACCGACGACGGCACGTCCTCGCAAAGCGGCCGGGAAACGTTCGCCGACTCAGCCGGATGCGGCCGTCGAGCGCGGCGACAGCCTCTCGGCGCCGCCGGTCACCCTCACGGTGCAGGTCGGTGGGTAAAGAGCCTCTGTGTTGAAGTGAGAAGGTTAAATACTCCGCTCACAAAATAGGCAGCTATTAGTTAAAGTGCTGATTCTCCTTTTCTATTGTTACAGGGCTGTGATTGCAGCGTGTTCCTGCACAGAGACATCCTCGGTCACATTCGAGACGCTTGTGCCGTTCGGCGCCCGGCCGCTGCCGGAGCGTGGGCGGAAGGCAAGCGCACCCCGGCTTACGGAACACACGCAGGGATGCCGACACGCACGCTCCTACCAGGAAGCGATAGTCACACTTACACGTTCATGCATACTCTCAGAAAAATTCTTCCAAAGACACAAACGCACACGGTGTATATGCACACACCCCTCGGCCTCACACACACACACACACACACATGCACAAGCAGTCAAACTGCAGACTGCTGCAAGGTGACATAATATTCAGGCACCTTAATTAGTCCAGAAGACAAACTGTGGTGTTTAAAGTAGGAGCTTAACACAGCTTCTTGGCAAAGGAAAGCAGGCAGACAGAGGGAAGCAGTCGCATCAGAGAGTAGCTGTGGCATCACTCATCCGATGTGTCGGCGCGACACCGACGTAGAGCAGTCCTCTTACTGACACGCACGAAAACAGCAACCCCTTTACGGCTCAGTGCTCGACAGAGTACTAAAGGCACCGTGTAGAGCTCTACTCATTTACCCAAAGAGACAGACATGCGGATAGTACATGCTTAACGTCTACAGACGAGCATAAATTAGATCAGATAGATCGACCGATCGATAGATACTTCATTGATTATAGACAAACGGACAGATCTTCCGGGCGATCACAACGAGAGGGCGCAAAGGTATGATTACCCTGCGGAAATACGGCCACGAGACAGGTTTACGCTGCTCCGAATATCCTTGCGCTGCGACCCCTTTGCTGTGCTTGTTTCCCACAGGAAATTATGTCACACTTTCAGCCTTTATTATTGCAAGTCATACATTTAACATCTCCACCCAAGATAATCCCTTACACCTCCCATGCGATCCTTATAAATCCCAGTACTTCTCAGATGGGGGGTGGGCGGCAGAGGCGCAAACCCCCCAGCAAAATGAACGGGTCGACCGTGTAAGACGCAAGCTTGGCCTGCCGATACACGCTCCGACTGGGTTTTGCTGCTTTCTATCGTATTAGCAGCGGGCCATTTTTCACTGCACTCCGTCTGCTCTGATTACACTGACTTATTGCGACCGGGTGCTGCTCGTGCCCAAGGCTGTCGGAAGCAGATCAGGAGCAGAAACACGCTTGATTTCAGTCTCGCCTAGACCTCATAGAGGCGTCGGGGTGTCTCCCACACACACAGGTGGGTCTGTGTGGCCCTTGAAGCAGGTTACCGTACCACTGCAACACACTGAGTTTCTTGCGATGTTCAACAGTGTGGGGATTTTTTCCTCTTTTCAAACTGCAGTTTAGAGCTGCAGCCCGTTTTCCTCACAGTGCAGGTCAAACCCGGGGCGATCGAGTCACAGGAGGACGTCCTGCCTGCAAATCAGAGCTGCGCCACTAAGACCGCGGCCAACCGCACAGGACGCGCCCCCCCTTCTCATGCGACAGAATGTTTACATTTTCTTTTACCGAATAAAACTTGCGCTTTAATGTGTTCAAAAATCCAGTCTTTTTATATCCTGTTTGTGCGGTCTGACTCTGCAAATGTAGCAGTTAATGTCCCTGCGCTGTTTTTCCTGTAGGAAAATACCTCGGCTCTCTCTCTCACTCACTTGCATTAACTGCTTCTCCTGGTCAGGGTCACGGTGGTCTAGGGCCTATCCTGGAATCACTGGTTGTAAGGTTGGGGGTGGCCGTCAGTCCACTGCAGGGTCAAGTCACCTTGACCCTTTGCAAAAAATGCCCCAGAATTACTTTCTTATACATTATACACTGTATATATCGCTATTTTGGTATTATTTTAAGTTTTTTTTTTGCTACATTCACACATTTTAGCATTAAACCCACTCACCGAAAACCCATCTAAGAACCATGTAGAATCGAAGAACATAAATATGAAATCATTTATCCTCCAGCACCAAGTCCAGCATTAACAGATAATTCCCTGCCATTTTTAACAGTCCACATCAGCGTAACAAAGGACAAATTGCAAGATGATAATGAAAAGCTTAAGTTTACCCACATATTTAAATCATTAAGAAGCATTAAGAGCATTAAGAAGAATGTACTGCCCAGCCAGTGTTTCCACGGTCATCCTCCTGCACAAGCTGGGAGGAACAAAAAAACGGGATGAACACCTCTTCCAAAGGACAATGTGTTTTGGAGGCGATACGGAGACAAGCTGCGGGGGGAAGGTCCGAAGGCACGGCCTGGACGAGAGCGCTGCTGAAGAGCTGCCATGTGTCCTCGGAGCAGACAAAAGCCCAGTCGCTCTTGAAAAACCCTCATGAAACGAAAGAGGCGGTTGACGCCACAGTGTCCGCCGTTCTTGCTCAGGCTCCCTATCAATGAGGCTGCGGCCTGTGGAGACGATGCAAGCAGCTGGGTTTCGCGCACTGTCGATGCCTGTCGATGACGCCACGCGCGCCCCAACCGAATGCAGCTGCCCGTAACGCCATCTCATTGATTCCGACACCCTGAAAAGGCTTCTGTGAGCCTCGCAGAGCGGTCGCCAAGAGAACGCCAAAGTTCACAACAGCTCCCGTCCCTCGAAAAATAAGCGCTACTGTGTGTCGTCCGCTGACAAATACTGCCACGAAGCCGGTGACTGAACCACTTTGACGATGGGCCAAGCAAGCAGCTAAGGAAGCCAAAGGACTGCTGCAGCCAAGGTTTTTTTATTTTTTTGTTACGGTCTCCTAATTAAAATGAGTGGCTAGGAGGAAGCAGCTGCAAATTCATCTGCTCTAACTGAAGGTGTCATAGAAACGATGCACTAACACCACATGTTTGAACTCAGGACGTTGAGACTAGTACCACGTTATTACACCGATCCTGGGAACCTTAGGCACTCAGCTGTGGTTGCTGTACTGGATCTATAAGCCAAAGTCTTTTCTTAGGGTTAGAACCTCACCTTAGTCTTAGGGTTAAGATTCAAGCCTTACCTTAGGGTTAGGGTTAGAAGTTCACCCTAGGGTTAGGGTTTGAGGCTTAGGGGTTAGGGTTTGGAGTGAGCTTCACGTAGGCCAAGAGCATCACATTCACAGTGAAGCAGAATAATAAAAACACACACTGATGGCTGAAACTTTCTGGCAGAGAATCTTTGGCTGATGCGGAGCATATTGAAGATGGATATTTAGTGAAGTATCGAATGTGAGCTGTGAGTGGGTGACACCGTTTCTGTGCTGGCGTAGAGGACTGAATGTGTTGGGGAAATTGGATTTTGACGTGCATCTTTTCCAGATATCCATCGGAGTCGTGTGGCACCTGTCTGAGTCGCTTCATGCGCTAATCCATAAACCATCTCTTGATCCCCTCTGCTCCGCCAAAAGACATTCCAACGTCAGAGCACTCGTAAAGTGCCTTATGAGCAACATGAAAACATCCTAAATACCATCCCAATTCTTCGGTGTTTGCTTCTAAACCCTAGATTGTGTGAGGAAGAGAAAAGATACGAATGTCTTGCCTTTTTCCCAAGGACATTTCAATGTCTTCCTACGAAATACCGTAAAGACGATGCTTGAGATTAAGTGAGGGGACATGGAAGCAGGACACATCTGCGCGCCATGTAATGAGGCTTGGAGCCACAATCTGAACCCCTTCCGGGTGGAGAGGGGACGCACAGAGTCAGAGGCAGTGGAAGAAGGCAGTGGATGGGGTTGGCTGGAAACGGCCTCCTGGCAGCGGGGCAGATGGTCAGAGACGTGTAGGGAGAAGAGAGACGGATAATGGCTGTCAGAGAGACAGGGAGCCTGCTGTTCATCAACACACACACACACACACACACACACACACATACAAACGTGCGTAGCCCTTTCCTCAGCACTTTTAAAGTCTCGGGTGCAAGTTAGTCAAATTAATTTAATCATATTTGTTTTAAAACCGCAAGTAAAATAATGTAAGGCACAAGAAAAATCATCTTAAAAATTTTTCTCAAAATATTACTGATTAGCATCCCCCCCCAAAAAAAGTTTTACTGTAAAGAAACTAAATGTACAGATGAGCACATAAATTGTACAACAATAATACTGCATTTTTTGAAAATGCATGATATGTTGCTTTCTGCCTTCCATTAGCCCTCACCACTGCGGTGTGTTTGCCAGGATAAATTATTTTCATAGGCGTCACACCGTAAACGAACCGACCACACCATATTGTGTGTATCCTCTTAATACACTCCACTTATGGAATGCGGAGGTGAAAAGTGTCGGGAAATTGCCGGATAGGTACTTAATGGGGGGTTTGAGTGTATCCACTGTTCTGCTGTCACACAGAGTCTGCAGGTGAATTTCAGTTGAAATGTCCTGCAATTACTAATGAATTGTGGTGTTACATATCCATTTTTTTTTTTAACTTAATGTCTCGGTTAAACAGAAATAATGGACAGTCTGCTCACAAAATGTTTCAGGTTTCAACTGGCTTCACAGCTTTTTCTTAGTTTGCTCTTTGCACCAATAAACCATCGTTTTTTAACCACTTTTCACACACGCCAGTGCAGTGTATCAATTAACTTTTATATGCCGACTAAGTATACTCCCTTCCAAACATCTGCTGCAGAATTCTGCAAAAAGAAATTTAATGTGTTACTTTGCAAAATTGATATATAATGATATATAATATGAAATCCTGTGCCATCCAAAACATCTGTTGGGAAGTATAATAAAAAGTAGTAGTATAATGCATTTTTCTCGAATAACACGCCCACCGCCGTTGATGTGACATCCATTCACCGTCACCATTACTTTATGACTTGAAAGCCGCTCTCGCTGTTCACGCGGAAGGAATCAGGCCCCCAGGACCCTGCTCTGACACAGTAATGCGTTTATAAAACCAGCTACCGCGGTCTACTGGGTGAGGCCTCCACCTGCCCTTCCTCCCAACTCAAAGATGACACGATCAAAAGCACCAAAGAAAATTCATTTCCAAAAAATAACTTATATTCACCGCAGCTAAGAAGAACTCTTTCATCCCGTGGTGATTCTCATCAGTCCTTTCGCCTCCCTCGTGGCGACATACATCCTCTATCTCACCTCCTTTTGTGCTGCTATTATATACTTTAGTGCACTCAGGATTATTCTGCACTGTACTCAGCTATTTCTAATGCTGCTTTCTACAGAAGAGCCATGCATTAGAAAGTTACCGTTCTTTCTGCTCTCCTTGGCTTCTTGCACTGAGACCCAAAGTCCAGCGATGAACTTCGGAGCCCCCAGACAGAAAACTAGCATCATTATGTGGGAGCCACAGACTCATGACCATTCTCCTCATCATCTGATCAAAATAGCCAACAGCCTGTCATGGTCATCAGGGACCAAGAGCCCAACGGTCATGTTACCAGCGTTCACCAAATACCCTGCCCCAGCTAAGTTGTTATTAGACACTTTTAGATACAAGAGTTCTATCCGTATTGCCCTCTTGTAAGACATAATTCTCAGTCTTTCAATATCCTTCCCATCTGTATTTTTAATTTCCTATGCAAACGTCCTAAAGAGTACCTTGGTAAAATCTGATTGTTAATGTGCTATATGAAATACAATTTTATCAAAGTGACTGACAAATTGTTTTTTAAACTGCAATTGTCACCACTGAACACCGTAACATAAAATTAACTGAAAAAGATGCATTTTAGCCTGTCCCCCTAAAAACAAGTTTTGAACAAGTTGTTGAAGGCCAGCCATAGAAGGGGAAAGTGTGCTGCTTTGCTGGACACCCCTGGGGGCAACCGTCCAGTGCTCCACCTAACCACCTAACAGAGGGACATTATGGCAAGTGCTCCAAACACTTGGACTGCAGTGAGGACACATTAGACAGTTTGTGGACACACACACACACACACACACACACACAGCAGCCACGCTGTACGAGTGTAATCCGGCGATGCTGCTATTGCAGTAAAAACAGGAGCTCTCACAGTCGAGATAGAACAGGGAAACCGAGCCTCTCCTCAACTAACACCCTGTCCGCAAAGTGCAGCTGCTCCACGTCAACAGCCCTGATCCCTGAGGTCCCACTCTGCCGGGGACCTTTCAATAATTCCTTCCTGTCATTAAATGTCGCAGCCGAGACATCATCACTCATGAAACAATTTCTGCTGTATGAATTTCCTCTAGCAGAAAAAGTTTACACTCACTCACCCAAACTGAAGCCACTATGTATTATTTGGCCCTTGCACGCCCAAACATTCAGCAGCACGAGGGGTCCAGCGTCCCGGGTACGACTGTCTACGGAACATGCTGGAACCGCAGCCATGGCAACGGGCTCATTGGTGTCAGCTCAGAGCCACTTCACAGCAGATTACACCTGTGACACTTCCAATTAAGTGCCAGCGGATGGATGTGGCCCAGTTCCACACACGGCGAGGACATACGACAAATTAATTCAAAATTTCAAGGGTGGGGGGTTTTTCGGGTACGGCGTTTCTTTTCGCGAGGTGGAATTAGCATGAGAAGCAGATGAGAAAACTGTTTTCCAGGTGTTCTAGACCCATCATCCAACAGCTCCTCTCACCCACACGTCCAGGGCCAGAGTACTTTCTCCACACAACAGTGTGAGCAGGGCCATGACCGTCTCCATCGAGGTTGCCTGCAGGACCTAGATGCTGAGCTGTCAGTCAGGTGGACCTCAGTGCAGATGTGCTTCTACAGCTGACAGGTTTGGACATTTTCCTGGCAGCACGGAGAAGCAATGGAGATGAAAATGGAGATTGAGGGGAGGAGATCTACACTGGATCAAGACACTGCTCTGAGCCTCATCTCTGGACTCATACCTTCCAAGTTTCTTGCATGAGTGAAGGAGATTCCTCCCAAGAGCACCGTGCAACCCTCTAATCTCTTCTCCTTCAACCTCTCCTTTTGATTTACACAGTTGGGTGTGCTGGAGCCAGGCACACACAAAGACACACTTGCACACACACACACACACCAATTAATGATCTATATTTCTGAAAAGCAGCAGCAAAGGTTAAACATCAGTTGCGCTTTAGAACAACAGGTAAGAGGAGGACACTGTCAGGACGCTGACGGCTGCTCCTCAGTTGCAGCTCATCTTCATATTTGACAGCCAGTCTGGTTCTAACCGTGTCTTTCAGCCTTTGCAGACCCCCACGTCAGATGTAAACACTGTGATCCACGGGGCAGAGCACATCAACGGGGTGTTCCGGCTGAAAATGTGTGACACACACGCTGTGCTTTTTGCCTGTTAGGGGTTTAAAGCAGTCAATGGGGCAAAACAGAGCATGTGGAGAGCAGGGCTGATGGGAGGACAGATTGATGAGGGAAGTGCCAGCAAGCCTCACCTTGTGCTCAACGGCACACTTATCTGCAAGCCTCTCAAAAGTCACGAGTGTGTGTCAACACTGACACACATGGCCAGCTAAGTGTGTGTTAATGAACACCCGAATACGGCGGCGGTGCAGGACAGCGGTGCAGAGCCCCCCGAGAGCCCGACAATCTCCAGGACCTCACAGGCCCCTGACTGGGCCTCGAAAGAACAGCCTAGCGTCACGCTATGAGAGGTGATTGACGGGGCAAGAAAGCAGATGTAAAAAGAAACCAAATTCTGGGACTGTGCTAAACCATGCTCCCTATGGCCCAGTGCACCACTGAGCTGACCGCTGGCTACTCTGCTCGACTGTGTGTGAACCAGTATAAACCAGAGTTATGATCCAGCCAGGGATGTTTTGGAAACTCCAGGGATGTGGCAGAAACTGTCCAGGAATGTGGTGGAAACACCCAGCCCCACTCCTGTTTCAGGGCCACGTGAAGGGAAAAGTTGAGGCTAGGGTCAGGATCTGGGCTCCTCGGGGTAGGTCCTGGTTCCGTCTGTGGCCGCGGCCTCAAGTCAGACACCCATGACGCGCGCAGACCTCGATGTTGTGGAAGTTTCGGCTCCAACGCTGCGGTCCAGCGCAGCCTAAATTCGAGGCCTATTTTTAGAGCTCATCGGTGGATTATGGTCCCGATTCCTGGTACGCCACTTTGCAGTTGAATGCCAGGAAGAAGCCTGACATTCCAGAAACATTATTCAAGCCGCTGCCAGTACAGAGAGATCAATTCATTTTCCGACATTCGAATTTGAATAAAAAGCCATGTAGAGATGTTTTTGTTCTTCACCTCAGACCTTGAACATTCGCTGCGCCGGTAATCTCTCGAGCCCCACGGTTGCCAGCGCTCTGAAAGTCTATTGCGTTGTTAGTTTAGCCAACAGCGTTGGCATCCGTCACAGTCATACTGCCCATTTAAAATAGCGGGGCTATTGAACCCCTGTTACTGGGGGGT
This sequence comes from Scleropages formosus, assembly GCF_900964775.1. Taxonomy (NCBI): domain Eukaryota; kingdom Metazoa; phylum Chordata; class Actinopteri; order Osteoglossiformes; family Osteoglossidae; genus Scleropages; species Scleropages formosus. The sequence goes on from NC_041812.1 coordinate 24,265,745, forward strand.
GTGGCCAAAACCACTGCTCCCCTTCATCCACAGTAACGTATTTGGTGCATCCCAATCACCTGGAGTCATACAAACACGATGTGCGATAAGCACCTGTTGGCGTGCAAGGGGTGTATGTTGATGTCTGGTGCTCGGGTTTGAAGGGAAAGCTCTGATGTCGGCGGTCCTTGCGATTCGGCAAGGAGCGGAACGGGATAAGTCCTGCCACCCGGCCGTACTCTCTCGCTGTGTAACCACCCGTGGATTTTGGAGAGCATCCTGACAATGTGCCCTCCCAGGTCTCAACCATTGACTCATATAGGTCATGGCCCAGAACACAGTGTGACAGGAGTTGCCCCCCCCCCCGAGCTTTCCACCAGGAAGTAAACTGCTGAAAAATATGTTTACGGTTAAGTTGGCCCAAGAACGTTACATGAATGTTGTAAGATAAAGGAGGCAAAGGGTGTGCAGAGAGCACCGCGGGAGGTAATGTGGACCGATTTTAACATTCCCGGGTGTGTGTTCGGCGTGTCCCTCATGGCTCCGGAGGGAGAGAAACATATAACGATGGAGGGTTGGTTCCCATCAGAAACAGGACACGCTCACCACGAGGTCGAGTGCGCAGAGGACAAATGCGGGCTGGATAAGAAGAGGAAAATGATGAAGGAGCGCGGCAAAAATGGAGTTTGAGGGTTTTGAAGGTCTGCCAGCAATTAAATACACTCTTAGTGCAGCCAGTGTGCAGCTCCCACCCAGGGCATTTCATGCAGCTGGGTCAATTAGGGTGGTAAAGTAGACCGAGTGAAGGAGGCCAGACAGCGAAACGCAGAACAGGAGACGTTGAGCTGAAAGTGCTAATCCACCGAATACATTTATAATACGACGTCAGATCACAAGTGCCTTGAGCTTGAAAAATTAATACAAACTCATGTATTGATTAAGAATGTGGGTAATTTCGAGGCAAGAACAAGAGACAAAGCAGGACTCTTGATGTGCAAATAAGTCTTTCTTTCAGTTAACACCTGTGTTTGTGTGTGTGTGTGCGTGCGTGCGTGAGCGCCTCTGCGTTTGTCTGCAGAGGACGGCACCGCACCCTGTACGCCACGGGTGGACGAGAGATCCCACGAGCTGAGCTTCTTCTTCAGACGTTCAATGGCTGTTCGGCTCAATCGCTGCTGACCCGCAATGCGACACTAAGTTGTCATCACACATAGACGCGGTGACGCTAGCATACGGCCACACACACACTCCTGCACGCAAACACACTCTTACGCACGGCGAAGGTGACCGCGGTCTTATCTGTGGTGGCCGCGCCGGTTCGGTCACGCAGGGAGACTCTGAGAACAAACACACCGCCAGCGTGTGTGCGAGACAGATGTGCACAGGTGTGCGTTCCGAACTCACCTGTACATCGCGCTGCCCGGCCTCTTGGACGCCGTCCTGGGACGGCTTGATTTCAGATCTCCGGTCATGCTTATATCTGCAACGCAACACACCGCGGTCAGACTGAGGAAGCGCAAGGAGACTAAAGAAAACTCCTTTCAGAGAGGAGACTCTTGTTTGCAGTGCGATTTGACATCGGTCCTAATAAAGTTTCACGCAATCAGCTTAAACCCATTAAAGTGGTCTTCACACGACTCCCAGCTGAACCAACACCAATTTTAAATGTTTAAAAAGAATACACCCTGAATACAGAATAAACATGGAGCCCAGGCACAGCGAGCAAAATAATTAATTGATCTTTTAAGAGAATAATAAACGGGGGAACAACAAACATTCTCTCGGCCACAATGGAATTCTCTTCATTAGCAGCTTAAGCTAAAACTGTTAACCCTTCATACCACGGCAAAGTCGGGTCACCTCACCAATTTAAGCTTAATACCTTGTCGCTGACATGTGATCGGGAGCAACAGGTGAGGGGAGGGAAAAAAATAGCTCAGCAAAAAGCGAGGGGGCGGTGAACGGGTGCGTGCGGACGCTTCGTCGCAGCGGGCCTGGGCACGCAGCGGGGGTCTGCGTTCCAAGTGCCGCGACATAAACCCCATCGCACGACGGCCCCATCACGTGACCCCTGCACCTGTGTGGTCCAGACGATTTGTCACAAGCAACCTATCCTGCAGGCGAAATGCCGATACACACACACGCACACACGCAGAGGCAAGATCTTATGTAAATTCTGCCACCAGTCCCAGGCAACAGGCCTTACATCTTGTCATATTTAACACATTTGCATGTCGCAATTATGGTCCGGGAATTAAGGAGCTTTTATGCTAAAAGTATATCATCACGGCTATGAAAGAGCTTTAAAAGCCACAGGAGCGGCTGGAACTTGGGAGGGCGAGAGACTATGAAGACGGGGATGGCCAAGTGATGGCATCCGTTCCCTCTGCTCCGGGTGCGAGGACCACCTAGGGGCCAGCGGTCACAGTGGCTTCTTTGCTCGCATCCCAACTATGACCGAGCGCTGAAACCAGAGTCCTCAGCTCACGCAGGAAGTGCGCGTGAAGTGTGTATGAAGGACCACCCTTGCCCCGGCAACCCCGGAGGGACAGCCGAACCGATCTGCCAAACCCTTGTTATCACATCTAGGGGAAAAATTACATCGGCTGCAGTTCTGCTCCGTTTGAGGGGAAAAAATCTTTTTAATTCATTTATCTGGCAGATACGACTTAGTTACTGAGAGCGGCTTACCGGCAGAGCTCAGTACATGTAGACTGCTTGGGAGGAGCAGTAAATCCACACCGACAGCCACATTAAAAGACAAAAGCAGAGAGGAATCCTGCATACGTAAATAAGTTGTGTTTGAAGGTGCCATACAGCAACTGTGAAAGATGATGAGTGTCCGTATCCACGAAGAGGAGCTTCGTAGGAAGTCGATAGCCGCCGGGTCAGTGCTGCAACAAGAGAACCGTAAGCTTGACTAGCTGCGATGCTGAGGGATTTCAGCGTGAAATTTGTCGGGCTAATGTGGCGCGCTGTAAAGACGCTGTGAAGACGCTGCGGAGGACGCGTGCGGGATCATAATGCTGTGTGCGGTGGAAGTAGAGTTTTAAACCACCTCGCCTTTCATTTCAAGTGGGGAACAGATCTTACATCCAGCATTCGCTCTTTCAACGAACGCGTTTTCCGCGCCATTTCCTCTAATATAATGAATCGGTAGGGGATAAACTGAAAGGCGTCGCGGCGAAAAGGAGCAGGTTCGCGGCACCTTTTCCGCGTGTTTCGGCTGTGACAGCAGAGAGCACGAGTGCTGCGGACAGACAACAGCTGTGCTCTGAAATGTTGTGGGTGATGGTTTGGTGACAGCAAGTGGCCTGGCAAGCGCATCACACGAGGGGCCTGACCCCACCGGTCACACACACACACACACACACTCACACACTCTCTCTCCATCAGCCCTCCTCACTGGCAATGTGCTCATACACACAGAGTGAGAGAAAAGCAATTTGAGCTCGAGTGGTTAAAGGAGCCGCTCTCGGGCCCCAGGCGCCTCTGTCATCGTGCCGTGTGGACATGTTAATTAACAGGACAGGGACACCGAGACGCCTCACTCAAATGGCACGCGGTGACGGTGTCACCAGAGCGGACCTCAGCTCCTGGTGCTCCGTGATGCCATCAGCTTTTCTGAACCGAGACAGCTCACGCACATCATGTTAACAGCACCAGCTGGGGGGGGGGGGGGGGCTGCACCGTCCCCCCACCATTTGTTTACTCTGCCCAGTCTGCATGTGACAGTCGCTGTCGCTATGGTGGCGAAGACTGACTCTAGGTCCTTTTCTTCAAGCTTTCGGGAGTGCGGGGGCAAATAAATGGAATGAGATGTTTCACAAATGTGAGACTTAACGGCAGACTCCAGAAATGAGTGCGTTAATATCCGTTCGAAATGCTCATTCAGATGCAAGTGGATCTCAAACTGGCAAACAAACGGTAAAAAACGTAAGTAAATGCATGCTGTCCTGCATTCGCAGAAATGTGACGAACGGCGGGCTGGTGCCGGCACTTGTTTTTGGCAGCGGTGCTCGGCAGAGAGCAGCCATACATCAGCACCACCTGGCACCGAGCGTGATGGCACGGGGGGGTGGGGGCATTGTTTATCGAAAGCACACTCTTATTGAAGTGTTTGTTGTCCTTGCACAGTTTTATGAATATCTGCCATCTGCTTGCCACTCGGCTGCTGTGATTTGTCGGCCTACGGAGCGGGCACGGCAGCACAATAACCACGCGTCCCTGCTGACTGTTCGAGGATCTTGACCTCCTGACTGCATGCAGAAGCCAAGGAACAAAAGCATTAAAGTGACAATGGGGGGGTACCACTGAAGATAATTATGTTACTCTAACAAAGGTCATCACTGTCAGGGTGTGTCTGTCGAGGAAGCAAAGGCCCTGTGCCAGCATCTCATATCGCGCCACTTCCCCTTGAGAATTTCTGCCACTTCTTACCCAAGGAGCCTGTATCGTTACAATCTCCAGTTTAATTTAATATTTTTGATGGATATACTTTGATGGTTTCTCCAGGCTGCAAAATCTCGTGCTGAGACTCGCTGCTCACAGCTCCCGTTTAGCTGTTGAAAAATGACTCTATGCGTGCAGCCCCTACTTTCTTTGAGCTCCGAGTTACGGCCGTTTCGTTGGCAGGATGGACCGGCAAGTCGGCCAAGACGGGAACTCCTGCGCAGCACTGAAAGGATGCCAGTGCATCATTCCTGGGATGTTTATATCACAGCTTTACAGATGTGGAGTACGGCTGAGGCCCGCGGTGAAGAACTTGGCCATGTTCACAATCATCAAAGTTGAGCTTCTTCTTCAGACGTTCAGCGGCTGCTCAACTCAATCACTGCCGACCCATAATATGACATTAAGCTGCTATCACGCATAAAGACACAGGGACACTAGCATACGGCCATACGCACTCCTGCATGCAAACACACAGCAGCACTTTGATAAACCCCGCTCAGGTAAGGAGGTTTCCAAACCAAGGTGGATTGACAGCAAGAGTCCTCCATCCAGCAGTTTTTTCCGCCGATGCCTGTTCAGTGGAGACGTGTGGTCAGGCTCAGGGGATCAGTCGGAGCGGTGTGAGGACGCTGATCTCTGACAGCTTCACCTAGGACCAAAACCCTAAGAACCAACTGGGAAGCTATAGGGAAATGGATGGGTCTGAATGTGTGAAATCAGGAGACCTGCACAGCTCCCGTAACAACATCACCGTGACATTAACACACACTCTTCATCTTACCATGTTCTTCTTAAGCAGCGTGCTTAGGAAACACACTTGAAACACTTTGACAAATGTTTTCAGCCAACAAACTGTTGGTCCCTTTGAAAAGCAAAGACCAAGATGTTCAGCATCTCACATATGTTTTCTATATCCATTACAAAAACAATGACTGAAGAAGGGAGAAAAATGCATGACGACGTATATTTAGGGGTTCGTCGGAAGTCCCATCATTAATATGTAAATTTACATAATTAAGATTCAATGTGAACAACAGATGCACGGAAATGAGCCTCTGTACTGCAGTAAAGCCCTGGATTTGTTCCCAGAGGAGCCACAGAGATCAGAAGTGTCTCAATTCACTCAGGCTGCTACGCCAACTCCGTCTGTCCCCCTGGACACGAGTCACGGTGCCCGGCCATCGAGGGGCCACATCGTCCACCTGGTGCACGGAAAGCCGTGATCCCGGAAGGTTCGCTGGTGAGCAGCAGCAAATCGGAAACGCGGCAGAAAGAGGAGCGAGGAAAAGCCGCTTCGCTCCGTGGCTCAGTGCCCTACAGCACGCGCTCGTGGGAGACTCCCCTCCGTGGCATGTTCCCGTCCACACAGCGCCCACAATGCTCCGCTGTGCAACGTCCAGCTGTTCGGCGTGGCATCGAGAGCCATCCACAGCCGACCAGCTGCTCTGGCTCCAGCCCTTGGCCAGGCTGCTCCAGCTGAGAGAGAGGAGCTCTTCTGGCTCCTGTTCCCAATAGCGCCTCCCACTGACTGTCAGCGCTTCTACTGCCAGCAGACACTGTGCAAGGCCATTCGGTCAGCACCGGCCCCTTAAAGATCAAACCTACACACACAGGTGGGCCACACCACGTCCTTCACGCCACTGGCTGCACTGCCCAGTCGTCCATCCACTCGCCGCAAGAAGCTCCCAGCTGCCAGCAGAGTGAACGGCACTGTAGTCGCCACCCTGCCCTCCCCCTCCCCCTCCCCCGGCCGAGGGCTCGTGTGTCCCGGCAGCTCCAGCTCTTCTGATTCACAAAAGCGAAAGGATTACTGAAAAGAGGAGAGAGAGAGAAAGAAAGAGAGAGAAGCCCTGTAATACCATACTCACATCTGGGGCTGCGGTGCTCACTCTTAAACAGGGTCATCGCAGGGGACGTGAACAAAGGATGAAGCCGACAACAGCAACTGGAACCAGCAGGCGACTGGAATCTACCCTGCGCTCCCTTTCTGTTTTCTCTCTCTCTCTCGCTCTGTTTCTCTCTCTCTCTCTCTCTCTCTCTCTCTCTCGCTCTCTGTCAGCAGCCAGCCGTGAAAGCCAATTGCTCCCTTACTACTGAATCAGTGACAGTCCTCCAAAAAACTGTACCGGCAGGCCGTACCATTTGTCAGCGTGCAGCGGGTGAGTGAGGCCGACCGGGCCGTCCCATCTGAACGACGCGCCACCAGGGAGGGGGAGCGGGAGGCACGGCGGACGCAAACAAGTCAGGCGGCTGCTCTATCGCGGTGTCACCTGGAGCTGCTGCGGGGTTTCCGAGGCACCGCTGATCTCCGTGGCTAAGGCTCTGAGGGTAGGACCAGTCGCAAGCACAGCCCCGGTCAAGATTCGATCTACCCCACCTTCTCTTACTAAACCACAAGCCAAATTGTTTTTCATGAAGTTATGGAGCTGGTTACTCTTGCACACTTGGCAAGCAAATGTATTTCACTCTTACATCCACACCAGAAGGCACCGCCAATAACAGCTTGTCCCGAGCGAGGTGGCGGCAAGCCGGAGCCTACCCGGCAATGCGGGGCGCAAAGCTGAAGGGGGTCACACCCCGGATGGGATGCCAGTCCACCGCGAGGCACCCCAAGCAGGACTCGCACCCCAGACCTGCCACGCAGAGAACACTGGCCAAACTCATTGCACCACCATGCCCTCACGCCAGAAGTTCTTTCTGCAAACATGTGTTTCACCAAAGTGTCTCACTTCCTGCTGCTAGAAAAATGAATATTTCCCCTACACAATAAATTAAACAATTTCAAGCACTGTGAAACTCTCTGGCCTTCTGTCCTTGTGCTCCATCACACGTGCCGATGTATTTGCACGTTCTCGCATTTCCTTTCCTTTGTGTGTGTGCGTGCGCGCTGTTCTGACGCGGCACTCTCCTCTTGTTAATTAATAAAAAAAAAAAACGTGCTCAACAGGACCATGTGGCAAATAAGAAGCAGTGACCCATTCCATGGGTACGTGCTGTACAGGATCACACGGAACAGTGGATGGCGGAGAAGAGCCTTTTCTCTGGAGGCTGGGAATAAGTGGAGTCGAGCAGCCGAGCAGCCCGTGGGCCTGTAAAGCTCGGCGCTCGAGACAAACACATTAGCCTTAATCACCGCGAAGATGACACACCTGCACGGAGAGAAATGAGCTCCTCTTTTGTGCAGAGAGGAACATTAATTAAGGTTTATCTCGAGCCACAGCAGCACTAATGAAATGGGGGAGGAGAGCCACCGTCGCCCCGTCCATCGTCACCGGCTCACTCAATCTCACATCCGTGCACTTATGCTACCCTTAATCAAAGTCTTCACAATCTTTTGTAGCCACCAGGAAATTGGAAGAGGACCTAGCATGAGTCATATGGCAGATCGTACGATCGGCTCTGAAGCATCACTGCAGAGGATGAGGAGTTCAAAGGAGGAGCGCGAAGGACCTCAAAGCTCCATCTCGCCAGCAAGCCGTGCGAACGGGAGGCGCGCAGATCCGGCACCCGGGCCTCGTCTCGGTCAGTCCATGCAACGCCCAATAAGAATTTGGGAACCGAAAGTGCGCTAAGCAACCTGTTCGGACCACAGATGACGTAACGTCGCTTGAGCTCATACGTGTAATGAATTCCCCGGGTCACAGGCATGTTGCCTTCTTTAAACAATGTGACCCAACGGATGTTTGAGAAGCACCGCCAGCTCTGTCTCAGCTCAGCGTGAAGTATCTCCACCCCGCTTTGGGCTCCCGCAGCGGAAGGTTCTGAAACTGAACTCACCGAGGACTGTAATTCAGCAATTAATTTAATTAAGAGCTCGTCCTCCGGGCTCGGGGCTGATGACCGGGCGCCAAAGATAACTTTTAAGTTTCCTCTGCTTTGCGAAGCAAATTGGATGCCATACTCTGCGCAAAAGGGCAGAAAGGGAGCAGCACATTTTCATCTGTGCCGTACACGTTCGGGTTTATTTGTGAGGTCCAGTTTAGTTTTATTACAACAGGGTGTAGGTTCACCGGTGGGACGCCATCCCTCCGCTCGCTCCGGTACCAAAGCAACGTAACAGGCTGAAACCTGTCTGCCGGATTCATCTACGGCTTTTACGGGGCAATCATACTCCGTAATTACCTCGAGCCAGAAACGAAACAAGAAAAATAGACGCCTACAAATATGAGGGGGAAAAAAAACAAGATAAATAGATAGTTACGCAAAAGCTACACCTTTACAAAAGACGCTTTCTAGCATTTTGAGAGGAGAAACATTATTTAATATAAAATTGTATATGAAAAAAATCAATAAAGACATGTGCTAAAGATGTTTTTGTTACAGAGATGTGTTTTATTATGACAAATCCATATTATAAGGTATTTTCCTTCAATCTGCTGAGGAGTCATGCTGAGCCATGTTGTTCACTGCCTGTGAGCAGGATTGGCACCGGTTCGCTTCCTTCTGCTGGGAGAGGGCGGCAAAGAGGCGGCGATCGGCCGCTGGACCCTGCAGCGCGTGGTCCCGGTACATCCGTCGATCGGCTCCCGGCGGACAGCGTTGCGGGTCTCGACATCCCTCCTACCGAATTGCGGTCGAGTACGAGGAGGAGCGAACGACCGGTGCCGTCGACCCCGAGGCCGACCCGGGGCTGCTCTGTGACAAGCCGAGGGCTTTTAAACCGTGTAACCAAAGACATGAACAAATGAATGCGGAAAGTTGACTGCAAATTTTTCCTCTGTAAATTGAGCAGAAAGCAATTTTGCTCTGATTATAGCCTGCAATTCGGCGGACATATTATTTCAGTTTCACCTGAAAAGAGCAGTCAAAACATTTGTGATACTGGGGAAATGTTTATGAACGAACAAACCCCAACTACCCTGCATCGTATAATTAGTCTCGCCTTGCAGTGACCTGGATCTTCGGTACAGAGTCGTTTCCAGTACAGGCGCGTTTCCAAGGACCCAATTAGACTTCACGGCAGCGTCAAAGAGACGCGAGATGTTCGGCTGAAATCTCGTCTACATCTGCAAGGGAGAGAATGCAGGCGACCGACTGCACAGAGAGGTAGCGGTGGCTCCGGGGTAAAGATAGACACTGGAGTAGCCGGTAGGGGACAGTCTCATGGTCTGTCTGAACCCCTCTGGATGATCACATCACACACTAATGTTACGCTCTGACCTGATCCTTGGGCGAGAAACAATGCTGTATGCCGCCAAGAGACTAACATGGTAGTTCTGTCTCCGCTGGACAACCCTCGTGACTCTCAGCCTTAGGCGTACCTTCTAAAGAGGTTAATAAAGCCATTTCCAGTCTGGATAGCTGACAGGGCACAGTTGGGAATCCACGGCCTTCAAAGCGCTCCATTTCTCATATTATAATCCCTAACGCAGGCTCTCGGTCCGAAAAGGCTGAGTGCTATGGAATTTTTTCCGAAAAGGGACGAAGAGGGCGGGTGGAAACTCTTCCACGCCGGTCAGACCGTGAGGGTGGCAGGACTCCACCTGAACATCCCGCTATCCCTCAGTGACGGCACTTCCTCCTTTGTCGAGCAAATTGCACACTTATGAGAAAGCACAGATGGAAGAACCTCCATCCATCCATCTTCCTCCGCTTTTATCCGGGGCCGGGTCGCGGGGGCAGCAGTCCGAGCAGAGTACTCCAGACCTCCCTCTCCCCGCACACCTCCTCTAGTTCCTCTGGGGGAACCCCAAGGCGTTCCCAGGCCAGCCGGGAGACATAGTCTCTCCAACGTGTCCTGGGTCTGCCCCGAGGCCTCCTCCCAGTGGGACAAGCCCGGAGCACCTCCCCAGGGAGGCGTCCAGGAGGCATCCGGAACAGATGCCCGAGCCACCTCAACTGGCTCCTCTCGATGCGGAGGAGCAGCGGCTCTACTCCGAGCTCCTCCCGGGTGACTGAGCTCCTCACCCTAATGGAAGAACCTGTCCCAGTAAAACAGGGTCAAGCCGGGTCAATGTAAAGACAAATTCCCGAGAGTTGTGGGATTTGCAATTTAATAAACAGAGTAAAGGTTCTTTGAAATGCAAATGCGTGCAAGACAAATAACAGCACGTGATGCTTAAATGAAGCTCTTAATCCGGTAAGTGAGATCCCAAAAAACGAGGGGCGAATACATCAGGCTGAGTATACTGTGGAGCGATGTACATTTCACCGTTTAAACATTTCCAGACAGCAATGAGAGAAAAACAAAAATAACATTTAAAAACAGAGACAGGGTCTTGATTTGCCAGCTTACTAAAGAGTGAATATATTCCCTTCTCCTGGCAGCAGAAATGATCTCTCTGCATTAAATTCTCTGTTCTGTAAAAGTGGTCACTAATTAACTAGGGAGAACCATAACCCTCTAAAATAATAACTGGAAAAATTGTTTTCCAGTGTGAGTGGAATAGATTTGGCACCTTTTAAGTGCAATTTGCATCCGCCATTACAAACTAATGCAAAATAATTCAGACGTTCCCTCCCTGCAATACAATTTTAGTCTCAAAAGAATCCGAGATATGCACATGCATAAAAACGCATTAGCTTTATAGATCCACATTTAGAACATTTGGCAGGGAGAAATGTACCCGAGCAAATATGAATTCCAACAAAGCGAGTCATCTTTTCTTAAATCGGCACGAACTACAAATTTACATTCCCGCTAACATTTCGTCTAAGTTCAGATGTAATGCACACAAACGTGAAACACACGCTCGCACACACAAATTATCCACAAAGGGATTATTCCACCTTGACTTTTTAATATGCTCTCAATATCTGAACAGCAGCTACAGTAACATCTGTGAACTATTTGCATGGGGTCGAAGTAGCTTCCTTTGGGTTTTGCTGTATGAATTTGTATGAAACTGTATATGCACTGTGCTTGCTAGCCAGTTGCTGAACCATCCCTTTCGCGTAGCAGCTCCGTGCAGTGCTTTTCCGCTTCCCCAGCTCCAAAAAGAACACTTATTGCCATTATAGCTTTTTACTCAAAGTGAAACGGCGCACGAGCTCCCATGTGGCTCAAAATTTAAGGATCGTTCCTTGCATGGAGGCTAAGCCACGCAGCCCAGACTGCAGTGCAAACGTGAGATGAAGCTGGGAGAGCGTGGCTCTTCTGCGCTGGGAAAAGTGGAAAATGGCCACAGATGTTCTCCAGTATGACGACTTGTAGGCAGCGGAGATGATCTTGTCGCCTCTCACCGGAGCAGGGGAATTTCTCCCACAAGGTGTCAATTAACTGAGCATGAAAAATGCAGAGTTGCTGGGGTGACAAAGAGAGGAGCCCATGACAGCTGTCTTCTTCTGCTGCCAGACCTGGGACCCTCTGGGTTTGCAGTAAGGATCGGGGAATTCCTCAGCGAATACAACTAATGATGAGCGTGCCGGTGCCAGCGGAGCCGCGCTCTGCGAGGGAAGATGATCCGGTGCAGCTTGAACAGGCATCACCGGAGAAGCCGAAGAGCAGCTCCGTAGAAAGGAGTAGAGGGGAAGGAGAGGAGCAGTCCTAACTAACCACAACACTTCCTCGGTGCTCTGTCCCAAGTCCAACTGCACTGATCCTTCCTGAGGGTCGTGCCGGGGATGACAGAGGGGGCCTGGCAGCCGTAGCAAGGGTACAAGAAGTGTGCAGGACATTTTCCCCATCATACCACTATACAGTGGGACCCCTGGTTCATTTATAGGCATGTGGTGCCACACAGAACCTGCACACTGCAGTATTACTAGAGCAAATTCAAGTGACTGACGAAGATGCGAATGTGAACAGTACGTTCAGGAGAAGAAAGAGATGTTTTAAATGTTTGCGCCTTGTTAATCCCTCGAATGCTACTCGCATGGAGTCTAGTTAGGAAACAACAAGTCAAAACTGATTGTAACGTGTTTTTCGAAACTGGTGAGGACAGCTTAAGAACCAGCGCCAATCCTCACGGAGAACAATCCGGAACAGCCTGTGGCTCATGTTCTTCTCTAAGCTACACATGTGTCTTTGTTGCTTCCCTAGCAACAAGCATAGCAACAACTGTCAGGCGAAATAACTGTTGTGTCATCCAAATTTCTGGTGGAGCTACGGAGCTATTTATGGTTAAAATTTGCAGATCAATCCATGATCATATGCGCAATAAATATTAATCTAGTGTTCATATAAACATAGAAGAGTTCACATATTATTAAGATACAGACTTGCCCTAAAGAGTGAATTGCAGGGTAACTCATAATGCCATGAGGTTCGCTCTGAAGAACAGACTAGACCTGAGGACTGATGAATTCTGTGTCTCTGTAACTGTGTAACAGGGGGGCGCAGTGGTGCAGTGGGTTGGACCGGGTCCTGCTCTCCGGTGGGTCTGGGTTTGAGTCCCACTTGGGGGTGCCTTGCGACAGACTGGCATCCTGTCCTGGGTGTGTCCCCTCTCCCTCCGGCCGTACGCCCCGTGTTGCCGGGTTAGGCTCCGGCTCCCTATGGGACAAGCTGTTCAGATAATGTGTAACTGTATAATAATGCTACGCATAAGAGCTGGCAGAAAACTCCTGCGAACGCCCCCGTTGAACAATCCAGCTTGACAATCTCAAGTTAAACTTTCAGCCGGCGCACCAGTTAAAGCAAGTTCTGGAAAACCAGCTGGTATGCTGTTGGACCATTACCTAATCGCATACTTACATTTATTCATCTACCTGGTGCTTTTCTCTAAAACAATTTATGATGTTACATTACCTACAGTTATTCACCCCTTTGTAAAGCTGGGTTATTTTACTGGAGCAATTTAAGGTAAGTACCTCACTCAAGGGTACTACAGCCAAGGAGGGGGGGGGGGGGGATTTGAACCAGCTGTCCCGCACACACCCACGAGCCGGTCCTATCAGCTAAAGATGGTATGATGACTAAACAGCCCGTCTCCAACAAACTGACTAAGCTGGTAAACCAGCGTACTGATGACTTCATGAACATAAACAAGCCGGACAGCAAAATGTTTCCAATAGCACACGGCCGAGCGACCCATCTGAGAAAGCTGGCTACGACCGGCTCCGTGGACCTGTGAACCGAATCAACTCGTCGGCAGCGTGAAGAGCTCAGAAAGCGCTGGCCAGGTCGGGCCACGCCGACCCCGTGCTGCTCTTGGCTGCGTTTGCATTTGGACAGGGAGACGCTCGAGAAGTCTCCCCAGGTCGCCATCACCCTCTTCTTGCGCTGCCGCCGCTCTCGGTTTCCCGCGCCAAAGAGCGGCCCCATCACGTCGCCTTTGAAGTTAATGCGTCCGACTTCACACTGCTGACAAGTAATAAGTAGCTAGCAAGACGATTTTATTTTAATTACAGCTGTCAAATGTAATTAAGATATGACACTCTTGACATGCCTTTTTACTCTTGGTTTCTTTATTTATTTACCCCTCCTTTTTCGCTGTCACCCACTTTAAAATACTGCAGAAAGGATGTGCATGGTGGGGACCCTTGTTTTTCACGGGGAGGAAAGAAGCTTGTTAATTCGTGGCAGAGTGATGGGTCACAGCTCATGATAAAGAGCTGGCTGTGGAGGACCTGCTCTTACCTTGACACCCGTCAGCCCCGCCTCCCTCATAGCGCTCCGTCGGCAGGGTCTATAACCTACGGCGCATCCGCAACCTCAGAGGAAACGTGTCACGGCGATTAACGTGTCACATGGCAGTGATTTTCAGAGCAGGTCAATAAAGACTGCCGGAAACAGGATCACTCTGGAGTTCTCCCAGTTTAGAGCCGGATTTAGATTTTTACATTTTTACCCATTTAGCTAACGCTTTTCTCCAAAAGTGACTTGCAATGCTACAATTTTGATTTTTATAATTTGATTGTAGATTAAATCACCGAATGCGTATGTCCCATTTGAGGTTCCGGCCTGTTCCTCCCCTTCTCTACTCCTCCCTTAGTTTCACTGCAGCCTTTTCCTTTCTCTGTGGCTCCTCACATTCTATTAGTTGTTTAGAGCAATTATTTTATTACTTTGTCCTTCTCTGTTTAGCGAGCAGACACACCCAGCAAGGCGGTAAGTATGGTAAACGCACTAGACAATAACGTGGCCTTCGTGGTGGTCAGGCACGTCGGACCCAAGAAGGTATACGTAATTCCACATCCTCCACAAAGCAGAAGCACGACATTCACACTGATTCATTTAGCGGCTGCTTTTCTCCAAAACGACTTACAGTTTAAGCTACTTGCACCGATTTAAGGTAAGTACCTTGCTCAAGGATAATACAGGTGGAAATGGGGATCAAACCTGTGACCTTTAGCTCCATAGGCAGCAGCTCTGACCACTACACTACCAGCTGTAGAACAACAGAAGTGTACCACACTCTCTATTGTCTTCCAGCACAGAGCTGTTTTCTCATAAGACCTTATCGAATTCTATCTCGCATCCAGAGACAAGGCGAGGAGCCACAGATGAAGGAAGAGGCTGCAGTAAAAGGAAGGGAGGGGAAAGGAACGGGGCAGAAAATCAAATGGGGCAAACGCATTTGCCGATTTAATCTAAAATTAAAATATTTTTAAAAAATCGAGCATTAACACATCAGCGTTCACGTCAGTCAATTTCCGCAAAAATCGAGTCAATACTTCCCACTGCCTCATCCTCTTTATGCCGTACAGGTGGGCATTTCAACTATTCGGCAGTTTCCTGTTGCATGGCCGACATTAATAGCCTTCAGATGCTGTAAAAATATCCCATGGGGTGAAATCCTGGGGCTAGAGACAGACAGACTGAGAGCATTTCAATTCCCACAGAGCAACACGGATCGTTCTAGAAAGCTCCGTCTTAACACGAGTTTCTCTTTTATATTATTTTGCGCCACCATCGCTATACGGCTTACAGTTTCTTCCCCCGGCTGAACATTTACCGCAGTACTCCTGTGAGAACGCAGCATCGGTCGCCGATATTTCCCATGCAGGTTATAATGGATAAAATTTTAACTAGACTTCAGGTCAGGATGCTCCGTTTCTGCCCATAACTGCTGTTCATTTGTTCCTCCGTAGGTCAACTCACTTGGCTCACGTGCTCGGGGTCGCGACCTTTGCCGAATTTCCATCCCGCGGAGGAACCGAGTTCGTTCATACGCTCCTTCGCGGCACATTTCCAGGCGACTCCATACTCCCCGACACGCAACAGCGAGCTCGCTCTCGGCTCCTCCGTCAAACCGAACCGCCCTTGCTAGACGCCGGAGCGATGCTGTACAGCACCCGCACGGTTTTATGTGCCACTAAATATAAGTAAGAGACCGTAACAAGCGAGAGCTGCGGAAAAATAACAACGGGCTTCAATACGGTTTGTAATTGCTTCTGTTGCCGCAGGGCTTCGCTCAGCATGGTTTTTCTAAATTAATCCGGACCTTATTGCTCTTCGTCGTGTCACGCTGAATATTTAATGCGAAGCACTTAGGCCCTTGTCTGAGCATGCGCTGAAAAAGAGCTGTGCGTCGTATCGATCGCAAGGTACGAACCTTAATCTGAAATGTAATTATAGCCCCTGCGGCCGCAAAGGCGTCTTAGTACATAACTAAAAGATGGGAGAAAGATTACCGTAATGGATCGAGTCATTGAGTTGCTGTCCTGAGCTGAATAAGCTTAATAGCATTAAAACGCACTCGAACTTAAATGTTTCGGTGCGGATGGAATGAAATCAAATCGGGATTTGTTAGAAGAAAAGGAGGAAATGATCGCTCTTGACGGGTTGCGGTCAAACTGTGATTTTTTTTAAAGCAGGACAATGAAGGCAGGGAACTGCCGTGTGTGTGTGCGCGTCGGTAAGGACACCTGAGAGTATCTGCTTATGAAAGGAACTGGCTCTATGAATAACCTTAGGCCAGACTCTCCCGCGGTGTGCTGCGGAACACACTTTAATTGGTTTGCGCCCTCCTCTCCGCGCCCGAAGCGAGCCGTTCGGAACACGTTTGTTCGCAGACGGCCGTAATTGTCGTTCGCGGCCCCGCAGCTGTCAGCTGGGAAATTGTACTCCTCCGTGTGATACTATGCAGCCTCCGTGTCCAGTACTAGCGGAAAATATTGCCTCCATTAGCATGACAATAGTAGCTAATTCCGCCGTGACCGCTGCCAGGATCCCCAATTTAGCATCATCCTCTCACGGCGGCGTCACGGAAGGGGAGCGCACGGCCACAATCGCCGGCTTTGTCCGCATTCTGACGCGGGACTTCCGGTAACCGTGGAGACGCCACACAAACATGTTTACTGCGGCTGAGAAAACATCACGTTGACTCTCGGTTGACGGGACACACTCTGACATTAAATTAAATAACGAGTAATGAAACACATTTTTAACGATCGGCTGCAGCGCTTCAAAGTTTAAAAAGACACGTAATCTAGCGCAAACGTCGTCTTCATATCTAGTTTTCTGGATTTACTGTCCCTCTGGAGACATGCTCCACGCAAATGTCCCCACGGGAAGGAAGGACACCAGCACTGAGCCAGTAACTTGCTGAAAGGTGAAAATCCACTGATAAGCAGATGCGGTTAAACAAGAGTCACGGAGCAGGTCGGCGGAAGGTCTGACCGGTGGCCGCCGCGGCCGCTCGATGTCACAAAGTCCATCCTCGCGGGAGGAGAGGCTCCCGAGAACAGGCACAGAAAGCACACGTTTTCACGCGAACAACAGGTTTTTCCGGGCCGCGACAGACCGAAACACCGATCGACACCATTCCCGTAACATCCGACCACAGCCAACCGTAAAGAAAATAAAAAGAAAACAAATAATAACAGAAGATCAAAGCGCCGGGCCTCCGGACCTGCGAACGTAAACGCGGGATAAAAAATCACCGGCAGCTTTCATTATTTTCGTTGGACGTCGTGACACGAGGGCGTTCAGCAAAGTGCTCAACCTAAATTGAACGGTATCGTATAAATCTCAGAGTAAACAATTACCCTCGAACACAAAGAAGCATATATAATGTGTGGAGGAATACTGATCAATGGATGCACCGAAATAATAAAGTGAATGCGCTTCTGAATACTGAATACTGAGTGCCTTTTATGCCAACCCCCTTTGTGGGGCGAGGGGTGGGGGGGGGACTTCAAACTGCATGGCTGTAATAGCCTGATAAATGCATCCCACTTTTATGAGGTGTGACAACATCTGCTTATTGCTTCGCGTGGAATAAATTGGGCCGTGCGGCTGCAGCCGACGGAGCGAACGGAAACGTAAGAGGAGAGCGGACAGATGGAAAGGCTGCGAATCTGTTTGAAGACCCGAGGAACCCGTGGCTTCCTCTCGCGATGGAGGAGTTCAGACGTTCGCCCAGCACAAGGCAAGTTTGGCCACGGAATTATCTGCGCTCATTTGTTATTTCCCATCTGCGGGAGCGGCTCCTCCAGAGAGATAAGGGTTTATCGAAGGGGCCGACGACCGGGGAAAAGGGCACGTGATTAGCTGAGAGGGAGCGTAATTGATTTTTACGGGGGGTTCGAAATCAGACGAACGGCATTTATTTTCTCATTATCTGCAGCTTACAGCGCTGCAGCACACGTGAAGAGTTAGCGTGCCTTAGTTATCGCGCCTTCCTTCCCCATCACGACGGACGGTTGGTCGCGGCTCGAAGCTCCGCCTCGACCCGCGGCGGCCTTTCGGTGGCCGGGGCTCCCGTAATGCACAGCTGACCAGGGCCGGGCGTGACGCTCCCATCTCATCGCGTTACGAGATCCGGCGAGACGACAACCTCCAGAGACCTCTGGTTACGCTTGAGTGGCGACTCAACTGTAGCGCCAACTTCCAGCAACACCGGCGCTGGGGGTCGCAGCGGAAACTCGCTGCTGTTAGACACCAGCCTGACCCCGTTCGTACATGGGTTCGAACGAGTCCAATTTCGAGGAGAGCGGCGAGAGGCGATATCTCCCCATGCCTTGAGGCCGTCGCCTCCGGGACCCCGGCGTGTCAGGATTAGCCCGGGAATGAATTTTCCCGCATCATTAACGCACATGCGCGACGGACGACCGGTTGAGCGCAGCCAAACGGCGGCAGGTGCCGCGCAGCGACGTGGGACGCTGAGCTCGGCAGCAGGAGGAAAACGCGGCGGAGCGAGGGCTGAGCCCAAGTCCCGCGCCGAAGCGCGTCAGCGCTGCCGGACATCGGTGTGAAAGCGGAGCGTGCCACTTCCTTATTGGCAGAGCTACGGATGCTTGAGAAGGACTGTCCGTTCTTAGCGCTTAACTCATATTCGCCAGAAACTGAGAGCGAAGCAGGGAGTGTGAGCTTCACCAGCTTCGCACACCAAACCCACGAGCACCTGCTACGCACAGCTGCGGAAAGGCCCCACTGCCACTGAGCAAAAGAGTCTCTACCGACACGCATCAGCTCAGCAGATGCTTTTCTTCACGGAGCGCTGAGAGTTCGGTAACTGAGCGGTTATCGGTCATCATGAAATGACACGTCACATGCTTTGGTACGATGAGAATTGCTTGCCAAAGCTTTTCGTCACTTTGCGGAGGTGTCTGCAAAGGAAATGTGTGTAAGTGTCACCAGAATCAGAGGGTCAGTCGGGAGCCAAAGAAGGAAGAGCAGGAGAAGGTGGAAGAGAACGGCGCTCCGTGCTCACGGTCCAGCCACACCTTTCATCTCACACAGCTACACAACATGGAACTGTTACTGTTACAGTGGGGCGGCACGGTGGCACAGCGAGTAGCGCTGCTGTCTCACAGCGCCTGGGTGGTGCGAGAGAATGTGGATTCGATCCCCACTCAGTCTGTGTGGAGTTTGCATGTTCTCCCCCATGTCTGCGTGGGTTTCCTCCGGGTGCTCTGGTTTCCTCCCACAGTCCAAAGACATGCTGTTCGGGTTCCCCATAGTGTGTGAGTGACACAGAGAGAGTGTGTTCCACTGATTCCACTGATGTATGGATGAGTGACCCAGTGTAAGTAGTGTATCTAGCAGTGTAAGTCACTGTGGTGAATAAGGTGTGTTGGCTCATAACACTACATAGAATTTATTGGAAGCCGCTTTGGACAAAAGTGTCTGCTAAGTAAATAAATGTAAATGTAATGTAAATGTTACAGCCCTCAACACGCACTGACAGCGTAAGGTCACCGGCGGGAGACCGACTGAGCAACTGTTGACCACGACAGGTCACAACACTAAGCCAGTCGCAACACGAAGGGCTGCGATCGCTTGGATTCGGCAGCGACCAAATTAGTCTTCCATCCATTAACATCTTTAATGCCTAATTCCTAGCAAGGACTGCTACGCAATTCCAAATCACAGCCATTTTATTTAATTCCAGAAGTCTTTTCCCCCCTTAAGGCAAAACCTAATTTCCCCACATCTCAGCATCCAGTGCTTCATTTTTTGCTGGCGGACAGGGCAGCGGGTGGCACGTTTGTTCCCTGAACATCAGGTTCCTGGGCTCCCGTCGATGCCATCGGTGAGTGTGCGGACAGCAGGCCGCAGGGCGCCAACGCAGCTCATGCTCACACCATCGTAAATCACTTGCTCCAGTCAGAAGGGTCGTTTTGCTATCTGAGGCTCTGACGCCGTGGACAGGACACTTTGGCACCTCAGCGCTGAGCTGTGAAAACAGACCTTTTAAATGTCATCTTATTCAAACCAATAAGCAGCTTTTAAGCAACAAGCTGTTAAAAAGTCGTTTTGTAGGGCTCTCTTGATTTAAGGTGCTTTTTGGGATCGATACAATCAAACCTGAGTACAGCAAGGCATCTCCCCCCCCCAGTGCAGCGGACTCCTTTTTCCCAAGACAGGATGCGATCCACGTCCTCCTGTTCGGCCAAAGTACGAGAGGAAGAGACCGGTGAGACGCAGCGATGGGATTCAGCTCTTTTCTTCCGAGGTCTTCACAAATGGCACAATGAGCCTCCCTCAGTCTCCACCCTGCCAGCTCGACGTTTGCTCGAACATTAAGTGGTGGAAAATTATACTGTACAAGACGGCCCGGATCAGCCTGACTGTATCCTAACAGCTCTCTCTATTTACCTCTTAATTGGATTCATTAAAGCTATAGGGCAATGACCTTTTTACACCAATCAGTGTATCTTTCATTGCCTTCTACAGCGAGGAAGTGACGTAAAAACAACACCAGTGTCCCTTTCTCTCTCTCGGGCTCCATTCGCGTACTACCGGCACTGACGTAAAGATCTGATCGCGTTTAATGTCAAAAAGCCGCAGAGACAGAGAAGTCTGGAAACGGGGCGTGATATTGTTTCACGGCACCGTACCTGTCATCTTACCGCATTACATCGCTCATATTCCAGGCTCCGTGTTGCAAAGGTAAACATGCGAACGGTTTCGAATAAAATATGAGCTCAAACGAGAGTCCTTGTAATAAGCATTAATTATACCTGAAGGGCTGCGTTCGCTTTTTCGTGCAAACCTCGGCATCGTAGAATCATTAAAACATCTTCAGTTATTATTCGGTCGGGCTTATTGACCCGCGTTCCGACCGGCTGTGCTCTCAGGCCTCCGTCACGCCGCCAAAGTACGGAAAACGCGACGATGTGCGAAAGGTGCGCGGGCAATGAGGGTACAAGAGGCTTCTTGACCCACAATATAACGCATGCACGCAAGAGCTCAACTTGCTGCGCAGGTGCGTAAATGTGACTCCCTGCACTCTGATGTTCAGACGTGATGTTGTGCAAGTCACCGCGAGCGTACGCTGCCCTCGTGAAATTAAAATTGCGCCCGGCTCTCTGCAAATTCTAATTTCGCGGTGAAAATTACCGTAAACGAGCAAAGTAGGCCTCAATGAGCGAAGCTCGTTTTCTAAAAGACTCATTCAGCTCCGCTGCCGTAAAGAACGGTTCGGGAAATCGTTCCTGCCGTTCGCGAAAACTTTGTACAACAGCTCACCTCCGTGTGACAGATGAACTATTCAGCACTATTGTTAGTTCATTTTGTTACTACTTCATAATGATTAAATTACCGTTTTGTACAACTTGCACTTTACTGTTGCACTACATACTGTTTTAATTTATTTAATATACTTTTTATTCTTTTATTCTTCCAACTGTATACATAATTGTACATACTTATATTTTTATTTTTATCTTGTATTTTTCCACTTGTTTTATATGTTTTTTAAATATATATTGCAAGTATTTATCTGACTTGTGTTCTGCTGCTGTAACATAATAATTTCCCTTGTGGGATCAATAAAGTATATCTATCTATCTATCTATCTATCCATACATGTGTAGAATGCTGAAAGAGTTCTCATAATAACTCATTATTAAGGGATATTCTCACATCAGAAATAATACTCGGTAGAGCAATTAAATAGGACGATTTACGGTGCTGTCGGCGGGCACTAATCGGAGCCTTTTGGTCGCCGCATCGCCCCTGGTCTCCGACGGCTTGCGACCTGGCAGGCGGGCAGGTGCGCCGCTCGCCGCTGTGCCGTGCGGGTCATTCCGTCTGAAGGCACTGGCAAAGGGCGCCCCTGTGCGGTGCCCACCCCCCCACAAGCAAGGACAGTGCAAGGACGCCTAATGGTGAAGCGGAGTAACTACACAAGCAAACACATCATCCTCTCCTGTGGGTCAGTCATCATCTATTTACCGTAGTAAAAAGGCCACCGGAAGGCACCATTAATGAACCGACCCCGATTACTGTATCGGCCACCAACCGACCAACCGTCTACAACCGCTTGTCCCGAGCGGGGTCGCGGTGAACCGGAGCCTACCCGGCAACACAGGGCGTAAGGCCGGAGGGGGAGGGGACGCACCCAGGATGGGATGCCGGTCCGTCGCAAGGCACCCCAAGCGGGACTCGAACCCCAGACCCACCACACTGCGGACACAGGGCAAACCCATATATGGATCACTTTGTGCAAAATTATACAGAAGCTCAGACTGGCAGAGGCAGCAGCGAGTTACTCCGAATGTCTCCTCCGAGGCGCTCACTTCTGTCCTCGTAGCATCGCAAGCGCGCGTACAGCACTGACCGCTGCTTCTAAGAACAAGATGAGAATCCCCCAGCTACAGGAAGATGTTGGTCGAGTCACTGCTGCTCAAGGAGGTTCCACCCGTTAACAAACCAAAGGGGTCACCACCTTTTCCCATCTTTGACCTTAAACATTCAGCCGATACGTCCGATAAAGACACGACGACGTACAGTTTTTCCGTTGTCTGTTTATCGGACCGTTTTAACGTATTATTACGACACAGGCGAAGATCAGATCACGCCGTCGAAGCCGTTCGTGCAGAAATCCAGAAAATTCCACGGGATTCACACACGCTTTCCCTCGCGAGGCGCACAGTTACGGACGCGGATTCCAGGAATTTTAAGGACGAGCTGCATACCTGCGGCGTGGGGCAAAAAACAAGACGTAAGGTCGCAATCGACGAGCCCGGCGCTCCCACGCCGCTAACACGGGGCCCGAAAAGACCAGATAAAATATTTACTTGGACTATGACACGATCGTTACCAAGACGTGCGGAGCTCCGCACAAACTGACATTTAAGCAAAAGTAAAATAAGAGAGCGAGCCTCACGTCTCCGGCCGCTGCACAGCGGGAGCGCGGCGAGCAGCGAAAACGCTGAAGGTAACACTCCCCCAAAACACACTCACACACACACACACACACACACACACACACCGCTGTGTGTGGAAAAGTACTGAGACTATTCCCCGCCATAATTTACAGTGTACATTTATGGAGAAGCAGTTGTGCTACAAAGGAAGCTACTAGCTCTGCTCCTTCAGGGGGTACGAGGACACGGTTGGTCAAACATGCACCCAGAAACACACACACACACAATGTTTGAAAGAACATGTCACAAAAGTGGGGTCACGGCAAACCGGAGCCTAACCCGGCAACACGGGGCGTAAGGCTGGAGGGGGAGGGGACGCACCCAGGACGGGACGCCGGTCCATCGCAAGGCACCTGGGACTCAAACCCCAGACCCACCACAGCGCAGGCTCCTGCGAAACCCGCCGCGCCACCGTGTTCCCCTCTCACCCAGAAACAGCCATTCTCATGTTCAACGGCAAACTTTTATCTGGGCCCAGAAACAACGCAAGCACTTTGAGAGAGTGCGGTCCCTTTACGGCCCCGCAAAATCAAACGCCGTGCACTCGTTTCAACACAAATACTCTAGAGATAATCACAGAGGCGCAAAACCCTAAATCCGCTTACATGTGTCTGCCAGCACTTTAGTACCCCGCTTCAACACGGCTCACATTTCACAGTAGTCTTCACGAAATTGCCCATTATACTGTACACTCCAGCACAAAACTATTATTCTCCGTCTCATCGCATTCTGTCGGACGCGCTGATGTCCCGTCTGTCCGGTGTTCCCGTGGTCCGAGGAGGGCGCCTTCGTACTCCCGTTGCCTTCGAAACGCTGCAGGCGGAATCGGATCAGAGGCGCCAAAGAATTGCTCAAGTTCTCACTACTGGCCGAGAAAAAACTTCTTAGCTTTTAAACTTGGTGTTTTTAATCGTGGGGCTTCGCAGCGACAGTGGCCACCCAGGGTTTCCAGCACGCTGCGTGCGCGTCGTAAAAAAAGGAAGACGTGCTGCAACCTTAACACATTCATTTCTCTAACCTGGTAAACCAAGAGTAAATAATAACCAACCACGAGTAACTAATACATGAGTTACAGCGGCTCCGTAATCCAGGCGGTTTGCTGGATCTCAGATCCGGAGTAAAACGGGGGCCGTGGGGGTTGATCTTCTGCACGACTACTCGTCTATCCCTCTGTCTATCCGTCCTCTTTGGCCTTTCCTGTGTCGAGCTGGAGCTGGTTCCACATGTACCACTCACAGTCTTCGTCTAAGTTCCTATACCTCCCCTCCTGCCCACCCCTATGCATCCAGCTTGCCCCAGTGGTAGTAAGCACTCCTCAACAGGCGGATGCCTGCATTGTCCACTCCAGTGTAGTCTTCACAGGCAGCCTTGAGAGGGTCTAGTGCCATCCAGACCAGGGGTTCAAGGTGCACCAAGACCAGCCTTTCTAGGCTCTTCATGATGTTTGAGGTCAGCGAAAACGGTCTCTTACATCGTTGCCGGAACCAAGCGGGATCACCTTCTCCCAGTTACGAGCAAACCGAGAGACAAACACGTTTGCAGACCCAACTGTGTTCGTGAGGACAGGTGCCGGCGTGCAGAGAGAAGCAACAAGGGAGGATGACCCCGCAGAGGGCCGAGCGCCGCATTCTCCGGCAAAGCGAAAGCCTACCCTCGGCACGGAGCTCTGCGCTGCCTGGAGCGCCGGGTTAGACATCTACTCCAAACTTGAGCAAGTTCAGGAATTCCCGTCGCAGGTTAAAACACCCGATGGGGCTACAGATTGAGCCACAAGGCAGATAAGAACTATGAAGGGCGAGTAACAAAGAGGTTGCCAAGTTTCATCGTGAGACACTACATGACCTCCGCCGTCTGCCGAAGGTGTGCGTCACATTTAGCGAAGCCATCGGGATCGTTCGTTCGTAAAAGACAGCTTTAACAACGTGGAAAGCTTCAAATAATAACATATTAAAAGGCAAAATTCTATTAAGTCGCAATTTAGCACCAACGGATGAAACATCCATGGTTTTAGAATGACTTTTATCGCAGCTCACATTTGCTATTTTAATCATCTCCAAAACGCTGTAATCTTTATGCGGACGAAAGCAGTAAAACGCGGTGATATGTTTGAGGCTGAAATTAAAGCCTCATTACAGCCATTGCACATTGTGGAAAATGGGATGCAAAAGCTTCTACCAGCCTGGCTGGGCTTTAACAGTAGGCTAAATAATTACATTTTTTAATCCATGCAGGTGACAGTAATTATACTTCATAGGACCTTTAAAATTGCATTCAAAACAGCATGAAATATTAGTTTCAATTCACCTCAGTGCACTTTCTTATGCACGTTTCAACAACGTATCTATTGCTTTGCCTAATAAAGATCGTCGGGAATGTATAATAAAAGAATTACTTTCCGATCTGTAAGTGGGAGCCTGTAATATAAGAGTAATGTTGTGCGTCTAACCGAGCTCGCCGTCAGACTGTCTCGAAGCGCCCCGGGGGAACTTTCCACGTACCGTAAGAGCATCCAGGCAGCGAGTGGTGGATTTTGTTTTGGCGTGATGCTTAAAATAGCTGAACAGGGCGGCTTTCATAGCGGTACAGATGCGGCCTGTGTTCCGCAGAGGGAAGGAGACGCGTGCGCACCTTGGAGCCCTCGCTCGCCCACTCGCTCGCCCACTAACAGGACATCACACACATATATCTCTTGATTTGCTCTGCCTGGAACGTGCCAGAGACCTCCTGCCGTAGACTGATCTGATTATCCAAATGCGAGCGCGCGCAGAACCTTCCGGAGAACGCGAGCCTGTCCTACGAATCGAGGAGCGAAAGCGGAAAACTGCGGGAGGGACCCGCGTTTCCAGGATGACTCGGACGCGCGTCGTCATGGCGATCCTGCTCGTGTGCCAGATCCACGCTACTCTCGGCCAGGTGAGTCCGGCATCGGCGAGCGCTCTCACGGTAACGGCGTTTCAAATTTCGAACGCCGCACCCTGCTTCGGATAGCAGCGCCAACTCAACGGCGAATTGATAAACAGAGCCGACGCTCCGTCAACTTCTTACGATAAGAAAAAGCAAAATTACGTTTTTTACAGAAGGGCAAATTTAGGCCACGGAGGTATTTGAGCTTCAGACGCATCCTGATGGGATCGGGATTCCATATAACACTTTCCTCCGTAGAACGAGCTCTGTACTGGTGAGCTCGATAAGAACGTTCCAAGAGCACGCGAATAGATCGGCGTTGGAGCACCGGTCAACACCACACCGGCTCGCAGCCTGGCGGCTCCGCAGCACATCTGCGTTTCGGACGCCTTTACAGGGAGCGCTTCGATCCCTCTCACACACCTGTGCCACTTTACATCAGAGCTGCAAAATCACGCTCGGGTCCGAGAGCACGCGGCCCTCTTTCGGCTTTAAACTTGCGTTCCGACAAAGCCCGGCGGCGCTCTGCTCTGTGAGGAGCGAAAGGTCACGCCACGTTTCTGCTGGCTCAGCGACCGTGAGACCCGCGATCCGACGGGAAAAGACAAATAACGGATAAATACGGTTTTCTCAGAGTTTGCAGGACTGCAGTTCCGCGTACTTTTCACAGCGATGCAATCTCTCATTTCTGCGCCCGCCGAAATTCTCAGCGAATCCAACAGGTCAACGGTCATAGTAATTTGGCTTTCATTCAAGTCATTCGCACATTGCTGGGTAACCCGCTTTCCTCGCTGATCCTTGCAGTTTAAATCATTTAAATTTATACCATCGTCACTCGACATGTTTTATCCAGATCTGGCGCCGCGAGTTGCTCCGATCGGAAACGTCTGGGGCCCCCAAGCCCGTGACAATCGCCTGTGGGATTGTGCCATGACGTCGCGTGTCTCACATCACAAACGATCTGCAGAGATGCCATAAAGAGAGGCTTAAATATGAAGGAAAGGAAGAAGCTCACTGAGTTTCCGAAGTGCATCTCATGTTTTACCTTTTCCACGCCACACCCACACCCACACACACACACGATTCTGCATGACCCAGGCAGGCAATGCGTTTCCCCAAAAGACACACCGAGGTCACCACCCACAATGCCTGGCCATATGGTGAGGTTCGAGGCAGAGGCCACTCCACCGTGCCACACTGCGCAAACGCAGCTGTCCGCTCCGAGAATGTGGCTTTTGCAGGATTCAAGCACAATTATTCTGCAGAGATTACGGATGTTTAATCGGGTTTCAGGATCAGTTATGCACATTCTTATAAGCGCAAAATTACTGAAAATATGTACGATACGTAAATACCGTTGCCAGCGCCGAGCATTAAATGAAAACGCAGAATGCGAGTGTGGAGGGGTGTGTGTCGCGCAGTGTGTGTGGACACGGTGCGGCACTGTAGCTTGAGGCCCTCAGAGTGTGGCGTTGTCAACGGGAGCAGCTCTGCTCAGAGGTCCTGGGTTCGAATCCCTCTTCCTGCCCTCTTAAACTTGAGCAAGGTATTCACCGTCAATTGATATCCAGGTGACCAAACAGATACATTACTGTAAGAAGTCGAGTGTACAAAACACTGTAAATTGCTGTATTCTACACTGCGGGGGCCACTTCCCACCGGGGCGCTGCGGCCTGCAGGCGTCACACAGGCTCGTTCTGCTCCGAGGCACAACGTAAGCTTTCAGGAAAACAGCTCAATGGCTCCCCTCCCCTCCCCAGCGCAGCAGCGGGCAGTAAAACACCCCGGAGAGAGAGCGACCACACAGAGAGAGACACCGGAGAGATATGTCACCGTAGAGCTCCCGTGAGGAGCCTGCAGAACCACAGACTGTGTCCAGACAGCATCATCCACCTTCGCTATGTGTCTATATTTGGCCGGAAGGCGGGGTAGTGGTTGCCTTCGGCCGTAACGGGCACGGGTTCAGATCCCACCTAGTGCCGTTAGTAGCCTCGATCAAGGTACTTATCCAGCTGTATCAATGGGTAAATCAGTGTAAGGTGCTTTAGTGAAAGGCGTGACACAAATACGAATCCTTTTACTCGAAAGAATACTTTCATTCTTCAAAAAACTTCACTTGGTTCCTGGCAATTAGCTGGGGTGAACATCGGCGGTGCTGCGGGGCTCTGGAGGACGCACACACGGTGAGTCTAGGGCCGTGGCGGACGACGGCGGTCAGAGGGTGGCGCTCAGACGCTCTGTCCTGCAGGAGTGTCCGAGTCGGCAGGAGCTGCGGAGCGCCCTCCGGAGGGCCTACAAGCTGCTGTCGGCACACGAGGCGTCCTACCTGCAAAGCCTGCGCAACCTCAGGAAGAAGCTGAGCGTCATGCAGAGCGCAGCCCCGAGGCTGGGCGCCGAGCCCAACAACGGTAGGTCGCCATCGAACCTTGGGCCCACGCTGCGGCCCTTGCAGCGGAACGCGGCGAGTCACCATCCGAGCCGCCGAAGAGTTACACATCTGCTCTCGCGTCATCAAAGGGAACCTCGGGTGTGTATAATTCACCAGGTTCTGCACCTGCTGCCGTACTGAGAGAGGAATGCGCAAAAAATTAGTATTTTCACACGTTTTTACATCACCGTGGATAACAAGCAGTGGTCCGTTTACACCCGCTGTTCGTCTGCGTAACCTGCTGCTCTGCTCTGCTTTGCGCCCAGCAACCTGCCCCGAGCTACAGGCGCCCGACAACGGCAGGAAGTTGGGCCGGGTTCTGTCCGTGGGACACGAGGTGCACTTCCTGTGCGAGCCCGGGTTCGAGCTGGTCGGTTCCGAGAGCCGCGTGTGCCAGGAATCGCTGAGCTGGAGCGGCCAGCAGCCCTTCTGCAGGACTGAGTTGCGTGAGTGGGTCGCGTCTCCCAGCACGTGCCGGCAGCGTACCGCACCTAGAGCTTTTCCCTCCTCCCACCTCCTCCCATCCCCTGCTTCTTACCCACAATGGCACAACCTGCCACCTTCCATTCAATTCCCTGTCATTACTTTTTCGCCCCCCAGGCCCCGATCTCTCCCATTATGTTCATATATTCTGCAAGAGGAGATGTTCACGTTTAAGCGATTCTGTGATTAAATTTCCACTTTCCCCGTCTCCTTGCCGTCCCGGGAGAGTAATGAGCTCGAGGTGCGAGCAGCGTTACGCCCCGCCGCCCTTCCTATATCTTGTCAAAATTCCCATTACTTTTCATAAAGTTTCCTCTTAAGGTGGGTGGAATCTGCCGCCGTGGGGCAGCGGTGCGCTGCACCATGTGACGATTCCACAACAAGCCTCAGTCATACGTGAAGCGCGTCTTCGTCCCGCTCTCCGTCCGCTGTCCCGCACGGTGCCTCGGCGGACGTGAAAGAGCGCGCTTCGCTGCCGCATCTCCGCGGAGCCACACGCGAAGGGGGTGCGAATCGGGTCGCGTACGTGTGGACGAAGGCCCGACGGGCACCGCCCGCGAGACCTCTGTGCCTCAACGCGCATGTTGAGCCAAATGCCCGGAGTCCTCCAGAAGACACGTTCGTCACGGATCCGGCACGGGCAAAGACAGATGGCACCCAAGCGACACCCGACACCATCAAATGTGGTTTCAACACGTTGAATAAAGTCCGAGAATCAGCGGAGCTCTGAAACAACCCCTTAATAAAACCTCATAAACAGGACTTCAAAGAAGAGCACTAACAAAAAACTGTGACCTCATTCTGTTCTCGGGACTCACACTCAATACAGATAATATGTATTATATACAGTATATAATTTTAAGTGTATGTTTTACCAGCAGGGGGTGCGGTGGCGCAGCGGGTTTGGCCTGTGCCTGCTCTCCGGTGGGTCTGGGGTTCGAGTCCCGCTTGGGATGCCTTGTGATGGACTGGCGTCCCGTCCTGGGTGTGTCCCCTGCGCCCCGTGTTGCCGGTTAGGCTCCGGTTTACCGCGACCCCGCTTCGGACAAGCGGTTTCAGTTAATGCGTGTGTGTTTTACCAACATATCAAACACTAAACTACTACCATAAACCTGTTTGCGCATATCGACCAACCGGATACCGAGACGTGAAGACGGAGGGGCCGATAAGCGCAAGGAGGGACACGCGACACGGCCCTGCCGCCGCAGTCGGAGGCAGCTCCAGTGCCGCCCTGAAAAGTTCTTTTCACACCAAGCTGTGCAGTACCAAAGTACTTAGAAGGAAAAGTAATTTATTTCACATGCAGTTATCCTTACCATGTTTTTGCCCAGTCCTCAGCACGGTGAAAAACACATCGAGCTCCTCTGGTGGGTCCTCCTCCTCCTCCTCGTCTTTCGAGAGGCCGTCCAGATGCTCCCAGGTCGACGGCTCCACCCACTGCATCTGCGAGGCCGGATTCACCATGTCGGGACGCGACAGCAGCCTCTGCGTCGGTGAGACGCCTGTGAATGTCACAGGGCTGTAGGTCGGACCCCGGTGACCTGTTAGTCTTGTTCAGCGAGGGGTAACACGCAGGGGGACGCGCGAGTGTCCGACTGCCCCGTGCGGCGTGTGTTCGCGGTCTCGCCGTCAGTCGGTCAGTCTTCGTGATTGCGCGACCGTGTCTTTCAGATGTGGACGAGTGCGAGCTGTTCCACGCGAGCCGCAACGGGCGCCTGTGTCTGCACGTCTGCGTCAACACCCCCGGCAGCTACCGCTGCGCCTGCCCCCCCGGCTACGAGGTCACCGACGGCGACCGCAGCTGCCAAGGTCAGTGGGATATCGTGGAGAACAGCTCCCGGGCACATGGGTGGGGCATCGCACTCAGCGGAGCTGCACTGGCCAAACGGTTCCTCAGAGGCGCCGCCGATCAGAACCACCGGGGCGAGTTCAGACGGCAGGACGGAGGGACGCAGCGCGAGCATCGCTGCGGGTGGGCCGGGGTTCAGAAGTCAAGCAAAGACTTTGCACAGATTTTCACCGCTCGTGAGCAATTTCCATGGGCGCCAAATGATGATGACCGTGGGTCTCCTCTGCTGTGCAGACATCGACGAGTGTAGCAGCAGACAACACAACTGCACGCGGGACCAGCTGTGCGTCAACACCTACGGAGGTTTCCGGTGCGTGCGCACGGAGTGTCCTCGTACCCGCAACGCCACCTATGCGAAGACATCACCGGTGTAAGCAGAGCCGCACCCCCCGCCATGCCTGGGCTCACCCCCACACGTGCTGCACCCCTCAACTTACGAACACAGCTGGAAGCGTATTTTGTTTTGTTTGTAACTCCAAAGTCACCTTAACTTAACCCCCCCGAGCCGCAATCAGCGAACCTTGGTCTGCAATGCAGAAAAACCACTCTTTGCACTTTCTGCCAGTCCATATTTTAATGTTGAACTTGAGCCTCATTAAAACGAAACCTGAAAACAAAAACCGTAAATCCCCTCCACAAACTCCTAAACCCAGTTTTTGACCAGTTCGCCCCACTGAACACATGCAGTGTTTTCTCACCGCGCTCAGCTTTATCTCCACGTTCGTCTCCATGGTAACAGCTGCCTCTGCTTCCCGGCGCCGTGAGAATCACGAGCACTCGGGAAGAGCAGAACGAGTTGTGAACACCGTGGAAGAGAGTTGAATTTAAGGCGGCTCCAGATTTCACCGTCGCCTTTGTGCTCGGGGTTGGGTTTAGAAATTAGATAGAGGAACATAAGACGATGCATTTGAAAAGGAAACTGAAAAAAAAGTTTGTGCCTTCCGAATTCGTAACCTGACCGTTCTCGAGGAGCCAGTCGCGTGCTCGCGCTTGATAGAGTATTTGGAAACGGATGCAAACTTCAGCCACATGCGTGAAACGTTGAAAATCTGAAAAGCTGTATTGCTCCATTTGCGCAATCATGACCTCTACCGCCACGTGTCTAAAACACTTATGTTTTATACGACCAATTAACATGTTCCGACTGTAACTAAAGGAAATGCAAAAGAAAATCATCACACACCCAGCATTCGCACCAAAATATTCTCTTGGTCGTAACGAAATCCTCAACGTTTGCGTCTCAAACCAACACCATCGGCTTGTACGTCACCCTGGAAAAAGGTGTTGACTAATACTGGTTAACGAATACTAGTTAATAATTAGCAGCAAAGTGCTGAGCTGCTTCCGGAGCAACTGCACGTACTTTCGCGGTCACTTCAGTCGAGCGCTGCGTTCCGGGGATGCGAACCGACAACCCTCTGGAGTCCGACCGCGCGCTCTGCTCTGTCCTCTCGCACACAGGCGCTGCGAACGCAACCCCTGCAGGCTGGACGACGGGGCTTGCGCTCAGGCCCCCAACTCGGTCAGCTTCCACTACCTGGCCGTGACCTCCAACCTGTCGGCCCCCCGCGTGCTCTTCCGCGTGTCGGCGACGCGGACGCTGGGGGACAGCCTGCGCTTCGGGCTGCTGGGCGGCCGCTGGCGGCGCCACTTCGGCGTGCGGCGTGCCGACCGGAACACGGGCCAGCTGCTGCTGGTGAGCCCCGTGCGGGGACCCGCCACGCTGGAGGCCGAACTGGAGACGGTCGAGCTGGAGAAGAGGGCCCCGCTGGCGCGCTACATCGCCAAGGTCACCCTCTTCGTCTCTCCGTACGACTTCTAGGAGCCGAAGCGCCCCCTGCGGGGAAGGAAGCTCCCAGGCCGGCGCCCCCGGTGCTTTAGGACGCGTGCCGGGACGCGTGCCGAGCCACGAAGCTGCCGCAGCTTCTGCTTTGTTCACTTTGTTTCCTGCCTGTTGTGTGTAGTCTAAGCGTGCCTACGGCGGCATGGAGCGATAAGGGGTTTCCAAACGATCCGCACGTTGCGGGAGGTCCGCAGCTGGGCGTCGGAGTGGGATTGAGGGCGAGAAAGCCCCGCGGAGGCAGGACTCTGCAGATCGGGCAGGGAGGCGTTTTGTGCGGGACGAGTGCGGCCGCGGCTCGCGTTATCTCAGCAACGCAAGCGTCACTTCATGGTGGAAACACAGGAAATAAATGAGAAGTATCGATTCAGAGGGGTGCCGTTGTGTTTTGCCGGACAAAAACATTTTGAAATCACTGAAGTTTCACGACCGCTTTTGCATTAATTCCCCCCGCAGTAACATCGATACTTTGCAAATTATCGAAAGCGCGAATAACCATCTTCGCCGCGCTCTTGGAAGCGGAAAGGAATTACAAGACTTTTATAAAATATCATTTCTGTGGTTCCCCGGTAGAGTCTCGTGACGTCCGAGACGCTGCAGAATCGCCGAGGCCTCACGCAGCTGTACTGTATGCTGCTGAACTTAAGGCTCTGCATCGCAGCACCGGTACAGTATAGGATCACACTTATGAGCAGCAGTGTTGCGGACTACTGGACACACACTGCGCAAACTAGTTAAGGGAGGCAGTAAAAGTCTCACTCTACTGCTAGGGTTCCAGGAAGGTACATGAGTTAGAGGGGCACTGGGGAGGGTCATAGCGTCTATGCCTGTTCCTGTCTGGGCTGGGGCCGCAGGGTGTCTTTACGGGGAGCGCACAGACACCAGGCTGCGCAGGATGACCCGGACAGGGCGGAAAACCTAGCGATTAAGCGGGTATGCAAAAACATGGACCGGTGAAATTATTCATCCGTTATTTTTTTTTTATTTTTTTTTTTTAACAACAGAAAAAGAAATTCATGATCATTTTGTCCTCGGGTCGCTATCTACTTTTTAGTTAAATTTCAGCATCTCGGGAGGCACTTACTGTGTGCCAGCAATGAGGATTATTTGGTAAAAACATATAAACAGTTTGGAAGCTTACTGGAGCCACTTTATGTTTGCTTTAACTGAGGTTATTGGCGACAATCTGATCTCTCTGAGGAAACACAAGCTCACACAGTGCACACAAGGACAGGCGCTACGGTGCGAGGAAGCAAACCCGGGTCTGGGAACGCTCTCGTCCACAGGATCGCAGGACGCCACCGTGGGGTCCGAACCCACAGCCCCGGAGCTGCCGCCAACCTGCGAATGAACCAAGTGTGACGGGACCTTGTCCCTCTTCCCAGCTGGACGCAGTAACCGCAGGGCTGGGTGGCGGGAAGGGACGGGGAGATGTCGTCAGGGCACCGTCCTGCTGCGATTCTGCAGCTAGACTGTCACCACCCCTGTCCTGCTGAAGGACCACATCAGGAGTATCATTTAGAAACACAAAGAGGTTTCATTACCGGGCCCACATAGATTTTAGCCACAAGGCAAAAGAGAAAAAAAGAGAATTGGCAGTGTAACAATGTTAAATTCCGGTTCTCCAGTAACCACGCATCAGTAAGCAGTATGACTGATGGGTGCTGCGCTTCGCTGAGGTGCGGCAAGGTGGACTTGGGAAAAGCGACCTTACACTCCAACCGCCTGGACAGAGAAGAGAATCTGAGGTCCCACTGCCACCTGCAGGTTCATGTTGGAATTCTGAAATTAACCCGCTCTAATACTGTATGAGGGGGCGCGGTGGGTTTGACTGG
Organism: Scleropages formosus; assembly: GCF_900964775.1. Classification (NCBI taxonomy): domain Eukaryota; kingdom Metazoa; phylum Chordata; class Actinopteri; order Osteoglossiformes; family Osteoglossidae; genus Scleropages; species Scleropages formosus. Next base: position 24,300,001 of record NC_041812.1, read on the forward strand.
GTCCTGCTCTCCGGTAGGTCTGGGGTTCGAGTCCCGCTTGGGGTGTCTTGCAATGGACTAGCGTCCCATCCTGGGTGTGTCCCCTCCCCCTCCAGCCTTATGCCCCGTGTTGCCGGGTTAGGCTCTGGCTCCCCACGACCCCAAATGGGACAAGCATTTTCAGATGGTGTGTGTGTGTGTGTGTGTGTGTGTAATACTGTACTGACTATACTTATAATAGCACTGGCTACTCCAGCACTGCAGTCACTGTACTCACTACACTTAGAACTAGGTACTCTACCACTGTACTGAGTGTACTTATAATAGCACCGACTAACCCTGACTCACTACTCCGCACTAACTGCAATCGAATTGGAACGAGGTCGGGATTGGAAACAGGATTTCAAGGTGCGAGCTCTAACCATCTAAATGTGCCCTTTGGAGAAATGGTTAAGGGGATGTCATGGCCGACGTCCTCCCTGTTCTGTCCGTGAAACTGGGGGCAGGATGGACAGCGCTGGAGACCACAGGATATCTGGACAGCGTGGCTCCAGCCCCGCCCTGCCCCGCCCCGCCCCCCAGCAGCTCCTCGCCACACGCTTGCTCACACTGGAGCCCCTGTAGACTATAGTAACACAGTATTAATAAAAATAACAATAAGAAAGCAAACAAAGGGAGGAACTCTGTGCTGCCCAATGGCCTTTTCTTGCTGTTACCATGTTATTACCATTCTTAGGAAACACCTGCCAAAAGAATTTAATGTGGATTGGGAGAAGGTGTCCCCTGTCTTTTACAATAAAGGCCATAAAGACACCTGACAATTGATATAAATTTGAAATACACGTTCACTGCATCACTTAAAATCAAGCTGTTCTAAAACTAACTTTGACACCATGTATAGTTCAGTAAAACTGCATCCCGGAGGTGTACAGCAGTACAGTCGCTCACCGTCTTCGGCTGCACCAGCCTCACTACAGTAAAAGCACGCAAGACAAGACCTTTACATCTATTTATTTAGAGAGGTACAATCCCAAAATGCAAAGTATAGCAGTGCGTTACATAGCAAGACTAACACTTAGAGAGAAATCTTTTCTCCCCCTCCGGAAAACTAGTCAAAGCGCAGCGGGAACAACAGGCTGCCATTGATGCCATTTTTTAACCTACACTATTGGCACTGACACGCTATCGCAACATGTATTGACTATAACATTTTTCACCTGCAGCATTTTCGCAGTCGGGTGAAAATGTGTCAGCTAAATACTACAGAGTATTCACGTTAAGTCGTTTTGGACCAAAGCGTCTGCTAAATTAGTATGAAGTGTATTTATTAACTACACCTGCTGGGACCAGACTGGCAGTAATATTACAACTATTACATTAATGTTACCAGTACAGTGACAGGAATCCCTGCCCCGTGTCACACATCACTGTGATGCAAAGTCCCAGAAACTCAGCTGACTAAACTCTTCCTGCAGAGACGCTGTAATTCTGGGGAACACAGTGGTTACTGCTGCTGCCTTTGGACCCAAAGGCTGTAGGTTCAATCTCCATCTCTTGTTGTAGTACCATTAAGCAAGGAACTTACCTTAAATTGCTCCAGTAAAAAACAGCCCAGCTCTATCAATGGATAAATAATTGTAAGTTGCTTTGGAGAAGAGCATCAGCTAACAATAAATGTAAATGAACAAAGCCACCAAGGACCGGGCTTCAAAGAGTTTTTTCAAGGCCCACCATTTCTACTGGACAGAAGAACTTCTGCAAGTCAGGTGTGCAGCTGGGTGTGGAAGGTGCTTCCCATGAACTTCTCCCAGTGGAGACCAGCACACCTCCAGTCCCTAGAGCACAAATTCCAGGCCTGGCCATCGATCTGTCACTGGGCTGTGCAGTTACTTGCTCCCTTTGACTCATCACTGTTCAGTCTAAATGCAGCACCGAACAAAAGGGCACTGAAAGAGCAGTGTGATAAACATGGTATTACCCCACTGTCCTGGCCTCTTCCCCATTCTTACAGAAAAGGCAATGAAAGTATAATTAATCATTTTATTTTGTTTTGCAAACAGTATGTACATTCGTATTCAATAAAGGTTAGTAGTTTTACACTGGGAAAAAAAATATACACGTCAGTCTCAAACGGGGCTGAATGAGGTCAGTTAAAAGATCCTTCCTTCAGAGAGTGAAAGGTGTCGGTGCATCTCGTGCTGCAGCTCCTGCATGAAGCTGAGAGGGAGGTAGCTGTGGCCCTGGAAGCCGACGCCGTCCTTCAAGTGTTGCCTTGACTTCCCAACAAGAGCAAAGGGCATTCCACAAAAAAACACTAATTCTCCGGTCTATAGTGTGCAATAGTAATGGTGAATAAATCCACTTCTGGCTGTGTTTCCCTCGAGAACATGGTGCCACAGTATCTGACACTGTGGTTACTGCCATTTTTCCCTAGGCAGGAGTCCCGATGCGGCGCTCAGAAGGTGCTCTGCAGGAGGCAGTGGCAACCACAGCCTGTGGGACACACCTCTTGGGTACGGAACCACTCCATCATGTGGCTCGTGTGGCCACCGTGTCCACAGCTCAGGCAGAAGTTGGAGGAGCCGCGCACGGCCACGTGACAGATAGCACACTGGAAGGTGAGGCGCTTGCACACGGCACACTGTGTGCCGCGCACCTCACTGCGGCAGTAACAGCAGTACAGGCCGAACTCTAGGGAAGCAAAGGTGGCCAGTTAGACACAGCAGCATGGCGGGCGAGAGCGAAGCACTGCAAAGCATGGCAAAGCTTTACAACAAAGAGCACACATGAAAACTGAAGACATGGATTTAATCTGCAGCAGTGTGAACCTCAGCCCATGTTTTGAGAGAAGCATCTTACAAGCAAAACAATTATAATGCAATACAAATAGTATGAGGGACATCAGACACACAGGTGCTTCTTTCTTGTGTCTTGGATCTCCTTGTGAATGTGTAAAGGCCATCCTAAGAGTCTTATCTGTTTTTTCTGTACTGGAATTTTAAAGAACGAAAAAAAAAAATCACTACCTTATTACACCTGTTGTTAAAGTTTATATAATTGATTATCATGTAAGTGATTGTCTTCTTGCAAACGTTGTAGAAAAAAGAAAAAAAAAAGAAAAAAAATCACTGTTATCACCTCAGAAGGTTCATAACCAAGGGTGTGGTGGTGTTATGATAACCAGCACCCGATAGTGCCAATTTTTGTCACCGTTTATATAATCAGGTGATTTTTAACACACTTGGGAGTAAAACAAGAGTTTCCCCCTTAAATTTATGGCCGGTTTGAGCCCACCTTATAAGGTTTTCATTCATAAGAAGTTCTCAAAAATGTCTTATGCTACAAACTAGGCAAAGGATGGATTTCTGTATTCGCTGAACAGAATCTGAACTACCCGTATCCCACATCTCCTCCCTCTGTGGGGCGGCTGACTCACCGATGCCTTTGTGTGGTTCTGGAGGACAGGAGCTAAATTTAAGGACCTCGGCTCGCTTTTCCCGCAACCCCCAGCGGTACAAAATCTCACCGTAGCACTTCTTAAAGTCATCAAACTGCATGACTTTTGCTGGGTCAAGGAGCCTGAAACAAAAAAAATCAGCAGCTAGGCTGATAGCGAACACCTGCATGGGGGGTTTGACAGAGTGGCTCCCATGAACGTGAACCACATCAATTCGCATTCACGGCTGACATTTTTACCTTTGATTCATTTCGTGCTGTTCTTTTTCTCGCTCTCGTGGGTCTGTGTAGCCCTGGTTGCCATAGCGATACTCGTCAGGAGAGGACTCTCCCCAGGGTGCGGTGTGCTCCGGGTCCCGGCCTATTGAGAAAGCACAGATACTGTTTTCAGATAAGGCCCAGGTGTGTGTGTTCTGGAAAGATGAAGACAAGGTGAAGAAAGAACTTTGGTTGTAAGCTTCCTAGAAGATTCTCCAGCAGAGTTTCTGGGGTTTTCCCATAGCACAGAAAGTGTCTAAGTACATCTTTTCACAACAAACAAGTGTGACCAAAAGGTTTAGTTCACTCCAGCTCCCTTGCATCACAAAAACTGTTCAGTCAACACTGTCTCAGCCCTTGGATGCACATAAAAGTGTTTTACCAGCAGGATTTTTAACCACAGTACAGAATAACCTTCTTTCTGCTTCAAAGGGTGAAGAACTGAACTCTGTGAACACAGGTGTGACCCAGTGTAGCACGTTCCTCAGCTGCTCCTTTGCTCACCAACATTCCAGGCACTGATGTTAAGCCCCGAGTCCGAGGCACTGGAGCCTGTTCCAGATGTGACAGAGCCAGAAGTGCAGCTAGGCTATGGGGCACAAAGGGAGACAGTTAAAGAGGAACTATGCTTGACGATCACTGCATTTGCCTTCGGTGTTCAGGTCACAGAAGACTCACAAAGCGGAAGTGGTTCAGGTTGAAGATGGAGGAGCGCTGAAGCTGCTGTGTCAAGAGAGAATAGCCATCCTGGGGGCTTCCCTGTGCCTCGAACACACAGCACAGCATAGCCAGAGTCTGGATATCACTCATCTTACTGTAGTAGTCAAGCCTAGAAAAGAAGGCAAGAATTAGGAAAACACTTTGTGCGTGCAAAGCAACGTCCCATGAGCTTGCACACATGTTGTCGGCACTCACAACGTCCCAAGCAGAAGGCGCCCAAAGGGGTGTCTCGCCCAGGGAGTGTCTGCGTCAGGGTCTGCATTGGGGCTGAGGTCGCAGCCTGTTGCAGCAGATGCTAGGGCCCACACCTACGACAGGGAAATGGCAGCTGTAGCAGCAGCGTGTGCGGGAGCAGCTGGCACAGCACCAGGTTGACCAGCATCAGCATAGTCCACTAGCAGAACGGGCAGTGCAGACACCTCTGTGAGGACATACCTTGGCAAGGTCCCGACGGCCTACAGCTAGGGCTGCGCTGGCGTTCCTGTGACACGTCTCCTGGATGTCATTCACATTGAGGCTGAAATCAGAGTGACAGGCAGAATGTCAGGAAGAGCACTGACATTCAGTCCATCCCATCCCCAACTGATAAGCCTGACACACAGGGATGAAAGAGGATGAACTCTCTTACTATCACCGAAAGCCTGGGCGGAAGCTGAGTGGCAAAAGCAATGGACAAAGACAGGCAACTCATGGCTACACAGATTCATCCCAGTGTCATCCTCTGAACCGCCTGGAAGCCAGCTACACCAACATTGCTGGGAGTGCATAAACCGATTACGCACCAGGCAGGGCCGATTCAGGGCACACGTACAAAATGGGACCAGCAGACAGCCCTGGATGCCCACGTGGAGAGCAGCAACAAACTGGAAAAAGTTTGCTGGATCACATTTTAGTTTATTTGCATTTTCTTCACCATTCTGTTTTCCAAAATACACCTGTTGTACAGCAAAAACAGCTTGCGTTTCTGTATCTAGCCATTAGTACGCAATAGAATAGACTCACACTGATCAAACGAAATAGGAGTGAGACTCCATTATCAATTCGCTTCCACAATGTTTACAGGTCCTGTCCTGTGTTTCTGAGAAACACTGCCCGTTTACAGCCACAGTCAACACTGAACAGGAGTTTGTGGCGATGACGTATTTTTATTTCCAGATTTCTACAGAATCCAACGTTTTAATAAATGGAGTGATTATTTAATGTTTGTGAATTAGCGGTCTGAGTAACTATGGAGTTACGAAGACACTTCCAGTCTGAACTGTGTTTGTGTAGAGGAGCCAGTGCACTAAAAAGAAGATGCAGCTACACACTCAAAGAGGCAGGTGGTGTTTAGAAAATGAGCTGAAATAAAAGGTGGCAAAAAGGCAGAACCATCAAAATCCACATGTTGAACTGCTTTGTGTAAAATATCCTGCACTACAGTCAATGACCAGCTAAATAAATGTGAAAAAATGATTCTCCCCCCACAGATAAGTAACCCCAATGAAAAATAACCAATCTGCACATCAAATATTTGTGGAGGGAAGGTAACAGCAGGCGGGAGCATGGAGGCACGCACATGTAGGTCTCCCCCAGTGTTTTGTGCACAGGCAGCAGCCGGGAGATTTCCTGAATGATGACCTTGCCAGCCAACTTTATGGGCCCTTTGGCAGCGTCTCCTCCTTCACGCTTATTTTTCCAGCGCCGTGATTTCTAATACAGAGAAGGAACAGAATTGAAACCAGAGGGATTGATCAGCGCTCCAATTAGTGTCTTCTGACAGCTAGGAAAGAGAAGTACATTTAAGCACTTGGAACAATGTCTCCCTTTATTTCCTTTGTCTTTGGCGCATTCACCCTTTGATGAAACTTTGTATTATATATTTAGAATTTGTGACTTTAAATATGTCGATAAAAGCAGAGGTGGACCAACCCTTTCTTTTACCATGGTAAAGAACATCAGAGGCAAGTGGCTATCAAATCTAAATTAGTTCAGCAGAGGCAATATGCTGAGAGGATTGAGCACAGAAAGAAGCACAAAGCCAGTCAAAGAGGGAATGAGCACAAGCTGCAGGCACTGCAAGGTCTTGAAAAAGTAACAACAACTGAGTGTGTGACACAGAGCACCGAAAGGGCTGCCAATTAGCAACTGCCTGTAAAGCTGTGGTGATCACAACACTGTGTGGCGCATGCAACACAATGAGCCCATCTCAAGAAACACTGTGTGCAATATCAGTTGTGCAGAGTGCACCTGTAGCTGGAATCAAAGTTAACTGTTGCCATGGATTTGAAAAAAAGAAAAACTGGAGGAGCAGGACAGTGAGGGAGTGGAGCCGGTACCAGACAGTCGTGAATGGTCTGAACGGACCAGCGGCGAGGGCCACACAGCGGCTGCTTCTGATCAGGACAAAAAAGACCTGAGCAACATGCAGAAGAAGGAAGGAATGGAGGGTGGGGAACAGCTGGAGTACACCAGCATAGAGACAGAACAGGACACTCACAGAAATTTAAAATATACACAGAAAAACTATGGTTAAAGACCGCAGCCACTGGACATAAGGAAACACATAATACAGGGACAACACTCATCATCAGTCTACTTACAAATAAAAACAAAGTTAAAATACACAGACTGCCAACACATGGGAAAGAGCAGAGGACCACCTCGCCACTCATACCCGCTCTTTGTAGTAGAAGGACGAGATGGACACTTGCTCCTTGTCGGAGCGTGTGGGGCTGCCACTGTATAACCGCAGGGTGCTCTGGGATTCACTGCGCATCTTCATGGGGGTCATCACCCCGCTATGGTAGGCTGACAGGGCTGACAGGGACCTGGGGGCACAGGGACAACACTGCTGCTCAAGGTCACACACACACAGACACACGTGCACAGATACTCCTCGGGCATTTAAAAAGAGCCGTCAAGGATCAGGTGTACTCCCCGAGGTGAAGCGGAAGAGAGGTAGTGACTACAGCGGCCCCATCAGAGAGGACAGCTCACCTGGGCGTGGGCTCCGTTGGTGACACTGAGCGGTGCATTGTGATTGGTCTTGTGAAGTACACCAGACAGCCTGTGCAGATACACACAGATTTGTCCTAAGTTTTTCTAATTCATATAATCAGTGTCAAACATGGGTTAAAGCCTTGCTGTGACCTCACTCTGTTTGGCATTTGGTTGCAAGCGTCAATTTTTGGTACCCTTTTACAGTGAATTATAATAAGAGATTTTAATTAAACATTAATGCTACCTGATGTCAGAAGGCTTAAGCTGTGTCTTACTCCAGGTGCTGAAGTGTGGATTTCTACCCACCTGTGCCACAGAAGCGAGCCCCCGAGGTGCGAGGGAAGGGGATGTTTGCATCCTGGTAGGAGCCATATGTGTACGTAGAGAAGGCCTGCAGAGGTGGTGGGGTCACTGGCACATATGGGTTCACCGAGCTGCCGTCCTCCTGAGCCTGTAAAAATCAAACACCACACACTGCAGCCTTTATTCTTGTGTTATGATAAAACTGCTAAAATAGACCAATACAAGAACAGAGGCTTAAATATACATGCACATATAGAATCACCAGCAGAACTTTAGTGTAACTTCAGCATATGAACTTGAGGAAATTTCTGTAAGGGTTAGGGTTTGTAAAAAGAACAGTAGTAAACCGCTGGATACATGACAGATGTAAGCATTGTTATGCCATGTGCCCTACGTGGAAACAAACTCTTGTGTTTTCTTAACCATGCTAAACTCCTGCACCCATACGGCTGTGGACATCAGCAAATGAAGGCAACAGCTGGGATGGAACGGCTCATTATAGACTACACTTTTTCATCACTGTCAGGTGTAGATATTCATTGATAACCAGCGGCTATGTGATGGTCACAGTGTTTGGGGAGTGTTTTCACAAGGGCAGTTGTGCGAGAATGACAACAGAGGGCAGCCAGAAGAGTTCCCTCACTATATAAGACTCCAGGCAGGACACCAGCTTCCTCACACATGGCTCCAGGCAATTCTGATTCCTCTTCACCTTCTGCAGGGACGTGTCAGTCAGGATCTGATGGGGAAACAAAGCATTACCACTGGTCAAGACAGAGAGCACTGCAGTGTTTGCAAGTTAAACTGTGTGCACTGCTAAGTTCTTCTGCATAAAACTGTATCCCAGCTTCCAAGCCAACATCACGATCTGTGATGTAGAAAAGGATTAAGGCTAGATGACATCATAAGAGTTCAATATATCCTTACCAAGCCCAGACAGGTAAAAGAGTAAAAGAGAAATGCCAAGACATGCAGTACCAGAGTAAAGTGTGAGCAACACCTAAGCAACACTTAGGAAACATCTGTAGGAGAAGAACTGGACAAGGGAGTGGAAACAAAGCAACGCACAGGTGTCTTGCATGTATGTGAAGCGCTGGATAACAGCTGCAAAGACACAGAGCGACATGTCTTCATCACATTTGGTCCCCTAACACTGAATGTTGGCGGGGGGGGGGGGGGGGGGGGGGGGAGGACTTGTTTCCAGCATGCAGACTCTTCACTTTATCCTGGTACTGCAGATTAACAGAATATTCAGCAAGTAGAGAAATAAGATGCTTTAAATGTTAAACTAAAGTAATTTTCATCTAAGTTCTCACACACCCCCCTTCTCAGTGATGATAAGGAACATCTTTACCTTCTGAATCTTACTCTTGACAGAAGGTTGGATGGTGGTAGGGCTCACAAACTGGAAGGAAGGGGCAGCATTGTTTGGGTACTGAGCTGGGAACTTGACCACAAGGCGGACGCGGTTGGGGCCACAGCGGGCTGTCACAAAGCAGCTGCGGTTCACAGCGTCCATCTGTACACAGACACAGCGGCATTAACTGCAGTGTGCCTCGTCTCACAAGGCCTGTCAAGCCACACGAGCATCTCATTCTCTGTTTACACAGATCATGGATCACAGAATACAGTAAAGCGCTGGTAAAAGCAAGTGATGACCTCCATGTAACAGTTCATCACACAAGTGACAGACAATAGTGACACTATTTTAGACAGACGGACACAGAAACTTTATTAATCCCAATGGAAATGGCATTTTCATGGAATTCATTTGCTTACCGCACACATCTGCTGCAATAGATTTACCTGACAATTAAAAAAGGGATACAGATTCATGACTCTCTAGCTGCTGGTGATGAGGGGACACAGCGCTTCACCTCACCTCCAAGTTGACGTTGCGAATCTGCAGATTGACCAGAGAGAACTCCTGCTGAAGGGTCTGTGGGAGGCCGGGTGGCTCCTGCTTACTGTTTGATGTGTGGACCGGTTGCAGGCTGTCTAGTTGGTCTGGGACCAATTAACAACAAAAGAAACAGTGCATTTCCTCATCAGTTAGAGCTCATGCAACAAGCAGATTCCACTCCTTCTGTTCAGACACTTAACTCTTTACAGATCTCAGATTCCCACAAACTGTCAAAACCTTCTCTCAGTAGATGGAAGTCATGCTTTTAATCTACTGTAATGAACGGAGACAGGAGAAAGATTTATTGACCCAGCTTAAAATAATCAAGTAAGAATTAATGTTGCTTTTGCCATCATTTTCACTTAGAGCAAAACTGGAGCATCTCCAACACAATGTTACAAAAAGCATTAGTTCATTCTCTATACAAACAATAGCATCTTTCAGCTAAGTGGTCCGTGATCATTATTACTGCAGAGCAATCCATATGTACCAAAAAAGGCTATATTTCAAATTTACAATGAAATTTTCCATTTATGAAAAAGCATCTCAGTGTTTATTATGTAATGACAGGAGGAGTATTTGATGAGTATTTCCTCTCTCGGGAATGATGGGAATCAGAATCAATCACACTGACGCTATCACCGCCCACAAACCCCTGCTACTCACAGTCTGGCTCTTCTGCTACGTGTTCAGGGCTCTGCTGTGACTCTGGGACCTGAGGCTGCAGGTTTTTCTCCAACTCTGGGGTGAGCAGCATCCCCTCCAGTTCATCCACTGTCTCCATGATGTCATTGGAACACAGCTGCAGGACACATTGACGGATTGATTACAAAAGAGCAACCGACATGATGTAATTATAGCAGTTTAAAATGTAAACATTTAAAATGTAAACTCATCTACTATGGGCATTTTCCACTCAGAAAAACTGAAGACCCTCTCAAAGAAAAAACTTTTTTCGCTGTCAGACTAGAAACAAAGCCCAGTTTCCCCCCACAGTGCTTGCCTTCTGCAACTGCTGATCCACACGCCATATTCTAAGGGTCTGATCCCGGGACCAGGTCACCAGCTGGTAGTCCTTTGACCCTAGCCAACAAATTGCCATTTCCTCAGAGAAGCATAGCAAACAGGAGAAATGCTTTCCTGTAGCTAAATTCCACATCACAACTGCAGCAGGACTAGCAAGTTCTTGTGTTCGCCACAGCAGCAATTCGGCTTTGGAGCAAGCACATGCATAACAGCTGACAAAACTGCAGCATATGGGGACGGAGCTTGCATCACATTGTAAAAAACTCACCCTCTTTCTGCCGCCGCCACTGGAACTCCAGCACAACATCGTCATGGCCGACAAAAGCGTGCACTGGGCTGTTGAGCTCCAAGGTGCTCCAGAGCAGCAGGCTGTTCTCGCGCCGCAGCTGGGGCACCATGACCGTCACCATACCGTTGGAGAAGGGCTGCATGGGAACACAGATACCACTCATTCCCTGCAGGGTCTCGAGAAGAGGAAATGGTTCACGCTCATACGGTCTGCTGTGGAGATACTAACTGTATATCGAGCCTTCCACACGGGCACCTGGCATGGCAGAATGTTAAGATACTTCCTTGGCTGTCTGTAGTCCCAAAACTAGACACAGAGAAAGTCCAAGTTCATATCATTATCAACAGAATGACAACAGCAAATAATTTAGGAGTCGATGTTCATTAAATCAGCTCACCCGCACTGAGTTGTCCTGACTGGATGTGGCAAGGATGAACTCATTGTCCGGGTGCCAGTCCAAGCCGTGTATTTTCGACAAATGGGCTGCCACATACTCCACTGCTGTGCTGGGTTTCTGGGCAGCAGACGGGACACTACATGATGACAAGGCAACCGGGCAGCGGAACACTCAAGGACTGCCACAGCAAAAGCGCCGGTTACCCTCTTGTCCCAAATGCGAACATCCCCATCGTGGCTAGAAGCAAGGCAGAAGGGGCTGCGCTTATTCCACTTCACCTGAGAGGCTCCCGCTGCACCAGACAAACAGACAAGAAGATGTCAGGTCTCCCAAACTGACCAATACAGTATATGTTACACTATATACAATACACAAAGTACCATGTGTACAAGTAACCAGGTGTGCAACCATATTCTGACTGCAGCTACAACCACAGAAAATGAAGCAAGTAATTCCTCAGACTTGGTTAAAATAAACAAAATTCCTTCATTAAAAGAAAAAGCTATTCGCTCAAATTTATTCAAGAACATTTCTGACTATTTGGTCTACAACACATTAATCTAGGGCTTTAAACTACGCATAAAAAAAACTGTAAATTCTGTTATTTCTTCCATCTGACAACAGATCACAATTTGGCACAATACCATAACTTAACAGGTACATTTTGTCTTTAAGTTTACACCCAAAATCTGAGGTCTGCATATCCACTTCAGGTTTTTTAAAGAAAACACTGATTTGGAGAACCGCATGGAAGAAAACATCTAAATAATCTGAAAATAACCAATTTCTGGGCGTACACATTTAAATTTATTCGTTTAGCTGATGCTTTTCTCCAGAGCAACTTACAATGTTAAGTTACTTACAATTATTTACCCATTTATATAGCTGTGTAATCTTACGCTAGAAATTACAAGTAAGTATCTTGTTCAAGGGGAATACAGCTGGAAGTAGCATTTAAACCTGTGACCTATGGGTCTGAAGGCAGCATCTCTAACCACTACATTACCAGCTGTACACAAACCCTAGAGTTTCCATGAGTTTTCAGAGAACATGCACTCAAGTATTTTTCCTCATATCCACAATTAACTATAACTTTGTTTTACAACCTTGAAATCAGTAGTTTCTGATTTAAAAATCCAGTTCACCACAGTTGTGTTATAAATTCATCACATATTTTGAGTGCTGACTATGCTGTTGGCCCCACTGCACCAAGATACCATAATCTGAGATTCAGAAACTCACACTTACCAACAGCAGACAGAGCTATAGTAGGTTTTCGAGTATCTCTGAAAAACACAACATATATGTGTGATTTATGAGTTGCTCTGCAGATGTAAGAGGATTCTGATCTGCTACTGAGGTGTGCAACTGTGTCACACGAGACAATTTTTAAGCAAAGCCTTACCTAGTGTCCCAGATATAGATGTACGTGTCGACAGAGCTAGTGACAAGAAATTCCGGCTCAAACCAGGACCAATCCAGGTCACTGTGCGAAAAGTGAGGAAGAACAAGTCACGTTTAGAGGTGTGGCATAAGCAGCAAGACATGTGAGTGCAGTATGTCCGCTTATTTGAAGCGGCTGAATGCATTACCCACGGTGACGTACTTTATACAGCTCAGACTTGTTTAAAAAAACTAAATGTGGCAGTAATTGTATGAGGCAGCTTCAGAGTAACCACTGAGGATCACCTGATGACACGAGTGTGTCCTTGCAGGGATGTGTGGATCTCCCCAGCCCCATCTTGCCACTTGTACAAGTCCACACGTTGGTTACTCTGCAGTAACGGCAAGAACAAGGTTAAACAAAAACAGTATTATCCTATCGTAGAACTCTGTCCATTATTTGGGACGTGCTGTTTTGTTCCTTCGGATCACTGCACGCGAAAACAATTCAGTACTAATCGACTACTCCTCCTTCCGCAAAACAACTCTTTCTTGCCGAAGCAACAGCCGTACAGCACCTAAATGCAATGTCTCTAACAGACACATTCTGCACACATTTTTGCCAGAGACTCACAGAGGCAGCAAACAGGTGGGCCCCTGACTCGTGAGGGTTCCACTGCACCGTCCCCACGTCCCACTTGCTCTGTCGGGCTATTTTTCTTAAGGCCTCAGAAGGGGTTTCAAGGTTCACGACGTAGAGGAAGCGCCGCCTGGAAAAGCGAGAAAACCAAACGAAGAGAGAGCGGTGCACTGGTTTTTGCTGTTGTCCTGCAACCTGAAGATCCCCGATCTGACTCTTGCTGCAGTGCCCTTGATCAATGTTCCAACCTTGGACTGACACAGTAAAAGAAAAAAAAAATTCCCTGCTGTATACACAGGCACCTAGTTGTGAAGTTGCTTGTCTAACACTGCGAGTCACTTTTCATAAGACCATGAGGAATGACCGGGGCAAAGAAAAAGGACAGATCGGCACACGGAGATACACAAATGTAATGCCTTGTAAAGGTGCTATGGCTTAAGGCCCCGGAGTATGATGCGCTTTGAACAATTTTTTGTTCACAGGCACCGTGGCGTGTTTCCGTTACGAAGAAGCATGACGCACTGACAGGACAAACAGTGCAACGCAGCGTTCGAGCGCAGGGCTCACCCGGAGAGAACCGCGTGGCGCCCCAGGCTGTCCACAGACATGGCGGTCGCCTGCAGAAGCAAAGCACTGACGTTAGAGACGCAAAAACACCTCCTTGTACGAACCTGGTGGTCCCCCCCCCCAACACAACCATGGTCACAGCTGCCCATTACTTCCACTGTTAGAGAGTGTCTAGTTCAAGTAAATTAATGAAAATCCTATATTTGTCATCCATACAAAACTTACTTAAAGAAAGGAAATGGTCATTAATTTATAGCTGCCATCTCAAACTATCAGTGACTTCATATTAGGGAATAGCTGACAAAAGAAGATCTAAAAGCAGAGTTCCAGGGTATTTAGGAGACATCAGGGAGGCATAGACTCAAACTTCATTTCGCCTCCTGAGTGAGTAAATCTAAATGCTTCGTTTTATACTAGCCTGTGTAGTGGGGATTATTGCAAGTACTGGCATTTTTAAAAAATTATTTCAAACAGCGCAGAACATTACATCGCCAAAAATATAAAACAAAAACAAACTGGAGAAGTCACACAGCGTTTCTGAAGAGATCATGAGATGATCATCATCAATGATGTGAAAAGGCATTGATGTACGCCGTGGATATCTCATCATGACAGTTCCTGCACTTAGCTCCTGCCATGCGCTGAAACTTTGCCCCGGCTGGTTCGCAGTCGTGCCCATTCTCCCTGTCCCGCCCAAGTACCTGGGAGTCCCTGAACTCCACCACAACATTCTCGCTGCTCCAGCGCGCCGCCATTTTGCCCACAATGCGGCGAGGCGGCGGCGGCGGCGGCGGCAGCGACGAAAACAACAAGTGCTACGTCATCAAAAAGCGCCACTTCCGAACAGCACACGAGTGACACCTCAAAGTTTGCTAGTCGTGTTTCGGTTACATTATAAAAAAAAGCTGACTGAAGGATAAATGGAGTAACGTGTTTTCGTCTGTGTATTTCAGGCACCTGTCGTTAAAAGGCCACATTTTGCGCTGTAGAATCGGAATTGGAAATGGCGGGAAGGCGAGAGTGAGAGCGACGTCTCTGCTGTCCTCGAGCTCGGTTCTCTTCACATACTAGTCAAAGTCTGCTGTTATTACTGAGAATGAATGTTGCTTTTGTCTTAATTTACTGCGGCGTGTAATTATCCTTAACCAGACACAAAGAAATTAAGCAAACTCTACATCCTGGTTCAACACCGTCTTCTTTAATTTGTAGTTTTTTTTAGGAAGTTGCAAACATCACATCGAGATGAGGGAGCGTTTGTGTTTCGTGAAGCCCGAGAGACGGTGAGGAGCGGACGGGACACCTGCTCAGATCCGTTCACCTCGCAGCGCACTTGACACTTGGCTCTCCAGAGGAATACGACATATGCGTTTCAAGAATGTACAGAAATGTGTACGATGTAAAAGACAAAAAACAGCAAGTGTACTAAAGGTTCCCACTGGCACTGTACATTTCGCAAGTGGAAAGAAAAAACCTTGGCTGCTGGCTTCTGTCAATGCCATTGATATATACACCACACACACATGTATTGTGGCATGCAGCACCATTGGGTTTGGAGGGGGCGAAGGAAGACACAGAGACAGCGCTCGTCACGAACAATTTATTTGAACACCAGCACCAGGGAAATGATACTCTCGGTCCCTAGCCATCGTTTCCATCCTGTTTAACGCTCCTCGACTCTCTTCCAATGCAATCCTAAACACAGACACCCCATAATTTTCCCCAGAAGCGCCCCCGGCGGTTGCACACCCACACTTCACATTTTCCCACAATGCAACTATTAACATTACACATGCTTCCCTCCTACAACAGTAATGCAAGTCGTTACAGTATATAATATATATTAGCATCGGGGCTTATTGGTCACTTTGCTCATCCTGTTGTGGATGAGCCTCTTGAGGAAGAAGAGCTGCAGGTATCCGGCCAAAATGATGAGCACGCTCTGAGCGGCGGACCACCAGGTCACGTAGCGCCAGTTGGCCAGGAGCACGTAATAGTCCGTGCCTCTCTTCATGCGGGCAAAGTTGTAGTGGCGCCACATGTGGAACACCAAGCCGTGCAGTCTGATGGAGGTGTCCTGCAAAACAAGGCTCATGAAAAGGCAACTTTACATAAATCCTCAGGACCTTACTTTCATTCCGATCATTACAGTACAATATAGTGGTTAGAGTTACTGCCTTTGGATCCAAAGATCACAGATTCGATCCCCACCTCCAGCTTTAGTACCCTTGAGCAAGGTACTTATCCTAAAATTGCTCCCGTAAAAGTACCCAACTGTATACATTGGTAAATAATTGCAAGTACATTAACATTTTAAGTTGCTTTGGAGAAAAGCAACACCTAAACGAATGTGATATGATTTCCGAGCCTTTCCACCTACCCTTGAAATAAAGTACAAATTAAAAATGTGTATTTCAGTAGCATGACTCTTCAACTGGCTTCATGCTAAACCAATTTTGAATGACTGCTGTTCCATTTACACCTGATGAACAACTTTAATGCTCTAGAAAATATATCTGGAAGGATTTAGCCAAAAGGAATTTTAAGATTCATTTAATCTGTGCAGTGTTTTGCATTCATCAGAAATTAAAATACTGTCTGCATGTAAAGCTGCTCTATTTTACAGTAACTACAGTAGCATGTTTGAGATAGCCCATCTTTCATGTTACCTGCATGGATAAATAGTTCTTATAGTTAGTACGTGTGGTTTCTTTCTGTTGGGTCTTACCGCGATGCTGTGCAGTGTGTCAGTGTAGTCCTTTCCACTGTTCTTTTGCTGCACCCGTCCCACTCCCTTGTAGTACACCCCAAAATTCAGGAAGACTTGAATGCTGCCAAAGCTGTTGTAGATATTCGTGAAGCACATCTGATAAAAACCTACATCAAGAGAATTGAATGAAGAGAGAAGTCTGTGTTAAATGTTGGTAAATGACGGTTCAAAGTTGGTGTGAGGACTAAAAGTATATCTGGTATAAATTCAAGCATGGTGGCACAGCGAGTAGCGCTGCTGTCTCACAGCCCTGGGTGGTGCGAAAAGACGAGTTCAATCCCCACTCAGTCTGCGTGGAGTTTACATGTTCTCCCCACCTCTGTGTGGGCTTCCTCTGGCTGCTCTGGTTTCCTCCCACAGTCCAAAGACATACGGTTCAGGTGGATCGGTGACTAAGTGTATGAGTAACAGTGTGTGTTTCACTGGGGTATAGATTGTAAGTAGTGTATCTAGCAGTGTAAGTCACCTTGGGTGAATAAGGTGTGGCCTGATAACACTACAGTTGGAAGTCTCTGGAGAAAAGCATCTGCTAAATGAAGTAATGTAAAAGCAAAGATCGTGTGACTGGTAGGATAAATCCAAACAATCCTTTCTGATGATGCTGTAACCCTGTCTGTAAAAAGATATACTTGGATAGAGGCAAGACTCTCCACACTGCTTCAGTAAACTGGTAAACACATATCTGCACATCTTGCCCTAGGAAGTAAAACAGTATCTATGGAGCGAGATTAGTGAGGTGTTCAATACTATATGCAATGCAATATATTCTGTTGGGCTGTAGTTCTGGGGTGGTTGTATGCTCTGTTCTTAACCTGTCTCCTGGGTTTGGAAGTTTATTTGCTGTACAGCGTCATTTGATGAGGTCACCAGGAACCCCTTAGGTGTGAGGACAGTGACCAAGACCCGTCTATCGCTGGCAAAACCGCTCATCCTCTGGATCTGCAGGAGAAATGGGGAATGCTCAGTCATTCATGTCCAATTATTATTTCAAAGTCAATATCCTGCAAATGGGTATAAAGAGAATGAGAAGGTTAAAAACAGACTTCTCAGATGGTTAACTCTGTCTGAATAGTAGCTTTTCCTATAAACATGCGTATCAAGTTCCATTAGAAAGGCCAGCGGCGCCCTGGGGCCCTGCCGTAGGACCCTGAAGCCAGGACTTGGCTAGAACTGCTCCGGTGAAGTAGTGAACAAATAATGTTTGTGTCAAATAATTTATGTCAACACATTAGCGACGGAAGATACGATAAATGCACAGTATGACCTCTACTCAAAGCGGGACCAAGGAGAACATGGTTCTTGAGCATACTGTAAATGGCCAGTGCAAGGAACACTGGATTTTAATGAATCTTCCACCTTTCTTAAATCTTATGCTTACTGCTTATTTTACATTATTGACAGAAATTAAGATTCCCCCCCCCCCCCCCCCCACAAAAACTGCAGCATTCACAAAGATCCCACAAATACCTGACATCCTCTCCCAAACACCAAAGTCATTTAAATAAACATGTCAAACTGTTTATAATGAGGACAGGGCTCAGCAGCAGCTCAGCATTATCCAGTCTGAACACACTGTCCCGTGAGAATTGGGGCGTCTTTAAACAGCTCGCCCTCTAGCTCCGGTAAAACTGGGCTTCTGCTGTCAAAAGGAACACAAGGAGGTCTCACCTGGCACCTCTCCTGTTCCACGCAGCGCTCGCACTCACCATGTAAGTCAGGTAGAAGCGGCCATCCTGGTGCGCAAAGTGCCAGAAGCAGCGCAGCTCCGAGGCGGACAGAGCGACGGCGAAGTCGTACTGGTCGGATCCCCGAAAGAGGCCTTGTTCCTGGACGTCGAGCTGTGGCTCCGTCTTCAGTCCCCCATGGGCCCCCAGGAGCAGAGCGAGTTGCAGGAGCAGAGAGCAGCACAGGGTGCCGAGCATGGCGTGCCGGTCTCATGCACAGACACACACACAGAGTCCCGTGGGGGAGACAGTGTCAGAGCCCCTCTCACAGCCCATTTCATTAATCATTAACCGCTCCTGGCGTGAAGCCCTTTAGCGCTGATCGCTTCACGCTGCAGCAGTCACCGCTTTCACAAAGGAAACAGAAAACAGACAGGAGTGCCAGTTCAAGAAAACATTTATTTTGACTCATTATTTCTATTTTTAACCCCTTCCAGACAGACGTTGCAAATTAGCATCAGCTGGTAATTATTTTTCCCAACGGCCAGTATTCATTTGGACCCAGAAGAGTTAATATGCCTCTCCATCCGTGTTTAAAAGAGCATTTCTACTGTACCAAGCGCTAAAGTATGGACAGGATGGGCAGTATTTCACATATAGTGGAGAATTACATTTACAATTACAACTTCTTTCCTCTGTCCTTTTGTTTGTTTTTCATACTGGGACATTTTCCAAGCTCTGTTTGTCAGTTCCACCAATTCTTTGCAGGTAGTAGCTGTGAAACATCCCATTCAGAGGCAGTATTTAAAAGGGGAATTTTGGAAAACTGACTTCAACCGATGGGAGGCACCCAAGACTGCTCACATACATAACCCTGGAGGTGGTTCAGCAGCAGGGCCTGCTGTCCTTCGCGCCTGTCCGGCTGTGGAAGAGCCTCTTGAGGAAGAAGAGCTGCAGGTATCCGGCCGCCAGGATGACCACGCTCTGAGCAGCGGACCACCAGGTCACGTAGCGCCAGTTGGCCAGAAGCACGTAGTAGTCCTTCCCTTTGCTCATGCGGGCAAAGTTGTAGAATCGCCACATGTGGAACACATAGAGCTGCAGCCTTTTGGAGCTGCCCTAGAAAAGAGGATCCATTTTGGCTGCCAGTAACACTGTGTGTCCAAGAATGAGAATTGCATCAATGGTGTTTAAAGTGCTCAGAGCGCTGCGCACCGAGCCTGTGCCGCTCCCGATGGGGGAGCTCGTACCTCGATGGTGGACAGCGTGTCGTTCAGCTGTTTCTGCTGCTCCTCCTTCTGCTTCTGCTGCTCCTCTTTGCCCTCATAGTACACGCCAAAGTTGAGGAAGATCTGCATGCTCCCAAAGCGATTGTGGAAGTTGCTGAAACACATCTGGTAAAAACCTACATTCCGGAATGACAAAGCAAAGGGAATCCGCTGAACTTTTGATTGAGAGGAAGAGGGTGATTTTCATACTTATATGTAGATGTAGCACAATGGATCCTCAATTAGGAAACTAATTTTTAAGGCACCGAAAAAAGACAGCAACCATGATTTTTAAATGTTTCTGTTTTAAAAGTGCCATCAGTATGGGTGCAGTACAGTATTATGTGTGGTATTGCTGATATTTGACAAGCGCTCTCCGGAGATGAAAACTGGCAGTAGCAGAGCTGGGGTTTTACCGCTCTCCTGAGCCTGGAAGTTTATTTGTTTGGTGGCATCATCGGCCGTGGAAACCAGGAGGCCCGAAGGAGCGTTCACAGTAACAGACAGCTGCCTGTCATTGGCCACCCCCGTCACCCACTGCACCTGCGCACACAAACACAGTAAGCGCCAGCAGCCGCCATCTTACCAAATGTTACGTATTCTCCTCCGAACGGGGGGAGGGGGGTGTTACCGAAACAAGAAATCTTCATTAGCACAGAATTATTCTGTAATTTATTCTCTGTAGACATAAAGGTGGAATTGAGGCTGGCGGTGCACCAGCTCTTGGCCAGAAGTTAGATTATATCCAGTGAAATTCTGTACTGGCCAAGGCGAAGAAGCCAGTGAGCGAGGCGAGCTGACACACGGTTGCAGACCAGATGCTTACTTTCCACAATCATGCATTGCCTTTACATGCCTTTCTCGGATTCTTCTCAAAACATTTTCCAGTTACTGTGCAGTATATTCATATATTTCCATATTCTGCACATTTTTCACATATTTCCTCATAAATCATTTCTATGTGATTGTATGCGTCAAGAACCAAATGATTTTAACAGTTCCATAATGAAAATGAACAAACAAGAGCACACGTCCCACAAACAGCTGTGAAGCATATCCGAGTACAACTTCTTACGTGGTTCGCATGGGTATCTACACATGTGCACCTCAGGCCCCGGAGCTCCGCGTTTGCTGCATTTCACTGCGCATGCAGCAGCTCCTCACCATGTAATTTAGGTAGAAGCGTCCTCCACGATGGGCAAAATGCCAGATACACTCCGTTCCCGAGGCCGGCAGCACAATGGCAAAGTCGTACTGGTCCGCACCCCACAGGGTGTTCTCGTTCTCGATGAGCCAGGCCCTGACGTCGGCAACTCCAGGACCCCCATGTGCAGGGCCCAGAAGCACCAACAGCGGGAGCACACAGCAGCAGATCGTGCTCAGCATGACGTTCACTCACAATCGCATCCCCCTGGACTGAGGAGACATACAGCTGGGAAAATATTAACTCCTCTCAGCCTTGGCCAGAGACACCGCTGTACATGTTCGCAGCGCAGGGTGTGGGAAATTCACAAGCGGTGTCCTCCCTGCCTGCAGAGCAAGGGGTGGAACAGAAAAAGGGCAGAGAAGGCTGATCCTGCCTCTATTCCAACACAGAGCAGAGGAAACTGCAGGAAAGTGATCTTACCTTGAAAGAATATCTAAATGTAAAATATATGTGGCCATGAATATGGAAAAACCGAATAACACATCCACAGGCTATTATGTGGTTTTAATTTGCCAAAAACGCATGCTCCATAAAAATTTTATACAAGTTTATCTTTATTGTTTTTAAAAACTGAGAGCAAAAAGTGTTTTTAACCCTCAGAATAATATCTACATCTTTTTTTTAAATCAGTAAAAAGCAATCCTGTTCAAAATTTTTTGCAGTTAATTTAAAGAGAAGACGGTTTAATGAAATGGGTACCAAACGTATCAATTTCAAAAAAGCATCATGTTCAGGGTATATATACAAAGCGTTGACTTGCACAGATTAACACTCAGTGATCACCTGGCAAAGCTGGGTTACACTAAAGAAGACCAAATGAGAACAAACCAAAACTGTCAAACCAAAGACCTCTTGCACCAGGGTTTGTTTAGATGCTGTCCTGAGCCTCTCTGGAATCCATGTGACAGTCTTTCCTGGAAAGATCTGTACCCTGCATGCCTGAAGGGTGCTCGCCTTCCTAATCACACCATTTTCAGCTTTTTCATGGTCCTCCACCTGTCCTTCAGGTTAACGGGGGTGCGACCCACAAAGGGGTAGCTGTTCTTGATGCGTGTCCAGTTGCCTTCGCCAAACTTTGCCACACCCTGCTTCAACCACTCACTCTCCTCCACTGTCCACTTCTGAAACAACAAAAGAGGACACCATCAATCCCAAACACACTGTGAGGGTTTCTTCTGGTTATATGCTATCAAACTGATGTTCCTGCTGACCACATGCACAAGTAAAGGGCATGTTACTGGTGCCAACCACCACTGAGAATCAAACTTCAGACTGCATATCATCTGATTTATCTTCCGGTAAAACAAACTGCTTTGCAACATTTTATATGAAATTAAAACTAAAACGATCTATGATATCTTGCTAGCTGATACCACAGATCATCCCTTACCTTCTTCAGGCTTTGCCCTGTACTGCTGTCACTGCTCCCATGTTGTCTGGAGTCTATTTGAAGTAAATCAGGGTAAAAAAAATGTGAAAGTCATTCATTTCCATCAAAGAAAAATGACCTTTCGGGCAAGAGAACCTCCCTTTGCCAAAGCCCCTTAAAGCAACATTACCAGTTTTTGCGGGGTAGTTGAATAAGGACTCTTCATCACTCCAGTCGTCCTTCACTTCTTGAACAACTTTGAACATTCTGGGCCTACAGTGAAAAACAGAGGATGTGCACAGGCCCTGGGTGAAAAGCCATCGCTGGAACTAAAGTCATAAAAGCCATAAGGCTGAGCCACATCTGACTGACCATTTCCTTGGAGATGGTGAATTTTTTGGGTTATTAGCCTGGTCCAGGCCTTCTGGGGTATTTGAGTCCGAAGTGTCTTCATCACTGTCTGGGAAACGTCTGGGGGGGGGGGGGAAAGGAATGACCAATAAAAACAAACATAAATACAGACATTCTTACCCTAAAAGATTTAAGCATTTGTGATGGTTTTACTTAAAAAGCAATGCTTTTGGCAGGACTGTTTTAAAATACTGTATTTGGAACAAATGTTGCTGGTTCATCTCACCGGTATAACGTGTGGTGTGCATGCCGACTCCTGTGACGCCTAAGGGGCAGGGAGCAGAGCGCCTGAGGGCTCATGGCCTCCTCGCAGCTCTCTGAAGGTTGTTCATCCCCCGTTAATGGCGAATTCCTCCCGCTGTGTAGCTGAGGTCCTTCTCCCAGCGAGCAATTCTGGGGAGCACTCCTAGTCACAGGTTCTTCCTGGCTGGCCGACGACTCTGGCTCATCCTGCTGGCTGTCCTCTTCCATAACAAGCCTGGCAATGGTGTGCAGTCTCTCTTGGCCCATTTCTGCCTGAGCAGCCTCTCGGGGGCTCCCAGAGCCCGCCTGGGAGAGGGCCAACGGGGTGGAGAGGCTCTGAGACAGGGGCTCTGGAGGCAGCACATCCTGATAGACCTCTTCCTCCAGCTCGGCAAAGGTTGTGCTGAGCCCTTGTTCCTTTGCCAGCTCCCAGTAGGCCGCCTTCAGCAGACTGTGCTTCAACTGTGCTTGGCCTGACACAGTCCTTCTGCACACAGGTGGAATCAGAGCAAGCAGAGCCAGTTGAACACAGTTACGATAACTGTTAGGCCTGGTCCCGAAAAGGGACAAGTTCTAATCTCACGATATGGACTGCCGTTGACAGAAGTCAGTAATGAACAAATCTTCAAAATGTCAAAACTTTTCAGTTTTAATTCTGTGGATGATGACTGAATGTACTAAAAATGAAGGGAGAACAACACACAGTGGTGTACCTGTGTCCAGCAGGTTCTTCAGCCTCTGCAGGTTCTGCAGGCTGCAAGAGCTCAGAGTCTCCATCTTCTGGTTCTGGGTTTGTTGTGCTGCTCTCCTCTACAGCTGGCCTCAGAGAGACGAGCTTCCGTGCCGTCTAGGAAAAGCCCACAACTTACAATGCATCTACCAGTGAAACACTTCCTGTCACACACACACACACACACACAGACACACACACACACACACACACACACCATGGGTTATTTAGAGTCACCAACCAACCTGAACAGCAAGTCTTTGGATTGTGGGAGGAAACGCACACAAACACGGGACATACAAACTCTATACAGACTGAGTGGGGATCAAATACACCTGCTCTCACACCACCTAGGTGCCATGACACAGTAATGCTACTCGCCATGCCACTGTACCGCAGATACCGCAGTTTGGTGTCACTAATGTACAATAGAAACACTTCTTTGAGTTGTGATTTTGGAAGGAAACCACAGTATCCTGGGACACATTTAATTCTTACAATGTGCACCGCCACAGGTGAGACAGCGCAGCTCTGAGCCTCAGCGCCATCCTCTCCAGCAGAATACATGCAATTTTATTCAGTGAAAACACCTCAGTTTTGCCTCAAAGCAAAGAAATAAAAACTTAGAAGATGCTCAGCTGTGTACCTTGAAAAGGAAGGGCTCAGAGCTGGGCAACAGGCTCTCTGAGAAATGCAGCATCTCTTTCCTGAACTCCTCATAGGTGACCTCCTCCAGGGCTGCATGGGAGGAGCACTTCTGCTGTGCCAGGCTCATCAACACTCGTCTCTGTGGGAAGCCAAAGGGCACAATGAATGTGGGTCAGAGCCGACAGCCATCTACAGCAAACTGGACCGGCACATTAAACACGGCCAAAAAAAAGTAAATAAATAAAATAAATCAAACATTTCTTGTCTTTTTGTGGATGGTCCTTCTCACATGTCTTTGCCGTCTGTAATTCATGGACTCACCTCACCAGACAAGGCCTTCGGAAAATATTTGTTTAGCATTTTCTTGGCTTTCTCAAACTCCCCGCTCTTAATGCAAGTTACCACCAGCTGCAATCAAAAAAGGATTTAGAAAGCTGAGAGATACCAGTGGCCAATCATATGTACCTTTCATCTTTACATTCAAATAAAGGGATGACATCTAACATTTCATTCATATCACATACTCAAATCAAGATGCGAATAACGATTTTTGTATAAACTCACTGTTTAATATGCGAATGTCAGGAAATGTCACTGTCATTTGTGGAGAGGTGTTTGATTTGAAGAGGTTCATATACCATAGCTACGCTACTCATATTTATAATATACAGTTGGTCCCCGATTTATGATGGTTTGACTTAGGATTTTTTTAGACTTTACAATGGTGAGCTGGTGACAGACATTCAGTAGAAATCGTACTTCCAATGTGGAATTTTGATTTTTTTCCCCTGGCAAACGATATGCGATGCGATACTCTCTCACGATGCTGGGCAGCGATCTGCACCTCCCAGTCTGTCACTAGAGCTGTGTATTAGGTGTATTAAATGCATTTTCGACCCACACTATTTTCGACCTATGACGGGTTTCACGGAACGCAACCCCATCGTAAATCGGGGACCACCTGTATTTGCTAAAAAGAAAAAAACTACATGTGTATTTTGCTTATATAATGAGGGTGTGTGGGAACTTATTGTGCATTAGCCATCCAGTGTCACAACATTGTTTTCATTATAATTAGCATGGCTGAAATATGTCTTGGTGTGAAACTGTGAAATCAAGAACCGCATGACCAGCTCCTACCGCAGTGCAACCAAAGAGCAAAACGTGAAACGTTAGGCTGATGTCTCAAGGCATTTGGTTTAACTTCATAAACATTCACATCACCCAAGTGTTCCATAATTTCGGCTCTCCGTCTCTACCTCTATGTGTCCATGACAAGCTAAACACCGCATCTCACCATTTCCCGAAGCGACGTATGCACCCTCTCCACGTCCTCCTGTGGAATCTGCGTTTCCTGGCTGAGGGACTCCAGCACAGTCAGAGCCGACTCCAGAGGTGTCGCGGAGCCCTGCGATTCAAAGGTGCAGTCTGTGGAGCAACAGAAGAGCATCACAAACTGTACATGAAAACAAGAACTGTTCATAACAGTGGCGTTTCAATCCCGAACAGTGTTCTTCCAATAACGTAGCACGCGGCTCAGGTCCTTCTGTAGCGGGACTCATCTGCAGGCCATAAAGCAAAATAAGATTTTCTCACCCAGTGTGTTTCCTTCATTAATACGGGAAAGGAACTGCATCACGCGCAACTTCCTGCTGAGCTGATCTGTCATTTCCAGGGGACGAGCCATGAGACCTGGGGCAGAGCAGAAGCATCACCATTAACACGTACACTAACGTGGGTTCGATCCCTGCTCAGCCTCTGTGGAGTTTGCATGTTCTCCCCGCGTCTATGTGGGTTTCCTCCAAGTGCTCTGGTTTCCTCCCACACTCCAAAGACATGCTGTTCAAGTTCATCCACAGTGTGTGTTCCACTGATGTATGGATGAGTGACCCAGTGTAAGTAGTGTGTCGAACAGTCTAAGTCACCTTGGTCAATAAGGTGTGTGGGCTCATAACACTACACAGAGTTCACTGGAAGTCGCTTTGGAGAAAAGCATCTGCTAAGTGAATAAACGTAAATGTAAACAGTAGTCTGCAGTCGAACAAGAAATCGGAAGAGAGCGGCCTGTTAATCTGTGCTGCCAAGGTAATCCGTCCCTCTCAGATGAAGCCACAAAAAAGTGAGTTTCAGAGAATGTAAATAAAATGTTTGAGAGAAGTCAAAACCCATCGATGAATTATTAGTAACCACCTGCCAGGTCACTGTGGTCTGGAACGTATACTGGAAATTCAGGGTGTAATAGCACTCAGTGTAGACCCCGGACGCCAGACAGCAGTCCATCAGGGTAATCTCTCTCTCACACACACACAGCTCTTCTTGACAAGTGCTGCTGGTTCCAGAGTCGTCTCTCACTCTCTCTCTAGTATATGGAAGACTGAGTACAGTGGCCTCTGCTGAACGAAGCCCTAGGAGCGATGAGGTGTGTGTACCGCGGTCACACCTCCCAGGCGAAACTCCACAGCACAAATTCGTAAACTTCTTGGCTGCTAACTTGTTAGCTAACGACACTTACTTTGCAGTATGTCCCTAATTTGACAAAAATCCGTGTACTGTCCATCCCTGAAAGATTCCAGCGCGCAATAAACATAATAGTCCACGTTCCAGCGGTTCACTATACACTCCAGATGTGAATTACAGCTCTTCTCGTTTCTGTTCGCATCAAAATCCCTCTCATTTACCGCCATGATTACTAACGCAGCGCGCGGGGAAGAAAAAAAAAAAAAACTTCCGCTTTGAACGACGCTGGCGGCCATTTTGGGAAGGTCAACAATGTCATGTCCTCCAGCGCCGCACTGAAGGGTTCTGCTCTATAGACGTAGAAGAACTGCGCATGCGCTTCACCAACAGGCAGCGTAGTGCAGTCTGTTGTTCTGCAACGCGTGTTTATGAAACGCTGTTATGCCTGCGCCGCACTGTAACAGGTGAACGCGACACGCGCTCATAAGCGCTTCGTGCTGCAGCCGAATCCGTTTGATCACGTGCTTTGCTCTGCCGACGTGCGTTGACTGCGCGGTTCTGCCTGATGATGTGATTTTTTTTTTTTCTTTTACTGAATACAGCGTCTCAACTTCAGACTCAAGTATGGGTAACAAGCATGCGATAAACTTCCTTGTGCTGAACGGAAAAGGAAAGTTCAGGAAAAGCTTGGAAGAAGCGTCTTGAAGGAAACAAGACAACGTCACATGAGAGCAACAGAAAAAAAATTCAGTTTTAAGAATGAGCCACAGCCATCCAGCTGTCACCACATTTCGTGCAAAGTCTGACTTCTCAGGATTATCAGAATGATGATGATCATCATCTCCTCACTCTCACCTTATCCATGGCTCCGTAGGCTCCACACTGCACTACCCCCGCTTCCACCAAGCACTTTGTCTTTTTTCAGGTTAAGGTTCTATACTTACCATAGGATTACTTGGAAATGTACAATGTCTTCCTTAATGGTTTATTAGGTGTCTCATTGTTTTAGTGTCCAGCTTATGAAATTGTGATAGCATGAGACGGAACACTCAGAATCTATGTTTCCCTTAAATACTGTTATTTCTGTTACACGATGTCAGGTATGGAGTGGGATGTCTGAAGAATGGCTTTTAGCCAAAAGTGAAGAGGCCTGGCATGTTCTTGAGTAGAACACGGCAGCGTTACACCTTCCTATTACTCACGTTGCCATTAAAAGTAGAAGAGACACAAACTGAAAACACAAATTAAGAAAGGTGCAAGTAGTTATGTTTTTATGTGACACAGTGGATTGGTAAAAATGTTGAGATTGGGAATATAAAACCAACCACTGTCAACAACCGCTTGTCCCGAGTGGGGTCGTGGCGAGCCGAAGCCTATCCCGAAAACCCAGGGTACAAGGCTGAAGGGGGAGGAGAAACACCCTGGATGGGACGCCAATCCATTGCAAGGCAGCCCAAGAAGAACGACAACCCTGGACCTGCCCTACAGTGGGGCAATAATAAAGTGCACAAAAAAGGTGTTGGTGGTTCTTTTCTTTTTTCCTAGTTCTTACCTGAATCAGTGTTTTAGGGAAACACCAACTCTTTACGTCTTGCAAGTAGCGATGTTACTACCTTTCCTCAAAGTGTTATTTTCCACCCATTGTTCAGAACCGCTCACGCAGGTAAGTTTTCGGTGACATGGAACTGGGCCGGTTGGGTCGAGGCCCCGAGGTGCTGCTGTCTTTGAGTCACGGGGGGAGGATAGGAGGATAGGAAGGCTACACCAGCACCGCAGAGACGGGGCTCGGGCAGTCGAACCATCGCGAGGTTCCTTTCATCCTTCCCATCGAACACAGAGACGTGAAACAACGAAAATACTGCAAAGACCAAAAAAAAAAAAAAACATTTCAAAAAAGCTGATTTTTATTTTTCAGAGTATTCCACATTCAGGTGTCAAAGGAGGGCGAGTGCCCTGAGGAAAGATACTGCTGACTGATTGATGGGGGTTACCCTGGAGCAGTACGATAAAGGACAGGCACATTGAATGCTATACTAGAGCTGTACTAAGCCTTAACGGAAAGAAGTATACGATGACTCTTGTTCCCATACCGATCGTAGCATTTACAGACCATTTATTATATACATTCTTTAAAAAAAATCTTCAGCTAAACCACATTTTAGGTAACACTTAAAGAACCCAGATTCCAGCTCTGATGAAAGAGCTTGATATGGCATATATTTGACATTCTGTCGCTATGCGGGATTGGCCATCATAACCGCTGTACGAATCCTGCCGTTTCCCCCATCCGCGAAGCACGTGGTTTGGCTCAGATGTGCGTCCTCCTTCCGCGGACAGGAGGCCACGCAGAACTGCATCTGAAGAGCCGCCTTCCAAAGGACCGGCATCTGTTCCCAGTAACGCACTTTTCAATGACACGGCAAGCACAGCAACGAGTAGCTTACACTGTTCTGGTCAGAAAACTTAGTTACTGCTTATATCATGATTGTTAAA
Organism: Scleropages formosus; assembly: GCF_900964775.1. NCBI lineage: Eukaryota > Metazoa > Chordata > Actinopteri > Osteoglossiformes > Osteoglossidae > Scleropages > Scleropages formosus. Next base: position 24,329,161 of record NC_041812.1, read on the forward strand.
ACAGACGTTTCCCTGCGTGTTTAGATGTCACTGATAATACATTCCAGATCATGGCATACATTCTCATTCCAACAATTCAGTTAAACTACCTCCAAGGAATCTATATTGCGTAATATCTATAAAGTTTTTCATTACTCGAGTGATAGAAGCCATAAAAACCCAGAAGACATGGGAATTTGTTCAGAGGCAAAGATACAAAATAAAAACAGCTGCTTCGCACCCAAACTGGTGCAAGAAGCAGTTAAATGACCGAAAGACAGGTTTGGCCTTGGTAAGTAAATAGTTCCCTAAAATTCATATACATACGGCAGGGACGCATTAGTACTTTTACATTTGGCTCTTTCGCCAAAACCAGAAGCAGGACTGATGCCACCGATTGCTCCACACTTCAGCGGCTTCAGCTAGCAGAGCTCCGAGCCACGACTCCACTTGTGCACCATCCTGTCATCTGCCGAGCGCCAACTGCCAACGAACCTATTTATTCGCCCATCCCGTATATTTCAGGATGCCTCGTAGCGACCTCGCTCGACCCAACCGCGGATGCGGATTGTGGGACAGAAACAGCTCCTGACGCAACGCGGTGTCCGCGGTGCGCGTTAAGGCCGCGTGACAGGTGCTGCTCCGTCTGCGATCTTGGACGGTGAGGTTACAAAGACCAGGCGTGAGACCGGGGAAGCTATGCAGACGTGCAGCATCTCTTCGGGGAAACTCCTGCATGGAGCCGCGCCTCTCGGCGCTACGTCTGTGACCCGAGGCTTTTGGCCTTGTTTCCAAAACTCTTCTGCAGCATTTCTCTACTTAAAGGCTCCCGGAAGAAGATTTTCAGAAGCACCTCCCGAAGGCTGCCAAATGCAGCGCTGTGCGCTCAAGTGGTCCCGTTAACAGCGGCGGGGAAGCCCAGTTTTGCCGGCAGCAGCCAAGCAGCCTTACCACCTAACGGCGAGGTGCTGTTAGCTGCCAACTGCTATTCACGCTCTTCTTCGCCTAAACACGAAACGCAAGACAGAGCTTTAACACACCAGCGGAAGGCTTTTCTCTGAATTATGTGAGGATCTAAACGCTACTCTCCTGCATTAACTTGAAGAAAAAGGAAATACGGTGTAACAAAAACAGGACGGCGTTAACAAAGAGAGCGCGTCGTCCACCGCAGCGACTGTCCCAGGACATAAGTATAGTGGTTAATCTCCTAAAAGGTGGGCCGAGCAGCAGTCGCACGCTGCCGTGTAACCTTTGGGACAGCGGTGACAGCATTTCAGCCTCAGCGCTTAACTCAGCAGATACTCGCTTTTGCTCCAGATCGCAGTGTAATTTCACATCCCGCGAGAAAGCCGCTGCAGCGTCGTAGTACTGCGTTGATTACAATCCATTTGTGCCGAAAGTGGTTTAAATGCCCAACTGCGCAGCCAACGAGGCTGCGACAGAAGTGCGCGGAACCCGATCATCACCAGGATGAGGGCCGGCCGACGTAATACAAGGTAAAAGTCAAATGAGCCAGCCTCCCGTGAGCCACATTTCATCCCTCTCCCCTGCAAGAATACTGCATCTGTCCCCTTTACATCACATTAATGCCATAAAGGTCCACAGTCTGAGGTTCATACAGGTGTCGGTGCGTTTTCAGCACTGCACTGTAGCTCTTCCAAAAACTGAACAAAGCGTCCGTGCATATGTTCACGCGCACATCCGCAGGTGTATGACGTAGAGGGCGTCTGGTACAAGATCCAGCTGCCCGCGTCAAGCAGTCCTAGGTGCAAGTCCCCCTGGCAGCGCCCCCTGCGGTGCGCCCACACAAGGGGAGCCAAGGTGTCTTGGCGAGACGGTAGGGGAGCGGGTGGAGGGGAGCGAGGCTGGTGAGCCGCAGTCGAGCGGAGGACGGGCCGCCGCTCACACGGAGAACTCGGGCCCGCCTCGGCGCGAGCGTAAAGCCGGCAAGCGCCGCAGGTCCAGTCCTGCGAAGGGGTTGATCCACAGCAGGGAGGGCTGCCCCCCAAACACGTTCTTCATGCCCTCCCAGCGCATGCGCCGCTCCCACCTGGGCTTCTCGTTCTTGAGCCGCTCAATCTCCTGCAGAGAGGAAACACAGAGGGGTCAGCCTGCGTTCCTCCAATTCCTGTTCCAGTTCCTCCAAAACTGCCAAAGTAGCTGGGTGATGACTACACCTCCAGTAATGGGGAGAAGTGATTTCACCAAGCCTAATCCTGAGAGGAAATGGCACTTACGATCAGCCCTGCGAGAAATCACTTACAGTGGAGAAACACAGATGAAAACACAAAATACAGATTTTAAACCAACTTGCAAACCTTCTGTCATCTTGCTTATATGTGGGATTATCACCATTATCGTGCGACATCGTGCCTGGGTGCCAAGGGAGCCAAAGCAGAGGTGTTGGCGGCAGTATGGCAGAGGGCCAAAGGGCAGGGCTCCTGCTGGCCTCCCAGGGCCTCGCAGGAAATGCCCGTTGTTGGGTGTGCCACATGTAGTGCCAACTGCTCCCACCCTGTCATTCTTGTGGAGCAACTTTCCTTTAGACACACTGCTGTATTTAAGTGCAAGAGGAGGCTCTCAGAGCCTTTTCCATTTCCTGTACTTCAGCACACAAACGGCCCAGTTGAGAGAGGCTGCACTGCCAATACAGATATACAGTTGGCTCTTTTTCACTGCATCAGTTCAGGGTAAAAACCTCGATCAAGGGTCCTACAGCAGGAGGCGGGGTTTGAACCCAAGGACTTCAGGTTCAACAGAATCACTCTAACTACCACCCTGGAATTTGCCATTTGTGTCCCAGAGACGTACTTCTTCCCGTGACACTCGCCGCGCTTCTTAGAGACGGAGAAAGAGCCGTTCCGATATCGCCGCGAGATCCCAGCGGTGACTCACCACCATTGCCTAGAGTCCTGCAATGACTGAAATTCCATCCGGTGATCAATAAGACTCAACTACTTGAAAGAGCCGTTACGTTTCACCACTCCATGGCAGACCTCGTTAAAGCACGTCTGCGAAAAGCTCCCGATTTTCGTGCGCGATGACGCACGACCCCGACTGCTTTTCTGACTTCCCAGCGCAGCAACAGGGGTTCGACCGACGAGGCCCCGGCGCTTACCGAGCCGCGTCGCGGGTGTGCGCGTGTCGAGCAGAGCTCACCGTTTCGTCATTGCAGATGGAGTGGATCTGTGTGCCGAACATGACGGCCGTGAAGGTGAGGAAGAGCAGCCCCTCCAGGCACAGGAAGACCATGAGCATGACGGCGACGGGCGGTGAGAAGTCGCTGCACTCTGGGGGTTCGGGAGGAAACACGATAACCGGGGGTTAAGCTCCGCGCTTCAGGGCACAACAGCGGCAAACCCCGTGTAGGAGTGCGGGAGCGATGAGGGACACCCACCGTTCCACTGCACTTTGACACAGGTGAAGAACTGGAAGCCACTGAGAGTGAGGGCATGGCTGGAGATCAGAGCGATATACATCTGTGGACAGAGAGAGGAGGAAAAGGGAACGACACGGAGCAGTTATTCTCACGGCCTCTTCCGCGCCGATCCGTCCTGCTCCTCCGCATTCCCTCCCAGAACAAGTCCATCTGTCAGAGCCAGAAAAGCCAAGCAGGAATGAGCAGGTAACATGTGCAGCAACCTTCGGAAGAGAGGAAGGGACCCAATATTTCTCCCGTTGTTTCCAGAATCGGAGTTACTGAGGGGTGTTTCCATATTCTAGGACCAAAGAGAGATCGGAAGGACTGCGTGTTGGAAAAGAAGAGACTGTGCGAGAGAGACGAGAGCAGGAGCTCGTGAGAGAAAAGAGAGAGAGAGGCATCAGGACGAAGGCTGACACACTCGTGCTCATTCTGTGTGCATACACATACACACATGCACACACACATAAAATTCCTTGCAGGAAAACTGAGAAAACAGGTTCCCAATGCCAAATTTTTAGGAATGCCATTATGTTTTCATGCTTTTGTTCAGAAGTATTTATGGGGCAGTAGGTGGCATCGTGTTTAGGTCTGTTATACTGACAGCTGAAGGTTCCTGGTTAGAATCTCTTGACCATGACCAAACGTACTTGCCCTGAAGGGATACAGTAAAACACTGCCATGTACATGGGTGAATCGTCGAAAAAGCTGCTTGTCTAACATTTTAAGTAGCCCTCTCAGCTAAACAGGGCGGCACGGTGGCACAGCGAGTAGCGCTGCTGTCTCACAGCGCCTGGGTGGTGCGAGAGGATATAGGTTCGATCCCCACTCAGTCTGTGTGGAGTTTGTACGTTCTCCCTGTGTCTACGTGGGTTTCTGCTGGGTGCTCTGGTTTCCTCCCACAGTCGAAAGACATGCTGTTCAGGTTCACCCATAGTGTGTGAGTGACAGAGTGTGTGTGTTCCACTGATGTATGGATGAGTGACCCTGTGCAAGTCGTGTATCTAGCAGTGTAAGTCACGGTGATGAATAAGGTGTGTGGGCTGATAACCCTACATGGAGATCATTGGAAGTCGCTTTGGAGAAAAGCATCTGATAAATTAATAAATGTAAAGATAAACAAAGGGTAACCGTAAAGAAGTTTTAAACATCTGGACATTTCACTGGAACAATTCAGCTAAAAGGCACTAAAGCAGAGATTTGAGCCAGCAACCATCACTTTAGTAATTGCTGCTTTACCCGCTGCCTCTTGTCCCGCTGAACTGCCTGGTGTCGTGTCAAGAGCAGAGTAAAAAAAATGAAAGTAATTGTGTTCTCTTCACTATGTGCCAGTAACATGAGACACACCCCTCCAGGCTCTGCACAGCCTCCGCTAACCGGTAAGTGGAGTAAATAACCAGACGTGTTCTTCTACGCACATGCTGGCTGCAGGGTTCGATTGCACTCACTGTGAAGAGGACAAAGAACCTCTGGTTGTTCTCTCCCACGCAGTTGTTGACCCAGGGACAGTGGTGATCCATCTTCCGGATGCATCTTTTGCAAATGCTGGAGAAGGAGTGGGGGGGGGGGAGGGCATAAGCAGAAAAGTCAGCACAGCGCTGTCAGGCGAGACAGCACCTTATAAATGTGCTCCGACAAGCTGTCGGTGTCCGACTGGTACGAATTACACAGCACGGGAAAAGTTGTTCACCGCAGCGCTACAGAGGAGCTTCCCTCGAGAGGGAACTGGAGTTTTTAAAAAAAAAAAAAAAAAAAAACACCAAGGGCATCAGGGCACCACAGCGCATCTCCGACGACACAAACCCGCTCTGTCCTTCGCTGCGTCCTCCACTTTTTGAACGCGAGCCAGCTGCCCACTTTGACCTCTGACCGCACTGCTAGCTCAGCAGAGGAACGCGGTTAACAAGCTGTCATTATGTTTCCAAAGTCCAAATTCAGCTAAAGAGAGATGTGCCGTATCAGCCGGGGGGCCCGAAACCGACACAGGATCCGTCACTCGGACCCGAGGAATCGATGCCACGGCGAGCAGCTGGCACACGCTGGCACAGAGGCCCCTGCAGGGAATGTGTCCACTTTCACCGCCCGCTTTACTGTAGAGGGGAGCAGCAACTTATGGAGGGGAAGGACGACAGTTGCGTGTGACCAGCTCACCCTGTAAAGCGTATAGAATATGCTTCCCAACAACAAATATATTTTTTAAAAATGCATTGTCACTATCACTGTGTTCACAAGGAAGACATGGAGAACCCTCCCAGTAGCCCCAGGTGAAGGCAGCTGGCGGTGCGGCGCGAGTTCGACTCCCACCTGCAGTGGTGGGCTCTCTCAGGCTTGATGCTGCAGCACTTGGGACACTTGTAGATGACCTCACCAGGCTTCAGCTGGAGACTTTCCATGTGCTCCTTCGTGGCGTTGCCCTTGGGCACGGCCCCCTGTTTAGGGAAGTCAGGGTCCCGTAAGCGACGGAGCGTCCGAAGCCCGAGACCCCCACGCCCCCGCGCAGCCCTCCTGCCCGCTCACCGGGTCCGTCAGCATGGTGCGCAGGTGCGAGGCCAGAGCCAGCACGGCCAGGCCGTTGAAGGTCACCCCGTTGACCAGGGCGTACCAGAAGTTCTTGGAGGGCAGCAGGATGACGAAGGTGACCACGAAGTCGGCGTAGAGCACCAGCAGCCAGGTCATGACAGCGCAGATCATGCCGCAGCTGTCCTGGATGAACCAGATGCGCTCTCCGTCCTCCGGGGACGTCCCGTCCAGCTCGTCCTCCGGCCCAAGCAGGGGGTGGTGCTGCTCCACATCCCGCAGGCGGTGCGCTGAAGACTGCATTCTTCCCTGGGGGATGGAGGAGCACAGAGGGGAGGAACAGTAGAGATGTCATCCTCCGTGCAGCTCCAACTCTCTGATATCTCTTGCCAGGGGAAGCAAATTTAAATTCTCTGCGAGACTTTGTGTAAAACTCAGGAAGCAGCACTCCAATGACCACCACGGCAGTCCCCAAGCGGGGTAATGCTAAAATGTTCAAATTTTGCAATCCGTTCATTTCCGTTCGCTGCGGACCAAGACCAAAAGTCATCCCACCCTCATCCGTGAAACCCTGGAGAGTACGGTATTCTTCGTGTGATTTTTAGTTCATGCTTTCTAGAAAAATCTTTCTTAATTTAATATCTCCGAGCACTGCACCATGTGCCTTGTATCTGCCCAGTGCCACTTTGCCATTTGCTTTCACCCTTCTGAAAACTTCGCAAAAAAACGGTCCGATTTAATCACAACTCGTTTAACCCCGTTTCCTAGAACGCTGGACGTGCCGAGCGGCGAGCGCAGGACACCTTCTTGAACGCGGGACGAGAACTGCTGAAGGTCAAAGTCTGGACAGCACTTCCTGCCCCGTAACCTTTCCAAAGACAGGATCCAGGACCGCGGAGTGCGCTTCCTGGACAGACACGCCGTAACGGGTGTGTTCAGAGCCCATCTCGTTAGGGGAGCACGGTAATTGGCCGGCTCGGCCCGTTTCGCTCCCTGGAGTTGACAGCAGTCTAAGAGACCACCCTTGGCTGTGTGAAGGACACTTTCATTACAAAGTATACAGTATCAAACATGAAACACGGCCTAAGAACGATTTCTCTTATGGCAATTATCTGGTTTTCTTTGGCTTCTTGCGTGGCAGAAATATTCACTTTTACTCATTTATCTGACACTTTTCTCCAAAGCAATTTACATTGTTAAGGTACTTAGAATTATTTACCCATTTATACAGCTGGGTAATTTTACTGGAGCAATTCAGGGTAAGTACCTTGCTTAAGGGGACTACAGTCGCAGGCGGGAATCGAACCTGTGACCTTTGGGTCCAAAGACAGGAGCTCTAACCACTGCATGACCAGCTGTCCCCAATACATTGAAGTGACTTTTCACTGCAGGGAGGACACAAACTCACGGGACACAAAATGTGACCCTTAATGGGGGGCACAGCAGCGGGTGACGATGGTGACTCTCGGCTCACGGCTGGGGTTTTTGGAGGTAGGTTCGAACCCAGTTCAGTCTGTGTGAGAGAGATCACCCTGCGATGGACTGACATCCCATCCAGGGCGTACCCTACTTCGTGTCCTGTGTTTCAGTAACAGGCTCCAGACCACCGTGACCCAACACCGCACCGATTGCTGATCCCTGAGGGCTGGATTTAGGAAGAGTTGAGTGTCAAGTGTTAGGAAGAGCAGCCGCCTTTGGACCCAAAGGTCGCAGGATCGAGTCTCACCTCCTGCTGTTGTACCCCTGAACAAGGCATTTACCCTAAATTGCTGCAGTAAAATTACCCAGCTGTATAAATGGGTAAATAACAAAGTACTTTAGGAAAAGAGCATCAGTTAAACGAACGCAAATGTAAACATGTAAACTTCACGCAGGCAGTGACACCGCTGGTCCCACAGAGAGCAGAGCGGGCAAATGGAGCCGTTTCCACCTCCGCTACTCTGTGTGTCGAGGAGGGTGTCAATACGAGGGGCTGGGCTCGGCCACGGCAGGGCTTTAACCGCGTTTCGCTCCACTCCATACCGCCGCGCATGCTGTCCAGCGCCGCACCAATCAGAGTGCGGAATACCATGGAGTGCGGTGAAAGCAGAGTACACAGAACAAGGACGGAGCAGAACGGCAGGGAGCCGCATGGTGATCATTCTTTCTGCCGTTAATCACCTTCGCCGTGACTCCTCCCCCAGGTGCGTCCGCGTTCCTCGCAGGGCCGCCTCCCGCTGTCGTCCGAGCAGGCGGGGGAAGGGAAGGCGTGTCACCGCAGCGAAGCGACAGCGACCAGGTGCGGACGGACACACACGGTGCCAGCGTACCTGCACTTCTCAGATCTCTCTCTCTCGACCCTCAGAGGGTCAGAGCGCACAGCGGGTAGCGCTGGTGCCCAACAGCGGCCGAGCTCGGGCGCAGGTTCGAACGCGGCTCGCGGAGGCCGCACGTCCCCCCCCCTGGGTTCGCAACCCAAAGAGGTGCGCGGGAGGCGACCGCAGCGAAGCACCTGCGTACCCTACAAACCCTGCGCTTCGCACACAGGGCTGGCTGCTCACACACCGCTCTCTGAGAGGGGAACCGCAGAGGTTCCTCCCGGCCGCACGAGGCCATTGGGCAGCAGCAGAGGTGGCAGCAGCTGGCGCCTCGCGCCTCCGGGGGGCGCCACTGCATCCCTCGCCGAAGGAGTTCAGAGGAGCAGCTGCCGGATCGCAGGACAGTCACACAGCAGGTCGTAGCGTAGCGCAGCGACACAGGACACACTTGACAAGCGTGAAGCCGGTGCTGCGCCGCACGTTCAGTGTGTGACGCTGAGGACCCGCAGCGGAACCGGTGAGCACGAGCTCATACACAGCGATCGCTCGCACGACTTTCGCAGCTCGTTTCTGCAGCCAATCTGCTCCGACACACAGACTGAGACTGCGCGCGCCTGGCTGCACCGCATATATCCTCGCGCTCCTTTTCTTCGCTACCGACCGGGCAGCGGGTGGCGCCGTCGCTCGGCGGGGGAGAGAGAGAGAGAGAGAGAGAGAGAGAGAGAGAGAAACACAGTCGGCGCGAGACGCGCGGTCGCCGGTGCCGCTAAGACTAAGTTGCACACACGGCAAGGAAACCCGTGCTACAAACTCTGCCGCGGCGCGCGGGCACACATGAACGCTACACGCGAACGCTTAATGAAAGAAAGGTGTTTCCGCGACATTCAACATTGTCCTTACCGTGGTTCCCTTGTTCAAGTAGAGCTCCCGAGCGGTGCTGCGAAGCCCTCCATGGGGTCCGCTGCGGTGTCACTGGGGTGCGAGAGAGAGCGAGCGAGAGAGAGAGAGAGACCGAACAGCACTTCCGGGTTCCAGTGTCTGGCTACGGGGCGGAGCGGCGCGCGCGCACGAAGGAAGGAAGGAAAGAACGAACGCGCGCGACACCTTTTCCTCGTATAACGGCCGGGTTTCCCGTACGCTGAAAAACGGCTACAACGGCTTGGGAAAACGTGTCACACACCCACACACCAGGATTACTGAGAATGAGAGCAACAAGACTTCTTTCTCTCGGTAACGCTGTGATTTTATTATGGTAGACCGATACCAACTTTTAGAGAGAAACAGTAGAAACATGCAAATTAACCGAATTATCATATGAACAGCATTTTAACAGCAGAATTACTTAAAATAATGCTAATAAATGCTGTTTGTACTGGTGGGGTACACATTTCTAACTGGGTTTACAGTGTGTACAGCAATTATTAGAAATCAATGGAAATGCTATGTCTTACAGTGTATATTTCACACATTATGGCTATATCCAAGACTTTTACAGAATGTATTAATGATGGATAGATTGAGATGTGTCTATGCTTTTTGTTCTAGATAAAGCAAACTGACAGGTCTAAGATGCTGCTGAATGTTGCACTTGTTTATGTGGTAAGTGGGTCCTATGCCAGAGAACGTGGGTTCACTCCCTTGCTCAGTCTGTGTGTTTGCGTGTTCTGCCCACATTCACATCGGTGTACTCTTGTTCCCTCCCACTAGCTGGTGAACCGGTGATGCTGAATTACCCATAGGCCAAGTCAGTGGTTGGCAGTGCTGGTCCCAAACCCAGGTAAAATGGTGAGGGTTGATGTCATGAAGGGCATCTGGCTATTTAAAAATCATCTGTGCTCCAACACCTCCAGCACTTGGAGGTAAAACAGCCAATCTGGGTTCTGGAAAAATGTGCTGTAAAACTGAACAGTGGGTCATAGACTAGACTGTATTATTAAGCTTATATTGATTGTAAGTCCAGCCGCTATATTACAAACAAATCGGTTATGAACATAGTGAATGTGGCATTGACTTTGTACATATCCATCTAGCAAACTGCTTGGATTACACACGGCCCAGTGATAAACATCAGGTCAAAAGTACAGAAATACTCATTCTTATACATTTACACCAAAACAGGGCCAAATGAAACACGAACGCAAGGTGTACATATCCTCAATCCATGTCTCTGCAAAACCTTTTCAAAGTTCATCCAGTACATTCATTAACTTGCAAATGACACATTTATCATGTGTAATGTTACAAATTCATATAGCACTTCTATTGTTTAAAGATGTTACGAGAGAAAATAACCCATTAAGGCTGTAATAACTCCCTTAGGTTATATTTTAGGCAAGTAAAGGCACTGCTTGGTACACAAATCTTACACTTAAAATTTACTTACATGACATTACATACAAGTACATATTAGTGTTCACAGTATTAACCTTTACTGAGCTGACACTTTTGTCTAAAGTAACTTACAGTACCCATTTATACAGCTGCATAATTTTTACTGCATCAGTTCAGGGTAAGTGTCTTGATTAAGGGCACTACAGCAACAGTGATATTTGAACCTGGGAGAGTCAAATTGCAAGGATATAGCTGTAGCCGCAATATTACCAGCTGGTCCCAAAGCCAGAGTGAACACTTTATGGCATAGTGGAGCTATATTCAAGACTTTTACAGAACATACCCAGAAAATGAGGAGGTTTCGATTATTATTCTCTTACTGATGTTATAAGTAAAACAAAACGGAAAGGGCCAAATGCTGAGGAACATTGCATGCGATGGATCAGTCAACCTGCTTCACTCAGTATGTATGCAGGATAGGCTCTCAAACACAGCAATCCTGTGGTTGAGGAAAATGGAATAAACAAAGTGCCACAGCAAATTCTGAATTCATTATAGCTTTATTTGAGGCTTTTACAAAGCTTAGACTTGAATAAATCAAGGAATATAATATATTAAGTTTTTATGGATTGTGATGTAGTGGTCTGATTTATGAACAAAGAGAGTTAAAAGCAGACTTCTGGTCCAAATTATGTTCATAACTTGAAGACCCAGTGTATTGTTATTGATTTGCCACAGGAATTCAGACTACGTACCTTGGTAAAGAGTACCAAATCAGTTCTCATTTGGGAATTATATTTTATTTTAAAAACTATTTGTATATCTTAGAGTCTCAAATTAAGATACAGGAAAATATGATATAAAACTATGATATAATAATCAGCACTTGAATAAACATGTTACCAAAAAAAAAAAAAAAATCACTCAGTCTGCACTTCAGTAATTGCTGGCATCTCATGATTATAACAATCTGAAAATTGTCCTTTGAATAATTCTGCACATTTTTCAGTATTACTGCTAAAATACATTTGAACAGAACAGTTTTAATCATGATGGGAAAGACATTTAGTATGAGTAAGGTGTCTGCGAAGTGCATGCACCCATGGCAGGGGATGTGGTTTGAGGGAAGGTACTAGAGGTGCGAGTGGGATGCGATGCATGAGGAAAGCAGATGAACCATAAGGCCTCTTCGCTTAGAGAGCTGGACTACAGAAACGCTGACGACAGACACACTGTCCGCTTACAAATCAGAACTGAAAATTTGTTCAGGGAGAGTTAAAAATTTTAGCATTTCATTAGAACTGATAATAAACAGTGTTCCTTTATTTTATAATTAGTAGTATTAGTAGTGTGATTACTACTGAGTCGTTCATTTAGCTGACACTTTTCCTGCAAAGGAATCTCAAGATACTTTACAACAATTTACCCATTTACACAGCTGAGTAATTTTTACTGTTTCAGTTGAATTTATGGAAGAGAGAGAGAGAGGGATTCTGAGTGTTCTAAGGCAGTGTGTAAACTCCTCCAAGTCACAGCATTATGAAAACAAAAAGGGCCACAGTGAGAGCTTTTACAAGTTGTATAATCCCTTTTTAAGGCCTGATAGGGTAAGGTTTAGGAAGTGTCCTGGAGCAGTACCTTCAGAAAAAACCAGAGAGATGCTCTTGGTATCTGAATGTCTCCATATCCCCCCTGTCTTCAGCTCTAGTGGAAGATCTTGAGCTGCTCAGCCTGCCGCTCAGAGTTTTACTCTCAATGCAGACCCTAATCTGGTGAGAGCTGAGATATCACACACACGTCCTGTTGAGTTAGCCGATGGTTGCCCACCTGGCCTGTCTTCTCAGTGTACTTGAAGGAACTGTCTGCAGCTCTGGGCTTCTTATTTCTGTTCCATCTGTTGGGTCTTGCAGTGAAGTGGATGGATCACTGGCTCGCAGTGTCTCTCCTCTCTGCAGTGTCCTTCTCCAGTGCCGTCTCAGGGACAGCTGGTTAAAACACAGACAGCATCACTGAAACCTGGAGCTGTGGTATACAGTCCTGAAACCCTATACCACTCCATAATATAAAGGAGTGTGGTGCCCCCAGGGTCTGATCAATACCAACTGTGCAGTTCAGACCGTGTTTGGGAAGTGAGCTACATACAGTAAAAGACAGAAGAGAAATTCAGTCAAATGGGATAACAGAAATACAGCAGACAAAACTTTGCTCCACCCAATTTATAGAGAGACATAAGGAATAAAGCACAAAACTTGCTGCTTTTACTGGATCAACACACAAAGTTTGCCATCACATTCTTCACCAATGAATTAAGATGTTGTATTAGAATTTGATAATTTTATGTGGACAACATTTAATAAAACACGAAGGATCATATGAATATTACAAAGATACTGTGTGAAAAATAGGCTTAAAACATTACCTGCTTCGCTGGATCAGCAGAAGAGACACTGTTGTTCCTGGTGATAGCTGTCTTGAAATTATGGACACTGGAATGTTTCTCCTGTTCGCCCCTACATAATTTCATAAAACAATAACATCAGCATGTGTATTCATAGAGTTATTTCAGGAGCTACTGAAATAATGTGCACAAGGTCTGGAACGTGGTTTTCAATGACCTTTCATATATAGGCTCTGGACAAGCTGGGTCCTATCCGACAAGCACTTATTGATAATGCATGGATGGGTGGGTGGATGAATATACAGGAATCCATCGATTTACAAACTTTCAGTACCAAAATTTCAGTGTAACAGCTCTTGGCTTTTGATACCAAATTTTCGATTTCCAGAATAAAATGAAAACAAAATTTATGTGAATTGTGTCCAAAAAAATTTGGGCTGTGAAGCAGAAGTGCATTAATGTACTGTAGTTGACACTAGGGTACCATTAGCTTTTTCCTTTTAGTTTCCCGTTATGTGTTCTCTTTGGTTTGACACACTTGTGCAGTGACTGTGCAAGAATGACTGCTAAGTCTCCTCCCTTCTCCACCCACCAAAATTCACAATGAACTGTTCTTCTCTTCACTCAGTCGTTACAGTAAGTTCATTAAAGTAAATTGCCTTGTTTACCTTAAATTGTCTGCACTTTTCTAAAAATATTAATTTTCATTATTCAATGTTTGTTGCTCTTTCACCATTTACTTGATAAGGAAAACAATTTGTTTCCAAACATACCACCTGGAAACACACCCATTAATTACCTCATTAAGTGTCTGATAATCACAAAGTGTTTAAAATCATGCTGAAATCAGCACTTGATAGTCATATAGGTCTTTTACAGTATTTTACTGATATTTGGGAAAATTGGTTTAGGGTTTGTGAATGGGCTGGGAATAGATTATTATTTTTCCCATTTAAAATAATGGGAAATAAGCTTTCAGTACTCAAAGTTTCAACATCCTCGCTGTTTTCACAAACTGATGATTAATTTTGTAAATCGAGGGATTGCTGCTTCTTATTGCAGTGGTATGGTTTCTTCCAGAGAGTGGCGCTATTAAGCTGTTTAATACTATTCAAATTTACATCCATTCAGAACACACACACACACACACACACACACACACACACACACACACACACACACATTTTCTGAACCGCTTGTCCCATACAGGGTCGCGGGGAACTGGAGCCTACCCGGCAACACAGGGCGTAAGGCCAGAGGGGGAGGGGACACACCCAAGACGGGACACCAGTCCGCCGCAAGGCACCCCAAGCGGGACTCGAACCCCAGACCCACCGGAGAGTAGGACCCGGTCCGACCCACTGCGCCACTGCGCCACCGCGCCCCCTTATCCATTTAGAACAGCAACAAGAAAAACAATAGGTAATGCAACCCGAGCACATTACAGAACATTAAATAACACCACAGAGCCGTACATCCTCAGTCCTGCTGTGAGAAAGAGACCTAATGTCACACTGAGATTCTCATGTTCTGAGGCAGAAGATGAGATGTTACCGGTGTCCTGGCTCCAGAGCTTCCTGCTGCCCGCAGTGGGGACTATCCAGTGTTTTTGCTGTCTGAGCTGATGCTTGCACTAAAACAGACAACACCATTGCTGATGTCAGAGATAGAGAACACACTGTGCTCATATATGTATAATTACAGTAGCAGGGTAAATTGGGGGTACGTTTACTGGAAACAAGGTTTTATTCAAATTCAGTTTGGTGAATAAGCACTTCGTACACATGCAGAACACCTGGGTGTTGCTTTGCTTCCACTCCCCTGTTCAGTTCCTCCCATACAGCTGTTTCCCAGGTGCTGCCCACACTTTATACAGAGCTATGTATTTTAAGATAATGCATTTTAAGATGAGTTCCACATCATCTCATTTCAACATTTCCTAAGAAAACCACACATTTTGAGCACAGAACAGGTGGCAAACAGACATTCGAGCAGTGACAGTGCCTTTGGTGCGTAAATTGGACTTCTCTGTGCACTCTTAAGCAGGCAGGCAGGCAGGCAGGCAGGCAGGCAGGCAGGCAGACAGACAGACAGACAGACAGACAGACAGACAGACAGACAGACAGACAGACAGACAGACAGCATCTTCACTGGGTCTGAAGAGCTGCACAAGAAAGCAAGTCGGGGACAGATACTCACTGTCTGGCAGGGTCACCTGGGGCTCAAAAACAGGCACAACGCCACCACCTGCAGGAGAGCAGCCCACTGCAACCTGGATAAGTCTCACCATCTCTCCATTCTGGGGAGAGAAAAAATACAATGAAGTGTGTGATTTAAAATGCAACAACCTGCTAGCCAGCCTTGTCCTGTTGGAAAAGACCATGAGAACAAGTAACCCTGTGTGTGTGTGTGTGTGTGTGTGTCTGTCTGTCTGTCTGTCTGTCTGTGAGAGAGAGAGAGAGAGAGAACGCACGTGCTTACAGTGTTAGTGCCCTGATTTCTGTCCAATTTGAGATACCCACTTTAAAAGCTCCACCACAATCCACTAAAGCAGATTAAAGGCTGAAGTGGAGAAAAAGTCCTGTCCATCCCTCAGTGGACACAAACACACACAAACACACACACCCACACACACACACACACACACACACACACACACACACACACGAGTGTGTTTGTTTTCTACACTCATTCAGCTTGCAAGTTGTACAAATTTCTAAAGCAAAGTGAAGCAAATTAAATTACAGCAACACACAGCATTGTTTTACAGACATTTCATCAATGGAAACTGCTGTTTTTTGTAAAGGTCCTAATACTTCACAACGTGAACTTGTAAACCAGTGGCACCAGGGATGTGTCCACTGCTCATTGCTCCCTGGTCAATTCTGCCTCTTCTGACTAACACAGAACTCTTCTTTCTTCTTGCACAGAGTGTAGAGAATTGTGCAAAAATAGCTCCTGCAAATTGCTTTATAGAGGCTACCATTTGTCATAAAACAGAAGCAATAAATTGAATTAAACACGTAATACAAATGATTATACATGAATCATTATCACTGAAATAAGTGTTGTGGTCTCCAAGCTGCAAAGTAAATGTTAAGCGCTACCTTTTTGACAATAAAGGCCATACAACTTATTCATTTAGTTACCAACTTGCATCTCCTAGGTGATCATGTAGCTCATGGATCTGTCAAATGTTAGTTAAGATGACACTTATACGAAATATGGATACAATTAGTTTAGCTGTGCTTTTGTTTTTGGATTCATTCACGTGAAAACAGTAAAATGTATGATGCTGTCAAACATGTATTTGTACTCCTTTGTTGTACTGTAAGCTGAGACAGATCTCTTTCCTTAAAAGGGTGGAAAATGTTCCCACAGAGTGGGAGGAAAGGGGCTGCAGGGCACACAATAATTGGTTCATGACACAGTTTCTTGTTCAGTTACTGAAGGTCAGTTGCAATGCCTTGGCCACCTTTCCGTCCATCTCCTGCGCCTGGTCCAGGGGAGTCCTGTTCCTGCTGTTCCTCAGGTGGACGGAGGCCCCAGCCTGCAGCAGTCTGTCCACCAGACCTCTGTGGCCACCCTCAACTGCCAGGTGCAGAGCTGTGTTTCCCTGGTTGTTTGCAGTGTTGACTGCAGCTCCACCCTGTGGCACACGGAAACAATCGTACAGAATGTATAAATAGTACTCGAGCTCTTCCACGTTTAGCAATATTTATAATGGCATTACATACTGCTCTTCAGCTGCTCAGCGGTATTTATAAAGGCACATTTATATAGGCGAGCTGGCGCCGCGAGTGGAACAAGCCAGCTGACCTGGCACGACCCTGTGTTAATCTAGGGATGAGCACTTACCTGCAGCAGGATGGCCACAGCATCCATGTGTCCCCTTAAACAGGCGAACATCAGGGCTGTATTGCCATGCTGGTCTTTCGTGTTCAACTTGGGGTTGAATTCCAGCAATGATGTCACAACCTGTCACAGACACACGTTTCACTATGTCCAGAACCGATATTACCCGAAAATTACTATCAGCTCCTGTGGCGTCATCATCAGAATGTGACAGGAAATTGTCACTGTTGTGAGGGAGAAATTGCACTGCAAATGTGACGACCATGGACAACTGTAATGTCTGTCAGTAACAGTGCTTCAAAGTAGGAAGAGCACCGCTCTGCAAGTAACACGGCACATACAATGTGCACAGAACACCGTCAGAGTGCACAACGTGAGCCACAGCGAAAGACTAGGAAATGTCTTGCTTTGCTGGAGCGAAAGAAACAAACTCGTTAACACCTACGGACATTACATGAAGAGAGTAAAACATGGTTAATCGGCTGTACTTCGAGAATCTCGTGTCTGCATATTTATCTGTCGGTTATAAAATGTCCTTTTGTTTCCTCTGCTATGTGAATAAATGTAACTGTAAACAAAAGAGTTTTACCTCCTTACTGTGATGTTTTGCAAGTTATTCTTAGAAAATGCCATATCATTTTTGTGAAGGTTGCTCTCAATGAAAGCATTTGCCAGATAAATAATTTAAAGTGTCCATAATAACACAGACGATGGGTTGCTGTGGAAACAAGCACGGAGTTGTGGTCGGGGACTGTGAGCTGGAGACACACCCACCTGACAATGGCCGTTCTGGCAGGCGAGGTGCAGCGGGGTGGCGCTCTGGCTATTACGGGCATTGACACCGGCACCGCGCTGGGCAAGCAGGCGCACCAACGAGGCATGACCGTGTTGGGCTGCCACATGGAGCGGGGTGACACCGTCAGGATTGCTGCTGTTCACATCCAGCCCACCCCCCGGCAAGCTGGCTGGCTGCAGAACGCACAGACGACACACAGACACACACGCACAGGTAATCGCAGCAGGTATATAACAGTGAAGACAACAGACAATCCCTCCAGCACCAGATACAAGCGGCTGTGTGTTTGCCTTTGGATACAGAAACTTATGAAACATGCTGGTTTATTCTGTAACGTTCGACTCGGGATTTAGGATAGCATTAACCATATTAACCATGGTGTGCGTCCACCAGGAAAGGTCATGTTCCTGCAAAGCTCGCAAAACACAGGGGTTTGAACATCCCAACCCAACATCCTCTATTGGCTGTCAGAAACAAATGCACAAAAGAGCCTGCCGTTTCTGCATATACACGCAGGCATTTAAACACTGTAGGCTGTATATAAACGTAACACAGTACACCAGAAATATTACTGATGTTCATATTTCTGCATGCTATACTGCCAAAAGGGCTGCTTTCCTGGGAAAGCTCTCCCTCCACCTTTTCTAACCTTCAAACCGTTGATCAACTAGATTTAAAGTGTCGGCCAGAACTTGGCTCATGGGTTTGAATACTTTGTCGCTGCACTGCAATAATACGGGTTGCAGTGAGGCGCAGACCAGATGTGGAGCAGTGTCTCAGAGGCTGCAGAAGAACAATGGATCATGAAGAAGTGGAGAGGTCGTTATTAGGAACACCACAGCCTGGCCAGTCATCGTGCCAGTGCGCGCGCGCGTGCATGCGTGCACACGCACACAATAATGGTCAAACAGCTGCTCACTGGGGTCCAGTGCAAGAAGAACCTCTGGTGTAAAGTGTTTGGTGTGACTATTTGTGCACTGTAGTTACCAAGGATTCAAGGGTCTGGGGAGTGGTGTTCCAGTGCTGGAGCACTGGCTCATCCTCTCCTGTCCTGCAATGTTGAGAAAAAAGGGCAAGTATAGCTCCAGAGGCTGTGCAAGTGTGTGAGCGATGTGTGTGCACACCTTCTGCGTAGGGTGGCAGTGTGGGCACTGGCACAGCGGGTGGCACAGATCAGACTGCGGCTGCGGAGGCTCCTCGTCCCCAGACTCCTCGTCCATCCACTCCAGCAGGTACCGTACCTACAGCGCGCGCACATGCACGCACACACAGAGGGAAAGCGAAAAGGTTCTGTCAAACGTGTATCATTTATCTCAACTCACGTAAGTAAGGTCAGTTTAATGAGGGGAGGGGAATTGGAAAGGGGCTGTGTCACCGGGGGGCACATTTGGTCACAATGCAAGTGTTCTTCTCCAGCATGGTGTTGGAAGCATGCGGTGAAGGACAATCGGAACCTAAATAACAGCGTCACCTTGGTCCCCCGGATGAACCAATGTTAGCACAGCTCAACAGGGGCCTCGCAGGTTATGACCGTAGCATGGTAAACGATCCAAAATCTGCGAGAGTCTAATATAATCCCTGCTCTTTTCTCTCTGCCTCGGCAAATCCGAGCCCAGCGTTTCCGAGGGGATTTGTACATAAAAAGGGGAGAGGGCAGCTGAAAAGCTTTCTGCCGACAGCTATGAGAGAAGTAAGGCAAAACCGGTAGTGAGCAAAGCAGACTGCGACGTCTTTGGCCTGTAACTAACACTGACATGTTTGGCAGGTGTCATTCCAGTGAAGTGGAAGAGCCCCACAACACAGCTGTGGGGGGTCTTACACACGTGCCAGCGCTAGGTAGAGACGGTGTGACCAGGACACAGCAGTGTTTCCAGTAGGATCTGAACTTTCGCTGTCCGCCAGCAGGCTGCTGCATGCAGGATGAGATTACGGCAGACGCAGTGGTTCTTTCGGATTATCTCGCTTTAGCTCGTCGTTTGCCAAAAGAGGCTTACAGCGAGAACGGCTGAAAGTTGCACTTTTAAACAGCGGCTGCCCTCTGTATGTAAACACACCATAAATATAATTTTCTGAAACAACGAAGGCTAGAGTCACTTTTTTTTGTTCATTCTTCGTATTCACACTCTTCGCATTTGCCTAAGCAGGGTCAGCACGCCCATCTCTGTTGCAAATCCCTGTGGATGACACCGGGCAGGGGTAGGGTCATGGCTCCTCCCATAAAGGGCTGGAGTCTCGCACACGAATGGAAATACATCAGTAATTTTGGCCAATGCGCCGCTTTCGCCTCGCTCGATCCTCCGTCGTGCTTTTCACCCTCTGCACTGTGTCCATTTAAAATTATTTCCACATGCTGCCGGTAAAAGCAGGGCCGAGGTGAAATGTGATGGCTGAAAGACCTGGTGGCCTCAGCAGATGGAGCAGCAGTGAGCTCAGAATAGCCCACTTAACGGCTTCATGTTATGTAGGGGGCTGCTAGACAGCCTGCGCCAATGCCCATTAACCTTCTTACTGTGCACTTAGTGCATCTTATCCTTTCACACACATCCCGTCTGTTATACACACCCACCGTACGCAGCACCGGTGTGCTTGTATTAAGCAGTAATACAAGCAAAGAGGGAAAAAAAATCCTCCATATTTTCATACGTCTCATTACTGGCATAAAATCCGTTTTGCTCTGCTTGCAATACCCAAACAGCAGCACAAATGTTACAGGAGTTCAACAACTGACCAAAAGCAAATTAATTTAATCTTTAGCTGAAATTAGCTTTTCCTTCTAATTTACGCTACATTTATTCACCTAGCTGACACTTCTCACCAAAAGCAATTTACAATGTTAAGGTACCTACAATTATTTATTTATATAGCTGGTCAATTTTTACTGGAACAATTTTGGGTCAGTACCTCGCTGTAGCATACTACAGCTCGAGGTGGGATTCAAACCTGCAACCTTTGAGTCCAAAGGTAGCAGCGCTAAGTACTAAGCTACCAGCTGCACCCCCAACTACTCTGAGATTGACTGTGTAACAGCAACAGCGAGCTCACCATAGTTTGCATAGCGAGTTTCACCATATAGTTCTAGAGGTGTATTTTCATTGGTAGAACATCAAACATGTGGGTATCATATGTTTGCACGAAGGTCGTTGCTGTTCACGAGGCGGCGTACACAACAAAAGTGGCTCACCATCTGCACGTCTCCATCCGCCACGGCCCGGTGCAGCCTCTCCACCTAAGGGCGGCGGGACAGGAAAGAAAGAACGCAGCGTTAAGGAGCATTACGCTGCTAATCTAAGGCCCTTTCGCGAGCCTCCTAATCCGGATTAGAGGGGGAGCAGATCAGCCGAGGTTGAGGGAGCTCTCTGTATCCCTCTGGAAGCGTCCAGCTGGGTGGCAGTGTTCACACTCTCACAGCAGCACAAAAAGCAGCATGGAGGTGTTGTGAACCCAAACCTGACCTGGACCCTGAGCTCACAACCCTTCAGAGGGGTTATATTACATACTTGCCAAGAGATTAATGTGAAAGTTATAGGTGCATATGTGTTTGCATATGACAAATCAGTAGAAGGGACATTTCTTTCATGATGTCCGTTACCATAAACACGAGCTACACCGAGGCTAAAAGGACATGCAGATTTGCATTAAATGGTGCACTATTTACTTCTACTCTGTCCATCTCAGGACTTTATTGTTCAGCGTGAGAGCTTGTTGTGCTGCAGTCAATCAGGCAGTAAGAGGGTCACATCTCTGTGATTTGCACCTCTTTATTGCGAACCATGCTGCTCTCAGGCCTTGCGTCACTGATGAGTGAGGAGGTGCTCGAAAAGGAGGAATGCCGACTTCTGGAGTCACCAGAGGATTGTGAAGACCTGCACTGGAGGAGTTGGGTATGGGCAGAAGATGGAGGATGGGGTACAAGAAATGATGGTCAATTTCCACCAGCCGCCAAGCTCAGATACTGTACATCACTGTGTTTGTGTACACCACAAACAAAACCCTGTGCTACTTGGTATAACTGTAAGTAACCAATACTACTATGTACAGTAATATGCAAAAGTTTTAGGCACTTGGTTGGGGAAAAAAGCTGTTAAGTGAGAATGCTTCTAAAAATAATGCTCTTAATTACTAAGCTTCTTACAAAGCTTAGTAACCATCCATAGTCAACAAATGCTTGTCCCTAGCGGAGTTGCGGTGGGCTTGACCACTCTCTGGCGGGTCTGGGGTTCAAGTCCTGCTTAGGGTGCCTTGCGACGGACTGGTGTCCCGTCCTGGGTGTGTCCCCTCCCCCTCCAGCCTAGCGCCCTGAGTTGCAGGGTTAGGCTCTGGTTGGGGTAAGCGGTTTCAGACTCTGTGTGTGTGTGTACTTTCTTTCTTTAACAACATACATTTATTCACTTAGCAGACGATTTTCTCCAGAGCGACTTCCAATGAACTCTATGCAATGTTATGAGCCCACATACCTTATTCACCAAGGTGACTTACACTGCTAGATACACTACTTACACTGCGTCACTCATCCATACATCAGTGGAATCAGTGGAACACACTCTCTCTGTCACTCACACACTATGGGGGAATCTGAACAGCATGTCTTTGGACTGTGGGAGGAAACCGGAGCACCCAGAGGAAACCCACGTAGACACGGGGAGAACATGCAAATTCCACACAGACTGAGCGGGGATCAAACCCACGTTCTGTTACACCACCCAGGTGCTGTGAGACAGCAGCGCTACATGCTGTGCCACCATACAAAACCTTTACTGTAATACTGTAACTTTAGCAAAAGGAATGCTTGGAAATCTAAAATATACTTTTTCCCACTGACACTAATGTAGAAGACATTAAATAACCGTCTAAAATAAATATTTCTGTGAAACATCTAAGTGCCTATGACTTTTGCATAGTATTGTATCTGAAAAGTACAGCACACAATTCCTATGTATTCAGGGATTATTCCCACCCGTTTCCTAAGGTGCACCCACCAGTACAAAGTGAGTGGATG
This sequence comes from Scleropages formosus, assembly GCF_900964775.1. Lineage (NCBI taxonomy): Eukaryota > Metazoa > Chordata > Actinopteri > Osteoglossiformes > Osteoglossidae > Scleropages > Scleropages formosus. Next base: position 24,351,751 of record NC_041812.1, read on the forward strand.
TGGGAGATGTAACCCTAACCCAAACCCTACCCCTAACACAGCATCAGTGCCATCTTGGTGTGCTGCTGCTTGAGTTCCTTCTTCTCCAGAATGCGAGACAGCTGTGTGTCCTACCTCACTGCTGCTATCCCGTCTGGACGATGTGTGGTAGCTGAGCTCCAGCAGGGCTGAGATCTGGAACAAACACACCCTTCACATAGATAACACAGCGCAGTACACTGGAAAACTGTGAGGAGCAGTGGAACGTAACGTACTTGCCATTAAAAGAATTTTAATAATCTTCAATGCAAAGCAATATTACACACTGGAATCAGAAGAAGTTTAGAAGAAGAGAATGTTCAAGGTCAACATCTACACTCTTTCAAGGTCTGAGTGTTTGTTGGAAAGAGGTCCTGCAGCTGACCTTGGAGTTGAGCGCGCATTTGAGAGGTGTGTCCTTGGCCTTGTTCTGTGCCGCAGTGTTTGCCCCATTCTCCAGGAGTACCTTGATGATGGCATCATAGCCCCAACGGGCCGCAATGTGAAGGGGGGTGTCCCCCTTGTCATTCTGGATTTCGAGACGACTTGAGGGCAGGTCATAGTGCACCAGGGCCTTCACACACTGAGAGTGGAAGAAAGAAACAATGGTAATACCCCCCCATGACCTGTTCATTACTACAGTAACTAATACACCATGTCTTTGAGTCAAGCAAGCAAGCCACAACAGAAAATATTCCTAGAACTGTAGACATAATATATGAATATGAACATGAGTTTAGAGGACACATTCACCTAACACAGAAGCCAAGTTACTTCTCAGGATACGTCATTTACCACAAAACAGTACCACTGAAAAGCACAGATATAACCAAGTTTGGAAAGAGGGTTTTTTTTTTTTTAAAAAAAAAAAAAAAAAAAAAAAAAAACAACAGGACATTTTCACCGAAATTGTATAGCAGACTGCCAGCAAGCCTTAGCAGCAAATGTGACTATGAAGTGTGGAGGGGGAAAAATGAAAGCAAAACAAAAATTTCTGGAAGTGAACTTCTGAGCTGGTCCTGCATCTAGGGTGACTTACGTCCTCATGGCCATGGACACATGCAAAGTGCAGAGGAGTGTTTCCATTGCTATCCTGCACGTCTCTGTCAGCTTTGTGGTGGAGCAGCAGCAGCTGGGACACATTCACAGAGAGGTTACCAGTGGCTCTTGTGCGACATCTCTACAACAAGCCTGGGTCTCACACACCCTGTGATTACCGTCACATCTTGGAAACCCTTCTGGCAGGATAGGTGTAGGGGAGTGAGGCCATGGTAATCAGTGGCATTGATCTGCGCTCCCTTGGAGATCAGCAGGTCGATCAGTAGCGGCTGACCTAGGTAGAGGAACAATTTTTCATCCGACACATACCAAATGAACCCAAAATTAAAGGTTAAACCAATACAACATAGCACAACAATACACACACACAGCACATACCACAAACCGCAGCCACATGCAAAGGCGTGTACCCCCTGTCATCCTGGGAGGACGGTGTGACTACAGATGGGTCACTGGATCTGCTGCAGGTAGAAAAACAGCTTGATGACATTAAGAAAGGACATTCACCCAGTGCAGGAACAATTGTGACATACAGACAACATGTACACCGGCCGCTCACACAATGGAGTAAACTCATTGTGTGAAGTCACCCCATAAGGTAAAGTCCTATGGTGAGAGAATCAAATTACAGTGCTGTGAAAAACTATTAACCTCTTTTAGAGTGTTCTCTTTTTCGCAGCTCTGTGACACGAAATTTGGTCAGAACTTTTTGTCAGCCCCAGTAGTACACAAATGGTTCACGAGCCTGAGAGGTAAAATGTGACAGCAGTGTAGTTTTTATGCCATTTCCTTGGTGCAGAAAATAATGAAATGAGCAATGATAAGTTTGAAGAAGTAAGTGCCTCTTCACAGTCAGTAACTGGCTGTGTCACCTTTAGCTGTAATGACTGCAATGAAATGTTTTTTGCAGCTGTTGGCCAAGGTGTCACATTGGAATTCTTTCCCACTCCTTCATGCAGAACTGCTTTATATCAGCAACATCTGCAGGTGTTTGGTGTTTCAGGTCTAGCTCCAACATCTCCAGACCAGGTAAATGCAGTCGGTTAAAGAAAGTAAAACACAGAATGTAAAAGCTTGCTGCCAGAGGAGGGTGGTGTGAAGGAGCATAAAGAGGTTAGCAGGCATGACAGGGAACTCACCCAGAGAGCCAGTGCTCACAGCGCTCACAGGAGCACAGCGGGTGGCACATCCTCAGCGCACCGTCACTGGCTTCAGCCTTGCTCAGCAAACGCCGCACCTCTGCCTCATTCCCACGGGCAATGTGCTGCAGCGGTGCATGTGTGACACACACAGAAACACACAGGACCAATGACACAGAGAAACACCCATACCCCCAAGGCACCATTTGAATAGAAAAGAACAAACAATGTGCAGCAGTTTATCTGTAAAAGATATTCTCAGAAAATTAATTGAAATAATTTGAAGTTTATATAATAATTTTAGGTTCACCCCTTCCTGTAGGGATCCTTCTCTGTGAATGAAGTTGGACAGGCTTCAGGGCAGCGGCTCACCTCAAACAGACAGTCAAGTGGACTAGATGCACTGTGAGACACCAAGCTCATGTAGGGTCTGAAAAATGCCCTGTGCTCCAGCTCTCCAGAGTCCTGTAACTGAAGACAACAGGCAAGTAATGAAGGCAACAAAGCACCATTATTTAACTAATTATTAAATAAATAAAAATAAAATGGGGGGGGAAAACAGAAGAAAATCAGTGTGACTTCCTCTTTTATCAGGGTGGTCAAGAGTGTTTCGGTGTCTGTGCTACTAGACTTGCCCTTGGCTTACTCAGTTAAACTGAACCAATAGAGCACAGAGGTAGGGCAGCTGGTAGTGTAGTGGTTAGAGCTGCTGCCTTTGGACCTGAAGCTCGCAGGTTTGAGTCTCAGCTCCAGCTGTAGTGCCATTACGCAAGGTGTGGTGTGGTGTGGTATGGTACGGTAAGTGTGGAGTTGAAGCCGACCCGTAGCGACCTCTCACGTGGTTTGGCAAGTCAACGGAGGAAACAGAGGTGGGTTGCCAGGTCCTCCTTCTGCATGGTGGGGGAGGCGAACACAGGGAGAAAGACAGGGCCACCGCACCCCAAGCAGGACTTGAACCCCAGACCTGCCATGCAGCAAGGCACCAGCAAACCCACTGTGCCCCCATTTCTCAAGGTAATTACCCTGAAATGCTCCAGTAAAATTACCCACTTTCATAAATGGGTAAATAATTGTAAGTTGCTTGGGAGAAGTGTCAGCTAAACGAATAAGTGTGTGTTGAAAAAAAAACCGTGCTCTATTACTCCTACATTACAAAAGCACAGTATTTACTTACAAAACAGACCAGGAGTTATACGAGTTTGATCCTGATTCTGCTCTTTGGAAATGGCCATCTTGTTCGGAGGCTCTCAGCGAAAGTGGCTTACTGCGGCACCAGCGCCCAGGCTTGCACAATTCAAATCTGATTTACAGGGAAAATGTGCGTCTCTCTTTCCAAGTAATGCCAACGTTATTGGAGAAAATCACCTCAACGCTTCTAACAAAGAGGAAAAACAAGACAGCAAATGTGGCTGTAATTAATTCAGCTCCTGGTGCTCACTGTGTATCGGGATGTCGAGCGCATCGTTGGTGGCCGGTTACTGCCATTACTGTGGCGAGGACAGCCAGCAGAGAGACAGGAGCAATTCAGTGAAGAACTGATTACTGTCTTCCTCTGAACCGAACAGGAACTGGAGCCCATCTTGCACCCCAGAAAAGATGACCAAACGTAAAATATATCTGGAAAAGTGAGGATGTTCGGTACAGCCATGCAATGGCTACAAGTGATTTAAGGCACAGCAATGAAAACCCTGATGTAACACAAGTGCAAAAGGAGTCATGCTGCAATTTCGCAAAACAATTAAGTGTTATTTCTCATGCTAATTATAATGCGTTGGCATTCATTAACATCATGAAAGGCTCATCGGTGACCTGCTGATGGGGTACGCTGGCCAGTAAGCTCTCACCATGAGAGCTTGGTTGAGGTGGCCTTGGCTGATGTACTCCACCGCAGCTTCAAACGACGTCAGGCAGTAGCTGAGCTCCTCCTCGGCTGAGTGAAATAAATGGAAGTTCTTGATATAGCTGAGGTTGGCCACCCTGAAAGAGTTCCCCATGCAAATATCCGTCAAAAATTTAGCACTGCACGAAAATGATATACCACATTTCAATACATTAGTTGAAGCTTCTTTCTTATGCTGCTGGTTTCACTCACCAGTTTGGTATTTCTGTTTTCAACAACAAATACAGCAGGACTGAGAGAAGGTCATCTGCACACATGGCCCCCAGGTTCACTGTGGACAAACAGAAGAGGAATCTCGGCATAAGAAAGCATCACTTTTAAGACTGAAGCCCTTCTAACAGCCTGCAAAGGGAGCTGTAAGGACATGGAGACTTCAGCCATAATCGACTGAGTCACCATCTTCATGAGTAAATGGATAAACAAAAATTTATAGAAAGATTTTAACTCGTTCCACACAGAGGGGGATGTTGTTCAGGCAGATAGAAGATGAAGATAGAGCTCATTAATCAAAGGCAGAACATAATACTGGTGAACAATCACTGGATTGTTCTCCTACTTGTTCACAGTTTATTCCATTAGAGGCTATGGTGTCACACACACTACCATCGGAGGCAGGGCCGGATTTTTGAGTTGCCTTAGGCCCAGGAGCTTTCACTCTAAATTTGCAAAAAGATGGTATATGTCAATTGTATTATGTCGACTAGCAGGATACACTTTATTCTAATGCTAAATCTTATGGGAGATGGACTAATGGAGAAGCTGAAGAAAGAAACTTTCTTAAACGCCTGGAAATTCTGGAATTATGTTTTTCAAACGAAAATCTGAAATTCTTGTTCCATTAAATTTCTGTCTCACAATCTTCCTCCTTATTTTTAAATTTTTTCCCTTCTTAATAGACCCAAGGTGCTGGGGCTACAGGGTCTAATGGGAAGTGCAGAACTTCTCAGAGGGCAGCCTGGTGAAGGGGGCACTGACCACAACAGATACCCAGTTGTTTCGTACACTAACGTGCCTACGAACACATCTGACTATTTCAATACCAGGATGGCTTTACTACTACATCACATTTATTCATTTATCTGATACTGTGATCTGGTATGACAGTAGGATGTAGGAACTTCCGCAGGACGAGGGCACGGCGCCCAGGGTTGGGAGGACACCTGTGCCGCTGGGGGGTTGCATGACCACGAGGGCCACCTTGCGCAGACACAGCAGCTTTTGCAGTGGGGAGGTGCAATGGTTCAACTGGCTGAGCTCTCGCTTGGCTCGCGGGATGTTAGCGCTGCATGTCACAGAGGAACACAGGTCTACATCAGCACAGAGGGGCCTCTTGGTGCTTCTAACACACATACACACTTGCAGAGAGAGGGACAAGTACGCATAGACACACTCATACGTATAAGCAGCCAGTTACAGTTTACCCGCACAGACACTGTCTTTGTGCGTCTGAGTCATTTTCATTGTTTATGTTCAGTGAAAAGAAATCTGTGGGGGGTTTTCATGTTGAAAATAAGCGGATCAGTGACACAAATCCCTTTTTAAATAAGAAACAATTGGGTAGCCACACAAAAATGGTGTTACCAATGGTGACAGCTCATGGGAAACAAAGCAAAGGCGGGATTTAGCCCAATTAAAAGAAATCTGACCTGAATTCGGATTTAATACCCAAGTCTTTTTGCTGCAGATCCTGCAGACTTCTTGTGGTTTTGTTGAACACTGCATCCTGTACACATAAAAGCACACGCATGCTCTTCACACACAATGGCAAAATGGTAAAATGAAGAGTTACAGAAGCATCACATACCTGACTTGCTTCAGTGGTTCCTACGTACTGAAAGATGAAGTCATGGATTCCGTGATGTACGTATATCTAGTTACAGAAGAAAAGCAGAATATGCACTCAGCATCAAATCAGGACTGCATATCAGGACACTGTGACAACATATACGACTGCTGATTACAGGGTAAAGTGCATCCTTGAACTATCCTACAGAGAGCTGGAGGCTCTCTAGTAACAACCATAACACGCAGACTGACAGTTTCAATTCAGTAGAGAGTCGTGGATTCATGAAATTAACCAGTGAAGTGTCATGTGGAGAAGCTCCATGGGAAACGGGAAACAGTGGGTGGTGACCGAGGAGTTCCCACCTCGACAGCTTGCTTCAGCAGCATCATCTGGAGCTCCTGCTTGGCCAACGCTCTCTGAAACACATGGACCAGCAGAGCGTCAGGGCTTGTCACGAGCGCTCAGGACAGCACACAGCTGGCAGCCATACACATACATACACACAACTCACCAGGCGGGACGAGTCCCTCAGCAGGTACTGGAGACACCTCCTGTACAGCGTGCTCACCGAGTCCTGCGGGGAGATGACAGCTGCACAGCTTAGACACACCCCATACGGCATCACTTCTTCTGGTTACGCAGAGCAAGAAGACAGCTCAAAAATGCTGAAACGGAAGTTCTAAACCGGACTTCAGTTCTCGGCTTTTATACACTATAAATACATCATGGGTTCAAAGATAACAATGCTGTATTCTGAATTTTGTAAGAATTTGAATGTGTCCAGCACAAATGCTCATCTTTCATATATATAATAATTCTATTTGCGCTCATGCAGGGGGCGCAGCGGGTTTGGACGGCTCCTGCTCTCTGGTGGGTCTGGGGTTCAAGTCCTGCTTGGGATGCCTAGTGACGGACTGGCGTCTCGTCCTTGGTGTGTCCCCTCCCCCTCTGCCGTGTTAGGCTCCGACTTGCCGAGACCCCGCTTGGGACAAGCGGTTTCAGAGATCGTGCTCACTGGTGGCACAGCAGGGAGCCTGGGCTCTATGAATGGAAGTGGGTTTGACCTCCCCGCACCCCAGCCAGGAGCCCTCAGCCACCCGACATGGGATGGGTGCCAGAGCTGCAAAGCCCTTTCAGTTAGTTCATTGGACTCCCACAATGCATTGCCTTTAATGTGGTTTAATAGTCTAAATTCAGAATCTGGATGAGAAAGGAAACGGTTCCACTGCGTCAGACACATGGGAGCTCATAGCTACCATGGTGCTAAGACCTGCTACTTGAACTTTGGATGGATCAGCTCTTAAAATAACAACCAAGCTGCAAAAGCTGCACAACTATAGGTCAGCCACAGGGACTGGGTTGTACACAAGTACATTCATACAGAGTCCTTTTGACTTACAATATGGTACTGAAGACCTTTCTTCTCCTGTTCCCTGAAGGCACGACAAAAAGCACCAATCAACTCGTCCAGTTTTTCGGCATGCTGCCCCAGAAAGTCCCTGACATCCTCAGCATCTTTGAGGCGGCATACCATGCTGACCAGGGCGGGCTGCGCTGTGGGGTGGCTGACCCTTGTCGGGCTCGACAAAACTGGCCCGTAATAAGGGGTTGCAGGACTTTGGGAGAAACGTCCCACTAGATTGACTCCGCTGTGGACGGTGCTGATGGGTCCAGCTATACAAAGGATGCTGTAGCTCTGTTCCCTCTCGTTGTAGAAGGTCTCCTCAAAGAGAACGGGCACTGCGGCAGGCACCGGGAAGCCCTCTCCCAGCTTAACTAGACGGTCCTCAATGAGAACTTCCTACAGAAAGTTTAGTTAGTTAAATTAAAGTTCTTTAACAGCCATTTGAAGAAACGTTCAACAATGCGGGACAAAACAAAGCAATTGCATAAAGCGGTAAATTTGCTGATATGTGTAAATGGTGAAAGAGCCGATTATACAACATCCCGACTCCCCCTAACAAACGCAGCATCAGAAGCTGAGCTGATTACCATGTTTAAGCAGAAACTGGTGAACATGGCATGTGCAACATTTTCCTGTTCTCTTTGCTAGCTTGGTCTTTTCTTCTACAATGGGTGACTTTGCTCAGATGATAAAAGTCAGCAGTGCGGAGAGAGAGATGCAAATACTTGCCACTTTAACTCACCTTCCCACAGCAGGTCCTGTAGCCGCCATCTACTGCCTGCAGGATGTGGTCCTCAAAGCAGCCTGGTGGGAAGCAGCGCGTGTGAAGACTCCCACATCGTGGCACAAGGACCTGTAGTGGGACACATGACGGGCAACAGATGGATAAAACTGCCAATCGACACAACTGCAGCATCTACCTCGGAAAAGGACAGTGCGTCTGCTTGCGTGCGAGGGTGACAGCGCGATGCGGCACAACAGTTATTAATGCTTACAAACATTACCGACTGGTGCTTTGCTCATGGCGCTCCAGGAGCTGTCAGCCGCAAGCGGGACATGTGACGTCTCCCAACAGAACTACGGCAGCAAAGCACGTGAAGTGTGTATCAGTTGGAGAGAGCAAAGCTTGTACGTGTGTATCAAATGCACAAAGCAGAGCCACAGGGAATAGAACCTCCCGCTATAAGGAGCAGAACTGGAACAAATGAACAGAGAATAAGCTGCGCTCGCTGTATCACTTTGTAACGTTGCCTTCACATGTTGTTTACCAATAAGCTTGACTGCTATTTCAAGGTGTCTGGTTTCTCATGTTGCTGTTCCCTAGAATAAGAAATAAAATAACTAAATAACTTCTCTTTAAAGGGACTTTATAGTATTAGAATCAAGCTCCATGGGTAATTTATTACAACCTTTAGTGGTCATTTTAACAAAAACAAATGTTATTAAAAATAATTACAAATCCCAGTCATAATAATTAAACAACGCTGACATTACTAGATTGAAATTTCCATGGCCGAGGGAGACATTTACGCCTGTTGCTTGTGTGACAGCAACCTTTTGCATGAATAATCTTCATAATATTTTGCTTCACGTACACACGCCAACAGGGATGAATATGAGCTGTATTAAGTGTATTAGGGTGTGTTCACTAAAAAGAAAAGTGAATTCTTACAGTGTATATCTTCCAAACAGTGGCGGAGTATGACAGCGAATCATGCCCAAGCATGGATGCGTTACCAAAGCGGTTGATGATACACAATGATGGGGTGTTGAAAAACGAGGAGACTCTCTGGAACGGACAGATAATGTTCAGGCAAGCAGCGGTCTGCCCTGTAACTGCGTGTATGTGAAACCGTGGGCCACGCAGTGTCACACCAAGACAAGTCCGGCTTTTGCTGGAAAACACTCAATCGCACAAGTTACTGAGAGTTATCAAGTCCAGAACCAGTGGGCTCTTCAAAAATCATCCTTCGTCCAATGGCACTTGTATTATCTCAGCTATGTAAAGAAAAAAAGGAAATTAACTTCACAAAACCTCCACTATCCTCACAGCTTTATATTATACAGTGTTTGTGATGCAAAATGTGCCTGCTAGAGGCTTCTGTGCCCAGTGGTTTTTCTTGCAGGGACGGTCCAAGGAGCAACACCATCAACTCTACTAAATACTGAAAGAGCTCCTTCTCACAATGTCTGAGCTCCACTAGCGGCTTGTGGAACCTCAGGAGCACTCTGCAGAACAGATCCTCGTGTACAGTAGGTGTATTACAGCATTGTGATGAACCTGTTGAGCGCCGCAGGGTCTACAGTCAGCTGTAAGAGCAGTGTGCACCGTACAGGTTCAAGCACAAGGCCCAGGGAAGTGCCATGTGCTGTGCTCCTCACTGCAGGTCTTCCTGAAGTCCTGAGAGCCACAGATGTGCTGTGGAGGACAGGGTGTTGGTTCAGCCTGACCCTCCTTCATGTCATCTGCTCACTGTCGAGCCTGGGTCACTGAGCTGGTAGTTATGACAGTGGACCAACAGGTCGAAGCTTGAAACCCTGGGCAGGAACTGCCAAAGCCGAACCCAAAAGGGCAGCAGTGCTGCACTGTACAACTGGGTATCACCCCAGGTTACTTTGATGACAAGTGTCTTCAGAATAAACACATTAAGTACAGCACCGTGCACATCAGGTCATTTTGAACGAGATCTCAGCTGCTCTCGTGCCTCTGAAATATTGTAACCACTTGACTTTCAGCCTTCGTTTTACGTATGTGAATATATTGTATTTAGATTCCTCGGTGTACAGCTTTCGCCTCTCCTGCTGCAACCGAGCACTGTTTGTAAATGTAATTTTTAAAAAATCTAAACAAATAGAAAAATAATAAACAGCTTTTGTTATTTCTGCTTACAATGCCATTACGTTCTGCAACCCAGGAGCACAAGTCTGGCCTCTGTTTCCCCAGGGAGAGGTAGAAAGGGTTCTTCAGGACGTCTTCATCATACAGAGCCATGTGAAACAGGGACTGATGCTCCTGCAATGTGGACATACACATATTCAGACAACAAACACACAGTCCTTACACATCATCTCAGTGGCAGCAAGATCTGTTACAGCCTTCCCTTGCTGTCAAAAGTGTTTAATTTTATACACGTTTCAGAAGCGAACAGGTCATACTAACTGAACTAATGGTTTGCGGATTACTGCAGACATATCTAATAGGATCTGAGCTCAACAGGAAAGGAAAGAGGTAAGGTTCTCTCTCTCTCTCACACACACACACACACACACACACACACACACACACAACAAACAACTAACAAGTAAGATGAAAGAGAGGGGCCAAGCAACTTGTGACAATAAGAAAAGTAAGGGAGGGAGAATCTGCTCTACCTGGGCATGATATGGGGTCACGTCCCTTGTAGATAAAAGACGACCCAAGCCAGAACGTGGGAAAACAGAATGAGTGAACCCAGCCTCCTGCACTCCTGCTGCACTGCTTTCCCGACATGCAGAAACACACACTCAAGAAATTCAACCGAAAAGCATATTCTGTTCTTAAAATTTGCACTTACAGTGCTGCAGTTCGTACTGCAGAGGACAGCTGTCATTATTATTTAATCATTTCGCTGACACTTTTGCTTACAACTATTTACTGACTTGTACAACTAATTTTTACTCGAGGTACTCACAGTAAGCAGACATCAGGTGACGTAGCGGTTTGAGCTGTTACTTTGCACTCAGCGGACTCATGTCTGCTGCTGTAATACAGTTGAACAAAGTACTTACCCAAAACTGATAGAGTACAAATTACCACGCTGTGGGTAAGCACTGAAAGCAGCTTAGTGTACAAAGGTCACACCGCAGATTGTTCTGAAGAAAAAGTGCCTCCTAAACAAACAGATGCAAACAGGTGGGATTCAAACATCCAGCCCTGAGAGGGGACAGTTGGGAAAACCGTGGAACCATCTGCTCCCCCAGTGGGATTCAGGCATAACAAAGCCTCTCCTGATGTGTTCGCAAACACAAAAATTCAGGGTGCAAAAAAAAAAAAAAAAATTCAGCCAACAAGCAGAAAATGTGTTTATGAGTCCAGACAGCTTACTGAACTCAGGTGCGAAGAGGCCCCAGGCGAAAGGCCTAAAGATCGCTGTTCCACACAATGACTGAAACCAAGCATTTGAATCAAACTGGTGTCACATGCTGAAATTTCTGCCGCTCACATGTGGGGTGTGTTCCGTCATATCTTATCATAACTGTCACCTTAGGCCACAGCAGGATGTCAAGCAGAAACGCTCGATGCGTTTTCCTCACATTTCTTACATATTTCACAAATGGAGTAATAGGCAGGAACTTACCAAACACAACAGTATTGTTCAAAGTTGAAAGATTAGAAGAATTTGAGAGCTTTAAAGTCCTAAAGCAATAACTGAAAATCAATGCGGACAGCGGCAGACTCGCACACGTACACTTTAAAAATGCACTGTATTTTTACAGTATTTACTCACTTGTTGTAGCTGACTCAAGAGGATTAGGTATGTTCACAATAATATAATTTCACAGAATCAAAAATCACTTTCAAGACTGGATGGGGAACACAATTTGCTTGCACTGAAATACTGCTGCGCCACTGGAAGGACCCCCCACTCCCAGCAAAGCAAGGCACGAGACACCGCCCGTCCAGCCTTCCCTCACGGCTGTCAGGGGGATGTTTGACTGCAGCCCTTGGGAATGCACCATGTGATGTGAGACAGCTGCTAAGGGCAGAGCAGTCCGGGGTCCTCACACTCATGACTTGTGTGTGTGTGTGGGTCAGCCCACAGCAAATTTTATCTGTGAAATCATTTTTCAGGAAAGCAGCTGATGCACCACAGGCCACAGACAGAAATCCTTTTTATCCAGACAAAGAAAAGGCAATTAAGAATCTTCATTTTTTTCTGTACAGTTTTTCAAAACTCAAACTGTTACAGCGAGACAGCAGGCAAAGCAGGAAGAGATTTTCACATTACCGCTCCAGCTCATCTGCCGCTCTGCTCCACCTTTGTTCAAAAGGTCCAAAATCAAAAGCCCGAAGCTTCTCGGTTCTGATTCGGATGCGGCAGAAAAATCTCCCAGTCTCACCAAGAACTGCTGAATCCCTCTCAACATTCCAGAAAGGTCTCAAAATACACCTCTTTCCGACTCACTTCTCTCTCGATCTCCTGTCAGCTCCATAAACATTCACATTTTCTGCTCAAAAAATATTCCTCATCCAATGTGTATACAGCTGTCCTTGTAATGTGTGCAGGCAGAAACAGTGCTGCTGGACTACAGTGACTGTAGTGACAGTGACTGACAATCGCCTGTCTGTAGATGCATTTCTCTGTTACTTATGCACTTTTCTTTACCGACTTTATGTCACTTTGGACAAAAAGGGTCTACTAGATTTTAATCAACCTATTATATCACTTTACAGTTACTGGAGACCTAAATTCTTCAGGGAGAAGGAAAATTTCCATTTCATTAGAACTAACAAATGTAAATGTTACAAGTGTACGCCTGGGAACATGTATTAAAACACGAACAACAGCCGTAAGAATCTTTTTCGCTATTCATCTCAGACCTGGTAGACAGGTGAAGCAAGACTTGAAACGATGGTTGAATGTTCCATTGCTGATGGTCAGCTCGCATCAATGACCTGAAATCGAATATTTCTTCCAAAGTCCGCTGTTTATTTAGATTAATTTTTTTGCTGCTATTCAACCCTGATTTCTTCCTTCGTTTGGAGCAAAAAAGTCCTTCAAAAATGTAGATCATTTCTTCAAAGACCAAAACACATAATAGCTTTGGCACTACCAAACCTTCGGTTTTACTATCGGACTGTGAATATTCACTGCATTAGCTGCTGGAGCAAGAACCATCTACAAGAACCTGGGCCACCCTGGGTGAATCCCGAAGCTTGTTGAAGCTGTAAACAAATGTCATTCTGGCACTGGCATGTGCCCCTCTTGCTCTATCAACTGTCCATTACAGCTCCAACCCAGCACTAACTGCCATCCTTAAAATTTGGGCTCAGTTCAGAAGATAATTCAGTTTCCAGTCATTTTCCCCACATTTTCCAGTTGCTATGAACACCACCTTTCCCTCTTGTTTCTTAGAATCCACATTTTATACCTGGCATCTTAGGGGACTGAGGTCTCTCAGCAATTTGTTTACTGACTCTTGTTTTGCCTCCTTCGATCAGCTATCTGGCAAATTTACCATCTAAAAATGCCATTTTAACCAGTGCTTGGAACTGTAACATTTCGTTAAGAATTTACCCCCCCCCCCACTTTCCTACGGCTCCTCATGCGGTTCTGTTTGATTTTGTTTTTGCATTAGACTCTACTAGGAATGGAGCCATTTCTGTAATATACAATGACTCACACACATTACACATGCCCTCCTTCACTGTTTTTGGAGTTGCCTGGTAAGAAGGTCTCCAATTTACCCTCTCGAATCAAGACTGGTCAGCTGCTCTCAGTCGGATACATATCTCCTCTACCTGTGGGCATCATAAATTGATCCAGTTCAAGGTGGTGCACTGCCTGCACATGGCTACAGCCCAACTGGCTAGGATTCACCCAGATCTAGACTCTTCATGTGACAGATGCAACCAAATCCTGGCCTCTCCAGGGCATACTTTCTGAGCCTGTCCTGAATAAACCTTCTTTTGGTCCTAAGCATTTCACACACTTTATGGTGACTATTCGTCACCTCCTGAAGGGATGACGGTGACGAATAGTCACCATAACCTAAGCACCTTTGCATCTTTACTGGCTTGTCACCTAATTTTAAAATGTTGGAAATATAGTGCCCCCCTTTCCTATGCCCACTGGGTCAGAGACCTGATGCAACAATTTTCAAAACTGGACAAGACACATATTGCAGGGCTCCTCTGCAGAATTTTCCAGTGTTTCTTATTAATTGTTACTCCATTTTATTTATTTCTTTGTTCATCTACCTAGCTATCTATTTCAATTCCTTCATCGGGGGGCAGGAGGGTTGGGGATGGTTTTTGTATAATATGAGGTCATGCACTGTGGTTTCTGTATTGCACAATGTCTAAAATAAATTTTTAAAATATGAGTAATGTTTCACAGCAAAGAGGTCAACATCAAAGCAGCATTCAGCCTTTTCCGAAAAGCTTTGCGGCCAAGATAAAACCGATTTTGTTCCAAGCTACACCTCTGCGAACGCGGACGTGTGGCGACTGCCGGCCTCATGCGATCAGACAGAGCGGGAGGTGCCACCGTGTGCGGTCAGCCGGAGCGAAGGACAAGCCACAGTCGCCATGCGCTGCCAAAGGGCATCCTGGTTCCCTAGCAACAAAACCGCTGCAACATTTCTACATTTTCATCACAGATGAATGATTCTCACTGCTAGGTGGTTAGATTAAGATCCCCTCCCCCCATTTGTCTCCGTAATGATCTTTGAAATAGGTTCCTGGTTCAAATCCCAGATGATGCTGTAATACCCTCAGTCAAGGTACATACAGCAACTCAAGGGTCAGTGTAAGAATACCCTGCTGTGTCAATTACTGTAGAAAAGTAACATGAAGTAGTGGGCAAAGTTGGTGGCCCAGTAAAGAAAACACGTGTCTCCTAGATCAGAGCATCTCAAAACAAGGGTCATGTGTTCCTCTGCGAACCAAATCTCATTATTACAGCATTTCTGCCAGATCTTACATAGAGCACGACCCCTGCAACAAAGTACAACGTGGTAAACAAGCCTCGGTCCAGCAAATTGAGTAGCGCAGCATTACTTACTTACTGTAACGCTGTGGGTAACTTGTACCAATTAGACAAAATTGAGAGGATAAAGATAAAAGTAATTTAGTAGAAAAACACTTATTTACACAGGAATGTTTTAAAGACAGTTCAACTGTGCACAGCTTAGTTTAAATATTCATATTCTTACTTTTTTACTTTTGAAAAAATTAAGTCAGTGAGTGACACTGGACTGGCTGGAAGTCATGATTTAGTTTTATACTTTATGCACTTTCTCTATCACACACTCACACAAACACACCTGAGGAGCAATTTCTGCAAACTAATAACAATAATAACAATTTCGTAGGAAAGGATGAGGTGTTATAATGGAATTTGGAAAGCTCGCGTTCCTGAAGAGTGGTATTAACACGTCAGTTTTAACACATTCGACTCGAGCGCCGCTGTGTGTGTAAATTCACTGCACTAAACCTGCCCGCCGCTTGACAGTTAAACTTGCACTCTTTAACACAAGAAACAAAGTTGGAGAAGAGTCTGAAGGTCGTATCTGTAAGTGAACAACCGACGCCGGGCCTCAGGCACCACCTGCACCGTCTGCACTGAGTGGGGGGAAAAAAAAAGCCCGCGCTCTGGACACTCACCCGTGTGGCCGCGCGCGCCGGAGACGTGTCGCGCACCGCGCACTGCTTCCCTCCGCCGAAATCGAGCGAGCTTCGAGGCGCCTCCATTCCGCGGCGGCGCCCTACACTTCCAGAGCGACTATGAAAGGGGCGGGGATTGCGCCAGAGTGACGTAAAGACAGCCAATGGAATCCGACATTCAAATTAGTATCGTGATATCTACCAACCAGAAGAAGGTGTAATCCTCCCTCCCATACGATTGACAGGGGAGATGTGCGCTTTTCTCCCCGCTTTGTGTGCGCATGTGAGTGCGCCGGAGCGCTCGGCGCTATTTAAACCCCATGTTGGAGCATCTCGAGCGGATGGTCCTTCTGGCTGGAGAGAGGCGGCAGCACGTCCTCTTCCTTCTCCAGCAGCCATCACCTCATTCACATCAGTGGGTTCGTCTTCGCACAAACAATCCTGCTCTGCGCAGCGCGGTAAAAAAAGGACCGTTTCATCACCCTACAATCGGATTAAATCCTGCGGGGGGGAAGCACACAATCAAGAAATTGTGCTGCAGATTTTCCAGCACCGTGGGGTAAGGAATCAGTACAGCTACCACTTTGGAGGGGCTCTGGCCAACACCTGCCTGTCAGTGCACTGATGGACATGTTGACAGGTATGCTGCATGCTTTCTGATACAGACTAGCAGCAGTGATTTCATCTGGCATTTAATTCATCTGATGGCGGCATGCTTTCATCCCGACTAATCTGGAAGGGGAACCCGAGCGAGTAAAGCAGGTTACTGGGGCCATTCGGGACTAAGCCAAGCTGCACGGGGAGGCTGGGTGGACAGGGATCCACCGAGGTGAGCTGCTTTCGAATGTAGGGGCACCTGGATGTAAAGACGGTGATCCGGAACGAGAGAGGCCGAGCCCACCGGGTTGTGCATCTCACCCATCCTCTCAAACATCTCATCAGTTTTTGGAGGTACAAAGCAACAGAAAGAGGAAAACATGGGGAAAGAGGAATGTAAGACCATGTTAGATGCGCTGAACAGGGTGACTGCCTGTTACAGGCATCTAGTCATCACCCTGGGCAGCACCTCAGACTCGCAGAACTTGCGCGAAGAGCTGAGAAAGACCCGTAAGAAAGCCCAGGAACTGGCGGCAGCCAACCGGACCAAGCTGACGGCTCTGCTCAAGGACAAGAGCATCAGCAAGGAGGACCGTTCTGAGTACGAGCGCCTATGGGTGCTCTTCACCAGCAGCATGGAGCTCCTGGATGTGGATATGAAGAGGTCCCTAGAAATAGGGCAGGATTTCCCATTGCAGGTGCCGACCCGCCACCTCATCCAGACCGGCATGAGCGGGAGCACCACAACTGTTGCCGCCCGGGCCATGAGTGTGCAGAACATGAAGTACGAGGCTGACAGCAACATCGACACGGCCGACCTGAAGGAGCTGGAGGCTGAAATAGCCCAAGTTGTTCAGATGATGGAAGAAATGGAGATGAAGGTCCAGGTGGCGCCGTGGGCTGTGGAGGCCAAGCAGGAGGCAGGAGCTGAGCTCAAGTCCACAGTCAGCGTGGGCAATTCTTCTGTCGGTGTGATTTCAATCTGTGAAGAAGAGCCTAAGGAAATGGACAGTGAAGCTGGCCTCAAGAAGGTCTTTGCAGGGATCATTTTCACAGCCATCATTCTCATGGCAGGAATTCTAGCCTTTTGTGTCATTAAACTTTCCTGAGCTTAGTTTGCCACCCAATTGCATCCCAGTCCATTCAGCTGCGTTGTAACTGACAGTGTGCAGTGCAGGATTCATAGATCATGAGCTGCATGCACTGGAACCACACTCACTCCAGTGCTCTTTCCTACAGACTGAGGGCATTTACTTACTGTGTGTTCATGCCATGGTGTTTGCTCCTCAAAGGAGCATAAAGGGCTTTCAGTTATTCTAGGTAAGAAGAATTAAATACACTCTAGCATGTAGCCTATAGCTGTTTCCCAAATGCTGTTGTTTCTTTTGCAAACATGTAATGCGGGGAATGATCAGATTAGTGTCTGCATTTTCTTTAAACACCCAGATTATCATTCTTTATTTAGCTGATGCCTTTGTCCAAGGTGACTTGAAGTGTTAAACTTACACTGATCTACCCAATTATATAGGGGGGTAATTTTTACTGTATCGGTTCAGGGTAAGTACCTTAATCGAGGGTACTACAGCAGAAGGGGGTTCAACCCTGGGACAGTCAGATTGCAAGGTGACAACCCTAAACACACCAGCTGCTGCACTGCTGATGATGGATAAGTTGAGCCAGGTTGCTGCTTTGGCTCCTTTAGTGGAGGCTGGGAATGGTGGTGTGCCTGTAGGGATTCATCTGTGTTGGGAAGAGGTTGTGACAGAGGATAGTACACCATAGATTGTCATCGTTGCCTGTTGCAGTATTGAATTTATTAGCCAAAAAGACATGTCAGTTGTTGTACCTTTTATAATTTTACAGCTTCTTTACATTTCAAGAGTACCAGTGTAACAGGGACCATCACTTGACAGCCATATGCACCCAAGAGCTTGCAGTGTGCTGTTATGCAAGTTGTACACAATGTTTGTGCGCACTAAGAACTCCGAAGAGGATTTTCACTCATATAAAGCTTATCCTTATTTTCACTATTTATTATGATAAATATACTTATGTATACAACAGTTTAATCGTAAACATAAGGATCTCTTGGCTTGAATCAGCATGTGGGTTTGACTGTCCTAAGAACAGGAAAAGGCAGTGGAGGAGATAACTGTGCATTAGGAAGCGGAAAATATTTTAAAGCAATGGACCAACATGAAATATGCATGGTTAGAAGGCATGCTATTATGTAACTACTGGGACTTAACACAAATGAATTTAAAGTCTTCTTCTGAACTTTGCCTCGTATGTCCATGTCACACTCGGCATAACCATAAATCTCAATAAAAATGTCAACTGGCACTTACTTCTCCATATGCTTGTGTTCAAGCGTGATCACCTGTCGGTCTGCTAAGGTAGGGATTAGGACATTGTGGTACTTAAAGGGTTAGAATAAGGACAGGAGGCAGGACGTGCAACAGCCTCCCATCCAACTCCTATCGCAGGCTTACCACAGAGAAGATGTAAGAGGGTAAAGAAAAACTCAAGAAGCCAAAAGGTCAAGCGAGAGGCTGTCAAACAGGCATCGGCTGATCCCGCCTGAAGGGACAGAGATAGCCGAGACAACGCTGCCAAGGTGATGCCTGTCCATGCAGGTGGACTGCCATAAAAGGCCAGAGATTTCCTTCCCTCTTTTCCACACATGTTCAGGCAGATCAGCTACCACAGTGGCTGCAGTCAGAGCCAGGAGAGAGAAGTTGCTCAGTATCAATCCAACATGCACATAATTTAAATTGTTGCAAGACTGATGTCATTGTTCAGTTTGAACACATTCATTTAGCTTATGCTTTTCTCCAAACCGCCTTACAATGTTAGGATACCTACAATTATTTATCCATTTGTGTAGCTGGGTAGTTTTTACTGGAGCAATTTTAGGGTGACTACTTTGCTCAAGAGTGCTACAGCCAGAGGTGAGATTTGAACCTGTAACCCTTGGGTCCAAAGGTAGCAGCTTTAACCACTACCACTGTCCCATCAATGAACAAATTCACTTTTTCATTCTTTAAATCATTACTTCTCTCCACATTGGCTTAAAAGAGTATGTTTACACCGTAAGGTATTTACAGTGCTTTACCTATTTATACAGAAGGGTAATACTTACTGTATCAATTCAGGGTTAGTGCCTTCCTTCGTCAATGGTACTACAGCAGGAGGGAGGATTTGAACCCATGCTCTTTAATTAGGTGTCGACTCCAATCGCTGCCCCAGGTAGTTTAGTTTTACGTTTCCTTATTTGTAACCAATGAGGTAAACGTAAGGATATTGAAAAGCATGCTGAGCGCTGTAAAATATTCACGCTCTGCAGTGGCACTTTGGCTATATGCACATTTGTCTTCCATCATCAACACCTTGTTTTCATCAGCTGACTGCTGCCAGAAGGGAAGCACATTCAATGCATGGTGCAGTGCTGCAACCTTCCCAGCACACGTACTACATCAGCGTCTGTCCAGCCCTGATCCGGAGTTGACTTCGGGGGGGGGGGGGGGTTGGAGGGATGCAGGAAAAAGACAATTCTGAAGCAAATGGTACCTTTTTCTGCTGACATCCACACCTTCCCCTTTGAAAGTGACATGATATTTGTATAAGTTTCTTGCTAAACAAAAGTCAAAATACAGCAGCTGTGCTTCTGACACGGTGAAAAGTGTCAGATACTGATAAATGCAATGAATTCACTTAAAACAGATCTTGGCACTTAGCAGCATGGCTACACAGCAGGTAGCACTGGTGCCTCACAGTGCCTGGACTGAAGGTTCAGACATAGATTTGAATCCAGCTCAGTCTGTGGGCAGTTTGAAGGTTCTCCCCATGCTCATGTAGGTTTCCTCCCACAGTACAAAGACACGTTTCAGGTGGAGTGGGGACTCCAAAATTGTCGTGTATGTCAGGATGTATTCGTATTCTGTCCTGGGTGTACCCTGCCTCATGCTCTATGTCAGCAGCATAGTCTCTGGAACACTGCAACCCTACATCAGACAAGTAGTTAACAAATGGCAATCTCAGCATTCATACATGTTATCATTGAAAATGTGCTAGAGTGACCAGGCAAACACCTCAAAATTAGTTTACTGTTCAATAAAATTTTGTGTAGAAGTTTTTCAAGCTGGGATATGCTGGGATTTACAGTGAATGAATGACTAGTGTAATCAACAATGTAAGCCAAACAAGTCACTGTTGTTGCTATAAAACACAGGAACTACAGAAATCCCTCAGCTGAGGTCACTTTAATACTTCTATGATGAGAGTCATTTAATCGTTCATTTGAGCACATTTAATTAGAAGCTCAGCTGGAAAAAGTCAAAATATGCAGGGTTGAAAACCCCAGAGACAAAGCATTCCCACTGGCTTTCATGACTCCAATAAACAAAAACAAGGTGAAATTAGACAAACCTTTAAATGAAGACCCTCTGTGACACACACTCCTGGCCTAAGCTGCTGTATTCATGTGTTTCTGCTCAGGAGGCAGATGGTCATTAGCTCTTAAGTAGGTAGCATGCAATGCATTTTCATCTGCACTGCCATGGTTACCATCCAAAGTGTCTACAGAAATTACCGCATACGATACTGAGCAATTTCTTAATAATTACCAGCGTAAGGGGACTGGGGAAAGGGTATATACATATCAAAATGTATGCAATTCATCAGAGGCAGAAGCATATGTGAACAAACTATTAGTTATGTTAAAATTCCAAACCACCTGGAAGGATAAGAACCTGTTGCAATAACCATCGTTTCACGCCATTAAATGTAGCATAAAATGTTTAACATTACTTTATTTTGTTTTTGAATTGTACAACTTAAGCACCAATACAAACTTTTAGCAAATAATGTGCTGTCATGCTCTCCGCTGGCAACAAAAGCCATAACTTGTCTTCATTGACACTTAATCTGCGATATACAATATGGTTCTATATATTTGCTGCTGTATGGAACCAAACCATTTATTTAGCAAAAAATAAGTTCTTAAATTCTCAGTCCAGTAGATTCCAATGAGCATTTCTCCAGCCTTATAATTATTTGTTTGAAATGAGTAAACTGATGATTATAATACAGAATGGTTATGTGCTAGGATGACCACCTTTTTGTGCGATATTAATAAAAGTTGCAAAAAGTTGACAAGATCTCAGAACACAGGAGATGAACTTTGAACATCGCTCTTTCAGTACAATTTGTTTCAGAACCATATGAAATCTTGGGGGAAGAAAATTCTGAATTGTCCCTTATGATTTTTACATAACATTAATGTTAAATATATGCTACAGCACAATTTTGCAACAATCGTGTTGTAGTTAAATACAACAACCTCGGACATTTATATGAGTACAAACACATACTGCAAATGTTTCTATACAGCAATGACTATTTACAGCCATACAGTTTTGACAATTATGCAGAATACAATACATTGAACAAAGGTAAATGCTCATTTCCCCTCTCCGATAACACAACTATACAGGGATTTCCTGAAGAAAAACTTGTATTTTCTCAGACTGCTCACTTTCAGCACTTACATTTTGACATTACTTATCCTGAAAGTAATCTGCATCTCAGTATTAAACTAAAAAGGAACCACAGACCAATCAAAAACCATGTGCACAGAACAGAGTAGTTAAATGTTTACAAATATGGGTTACTGACATAACCAGTAATAGACTGCTGGTAATACGACTAAGCAAAATAGGAAACCAACCAACCAACTGCCTACAACCGCTTGTCCTGAGGGGGGTCGCGGTGAGCCGGAGCCTTACCCAGCAACACAGGGCGCAAGACTGAATAGGGAGGGGACACATCCCGGACGGGACATCAATCCGCCGCAAGGCACCCCAAGCTGGGCTTGAACCCCAGACCATAATAGGTAAAGTATTAAAATACAAGTGTACATTTTAATGATACAACCAAAAAGAATTCAGCACAACCTATTGCTGGTTAAGACCATCTAAAGCGCACATCAAATGTTTTTGGAGGAAAAACATCAGGAAGCATGTGGTTAATAACGATGGTTAATAAACAAATAGGAAAGGCTGGGCTAGATTCCCAACTTTATTCACAGGTAAAATATTTACTTCTAAGTGGCAAGCACTACATTTTCATGAAGGTATTAAACTGGTGGCAATTCAAAACTTAAATTTAGGATACAACATAATTTCAAACTTTATGCAATAGGAAATCTGCTGAAGGGAGATGATAGAACGCATTTTGTGTGCCAGTCACACCGAGAAGTTAGACAAGGAAAAAACGAAACTCTGAAATACCAAGGAATTAAGAGTCGCTGTCGCTGTCAGAAGCACTCTCACTCCCAGGGATACTGTAGCGTCCCTCCTCTCCAGGGTCTTCCAAGAAGCAGAGACCTAAACAACACAGCACCCTTAGCCCCCTGCTACATTATTCACCATCGCTTTAATAAATTATAGACATGTTACTCACAACTGCTGTGACATATCAAATGGAATGCAGTTTGAATGCTTGTGGGAAGGACATAAACATACAACATAAATGACATCCACATTGCCATGTCATACCACTGCCAGGGTTTTCAGCTTCTTCCTCAAGGTGGTCAAAGTCCAAGCTCACAAATACACTCTAAAGAAGTAAATTAAAAGAGAAGGTATTGAAAAATGTAGAATTTAGTCATACAGCACTTTTCAACAAAATTACAAATGCATACATCTCAAAAGTAGTACATATAGCTTAGGGATTTTAAAAAAAAATCTGAACTAGTCTCCAGTTATTCTATAAATGAGCTAAAGGTTAAAACATAAAAGGAAAATAAATATCCTCCAAAGCAGCGGGAGAACAGGACTGTCACCTTTTGCTTAAGCAGCATTTTCCAAAAGCCTTTCTCGGCTTTCATCAACTTTATCACTGGCGTGCTGCACTTCATGCTCCAGGTGGACTTCTCTGGAATGATCCCGTTATGCAGCTCCAGGTCTGCGTGGTAATGCCTGTCATTAACTGTGCCGCTGCAAAAGGAGTCAGCAGCAGTTAACTTTGACACCATGATTTAACCTCAACTCCCAGCACAATTATTCAGAAGATTATTCAGTTTCTTTGGTCCACAATGGCAGTAGTGATGACTCATTAGGTCTGTACATACAGAGGTGCTTGAGATGAACTACATGTGCTTCCACAAGCATATGAGTACATGGAGAAGCAGAGGGTAGTGCTTATCCCTTAGAGATCCTCAATCTAGCTCAGTCTATGAAGTTCACATGGGTTTCCTCTCACAGTACAAAGGCAAATATGGAAGAAAAGAAGACTAAACCATTATGGTCCTTTATTGACCAAAATGGATCAAGTGCTCTCATAAGCACCCCAACTGCCCACATAAAAACCTGTTTATATTTCAGTTTCCAGTATTTCTAAACCATTTCCTGATATTGAAGAGAAAAAAAAAGGTGAAGCCTATTTCAACACTTCAAACATACCTATACAGAACTCTGTGAGGGAAAAATTCACATGTCTGTCCCACAGGGTCAACAAGTTTGATGGTCAATGTAACAGAATCTTCTCTTTGAAACCATTTTATCAGAGGGTGGAACCTGGAGGAGAATGAAAATTGGTTTCAGTTCAGTACTTATGATTGGTCAAATCAATATCTAAGACTACACAGGAGCAAAGCATAAAAAAATCCATTTTATTATTTTAATGGCACCCATCTTAGTAACAAAACAAAAAAAAAAAGGACATACCTTTGTGTAAAAACATCATTAACAGCAATGGAGCCTAATGACAGTGAGAGAGCAATCAGATTTAATTCATAAACTGACAAAATTTGCAGAGTACAGGAGCATTTTCAGAGACATACCGTGACCATCTGACGTGCAGTACTTCAGTGGCAAAAGCCTGTATGAAGGCAGAACTTGATTTATACTAATTCTCAGCACCAATGTGAAAATGCAATTTGTCAGCACATATTACTGGCACTACCAGATAGAAAACTGCAAAACATTCTGAACAAAACAGGCAGGAAAACACTGATATATGTATTATAGAATCTTTACAATTATTTCTTTTCAGCAGTGGTCTGCACACTTACCCTAGAACCTGTGCATGCTCCTCTTTCATGTGGATGGCTACAGAATGGACAGATGACTGTACTGCCAGCTCATCCTTCACAGATGCTTCAAGGTATTCAATTTCGGTCTCCACCATCTTCTCGGGAAGAGGATGTGGCCTGCTCTGTAGAGTGTCTCTAAAACCACTAAGGACAGTGATGGCTGTATCCTTACTGGACAAACTAGCATGCAGATCCTTCTCTGGGGCTTCTGATGGGACAAGACAACCTTTTTCTTCCACAGCTGCATTTTCCCACTCATCTCTCAAAATTTGTGCAGCTGTCTCCTGTCTGGACTGAAAGTTCTTTGCAGAAACCACCTGGTCTGCCAGGCCTTCATCTTCTGCCTTCACCCTTATTTCCAGAATTTGCTCAAGGGCCTTGGGCCTACTGAATAATAGATATAACAAAAATTGCTGTAAAACATGATCAAACTTACAAAAGAAGTGCTTTGATATCATTACATAGTGACTCAAAGTTGTCATGAGGAATGGCAGTACAGAGAGTACAAGGGTTCCCCCCCAGTGTCTCTGCTCTCTGTACTCAGAAAATCACACGTTATATTTCTCTGCATATTGTTTATCATTTTGGACAAAGGCATCTCTCAAAAGGGGGACATGAATAGGAATCCACAATAACCAGTTTATGTATTATTAGATTTACCATTAGACTACTTGTATACAGCAGTGGCACAGAATAGCACTGTGACATAACACGCAGCTTGGTTCATGTGCAGTTTGCACATTCTCCTTGTGATCACATGGCTGTCCTCCAGGTGCTCTAGTTTCCTCAAAAAGCCCAAAGATGTGTTTCAAGTGGACTGGCAACTAAACTGTCCTTCGAGTTCGAGTGAGAATGTGTGTGTGTGTGTGTCATTGCTCTGTGATGGAATGGCATTCTGTGCAGGGTGTACCCTGCCTCACATCCTGTATTTCTGGGATAGGCTCTAGGCAACCACAACCCTGCGCTGGACAAGAGGTTATTGATAATGGACAGCCCATAAATAATCCTGCATTGCAGAGGTTGAGTTAAACGGCTGAAGAGAAATATCAGCATCGACTACATCTAAATTAATATTTTTCACAATTCAATGAAAACTGAATCCATTTAAAAATTAGATTTAAAAAAAAAAAAAAAAACACGTTTACTGAAGTGTCAACCAGAATCAGGTGCTGAAATACTGGTTCCAAGAACTGAGAGATAAGGACAGAGTGCCTATGACTCACATCGTACAAGGGATCTTCTCCACATCAGCCCTCTGACAGAGTTCTCTCAGCAGCACCACATGTTGAGGGTTGTTAGTGCCCATCCCTGTGGCCAGTATCTCTGAGTGGATGTCATATTCATTGATGGTGGTCTTCAGTCCAGGCATAGAGGTGATTCGCACCTTTTATCAGATGGGAACAAAGTCCAGAAATAAGGTGTGGATAGGAATATCACCTCACTCCGTTTTATAATTAAGGTTCAGTTCTTTCCTATTTTTAAAGAAACAAGAACTTGAGAAAAAAAATTGTACATTTCAAGCGCAGCACAGACTGCAGCCTACCATGGGATCCACCCAGACTGTGTTCCCCAGACAAAGCACAATTTTGCCTTGATGTTGCACACCTTTAATTTTCTGACTGATGTGCCAGCTGACCTGTTCAGAGTATAAATATATCATGGCTAAATTAATTTTTACAACAATTCAGCATTACAACTCACAATTCAGTCCTTTCCCAATGACGTGTTCACATGACATGGCCTTTGTGTACAGTATAATGGTATTAGTCACATAGAGACCTTAGGATTCCAGTCCACCTCTCCATCGATAGGCTGGACTCTGCACACAATGATTTCCACAGCCTGTGGTGGCAGGATCTGGAATTGGCTGGGCAGAATTAGCAACTGGTGGGCTTTCACCTCTTTCTGGTGGCCCTCATCCAAAAAGCAGACAAGCACGCTGTAGAAGAGCCTCTCTCCCCTCTCCATCACAGCCTGCACCCGAACCCTGCCAGGACAGGGTGCACAGCATTGCAGTAACATTCTCCAGATAAGAAAAGAAATAACCATGCCAGCAGGGCCACTGAAGTATTGAAAATGTTCAATAAATATCAGTGCCACATACACACAGATGAACAAAAAGACAAGTCTATAGAGAAACATTCAAATACACTTCTTTCAGAGAAAAAACATTTCATACATGAGCAATAAAATGTTTTCCTCAGCAAAATTAGAGAATAGAACAGTCTGAGAATATTCATACAAACATAATGGCATTAATTCTCAACCAGTCCAAAGGATGGGTCAAACTGTTCCAAGAAATACTGAACATGAAAGAGTAGAAATAGTTTCTGCACCACAAATCAAACAGTATCTTTAAGGTTATTTAATGTATACTTAGGGTTAATGTATATTTATGACTAAAAAGAAAAGTAATAGTTTACTTCTGTACCTTAAATAGTGGACAGCCAACATCCATATTCTGCATAAAAGCTATTTACCTGTGATAGACATCCTCTTCCTGTAATGCATAAATCCCTCCCTCTACAACTTTGGTGGCATGAAGCCTCTCAATGGCATAGTGCTCAGCCATCTGCGCTGCAAGGCTGTTGTACCCGTCTTTTTTTCCACTAACTAAGCGGCCATAATAACAAGAAGCATTCTTGATGTAGAGTGGTAGGATCTGTAAACATTGGGTTAAATCAGGACAGATGGTTACTTTTCCTTTAAATCCTAAACCTATAGTTCAACACCTTCACAGACTTTCTAAATCTATACTGACCTCTTGTTTGGTTGAGAGACTGAAAGGCTGTACAATGAAAATGCTGATAAAGTGAACTCATAATGGCTCACCGTTATGGTTCTGGAGTTAATGTGCTGTGGAGCATCCTGCACAGGGTCAACGGTGTGTCGGTCTGGACATACTCTGCAATCTCTGTAATACAGAATGACTAATGACTAACTCGAAAAGTGGATGCCAACTGACTGAAGGGTGAAGATTTTTCTAAAACCAAGATATAAGACACTGCTGCTTGGGGGGGAAAATGTACTGCACAAACTTAAAATGCACATCCTACTGCCTAACTTGAGAATTCTGCATATTGCTGTTTACATACTGAGTCTGTGTTACTCTCTTTCAACAGTTTATATACTTATATTCAGCCTCAAGTCTTTTTGAAAGACCCCTTCAAACATCTCATTCGCAGTTTCTTTTCATTGCAGGATCTGCACCATATTGCACCAGAACTCCACCTGCAGAACCCAAAGCTCTTGAGGTGGCTACAGAGTGGTCGTTGTGCCTTCTGCTTCTCCTTGGCTTGCATTACACCCTTGGCAAAATCCTGGAGCTCATGGGGTATAACGGCATTTGCGCGTTCCATGTAGCGCAGGATCCCGTTGATGTGACTGGCGTTGTATTCCGAAAGCAACAGCACAGACTTGGCCGAGTGGGACAACTTCTCTGCACGGTCCTGCCATCAGCAAGTTAAAGTGAGCCAAATCTACACAGAGTAAAGCAGCCAGCAGCAAAAGCAGCAGAGGGCTTTAAGATGCTGTCAAAACCTGTAGATAAAATATCCACTGGGAAGTCCTAGAACTTGTTCAATATCTGGTTTACTGCACCTTGTCTGACAGATTCCCGAAGTTCTTTGACATGTAGAAAAGACGTTGTCCAAACTGCTTGGGGGTGCTTGGAAAACCATAATGCACAATGCAGGTCGCATCCTGAATGTCAAGTGCCTTCACACAGTGATTGGTGGTAACTGGTAAGTAGAGTTAGAGGAATACATACAAATACATCCTTCCAGCTTTACTGAAAAATTCACAGATTGAGAAAGCATAAAACACTTGTATAAAAAAAAAAGTGCCAAAATATCTAAGCAACCAAAGTTGTATTTTCCCAAGAGTAACAAATGCTTGAATGTAATTACCCAAAACAATATGAGTGCCTGGATCATTTACTTTCCTCCACTGATCTATGATAACGTCAAACTGGTAAATGAGCTTCTCATGAAGCTTCCAGGCGAACAGTCCTCTGCTGCTCACTGCCTGAAAGAAGCAAAGTTAAATGCGTCATGACACAAGCAAACCACTATTTGTAAAGATACCAGGCTTAACACACGTTCAAACTAAACCTCAAGAATGCTGGCAACTGACAAGGAGAGTGCCGGAGTATGTAGAGGATGGCAGCACCCCCACCAGCAAACAACAAAAATTACCTACAGTACCCAGACTGCACAAATTTCACTTCTGATCGTTGTATATCAAAACTTCAGTACATTGATTCAGTATTCCACCCCACCGCAACCCCAAACTTGATGGAACTCTGCTTCACGTGCAGTAAACATGGGTTACACCTATATATTTTTAGAAACTGACACCCACTCCAGGATAGTGTGCTGAGCAAGCAGTGGAAAAACAAATAAAATAAATGTCTTTAGAGTCATTTCTTAGGAGAAAAGCAATCGCAGCTGTAATGGCTTTTATGATATCCTGTCAGAGCAAGATCATTCAAGATGACAGAAGTCACTAAATGGCACAGTTTAAAAAGGTGGTGGTGGGGGGGGGGGGGGGGAACGACAACAAAAACCCACATGCACAGTGTCATAACTGTTTCAGAGGAAACCGATGCAACACCTCTGAATGACAGACAAGGGGAGTCTTAATGCTACAGAAAGAGGAGATTTTTGAAGTCAGGGGTCAGCAGCTCATTATCTGGTTGTGGGTGCAACCATGGTAGTGGTCAGGTACTCAGACACTGAAAATAAGCCATTAATGTCTGGGTGAAAAGTCCACAAAGCCACACAATTTGCCAAGATGTTTTTCTGATCAGGGACACATGTAAGAGTATATTTTTCTGACTGACAAAATTTCTCTACCAAATTTTAAGCAATAAAACAAATAAAAACAATAGACACCATGTGTCTCGCGGTAACTCAATTTGTTCATAACGCCAAAGACCCTTTGTAACAGCTAAATAACAAATGCCTCTCCACTTATCCAGGGGTTAGGTTCTGTAAAGAACTCATCAGATACATTTAATATACACAGGATAAGATGTTACATTATTTGTACTTATGCCGAAGGCTGAGCACTAAGAGACATACTCTAACACTTCCATCAATTAAAATTAAAGTGGAGGAGCATGAAGAAGAAATTCTGAACTTTAAGACATTTACCTGGCAATGCTTTAACTCAACGGAACTAACCTCCTGCTAGCTTTACTGCTCATGTTACAGAAAGCTAGCTGTTGGAAATGCAGAGAAAAAAAAAAGTACTCTGGAGGAATTTCCTTGCCATGAAATATGCTCCTTTTTCACTTTTTATGAATATATGAAAGACATTACAACAGTGAAAACAACTTTTTAAATGTGTACTACTAAAAATTTATTAAAACAAAACTAAAATAGTATCTTAAAACTAACTCATAAATACCAACTGATAAGTCTGAAAACTATAAAGTACAGACACATTTAAAAATGAATCATTAAGGTGACTGCACTGGCTTGAAGGCTCAGTTGCTCGTGTTACCGTAAAAACCTGTTCCACTTCATCCATAGAGTTAGTGATAATGAGAGTCTTCTGTGCCACATCTGAAGCGAAGTTAAGGCAAAGAGGTAATGTAGATATCTTTGTGTCGTCTAGACATAACAGGACAATCTGCGGAGGAACAGTATCATACATGACAACTTTTAATGGGGGATCCTCAGTGACTATCTATGATAGCTAGTACCACAATAATTTTGATGCAACAAATACACACACACACACACACACACACACACACTTTCACAACTGCTTGTCCCATACGGGGTCGCGGGGAACCGGAGCCTACCCGGCAACACAGGGCGTAAGGCCGGAGGGGGAGGGGACACACCCAGGACGGGACGCCAGTCCGCCGCAAGGCACCCCAAGCGGGACTCGAACCCCAGACCCACCAGAAAGCAGGACTGTGGTCCAACCCACTATGCCACCGCACCCCCCATGCAACAAATAATTAGCAGCAAATTCAAAGCATTAAGTTATTTCTCATAAAAGAAACATAAAATCATGATCGTTTTTACACAGTCACCCATACGCAAAAATATATTGTACGTGAACCATGGGCAACACCAAAATTGCATCATTTGTTTCTCATGTTAACCTGCAAGTCAGGACTTTGCCATCTAGCATTGTTGTATCACCCCAGCATACAATGCCCCCACCCCACCTGGTGCACTTTGCCATAGAGGGCAGCCTCCTCTGGGGCTGTGATGATTACACATGGGTCTCTCATGTGTTCCGTCAGCAGGGTCTCAGCGTGATGGCTCCAGCGCCTGCCTGCAGCGATAATCTGCCTGGGCATTGAAGTCCGCTCCTCACTAGCTGCCACCTTTTCAAAGTGCTGCAGGATGGTGGACATCTGCCAAACAAGTTAAACATTGGTTCCTAGTATTACAATTGCTCAAGTTATGGTTTTTTCAAAAGGTACAATTTTTCCAGTTTAAGCAGTATTTTCTTTTCCTCACCATTCCATTTTCTAAAATTTGTGTTGCAGAATAAGAATGACCTGCATTTCCATATGGAGCCATTAGTTGGCACCGAAATTCACTCGGGGAAGAGAGGGGAAAAAACAGATGTAACTGCAGTTTTACAGCTTGAATCTCGTGTTCCTTGGTATCAGATGAATATGAATAATTATTTTACACAAAACTGTTTTATTTTCATTAATTTTAGTTTTAATGCAGGTCAAAGTTAATAAATGTTAATCTTACAAAAGAATTTTTATTCACTTTTGTTATTATATACCAAATTCTTACATAACCTTACCAATAAATAAATCAAGGAACATCAGTCAACTTAACACAACAAACACCATAAATGCTTACATTATAAACTCGTTGACAGTATGAAATGGGAGGCTGTACAGATTACCCAGTTTTACTTTCAATAATTTCAGTGCACATTGAAATAAAAAATAAAAACAGGTGTTATACTACAATGTACCTCTGTCACTTCCAGAGGCTGTATGCTGTTCTCACACCCTAACCTATTAAGTACTGGATGTAGCTGTGCATCTTTCAGCTTTTATTAATTGCAAAGTAGTAAAAGCAACTCTGAACTTAACCAACAAACTGAGTTACACACAGCCTTAAAGTCAGACCTGTGACTAAGTTCAGGGACCAGTGTTCATTGAAATCAAGCACATTCTTGAAATGACAAACAGTACTGGCATGCATCTCTAACAAGAAAAGGACAGAGCTGACCTCCTCGGGGGCTCGAGTGTAAAGCACATCCACCTCATCCAGAACCAGGTGGCACAGTCTCAGGAAGAGAAAGGTGTGGAAAACAAGCAGTCGCACAAGACTGAAAGGGGTTGTCACCAGGAGCTGGCCTGTTTCATAAAATTTTGAGCATCAGAGCAATTCAAATTTTCCAGGTAACAGCAGGATTAAAGAAACACTAGGTAGTGCACATCAGTGAAGAAAAAAACAAAAGCAAAGACAAGATAAAATTACTATTACTGCTAACCATTGATAATGCAAAAGGAATCCACTGGTTAAACTAATGAGAAACTAAATATGATTAAGCACTAAACAATGAAGGATTAGGACTAGGTATGAACACACAAGGCATGCAATTCATATTTAATCAATTCACCTGTATATGTTCCAAAGACTCACAGATATATTTATATGAAGCTCAATTTAAATAAAACAGGAATTTAAAAATATCTCACAGTTCTTAATTTTGACAGACTTGGCCTCCTCTCTCCTGTGTCCAACCAGAATGGTCAATGGATTGAGTGACCGTGCAGCAGAGATCTCCAGCATGTCAGACAGATGCTGTGATTTCTTCCACCCTGGACAAAGGATCACGGCTATGGGCTATGTAAGACACATGAGAAACAGCATCACTATCAGCGCATAGCAATGATCAGCTATTTTTTCCCCAACAAGTTCAGTCTTTCAGCAAATTTGACATCATAATAAATGGAGTGGATAAAGCGCATCTTTATTATAACCTGCTCGTTATTTTTTATTTTTCTCAATAAGCATAACAATCCAATGATGGTGCTTCATTATGAAATCATTGTGACAACATCAGAGGTAAGAACACTAAAGAGGGCAAAGAGGGAATCTCAAAAAGTTCCTTGTGAAATAAAATACCTATTTTGTACTAAATGCCAAATACAGTGGGAAAACGGCTCACTCCAGTATGTGAGGTGAGAGTGCTGTAAACAGAACTCAGCATCAGGTGGGTCAGATGGGTCAGGAAAGGTGGGAGGTAGCTCAAGGGATCATCGCCATTGCTGGAGACAATCAGAGTGTCACAGCCACGGGCCACCATTGGCCAGCAGTAACACTCTGTCACCCCTGGCCTGCTGTAGCTCCACTGACTCAGAGCCTGGGACCAAACACAATGGGTATGACTTGATTCATTTTCACAAGCACTTAAAGTCATCTTCAATACAACCTCAGCACCAGG
The DNA here is from genome assembly GCF_900964775.1 of Scleropages formosus. NCBI lineage: Eukaryota > Metazoa > Chordata > Actinopteri > Osteoglossiformes > Osteoglossidae > Scleropages > Scleropages formosus. The sequence goes on from NC_041812.1 coordinate 24,384,563, forward strand.
CAGTAATACCTCCATTACCTCAGTTATATATATATATATATATGTCTGTGTAATTATACTGTATATATTTATACAAACACAAAAGGTATAACATAATATGCAGTATAACTGTTTATATATCATAAACATTCATTATTATCACTACAAACAAACACTGGGTCATTGTGACATACAATTAAAGAAAACACCACCTGCTAAACCAGACTGTAAGGGAGATGTGAGGCAACTACCTTCTGGACATCTTCCGTAAGAGGGGCAGAGGCCAGGCTGTTGCACGGCTGGATGTCTATAGCAGAGTGTATTAAAACATCCATCCTGGGCTCCTCACCGAACTGTCAGTGGAACAGGGTGTGCTCTCAGTAATGTAGTATACAGAAGGGCATGTATTGCAAACAACACATACCCCAGCCCCCGCCCCCGAAAAAAAAAAAAAACAAAACACTGATAGCTAAAGTCATTACACTTTTTTTTGGATCTGTGCAAGTTCTTACAGTGAGAGCTGACGATTCAGAGTCAAGAACTAGAGGAGCAGGATGAAGAAACTGCAACAACCTATTCAATAAAAAATAAAAACTATGTTTAATCAGTGTTCAGATCAATGATAGATTTCCTGCAAGATCATACATCAGAAGACAAGGGAAAAATGACATTGTTAATTTGCAAGGAGTGCTTTTAGATGAGAAAAATGTTTGCAGCAACAAAAAGATTTAAACAACGAAGACATGTCTAAGGTTCTTTCATAAAACTTGAATGGTGATGATCACACAGCTGCTGTTGCTAATCCCAAAGGCAGATCACACAAAAACAAAAAACTGATGCACAGACCTTCCACAGATTACCTCCTCCTGTATCCTTCGAGGATCTGGAAAAGCTGCCCACTTACTCTGATCTCCAGCAACAGCACTGTTAGGGATGTGGCCAGGACATACACCTGAGTAAGCCACCATTTTATGACCGTACCACCATTTCTATGTGAACATCTAGGGATATTCAATTTTAACAAATTTTAGTAAAATAATACTCCATATCACACAATTAAAGAAAACATTTCAAAGAATAATTCTAAGACATCTCTGCAAGGAGGAGGGGGAGTCTGACTATATCAATGTAAATACACCAGACTACCTCTATAATGGAAGATCAATTTACATTTATTCATTTAGCTGATAATAGTCAGTCCCTTTGAAAAAAAATTAAGCTACCTAAATTTTTCTACCCATTTAGGCAGCAAGGAATAAGTACCTTGTTTAAGGGTACTACAACAACAACAACAACAACAACAACAACAACAGAAAATCGCTATGCAACTGATAAAGGAAACATCAACTGTTCCACAGTTTGCAGACCATGTGATTAGTACAACCATTTGCCCTGCGTTTGACACATCCATACCACACTTCCTCTGGTAGCAGTGCAGAGCTTTGCTTGGCCAGTGGAGAAACATTGTTCTCTGCTTCTTCACCTGCAGCCTCAAGGATATTCTCCTCAAAGCTCACCTAACATTCAGCACATATAAAGCATGAAAAAACTGAAACGCTTCAGTTGGCTGAAACAAGAAAAAAACTGGAAAGTTCACTTTTCAGCAGTACAATGGTTGAACATCACAATGACTTAAGAAGAATAAACTGAATGCCCTACAGTGTTTCAAAGCCTTAATTTCAGTGCTACTGAATCAATAACACTAACTGAAAACTGTGGTTAACAAGCATCACCTGATTAACATGAACAACCTCTTCCAAGAAGAATGGGCCCAATCACAAGTTAAACCCATTATTATGGCTACAGGTGGCTCTTAAAAGTATCATTGCACAGGGACTAAATACTCATGCAAACAAGACATTTCAATCATTTTCTAAAAAATATTTTTTAAACACAAAAAAATGTCACCTTAATTAAGTTTGACTTTCAGGATTTAGAGATAAAATGACAAAAATGAAAAAAAAGACAGCAGCATACCATTTCTGATTAAAAAAAAACAGGTATTGGACAAGGGTCAGAATACTTTTGCAAGGAATAATATGTTTAACGTGAAAATAGATGTCACTTTCAATCACTACTTTCCAAGAAAGTAACTCACCTTCGAAACAAATTTGTCTAGCAAAGGATTCAAAAACTTCCTGAACCTGTTAAACATACACAATGAATTAATAAAATATATAGTGATCTAAGATGGCAATAATATCCAAATTGCTAGAGTTCCCAATAGTGCAGAGTTGCAAGACTCAGAACTAATATCCATATGATGTATCCGAATGATATGTAATGAATTATTTTCAATTACATATAAAATATAAGGTGCACAAATCACCACTTATAAATTATTTCCCTATCTCAATAAATCAAACATTTACCTTAAGTTTAAGTCTTGGGAAAGTTGCTCTGTTGATGATGTCCCTGGAATCCTTTCATTACAACTAAAAGAAAACATGACACTAATGGTTTACCAGAGTACCACTGTAAATCTATGATATACACTCACTTTAAAAGGTAGTCTTTCCAAGCTGTAAAGCAGTTAAGCAACTTGTGAATAAACTCAAACGAATATTTTTGTTCAGAGTGAAATTACCTCTATAACTTGCAAGAAACAAATTACAGCTAAAAAGTACTAGTTCAAGTTAATAAACTTGATTACAGGACATGTTTTACCTCTCCATTGCCTTATTAAAATCCCCAGCTGACAAAGCTGTCTCTGCCTCTGTTTTCTCACTCTTCTCCCTTCCATTCTGTACACTCTGATATAAAAGGGGAAAGAAAAAAAAAAAAAATTTTGCAGAAGTTCATTCATTTTTATTAGCATGTTATTTGTTGTTATAGCATACTGCTGCAAATGCCACCTCCAACTTGGGACAATGAGCACGAAGACTCAGGCCATATTCTTCTTGGCCTGCATGGTAAACCTCTTGCTTTGCCAGGGCACGAGTTACATCTGTTTCCTGAACTGCCTCTGCATTGAACATTAGTTTCCAACATTAGAATTTTCCATCACTGGACAGAGAGGGAGGGAGGAAAAAAAAAAAAAAAATGTTGAGTGTAATATTCTTGGGATTCTATGGATGCTCACCAGGTTCAACATCCCTGCTATCTGTTCTTGGTGAGATGGAAGGCAATGTGGACCGTTTGCCACAATCATTCAACAGAAACTTTCCGGGACTGGAGAAGATGTCGCAGGCTGAGATGTCCGGAAAGAAGCCTCTGCCTGTACCGTTTAGGCAGGTCAGGCCTGTTTTGCTTGAGAAGCACGCAAACTTCTTAATTACCAGCTCATCGTTAACAGAGATCTGAAAAGAGAGGCTTGTGTTATTCAATTACTGCAATTACATTTGTGGTTCAATACCTAATACACTGAAGGAAATAGCACAGACCATATTAATGTCAGTAGAGTTACATACCTCTATTCTACTTTCACAGGCCAAAATAACAGAACACAAAGTTTGTTACAGTACCTTCATATTTTCGATGGTCAAATACAGCTCAACAGCTGTTGATTCAGCCTGCTCGTCACACAGCACAGCCTCCATCAGAGTAGAAGCTACACCAAAACCCAGTTTTACCACATTCCATTCAGCATGATTTTTGGAAAAAATAAATACCAAGGCAATCCCAGTAAAGCTTACCCATTACTGTTTTTACTACAAAATATATCAAAAGCTAAGCAGCATACACCATTATTTACCTTGCAAAAGGTTGCGAAAGTACCTTGTGGCAGAGGTGTCCCAGTGGCTGGATGGCCTAAGAGGAAAAAGTCAGCAAACAGTCTTGAGTGTTTAATTTTGCACCTTTAATCGCTGCGCATTTGAAACGGGGAGTTCTTACACGAGTTCAGCCTTCTCCAAGCTGTCAGACACCTGAAGCGTCATGGGGTGGATGCCAGAAAGCTGGAACTTTCTCACCCAGAAGGGTAACTGCAAAAACTTCTCCAGAGGAGCTAGTACTCTGAATTCAAAAAAAGTTGCTGTCACAGCTGAATGACAAATGCACAATATATAGTGCTGCTTGAAAGTATGTGAACCCCTTACATGCATTAGTCTTACCCAAAAATGGTTAATGAATGGGAAGCAGTCTTTCTCATCTGACATAACAGGTGTGTAATGACTAATTCCATATGTTAGTTTAGAGGAAATCCTGTGTAGTAGAAAAAGGGAAGTAGCGCAGCTACAAAAATAAGTGAACCCCAAGGTGCATTGACTAAACCAGGCAGGTAAGTAGAATCGGGCATGTAAATCAATCATTTTTTCATTTTAATATTTTGTATAAAAACAATGACCATCCCTACAAGGTTTACATACTTTCAAGAAGCTCTGTTTAACTGGAAGGGCAACACCTGGAACAATCGAGCAGTAGCCAGCATTATCGGTATCTGATATTTGACAGTATGACAAACTCCTATGACTACATACTTATCCGCGTTTACAGATATGCGCTTAGCGTGGTCCACCAGAAAGCACAGAGCCTGGCAGCCATCTGCACCCTGAAACAGGGACTCCAAAACCGCCCTGCACCAGCTCTTCAGAGCACCGGAGTAGACTACACAGACCTGTGGGGGACATCAAGGCCACATTCAGGGTCTAAAATATACAGCTCAATATGACTAAGTTACATTACACTTATTCATTTAGCAGACGCTTCTCTCCAAAGCGACGTACAACCCATAAAAAATACAATTTGTGCATTACATCAGGAGAAAGAGACATAGCTGCAGATGTGTGACTTAAGTAGTTTCCTCCACCACATGCACCAACATTCATCACACAAGTAGCTGCACAGAACTTAGTTCTATCAACTAAGCTGATCGCCAAGCAAGAAACCTCTGAAGCTCAACAGAGGCTGCAGTCATCCTCACAGTTTCTACATAACGATCAGACGACGGCATAGGCGTTAAGGACATGGACTCGTAACTTGAATATCGCCGATTCAAAACCTACACCCACCACTGGTCAAGGTATTTACCCCGAATTACTCCAGTAAGAATACGCTGCTGTACAAATAAGCGAAACGCTGCAGTTCACTTTCGACAACAACAGCAATGAGATCATACGCTCTTTGAGCGGTCTGCCATGGTGAAAGGCCATTAGCCGCAGTACCTGGCCTTCCTCCAGGGATGGCAGTCTCATTTTCTCAATATCCAAGTTGACCTTATGGTAGAAGAGGTTCATCTGGATATGCAACTCCTCATACTCCTTTGGGTCTTCGACACACACGCCGGCACCTTTCACGATCCGGCCCCAGAAGCAGCCGGGGTCGTCGACCTGCGCAGCAGGGACACAGGCAGCAGGACAGAAACCTTCCTCACCGTCACAAAAAATTAAGAAATTCGTCCTGAAATTCAAGAATACACTATATATCATAAAAACGCACCTTCAGAATGCATAGTTCCAGCATCTTGATCTTGTCGTCTCCTCCAGTGTCACCTAAAAAATTCCGTCAGTCAAAAATTTGTTTCAATCTCTACCTTGTTATGTAATCTTCATGTTTTACACTAGTATAGGAAAAGCAGACTTCTGATTATTTAAAACCACTTCCATTATTACCATTACAGTTTGCGTGGGTGTGTATACATAATACATACTAGGTGTTGTTCGGTGTAAAAAGACTGCGGGCGGACAGACACAACAAAACCACTAAAGAATATAGATAATACAAGCATAATTTCTGCCGAACAAACCAATCAATGCCATGGTTATATAAAAATAATAATAAAAAAAAAAAAAATCTAGATATTTTTCCAAGTGACGACACCTCAGGTGTTTTTCGGTTACAAAACTGACTGACACCGTAGGCGTAGCCGGTCAAAATTCGACTTTTTTCTACAAAAAAACCAAAAGGAAACAACGGGTCGCTATATTTCTTTTTTTTTTTTTTTAAGTTCAGTTCAGTGGTGCACTGGGTAACGCGTATGCCATGGCACCTTATCTTATATAATTAAATAATAATTGCTGCTGTTCGGCTCACCGAAGGAACGGACTCATTGAGCGTCCGTCTTTCTCCTCCACGTGAACGAGTCGCGCGCACTTCATTTGCGAAGAAACGGCGACAGTCACTAGTCTATTTCCGTCGAAATAAGTTGTAAAGGAAACGAACGATGTCAAACACCGCCACAAAATCCGTCCTCTCCTCAACACTTATGCATTTTACGTTACGCAGCGATTTCAAAAGATGGAAACATCTTGCTTTTTCACCACTGCTCACTTATTCTATTCAGTAGTTATTTCTATTTTCTAGACTATTGTTCCTCACGAATTCAGATCGTACGGTTCACAGAGGGAAGCGCGCGATCGCCAAGCGGATCAATTAGGAATCCACTCACTATCAATAAGCGCCTGTCCAGAGCAAGGTCGCCACCGTCCAGCTGTAACAGAAAGGTTAAGTTAAAATTTTCCGATATCCATCACAATACAAATGAGAATAAGAATGAAAAGTATGTACATACGTCACGTTTTTGCCCTCAGCGGAAATTGCTTCTCTTGTCAAGGATCGCCGACGCGGGACGTGCCGTTCACAGTACACGCGCTTGTGCGTAAAATTCATCCAATCAGAATGATAAGGTGGTCTTATGCAAATACACGTTTTGACCTTCTGGCGTTTTCATTGGTTGTCTGATGTTACCTGGAATCCCTTCAATTTTTAAATGAATTTAACAGTAGCTTTTTCAAAAATTAAAAAGAAAATAATGCAGCTCTAACATAGTAGTAGTGTCAAATAATGTATATCTAGCGCAGGTTAAAGAGGCCATATAAATACTTATATATCGCTATTGTTATATGCCTACAATTGCCAGATGAAATTCTGTCAGTCCTGACCAAGCCAGGTCACAGGTGGCTTCTACTAAACTTTTAGTTGTCTCCACAAATATTGCCACTTTAATAACAATGACATTGTGATAATTTTTGGTACAAAGTCACAAAGACACTCAGCTGAGGTGTGTGTTAAAACATCCAAATTTTCAGTAAAATGCCATCAAAAGATAAATCGTCGAGCAGGGCTGTGGGGAGCCGGAGCCTGACCAGGCCGAGAGGGGAGGGGACACGCCCAGGATGGGACACCAGGCCGCGGAAGGTCTCGAACCCCAGACGGCCAAACCTGCTGCACCACCACGCTCCCCCCCCCAGTAAAATGCCTTTCAACACAATTGAAAAATCATCACAGTACTGGAAAAAAAGGAGTCACTGTACAACTGGGCATAATAAAAATATAGGGAAGATGTGATCTGACTTGAGGGGGACGTAGTGGCATGGTGGGTTTGGCGTATGCCTGCTCTCTGGTGGGTCTGGGGTTTGAGTCCTGCTTGTGGTACCTTGAGATGGTCTGGCGTCCTGTCCTGGGTGTGTCCCCTCCAGCCCTGCGTTGCCACGTTAGGCTCCGGTTCTTCACAACCCCGCTTGGGACAAGCGGCTTCAGTCAACGTGTGTGTGTGGGTTTTGACTTAAAAAATTCTATTAAGATTGTACTGAACATACTAAAATTCCAGTTGGCATGGTACAAGACAGCAAAAATCTGTTTAAGATTGACAGACAGTGCTTAAATTTCAATTAAGGTAGTACTGAACCCTTTCAGTAAAATGGAGTATATATGGCACTAGCTAATGAACCAATGTGAGAGAATTTTTTAATTAAGTTGAACTACCAGATGTAAACATTTTCAGTCAGATGTGTGAAAATGGGTTTGCATGCTCTTTTTGATGAGCTTGACTTCGATGACAAAGTCTATCCATTAACTTCCTATATTTATTTTTTAAATCAGGATGACAGACATCCAGAGTCAATCCAGAGGACAGGGCATTCTGCAATGCACTCATCAGAATTCAGAATACCTAAAAGAAACCCACGCAAACACTGGGAGAACATGCCAACTCCCCAAAGAATTGATTCGAACCAGAAACAATTGGTTTATGATCTGGTTCTGATACTGCTGCTGCACTTCCATGCTTCAGCTCTACAAAACTTTCTTCTGATCAAGCTGAAATTCACTGTTTTCATTTGAATATTAAGAATTTATAAAATGCTGTACTACTTCTGTTGTGTTCTCACTAGAAGTAGTTTCTGTTTGAAGTTGTAAAGTACTCTAAAACATTTCAACACCTTTAAGTTGTATAGGGAAGTAATAACGTTCCATTATTGTCAGGTGATTAAGCCTCATTCGTAGTCAATTTAAAAATGTATATTGTTATAAAGTCTTGTTTGAGAAAAGAGAAGAACCAGCAGCCAGGTGGATGCACTTCAACAGAGCTACAATGGATGCTCCCCCTTTCATGTTCAAAAACACAAGTGGAGGACTGTATAGTACAGGCCAATCTATATACACTTTGTAGTCACTAAGAGCCAATATCAACTCAACACAAGTGAACAACAGATCTAATTGAGTCCAAAAAAATTGAATTTAATGTAATCACAGTTTACCACATCTTCTGCAAACACTGGTTATAGCTGTGTGTGCTTATGTTCAGCATACCTTGGAAGAGGAACAAGAACATTTTAATTTTCAATGCTCAGTCATTCTGTAGTTTGAGCAGCTCCCAGGAGCACAAATCATTGTTGTAGACCTTGGTATACCTTTGAATTCTTTCCAAAGCTTAAGTCACTTGTAACTTGTGTATCCCACTACCACACTGCTTGACAAAACAAAAAAGTGTTATGTTGCACTGCATCCATGACCATACCCCAGCACAAATGCCAGCTGATCTATGGATGCCTTCAAATCAAACATACATCCTTCAGGGATCAATGATGATGACAGTTTAGAACTGCTGTAGCTGCCAGGCAGGTGGGGGCACAAGGCAGGTACTGTATCATGCATGGGCTTACTAAAAAGATGAGCTCGTTGAATAATACTTTTTTGGATGTGGACGGCATGTTTTGGAAGAAAATTCACATTAGCAAACATGAGCCATGGTCACATGAGTATGGATTTCAGTGTTACCAGCATACCGCATTTTCTTTCTATGACATGAGCACTGTTCTTCCTTTGAGCACTGCTACAAAAGTTATATCCAATGGCAGTACTGTCTGCACAGATGTGAGCTATTTTTTCTGTGTCATTAAGCTTCCTCTAAAGGAACTACTTCTATTAATAGCTGGAGATTCATGGTAATGGGTCCTGTAGGGATAAAATGGGAAATGAGACAAATGACTGGCTGAAATAAGAAGCAAAAGCATCAAACATGGTAATACTACACAAATTTTAAGTGTTGTTTTAATATTTAGCATTTTCCCGATTTCTGATTTTCAGTATTTTTGCTGTTCAATTTTTCATTTGGAATGAATGTGTCAGTGGAAAATGACTAGACACCAAACATATACAAGATTTCTGCTTTTAGGACACTGCTGAATGCAGGCTTTCTGAGATCTTCTCACCTGCTACGAGTTATGCAGCTGCCATTGGCAGCTCCAAAAGCAGAAGAGGCCACAAAGAAAGGGATGGTCCATGAAAATGGCTGGAACCTGCAGCAGCTCAGTGGGGGTCATAACCTTGAGGTAAGCAATGTTGACTAGAACATAGCAGATGGACACCAGGGGGATTCCTACAATGATGGCCAGTGGCACATTTCTGACATAAAGAGAGTCCATGGTCCTTTACTTAACATAAACTGTGGCATAAAACAGAGAGATTATTTATTACAGAAAGGTCATTTATTAACATTAAGCATTTCCATTTAGAATATGAAACCGCAAACACTGTTCACCGTACTCCATTACACAACAAATGTACCTGTATGGGTTCTTGAGCTCCTCTGTTATGTAGTTCAACTGATTCCTTAAAGAGAGAAACATCACGAGTACAGGTCAAGCAACATGAGTATTCAAGTGCTAGAATAACTGTAGGACATTATCTAACCGTGTGGTATTTCTGAAGAATTTATCATTCACAGTCAGAAATTAAAGAAAAGCTTCGCTTACCACCCGTCATATGCCCAGAAACCATTATAAAATGCAAATCCAAGATTCCCAAAAGAAGTTGATACACCTTCAGCTGCATTAGCTAGATTTTGTGTTTCCTGTAATAAGCCAATGGGGGTGCGGTGACGCAGTGGGTTGGACCACAGTCCTGCTCTCCGGTGGGTCTGGGGTTCGAGTCCTGCTAAGGGTGCCTTGCGACGGACTGGCGTCTCGTCCTGGGTGTGTCCCCTCCCCCTCCAGCCTTATGCCCTGTGTTACTGGGTAGGCTCCAGTTCCCCGCGACCCTGTATAGGACAAGCAGTTCTGACAATGTGTGTGTGTGTAATAAGACACACTCCTTAAGAGCACAGCAGTGCAATATTATTTTGAATTATTCTATTAATGTCAGTTATAAGTTTTTCTTTAGCAAGTTGTTCTGACATTAGCTGAAATGTAGAAAAATTTAAAGTGAGATAAAATCAAACAATGCTTAAATTTAGCTCTACATGGGTTTAAATTAACATGTAACCACATCATCGGCACAGAACCTCTATTTTTACCTTTTTATTTTCACTCATTTTATATGCTTACAGACTAGCTAAGCATACCTTGTGCCACCAGCACAATCCCAGTGACAGCAATGATGAAGATGACGAGGAGCTTGGTCACAGTGAAGAAGTTCTGCATGTAGCTGGCCAACCTGACACTCATGCAGTTCACTAGGAGTAAGAGCACTGTGCAAAATAACATCATGTTTGGACACTGTCCCCTTTTTTTTCTAGAATGTTCAGGATGAGGTTTGTTGAGACCAAACCACTCATTCCTTGTACCTAGGACAAATGTTTTGAGACCACTGCATCTTAAGGACACCATTTGGAGAGCTGAAAGTTTGTAGTGCTTACTCACAGATGGCTAACGCCAATAGACATTTCACAACAAACTCTGGAGGGCCGCATCCTGGGTAGAAAGGGACTGCGGCGTACTCTCCAGACGTAAGGCAAATGATGGCAAATGAATACAGCCTCAGAACTATGATGGAACTCAAGCAGAACATGTAGGCCATGATAGGCCCATAGGATTCCATCAGGCAGTAGTACTCCCCCCAGACCGCGTAGTCATGGTGCCAAACTCTGCATCACAAAGAGCTCCTGGAAGCGCACACACACACACACACAATGAGCAGGGCCCTGAAGCAGCAATCGGTACATGTCCATGCCGGTGGTCCTTGCTGCTTCTGCACTCAGCTCACCCAGAGTGGACACAATGCCATAGGCAGCACAGATGCACAGGGAGAGTCGGCCAGCATGGCTTTCGGGGAGATGAAGATCCTGGAGCCGATCACCGTTCCCATGGTCACACAGACTGCGCTAATCAGGCCCACCTGTTGCACACACAACACTTATCTCATGGAACAACATAATTCAAGTCTAACATAACATATTGGACATACTGTATGTAACATTTATTATTGTCAGTCCGGTGTTATTCACTCAGTGTTCTGTCATCTGCCTTTTAAAGAATTGCTGATGTAATTTCGCGTGGCGGGTTTGGCTGGTGCCCACTGTGTGGCAGGTCTGAGGTTCAAGTCCTGCTTGGGGTGCCTTGCGACGGACTGTGTCCCCTCCCCCTTCGGCCTTGGACCCTCTGTCGCAGGGTAGGCTCCGGCTCGCCGCGAGCCAACTCGGGACAAGCGGTCGTTGACATTAGTTGGTTGGTTGGTTGATGTAATTTCTGCAATCATCTCCATCAGTCATACCCTTCTTTCATTTTTCAGGGCAGGTCTGACTACAAACCTGTTGATTTCTTGGGCCCCCCGAAACTTTTTTGATTAGCGAGAGGACCAGGACACAACCATATAGAGACCGAGTCAATATACTGAGCAAAAGCAAATACATTCTGGTACATAATACGACTCAAGGGCTGCAATACTTAACAGGGGTGGTCATTCACACACACACACACACACACACACACACACACACACACACACACACACACATCTTCAGAACCGCTTGTCCCATACAGGGTCACGGGGAACCAGAGCCTACCCGGTAACACAGGGCGTAAGGCCGGAGGGGGAGGGGACACACCCAGGACAGGACACCAGTCCGTCGCAAGGCACCCCAAGCGGGACTCGAACCCCAAACCTACCAGAGAGCAGGACTGCGGTCCAACCCACTGCGCCACCGCACCCCCAGGTGGTCATTCAGTCCTATATAAGTTCATCAAAAAACATGTCATAATTTTCCATGATGCATCATGAGAACATCCCTCAAACAACAGTGATGCCCATGCTTACCTCCTTCTGTAGGACAGTTGCCTTCACATCCTCCATCACATGCTTTGCTTGTGCCACAGAGTTGCTGAGCTTCTTCCTCCTTTCCCAGATCATATGCTTTCCATGTTGACTTGCTTCCATATATCCCACATTTATGACAGTGGGGGGTCAGGGCATGTCAAGATCAGGTAAACTGAAAGTATAGTGAGTGAAAATGATTTCTTTTATTAAGACTGGTCTTGTGAAGATTATAGCCTACTTTTCAAGTCTGTATTAGTGAGAAGTTAAGAATGTCCTGAATAGGTTGGGTCTCCTATTTTAACTGCTGAGGAAGGTAAGGTGATTAATCTGTTCACCACAAGTCCATTAATAGTAAAACATTAATGCAATTACATAAAATGTTCTTGTGGTCTTAAGTTAGAACAGACAGTTCGAATGAACGTCTGGTAGAGCAGTAGTTAGAGTTTCTGCCTTTGGACCCAAAGGTCGTGGATTCAATCCCCCCTTCCAGCTATAGATCCCTTGAGCAAGGTACTTACCATAAATTGTTCCAGTAAAGTTACTCTGCTGTATAAATAGGTAAATAACAGTAAGAAGCCTAGGCCTAACGTTGTAGATCGCTTTGGAGAAAAACATCAGCTGAATGAACAAATGTAGTGATATTAGTGAACTGACTGAGGATGACAGTCCCCAGATACCAGTGCTTAGGTTGTTCAAATTTCAGTTGCTGGGGATCCAAACGATGCACATCATTAAAATGTTATCTCGGATGACCACTCAATAATGCAGTCCAGCACAAAACTGTTTATCTACTGATTCATTTTAAATCAGCAAAGATACTCCATCTGGTGGTCTCCAATACACACTGCCTTTTTGTCCGCCTCTTTCGCCATAGAAATTTGAATGGCATCCGCTGTTCACAGCACCCTATTCGCTTAGTGCCAGAATTTACTCATTAATATACTGTGCAAATTTTACTACACTGGCAAAAAAAAAAAAAAAACCACTGTGGCTTTCACTTCATGTAAACTGTCACTGGCTGCCATTGTCACACATCTAACATATTTACATGACACATTGTTAGACCTTCAATATGTTTCCAGTATTTTGAATCAGTCAAAAGCAGTACTGATGATGCTAATAATAAACAATTATAAAATTGGATCTATTAATCTAATTTTAGGGGGTGTGGTGGTGCAGCGGGTTTGACAAGACCCTGCTATGTGGTGGGTCTGGGGTTCGAATCCCGCTTGGGTTGCCTTGTGACGGACTGGTGTCCCATCCTGGGTGTGTCCTCTCCCCCCTCTAGCCTTGCGCCCTGTGTTGCCAGGTTAGGCTCCAGTTTGCCGCAACCCTGCTTGGGACAAGCGGTTGTAGACTGTATGTGTATAATCTAACTTCAAAATGATTGATCATGAAAATTATTTAATTATTAATAATTAGTGTTCCTCCCTAGACCAATGTGCATGCAAACGCGCACACACGCACGCCCATACACAAATGGGAGAGCAGGCATGGCTTCACCAGTAAAGGTCTGTGTAGTTTATGCTTCCCTCCACTCACACCTTTCTCACTCTTGTTGCAGTAATAAAACAGCGAACATAAGTGTGTTTACTCTTGTTGAAGACTTGTACTCTTACTTGTACTTTTGCTTGTACTCTTACTGACTTGTACTCTTCTTGTTGCAGTAATAACACAGGAGAACAAAGTGTGTTATGTACTCTTGACCCTTGTGTTGACCAGTGACTTTCGAACTCTCCTAATTCCACCTTCCTTCTCTGCTGTATGAATATGAAATCCAAATGTATGGCAACGAAATTATGTATATGCCTATTGAAGACATATTGCACATCTACCAACGCACCAATGCATTTTGCATTGTATTTACTTTAAAGACAATAAGCAGGTCTATATGATTTAACTTGTTGATATGTACTGAAACCCAGCTATAGAGTACATATATTACCTGTTAATCATTAACCAACCGTAGGTGATTAACACTGAAAAGAACATACCTCCCAGCCATAAGCCTCTTACTGTATCTTGTGTGACTTGATCAGTGTTGCATGAAGCAGCAGCAACAGCTTCAGAGCAGCTGATCAATCTTCCTTGTCAAGTGCTGTGTGAGTGACCTGTGAGAGTTGTTCCTTTGACACACACACACACACACACACACACACACACACACACACACACACACACACTCTTCATTCATTTACTTTGTGTCCTCAGCTAGTGATATGTGAATGGTTTTGTAGGTTTATGCATCGCAAATTCATTGAACCAAATTCTCAGTCTGTTCTGTTAACACATTAAGTCCCTAATAGTGTTCTAGTCCAAAAAGTAATCAAACATCGAAATTCGCTGGAATTGCTGTTATGTTTCGAAACTTGCACGTCTAGTACATACTGCTCTAAAAATTTTAGGGTGGGAAGAGAAACAACCCATACAGGAGTTGTACGAGGTTTCTATTTTAAAACAAGTAAAAAAAATTGCTGCTGATGACACACATATTCTACATGAGAACTTTAACATGTTACCCTCAGGGAGACGATTTAGAATTTTGATGTGTAAATCAAATCGTTATAAGAATTCTTTTGTGCCAGCTGCAGTTAAATTATTGAATGAAGAATTCCAAAACTGAGATTTTAGATTGGTATGCAGTAGGTTTTTAATATGTTTTGATTGTTGCTTCATTTCTTTTTTATTGTATGTTATGGCATGTATTGTTTTATGTGAGTCCAAAGTTGTGCACTGGCCATGTCATGGTTGTCCAAGACAAATTTCCCAGAAATGGGACAATAAAGTATATCCTATTCTATTATTCTATTCTATGTTTCTTATCCAAATCATGTCCTTAAACCAAAATGTTGGGCTCTTTCGAAAAATGTGAACAATAACGTGCTCCAAGAAGCTGCACCGAGACTCTTCAGAATGATGACTGTGTTCCTAAACTCTTGTTCCACCACCATGAGTAGTGAACACTGTTATTCTCCAAACTGAGCCTCTGCCTCCAGCTCTACATTTGATCTGATGCTCCTAGAGACAAATCATAGTCTAAACAACCGGAATGTGGAACATGCTTCAATATCAACCTGTCTTGTCAAGCTTCATCCATCCATCCATCCATCCATCCTTCCATCCATCCATCCATCCAACCAACCACCCAGCCAACCAACCAACCAACCAACGTCCCATCCATACATTTTCAGCCTGCTTATACTGGTGAGGGTTACAGAGGCAAGAGTCCAAGGTGCACATACTTCCATTCCCACAGTAACAGGCCCAGATTTTTTCAGCACACTGTGATTCTTCCCTGGTGCCTCCTCCCAGTGGACAGCGCCACGTACCTCCAGCAAGATGCGATACAGCGGATGAGTAATGACTCTTCTCCAAGAGGGTACTTCATCACTGGGCTTCGCACCCTGTCACAGGTGTGTAGCCCCGCAGAGGGACCTCACTTGCACTTGTCCTTGCGGTTACGTTCTTTTGGATGCTACCTGGGCAGTGAGACCACAGGAGAAGATGGGGACGCTCACGCAACAATCAACTGCAGCCTTCATCCGAGGTCACAAGCACCGCTTCATCAGTACACTTCTGGCCAGCATTTGCCATAGAACATCTGCTGAAACCCTGGTTTTTATCTTCTTCCTAGCCTCACCAGGGAGAAATCAGATATAAAAGTCAGAATAACATGAAGAGCTGCAATTTCACTGTTCCTCAGTAAAATGTAAAATTTTAGAGTTTATCCCAGTGGGAGGAAACCAGGGTACTTTCCAGTTGTTGTTTGATATTTAATATGTAACAGGGAAAAACGTAATAGAAAAAAATTTTGGAAAAATTATAGAAATAATAGGAAATAGGAGTTTAGGTGATTAGCAAGGAAGTTGTAAAACACTGAAATACAAAATCAGGTTATGTGGCATGTACCACCCAAATCTAACTCCAACCCTGACCCCAAGGTGCCATGACCGTGACCTGAAAAGCGGGGTCCACTTGCTGTGTCTGCCTGCTTCATTATTCCAAAGTGAGAACTGGTTAAGCTTCAAAAAAGTGGAAAGACAAACGCTGCATTCTTCAAGAAACTCAGAAGTGCTCTCATGGTACCTTTTCCATTCACATGGCAGCACGATGTTCCTGGAACCCCTGCGCAAAACATGGCTTTATCTGGAAGCTCCTCTGGCTGTTGAATCATTGAGTCACATTAGATTCATCAAGGAGTGAGTGCCATTAAAGGGCGCAACCGCACAGTCTGTCGGAACGGCATCGTCACCTGAGGGAGGCACTGTGGTAGCAAGAAAGCAGGTGGACGACGGAGAAAACAGGAGAAAACATTTTAACATCCTTACAAATGCTCTGCCATGCAACATAAGCCCAATATGACACAAATGCCACAGGAGTAAAGCCACCTACAGCATATTTCCCACTCATGGTGTATATTGTGAAAACTATTTAATCATTAATAATGCATACAGTATTTTTTCTCTCCTGCAGATCCTTGTCCTGTTCCTTTATAGCAATATCAACTGAATAGTTCAGTTACAGGACGAGCGGATCAACATAAACAAATGCAAGCAGATGAAGACGAGCTGGAGCAGAGAGGTTTGAAACAAAAAACCGTGATGCTCTGTTGCCCTTTGATGGTTTGAGAAAAGACATACCGAACTGAAAAAGTCAGTGTACTGTATATAGTCACAGCACTGCAGCTATGATAAGCATATAACTATTGCCAAAGTATTTATTAGTTACTAGAAGGCAAAATGAAAGTAGTTGAAAACTATTAATTAAATCTAATTAATTAAAAACTATTAAAATCAAATGAAAGTACTTGAAAACTAGTTGAAAATAGTGTTCACCAAATTCCTATTAAGTGAAAGACATAGCAATGAATAAATATAACTGGCTGCCTTTATTGAATAAAAGAGCAATTTTGGAAAATATGCATTAGTTATTCAGGCAATTTTACGTTACTTAATTTATGTAATTGTAATCTGAACTTCTTACTACAACATTACTTTAAAGTTTGTCATATCAATACATATTTGTCTTAAATCAAATAAAATCTCTCTGTTGCAGATACAGTTGAAAAACAGAAGTTAAAATGCCAGTATTTAATTTACTGAGCTGATACTTGTAATAACAGGTCCTCTTGGCTTGTTGGCTAAAGACAATTAATGATAATTTGGCTTTGGACCATGAACCTCAGTCCTTCAGGTCAATCTAAGAAACACACATGTGTCACAGCCGCTGCTACCATGGCAGTCGCCGTTGTGCTTTACAGGGCCATAAATTAAAACCGGCGGAGGGTTTGGCTAGTGCCCACTGGGTGGCGGGTCTGGGGTTCGAGTCCCGCTTGGGGTGCCTTGCAACGAACTGGTGTCCCGTCCCGGCTGTGCCCCCTCCCCTTCCAGCCTTACGTCCTGTGTTGCCGGGTTATACTCCACTCGGGACGAGCGGTTGTAGATGTTGGTTGATTGGTTCCATCTGCAATGACCCCAAAAGAAGGGCAACAATGAATGACCCTTGAGAACAGGGGGCTGTAATTGAGCACGTGGAACCTCCCCTTAACACTCCAGCAATGATATTACGGGAACAGCTTGAAGAACGATTTTGAAAACACGTGCTCAATTTGGTTTGTTGATGGAAGCGATAGGAAGACACCTGATTAAAACTATCATTCCAATGTTTGTTGCTGACATTTAACACTGACTGTCGCTGGATATGAAATGGTGAGCGGTGCACTCAGCGGGAGAAGGCAGGATACAGGTGTGTGACATCAGAACCCTGTCACGGTCATCACGTTGAGGATAAAGTGTATGAGGCGATGCAGGAATATGCAGCCACTCCACCTTGGTGCAGATGCCCATGAACTTTTTCAAAAGCGTGATCTTACTGAACCGTTTCTGATAACTGCTTCCACTCCACAAGCTCTGCAAGCAATTTCATGTTTACTTCGCGTGTACAGCAGAACAGCTCTCGCATTAGTAGAAAGCCATCACTTTCCTCCCAAAACTCATGAAGGAGGTCATAACGTCACCTGCTATCATACCTTACAGCAAAGATGTGTCAGATGGAGTTTAGTCTCTGTTACAATGAGCCTATATTTCCTAAAAAGATGGCAAATGATGCGATGCGTGATGTCGAGGGATCGTCGTGTAGAGTGTGGGAAAAAGCTGCCCTCTGAGCAGCTGCTGCACTTCCACCCCAGTATGATGGTGACCGTGACACAGTGGAAAACACTGCCGTGTTGGGGTGGATGTGGAGAGCACAGAGCACAGGCCGAACAGGTAAAACGCACTATTTATAGTCTGTGGAGCAGGGATCCTGTCAAGCAGGAGAATTGTCGGAACCAATCACACGAGTCAGCGGCTCCGCCGGTCCCCGGGGTCACTAGCAGGGTGCCCAGCATATCCATAATATTGATTATGAATGTTGCATTACAGAAACACGCACTGCATTGTGCCTGGTGCAGCAGGTGTTGAAGGTCCGAAGGCGGGGGGGCGGGGATGTCTCCGGGAGCACAGTGATGAAGGAACCGGATGGGACAACGTCATTATGCAGGCAGCCTTGTGTCTTTCTTTAGCTGCATGTTTCAAGCAAAAAAAGACAGTAATAAAATATCAAAGAGCAAGGCACTCGGGTGACGTGGCACAGTCCTTCCTGACGCATGGATGGGACTGAAAATAAATAAGACATGAGCTCCAAGTGTGCTGTGGATGCTCTCTGCTCAGTCTCCACGTGTCATATAAATAGGAGGAGTGAGGAGGAGAGATGAGCTTTGTGTGAAAGACAAGCACTGCGTCAGCAGCACCGAGTTCCTCCAAGAGCACGGAGAGAGAGAGAGTCTTGGAGGTGAGCGCTCTCATAGCTCCTGGGTGGTATGAAAGGAGGTGGGTTCAATCCCTGCTCATGCTAGGTGGAGTTTATATGTTCTCCCCATGTCTGTGTGGGTTTCCTCTGGGTGCTCTGGTTTCCTCCCACAGTCCAAAGACATGCTGTTCAGGTTCCCCATAGTGTGTGAGTGACAGAGAGAGTGTGTTCCACTCATGTATGGATGAGTGACCCACTGTAAGTAGTGTATCTAGCAGTGTAAGTCACCTTGGTGAATAAGGTGTGGGCTGGTATCATTACATAGAGTTAATTGGAAGTCGCTTTGGAAAAAGGTGTCTGCTAAATGAAATTATGTAATTGTTATTTAGATTATGCTATTCTCTTAAGAAGCTAGATACTCTAAGCTACTTAGAACTGTTTACCCAGTGTTGCTTTTTTTCCCAAAGCAACTTCCAGTGAACTCTATGTAGTGTTATCAGCCCACACACCATATTCATCAATGTGATTTACACTGCTAGATACACAACTTACACTGGGTCACTCATCCATACATCAATGGAACATACTCTCTCTGTGTCACTCACACACTATGTGGGAACCTGAACAGCATGTCTTCGGACTGTGGGAGGAAAACCACACAGACATGGGGAGAACATGCAAACTCCACACAGACCAAGTGGGGATCAAACCCATGTCCTTTCACACCACCCAGGTGCTGTGAGACGGCAGCACAACTCGCTGTGCCATTGTTTACCCATGTACACAGCTGATCAACTGTATCGGAGCAATTTAGGGTAAGCACATTGTTCAAAGGTACTTAGATAGCAGTGAGATTGAAACCTGCAACCTTTTGGGTCCAAAGACAGCAGCTCTAACTATTACACTAGCAGCTGCCGCAGGTTTACAGGAGGTTTGAATCACAAAGCTGCTGTTTTAGGCTGTGAGTTTGTTTAGGGTTAGGGTAGTATCATGCCAGCCTCATAATTTAGTAATTTCAACAGCAAAAAAGGGACAGTTATGATATGTAATCAGTGTTTACATTTCACAGTATCGGTTACTCAGCCTGTGGAGGGTGTGGTGGCGTAGTGGGTTGGACCACAGTCCTGCTCTCCAGTGGGTCTGGGGTTCAAGTCCCATTTGGGGTGCCTTGTGGCAGACTGGCATCCTGTCCTGGGTGTGTCCCCTTCCCCTTCTGGCCTTATGCCCTGAGTTGCTGGGTTAGGCTCCAGTTCCCTGTGACCCTGAATGGGACAAGCGGTTCAGAAAGTGTGTGTGTGTGTTGCTCAGCCCGTAATTGATGTCTCAATATCCCACTTAATGGGTTTCTTCCCATTATCTTGAATGATCAGTCGCTCTTTATTGTTTTATGAGACTTGAGTTTTGAATGCAAAATTAAGGAAGAGAAGACACTAAACTAGTGGATATTTGAAAACATGAAGTTGCACACAGAGCAATTGTATATGTAAAAAATGCCTGTTAGGTACAGATGTAAACGGAGAGGACATGCAGAAAATTAAGTGGTCAAGAATAGCTTTTATTTTCCATTTAATATAAAGATGTTCATATAATCAAAAAAAAAAAAGCACAAGATCTGACTGCTTTCATTCTTATTTTCAAGGTGCTCATCAGAGCAATGGATTAAACAGGCAGTGCAGACAATGGGAGGAAGAGGTGGACTAGTTCATGTAAGAAAAGGGGAATGAAGACACAGGAGAATGAGGAGACAGACAGGAGGGGAAGGAAAGCGAGGGAGGCTGGGGAGGTGGGGAGGAGAGAGGGCATCACTGTGAGAGAGAGAGAGAGAGAGAGAGAGAGCGGGCGGGCGGGCGAGAGAGAGAGAGAGAGAGAGTCTGTGTCTCCACCCCCTACCCCCACCGGCTCCCCTCTAATTGGCTTGTTTTGCCCGCGTCTGGCTGCTTTCCTCCCCCGCTGCAGCGCGCCGGGCCGTCCCTAGGGTCCCGGGCCGCCACCGTGTGCACGGCCGCGCTGCGACTCGACACCCGTGTGACATGGCATCTACGGGACGGGGGCACAGTGGAGAACACTGAGGGCGGCGGGGGACCCGGGAAGACCTGCAGCACGGAGCCGTGAGGTAGGATGCAAACGTGAGCGGACTCGCACAGAACGCTGGTGGCTGTGTGCTTATGTACTGACAGGTGTTGAGAGATGATCAGCGATGGACACACACACACACACACACACACACACGCACAGAGGGATATGTCAGGTTGCATGTTACAAACTTCATCAGTTTCATGCCCTTGAAATACGCTCAAAGGATTTTTTAAAATGAAAAAAAAAAGCAGAACAATTTCCTGAAACCCTAAAATAACAAATTAATCAGCAGCAGAGAGTCTGTAATTTTTCTCGAATCTGAAACATTTTCATATAAGATGAGTATAATGTTGAATGTGTCAGGTCTGAAGATACTCGTGCACACGCTGCGCGAAAAGCACACGCTCGACGTGTGACTGACCCACGTACCCCGCACCATGCCGACAACACCTGCTTCAATGTGTATCAGCGCCCGCTACTTGTTGCCTTTCCTTATGGACTGACTAGAGGCATCTCCCGGCCAACACCCGAACTGAAAACAGGTCCTTCTCCGAGTGCTACACGCATCATGCGTTCCTCAGGAAGACGATTTACGGGAGGCGTTCGCTTCCTCCTTCGCAGTGGGCTGTAATGAGGAGGATTTACTGCTCTTGATCCCGTGACGGCTTGCGATTACACCGGTAAACGGGCCGGTGAGAGGTGCCGCCGAAGTTAACGCGCTCCGAAACGGCTCTAACGAGGTGGTGTTTTGGCACCATCCGGAACTTTCCGGCTCTCTTATCGGTCTTCAGATCCACCTGTCCGCCCGCCCATCCGTCTGCACTACAGCTCCGTACGTGTCGGAGGCAGTGCGCGTACCCGTGCGTTCGTATCCACGCCCACCTGCACTAAGGAAAAGTGTATCAAGCTACAATTTTCCACTTTCTTCAGCAGAATCTATAGATTATCCCGTGGTGCGGCACAGGATCTGCCGGACCTCCAGGACCTTTAATTATGTATGAAGGACAGATGGTCCTGGAATCGACAGCATCCCACGAGGGTGCGGTGTGAGCGACACGCCCCGGGAGACACAGGACGTGTGAACGTCCGCTGGCTGGAGGCGCAGCTCTGCGGTGGCTCTGTGCACATCCTCCGGAGGTGGCCTTTTATTAAAAAAATAATAATACACAGCGTATATGTACCGGCGCTTAGAGTATGACTGACTTCCTTTCGTAGATGGATAAAACGCGGCAGTTCCGACAGCTGTGTTTTATGAACAGTCATTCAGCTGCCTTCGGTGACATTTCATTATCAAACCTGCTTCCCCGTACATGACGATATATATGTTAGAAATATATGAAATCACATTTCGAAAAAGGACAGATATGTGCAGCAGCTCTCTGGCAGCACAGAAACGGGTTCAACAGGTAGGATCCTGTCGGTAAGTGACGCTGCGCACGCTACACTGCATGACGCCTTGTGGTTACGGAGCACCCCGAGCCATTCAGTCCCACTTCCGACGTAACGGGAAAGCTGCGGTTCGGACTCGGGTGCACAGCGCACGTACGCGTTACGTCAATCAGCGTGTTTGGGTGGTGCAGAATGGGAGGTCCTGACAGCTGCTGGCTCTGCGGGGAACGAACAGCAGGGCTCCGAGTCGCTGCAGAAGGCGATTTTCAGCCATACTTTGCTGTCGTGTGACGATGGTGTCGCCTGTCTCTCCCAGAAAGGTCACGTTCGTCGCAGCGGAGCACACGGCCCACACGGCGTGCAGGACCGCACTCCTAAACATCAGCATCTCCCTCGCTGACACCCAACAGAGAAGCCCTTTGGCTCCCAGGGCACTGAGGCTGAACGTTGAATGTCAGCCCCCCACATTTGAGAACGGGCTAATGAACACCAGACTCGGTGGGTCTCTTATTCAAAGGAGAGCCTGTCCCGCCCCACCGCCCAACGCTACCCAACACCGCTCAGCGCTGTCCAACAGGCAGAAAGCTAGAAGGCAGGATTCTCCAGCTGAGGACTTCAACTGGATCATGTTCTGCTTTTGCTGCTCTCCTACACGGCTGAGCCATCACCCTTCTCTCCTCCCAGCTGCTCCTCCTTCCTCTTACCATGGTTTTGCACAAGTGGACGCTCAGAGAATCAGAATCCAGTCGACTGGTTCCGGACGCCAGGTTCCCGAGGTCCGTTGGGTCCTTTGGGACTGATTCATTCGGGGCCTCCGTTCTGCATTCTCTCAGGTTTGGGTTTCAAAACTGCCGATGGCTGAAGGTTCCACTTCTGCCTTCAGATCAGCTTCGGGGAGCCTTTACCCCTCTGATCTTGTGCCTCGGCACATCCCGTAGTCTTTATGTCTTCTCGATGCAAATGAGTATGCAAATATATGTAAAGTGCTACAAGAGGTTTATAAAGAGACTGGAACGACTGTGTGTTACTAAAAGCTACTTCTTGTTTTCACTTGCGATTGTCTTGCCACGTTGCTGATGTGGGGATAAACAAGACTTCTGATGGGCTCTTCATCCAGCACCTCCTCTGTTCTCCTTCGGGGAAGTTCACGGGGACTCGTGACGCGTCACTAAGTACCTAACAAGGGCACACATCAAGGTTAAACACTGTCCACTTGAAATGCTCAGAAAAAAGGGAAGAATGTTGCATAGAGAGAAAAAGGAAAAAAAATTCAATTTTGCACGTCAGAAATAAAATAAGCAGGAATTGAGGTAAAGCTAATTTTACTGGCGGAAAAGGCTAATTTAGGGCAAAAGAGCACCGAACAATATGGAACGACCATGTACGTGACATACACAGCAACACCGTCTCAGGAGGGAGAGAAAAAGGGCCACTGAGAAATCAAAACCCAAGAACGGCTCCTCGGTTGAACTGGACATCGACAAAACTGGAGGAAACCAACTGCCCTTCAGATACGGCTGAGAAGCACGGTGACCCAAAGCTTGATGCTCAGACTGCGCTGCTTCTTTGTTGTGGATGCGACACGGGTGTCCCTGATGTCTCGAGGGGAGCAAAAGTGTGAAATATATCATATACACCGGCACTGCCATTTATCGGGCCCCATAGGGTCGGGCAGCGGAGCGCTATGTGCTCTTACCGCTATAGATACGACTCTCTGTGGGGTGTCCCTGTCTCACCCCCACACGGCTGCGCAACAAGGAACACCTGCGTCAAATTAACAAGCACAAGCTTAAAAAGGGGCTGCGGAACACAGCCCGATGCGAAATCTTGTTCAGCCTTATTGATCACTTGTGCTCCTCGTCTTGATCCTCGTTCCTCGCCCTGCTCCATGATCCTGGTTCCTCGTTCCTCGCCCTGCTCCTCGATCCTCATTCCTCGTTCTTCGCCCTGCTCCTTGATCCTCGTTCCTCGCCCTGCTCCATGATCCTGGTTCCTCGTTCCTCGCCCTGCTCCTCGATCCTCATTCCTCGTTCTTTGCCCTGCTCCTTGATCCTCGTTCCTCGCCCTGCTCCATGATCCTGGTTCCTCGTTCCTCGCCCTGCTCCTCAATCCTCATTCCTTGTTCTTCGCCCTGCTCCTCGATCCTCGTTCCTCGCCCTGCTCCTCGATCCTCATTCCTCGTTCTTCGCCCTGCTCCTCGATCCTCGTCCTCGCCCTGCTCCTCGTCTTCGACTCACTGGTTTGCCTGATCACTCGCCTGTTTCTTGGATTACGGTTCTTGGATTTGCCCCTTTGGATTCTGCTTGTACATCGGTGACCCTTTGCCTGTCCCCTGACAATGTCTACTGAACCGCCCTTCGACCAAGCTTCCTGTGCCCCGCACTTGGGTCCGACGCAACCGCGCCGGGGGAATAGCATGACAGTCCCTGAGGGTTGAACAAGGAGCACGAAGACTACACATAGCAGCGAGCAAGATCACAAACCGCCGCACTCCGAGAAACGGTCGGTGCAATAAGACAGTTTTTGTGTGACTACACACAGTAAGTATAAGCACATTACGAGATCCCCTCTGGATCTTTCAGAATGCACTACCTCCCTGTGATTTTCCTGGCGATCGCTGCGTCCAGGTGAGCCCGAGTCCAGTACGGCTGCAGAGCGCGCGGAAGACACGTCGCGCGATGCTGCCGTTTCCAGTCCCGCATGACCGAAAGCAGGTCGCCTCTGCGGCTTTGAGAAACAGAACGCCGTACCGCCGCCTGTACGCAAATGGCAGCAAGAACTTACAACACTCTTTCCACAAGGACAGCTCGCTTGCTCGCGCACAACGGCGATACCTGGATCTTGGACACCTGTGGATGTCTAACCCCAACACTTTGTCCTCACTTCCAGACGCATCTGAACCGATCTGATTGTTTCAAACCGCAGCCTCGCACCCGGCTCAGACAAAAGGAATGTAAAGGTCAACAACGGAGAGCGGCGACTTGTTCAATCAAGGACCTTCACATGGCGTGCGCACTTCTCTCCCTGTGCACGTTACAGCGGCATGGCTATAACCCCAACACCTGAGTACGTTACGACTTAAAGGACAGGGAAACAGAGACGGAGTTATTCACTTGCTCTTGAATTAAGTGTCTTTTTGGACATGATAAAGACAGTACCTGTGACGGGCTTACACACACACACACACAATCTGAACCGCTTGTTCCATCCAGGGTCACAGAGCTCCAGAGCGTAAGGCTGGAGGTGGAGGGGAAACACCCGGGACAGGACGCCAGGCTGTCGCAAGGCACCCCCAGCAGGACTCGAACCCCAGACCCACCGGAAAGCAGGACCTGGCCAAACCCACTGTGCCACTTCATCACCATCCCCCCTAAGAAACATTCAGCCTAAGAAAAAAATCAGTGACTGGCATTCACCAGGACTGCATCCCGCAAAACTGTTCGTCACTGATCTGAGGCTCTGGGAGAGGCATGGAGGGAGCAGGTCAGGGGCAAGATAAGTGGCGCACACACACACAAACACACACACGGTATCAGTCATCATGACACCTAATGGACGACATTTACAAGTGACTCCAAACACGTTTTTCTTACAGCAAAAAGTATGCAAGGTAAAGCATGACAAACGACATCTAAATCCGTAGGTGTCTGTGATGCACACAGGGGGTTGAGGTTGTCTCTTGTAAACTACACATCATTACCATTATTACTCACCATTTTTCACGTATAGCAACTCCGCCACAACAGTGGCACATTATTATTGAAAAACATAACAAAGCCGTTTCAAAGGTTTTGAATTTCGTATCTATTTATGCGTGCCCCTCACATTCGTATTTACATTTATGCATTCGGAAGGTGCTCCCCTTAAAAAGCAACAGGCAGCTCAGGGTAAACGAAACTGCAGTAATAAACCATAACTCCTCGATGGCAGTACCAGGGGCTTACAGAACTGGATTAAGGTGATCCAGAATGTATGGCAGAAACCAAAGAGTGGATAGGTGCCCTCAGGATGGCTATGTTATTTACCCAAAACACACATTTTGTATACTGAAATGACTGAGGAAGAATTAAAATCAAAAATTAAAATATTAAATGCATTAATATTATATGTCAGAATATTAAAACAAAACTAGGGGGATGTGGTGGTGCAGTGGGTTTGGCTGGGTCCTGCTCTCCGGGGGGTCTGGGGTTTGAGTCCTGCTTGGGGTGCCTTGTGATGAACTGGCGTCCCATCCTGGGTGTGTCCTTTCTGCCGTGAGTTGCCGGGTTAGGCTCCGGCTCCCCGGGACCCCGCATGGGACAAGCGGTTTCAGAAAATGCGTGCGTGTAAAATAAAACGGAATCAGTTTCTTTTTTTTTTTTTTTTTAGCCCATTTTCCAAATGCACAAGCATTTTTTCCAGATGAAAATATCTGTGCTTCACATCTGTTGCAAGTGGAGCACAGAACTGAGGTTCAAACCCACTAGTCAGATGAGAAAATTCAATGGAAAACACACTTGTGGTGAGAAGCAGCAGGGTTACAGGGAAAGGAAATGCATTCTGCCATATAATTTCTCTCCTCTCTGTTTTGCACACAGTTACGCTGTAGCGGTTTACACACATCTATGTGGAAATACGTTTGGGTCATTATTTTATTCTTTCAATGCGAAAACACCTTCCATTTACAAAACACCACCCATGAAAATCTGCATAATTTTATGATTTGGTTTTTGTATTACAGTGACTGCTGAGGACTGCGGGGGGGGGCAGAAAGCGCTAAATCCGATTTCTAGGAGAAGGGATTTGCTGCTCTCTATGTATTCCAGTTGTATCTTTAAAGCAAAAAGGAAGGCATGATCAGAAATAGTAATCATGCAGGGTTTACCATTCTGACGTCGTGTTCTCAGCCCACTAAACAAACAATAAATGCACCACAGAATCTGGAGGGGCTCAGCCAGTCTGGAAAAAGCCCAGCAACAGAGGTGGGTCACAAAGACCTTGCTAAAGGCAAGACATCCTGCACAGCTGGACAACATCAACGGAATGAACACGACTCGTACCACAAGTGCTTTTTGAGAAGCAAAGTTAGAACCAAAGCTTTGCATTCGGGTGCCTGCATTGAAACGGGGAAGCGCTGAAGTTGCTCCAGAACCTCCTCCAGTCTCCAGATGAGCTTGTCAGAGAGCTGCTGCTGGCTCAGAAGAGCTCCACATTTAGGATGCATGATGAATATGTCTGCATCTGCACAATTGGATGAGACAACTGTCAGAAGCAGCCATGGGGCTGTTGGAGTCCTCAGTGGCTCAGACTCCCTGAGGGCAGTAAAGCCTCTTATTACATTTCCATATCCACAGAGCACACAGTTGCTAGGAAAAGCTTCAGGGATGACATGATTTTAAGGCTTGATTCATATTACATGACCTGTTCAATTATTAGAGGTGGCTGCTCATGTTGGAAAATATACTGGAAAACTGCAATTCAGTTACATATTTTCACTGCTTTGAAAATAAGATAAAGAGCCTCAAACAGTGGAAGGCTGGAAATGTGAAAAGTAACTGCAAAGATAGAGAAAGAGAGACAAAAAACTCCCCCAGCTCACTGTGCACGAAAAAAAAAAAAAAAAACCTAAAGAGTACAATAAAATTAATAATTTGTTAGGCTGTTTGGATGTTGATGTTTCTAATGTTGCACTATTTAAAATGTGGACTTTTTATAAATCGCTCTTGATTGTTGAAGTTTCCCTACCTTCTTACGCAGGGCCTGAAGCCACAATGAGCTGCAACCACTCTGTTTGCGAGGCCAAGTCCACCAGCGACGAGCTGGAGTGCAAGATCTGCTACCAGAGGTACAACGCACACAACCGTAAACCCAAGATCCTGGACTGTCTGCACCGGGTATGCGCCCGGTGCCTCAAGAAGATCTTGGACATCGGTAACGGTTCCCGCTGCCTCTCCTGCCCCTTCTGCCGCCACGAGACAGAGGTCACGGAGCACGAGGTGGCCGGCCTGCCGGACGACGCCAATATCATGTCGCGACTGGCAGCCGCGGAGCCGTGCTGGGCGCCGGACTGCAGCGAGGTCGTGCTCAGCCCCAAGAACCTGTCACCCAGCCCCTCACAGGACTCCTCCAACTGCCTGGTGATCACCATCATGGAGGTGCAACAGGACATCCGGCAGCTGCCGGGCCGCGACGACAGCTCCGACGGCTACGCGGAACGCAGCCTCGACTCCGTATCCATCACGTCCAACAGCCAGATGGAGCAGGACGCCCTTTCCAAGCTCTGTAATCACGTGCCCAAGGTGCTTGTGTGGCTGCTGGGCTTCCTCTATTTTGGCTCCCTGCCGCTGGGGATCTACCTGCTGGTGGTGCAGAGGGTCACTCTAGGCATCGTGTGCGTGAGCCTTGTCCCCTCCAGCCTGACGGTGTGTCTCGTCTACGGCTTCTGCCAGTGTCTGTGCCAGGGCGTGTGTGGCTGCCCCTCCGAACGCTGACCACGCCGACCACCGCACTCACTGCTCCGGCTTCCGAAAGCACACGCAAAACCAGCGTACTGCCTCCCGAAAGTCCTACCAATATGCACTGCAGAACGTACCGAAATTTCTCCATTTCTCTTGTGCCCGATCCTTCCGACGCCCATCTTAATGCTTAATTTCGTGAGAACGTTATTTGTTCTTGATCTTCGCAATGAGAGAATCACAGCAGTGTTTTTGGCAGAGCAAATATTGAGATGTGCATTTTGAAACCAACTGGATAGCCCCCTGTGTTGCTCTCATTTCTTCCCCAGTGTTATTTGTGAGATCTCAAACATCACAAGTCAGGGTGTACACTCAGGAAAAACACTTAAATATTAACGAGCTATGAACTTATAAGCTGGCAGTCGTTTGCAGCTGTGCCAGATGCACAGTGGACAGTATGAATATTAATGAGAACGCAGCACTGTACAAACACCTTTATATCTCTGCTCCGAGACGATTTTGGAGGGAAATTCTAATCACGGTTATTATGCACGGCAGTTCCGACGAGGATACGTGGTTACAGAGCGAAACTTTCGAACGTCACTTTTCATGAACACAGTCTAAAAAGAATCTTCTTGTAAATGACAATAAGCTCAAATGTGCTGTAAGTTTTGCATTCATTAGAATCGAACAGGATCTGATGGATGTAACACTTCTGAATTTCATTCTGGCACAGTACCTTTGATTATTAAAAAAAATATATTATATTAGGATTTTATAGTATAAGATGTGCTGTGGTCCTCCGTACAGCATTTTCACACAAAGTCACTGTTGGGTTGCAGTTGAACACTAGTGTCCAGCCTAAAAGCTCAACAGATAAACAGATAAAAAGCAATGAATGAAACTGATATGGCTACAGTTTTGCAACATGCCTTTGTGATACTTGTTTTTTGCGTGAAATCGAGCCGCTAGACCTCTGTGTGGTCACTGCGCTGAGGGTTCGAAAACACCCTTTGCACAAACCCAAATCACACACCAAGGTTAGGACATGTGTCGCACGTCATACAAAGGGTAGGGGCACATCCAGAAGAAAATAAATAACACACTCATGGTCTGACTGTAAAAGAAAAAATGGATGAGAAAAATAAAGCAACTAATGAAATTCAGATAATTAAGGAGGAATAATTAATGCATATATGAATATTTTACTTTTAGACTCTCACCTGCTTGTTTCCAAACAAGACTTGAACGATATGTAAGTGAATATATGTTCAAAGGATGAATGAGGAAATCGCTGTTTTTTTTCACCATGATGCGCCTGCAAGTTCTTCTCGAAAAAACTGACACAGAAGTAGGCAAGAATTTAAAAAAGTAGCAGCAACACATTATAGAGCAAAGCTTTTGCCTGTCAGTGGTGCCCATTTGCTCCGCCGTGTTGCCCCTGAAATATTAACTATTACAGACACCACTGAAATGAATTTAATAAAAGTTACACTGCAAAATGAATACCCGCACATGAGTGCAAGTGCAAATATGTGCAAAAAAATTGTATAAAGTGTTGCTTGAAAGTATATGAACCACTTGTGTCCCTTAGTTTGACCACAAAATCGTTATTAAATCAGAAGCAGTCTTTCTCATCTGACACAATATGTGTGTAATTACCAATCCCATGTGTTGGATTAGCAGAAATCATGAGTTTAGTAGAAAACCAGTAGTAGGGCAGCTGCAAAAATAAGTTACAGCTGCTAGTGCAGTGGTTAGAGCTGCTGCCTTTGGACCCATAGGGTTTGAATCCCATGCCCAGCTGTAGTACCCTAAATTGAAACAGTGAAATCGCCCAGCTGTATAAACGAGTAAATAACTGAGGGCATCTTAACATTGTAAGACATTTTGGAGGAAGGTGTCAGCTAAATGAGTAAATGCAAGCGTAGGTGAGCCCTAAGTTGCATTGGTCCAACCAAGGAGGCAAGTAGAATCAGGTGTGAAAATTATGATAATTTATACAGTTACTTTATACAACAATAACGACAATAACGATAGGGTGTGCAGACTTTCAAGCAGCACTGTACACGGTTTAAGGTATTTCACCTTCACCAGCAATTGTCCCACTTGCCGTAAGATTGAACGACACAGTTCAGCCTCGTGGCCACGTGAGCTGCAGCATTAAAGAATATAGATTTTGGGGCCATGCTTACCAGGGGGGCGCGGTGGCGCAGTGGCGCAGTGGATTGGACCGGGTCCTGCTCTCCAGTGGATCTGGGGTTTGAGTCCTGCTTGGGGTGCCTTGTGACGGACTGGCGTCCCGTCCTGGGTGTGTCCCCTCCCCCTCCTTCCTTACGCCCTGTGTTGCCAGGTTAGGCTCTGGCTCCCCGTGACCCTGAATGGGACAAGCGGTTTGGAAATGTGTGTGTTTACCTGGACTGGTCACTTGTCCAACCCCCTTCCAGTGGAGCCGGTTCAGACTTTTTAAGCTTAATCTATTTTTAAATGAAGTATGAGCTCACAGACTCATAATAACTACAAAGATATAAATAACAGGGTCTGAAAGCTTTTGAAAATTTCAGCCTTCACTTGCTCTCTTGCTCACAACCCTGAACCGGTGCAGAGTCTATCCTAAGCGCAGGGCACAGGGCAAAGCACGGCACGCCCTGAACGGGATGCCGGTCCAGAAAATTTCAACCGCATTATTATATTTTACAAATAAAATATTTGACAAAAGGAAACAATATACATAAATAAAATCGAGCGATAGCCTCTTACAAAAACCAAAGGCTTTGACAAGGTTTTGCTAACAGTTCGTTATCTGGATCAAACCTAAAGGAGGGGAAAAAAACCGAAATTAAGCAAAAGAGCAAGTTTTGGGTATAAAGGAATAAAGTGCAGAGGATGAGAAGAGCAGATGCAGCTATCTGTACTGGAGAGCATTTCTCCACGTCACCAGCCACGAATACCAGACTAAAACCTCGTTTCCCCCAAGCTGCCCCAGCATCAACGTATGAAGCAGTTCTCTTCACAGCCCACTCGTATCCCCTTATTATCTGCGTGCTTCAGTAATCAACCCTGCATCCTGTACCGTGTCCCTGTAAAACAGAAAACACAGCATCATCTCCTTACCATGGAATTTATCTGGTTAATCTGGTACGAAAATTGCCCGTA
Organism: Scleropages formosus; assembly: GCF_900964775.1. Lineage (NCBI taxonomy): Eukaryota > Metazoa > Chordata > Actinopteri > Osteoglossiformes > Osteoglossidae > Scleropages > Scleropages formosus. The sequence continues at coordinate 24,416,575 of NC_041812.1, forward strand.
GCGCTGCCAGGTACAATTTCCATTTCTTTTGTTTATTACTACAAATGAAAAGGGTGTTTTCCTCCCCGCTGTCAAACTCCCCGAAATTACAAGTTATTAAAAGCGAAGTAATTAACTATTGCGATTTTTATGTCAGTCCCTTCCTATTAGGTGTGTCATTCCGTGTGAGAAGGCAGGATGTTTCGGGATGGCAAGAAGTAATAATAATTCTGGCTGATCAAACTTTACAGGAGGTGACAGGGAGACGTGTGACTCGCCTCGTGCCTTCGGCTGTTGCTATGGAGACAGTCATCCTGAGAGAGCTGGCGGCCCGAATGGACTTCCTTCCAGCGGAGGGTTATTTCTCGCGCAAACTAAACAGTCAAATAAGATCCGTTTGGTGGAGAATGCGGAGCACTTCGCTGCTCCCCCCTTGCAGCGTTACACACCTGCGAGACTCTCCTGCTCCCCGCTTCAAACTCTCGTTGCTCCTCCGCAGCTCTAAATCAACAATAACAGCGACATATCAGAGAAGCAATATTACCTGTGTGTACCACGATAAGCACATCACCTCCTTTGCTAGTGAGAACTGACAGTGCTATTACTTTGGGTTAGTTCGGGCTGCTCTGAACTGATGCCTGGACTATTCCCGGTGTACTATTCAAATTTATTCCCACCCATCCTTCTTGGTCTGCAGTCAGATGTTTGCTGATAAACACTCAAAGAATAACTTAGAGATGTGGCGCTGGGCTGCGCACCCCGTAAGCTGTGCGTTTTCCGCGAATGTGCCGCTAAGTCATGATGTGCAACTCCTTTGACGACGCAGATAAAAATCAGCGTGGTGCTATTCATCGTTATTAACAGAAACAGACCCAGGAAAGTCTTTCATAGACAGAGAGAAGTGCTAAAATATGTCTGAATTCCACCGATTCTCATCAGTGAAGAGCTCAGCTGGAGCAACGACAACAGTGATCACCTGGAGCCCCCAGCAACCCTTACGTGTAACTCTAGTCCCAACGTCGCATGATGTTGTCTATCTTAAGCCCCCCAGAAAGCAAAAAGTACGATATGAGTTTCAGCACTAAGTGGCAATTCCATTATACCATACTGCTAATTAGAGCGGGGTGTGATGGGGCAGTGGTGCAGTGGGTTGGACCAGGCCCTGCTCTTCGGTGGGTCTGGGGTTCGAATCCCGCCTGGGATGCCTTGTGATGGACTGGCGTCCCGTCCTGGGTGTGTCCCCTCCCCCTCCAGCCTTGCGCCCTGCGTTGCCGGGTTAGGCTTCAGCTCCGGCTCCCCACAGCCCCGTATGGGACAAGTGGTTTCAGATGGTGTGTGTGTATGTATGTGCATGTTGCTAATTGCCAATGTTAAATTCAAACTCTGACCATTAATGTGTTTTATGATTTCTGTCTGCTTTCCTATGTAATTTTCCCATTTTTCATTTTTACACGTGTACTGATATGCGCATTCACATATAAATGAGCCATTCTCTTTATGCAGCTTTGTTTTTATGATGGTCATTGTAATTTTACAGTAGAACTTACAATATACTATAAACAGTTCAGCCGAACTCGAACACACAGACCTACGGTTTAATACTTCAGCAGCTGAAGATGCTTGCAATTATCTATAGGTTTATGGAGCATTTAAATCACACACACACACACACACTTTCTGAACCGCTTGTCCCATACGGGGCCGCTGGGAGCCGGATCCTAACTTGGCAGCGTAGGGCACAAGGCGGGAGGGGGAGGGGACACACCCAGGATGGGACGCCAGTCTGTCGCAAGGCACCCCAAGCAGGACTCGAACCCCAGACCCACCGGAGAGCAGGACCTGGTCCAACCCACTGTGCCATCGCACCCCCCTCGTATTTAAATCATTCAGTTTTTTATGGGTGTTGGCAGTCGTGTCTTATTGGTGCCCTAGAAGGTAGAACATAAAATGCTTTCGCTAACAGAAGAACTACTTTCTGCTGCCTTCTCTCCTCTTGGAAGACGGCAGAGAAGCGATGCAGCACCGCAGGTGCAACAGGGTACGCAGTGTCAGTGTGAATGAACGGCAGGAGGGTACCGGTGCAAGCCGAGGAGGACATCGCCTGCAGGTGCCACGCAACGACAAGAAGATGGGGTCCCACAGGCCAACTGCTCTAAAACCACACACCGCATTGTTTGCAACACCTACTAAGTAAGCATTTTTATTCGAGAAGACCTTTACACATCAAAGGTAATGCTTTTTAAAATAAACCCTAATGTCAGACTGCTGAAGGGAGGGGGGCACCCTGTTGGAGGGGAATTTTTCATTATTTAAGTGGGGAAACCAATCGTGCTGCGATATTACTCCAGTATTGAGCGTAAACTCAGAATGCAATGGATCCGCGTGAGCTTATACAACGGCCCCGGCTTTGCTCGCCATCTACGCTGGACACAAAAACGCTATTTCTTCAGGACACACACAGTGGTGCATGGAAGCCCGGTATAATAATAATAATAATAATAATAATAAATTATTAGTCTTTTTCCTAAACCCTTTACACCGTTTTATATAAACGAAAACAAAACAGTGACAAAATCAGGACTCGGTGTAAAAATTGTGCACAAAGGCCGCGAAGACCCTGAAGACACTCAGGGGATGGAGACGTTATAGCGACAGGGCAACAAAGCGGGAGCTGCAATGTGCAATAAACTGCCCATGAGAGTTTAAAGTGACCTCCTAGGCTCGAACGTGGCGTTTTGGGCTGAAGGTTCATGTGATCTAATCGTAGTGACGTTTGTTTCTACACATCAGTGTCACCCTGCCTCTCCGCCCCTAGGAGAAGAACCCCGCCCAGGATCGACAGTTTCTCGGCACACAAGCAGCTGCTGTGCCCCCGCATCAGAAATGAAAAAGCCGAACTAACACCCCCCGCGGGCTCCTTTACCTCGACCTTTTCTCACGGCGGAGCCTCCGACTCGCCAGCCCGCGGAGGACGAAAGCAAGGTGGAGGGAAGGCTCCTCCTCAACATCAGAAGCCGAGGGCTCGTATTCATCTCATCACGTGTGCTCTACGCCCCCATCAACAAAACTACTGCGGAATGGCAGCATGGCAGATGACAGTGAGTAGTAAAAAGGCCAAATGTGGGTTTTCCTCCAGCCAAATGGCACTAAGGCGTCAACAATGGAGTCTCAAAATACTCAGGGTTTATCTGCTGCAGTGAGCTGTTTAGCGTATAAAGGAAGTCCAGGGTCTGAATCCCTTCCCGGCTGTACCGCCCTCAATCAAGGTACTTACCCTGATTGACCCAGTAGCATTACCATACTATTTGAAAGGTAACAGAATGCCTGTTAGTTTTCAAAACTAACATTGTACGCCACCTTGGATAAGGAGTCAGATGAATAAAAGCCAACAATTTTCCGCTGTTTCACCCCGTTAATTGGATGCATTTTTCTCAGGAATCACTTGTTCGTCCAAATGAGGGTTGCGGTGGTCCGCAGCCTGTCCTGGAAACACGTGAGCGACGTCAATCAGGGTACGCCCCGAACGGGATGGCAGACAAAGGCTGAGTCTCTGCGGCTCAGGAATGCATTATCTGTTTCTCTATTTAATAAAGAGTTCTGCTCGTAAAGAGAACTGTCATGAAAAAATCTTCACAAATTACTTTTCATGCAAGGGCAGCCTGTATGTGGATGTAAATTCAGCATGCAGGTTTAAACAGGTGAAAACAAAATATTGTATTGCACATAATATATAAACAGAGTAAGGAAGCGGTCAGATTTATGAGAATGTCCATCTACGCATTCTTTGGAGGATGTCTCCATTACACCACCTACCAAAATTCAGTCAAATCACTGTTATTTTAGTCTGTTTAGTCTGCATCTAATGGTATGCTCTTGTCACATATTAATGCTCATTTGCTCAGTATTTATTCTTATTAATCATTGAATTACATTCTACAAGGTAAATGGTGCTAATTCAACCTTCATAGCAACTTTGGATTTTCACAGAATATCCCTGAACACGGGATGATGGTGTGTTTGACTAAATGTTTGCAAGATATTGAGCCTGATGAAGAACAAATAGCTGCTGTAGCCACTGTACACACACACACACACACACACACACACATTTTCAGAACTGCTTGTCCCATACGGGGTCACGGAGCCTACCCAGCAACACAGGGCGTAAGGCCGGAGGGGGAGGGGACACACCCAGGATGGGATGCCAGTCCGTTGCAAGGCACCCCAAGCGGGACTCAAACCCCAGACCCACCGGAAAGCAGGACCGTGGTCCAACCCACTGCGCCACCACGCCACCCTCGTAGCCACTGTACTGAGGCTAAATTCTCTCAGTTTCCATGGATTCTGGATAATATGTTTTATATGGGAAAATACATTTCGGTTTGATAGCGGAGCACTATCCGTCGGGGTGGCATGGTGGCACAATGAGTGGCGCTGCTGTCTCACAGCACCTTGGTGGTGCAAGAGGATGTGAGTTCAATCCTCAGTCTGTGTGGAGCCTGCATGTTCTCCTGTGTCTGTATGGGTTTCCTCTGGGTGCTCTGGTTTCCTCCCACACTCCAAAGACATGCTGTTCACCTATAGTTAGTGAGTGACAGAGTGTGTGTGTTCCACTGATGTATGGATGAGTGACCCATTGTAAGTAGTGTATTTAGCAGGGTAAGTCACCGCGGTGAATAAGGCGTGTGGACCCATTACACTACATAGAGTTCATTGGAAGTTACTTTGGAGAAAAGTGCCAGCTAAATAAATAAATGTAACCATTAAGTTTCATGATATATTCAGATACATTTTCCTGGTTTGCAAAAAGAGAAAAAGCAGATGTCTGAAGCGTGATCATGCAAGAGAGGCACACAAGTTGGTTTTGCGATGTTCACCTATCAAGTGAGACTCCGCGTGTGTTACAACTTTAATGAGCTCTGCTTTCAATAAGGGCCCAGGCAGAAGGAGCCGCACAATTTTACTTACAGTCAATTTCCTTCAGATGAATAATACACAAGGCTCCTTTCTGAGAAACTGAGCTGTTGTTTTAGTCAACATGACCTCTCGCAAATAACCGGTCATATATCACCTGACATTTACATATTTCATAAATATATGTTGCATCGATGGATGAATAAAGGAAAAGGTATGCATGAAGGAATCGAGTAGCTTGCTATAGCATAAGCTGCACCCGCACGTCAACTGTTGCACACAAGAGCAATCATTTAAAACAATTTCTGCAATTACTTCATTCATTTACTAATTAATTTTAATTTGTAGAACCAGTGTGGTGTTAACTATTGAAATTGTTTTAGATGCCAAAGTGGCAAACGGTATAATTTTGTTCCATTACTACTCTAATGGACTAAAGGCATTGCCACCCTCCTGGTGCCCCATGGGAACTGGGCAGGTGTGTGGGGCACAGGTGGACAGGTGGACTGGACTCAAAGCTGTGTACTTTCTGCATTACTTATTAACGCACAAATCTCCGTTGAGCAATTACTGGACATTTTTAGATGCAACCTTTTTCCATGCTAACAGAATATTGCTTAACAGTGCAATGATGCCTGCGGTTCCTTTGCAACATTAATGGAAGCTTAAGTTGCACTGAAAGCAATTAAGCAATAAATCAGAGACATTTTTATTAACCATCTAGTTCATGCTCATCTGAGCAACAAGACACTTCCATGCGATTTCAAGGAATCCAAGTGTAAGGGCGTGGAGTCTGCGGTGTCAAGTTATGAAAATTGTCACTTGAAAACAGTATGAGATGCTGCATGCAGAAATAACACTGAAGCACACAAGTACTTTACTTAATGTGCACCGGGGTCAGAAATATGATGGAGTTTCTCAGCGCCGCAGCTGTTTTATAAGACCTGACAGCTGATAATAAGGCACTTCATGCATCGCGTCAGTTGTTCGTTTCGTAGCCTTTGGTAATGTCACAGCATTTACTTACTAGGGTGCAGTTCGCTTGTTGAGCGAACAAGTGAGGTATCATTTGGCTTGCTGGCGAAAGGGTTAAAAAAAAACTACCCCAAAATACCGCGCACGAAGTAGGCGCCTTGTGGCACCATGTGTCGCTCTTAAAAATTAAAAAAAAAAAAAGAAAAAGCCAAGACGCAGGATCACTGTTCATGAATTATACATGAAATGATAAACAGACGGCTGCACGCTGAAAGCTCATTTCTGAAAGCTGCGGTGCATCAACACCAAAGCGGAGCGAAGCTTTCTAGTTCAGGGCGAAGAAAGAGCTTCATACAGGGAGGTGGGTGGAGCAGTGAAACACAGTGCTCAAGTGAAAGTACTTCCACCACTAAAAAAAAAGAAACTTACTTTGAATCAAAACAAAGTTTTTATTTGCAATATGCAGTTAATTCATCTTTTTCAATGACTTACATCTGCTGAGCAAATAAAATTAGACACGGAACATTAGATTAATCAAGCAAATAATAGAAATAAAAGTCTACAATCTGCCATGTATTATTATTATTAATAATAATAATAATAACAATAATAACAACAGTTATGTTTGTATACTAAGGTACTTACATTCATTTACATGTACCCATTTATACAACAGGATGACAGGTTAATTAGCGCAATCACGGTACCGCAATGATAGCAGGGATTAAGTCTCATGTCCTTTGTGAGATAACCAACACAAACCTCTACATCACCTGGTGCCCCACATGAAGTTATTCATTTGCCATTTAGCTGATGCCTTTATCCAAAGTGCTTTACAGCTTTTTACCTACTTAAACACCAGGGTATTTATACCACAGGGGTTCTGGGTAAATGCCTCTGTCAAAGGCAGTACAGCAGCAGGAACTGAGGGTATTGAGATAGAAACAGTGAAGCTCTAGATAAAGGTCATAATCCCTGACTGATGCGCTACGGACTGACCCGTAGTAGAAAAGCCCACACGTGAAGTAACGCTGCCCAAATAAGTGACAAATGAACACGGCCAGTGAGCTCAGATGCTCCAAATCCAAAGAGAGGTAAAACCCTGTGGGCTCAGTCACATTCTCTGGGTGTGATTTACTCAGTGCCTCCAGCTGATGTGACAGTTACAGTATCTCACCGGCCAATGATTCATTTAGGAGTCAAAATTACACAGTAGAGGCACTGGTTTCAATAAAAGGTCCTCAGCTAGTGTAGTACAGAGAGAGAAAGGGTGTCTAACCAATCTGTGTGAGTACTATTACACTGCTAATGCTGATATGGAAATTCCTGTTACATTTCTATTTATTTATTTAGCAGGCGCTTTTCTCCAAAGAAACTTCCGGTGAACTCTATGTAGTGTTATCAGCCCACACACCTTATTTACCTTACACTGCTTACACTACTTACACTGGGTCACTCATCCATACATCAGTGGAACACACTATGGGTGAACCTGAACAGCATGTCTATGGGCTGTGGGAGGAAACCAGAGCACCCGGACAAAACCCACGCTTGTTGCTGCCGGTGTTTCTATAGTCGGTGATTTTGTTTTGTCAAATTTTCTGGTGTTTTAGCTACAATATTTTGGTAACTGCTATTTATGAACCTATATACAATAACGTTAAAACAAACATAATTTTGATGTAGTTCTTAAATGTTTTACTTCGAATTCTATTGTTTTCTCATCGAATTTTTACTTTCCACGTGAAACCAAATGTCAATAGATTTGGGCTGTGCATGTGATATTGTAATTTAAAGGTGTAATTTTAATTTTTCTGGTTATGTCACTGCTATTTCCATAACATTCACTGGCAAATGGGAATCACAATTAGTAGAAAAAACATTACTAAGGACTCTGTATGGTCTGGTATGGTAGGAGGTCCATTGAAGGGTTCGGTTAGGTTAGGGTTAGAGTTAAGGTGACACCAACCCTAGTGACGCCACTGGTCCATTCCTCTTAATGAATGTAATAAAACTGATGCTGCACACACTTCATCTGTTGGTTAAGTCTTACAAGCAGTCACTGTGTGACTCTGATACACACTGTGGTCTAATGGCTAACTGGCCTACAGGGATAACAATTCTCCAACACACATCAACAAATAAAAATATTATTACAGCACCATTTTAACTTGGATATTTTAACGCCGAGTTCCAACACCCAACATGTTAATTAGTTTGAGTTGCAGGCCTGAGGCAACATGGGAGCAGATGTAAATCAGTCCCTGCAAAAGGTCTCATAGAGGCATATATTAACAGCTGCAAATGCCATAGATTCATAAATCTTAAATGAAGTGTTTATGCCAGCACCACGTTCACTAAACATGAAAATCCTGTTCTGTTTTTCTGTTCATTTACCTTCAAATTGGTGACATGTTTACTGCGGTACTCGGGCTGGAGTTGTAGTAAAAGTTTACTGAAATCCCACTACACATTGTGCCATGCAGTGATTTAATGTTTCTACTTCTCTTCTATATTTTCTCTCCTTTTACCACAGTGACACAAAATTGCATACTGTACTTAGAGGCCCCTCTTTGCACCAGGACGGACTTGAACACACAGATGCTATGCTGTCAGAAACAAGGAGAAAGACCATTGAACTACTTAATAAATGTAAAAAAGACTACTGTCGTTGGTACAGTATGCACATATTAACAGGGCAGGCCACGGGCAAGAGTTCTACTCACCTGCTGTTGGTCCTCTTTGCAGCAGCCACTGCTTTGGAGAAGGGAGCGCATGGGAGGACACATTTATTAAGCTCTTACACACTGAGTTATTGTTCAGCGTCATTCTGCTCGGGTGATATAAGAGCAGCGCAAATTGGCACTGCGGGATTTAATTGATGAATAATTCATTTGAACCAGTCTGAGCATTTTGTTTTTCACTTTGTAAGGCATCAGCAGGTCCCACTCAGCCATTGCAGTGTCTACCACTTCTGCAGTCAAACTTGCTCCTTAAGATTCAAGCTACAGTAACTACTAATTTTATCATGCAAACGGCGTTACAATATTGACTTCCACTTAATACAACAGGTGCAAACCTCCATAACTTGAAGGGTCAGTTTTTTTGTAGGAGTCGATGACAGTGACTCAGCATATGGGGATTTTGCAGTTGCTGTATAACTTGACCGCATGTATTTTATGGACTGATTATAGCCATTATTTCATAAAATTACCGAAACGATGAAGAAACAGTTAATTTCATGTGCTGAAAAAGAGACGATCAGTCATACATACGTTTTCATTAATTGCACAAATGGTATGCATTAGGGACATTAGCGATTGATGCAGAGAACATGAATTAATTAAAATGAAATACTGTGAATGAAAGTAAAAGCAGGGACAGCTGGTAGTGTAGTGGTTAGAGCTACTGCCTTTGCACCCAATGGTTGCAGGTTTGAATCCTGCACCTGTAGTACCCTTGAGCAAGCTACTTACCCTAAATTGCTCCTGTAACATTACCCAGCTGCATACATTGGTAAGGAACTGTAAGCTTGTAATAACTGTGGCCTTAGCATTGTAAGTTGCTTTGGAGAGAAGCATCAGCTAAATTAATAAATATAAAATTAAACTGAACTTGTTGACAGGTATAGTTCACCAGGTCCCTTCTGGAAAGAGGGCAAAAAAAGACTTTGTCTTGAATGGCAACAGGTGTGAAAGGTGAAATGAGCAGTAGGTCTGAACAGCATCTGGCAGAGTGTTTCTCCGTGATGCACATCTCCAGCAGGTCACTTCTTTGTTATTCTGGAGTTATGGAGCAAAAGAGAATCAAACTCTAGGCGCTGAATTTAAAAATGTGTCTAATGGAACCACGTAGCTCCAGAAAGAGAGTCCGTACTCAACTATCTTCGTCCTAGGACTGATGGGGGCCGTCGGGGTGGCGACAAACAGTCAGCTGCCCTTTGGCTACCTGTGTGCGACGTTCGCACATTTCTGGAAGCAATTCAAAATCTGGGTGTAGGTTGATCCTTTCCTATTGTGCCTATTGAAACTGAAGTTTGAGCCCAGTCTCTCACACACACACACACACACACACACACACACACACACACAACAACTTGACAGAGCAGCTGAGCCGTAGCAAAAATAGCATGGCAAAAGGCAAAGAGCAGTAGTATTAGTGTGTCAGTGAAAAGCGTGGGTCGGTGTGCTGGAGATGAGTTTTTATCCACATTCAGAGCTCGGCGAATATGTACGAAGAGGAAATGCGGCTCTGGGTCTTTGCAGCTCTTCACACACGTTGGACAGCTGTGTGTCGCTTTGCTTCCGCTACCCTGTCCGGTTCCTGCCATACAGCTGTTGTTCAGGTGTACTCACTCTTTACATGGGTATAATTCTTCTTATGCCTTCCACCCCTCCTGGGGCATAGGTCGCCAACAAGGGCTCTCCAGCGTTCCTAAGAACTGAGAAGTCACGAAGCTTCCGCGTTGGCCTTTCTGTAGCTGGAAAGGTTTTTACGGTGTGGGGTAGCCCAGCCCCACGCCCAACCCTCCTCCTTTCTCAGCCGGGTTTGGGACCGTCCCTGGCGGAGTTACATGGGTACAATACACGGTACAAAGCACACAAAGAAAAGGCTACACTGAGTCTCTGATTTCAAACGGAGCTGTATGTATCAGAGGGCAAAGGCAATACTAAAAAGTCCATTAGCAAAACCAACTGGCTTCCAAATGAGCCTGTTACATTCGTACAAACCGGAACACAACTTCAAAGTAATTCATTTCCTTGGCAATTACATGAACTGAGGGCAAATCGTGAGTTTTTGCTCAATTGTGTTAGATTTGGCAACGTCGTACTTCACGTATTAAACGTATTGTGCTATTAAAACATTATGCTTCGCTAAGACATGCCAATAATTTAGGCTTTGACAGAGGAAATGGAAAATGTAAAACACCTACTCCAATTTATGAATTGAGGCATAGGGAGCGAGAGCAAACGTGCAAGTCCAATGGGCTGTGGCAAAGTGTCCCAAAAGTGCAGCAAGCGAGCCATCCATCCCGGCTTCGAGAAACATCCACGGGGGCGCTGTATCCCCACCCAGGTGGTACCATCACAGCAGAGCCATCATGTATGTGTAGCAGTCAGTCAAGGAAATTTCACCCCATGGAAACAACCTATTTCAGAATGAATGTGTGTGTGTGGTGCTATATGCAAAATGACATTTCCTTCCCTACCATTGGTGTCATGCTCCTATTTAAAAGCCATGCATTTTTAAAGGTGATCTTTAATTGAACTCTCCTCTTGGTTGAGTTAAAAGCTCAGTGTCAGTGGGTTTCTATTTTAATGATGAGCATCTCTGGCTGTGCAGCGATGCGTCTCCATGAGTCACTCACAGGACATGCAGCATGTCCCCCGGATGCTCACTGATCAGCGAGCGACGTACCGATGTCCTCCTGACACTGTCAAGAAATGTCTAAATATTACATTTTAAATGTTCCTCAACATGTTCACCTAATTATTCCGTTTCACGTATTCATGAAATCACACAGAATGGAAATTGCCACACTTGAACTATGTTAGAACACATAAACCGTGTAGTGAGTGAGCAAACCCAGCTATCTAAGGGGTAAAACAGAGTAAGTTCAAGTTATGTTGGAGAACAGAGTCAGCCCAGGACCAGAATGTGAATGTAAATGACTGTGGCAGTACGGAACCCTTCCTCACTTTAGCACCAATGTAAATGAACCCAAAACACGTAATACGTTTTAAACTCTGGTAAAACTGGTGGTAGCATACGAGGTCCAAAAACAGCAACTCTAACTAAAGGTCACAGGTTCAATTCCCACCTCTGGTTGCAGTACCTTGAAGCCAGGTACTTACCTTAAACTGCTCCAGTAAAATTATCCAGCTGTACAAATGAGTAAACCATTGTGTATAAACATTCTAAGTCAGTTTGAAGAAAAGCATCAGCCAAAAGAATAAAAATTAACACACAAAATATTTCTCCTACACAATAACTGCTGGCCACAGTGGAATTTGAAGAACACGGCATTTGCTTGACTACTTCACGTCACATGAAAAATGTGATACAGAATGCCTGTCCAGAACCTGGTGGAGTGCAAATGTGGCCTTTCTGTGACAAAGCAGAGGTGCACCATGAAGACTGGAAGGTAGCCAAAAGCCATAAGAGGAGCCTGCTGAGGAAGCAGGTCAGATGTACCATGAACAGGAGTAAAATGAAGTCTAGACATAAGAGTCTTCATCAGCACCTCCCTGAAATGATCATGTCTGAGCAGCACATGTGCCATGAGACACCAGTGTGCTGGAACAGAAGACAAGAGCACAGACGATAATTCAGTTTATCGCCACAATTTCATGGATCGTCTACAGATAAACATGGAATTGGGAGCAGGGAGAAGGTACAGCACACAGCATCCAGTACTACCGACCCTGCACCGTACACGGTATGGCTGGAGAAGTTCACCTCCTACTGCACTGGACTTGTGATGCTGTGTAATTTCCTCAGCAAACACTTTCCTGTTGTGATGCACTTACTTCACCATTTCATCCAGTGAAACATGAGGCCATTTGCAGCAGCATTTCAGTTTTTTTTTTAAAAAGTTATTTTCCTCAGTTCGAGAGCTGAAATCACTATCTGTGGCCCTTTGGACTCATTCACAACCGCGGTTAATGGCTCCTTCAACACCTCTTCATGGGATGAGTACTGTTGGCTCTGCAGACTCAGAAAACACAGTTGGCTTTATTGTAAATGATTATTGAACCCGATGCATTGTATCCTCCATGCCGAAACACATACAATGTGTGAACAAATGGTAAGAGTTCATTAATGCAGCGGCACAGAGAATACAGGGCAAATCAATTCAAATGCATTCATTCATCATTTGCATTGAAAAAAACTGGTGACATTCAGCATAACGACCAGCTTGGGTTATGAATAAATGCGTGGCCACAAATCAAAAATAAGGAATGTATACGAGAGATGTCCACCAGTTGGGAACAGCACAAGACTGCTGAGCTACGTGTCCCTCAGGTTGCGCTTTCGCAAGCATCCATACTGTATGTATGAACACAGTGAAGAAGGGGGATTTAAAAAAAAAAAAAAAGTTTAAATCAGAGAAATTTGTATGTAATCAGTCCAGCTTCTGCAAACCTTTCTGAAAAGCACATTTCTTTGAAAAAAGAAGCAATAACTGCTGTGTCCCTGTGGATTTTAAGAAGCATGTTCGTGATCTACACGCAGCAGTCAGTCGGTCGGTCGAATGGAGACTTGAAGTTGCTGAAAGACTTGACACAACTCATCATCTAACCATTGTTCTCCGTAGTTTAAGTGGATCACTTCTCTGCAATTTATACTTTTCAAATAAGCTGCCATTCTAAATTACCAGGTTGAGACAAATTGCACTAAAACAAAATAATCACATCCCTGCTGTTTGGCAAATTACATCCTAGTGTGGAGCCATGCCTCCATTCCATCAGCTCGGCCTGGCTAGAGACCAGGTTCTGCACCACGATGGATGCACAAAGTGTCTGTAGTCCTTGTTACAGACAAATCCTGTACACTTCTTTCTCAACTCGAAAGCTTGTACTGTCCACGCAAATACATCAACTGAAATTATACAAGTTTGACTGACTTATAACCCATTATAAAACCAAAGGCTACATTCTAACCTTGGATAAAACATAGCAGTATCCAGCACTTCATACCTCAGCTCACTGGAAATTTTCCTTTGACATATGGAACTAACATGTTAGTTCTGCAAAGCCAGAAATCCATCTTAAAGGTTTCACTGCTCCAGAAGGTTCTGCATTTCTCCAGTAGAGGACATCACAACCCTAGTCACAAGCAAACCTTTCATAGACCTCCAACCGAGCAATGAACTCTTTCTCTAGAAACTGCCAGAGTAGAAAATTTCTTGCTCATAAATATGTCAGCAGTCTAGAAAAAGATTCCATCCATCTGGTTTGAACTTGTGGCGCCTAGCAGCGAGATGATACAAAAACATAATTGCATACAGTTATGAATTTCTCATCCGATACACGTTCTGTAGAAATAATGCCATTTACTTTGTACCATACAGCAATTGGAAGGACATTTTTGCGGTGGACAGCACTACATGGAGTGTATTCTAGCTGTCAGTTTGTTATAGAGTAACGATAAAATGCTTTCAACACGGGAATATATTTAGACGAGAGAGGGTGAGCTATAAAGAAGAACATGTCATTCATCACCTGTCTGTAGATAACAGCTATATGATTTCTCAGTTACAGGTGAGCTTGGTTGCGGTCAAAGCGCAGCTATTAACTTCAGAGCCTGCCCTCCAGTTATTTGTTAATCACACTTAGATTGTTTTAGACAAAACAGCTTCACTAATAATATGCTCAAAGAATGTATTCCGGACTGATAGGAGCACAACCCAAAATTCAAAACCTGTTTTAAATGAGTAAAAGGACAGCTGTAACGGGACAACCGGTAGCATAGTGGTTAAAGCTGCTGCCATTGGACCCAAAGGTTGGAATCTCACCTCCGGCTGTAGCACTCATGAGCTAAATTGCTCCAGTACAAATGAGTAAATTTTAAGTAGCTTAAAACTGAAAGTCGCTTTTGAGAAAAGCATCAGCTAAATGGATAAATGTAAAAGGGAGCTTTTACAAGAAGGTAAAAGACAGGAAAAGACCCTTTTAGTAGCACCTGTTGCTAACAGTCACTTCCATGAGGCTGCCCAACCTTTCCACTGACCAAGAAAGGATGCCGGTTGGAAGGCCGGAGGAGACTTCAAATCCGGTCACCTTCAACTCAGGTGCCAGGGGTATGGCACTGGGGCTGAGGCCGTCGCCCATTGCCGCTACTCCTAAGCCATGGGGAAAGAGCGCTGTTGGTGGTGACGGGATATAAAGGACTTCAGGCTTTACCTGTATGGAAAGTCTATCCTCCTTTAGACTGATCATCAACTTTAGAGAACAAGAGGAACCTCTGGGCAGCGGTGCCTCAGACTTACTTCTTGTCTGTCAAGCACCAGGCACGGCTCATACATGCCAATGCTGATGGGCTGTCAACACATCTGTGGAAAGCAGAGGATTGTTGGTCGCGCGCCATCGGTGTGGAGGAGGAAGAGCCAGAGTGGACCCCCCCCCAACGTGTGCAGCAACCCCTCCCTTGCTGCCAGAGCTGGATGCCAGAAGAGCTGCACTGTACAACGTTAGCATGCAGAGAAAATTCAAAAAAGAGGCCCAAAAAAAACTGATGCAATATTTATTAACATAGAAATAAATGTAGCAAATGATTCAGAGAGCAAAGAACTAAGCTGTTGTTCAGGAATAAGTGGTAAGAATTAATTGACTAGGTGTGCTGCTACAAATGCAAAGTGCTACCTGAACCATTAGAATAAAAGTGAACATAAAGGACCAGCCATGGCAGGTCAGAAGAACAGCAGCGAGTTAACAGCGCACAAGAGGACCAAGGTAAAATGATCACATTAAAATCACCGTCATCCCTCAGCTATGTTATAATGCCACACAAACGATAAAAAGCAGCACCGAGTACTAAAAAAATACATATTTGAGCAGCAAAGTACTTCACTTCTCAAAGAGCAAATTTCTCCTATTGTAATTTTCTTAAGTGTCTCTCTTGACTTTGATGTTATGAATTGAGGAAGCTCAGATTATCAAAACACGGATTTCCAACTCATGAAAAGAGGGAAACGGCAAAAGTGCAGTTATATAAAAACATGAAAAAATGGCCAATATTAATCTCTGGTGGATTTAGAATTTCTTTTAAACTCAGTTTATATAAAAAAAATAAAATCACATGGCTGAAAACAATTAAGAAAATCAATATATGTTCCCTGTAAGTCAAAATAACCCTGATTTTAAAAGTAAATTCACTATAAATGATCAATTCCATATTTTCTGGGTTCCATTATCAAATGTGAGACATTATTTGAAGAAAACACTAAAATAAATAAAACTGGTATGTGTCACAGCAGCCCTTGGAAGACACAACATTGCTGGGGTGAAAGTATGTCCCTACTGCCCTTCCCATCACAGGCAATGCAGGAGATGTCTGTTCAGTGTGCAGCTGCGGATGATGCCAAAAGGGCTTGTGAGCCCATGGTCCGGATGCAGTGCATGCTGGGTAGGCTGCTACTCTTTCTCTTGGTCTTTGCAGCCCAGCTGAAAAAGGGAGTCTTCTTGGAGTCCTTCCCTGGTTTATAGCTGCTGTCCTGATAGTGAAGGGCGAGGCAAATCATGGAGTACGTCTTCCCACAGTAGGTGGCACTCTTATTGGGCTGAGGGAGACCATTTCACGTTATTCTTGTGAAAAGGCAAGGCTTTCCTTATTTCTACTATATTTTAAAACATTTTTAATTACAGAAACAGCATATGGAACACAAAAGCATCACCAAGAGTAAAAACCATCCATCGATCACTCATCGTATACCTCAAATGCCAAGAAGTGCTATAAGCTAATGATCAAAATCCACCTCCCAACTTCTCTTTTTAAGAACTTTCTTCAGAGTAAAGTCCTTGCAGTTCCACTCTATGGGCGGCCGCTGTGGGAGAGACTCACCACCGTCGAGATGACACTGTCCATCATGCTAATCACTTGCATTTCTATGCTCTCGTGATGCAGGTTCTGCAGAAGGGTCAGCGTGTCGTTCGCACTCCTCCACCTGGTGTCCTCACCGGCCACCGCAACCACATAGTCCCCCTCCTGGAGCCCTGCGACCTTCTCCCAGCGCGGGAGTCGGACAAGTTATCGGAGAGGCAGCAGAACACAAAAGGCAACAGTGGACGTGCTTGGGCCTTACTTCTGTCTCAGGCTCCTCATATCTCTTACTGAACAGCTACGGACCTTTGTCTTACTCATACATATACGTCTATTGATCCTCTTCAGTTCGTAGCCAGTTACAGCCCTGGATATATATCCTGTGAGGCACTAGAACCCCTGAAGGAATGTGAGTGTGGGATTGTGTGTGTACATGTGTGAGACGTGTACCGCAGCTGGGCTGAGGTGCTGCAGTGCCTGGACCTGTGCAGGACCGTCTCCCCGCAGCGAGAAGCCCAGGCCCTGGCTCCCCGGCCGCAGTTGGACGCTGCGAGGTGCTGTCCACCGCTGCCTCGCTGAGAACACAGAGAGGGGGCCCTGAAAAGCAGGAGCAGAGCAATAACCATGGCAACCCAGCACAGGGAACCAGGACCATTGTCCATGGGAACCCGTAGCATGAATGGACCTCTTAAAAGCGTGTTTAATGTGGGACTCCCCATTTCCGGAGCTCCGGCACCCTTCAAGTTGCGGAAGAACTCCGAAAAAGTGCATATTTTATTAATTTACAGATATTATCTCCAATCCATAACTTCTGTCAAATCTGACAACGCAAAAATGACAAAACATTTATCTGAGCTGTTACTCTGCTACCGTTCTCAAAGTGCTAAAACACATGCTAAAGGTAGAAATCCTTGCCATCGTACTCAAAGTTGCTGGTTATACTTTTTTTTTTTTAAAATACATTCATGATGATTCATCCTTTTCATAACTCAGCGATATGAAGTCGCAGTGGAGAAAGGCATCACCTAGTGAACAAACAAATCAGAGATAGTGGCAGAAATACACACGAGAGCAGGCAGTATTTATGAGTTTTCCCTCTACAGCGCTAAGGAGTAAAGACACGACACAGGGAGTTCCTGCTGCACCCTTTTTCACAGCTGAAAAACTCACCAGTTTACGAAATAAGTCTTTCACTTCCAGTTTGGTCAGTATTAGTTGTTCCAGCTGAGCTTCGTAATCAGCTTTAGCTGGGAGGAAAAGAGATTTGTTAAAACAAAAATAAATCACATCTGCTGGCCATTTCCTATATTAGCATGAAAATATCACCAAATAACTGCATTAGGAAAATAAAGGGTATTAAAAGGGCATTAGAGCAGCACAGAGCTGTAAAATCAGTGACGTCGGCGCATCACTGTGAACAAGGAGTGCGTGCTCGTCCTGGCAACTCACGAACAACATCAGGCGGGTCTCTGCCATGTACGATGTCTCCGTCAAAGCCGCTGTGGAAGAGCTTTTCGGCAGAGCTGTTCCGGCAGGCCTGCAGGATGCCAAGCAGTGTGTCGAACCGCCGGAGGTGCTGACATTGGGTGCAGAGCCACAAAGCCTTCTCATGGTCCTTGAGGGCTCTGTGCAGGTGGGCCCTCCCTGCAGTTGGAACACAGGGAGTGGCCCTCAGACATGGCAAACCAGCAACAACTTGCTGAGAGAAGCTGAGCAACGCACCAACGTCTTGACGCAGCTTTTGGTCCGACAGGAGGCTCCCAGGAGGATGTCCCTCCGGCACAGCAGCAAACATCTGGAGAAGGGCATTTTCCTGCTTGGCGAGCTCAGTGCCAGAGCTCACTGCTGACACAGAAGCACAGGTATGACTCTTCAACAGTGATCACGCCCATCAACATAGGGGCTGGAGCTTCTGCCTAGACCACAGCCTGGGTACCCTAACCAGAGCTACTGGCTGATGATGAAGAATCAGACTACAATCAAACCAGGATGCGATATCATTTCACTTACGCTTGTGGTCCATGAGCAGCACAGCCACAAAGTAGTGAGCCAGTGCATGGAAGTGGGTGCTCTTCAGCTGCACCATGGAGGACCAAAACCCAGGCGTCAGGTCCTTACGGGGCACATGCACCATGCTCTGGTGGACTTGGTCATAGCGCTCTGCAACCTGTGGGGGGGGGGGGAGGCATTTCAAATGTGATCTTCATTACAGTTTTAGTTTAACAAATCAAAAATGCTGAACAAAGTAACTAAGAAACATTAGCCAAGTTTTGGTTCAAAATTCACTTCCTGTTGAGACCAAACACTGTTCCTCCTGGAGCGTCTGTTATTCAACTAACATCTCCAGCCACTTACAACCCGTACCTTAGCAGCCTCCTGGGCCAAGCGGACAAGCGAGAGGAAGTCACTACGGATGACCGAGAGCGCCACCTGCTCCAGCAGACACTCCTGGGCCTGAGCGAGCATCAGGCAGACCAGTGTGCTCAAAGTGCGGGGGCTCATGTCATAACTGGTCGTGTGGGGAAACATCTCCTTCAGATGGTTCAGCACTCCTGTGGGACCCCAGAAGCCTCATTTCTCCTGTGTTCCACCTACAGAGTCCTGGAGAACATGCTAACACACAGCAGGTTCCACATAATACTGTATTTTCAAACTTTACCAGTTGGGCCTAAGAACACGTGTGGTGCCTACTGTACCACTGTGTTCCGGTTTCCTCCACGTCCAACAAATGTTCAACACGCAAGCTTGACTCTGAAAGGTGTCAAAATGCAGACAGGCAACCAGTACAGTTCTATAATCACTGCTCCACCCTGTGGAGAGGTGGGCGGTTATCACTGAAAGCTTTTACTTCACAGGAAACACTTTTTGTTTATTATGGTGCTATAATGCACACCAAAACACGGTACTGTATATGTAATGTATGGGCAGCCATTTAAATAAAGGAAAAGATGACCAGTAATACAAAATATCCATAAAATGAACATGATATTTAATCTGAAGGGCTGCATTTGTAGCTTAAAAAGTTACCGTTATGGAAATTCTGCTTCAGTTATAAGTGGATACGAGTACATTTATTTATGTAGCAGACACTTTTACTCCAAAGCGACTTCCAATGAACTCTATGTAGTGTTATCAGCCCACACACCCTATCCACCAAGGTGACTTACACTGCTAGGTACACTACTTACACTGGGTCACTCATCCGTACATCAGTGGAACACACTCTCTCTGTCACTCACACACAATGGGGGAACCTGAACAGCATGTCTTTGGACTGTGGGAGGAAACCAGAGCACTCAGAAGAAACCCACACAGACACGGGGAGAACATGCAAACGCCACACAGACTGAGCGAGGATCAAACCCACGGCCTCTCGCACCACCCAGGCGCTGTGAGACAGCAGCACTACTTGCTGTGCCACCATGCTGCCCCAATCATACCCTTCCTGTTGACAGGCACAGAGTTCAGACATCATGAGTAAATGGGTCACAGCAAAAAAGCTCAATTCCAGCTTAGGAGCTGCTCAGGGTGACACACACACCAATTTCCTACTCTCTTAGTGGTGCCAATCCTGCCAAGCCCCAAGCAAGTCCCCGTTATCAACCTCTGGTCCGAGAGTTGGACTATTACACGTATCAACTCTCTGTGTGGCACATGGACACATATTCTGGGCTCAACTGCTCACCTGCTGCTCTCTGAAAGGCGGTGACGGCTTCCTTCAGGCCGCTGTGACTCTGCCGCTCACAGCGTGCGCCCACCTGCGTGTACAGCGCAGCCATGTTGAAAAGTATGCTGGCCTTCTCCAGACTGATGTTCTGCTGACAGATGGGCACACCGGTGAAGGCATCATACCTACGGACAGACAACTGTGAAGCTGTTTGTCACAGAGCTCTGCCTTCTCCACTGCCATATATGCAAGCTGTGTTTCACTGTGTACTGCACTGAAACTCAGAGCGCCATCGCTCACTCCCTGCTACGCAAGGGAGCAGAAATGCTGCAGTGTGACACTGGGAGAGTACCACGTGAAGAAGATGCCCGTGTGCTGAGCTGGGGGGAAGAAGCGTTTCTCAAGCAGATCCAGGTGGCTGAAGTATCTGGACAGCAGCTCAACGCCAGCCTCACTGCGACTGGGAGTGCGACAGGCCTGTGCGCGCACACACAAGACACATCAGTCTGACGCAGAACACCATGCAGGCACTTGGTCACACGCTAAAGGCACAACATACTGCACCTGCCGCAAGTCCATAAGGTCACAAATCTCATCTTCAAACCTGGACTCATCTTCTCCATAATGCTCCTGGATGATGGTCTGTCACACGCAAATGGACAGTTTCAGCATAATATCTGACATCCCCCAGGCTTTACTTGCTCTTGCTTCTTCTGGGACACCAGTACACCAGAGGTGACAGTGTGATATGTGATCAAAGCCCCGAGTGGGTACAGAGTATGTGACAGCTGTGCAGTCAGGGAGACTGCAGACAGGATACACATTGTGACAAGTGAATTTTGGTCATATTCAGTGTTTGAACAAATGCGACGAAGAAATGAGGCACCCTGCCATTACAGCTCTTCTGCAACATTTCAGACACCTGTGCGTTTCTATACTCTCCTGTCCAGTTCCTCCCACAGAGGTGTTGCTCACACTTCACATTGGTTTTGCAGAAGTCTGTGTCAAAACCCTATGCAAATGTAACTGATGACTTCACACTTCAAAAACATGAATTTTTACCTTCTACAGCACATGCTCATATACTGGTGTTAAAATCTCAGTGAAAAGCACTTGCTGCCACAGCTAGCAATAGGAGACATTGGCTCATATTTCCATGAAATGTGTGATGTTGCACTGTACCTTGAGAGGACCAGAGAAGTCAATCTCGCTGGTTTCCTTCAGGCCCAGGGCAATCAAGGGGGTGCTGTTTGGATTTCTGCACAAAGCAAGACAATAACCTTAGGGAAAACAGGGTTAAACTGTGGGCTGTACCACTGCAAACACACCTGAAATATTAAAACTGGAACACTTTGCTAGGAGCTCGTGGATGTGTGGGATGTTCACATAATGTATGGTGTAGACCCAAAGTCTGGATGATCCCAGGTCCCTCAGAGGAGCTAAAAGCCTCCAGCACAGGAGCAAATGCCTGGGGGCACTGGATATAAGCAAGGTCATTGTATTTCTTCTTAGCTCTGTGGTCAGTTACCATTCACATGAGGCAAATATACTGTACTGTAAGTGGTGAGTTTTGTTCCATTGTGGAGGAGCACTCTGTCAAGGTGTCATGACTGCAGTAACACTGATGGCAAAATAAAGTGTGAAGAGGTTTTCCCAGATGCTGAAGAGCACAGAGTTAACTGGAAAGCACACAAATGTGTTCCACGGACATATTTCAGGACATTTTCAGCTGTGTGGGCGGGAGAAGGAAAAAGAGTTCTAGTTCTCAAGAAGGTTCAGCTATGTTTGTGAGCAGAGAAACAGAGGTCGAGAGAACAGATGCCGCAAATAAGAGATCTGACATCCTCCAACCATTACTAAATGTAACTGATTGGTCAGGCTGGGCAGAAAACCGATAGAAATTGGATGAAATCAGGGTTTAACATTTAGTGAGTTAATGGAAGGTCCTTGTAAAGGCAGCTCCTCCATTAGGTTAAGTGGGTCTACAGGTCGGCCCCCAGCAACTGGGCTCCGACACCAATAAGGCATACTAAGAGCTCACGTTTCTGTTTTACATTCACATGTTACTTTCTGCAAACAGCGAAGATGCATACCACACACACACACAGACACATGCAAAGCACTCTCTGCAGGCTAGAACCTCTTTAGTGAATGGTGTGGAGACATGTTACAGCGTTACTAGTTTCATTAAACATGTCACGCACAGCAACACAAGAGTTTAAACCTTTCAATAAAAACACTGCTCAAAAAGAGACCAATATCTATAGCAAGCCACACAAGAGAAGGACATGTCCCCACTGCTGAGGGGGAGGAGATGACTGTGAGATGCAGCTACAGTAACCACACACAGCTCTCATGAGAAAACACTTGTCCCAACATCACTTAGTGTCGGAACCCAAAAACAGGCGAGCGTCCTTTGGAATCTGAAGCCAAAGGGTGAAAGAGGAGCTACTCACTGGCTGCTCTGATAGACCTCTATGGAGCTGTTAAGAGCCTCCAGCTGTTCCATCAGAAGCTGCAGAGTGGAGTTCATGAAGCTCAGCTCCAGGAGAACCACATCATGCACTTTAGTGTTAGTGGTTGCCCTGGAAACCAGAAGCAGATGCTGAAAGGAGAGATGAGCACGGACAGAGACCAGAGGGGATGGGAGCAGCATTCACAAACGCGCGCACACACAAAATGGTCCAGATGGAAGACAAGGAGGCTAACCTGTCACCTTATTATTGCTCAGAGCACTGGGGATGAAGGTGCTCAGTGTTGTTCATCAGGGTTAAAATAATAGTCACGGATCTGTGACACACATCAACGCCTCCATCCATAGACCTTGCAAAGACCAGAGCACATAGCTTTGGTCTGTGTGTTTACCACACCATGTGTGGAAGAAGAAAGCCATTTTGATCCTTTCATTCTACATCACGATGAGAGGGTTCAGTAAGGGTCTATGGCCCACAAGAGGACAACAACATGTCATGGTGATCACACAAGGACCTGGTCTGAAACAATACCTATGTGAGAAAGACTGGTCTGCGCTCACCCACTGGGTGCTAATAGAAGACAGCATCCTGGAACTGACATCCTTTTACACCAGTCAGATCATCACAACTCTTCCTACCCATGTTTTAAATAAGCTTAATGAATCACGGTCCACTGTTTCAGCTCTGTGTACCGGAGGTGTCCTGCAGGGGGTACAGAGAGGGTTAACCCTAACCCTAATCCTCAGCACACACACACTCCATGGTTCACAACTCACACACACACTCTACGCCTGTGCACAGGATTGGACACATACCGCAGGAGGTTCTCTGCGCCGGCCCTCATCCTCATCTGCCTGACGATCTGCTGGTTGAGACGGACCCTCTCCTTCTGCAGTCTGCTGCGTCCCGACCGCGCCAGGGGATCGCATCCCTGCGGAAACGGGCGAGAGGGAACACGAGGTGACTCCAGGACCGCTCGCTGCATTGATCGACTCGAGCGACTTCAACCTTACATCTGCCCTCATACCCCACAGCGCAGCGAGAGCTCGTCTCCTGGGGAAGTCTCAGCAGATGCCGAGCAGCAAGTCCACACATGCAAGACAGCAGAGCACCACCAAGTGGAACGCATGGGAATTTATGGATATGAACTACTGCTCGATTTATTCTTGCTCTTAACAGTGTGAGAGTGAGGAGAGGCCAGGGGAGAAGGCTGTGACTCAGCATCGCTACCCCAGGGGTCCAACGAGAAGGACTGAGAAGGGGACTGGTCGCTGCGGTCCGCTGTGGTCTTCGGAGGCTCCCGAGACATTTAGAAAGAACCGGAACAAAATGCTCACAGCGGCACGGCTCAGAACCACAGCACACAAGGGTCATCAGGAACACACTTATGAATGAAGGCACCGCATATTAATAACACACCTTAGTGAAAGCTAATACCACAGTCCGGTTCCCATGCAGCCCTGGGTGTCGACTGAGAAGTCGCCATCGAATAGGGCAAACGTGCAGAACAGTGAATTACGTGAACATTTATTCATTTAGCAGATGCTTTTCTCCAAAGCGACGCACATCTCACAGAAAAACACAATGAGTTCATGACATCAACAGAAGGGGACCTTAAGATGCAGAGAGTGACTCTAAAGCAGTGAATATATCAGTACATTCATACCAAACAGTAGAATATGTACATTTCTCCTGTCAAAGTTTCACAAATTCTTACAGGACCATCAAACACATGTGTGGCAATTTGTAAGTTTAGTTAAATGAAAAGAAAAATTAAAACTTGTTGAGAACTTGATGTCGACAGAAGCACTGCCAAAATCCCCCCAGACCAGATGGGACTACACCCACATTTAATTATAATTTTATTGTTGTGTCCTTTGTTCTGTAAAAACAGACAAAGGGGTGGTGGTGAAACAGAGAGGCCCTCCAAAGGCCAAATGAGGCAAAATCTTGACCCTGGATTCTGGAAAGAACCCAGCGGTGCGGGACAAACACGGGTTCGAGTATCTTCCTCAGCGACGTCACGAGCGCACAGGCGCTGAAGCGCCTCAGGTTTGTCTTATCATATATATATATATGTACACTCATATTCCGAGAACCACACTGTTAACTAACACTGACTGAATAGTACTGTGCTCCATCATTCTGTGATGAATGGCGTTTCGTGTACTAATAATTTACAAACAACTTTTTTTACACTTAGAACAGCGCGAGTTTTTTTTTTTTTTTTTTTTTAAAAAAAAAGGCAAAAAGTGCGACGCTAAATTAGACAAATCATGGCTTTCGGCTTCCGCTTTAACCCCCAGTCCCGCTGTCTACACTCACCCACCTTCAGAAAGGAGGCGCGTTCCCGTCCGCCGCTCCCGCGTCGCTCCGTCATGTCGCAGCTGGGCACTTGCGCCTCAGGTACCGCGTTACCACAGCGCTCGAGCTCAAGAGGGCCCCTCTTCGCCTCGTCCTGAGCGTGTGACGTCATCGACCGCGAGCGGTTGGCGTAATGGTTATTATTATATAGCACGTAGCGGATGCGTTTTTCCAGTGCCGCTTACAGTGACACGTACAGTATAATAAAGTACTTACAGTTATCTAACGACGTACACAACAAGGTAACACACACACAAACACACAAAGACATTCTCTTACAACCTACTGACGTACACAACAGCAAGGTAACACACACACACACACACAGACAGTAAAGTACTTACAGTTACCTACCAACATACACAACAGAGCAAGGTAACACACGCACGCACACACAAAGACACTGCTACGGCAGTATTCACTCCCAGTCTCCGGACCGTGGGAGGGAGCCACGCGCACATGCGAAGCACACACAAAAGTTACTAACGTGTCTCGCGCACAAACTGCTGCACATCTCGCACTCTAGTAGTTAAAGTAACTGAGGGTTCCGCAGGTAAAGGTGGTAATTTCCTTGCGTTACTTGGCCACAATCATTCCAAAAATGTCTAAAATCTCACATAATAAGTTCAGTTCTCTGACGATGACGCAAGTGGGAGGGGGACACGGCGGCACAGCTAGTAGCGCCGCCGTCTCACGGCGCCTGGGTGGTGCCCGACATTCCTCTTAAACTGGATGTCTTTTCCTTTCTCAGTTATGTAACCCACTGACTGGCAGCTCCGGTCGAGCATCCCCACCAGTAACTTTGTGTGTCTTTGGTTGGCCCTTCCGATGCGCCAGCTGCTGAAGTCCTGGTCCGACATCGGGCCGAATGCCGAGACACGGTCCGCTCCTCATAGCCACGCTGTAAAGTGGAATAAGGCCGCGGCGGCCGGGGTCGAGGCAGAGACCCTCCCTCCTCAAGCACCGGGCCCTCTATAAGGCCCTGGTCGAGAGAAGAGGACCTCGAGTTCTCTTAGGGCTCCAGGAAGGTACGTGGGCCAGGATTCAGCCAAAGGGTCCAGACCACCATCTGCAAGACTTGAAGTGGTGTTGTTTGCGAAGTAAGTTGCCAACCTAAGTGGTCCTGTACAGGCACAAACTGAGCAGCCGCCCACTCTGCTCGCGACTCCAGTGCAGCGAAAGTGAACATCTCGCGCATGCTTTTTGGGACTGTGGACAGGTGCTGGAGCTCTGGTGTTTGGTGACCCGCCGGGACAAGAAGATCGGTCTGCAGATGGTTCTGATCTGCGACAAAGTCTTGAAGGGGTGGAATCCTGGCTCTGAGAAGGCAGCGGCTGCCCGGACGTGGCTGGTGATCGGTGTTGCCAAGCAAATGCTTTGGAACTCAAAAACCCAGCGGGTCCAGACAGGGGTAGACTTGTGCATCCAAGGTGAGTACCATAAAATCTGGGTTGACCTAACATTTAGGATGGGGAAGGACAGCATGCTATGGGGTTTACTTAGAAGCCAAAGAGAGGTGGAAAGACCTCTTTTGACTGCAACCCTACAGGTTTGTGACAGATCCTCCCTCCTTGGGTAACACACGTCATTTAATCCTTACAAGAAGCCGCAACCCTTATTTTCGGTTTATGTAAGTGTTGTGTTTTGCAGTGTCGTATGTGTTTTATGTTAGGTGTAGGATTTTATATCCATTTTAACTCACTTAATTGCACAATTTGCTGTAATTTATGGCACTTTATTGAACTTTTAAGTACTGCCTGAGAAATGACTACTTGTGTGGTGTGTTTGTATTTATTTATTCATTGTTATTTATTTATTTATTGTTTAGTGTAGTATTGGTGCCTTGCAACGGACTGGCGTCTCATCCTGGGTGTGTCTCCTCCCCATCCAGCCTCGCGCCCTGTGTTGCCGGGTTAGGCTCCGGTTCTCCATGAGCAGCTTCAGCCAGTGTGTGTGTGTATAAATGAAGTGGGGTGCAGTGGTGCAGTGAGTTTGGCCTGTGCCTGCTCTCTGGTGGGTCTGGGGTTCGAGTCCTGCTTAGCGTGACCTGCGATGGACTAGCATCCTGTCCTGGGTGTGTCCCCTCCCCCTCCAGCCTTGTGCCCTGTGTTGCTGGGTTAAACTCTGGTTTGCTGCGACCCCGCTTGACAAGTGGTTTCAGTCAACGTGTGTGTGTGTGTGTGTGTGTGTGTGTGTGTGTGTGGTGTAGGTTAGTTTATTTTGTATGTGGGTGTTTCATAATTTTTATTAATTCTGTTTCTTTATTTGGGGGATTTGGTCAAGTGCATTTGTATTTGTATTGTTCACCTGTTTTACCCAAGATGTTATATAGGGGAGACGCGATGCGAAGAGGAAAACACCCACTTTTTTTACCTGCAGACTTTACCTGAAAATGCTGGAAAGCCTGCAGCTCAGAAGCAAGCATATGACACTGTTGACGTCATTGTGCCTTTCAGGCAGATGGCTCGCATCGAGACACTGAAAAGGCAAAGTGCAATGCTGCGTTTTATGAAACCCCATGACAAGCAAAGAACTCTTATGAAAAACAAGGCAAGACAAAGCGATTTCTGTTTGATATAGGATCCCCAGATGCAGTTCAGGAAATAGAGTAGAACAGACTACAAAGCAACGAGAAAAAAGATGAGGACATAAAGTTCTTCGCAGACCAAAGAACTGACAGAAGAGATCATACGTTTGGACATGACAAGATTTTTGAGACAAGCGCTATTCAACAGACAAGGAGAGAACGATTACAACAGAGACAGGAACATGGTAAGATGATATCTGTACGGATATGGAACGTAATATTAGTTTTTAAATATAACTGGAAAACTAGTTAAAATGAACTTACGATGTACCATTTAACAATTGCAGGTGAACAGCAGGCAACTGCAGATCTGCATGGCAACATCACTGATGATTCGGAAGCAACTGACAGTGACAATAATACAAGTGATATTTATCCCAAGATCCACAGATCCAAAGCAATGTGAATATCTGTTACAAGCCGTTAAGTACGATAGACAACGACTTGAGAGTTTCAGGAAAGACTGTCTCAATGACTGCAAGTTCATGTTTCTTGCAGTTAAGAACGATGTTTCGAAGGATGTTTTGGTTATTAATTTTAAAAAGCATGGGCAGATGTACAGTAACACATGAAAATAAGAAAAATTTGAATTTAGAATATGTCTGCTGTCTGGGTTTCCTGCCACAGTCGAAAGTCATGCCGTTCAGGTGGATTGTGACTCTAACCAAGTCAATCATAGTGTGAGTGATAGAAGTGTGTTTGACCAGACTATGGATGAGTGACTCATGGAAAAGCAGTGTATCTAGCAGTGTAAAGTGTTGTAGTGATCTCACTACAACATAATGTTTATTGGAAGTCACTTTGGAGAAAAGTGTCTGCTACCTGAAAAAAAGGTAGAAGTCAGTTTTTTAAAGTAATTTTGGGGTTAACTTTTAGTGAAAAATACTGTCAAATTGCACACAAACCACTAGATGGAGCAAAAGCTTTTATTTTCAACATCTCCCTCTAATGGTGTACAATAATGAAAATAATATTTAATGAATTGATCTCATTATCAGACAGCATCTCTCTGGCTACATGGCACTGCAGGACATCCTTTGGGCTCTTTTTTGTGTAAGAAAAAGTCAGATTTCGACTTTTTTTTCCAGTATTTCTCACTTGTTAGAAGTAACAATTTTATGAGTAACTAAGAACAACCCAAATGGAATTCTAATTTGCCATTTTTCCAAACCCACTGTGAAAGTACACGTAATCCGAGGTACATTCTGCCTGCCCCACCACCGCGCGTCTGCTGTGAGGAGCTCCGGTGGCAGTGGGGCTGCGCGGGCCTCCTGTGAGTCTCTCCGACCAGCTCAACTCGGTGTCATCATTTCTCCAGCAAGCCGTGAAGCTGATTTTACTTTTCGGTCTCACTTCCTCTGAAACCCTGAGCAGATCCAGTCAAAAATGGCCGGAGAGCCAAATGCACACTTGGAATAGAG
Source organism: Scleropages formosus (assembly GCF_900964775.1). NCBI lineage: Eukaryota > Metazoa > Chordata > Actinopteri > Osteoglossiformes > Osteoglossidae > Scleropages > Scleropages formosus. Next base: position 24,445,498 of record NC_041812.1, read on the forward strand.
GACACGCAAGCTTCATTGCACCTCCTCTGTGCAGTTGCTATGCAGCCATAGCCTTCGGGCAAAGAACTTTGGCTTTTTTGTTAACAAATTATTTTTTATGCAGGAACATGGCAATCCTTGGGAGCGCTGACGGGGGCTCTGTTGCGGGACCTCGAGGGGCCTCTCCCAGGAAGGACACGCACAGGTCAATGAGAGCAAAATGCCGCTTTTTCGCAACTAGTTTGGGTGACAGGAAGTTGCCGGTGCGACGTAGCACCGCGCTCCCAGCCCTCTGTGCCCCCCGTCCCCACTGCTGCCCTGGGCCTGGATGCGGGGGCACTTTCTTGGCAGCCCGTGTGGGTAACTCCCCAGCTCCATTGTCCACGTTGCCTTTTAATACTTGTCAGCATCAGTTTCCTTCACTGAATGTGGTTTTTGATGTGCCGTCCCCTCCCCCAGGCCCTTAAGCCACTTGTTGACAAACACACATGACACACACTGTTGTACGTAACATGTCATATTTCTTTAACTCCTCACAACGGCCACGTGAGAACAGACTCGCGTCATGTTCCAGGCTACGTGAATAGTTTAGTCAATAATGTATGGTAAAGGCATAGAGAGAACATGTACTTTATAAATGACTGACATCAAAATAGCTAATAACAACTGACCCTGGACCAGGAGTAATGGTGAAGTTATTTCAGTTATCTAAATGTGACCTGACCAATCCAAACCTCACCAATCAGTTCATATGTTTTACATACTTTTACCAGTGTACTGGCGATGAATGAATGAGCTGGGGGCGAATGAGTGAATGAATTAGGTAGCCAGAGTGACTTTTCACACACACACACACACGCTGGGTGTTTCTGCAGAGTGGGGTGGACATGATGGGCGGTGCTGGGGGGCCCGCGGTGGGTCTGTCAGCAGGAGAGCGCGCCGCCTCCTCCCCCACTGAGGCTCCGGTGATCTATTGGTTTTCTGCTCCGCTTCTGGCCCTGAGCGGGCGCACACTGCCGCCAGTGTTTGGGCTTCCTGTTGGCTAACAAAGCCGCTCCCCTCTTTATTGGCTCTTTAGCGGCTCTGCTCAAAGCCAGGCTTTTTATAGTGCTGTGTGGCGGCGTGAGTGGGGGGAGAGGTGCCCGAGTACAATCCCACGACTTGACTTCCTAAAGTGTGCGTCCGGCTCCTGCGGAGGGGCCTCCTCGGGTTCCCGCCTGTCTCCCCCCGACCCCCTTTTCGATCTCCTTGCCCATATGTTCTGCCACATCAGTAGAATATGGAGAGGAGTCACTTCATACAGAAGTACGGCATGATGCCAGCTACCGTACTGCTTTCCCTACAGAGACACACATGCTGTATCGCACATGTCTGGCTGCAAACGTTGTGAGATGTCTACTAAGATTGCATCATGAACCGGTAATTTACTGTTCTGAACCCAAACGTGGGCCGTGTAATTTAGAGCCGCCTGCCCAAAATACCTAAAACATCTTTCCTGTTCAGTGGCAGGAATGTGCTCAGCACTGCCACGTCTGCCATGGTCCTCCAACCAGCAAACGTTCCTCTTGCAGGCTGGCATGTGAACTGCGTCCTGCTCCGACGGAACGAAGGAGCAGTTGGCATCAAATCGCTTTGTGATGTGTTGCCTAATGCTCCTGTTCGCTGCCGCAGCTCAGCTGTGTGAAGCTCAAAATGACCACATTCAAGAAATTCAGTCTGTTGCACAGCTGAAGTTTTCAACCCAACCAGATGTTTTGACCCTTTTATACAGCCGTGTGTTTTACCGCAGTAGTTCTGGGTAAACGCCTTATTCGAGGGTATTGCACTGTAATGGGGAGTTTGGCTTGAACCGGCAGCCTTCTGGTTTCAACTCTGTGCTCTTAACCACTGCGCAACCTACTGGTGGCGGAAGGCTTGTTCTGAGATGTCTTAACTCAGTAGTAATGCGGCTATAACTTGCTGTTGTGACCAGAAGGACAGGGTTCAGAGCTCAACAGATGCTGCTGATCCCCTTAACCGCACTTACGTGGCTTATAGGTGTCTGACGTTAAGACCGGGGCTTGGGAACACCAGAGCACGTTCATTCACAAATAGTGGGTTTTTCTCAACCCTCGGCGGTTTGTTGAGCCTGGCCGCGGAGCACATGGCCCAACGTGACTGGAATGAGTAGCTCTCAGCTTCCAGCCCAGGGAACCCTTTTCACTGCCCTCCCAGTATGCAACGGTGACAAATGCTCTCTTCTCCCCAGCATTTTTCTGATTTTCACAATATTCCTTTGTGAAATTCTACACTTATTTCCCAGTGTTACTGGTGCAAATGAAGAGAACTAGGAAAGAATATGACTTTTCAAACTTATTAGCTGTAGGTTTGTGGTTCAATTCCAAAAAAAGTGCTAATGTAGGGAAAATACGCTACATTACGTGTAAATAAATTATGCAATGGCATGGCATTTTTAATCTTTGATGATTAAGGCCCTTGACTGAGGAAGTGTGCATTATCTTTTGAAGCATACCAAGAAAGAGGCTACCTAGATGTTCCAGACGGCTGCCATTTGCCACCGTGATCTAGGTTATTTCTTCACTGCTGGAAGGGATAATCCTCTCTCTAGGCATTGAAATCAGCTTTACAGCACATCGCTGGTGGTATTTACATTTTCAGGTACTTGCAGAGGTTCTGACCTTTTCCCACATTCAGAGTTTCCAGGTAGATATACAGAGAATGTTCAACGCTCACGGGAAACACAGAGTGTGTATGAGCTGCTTCGGCTGTATTTATGTAAACTGTAGTCAAATCAGGTGGACGAGTGTGATGTCGCAGTACTGGCCAAGTAGCATGGTGATCGCTGTGACATTACAGCTGCCAGAGATGTTGTGGAGGATCTTTACTGCTGGTCTCATCACAACATCTCACTGGGCAGTGCATTTCACAGGCGTACCATTTTGCAACATGTAGCTTGTGGAATCTGCTGCCCATGTGGGATTCCTCCAGTTCATGGGTTTCGTACAGAACGATGTACACTTTTGGCGATACTGTGGTCTCATGAGATGGATTCATGTGTCAGAGTGTGCACCTCACACAACGCTGTGTCCTGTGGAACATTGCTACCTCTTGGGATGAAAATGATTACCGTATTTATTACCCTGCACTGTGTTTTACTTGGGGGTGTGGTGGCACAGCAGGTTTGACTGGGTCCTGCTCTGTGGTGGGTCTGGGGTTGCAATCCCACTTGGGGTGCCTTGCGCCAGACTGGTGTCCCATTCTGGGTGTGTCCCCTCTCCCTCCAGCCTTACATCCTGTGTGTTGCCAGTTTAGGCTCCAGCTTGCTGCAACCCCACATGGAACAAGCAGTATCAGACTCTGTGTGTGTATGTATGTTTTACTTATGGAATCTGATGTCACCATTCATAGCCAATTAGAACCTCTCACACACACACACTGTCTGAAACTGCTTGTCCTGAGCAGGGTCATGGCAAGCTGGAGCCTAACCCGGCAGAACAGGGCAAAAGGCTGGAGGGGGAGGAGATACACCCCGGACGGGATGCCAGTCCCTCGCAAAGCACCCCAAACAGGACTTGAACCCCAGACCCACCGGAGAGCAGGATTTGGCCAAGGCCACTGCACCCCCACAATTAGAACCTCTTACTGTTGAAATTAAACACTGTAAATGTAGAACTGCCTTGCAACGCTGCATGTGCAGAATGCATTTCTTCATCCATTAAGCCTAAAAGGAACGCTTGGTCCATATCTCACCTCGGCATTGTTACGAGGTCTCTTGTCTATTTCTAATTAGCCCATAAATAGTAACCTTTCCAGGGGTGCGGTGGCGCAGTGGGTTGGGCCGCAGTCCTGCTCTCTGGTGGGTCTGGGGTTCGAGTCCCGCTTGGGGTGCCTTGCGACGGACTGGCGTCCCGTCCTGGGTGTGTCCCCTCCCCCTCCGGCCTTACGCCCTGTGTTACCGGGTAGGCTCCGGTTCCCCGTGACCCTGTATGGGACAAGCGGTTCTGAAAATGTGTGTGTGTGTGTGTGTAGTAACCTTTCCCTCTAAGATTTTTTTATGTGAAGCAGAACCCTTAAGAGGTCCTCCGAACCTGTCCTGCATGGACTGGCCGTCCTGGTCCAGCTGCGCCGGAGACTCCATGCTTGTGCCTGCTCTGAGGCAGCTGCTTCTATAGTGTTAGTGAGGTTTCCTCTTATAGTCTATTTTTGTGTGCTGGGTTCACACATTTCACCTTGAGCTTCACTCACTTCATGCTGGAACTGGCTTATCGTGCATGTTCAAACCTTACTTTCTGCCCAAAGTGTACAGGGTTGTTGGCAGATGGTCGGTGTATCAGGACCTTGTGTTAAATACGTGCTGTGCAAATAAGATATAGTGAAACCCTACTGCCCCTGTGCCACTTGCTAAGTTTAAATCCTAACTCTAACAATAATATGTTAATGGATCCGGAGGCATTTGACAGCAAAAGTGATAGAGCACTGCAGTGAAACCTTTTATTCAGGTATATGAATGTGTGAATTCGTTAGGGTTCATTGGCCCAATGTTACATCTCAGTCTAGGGTTGGGCTGTAACACAGGGTTGTTGCACACCAATTCTTTGAGACTGCAATGAGGTAAGCTTTATTGACCATAAGCAACCCATAAGCCATTTCTCCATGGGATGAGACATGCCAACACAAAAAGTGAGTTCTTAGTGACACTATCTACCCTGTTGAAGAAAACAAACAAAAATACACCAATTTAACCTGACTCCTCACTGAAGAAAAACAGGAGAAAATTGTACAGAAGAACATGGCACTCAATCCTTTTCCAGCAATTGCTTGTTTATAGTTATTTATAATGAGCTATTTACACATGGGGGGTGCGGTGGCACAGTGAGTTGGACCAGGTCCTGTTCTCCAGTGGTTCCGGGGTTCGAGTCCTGCTTGGGATGCCTTGTGATGGACTGGTGTCCCGTCCTGGGTGCGTCCTCTCCACCTCCAGGCTTATGCCCTGTGTTGCCGGGTTAGGCTCTGGCTCCCTGTGACCCCCTATGGGACAAGTGGTTTCAGACAATGTGTGTGTGTATTCACACATATACAGTATATTGCACACAATACACATCTGAGGTTTTTATACACATATATTTACAAAGCCGTCACACCACTTATACGGCACGTATGGATGAGAACAAGTTCTCATACAATATACAGTTTACCCACAGCGCATTGAAAGCTTACCCGCAGCAACCCCACAAATCTTTCGGGTAGAGTCAGTCTCTCTCTGGTCAGGTGACCTATAAGCCTTCTTCCATTTCTGTTGGCCAATAGAGCAGAGGCTGGATGTAAGTTGATCTTCCCAGCTCCACCTGTGGATAGAGAAAGACACATAGACACATAACAACAAACAATATATTACAGGCCTTTGGACCAAGGCTGTAACACCTCCCCACTAAATAAAAGACACCGACAGTGTCACACAAGAGTGCAACAAATAACTCAAGCCATGAGCGAACAAGACAAAGCATCAACCACAACATTATATATTCCTTGTTTATGTTTTATTTATTCCTCAATGATCTGCCATGACATGGTAATATGCTGAACTGAGATCTTGTGTTCTGTGGACAGAGGGTACCACAATTTGAAAAACAGTATTCCACTCCTCATATGTTCCAAGTGCCCACTTGTGCATTAGAAGTCCATCAAGACAAAATGCCACAGGATATTTATCAATTTTGTCCTTATCCACCACTGCAGACCTATAATTGTTAAGAGAAGGGTCTGTCTTTTGTGCGGCACACAGCTCTGCATGACTCACCGGTACAGACCAAGAAAATGAATATGGAACGGACAAAGCGTTGTCAGTCTCGATTACAGAACAAGACCATGAACCATTGACAGTGTCACTGTTCAGTGGTGCAGTAGACATGTCTTCAGGATGAAACAAACTGGATATGTGTATTATTCCTCCAGATTTTTGCTGCCGTGTCCGTGTGATCACATAGGTCATAAAAACTTCTGGAAACTCCTCCTATAACAAATCGGGATCTGCCTCCACTGGCTCATCCAAACTCTCTGGTAGAGGAAAAACTTCCCACAACATCATTCCCAAGCATCAAGTAAAGCCTTTCAACTAGTAACTTGGACTGAAGAGCCAGACAAACATGGCCAGACACCAAATCAGAGGTCAAGTGAACATTGTGTAATGGAAATGTCACAGGACTGAATTCAATTCCACACACTACAACATGTGACCCACAAAATGTTTGTTCATTGAAATCCATTATCAAGAATAAATAAGTGTGCAGCACATGTAACTCGCAAGATGGTAACTGGTACATAACTATTTGTTTCCCCAGACAGTGAAACATAACCCTTTAAAATAAAAGGCTTAAAAGTAGATTGAAACTGATTGTAGTCTGAAGAAACAGGTTACAGGCTATTTTCACAAATACTTCACTCTGGATTGTAGTATTTCTTGTGCTCCGCACATCACAATTAGAAATTAAATGACCATGCTGGATAAAAACAAACACATTTATGTTGTGAATGGCATTGTGACACGTTAGCAGGCAGAGGTGTTGGTACATCACTGATAGTTGTCCTAAAAATGTTTTAAAACTGTCACTCTTTTCTTTAAAAGAAGAGTGTCTTTCAGCCAAAGGATGGGAGTCCCTGTAAGTTTGAGGAGAACTAAAAACTGTCTCGTGAGTCAAAACAAACTCATCTGTTAATTCTGCAGCATCTGACAAAGATGTTACCTTTTGCTGATTCAAATGACCCACATGTTCAGGCAGAGTTTTTAAAATCCTGCAGATGTACAAGTTCTTTAACTTACATTCACATTTATTCAACAGATGCTTTTGTCCAAAGTGACATACATCTCAGCAAAAGTACAATTTATGCATTACATTAAGAGAAAGAGACATAGCTGCAGACATGTGACTCAAGTAAACCTAATTTGTTACTTACCACTTGCTGCACCGAGGTTCATCGTTCGAGTAGGTGCATAAACACAGGATAGACAAATCCTGATACCCTCCTACCAATTAAATTTTTTTTTTAATATTATAAGATACACAAACAAGCAAATACAATGCTGGAGTAGTGGCTGAATAATAAAGGCTTTATCTGGTGATGCTGATGAAGTTACGGTGCATGAACATTTACACCGTACATGAGCTGGAGAGCCCCTCCTTGAACCGTCACCTTACCGTGGTGGAGGGGTTTGAGTGCCTGAATGATTCCAGGAGCTATGTTGCCTGGGGCTATATGCCCCTGGTAGGGTCTCCCATGGCAAACAGGTCCTGGATGACAGACGAGACAAAGTGTGGTTCAAAAGCCCCTTATGATGACAATTAGACCAAGGCTTTCGTTTACCCCGCCTGGTGTGGGGTTACCGGGGCCCCACCCTGGAGCCAGGCCTGGGGGGGGGGGGCTCGCATGCGAGCGCCTGGTGGCCAGGTATATGCCCACGGGGCCTGACTGGGCTCAGCCCGAAGCCTGATGTGGAGCCGCTCTTTGGTGGGCTCACCACCTGCCGGAGAGACTGTAAGGGGCCGGTGCGTTGTGATTTGTGCAGTGGTCGGTGCCGAGTGCCTGGCCGACCCAAACCTCGGGCGCCAATTCTGGTTTTTGGGACTTGGAATGTCACCTCACTGGCGGGGAAGGAGCCTGAGCTGGTGCAGGAGGTTGAGAGATACCGTCTAGATGTAGTCGGGCTCACTTCCACTCACAGCTTGGGTTCTGGAACCACTCTTCTCGACCAAGGGTGGACTCTCCACTATTCTGGCGTTGCCCAGGGTGAGAGGCGGCGGGTGGGTGTGGGCTTATTAATAGCCCCCCAGTTCAGCCGCCATGTGTTGGAGTCTACCCCGGTGAATGAGAGGGTCATCTCCCTGCGCCTTCAGGTCAGGGAACGGTCTCTCACCGTCGTTTGTGCTTATGTGCCTAGCGGCAGTGTAGAGTACCTGGCCTTTTTGGAGTCCCTGGGGGGCGTGCTGGAAAGTGCTCCCACTGGGGACTCTGTCGTTCTACTGGGGGACTTTAACGCCCACGTGGGCAGCGACAGTGACATCTGGAGGGGCGTGACTGGGGGGGAACGGCCTCCCTGATCTGGACCCGAGCGGTGAGTTGTTATTGGATTTCTGTGCTAGTCACGGTTTGTCCATAACGAACACCATGTTCATGCATAAGGGTGCCCATCAGTGCACTTGGCACCAGGACACCCTAGGTCGGAGGTCGATGATCGACTTTGTAGTCGTTTCTTCTGATCTTCGGCCACATGTCTTGGACACTTGGTTGAAGAGAGGGGCTGAGCTGTCAACTGATCACCACCTGGTGGTGAGTTGGATTCGATGGCGGGGGAAAAAGCTGGACAGACCTGGCAGGCCCAAACGCATAGTGAGGGTCTGTTGGGAACGTTTGGCGGAGGCCCCTGTCAGAGAGGTCTTCAACTCCCACCTCCGACAGAGCTTCAACCAGGTCCCGAGGGAGACGGGGGGACATTGAGTCTGAATGGACTATGTTCCACACCTCCATTGTCGGGGCGGCAGTTCGGAGTTGCGGCCATAAAGTCTTCGGCGCCTGTCGCGGTGGCAATCCCCGAACACGGTGGTGGACACCGGAGATAAGGGATGCCGTCAAGCTGAAGAAGGAGTTCTATCGGGCCTGGTTGGCTCATGGGACTCCTGAAGCAGCTAACGGGTACCGACGGGTACTGGCGGGCCAGACAGAACGCGGCTCTGGCAGTCGCTGCGGCAAAAACTCGGGCTTGGGAGGAGTTCAGTGAGGCCATGGAGGAAGACTTTTGGTCGGCCTCAAAGAGATTCTGGCAAACCGTCCGGCGACTCAGAAGGGGGAAGCGGTGTTCCACAAACACTGTGTACAGTGGAAGTGGTGCGCTGCTGACCTCAGCTGAGGATGTCCTCGGGCGGTGGAAGGAGTGCTTTGAGGATCTCCTCAATCCCTCTGACACGCCTTCCATAGAGGAAGCTGAGGCTGGGGACTTGGAGAGGGACTCGTCCATTACCATGGCTGAAGTTGCTGAGGTAGTCAAAAAACTCCTCGGTGACAAGGCTCTGGGGGTGGATGAGATCCACCCCGAGTTTCTCAAGTCTCTGGATGTTGTGGGGCTGTCTTGGGTGACACGCCTCTGCAGCATTGCGTGGAGTTCGGGAACGGTGACTCTGGACTGGCAGACCGGGGTGGTGGTCCCTCTTTTTAAGAAGGGGGACCGGAGATTGTGTTCCAACTATAGGGGGATCACACTCCTTAGCCTCCCTGGGAAAGTCTATGCCAGGGTACTGGAGAGGAGAATCCGACCCAAAGTCGAAACTCGGATTCAGGAGGAGCAATGCGGTTTTCGCCCTGGCCATGGAACACTGGACCAGCTCTATACCCTCACTAGGGTGTTGGAGGGTTCGTGGGAGTTTGCCCAACCAGTTCATATGTGTTTTGTGGACCTGGAGAAAGCATTCGACCGTGTCCCTTGCGGCATCCTGTAGGGGGTGCTTCGGGATTATGGGGTTCGGGGCTCGCTGCTATGGGCTGTTCATTCCCTGTATGACCGGAGCAGGAGCTTGGTTCGCATTGCTGGCAGTAAGTCAGACCTGTTCCCGGTGCATGCTGGACTCCGCCAGGGCTGCCCTTTGTCACCGATTCTGTTCATTATCTTCATGGACAGAATTTCTAGGCGCAGCCAGGGAATGGAGGGTGTCTGTTTTGGTGGCCGCAGGATCTCGTCTCTGCTTTTTGCGGACGATGCGGTCCTGTTGGCTTCATCAAATCAAGACTTGCAGCGTGCACTGGGGAGGTTTGCAGCCGAGTGTGAAGCGGCGGGGATGAGAATCAGCACCTCCAAATCCGAGGCCATGGTTCTCAGTCAGAAAAAGGTGGATTGCCCCCTCCGGGTTAGGGGGGAGTTGCTCCCTCAAGTGGAGGAGTTTAAGTATCTCGGGGTCTTGTTCACGAGTAAGGGAAAAATGGAGCGGCAGGTTGACGGACGGATCGGTGCGGCGTCCGCAGTAATGCGGTCATTGTACCGGTCTGTTGTGGTGAAGAGGGAGCTGAGTCGTAAGGCGAAGCTCTCAATTTACCGGTCAATCTACGTTCCTACCCTCACCTATGGTCATGAACTCTGGATCATGACCGAAAGAATGAGATCGCGGATACAAGCGGCAGAAATGAGTTTCCTCCACAGGGTGGCTGGGCGCACCCTTAGGGATAGGGTGAGGAGCTCAGTCACCCGGGAGGAGCTCGGAGTAGAGCCGCTGCTCCTCCGCATCGAGAGGAGCCAGTTGAGGTGGCTCGGGCATCTGTTCCGAATGCCTCCTGGAAGCCTCCCTGGTGAGGTGTTCCGGGCATGTCCCACTGGGAGGAGGCCTCGGGGCAGACCAAGGACACGTTGGAGAGACTATGTCTCCCGGCTGGCCTGGTAATGCCTTGGGGTTTCCCCAGAGGAACTGGAGGAGGTGTGTGGGGAGAGGGAAGTCTGGAGGACTCTGCATAGACTGCTGCCCCCGTGACCCGGCCCTGGATAGCGGAGGAAGATGGAATGGAATGGAATGAGCTGGAGAGATCTTGGGCGAAATGGGTCCGGAAAAGGTGAGTTTTCAGACCCTTCTTGAATGTAGACAGAGTTTCCACAGTTCTGAGTGACAAGGGAATGTCGTTCCACCACAACGGAGCCAGAGCCGAGAACCTCCGAGCTTCACTTTTCATGCACAGGACCACCAAGCGAGCAGAAGTAGAAGAACGAAGGGGTCTGGCTGGGGTGTAGTGGTTGATCAAGTCTTGTAAATAGCTGGGAGCAGTTCTACTGATGCATTTGAAGACAAAAACCAGGGTCTTGAATTTGATTCGGGCAACTATAGGAAGCCAGTGCAGAAAAATGAGTAGAGGAGATAAATGGGAACGCTTTGGCAAAGCAAACACAACTCGTGCAGCAGCATTTTGTAGAAGCTGCAGAGGTTTGATGGCAGTAGCAGGAAGGCCACATAGGAGAGAGTTGCAGTAGTCCAGACAGGAAGTCACCATGGCCTGGACAAGCAGTTGGGCAGAGTCAGTAGTAAGGTAGGGATGGATCCTACGAATATTATGGAGGATGTATCTGCAAGACCGGGTTGTGGCTTCAGTGTACTGAGAGAATGACAGACTCGCATCAATCGTTACTCCCAGACTCTTAGCCAAGGAAGTAGGCGAAATGATTGAGTTGTCCAGTTTGATCGACAGATCTTGAGAGGAGGACAGGCCAGCTGGGAGGTAAAGAATCTCTGTTTTGGTAACTTGCTAAAATGTTATCACCTTAGAAGCATGGAAACCATTTTTCAAAAAAGAACTGCTTTCTCAAGCAAATTCAACAAAAGTTTGATGTTCAACCTTCACATGTAAGCAAAACTTTTGCTTGCGTGCTTCTGGCACCAACTTGTATGCTTGGAGGGCTGAAACTCTCACCGCGTCATAGTCAAGACTTTGTTCTACTCACAACGGAGGACATACTTCTTGCGCTTTCCCCACTAATTTGCACTGCAGTAGCAAAGCCCACATCTCCATTGGCCAATGCAATGTTGCAGCAAACCGTTCAAAAGCTGTAAAATATGAATCTACCTCGGATTTTCGAAATGGGGGGACCAAGGCTTATGTCAAACCTAGAGACAGAGGTGGTGGCAACATGAGCACTTGATGCAGTCTTGGAGCAGGACTCTTTGGCGTCCTCCAGCTCCAATGCACAAACCTGTAAGGGCTGAATCTCTTCCTCTTGCTGCTTAATGTATAACTCCAGTTCTTTCACCTTTATTGCCATTTCCATGTCAGTAGACTCATGATCAGGCTCCACTCGGGGTGGGGTCACAGAATCTATGCTGCGAAGCTTCGGCGAACTGATGGCTTCTTTCGCAACACACAGAGAGCCAACCTCTTAGAATACAACACCAGGATTCCCACTGTCAGGTTGGCCAGGAAGCACATGTTCCTCCACCAAGGCCTCTGTTATTGCTCTCTTCATTTCCTCCTTTCTTGCACTAGAGGGTATATTGATATTATAGAATTTTGCTATCACAATCAAGTCAGCTTTTCGACACTTGAGTGCTGCAATAGAGGGTGAAAAAATAAATCTATCCAAACTAAACTCCTTGTCCAGCCAGCATATGAACTCACCACAAAAAATGTGTGACACGGCAAGATACAGCAGCACAACGACCAGACCAGACCCCAGACACTGTTAACACAAACAAAAGAAATACACACAAGATATTTAGATCCCAGACAAACCCCCAATACGCTGCTGTGTTTTTTCGCTAAGAGCTGGAGAAACATCTCACCCTGTCATTCTGCAATGTGCTATTTCACTGCTCACAGGCACATGTGTCTTAAAAAAACAAGCAACCTTTTCATGTAGTTACATTCTAAATGTAACTGTCAGCATCCTGTCATTAGTGACTGTGGATTGTTCTAATGAGAGGACTTCAACTTGAACCTGAAAAGAAAAAAGCACAATACACAATACATTTTTCTGATGATTCTTTCCCTTTTATACAGCTGGGTAATTTTAGTGAATAATTAATGTGAACAGCTGGTAGCGCAGTGAATAGAGCTAATGCTTTTGGACCCAACGGTTGCAGGTTTGATGCCCACCTCTGGCTGTAGTACCCTTGGGCAAGGTACTTACTGTAAATTGCTCCAGTAAAGTAACCCACCTGTATAAATAGGTAAATAATTGTAGGTAGACTAACACTGTAAGATGCGTTGGAAAAAAGCATCAGCTGAATGAATAAAGGTAATGGTCAGTACTATACTCAAGGGTACTACAGCTGGCAATGGGATTTGAACCTGTAATCTTTGGGTCCAAAGGCAGAGGTGCTAGATACAATTCACACATACTTTCTGAACTGCTTGTCCCATACGGGGTCATGGGGAACCGGAGCCCAACCCGGCAACACAGGGCATAAGGCTGGAGGGGGAGGGGACACACCCAGGATGGGACGCCAGTCCATCGCAAGGCACCCCAATCAAGATTCGAACCCCAGACCCACTAGAGAGCAGGACCTGGTCCAACCCATTGCGCCACTGCACCACCGCACCCCCTGCCTTAGCTACAACTTTTATCTCATAATTTTAATTGCACCACATCAGGTGGCCTCTAGCACTGATCTTGCAGGAATGGCTGCTATCCCAGTATGCCTTGCGCTTGATGTCATATTTGATTATTGAGTTACTGTTAGGGGGGTGCAGTAGTGCAGTGGGTTTGGCCAGGTCCCACTCTCTGGTGGGTCTGGGGTTCAAGCCCTGATGGGGGTGCCTTGTGATGGACTGGTGTCCCGTCCAGGGTGTGCCCCCCCCCTCAGCCTTGCACCCTGCATTGCTGCGGTTTGCCGCGACCCTACATGGGACAAGCAGTTTCAGACATTGTGCGTGTGAGTTACTGTTACACTTTCACTGTGTCTGTTAATTCAGGGTGAGGTGTTTTAGTGACTTCTGAAATATTATCATCTTTGTGATTTTACTGTACCTCTTCTGAGGTAGCAGCAGACTGGCAGAGAAATTGCTCATGTGAAGTCTTCCCCTCATACTACAAACATATTTGAGCTGTAGTCATTCACAACGAAGAGGCACAGTATCTGTACCAACTATCCGCATTCTCCTGTAATCCACATTACAGCAAATCTGATTACAGTTTGGTAAGGATGCACTTCACAGGTATACTGTTATGTGTTTAGGGTTGTTTTTGCTCCTTTTAAATGACTGCAGCACACACACACACACACTGTCTGAACTGCTTTCCCCATATGGGGTTGCAGGGAGCCAGAGCCTAACCCGGCAACACAGGGTGTAAGGCTGGAGGGAGAGGGGACACACCCAGGTTGGGATGCCAGTCCATTGCAAGGCACCCCAAGCAGGAGTCAAACCCCAGACCCACCAGAGAACAGGACCCAGTCCAACCCACTGCACCACGGCGCTCCCCCTAACTACTGCAACACCTGAACTAAGAAATCATCATCATGAGATGTACAGATCAGCCTCAAAAAAATAAATCATTACCAAAGTGTATCCAGTTGAAGCCTTAGCCCAACATGACTTACACTGTCTGATCAACATCAGATTATTTATTTACCCACGTATACAGCAGAATTTGTACAGTATGAATTCAGGGCAAGCGCTGACTTCGATCACGTTGTCCTGCAGCACGAAGTGGGAGGGATTCGAACGCGACCCCGTAAGTTAAGGTCACGAGGCTGCAGCATTCACATTGACACGTCCCACTCTGTCTCCAACAGGTTGAACATCGGGAGGCCGGTGAGCGCGGAGATCCGCCCACAGCAACCGTTGCTCAGGTGGGTGACACGCTCGCCGCGCTCGGGTAGTTAGCATTCAGGCGCGAGCGGCGGCTGGTTGTTGCGCATGCGCGCTCCATTCACCGCGCATCTCGGCGCTATATGAGGAGAGCGGCGCGCGCGGCGGCGCACAAATGGATGGAGGCGGGAGGAAGCGGAGCGCGAGCTGCGGGCGCGAGCCGGAGCCGGCGGCAATGAGCGGCGGAGACCGACAGCGGGGCGCCAGCGTTAGCGGCATCCCGGACAGAGTAACCCTCAAGAAGGAGATCGGGCTACTCAGCGCCTGCGCCATCATCATAGGTGACACGAGCCGTGTCTCGAACTCATCACTTATATAAGAATGATGATGCACAAGTTTTTAAACTGGACACTTTGGACACTCCAGAGTTAGCTTTGAGTACGTACAGATTTACTGGCCCAGCCTAGGCACGATGATATGGCATGCTTCGTTCTTCAAGGATTTCTTCTTCGCTCTCTCAGTTCCTCAGGGTCAAATCATGTATTCGAGGAGGTGGGACTCGAACCCGCAGCACAAATAGTGGTGGTACAGAGAGCTGCAGAGCTGTCATTGTTTCGGAACTCGCGTGAAAAGTCGAAGTGCACGTGTCATTGTTCAAGTGCACTTTTACGTGCGAGCTCTTTGTCTGTGGTAATAAAAGACGGTAATCCGCAGACTGACACGGCGGGATTACGTTAACTTTCGAGGTACCTTGTAAATGGCTGATTTCACCTTTTTTTCCTTCACTGCACCTTCTGTCCGTCGCATTAAAACACTAAACGTTCAGTTTAACGTTGTTTCAGGGATAATTAACAGTTGGATCCCGCAGCAGGGTGGGGAAGTTCACCCGCTTTTTTTCTGCAAATCACCTGGTCCAACTAGTTCTACGTCCTCGGGTCCAGGTGTATCCTGCTTTTATATTTGCACGGCGCGCGCTGCGTGTCGCCGCACGTCACCTCGCGAGAGTGGCTCCGCGAGCCCCGCGCTCGCGGCTTTTGGTGTAACGGAAAAAAGTCCTTTATTGTTCCGCTTCATTTAGTTTTACACCTTAGAGGTTTTTAGTTATTATCACAAACTAATTTCCTTCATAGTTCTAAAAGTTTTAATGATATTATTATTATTATTATTATTATTATTATTATTATTAATATTATTAATAATGATCAGGCCTATATAAATAGCCCAGTCCGTCAAATCCAGCATGCCCTCGTGTCCTATGCTTGTGGGATAATGATCTGCAGACCACCACAACACTGCACTGGACAAATTACTGATTATTAACGGATGGATGATGATGATGATGATGATAATAATAAGAAGAAGAATGTTAGATTTTATAAATGCTTTTTTTAGGGTTATGACAATGCTATTTTGATAATTACTATCCACATAATCCAGTGGAAGAATCTGAAAGATTGAGAATTTGGCTCAACCTTGGTTGATGATGAAGTATATTCAGATGTATCACTTAGATAAGAACACTGTACTGTACAGTAAATGGGTAAGTCTTTGTAAAACTGATTAGCGATATTTTTAGTCCCCTTTGAGAAAAGCATGATCTTAATAAAGCTTTACAGTAACAGTAAATACAGTACTTTCACTGATGTAATGCCTTCTTTGCTTTATTGCTGTAATGATGTTTAGTGACAAGAACCATTTGATATCATTTAAATTTCACTGTCTAGAGAACTGGCATGTGGCTGTAGAATTAAGTCAAACACCGCATTTGAATATTCGCAAATAAGAATGGGACTACACTGAAATACCGTGTGGTTAAAAATGCAGCCACTCCTTTTGATGCTCGGGAAATTGAAGCTTGTTGCTGTTTTGATGATGCCGCATGAAAAATCCACACTCGAGTGGACTGGAGAGCAATTGCTCCAGACGTTGAGCTCTGGGGAGAGATGTATTTGGAAAGTTGTCCATCGTAAGGAGGCGGTCGGGTCCCCTTAGTTTTGGGGCGCACGGAAAGTTTGGCTCGAAATGCTGCGTGAGAGCGAGCAACCGACCCCAGGAACCACGAAGCAGCGAGAAGCCCCGTCTGGGACGGCCGTGTCCGCCGTGTCTGCCGTGTCCCCCGTGTGTGCCATGTCCGTGTACGTGGCGGGTGTTTGCTGCCAGAGGACCAGCTGTGCAGCTGTGGCTCCTCCCATTCCAGCTGTACCAGAGTGTGGGTCGCGGGGCTCTCGGTGGATCGAGTTGTCCTCAGCGCCGCCGCTGCTTCTGTCTCACAAGCTCACGTGATGTAACATGAGACCATTGTGTGTGTGTGTGTGTGTGTGTGTGTGTGTGTGTGTGTGTGTGTGTGTGTGTGTGTGTGTGTGTGTGTGTGTGTGTGTGTACACACGCTCGCGTGAGAATATGCAGCAGTGCGTCAGGTTTTGAATAACCGTGGACCCGTAGCAAGTGGAAACACAGGGACGAGATGCAGTGACACGTTGACGTTAAAGCCTGGGTTTTGTGTTACATACGTCGCTGAGACGGGGGCCAAAAAAGGGCTGCCCATTTGTTAGAAGGAGACATTTCAGGAGAATGAGATGAATGTACCGCTGCAAAAGACTGGCTGCTTGTCCTTGAAAGGCTCATAATCTCTGGTATACAAAGAGGGCTTTAAGTGGGTGTCGCGTATCAGTGCTCTGAGCTGGAAACGTGGCCTTGATAAGTGCTCTGTAGATGAGGTTTGGCGCTTCGGCGGCTCGGCAGCGGCCGTGGCCTGGGTCTCTGGCCGCGCCACGGCCCACAGGGAGGAGCTCCAGGCTCTCAGCGGAACTTGGCAGCGTGCGCCGCAGTGTCTGAGAGTGAGGTCCACGGCCAGCCATACATGATTTATCCTCGTTATGTAACATCTCCCCTCCCCTCTCCTCGAGGCTGTGGCAGCTCAGCACTCAGCAGGGGCTTATGGGTAGGGGGTGGTCAGGGGTGGGGGGTCGTCCCACTAGCAGGCTAGTCTATCTGGGTTCCATACCGGGCTGTCGAGTGGTGAACTTTTCCACGCCTACGTCATTGCGTCCCTGTTTGCCCCTCGACTCCTGCCGGTGAAGGCGCAGCCACAGCACAGCTCACACTGGCCCTGAACTGGCTCACAAAATATGTTTAATGAACCGGTGGTGATATTATCAAGCTGGACAAAGACTCCTTTTGTACAGTTCATGCAAGTGCATGTGCAAAGAAAAAAAATTCACATTACATAATTTCCGCACTCTAATGCAGCGTTCCACAAATCCATCCTGACAGCAGACGGTATATAATTCGGAGGTGACCCTACGACATACCTGCACAGTTAGGGAGAGGCTCAGGTGGGCACCGCAGCCTAATGCTCCTTTACGTTACGTGTTGTATTATAGGGAAAATGACAGTAGCAGGAGCTAAACCAAGGGCCTCGTCACTGAGTGAAGTCCATCCTTTAGGCATAAGAATGACTTAGTGATTATTTCATATTAATATGATGGTCATTTGTTATCTCACCCTATAAGCACACGTGTTTATGCTTGAACCCCACAGGAAACATCATAGGCTCGGGCATTTTCATCTCCCCCAAGGGGGTTCTGGAACATGCCGGCTCAGTCGGCTTGGCGCTGGTCGTGTGGATGGTGGGCGGGGGCATCTCGGCCCTGGGATCACTGTGCTACGCCGAACTGGGCGTCACCATCCCCAAATCCGGAGGAGACTACTCCTACGTCACAGAGATATTCGGAGGCCTTGTGGGGTGAGTGTCCACGTGGTTGCATTCTTTCTTCCGGTGGCAAAGGCCAGAAATGGACAAATAGCAATAACAGCAGCAGCAGCAATAACATGCATGACCAGGCAGATGCGGTGAAAATGACCGACAAGCGATATGTGACACTGTGATGTGATCGGCTGGCAGTGACTGCTGGGTGGGTTCCAGTTCATTATTGGGACGTCTGTGTAAACGGTGAACAATTTACTGTGAATGCTGCCCTGCTCCTGGATCCACAACTGAGTATCTGCTAAATGCAAAGAGGAAATTAAATGACTAAGTGCTAATTGTTCAGTTAACATTAATAGTGTTTTTCAGTGTATACTAGTGTGGTCAGGGCTTAGCCATCTGTCCCAACTGAGTGTGCAGTGCAGATTGCAGATGGGGGGTGGATGCTTGTTGCTTTGCGTGTCATGAAAGCGCAGAGAAATGAGCGATGCTTTCTCCAGGGGGCCACAGGTGACTGCAGCAGCACGCTTGCATTGTTCGCCTGCCCTCATGCCGAACACCCTTCTCGCCCCGCGCAGGTTCCTCTTGCTTTGGAGCGCAGTGCTCATCATGTACCCCACGACACTGGCAGTCATCGCCCTCACCTTCTCCAACTACGTCCTGCAGCCGCTCTTCCCCAACTGCATGCCCCCCTATGTGGCCACGCGCATGCTCTCCACCACATGCCTACGTAAGTACTCCCCCTGCGGTCTCCCTCGGGAGGACCTTCAGCCTCCGAGAGACCCACTAGTGCTGTAGTAGCAGGAGATGACTGAGAAAAACAATATTTTCATTTTTTTTTCTCTTTGGACCTTTTTGCAATGAACCATCAGTTTCAGCTCTGATTATTACTTTTATTACTCATATTTTCGTACGGTACTGTGCTGGACAGTGCAGCAGTCCATGCGGCAGTTCTTATGCTGTTTCTCTCTGCAGTGTGTAACATGCACGTTGAAATGCTCATGGCAAGACTGAAGTGTGAGGGCAGTGTGTCAATAAGGGCTGCACCCACTGCAGACAGCAGACAGAAACTTTGTGGTGGTTCACAAGCGGTAGCTGCCAGCTGAGGCTTCCTCCTTTTTCCTAAGCTCCCAGTGCCAGTGTGGGTGGAGGCACCGGGGCATCCCCCATGGGGTATCCACTCATCAGTGGTTTTGTGGATGCTGTGCCATGTGAACACCTTCCCCAACCTGATCCAGAGGGCACTTGAGAGGAGAGCATTATTGAGTGCAGTAGCCACTGTAGAGGAGAGCGCTGGCTGCGGAAGGTCACATCACCTGACCCATCTCGCCGAGGGCATCAGCCTACATAATGGTGCCAGCCTTTGAACCTCCGCTGTTAATGGGTGGACGCGCCGTCCACATTGTCCATTGTTCCGAGCTCACGGGACGTCCCCAACACCACTGCTGGCATTTCCTGTGGATCGAGGGATGATTAAAAGGCAGAGATTGCCACGGATTCTTTCTGCTGAAGGTCATGCTTGATGTTCAGCTTGGTCAATTTAACCAGAAATTTTTAATGAATATTATGCAGTAGTTCATAAGCTTTACCAGCCAAAAAGAGGCACAGAATTTGTAACCCTTGTCAGCTGTTTGTTGAAAGTGCTCTAAGAAAGAATAAGAAAAAAATCTGATCCCCTGATATAATTATCTAATACCTTTACTGTTAGATGGTGTTCAGCTTTTATTATAAGAATGAACTTTTCTCATTTTAGCTGTCATTTATAAAAAAAAAAAAAGCTGAGATAAGCAGATAATGTCAAGATGTTTTGTATATGAGAAAAAGTGAACATTTGCCATTGGAAGAACAATAAACGCAAAAGTCCTAGGTTATACATACTGCGAAAGTGCACATAGTTGCAGAGCTACCAAGTCTTCTGCATGACAGAGTTAAGACCAGAGACCGGACCGGAACCTTATTGGCCAGAAATAGAACTATGAACGCGTGAAGATATCCATTGCATGACTTCACTTGCAAAACGAGTTTGCATATTCTCAAAATTTGGACATGAGCTCATAAGAAAAATTTTGCTCAACAAGCTATCAAGCGTATAAGACATGTCTTGTAGTTAATTGAAATTTCAGTTAAAAAATATAAAATGGCAAGGACCCCTCAACACATGGTATGGCTTCTCTTGTATATCTCTGTTGTTTTGCAGCTGTTTTCCCCAGTTAACAAGCTTACAAGTCAAGCAACAAAATTTTGCTTAACAAGCTATCTTCTCTAAGAAATCTTATGACTTTTTCACGGTATAAAACTAGCATGTATCATATTAAGCCCTAAAGCAAGAGAGGTTTAAAGAAAGGTCTAAAAGAGGCAGAAAACCAAAGGGAAGCCTTGCCTATCAGTTTAAACCTTGTGGTGATAAAATAGAATTCACCCAAAAGGCATTATCAGAACAAATTGCTTTGTATTTTATGATTCGTTTTATCAGTTTATTAAAAACAATACTTGATAAATAGCTCAGCAGAGAGGAGTTTCAAGCGTTACAACCGATTACTTTGTGTGAATTACCTCTTTAGATACTGTTTTAAATAATGATAAAAACCACAGTAATAAACTTTATTTATATGGTGCATTGAAAAGCAGCTTTTCGAAGCACTTCATGATAACATAGGAGATAAAATTAATATTGATTCTCTGCATACAGCAGTCGATACAGAGAAGCTACACAAACACTTAGCCACATATCTTTGTTCTAACACACACACACACACACACACACACACACACACACGCAGTCTGAAACTGCTTGTCCCAAGTGGGGTCGCAGCAAACCGGAGCCTATCCCAGCAACACAGGGTGCAAGGCTGGAGGGAGAGGAGATATACCCAGGATGGGATGCCAGTCCATCACAAGGCACCCTAATCAGGACTCGAACCCCAGACCCACCAGAGAGCAGGACCTGGCCAAACCTGCTGTGCCGTTGCGCCACTGCACCCCCCTGCTTAGCAAACACTTGCAGCATAAGT
This sequence comes from Scleropages formosus, assembly GCF_900964775.1. Lineage (NCBI taxonomy): Eukaryota > Metazoa > Chordata > Actinopteri > Osteoglossiformes > Osteoglossidae > Scleropages > Scleropages formosus. The sequence continues at coordinate 24,466,462 of NC_041812.1, forward strand.
TGAGTATAAATTAGCAGGTACAGTATACCATTAACCAGAATTAACAATGTCTGAAAAACTTTCCTGACTTGAGTTGTATCAGGGGTGAGGGAGGGTGCATTGAGAGGAAGAGGCTTTGTAATTCTTGGTGCCAGAAAGTTGGGTGCGCTACCTGGCACACTATGGCAGAATGAGCCAGTGGCTAAAAATCCAATTTCGCCACCGTCCTCCTCTCTGCCACTACCTCCCGGGAGTCCATGGTCAGTCCTGTGTTGGAGCTGGCTTTCTGTATGAGTTTGTTCTGGTGTTTGGCCTCACCTGAACTAAGTCCGCTTCCCCAGCATGCCAGCAAAGAAAAGTGCACGGGCAACAGCAGACTGATAGAACATCTCCAGCAGCTTGCTGCACACATCGAAGGACCTGAACCTCCTCAAAGAGTAGTCTCCTCTGACCTTTCTTGTACAGTGCTGTCGTGTTCTCCACCTCCTCCTATACGGCCACTGGTCTTAGGGCTCCCTGACAGGCCGCAAATCCACCACTAACTCCTTTTGTCTTGCTCATGTTGAGGTGCAGGTGGTTCTCCCTGCACCGCAAGACAAGGTTCTTCGCTAGTCTCCTGTACTCTGATTCGTTGTCATTATTGATAATCTGTACGATGGAGGAGTCAAGGTGGCTCAAGGTGGCAGGAGCTGGTGCTGTATTTGAAGTCGTAATACAACATAAGCTAATGTAGAAGAATGATGTACAGTATGGGCAAGTCTAAATCAAAGAAATTTTACGATAAATACGGTATGTAAAACTTTACAGCCAATAGATCAACAGTAAAATAAAATAAAAAAAAAAGTGCATTTAAAAAAAAATAAAGGACAACGGAATCCTTCTAATGCAATATTATTATTGGCACGGCTTCTGTAGCATATCCAGAAACGATAGGTAGTGAAGCAGGTGCATATTGGACGGGATGCTGATCAATTACAGGGAAGTGTCAAACACACAGACATACCTGAAATATGTCCTTGTAGGGTGGGAGGAAATCAGAGCACCTGAAGGAAAGCCATGTGAACATGTGAACTATGCACAGACTGAGCTCAATTTGAACTCACATCACCAGCACCACCTGCCCAAGAACAAAAACACAGAATAACAATAGTAAGATTTACTATAAGAGGGAATGGGCGAAAGGAGTTAGGAAAAAGAGAGCACACAAATGTATGGAGACATGTCCTGAGCAGTTCTCATATTCTGAACTTGGGTTTCTGTTACATTTAATTCACGTTTAAAAGGATGGTAGGAATTTTAAGCATGTTTGAACATGTTTTTTTTTTTTTTTTTTTTTTTTTTCCCCAGAATGAATTTTGCTCCATATGAAGGGGAATCCTTATTTTGTTGTGTATTTGTTTATTCAAAACTGCCTGAAGTTTTTACCCATTTATGCTGCCGATTGTTTTACTGAAGAATTGAGGTAAAGTGTCCTCAGCCATCAGGCTGGGTACCGTGTCAACTCAGCCTTCCGCAATGTCCCGGAGGACTGCGGAAGGAGGAAGAGCGGGACGTCCATACAGCAGTGCAGGGACGGGGCCTCCCTTAGTTGCACCCTGCAGTGATGTTTCAGTGAGTGTCTGCCCTGTTCCTGCTGCCCTCAGATGTGACTGCTCTTCATCTCGGGACGTGGAAGAGGCCATGTAAAACAGAGGATGCGGAGGGAGTGTCTGCCTGACCCAGCAACTGGAATCACCACTGCTCAATGGCATGTCAATGGCCCTCTTGCTCTTTTTGTGGAGCGGTTTGCCGAACGCTCCAAGGAGAGCGTGAGCACGGAACGCCCTTCCAAGGCAGCTTTCCTCTTGTGTTTGTGCGGCCGCATCGGAAGTAGTTTGTGTGTGGGCTTTGACCGCTTGCCCTTTCTGTGGGAGCCGCGCCACCGGGGCCCAGAGGAGAGCAGCGCTGACAGTGATGATGGACGAGGAGGAACGACTCGCCTCCTGGACCCTCCCCGCTCTGCATGCCTGGCCCGGCTGCTCTGAGCTGCCCTGGATACTGCCCCAAGTTCCACACGCACACACAGCCTGGCACCGCGTGTGGCAGCTGCCCAGGAAACACGCAGAAAAGCTGCCAAACTTGTGTGCTGACAGCAATGGCTCAAATAAGGACGCCCTTTACGCATTTTCTTGAATCCCTTCCCGGACACTACACTTCTGCTCTTCTATATGCAGTTACTCCATATTTATAATTGTCACGAGGAACCCTTTGATTATGATGTTTGTGCCATGAATTATAGACAGGTCCAAAACTGGAACCCCGTGCTATTGTGTCGCTTCAGTCGTGTTGCGTGGGGCCCCTTGCGGAATCATGCGAGTCCAGCGTTGCTGCGAATGCTCTGTCTGTCATGTGCACACAAAGCACGGTTGCTGTGTGTCAGCAGGAAGTCGCACACGGTGGTGTGTTCTCGGTCTTTTCTTTGTGCTACAATTCGCATGTATCCAGGGCACATTGTGGAGCAAGAGATACTGGTCTGTGTGGCATCAGTCTTTCTGAATGTGCGCTATGGTATTAATTGTGCCGTGTGTGTCTGTGTGCTTCTCTGTGTCGGCACTGCGGTCCAGTGTTCCTGACTTGGGTGAACTGCTTCAGTGTGCGCTGGGCCACCAGGATCCAGGATGTGTTCACGGTGGGCAAGCTGCTGGCACTGGGGCTCATCATCGTCGTGGGAATGGTGCAGATCTGCCAAGGTGAGCCACGCAGTCAGCAAGCACACTGAAATGAGGACAAAAAGTTGCAGGACGACACAGCGAGTCAGGACTTCTTGCCGGAAACATGAGTGTCCACTATTTAATCGCATAAGTAATCAACAAGTACTCAAAGTATCTATCTGTCTATGTGTCTGTCTTTCCAAGCTCCAGATAGACATGGGCTTTGTATCTCCTGCTCAGACAGAATCTGCTAGTTTTCCATCTCAGAAGTAGAAATGAAATACATGTGAAACTTGTCAGATTAAACAGAAGAAACCTCTCGTATATGAGGTTAACACATGAGACAGAGGTTAAAACAGGCATTAAAACAGACACTCCGTTTGAGTGTCCCTGCTTTTTTCCCAGTGCATGCTCTTCATGAAGGCATGCCTTTGTCCTTTATATTGAAACAAATTAGCTCTGAAAAAGCTTGGGTGGCTCGTCCCTGCGACATGCTAATGAGCTTGCCTCTGCTGAAGAGCGTGACAAAGAGCCCCAATGCTTCCATCTAGCGGATGGCGATGCACCCCTTGCAGCAATGGGCCCTAACAATTGGTAGAGCTACTGTGGCATTAAAACTACTAAAAAAAAAAATGTTGATTTCGAAAGAACATTTTTATACAAATAGATGTCAGAAAGGTCACTAAGAGAGACTTTGTTATAGTTTCCTCATAGTTTCCTTTGACCATGAGGGAAGTGCATAAATCACAATTTGTCTACACGGTTAGGCTTTCAGAGCATTACTGTGGAGTTTTCTTGGTTAACCTGTGTTGGGAGATCTTGTGGTTACTGGCTGCGGGCTGTGGGAAGGTGGGCTCATGCAGGGACTGGGTTCTTCCTCTTCCAGGGCACTATGAAGGATTGCGACCCCAGGTGGCTTTCCAGTTCTTCAAGACACCCTCGGTGGGACAGGTGGCCCTGTCCTTCCTTCAGGCTGCTTTTGCCTTCAGCGGCTGGAACTTCCTCAACTATGTGACCGAGGAGGTGGTGAACCCGCGACGGTGAGGCTCCTCTCGCTCCCAGCGTCCACCGGGGCAGGGGTATGGGGCTCCGCATTGTGGTTCTTCCCCCCAGAATGACATGAGATCACATGCAAAGCTGTTGTGTTTGCAAAAGGCTGCCGGTGTGTGTGTACTGGGCTTCACTAGGTCTAGCTAACAGAAGAAACGTGGCACATCTGGGAAGATGCTGAGCAGCTGGGTGTCGAACCATTGTTCCAAATAGTTGCTGAAGGAGAATCTGCGCTGGTCCCAAACATGCAGAGAGGTGACATCACCTGTGTGGTTGGTGTCTGTCCGCTGGCCTTGGACTGGCTGGCATGTTAACGTGTCCATTCTCTCATCAGGAATCTACCTCGTGCCATTTACATCTCCATCCCATTGGTGACCTTTGTGTACACCCTCACCAACATCGCCTACTTCTCCTCCATGTCACCCGAGGAGCTGCTGTCCTCCAATGCCGTGGCCGTTGTGAGTAGAGAGTCGCTTTCGAGCTCCAGTTTGCACGGCTCGGTGGATTGGCATCATGGGTGCTCCAGCCGCGAACGCCGAGTTTCTGTGTAAACTTCTTGTTTTATGCGGGCCTGGCAATTGAAATCGAACGATCACGATTTTGCTGTGAGTGAAGGAAATTCATTCGTATATGACGCGGTGGCTGTGCGTGTGAATGCAGACATTTGGGGAGAAGTTGCTTGGTATGTTCTCCTCCATCATGCCCATCTCCGTGGCCCTATCCACCTTTGGCGGCATCAACGGGTACCTCTTCACCTCCTCTAGGTAAGAAAACCTCAGAGGGTTGGGTTCTCAAGCTCTTTGTGTCGTAGGGGGTGTTTGATCACAGTTGTCAGTCGTTTTATATTCCATGAGCTGTCGTGTCGTGTTGTTTCACGGTGTGGTGCAATGCAGGTGAGGGTGCAGCCCATCACTGCTTCAAATGTGTTTGCAGGCTGTGCTTCTCTGGAGCCAGAGAGGGTCACCTGCCGAGCCTGCTGGCCATGATCCACTGCAAGAGCTGCACGCCAATCCCTGCCCTGCTGCTCTGTGTAAGGCCATGCCCACCGGCCCACCACACACTCATTCCATGGTACCAGCACCATAGTGAAGGAATGGCAGGCTGTTGAACGTTCTACTCGCCATGGTCTGGGTGGGGTCCACAGGTGTCTTCAGGACAAAAGCCTCCAGAGAAACGTACCTGCACTTACCTGTGTGTCGTCCTCCCTGCTGCCAGTGCACTGCCACCGTTGTGATCCTGTGCATTGGTGAGACGCACAACCTGATCAACTATGTATCCTTCATCAACTACCTCTCGTACGGGGTCACCATCGCGGGCCTGCTCTACTACCGCTGGCAGAAGCCCAAACTTCCCCGGCCCATTAAGGTATTGTGAGTCACTTGCCGTATTGCTGGGAGCACACTTGAGTGTGTGTCTTGTTGAAGATGCTGAGGAAGCCCACGGCTCTCTGTGCCTCGCTCAGGTGAATCTGCTGGTCCCCATCAGCTACCTGCTCTTCTGGGCCTTCCTGCTGGGCTTCAGTCTCTACTCGGAGCCCGTGGTGTGCGGCATCGGCCTTGTCATCATGCTCACAGGCGTGCCCGTCTACTTCTTGGGTGTCTACTGGAAGGACAAGCCAAAGTTCATCTACAGCTTCACTGGTAAAAACCAAGTGACACATGGTCACCCTATACGTTTACGTTACTTCATTTAGCAGACTCTTTTCTCCAAAGAGACTTCCAGTGAACTCTATGTAGTGTTATCAGCTCATACCTTATTCATGTAGGATGACTTACACTGCTAGATACACTACTTACAATGAGTCACTCATGCATATAGCAGTGAAACACACTCTCTGTCACTCACACACTATGGGAGACTTAAGAGTCATCGATCCACCTGAACAGCATGTCTTTGGACTGTGGGAGGAAACCCACACAGACACGTGGAGAACATGCATACTCCACATAGACTGAGTGGAGATCGAATCCATGTCCTCTCACGCCACTCAGACGCTGTGAGACGGCAACGCTACTCGCTGTCCCAGCGTGCCGAAAATACTTTTTTTATTAATTTTGCACGTCTTTCGACGTCTGCCTTGACATGGATGCCCTTCCCTCTGGGAAGAGTAAGTGTCACTCCGAATCAGAATTATGATGAAGTGTCAAAGACAGGATGCGGTGGAACACTTTTGTTGGCACTGCTTTATAATGAAAAGAGTTTGATCTTCTCCTACAGCTCTTAGTAATTTTCACCACATAAACATCTAACTGTTGAATGTGACTCTTGAAATTTTATGGGTAAACTAATCTGCCCGATGGATGATGACCGGTAGCAGATTGTGATTGATGTGAAATGATCATCGTGAGTTTGTGATTTTTACTTGAAAGTGACACAGCTGTGGCTTGGGGTCTGTCTTTCAGAGATGGTCACATACATGGGACAGAAGCTGTGTTTCGTCGTGTTCCCCCAGATGGACCCCACTGAGAGCTTGCCGCCCACACAGTGGACCGACAAACGAGAGCTTTGAGCAGAATGTGTGGCGGCGGCGGCAGCAGCGGCAATGCTTCCCCTTAGGCCGTTCTTTCTCGTTTTTGTACTTGTTTTTGTTTTGCTTTTCCAGCGCTGTGCCAGTAAGGAAAGGCCCTTACCTAGTTAGCGATTGCAGATCTGGTGCTGCATCCAGCTCACGTTCTCCTTTTGCTCCACGCGTGCTGGGAAGAGCTGTGTTCTGACACACGTCAGTACTACACTCGCGGCGACAGCCGGAGAACGCAAACCGCTTTTTCACCAAGGGACGCTGTTCTTCACATAATGCCAACAAGTTTTTGTTTTTGATCTAAAATCCATATATTTGACTGTGCCTTACAAGAACAAAGTCATGCTGTTCACCTGTTGCATTAATTTTTTCTTAATAATACCAGTTTCCCTTTGCCTATGTACATGTGTAGATGAGTAGCTCCCTGTGGCTCCACGTGCATCATCCTCCTCGTGCCTCTCGCATGTCTGTGAGCTTCCCCTGACCGCCGTTCGTCAGGCTCTGTAACTGAGAACAGGGGGATGTCGCTCTCGGGACACTGCCATCATTCCTCCTTCTGCAAAAGGCTTGGCTGAGAGCACAACTGTGATTGACAGACATGTTTTTCATCGCCTAACAGAAAACAAATAGGGACATCTGGAGATGCTGGCAGCCATGAAGAAGGTAGGAGCCTTTGTGCACAGGAGCTTCGCTCAGCTCACGTCTTAACGTACTTACACACTGAAGTTCCTGTTTTTAGATGCTCTCACACATGTAGTTTCCAGAGCTTTGTTACAGAAACAACTCACACAACACGGAGAGGCTCTCTCTTCCTGTGAACAGCGGTGGCCCACAGTGAACACAGGAGCAGCTTTACTGATGTGTCCACTGTGAGGAGACGGCAATGCAGTGCCTCGCCTGTGCTGTGTCCCCCAACTGAAACTTGAACAACAGGGTGTATGGGGCACGCACACAACTAAATATTGATCTCCCGGAAAGGCAATATTGCATGTCGTCTGAGGTCTCCTCACACATATAGCACAGGAGTCTCTGGTCCCCCAGCAGGGATGGAGAGGAGGGCAGGAGCGGGCAGCCTTGTGAGCCGCTGCAGCTGCAGGAAAGGCTCATAATCCATGAAACAAGTTATCTTTAGAATATAACAAGTAAAGCAAGGCAGAACCCAATAAACACTGTGGCCCTTGTGGTGGCTCCCCCTCCTGGTCCCGTTCTCCACACTGTGAACTGAACTGGTTGTGTCCTCCGCCGTTTGTAAGCCTCATGGTGATGTACAGTCTTGAAGAAATTATACAGTATAAATTATTTGTAAAGCATCAGGTATTTACAGCGGGTTACATTCCTGGAATGTTTGTTAACTTATGCATATGTGGTGTACTTTTTTGTAAAAAAAATTAATAACAATAATAGCATAATAAATTTAATACTGGAGAAAAATATATCTTATTGTGAATTCACAGTCTACCTAGATGTTTTCATTTTTTCTCCCAATCGTGTCATTTTTTTGTTAGATGCTCGTTTTCACAAGAGGGCTGACATGCAAACAGCTGCTCCAGGTGCTGGCCTCCCCTCAGTGCAAGCCTTTTGTATTCATGTCTTCCCCAAACATGTGTGAGACTGCAGGACTGATCTGCTGGTGTGTGAGAACACCCTGGTGGCCAACACCGTGTCACATTCCGCACAGCAGATCCAGCTCTTGTGCCGAGATGCGTTTTTTTTTCTTTGTCACGTTACATTTTTTTTTTTTTTTTTCTTTTTTTCCACTTCTGGCAAGTGCAAGCGTCACCTTTGCAACAGCAAAATCCAGGGAACTTTACAGCTCCCGCTGTTGGGAAAGTAAAGAAACATTCCATTCCAGTTAGAAGGTAGGTTTCATTTGAAAAGATCATTTTACCGTGGACAACTTGCATAATGTGCCAAAATTTTCTTTCCATCAGCAGGTCAGGTCTGTTCTTGTGCAGCTTGAAGTAAACTCCACCCTGGTAGGAATATGGCATTCACTGGATCTCTGCCTCTTCAGGCTCTCTTAGGCAGTCTACATAAATGCATAGAGTCTTCAGGTTGTTCTGGTAGACACACGACCAGACTAAGCATGTGTTGGGCGTAACCATTTCACCACTGCTCCCTGCTATTCCTGTATATGTGACTTGCTGTACTGTAGTGACAAGGAGACGCTGCACTCCACAGTCTTGCCGGAAGTTTGTATCAGGTGAGGCCCTAAGCTGTGTAGGCTACAGGGCCCCACTGTAGGGTCTCAAGTGGTGTGTCCTGAAGGCCTACACCTGTGAGTTTGCTTGTACAGTTGCTGAGCTACATGATGCCTCATGTCTGAGCTGCCGGTGCTCTCTGGAGAGGCACTCTGCCTTGGCACCGAACCACCTGTCGGGCACAATGAGCGCTAATAGAACTGTGTCCCTATGTACAGTGTAGAAAGACACTAGTGGGCCAGGCAGGAATGTGGTAAAGAGTGTGAAACAGTATTCACACACTAATCGGTGATGGGGTAATATAAACAGGGCAAAGAATCACCAAGGCACTGCTGAATTAACTAAATTACAACAGACTACCCCTGGGTCTGATGTAAGAAGTAACAATAGGAGAGGACAAAGAAGGACAGCACTCATTGTAAAAGTTTATTAGAACAGCAGCACAAAACAAGCATGTATCAGTGGGGAAAGCACCATGCCTCAAACTTTTTCTTTTCCCCCTCATACCAGCCGAGAGACACTCGCCACCTGTGAGTCCCCATGGCGGTTGACAAGTAAATAACATTTTACCCACAATTCTCAACTATTTATAATAAACCCCTTTTCCCGCCCAAACAGGACACTCCCCAGTAACCCGTGTCCCTACAGCACTTTTCAAGGTAGTGTCTGACATCCAAACTTCTTCCTCTAGCATTTTCGTGAGGTATTACGTGTGTGGTTCCTCGTCCATTAATTTAAGCTCCGTGAAGCTGCTCCTCCCTCCCTAACAAACAGTACAAAAAAAATCATTCTCTAGTGCCGTGAAAATTACAGTTTGTGCCGTTGAAGTTTTTGATATACAACCAATTATTTTTCCAGAGTGTGACGTCACTCAGCCCCCCCCCCAGACATTAACGATTGTATGCATGGCACGTGACTTTTTTTTTTTGCGTTAATACAAGTAAATATTAACTATTTTGTCTTTTGAGGAGAACTGTAAAAAAACTACATAATTTTTAAAGAAATGATTTTATTTAAATCCTCATGAGATATCATTTCAACGAGGCATGAGTGTGACATGATTACAACGAGTTTTCTTACAGTTAGAACTGGGTTCTCAAAAGCAACTGATTGTCACGTCTAGTTAATTGCTTTTACACAATAATTCCACCGCCCTGTAAACTAGTTTTAACAATCGCAGCAGACATTTTTTTTTTCTGGAGAAAAATTATTTAATTTTGGTGAATTATTAATTTCCATTGAAAAAAGGAAGCACCCGGGGTAGCGTTATCACAAATGTTCACCTACGGTAAACGTTAAAACACGTTTCAGTATTAATTCTGCGAATTTGTGAACACCTTTTTCCTAATTTTCCTCATTTTACCATAACGTTGGATAGTTGGATTTAACCTAAGACTTAACACTTGAAGATGCTAGGCAGAGAAAATTAGAAACGGGCGATGACTTTTGGCTGTTCTGCAATTTACATATACACTGGACCCAAATTATGCATTTATATTTAACCTCTTAACAGGAAATAAACGTGTTTCTATTCCGAAATAAGGTGGAGATAAAAGTGACTCTCACGTTGCTTCGACTGGTTTCCCTTCTGTTTCTCTGTGTGGGTATTTTGGAAAAATCTGCAGCTCATCGCAGAGCAACTGTGAGCAAAAGGCACCGCTGGGATTCGAACCCAGGATCTCCTGTTTACTAGACAGGCGCTTTAACCAACTAAGCCACGGCGCCGCTGTGAAGAGCGCGCGGAGCACAGCGCCTATGCGCCTGCGCCGTGGATCGTCCGACTCCGCCTCCGGTCCAGTGTGGTGCGGAGTGATCCCGGAGTGCTGTGCTGTCGTTCCTCGCACCTCAGCGCTTTTTTCACATTTGAAGAGAAATAAAAGAAATAACGAAATAAATTCAGAATTGGTTGATTGTGATTTATATAAAAAAAACTTTAAAAAAAGTTCCGCGTGGCCTTTTCATAAGGGCCTTACCGTACCCTTATGAAAGAGCAAATTTATTTCTGAGATAATAATGCAATTTTCATACTTCTTCGTCAGGAAGTTTATCTTAAATTCAGTTTCACGGTGGAAACTGGACGCTCCCGAGAAACGGTTTCTCCAAAGCGACGAACATCGCAGAGAAAATACAGTTCATTACATGAACAGAAGGAGAGACTTGGATGCAGACTCGTGATGTTAAAGTTCGGTTATTCTCTCTCTCTCTCTCAAACCGCTTGTCCCATGCGGGGTCGCAAGAAGCTGGAGCCTAACCCGGCAACAAAGGCTGGAGGGGGAGGGGACACACTCAGGACGGGATGACAAGCCATCGCAAGGCACCCCAGGCAGGACTCAAACCCCCAACCCACTAGCCTAGGGAGAGGGCCATGCCATGCCCTCCAGTCCACTACACTAACTAATACAACCTATACAGTACTGTGCAAAAATTTTAGACACTTGGTGGGGAAAAAGCTGTAAAGTGAGAATGTTTCCAAAAATAATGCTCTTGCTTAATAAGCTTCCTACAAAACTTAGTTACCATCCTTTCTCAACAAACACTTGTCCCTAGCGGGGTCGCAGCGGGCTTGGCCAGTGCCTGCTCTCTGATGGGTCTGGGGGTCGAATCCCGCTTGGGGTGCCTTGCGATGGACTGTCATCCCATCCTGGGTGTATCCCCTCCCTCTCCAGCCTTACGCCCTGTGTTGCCGGGTTAGGCTCCAGCTTGCCGCGACCCCACTTGAGATAAGCGTTTTCAGACGGTCTGTGTGTGTACTTTCTTTAACAACATACAAAACCCTTCCTGTAATACAGTAACTTTTTGCAAAAGCAATGCTTGGAAATCTAAAATATACTCTTCCCTACTCACACTAAAGCAGAAGACATTAAATAACCGTCTAAAACAAATATTTTTGTGTAACATCTTAGTGCCCAAGACTTTTGCACAGTACTGTACATCACACAAGATGCTGCATAAAGGTCTATCCATATTTCAGTTTCTAATCACAAAGCTATTAAACAAATAATTACACATTTATCATGCGCTTAATAGATCAGGGGAGAAGTGAGTGCGGAAGAGATGAGTTTTGAGACCCTTTTCAAATGTTGAGAGAGTGCCACGGCCACGCTGCCGGAACAACGAGGCACACCTGGGGCTCGGCACACACAGACGCATAAAAGGCTGCGGCAGAGCAGGAGCTAATGTGGAGCCTTCGTGGCCTCTTCCCTGGTCCCTTGACCCACTTCTTCGTCCTCCTCAACTGTTTGTGATCATCGACCTTGTCTTTTGGGAAACCTTCGCCTGTCCTGTGAACACAATACTTGGATTTCCCATAATAAAGTCCCTTTTGCTCCGCACTTGGGTCCGCCAGTGTCTTCCGGAACAACCCATGGCAGAGAGAGATTCAGCAGTTCTGAGTGAGAGGGGGAGGTCATTCCACCACATCAGAACCAGAAGTGAAAACCTTTGTGCTTTTGATTTTGGTCCTTTTGTGTGTGGGACCACCAAGGGGGCAGAGCTGGAGGAGCGTAGCAGTCTTGATGGGCTGTAGTGAATGATCATGTCTTGTTGATATTGGGGAGCAGATCCGTTGATAATCCGTTGGTCTGTATACAGGAGTATAGTATAGTATAGTATACGGTAGTACAGTGTACAGTACAAAGATGAAAGGTAGCAATCATTCCGGGAGTATCTTTGCACACATGCTTGCATAGCAAATGTTTTATATCCAGAATAACTTACTGTAGACCGTTTTACACACAAGGATGTTTCACTCAAGTTCATGTGAAGAATCTTGCTAAAGGTGCAGCTGAGCTCTTCCTCATACTCAGCCCTGCACACTCCTGGTCTCATCTTCATAGACTTAATTCCAGAAGCTGCTGGGGTCCAGACCTGCAAAGCGTCAAAGGTAAACTCTGGACTTGACCTTGAGGAATTTGATGCGCTTATGCGTCAAGGTCAGATTTTTCATAACCGTTACCATGTCACACTTCTGTCAATCTCTGTCAATCAGAATGGAAGCGATTCAGGAATGGTGGATTGTTCTTCTAACTCATCGCAAAGCCCTTTTCAAACAACTCCAGCCATGTTCCTGGACATCCCATTTGCCAGGTCACACATCACAGATTGCTTAAATCTCATGAAGAAATGAAGTTATTAAAAATTGAAAGAGCAAAACGACTTCATAGACCCTTTATATATATGGGAGGTTCTTTACGCTCTGCAGAAAGACTTTTCACTTCCTGTTGGGTGCTCCGATGCAGAAACATTTGTCCTTAGGTGACACATCAAGACCTGGAGCTGCACCCATCAGCCGTGAAAGTTCGTGTCCCATGCCTCCTCGCTGTAGAGTGGAACCGAGGGCGAGAGACACCTGAACATGAAGAGAGGCACAAGTCAGCAAGTTTCAGACATACAGCACGTGTGCTAAAGGGAAAAGGGCTCAACGAATCGGTCCGTCAGCTGCAAGAAATACAGTACATCAATAGGACATGTCCTTTTGTTAGTCCAGAGGCTGGACTGCTGACTTTCCCAGGAAAGAAACACTTTTGTTAACATTTACAGACCTGGCGTCCAGGCTGATTCAGACAGTCGCGCGACACAACGACCATAAACAATTGATCTGAAGCTGGTCTTATAAATATGGCTATTAAATATTGTTCTTGTTAGATGATACGGAATCCAGCAATCCGCTTTCTTCTGCCAACTCCGGGAAACACTACTCTGAGACATATTTTGCGCTCCTGTCTCTGCTCCCAGAGTTGTTTTACGAGAGAATGGCACAGATTAAACACACATTTCACTATAAAGAAATACCTTTGGAGACACTCTGACTCACAGGGCATGCTTATGGTCTGTGAGACCAGGGGAGACATATTTCATGTTAGTGAGCCGCGCAGATTCAGACACTAGATGGCAGCTGGACCATGTACAAGTGGAGCAGAGGTATTCTATACATCCATACCTCACCATAGCCTTCATGCCAACAGAGCTCATTGAACCCAATATACATCACTTTAATATATAGACAGGAACTTCAAATAAGAATGTGCATTTTACTATGTTCATTCATTTAGCAGACACTTTTCTGCAAAGCGCTTCCAATGAACTCTATGTAGTGTTATGAGCCCACGCACCTTATTCACCAAGGTGACATACAATGCTAGATACACTATTTACAATGAGTCACTCATCCATACATCAGTGGGACACATGTTCTGTCTGTCACTCACACAACAAGTCATTTTAAAGTCAACAATCACTCTTTGGGCTGTGGGAGGAAACCAGAGCACCCAGAGGAAACCCACACAGACAGAACATGCAAACTACTTACAGAGTGAGCAGGGACAACTGAGCTAACCCATGTTTTTTTGTACCACCCAAGCGCTGTGCGAGAGTACCCGTGTGTGAATTTTCAGTTTACCATGAAAAATCCTTTTAGTTTGCATTTAAAAACTGTTTGTATTAAATATTAAATACCGTTAGCAAAAATGGACGTGCAGTTCCTGTATGTATCTGTTTTAGATTTTCTGTAGAGATCAGCTTCACTAACTGCCAGACAGATCAACCCCAAACACATAAGTTCTGGAATTTTCTCAGTGTTATAAATACACCAAAAACGGTATGTACTCTCAAGAACTGGAACTAGGTTCTGCAGACTTTTTAGCGAAGGAAGAACTCTGAGACACTATGCAGTGCTCTGCTCCAAAAATGCAGGATTAAAAAAAAATTTAAGTCACGTTAAATGCATCGAGTAAACACTCCTGTCGTCTGCTCCGTGGCCTTCTGAAATGGATCAGAGGGACCACACCTTCAGTTTGGAATATGTTCTCTCTGATATAACCCCGAAGCTCAACATATAAAATATTTTACTATAGAGAATGACTATAGTTATTCACCATTGAAATTACATTTATTCGCTTAGCAGATGCTTTTCTCCAAAGCAACTTCCAATGATCTCCATGTAGGGTTATCAGCCCACACCTTATTCACCAAGGTAACTGACACTGCTAGATACAGTACTTACACTGGGTCACTCATCCATACATCAGTGGAACAAACTCTCTCTGTCACTCACACACTATGGGTGAACCTGGACAGCATCTCTTTGGAGTGTGGGAGGAAACCAGAGCACCCACAGAGAGAACAGGCAAACTACACAGGCTGCGTGGGGATCGAACCCATGTTCTCTCGCACCACCCAGGCACTGTGAGATAACAGCGCTACCCGCTGTGCCGGCGTGCCACCCATGAACCATAATCACTGTGCTGAGTACATGACACCGTTTGCAGATGACGGCTTCTCTTATGCTAGCGCAGGCCTTCACAGCCAGTGTGCTGCCACTTCAGTGGCGGGTTCTTCTTATACCTTGGGGGCGCTGTCGTCGGGAGGATTGCTCCCATTGCCCCGTGCGGTGCGTGCGTCTGAGAGGAACTGATCTGCGGGCTACGAGAGCTCCTTGCCATTCCTCTTTCTCAATCCTGGCTCTGCTCCCATGAATGCCGAGTTCATTCTCCTTGTCTAACGCTGGTGAATGGCTCCAAACCGTGACTCCCCCGCAGGCCTCGAGTGGCACTGCAAGAATGTGCTGCTGCCTCTCCGGTCGCTCATTTCTTAATTTTCTCATTTCAGCCATTCCTGCGGTGCGCAGCTATAGGGCTGGCGTCTCCGCAGCGGCACAGGACACGGAGCTTGGTCACGTATGAGAGTTTAAAGAAAGATGAAGGAAGCTCTGAACATATGACGAGCGACTGGGGGAATGGAACCGGCGGCCCGGGGAAAGGCAGCTGGCTCGGTGACGTGCCGCTTGGAAGCGGCTCCAGAAGTTCTTGCTCTGCCTCGCCAGGCTGCATTAATATTTACCACTTTGCGAACCCGAGTAAAAAGAATAGACATAAATTAAAAGCACGGAGATATGACCCGCACGAGTCTTGAGGCTTTTCTGGCGCAAATGAATAATAATTTACTTGAAGGAAATTTCAGCTTGTTTCTTAAAACAAAGCAAAGGATGGGAAAGGAAGCGTCATGCGGATTGAAGGAGACAAGGGGAAGCTGAAGGCTTGCCGAGACCCGGTTCTCATCGGGGGTGGGGGCCACCGAGAGCTCTGCGTGCGCAACGCGCGACGTGAAGCCTGCGTTTCGGAGACGCACGGGACCGTGCTTTCGGCCAACTCCTGCAGGTAGGGCATCACATGAGTCACAGCGGGTCAGACACCATTGTTTGGAGGTGTTTGGAGATGCGCTGGCGCAGGCGCTCTCAGTCGGCACAGCGAGAGCGAAGCCGCAAGCCAGACAGCGCATAATTGCTGTTAATTCTGCGAAAATTCCCTCCCATCAGCCGAAATCCCTGCAGCTTTAGCGGCCTCCGCCGAGACCAAGGCACTCCTTGCCGACGCAGCTGCAACAATACTATGGTAATTATTGCATGCAAATAGCCCTGGGAGGCCATGCTCCCGCGTGTTTTTCTTTCTATTGGCAGAATGTCTTTAAATGGACACAAAGTAACGGCAGTGTGTCATTTTGGAAGTTATTGATGCAACTTGTTCCTGTTGTAATAACCCACTAGTGCTTCCTGAGGAAAAGACTTAAATGCAATAATTAAATAAAAAGAAACAGTTACGGTAAAGCACTTCAGATCCTTTCTTTGTACCCTTTAGCTGGTGAAAGAACGGCACCAATTCCCTGCAATCAGCTCTTTAGACAAACAGGCAAGGAATATTTGGCTTATTGTTTTTTTGGCGTGGGGGATGCGGTGGCGCAGTGGGTTGGACCACAGTCCTGCTCTCCGGTGGGTCTGGGGTTCAAATCCCGCTTGGGGTGCCTTGTGACGGACTGGCGTCCCGTCCTGGGCGTGTCCCCTTCCTCTCCGGCCTTACGCCCTATGTTACCGGGTAGGCTCCGGTTCCCCGCGACCCCGTATGGGACGAGCGGTTCTGAAAATGTGTGTGTGTGTGTGTGTGTTTGGCTGCTCTCAGTGTATGCGATGAACTATTTTGAATGTTTTGGCTATGAGGAATGTGGGCCCACCTCACATGTACAGAAGCATTAAATACCTGTTTCCAGAGAGCTGTGTCGGGACTGCGATGTCATTCGAAACGTGCTCTGGTGAGTTCACTAGTCCCTGCCTGCTTTCTCATCTTCAGATTAATTTCAGTCATAGAGGTACCACTAAGTGGCACAGGCTCCGAGGTACCTGCTCCATTTGAACCGCTCTTGACCAGTGAGAACGTGGGGAGCTGCTGGGACCGGTCCAGAGTGGAGAACGCTGCAGCGTCTCTCGGGGAGAACCTCACCGGTCACCTTCCACAGACCGGTGACTTGCTGTCAGCCCACTGAGTAGAGACTTGAACGACAGCCCAGTGGTCAGCAAACCAGGGAGGATACGTCATCGATGGCGCCTACCATGTGTGGGACCGTTGCTTGGTGTGACCTTCGGACCGCGGTGAGGAACAACCGGTCTGACGAGGCGCTTTTGAACGACGTTCGCCCTGCGGCCTCCGCTCTCCTGTCCTCGCGCCTGGTTGACCCAGCTCAGCTCTATGTTCCAGATCGCTGCCCACAGCTGGAAACGTCTTGGTCGGGTGGAGTCGCTGCGACCGAGAGACGTCTCGGCAGCCTGGAGCTCCGCGGCTGTGACACGTTATCTGTGGCTGCAGTATAAAGCACAGCGTGGGGGCAAATTAACACCAGGGGTGAGTGGAGGCTCGGGGGAAACGCTCTCTCTCTCTGTCTGCTGTCCTTTAAAAACGGGCAATTGTAGCAGCTCAACTGAACTCCATCACACCCTTATAAAAAAAAGCCCGTATAGCCGGAGGAGCCTTCCACCAAGCAGCATCAACAACTGTTGCCACGGCAGTTACTTAATAATTGAAAACCCCCTACAGCCTCAGAGTCGATAAAGTTCAGATTATCTGTACATTTTTACAAGGGCACCATGTTGTCATAATATCTTTCAATATGTAGTGGAAACAAAGGCAGGGACAATATTTACAACTGCACTGCAAGAAGGCGCTATTGCAGGCCTTTTCCCAAACCTGGCGAGGATTATTAGAAGTTATTTCAGACTAAGTCAAAGAAATGTTCTTATGTCGTGTAATCTCAGCATTCTCAGCATACCTCTGGACTCAGCGCTTGGTGTCATGGGATCATGGTGCTCCTGGCGACTCGGGGTTTCTGCGCTGTAACCCCAGCATAAACGTTCTGAGTCAGTAGCGGCGACAGGTGTGTCTGTGTGTCGGACGTGTCTGTGGTTGGAGGGCGGGGGCCTCGGGCCGGAGGAGCGGTGGAGGAATGTTACACGGCTGATTCATAACCTTCGCATGCGCCTGTTGCCATGGAGATCTTAAATGCTGTAGTTACAAACTCTCGTAGCGTCATCTAACAATGAGTCAAACTGTATTGAAGGCTAAAACCACAGTCACCGTGTTTGTGAGTAAAGAGTATCGTTTCACTCACAGAGGCACCTGTCAGCATCCTGACACCAGGCATGCTGCTGGGATCTGCTCCGTCGCACAGCGGCTGAAGGGAATCTTCCCAAAGGCCGCCAGCAGGCTGCGTTTGCTCAAATCCCAGTCCGCTGGGCAGGTGTGCGTGACCCAAACGCATGCTTGGCTTCCTTCACTGCTCCCATTTCACTTGTCTCCCGGCAAGCACGCGTCTGCACCGTTGAATGGGTTTACACCGTCGCTGCGCATGGAGGGAAAGTGCACCATCAAACTTTGTGCAACAGTTCACAGTCACCTCCTTATCATGTATTGTGCAGGCATTGAACACATTCAGGTGAATTCCTCCAAGCCCTCGTCTCACATTACATTCAGCTGATGCCTTTCCTCTAATGCAACTTACAGTATTAAGGTTGTAATTATTTACCCATTTATACAGCTGGGTAATTTTAGGGTGAGTACCTTGCTCAAGGGTACTACAGCTGGAGGTGGGGATTAAACTCACAACCTTTGGATCCAAAGACGGTAGCTCTAACCACTTACGGTACCAGCTGTCCTCAGAATGCCGAGCTCGCGGAGTCGGAGTGCCGGGAGTTTGCCGACTCGCGCCGCACCGCGGACAGACAGACGTGTGCTGACAGGAGCGCCTGCGATCACATAGCACCCCGGTATCAGCGGCGAGTATCAGATAACATAAACTACACAAGTCTCTAAGCTATCTCCAGAAGCAATCGGCTCTCGGCAGTTTCACTCGTGAGATAAGGTTCCCGAGGTGAATCCGATAGCCTGAAGTGCCACAGGCCAGCTTGAAACCAATAACACAAAACAGACTTTCGTACAATTTTTCCCAGAGTACACGTCTCCAAGATTTCAGCTGAAGTTCTGCGTCTCGCCGAACGTAGGAAAATTGAACCCGAAACTTGTTTCTTCCGCACTTAATTTATGTCGAGCTATGAATGATATTTTCAGTGTGTCCACGTGAACTGAACGCAGAAAGCCGGAGCCTAACCCGGCAACACGGGGCACAAGGCCGGAGGGGGGAGGGGACACGCTCAGGGCGGGATACCAATCCGTTGCAAGGCACTCTAGGCAGGACTTGAACCCCAGACCCGCCAGAGAGCAGGAGCCAGCCAAGCCTGCTATTCCACTGCACCCGCCACGCAGAACGCAAACAGTTTTAAAAGTGAATGTTTGTGCGCGGTGCACTTTGACAGACATTATGCACTGACGTCATTTAGAAACCCCGTTTCGATGGGGGTGTGAATCCAGCTCAGTCTGTGTGCAGTTTGCATGTTCTCTCCATGTTCACCTGGCTTTTCTCCCTATGCTCTGGTTTCCTCCCACAGTAGGAAGACATGTGTTTTAGGTGGTTTCATCAGTCTAAATTTCCTAGTGTGTGTGTGTGTGTGTGTGTGTGTGTGTGTGTGTGTGTGTTTGTGAGATTGCCCTGCAGTGGACTGATGTTGTCTTCTGGGTGTACTCTGCCCCACACTCTGTGTTTCCAGGGTAGGCTCTGGACCACTAGGACTCCGCATTGGACAAGAGGTTACAGATAGATGGGTTCTCTGGCAACCATATAAAAAGATGTTCAGACTTTTTTCTGGAAGACTAATACAGTTCCTGAGTTCCGGAAATTAGAAGTACTTCTATTATAATTGCTTACACTTATAAGAAAACGTGCAGTCCATAAATCTTCCATACCTGAAATTTGCAGTTCTGAAGCTGTGATGTACAGTGAATGTTGACATTTTGGAAGCACGGAAGGTAAGTGATGTGGGATTACTGTCCAGATGAGTCCATCGAGGAGAATACGGACTGGAAGGAGTAGGGAGGTACCCTGAAAGGAGAAAAGAACTAAGAAATGTTGTTTATCTCATGTTTATGTGTGATAAAACAACTCACCGGCAGTTAGCGTTTAGTGGCCTGGCGTCACCTGCGGAGACGGTCGTGGACACGGTGGCGGTCAAGGTGTTCCGTGGTGTCACAGTCGTGCGCTTTGCTTTTGGCGTGGCCTCCCAGGCTGTCAGTCCTCTCAGGGTGCAGATCTTCTGCAGCTCCTGCCAAGCCCCGAAGAACATGTTCACCATGTTTCTACTGACAGCGAGCCCTTGGACGGGGCTCACGGTGACAGAGCGGCGCAGTGGGAAACGCAGTGTGTCTAATGGTTTACAGAAGGAGGAAATGCACTGGTCTGCCAACTGGCCCTCGCCGGGGTGGGGGCTCCAGCTCCTGCGCTTTCACATGTACGCTTCCCAGCAGGACTTTCTTACGGAGAAAGAGAGAGCTGTGTCCAAGTGTGTTTAAACCCGCAGACATTTCTCGAAAGAGGAGGGATTAAATTAATAGATAGCATATCTGCCCAAATTGTGTGACTTCCACATCTGGGCTGTGTGGAGGCCTTAGAAACCATGGTGTGGAAGGTCTCTGGAGAAGGGTGTGGCTTGGATCCACCACTGAGAAGAAGACTTCCCCATGGGCTCACCATCGCCGAGGCGGCTGGAACATGCAGTTCCCCAGCCAAGGGGACCATATCGAACAAGTCCAAGGGTGTCTTGGAAAGTTCATAATCCCATACACAAGAAACACCCAAATATGCTCTGCTGGAAAGGTTCCTTATCTCTTTTGTGCACAAGACCAGCATCTTGTATGCAGATGCAGATGTCAGTTGAGTTGTCAGCAGCACCGAGACTTACCGTCCTGGGGCTCGAGGTCTAAAGGGTGCCAAAAACAGTTCCCATCAAGTTACCCAAGGGATTTTTGTGCACATTCAGGTTGTGACAGTAGGAAACAGAACGGAACGTACAGCTTCCATCACAGCCTCCTCCCTCCACGTGGCAGGGTCCGACAGCTCTTCAACCACCAAACGATTCAGCCGCATTCCTTTTTACACCTCTGTGATTTAATGTTTCTGGAGCACTTAAGCGATGGTGATGCAGTGAAAGTCCGGTGGGCACCATAAATCTGTCCCAGTAGAGTGTTTGGCAGCTGGGCGTACGGCAGCCTGCTTGTTCTCACAACCCCATGTGGGTTAGATCCCCAGAAACAGACATCTGACCACGAAGACAAGAACCACAGGAAAACCCCAAAACAAATAAATAAATCAAACACACACAAGCAAATAGACACAATTTGTCCTTTGTGGGCAAATGTTGTGCAATGTTCCCTTTAAAGAGAAAAAACTTGTACTGTAATACAGCATAGGGTGCACACACAACCCAGATCTCCTACACGACCACAGTGTGTAATGGACAACCGCTGAGAAATGCTGTGTGCGTGTGACTCGCGAACACAAGCCTGCTAGCCTCCGGCTCTCTCAAGGTCCAAACTGCCAAACAAGGGCCAGTCGAGTGGTTAAAGTCCTCCCCGCGTCCCTGTAGTCAACAGGACCAGAGCGGCAGTCACAGCGCTCCCCATGTAGCAGAACGTGGCTCTGAGAAAGTCAGCGTGTTACTACGTCTTTCAATTTGTTTCTGGTGAAAGACTAGGCCGGAGCAGGGAACAGCGAGTAAACAAACATAGTCTGCATAGACGAAACAGAAATCCACCCCCTAGGGACTCTGGTGGCGGCAATGAAGAGAATAAGAGAACGGGATAAGAGAGGAACCTGAAGTGAAACTCAAGAGCTTTCTGTCTTCCTTTGTTGACCTTTACGTCCGTTTCCAGTGCGCACACACAGACGCACTCGTGATGAGCACAGCTGCCCCATCGGGGTCACACGGGTGAGAGCACAGATGCTGCTCTCTCTCGGGCCAAGGAGTCTTTCCCTCACTGGGTCCTGTAGGGGCAACAGCATGCTTAAATAAGCATATAAGACCCATATGACCCGCAGCGCTTTGAAACAAGTGTGTAACTCAGTCAACAGTGACGCCGCACCCTGACATGAATGCTAGTTTGTGATGGTCTGTAGATGCGAACCTTTGCACGTCAACGCACCAAGTGAGACCAGACCGTGGCACCACTGCAGGCTGATCTGAACGTACAAGAAGAGGCATCGAATGCACGCTTGCCAGTACAGCTCCGATGCATCAAATGGTCTCTTTTTTGCTCATTTTTCTCAGCGGGACACTACCACATACATGAGGTTGCAGACACAGGACTGAGCATGAAGACATCTGCAAAGTTTTGTTGGATCGCCATCCTATCTGGTCATTCGCAATCGGCTTTGTTCATCTTGGTTTCAAGTGTTTGAGAAAAAGTATTAAAGACAATAAATCAATACACATAAAATGTTATATATGGCAAGTGTGCCTTTCTTGGGGTTTGCACATTTCCAACACTCTCTCTGGCATTCCAGCTTGGAGAGACCAGGGGGGATTTGGACCACATTCAGCTTGGAACCTCACTGATCTTCAGAGCTTTAAAATATGGGTTTCTAAAAAGTGTTGAAAGAAGCTCTCATTTTGGCAGTGTCCCCATATATTTTCTTCTGCTTTCCTTTGTTTTATTCATATTTTGGACTTGGCTATCAGCACCCTGTAGATTTTTTCTTATTATTTTTAGCAGGATATCACCAGAAAAAATGTCCAACAAAGAGTGTTTTTTCTTCATTCTTCAGAGAGTCTTGGCGGAAACAGGAACAATCGTGGAGTCTTCCTCTCGTCATCCTACTCGTGGAAGAGCCACAAGTGTGGGTCTCCGTTGTTCCGTACACACGTCCGCATTCACTTTCGTTAACTTTCTGGATGTCGAACAAATGAGATCATTACATTTTAATCCTGCAATCACATCACTTTAATTTTGATGACACTCAAAGAGCAAATCAAAAACTTGTGCTTTTATCGCAGAGCCTTTGTAGAGCGAATACCCTGCTGACTTACACCACAGGTACAGTTAACAGTGCGCAGTTTGGCTTGGTCTCTTCTGCAGATTCTCAGCATGTTGCATTAGTAAAATTTACCAATTACTATTTCCCTAACATGTTATGACACAACTTAATATGTGCATTGTGGTTGCATTTGCCTAGGGAAACACAAGCCATGGACCGACAGACTTCTTGGTCCTGTTCAACAATAATGGCCGAAATTCTATTATCTAAATTCTATCTGTACTCATTGTATTCTTAACAAATTCATCTTCACCTGAATCCAGCTTTACAGACCTATTCATTGTGAACTAGAAGACATGTGCTGTTTTTTTGCATGAACACGCTTGCCAAGCGTAGTTATAGAATGGCCAATAATATCTAACCATTGCTAAGGATATTCACACACTTCCAGAAGAAGAGCTGTGAATCTGACTCAACTCAAAGGCCCCAGTGTGTTTGTGGTTTACTGAGTACGAGGAGAAATGCAAGATGTTCTTCACTGGCATGAACACAAAGTGGAACATACAAATGTTTGTACGTGAGCTTCCAACAGCTCAGAAGTTATGATGGTTAATGAGTTAAGTTGGTAGACTGTGCTGGTCATTCTGCAGCGCTGTGCTATGAGTTTGCCTAAATATCTTTCAAGACGTGTATTATTATTGACATGGATGAAGAATATGCTTCTTTAAGAACCAGCACCTCAGTTTGGTGACCACAGACAGGGACTGGCAGATTTCTGAGCAATAGCTACCACAGTCTTCACTTTCCTTTCACCAAAAAATATTTCTACACAATGCCTTGGTGCAACTCAGATGCAGAAAAAGATGACCAACTGGGTCAGAAATGCTGGGCCTGGTGGCCTTCATGTCCAAGGCAAAACTGGGGCAGCTCAATGTGTGCATAAGACTCTTTAAAGCTGAATTAAAAGAAAATGCGCAAAAGCCATTCATATGGTGAACTGGTGCACTCAGCTGCCCTCATAATCCTAATCAATGTGACCTTACAAGAGGGAATTTAGTCCACCCGAGATTTTAATAGTCTTTAGTGAACCAAATAATAACTGTGGGCAACGATATGCAACATATATCCCTATTAGTTTTCATTATTTGACAGAAAAATAAAACATGGTTAATGATTAAGAAAATGCAGCTGTGCACCTGGAAGAGAAATCAGTGCAGATGAATAGATCAATAGTCATGATTTACATGTACAGTATGCTCTGCCCATGTGGGCATATAAACCTTGGAGATACGTGGAGAAAGAACTGCCTGCAGAATGTGTGTGAGCAGCCATCCTTCACACACGCACACACACACATGCACACGCACACGCACACGCACACGCACACACACAAAAGTTTTTGTTATATTATATTGCTCTAAGACCAACACACTATGAACTTTCCCAGTAACACAACTCAAAACATAAAGCCACTGGTATGAGAATAATCTGCGTTTCTTTGCACACGTGTCAGTGTTTCCTTGCAATGGGAAGGAGTGCACCGGGGCTAAAACATCATTTGAACTGATGATCAACATACGCAGCACATGCACGAACACTGTTCGGCGAAAGACACATCACTGTAAATTTTACTGACCATACCGGTTCTGTGACTTTCGATTATTGTTGTTCTGAAAGGCTCTGAGTTAAATTGTTTGGGTAAAACTGTCCACTGAATAAGTAAATAAATAAATGTGAAGGTAATTGTGCTATTACTCATTAAAATCATAATTAACATTCTGTGGAAAGGGACACGATTAAGTGGAAGTCCACCCAAGGTTAATTATGCATTTTTATCTCAGAATGTAATGTTGAAGTATGAAATTGAAAATGTTTGCTTAGGGGTTTCTTACTGCAGCAAATGCACTGCGTGCGCTGACAGGCAAAAGACATAAACTACAGAAAAATATTGTTCTTGGCTCATGGTGATGATTCAAGCATTGTGCTGTGCTCCAGTATTCAGAAAACTGGTTGGTTTCCCTTGCACTTCGTAATGCAATGCCTCTTCTGTTGAGTAGACCCAGTGTGAAATATGAAACACAGTTCATTTTTACATTATCATTCGGAGATCTACGTATTGTTTAAGTTGACTAGTAGCACATTACATTTACTACAAAAGTACACTTGAATTGTAATTTTTAGCAGACATTTTTAATATGCTTTTGAATTCATGGCTTTGCATATTTTAATTTTTTCTCCTAAGCCCAATCGTCCCTTACATCCCAATAGTAAGACCTCATTGCTGTCAGCTGTTCTCGAAGGATTTCATTGCCCAGTGTTGACCAATCAGAGCTTAGAGCTGTATTTTGTCCCGTCTTCGCTGACATCACAGTTCATTCAACTCAAGTGGCAACAGGACCGGGGAAAAAAAATATGTTTAAATAAGTTTACCAAATTTAAAAAGTCATTTGCTTATATTGTGAGAGCTGAGTTTCATGTTTGTCCCAACTGTTCCTGCAAGAAATAATTGGGTAAATTCATTCTATTTAATTAAAACATACAGTACTGCTTGAAAGTACATGAATCCCTTGCGTCCCTTAAATTTACCGTGAAATCATTGTTGAATCAGAACCAGTCTTTCTTATGTCATCCCATGTGTTAGATTAGAGGAAATCATGCATGTAGTAAAAAACAGAAGTTGCGCAGGTGCAAAAATAAGTGAACCCCAAGTTCCATTGGTTAAACCAAGTAGGTAAGTAGAATCAGATATGTAAATCATAATCATTTATTCATTTTATGTTCACTTTCTGTAGATTCTAAATGTTTATTTTAATATTATATAGATTAATAATTATCATTCCTATAGGGTTTACATACTTTCAAGAGCCACTGTATGGACTGCAGGGCCAGAAATGACAGTTTTGTGTTTTACTGACATATATTTCATGTCCACATTAGAGTTCACTGGAAGTCGCTTTGGAGAAAAGCGTCTGCTAAATAAATAAATGCAAATGTAGAGTAAATGTATTTGAAAGTGTTTGAAAAGACCTGTGAAAAGTTATTTAGTTTAAAACCAAACCAGAACTCTATTATTTAAATACTGTATATTTTTGGAAGTACGGATGTGTGGTGGTGCCCACAGAAACATGCAGACTCAGAGACTTGTGTTTGAGGTGAACTGGTGACTAAATGACCCTCACTTCTTGTGTGTGTGTGTGTGTGTGTGTGTGTGTGTGTGTGTGTGTGCACCCGTGCTTGCGTGAGTGCCTTCCTGCTACATTGCTCTGCTGTGTAGATGTATGAGTAACTGTAGGGTGCTTACTGTAGTGTAACTAACACTGTAAGTCACCTTTGATAAACGTGTCAGATAAATACTAGTTAATAATGATTGTGCTGTACATGGCTTTGGAAAAAAGCATCACATGCATCTGAATAAACGTAAACTCCTGTTGGAGAACTAGGACTACATCCACAATTGCTGTAAAAAGTTCACAAAACTACTTTTACGTTTATTTGTTTAAAAACCTTTTTCTTCTCCAAAGTAGTATACAGTATTGCAAATTATATGTTATAAATATAAATATTTTTATTTTTCTAGAAAGGCTCCGCTCAGAGTAATGTTACAACAAATATTTACTTGCGACAATGTTAAAGAAACCAGTTTTTGAAAACCAATTCTGTGAAATTGCTTGGCATTTACGGTATTTCAATTTTGAATGTAACTCTTGAATTTTGTTCAGTTTTTTCTTTATGGGTCACCACTGGAACACATTGGAACCAGCAAACTGGCTATTCGTGTCAGCTGTGACCTGACAACACACACCGCATGCATGCAGACCTACGCTTCACATCTTTGCTCTCATCTTTGTCTGCCGAAGGATATCGGTCTCACCGTACACGAACTCCACACCCATGTAAAACACGTTACGGTAAGGTGTTACTGCGTCTTCTGCTGTTGTGCAGCCACCTTGCCTGCTGTTCAATAACCAGTTAACAAATACTGCGTGCTTTTTTTTACCAGAATGTCTGAAAACAGACTCGACGCTCTTCGGCAAGGTTCCAGATATGAAAAACGACGGACTTCAGCGGTGGAATATAATTTCAAAGATGCGTCAGACACCCTTTCTCTTGCTGCAGTACAGTAGCCGAGGACCTTTTATTGAAGCCAGTGCCGCTACTGTGTAATTTTGACTCCTAAATGAATCATTGGCCGGTGAGATACTGTAACTGTCACATCAGCTGGAGGCACTGAGTAAATCACACCCAGAGAATGTGACTGAGCCCACAGGGTTTTACCTCTCTTTGGATTTGGAGCATCTGAGCTCACTGGCCGTGTTCATTTGTCACTTATTTGGACAGCGTTACTTCACGTGTGGGCTTTTCAGTAGTGAGGTGTAAAGCGGTGGTCACCTTGCAGTCAAAAGACATGAGATTGAATCTTTGCCCCAGCTGTGATACCCTTGATTAAGGTACCTACCCTGATTTGTTCCAAGTTACCCTGCTTTATAAATTGGTAAATCAATGTAAGTAGCTTGATATACAAACATTGTCAGTCAACTTGGACAAAGGGTCAGCTAAATCATGCTCTACAATGCCTGGCAGATCAAATAAAATGACATTACCAGTGATTAATAACATCAAAAATTTTAATTTCAGTCAAAGTAACTTCGGTACTTGAGCAATTTTTTTTTTGGAGTATTGTCAATTTATATTTGACGCAATGACAAAATGCGATCACTTCGGCGTCGCGTCGACTTTTGCGGTGTAAACTTGACTAGACTCGGTAAAAGCGACATACACTTCGAAGTGCCTGGCAGACACTTTGTTGCGTTCCCTTGTTCATTTCTATTTTGCGGTTCAGGTATTTTAGAATTCCAGTAGTGAATTGGGATGGACAGTGTGACTTTTGTTTTTTTTTTTTTAAAACCTTCAAGTCACATGACAAAGCTGACTCATTTCTGCACAACGGTGTACACCTACTTGTAATACATTTTAGACCAAACCCCTGCTTTTATGCATCATAAACTTGTGTAATCATAAGATCAGGTATAACAAGGGTGGGCGGTAGATGCCCCCCTCCCCAGTGTTCAGCCCTAATATGTCCCCAGTATTTACTGCTGCTAGTAATATTCCATAATATACACACACACACACACACACACACACACACACACACTATCAGAACCGCTCGTCCCATACGGGGTCACGGGGAACCGGAGCCTAACCCGGCAACACAGGGCGTAAGGCCGGAGGGGGAGGGGACACACCCAGGATAGGACGCCAGTCCGTCGCAAGGCACCCCAAGCGGGACTCGAACCCCAGACCCACCGGAGAGCAGGACTGCGGTCCAACCCGCTGCGCCACCGCACCCCCCATTCCATAATATAATGTTGTCATATTATAACCTTGTTACTGATGTTACAATATTTTGTGTAAAGGAACTGGAAACTAGAATTTCGGCAGCTGCCCTGCCAGGACGGTCACTGTCCAAAGGTTGTGATAAGGAAAACTTGTTTAATGGGCTTCACTCCTGTCAGCAGCCTCTGTTGATCAGTTTAAAATGACAACGTGTCTGCGCTCCTGCCCTGGATTCGTTTCAGCAGAGAACAGAAATAATCTGGAAGGAGTGGTGCAGAATACATTTACAAGCCAGCAGAAATGATTTTTCAATAGCAATAAGTGGAAACACAGAGAGATTTATATCAGAATGATTCATCCATAAATGTAATGTGCAGTTACTCATTGATAGCAATGTCACCTCTCCATGTTTGCTCTTTGCATTCATTAAGCAAAAGGCTCAGCTTCTCCCCCACGGATTACTGTCGGCGAACGAGCTGTGTCTCGCGTTCCTCCCCGTGGTGAAAAGAATCCGTCTTGTACTTGCTGTCTTGAGCGTTCGCCGTTCAGTTCAACAGTGTGTTTGTGCTGCAGGGCTTCGCTCGTCTTTCAGCGGCGAGTGAACTTTCATGCTGACGCTAATATTGCTTTCGGGTTTTAATATTTCCCACAAAACATATTTCCATGGCTGCTGGTTCAGTGCCTTTGTTTGGCAAATTTGCCCAGTTACATGTGACATGAGGGCTGATTTGGAAAACACTTCATGCTGGGGTTTGCATTTCTCATCGAATAGGTATCATTTTGGCTGAGCAGGTGCACAGTGTGTCCTGCCACCAGAAAGTTCTCGCAATCGATGTAATGCTGTGTCAGGGGTCATGGTTAAAAAGGGTAAATCAAGTCTTGGTCATCTGGGGCAGAAACGCTGCAGCTTCTTATGGGTCTGGACAATGACGGTGAGCCGGTGTACGGCACGATTCATTGACGCCATCTGAGATGCTACCCGCTGCGTGTGCCATCACGATCTGTCTGTTTGTCCAGCTCGCTCAGTGAACAGGGATAATAATGCAATATGACTGCGAGGATGATTATTATTTTAAGCAAAAATGACCACAGTTATGTAACCAGCGTTGCCTTTCTGACTGAAAGGGTGTCAGATGTCAGACACCTTTTCTAATGTCAAACGTGCCTTGAAAACCTTTTCTTCTTGACCTGAGGCCAGTCTTTTCTCAGAAGATGTTTGGTCAGCCCGTGCTCGCAGATCCATCCGTTGGTCACTTCGGTGCCAAGCTGAGATTTTGTTTTCCCATTTTTCATCGCTGCCAGCTGTATCTGGACAGCTCCACCAGTCTGCAAAGCATGCATTTATGTGTTTGTATCCACACAATGGTTTTCCTGGGCTGGAAGCTAATGGAGCAAACCAGTAAATATGCTTCTTCATCTCCCTTCTGGGCTGAACGCTGCTTTAAATAGCTCCAAATCCATTTTGTCATATAGTAAACGTCACCGGTGCTAAAGAGAGAGCAGCTTTTAAAGTCTCACCTTTGCCCTCTGCCTGGTGCAGTGACCCTGGCTGAAGGTCAGAGATAATATTTTCCAGTTCTTTGGCAAACATGCCCAGCCAAGAGGGTCAATCATTAGCCATACAGATTAGCAAAAGCCATAACTTAGTAGCCACCTGTTTCCCTTTGTGCAAACACTCTTGGGTCCTGGGTTCTAATTATCTTTACTGTCTCCCCCGCTCTTGGAGACTTTGCTCCTCATTAACAGCTGTGAAAAGATGCCAGTGATTCATGCTCCTTGTTAACCCTCAGGGTTTCTGCTGGAATGCCCTTGATGTGATCAAATGCCATAAAATACATACAGATAACTATTCCGTATATGAAGTCAATGTGTGGCTGGCTGCAGCTCCAAGCCCAAAGGTGGCTGCCCTGTCACATCACGGCTCCAGGAGAAATGCGGTTTCGAGGGGGCATTTCAACCCATCAGCATACCACATCAACACACCGTACGAGGCGGTCCAGAGTGTGAGCGGAGAGCCCGGCCAGCACCGCCTAGAGGCAGCAATAAGCTCCCGTAGAGCCGTTTTCCACGAGGAAAGACCGCAAGAACAGCCTTGTGTCACCATGCCTCTGAATTTTAAAACTAAAAATATGCTACTAAAGCAGTCTTAACTATACGTGACAGCAGGTGGCACAGTGGTTAGACTGCTTCCTTAAAGTGACTGCCCTGGGTTTGAATCACAGCTCCTGCTGTGCTACCCATGAGAAAGGTACTTAGCCCGAGCTGTGCCAGTAGCTGTATCCTGGGATATAAATGGGTAAATAAGCTTAGTACACAAACCTAACATTGTAAGTTGTCTTGGACAAAGGGGTTAGTGGAATAAACAAATTAGAATAATGAGAGACTCGGTGGAAAGTGAACAGAAAAATGAAAGGAAATGAAGAAGAAGCACTGCAAGTGGGACCTAGTGCTGGTCACCATGAAGAGTACAGTTAGCAGGGGTCATCTTCTAAAAATCACTAATATGCCAGACAGGAGAGCCAAGACAGAAATAAATCCCCTCCAGAGTTCCAGTCCTGGCTAATTATTAACATGGAATTTTCCGGCCTAAAACATTTCCGTCAGGATGGACACGTCTTCCGAAGAGCCGAGCCTTTGCTCTCAGAGCACAGGTTACCGCGGTTCACTCAGGATGTGAAACAGCAGCTTGATGGACATGGAAGGTGCGAGTTTCAGCGTGAGCATCAGTGGCCCTCTCACATCTTTTAGCGTCCGTATGAAACGCTGAGGAATATGTCCCTAATACCACCCCGGAACTGAAGGGTTTTCTTGGCAGCGTGCCGTTAAAGTCGTTCATTGACAATACTTAAAAAGTACAAAACTGTGACAGCCTCTTCAGTGCTTGTTGGGGATTATTTCAATATTATTTATAATTTTATACAAAGCTTTGCATTTGGCCTCTCAACACTTCGACAGCCTTTTAACAGGCGGCTGGCAGCGTAGTGGTTAGAACTACTGCCTTTGGACCCAAAGGTTATAGGTGTGATCCCCACCTCCAGCTGTAGTACCCTTGAGCAAGGTACTTACCCTAAATTACTCCCGTAAAATTACCCAGCTGTATAAGTGGGTGAATAATTGTAACCTTGTAATAAGTGTAGCCTTAACATTGTAAGTCACTTTGAAGAAAAGTGTCAGGTAAATATAAGAAAGGACATTCTTCTTGTGAGAAACAAAGATTTTTAATCATAATCAATGATTTTTATTGATTTTTAGACAATGATTTTTACCGGTATTACTTGCTGTCAGCAGAGTGAAAAAAGACACAGGAACAACCTGAAGAATGCTGGTCAAGTCCCTGGGGCTCTGCCTAGAGATCCTTGGTGCTTAAATAGAGTCTGTAAAATTTTCAATGTAAGTTTCTGTAAAATCTGGCTTCATATTTACATAAAACCGTATATTTCTGTTAAAAAGAAAGCGAATGCCTTTGTTCGCTGGCCTTCATCCAACCGTAAAGTGTGTGCCGAATCTTCCTTGGTCATGAACCTCACGTGACCTGAAATGGTTCTGTGACATCGCTGAGTGGCAGAGCGAAGAGGCGGTGACATGCGGTGACGGTGCCGGCACACACCTCTCAACAGCAGCTCCTGTCACGCTGTGGTCAGAGCCCCTCCGCAGGCGTCATGGATTCACCATGTTTACTACAGCTGGGCTGACGCCGCCGGAAAGGAGTTGCCAGGACAGGGGGATCAGGCGACCAACAGCGCACGCATACACACACACACACACACGCACACACGCACACACACACACACACACACACACACACACGCACACACACACGCACACACACACACACACACACGCACACACGCACACTTTGTGCCTAGAGAGAACACAGGATGGCTGCGTAAAATCCCCTGAAAACAGACGCTCTGAGAAAGAGGAGAACTGGGTCCGTCCTGCTGTCAGCCCTTTTCGGTTCCCCTTTCCGGCACACAGACGGACTCCCTGAACGAGGGCACGGGACGCCGGCGGAGAGGCCCCGCTGGGACCCCGTCTCCAGTATCCTGCTCTGAGCAGTTACTGGATGGAGGACTGATAGAGATTATGACAGGGAGACATGGTTGCCCAACAAAGGGAAGCAGATAAGAACTAAATGATATTCAGGGTATTCGTTCTTTTCCTCCGATTGGGTTATGTGCGAGCAGAAGGAACCAGAAATTTATTCCATACTTCTACATTTTATAAATTATTTCAGTCGTTCCTTACTTCCTCTTCTAGAAACACTTCATTCTAGGATTCGGCTTTTTAAATTCAATTGGAAAAAATGAAAAAAAAATAACAAAAAATGACGCAAATAAGTATTTCGTGTCCCGTCCTAGGTGTATCCCCTCCCCCCCTCCAGCCTTGCGCCCCGTGTTGCCGGGTTAGGCTCCGGCTTGTTGCAGCCCTGCTCGGGACAAGTGGCTTCAGCCGATGTGCGTGTAAACAAGACAAGGACTTTATTCCGCTGTACAGTTTGTGATCTTTTCCCAGCTGTTACATGAATCGTTTGTGAGATAGATTCCAGGAAGTTTGCTTTAGTAAAACAGCTTCATTATCCGTTCATCATATTGATTAAAATGAGCGAACTCCTAAAAATAAGGGACAGCAGGTGGCGTAGTGGTTAGAGCTGCGCTTAAAGGACCTGGGCTCAAATCCCTCCACCTGCTGCAGCGATCTTGTTCAAAGTTCTTGCCCTAAATTGGTACAGTAAAATTACCCCGCTGAATAAATGGGCAAATCAGTGCAAGTAGTGTAACATTATAAGTCGCTTTGGAGAAAAGGATCAGGTAAATGAGCAATAATAACTAAAATGACTGACTGTAACAGCTGTTGCACACTTTGCAAAATGATCTTTCAGTCACATCAGAACCTCACAAGCGTATTGGTGTCCGACCTCAGGCTACGTCTTCTGGACTAACCAGGGCTTTCGCTGTTTATAAAAAGAATTTTGTAATACATTTCCAGGGTACAGACTGTGTACTGCTTTCTCCCAAAATAAAAAAAAAAAAAATCGCACGAATGGAACAAGAGCATCGCGTGGCTCACGGGGAGAACGAAAGAACAGGAAAATGTGCTGGATGACTGCTCAGTGGTGACTGACAGCAGAAAAGAGGAAATTTACCAGAAACACAGGCCAACGGGTAACCAAGTTACTGGGAAGTGATGTGCCTGTAGGTGACGAAGACTTTAACCACAGAAACCGGAGGAGGGACTGCATTGGGGACACGATGATCGCGGCCTGATGAACACGCCTGCGTGGGCGCACGACCGGCGTGCGAACGGCAGTCAGTAACAACCAGTAGCTCATCGCACACACGCACACACACAAACAATTGGTTTTGAAACACATCTTTAGAATAATTTTCCGTATCCACCATCCATATTTCACATCTCTTAGACGGTTCGAGACATTCTTTTTAACTGGATGTTATTTATTTTGAAAGGCCCAGAGACTTTCAAAAGTGTTGGATCTTTCAGTTTCTTTCTGAAGTTTCTCCTTGAAGAATCTCTTGAGGTTCCATCCTCTATGGTTCTCAATACATGGAAAAGTCACGCTGCCAATACACACACACACACACATCATCTGAACCGCTTGTCCCATATGGGGTCGAGGGGAACCGGAGCTTAACCCGGCAGAATAGGGTGTAAGGCTGGAGGGGGAGGGGACACACCCAGGACAAGACGCCAGTCCATTGCAAAGCAACCCAAGTGGGACTCGAACCCCAAACCCACCGGAGAGCAGGACCTGGTCCAACCCACCGCACTCCCACACTGCCAATAATTAACACCAATTCTTTTTCATCCTTTTGCTGACAGCAATTTCAGAATCACTTTCTCAGTGATCAGGATATCATTTCCATCTGTTATGTGTTAGCTCTTAATTTTACCGGCATTTAAATAGCGTCTGCTACCTTTATAAATGCGAACCACAATAAAATTCCTGTTTTCAGAGAAAAGAGCATATCCATCATTAATTTTTTCACATTTCTCTACATGTTTTAGCCAGAGCAAGACCAACAATTTATGCGTAGTGGCGTGTAGCAATGAAAAGGTCAGCGTCAAATAATTAGTTCATCACAAATCTTGATGTAACTCAGGGCAGGGTGATATAAAACTATTATCGCATCCTACGCTGAGTTACATCAAGATCTGCGATGAATTGATTATTGAATTGATTATTGAACGGATTATATTGGGTCTCTGCTGCCGCTGTTGCTTTAGGTGTGATCGGCAGCAGCTGTCTAGTCAGGTGCTCGCAAGGCCGTCTCCCTCAGCGACAGCACAGTGATTCAGTATCAACACTGTTAAACTGTAATAGGGTGAAATTTAGGAATAGATCTTTGTTCTATGAATGTGTTGCGCAATAGGTCAAACAGTTGCTTTCCTCTGAGATGCCAAAAATTATTTACTGAGTCTCACAGAAGATGCTTTCATCCAGAAAGACTTGCATCGCTCACGATATTTTAATATTTATATTTGCATTTTCTGTCAGTTGAGGGCAGCTCAGCTGGAGTGTGAGTCATCTAAACATTCTTAAACTATATTAAGAGCCAGCAAGCCAGGATACGTGTATAATTTCGCATCTTACTAGCTTCTTGAGGTGGGATTGACATTAATTAACTGTAAAGGTTGCGTGGGAATGGCAGGTCCACGAAAGAAAAAATTACGGACACGAAGCAGAGTCGAGAGAAAGTCAGCAGTGCTACGGAGTGAGGACGGTGCCGATGCCAAGCTGCGACACAGGTGCGACACACACACACACAAAAACACAGGTTAAACTGCACATTTACAGACATACGGCCTCAATAAGCAGAACTAAAACAAACAGAGGAGAGGACGCTTATTCTGGACCGAATGGCTCGCTCCTCTGGGTGACCGGGCCTGACGGAAAGCTGGAAAAACGGGGCTGTACTGGTGCTACGCTGCAAACACACAACCTAGTGCGATCACCGCTTTGCTCCGCAGCTACACTGGAAAGTTATGAGGGGGATGCGGGGTGCATCGGCAGTTCAGCAGTTCAAGAGCTGATATGTTTGACAGGTTCACTCAATGTGCAAAGGCATCCTTTTTCAGTTAGAATCACCACGTTTACTCTTGTTTTTACAAAAATTACACAACAACACACAAACAGAGTTCACAACATGCAATCTTGACATCTCTGGAGTGTTACCATCAATTACATGAATCTGTTTATGTTCACTGACCTCTCGGTAAACCTCGTTGACCAAAGCAATTAAGCAGTCAAACTAGAAAAACCAGAATTCTGTTCACCGCCCACATTGTTAGACCGAGAAGCAAAGGCTGTGTAGCACTAATATGCATGATACTCATTTTCTGTAGCGAATTTCTCTATTAGAGGAAGACCTTCAGAAAGCGCTGGCTCCAATACACTATTTTATCAAGGTATCTGCACAAGTTAACGTTTCCAAAAGAATAGCTGCCATCAAATTTCAACTAAATGTCTCTGAACGATGATGCCTGTGCATATGGCACCGATACATAAAGCAGAGTGGTTCCCAGGAAAAAAAAAAAAAAAACTTTGGCTGCACAACTTTGCGGTGAATGGTTCGAATCAAGGTCTAACACCGAGAATCAATCACGCGTAAATTGGAATTGAAAGCTGTTTTGTGGGTTTCTGAGGTTTAGCAGCAAAGGTCTCTATGCACCTCGCCAGCTTCCTTCCCATGTGGTGAAAACATGTGGTCTGCCTCGCAACAGCGCCAAATTATTTCATGCTACCTTTGCAATTGAACGCATCCAGGAACAGCCCCCAGCGAAAGCGCAGAGTGGTGTGAAAAAGGCTGGGCAGTGGAACAGACGACGCAGCAAACTGTAAAGCTGCCATGGCATTAGTTCAGCTCCATTGTCTTGTTCACCACGCACTCCGCAAGCTTCCAAAACAGATTTAATATGAGTTTTTTTTTTTTTTTTTTTTACCTGGATAGATTCGGTTCAGTTTTTGGAACGACTTTTCTGGAGATTCTGCGGGAACCGAACAAGCACAGCAGCTGGATGCCGTGGTGCTTATGGCTGTGAAGAGGAGACTGGGATGTGTTTGCTACAAATCATATAATATTTTGAAGCCTGTGAATAAACTTATGTAAAGACTTCGCTAGAATTTCCCTCAAGAAGCAACACGATTGTTTACAGCACAATTCGTAGCCGGATAACAGTTGAGCAATGGCAGCTTTGTTTATTTCTCGCAGTTTATTTTAAGAACTATTGTGTTATTTCTCTAAGGAGAAAAAGGGCAGGGTATGACAGCTACGACAGGTTGACTTCACCTGTATTGTCTTTCTGGTCTGTAAGAAAATGTGACGCGGACCTGCGGGGGGGGGGGCTGAATTGTTCACAGTCCGTATTTCACGGCTCTTCAAAGAAGACTTGCTCTGGCATCACGCTAAAGGCTGGGGTTCGACAGGTTTGTGAGGCTCCGAAGAAGCGCCGCCTCATCCTAACCCTCCCAGCGTTACCTTTCACCTTTCTGCTGGGTGCGAACAGCGCCAGTGCATGAATAATGCGCAGCAAACACAAACGACTCCAACCTCCCTGACCTTGCATCATTTGTCACAAATTCAGCTCCACTTTAGGAGCACACAACTTACTGAGGCGCTAGGCGTGTGTGTGTGTGTGTGTGTGTGTGTGTGTCACTACAAATGCATTCACATATTTCTTGGAGGCTCTCCAGACATCGACTTTTACGATGCAGTTTCTGAGGTGTTTGTTTGTTATCCCGTTGCGACAAGGAAACTGCGACTCGGGAAGTGGAGGGAGAAAGAGGAGGAAGTGCCTCGAAGAAGGGAATCAAAGTTAAGCAGAGAGCCAGGCTCTAGAGCTCATGGTCTCTTGCTTTTCCCCATCTCTTGCTCCACAGGAAGTTGTCTTACAGAGGACAGAAAGGGATTAAATTGGGGACTCATCACAACTAGGCATTAGAGTGTCATGATGTGCAGTTTGGTATGTGCCATGGTAACATGGTGTCCAGTATGGTAAAACATTTGTGATGTGCCATATATGACAGTGTGAAATTTTCCCCAGTGGAATGTCCAACGCTTTGTGCCTACGCTGCTGTGCGTGTTTGGTTACGTACAGTATGTTACACATCACACATGTGTGTATGTAACTCACATTGGTGAATAAGGTGTGTGGGCTCATAACACTACATCGAGTTCATTGGAAGTCGCCTTGGAGAAAAGCGTCTGCTAAATAATAAATGTAAATAAATTAAAGTAATGTAATTTATGCGTGTCGTTTTTATGTGCTGTAAGCAGTCCCGCCTCCCCCGTGTGCCACCCCCATATCATCTTTTGTTTTTAACACAAAGTCACACAAGGAATGTGTGCTTGTATGATGAGACTCTTCCTTGTGCTATCTCTTAAAAGGAAGTAGAACAAGGAAGTAAAAATGACCATCGTAAGTTGTACAATGATGACAGGCATAAGCAGCCGGACCACAGAATAGAGTGAGCCGGTATGTTTACCTGCGAACATGCGGAGCGATTGTCCGGGGTTTGCTGCTCGACTCTGAACGTGGAATATCCTTACTGCGGTGATGCAAAGTGCGGAGCTGCTGCCGGCAACTAAGCGGCATGTGCGCCGGGAGTGGAACATGCCGAGCTGCAGGTGGATGTGGCTGCGGCTTGGGACGTGCTGGGGGAAGTACATGTAGGCCCGAGTTATGTAAGAGTGCCGATTCGGCGGCCTGGGCGACTTCGCCGCAAAGAGGAAGTGCCATCTGTTTATCTGACTCCGTTTCTGGGGCCACACTTCCTGTGGCCGTGTGAGCAGAAGTAAGGGCCGCGCCGCAGGCCTACGGTTGCTGCACACCTATCAGCGCCGCGAGCGCAGCTGGTGCGCAGTGCCACGTGTTGTTAAACTGCATCGGTGGAGGCCTGCGAGTGGTGTCTTCGTTCCAAATGAAATAAAAACAACAGTCCCCGAACGTCTGTCCCGGTTCCTGTTTGGCTTATTTTTACTCATTTTTGCCAAAAACATCCCTGTGACTGCTTCTATTCCCTTAATCCATTAACTTTGACTCAACTAAGCTCTTTGTTGCATAGTAAACTGCAGCTTAGTCAAGAGTTGAGTTCATTTGGAGAGAAGTGTCTTCGAAACGCATTACAGCAACATGTATGGAAACAGAATTACAGATGAACTCATACTGTGTGTGGTATACAGTAGTACAACCATCGTACATCACGGAACCTGATCAACTACACACACACATTTTCTGAACCACTTGTCCCATACGGGGTCGCGGGGAGCCGGAGCCTACCCGGCAACACAGGGCGTAAGGCCGGAGGGGGAGGGGACACACCCAGGACGGGACGCCAGTCCATCGCAAGGCACCCCAAGCGGGACTCGAACCCTAGACCCACCAGAGAGCAGGACCCGGTCCAACCCACTGCGCCACCGCGCCCCCTACCCTGATCAACTAATTTGTAAAAAATACTTCACAAATTGGTCGAATGACATGCATGTGTCACGGTGAAACGGGATGGAAGGACCCAAGTGCGGGGTCATTCGTCTGGATTCAGAAGATCAGGCAAGTTGTTCTCGGTATCGGGGACAGGGGGAGGGTCGGTCGATCAGCGGTCGGGGTCAGAGCAGGAATCCATGGGGGAGGTCAGGAGACGAAATGAAGAGTTGGTCGAACGGCGATCGAAGTTGAAACGAAGATCCGTGGACGGGGTCGAGAAACAAAGCGAAGGGTCAACAACCGGAGAACGTGAACTGAGAACTGGAGATGAGCGAGGAGTCACAAGGAAGGGCAGTTGTCTCTGACGAGATTCCGCAAAGGTATGGGAGCTGAGGAGGGTCTTTTAAAGGGGGGAGTGGTTAATCTGGTGCTGGAGCAGGGTCAGGTGTTGTCGTCTGAGATGTGGGCATGGACGTGACAGTATGTAAGATGATTGGAAAGGAGCATGGTTTTGCTAGCTGTACCAGCTCTCATTTGTGCAGAA
Source organism: Scleropages formosus (assembly GCF_900964775.1). NCBI lineage: Eukaryota > Metazoa > Chordata > Actinopteri > Osteoglossiformes > Osteoglossidae > Scleropages > Scleropages formosus. Next base: position 24,505,405 of record NC_041812.1, read on the forward strand.
GCAATGCACTGTATGATATGCAACACTTGTCAGTTATTTGTAAGGAGTACGCAATCACCTCCTGTGCCATTTTCCAACAGGAGAAAGCACGTGTCATTCATCGGGTTGCATTCACACCGATGATGACATATTTTTTATTTTTTCTGATTTTGTTCTTAAGAGATGTTGAGCGCACACTCTGTCACTGTGCCCTGCCAAGGAACCTTACAATAAATGCTTTCTTTATGCAGTGGAGGTGTTGTGTCAGCCCTCTGTCTACCGACAAGTTATGACAAAATCAGAGAAACTCATTCAAAGGGGTCTGGTGACTACACCATGCGTTTTTTTCTCAATTTCACAGGTGATCGAAGTTATTACTTTTGGAACTCACATTTAAAGCAAGCTGCTGTCTGGAAAATTTGTCTGAGAATTTCCCACAGTGACCAGTGATCATAATCGGCTGATGAAGAACACCACTGCAAAGACTGGCGGAGCCTGCTGCTCTGGGACCCTTTGCATGTGTTACATACATAAATCCAAGGAAACATCGTGGCTTCAAAGAGTCAACACTGACTTCGCTGCCAGATTTGTCTGAGAAAGAGGATCTGTGAACTATGAAACCGGGAGGAGTCGAAGATAACCAGTTGATTCCTACAAGGGCAGCTCGTCAATAAAAAGAACTTGCTAGCAGAAGTAAAAATAGCTTGGGGCATTTCAAAAATGACATGCGAGAGACAAAATGACTTCTCGCAAACAGGACAAAAAACAAAGTAAAGAAATACTGTATGTATGTAGTACGTTATATCCTTTTGCATGCAGCTGGATCAGCAAACTGTGGGTGAAAAGTGAATATAAAGCTGAGCAGACCAAGGAGACGCCGTGCGCATTGTATCGATGTCACTGCAACACTGCCTCCCCCCAAACGAGACACACTCGTCTTGGGACGTGGACGCAGTCGGACGGGTTTGACCTGATAGGCAATGGCAGCACACACCTAACTGTGAGGCTCAGAATGTGGCTCGGCGCAGAGATGAGGCCAAATGGGGGTATCTGTTACTTTCATGGAAAAGAGTGTTTTAATAAATCAAACTCGTCAATCAGGGTCCGTTGGAAATCGAAGAGGAAATGCTTTGTCGTCCGGCTGACATTTCCATACACAACAGACACATAGACATTGTGCTTTTTCGTCCTTGCCGTGTGTCTCTGTAGCTCAGCTTGGCAGACGAGTCATCATAAGCAGCGACCGACCAGGAACATAAGATGCAAAACAACAGTTTTGGGAAACGCAAGCACAAACACAGCCCAGGAATAATATCTGTAATAATATTAATATATGAGATCTCATGCCCAAGGAAACTGTTGATGTTTCAGTGCCTGTTGCCTGTATGCCACACACACATATCTAATTTCTTATCAGTGTCGACATTATGTAAATAGTGAAAACTTCAAATCAGATAATTTAAATCATTGCATTCTTTGGTTTTACAACACCGTTGAGGAAGGATAAGGCATTCTTATAAGGTTTACATATTTAGTAAAAATCACTGGCAAGCTCTGTAAATCAGATCTGGTGTACAGTAGATAAGTAATGTTGTGTAGTTCCACTTTAGACTCATTTTAATGTCTAGACTTCTTATCCCGTGAAACCAGAATTTGTTTACCACCAAAGGGTGGGGTGGGGGGGGGGGGGGAGGGCACTAGCAGTACCTCGATTCCACAGCTGAAATGCTGTACTTATTTGGTGCGCCGGGGGATATTAACATGCCATAGCTGTCATGACTGCCCATCTCTCCTTATAGCAAACCGCAAACGGGACTAACTTTGCTCGGGCTTGTCTGACGTAAACAAATGATTTGAAATGAATCCCATTTAACAAATTACGTAATGACAGTGTCTCATAACTCTGTGGCGTGATCAAGGTTGTGGCATCCTGACTGACACGTACTGAGCATTTTCAAGCCATTCCTGTGAATAACGTAGAAGTATGCAAACACAAGGCTTTGACCAAACATTGTTATTGTATTATCTGGCTATTCTGTCCTTAAAAACAGACAGAAAAATATGAAAAAAGTTAAAAAAAACCCTTGAATTAACAGATGCGGGACCAGTGGTTCAAACTCTGAAAGAGTAGCTGCTGGTTGCCTAGTGAGCTGTTGCCTTTGAATTCGAAGGATTGGATATTTAAATGTCACCTACTGCTGTAGAACCTTTGAGCAAGGTACTCACCCTGAAATTTCTCCAGTAAAATTACCCAGTTTTTACCCAGTTACAAATTTTGCAATTGCAAATTACTGTATTTAGCTTCACGTTGTAAGTTGCTTTGGAGAAAAGCGTCAGCTAAAAGAATAAACGAATAAAACATAGAATAAAGTAAAGGAAAAACCAGAAGCTTCAGGGTTTGCTCTTGTAAGCTTCTTTGGAAAGAACTGTTTCATGATTAACAATTCTGTCTTAATAAACTACCATTGATTCCATTTGGTCTGCAATAAGCTTATGCCATGAAACTGCCTTTTTATGTCTCCACAAGTTTAATGTGATACTACAATTTGGCTCAGATTTTCAGAAGAAAAATATAAAAAAAATCTTCTAATGCAAAAAAAACAAGACATTTACTTCTGCATTTACAAGATGACGGCTTGTTAAATGTATTTACATTTTTACTTCTGCATTCACTTGGGAGACATCAGTTAACAGCAAAAAAGCAATTATTCAAGGTGGGAATAGTCTCTTAACACTGTACCCTTGTGTTTACAGTTAGTTATTCAATATATGTGGATAATGTGCTTATTATAAAAAATAAGAAAAAAAGACAAAATGAAGAGTGAAAATGCTAGCGCAAAATTGAAATTTAATACTGTGAAAATATTTTGCAGAAACAAGTATGAAATTTCAAAAAAACTATTTTCAGAAAATACCCATTTCTTACAGTGATTATGACATTATTATTGTCTGCATAATGATCCAATTACTTGATTAATCTGAAGAATTTCAGACTTTTTGCATTTTTACGCATAAGGTGTAGCTGTCTGTGGATACCAAACCAGACTCATGCTTTGCTTGTTTAGGTCCGTGCCTTTCTCTCTATGGAAGAACTCTGTATATGAAAACATGAAGGTGCGAACCCTCTCGGCTAATCTTTTAGACACTAAAAATGAAGCAAAGGAGATTATACTAAATTGACCATTTGCAAATTTGCACGTTTACATTGGAGGTGTTGGGTCAGATATACGCCAAGGACCGTTGTTGTTCCACGAATGTCAGTGTGTTACGCATGTTCCTAAGAAAATAATGATTTAACAATAGTTCGTGAACAGTACAAACAGATTAAGAGGAGAAAAAAAAATATCTGAACAAGTCATTCTTCAAAGATCTATGAGTATGTATAGTCACTGAGCATATATCTTGATAAACAACAATTTAAAAATCAAAGGCACATTCCATAACTGGGCAAATTAGTTTTTCCCTCCGTTCACCTCTGCCAAAGGTTACTGCGTATTAACTTTATATATACGGAGTGTGTTTGCACTGAAAAGAGCCCTTAGACTTTTCTGAACAAATACTGCAATCTGCCTCAAGGCAAAATCCGACAGCACCCTTGTAGTAATAAAATCAAATTATCACATCATTTATCATAAGCTTGATTCGATGGATGGCTTAATTAACTGAATGATTTACGTCTCACTTGTGCGGTCACGTTGCCTGTATGTGACGACATATTGCGAGGATAACAATAAAGAATTTTTGTTGACTGCATGGCTGAAGACTAACAATAGCAGAATTCGCAAGTCTCCCTCATTCGCTCGACACCATTCAAATACCATGCAAAATGATTTAAAAGCTCTATGCTAATGGTAAAATTGTTATTCCTACTCATAACTATTATACAACAAGATCCAAAATACGCAATACCTAGATTAAAGAAGAAAAATTGCACAAATTGTGTCTCAAGGCTCCTCCCTGTTGCAATTGGCGTGTGAGAGTAGCATGTGTTGGCAGATGCAGCAGTGAGTGTGTGGAACGGCCCACAAGGGCAGGACAGCAGGGACATTCAGAAATACTGTGGGAAAGACGAGCCGTGGCCGCGGTGCACTCCTTTCCCAAGCGCAGCCTACAGCTAGTGTCCTGTATGCTGTCGCTCCAAGGCGAAGTTGGTGGAAGCGCAGATGCAGCTGCGGCTCTCGAGTAAGTCTCATGATGTGAGCTCTGCTGACTCGAACGCTGTCTTGGAGAACTGAAATAGTGCCATCAGTGCTGCTCACGCCGTATTTTCTTTGGAAGTGACTCGGTCCACTTCAGTCCAACAGCATAAAGCCAGTTGTTTCGCTCTTCACCGGAGTTTATTTGCGCAGTGGAGTGGAGACAAACTGCAGTGTGGGAGCGTCCTGCACTGCAGTGATGCACAGTGTTAACGTGGTATGGTGACAGGTACAGTGTCAGAGTCAAAGAGGAATTTCATTAAGCACATCTAGATCTCACTGTACAGACTTATTGGCCCCGAGGATTAGCTCCAAGGCCCAGCTGGCAACACAAGTCTTCATGACCATTGACGGTTGAACATTCAATCCCTTCAGCCGACGCTGAACGGTCAGTAACTGATCAATAACATGGCAGGCCAAGGACCGAGCTAACAATCTTTAAAACAGTAAGCAATTGACCCATGACAACTGTCATTAGGTCATCTAAACACATCTAAGGACACTTGAAGCTGTCAAAATAGTATGGCTGAGGCATAAAGGGCTATTTATTGCCCCCGACCGGTTGTAAAACTCCACATACTGTATGCATATCGGTTCAAAATATTGTATCAGTTACCGAGAAGGAGAGCATGCTGCCCAGTATAGCGTTGACAGAAGGGGTATTTTGGTGATGAACCCGCTGTGGCCTTTGAAAACTCAACCCAACTGCAATTGGAACAGCAGAGCCGCCAAGAAAAACAATCATTGGAGAGCCAGTGATTTCATGGAGCGAAAGGAGGGAAGAAGTGAGAGGACAGGACAAGTGGCCGCTTTTGTTACCAATTAGAGAAACACCGTCGTCATCTGCACAATGACGGTCAAGCTGAGCAGGACCCCCAGGAGCTTGTAGGCCAACAGCCCACACCCGGCACCTCATTACGACAGCGTCCCCTGTCGTGCCTTGTCCTCGGCTCAACCCGCGATGCTGGTGCAGGCAGCGTGCGCCATTACTGATATTGCATTTCATGGCCTTTGCAACCGAATATTGCCCATGTTCCTCATGAACGCAGAGCAGTAGATAAGTGGGAACTGCAAAGATTTAAGGACAGAGATCCAAGCCCTTCCACAGTGTATTTTCCAGCCAGGATCACAGTGTGGTAAAAGCTGTCAAGGAAATTCGAATAACATGTTTTTCTATAGAAAGTAGATATACTGTCGTGTGGTAGTGTGACTGGAAAAAAGTACCTTCCTTTGTATTGCAAGCACACCTTATGGAATCATCATCATCATCACCATCATCATCACCGTTGTCATCATCATCATCATCATCATCATCAGCCAGATGATGGGCCATCTCATGTGTAAACTTATGCAGCACTCCCATAAGCGAGCCACATGCTCTGTTTATTTTCCACTTCTTCATCCCAGGTTTGCTGACTTTGAGACATTTTTCCCAGGAATGGCTGCGCGTGGGGAACCATTCAGTTTGAGCTTGGACGGCAGAATAAATATAAATATAAAATGAAAAGTTTGCTGGCTTTAATCATCCCTAAATTCACAAATGTCCCATTTGTAACAGGCGACTGGATCTATTTAACAATGAATTTAACAAAGAAAGATACTGTTCAAAAGTGATTAAATTTCTTGTCTTGCTTATATTCATTTTTGATTAAATTATGCAAAATTTTAGTCATCTACTTTTCCAAGGGAGGGTGAGTACCTTGATTGGGGTACCATAGCAGGAGGTGGGATTTGAACCCAGGTCCTTTGGATAGAAAGCAGCTGCTGTAAACACTAACCTTTCAGCTGCACCTCCAAAACCATCAGTCTGTAGCTGAATTAAAAAAAAACTCTGATTCTGCAATCAACCAGTTTTTCGCAAAAAAAATTTATGTTTTTATCATTTGTCTTTCCTTTTCCTCTGAGCACAGAAGAATAATTGTTCAGAAGGATGGGCCTGGGCCTGGAAAGCAAAACCATCTTATTATAGGGTCAGAGCTCAGAAATCTTTAGATAAATTTCCAGCGAAATGCTGTACCCGTCCTTCCGTTTGAAGGGCTCTTTGTTACGTGGAGCTTACAGGAGCAGCACAAGATGCGAGGGCCTTGCATGCGAAGTTAAATCACACAACCATTCTTGCATGGAATCACGACCGAAAACACCACACTGGTTAACAGCTTTGAGTCAGCTGGAATTGGAACCATCACCTCAGCTTCATTCCATGAAAGCAGTTTTGCTAAGAGTGAAAACATGAGTGAACTTGCGAGGTTATGGTCATGACAGGGGGCCTGCAGTCGACTGAGCCTCTCTAGAGTGAATTCCCACTTCCTGCTTTCAGGGCAGCTGGGGGACAGTGATAGCATCTCAAAGTGACTGGACTTCCTCCTCTTATCTACCAAGGCTGAGAAACACAGGTTTGCAGTTAGAAACCAAACGGCTGGACACTCCCTCAAGGAGTGTGAGGTCGAAGCAAGAGGAGCACGAGGTCAGAGGCGCGAGCCTCAAAGTGTTTCATTTGCAGAAGTCCTCAAAACACTCTAAAGACATTACACAACTTTGGCTATTTCTAAAAAGTCCATAGACTATTGAAACTATGAAAAGTGAAATAAATTTGTCACATTTGGAGAACCAGTGCTCTTTGTGCTTCTTAGATGGTTAACCAAACTCTTATTCAGGAGGTTTCAGTTTGCAGAAAACTGCCTTTTATGAAGCTTCAGATGCTTTCAGAATGTATGAACATGCTTTACTGATGTGAATTGCTTTAAGTACAGCAGTACAAAGCAATATTATCTGAATATGTTAAAAGTATGTGCACATACGTACATACTTACTCACTGCCAAAAAATATTTGTCCTGGTCAGTGCAATTTGGAACCTAAATTGAAATCATTGGGTGCAAGGCTGGGGGGTACCCCCTGGACAGGATTTCAGCCCATCGCAGAGTAACAATCTCACCCAAACAGCCACTCACTCCTTCAACCACTATGGACAATTTTATCATAGCCATTTTCCCTGGACCTGTCTTCGCACCGTGGAAGGAGACTAAAGCATCAGGAGAAACCGAAAAACCCGGGTTCGGTGAGGCAGCAGTGCTGGGCAGCTGAACTGCCTCTACACATAACGTTTTTTTCATCTTTCAAATATGTGTTAATATATATTAAAAAAACATCACCATCTGTACAACAGCTCTATGAGTGCCATGATTATCATGTGAAAAGAGAGCCATGCATTAAGTGATCACACCAGGGCCAGCATGTAGTAGACTATAGACTGGCACCTTTGTATGCTGGAACATGCTGGTTAATGTGCAGTCCCAGTTTCCACTAAGAATCAACTCCACACGTGAGAACAGACGTGGTGCTTAACATCCACCTCCTGTGCACCCAAGGCCTCATTAAGTGGTACTGATACAGGACTTGTGATGCAATGAGATGTTTCAGCATGCGGGCAGCTTTGACACCGGAGAGCAGTTTGAGGTGTGTAAAGTAAGAGGTTTTTCGGTGCAGCCCCACAAGGCAGAGCCCTGGAGGGTATGGCGCTCTGCACCTGGGTGCCGCTGCCGCTGATTTCCTGAAGCTTATCAATATCAAGATGCCGTTCCTGACTATCTAACAATGCCACGAAGGACGGTCCTTCGATAAAGAAAGCCTGCACTGCCGCAGTCACCATAGATCTTAAGAAGTTGATCAGTAACCTGGCTGTAAAAATCCCATCACAAACAGTTTTTTTTTCTTCTTTTCTGTGCACAGTCTAAAGTCTGTTTTGATAATTACTACTTAGGCGGAGTTATTGCGTGGACTTTGCTCTGTGCCTCTCAAGCGGCTGTTGAATTACTATTGAATCCTTTAAACATTATTATATAAATCAGGAAGAAAGTTTACTTGGAATAAACAAAAGCATTTGTAGTTGAATGGAGTCTTTATTTTGTTATGTAATGCACAAAGCCGGGGAAAAGTGCTTTGGGGAGCTGGCCTCGGGACCGAGGGCCCGATCCATATGCTGAACTCTTGAAAGACACCGAGCTATGAGATTAGAAGAGCTCAACGAGATGTAAACCATCTCTGCTAACCTTTGTTTAGCTGATGGCTTTTTGTTTGTGCAACAACAAGCTACCTGCAACCATGTGGCCAATTCCACAGCGGATTATTTTAACGATCAGGGGCATGACGGCAGGAAGAGGGTTGGTGTCACAGAGCCAAGGTCAAAGTGTGGAGCTGTGCTCCTGAGCACCACGCCAGGGAGATCCCAGTGGTGAACTGAGCTCTGGTAGTGAAGGTACCACTAAAGCTCCATTTCCCCTGTGTTGCTCAATCAGATATTCCTTCAACTGTCTTTGTAGCTTCACTCCAACGCTTTACTGTAGTACAGTGGGATGCGATCCTGTCCCTGAATATAGAGCAGCAGCAGCAATGTCACAACTCCTTCATAACCTCTAATGTCACGTGGCTGCAAGTGAATATCATAGTCCACCCCAAGGATGACTTCAAATGCACTCATGACCCGTGAAGGAGAGGAGAAAGAACATGACTTTTTTACCCACTGGCAGTACAAGGGCTCCAAAGAGTCAGGGCTTCAGCCCAACTTGGGTCAATTGAAGCAAGAGACGCAGTCCATGACACCTCTGCGGCGGATGTGAGTTTATCACAAAAACATCCGGAGCTCAAGGTCAGTGTGTTCGGACCTCTCTAGGTCCTCTAAGTCTCATCTCAGGGGCACCATTGCACGAAGGCCAATAAGCTGTAGCTCCAAAGTGGATAAAGTTAGCAACTCGTGTGTACTTTCACAAACTCCTTATAGAGCCTAGTAAATGCAGCCTTTTTCATATTTACCGCAAACCCTCAGAATCTTGTCAAAATTCTTTTTGCCCAGAAATGTTACTCACAAAACAGTGCAGTGCCCCTTAAGTCTTGTATAAAAGAATGCTTAATAATGCCAGAATAAACACATTCTTCGCTTGAGGACCCCAGAATTGCAGCCTATGCACATCCCAGTTTGGGTGTGTGTTTGGGCCCTTTAGCACTTGTGTGCAAAAGGAGAACAGATGAAGAACGGTGTATGGCTACAGTGCGTGGCTGTAGTGTGTGGCCACACGCCAAGGGCCATGCCTGCTGTGCCAGTGGTACCAGCGGTGCGCCCATTGCCCTGTGGGCACCGGGAACAAGAAGGAGCTCAGCGATCCTGCATGGCTCTCTGGACTCGGTGCGGTTCTTAGCAGCTTGGTGAGCGCAACTATAAAATAAAATTAACAAGAAAGTGCTACAGTCCAAAGGGTGAAAAGACACCTTTCGGACACTCGTGTTTGTAAGGGAAACGCCTGAAAAATTCTCCACTCGTCCTGCGTTCGACACACAGCAGGCGAAATGAGGTTGAGTCCCAGTGACAGCCGTGTCAGTTCAGTCATTTGGACTTCAGTTGTGCCCAGGTGAGATTCCAAGAGTTTGCTGTAATTCATGTTACAGTGCAATTGCTATAAGCTCATGACATGCATTTAGAGCTTTTGTTCATGCAGAGTTTATTTCATGACTTCCGGCTGCAAACGTTTAGGTCCTCGGGTCCTGAGCATGATCTTCGAGTGAGCATGTCATGCAATGTGTACCCCCTATGGTCTGCAGGATGGGGCCCAGCCCTGTGTGGAAGATTTGAAGGATCAATGTGAAAGAACGAGAGGCACCGGATGGACACGAGCTCTCCGCTCACTGCATGGCAGCTTGGCACTCAGTGAGGTGGATGGATGTGAACCTTCCCGCTGACGGTGTTGTGATACGTCTACGGTCACAGCGAAGCCGTTTGAGAACCTCGGCTTTTCCGCATAGCAGCCGTGACGGGAACGTCCTCCCGGCCCGTATCGGACTGCGCTTTGGCGGCGAAACACCCCTGCAGTGAAACACACACCTTGACAAACCCGTGCGCTGCATTGTCCTGCAGAAGGAAGCCGTGCACTGTTTCTGAGCTCGTGGCTGCCAGCCAAGTAAATATTACTCTACATAGATACGAAGCTTGGGGAATACAAACACCTGCCAGTCATACAGCATAGTTGTTCTGTAGAGCAAAAGGAAAGTCTGGAAGGCGATGGTAGAGTGCGGCGCCATGATCACCATAGTGCCGATCTCAGTGCATGGAGGGCACACGCATGTACACTGATTTTTTCACAGTTCACATGTCTTAACTGGTCCAATGACTCCATAATGAAAGGATTTCAGAGGAGTGCTGTGTTTACCACGGTATGCAGGTGACAACTTGCAGGTACCCTGAGCAGCTAGACTGGGCAGTGGACAGAGACACTCCTGGCTTCAGCACTTCCTCAGCACCAAGAAAGTCACACTCACACCATGTCGAGGGCAGAAGGACATGACCCCAGTGCCTCATTGTAAGCTCCTCGGAGGTGCCGTGTCAGTAATAAATGCACAGTGGATGTTACAGACAGATGTTACCCAGGTGTGTTTGTACCACTTTTTCCTTCTTACACCATTCCCGTTTACACCTCAAACCTAAGCCGGGTGAGTGCTCACAAAAAGCACATTTTTCAGCTCTGGTGAGTAGGTGTCGGGCACTATTTTGGATAGATTAGTCACGATTATTTGTGTGTTTGAGGGAGGGGGAGCTCTAGACCAGGGCAAATAAAAGTCATTATCTTTAAAACAATATTGCGTCAAAGCAGCGTGGAGCAGGGCATTCTGCTCATGTGTGCTGTCTGGGGGGTTCGTGTGATAACAAGCTCTTGGCCCTCAGCTTACAGACCAGGCCCGTGAGACTCTATCTCAGATCACCCTTGTTTTGACTCAGGTTCACAGAAAGTTGAAGGGTCGAAATTAAAACTTTGCTTGAAGTTGCATTTTTAATTTTTTTTTCCTTTTTGCTTTCCCTAATCAGATTACTTCATATTCCATTACTCCATCATGCACCAGCAAATATAATTTAGCGCTACATGCACACGCTAAATCACACAGGGAGTGAAGGGGGGGTGGGAGCAGTTAAACAAATGGCTTAGCGCACGGCAATGCCAGAAAACGGCCCCACACGGCATGGCAAAAAATGCTACTCCAATCACGCATCTCTCTCATTTGAAAAAACAAACCACAGGTTTGTAAATGATTCCCCTGCGGAAAGCGCTGTGCTGTGTCACACTGAGGTCTTAAAGGAAAGCCAGAAAGTTTTTCTTGGCCGAGTTTGAAAGGAAGCCCTAATGAGGCAGATTAGGGAGGGCGTCGAGGGCCTGAGCACCACGGAGGATCAGCATCTCGACGCCTTGGATGCTGGGAGAGCTCTTCAGTGTGGCATCCTTCCCGTGGGCACATCGCGCCGGAGTCCCGAAACAGCTGCTCTCAAGGCTCTGCAATGAGAGCAACAGCAAAACGTGACCTTCTTTACACTATAAAGAAGACTTTTCCAGGGCGATTTTATTAGAAGATAACCAGAGTCAAAAGACTTAGTCCTCTTTCAGTTTTATATCTCCTTCTGCTTTTGTTACATCTTTACTTTCAGTTAACGTCTTCGACTCACAGCAAAACTGACGAATAAAAGAAGGAGAACAAGATATCTATAGAGACGCCACCGACAGTCTTTCTCCATTGTTTTGCTCTTAAGAGCTCCCGTCATACACCTTTAACAAAGCTTTTTCTACTTTCACATCTAATACCACATGTTCGTTCATCCTGACCACCAACAGATGCACAAAAATGAGACTCGACTGAATAAATCTGACAGCATTTGTGCGAAAGTCTCTTCTGGAAATAAACCAGGCATCAGTCTGGAGAGTGAGCTGCTACTTGCAGAACATTAGCAGGGGAATAAAGCAAAGCATTTAGAGGTGCACAGGACTGCGGTGGTGTGGTGGTGGAGTGGGTTTGGCCGGGGCCTGCTTGGTAGTGGGGCTGGGGTTTGAGTCCTGCTAGGAGTGGCTTGTAATGGACTGGCATCCCATCCTGGGTGTGTCCCCTCTCCCTCCAGCCCTGCACCCTAAAATTGCTCCAGCAAAATTACCCAGCTGTGTAAATGGGAAAGTTGTTGCAGGAAGGGGGGTTGTTTAAGGGATGCAATTACTTGGTACGACCATTGTTCGCTGTAAATTTCCCAAATTGTTCACTTAATTTATTTTTCACCTTCCAGTGAAAATAAATTAAAAAATGAATGACAAAAAAAAGAAAAAAGAACATACTTCCAGGAGGTTCTCCACAGGGGAAGTGCTCTTTGCCCTGTCGAGATGTGTTAGTGTCACTGCGGGACTCTACAGGTGTGATAACATCTCCCACAGCTCAACTCACGTCTGTTTTGGACATTCCTTGAAGAACCTGAGCCTTTCTTTCGTGGGTCAAAACCTCACTGTGCTGAAGCCGGGGAATCCAGCCTGGACCGATGATTCTCCCGAGAGCAAAACCTGCGACAGCCGCAGTCGCAGCTCCGAAGTCACCAAAGTCTAGAGATCATCTGGCAAAGGAGACAGCAGTGATAGTGTGAAAACTCTCCTCGAAATCTCCTTGAAACATTTAAGCTGTGCTGCTGTGCTCGTCGGACATCTCTTTCAAATGCTCACCTTCTGGACACTTGGGGATCATTGGAGAGCAAATACAGGAAACAGGCATGAATCCTTCTCATTAGCTCGTACCCTTTTCATATCTGGAGAGCACACAGAGCATGTAAGCTATTAGAGGAAACTTGCCAATGCTGGGATTGAACCCAGGACCCTGGTGGTGTGAGACAGCAGTGCGGGTAGAATCGCAGAACCATCCAGCTGAAACGTGTCCTTCCACCTGGTGTGGGCCATTAAAGCCCACATTTATCTGACATATCACTAAATATTTCAGTTATGTTGACACTCTTGTTTTTTTTTTTTTGACAAACCGCAACATAGAACTGTTATGAAATTATGAGGAGGGGGGGGGATCTCTGGGAAAAACGGTAACAGAACATCAACTGTGAGGTTAGTCGGACTGCCACCACATTTTTCACCGAAGAGCTGAAAAGTGCTGAGAAGACAACTGATTCCTGCTTAGCAGCAAGTGAGCCATATGAAAACTAATAATATCAGTAATGAAGAGGTTGCTACACAAGGGAGAAAATAGCCATGAGGACTCTTGTTTTGACATGGACACTGTGACCAAAACTATTCAACTCACTACTTTTTATCAATAACCTCATTTTCTCCAGTCAGTCCTCTTCTGATTTTGTACTGCTCTTTTTTGGGCTCCTGTAGAACATCTAGATGTATGGATTTCAAAGACACAGCAGACAATGATTTATATTTATTCATTCAGCTGACACCTTTCTCCAAAGCAACTTACACCTTTTAAACTATATACAATTATTTACCCATTTATAGAATGGGGTAATTTTTTCACTGGAGCAATTTAGGGTAAGTACCTTCTTCAAGGGTACTACAGCCCAAGGGGAGCTTCAAACCTGCAACCTTCAGGTCCAAAGACAGCAGCTCTAACCACTGTGATACCAGCTGTCCCTATTGGGTAAATGCAACTCCAGGAACAGATTTCAATACTCTGGACAATTTTGCAGCTGTCCATTTTCCATGTGAGCTTTCTATTAATAATAGCGGCACTGATGACACAATCTGAGGCTCCATAAATATGGAGCAAATTGCTATTTGGAAGAGAAAAGGGCCTTTCAAAGTAAAACATTTTTGTTTCTCTTTAGAAAATTCAGCATAGCCTGACAAACAAGATGTTAAGTCTGTTAGATTATCAGTCAAAAGGAGATCTTAGACAGCAGTTGGAACGCACATATTTCTCAGAGTGAAATGCGTCCTAAAACACCCCCGGTCAACCCCCCCAGCTGTGATCGCAGCCAGATGTTCTCTGAGTGGATTCAGTTGTTCTGCGTCAGCCGGCGTTTGTGACTTGGCACGGCCGCTCTTGGCGAAGTCGCCCTCTCACGCAGCGTCCGGCATCTTTCACGGCCGAGGTCCCTTTGCTGCTCACAGGCTCTGAAGGGGCAGCCGAACGGAGAAGTGTGACGGTGAGTCCCACGCTGCAGCAGAGGACACCAGCAGGCAAACAGCTGAACACATCACTTCACCTGCATCGCTCCAGCCAAGATCCAGCTGTTACACGGGTGACGCTCAACATGTACAGTACATATGCCGCTTTGGTTACAGTGTTTGCAGAGGAAATCATTTATCTCTTAAAACAGCATTTATAACATTTAAATATCTGCTACTGATGACACACTGCACACATTTTAGAGAACTAAATATTGCAAGCTGTGTTTCAGCCATAAGATCAGACTCACTTGAAAAAAGTTACGGTTTATAGTTCTTGAGCACAGGAAGTGTATGAAGCACAGAGTCTCCTTCCCTAATGTGTATGCCCTCTGCACTAATGAACACACTCTCAAATAATGCATTTACTTTTATTCATTTAACTCATGCTTTTCTACAAAGTGACATATGTTCGTCACGTCCACGCCTACAACTCAGCCAACAGCACCTGACTCTGGTCCAGCACCTGATTAACTGCTCACCCTTTAAAAGACCCTTCTCAGCTCCCATACTTTTGCAGAATCTCGTCAGAGACAACCGCCCTCCCTTGTGACATCCAGCGCACAATCAATACTTGTTCTTCGTGCTTGTCTTCCGGTTTTCGTCCCTTCTCTTTGTTTCCCGACCATGTCCACGGATCTTCGTTCAAATGCCGATCAATTGACCTTTCACTTCATCCCCTGACCTTGTGTAGGGATCCTCGATCTGACTCCGACCTGCCTGTCCCCGACTCCAAGAACTTCCTTATCCCATGAATCCAGACGAACGACTCCTCACTTGGGCCCTGCCGGCCCCACATGACAATGTCAAGCTACCTTTAATTATTTCTCTATTTATACAGCTGGGCAATTTTACTGTCGCAATTTAGGGTAAGTACCTTGCTGAAAGGGTACTACAGCTGGAGGCAGGACTTGAACCTGTGGGTCCAAGGGCAGCAACCACACCCACCTGCCCTTTCACATAGCCGGTGGTCCACATCCAGGAGGACTTGTGTATTACAGTTTGGTCCACACACTCAGCTGTTAATGCATTCGTTCCACACAGGAGTTGCAATGTGTGACGTGCGTGTAGGAGATGAACACAACTCTGTGTGAATCACATTGTGCTGCTAAGCCCTCTCGATGACCCTGTGTGTCCTTATTTACTGCAGCTGCTGCCAGGCTGGGATTTGGAGGTTTGTAAATATGATTCCCCAGCGGTTTTCCTTTGCCCTATTAGCTAATAGCTCCGATTGTGGTCTATAGCAACAATTTGTTTTGTATGTCTGCTTTTAATCCTGCTCATGAACACCTTTGTTTGCATGGTTTGCAGATCCGCGTTTGGCTGCGGGAAGACAAAATATGTTGTGCGTCTTTGGAGAAAATGGACAGAGAGGATTCTGGGTCTGGTATGACAACGCCTGTACTTCGCAGATGAAAGGTTTACTAACACGCTTGTAAACACTGGCACTGCTTTAAAGCAATGACTCGCCCGCCCCAAAGGTGCGATAAGGTACACTGATGGGGTACCGTCTACAGAACCCTGGGTTCCTCTCATTGTTCCTGTGCTGCAGAGGCTCTACACCCCCAGGAAGCAATAGATGCTGGGAAGCTGGTGGTCTTTTCAAGCGATCGGTACTGAGAGCACAGTTGGAACAAAAATAGCAAAAACAACAACTGCAGCAGCAGCACGTGCTGAGACAGGTATGGGCGCACCTGCCCGCATGCCCGCCCACTGTCCTCCCACTGTTTACCCACGCGGCCGGGCGGGGCCAACCCCCGTCGGAGCAGCGAGCAATTAAGGACTTAGCAGCACCCACGGTCTGGGACACACGGCGGGAAAAGCAACTGAGTGCAACAGAGGAGATTACAAGCGATCACCACATGTATGAGCCCCCTCCACCCCACACCTCCACGGAGGCGTTGGCTTCCATCGTCATGCACTTCCACCGCATGTCTGACACACCTGTGTCTCCCGTATGACACTCCAGTTTCGATTGGCAGCGAGGGATTGACCCTCTGAATCACTGGGACATTGCACGTCGACCGCCGCCTCCCATCTCCTCCTCTGCGTGTGATGCCCCCTGTCAGGTCCACAGCTTCGGGTGCAAACACAGACCCCCCAGGAGCAGCACAGTCGCCCATGTGCCCCGTTCAGCTCTTACTACCTGCAGGGTTACTTCATTGTTTCACCAATTTTTTCTCGAACGCTTTCACAGACTTCACAATTTCATTTTCACTTCAATATAATAACATAGAGTGGCAGTGGGTAGCACTGGTGCCTCATGGCTCCTGGGCTGTGCAGTCAGAGGCGGGTTCAAATTCAGATCACTCTGTGTGCAGCTTGCATGCTTTCCTTGTGTTTGTGTGAGTTTCCTCCAGGTGCTCTGGTTTCTGCCCATAGTGGCATGTGTCTGGTGAACTGGTCACCAGAAATTGCTTGTTTGGTGTGTGTGATTGCCCTGTGATGGAATGGCATCCTGTTCAAGGGGTACCCTGCTTCAGGCCCTGTGTTTCCTTGATAGGCTCAGAAACACTGTGACCCTGAACTCGACTAATGGACTAGTGGATACTAATGACAAAAATAAATATAAGATAAAATATAATAATATAAACAGTAAAATCTTTTGATACAAGCTTGCGTTTTTGATTTCTCCTGGTAAACACATACACTGTCTGAAACAGCATGTCCCGGGTGGGGGGGGTCACAGCAAACCAGAGCCTAACCTGGCAACACGGGGCACAGGGCTGGAGGGAGAAGGAACACACCCAGGACAGAATGCCAGTCCATCACAAGGCACCCCAAGCAGGACTCGAACCCCAGACCAACCAGAGAGCAGGCACAGGCCAAACCCGCTGCACCACTACACCTTCATTCTGGACAACAGATGCTCATTAATTTGCAGAAAGACCACGAAGGAGGAGAGCTGGGTAAATGCATGTGCACAGTAGATATTTAGTGTGACAGGAACACCAGGAGCGCTCCGGTTGAGGACAGTAGCTTCTACTGGATCCGTTGTCCACGCACGACCTTCTGTGTTTGTCCTGCTTTGTTTGTTCATGGAATATTTATGCTTTCCCCATGCAGATGCTGGGAAGGAACCCAGAACAGTTGAGAGCAGAAAAAAATGCCTGCCTGACCACAGAAAGGAAAAGACAAGTCCACCAGGAGCTTTTTCTGGATCGAGAAAGTTATTTGTCCCCAGCTAGGCATAACATATTTTACACATCAAGCCTTAATTGTCCCACTGAAATGAGGAAAGAGGGCAAGCTGAGAACATGCTGTTTCCTCTTCCTCACCAGCGGTGTCCATGTGCCTGAGATGACGATAAGCACAGAGTCTGAAGCAATGCCACAGCACAAGACCAGAGTAAGTGGTGTAGAAAGGTGGTAAAGTACTCTCACTGTACCACGAGCAGTCATCACCAATACAGGATAGAAGGAAAGAAGAAAAAGAAAATGTTTGCAGAGAAAATGTGTTTGGTGTTAGCCCAGTAAAAATTTTGTAACACTTTGTGAAGACCGCAGAGGAGAATTAGGAGTTTTGTACAGTAAGCAACCCTACAAATCCAGTTCTAGGGTTCAGTTAGACTGTAAACAGCAGGGCTTTTAGCTAACAGAACACAATAAAGCTCCCTGTTAAAATATAATAATGCTGTTATGAAATCGTTGTAATATAATCACGCCACATAATGAGTCAGTAAAGCATGAAATAAAACTGAAGCACAAATCTGAAAAAGTAATTGAAATATGTGGAGCTCATGTTGACTTTTTGGCCGCTACTTTCCCAGGTTCATCTAAAACCTCTTGGTATGTTTTGTGGACACCAAAGCACCACAAGTGCTTTTAAGGCATCGTTTTTCTTCTTAAATTGCAGATTCCAGCAAGAAGAACATTTTATATATGCATACATTGAACATATTGTGGTTTGTTTCCACGAGTGTACTGAGAGAGAATAATGGTCCTCAATAAGTACATTGCACCATGTATTTATGTGTAGAAACTGCCAGTGCTGTGAGGGACCAGCCTGCAACCCTGGCTTTCTGCGGCCCCTATAAACGCAGGCTGCTGGCGGTCACGGGCCCTATGTTCGGGGATCATGTGGGACACGGCTGAAGATGTCACTGAAACCCACCCTCTCCGACGGCCCCAAAAGAGAAACAACGCGGAGAATTTACACACTTAAAAAAATGCAAGGACAGCTCTAGAGAAAACTTGAGCTTGCTCGAAAATGAGTGTTTTGTTTCATAATCCCTGCACTTTTCCCCTCCCTTTTTCCTCTCTTTCAAATGCTTTGCCAAGAGTTGAAACAATAGTGCCGTCTTCCAAAACCTCGCTGGCTTATAACAATACCATCAATCACTGCGAGCCTAATGGATCCGCTAACATACAAATGTACTAACTAGGCAAAACAAAGCACATCCATTTCATTACGCTGGAGCTCATCACATGGACAGTCGAAGCCAAAAGCAAAAAACCAAAACACTCCCAGATAGTGCTCCATTGTCTTTCTTGGTAAAATGGTTTATATCATGGAAAACGGTCTTGAAAGATGACTTACCAAACGAGATGCGGCTGACTTTTTTCAGTTGATCTTTCAAAATCTGAATATTCGATTTCTTGGATTCCACTTGGATCGATATCAAGATGCAACAGTTCAATGTAGGGAAGTCGTGCAAATGAAAAGAAGTAGATTGCACTATCAGGGTTGCTTGATCTTTAATAAAAGGCACAGTGCCAAACAGTGTAACAGAATGTCCTGTATAAACACACGCACGTGTGCTAACTTGTATCTTATAACTTTCAGATGCTGCATATAGGAAATGGCTGGATTCTTCTCATAAGCTTCTGCAATGAGTTGCTACGTGTGACGCCTTAGTTGACATTAAAGTTCACTTTCGCTTCATTTGGAAGCTACAGAGCTTCTTCTGGCATGTGGGTCCTACAGCTCTTGAAATATGTAAAAAACACATGAACACATCTTGTACATGCGGGACTGTGACAAACAGAGCAGAAGGAAATGAAGTAAGCGTGAACTGATGGCGTGACCTGAGGACAGGGCTTTTTCTGAGCTTTTTTTCGCTCGCTGTGCAACAGCAGTTTGCTCCGTTCTCCATATGGAAACTTTCATTCAATGAGAAAGGAGCCTCATGAGGCGTGGGCTGTGGGGGCAGCGGGAAGGTCCCTCCGTTTTGGGAAAATCACTGTGTTACAGTGTACCTCAGGCAGCCTTGCTCCTCCGTGGCCTTTTGGACCTCTTGAGTGCAGCTTCACCTGTGAGAACAGCTATTGGAGGTCCTGCTGCCACTCTGTGGCCTCATGATCAGAGAAGTCAGAAGCCAAACTGAATTGCGAGCCCATAGTGAGACAAAATGTGTGCCCACAAGCATAAATCTTGCATGCAGCTCTTAAATCTTTGGGCTGACACCATTTAAGTATTCCTTGAACCTTTAACCTTTAAGACCAGGGGCGAGAAGCACTGGCTGTTGATTGGAAGACCCCACCTCCCTACGCAAACATCACACCTGTCATTACGACTGGCCCCTCCCACTGCGACGCCAAGCCCCTGAGACCAAAGAACCAGTGAGGGCAGCCAAGAAAGGCCTTTTAAACAAGGTTTATGGAGAATGAGCTAAAAGTACTGTAAAGAGGAGGGTGTGTCTGCTGATGGTATTCTTCCAGTGATGGGCTGAGTGCCACTGGGTGTTGTCGTGTCGTGAGTCGGACCATAAACACCAGCGACTCCGGTCCTTGGACACCGAACTTCCTCCGCAGCAAATAGTCTCTTCACAGACAAGCAGGACAAGAACAGTTTTTCCTTTCTTTCACACCAAATCAGAGATGCAGTGGAATGTCTCACTGGTAGCTATCAGTTTGAATCCCCTAGTGTAGAGCAGATTCATGCTGGACCTGTAGAATACTGACTTCTCTCACTGTGTTAATGTGAGGATAGTGCTTGAACCTAAGGCTGGGCAATGACACACACACAGACTGTGAGGGAGAAGCTCTGGGTCACTGTGTTCCACCAGCATGTCGCCTTCTTTAACATAACCTTTAAAATTTTGTTTCAGGTACTACACAGTGACAGACCAACTTGCATACAGTGGCACACAGTGCTGTGGGTTTAGAAAGAGCAAAGAATGATGTACAGACAGCAATCACAGCTCAGAGTTTAATATTTGTTTAAACACCAGCACACAGGGAAATAACACTCTTGGTCCAAGAACCCTCTTTCCTTCAAGACCTATGCTTCTAGCCAACCTTCCTAGCCTACTTAACACCACCCCCCAAGTCTCTCTGACACATTGACAAACACAGTCAACCCCATTAGTTTCCCCATAAATTGTCTTCGTGGTTGAACCCTCTATTCACAGTTTACCCACAATTCAACTATTTGCAATAAGCAAATCTTCCCGCCTAAATGCACACTAACATGAGTCACTACAATACGTTTAGTGCATGGAAGCATTATTTTGCTGTTTGTTGTAACATGTGAGCCACCCAAGTAATGCATGTTATATCAGCGCCATGTAGAACCATCGGAAATTTACAGCTCTATGAGTTTACATATTCATTTAGCTGACGATTTTCTCCAAAGCAACTTACGATGTTAAGGTTATAGTCATCACAAGCTTACAATTATTCACCCATTATACAGCTGGGTAATTTTAACTGGAGCAATTTAGGGTAAGTACCTTGTTCATGACTAGCACAAAACCGAGCCCTTTTTAATAAACTGGTCTATCAAGTCACCAAGACTCGAACCCGAGTTGATGGCACATGACATGACCTTGTTCAAGGGTACTACAGCCAGAGGTGGGGATCAAATCAGCAACCTTTGGATCCAAAGGCAGCAGCCCTAACCACTGCGCTCCCAGCTGTCCCCACTTTACACTGCTAGTACACCAGTAGTTGGCTGCTCAGAAGTTTTACACCGTTTTACTGCTCACAGCTCTGTGTTTTCACTTGACCTCTCCCTGCTTCCTTTCATGGAGACTTTGTGGAGCTTGTGATGAAGCAGCTGCTCGCCATGCCTTCCTACAGCTGTCACGATCATCAGTAGTTACCACAGTATCACATGGTAACACTAACCCTAACCCTTCAACATGTCCAGGAAGACCACAGAGAGGAGAGTTTGGTCTGTTTATCCTACACCCTTCCACTGCTGCAGAAGCAAAACTCAAAGCAGTGTGTTGCAGCAGCAAGAAGATGAAGTTATACTCATAATAGCTCTGCAGAAGTGACAAATTGGACAATCATGTGGTTATGCTCATGCATTACTTGTCGAAAGATGAACCCCGGGTGCTCAGGTTTCCTTCCACAGTATGAAGACACGTGTTAAAAGGTGAACTGGTAACTCTAAAACCGCCCATAGTGTGTGTTGCTCTAGTGTACAGATGAGTGGCTGGCTGTAGGTAGTGTACAGCAGAGTAGGAGCTGTAGGGTGGCCAGCTGGGCAAGTGGCGTCTTGTTGGTGGGCGTTTTGCAGGTTCTCGCCTCAAAAGCCATACCAGGAGACGGGGCACGCTCATTCGAGCATTCATCCCAAAATGTGCCGGAGCGTGGCTTCAATGTGGCCCAGCATAAAAGTGAGCATAAGTGCAGCGCTATGCGTCACAGCAAAGCAGCCGCATTAGGGATCTGTCATTTGCAAAGAGAGATCCTATCAGTCCTTTTTGATGCTTCATATCTGGGTGAGCAATAAAGCCTGCTGTTTTGCCACTAAAAAGAAAACAAAACAGAAAAGCTGCTACAAGCCCCACAGCATTTAATCGAGATATTCTTCTTGATTCGTTTCATTTTTTCCCTTTCATTGTTTTTGAAAACACAAGAAATTCCCAGAAACCCATCAGTTAAGGAGATCAAACAGAACTGGGCACCAACGCAGTCGTGACGGCTGTGTGACAATGAAATACCGAGTAGGAGAATTTACATTGAACATTTCTGACTCTTAGTTAAAAAAAAAATAAATAAAAATACTGTGAAGTGCGTTAGTTACGGAGAGAACTTAAGGAAACGTTAGTGTTTACATTTAATTCGTCTAAAGTGTGAATGTGATAAGAGATAACATCCCAACACTGGAAAAAAAGGTGAGTAAATAAGGTAGAGCAGGTCAGCTGACATGAACAGAGAAAACGTCAATGTGTGGCTCTTCTCACAAGTGTCACTCACTGTAATCAGCTATAAAAGCAAAGAGAAACTGAAAACTATTTTTCTACACCTGATTTAAAATCAGCGTGATTTTTCACACGCAACTTTCTGCTGACGTGGTGTCAGATGTGCCAATGAATGGAAGTGACGTCTCAGGTGCACTATAAGCCTCTTTATGTAATTTTGCTGCGGTGCGACGGAGGCGCGGCGAGTAGTGCTGCCGTCTCACCGCACCGGGGGGAATGTGAGAGAACGTAGGTTTGTTCCCAGCTCAGTTTGCGTGGAGTTTGCATATTCTCCCCATAGATCTCCTCTAGGTACTCAGGTTTCCTCCCAGATTCTGAAGGCATATGCTTCCGGTGAATTGGTGACTGAAATTGCCCATAGGGTGTGTGTTACTCTAGTGTATAGATAAGTGACTGACTGCAGGTAGCGTATCTAGCACTGTAAATCACTGTGGATAGAAAGGTGTCAGCTAAAAAGTTCATTGTAGGTTGCTTTGGAGGGAAGTATCTGCTAAATGAATAATTGTAAAGAGGACTTGAACAACTACACAGTGCCACAGTGCTCCTGCATGTCTCATGCAGTAAATACGGACCGTAAACTGACTTAACGGTCATATTTATTTATGGCAGTTTGGGTGCTTATGTGCAAATAAATCCATAAGAAAAAAGAATGTGATCTCTGGACTTCGGCATGACCTGTCTGTGTCACCAGGTATCACCAGAAATAAGGCGATGTGTTCATTTAAATACATGTACAGGTTAAAATCACATTGTGGTATCTTCACATAAGCCTTTACCCTATGAACCACAGTAACAATCAGTACAGTAAAAATCACATATTTTAAACCTGGAACTACTGACCTGATCTTCAGTTGTTGTGCTGTACTCAAAACACCCACATGAAAGTTTGAGAATGAATAGTCTCTCTTTACTGTAGTATCTCTTTACAGAGCTCATGGTGGCACAGCAAGTAGCGCTGCTGTCTCACAGCGCCTGGGTGGTGCAAGAGGACATGGGTTTTATACCCGCTCAGTCTGTATGAAGTTTGCATGTTCTCCTCATGTCTGCATGGGTTTCGTCTGGGTGCTCTGGTTTCTTCCCACAATCCAAAGACATGCTGTTCAGGTTCACTCATAGTGAAAGAGTGAAAGAGAGAGGAAAAAGTGTGCGTGTTCCACTGATGTATGGATGAGTGACCCAGTGTAAGTAGTGTATCTAGCAGTGTAAATCACATTGGTGAATATGGTGTGTGGGCTGATAACACTACATAGAGTTCATTCCAAGTTGCTTTGGACAAAAGTGTTTGCTAAATAAATAAATGTAAATCGAAGAAAACTAAAAGCAAAACACACAGTGCAAAAAAAAAGTCTCCTCTTAAAATTTTGTATTATAACCTTGCAGCTGTTTTTGCTTTTCCTAGACATAGTATTTCACTCTGTCTATGCAATGAAGAACTAAAGAACTAATACATATTTTAAGTCCAAATCATGTCAACATTTGACTTGCACATGACTGCAAGCACAGCACCAAACGAGATTTCAAATTTCTGATGACTGTACTTCATCTGACCCCAGTAAAACAGTAAATTTGGATATAAATCCCTTTGGTATTTTTCACAACAAAAAACTGAGTACATCATTGAGCTAAAATTAACTGACTTAATCCTTATGGAACTCCTGTAAATGTTGCTACTGAAATTACTTAAGTAACTTTAGTTACTTCAAAATATGGTTATGATTATATATACATTATATATACACATATACTTAAACATAGAGTATATTGACTACAGAACATATATGTTTATACATTACTGTCTCTAGACACCATCAAACACATAAGTAATTTTAGGTAACTTAAGTTATCTCAGTAAATTATGTACTGATGTGTTAATTTAACCGAAAAAGCTCAGTTGATCAGTTGTCTGGAGTGAATGATTTTGGATCTATGATGGTAGCAAGTCAATACCAGATCTAAACTGATACCAGGCAAAAAGATTATAAAATACGTGAGATATGTTTTTATTTACATATTTCTTGTTCTGTGGCAGTCAGCAATATGATTATTACTGTTTAGTTTAGTTTAGAAGTAGCAGGCATGAAGCATGGGGGACCCCCAGCCCATCCATCACCTGTGGACACAATAAGCTGGAAGTGCACAAGGAGCTGGGGTGAGCAGTGGTGCAGGGGGCTTGGCTGGGTTCTGCTCTCTGGTGGGTCTGGGGTTTGAGTCTGGCCTGGGGTGCCTTGCAACGGGCTGGTGTCCTGTCCTGGGTGTGTCCCCTCCCCACCAGCCCCCTGCCCTGTGCTGCCAGGTTAGGCTCTGGCTCACCGCAACCCTGCTCAGGACAAGCAGCTTCAGCCAATGTGTGTACACGAGCAGCAGTGATTGCCTCTGGCTGGGTCTTGCCCTTTCCTCAAAGAAAAAAGTGTCCCATCCCAGGGTATATTTCTCATTCTCAAGAACTTACTTTCCTCACATCATCTTCAATTCATGAAATGATGAATAACACTATTCATGTGTTCACCGATTATGTGCAAACGAGTGAAAGACGGTGTGGTTCATGGATCTCAGATAAAGAAACAGTTGTTCGCCCCATTAAAAGCACAAACAATACATTTTGTGCATCGCATCCAAGTTTCTTGGCTTGAATCCATGAGACAGCGGGTGCTTTACTTTTTGACCTGTGTATAAAACACTATTATATGTTATTCTGCAAAATGTGATTCAAAAATTCAAAAAAACAGCAGCAGACCTGTTCCTTTCAACATCAGTTGGAATAATTTCCTTTTTGATCCTAATTTTTTTTTTCAGAAAATAAGTAAACTTTCGTGTACTTTCAAAAACAATGGAAGACAGCATCAGTACACACTCTATATAGTGTTGCTATATTTTCATAGTCTCAGTACAAGCACTGCACCATTTATCAACAAACGCCTCCATCGCTCCATTGATTGCCTGATGCAATCTTTGTTCAAGGTGGCACAAATGCCTACTATCGACTAGAACACCATTCCAGTACAGTGATTTTGAGCTGATATAGGAGGTTTTTGTTATAAAGGACTGTTAAAAAGGCATAGCCTGTGTGAACCCTCCTAAGGTGAGTTTCCCAAAAGTGTAGTAGCAGTGAGAACATCATTAACCCGATCTTAAGATTGTTTGTTAATCTGATTTCCAAAAACACTTTGTACCACCCACTTACATAACCTCCCTGCTTGCGTCCTTAATTAATGTGGCACCCGAACCACTTGTTAATCGCCACTACTTCCCTAAGACTTGCTCCACGGTGGCCTACAGCTACTGGCTGTCAGGTACAGCACATTACAGCCATTTAGAAAAATGTGCTCTCAATGTTTTTTTAAAAATGGAAACACCACTGCCTTGGCATTTCGTGTAAGTTTATATGACGTTATTTATCGCAGTGTAATGAATTATCACCTTCTGTAATGTAGAAGAGAAGCAAATCAGTACCCACCTGACCAAGCATGGGGTATCTAGGTGGTTAAAGGGGGTGGGTAAAGATCCCAGGTCTGAAATGGTGCAAATCCCTACAGTGAAACTAACGTACACAAATATTTACTGTCATTTTCTCAAGTCGGTGAAGTTCACGACCTACAGTTGTTGATTTTGCACTTGACATCAAACACGCTGCATACCGCTTCATAAAACAGGCCGGTTGACAATAGTGTGGGTGTTTCTTTTTATTTGCTTTTAAACCCAACATGTCTTTCTGACCCTTTGCCTCTTCTATAAGTCCGCCAGAAACACTGCACCATTTTCTTATGTAAAATGCTGTTTCTCTTTGGAATTTACAGGTATTTTTTCGAAGTTTGCTTGAGGTGGAGGAACATGTCCATCTGTGCCAGTGTTTATATGCTGTTAAACAAATGTTTATTATTTACAGTTTCAACTTATAATCTTCACTTCGCAATAATAAGTTAAAATCATGACAACGGTGGAAATGCACCACAACAACCAGATTCGCAGTTTCACAACTGAGTGATTAACACACACATATAAAATATATAAAGTTTTGCATCGTATGTAACATTTTATTTTTGCGTTCATCATATACGTTTTATTCAAAATTCAAAGGTATTCAGAACATCAGTCTTACATTTTGAACAGTTTTTTTTTTTTTGTTTTGTTTTCTTTTTCTTTTTTAAGAGCAAAGTGCTTCCTTTTTCTTATTTTCCAGGTCACTGTATTCTGCCAGTGGTAACTGAAAAAGTCAAAAGGCAGCTGAATTCCAGCGGCTGTTGGAGCGTAACAATAACACATTGACGGGCCACGGCCTTGGACTGGGTTTCACTGCAAAACCAGTGATTTAAACACCTCTAGTGGGATCATAACGAAAAGGCATCAGGGTGATGAGATCGAGGCACCAGTTGCTATGTAAATCACACTACTGTACATATATATCAAGCGTTAAGGCGGTTCTGCCGAACAAACCCGAACCGAACCCTAAACGAGACGCGCTGGAGCGCAGCGCATTTGTAACGTTACAAGGAAAGAGCTGGAGGACAAGCGGATTTCCACGCCGCAGCACCGCGATCCTCTTCTGATCCTTTGGCTTTTGATTTATTTAACGCATCCCGCGTTTGATTTCCGTTCGCTGAGGTTGGGGGAGGGGGGGGGACGCTGCGCTCCCGGGGTGACAGGGGGACCGATCGCAGGTGCGACGACAGCGTGGCTACGCGCTTCTTGCGCAGAAGAAGTTCGATACATTTGGAGAGGTTTCAGATTCAGACTTTTAGCAAGAAAACTGATAAATAGGCCGCGAGCAATAAATTTTTTTTAAAAAAGGCGAATTATAACCTATTGGTGGCTACACCTATATTTCTTGCCTTACACAAAACAAGTAAAAAAAAAAAAAAAAATAAGAATCATGCATGCGCTTATTTTGGCTTTAAGGCACGAAGCAGCCCACTGTCCACTGTCTACACGCGTGGGGGAGAGGAGGGAAGAGGGAAGAGCTTATTGTACAAAAAAAAGGCACATAGGTGAACACCTCAGCTGCCCAGGGTTCGTGCGAAAACGCAGTCCAGCGGTCTGGTGTGTCGGGTGTACAGAGAAGATCCAGCACAAACTACTCTGTGGAGCCATGCGCGCCCAAGCTCCCGCACGTAACGTTCAGTTCATTTTTACGCACAGCTGCGCGTCCATGGACTTCACGAAAGAGTCCTCTGGAAGCTGCCTGAAGATGCCCCTCAGCGTCTCCAGCTCCCTGCTGAGATGCTCCACCCGCTTTCGGAGCCTCTCGTTGTCCGTTGTCAGCTCGATCACCTTCTGCTGCGTCTCCATGTTGCGCATCTTGGCCTTGTCTCGGCTCTTCCTCACCGCCACGTTGTTGCGCTCCCTGCGCAGGCGGTACTCGCTGCTGCTCTTGTCGATGGACTTCTTGGACTTGCTTCGGTCGCTGCCTCCCGCCGTCTTCACGGCTCCCGCAGGCAGGCTGCTCTGCTGCTGCTGCTGCTGATGATGATGATGATGATGAGGACTCGGCACCGGGGTCGGAGGGGGCGTCGGGTGCCCGGGCTGCAGATGCACAGCGGTCTGCGCGCAGTGCGCGATCTGGTACTGCAGGTGCGTCATGTGCTGCGGGTGGTGGTGGAGGTGGTGGTGGTGGTGCGCGTGGTGGTAAACGGGTGACACCGACGACGGGCTCGCCTCGTCCTCCTCTCGGGGTTCCTGCTTTATCGCCACGGGCCGCATTCGCGTGGCGGAGTAATTCTCATAGAGGGGCTCGACCTTGGCTGCGTCCATGTAGGTGGCCATGCCGCCGTACACCTGCTGGCCGGCCCGGTGAGCGCCGCCGCCGGCCGAGTGCACGTACTCGTAGTCGCCGGCGGCCAGCTTGACCTTGTCGTGCTTGGGACTGTTGTGGAACAAGTCCGCCAGGAACTCGTCGTTGAACTGAGCGGGGTCGATGTACGCGCTGATGTCCACCGAGCTCTCGTTCTCGCAGATGTCGCTCAGGTCTCCCGCGTAGCAGAAGGAACTTTGCTGGCTCTGCGGTAGACAAGTCATCAGGGGCCGTGAGGCGACCTCGTAGAAGTTCTGCTGCTCCATGGAGTACCTAAAACCGGGCAGGCATGGTGGTGAAGAGCAGCGGGAATCCAGCGTGGTCGGAGTAACGGAGACAGACAGACAGACAGTCGGGCAGCTGCACGACTCGAGCTGGATGGGGAAGACAGAAACAGAAGCCAGGTGCAGATGTTCTCACGCCGTACTCTACGCAGTGACAGTCCAGATGTGCTGCTCTGCTGAGAAGAAGGGCGAGGCTTCGCAAGCGAGCTCCACTTACTTCCCAGTGCTCCTGAGCTCCAGTACTCCTGTCCTAAGTTGGAACTCCTTATATACTCACACAGAGCGACCATTGGGGACCGAAGGTCCCGGGTCCTAGTGCCTGCCCGTTCAACAGGTCTCCACACCGCTGCTGTATTTTTACATTACTGTATCACTTCAATGTACTGTATGCGCGGACTGCTGAAAAGCGACTTTGTATCTGTATCACGCGAGCAGTGTAACACAAAACGAAAAGAAAATGTAATGTGAATTAAAATCATATTCACTACATGTCACGATTGTGCTGAGGTTTCAAGGAAAATTGCGTTTGCTTTTTTTTAAACATATATATACACATTCGTATGCTGTTACTCAGAAAATTACAACAACGTGATTAAATTTTACTTAACGACCAAGTAAAACATGACGCTTCTAGTTCTAGTCGTTCCATCATGATGAAGATAATTTCTTTCGGGAGCCTAACGTATCGCCGCGTATAACATTATATTTACTGTATGGGCGCTGTAAGGATGTAGCAGATGTGTGCTTCCGATGAAGATATTACGCTACATACGATAGAAACATTTTAATAAAAATATCTGGAATGTGGCAGGTTCCGACGCATTGATTAATACATATATGTAATCGCGGTAAAATGACCAATTTTAAATTTTCCTGCTCCGTTTTTTCCCGGACATTAACGCAGCTCAATAAGCTGTTTTACCGCCACAAAATCAGCTCCCTGTTGGTTTAGAACGGGAAAATATTGTTTATACACTTTCATTCACTTAATCTGTATTATTATTTCTGCCACAATGAACCAAAGTTGATGAGACCTATTTTTCGGTCGTCCTATTTGTGGAGCATCTAATTCGGCAAGTTATGCACTGAAGAATTGAAATGTTCATTGTGGAAATTATTCTCACATATTAACAGTGTGTTGAGTGTGCGTGTATAATAAAAAGATTACAGAGTCCTGAGATCCTAAAGGGTTGAGTGTAGAAAGGTCAACGCACACACTGCTCATCACACTCCACACTGCACACACCCTGCCTCACGCGACACCGCACACACTGCTCATCACACAACACACAACAAGCTGCCCCACGCGACACCGCACACACTGCTCATCACACTCCATGCCACAGTCCACAGAGCCTCGAGTCGGGAGCTCCCTCTGTTGTCCAGCAGCTTCAGGCAGGACCTCCCCAACATCATACTGCACTGACATACCACTAAATACCTCCTTCTGGGCAGGGGATTTCTTCACATGCGCTTCTAAAAGTCCTCGGTTGCAATTTTTTATAAAGATGAAGTAAACACTTTAATTTTTATAGATAATTAAAATATGACCTTTCAGTGATACGGGACTGTATATTATAACTGCCCGAACGAAAGTGATTGAGGTCGTGTACAGAAAATGTAATTTAATTGCAACATTTATTCATTTACTTGTCGCTTTCCTCCAAACCAGCTTACAGTGTAGTTGAAATGATGTATTTATTTATTTATACAGTTGGCTATTTTTGGGGTATGTGTCTAGTGCAACTAAACGCAGTGGGTTTACACTTGGGTCATTTGACTGCAAGGCAACCCCTCTGACCACTACGCCACCTGCTGCCCCACAAATATATTTCATTGAGTATATTTGATCGGCATTTCATTTAGATAAAACATATTTCACTTGAATACGTTAAACATAATGGGGACGCGCTAACACTTTCAGTAAAGGCATCAACCTCTCGAGGAGCTCCGCATTCCGTAACTGGAGCGTTTGACAACTTGCAGACGAATTAGAAGGCGAAGTCAGACTAGTCCCGCCTCTAGCGCTCTATCCCCGCATCCTATTCGCTGGTCGCTCTGTCAGTAATACCGGGAATTGCATCATCTCGTGTGACGTGGCCCCAGCGGCTCGGCCGACCGTTTCCGTCCACTGTAAACATGATTTCGCAATACTCCGCGAGAGAAGCCGCGGAGACAAAGAGCGAAAAGCTGCGTTTCTGCTGAAAAGACCAACTCCCCCAACTCCGATGGACGATCTTTTGGATCGACAGATATAAGGTGAGTCGTGGATGCTTTAAGAGTTACTATTTACAGTGAAATTATGGCTAGTTTCGCGTCGGTAGCTCCTCCAGCCTCCACGATCGTGTCTACTTGTCGGTTTACTAGGCGACGACGGCGCTCTTCTTTTGTTTAGCATTCAAACCAATCTTGTCCCGGAAAGACTATTTCGGGATATACGATTTTATATACACACGTAAGCATGTAGCTCACGATGCCATTATCTGTATACGACGTTACGTACTGATGGCCACATCGTAACGCGAACGCGGTTGATCTATTGACTCGGAGCTCGAGAAGAAGAGGCAGTGGGCGTGGCTTCGCGGAATAAATAGACGCGATGAGAGCCAAGCGCCCAGGAGGAATTGCTGGGATCGGGGATCAAACGGGGCGACACGGGTCCCGATCGCTCTCAGTAGTTGTCGGACGGTTATTCTCCCACATATGGCATGTGTGTGTGTGTGGCGAGTGTGTTGTTGCCTCGATGTGGAGCCGCTCTCGTGCCGCGGCATGGAAACGACGCGCGCGATGATGCAACCCGGGGCAACAGGAGCGCCAGTCATTCGAGTGGAAATAGCGCATGAGCGCACAGGCTCCCCGTGCCATGCCCATCGCAACCGCTATCACCATGCCGTCCGCGGGCCAGGCTACCCCCCGCCCCCCACCATCTCTAGCCCTGCGGTGGGTGCTCGGTGCCCGAGGTCTGCGCACGTGCACTTTTCACATCCCTGTTTCATCGTGGAAGCCCTAAATGGCATCTGAGCCACTGTAACGAATGAAGAAAACCGAAATCGAGAAACATGCTTAATGTTATATAAAGAGATGTTACTCATCAAGCGATTCCAAGGTACATTTTTTGTGAGTGTGTAAAATTTTAGGCCTTTTTAGGGTTGTGATTTAATAATTTATTACCGCCTGTAGGTACTCATACAGATGAGTATGAGGGAGGTGGCTGAGCGGGTAGAGATTACCGCCTTTGGACCCGGGTTCGAATTCCACTTCCTGCTGTCGGAGCCTTGATCAAGGCACTGAGGCTGAACCGGGCACTCACCCCGCTGTATCAATGTGTATGCCAGCGTAAGATGCTCCGGAGTAAAGCGACGTTATTGTCTTCGGAGTTTTGCTTTGTGAAGTTTGATTTGCGCTGCGAGGGAGCAGCGTATTCCACGTCCCTTATGAGCGGTTTAGGTAACTTTGTCAACTTGATCTGCACCTTTGTTTCTGCTTTTCTCAGGTTGCTCTGGCTGTGATTATTTTGCCCCCCGAGGAGTTGACCTGCGATAACCGATACTCTCCAGCTCCGCCGTGTTCTGCAGCCAGACCCGTGAGATACCGGAGCGAGAGGACAGTGGCAGGTACCGGGCCCAAATGAGCAAACCGTCGCAGCAGAAGCCCAACACAGACCAGAACGGCGTGAGTGTGATCCAGACCCAGGCGCACGGCAGCGGACTGCAGCAGGTGCCCCAGCTGGTGCCCGTGAGCCCCGGTGGAGGAGGAAAGGCCATACCCCCTAGCAAGATGAAGAAGACCATAACAGACAAGGAGAGCGAAGAGTATCGCCAGCGGCGCGAGCGCAACAACCTGGCAGTGAAGAAGAGCCGCATGCGCAGCAAGCAGAAGGCGCAGGACACGCAGCAGCGCGTCAACGAGCTCAAGGAGGAGAACGAGCGGCTTGAGGCCAAGATCAAGCTGCTCAGCAAGGAGCTGAGTGTCCTGAAGGACCTGTTCCTGGAGCATGCGCACAACCTCGCCGACAACGTGCAGCCTCAGGGCGCCGAGGCACCCAGCAACAACAACAACAACAGCGGCAACAACAACAACAACAACAACAACAACAATAACAAGAACAGCCACCAATGAGAGCGCCCCCTAGCGGTATCCTGACTGTCACTGGTTTCAGCACCGTTGTGTCCTCTTTGCGCATTCACATTTGTTTTGAGATTTTGCAAGCCATTTAAGGCAGGTTAATGCCCGATTTACTCATTTTTTCATGTTGAATTATCAAAAAAGTTTCATTCAGATGATGGACTGTCTGAGTATTTGTTTCATATTACGACTGATTAAAAACACTGATTTAATGTTTGGCAAGAAATGTGTTCTGTATTTATAGTAGGATTTATGTTAAACTCAGAACATACATTTATTTTCTGTTTGTCTCAAAACAGTTTCAACACAAGTTTTGCAATGCTTTGATCCTTTTTTTTTATTACTGTTAGCTGAGTGGATTATGTGTAGTTGTATTCCAGCATGCTTGTTTTGTCGTTTGGCTACAGTAGGTGTGGTTTTGTGTAAGTTTGTATTTACACGCTTACTTCTGGCGAGGGAATTTCAGTAATGACTTGATGGTCTTGGAGTTAGTCATATCCCATTTCTAACTTTTTATTTTCCTTTTTCGCATCAGATAAAGTCTCAAAATTATATTTAGCCGCTGCTTACAAAATAGATAACATGGATGCATTTCTATATATACTTAGTGTGTGGTTAATATAGAAAATAATTATTTTCTGTGCGGGCTGTCCAAGTTTAAGGAGCAGCACAGAATACCGTTTGAATGTGTCTGTATATTTTGTAAGCTTGTTTTTGTGCATATGTTCTCACAACTTGGGTGTTAAAGCTAGTTTGAACTTTTGGAGCTGAAGTGATAGTGTTGTGATGTGCAACGCGCCTCGTTGTGCTGCTGTACTTAACAGCTGAGATTCGCAGGAGGACTTTCCGTGGCAGGTCTGGTCATCACACCTCCTTGAGGGCCAGAGTGCTGCTCGTTTCAATCAGTACGTAATGTCATCGACACCCCAAACACCGGGTGATGTGAGTTACTGTCCAAATAATGCTGTCCATAAAGCATTTACCAGAGCTGCGGTTCGGAGGAAAGCGGCACGCCCTCTGGCCCTTGAGGACCAGCGTTGGCCAGGGCCTGTTCTACAGGTTTATGGTCCAGAACTTCTTTTTAAAGAAAAAGAAAGAAAGAGCAGGGTACGTGTGTCCACATGTCCGGGACACATGCTTCACATCAATTGGAATCCTAGACTTCATTCAGGCATTAAAGAAGGCTGTGAAATCAGTTAAGGCATCGAGTAGTCTGGAGATAAAGCAGAGTAGCGCAGTATCCCTACTTCGTGGATGTAACACTTACTTCTAACATTTGGTGTAGGTAGAACAGGAAAATGGCCATAGTCTATTGCAAAGTGAAAACCCAAGAAGTGTCCACTTATTTTTTGCATACTACAACAGGGCTTCATGGATAATCCATGCTTACTGTAGAATTACCTCGATATTAGATCAGTTTCCTTCTGGGGAAAAATATTGTGTATTTCTAAAACTGTCTTAGAGGAACTACTACAATTCTTAAAAATACATTTACATCAAGTTCGGCAGTCATGCCAAACCTTGGCTTTTAGAAAACCTGTCAAGGAAGATCTCTTGTCTACTTGTAATTTGCCCTTTTTCTACTTCTCTTGCTTCTCTTAGATTATTTGGAAACCTCATAACAGAATTGTGATGAATTGCATTTTAAAAAAAAAGCATTAGACCTGTTTCCATGTTAGAGTTTGAATCGAGTAAATTGCTCCAGTTAACACAGAGATTACGGATAGAAAATTGTTAGAAAATTGTGGTGATGAGAAGTTTTATATAGACATTTCTTCTGAATTGATAGACATTTTGCTTTAAGTACAAATGTTGCTGGGCAGCATTTTTCAATTTGTTGTGACTTGCTTTATCTTCTACCAGACAATATATGGTTTGGTACATTCTTAATTGCAATAAAAGTCTCTGCAAAAGCAGTGGTTTCATGCTGTTTATTGAGTGACCTTATTATTTATAGCGAAAAGCAAATTGACATGAGTCGGATACCTTAAGAATACATTTCCTTCAATATATACAAGTTCTTAGAACAGAAACAGTCATTAAGTAGCTGTAAATAGAAGAGAGCACAATATTACAAAGTATGTGATCCATAAAGAGAAGAGAGTAATAGACAGCACAGTTTGGGTTAAAAATTGAAAATGGTATTTGACTGATAAGTCAAGAGGATTGCAATAAAATTTTGCAGACACCTTAGTACATGTGCTGCTGAAACAAAATGGACTAAACCAACAGATACAACATAAAGTATAAAACACTTAGGAATTCAGATGTTCTGAAGAATTTATGCAGTGCATTTCTATTTTACCATTGTGAGAAACCGCTATGTAGATGGGATGTCATGAAAATGTTGGCAATTGGGTTAGAGGACAAGAATCTGCAAACTGACAAGGGGTAATAGAGTACTCACTCAGTATCAGTAGACACTTATCCTAAAACATGGTTGCAGGGGTTTGGAGCCCGTGCTGGGAAAACTGTACTAGGCTAGGTGGTACACCTTGCATGGGATGCCACTCAGACAGATGCATACACAAAGACCATGGGCACTTTAAAATCATCAGTCCACCTGAAACATGTCTTTCGACAGTGTGAAGAAACCAGAGCATCTGAAGAAAACCCACATGGACACGGGGAGAACATACAAACTGCACAGACTGAAGAGGATGTGAACCTACAACCTAGTGTGCAGCCTAGCTGGTGTGAAGTACCTACTCTGCCTGCTGTTTTACCTTGCTGCCTATGGCTATAACAGTGTGTTAAATTAATCCTATCTAGCAGCGATCCAGTATCCACTGCCAATGTTTCTGCGCTGGCCCTACTGTCCACAAAAAACAATTATTCACTAACAACCAAAACTAAGTGATCGTTTCCTGAACGGCTCATGAACATTAAGCACGCAGCACAGGGACAGTGAAAATGGGTTTGGCCTTCAAGAGCTGGAGTCGGCAGGGTTTCAGGAAGCTGCATGGCAGAGGGAGTTGGGGGAGTGGAGCGCGGCGCCCCCTCTTTCCGATACGTAGTGGAATGCGTCTAATGAAGAGCCACGAAACACAAGTCGCAGAGTCGAGGTCGAGATCAGTTGCATGGGAGGGGACGAGCCAGAGGTCCCTAGGGTGATACCAGGAGGGCCACGGTATTTAATTACATTAAAAAGTGTCAGAACTGATTACAAGCAACATACATATTTAATTAGATCTATTAAATCTCTTGGTAACAGGGGGAGGTCTTGCTCATTCAGTGTCTTAGTTTTCCTGTTTTTTGTGAAAAATGTTTTCTGGAAGTGAATGAGCACGGTAAGCAGAGGAAGTCTGTACTGGTATAACAGCGCTCAGAGAAAAGCACTGTTCTTACTGTCGACCAGGACCAAAAAAGTAAACCAGAATGAAAAACTGATGTTTTTTTTCTTTTTTTTTTTTTAAATTTATTTTTATATTAGTGCCAATAGCCAGTAGAGTTTACTGGGATTTAGTATCAATTGACTTCAGTCCATGAAAAAAAAAATAATACTGTCATGAATTGTTATGTCCTTTTTTCGTTGCATTATTTTTTAATATACGGGCAAAATCAAAACATCTAAAAACTGTAAACATAAAAATGAGTGATGAATCAGCTCCGAGTGTTCCTTTTTTCAGCTACGATGCCAGGATACGTATAAAGTAAACGTCCTCCTAAAGAGTTTGGCCCTTAACTTGAAGCTGAGGAACATCTGGAAAACATGTCTTCATTTCTTTATTGTACACCTTTCAAATATGAAGGTCCCAGTGGTTGTCATAATTGAGCACATATTTTCAGATGATATTCTTTGTAATCTTTTCTATGTGGCCCCACTCGTAAAGCCCTGTGCAGGAGTTTCAGTTCCAGTGGACCTCAGAAACGAGGAACCTTAACTTTCAATAAGTAGTTCAGATAAGGCAACACACAGAGGTACCATTTGGAAGTCATCACTGAATTGGGAAACAGTTCTCTTTCCAAAAACATGTTCTCATTGATTTTTGAAAAATTATTTCCGAGGGAAACCATTAATCTGCCAGCTGCTCAATGTGTTTATTTTTAGGTGAAGATGAAGAGGGACTGTGACTGGGCAGCTCGGAATCATATTAGCTCTTTCCTTGGAGGCTGCGCTGCATGTGGGATGTCCAAGGCAGCAAGATCTTTTCTTATAGCTGGTGAGCTTCAACAAGAACTGTCAGCATAATTACATGAGCAACCTGTGATAGCAAACTATATACAGGCAGCTTTCTAAGTTATGGCTGAGCCCAGGAGCGGAGGTCGATAATAATGAGTCACATTTACTCAGGTAGAGGCTTTTAACCAGAACCCCTGTAATATAAATACCCTGGTGTTTAAATTTGTAAAAAGCTGTAGAGCACTTTGGGTAAAGGCATCAGCTA
Source organism: Scleropages formosus (assembly GCF_900964775.1). Classification (NCBI taxonomy): domain Eukaryota; kingdom Metazoa; phylum Chordata; class Actinopteri; order Osteoglossiformes; family Osteoglossidae; genus Scleropages; species Scleropages formosus. The sequence goes on from NC_041812.1 coordinate 24,542,283, forward strand.
AACGGCAAATGAATAATTTCATCTGGGGCACCAGGTGATGTAGAGGTTTGTGTTGGTTATCTCACAAAGGACATGAGACTTAATCCTTGCTATCATTGTGGTACCGTGATTGCGCTAATTAACCTGTCATCCTGTTGTATAAATGGGTAAAATAGTGCAAGTACCTTAGTACACAAACCTAACACTGTAAATCACTGTGAACAAAGGGGTCAGATAAACTATGGTTAATAATAATAATAATAAAAATAATAATAATTATAATAATCCCATAACAGCACATTGTGGTCTTTTATTTCTTTTGTATTAATTTGTATATCTACATTCATTCAACAGATGCTTTTCTCCAACACCACTGTTTAATCAGCGTACCCTACATGTGTAGCAGCACATAGAACTGGTACAGAGTACTTTTTTACCAGATAATGTAGTACAAGTTCGTTTCTGTGTTTAGACTAATTGATAATATCTAATTTTATTTTCCCAGATGATCTGATTTATTGAAAAGAGAAGTTAAAACTGTATATACATTAGTAAAGGCTCATAACAGTAAATAAAATCAAAGCAATCTCAGTAGTTTTTTGACCTAATTTTTTTTTTTTTTTTACTTTTACACAACTAAATTTTTGGATGACCACTTTTACATTTGCTTGAGTAATTATTTTTTGAAAGCTCTAGTACTTTTGCTGGAGTACTGTGCTGAGTACTGTGGCTACTCTACCCATCTTTGCCTGGAATGATGGATTACCTGTACTCCACCTGGAGTACCCTCTCTCAGTAAAACGGGTAAACTAGTGAGACAAACTACTGATGTTATGAGGTCACAAGCTTACATTTTTTTCCATGTGAAAGTAAGCGATAGCAATGTATATTAAAATATTATATTAAAAACACAAATCTTCCTTCTGAACGAAGACCAAAGCAAGCCTGCTGAAAATGTTTCTTTCGAAGCTGTTATACTTTATCCATTATATTTCCTCACTGCCAGAGGTAAAAAAAAAGGAACAGGCAATGACTGAAAAACATAAATGAACAAATCTGGTGAACAAGAGTCTTCAGGGATGAAGTTTAGGTTTTTTTCTGGAAATCTTGGTGAAGTATGGTATCATGACAATAATTTCATAGCATGCTGCAAGCCAAAGATGCTGTAAAATGCTTTTAGGGGAAGTTCTGTCCAACACATACCATTAGGAATAACATTCCACATCTGTTTAAGCATGTCTCATGTCAAATGGCTATGGCATTATTTCATCCGATTCCCAACAAAGCTTTCATTGTCACCACTGGTGTCACTAAGGAATGAAGTTTACCTTCTGGAAAACAGTCGGAATAGATACTGTAAAAATACTGTACTATAAATATAATCGTACTGGGAAACTTAGTATCAAAGAACAGTACAGACTATGAAAGTACATGGAAATACACTGGCAAGGAACAACTGAACATTCACAACCAACAAATTATACATTTCTAATTAAAATGCCTACCTCTCAGTACAGACATAGCCTTACTCAAGGCTGACGAGACTTGATGGCTTACAGGGAAGAAGAGAAGTTGGACTGGAGTACTACTGCTGACCTGGAACTGAGTTACAGTGATTTCTCTTACAGCCACCAAAGTTGGATATGTTCCTACGTCGTGTGACTTCAGTAGTTATTGTTCAAAGGAGCGAAGGCAAAAGGTTTAAATTAGAGTGGCACTGACTCAGGGAGTCACCGTGGCTTACACTACTGGCCACACTAGCTCACTATGAGACACAGAAACAGAAGCCAGTGAGTTCAGTCCTGGTACAGCTGAGGAGAGCTGATCCACAGACCTGGACAAAGACCGAGATTACATACAGACAGACGGAAAGGTAGATTGACAGACAGACAGATAGGTAGATCTGAGTGGCACAGGGGCACAGCGAGTAGCACTGCTGTCTCACAGCGCCTGGATGGTGCGAGAAGATGCGGGTTGGATACCTGCTCAGTCTGTGTGTCGTTTGCATGTTCTCCCCGTGTCTGCGTGGGTTTCCTCCGGGTGCTCTGGTTTCCTCCCACAGTCCAAAGACATGCTGTTCAGGTTCACCCATAGTGTGTCCCACTGATGTATAGATGAGTGACCCATTGTAAGTAGTGTATCTAGCAGTGTAAGTCACCTCGCTGAATAAGGTGTGTGGGCTGGTAACACTACATGGAGTTTGTTGGAAGTCACTTTGGAGAAAAGCATCTGCTAAATAAATAAATGTAAAAATAGATGTAGTAGTGTGTGTTCTGAAAATAATTGGAGAGATTAGCAGTAAGGTGCCATCAGTCAAGGCCCCAGTCAGTTTAGAGAAAGTAAACAATGTATCTATCTATTTCTCTCAATTGCTTCTACAATATTAAATATGTAAGTCACAGTTCCTGAATGAAGACTTAAAAAATGCAGCTTTTCAAATCATTTCGTGGGTGATTATGACACACCAGGGTGTGTTACGTTCTCAGAGTGACCAGGCATGGGGTGTTTATGGCTGGACTTTCAGTAGTTTTTATTCCCACCGTCTGCTGTCAAAATTCAAAACTGCGTAAATCGAGTAGAACCACAAACTCAGCCGAGCCACATCACACAGTAGAACACAACTCTGTATCACAAACTGGGACAAACAACTCCACCAGGTTACTCCGGTGTCCAGTCTCTCTCTCTCTGAACAGTCGATGGCCTTCAAAAGCCGCACCTGGTGCTCATGGCCAGATGTGGTGTCAGTCTGGGAAGGGCATCAGTGCAGCTGGACTCCATCCTACTGCAGTCATTTCACTTTTAAGGGACACTTGTCCAAAACATCACTGTCCTTTTTTTATTATTAAACTTAATACAAAATTTAATCCTCACTTCAGTAGATGCATGTCTCATATGGCAGAAGAGCTCAGAAGCCTTATTTTTCAGAGAGCTGACACTTTTGTACACATCAGGGTCATGACCGTAACCTGCTTCGCTCTCCTTTAGTTTTGTTCTTGGCTATACTGCGCTTTGCCTCTCAAGGGAGCGATTCAACTTCGACATTTCTGTAAACACAGTCAGAAATCATAATGCCATTCCAAGTTTATTGTATGAGAGCAGCAAACAGTTTGGAAATACCTTCCCTACGATGAAGTCAGGGAAGCAGCCCCCACCCTAAGCACAGTTTCACATGCATGCAGTGTTGTTGACCCCTATACTTTGGAGATTTATTCCATCTAAACAGAGACGTCTGTTCTTTCACGTTGCAAACTAAACGCACTGTATATAACCGATATAACCTGTCGAACATACAGGTGTTGAAAATCCACTTCTGGTGAAGGAGATGTGTAAAGCCATGTCAAACTTAAATTCAGAATTTACAGTTAACTTCATGATTACTGGACTGTATATAAGACAACCGTATTTTGATTAATCTAAACATTTTCCAAACGCCTGCAAACAATCAAGCTCATTACGATTATTGGGGACGTGGTAATTCATTCTGACATCCATCTAAATTTATCTGACTGAAAACTGATGAGAAATGCAAAAGTTATCTGTAGTTCAGCTGACAGCAATGTTATAATGCATCAAAGAATGCATTATGATTTATTTAATATTTCACAAGAAACTGTCAGGGTGAGTCTTTAAGTCATAATTTTTCATCCTTGGATGTTTAACTTATTTTACATTGAATGGCCTGTGTTGTCTGAAAAGTCAGATGTACAGAAACAGATGTGGTTAAAACATTAATTTCATTTGTATCAGTGAATAATAATACATTTACAGACATTTCATTTTGCTTTATTAATTATGAAGAAATTCATGATTAATTTCAGCCTTTCCTCAACATCAGTTTAACATTTTTCATCAGCTGCATTTTATTGGCACACACCTTTAGCAAATACAAACTGTATATTTAAGGCCTCACTTGAACTTGACCTTTGAAGTCAGTGACACCGGCAAGTGAACAATATTCTCCAACAAACACCGAGTAACATCAGTTAGTGAATTCGTTTCTTTCGTGCATCCGAGCGCAGGAAACACCACGCGATTCGCAGATGAGCACGGCCTGCCCTCGACAGCACTGGCTTTCCTTGCCGTTTGACGTCAAAAGATATGCGCCACAGTCCATTATTATAACTTCACCTCATTTGCTTCGTACTATGTGCTCGGACTGCCCAACTTGGTCATCTGCAGGGCTTCTGTAATAGCAGTGTTTCAAAGAAGAGACCTGATGATGGTTTGTGTGGCTGGACCGCGGCCCATGCTGCCACATGGCTAAGCTCAAGTGTGGAAGAAAGTGCCGGAAAGCTCTTCACGTTGAGCAACCCAGCGAGTGAAATCTCCTCCAGCTGAGCGAGCCTCTGCGACTCTGAGCTCATCACTTGTCTAGCCTGTGTTCGCAGGTTCGGCTCCCCTGCGCCGTACGTCACTCAATAGGTTACAGCTCGTACGCCACGGCCAGAGTAAGCAGCTGTGTGACAAAATGTGTGAAATATACGAAAGTTGTCAGTCAAAGGCAATTAAGGAGAGTTACTGGTCTCCAAAGAATTGGGGGTTCCTCCTAACATTCTTCGCTGATATTTCACTGGAAGGCAACAATGCCCCACTAAGTAATCTGCTGTCATATCACTTTTCCCTGGGAAATGAAGAAATGAGACAGTTTCACACAGGAACCGATTTACGGTTCAGATACGCAATATGACTTCTGCGGAGTCATTGGTCATTTTTTTTTTTTTGACCATCTAATATTTGTTATTGTTATTTCATTGATTAACCAGCAAAGCATCTCACAGCTGGATACAGTTTCGGTAAAGTGCGCTGCCAGGCTTTCAGGCCTCATATGATCTGAGTCACCATGCAGCCATGTGGCGCATTATTATCGTATCAAGGTTTAAAAGATCACGTTATGCAACATACGGCAGTATAAAAGGCACTGGGGCGCAACATTTATTGATTAAGCTGCTGCCTTTCTCCGAGGTAACTTCTTGTTTATTCATTTAGCAGATGCTTTTCTCCAAAGCAGCAGCCAGTAAACATCATGTAATAGTATCAGCCCACACCTTACTTACCCGAGGTGACTTATAATGCCAAAGACGCTGCTTCTAATGATTGACTCATCAGTCTAACAGCAAAGCACGCTTTCTCTCTCTTGCATTATGGGTCACTTCAGAGCCAAAAACCCACCTAAACAGGATGTCTTTCGGCTTGTGGAGGAAACCCACACAGACACGGGGAGAACATGTGAACCCCACCCAGACTGAGTAAGGGCAGGACCCATGTCCTCTTGGCACGGCCAGGCACTGTGAGACAGCAGGGTTACTCGCTGTGCCAACTGTGCTGTCCGAGAGACTCGGAGAGCCGTCTGGCAGTTGTGACTTTCACCGGGCAGGGTACTCTGGCTCTTCATCAGGTCAGGGTAGGTACTGTACCTTGCTCAGGCGGAGCAAGGATTTTAGTCCAGAAACTTCTGCTTCAGTGGTGTTGGCTCTGAAAACCACTAAACGCCGCACATTTGGAAAGTGTTTCTTATTGTTATGCTTCTTTCCAACGTAATCTTCTCATTTTCTTTCCGCCCCGGTTCAAATATCTTGTTTTCTATTCAACCAAAAAAGCAGAAGTGAATAAAAAATGTCCCATTTTTACAATTTTGACATGATGAGCGCTGGGTGAGTGCCAGACAATATATATTTTTCACAGCTCCAATGAGCACATTGTACATTGTGTTACGCTGTGCCATTAACCCACGACACCGTGTTTTCTACACACTGTGCATTATGATTTCAAAGCGCTTGTGAGGCCAGTTCAAAGACCGAGATATATGTTCGTCAATAATAAATAAGGGTATGACAAAGCCTTCCGCGGCTCTTGGGTAAAATGAAAAATTTTGAAAAGAACGCTTTCGGCTGAATTTGAAAGTCATGAAATTTACTGAATGTCTACAGCGCTGTAAATAATTAACCGTCTTCAAGGGTAAAATCTCATGGCACTGTCGCCGAGAGGCTTCGAGGTGTTGAAAGATGCACGGAATATGTTTTTTAAAGGCTTTGCGCTTGACGCGGCTTGTTCTTGTGCTTTGACCGAGAACTTTTCAAAGTGTATGTGTTCTAAACGGGATCCGTTCCAAGCGAGTCAACGTCCCGCCCTGTGCCGTCACTCCAGACACGTCCCGCACTTCACACTGGACACACTCTCACCTGGGATGTCACTTTGTGCTGATGTACAATGACCTGGTGTTCAAAGTACTGCGGTCCTGGATTTTATTGTCTGGAAATGAAGCTGTATTGTATAATAGATACTATTAAGCATGAGGATTCCTAGCAGTTTCCTCATATTTGCCGACTGTGGAGGACACGGTGCCCTTTGCCTGGCAGCCCAGCCGAAGCCCTGCCTTTGGCACGCTCTGCCTTTGCATGTTGCCGCCACACCTCAGAGCACTATCGCCTCTTCGGAGCTTTACATCATATGTTTTCAGGCTCAGGCAAGCTTTTTCAGAGGGTTTAAAAAAATATACAGTATATTTACATATTCTACATTTACTGTAAGCAAAATTGTCCACTGTGGCCTTTTATATGCAGATTATACACAAATAAATGATATCACTGACAATACCTGAGCTCTGCAGCTTCCTCTTCTGCTATTAGCTCAACTTGTTTTAGATATTGACATGATGGAAATGATGGTCGTGGTTCTCAGTGCTCCTGTTTTTAACACTAGCTTGCTTTTCACCTTTCAGACACCTTAACATGACGAAAACCACACACACACACACACACACACACACACACACACACACACACACACACTGGCAGAAGCCGCTTGCCCCAAGCAGAGTCACGGTGAGCTGGAGCCTTACCTAGGGTAGGGCTGGAGAGGGAGGGGACACACCCATGACGGGACACCAGTCCATAACAAGGCACCCCAAGCGGGACTCAAACGCCAGACCCACCAGAGAGCAGGACCCGGCCAAACCTGCTGTGCCACCGCACCACCCCCCGTTTGAGGAAAACCAGGCATGGAAAACTATTCTCTACCTTGTTTGTTTGTGGCTTGAATGAAGACGTGCCCGCTAGTAGAGTGACTCGACAGAGCTTCAGGGAAGTACAAATGGACTTTTTCGTATTTGTACACCTTTGTGCGTGTGATGCTTACCTGACCGTGAACACTGGATAAGTAGGAAAATGGGTGACCAGGGAGCCAATGGCTGCAGATATGAAAAAGAACTGCGTGGGTGGATCCAAATGGAACTGGTACAGGGTCTCAGCCAAAAATCATAAAAATGTAATAAAGTGTCTGGATATGAGACAGGCAGACGCTGGCGGGATATAAGAAAGATTGCCTGCCAGCCTATGTCCCTGCCCACCCCCTGGCTGTTCCTGCAGAACTGGTGGAGAGTTCAGTCTCCTGCAGCACAGCAGAATTCAGTGTAGCACGTTGCTCAACGCAGAGCATCACCCATGGCCCACTTTAGACAGAAGCCGATAGAGATTTTCTTCTGTCGCAATGTCCTCCTTTGGATCCTGCTGGATATTTAACCTTTCGGATTGTCATTTTTTAAATCTCGTTTCAGATGCAAAGCAACCAAAGCGATTTCTATCTCAGAAAGAAGATACAGACAGACAAAGAAAGGTGGCTTTTGAGATGATTTTTTACACTCGTTGCTGCCACATGCCTGGTCACTACATTTACATCTATTTATTTAGCAGACACTTTTGTCCAAAGCGACTTCCAACGAACTCTATGAAGTGTTACCAGCCCACACACCTTATCCACCAAGGTGACTTACACTGCTAGATACACTACTTACAATGGGTCACTCATCCATACATCAGTGGGACACACTCTCTCGCTCACTCACATACTATGGGGAACCTGAACAGCATGTCTTTGGACAGACTGAGCAGGGATCAAACCCACATCCTCTCACACCAGCCAGGGGCTGTGAGACAGCAGCGCTATTCACTGTGCCAATGGAAATGCTCAGCATAGTAGTCTTCAGTACGAGAAGTTAGCTACTAAATCAATATAGATGGAGTATCTACCATCCCATATAATATGAAGTAAAGCAAACGGTAGGCGTACATTTGTCCAAAACAGTGCATTCTATTTGCTTGCAATAGATATCCTGACTGTATCTGTTCATTCTTCATTCCTTCCTTTATAGAATAGCAGTTATAGTGAGATATCATTCTACATATTGTACATCCTGGATGTCCAAGAGTAAATAATTGCATAAATACTACTAAACACTGGATGCTGAAACAATTTATCAGAAAAATCATATAAAAAATATAATTACACAAACTACTTGTTAGCTGTGTGTGCATAACATGGGTAATAATAAACTGAACTGTGAGGATAGATAGATAGATAGATAGATAGATAGATAGATAGATAGATAGATAGATAGATAGATAGATTTCGGAGCCCAGGTAACTTTTTTGTGGTGATGATAGTCTCATTCCTGCTCTATTGTTTTCTTTCATTAAAAAGCTTGCTGATCTTGCTGTGTTTTCAGCTACTAAGCCTTTTTTTCTTGTTGACCACTTTTTCCAAAAGGCGACACCTGAGGAGACTGGTCGGGATACCAGCACGCCATGTTGATGGAAACTGAAGGTTGTATGCCGTGGTGGATGTGATGTTCCTATGCGAACCGGGACATCAACTTATTAGCATTTAGCGACAATGTTATAAATAGCTGTCTTTTTCAAGCTCTAGAACGTCCAGGAGATGGGCAGCCACTGGCACTTGGACTTGAATGCCTCTGATCCTTTTTTCAGTGCTCCTTGTCACTGTGTGAGAAGAGCGCTCTATAAAATTGAATAGAATTGAATTCCTTTTACATAAGGAATAAAATAAACTCCATGTTTTGCAACTACGTCCAAACATTCTTCGAACCCAGTTGTCAAAGCCAGCAGTCAGGAGACAGGAGGTAGGAGCCGAGTGTGGGAGCTTTTATTGTTTTTCAAGGGCAAGGCAATAATCGTGCTCAGGGAGGGGCGTGTTTCCAGGAACCGAGGCGCGAACATCGTTCTGTCTGCTAATCCGAGGTTGTTGTCCAAATAGAGTGCGACGATCAAAGCTCAGGGAATCAGGATATAGGGCAAGGTGTCAGGGCAGGGCCTTGCCGATTCCTGCCAGGTGCGTTCGGCTGGGGTGCGGTCAGAGATGCAACGTACGAAATACGGGGTTGTATACTCTCATTATGTTTAGAGAAACATACATGAAGACGGACATGTGATTTGGTATCTGAGTCCTTCAGAACCAGAACGACTTGCCCTGTGCTGATGTTCCTCATCCCCTGGTAGGCTTTTTTGCAATCTTCTGCCAAAAAGCAGGTTTTGGTGGGCTCCGCCCGCACACACAGAAGCACAAGTCGGTGAGGGTTCATCTTGGATGCCATTACAGGAGGGACAGCCCTTTCTTGTGTTTCTTTCTGCAAAGAAATAAGACCTCCATTTTATTTTTTGGGCCCCAGGGAAGAGAACTGCTAACTGTCACATTGTAAAAACCTAAAGAATCCTTCAGCACCAAAGACCAGCTTTTATCTTTGTTCTTTGCCAAGCATTTGTTTGCTACTTGTTTTTCGCAATGTTCCACATAAACACAATTTTTCATGTTTTAAAAAGTTTGCCAGGCACACGTTTCTGGAGTATAGGACTTGGCTATAGAACTGAAGATGACTGCCAGTGTTTATGATAGGGTATTACATGAGAAGATGTGTAAAACGTACAGGCACAACAAGAGAACTCTGTCCTGAATTCACATCCCCTTGAGTTTTTTTTCCCTCTCTCCTTTGTTTGCCCATCCTGTTGAGTCACAGTGCTACATAGTGTCTTGAATCATCACATGAGTGATTCCTTTTTATTCATGCGATGCCTTCATATGGAAGCAAACCTTCACATTGTGTCGGACCAGAGTACCGCTGCACTGACAAGTGGAAAGAGCCTTGTTGAATGTTTTATGGAAACGCTGGGATGTGGTGAAAGAGCTATAGCAGTGCAAAGTATTGCGCTTTTTCTGTAGTATCTAAATAGAGCTTCTTCTTCATTTTCATGGCTTATAGAATATGCTCTGATGAAACATCTTAAAAATACAGGCATCCTTTGTATAACGAATTTGAATCCCACCAACAGCTGTAGAACCCTTGAGAAATGTACTTACTCTAAATTGCTCCAGTAAAATGACCCTGCTGTATAAATAAGGAAATAACAGTAAGTAACTTGACATTGTAAGTTCCTTCAGAGAAAAGTGCTGGCTAAACTAATAAATGTTATTGTAAATGTGTAATGAAGGCTCCTCTTACAAAAATTCAGACTTTGAAACAAATGTTATTTGTACTGTAAAATTTGCACAAGCTGTCAGCTTCCCCAGAGAAGTGCCTCAGACAAACAAAATTTAAATTCAAAATCAGGTACTGGTTACACTGAGTGTCACGCAAGGCAAGGAGCCTCCACACGTTTGGGGAACAGCTTCTCCTGTGCATCTCTTACATCTCATGCCCTTGCGCTTGCTGCCAGACACCTGTCAAAACTCCTGTGACTCTCAAACTGTAAGAATAATGAGCCATAAAGCAAAAGGGTTTAGAGAAAATTGAAAACGTGACGATAAGCCTTACCAAGCAGTTTAACTCTTATTGGGAAACAGTTATTGATGATGGATGGATGGATGGATGGATGGATGGATGGATGGATGGATGGATGGATGGATGGTGTGCTTCCTAACACCAGCCTGTGATGCAGTTTAGTTGCCAAAAACAGTAGGGTTTCAGAACAAATTTTCAATGTAGGTGCTCATCAGTAGAACGTACTGTATCTCACCTCAGTGATGACTTGACAGGACACATCTTCATGTTACGATGAAAGTTGACTGCATCTTCAAGTGTACATGCTTGAACATGAAAATAGCGTCATTTGAAGCAATGTGTTTCAAAATCAGAATGAATATACAGTACTGTGCAAAAGTCTTAGGCACTTAGATGTCTTTATTTTAGATGGTTTAATGTCTTTGGCATTAGTGTCAGAGGGAAAGAGAATATTTTAGATTTCCAAGCATTGCTTTTGCAAAAAGTTAAAGTATTACACTGAAGGTTTTGAATGTCGTTAAAGTACACACACTGAGACTGCTTGTCCTAAGCGGGGGTCGCAGTGAACAAGAGCCTAACCCGGCAACACTGGGTGCAAGGCTGGAGGGGAGGGGTCACACCCAGGATGGGACGCAAGTCCATCGCAAGGCACCCCAAGCAGGACTCGAACCCCAGATCCGCCACACAGCAATAATTAAGAGCATTATTTTTGGAAGCATTTTCACTTTACAGCTTTTTTCCCCAACCCAGTGTCTAAAACTTTTGCACAGTACTGTAGTAAGTCACTTTGGTGAATAAGGTGTGTGGGCTGATAACACTACATAATTTTCAGGGTAAAGTGCTTTGGAGAAAAGCATCTGCTAAATGAAGTGACGCAAACGTAAATATAAACGTAACGTAACGTAATGTAACATAACCGTAAACATAACTGCTCTTGAATTTATGTCATCACACCTCTTCCAGCCGAACAGTCCTATGCAGTTTGCTGCTTAACTGCAGTTAGTTCAGCAAGTAGCATAGTGGGGGCAGCAGATGGCAAAGTGGTTAGAGTTGCATTCACTCTAAGGACCAAGGTTTGAATCATACCTCCTGCCATAAAGCGCGTGAGCAAGGTAAATATCGTGAGTTTCTCCAGTAATAATCACCCAATTGTTTAAAATGGTAAATCGGTGTATGATGCTTTGCAGAGAGCCATCAACTAAATAAGTAAATGTGATGTAAATACAGGTGAAGTGTATATGTGCTGACTCCTTACATTGAGTCATATAAATAAATGGGTACCTAACTGAATACTTTATATGGAACTGAACCAAGCTCTTCTGAAATATTCCTCCCGAAGAAATTTTTCCCAACTCTTCAGCCTTCTGAAAGATATTTTAATTTGCTCTAATGATCTGTAGAGTATCATAACTTTATGGTGTTGAAATAAGTTACACGTGCACCAGCTGGACTGAAAACAACCACTGGATTTACATAGAGGACAGCACTGTATAAATCTTCAAACAAAACAAAAAAAATAAAAAGATTTTGAAAAAAAATACTTGATGCGACCTTTGTAATAACAATCTAAACAAAGCTTTTCCTAAAAAAAAAAATGCTGCCTGCTGCGTCTCACTGTGCAAATCTTTTTTTTTTTTTTTCGTAATGACCATTTCCACACTGCTGGAGGCCAATGGAAACACAAATTGTGTGGGATTGTGTGTTTGTGTGTGTCTGCCTGTGTGTGTGTGTGTGTGGAGAGGCAGATGTCTGTGCAGCCCAAGCTTAGAGGCGCCGCAGCACCGAGAGTACCCCTACTGCCAGCTAGTGTCATCCACGGCCATGATTTACACCGTTTGGCAGTGGCTTGGACGGTGCTGCCAGAGCACTGCGAGGGGTGAGCTCAGGACACAGGGCCTGCTGAAAACCTGAAAGAAATCACGCTTATCTGCACTGTCGCTTAAGCAAATGCAGGCTGTTCCCTTTCAGAGCCAGCCTGGAGCCGTGATCTCGCAACCGGATATCGGCAGGGAGAGGGACACAGCGGCGCTGGAGCTCCAGGTCTCCTGCTACAGTCAGGGCCTTGGTGTATGCGATGAAAATGTTGGCACTTTGGCACATTTCCCCCGTTATACATGTATGACACAGTCCCACATGTGCGTTTAGTTTCAGATTTCATTCCTCCGCTCTCCAGCAGAGCCTCCAGCACCGGTGGTTGTCCTGTCAGCCACAGGTCAGAAGGTGGTCGAAACAGGTTTCCATCAGTTTCTGTTTCTGTTTTTCGTGTTGGTGTGTTCAGCCTGGAACACGTTTGCGTTTAGGTCTGTGGAACTCAGGAGGAGTGAGAGCATAAACATTTTGGTTTGTTCAGCATTTTCTGCCAGCAAAAATCCATGACAGATGTCAGCGCTGCTCCATAGAAGGAGAGTCAGTCGTACACAAACAAAGCGGTCCTGGGAGGTTTCTGGAAAGTAATTTAGGTGTATTAAAGTCAGCAAACTGAAGAAACATAGTTGGTACGATGGGACTTGTAACCTCTTCCCTCGTTCAGGGAATTATGACTTTGGGCATTACGCTCTTACTTGCTCTGATCTGGCTGGTTATTTCATTGCTCTGTGTGAGATGGGCTGAACTGTATGTTTATTCTGCATCTCATGTCCTGAGGGGCTCTGTGACACTTATGGATTGTAAACCAAAGGGTGCTTTTGCAGTTCTCCTCTCATTGTTAATTTCCCAAATGAACAAATATATATCTATATCTATTTCTATATATACATACAAATATAAATCAAAGTTCGTCAGTGAGAACACAATGACTAAAGCTTCTAAGCCAAAATCAGTACCTGAGTGTATGAACCAGGGCCAAAAATATTCATGTCTTACATCTCTTATGTCCCTCTGATACTGTAACCTTAGAAATAGCTGCAGGTTCTCTGATGTGGTTTCACAACTAGGACTGAGGTTAGTGTGTGTGGGTTAGGGTTAGTATGTGTTACAGAAGACCTTCTGCGGAAGTGCTGTATGCATACAGACCTTCTCGTCTGTGATGGATCAAGGAAAAGTTGAACAACCACCAAATAGATGTCGAACAGGCGAGCGCCTTTCACCTTTTCTGCATTTTCCTCGGAGGAGCCGTAATGTTCGCGTCCTTCTCTCAGCCAGCTGTCGCCCTCTTTCTCCAGTAAGACTCATAATGGCTTTCCTACGTTCCGCTCCTCCCCTTGGAAATTTGTGTGGAAATTAAAATGGTTGTGTGACAGCAATGGCAAGGCGCCGTCCTGCTCCGCCCCCCATGCGGCCCCCAGGGGAGCAGCTGCACTCGGCCCATAATTCCAACCAGATCCCGGCAGCACCAGGTCGCTGACAAGCAGAGCCCGAGAGACACGGCAGCTGCTCGGCATTGCCTCGCACCGCAACCCTCCGCTCTCCCCAGGCCACACAGAGTCACATGGCACAAGCGAAAAGTCCTGCCACGACCCACATAGAAAAGATGCATCACCATTTTTAAAAGCTCATCAAGAAGCTGGAACCTCGCAGCTATATATACGGAGCAAGAAATAAAACATTTCCAGTGCATGTTGCAAGAAGGTTTCGGTTGCAAAAATAAAGTGAGGATAAAATAGTAAATATTTCTAAAACAAACTCAGCTTTGACATGAATTTGTCGAATCGCCAGGCACATTTATGCCGAATACCCAAAGTTATTATTATTGCAACACTGCTTTAAAACAGTACTGTACCTTTGGTCCACTTGCATTGTGTGTTGGTTGGACAAACAGTGGGAGGGGACGGTTTGCTGGGATGAGGTCCTCTCCGAAATGAACTGTGCAGATGGTGATCCGCGATAGCTGGTAAACAGGGAATATTACTGCGTGTAAACGAACACTAACCCTAAGGAGTATCAAGGGATGAACGACGACTGTGTGTAAGCATCTACAAAGAGCAGCTGAAGAAAAGACAAATTACTGCTCTTTGTGTATGAAAAGAAATATGTAAAGAGAAATGCAATGTGAGTTATTACTCTTTAGGAAGCGCTCTGACATAGCAGGTAGTGGCAGGACTTTACAGCTCCTGGGCTGCATGTTCAGTGGTCGGTGTGAAGTTTGCATGTTCTCAGGTGTTTGAGGTGGACTGGTGACTCTAAATTGCTTGTAGTGTATCTGTGTGTGTGTGTGTGTGTGTGTGTGTGTGTGTGTGTGTGTGATCACTTCTCTCCGATCTCTTAAGTGCATGATGAATGGGTAGATGTTTGTTAAATAATTTTTTGATTGGATATAGTTGAGGAGGGTGTGGTGGTGCAGTGGATTGGACCGGGTCCTGCTCTCAGGTGGGTCTGGGGTTCGAGTCCTGCTTGGGATGCCTTGCGACGGACTGGCATCCCGTCCTGGGTGTGTCCCCTCCCCCTCCAGCCTTACACCCTGTGTTGCTGGGTTAGGCTCCAGCTCTCTGTGACCCTGCATGGGACAAGCGGTTTCAGACAATATATTTATTTGTGAGATATAGTTGAATAATGGGAAAATCTTTATGCAGCTTCACTTGTGACGTATACTGGTTACATTGGTTAGTGTGGTGGACTGTGACAAATTAACTGAACTCTAGAATCATGTGTCTGCATCCAAGTTTCTCCTTCCCAGATGCACTCTTTGTATTTTTCTCTGAGATCTACGTCGTTTTGAAGAAAAGCATCTGCTGAGTGAATAAATGTAAATGGAAATGTAAGGGGCCTCATCCCAGTTGGCTGTGCCTGGTATACCTCCAAAGGGAGGGGCCCAGTGGGCATTCTTATCAGATGCCCGAACCACCTCAACTGGCTCCTCTCAATGTGAAGGAGTAGCGACTCTACTCTGAGCTCCTCCCGGATGTCCGAACTCCTCACCCTGTCACGAAGAGTGAGTCCCAACACCCTGTGGAGAAAACTCATTTCGGCCGCTTGTATCCACAATCTTATTCTTTCAGTCATCACCCAGAGTTGATGACCATAGGTGAGGGTAGGGACGTAGATCGACCGGTAAATGGAGAGTTTCGCCTTATGGCCAACTGGGACGAGGCCCCGAAGTTGGCCCAGGACCCGCTGGAGGGATTAGATCTCACAGTTGGCCTGGGAACGGCTGGGGATCCCCCAGGTTGAGCTGGAGGAAGTTGCGGGGGACAGGGGCGGCTGGGCCTCTCTGCTCTCCCTGCTGCCACCGCGACCCTTTTAGGACAAGAGGGACAGAAGATGGATAGATGGATGGATGGATGGATGGAAATGTAAGGGTGTGTGTATGTGTGAGCCTGTGTGAGTCTCCTGTGATGGTGTACCCTGTTGCATTCCCTGTATTTCTGTAACAGATTCGGACCACTGCAACCCTGTGCTGGACAAGTAGGTGTTGATAATGGACAGTATCTGAAAGGAGAAGGTCAGGGAGGGGAAGCCAATGGAGTTTAAAAGGGAGAGATGACGAATACTGAGTGTGTGAAAGACAGATTTGCAGAAGAAAAGGGTCTGAAGTGCTGACCCAACCCTTATCTGTAGGACAGTGCTGACAAAGATTATAGTGCCTGCTGAGACATGTCTGTATTTCACAGTCAAAGACACACTCTGTCCAGTCATACTAACAGAATGAAGACGTTATACTATTTATTTCTCAACAGAACCACAATGTGCTAGAAATATAAAATTTAACACGGTGCTGAGAGTTTTTCCACCCCCTAGAACCACGGTTAAGAAGCAGGATAGTTTGTGACATGAGAAGTTGTTTGAAACGAGCCTCCAGGCTACAGCAGCAGCTACATGGTGGCAGGAGTCAAGAACATGATGGAAGATCACAAACGTTCTCTGCTTTGTTAGACACCAACCATCCATGTCTGGTAAAGTAGAAGGTGCTTAAACTCCCTCACACAGACATTTCAAGATTAATAAACCTTCTTAATGAAAACCCAAAACATATTTATTGTCACATACGTGTGAAGTGAAAATAATTTGTATATGTCCTTCAGACTTGTACGTCGTAAGGTGGCAACGGAGACCCTGAAGCTCAAGGCAGATCAACATACAGTGAAACCCTCCTCTTGTGAAAACATCAACAAACAAACAAACAAACACACAGATGCCAAACATGACACATTATAGGAACGTTATCAGGTTTGACATTTTTACACATATAATATTCATCAACTAAAGTGTCCCAAAATGTTTCAGGTCATTTTCTTCTTTCGTGTTATTTTGAAGTCTGAGGTGGAGAATAGGGTCTCTTGAATGTCTGGTCTAGCCAGAAATGCACAAAAAGGGTAGCTGTAAAAAAACACATAATCAAAATTCACATTCAATCACATTCAGAAATAACGTACATGCTGTCCCCTTCACATCTTCTGCAGATGATGTGTATTTATCCCAGCCTTCCTGCCATTTGTGAAAGTCTTCGCCTGTGGTGTGACTCGGTTTGGCTTTCATGTTGTTGTGGAAGCCTGGAATGTCATTAAATATCCTCATTTTCATTTTTAGGAACAGAAAGAATTCAGACAAGGTGAAGTCAGCTGGATGCACATGGTGTGGTATAAGGAGAGTGTTTGTTCCTGCTGCAAACGGTAGGGAAATGGTCAACGATTTCCGCATTACGATGATTGTCCTTCAGACACTGCTGGCTCTATTCAAAAACGTTTGGCAGAAAAATAATTAAAAATGAAATGCAAAAATGTTAATAGTCATATGCCAAAAAAATGAAAAACCATGGCATTTGACAGATTGCCCAGTGATGGACTGGCACACCACCAGGGTATACCTTGGCCTTGCGTGCTGTGCTTCCAGGACAGGCTCTGGACCACCGTGACCCCAACCTGAGCAAGTCATAAATGATACTGAGTAAGTATGGGTATAGTGGGAATTTACCAGAGCATAGTAAAGAAAGTTTATATAGTTTTGTGTAGTCTATACTGTTTTAATGTTTCATTTACTGGTGTGGGGGAGGCAGTGGCGCAATGGGTTTGGGCTGTGCCTGCTCTCTGGTGGGCTGGGGTTTGAGTCCTGCTTGGGGTGCCTTGTGATGGACTGGTGTCCCATCTTGGGTGTGTCCCCTCCCCCTCTGGCCTTACACCCTCTGTTGCCAGGTTAGGCTCCAGTTCACCGCAACCCTGCTTGGGATAAGTGGCTTCAGCCAGTGTGTGTGTGATTTATTGGTTTGTATTTGTTATTTTTTCTGGACATAAACATTGTAGAGCATAAGAAAAAGTGACACATGTTGCTGATGGCAGGAAAAGATTCACTTAAGTCTCTAACGCCAGGGTAATAGGAAAGGAAAAGATCTGTGTGCGAGAGAGTGAGTGTGTGAATAATGCCATTGAGTACATCTCACACGTGACCCGACTCCCATCAGGATTGATACTGCAGCCAAAATGCGGTACTTGAACCGGCCAGAGGTCCACGGCGCCCACGGTGCAGAGTGCATGGAGACTCCGGCACCACCCTCCCCTGCTGCCGGTGTAGCGATAGCCAGGCTGGTAGTTGGATCTGGTGCTGATAGTGCTGACACAGGACACGCGTTACACAGCGGGTTACTCAAGCGCGGGTGCGAAGGAGGTCAGGGCACCGGGCAGCGCGCCAGCTGCAGGGGTTGGATTTCACAGTCCGGAGCCAAACTGAAGAAGCCTGTCTGTGCCTCAAGTCCACTGCAAAAACTAAACCCTTATATTACCTTCTCCTTTTGTGAAACATATATTCACATTTTCTCATTATCTGATGCCTTTACAATCTAGATTTACTAAAACCTGCTCAGTTTAAATCCTGTAAATAAAAATATGCCCATGGATTGGAAAAAAATACGGATGAGCGAGGGATTCCGTTCACTGAAAAGCAATTCTGCTATAAGAGTGGACAGCAGTAGGTATATCTTCAATATGTCTCATATCCTGCGATCTGGGGCAATGCTTCTGACAACATGCAGAGCAGATGAATTTCTGTAAATTACTTGGGATAAAATTTTGTGGTGAATGCCTTTTGAGCTACTTCAGTCAGACCCCAGACAATATAAAGGCTGTGAAATCTCAGGAGCAGCATCATGCTGTTGGACACACAATGTATCTCTTCTGTCAATGTGAAGAAAGACAGTGTGTGAGTGACAGAGAGAGTGTGTTCCGGTGATGTATGGATGAGTGACCCGTATAGTGTATCTAGCAATGTAAGTCACTTTGGTGAATAAGATGTGTGGCCTGATAACGCTACATAGTTCACTGTAAGTCGCTTTGGAGAAAAGTGTCTGATAAATACATTAATGTAAATGTGTGTCTCAAAGGGCTGTGAACATTCCAGTAATCACCATTTGCAGTACAGACTGGCCCAGTGGACCACTGACACCCTTTCACACAGGTGTCATGACACAGGGGGACTTCTCACAAGCAGCAGAAGTGCGTTGTCTGTGTGCTGTATTACTCTTTACTGTAGCCACACTCCATGTTTATGTACGGGACAGCTGGTATTGTAGTGCTTGAAGCTGCTGCCTTTGGACCCAAAGGTTGCAGGTTTGACTTCCGTCTCCAGCTACAGTACCCTCGAGCAAGGTACTTATTCTAAATTGCTCCAGTAAGATGACCAAGCTGCGTAAATGGGTGAATAACTGTAAACCTCTTAATGTTGTACATCACTTTGGAGGAAAGCATCAGATAATTGCATAACTGTCCATGTTGCATAGCGGTCCAAAGCACACTCATAACTTTCTGTCTTGACAGCCACACCTGGGTAAAGGCTCACACCCTGGTGCACCTAGCTTTACTGCACACTGTCTCAGGGGGAGGCTTTCAAGGGTTATTTTCAATCGATCTGTGTTCCTGGATTCAGTTTTTTTGAAATGACTTCTTTGCCTCTTCTTTCCAGACATTTGGTGCTAAGAGGTCAATTATTTTATGCTCAATTATGTTGCTTTTTTGGGGGGACTGGTGGGGCAGTGAGTTTGGCCGGGTCCTGCTCTCCGGTGGGTCTGGGGTTTGAGTCCTACTAGGGGTGCCTTGCGGCAGACTGGTGTCCCGTCCTGGGTGTTTCTCCTCCCCCTCCAGCCTTGTGCCCTGTGTTGCAGGGTTAAGCTCTGGTCACCACAAAGTGTGTGTGTGTGTGTGTGTGTGTGTGTGTGTGTGTGTGTGGGTGTTGCTTTTTTTCAATTTTTATTTTGAGTTCAGCTGTATTTACCTGTCCTCTGGTCAGCGGTTGGACCAACATCACTGCACATTTGCATTATATTTGGGATTCAAAATGACTGGTTCAGCACATATTCCAACTGTTAATTTGTGTTTCTTAGCATTTTTATATGAAGTCACAGTTTTGTGCTTTTTAAGCTAAATATCTGTGGATTTCAGTTGACTATGTCTTTTACAGGGGTGCGGTGGCGCAGTGGGTTGGACCACAGTCCTGCTGTCCGGTGGGTCTGGGGTTCAAGTCCCGCTTGGGGTGCCTTGCGACGGGCTGGCGTCCCGTCCTGGGTGTGTTCCCTCCCCCTCTGGCCTTACGCCCCTGTGTTCCCGGGTAGGCTCCGGTTCCCCGTGACCCCGTATGGGACAAGCGGTTCTGAAAATGTGTGTGTGTGTGTGTGTGTGTGTGTGTGTGTGTGTGTGTGTGTATGTCTTTTACAAGGTGCCCTCAATGTTAACCCTGCTTTACCACTAACCTATCATTTACCACTTTATTGATTTTACCAGGTACTATTTTGCCACTGGGACATTCTGTACTTACACACACACACACACACACACACACACATCATCTGAAACTGCTTGTCCCATATGGGGTCGCGGGGGAGCCGGAACCTAACCTGGTAACACAGGGCATAAGGCTGAAAGGGGAGGGGACACACCTAGGATGGGACGCCAGTCCATCGCCAGGCACTCCAAGCGGGACTTGAACCCCAGACCCACCAGAGAACAGGACCCGCTCAAACCCACCATGCTCCCCCTTCTCCCTAAATATCCATACTGTAATGTTTTATACAGTGTTTTAAGCAATAAATCCCAGCTGATCTCTGTGAAAAGGTAGAAATAAACACATGTGAAAGTGAAATCTGCAGATACAGCAGAATGGATATGGAGTAAAATGTGCAAATAATTTAGTCAAATAATTATGCTTTGTGTCTGAATTTTGTTACCATGTGTTAAAGGTGCAACTGTAGCCAGCAGTGGTCAGTGTCAAAGACTGACAGATGTTCACCCTGGAGGCGAAAGCTATTGCACTTGAAATTCGGGTGCATGTTCATGGATGAGTATGACTTTTCACTGAGTGCCCTGATGTGGAAGATCTTTCACCATAAGTCTTAGCTCACCTGAACAAATATCAGATCCGGAAAAAATAGATAAATCAATAATGACCATTTACTCAGTGCATTTGTAACTTTTGCCATTTCTGAAGAACATCTTTTTGTACTGTTTTTGCTTCATTAACTTTACAAAGCACTATACCAACCAACACCTACAACTACCCATCCCAAGCATGATCACAGTGAGCCAGAACCAATCCCAGCAACACAGGACACAAGGCCAAAGGGGGAGGGGACACACCCTGAACAGGACACCAGTCTGCTTCAAAGCACCCCAAGCAGGGTTCAAACCCTAGACCCACCACACAGTGGGCACAGGCCAAAACTGCTGTGCCACCACACTGTCTTACAACGCTGTTTTAATAAACAGCCAAGGGAGGAATATTGTTTCGGCAAAGGCAGCTACAAGTATACACCTTTCTCTTTCAGCAAATCTTGCCACAATATGCTTCTGATTTCATTATTGGTCCAGAACTGTAGTGCAGCTCGTCTACAGCAGCTCATCTCAGAGGCCATGGTTTCCTTAGCAGTGCAATAGTGTCTCCTACTGGAGTGCAGTGAGAGTAAACAGCAGTGACCCGAGAGAAGTGAGAGCAAAGAGCAGTGACCCAAGATCAGTTCTCAACAATTAGCAACTGAAAACATCCACCACACTAAAAGTGGCTGCATATAATCTCATGTTGATTATGTCGTCTAAATTACTGTAGCGGGAGATGCAGAGGATACGCATGTAATGTTACATGGTAAATCTGTAGGTAAAACTTCTCTAGGCAAGCAGTAATTGTTGCTGATGGTTATGGATCACTGTTACTGATGTAAAGACATTAGTCAGCAGTTTTTTTTTCCTTTATTAGTTATTGCTTACAGGCAGGCAAACAAGTCGTATGTTCTTTACAACATAGTGTGTGTTGAAACCTGGAGCTTAGTTGGCAGCGAGGACCTGGTCCACCCAGGAGCGCAGGGCGGTGACACGCGAGTACACGGCGGGTATGTTGGTGGCACAGCGGTTGTTGCCCCAGGACACGATGCCCACCAGGTTCCAGACTCCGTTCCTCTCACACACCAGCGGGCCGCCGGAGTCGCCCTGCGTCGGACAGAGATGCAGAGCCATTGTGAACATGGCACTGTCACATTAGAGCTGTCCAGTGAGAGGCTGGTGCTGGGGACCGGGGGTGGATAGCATGAGCCTGGTGTAAGTGGTAAGCGCCGGGCACGCAGCAGTACACTCACCATGCAGGAGGAAGCGCCGTCGGCACCTGCGCAGATCATGACATCGGAGATCATGCTGCCCCAGTGGTCCATGCACTGGTCCTTGGAGACCACTGGCAAGGCGGCCTGCTGCAGTTGGTTGGGTGTGAACAGGGCTGAGGAGCACAAGAACACCATTTTCACTTGTTTCTCAACACCTTTTCACTTCTCACCTATTTAGAGAGCTCATTGCTGATAAAAGATCACTTTCTCACTTATATGTGCTAAGTTAGTTCTTTTTACAGGTCACTTTCTGCAGTCCTGCACCTTTCTGCCCCGTGACGGACACACCCAACTCACCATTGTAGCGGGTCAGGCCCCAGCCCGTGGTCACGCAGCGAGTTCCGGGTTCATATACATCCGAGGAGCCAGCCAGGCACACGGGGGATGAGTTGCGGTTGAGGGTCACTGGGGAAGCCAGCTTGATGAGGGCAATGTCATTGTTGATGGTACTTGGGTCCCACTCGGGGTGGGTAAAAACCTGGAACACAGTGCGCACATTGTGTGGTCGACAACAGGTCCTCATTTGGATCCTTGGCAGGCTCCTTGTGCTCATTACTAGGAGTTCAGCGCTTCCTCTCCTACCCACCAATGTTTTTATTAATAAATCAAAACTGATCTGCTGAAGTTTCTTGACCGACTCATCACATCACTAATGGCTGCAAGCAACACGTCCCTTAAGGCTTCGGCCAATAAACAAGCGACCTGATGCCGACTGGGTTCACTTGTGCTACCAGTGAACGGAAGGAATGCTGACAGAGACCAGGATGGCCAAGCGCTGTACCTTCTCCACCCTCATGGTCTGGATTTCTTCACCAGGCTTCTCCTTGTCGTGCTCCCCCACGATGACACGATGGCTGGTACTGAACAGCACACATCAAATTCCGTCACTTTCATTGTTGTAGGGCAGAATAGAAACAGCGTCCATAATAACAGTTACTGGTATCAGGTTTCTCAAAAACGGAACTGAATCGAAGGAACATTTGCGAGATTATTATTACTATCATTCAGCTGGCACTGTGTGGTAAAAGAAAGAGATAAAGTAATGTATGCTAAACATAGTATTATTCGTATGTTAGTTTTTCTACCAATATAATAATAATATTCTTGTAAGCTACTTACAGTTCATTATTTTTATTATTTTACAGTTGATTATATAGTATTTTATTCACCTGGGTAGTCTTCACTGTATTCAATTCAGGGTAAGTACTTTTTTCAAGGATACGACAGCGGCAGTGGGAACTGAACCGGGGTCTTTCTGAGATGAGTATGTAAGTATGACACGGAAGCCCATGGTACATTTTTGCGGTAAAGATGCAAGCGTCAGATGAACTGCTGAAACTCTTAAGCTCCACATAAATGACAGTCTTTCTGGAATTTATTAATAAGCAGCTTGCCGTTTCCATTTCGTACTGAACCGCAGGCAGATGCGGACACTCACTGGACATTGCAGTGAGCGGCAGTGACGGCCCAGTTCTCGTTGATGAGAGAAGCTCCACAGAAGTGGAAGCCTGTGAAGTCCTGCAAGACAAGGGCTCATGAGATGTCCAGCTTCCCAGGAAATCAGAGTATGAGCATGAGCTTGAGCACGGACACACGCGGTCACACTTGAGAAAGAGCATGCTTTCATCTCCTCTCTACATGCCCATCTGTTGTCTTGGAAGGCAGACGAGAGCTTTTGGAGGAGATGGAGACACCAGCACTGTACCTGCAGAGACAGCTGCCAGGGCCACGAGTGGGGCACGGCTTCCTCTCCATTCACTATGCGGGCATAGCCTGTGATCACTGGCTTGATGGCTGGAACTCCACAGCCTGCGCAAAGATGTAGCATGAGAGGACCCATGGCTGTACCATGTACAGGTACACACTGAAACATACCTGTGTTCTGCATCTATACACAGCAGCAAGTTTGTCCTTCAAGTTCTAATATTTTCCTCTCACATTTCAGAAATTCACAGATTCATCACATAATTGTACCCACTAATATGTTTGGGTGCTTAATCATTGCTCGTCTTAACACGCAGTATAATATTTAACATACGTATATGAACCTGGTTAAATTAAACAGTGTAAATTACCAGTCTTACTAGTGATCAATAATTCTGAAGTTTGAATAAAGCTTTTGTATTAAAGTTCATATATCCAAACACAGCTCATTTAGTTCTTGAGCCTGAAATAAAATCAAAGAGAAGTATTTACCATAAGCGGTGGCAAGGAAGGTAAAGCACAAGACGTACAGGAAAGCCATCGCAGCGTTCACCTGACTTCACGGACGTTCACGAACCATATATATATAATGGCCAGAAACCTGTAACCTGACAAGGCTTGTTTGTTTTTCCACTGTTGGTGAAACAGCCCGCTGGGAAAAAATCGTGCAGAATGTTATACGAATCATTTTTGAGGCCACTGCGCAATTTTTGATGTAGAAATGGGTGACCTTCAGTGTCGATAGAGAGAACGCCGACGGCAGCCTTGCTCTTCTCAGCCTTGGTGACGCATCACAGAAATTCCAGTTCATGATAAGTGACTGGTGCTGGCCAGGTGTTGAGCCTTGTGATAAATCCCACCTGTTCTGTTTTTCTCAATTCTCATTTAGTGACAAAAACGTGTACATATCATACATTGTCATGGCTGGTTCTGGAAGGAAGTGGCAGACCCAAGTGCGGGATGGAATCCGTTCTTTATTCAGAGAAATCTAAGAAACTTTGTCACAGGACAGGCAAGAGGTCTTCGAGGTGCGAATGTCGTTACAGGGACAATCCAAAAGGCAGGGTCGGTACACAGGGAAGAGGTTGACGATCATAAGGAGGTATGAGTACTAAGGACTAGGGTTACGGGACAGGGAAAGGACTCGGATCAAGGAGGAGTAGAGTATCGATAAAGAGGTCTACAAGGCCGAACAAGGTTCCGCGTCAGCTCTTGGTCTGATGGTGCCTTTTACGCATCAGTCTGTGCCGCGCCCCAGGTGTTCTGCATTGGCTCGGTGGCGTGGGTGTGGCATACATAGTTAAATGTAGTTTCATAGCACAATATAAATCCTGTGTGCACTTGTTTGTGAGCATAAAATAATTGCACCGACTGGAAAAAAATTTTCATCATTTTTTATTAATTAATTTTTTGAATGATTAAAATATTTATGGGTGCATAATATTTGAACAACAAGACATTTACAATAATTCACTCAGCAAACACTTTCTCCAAAGCGACTTCGAATGAACTGTATGTAGAGTAGACTGGACAGCAGTAGGTATATCTTCAATATGTCTCATATCCTGTGATCTGGGGCAATGCTTCTGACAACATGCGGAGCAGATGAATTTCTGTAAATTACTTGGGATAAAATTTTGTGGTGAATGCCTTTTGAGCTACTTCAGTCAGACCCCAGACAAAATAAAGGCCCTGAAATCTCAGGAGCGGCATCATGCTGTTGGACACACAATGTATCTCTTCTGTCAATGTGAAGAAAGACAGTGTGTGAGTGACAGAGAGAGTGTGTTCCGATGATGTATGGATGAGTGACCCGTATAGTGTATCTAGCAATGTAAGTCACTTTGGTGAATAAGATGTGTGGCCTGATAACGCTACATAGTTCACTGTAAGTCACTTTGGAGAAAAGTGTCTGATAAATATACACACACACACACATTTTCAGAACCGCTTGTCCCTCACAGGGTCACGGGAAACCGGAGCCTACCCGGCAACACAGGGCGTAAGGCCAGAAGGGGAAGGGGACACACCCAGGACGGGACGCCAGTCCGTCGCAAGGCACCCCAAGCGGGACTCGAACCCCAGACCCACCGGAGAGCAGGACTGCGGTCCAACCCACTGCGCCACCACACCACCACACCCCTGTCTCATAAATACATTAATGTAAATGTGTGTCTCAAAGGGCTGTGAACATTCCAGTAATCACCATTTGCAGTACAGACTGGCCCAGTGGACCACTGACACCCTTTCACATAGGTGTCATGACACAGGGGGACTTCTCACAAGCAGCAGAAGTGCGTTGTCTGTGTGCTGTATTACTCTTTACTGTAGCCACACTCCATGTTTATGTACGGGACAGCTGGTACTGTAGTGCTTGAAGCTGCTGCCTTTGGACCCAAAGGTTGCAGGTTTGACTTCCGTCTCCAGCTACAGTACCCTCGAGCAAGGTACTTATTCCAAATTGCTCCAGTAAAATTACCAAGCTGTGTAAATGGGTGAATAACTGTAAACCTCTTAATGTTGTACATCACTTTGGAGGAAAGCATCAGATAATTGCATAACTGTCCATGTTGCATAGCGGTCCAAAGCACACCCATAACTTTCTGTCTTGACAGCCACACCTGGGTAAAGGCTCACACCCTGGTGCACCTAGCTTTACTGCACGCTGTCTCAGGGGTGTAGTGTTCCTGGGGCTTCAAGATGCTTCATATGTAAGCTCAGACACAGACATTTCTTTAACACTGCTTTGTTGTGCGGGTGCTGGCATGTTAGTTTTCTTTTTTATGCCAGAACGAGGCAATATAAAAAAAGAACCTCCCACCACATCCCTCTCATTATACAACGAAAATAAATATCACATTAAACAAGGTTACTTACAAACTTTGAACAGATCTTTCAGTTGAAATATACAACTGCAAGGTCCATTAATAATATCCCTCAACATAACGATGCTTACACAAAAAGTATGTACAAACTTACTCTTCCCCAAGTTACACTGCAAAATGAAAAGCATGAAAATGAACTAATACACATGACATAAGACAGCAAGAGTTCATGCCCTTTTATGTCTTCACATTGGAACAGAAATATTCTAAGAAATTGTCAGTGAAGTTACCTAGGGGCAGACTGCCTTACTCGTGTTTGTCACGTCCCCCGCAGCCGGCACATCGGCGACACCTGCCGTTTCCTAATGGGAACGGCAATAAAGAGGGAAGCCGAGGAAGCTCAGACGCGCAACCTTGTTTTGCCTCCTTGTTTCCCTGCGAGCCGTGTTTCAGAGAACCTACTCCAACATCGACCCTTTGCCTGTGTATTCCCGACCACGTTCTTTGCCTAGCCCTTTGTACTACGTTTGCTGATTGCCTGACCCACGCCTGACCCACGCCTGCCCCTCGACTTTGTTTTTTGGATTCTGATTCGGCTTCATTAAACATCGGTATACGAGAACTCTGCATTTGAGTCCGTCCTTGCTACGCGCAACCATGACAGTGTTGAGATGTGTTCTTTTCCATTGATATCTTGCTGGTTTCTTAACGGTACGGCCAGATTGTGTACGGATAACATCAGGGTGATTTCTGACCTCGGTTTTGGTAACCAGGCACCCTTGCATGGTATCATCAGTGATCTGGAGTGCGTCACTTTGTGATGTGGTTGAACTTGGTGATGGATGCGCTTCTCTGAAGTGTCTCCTGTTTCTCCTTACAATAGTGGCGCTGGAAGTCTCAACAACATATGAGCTTGGTTCTGGGAATTGAGTTGTGACTTTTCCAGAAGTCCGGGTTTTTGTAGAATTGTCCAGGACCCTCACTTCTAGGCCTTGGTACAGTGGTGGAAGTGAATCTTTCCTGGCATGGGCATCATACTGGTGCTTCATCGTCTCATTTCTTTGCGTGAGTCTGTGTTTGACATTGTCATCCACGTCCCCTTTTTCTTGATGGCGGAAGGGTAGCAATAGTTCTGCCAAACAACATTTCAGCAGGGGACGGGAGTTTGTTGTCAACTGGAGTGACACGAATGTTGAGAAGAGCCTGTGATATGTTTTCTCGGGCTTTTATGCACCTTTTGGTGCGTGATTTCACAGTTCGGACTTGGGGCTCAATAAAACCATTGGATTGGGGATAATGGGGCGACAATGTTGTGTGTGTTATACACCATTCTTTGCAGAAGTTAGTGAATTTTGTTGCTGAGTATTGTGGGCCGTTGTCAGATCTTATTCGGTCAGGCCTCCCGAGCATGCCACACAACTCTTTGAAAATGTTCGTGGCAGACTTTGATGTCACTGGACTTTGTAGTTCCTCTACGAATGGATACTTTGAGTAATAATTCGCAATGATGATGAACTGCCTTCCTTTAATCTCAAAAACGTCCATCCTAATCGTCTGCCATGCCTTCACGGCATCTCATTCTCAATCATTGGCTCTTTCTTGTTTTGGTCTTGGCCCTCTTGACAGAATCGACATGCCTTTGCAGTCCTCTTGATATCCTTGCTCATGTTCGGCCAGTAGACAGAATCCCTCGCAAGCAGTCTTGTCTTCTCAATGCCAAGATGGCTCCTGTGAAGCTGTGTAAGGATGTCATGCCTCATTCTTTCTATAATGATGACTTGCTTTCCTTTAAAGAGAATGCTATTATCGATGCCGATTGTGTCTCGATATGGCCAAAATATTCTCAGATCAATGGGTAGCTCTGTGAGTTTCTCAGGCCATCCCTGAGATGTTTAGTAAGCACCTGTGCATTGAGGACGGGGCACTGTCGAGTCTCAACCTTCAACTTGTTTTGTTTCTCGAGGCTGAAGTTTATGAGGTCAAAGGTGATTGCGTGGATGGTTGGTTCCATCTCCACAGCAGTGTTGTCCTCTAGGTTTGGCAGTCGTGATAGCGTGTCAGTCAGAACCGTCTGATGCCCTGGCTTATATGTGACGGTGAAGTCATATCCTTGGATTCAGAGGAGCATGCGCTGCAGGCTTGGCCGGGCTGTTATTATTGGTTTCTTGCAGATCATCTCCAAGGGCTTATGATCTGTGTTGATGCAGAAATGCCGGCCATATAGGTAAGTATGGAACCTCTCTATTCCATGCACAAGCGTACGCATTTCCCGTTCAATGTTGCTATAATTTGCTCGAGTAGGAGTTAGTCTTTGACGCGAATGCCACTGGGCGCCCGTTTTGTAAGAGTGCCACACCCAGTCCTTTCAGCGAGATGTCAACTTCAAGTGTTACTGAAGTCATGGTGTCAAAGTATGCCATACTGGAATGCTCTGATATTGCATCTTTGAGCATATCAAAGGCTCATTGGTGATCTTCTGACCAGTCAGATGGGGTTTCCTTTTTCAGTAACTGACACAGGCTTGCAGATTTCTGGCTCAAGTTTGGTATGAAGGAGCCCATGTATGTTAGTAGTTCTAGAAAGCGTTGGAGATCTTCCTTGTCCTGTGGGCTAGGCATGTTTTTTATATCTTTTACCTTGTCTGGGTCTGGTGAGATTCCATTTTCGCTGTAATCATTCCCGAAGAATGCAATTCATCTCTGCTTTTTGAAGCATTTGTCTGAATTGAACACCACCCCTGTCTCCTTCACCCTTTCAAGGAGTGACAATAGGTGTTTGTCATGCTCTTCTTCTGTCTTGCCAAATACTCAAATGTCATCTGCAGTTCTAACACACCCTTCGAGGCCTTCCAAGGTTTTGTCCATGCGCTGCTGGAATATGTCTTGGCTTATGTTGAGACCAAAAGGCAGCCGTGTGAAGCAATAACGCCCTAGGGGTGTGTGGAATTTAGTAAGCACCTGTGATTGTTCATCAAGTTGTACGCTCCAGTACCCAGCTTTAGCATCGAGCTTGCTGAACCACCTTTCCCATGGAATTCTGGATTTATCTCTTCTAATGTAAAGGTTTTGTGGGGACACCTCTTGATCACTTCGTTAATTCTCTTAGTGTCCAGACACAAATGGAGTGACTCGTCTTTCTTGAGGCTGCATACCATACTGGAACACCAGTCTGTGTGTTCTCTCACTTTCTTGATGACCCCAAGTTTCTCCATGCGACAGAGCTCATCCCTGATTTTTGATTTAGGGTTGATGTTGATTTTTCTTGGGCGATCAACATGTGGCTCTGCGTCATCCTTCAAGATGATTCATGCTAGGCCTTCAAATTTACCAATCGTGTCAAACTGCGTTAGATATAATTTTACTAGATCCTCTGTAGTGCTCACCTCGATTGGAACCTTTTCTATGGCTTCGAGATGGCAATTGAAAGTAAGCAAATTCAGGGCAGTGCACATTGGTAACCCAAGTAACACTGGGCCATTAGCATCTACGACATGGAATTCTGTACTCACCCACTCGGACGTGTCGTACTTGCATTGCATGACACTATCATTGCTTGACCTCACTGCATCGACTTTCTTTGCATCCTTTTTCTTCCTGCCATCTCTCTTCTCAGGCCTGTTTCGTCTCTCATTACATTCTCTACCTTTTTCAGATTGACACATCTTCTTCCAATGTCTCTTCTTCCCACAACCCTTGCAAACATCCTTATACGCTGGGCATGAGCGAGGTTTGTGGTATAATCCACATCGGCCGCATGGCTTTTTCATTCCGATGTGATCCATTTTCTTATCCGGTAGAATCTGTAACTGGCGGGCGCCGATGAGCGCAGCTTCATGCTTTCTGCCTTCCATGAGCATGTCCTGAAGTGTTAAGCCTTTTTCTTTTCCCAACAGCTCTCTGCGGAAGTCATCCATGAGGGTGCTCATTATGACAAGCTCCACGATTCTCTCCTGCATTTCATCCTTGGAGAATTCACACAACTGTGCTTGTGCTCTTAGCCACGCTGCATATCATATTGGAGCAGTCAATAAAATGGAACTCACCACTCTACATAAACTTCATTGACTGTGAGAAAGCCTTTGACAATGTAGACAGAGACACCCTGGGGAAGCTGATGAGACATTACGGAATACCAGAGAAGTTTACCAATATCATCAGGAACTCCTACGATGGGATGACCTGCAGGGTGGTGCATGTTCAGGAGCTCACTAGCGCTTTCCAGGTGCGAACAGGAGTTAGACAAGGATGCCTCCTGTCACCATTTTTGTTCCTGCTTGTGATCGACTGGGTGATAAAGACCTCCACAGCCGAGAAGCGACTTGGGATCCAATGGACACCTTGGGGACAGTTGGATGACTTGGATTTTGCAGATGACCTTGCCCTTCTCTCACACACCCACCAACAAATACAGGAGAAGACCAGCATTGTGGCAGAGAACTCAGCATGAGTGGGTCTCATCATCCGCAGAGGGAAGAGCAAGATACTGAGGGTCAATGCAGGCAAGGACTCTTTAATCACACTTGAAGGTGAAGCGTTAAAAGAGGTGGACAGCTTCTTCTACCTAGGCACCATAATCGACAAGCAGGGTGGGACAGACGTCGACATCAGAGTCAGAATAGGCAAGGCAAGGGCAGCTTTCCTGCAACTGAAGAACATGTGGGGGTCCAGAGTTCCGACAGTCAAGACCAAGACCCGAATTTTCAACTCATCAACAGACATTCATCAACAACTGTTTGCGACACATTCTCAGGATCCACTGGCCCGTGATCATCAGCAACCAAGAGCTATGGCAGAGATCAGGACAACAACCAGTAGAAGATGATATCCTGCAAAGACGCTAGCGATGGATCTGCCATACCCTGTGAAAGTCAGCTTCAAACACTACAAGAAGAGCCCTCACGTGGAACCCCCAAGGCAAGAGGAAGTGAGGCCGGCCAAAAAACACATGGCGACACCACCTGGATGCAGAAGCCAAGAGGATGGGCCACACCTGGGGAAAACTGGAAAAACTGGCCCAGGACAGAGATGCCTGGAGAGCCCTTGTTGACGGCCTATGCCCCAAGAGGGGTAGTAGGCATAAGTAAGTAAGTACGTAGTATTTGTGCTCGGGCTCTAGTGACGAATTCATCAAGGGTTTCATTTTCCAGCTGTCGATACTGCATTAAGCTTAATTTGTGAATCCTGAAGTTCACAGCAACCTTTAATTGTTTTTCAAATAACTCCCATAATTTTTCGGGATGTTTCTGCTCATCGTCGGTCAAGCCGTACGCGTTCAGTCTCCGTAGTCCTTCATCACTGACCCCTATTTTAATCTTCCTTGCTACATCGGGACCGTTCGCAACGCCATTATCCTCACACACCAGTCGCATTTTCTGTTTGAATAACTTAAATGCTTCTGCAAGATCAGCAGCATCCCACTGCATAACTGGATATCTCAACGTCATTTGCACGGGTGATTATTGCTAAGCAGCAACTGTATTATTAAGCGATTTAGGCTTGAATGCGCCTACAGCGGTGGTGCACTTGCTGCCACGTGGTGAATTTCAATATAGGAAAAAAAAATGCCGTACTCACAGCCTACAGCTGGTACTTCCGCTGGGGCTGTATGTTCGGTGGTCCTTTCTATCACCACTGCCACCATGTAGTGTTCTTGGGGCTTCAAGACGCTTCATATTTAAGTTCCGACACAGACATTTCTTTAACACTGCTTTACTGTGCGGGTGCCGCCATGTTAGTTTTCTTTATTATACCAGAACGAGGCAATATAAAAGAAGGCTTTTAAGAGTTACTTTCAATCGATCTGTGTTCCTGAATTCAGTTTTTATGAGCATATGAAATGACTTCTTTGCCTCTTCTTTCCAGACATTTGGTGCTAAGAGGTCAGTTATTTTTTGCTCAATTATGTTGCTTTTTTTCAATTTTTATTTTGAGTTCAGCTGTATTCACCTTTCCTCTGGTCAGCAGTTGGACCAGTATCACCGCAAGAGACATTTACATTATATTTGGGATTTCAAATGACTGGTTCAGCACATATTCCAACTGTTAATTTGTGTTTGTTAGCATTTTTATATGAAGTTACAGTTTTGTGCTTTTTAAGCTAAATATGTACTGAATTCGGGGGGGTGCGGTGGCGCAGTGGGTTGGACCACAGTCCTGCTGGCCGGTGGGTCTGGGGTTCGAGTCCCGCTTGGGGTACCTTGCGACGGACTGGCGTCCTGTCCTGGGTGTGTCCCCTCCCCCTCCGGCCTTACGCCCTGTGTTGCCGGGTAGGCTCCGGTTCCCCGTGACCCCATATGGGACACACGGCTCTGAAGGTGTGTGTGTGTGTGTGTGTGTGTGTGTACTGAATTCAGTTGATTATGTCTTTTACAAGGTGCCCTCGATGTTAACCCTGCTTTACCACTAACCAATCATTTACCACTTCATTGCTTTTACCAGGTAATATTTTGCTACTGGGACATTCTGTACTTAGTCTTGATTTAATTGCCACCGGTTTGGTCTATTGCTTCGGTGTCACGCCCCCATTGGCAGGTCTAGCAGTGACACCTGGTGCCACTTGGGCTACTTGCCAATAAAAGGCTGCCCCGGAAGCTCTCCTATTGCGGAACCTCTGCAAGGAGCAACCGCTGTTCTCCATCAAGAGTGCTTTCCCTTGCCTTTGTGATTATCTTTGGATCTCCTGACCTGTGCCTGTTTCCCGACTATGAGTTTGTGTTTTCCCCAGCATGATGTTCGCCCATCGCTCGACCTTTGCCTGTCCCCTGACTATGCTTCCGCCTGATCCCGGATACATTAAAACCCGGAACTTGAACTCTGCGCTTGTGTCCGATCCGTCCTTGCATACACGCCAACATAACAGAAGGTTCTGCCTCGCACACTGACGCAGTGGAGCTCGCCCAGTTCTGTAATGCGCTCGCCTCACAGGGAGCACTGCTTGGATTGCACAAACAAGCCCTCAAGCAACTAGAGGATACGCTTGACGGGTTGATTCACGCACTCCGTGATGGAGGAGTCCTCCAGATGATGGAGGTGAGCGAGTCGTCCACCTCTCCGGAGGAAAATGTCGCCACCGCACCTCCGAGCACCTCGCCTCCCACAACCCATGTCGCCATGTCAGAAAGGTATGACGGGACACCAGAACAATGTCAGGGTTTCCTGATGCAGTGCGAACTGATGTTTGAAAGCTTGCCCCATGTGTACCGGTCTGACAAGGCTAAGATAGCATTGCTGGTGTCACTGCTCACCGGTCCAGCACGTACATGGGCTACGGCGGGGTGGCACACACAGCAAAGAACCACCTATGCCCCTTTCCGCTGGAAATTTGTGGCAGTGTTCGACACTCCCCTCGCCAGCTGTGCCTCCAATGACCATCTTCTGCATGCAAAACAGGGGAATCGATCTGTGGCTGCCTTTGCCTTGGAGTTCTGGACCCTGGCTGAACAAGCAACTGGAACCCCTCAGCTCTCCTCGCCTGCTTCAGGAATGGCCTCCAACCCCGGATCCAGGCCAAATTAACGTACTGTGGGGAGAAGTGGACCCTGGACCATCTCATTGAGACAGCAATCGCCATCAATAACTTCAGCCAGGAACTGCCTCCATGCCGTCGGGCCATTTTCCCACTCTGGGCTCCACAGGGTACTGAGTCAGAACCGATGCAGCTGAGGCAGGGCAGGATGGATCCTGAGGAGGGGAGGTGTAGGCTCCAGAACCATCTGTGCCTCTATTGCAGTGTATCCGGTCACGTCCATTCTGTCTGCCTAGTGCGCCCACAACGAGGAACCTATGGGGACCCGCAGGTAAGCCACGAGGGCTGTCCTTGGCAAATGACTGTTCCTATTTGCATAACCTGGGAGGGGGGTCAAGTGCACACTCACACACTAGTGGACTCAGGGGCTGTTGGTTGTTTTATGGATTTGAATTTCGCACAGACGAACCGTGTTCTGGACCATGACTGTGACTTCCAGCTACAGATCAGGGCCTTGGATGGTCAACCGATAGGGACCGGGGTGGTGGACACTTGCACAGTGCCCCTACGGGTCACAATCGGGACACGTCACCATGAGGACCTGTTTTTTAATTTAATCCGAGTGCCAGACACCCCGTGATTCTCGGTTTCTCCTGGCTGATTCGTCATGACCCGATGTTCCGTTGGAGCACAGGAGAACTGATCTCTTGGGGGGTTGGCTGTCAGCGGTCTTGCCTGCAACTCCCATCCCGGGCTACATTGGCCGAAGGGGTCGTGGAATCGTCCCTGGTAGAGGTCCCACGGGAATATCGAGATCTCCAGGAGGTCTTCAGTAAGGTACGAGCCGCCGTGCTACCACATCATAGGCCGTGGGACTGCGCTATAGATCTGTTGCCAGGTACGGCCCCTCCTAGAGGCCGTATATACCCCTTGTCCCTACCTGAACAGCAAGCTATGCAGGCGTATATCTAAGAGGCCCTGGCTGCGGGCATCATCAGGCCCTCCACCTCACCTGTTTCTGCCGGGATTTTCTTTGTGGTGAAAAAAGATGGAGGTCTCCATCCCTGTATTGATTATCGTGGTTTAAATGCTATCACCATCCGTTATCCTCACCCATTACCCCTGATCACAGCAGCTTTGGAAAAGGTCCATGGAGCCACCATCTTTACCAAATTGGATCTCAGAAGTGCTTACAACCTCATTCGCATACGTGAGGGAGATGACTGGAAGACAGCATTCAGCACCTCCCTGGGACACTATGAGTACCTTGTGATGCCTTTTGGTCTATCAAATGCTCCCTCAGTGTTCCAGGCGTTCATGAATCATGTACTGGGAGACTTCATCAACTGCTTTGTGTTGGTTTATCTTGATGACATCTTGATCTTTTCTCGCAGTTGAGAAGACCATATCGTGCAGGTGCAAGCGGTGCTACTTCGACTCCTGAGTCACAGGTTGTATGTGAAGGGTGAGAAATGCCAGTTTCACCAGAACCACATATACTTCCTGGGATACATTCTGAGCCCTGATAGGGTGTCTATGGACCCCCAGAAGGTCAGTGCAGTAACCAACTGGTCTAGACCCACTATGATGAAAGCCCTCTAACGGTTTTTAGGTTTTGAGAATTTCTACAGAGGTTTCATTCGAGATTCGCCTCACAGCTCTGACAGCCTCCAAGGGACCCCGATTACCCTGGAGAGACCCCACCAAAAAGGCCTTCCAGGGCCTGAAGGACCACTTCACCTCAGTTCCAGTACTCAAACATCACAACCCAACGTTGCCTTTGGTGGTTGAGGTGGACGCATCACAGGTAGGATGTGCCTAGTCCCAAAGACAAGGAACTCCGCCTAAACACTTTCCATGTGCCTACTTCTCGTGCAACCTGTTACCAGCCAAGTGCAACTATGACAATGGGAACCGAGAGCTGTCGGCCATAAAACTCGCGTTAGAGGAGTGGCGGCATTGGTTAGAGGGTGCAGTGCACCCATTTTTGGTGCTCACCGATCATCGCAACCTGGAGTATATGGAGAAGGCCCATCGGCTGAATTCCTGTCAAGCTTGGTGGGCTTTGTTTTTCACCCAGTTTCATTTCACAGTTACGTGCAGACCAGGCTCTACGAATACCAAGGCTGATGCCCTATCCTGGATCCATGACCTGGAGCCTCCCCAGGGCCTACCAGAAGGCATTCTACCTGATGGGAGTATAGTAGCTCCGGTCCATTGGGAGTTCTTTCAGGATTTACAGACGGCTCAAGCATTGGAAACTCCTCCGGGCAAGCCTGCCGGAAAGGAGTACGTGCCCCCCAGCCTACGGCCTGTGCTGTTACAGTGGGCTCACGACTCCCCTGAATCAGGGCATCCCAGCGTCCGGAAGACCCTAGCCCTCCTACGAGGGTGGTTCTGGTGGCCCTCCTTACCAGGGGATGTTCAAGACTATGTGGAAGCCTGTACTGTCTGTTCCCAAGCCCGGATCCCCACTCTGAGACCTGCAGGGCTAGTGGAGCCCCTACCCGCACCTTCCTGTCCCTGGACCCATATTGCCATCGACTTCCTGGTGGACCTTCCAGTATCTGAGGGTAAGACTGTGGTTCTGTCCATTGTATACAGATTCTCTAAGGCCTGTTATTTAATTCCTCTACCCAAGCTCCCATCTGACTTGGAGACTGCCGAGGTGTTGTTCCATCAGGTATTCAAACTGTTCGGATTGCTAGAGGATATCATCTCAGATCAAGGCCCCCAGTTCACCTCGAGAGTATGGAAGGCCTTCTGGAATCGGTTGGGCGTTCAGGTAAGCCTGACCTCAGGATACCTTCCCTAAGCTAATGGTCAGGTGGAGTGGCTCCAACAAGATGTTGCCTGGGATCTAAGGTCTTGATGCGCTAAGCGGCAACACCAGTGGGTCTGGTTCCTACCCTGGGTGGAATATGCCCACAATACCATGCCGCACTCGGCCGTTGGACTGTCCCCTTTTCAATGTGTTTTGGGATACCAACCAGCCCTGCTCCCATGGCAGACCCCCTCTAGCCAGGTTCCGGCCGTGGAGGACTGGCACCGTGACAGCGGTGAGGTCTGGCAGACCGTTCAGGACCATCTGCGAAACACTGCCAAGCGCTACAAGCGGCAGGCTGATCAACAGCGCCAAACCCAGTCCTTCTTGCCGGGTCAAAGGGTATGGCTCTTAATGCGGACTCTCCGATTGAGACTCCCCTTCAAGAAGTTGAGCCCGCGCTACATCGGCCCTTTCACGGTACTGCGAAGAGTTACCCCAGTGACTTATAAATTGCAGTTGCCTCCGGATATGTGGGTGCATCCAACATTTCACGTTTCCATGCTGAAACCCTATGCTACCTCCCTTCACCAGCCTGCTGTCACGACAGACCCGTCGCCTCCAATACTAGTCAACGGGGACCCAACATATGCGGTCCGAAGCCTGCTCGATTCTCGCTGGTGGAAGGGGCAACTGCAGTATCTGGTGAATTGGGAGGGATACAGTCTGGAGGAACGATCTTGCGTAGGTGCTCGTGACATCCTTGATCCTGATCTCATTGTTGCCTTTCACAGGCACCATCCGGAGTGGCTGGCCCCTCGTCTTCAGGGGCGTCCGCCTCTGTGTCAGGCATGTGGTGCCACCCATGGGGGGGGTCCTGTCATGCCCCCATTGGCGGGTCCAGCAGCAACACCTGGTGCCACTTAGGCTACTTGCCAATAAAGGCCCCGGAAGCTCTCCTACCGTGGAACCTCTGCAAGGAGCAACCGCTGTCCTCCACTGAGAATGATTTCCCTTGCCTTTGTGATTGTCTTTGGATTTCCTGACCTTTCCTGTGCTTGTGTCCGATTCATCCTTGCATACACGCCAACATGACATTTGGCTAGTCAAGTGTTTAATTTGCGTTTTCATGCACAGAATTTTCCAAAACTGCCCTAACATTTCCTATAAAAACCTCCTCGCTGTAGCCCTTGGAAGAATTTGAAAAAAAGTACTTTGCTCATAATCATGATCTGAAAAAAAAAAAAAAGCTGAAAAAAAAATCTGGACAATCTCAGATATACAATAATGAGACAGTCCACTTTTTTTCTACTTTATAGGACAAATGTCAGATCCTGAAAAAATAGATGAATCAATAACGACCATTTACTCAGTGCATTTATAACTTTTACCATTTCTGAAGTTGAGGAAGAACATTTTTTTGTGTTTTAGTTGTTTCATTAACGTTACAAATTGCTATACCAATCACTGCTTGCCCCAAATAGGGTCACAGTGAACCAGAGCCTATCCCAGCAATACAGGGCACAAGGCCAAAGGGGGAGGGGACACACCCTGGACAGGACACCAGTCTGCCACAAGGCACCCCAAACAGGGTTCAAACCCTAGACCCACCACACAATGGGCATAGGCCAAACCCACTGTGACACCACACTGTCTTATGAGACAGTTTTAATAAACAGCCAAGGGAGGAATATGTTCTGGCAAAGGCAGCTACGAGTATACACCTTTCTCTTTCAACAAATCTTGCGACAATGTGCTTCTGAGTTCATTATTGGTCCAGAACTGTAGTGCAGCTCGTCTACAGCAGCTCATCTCAGAGGCCATGGTTTCCTTACCAGTGCAATAGTGTCTCCTACTGGAGTGCAGTGAGAGTAAACAGCAGTGACCCAAGATCAGTTCTTAACAATCAGCAAAATCCACATAAAGTTTCAGAGGATCCAGAAATAAGACAGCAAAAAAAAAAAAAAAAACCCCACATAGTTAGTATCTAGAGTTTGATCTGTCTCCTTCCAGAAAATAACTCTGGTGAAGGAATGAGGAGCTGAAACAATGAGGACAATTGCTCTCCCCAGGGGGAACAACCCATCACCATTTATTGCTCTGTGCCCTCATGTGCTGATCATGGGTCTGTGAGCTGAATGTGTCTTATGTATGTGACACAACTGAAAACATCCACCACACCAAAAGTGGCTGCATATAATCCCATGTTGATTATGTCGTCTAAATTACTGCAGCGGGAGACGCAGAGGATACGCATGTAATGTTACATGGTAAATCTGTAGGTAAAACTTCTCTAGGCAAGCAGTGATTGTTGCTGATGGTTATGGATCACTGTTACTGATGTAAAGACATTAGTCAGCAGTTTTTTTTTCCTTTATTAGTTATTGCTTACAGGCAGGCAAACAAGTCGTATGTTCTTTACAACATAGTGTGTGTTGAAACCTGGAGCTTAGTTGGCAGCGAGGACCTGGTCCACCCAGGAGCGCAGGGCGGTGACACGCGAGTACACAGCGGGGATGTTGATGTCACAGAGGCTGTTGCCCCAGGACACGATGCCCACCAGGTTCCAGACTCCGTTCCTCTCACACACCAGCGGGCCGCCGGAGTCGCCCTGCGTCGGACAGAGATGCAGAGCCATTGTGAACATGGCACTATCACATTAGAGCTGTCCAGTGAGAGGCTGGTGCTGGGGACCGGGGGTGGATAGCATGAGCCTGGTGTAAGTGGTAAGCGCCGGGCACGCAGCAGTACACTCACCATGCAGGAGGAAGCGCCGTCGGCACCTGCGCAGATCATGACATCGGAGATCATGCTGCCCCAGTGGTCCATGCACTGGTCCTTGGAGACCAGTGGCAAGGCGACCTGCTGCAGTTTGTCGGGTGTGAACAGGACTGAGGAGCACAAGAACACCATTTTCGCTTGTTTCTCAACACCTTTTCACTTCTCACCTATTTAGAGAGCTCATTGCTGATAAAAGATCACTTTCTCACTTATATGTGCTAAGTTAGTTCTTTTTACAGGTCACTTTCTGCAGTCCTGCACCTTTCTGCCCCGTGACGGACACACCCAACTCACAATTGTCTTCGGTCAGGCCCCAGCCCGTGGTCACGCAGCGAGTTCCGGGTTCATATACATCCGAGGAGCCAGCCAGACACACGGGGGATGCGTTGCGGTTGAGGGTCACTGGGGAAGCCAGCTTGATGAGGGCAATGTCATTGTCCTTGGCATATGGGTTCCACTCGGGGTGGGTAAAAACCTGGAACACGGACCACACATTGTGTGGTCGACAACAGGTCCTCATTTGGATCCTTGGCAGGCTCCTTGTGCTCATTACTAGGAGTTCAGCACTTCCTCTCCTACCCACCAATGTTTTTATTAATAAATCAAAACTGATCTGCTGAAGTTTCTTGACCGACTCATCACATCACTAATGGCTACAAGCAACACGTCCCTTAAGGCTTCGGCCAATAAACAAGTGACCTGATGCCGACTGGCTTCACTTGTGCTACCAGTGAACGGAAGGAATGCTGACAGAGACCAGGATGGCCAAGCGCTGTACCTTCTCCACCCTCATGGTCTGGATTTCTTCACCAGGCTTCTCCTTGTCGTGCTCCCCCACGATGACACGATGGCTGGTACTGAACAGCACACATCAAATTCCGTCACTTTCATTGTTGTAGGGCAGAATAGAAACAGCGGCCATAATAACAGTTACTGGTATCAGGTTTCTCAAAAACGGAACTGAATCGAAGGAACATTTGCGAGATTATTATTACTATCATTCAGCTGGCACTGTGTGGTAAAAGAAAGAGATAAAGTAATGTATGCTAAACATAGTATTATTCGTATGTTAGTTTTTCTACCAATATAATAATAATATTCTTGTAAGCTACTTACAGTTCATTATTTTTATTATTTTACAGTTGATTATATAGTATTTTATTCACCTGGGTAGTCCTCACTGTATTCAATTCAGGGTAAGTACTTTGTTCAAGGATACGACAGCGGCAGTGGGAACTGAACCGGGGTCTTTCTGAGATGAATATGTAAGTATGACACGGAAGCCCATGGTACATTTTTGCGGTAAAGATGCAAGCGTCAGATGAACTGCTGAAACTCTTAAGCTCCACATAAATGACAGTCTTTTTGGAATTTATTAATAAGCAGCTTGCCGTTTCCATTTCGTACTGAACCGCAGGCGGATGCGGACACTCACTGGACATTGCAGTGAGCGGCAGTGACGGCCCAGTTCTCGTTGATGAGAGAAGCTCCACAGAAGTGGAAGCCTGTGAAGTCCTGCAAGACAAGGGCTCATGAGATGTCCAGCTTCCCAGGAAATCAGAGTATGAGCATAAGCTTGAGCACGGACACACGCGGTCACACTTGAGAAAGAGCATGCTTTCATCTCCTCTCTACATGCCCATCTGTTGTCTTGGAAGGCAGACGAGAGCTTTTGGAGGAGATGGAGACACCAGTAACTGTACCTGCAGAGATAGCTGCCAGGGCCACGAGTGGGGCACGGCCTCCTCTCCATTCACTATGCGGGCATAGCCTGTGATCACTGGCTTGATGGCTGGAACTCCACAGCCTGTGCAAAGATGTAGCATGAGAGGACCCATGGCTGTACCATGTACAGGTACACACTGAAACATACCTGTGTTCTGCATCTATACACAGCAGCAAGTTTGTCCTTCAAGTTCTAATATTTTCCTCTCACATTTCAGAAATTCACAGATTCATCACATAATTGTACCCACTAATATGTTTGGGTGCTTAATCATTGCTCGTCTTAACACGCAGTATAATATTTAACATACGTATATGAACCTGGTTAAATGAAACAGTGTAAATTACCAGGCTTACTAGTGATCAATAATTCTGAAGTTTGAATAAAGCTTTTGTATTAAAGTTCATATATCCAAACACAGCTCATTTAGTTCTTGAGCCTGAAATAAAATCAAAGAGAAGTATTTACCATAAGCGGTGGCAAGGAAGGTAAAGCACAAGACGTACAGGGAAGCCATCGCAGCGTTCATCTGACTTCACAGACGTTCACAAACCATATATATATAATGGCCAGAAAGATGTAACCTGAAAAGGCTTGTTTGTTTTTCCACCATTAATGAAACAGCCCGCTGGAAAAAAATCGTGCAGAATGTTATACGAATCATTTTTGAGGCCGCTGCGCAATTCTTGGAGCAGAACAGGGTGACCTTCAGTGTCAATAGAGAGAACGCCGACGGCAGCCTTGCTCTTCTCAGCCTTGGTGACGCATCACAGAAATTCCAGTTCATGATAAGTGACTGGTGCTGGCCAGGTGTTGGGCCTTGTGATAAATCCCACCTGTTCTGTTTTTTCCAATTCCCATTTAGTGACACAAATATGTGTACATATTTACATTTACACACACACATTTTCAGAACCGCTTGTCCCAGTTGGGGTCACGGTGAGCCAGAGCCTAACCTGGCAACACAGGGCGTAAGGCTGGAGGGGGGGGACACACACCCAGGACAGGACGCCAGTCTGTCGCAAGGCACCCCAAGCAGGACTCGAACCCCAGACCCACCAGAGATCAGGACCTGGTCCAACCCACTGCGCCACCGCGCCACCGCGCCCCCTATACCTTTACATACATAGTTAAATGTAATTTCATAGCACAGAATAAATCCTGTGTGCACTTGTGTTTGTGAACTTAAAATAATTGCACTGATTGGAATAAATCGTTCTTAATTTTTTAAATTAATTAATTTTTTGAATGATTAAAATATCCTTACAGTTAATTTATGGCCAAAATATTCTTTTTTAAATTAATTCATTTAATTTTTCTACCACAAGCAGTATTAATAAAATAGAAACGATTTATCAATCCCTTTATGACAAAACCACGAAGAGTTCTTACGACACTGTGTGAAAAAAGTTGCCTTTATCTCAGGACTAGCAGGTGGACCTTACTCCTTCTACGTGATATGCAAATCCTGGTGTCCACCCGGGATATAAAAGTCTGCAGCTGAGTTGCATCTGAGAAACTGGTGTCATGGCTTTCTTGTGGATCCTGTCCTGTCTGGCTTTTGCCGGGGCTGCTTATGGTAAGATGGCTTTAGTGCTTGTCTTCATGACCCTGCGGTGGCCTGAAAATTGTCATTTGTCCTGCTTCATCTGTTGGCGTTTTACTATATTTATAGAGGATAAAAGATAGTATGGACACACTGTGTGTAGCTATTGAGGGACACTGTGCCTACGTCTGGTCTTTCTGGTTTCAGGCTGTGGAGTTCCAGCCATCTCCCCAGTCATCACTGGGTACTCCAGGATAGTCAATGGTGAGGAGGCTGTGCCCCACTCTTGGCCCTGGCAGGTCTCCCTTCAGGTGAGCCCTAGTGACCTAAGTGCAGCCATCCATTTAAACCGGTTCAGTGATTTGGCGTGATGTAATTCGGCTTGCCTCATACTCATGCTCATCCTCATCCTCGTGGTGTCCAGCTGCCCTCTGACTCAGTGCTGTGTTCCAGGACTTCACTGGTTTCCATTTCTGCGGCGGCTCCCTCATCAGTGAGAACTGGGTTGTGACTGCTGCTCACTGTGGTGTCAGGTGAGTCAACAACTTACCTGTACAGGCTGACTCAAGAGAAAAGATAACGGTGTTTTTTTCTACTTGTAGAGTTTGAAATTTGTTTCTGTGCTGCAAAGAGCAGCCTTAGCCACTGATGTGGTGTAACGAGTCTTCTTTGCAGGACCTCTCACCGTGTCATCTTGGGAGAACATGACCACGACTCCAACAGCGAGGCAATCCAAACCATGAAAGTTGGCGGAGTGCGTAAAACCAAACGCTTTATTTCACCACTGACAGGCATGCATGTCTTGCCTCAAAGTTCCTCTAAAGTTGACCTGTGGAAATTGAACACTTGCTTTGGCGCTGAAGGTGCAATGAAGTGAAATGAAATGCACTCATCTTAGAAGTGACCTTTGGTTTTTCACAGGTCTTCCAGCACCCCAGTTACAACCCTTTCACCATCGACAACGACATCACGCTGGTCAAGTTGGCCTCTCCTGCCATACTCAACAGTCACGTGTCCCCTGTGTGTGTTGCTGAGACCGGAGACAACTTCCCCGGCGGCATGAAGTGCGTCACCACTGGCTGGGGCCTGACCAACCACAACGGTATGGAGCACACCTGCTGCTTGGAGCCCTTCACCCTACCGTGAATATCTCGCTCTGGGTGCTACCGTTCCATCGGCTTGGCTGGAGTGGCGGCTGCTAGTACTCAGGCCCT
This sequence comes from Scleropages formosus, assembly GCF_900964775.1. Classification (NCBI taxonomy): domain Eukaryota; kingdom Metazoa; phylum Chordata; class Actinopteri; order Osteoglossiformes; family Osteoglossidae; genus Scleropages; species Scleropages formosus. The sequence goes on from NC_041812.1 coordinate 24,586,353, forward strand.
GCTGTCTTTTGATTCTCCAGCGCTTGAAACTCCTCCGCTGCTGCAGCAGGCCGCCCTTCCGCTGCTCACCAACACCGAGTGCCAACGCTTCTGGGGCAACAAGATATCCAGCGTGATGATCTGCGCCGGAGCTGCAGGAGCCTCTTCCTGCATGGTAATGGCCTAGGGGCTCACCTCACTCGCATCGTCAGTGCCAGGCCTCCACTAGTGTCCATTCACCTCTTTCCATTTATGCCCAAAGCACAGCCGCGTGTGATTCAGCAGCAAACGCAGACACGGTGATGATGCCGGTTGAACCTCACAGTTCAGTGCAACGTGCTTGCGGATGGTACCGCAGTCAGCCGAGGCCTTTGTCAACAGTTGTGTGTGTGTTTCAGGGAGACTCCGGTGGCCCCCTCGTGTGCCAGAAAGCCGGTGCCTGGACCCTGGTTGGAATTGTCTCCTGGGGAAGCGGCACGTGCTCCGTTTCCAGTCCCGGGGTGTATGCCCGTGTCACGGAGCTGCGTGAATGGATGGACAAGACCATCGCTGCGAACTAAAACCATTTTGTTTCTCACTGTTACTATCAATAAAAAGGTGTCGTTTGAAAGCAGTGTCCTGTTCTATTCTCTGTTCTTTCAAGCCAGAATGATGACGTGATCAAAAATTTCCATCAGCAATTGTAGAATACAGTTTTTTTTTTTTTTTTTTTTTTTTTTTTTTTTTTTCTGCCAAAGCTCTCTGGGGCAAGAAAGAACACAGCAACACAAATGTGTACCTCAGGCAGTTCTCATGAAGTGCTATGTGAGTGTCGGAACTTTCCAGTAAAGGTACTAACTGTCAATATTCATGCAAGCTGTGAGCACAGACATGCATAAAATTATGAGGAGAATGCGGGATTTACAAGTTTAGTAAAACAGAATGACACCCAAGACAGTACAAGGATTGTGAAAAATACACTTTTGTTTTCATAGTTTTTCTGAAGGGTTTTTGGAGTTTTAATTTGCCTTGTGTAACCAGATCAGCTGCTTATTAGTCTTCTACTGCCCAGGGATGTTGAACAGATGATATAAAGGGCCAGTTGTTGCCTTGCTTACGATGACCTGGGTATCATGTGAACTGGGCATGTGTTGGATACGAGAAACTGTTTGAAGTTGCATGAAAACATCTGGGAAAATACTTTTAATCCATTTACCACTTAAGAGGCTGTGTATCGGTGCGTATGCACATGTGTTTTCACGAAAAAAAAGAAAAAGACAGTTATGATTTATCCTCATGCAGAGTGGGTGGAGAACTGCACTAAGCTCCCAGTGGTGGACACTGTCCGTCCCTAAGCAGTCAGCTCTCTGTGACGACAGCGATGATGAGAACGGCTCTTGTTCATGCAAACTCATGAAGGAATGCACGAAAAAAGTAAGAAACACACTGTCAATATTTTCTTTGGGAATTATTTCATGCAAACATCAGCGTGAAACAGCTTTGCTCTACACTGGGTGCGTGACAGAGGGTGACTATAACAAATCAATCCATTAAGCTTTACCTTGTCCTGATCACACAACGCTAATTTTTAGCACAACTAATATAACTGTTGCTTTTCTTTGTAACTGACAAGAAATTGCAGTAATGTAATTGTGACAGATAACAAAGCAATAGGGATACCACTGGAGTTCAACCCTTTCACAAGGACTAAGTCAAGAATGACAAGAATGATCATTCTGTGACCCAGTACCATTTTCTGGCAAAATTGCAGGAATAAAAGTAAATATAAATTTGAAAAAGGTCTTCCTTTATTGACTGCTGACAGCTATTTTTTAAAAATCAAAAATCAAATGTAGCCTCGAATGTTTAAAACACTAGTGCAAAGGGACATTTTTGAGCATTATTACAGGTGCGTGAAACACTTTTGACATTCTTTGCTTAAATGGCTACATCGTTAAATGTTATAATGCAGAAATGACACAGTAAGTGTCCAGCTATCAAATATTTGTATACACCCTCAACTGTATAGTGTGACAGAGGTCACTGCATGTTTTCATATGTGCACAGTGGTTGGGAAGTCCAACCATTCTGGGTCAGAACGGTGATGCCGCATGTTGCAGTAAGCAGTGACATTCATTGTCTTCTCTTCACAGGTGCTTCAGTCAAATAATATATCAGGTCTAGGCATCAAACACTAAGTTAACATATCAGCATAAACCACATCTCTTTTGCCTTTTGTTTATTATACACCACTGCAAAATAGACTAATACCAGCAATACATACACGTGTCTTGAACTATTTGAAGATGTGTACGGACAGGGGCTCAATCTCGGACACTGCCTCGGCTATGACCAGGCCACTAGTGACGTCCGTGCAGACAAGCCTGGCTGATGCGGCGGCAGTAGCAGATGGCGTTGAAGAAGCGGCAGTAGCACGTGTCACAGGGGTCGCAGCAGGGCAACTGGTGGCCCAGGCAGGACTCCTGATGGCGGAAGCAGCGACGAGGGGAGCGTACAGCACGTGTCTGCAGCTGCACTGCCTCGGACACGTCCTGCGCACACAGGTGAGGAGAACAAATGTTTGTCACCTATGGCCTTCATGGAACAACATCAGAAATAAAGAACGATAACAAAGCATCTAATGTCTTTCAGTTATTTCCTGTGTTCATAAAATGCCAATCATTGCTCGGTGTACAAAAATCGCTGGTTTCCCAGAATACAACAAAGTTAAAAGCATGCTACTAATGGCATTTTAATAATTAACTACACCATTCATAACTGCTCATGAGCTAATATTTATTCTTCTGCAACAGACAGTTATGTCTAACATTGGGGTAATGGATTAGAATAAATTCGCACGGATATACGGAAAGTTAAAGGTGATTTTCAGAACTTTGTCTGAAAATGAACACATACATATATTTCACAGAGATTTCATACAAGTTCCTAGAAATGTTAGTTGAATGTTTGCACCTCCTCTTCATCGTAGAGTCCAGTACTGTCCATCATCACCTCTTCATCTGTGACAGTACCAATGCGTTCAGGTTCAAGCCTTGAAAATGAACCTTTACCTGAAACGCACAATGATCCAGTCAGTACCTCAACGTACATCAATATCTTTCCGCTGGCATAAATCTCCGGTTCTTTTCTAATAACCTTTCTTCTGCACACTGCTGTACACTTGGCCATTCAATTTAATGGAAGTTTTACTTTTTTGTGGGCCAGCTATAATGGATACCTCATAAATGATGTGAACATCTGTTCTGCATTAGTCAGCCCCAAGCAAAAGGTGATGCTTTTGAAGAGATCAAAGCTTGGTTTTGGACAACCGGGCAAGGTAGCGTTTCTAAAAACTTACAGAAAAGCCTCCTCTCTTCTTAAAGCTGCAATTTATGTGAGACGACCTCAATTCCTAATTGCTCCGAAGATTATGTTGATTTCTGCTTTGTTCCCTTGTGTCCTGGGTGTTGTTTTGGTGTCTAAATGACTGTGTGTGACATCATAACTCATGCTGACTGATGCTGAGAGACCCTTCTGTCCACAGAACAGACACATCAGGTGAAGATTACTGACCTGTGTTGGAGAGAAACGCTGATTCCTTCACTGCCCGCAGGAGCTCAGTGTCTTCCAGGGGGACATTGCCATGAACCGCTCCAGCTGCCAGCTGGATCCCATGAAGGACCCACCAGCAGAGCATAACCGAGTTCCACATTTCGACTTTGGGTTCCAAGGTGCAGTCCTGGCAAGTCAAAAAATGGGAATGAGGACAAACTCAGACTTTTTCTTTCCTGTGCTCCCTTACTTTGAGATCTCTGCTTAGTTGTAAAATTCTGCAGATATGGAATGACAAGAACGTATATGCTGCTGAAGAAGCAACTTGTTTCTTCTCGCACAAACACAAACTAGTCTCAAAAGGCCAATGAGTAGAAAGCACAACTGAAAATAAATTTAACAGAAAATTACTGAGCAAATCCTGAACGTGTCATCTGTTATAAATGACAGGGACAGAAAGCATAGGAAGCTGCTGTGAAGACGTAGGTAGAGCACATGAGCGCTGTCATCCTACATCTATGTTCACAAAACTCGTGTCAAGAGTTACACGCTTTAGCGCATAAACTGACCAGGTAAGGCACGCAGAGCAGGAAGCGGAGCACATGGAAAAGCACAACAGGTACAGTGACAGGAAGGGGGACACCGGCTTACCTGTGGTCCTCCTGAGTGGTCCAGAAGCTTCCTCAGAAAGAGGGACATGGAGGAGCACATTTATAGGCTCCGGATCCCTCGTTCAGCCACCCAGGGAAAAGACAATGGACACATGACCTACATCAGTGGGTGGGAGGTGTGGTTTAATTTCTTCATGATCACTGTGAAGAAGGGCAAGGGGTGGGACTGGCGCAGGGTGGCGGCTCCTCAGGGCTTGGGGGTGTCGTGCTACGATGGAATGGCCCTGAAACATGCGAACCAACCTCAGCTACCCTTTCACAAGGAATCATTTCTGTAGGCATCGCCATTATTGAAAGATGATCGTGCATTTTACGTAGCTGTCAAAGTAATTCTCGTTTATTCTAATTGACTTTTGAAATAAAGTGGTGCAATTTGCAAACATAGAATACCTATACCTGTATAACAAAGCGATTAAATGATACAGTAATTCTGATTTTGAACATGTACAAGAAAGAGTATAGTAACTGTTAAGGGCTTTTTCATAATGTTCAAGGTCACAGGCAGCAAGAAGACTACTTACCAAAACATATGCTATCTACCCCTTTGAGAATTCTTTCGTGCAACAGGACCGCCAGGAGTTGACAGAGCTGATGATGAAAGCCGAGAATAATTTTGCATTCCTGCTTTTTGTTTCTGTTCCTGCCTTATAAATATATCTGACTTCTGAACCGATACAATTTCACATATTTATCTGTCTCTCAGAATCGCTTATTATGCACAGTTTGCAAATAACACAATGAAATGCAGTCATGCTGATTTGATGCATTAAACACTGTACAAAGAAGGACTTGTGTGCGTGGCTGCATGTAGGACTTTCGAAACTTTAATACAAGAGCTACTCACCGAAGAGAGGCTCTTGGGGCTTTAGTCCTACTCAGTTGCTTCCAGTAATGAATGAGTTCACAGCTCTTAATACAAATAGACCCAGGGCATTTACTGAACTGGATCTCCTACTCAATATTGCCTTTAAACTGAGAGACTGGACTCCTTTGTGTTACTGAGACGAGTAGGAGTAAGCGGCCCGTAACCATGAGTGTAGCTCACACTCCTGAAATCTTATTGCTACAAGTCTGTTTTTCAGATTAGGTGATGAGAAAGAACGCAGTTACACACAACCGCACGTCAAAATTAATGGAAAGAGAAAAATAACAAGCACAGGAGAACACAGAGAGCAATTTCCGGAAAAAAGTGGATGTTGTTGTTCTGGGTAAGAGAGAGAGAAAAAACTACAGTCACATGAATTTTCTACAATAACAACCACAGCATAAAATGTACAGAAACTCACTCTGAAAGGATTAAGATTTCTTTAAGGCTATTTGCCCCAACTCAGTCATGTATATGGCCAATTTATTGACCCATTAGTGTGCCATGCTGGTTACAACGAAGGCAACATTGATGCATTTATCTAATGAGTCCCTGAATTAGAAAGAAAACAGAATGCAGATGCTCAACGCTTGTTTTCTACCTTGCGACTGTGATTCAAGCGCAATTTAATTGCTGCCGCTTCCTCCTTTTTCCAGTGTAAATAATATGAATGCTTTTATCGTGTCTGTTTCATTACAGTAGTTTTCCTGTTGTTAGGAAACATAGTTCAAAGCGAATTGAGTTGGTACAGTATGTTCCAAATTGACTCAGCACACAACATCTACCGCAGTGGCCTGATTAACGGACGAACGCTGTCATAGTGCTGCCTCTCATTTTCAACTTTACAATCGAATTTATGCATTTCAGAATCGTACATGGCTTTTCCCCCAGTTAGCTGAACGACTGTCCCTGCTAATACAGGCATGATATGTATCGCCACGCCATCCCGCCCGCAGCTTTGAGGGCTTTGAATTCACGTAGAGTCAATTAAATACAGTGTTCGTGTGTAAACGTGCAGAAAAATGAGGAAATGTCTCTACGGTTGTTTGGTTTTTCAGTTCTGCCGGTATGAAAGCAGACCCATCGTGTACCTCAGCGTGTTGGTTAATGTGACCCTCAACGTTTTTTTAAATATTCTGGGAAGAAGGCAGCGGCAACAGGAGAATGAGGGAGAGGAACAAACGAGGACACAGAGTAAACTGAGCCTTCAGTGTCCATCTGAAGGGTTGCAGTGTAAGGAAAGCATTGTGTGACTTCCTCATTTTTATTTCTTTTGGTTGCCGAAGCAGGGTTCTTGGGACGGGACACACCATAACCTGGAGGGATTCTGATTTTGGTAAATGTTCCAAGTGATATGAATTTTATTTGCACAAGTAAGCAGTCCCACAGCAGCAAGAAATCCTGAGCCCTGACCCTGCCACCAACCCGCACACCACCCCCCCCCCAGAAAAGGAAACACATGTGTACACACAGAGGGTACACTTTTTACCAGACTCCTGCAACAATTCTGTATCCTTATGAACTGAGACAGAGCACGGCTTCAGTCAGTGACAGGTTTATTATATACTGTAATAATAAGAAACATAATATTTCAATGTGCTCCTAATTCATCATTCTTTGCAATACATTTATTCGTTTAGCAGACGCTTTTCTCCAAGGTGACGTACATCTCATAGAAAAAAAAAAAAAATACTACACAATATTTCATCGTGGACTGTCTGTATGTGATTGTGCTGTCCCGTAACAAGAATAACAACAACAACAACGTCTCCAAATGGTATACGTTTAAAATGGAAGATGTCTAGTTGTAATCTTGCTAGATCTTTATAGGAACCGAGCAGTATGGAGATTGTGGGTAAGATGATGAAAGGAACTACAAAAGAATCAACATATTTAAAGAGAATGAATACAATAAAAGCTGAATAGTTCTATATTTTATTTTGATAACATACACATTTTAGAAGGTGGGAGGATGTCTGGGGAATGAATTATAAGTCTCTTAAAATTTACACATTTTCGGAACCGCTTGTCCCATATGGGGTCGCGGGGAACCGGAGCCTCACCCGGCAACACAGGGCGCAAGGCCGGCGGGGGATGGGACACACCCAGGACGGGACGCCAGTCCGTCGCAAGGCACCCCAAGCAGTACTCGAACCCCAGACCCACCGGAGAGCAGGACCTGGTCCAACGCATTGCGCCACCGCGCCCCCCACATGTTAAACCTGTTAAAATTTAATGAACCATTAATATGAGCACAGACCAGCTCCAAATCAGTGATAGTAACAGCGCAACAAAAAGGAATATGACACCTATTATATTTTCATTACAGATCTAGCTACCCATACGTCCAAGCTGCTTCTACACTTCGCCAGTGTTTTCGTGCGCCACTCCTCAGACGTTATCTATAAAGACCACTTGGTGACATGATCTGCGGTGACCATGTGGTGAGCTCGAGATTCCTATTTGAGCAACTCTGGGCTTAATGGTTTTTCTCTTTTATAACATTAGTAGTGTTTTAGCGGCCCTAAAACATGAAAGCAGTATTACTGGATGTCTGATCATTCCCAACAACTCAACCTTTTCCAAAACAGAGATCCTTCACCTCCCAGCTGGCCCACCTTCCTGCCGTGAACTCTATCAAACTGGACAACTCGCTCAATTTGCCTACCTCCTCGGCTAAGAGTCTGGGAATGATGATTGACTCAAATTTGTCTTTCAGCACATCGAAGCCACAACCCAGACCTGCAGATAAATCCTGCATAACATCCACAGGATCTGTTCTTACCTCACAACTGACTCTGCCCAACTTCTTGTCCAGGCCATAGTGACATTCCGACTGGACTACTGCAATTCTCTCTTGTTTGGCCTCCCACCTACTGCCATCAGACCTCTGCAGTTGATACTGAACGCTGCTGCACAAGTTGTGTTTCACCTGCCGAAGTGTTCCCACATATCTCTCCTCCTCGTCTTTCTGCATTGGCTTCCTATAGCTGGACTCTGGTTACAGCCTACAAAAGCATAAATGGAACTGCTCCCCGATATCTATGAGACCTGATCATCTGCTACATCCCAACCAGACTGCTATGCTTCACCATCTCTGGCCCCTTTGTAGTCCCATGCACAAAAGGTCCAAAATCCAAAACACAAAGGTTTTCAGTTCTGGCTCCAGTGTGGTGGGATGACCTCCCCCTCTCACTCATAACTGCTGAATCTCTCTCTGCCTTTAAGAAGGGTCTGAAAACTCACCTCTTCCGGTCTCACTTTTCCCCTGATCTATTAAGTGCATGTTAATGTTTATGCTCCTAACAGTTGAATAATGTATAACCGTTATGCAGGTACTGATGTGACGTACATTGGCGCATATGGTGGAATGAAACAAACTACCTAGAATCTGAATCTGAGTTTCTCTTTCTGCTGATGTAATGCACACATTGTATTTTTTATGAGATGCAGGTCACTTTGGTGAAAAGCATCTGCTAAATGAATAAATGTAAATGTTAATGTAAATTTAAATATAGATTACTTTACAAATCTGCACCTTTATGTACCTTTTACATCTGCACTTGTGTTAAAAATAACATAGCAAGAACAGCAATCACAAACCTCTCACAGCTGGTCCTAGTACCTCATTGCAGCTCAGCGCCACTTCGTTGTCAAGAGTGAGGTCTCTGGGTATAAATTTTACGGGAAATACTAATTTATTTAAATAATATAATTGCGTTTGGACATTTGAAATGTCTGAACCATCACGAGTATGATTATGCACTGAAAAAGAAGCTATTTTAATGCCACTGATTGGTGGTTAATTAAATATTTCATTCCATTTAAAATGAACTGGTTATTTTATAATGGGTTACAGATACCCAGCACTGAACACGCCTGCTTGCCACGTTCATGTGGAGTAATAAATCGTGAAGGAAAAGTTAACTTTTGACTTCTTTGTCCACTGAAAAAGTATGATCCAGTGTGTCATCTTTCGGACGGATCCGAAGCTGTCCTTGCAGAATGCAGGCTCCAGTCTGACTGTCTTCGTTGCTGTTGACAAGCTGGAATAAAAAATGATCGTGGAGTTCCATCACATGAGGAAGCAGTCATATGAACTGCTTGCCACTTTTATAGGCTTTGTAACAGAAATTTTAGAATCGCAGCTGCATACAAGGAGTCCCTTCATTTGATCCCAGAATATCCTGGATATTGCCACTGATTATTTTTGGCTTGACAGCGAGATGTCCATAGTTCTTTGACTAAATGAAATACTGTAGACTTTGGAAAAGTACCATACCTTAAGCACATGTGCTGTTTATTGTTGCAGAAGATAAAGAAACACGTGTACAGGATTCTGTAAGAACGATGCTATTCAGTCGGCACATGCAGAGAGGATGACACTGCCTCATTGTTTCTGGGTTTTTCTTTTTTTTTTTTCTGGAACTCTTAGGCTCGACCAGGTGATGGGGGAAAGGGAATCAGAAAAGCCTTGGTCTCTGGTTCTTCTCCTCTCTCATTCCAGGGTGAATCCCTTCCCATTGTCAAACAGTTAAATAGGTGAGTTGTGGCAACTACACACACTGGCTGAAATCACTTGTCTCGAGTGAGGTCGGGGCAAACAGGAGCCTAACCCAGAAAGATAGGGTGCAAGGCTGGAAAGGGAGGGGACACACCCAGGACGGGACCCCAGTCCAAGGCTCCACAAGCAGGACTCGAACCTCCTATCCTCCAGAGAGCAGGACCTGATTAAACCTGCCACACCACCACCGCACTCCTGCACCCACCATCATGGCAACTAGGTATTCACTAATGGTGATTAGGTGTATCTGTTGACATGGCATGGCATTCTGGTGTCTGACGTGTCACATACAGTATAGCAATGGTAGTATGTTACACTCTGTAGTATACTACACTCTTTATGTTTTCTGTATATATGTGTGTTGTGTTGTGCATACTGCGTATGTGTTTGTGCTCTGTCTTACATTGCATTACAAACAAAAATGAAAATTCACATGGGTGTTGTAAAGTTTTAACAAAAAAGTCATTCTGGTACCTTGGATTGGGGCTGTTAGTAGTGTAGGGATTAGAGTAGCTACCTTAACAAACATAGGTTTGAATTGTAGTTTATGATCAAAGTACTTACCCTGAACCGACTCGGCTGTATAAATGGGTAAATCATTGTAAGTATCCAAAAAATGAGTGGTATTATAGCTGCAGCGAAGAGAAGGTGTAAGGCAGTGTAAAATGGAGTGCTATGGTAGTGGATGCTCTGCCAGGTAAGAACATTGACATTGAGCTCTGGTTTATGGGGTAAAGATACATAAATTACTTTTAGAAATTTTGAATTTAGTTTACACACCTTTCAGGAATTTTGAATGCAGTCCTTGGTTTACATGTGCAATTTCTGTATTTATGCCAGCATGTTTTATATTATGTGGCTTTGTTTATATACATTGGTCAATTTCAGCATCCGTGACATGGGGAACAAGGAGTGCACCACCCCTCCCAATTTCACTTTTTAAAAATGTTTTGCATGGTTTTCTTTAATAGTGGCCATCTTCCATCATGGCATATAGGAACAGTATATAGATTAAATGAACACTGAAATTATTAGGAACAGCCTTTACACAGTGGGCTGTTATGACTTCAGTGACCAGGAATTGATTTCAGTGCTAAAGCTTAATTTCTAAAAAAAAAGACTGAAAAATGACCCCTTGGCCATGTTTTCAACATTTTTTAAATGCAACTACAAAATCAAATTTCCATGCCTTTTAAGACTGCTATAAAGAGCATTTGTTTTATTCAATTACAATGATATTCTGGATATTCTTGCCTTATTTAGAAGCTGTCAATATTTTGCTCTTTCTTGGAAAATACCGGGGGGAGGCACAGGGGCACAGGGACACGGGGGCATGGCAGGCTTGACCAGTGCCCGCTGTGTGGGGGGTCTAAGGTTTGAACTCTGCTTGGGGTGCCTTGCAGCGGTCTGGAGTCCTGTCCAGGCTGTGTCCCCTCCTCCTTCGGCCTTGTGCCCTGTGTTTCCAGGTTAGACTCTGGCTCACTGTGACCCTGCTCGGGACGGGCAGTTGCTGATGATGCTGATTCATAATCTTATTGACAAAATGCAAAACATAGATGCAGACACACAATTGTCATAGTTCAGTCATTTTGTCTGATTCCACTGTTACACACACACACACACTGTCAGAACCACTCACCCCAGACAGGGTCACAGGGAGCCGGAGCCTACCCGGTAACACAGGGCGTAAGGCCAGAGGGGGAAGGGGACACACCCAGGACAGGATGCCAGTCTGCCGCAAGGCACCCCAAGCAGGATTTGAACCCCAGACCCACTGGAGAGCAGGACTGTGGTCCAACCCACCGCACCCCCATGCCACTGTTACAAACATTTTAAACACAGATAACATTAACACTAACATTACATTAGTAGCAGCATATAGAATTGATAGTAAACGCAAAGGTATTTGTCATATATGATATGTTCATTTATGGAGATTGTAGGAGATCTGGGGAGAAGAGCATCTGAAAGATATACTTTCAGACCATCCTTGAACACTGAGAGGGATTTAGCAGTTCTGGGTAAGAGAGGAGGATCATTCCATCACATTCAAACTGGAACCAGGAGCCATCAGGCTTTTGTTTTTGGAACCGTTGCCCGTGGGACCATCAGGTGGGCAGAGGTGGAGGAGCATAACAGTCTGGTTGGGGTGTAGAGAATGATCAGGTCCTATAGGCATTAGGGAGCAGATACCTTGATGCTCTTGTAGGCCCTAACCATTCTTAAGAGGTCTTAGCAGACTTTTACTCTACAATTTTCAAAACAGATAATATTCCTCTTTTTAACAAACAGTTGCTTCAAGTGTCTAATTCACCTTCACTTGAAGAGTTAGTCAGTTCATACTGCAAATATAGTATATTCTGATAGATTTGGTCACCTTTTCTGGAACTTCTGAGACAGCGCCGCATGAGCACTCATATGACTGTTTTTTTGTTAATTGAAGAAAAGAAGAATAATGAAAATGAGTAGTCTTGAGTTTTAGGAGAGAATTTCTTCTGGTGGTTACACCTTAGTACAAAAATGGTATCTACATGTATCTGGAAAACCACCCCTATTTGTTAACAATGCAACAAACTGTGATAGTGCTCAGCTGGTAGCATAGTGGTTAGAGTTATTGCCTTAAGATCCAAAGATTGAAAGGTTCAACTCCTGCCTCTGGCTGTAGTACCCTTGAGCAAAGTACTTACCCTAAAATTCCTCCAGTAAAATGAGTCAGCTGTATAAATGGGTGAACAATTGTAAATGCTATAACACTGTAAGTCCCTTTGGAGAACAGCATCAGCTAAATAAATAGCTGTAGTGTAAATTATTATTATTTTACAGGAGTTGGAGTAAAGCCTGTGTCTCTGAGGCTGACAGGAGGATGTTTATCATCACTTTAATTCCTTTGGCATGGAGCAGGTCCAGGCCATGTTCCACTTCGGTCGCTCTGCACCAAAGAGCTTCCTCATATATATGAGAATGGTTTGAAGAAAGTGTTATTTTCTCTCCTCTGTAGGAATATAAGCTGTTTCTCGTGTGGCCTGGCAGCAATCCAGGAGATGTAGCACTGAGAGAAAGAGTCTGTGAACATGAGGTGAGCAGCGTGACTTTCTTCTTGTTTAGAGCTTGCGGCACCTTAGAACATGTCGCTTGGTGTTGCTTATTGCACCCAAGAATGTGACGCTGCAGAAAGACACTGATTCTAATCATGAAGTCTCAAATTTTGAATACCCAGTTCATCCAGAGCTCAAGGCAGAGGTTGTTCACCTTTCTTCGCTGGACACAGTCTGATGAAAGCTAATGGACCTACTCAAAAAATGCTCATAAAAAAATTTGGAGATATAGGTGGAAAACCAGGTAATATAAACCTGTGGAACATCTTCCAAAACATTTACAAAACCTCAGTGTATTTTCTTTTCAGCAACATTCATCTTTGTCCCTCATACTCACAAAGTACCATTGGGTGGCAGCATTTGCAAAACTATTTCTGGATCTTTAAGCTCCAGAACAAGTACTGAACAAGTGCTAAAAAGAATGATGAAACGGAACAACAAAGTGCTTTTGACACCTGGAAGAATGCGTAAGTCGACCATTTTTAGCACCCTAAGTCTGACGAATCGACAAACCTATGGCTCCATCGACCACCCTCTTTAGTGGCAGCTGTGTGCTTGAAAGCCACAGGAACATTATGGGTGATGGCAGGACGTGGCAGAGATGCTAAAAGAGCTCCTCGAGTCCCCAGAATGAAACCACAGTCCCAATGTAAAGTGTGTACGTTCCAGGGCAACAACTGTAGGGGAGGATCTGGACAGCAAAGCAGCATACAGGTGTCCTGCGTGTGTGTAAAGTGCTGTAGAAGAGCTGGGAAAATGTATCTGCTGATTTACTTCACACTTTGGACTAGTAGCTTACATATAGGAGAGCGGTGCACTCGCATGTCCCTGATTCATATTGTAACGATCCGAGTTACTGTTTTAACAGGAAATGTGTTTATTCTTAACTGGTTAGCGTTTGGTGATGTACGGGGAATATAAGAGGGGGCGATTGCGTCTGCCGGTGAGAGAAAGAGGAGAGAGCCTGGGGACGCTAAGCTGGCTGGGAAGGCTGGCTGTAGTCGCAGGTCCTGGAGGAAATTGGGTCCTCTTACTGAGGGCATTATTTCCCTGTGCGCGGGTGTTCGAATCAAACGTTCAAAAGGAACGCTGCTTCTGCGTCCTTCTTTGCCCCATCTAAACCCACGGCGCTGCGCACCACAATATCGTGTACTGTAATTTCCTTGACCAAGGTTCTCGTTTTGAGCAGTTCCATTAAGAATGCTGGGGCTGCATATCAACTTGGGCAAAAGCATCAGCTAAACAATAAAACACAGTATACATGTATGCAGTTTGCGCTGCTGTCCACCATTTACCTCATTTGGCAGCTGCCCGTGGCCTTGTTGCCCAAGCTTGTGGATCCCTAGGCCAGAGTTTCTGCGAGAGTTTTCTAAACATGTGGAAGGAGTTGGCATGGAAAGCAGCCTACCAGACAGCGCACTTTGTCCTCCTCCCCCTGTCACGCCCACCCACGGACATGTGAGCTGAGGTCCAGGGAGACTCACCCGCTGTCTTTTGAGCTGAAGTCCAAACCAACACATATTTTTTACTAGCCACTTTATTAGGTACACCTAGCCAGTGGTAGGTTGATTTTGCTTCCAGAACAGCATGGAATTCGACAACAAGGTGCTGGAACACATTCAACAGGGTTCGTGGTTCAAGTCGTCTTGTCACCTTCACAAAGTCTTGTTTTTTCCAGGAACATTAATTTGCCTAATTTCACATTCTGTCTGATCTCTAAGGCTGGCTTGAGAGGTTGGGGTTGATGCAGGCTCTTGAGGTAAAGTAAAGTAATGGCGCTGTCATGGTTGTAGAGCCCTCCTGGGATGATGTGTGAGGAAGCAGATAACAAACGGTGAAAGCCTCTGTCTCAGGACATAAGAGGTCCCAGGTTTCAATCCCTTCCCTGGTGTAGTAACTTTGATCAAGGTAACTGAACTCTAACTATATTTCAGAAAATTCTGACATCTAGTTTGTGTTGGGTTGTTTTGTTCAGCTTTGAAGCGTTATGACCATATAATATGCAAATATCCATAAACTGAAGTTACTAACTGAAGTTCCTCTTGTCCATTGAGGAGCAATTGGCCGAGAAGAAGATTTATGCCAGCCATGTTCGTTGCAATAAATTTTCCATATGGCTACGCTAGTGCCAGCACTTGGCTGGGCTCTCAGCAGAGGAGGACAAACAGCCCACTTCACAGAGATACTCAGAACTGGAATTTGGCTCTTTACAAAAATCTCTCCTTGTGGTCTTGGATGTGTCCCACTAAAGCAAAAATGACGGATGTTTAAGCAAGAATTTTCCATTGACTAATACGTGTTCTAAATTAAGACAAAGTCTGCTCAGATTTTGCATTCTGCTGACACTGTCATTTGACACCACGGTAAATGCCACTTCATGCGGTTTTTTCGTAGACAGCTGTCCCGTTGCCTACCACGTCAGGTGATCAGTGTAGGGAAACAGCTTGATTTGATTTCTACTCAGTTTGGACATGCAATCACAGAACACTGGCATAAAATAAATATTTTCCTCCTCTTGTGTAGAAACACTTGAGCATTGAAGCATGCAGTAGAGCAGGGAAAAGTACACACGGCTTTTCGGAGGTCTGAGTACAGCTACAGGTACAGCTATAGGTTCAGCTACCACTGAAGTTATAGTTTCAGCTACAGGTATTGTATCAGGCTTGTGTCTGAAAATTTACTTAGTTTTAGCACAAGACAAAACGTGTGGAATTCATGCTCAAACCTGCCCAAATGGCCAGTTAATAAATGAAAAATGTTTTACAAATCAATAAATGACAGCCAAAAGAAAGTCCGTCACATGTGACAACACTCCTCCCAAGGAGAACAGCGTCGGTGCTGCTCAATGTAAGGCCTCAGCTATTGCACCATGCTTGTACACCCAGGCTGGAGGACACTTGACTTGGCATTGCTGTCCAGCCATTGCAGGGAATGGGACTTGATCCAGCAAACTTCATCCTGAACTGCTGCCCCACTGGCAGATGATGAGGAGAGTGAAGATTCACATAAACCCACAAACAGACAGTAGGAGATGAAGAAGTATACAGGTCTACAATACTTTCCATTAATGCGCATGGAAGTGTAAAGTCGTGCGCGCACACACATGCGCACAGTGCGAGTTATTGAGGGCTCTTGTATAAAAAATCCTTGAAGTACACACACACACACACACACACACAGGCTGAACTGCTTGTCCCATACAGGGTCACAGGGAGCTGGAGTCTAACCCAGCAACTTAGGGCATAAGGCTGGAGGGGGAGGGGACACCCCCAGAACAGGACGCCAGTCCATCACAAGGCACCCCAAGCAGGACTTAAACCCTAGACCCACTGGAGAGCAGGACCCGGTTCAACCCACTGCACCACCGCACCCCCCAACCATGAAATAACTAAAATGATAACACTAATCTTTACAAGTAACTACAAAGATTTTTTTTTTAATGTCGGGTTATTTTTGTCAAGTAGAAATGTCATTCAAATGTAGTAACAGCCAAACAGAAATAGTTAAACTAGAGTTGTCTTATGTCAGAGTTAAATGACATGACTGGAATGGTCCATAATGTTATTTCTTTTTGCTGTTTTTTATTTTATCTTTGAAGTCTGTATGAGCACCTTAAAGCAGAGATTTTAAGTAAATTACTGGAATAAACAACAAAAGCCATGTTCACTACTGTTGTTTTATTTAAAAAAAGTCACAGTTTTTAGAGATTATGAAAACAACTGAAAAATTTCCTATCTAGAAAAGTATTTATGAGCAAGAATAAAAAAAAATATTAAAAAATATACCACAATAATGACGGTTCTATGTACAGAGATACCAGCTGATGCAACACTTGACAGATGATGCTGCTCTCAGCCTAGAAATGTGCACCATTTTTTGGGACCGGTGGGTGTGCTTGCTGGATTGATTGCCCACCAGAAGTGGTGTCACTGGCAAAGCCACACACGGAAATGTGATGCGGTGAAAAGATAGCAAATGAAGGCTTTAATGAGACTAAAGCAACAAGTAGTTGTTCCTTCTGTCGGAACTGGTCCAAGGGGAGGGCAGGACAGAGTTCTCTATTGTTCATCTTCTAGGATGGAGCCTAGTACCCAGGTACAGTTACCAGTGGAAGACACGCTTTGTTTTCTCTGAGTTGTATGTGGCTTTACAGAATAAGAGCCTGTGAAATGAATGAATGTAAAAATTCTATGTCCTTGAGCGTGACCCTCAGAGCCAGTCTGGTGAAACATTTGCAGGTACAGCAGGATATGACCTTTTACAGCTCCATGTTTCTAGGTTCGGACTTAAGAGTTTCAAAGTTGGCATTCGTGTGTCTTGTTGCAAGTTACTGATACCCTGCTAACTATTTGAAAATAGAGAAACAAATAACATCAACAGATGAAAGCAACCCAAATATATCACAATGTTTCAGCTGTTCCTAAGAGTATTTTAACATGTTGGTGCAGATGAGATGTTTTTCATAAAACGCTAAACTGTAGTGTACAAGGATATTGATAAAAATATGCCATTATTGCCTGTGTTAGGGGGTGCAGTCGCGCAGTGGGTTGGACCACAGTCCTGCTGTCCGGTGGGTCTGGGGTTCAAGTCCCGCTTGGGGTGCCTTGTGACGGACTGGCGTCCCGTCCTGGGTGTGTCCCCTCCCCCTCCGGCCTTACGCCCTGTGTTGCCGGGTAGGCTCCGGTTCCCCGTGACCCTGTATGGGACAAGCGGTTCTGAAAATGTGTGTGTGTGTGTGCCTGTGTTAGAAATTTCAACAATACGCAATATCACATTTTCAGGCATTGCATCATATAGCAGCTTAACTGGCTAGCATTTTATATCATATTTCACCTTATTAATTATTTTTTATGAAAACATGCCAGGCTAGCTAGACTGCAAAGTAAACTTAAGTATGAATGCACAAAACATCAGGTCTGAAATAAGTGCAAATAAATCACTTAAATGGGAATTTTCTAACTTACAAAAATCAATTGTCATACTCTCATTTTCTGGATATTATGGATGGAGTACTAGCCCAGTTAATAAATCTAGTTATGCCTGGTAGTCTTTTTTGCAATCGTGTCATTTCATATGAATATGGCCAAAAATGGATGTACAAATGCAGATGTATCTGACACTAGGAAAACAGGTAAAAGTTTGTTATTGCTGCAGCAGTTTTGTAACCTGGACCTAAACATAGTATACATAGTATATACGCTTCAAAATATCTTCCTAGTATGACTGCTAATATAAAGCCATGCTTAGGCACACAGTGTGTACAAGGAGTGTGTGTGTGTGTGTGTGTGTGTGTGTGTGTGCGTGTGTGTGTGTGTGTGTGTGTGTGTGTGTGCGCGCATGCACATACACGTATACATGCGTGTACATCCAGTTAGCACCAAGATCGCATTTATACCAGTTGGTACATCTATGTGTGGACACAGAGGTTGTGTACTGACAAGCACCACCCACAGTCCAAAGGCCAGAGATGGCTACAACTTGCGTCCCCTGTGGTTTCACTCTCGTTGCTGCTGGACTTGTCTCCGCAGAGCCAGGGGCACCACTTTCTTCTTGACAAAGAGCCTTTGCAGGAACCTGTCGCTGAAGGATGTGGGGAAGTAGGTGTGTATGAAGTACATGAGGGCCACCCCGGGCCCGGCGTAGTAGCGAACTTTGGGTTGCCGTGCCGTCAGAGCATCGGTGATAGCGTTGATTACAGGGCTCAGGTCTTCGCTCGCCGTCTTGGCATGAATCTGGAAGAGTTCCTTGGTTTCCAGCAGGTATTCTTCTCCGTACTCCTCCAGAAGACCAGGTGACATTTCCTGGAGGAGCTTCTTGTACTGTTCTTCCCAGTATGCAAAGTTACTGGTCTGAGCTGAGGAAAAGACAGCAAAGCAGGGGTTCATTTTTGGTTTGGCTGCTTCTAAGTGAAATGTCATAATCACAAGTCATGATACTCTTCTTGACGCTTACAGTCTTGGTTTCGTTCTCAGTGTACTGGTGAAAGCATTAATTGCATGTTGATCACGCTGACCCCTCCAGACGCCACTGGATAAAACTATGCGTGTAACTTGCCAAGTGCTCAGCATCATATGGAGCAGTTTGGTGCCTTAGGTTCCTCACCTGTCTTAAAGGAAGCTGGAAGGATAGTGGAGACCTTAACCCCCCAGGGCTCCAGCTCATGGCGCAAGGTGTCAATGAAGAGGCTGAGGGCAGCTTTTGAAGCACCGTACGCTGCCAAGCAGGGAAATGGTTGCTCACCTGTGTAGAGTCACATGGCCAAGAGTGAGATGAGCTTCAGTGTCCACGAGATGGGCTGTACTCTTAAACACAAACCTGATTGTTGCCTTTAGTTCATGGAAATCCTCATTGCTCTACTTATGCAATGTGTACTTGTTTGTGTTCCTGCTCCATTGTGGTTTCTTCTTGTATTTTGCTTTTCGAAAAAAAGGATACTTTTGGGAACAGATTTAAAATGGCAAAATGAGTGTTGTGAAGAGGTTCTGTTGTGGGGAAATGAAGTGCCGGAGATGCTTATGCATGAGCAGAAACAATGATCTGTTTATACAAAGTGCCGGATACAGTTTCATTGCATTAAAGACAGATTTAAGACATTCAGGTGTGCCACCTCTGTAATAAAAACAGCATTAAAAACAAATGAAAGAGGTTAATTGCATAGTGGGAGTCCCTATAAAATGAGTATATTGCCAAAGGCAATTTAGCATGAA
Organism: Scleropages formosus; assembly: GCF_900964775.1. Classification (NCBI taxonomy): domain Eukaryota; kingdom Metazoa; phylum Chordata; class Actinopteri; order Osteoglossiformes; family Osteoglossidae; genus Scleropages; species Scleropages formosus. The sequence continues at coordinate 24,605,765 of NC_041812.1, forward strand.
AGGGTTCTTCTTTGGCTTGTTCCAACTTCACCCCCACAGGATTTCATGAGGGGGATGGGAATCTATAATTTACCTACCTGATAATTATCCTTAATAAGGTGACGTATTCTTAAAATTAAATATTTGCAGATTTTTACTTTGAACAGTTAACTTCATACAGAGGCAAGTGCACAATGAACAACGGGGATCCTTTGTGAAAAATCGTACGCAACTAGGATCCTCACCTTTGCCATAATTATGTTTGTAACTAGGGTTACACTTTTATTCAAAGCACCTCACTCTTTTGCACTCTTAAAAAGCTATATATGTTCTTAGTCACGTCTGTCTTAAGAGGACACTGTACCATAGCAGCTCTTTTGTATCACTTAAGCTCAGGTTCCCTTGACTGGGGCAGTTTAATGGAAACTGGCCTTTTAAATGATGCACAAAGGCACTTGGTGACTACTTCTTATTTTACGCTGATCTGAAATGGCTCAGGGTTAGAGCAACCGGCAGCATGTCTAACAGTAAGAGTGGCATATTGAATCTCACACACACACCCACACATTGTCTGAACCGCTTGTCCCATTGGGGGTCGCAGGGAGCCAGAGCCTAACCTGGCAACAGAGGGCATAAGGCTGGAGGGGGATGGGACACACCCAGGACAGGATGCCAGTCTGTTGCAAGGCACCCCAAACGGGACTCAAACCCCAGACCCTGTGTCACCGCGCCCCCTCCATACTGAATCTTAAAGGTATAAATTAAAAAATGATTACTTATTTCGGTGTGGTGTGTGTTCAAGTGTGTGTGTGCCTAACTAGCTGTGTTATCATGCGATTCGATAGAATTTACACTATTTACAGTAGGCTCATATATTTATTTTACAACTGATCTTCCAAAGCTGCATTGACTCGAACCGCAGACCATGAAACGCCACTGCTCTGCATACAAGAACAGTATATAAAGGTATATAATTACTATGAGAAAAGCGGTTCCAAAATCCATCGCAACACAGCAGTTAATCCCCTGACTGTTCTTCATGGGTCGCTCATTTCACCCTGTTTGTGTACCTGAAGGGCTCGAGACAGTGATGATCCTCCCTTTGGCTTGTCGGACCAGTGGCAGAAATGCCTTAGTGACACTCAGAGTCCCGAAGAAATTGACCTCCATACAGCCCCTGTAGGTGGTCATGAGCGAGAGCTCGGCATCGCCAAAGTTCACACAGACCCCCGCATTGTTGACAAGTCCCCACAAACCTGGGAACAGAAAGAAATGAGGGTATAAAATGGGGCGAAACACTGAAAATGTAGGCTGACTCCTGAACCCCTCAGCCTCCCCACTAAGGAAGTAGCCACATTTGATTAAATAGCATGGGATAGGAGTACCAGACACATGAATTTATCATATTCAATGCTCAGTGTACCGACATTTTTAATATACTGTAAAATATACAGAAGGAAGTGGCACGAATCCTGTTAATTTCTGAACCCTCTGCAGAGACACAGACGCTTCTTCTCAGAAGGAAAAGTCATGAAAGTCAATGAAAAGACTCCTGTTAGGCAGCGGGAATGAGGAAACCCAACCACAAATGTCTCAAGCTTCCCCTGTCCAGCAGATGAGGTGAAATCATAACCATTTCTGCAGTGTAGACTCACAACGCTGAGCGGCAAAACTTTAATGTGATAGAAATAACGGCTGCTGGCGCATGGCCACCGGTAACATAAATGGCACTTTTTGTACAGAATCAGAATAAAGACTCTCTGATTTCAAATGGGCTCAGGATATGTACTGCCAGAGATTTATTATTATTATTATTATTATTATTATTATTATTATTATTATTATTAATAGCAGTAGAAATAGTAAAGGAGAAAAAATTAGAAATGAAGGAATGCACCGTAAGAATGTTTGTGATGATTAAAATTCTTGATGCTAGTTTTGCATACTAAACAATCTGTTGACTGTTATACGCGTCTAATCTTTGTAGGTTATGATAGCTTTAATGGACATGGTTTCCCCTTTAACCTGTACACGCGTGTGACACGCCGAGACCGTGGAAAGAGTTTCGGAAGGCCATGACCAGGGTCCCAGGAAAGCCATGATGATGTAAACGGATCACATTTGGAAACTGCCTTTGTGAAGAATGCAATTAATATTGGGGAAAGTTATCTTACATGTTTTTTACCATGCTGAAAACCAGGTAAAGGAGGAAAGGTACTGAAATGCCACTTCAGAACTTCAGAAAAGTAATTATATTCGGGAAGAAAAAGCATTCAAGGGAATCCTTTAATAGCTTGTTTCCTAAAAAACAGCAAAACAAAATGAAGATGTTGTTGCTGGAGCAGCCAAAATATTTTGCTTTGCCAAGATTTTTTTTACCAAGATATTCATCTTATATTTTTTAAAGAGTAATTGCTATTGTGAATGTAATTTTTGCTGATGTATAATTAAAACTCAAGTGTAAATACCACATGTAAAAAGAATAAATATAAACTCATGTGTGTTTTGGGGGATGCGGTGGTGCAGTGGGTTGGACTGGCTCCTGCTTTCCGGTGGGTCTGGGGTTCGAGTCCTGCTTGGGGTGCCTTGCGATGGACTGGTGTCCCGTCCTGGGTGTGTCCCCTCCCCCTCCAGCCTTACGCCCTGTGTTGCCGGGTAGGCTCTGGTTCCCCGCGACCCCATATGGGACAAGCGGTTCAGATAATGTGTGTGTGTCATGTGTGTTTTCTTAGAGCTCACTCACATTCTTTTCTTAACCCCAGACATATATCCTGAAAACTTAGTTCTGATAAGAACAAAAAAGCTATCATGAAGATGGATTGCACAGCGAGTCGCACATCTGCAACACGCATCTGCTGTAATTCAGCTCTACAGTCACAAGTGCAAGTTTCCAGAAATTTTCTGAAGCCTCATAGGGAAATGTGGTGGTTTCTGAAGTACACAACTGAGCCACAAACTGTAGAGTGGGCGGTGAGCCACCTGACAGCCACCTCTCGAAAGCATCAGACGGGACGCTGGGAACACACTGACCTCGGAGGCCCAGCTTGACCTTGGTGCAGGCGAGGGCGTTTTGAACGTCGTCGTGCTGAGTGATGTCCATCTTTACCAGGGTAAGGCGGGAGGAGCAGGTGCGCCGCAGCTCTGCAGCCCCTGGTCCCTCCAGGTCCAGCACACTGGCGATGACCTCGAAGCCCAGTGAGTCCAGGCGCTGAGTGGCGGCTTTTCCAAACCCTGAGTCACAGCCTGGGGGACAGAGGACTGGTGACCCTCCATGTAGAAAGTCCTGCTGATCACTGTTCATAGAATGATCTTCAACTGATTTGTTCAGAAAAGACATATTGTACTGAAATGATGTGTCTTTATGCTTCAATTACTTACATCTATTATTCTTATTCTTATTCTTATTGCATCTAAGTATTAACATTAGTTCGACTACATATTTAATATGAATTATATATTAAACGAAAAAAACTATGAAATAATTTTTTTGAAGTTGCAACCCACGCCCCCGAAGTTGTGAAACCGTTTTTGGATCTTGTTCTGCTTCTTCTTTTCCATCCTTTGACTTTCACGCATGAGCACATGACACTATATGTTGGATGTGTTGGAGCTGATTTTGCATTAAAGCTTTATGTGCTGTTGAATTGTGAACAGAAACATTCTATCAATAGTAATTGTGATGGCTTATTAATCAGGGAGCATATTTTTATGGATCAATAGCCAAAGCTTTCGCATTTTAGTGAAACACGTGATGCAAATATGTTAAATGTACAGTCACCTTATTTTTTTTTTGTGCCTAAGCAAGTTACACTCATTTATCTATTTAAATAGCTGGTTCCTTCAACTGGGTCAATTTAGGGTAAGTACCTTATAAAAGGGGACTATAGCATGAGGTGATATTTGAACCAACAACCCTTGGGTCCAAAGGCAATAACTCCTACTACTACACTACCCCCTACAATGACTTGTTGTGAACGTGAACAACGGGATGACAGAAATGTTTCTCGTTACAGTATTGTACAACACGATACTTTAACGTTAAATTCTTAGAAGACACACATTACTCTAAGAGGCAGATAATCAATTTTTAGTCAACTATTTTTCAGTAAAATGCAAAATCTTTTAAATAACACTTTGTTTGGTTTTATCTAGAAAGAGCTTGTTTGTTCTCAGTGATTAAAATTTTGAGCAGAAGCTGTGTTCTGCAGTGTGATTTGTTGCACGTTGGAGGTGTATTCGGTTGCGGAAGCTGAAGGCGCTTTATACGGGTTGTTCTGTCAGTGGGCACTTAGTAACACTGATGCCTTTTATTTGTTCCAGTGAAAGTGATTTTTGAGAATAGTGTGTCAGCTATTTCACATGATGGATAAGGAAATGGAGACGGTATGGTACAGGATGGCTATGGATGCAAAGTAAAAAAAAAAGAATGGTAAAAGGAGCAAAGAGAAGGCGGGATGCTCCTCACACATGGTGGTGCAACTGGTACCGGAGTAGCGGGAACTGCTGCCTTTTCACCTAAAGGGTGCAGGTTTAAGTCCACCTCTTGCTACAGTACCCTTAAACAAGGTACTTACTCTGAATTGTTCCGCTGAAAATTGCCCTCCTATACAAATGGGTCAATAACTGATATGAAATAAGCATCTTCACACTGCAAGTTACTTTGGAGAAAAGTGTCAGCTAAATGAACAAATACATACAGTATGTGCTGCTGTGGACTGGAGGATATTGAGGTTGTCACTCCTTTGACTGCAAGCATATGTGGTTTCATCAGTGTGGTAGGGGACGGGTACAAGTCTATGGCTGAATGGGCTGCAGAGCGAAATTCCTGGGAAGTAGAGCACTGGGGGCTGTCCTGCTGGAAGGACCAGTGACTTCTGCCTCCCTGGTGCTTTTGCAGGTGAGACAAAGAGAAAGCTTTGGGTGCTTCTTAGAGCTACACACTGAAGATATTGCACACATACTGTATGTGGGGGGTTCGTAGCTGCTGGTGAGCAACTTACCCATGTTTACACCTTGCCAAGTTTTTTTTCCCCAGGGACCAAATGACTGAGTGCTATTAGAGTCAAGCAGAGGGGCACAGGGGTGCAGGGGTGCGGGGGTGCGGTGGGTTGGACCAGGTCCTGCTCTCCGGTGGGTTTGGGGTTCGAGTCCCGCTTGGGGTGCCTTGTGACGGCCTGGCGTCTCCTCCTGGGTGTATCCCCTCCCCCTCCGGCCTTACGCCCTGTGTTGCTGAGTAGGCTCCGGATCCCCGCGACCCCCGTATGGCACAAGCAGTTCAGACTTGTGTGTGTATTAGAGTCAAGTGATGATATAGTTTTGTCACACTGGAAAGTGTAACAAAGTGTACTGGAGAGAGTGGAGCTGGAGTGACTGTTCTGGCTCATTGCACAAAAAGAGCTTTCATCCCAATAAGAATGTCAACTATTTTATTTCCTTTTAAATGCCTCTATAAGAGGTTTAACACTTTTTTTCCTTTTTCATTTCCATTTTCAGCATGCAGTTATAGAGAGATTCATGTAGGTTTGATGAAAACCACTAAATGAGGTTGATTATTTGATGTCAGTTTCACCAAAATCCATTTTTTTCCCTTGTGGTCTTATTGTCCAAAATTCACACTTCTGGTATCAAACAAGAGATAATGAAGTAAAAAGTTTGCTGACGCTTACACTGTAATACCAGCCTCTTGGCCGAGACCGAGGTCCTTCAGCTCTCTATGCTCTTTTTGCTCGCATGGGGTCTTTAATATGTGTGTGTCTACACATGGGGGTCCAAGGCTCAGTACACCAGGTTGGACCAATGTAAACCTTACATTACTTATTTGTTCTCCTATCAAAACAGCTAAATTTAGAATGCACGCACACACACACACACACACACACACACACACACACATTATACACTATATAGAGGATGTGGTGTATGATGGCCACACCTTTTGGTCAAAGAGCAGCACAGAAATAGTGTGCACATGGTCATTTTGTAGCCTTGTAAGCATAACTACGATGAGATTGCAGTATAAACATTTATACCACCTACACATTGTGATCTTTGATGAAGCTTTTATTTTCATAGGTCTCATGATTCACAATTGCCCACCTTTGCATAGAAAGCAACATCAGGTATTCTGATCTACATAGAATGGATCTATGTACTCCTTGCAGTTACTTATAAATAATCATTTGTTGTTGTTTCCTGGGGATCGGACATAGTGGGGAGGATCAGACATAATATGATTTACCTTCCTGGCACATGCACGTTCACACACATACAGATGACTCATAGCAATCAAATGTATTTATTTTTTCTCTTAAATAATTTGGAAAACATGTCTTCAGAATGACCATCAGCATCTCGCTTGGAGTTCTGACATACTGTAGGCACTTCACATCGGACATAAAGCACATTGACAAACAAAAGATTTTTTTCCGCCAGATCCAAAGCAAACACTTCAAATTTTCAGTTTAATCTAGAGTGTACAAGCTGTACTAGTTACTGAAGTTTAAATAATTTATAAAGGCGTTAATAACATATATGTATTTTTGAGCAGAACGTAGACACGTTTTTAATTGTGAGCCTTTAGGGACATCTGTGCTGTGCAAACAAAAGAGCCACTAGAACAGAGGTATCTGCTCTTTTCCAGAGAAAACATTTACGCAGAATATTGCGCATATACAAACTGGGAGAGAAATGATGTACTTAATGTTCCGAACAACAAGTCAAGTGTTGCTGTGATCAGAGCTCAACAGTTCATGGCCATAACAGCAGCAGGGTTGTCTACCTGTTATGAAGAGCACCTTTCCCTCAGCGGGGAGCCCACGCCGGGGGGCACAGAGACAGCAGGCGGCCCCCAGCAGACCCAGGAGCAGAGCGCCAGGGAGCCACAGGGAGCACAGTCTCTCCACCAGCACCGTGGCCCCCAGCCAGGCCAGCAGTGTAGGCGCTGCTCGGAGCTGCACTGCCAGCATCTTCCGCACGGCCCCGCCGAGGAACATGGACATCACTCCCATGTAAATCCAGAAGGACAGGGCAAATTCTTCCATGGCTTCTGAGATCTGGAAGCTTTCTGCAGATACCCTTCGTCTCTCTCTCTCTCTCTCTCTCTCTCTCTCTCTCTCTCTCTCTCTCTCTCTGTCTGCCTCACACACACCCTTAGTGTTTCTCTGGGATATCTGATTCACAAACCAACAGCCATGTGTCTCATGCAATGTGACTGACACATACATGCACAAGTACACATGCATGCACACACTGGGACTAGCGATGAATGGCTCCCCGTCACTGTTTTTATACTCTACTCAGCACACGGCTGCAGGGGGAGGGACTCTGCCACAGGAGATGTGTTCTGTGCCCGATGGCCAAAAGTTTCACAGTAGATAAACATTATTTTCTCCATTCTTCCTTCTTTGTCGCTGTCGACTACAGGCTGTCTTTCATGCGTTTGTGAACGTTATGATCTATCTTATTATTGTTATGAGCTATCAATAAGAACTATCTTGTTTGAATCTGATGTTGAAAACTTAGAGTCCAAAATGTCATTCAACAGTGTGACAACTTGTCAGGTATTGTGGGACTGAATAATATTACATATGTTTACTGAGCTGCTGCTGTTCTCTCAAGCAACTTGCATTGGTTTATCCTTTATGCAGCACAGTATTTTTTACTGTATCAGTTCATGTAAGTACCTTGATGAAGGGCAAAGCAGCAAGAGCAGGATTTGAACCTAGATCCTTGAAGCACAAGGTGACAGCATTAGCCACTACACCAGGTGCTGACCCTTGTTTGCAGTATAAATCAATGGAATTAAATATGAGTTTGCAATGGGGGGACATGTCTCCGCTTTGTTAAGTCAATGTATTTAATCATGTTAATAACTGATTAATAAACATTTTGATCCCAAAATTATATAACTATAGATTTGAGAAACTCTGGTTATTCAGCTGGGGGGTGCAGTGGGTTGGACTGGGTCCTCCTCTCTGGTGGGTCTGGGGTTCAAGTCCTGCTTGGGGTGCCTTGCGATGGACTGGCATCCAGTCCTGGGTGTGTCCCCTCCCCCTCCAGCTTTACGCCATGTGTTGTCGGGTTAGGCTCTGGCTCCCCGCGACCCCGCTTGGGACAAGCAGTTCAGACAGTGTGTGGTTATTCAGAATTCTTACTCATGTTTGTGTATAAATATTCAGTGCACCTGAAATGCTTTGTGTTCATTAGAAAAGTAGAATTACCTGACAAAAAATATTGCCATCTCCTAAAGACTTACGTTCATGTATTTCACAGGCAGTAACTGGTTACTGCATTATCTCTCCAAATGATAACCCAGAGCACGGTACTATGTATTTATAAATGCAGTTTTCCACTGTGGGCAAAAGCTTTTTGTTATTTAAGAAAAAATTTTGTGTTTATGGGAGCGATCCGCACATTAGGTGTTCGGGTATTTTCGCTGTTCTTCTGGACACTCGGTAGATTCCGAACTCCGAACCATTTTAGAGATGTATCTGCACTTAACAAGATCAGGCTATCTGGAATATAAACCCGCAAGTGGGGGCAACTAGTAGCGTGGTGGATAAAGCTGCTGCCCCAATGGTTGCAGGTTTGATTCTCACCTCCAGCTGTATTACTCTTGAGCAAGGTACTTACCTTGAATTGATCCAGTAAAATTACCCAGCTGTATAAATGGGTGAATAATTGTAAGCAACTTCACACTGTAAGTCGCTTTCTAGAAAAGCACCAGCTAAATGAATAAACATAAAAGGGTGAAAATGATGATCACTTTAATCCAATGTTCTCTGCTGTCGCTTCACTGCTCCCAGGAGCTCTAGCACAATGTTCTCTGTCTCCACTTTGAAGTTAATGCCGTGCTGACCTCTTCAGCCTAATTGCTCACAACAACCAGGTCATATTTTTCCAAGAACTGTTTTGACGGGGGGGGGGGTCTAGACTCTGATGCTCTGTTTTGTATTTTGTGATGTTTACAGTCCGTGTTGCTACAATGACCAATGGGTGTCCTTATTGTGTGTTTAAAGCCTGCTTTCTGGCAGTTTCCTGGGAGTAAGCCATTGGGGGGCATCGTCAGGGCATGGGTTGGGGCAGGGCTGTGCTGGCCTCCGTAACAGAGGACACTCGTGCAACTGAAGTGGTGTAGGTGGAGAAGGCAGACAATGGCACTTTGTTCGCTGGGACAGGATGAACTGCTCCAAAAGCAGAGCTGGACATGAGGTTCGGAAAAGCACGGGGGGAAAATAACGTGTTCTGGGCCAGTAGTGCAGCCGCACGTCCAAAAAGGGCACAAAGTGCAGACGAGTCTGTCGCATTGCCAAGTGACTGCTGGAAGCGAGCCCATTCCCCAGGAGGGCATTTCCTAGTGTGCCCGGAGAGCAGCTCTGAGCAGACGCTCCATCACCTGTACAGCTGTTCTTCCCAGGAAGAAGGCAAGTCTGACTGGTCAGCATCACTTCTTTCACTTTTATTAATTGTAAAAAATTTTCTAGAATCCTTTCTAAAATTCAAAGTTTTCTTAATTCTAACACCCTTCACAGGGTCCAAAGCAGAGCTCAGAAGTATAACTGACATACAGCTGGATGCAACACCAGCCCAGCGCAAGAGACAGGTGAAATGAACCTTAGTTACTGCATGAGCAGGAATATCAGAGAACTCCTTCTAGAAGGGAAAGAAGTGATGCTGACCAGTCAGTGTCCTGGTCGGTGATATTCCCAATAATACAAAACCAACATCTCTTGTGTTTGCACGCTTTTTATTCTAAGACTTAATGACTCTCTGTTCTATAATCATGCGTTCACTATATCCCTGGTTATATTGCTATTGATGGTAAACACCGTAACAACAACTGCTGGCGTTTGGTTGTCTGCTTTATATATCCAAGAAGATAATTTTGACATAAACATAATAATTTTAAATGAAATGCGTGACTCATAGAGCTGGACTGCAGTAATTGCATTCTACACTTAGTCAGAGCAATTCTTCTTCATCTAGAGGTGATATATACAGATTACATTAAACTAATTTTTCCTCATATTTCCCACAACATTGCTGTGAGATATTACTGAATGATAAAAGAAGGTCTATCTCAAAATCTTTTGAAGATATCATCGAGTTGGTTTTCAAATTGTTAAATGATCAAGTATGAGTTCTTTGCAGGTTACACACATCTTATGACTCTATGTTTCTCTCAGGTCCAAGGGCAGCTTATAAACAGCGCACAGACTAAGACAAGGCAGGATATTTGCATATTTTTGCATTTTTTACTTTCATCTGTTATCCTAATACTAAGACAAGCATGCACAAAGGTGGTTCAGAGAAGTGTTTTAAATGATGTCTGCTTTTGCAGAGGGGGGCGCGGTGGCGGGTTGGACCAGGTCCTGCTCTTTGGTGGGTCTGGGGTTCGAATCCTGCTTGGGGTGCCTTGCGACGGACTGGTGTCCCATTCTGGGTGTGTCCCCTCCCCCTCCAGCCTTACGCCCTGTGCTGCCGGGTTTGGCTCCGGCTCCCCATGACCCTGTATGGGACAAGCGGTTCAGATGGTGTGTGTGTGTGTGTGTGTGTGTGTGTGTGTGTGTGTGTGTGTGTGTGTGTGTGTGTGTGTGTGTGTGTGTGCTTTTGCGGAGTGGATCAGGCTGAGACACTACTAGTGCAGCCCAGGGGCCGAAGGCCAAGTTCTGCTTTCTTTCCTGGCATCTTCTGCTGTGAAGCAAGGTGTTGAACCGTGGCCAAGCAGAACCACGCAGCGCAGGGAGTCCAAGTTAAAGGTACAAAGAGGTGAGCGGAGAAGGGACGCTGCGTCCGTGTTTGGCACAAAGACACGAGAGCGAAGGGAAGCGACTGGACGGAGAACCCATTCCCTTAAGCTCCGCCAAAACGCACAGTGGAGGCACAGCTGCTGCAGACTTCTTCTGAAGCACAAACTCTGCTGCTCTGTGTCGATGCACGACGTGAAATGACACTCTGCTGCACCTTCGAAGGAGTTTCATGGCCAAATTTTGACTTTCGTGATCCATCTCGCTGGACCCTGTAACCTTTTAAAATATAAATGTCATTTCATATCATGTCATTGTCTGAACCATAAACTGCAAAACTGTATAAAGTACTGAACCAGACACTGTTCTGAACAAAACTGTACAAACAGGGTACTGTGAAACAATTTTCCCATCATTTTTGTTGGAAAGCTCATGAAATTATTTCACAATAAACTGCCTATTACTGATTTGTACGGTGTGTTTGCTAACATTACAATTCTTCTAAATAATCAGCCCAGAAGGAAATGCAAAGCATATCAGCATTTCTTGCATCATTTATCTAGGTGTTTCCAACTCTTTGTTTACTACAGCTGGCAAACAGTTGCTTTTTACAGACTGGAAGCAAATGCAGCTAGTTTACGTTCATTACCTGACTCTCTCTTATCTGTATTAGACAGCAACAGGATCATCCAGAAATTAAAGATCCTCTGTCATCCTATTTATTTAATTCCGAAGCTGTATTTTTTACTCCAAGGTCACAATTGTAGTTGTTTTTCTTCACAGAACCAGGTTGAAGAATGTGCCCATATAGCAAATCTAATACATATTACTTGATCAGTAGCACCTCAGTCTTAAAACAAGAATATTTATGAATCGAAGTGAACCTAAAAACATGCTCTCTGCCACTGATCTGTCATTTACACCCATGGGCACATTTCACTAACGCTTACCAAGAAAAATCAACAATTATCTTAAAAGGGATACACTTTCCATTTCTTTACATTAACATAGGGCACATGCAGTTCTGCAGTTAAAAGATGATGTGAAGACTGGATTTTTACTTTCTGCTTTTGCCCCTAAGCGCTGAGCACCAGTGATGCTTTGTTCTCCAGACTGTGTCTGAAGGTTCGTGCCAGCGAACACAAGGTTCTCAGTGTTGCCCCCGAGCAGCATGTGCTACAGCACGGGGACACACCGTGAGAGCTCTCCAACAAATATTTACTCAGTCACTGGGACTTTGCATCGAACTCCACCTTCCTTTTATACTGCCTTTCTCACACAATTGTGACATTTTAAAAATAAGCCTCTCAGTGACCTTGAACACGGAAGAGGGAAATTTCCAGAATTCAAAGCTAAATTTCTACATGGCTAATTAAAGGACAAAGCAAAATGTCAAAAAAACAAGAATATGACTTTTTTTGGTTCATGAGTAAACCTAGGGTGAGCAGTGCACAAAACACGGCTTTTAATATTATATATGAGCAAAAAGTAGTACCAAATTTCATCTCTTTGTTGTTTCCCATTAGCTTCTAATAGTTTATCTGTTTAAAATGTTTTCCCCTAGAAATCTGTATTCTGAGTGATTTACTTGGTGTTATATAATTTATGCTACAGCATTCATAGGAATGTAAATAAGGCATTGAGTGCTTCACAATGAATGCCTAGAGATAAACCAGATGTTTTCAAAAAAAATTAAAACAGCATTAAATGTGTGAGTAAAATGTATATACTTTGATAAACAGAGGAATAAGAACTGAACCCTTGAACCCAAGTATTTAGTATTATATGAAAAAAGTTTTGTTAATTCTAAACCATCTGACCAGATCAATTAAATTCCATTCCAACTTTGACAGGATTTGGAGTGTTAGAGGATTATAGCGATTTTGATTATGTATTTATTTACCGTAAACTGTAAACTGAGCTTGTTTGGTTCCCAGCATTACCGATGGTTATAGATAACATGTTTGTGATTGTACTTGTTTGTGGTTTTTTTTTTTTTTTTTTAAGTGTAATAGTAGATTCTGAAAGATTAATAAAGTTATTTTTATACATGGCAGGGATCATTATGCTCTGAGTGATTTTTTTTGTTGGATCTGTATGAACATTTGGTTTTATTATGCAGGATGAATCCAGCTGTCACAGGAAAGATCCTTCACTCAAAATCTACTATTCCATGTTTACACTTGTCTAACGGAAGTTTGAGTCAGTAACTATAAGGCTGAGTTCTCTTTTTATTTCCAGTCTGCGGATATAAAACCTTTTGCTGCTTTATTTCTTGTTTACTGTATTGACATTTTATGAATGAAATCCTCACGTTTTTCGCTTAGATATAATAAAAACCTCAGAAACTGACTTTTATGCAGTCTTAATAATTATGTTGTTTGATACATTCTGATTAGAAGTTTTATTTTTTATATAAATGAACTTCTTGTAGAAGGTATGTTTACACTGACCGTAAATCTTGCTCAGTCCATTGATGGTTTAAAAACTTTGTCTGACATAAGCTAACTGTGTTCTCATGTTGTTCAAATCTTCTCAAGCGTTCAGTAGTAGTCTTGTAAATTCTCTTGGAAGGATTTTCTTTTTGAATGTACAACAGTCAAAAGGATTTGGGTTCTGAGAAAATCCCTTTCGGAAAAGTATAGTTTATACATTTCAGAGCGGAGCATGCCAGCCTTTTTTCTCTTAGTGATTCTTTTTTCCTTGACGTAACAATAGCCAGGTAAGTCTGTTTGTAGGATTTAACTGAGTTAACTTTATTCATTCGATAAATTTAGGAGCTATTACTCTATCAACAAGTTCACCTATTTACAGCAAGTATCCTACATAAGGTACAACAAAAATTCTTTACTTTGAACCTTATACTGCAACGTTATGAGTATTTCTTTTAAGATATACAATCTCGTAATCAATTGTATAGTTAAAGGTGGAAGAAATAATTAATTTGCACTTTTCAAAAAATGGGACAACATTGTGTCCCAAACCATCCCTTCATTTCAGTGTCATTCATAAAGAAAATGTCTTGAAGCAACTAATTTTTAGGACAAATGTACTCGCATCTGACAAGGTCTCCACAGGGTCAGGGTATACATACCTTGGGAGACCTTTTTCCATGGGAGCGCTTGCCCTCTCAGAAGCCTGTGCACAGCCCTGCAGGCCAGGAAAAAAATGCATTTTTCAAACAAATATATTCCCTGCTCTGTTTTTCTTGCTTTCGTCTGGTGTGAGCTCCGTGCAGCTGTTTGTGGAAATACTATGGGCTCTTCATTACAGGTCACATGAGCACAGTGGAGAAACATGTTCCACTTGTGAGCAATCCTCTTGTGTGGGTTGCAGGGGGAATTAGGGTCCGCGGGGGGTGTTTGCTTCCCGCCCAGGAACGGAACATGATGTCCTTGCGCCGCCGAACTGACTAATTAGCAATGCGCAGATCTAGCCTATTTGTGGCCTTTCCACTCACTAGGACTCGCACATTTATTCTGAACACACTGGTGATTACTTGTGTTACTGTGGCAAATACTGTATTATATAACACTTATATAGATTTTTGCCAAAGAAATATTAAAGTGCTTTTGTCCATGATCAGGATGTGTCCAGTTTGTATTACACCCTGTATTAGCAAGCCCCAGCATTCAAGCCACAGCATATTAAATCTTGTTGCTGTACTATATCTGTGTGTGCAACTGATCCGATGGACACCGTTTCGAACACAGCAGTGACTAAATTTAATGGTTTTTAAGGGCAGGGAGTGTAGGTGAGTGACACAGGACTCAGCTGCCTTTGCCAAATCTGGTGGCTGCAGAACATTCCGTTCACATTCTGCTTCTTGGCAGGCAAAGCTTCACTTCCTGTGTGTGTGTGTGTGTGAGAATACTGCAGCAGCATTTGCTCGCATTCTTCCATTGTTTTCTTTTTTTCTGCATACATCTCACACAGATTCTGAGAACGTGCAGTAATGCCTTTTCTATCCAGGGCAGAATTTCTGCCGTTTCCGTTTTCGCACTTAGCGCTTCACCGTGAGGTAAACCCCTAAGTCTGCTCTTTATCTTTGCTCAGAGGGCTGTGAAATACATCCTGATCCGGAGCAGCACGGATGATATAATAAAAAACGTACGAAAATCATGTTCGGTAAACGTTTGTGAACTTGTTTACATGGAAAGAGAGAACAATGGGTAGGAAGATCCAACGTAGCTGGAGCTTCTGCCTTTGTATACAAAGGACCTGGGTCTGAGTCCCAACCTCTGCTGTAGTGCCCTTGAGCAAGGTTCTTACGCTGAACTGGTATAGTAAAAACTGGCTTGCTGTGTTAAAAATGTGTCTCACTGTAAGTTGCTTCGGAGAAAAGCTGAGCACTTTAACAAAAGCAATCAGTTTGTTGACAAACACAATGATACCTCATTGTGCTTTCACAATGTTTTATCTGACTTTTGTTTATGTGCTAAGTGGTGGTCAGGCTGTGGAATGTCTGCAATGAGGACTGTTGAAGTTAAAAGTTTCACATTGCATAAAATCAACATCAGCAAAACAGAGTGGGATAATAAGCCTGTTATCAAAATAGTAAACGGAATTCAGATACATGGTGTCCTGTGGAGGGGGGATGCGTTGGCGCAACGGGCTTGGCTGGGTCCTGCTCTCTGGTGGGTCTGGGGTTCAAGTCCTGTTTGGGGTGCCTTACGAGGGACTGGCGTCCTGTCCTGGGTGTGTCCCCTCCCCCTCCAGCCTCACGCCCTGTGCTGCTGGGTTAGGCTCTGGCTCCCCACGTCCCCATTCAGGAAATGCTTTGGTTCAGATGATGTGTGTGTGTGTGTGTGTGTGTGTGTGTGTGTGGGTGTCGTATGGAAGTGTGTCAAATCAGATGTCATATGTCATTATTCAGCATGACAGTGAGTCCAGGGGGACAAACTGCTTTACTTTTTTCTATACACTGACAATAACGAAAGTGATGCAAAGAGAATAGTGCTTCTTAAATGAAGGAAGATTTTAGTCCATCTTAGCGTCCATATTTCCAGAACCTAGGAATAAGAAGTGCTGAATGATCCTGTGGACAGCTGTACCTTCTGGCTAATTCAAGCTCACAGCAAGCTGACACAGGATGGTTATCCTTCTTTAGAGGTTGCACTTCATTTATTTAGTTTTCGATATAATGGCACAAAATAACTTAGAAATATCTAAAGTCAACATTGTCAGTTTTACTTTGTAATTTTTAAAAGGGCATTGAATGCCATAATCACTCAGGAGCTATAAGAAATTAAGGCATAAGCAGTGACTTGTCTCACCAATGTGGGTTTGGGGTGTCACGTTTACCCTAAATCTGACAGTGTCACGGCCCCACAAACCACCACGCACTGGCCTCCCACAAATGCACCTAGAATCCAGTAGGAACAGTCAAAACTTTTGGGTAGGAATAACAGAAAATTTTCAGCATCATAAAATATTCTAGATGGTTTTATTATTATTATTATTATCATTTTTATTTTTTATAGAGCGCTCTTCTCACACACTGACACAGAGCGCTTTAACACAGGCATACAGCAAGAAAAACTGATACAAACAAAGAAGACAGTCAACTACTGGCTACCATAATGAAGGACTTATTATAGAGCTATAAATATAGCTACTAGCCACCGGGGAAAGGAACAAAAACTCCCAACTGAAGGTTGAGGGAGAAAAAAAACCTCTGGGGGTCCACGGGCCAGTGGTTGCCCACCCCTCCTGGGCATTCTAGAAAGTAACAATTTGTAAGCCAGTGTTTAAAAAGTAATTATAATGTTGGTAAATGGCATCTTGGATCCCCAGCTCAGCATGGAACGTCTCGATCGTCATGGCAGATGGACATCATCCTCTGTCAGCACGGGATTCGTCTGTCACCACTGGCCGGCCTCCTCAGGTCTTATGTAGCGAGGTAGTGCTCAACGAGAAGATAGGACAGAGTTAGTAATACTAATACTAATACTAGTAATAAGTAGTTTTACTTATCAAACAGTGCTTTCTCAAACAACTGCAGACAAGCATTGCGCTTCCCACAACTCACTCTGATCAGGTTCCATGTACACATACTGTACATTTAGCAGATGCTTTTCTGAAAATCGACATACATCTCACAAAGCAAAAAAATGTAGATAACAAAGCTACCGAGACTTACACAGTATGACTCCTAAGCCTCTAAACTGAGGCTATTGCATTGTAAAAACCAAGCAGAAGAACAAGAAATTAAAATAAACCATGAGGTTTTAGAAGAGTGGTCATTTTTTTGGATGGACTGAGACACGGTCCTGCCAGCATCCCTTTTGACCACCTTGGACAAATACAGAATTACTTCAGTCAACAGCACTGGAAATTTTTTATTACTCTACTGGTTGTGTTCTCCCGTTATTTTAGCTGGGTCATCAAGATTTACTCCTTTACTCCAACAATGTTCACAACATAAGAATGAGCAGTGCTTTTTTTTTTTTTTTTTTTTTTTTTTGCAGGAGGTGTCAAGCTGTTGACCCATCTGCCATTCATCACCTTCCCATGCAGAAACTCCCTCTTTTCCTGTAACTGCTTTTACCAGTACGACTTGCCACACAAAATAACACAGAAACAAAGTACTTGATGTTTGTGACACTAAATTTTGATAAAGCTGCTTATAAAAAAAATCCTATTTTAGTTATTGCACTGTGCCAAAAAGGAAATTGTGTTTAGTTAATGTGGTTTAAAAAAATGTTCTTCATGTGCATGAGAAGACTGTTTTCCTCCATTGTTTTTTCATGCGGTGCTAACAAAACTGCGATGCAGACCTTCTTGATCCATAATCACCTGTGCAAGCTCAGCTCTCACGTTGCCTCATGCTGCAGTTTCATTAGTTCGAACTAAATACTTGTGAATTACACAAATACTTGTAGAGTACACAGTTTAGGACAGTTGGTAGAGCAGTGTTTAGAGTTGCTGCCTTTGGATCCCAGGGTTGCAAGTCTGAGACTTACCTCCAGCTGTAGAACCCTTGAGCAAGGTTCTTACCCTAAATTCCTCCAGTAAAATTATCCAGCTGTATAAATGCATAAATAATTGTAACCTCAATGTTGTAAGATGCTTTGGAGAAACCCATCGAGTAGTAATTGAATGAATTGTGTAGTGAATTGAGTCTGGTTACACGTTATGGTTGCATGGTCTGATAAATCGCCTGCAGCCAGTGGGATCACATACTGTTGTTTAACATGCTCTCCTGCTAGCGTGGCTGAGATATGTGCAGCCTCACACATGTTGCTTATGCAGAACATAGAGCAGCTGGATCGGTCTTTGGCTGCTTTGCCCCAGTCGGTTCCCGTCTGTCAGCCGGCTGGTATTAACAACTGGCCATCATGAAAGAGGGGACTTTTTAAGGGACTTGTGGTAATGTCGGTGCAGCCTCCTACACACGGAAAACCAAGGATAACACCGTGTGCTAGAACACAGCCACTCGTATTCCAATCCAGACAGCTGTGGAATGCTGCACAAACCAAGACATGTGAGGGCGGTAATGAGGTATGTTCACATGTATGCCAGTGTAAATATAGCACAATATCAAATTCAACCTCTTCGCATTCACAAGCATTTTTATACTGATAAGCAAAAAAAGAAGCACTTACCGTACTGGGTGCAAAGTCAGACTTTGCAATACAGTCATGTTCTGCTCAGCTGGACCACTTATGTAGCTGTCCAAATGACCATAAAGTGTACAGAAACACGTTTCTATATCAGCTGTACCTGAAAATGGTTTTAGGGGAAATAGGAATTGCACATTAATACTGCTATGCATCCCTAAAATTCAAAATGCAATAGTAACAAATCCTTTTCACTCTTAAATAAACCTGTGTACTACAATTTGGCAATCATAAGGCAGGAAAAAAAGGGTCTGCGGGCTAGATGAGTTTGCATGCACATGTTTCAGGAGTCTGGTGTATTTACTCCTAATACGTGGAAAAAAAAGACACGTTTTAAATTTTTCGTCAGAATTCTTGGGATAAGCACACATACAGTCGGAGAACTTGTTTTTTCATTTTCTCTTTGAGTAATTACCAGACTGCATCTACAGTCTTTTAAAACAAACGGCACTCACAATGGAGTGGTGAGTTAGGTATGACCTTGTAATACTTTGTATTGAATGCATTTCTCTTATATGTTGTCTTTCCTGGTTTGTATTCAGGTCATGTTTCCTTAAGTGTCTTCTAGTAATTTGTCTTCATGATTTGACAGCTCTGCTTCCAGCTTACATAAAGGCCAGTTTGAAATACGTCAGCTTTGTTGTACATTTAACTGTATACTTTCACATTTTCCCCTTAGGAAAGCTGCAGTCATACGACATAATCGTAATGAAGACAGATACGGCCGAAATCTTACAACTAAAAGTTCTTTTAACTGGCTTCTATTTATCAAGGGGATTGAAGAATTTCTTCATAGCCTCTTGGAAGCTGTCCCTGATGTTAAAATATGTCAGTGACAAGTCATTTTTGGACTAAAGATCGGCCACAAACTTCAGGATGCTTAGATGTTTGCCAGATTCAGTTAAATGAATAACTGAATGCTGTCTTTGTCCCTTTCTCAAAAGCACATATAGGCTTTAGTTATATCTCTAACACAGATCCACACTTAAGCTTTCCTGACTATATTGACATAGTTGTGACTGAAAAGGGAGGAATGCTGAGCACTTGATGGCCAAGGAAAGAGCAGGATTTCTCATTCCAGTTGAGCAGCTGTTGCTTCTGGTATATGTGTTTCTGCAAAAGGCAATGCTGTTTCAGTTCCGAGAGTGGAGTAGAATACATGATAAACACAGACAATAGGTTTGTAAATGCATAAGCTTTTTTTTTCCTTTTGAAAGACTGGATGTGACTCCCATCGCTTTATGCATGCTAGTGGAGTTAACATGTAGGTGTTAATAGAGGGAATCCAGGATATTTCTTTGAATAATATTTTAGTGTTTGTTAGGGAAGATTACACACACACTGCCTGAAACTGCTTGTCCCCTACGAGGTTGCAGGAAGCTGGAGCCTAACCCGGCAACAGAGGACATAAGGCTGGAGTGGAAAGGGACACACCCAGGACGGGACACCAGCCCGTCGCAAGGCACCCCCAGCAGGACTCAAACCCCAGACCCACTAGAGAGTAGGACCTGGTCCAGCCCACTGTGCCACCACACCCCTGGGGAAGAATACACTGCCTCATATTGTAGTATTATTTCTACAATAATCAGAATGTATTGGAATTTTCATATGTACATACTGTATATATATGTATATGTTTTGCAGATTCATCATGGGTTATTTGCTAAAGCCAAACAGTTCTACAGCAGTTCAAAGGCCAGAAGTATTAGGATTTGAAGACACTTTCTCTTAACAATCAATTTACTGAGATAGTTTAGCCTTTCATATACAAGCTTTTGATTCTTCATTTTCACTTAATCTTGCCAGCACATTTAGTTTCAGTCCCTTGGGCCACAAAATAACTTGGCAGCAGGTAAAGGTCAAATATCTGTAGTCCATTCAGAGTGGTAGGTGGTCCAATTTACATTTCATTTAGCAGACGCTTTTCTCCAAAGATAATTCACCACCATATTAACACACTATTGTGTCCAACTGTCAAAATGACATGTTTTCCAACTCCAGCAAACAAAGAAAGCAGAGTATCCAAAGGGTGGACGAGTGCATGCTCCACCAGACTTAAGCCCAGCAGAGGAGATGGCTTTGTTCCATTGTTTGTGGGGGTGGCCCACGATGGTAGCCATTGTGGGTTGCAGTTTCTCTAAGGATACCGTCATGGGAACACTTTGGTCTGAAGCACAGAACATGCAGCCCTTTCTCATGTTAGCTGTAACAGCATAAACCACAGCTTCAGGTTGCACTGAGTGGACCTTCATTCACCTCCACTAATAGTTCTGGGTTCAGAGGAGACACCAAATGATGTCAGTCAGCAAGCTGTTCCATGCAATGCCTCTCTGTGCATTTCAAACATTAAGTGGCTTTCTTTGGGTTTTTTAGCTAAAGGTTTTTACCACATTTCTTTATCTGTGGCATTTTTACATGACACTTTTGTGACTGGAGTTTAAAGGAGGGGTCCACTCATGAGAAGAAGCCATACATGCCTCAGTTAAAAGAAGAAATCCATCACTCTGAACTCACAACCAAAGGAAGTTAAAACTGATGCCATGCTCTATGGCTGTGTGGGAGGTGCCTGTAAAGTGGTACCATGTACATTTCAGTTGGGAAAGGAACATCTGGTGCATTCTCAGTGTCTGTGCTTAAGATATCGCTGAGCACTGAACATGCCGCAGTGATGAAACCATGTGTGGTGACCCTCAGACCCCTGTTAGCTACATTCAGTGGGCAAAGCCCTCCTTGGTGGCATCAACTCTGAAAAAAATGCATTTCAAATGTAGGTAAACCCTTCATGGGGGTGCAATGGCATGGTGGCGCAGTGGGTTTGAGTGGGTCCTGCTCTCCCGTGGGCTTGGGGTTCAAGTCCTGCTTGGGATGCCTTGTGACAGACTGATGTCCTGTCCTGGGTGCA
Organism: Scleropages formosus; assembly: GCF_900964775.1. NCBI lineage: Eukaryota > Metazoa > Chordata > Actinopteri > Osteoglossiformes > Osteoglossidae > Scleropages > Scleropages formosus. Next base: position 24,627,013 of record NC_041812.1, read on the forward strand.
CCCCTTCAGCCTTGAGGCCTATGTTGCTGGGTTAAGCTCCAGTTTGCTGCAACCCTGCTTGGGACAAGCAGTCCCTGTATGGGTGAACCCTTCACACGGTACTGCCACATTATCCATATTTAGATAGATGTGCCAATGTGTAATATCTGGCCTATAGCTTAGGGTTTTGGTACATGGTGATCATGTTCAGCACACAGCAACTCGGCTCCACACCTGTTCTCAGTTTCTGTTACTCGGCCCATTTTAGTTGACTTTTGGATTCATTCTGTGCTCAGACTTGAAGCAGAGCTCTCACACTTGATATTTTTTGGCTCTGTGAGATCTCAGTCAGTGTAACTCTGGCACTGCATGTCCTGTTACACGTAATACTTTGGCTTGATGGCTATTTTATACATTTTTCACCAAGATTTCATCTATGCTTGTTGATTTGATTGCTGCCTACATTGATTATCTTTTTGTTTTAGACAAAGTACATTTCTCCATCCCTCAGTCTATCAGCTCTGGCAGGTGCTCTGTGATGAAATGAGCTGGCGGTTCACACAGACAGAAACCCCAGTGACAGCGACTAAACCGAAGGTTCTGGCTGTTATTACAGGCAGGAGACTGAGCACCTAGAGGCCGAGTTCAGTGAGTCACACCGTGTGAGTTTAACAATGCACGCTTTGAAGTAGAAACATTCATATAGACATTCTTTCACAGTTAAACTTGTTGTATGTCAGTGAACTAATGTTAGGAAGCAACCTAGAGGAATTTCTTTGTTTTCTTTATCAGGGACACAGGAAAAATTTGCAAGGACATACTTTGCTGTCGTAAGGTTTCTTAACTCATACTCTGGTTTTGTCATGTCTGGTTCCGGAAGGAAGCGGCGGACCCAAGTGCACAGCGGTATTCGTGGTGTATTCAGGGAAATCCAAGAGAGGTGGTCAAAGAACAGGCAATTAGTCTTCGCGGTGCAAACGTCGAAACAGGGAGAATCCAAAAGGCGAGGTCGGTACACAGGCAAGAGGTCGATGATCATAAAGAGGTACAGGATTGTGGAAGGCGTTAGGGAACAGGAAGTAGAAGAGCTAGAAGGTCACAAACAACAAGGTCCCACATCAGCTGCTGGTCTGACACAGCCTTTTACACCCCACTCTGCACTGCATCCCAGGTGTTCCATGTCAGCTCAAGGGTGTGGCAGGTTTAATATCATTTGAATTTACTTGCCTTTTTTTTCTCCAGTAGGAACAACACACACACACAGGGTCACAGGGAACCAGAGCCTACCCAGTAACACAGGGCATAAGGCCAGAGGGGGAGGGGACATACCCAGGATGGGACACCAGTCCATCGCAAGGCACCCCAAGCAGGACTCGAACCCCAGACCCACCAGAAAGCAGGACTGTGGTTCAACCCACTGCACCACCACAGCCCCCACAACAGATGTATACACCATCAAACAGAAGTCAAAGACATATATGGTATTGCACACTTTGTACCATAGGACTGTGATTTTTAATATGCAAATATTCGTCTCTCATAAACAGCATCATCCCATGAGGCCAACTTTTTTGTAAAACAAATCTTTTTTGTAACAGAACTTGTCATTTTCCCCCACACTCTGCTGTGACCTGGTTTAAGATCTCCCTGTGTGTCAAAAACAGCTCATTTAATGGGAGTGCCGGTCAAAGGGGCCCTAATACCCACCCAGCTTGCTGATCTGAGAGTCCTCTGAAAGCTGGCATGGCAGACGGAATCCCGGTCTACAAATTGTGCTTGAGAATAATTTAGAATTTCTATCACTTTGTTTAAAAATACCACAGTGATAGCACATATACAAAGAGCCTAACAATAGAAAGGGGCGTTTTAAAACCCAATAAAATAGAAGCCACACATAGGTTGTAGGATGAATGTAAATTTCCGTACAAAATATATAGTCATTTTAGGAGCAATCCTCTAAGTCACATTTTCATAGGGTGCCATTGGGTACAGATGGCAAGCTATTTCTACTTTCAACTGCATTTGTGATTTAACATCTGCTACTATTAGCTGTAATTACCAGTATAAAGAGTTCTGCATCACCAAGTGTGACGAGGTGTCCAGCTGAGGTGGCTGCGCTGGTGGGACAAAAACTCCTGGCAACAGTAATCGAAAGAAATTAATGGATCTACTGAAGCAAATGAAAAACCAGCAAAAGCATAGAGAGGGGTTTTCAAAATTTAAACAAAACTATGAAAGAGAATTGTTTAACAATGCTATATCCAAAGAGGGGACTTGGTGGAGTGGTGATGCAGTGGGTTTGGCTGGGCCCTGCTCTCTGGTGGGTCTGGGGTTTGAGTCCTGCTTGGGGTGCCTTGTGAGGGACTGATGTCCTGCTCTGGGTGTGTCCTCGCCCCCTCCAGCTTTACTCCCTGTGTTGCCAGATTAGGCTCTGGTTTGCCGTGACCCAACTTGGGACAAGCAGTTTCACCCAGTGTGTGCCATACCCAAAAAAAACAGTATAAAAAGCCCTCCATTGCAAAATACCTAGCTTTGCACAAAACCATGAATATTTCACTACAATATGCATTTGTGTACCAAAATCCTTCATTCTAAGATAATTATATAGCTCTCACTATAAAGTTATAATTATTTTGCAATTGTATTTTTATATAGTCCCAAGAGCTCAGATGAACTCTGTCAGCTCGGATTTTGGCCTCTTCGTATTATTATATACTTACAGAAACTATTTAGGTTAAATAGTTTGCTTCTGCAGAAGATGTGATGATCTCGTGTGATTTGACCCACCAAGGCATAGTTACTGGTGGTCCAGTAAAAAATGTTTAGCATTTAGCTAAATACAAGGCTTGATTTGTATGATAAGAATTGAAGTAATGCAACAGTTGAGTAATATGCATGGCTTCTAACAAGAAGAAGCACCAGTAAAGTAATAAATGTATTGGTTTAATCTACCAGCGTACAAGTGAAACAGCAATCATTACCAAGGTGTCCACTATTGACAGCGTTAATAAACTGGGTGGCTCTGTTCATTAATGAAAGACAAAAAGCTCAGTAGTCACATCTCATTTTCCAAAAGAACCGCTGATAGTTCATGTGGAAGACTTCACATTTTGTTCTGGCCTGCAATCTAAATTTATCCCTTTGGCTGCAGTCCTTGCCAGGGCCAGACGTGTCTTTGTGTGTTTGGCCGTGCCAACAGTACAACAAGTCTGGAACCCGGGCCGTTTGGGTAATGTTGCCCTGACAGAGATGCCTCCTTCTTAACTGTTCCTCAAAGTCTCAAGTGGGATAATGGGTGACCCGTGCAGCACGGCCATCACGCATGATGTCCTCTGTACCTGACAAGGAACACTTTTTCCTTTTTCTCTTGTCTTTAATTAACATCCTTGGTTCATTATTGATTGTGTCCTCCAAATTTTTCTCTGTGTACACCATAAACTAATTTCTTTTCTGAGTTTTCCAAGCGCAGCGCAATTAGAGGGCCGTCCTCCATGCTGCCTTGCGGCGAGGTTACGGTTCACTGTCGGACAGCTTCGCACTCGGGCACGGCAAACAAGTGAGCTTTCTACGGCATGGGGGGAAAAATGTCGCTCTGCCAATGAAAACAGGTCCCTGTCCGGAACGGGTGGTGGGAAAGCAGTCAGCTTCAGATCATATTTTATGTATATACATCAAATGTCATGAACTGACTAATTACATTCTCTGTGCACCACTTGCGAGAAAGAAGCGCATGGGAATTCATGTCTGTCCATCCATTACCAGCAACTGCTTGTCCCAAGCAGGGTCACGGCAAGCTGGAGCCTAACCAGGCAACACAGGGCATAAGGCTGGAGAGGGAGGGGACACACCCAGGATGGGACACCACTCCATAGCAAGGCACCCCAAGCAGGACTCGAACCCCAGACCCACTATAGGGGAGGCACCAGCTGAACCTGCGGTGCCACCACACCCTCCGAAAGTCACGTCAGCTTATCTTATTTTTTCCTCTACGTACAATTTCTCTCCGTACTGATCTGCTGAGTAAAACTAGCGCCCTGCGTACTACAAGCAGTTGAGTTCATAAAAATACTGGGCACTCTGATCAGATACTTTAAGATAACATTTTTTCATCTGTTAGAAACTCTTCTGCTAAAGGACATACAAGCCGAAGCAAAGGAAAACGCATGAAGAAGAGACGAAGAGCTTTAAATGTAGACGTGTTAAACAGGGCCTGGTAACTACAGACACACAGAGGTAGCTGCACTGGATGTGTCTGTCACCTTCCGCCCAGGAAGGCTCGCAGAAATAACTTTCAACCGAACTTTTTGTTACTTAACGCTCATTATATTCAGTTACGTTAAAGGTTAAAATTTTGGTTCGTAAAAAATGCCTTTAATCACTGCCAGGCGGTTTGTGTGTGTGTGTATAATATTTGGTATCGGGTGTGTTGAAAAGTGAAGTCCTTAAGTACCGCTCCGTTGAAAGATGTCACGTCACCACAATGAATAGTTTTACGAATGTTTTAAACCGCAAATTTGCTGGGCAAACGTTCCGGGAGGGGATTGAATTACAATTCGCGTCACGTCAGGCAGAGAGATTGAGAAACAACACGCAGGACACCGTCACCATCTACTGTCTGTGTGTGTGTACTTCATGTGCAAAGAAGACGTGAGCATCACTGCATCCCATAATCCAGGATAACAAGAGACTGCTCTCTGGGAATTATTACACTAAAACTGGAGAGTGATTTTTGCTTCACGCCCTCCGCTAAACCTCGGATACTCAGGGAAATAAAGGTTTATTTTTGTTAGTTCAACAGTAAACGCTGTGGATGTTTTACTATGGCACTAAGTCTAAAGTTGCCGTTCATACTCGAGAAGCTCAGCTCGACCTCGCACTCGGTGACATTTTCTCGTCTTCAGACGATACCCTTTCCTTGAAGACCTGACGCTCGCGACACGATCCCCTTCTGACCAATGGGTGTGAAAAGGAGGGTCGTTTCCATGGGAACACCGGATCCGGCTGCTGAAGTCGGAAGGGAATGGAGGCGCAGGGAAAGGCGCAGGAAGAGGCTCTCGTGCCGCGCTGGCGCCAGGCTCGCGAGCTGCCGTAACGGATCTAACAGTCGCCGCCCAGAGTCATGGTAAGGCGCGAGCGGTGGTGTGTGCGTGTCTGCGCCGCAAGACTTTCATGTTCTCGGGCTTCGGGGTAAATCACTGTGGCTGTGTGTCCAGGTAGCTAGTAGCTGAGCTAGCCGCAGTGTGACACGCACAAGAACAGAAGGAGTTGTTTTGCACTTCAGTCCTGCATCCGGTAAATTCCTGCTGAGGGTCAGTCAGATCATGTAGCGATAGTGAGCGCTTGAGCTATGCGTCTATATATAGTACGACTGTACACTGACTGACAGCAAGTGGCACAGCGAGTAAGAGTATCAATCATATTGTTTCACTGCGCTTGCCCTGGCGGCCCTGCAGGAGGACATGAGTTCGATCCCCGGTCTGTCTGTGTGTGGACTTTGCGTGTATGTTTTTTCCCCCGTGTCTGCGTAGGTTTCCTCTCCGGTGCTCTGGTTTCCTCCCACAGTCCCAAAAACATGCTGTTGAGGTTCACTAGTGTGTGACAGAGAGAGTGTGATCCATTTTACATTTCACTTAGCGGACACTTGTCCAAGCGACGTAGATCTCAGCAAAAGTACAATTTATTATGCATTACATTACGAGAAAGACATAGCTGCAGACATGAACGTCTCATGTAAACCTAGTTCATTACCTACTTGCTGCACCGAGGTTCATCGTTCAGGTAGGTGCCTAAAACACAGGATAGACAAATCCCGATACTCTCCCACCATTTTTTAAAAATATTATAAGATACACAAGCAAGCAAATACAATGCCAGAGTAGTGGCTAAATAAAGGCTTTATCTGGTGATGCTCATCAAGTTACGCTGCATGAACATTTACACCGTACATGAGCTGGAGAGATCTTGGGCGAGATGTGTCCGGAAAAGATGAGTTTTCAGACCCTTCTTGAATGTAGACAGAGTTTCCGCAGTTCTGAGTGAGAGGGGAAGGTCGTTCCCCCAGAATGGAGCCAGAACCGAGAACCTCCGTGCTTTACATTTTGTGCGTGGGACCACCAAGCGAGCTGATGTATGGATGAGTGAGCCAGTGTAAGTAGTTTATCTAGCAGTGTAAGTCACCTTGGTGAATAAGGTGTGTTCATTGGAAGTTGCTTTGGAGAAAAGCATCGGCTAAATGAAGTAATGTAAATGTAAGTCAGATGGTAACAGTGGGCTGTTATGAAATAAGATGCTGAAAATTAAGTGAACCTCAGACATGATGAGATAGGACTGATGTTGAAAAAGATTATGATAAATACCTCTGTAAGAGGACAGTTTGACAGCGAGGGTGGTGTGTGAGGGAGAGAACGTTGTGGGGTGGGAGGATTGTGAGTGATGATGGAGAGGACGGTGTGTGACGGAGACGCAAGTAAAAGTTGAGAAGTGGACTTTTGTTCATCTCCTGAATTTTTCATAAATCCAACTGTTATGTCATAGTAAATATGTACATTGAACAGAATTGTATTTGATTACTAATATTTTATTTTTACATTTTATCTTTACGTTCCTTGTCAGGGTGAAAGAGCAATGAACAATGTTCCAAGGAGTTGGACAGCAGGGGAGGGAATGGAGCGCTAAAGCAGCAGATATATAAACCTGTTTGGATAAACTAGCTGGCAACTGAGGAGAGGAAAACAAACACAAAAAAATCTCAGCTTTTGAAAAGGAGGAAAAAATAAACCTGTGTGGTTATTTTTAAGTAGCAGTGGTTGCCCACCCCTCAAAGGCATCCTACTGTGGTGTCAGGGGATCTGTGTGGATATGTTATGATATAAAGAAACTTATAAAATACAGCAACTATGCAGTTGTGTGTCTGAATAAGCTGTCATGTTGCAATTGTGTCTAAGGCAATCTGGTCCCGATGGACATCTGCAATAAGAACCTGAACCGCACAGCCCCAGAGGGTGAGAGTGGCCTGCAGAGGCCGGAGCTGACCTTGTGCTCCCGAACCAACGGCTGGAGCTGGCCTCCCCACCCCTTCCAGCTGCTGGCCTGGCTCCTGTATCTCTACTTCGCCGTGGTGGCCTTTGGCGTGCTGGTCCCCCTCCTGCCTTCCTACTGGATCCCTGCAGGCTACATCGTATCCTTCCATGCGCTTGCCAGGCAGCTTGTTCCGTGTTCTCAGGACGGCCCGTGCAGCGCAGCTTGCTGTTCCGCTGGGCACGATATCTTCTCCAAGACATTGTGTTCAGGAATAAATATTTGGACAAAACATCAGCAAAATAAAAATAAATTTGAACGTGTATTTCATTTGCAGTGTATGCAGCTTAATGAAGAGTATACATATTTACATTTACATTTATTCATTTAGCAGACACTTTTTTCCAAAGCAACGTACATCTCAGCAAAAGTACAATTTATGCATTACATTAAGAGAAGGAGATATAGCTGCAGACATGAAAGTCTCAAGCAAACCTAGTTCGTTACCTGCCACTTGCTGTACCGAGCTTCATCGATTGAGTAGGTGTATAAAACACAGGATAGACAAATCCCGATACCCTCCCACCAATTTTTTTTTTTTTTTTTGGGAAAAAAAAAACATATTAACATTCTATAAATCTCAAGGGATGAAAAAAAGGTACAGATAACTAACATATGCCACAAACTTTTATTCATTTTCTGTTTTCTTTTACTCATAATTACGAATACAGGTACACTGAGTCGGGTTACAAATATAGTTGAGACTGGGCATCTGTTTGTAATCGGTTTTCCTTGTAACTCCAAAATTACTTTTGCTACTAAGCCACAGTCAGTAATAGCTTAACAATGGAGAAGTAAAGTGATTTATTGATGAGATAAGTTCTGTAAAAAATTTGGATGTAGCTATAATAAAAAATACTTTGTAGGATGTTTTAATATTTTTATTAACTGCAGGCTGCATTAAAATTAAACGTAATTGGAAATGCCAAAAAAATAGAAAGTGGTCTTCCTCAAAATCCGATTTCGAAACTGGAAGCTGCTCGTATCTTTGAGAGTTTGGAACGTGACTGTTATTAAGAGGAGCCAGTTTACCAGTGTTGGTTTAATTTTCCATAGCAGAGGGAGATGTTTTTGTACTTAACTGGTACCCAGTGCACCGGTGTCATGTTTGTGTGTCACCTCTTTGTTCATCTCACCGCGGTCTCCATTGACCCTGCTGACTACAATGTTCGCGCCAAGAGCTACAGGGGCCCCGTGCCCGTGTTCGACCGCACCAAGCACGCCCACGTCATCGAGAACTGCCACTGCTACCTCTGCGAGGTGGACGTGTGAGTGTGACACTCCTGAGATCGCCACGCTCCAAACACAGGGGAAGAGAAAAGAGCAGAGCACAAACAGTTTGAGTTATCATGTTCCTCCCATTTTTATTAAATGCTGGTTTTGTTATTTCAACAAAAGCCCCGAGTAATTATTTTTGCTTTGTGGAGGCGTTTGCTTCTTGCTGTTGCCGTGTCGCTTTGTGCGTGAGCCCTGTGCTGATGCAGACTTTTTTTGTTTTTTTTGTTGTTTTTTTAAAGGAGCCCAAAGTCAAAGCATTGCAGTGCGTGTAACAAGTGTGTGGCCAGCTTTGACCATCACTGCAGATGGCTCAATAACTGTGTGGGCAGCAGAAACTACTGGTGAGTCTGCAGAAGTTCTTTGGCCGTCCCAGCATTATGTGAAGATTGTGCTGTAGTACTTGAATTAAGGTTTCTACTCAATAAATGCCATTTTGTGTAAGAATTTCTCATTTTGTATTTGAGGTCTTGCTGCTGGTGTATTTTTCGCATTATACTAGAGGTTACACACAGTCGAAGGTATGCAGCCCTTTCTCATCTGACATTGGGCACCCTGTGCTTTCAGGCTATTCCTCAACAGTGTCATTTCTGCTCTCCTTGGAGTGTGTCTTGTTGTGCTCATTGCCAGTTACGTCTTCATCGAATTCTTTCTCGACCCGTCAAAACTGCGCTCTGACAAGCACTTTCAAGGTATGTTACATAATCACATTTATGTACTGGCTGTGATTGTTTTTTTTTTTTTTTACATTTTATGCATTGTGCACACAGTCAGTGGCCACTTTATTAGGTACAACTACGTATTACAACTCCAGAACAGCCTGAACACTTTGAGACATGATTCAACAAGGTGCTGGGAACATTCCTTATAGGTTTTCGTCCGTGCCGACTCAAACGTGAAATATTTCCCACACGTTCATGCTGTGAGTGTCCTGTTCCACCTCATTTCAAAGGTGCTGAAGTGGGTTCAGATCTGAGAACTGTTTCCCATTGGTATGAACTGACCTCAGTTTGAGATATGTGTTTTGTGACACGGAGCATTATTCATTTGAAAAATGGTGGACTGTGGCCATGAAGGGATACACCTGATCACAAAAAATGCTGTGGTGTGCTGTAGTAATCTAATCAATGCTCAGTTGGTATTAAGGAGACTAATGTGTGCCGGGACAACATTCCAGAGAACTAATGACACTACCACCACCAGCCAGTTTCTCTGACAACATGGTAGGATGGCTTCATGCTATTCACATCAAATTCTGACCCTACCATCAACATGTCACAAGAGAAATTGATTCATCAATAAAGGCTGTGTTTTTCTGCTCTTCAGTTTTGGTGATCTCGTGCCCACTGTAGTATCATGCCGGTCTTTTTGGCAGGCAGGAGTGAAACTTGCTACTGTAACCCATCCACTGCAAGGTTCAATGAGTTCAGAGAATTCAGAGTTGCCTTTCTGCACACCACTGAGCTGGTATTTTTGCCCCTGTGTCCTTCTTTTTAGCTTGAATGAGTTTGACCATACTCTTGTCATCATTCACAAGGTGTTTTCATGCACAGAAATGCTACTGAGTTGATGCGTTTTGTTTATTACAGCGTTCTCTGTGAACTCTACGCTGTAGTGTGCAAATATCTCAGGAGCGTGACTGCTTCTGAGATTTTGGCCACATCCAAAATCATCTAGTTGAACCATTTTGCCTATTGTAACACTTATCCTAACGGTAACAGAACCTCTTGGCCCAGGGTTTATTATATATATTGAGTTGAAGCCACATGATTTGCTCTTTCAAGTAGCAGGCTATTTGCATTAACCAGCAAGTGTAGCTAATAAAGTGGCCCCTGAGAGTATAGCAGTCCTTTCAAACAAAACAGTAGGTTTGGATTCCCAACACAGTATGCGTGATTTAAATGCGCTTACTGTTAATGCCTTTGGCTTGGTCTCGGTTTCGGTTATCTTAATACAGTTAAACAGTTTAATGAAGAATGGTAAGCAGGGATTGGCATCCATACTGTGCTGACTGCGTTTCATGCCTCTTCTATCTGCAGTCAGGAATGAGACCGTTGTATGGTTTGTGTTTCTGCCTGTGGCCCCTGTATCCACTGCCGGCCCAGCCATCCCTGCCCTGGCTGGTATCACTATTGCACTGGGGCTGCTGTCAGCTCTACTGCTGGGGCATCTTCTGTGCTTCCACATCTACCTCAGTGAGTATACATCAGTGTAATGTGCACCTCACTATGTATGCAACAGTTTATTGTGTACACTGGTTCTGCATGTTATGAATGTTCCAGTTATGAACTTTTGAAAATACAAACACCGTTCAGTTGATTTATTTGTATTTAATTACATTTTCTTTATTAATTCTTTTTCTAAAATTTCCATTTCTAGCAAAGCGATAGTCTCTAACAGGGCATTGCATAGGTTTTATGGGATGAATGCATCAGCAGTTCTCATCGATTAGGAGTTTGTGGAGACAAGATATTTTTATTTTCAGTCATTTTAAATTAGTTTAAGGGGTCAGGCTTTATATAACACAAAGCAGATAAAAACATTACAATAAAAATATGATTCAGTAATTTTTTTTTTGTAAATTGCGATATCCAAGGTTTTTACAAAACTTGCAAATTAATCAAGGTAGGTCTTTATTAAGCTTTTGTTGACTGCTGTTGGGGAAAAATAGCTTTTGGAGTTACAGATTTATAAAGCAGATTTATAGTCCTTGTTGTCTTCATAAATTGATGAACCAGTGTATTTTATGGCTGACACAACACCATTTCTTCTGCCACAGTGAGAATACACTGCTGTAGTGTAAACTTTAGTGAGTGTACCTCACTGTCCAACACTGCATGAGTCGTTGATTTCTTAACATTGTTCATTTTTGTCAGGGTGAAACATTAACCAAGTTAACCCTAATACAATTCCGTTTGCACTGTACTTGTAAAAATAAGACGCGTCTCTGGTTATGATTGTCAGTCTTGTGTTTTGACGGGGTAAATAAACAGTGTCAGGAATTTCAAAATGTCCTCGGCGTTTGTTTCGACTACCTTGATGAAGTGAGACTGAGGGTTCCTGTGACCTCTTGAAACCCTAATCTTAGCATATCACTGAGTTTTTCTCACCCATCTGTCTCTTTGCTAAAGTTAACCCATTTCAGTCTAGTGGGCATGGTGTACAATTCAGAACCAAGACAAGCCCCTTTGCAGACACATGTCAGCTGTTTTTCGAATGTCACCGGGAGTGACACAATTGCAGCACAGACACATCGCCGGATACGTGATATGCAGCTTACGGAATCTTGGATTTATGCAAATTATTGTGAAAGGTCGGTTGTAGAAATTGAGATTTCTGAAAATGTTACGTTTCTCATCTGCGTTACGCCTGTTGCCACAGTAATCTTCCGCAAGCTACGCATTTCCCCAAACATGCGCTCGCTCTCCCTCAGTCGTGCAACAGAATTGTCACTATTTTTTAAACATTTCCTTGTCTCTCTGACTTCAGTGGTGTTGCAGTTTTACCTGAAAAGAGGCAAACAGATGCTGAGTGCACAGTCTATACCCAAAACCAGGAAAATGGATAAAAAAATGTGAAAGTGGACAGTAATATTTGAACCATTTAATATTCAACACAGGCATAATTTATGCTGGGGAAACATCCCCAGCCCTACCAGTTTTGCCCATAACACCTTTGAAATGTTCAGTAGCCTTTAATGAAACAGCTGGGTCACCATATTATAATATGACCAACCCCAGCACTTAAAATCCCAGGTAGGACCCTTAATTTCCTTCATTCAGCAGTAGGCCATCTGTTGCCAAGGCCAAAGCTTTTACCAAACACAAGTCACTACCATTGCACTGAGAGAGCTACGTTATTTGAGGCCTTAAGCATTCTCACGCTTTTCCACAGTGGCCATAACCAAGACTGTGTTGAGAGTGTTGGAAAAGTCTGTGTTATTAATGCATGTTGTATGAGGAAGGAACATATGTGATGTGAGATTCACGTGTTTGAGAGAGAAATACAAACTTGATGCTTGTTTGTTTGTCGTGTTTGGTCGTGGAAAATCACCTGAGACCATTTGATTTCTCTGAGCTCATTTTTGAAACACAGTGGCCTTGCGAGAGGCTGGAACCGAAATGCTTTTCTGCGTTTTCTGTCGATTCAGTGTGGAACAGGCTGAGCACATACGAGTATATTGTTCGTCAGCGACATCGCCAGGAGGCCAGAGAGCCAAGCAAGAGCTCCTCTGGGTACGACTCTGTGCCTCCTAAACCCAGCTTCCTCAAGGTACTGAGCCTGCAGCTTGTCTTCTTAAAACTGCCACACCTTACCATCAGTGGCCAGCATGTATGCTACCTACTTCCAATTTTATGTGATTGTGACATTTTGACATTTAGTCAAATATTTTTATTTTTTGCAAAAGAACATACTTTTATTTTTTACGGCTGTTTTTCCTTTATATTAGATGTACTACAGCTTGTTATGAGCTTGCTGAGGCTGCATGTGCCAGTCCTGTCCCTCACACCTTCCTTAAATCCTTTGTAGGACCAGTCTGGTAGAGGGCCTAAAGTAGTTCAATGTGGCACACTCTGATTACCACTCATTAGGTGACTGGCAAAATCCTTGACATTTGAGCAAAATGCCCCGCACTGCTGGTAACAGGGATAGATGCTGGGCGGTTAATGCCATTTGAATCAGTCTAACCATTTAACCAACATACATTTTCCAACACATATATTTTCCAGTTTCTTTATTTATTTTTATTGCATTTGCTTCTTCATTTTATATTGTAAAATTTCTTTGTTGGGGAGTCAAAATGGCCTGCGTTCCCACGTTTTACCAATAGAAAGCAAAATGCAGTCAGAATAGAAACTCGGATGGCACCGTGGGGAGGGGGAGCACAGTATCTCAGAGCTGCATATTTTCCCGTATATACGCATCCCGCATATTTTTATGTATTATAGCTATAGCCGATCTTTTCCAGAAGCTGTCCGTGCCCAGTGAACAAATAGAGCTTTTTCCGTTCTTTTTCATTGGAATTTGAAAATGACTAGGTACTCACACACATTTATCTGATCCATCGGGTGCTTCCTCGTGTCGACTTTTGAAGAAGTTTTCCATGAGACACTTCCTCACGCGATCCTCTGTTACACTGCAGTTGACTCTCTGTTGTTCCTTTCCCTTGCAATGGTTGGTGCATCGGAGAAACATCAGTGTCTCGCATGTATAAAGCAGAACACAACACTGAATAGGAGGATGTAGAGATGCTTTAAGACTAGTAGGCTTAGAGTAATGCAATGTGAATTCATGTTAATAAAAGATAATAAGCGGCCGTCCGGTTCATGTGTTCCCCGGGGCAGCTGATGGCACAGACGTTAGAACTGTTGCCTTCAGGTCTGAAGGTTGCAGGTGTGAATCTCATATCCTGCTATAGCACCCTTGATCAAGGTGCTTAGTGTGAACAGTTGTAGTAAATATTACTCATGTCTATTAATAGGTAAATAATTGTAGTTACCTTAATGTTATGAGTTGCTTTGGTGAAATGTCAGCTAAATGAATAAAGGTAGATGCCTCACACTCTTTGACGTATAGAGCAACACTGAGACCCTGCATTGTATGAGCTGTTTATGAAAATAAATAATAGTCTTTCAGCTAATATTTAGTGTATTATAGCTTTGTCTGAAGTTTACAAACAGACTTTCCTCTCAGTTGTGCTCTTAAGATGAGGTACAAGTCTACAGAGATCAGATGAAACTAAAAACCAACCTTCTCCTGGACAAGGACTGAGAAAAATTTTCAAATGACATCATATAAGAAAATAATGTGCTAACGATCTAGGGCTTTTCCCTCCAGTGTTTTGTTTACTGCGTAACTTGGTGACACATGAGTTTCAAATAATAGTTGATGAAATTAAAAATCGCTCTTAACTTTGCTCATTTGATTTGAAGGAGCATGGCAAGGATAGACTATGTCTGAACATTTTAGTACGTTGGATTTTTAATTGCCGTTTTTATTGCTTTCTTGTATTAATACATTACAAAGGATTTATTCACTTAATTGCCGTTATGTTCATTACTCAGTAGCTTGACTTTTTAACTGGTTCAAATTTTTAAAAATATTTTCTCTAATGTGTCTCTACAAATGTTCTACCAAACTTGAGGGAGAACGGAGTAGTGACGATGAAATTCTGTAGCCAGGGGCTCTTGTGTGACAAGCAGATGTGGGGTAGCCATAGCAACTCCCCATCAGGCTTGGAGCTTGTTGTGTGTGAAAGAGGGCAGTTCTTGTAAAGCCACCTGTGCTTGGCATCCCCACAGTGGACTCAAGTTGCTACTCATATTCACCACAATATGGGTCTAATGTTACTTTCTGTGTCGCTGAAACAAGATTGCATGCGCAAACCATCCAGTTTCCCTGTTACGGTCACAGTTACGGTAATTCGACATATGGAGCAATTCATACTGTGAAGAATTAAAATGGCAGCAGAAACTGGAACGGAGCTTAAATGTTATTCACATCATTAACACAAACAATATAGTAACACATGTTTTGTTTTGTGTTTCTTTTTTGATGACATTACACAAGATGTGGCTGAAAGGAAATTGTTTTAAATTAACAGCATTCTGTTTATTTGCTATGCAGCGAAAAGCACCCATTCAAAATAATTAGTAAATTATTACCTGTAAGGGGCAGATATGTAAATAAAAGCTGTGCTGAAATAGGCTCAGAGCTCTTAAAAAGCTGTGGGATCATGACATAAAAACATTTTGGCGCATGTGTGTTCATCTCCGTGTTTGTATCTTTTGTGTCGGTCCTTGACTGAGTCTTGGAGGAGTGTGAGTGTTCTTTCGTCACCTTTTCTCTGCATTCCTTTCAGGACGTGAGCTTTTCTGGGATGCTGGGCTACACCAATCCCGAGATGGACTTGGAGCACCACACTACTAGGACAGCAGGGCCAGGAACCGAGTAAGCAGTGGACATGGGCAGGGTCACCGCACATCCTCAGCTCTAGCTGCTTTTTCCACAGAGGCACTTCTGAGTTCCTCACACTCTTAAGGGCTTTTGCTCCGCTCCGGTCGGGTCCTTCAACAGGGTGTTTCAGTGGTAAACACGTAATTGAGCTTTCTTAACTTCAGGTTAACCAGATATGTCATTATAAATGTTTTACATTTATTTCTTTATTTAGCAGGCACTTTTCTCCAAAACCACATACAGTGATTATTAAACAGTAGTCAGCTGACACCTTTATCAAGATGACTCAGTACATACACTAAACTCCATACAGTCATTCACACGTGTACAGCAGAACAATGTAACACATGCACACTAAGACCAGTTTTTAGATTTCCCAATTTATCTGAAATATGTCTTTGGCCTGTGGGAGGAAACCAGAGCAGCCGGACGAAACCAATGCAAACGTGAAGAACGTGCAAGGTCTGCAAAGACTGAGCTGCATTGAAACCCATGCACGAAGTCGAGAAATGTGCTCTAAAAATAGCGTGATGTCTTATTTGCAACAAATTTTACATGAATATTCTTAAACTGCTCTGTTCACCTATAATGACGTGTCCACTTTCAACCCAGCGGTGAAGTCACGGAAGAAGCAGTTTTCATGTCAAATGGAGGTGTGTGACAAACGTGTTGATGCTCAGGTTACTCGGCAACGGCAGTGTGAGGAGTTCATCCGCCAGACTGACTGAGGAGGAGTCACTCACCATGGCCTCCATGGAGTGCAAGGAGGCCATTTCCCGCCACAAACAGACTGAGGTACGCTCCAAACACACCAACCACATCCCGAAACTGTGCCGGTCGTGATAAACAGCTGCTTTCGGGAGTACATACTCACCTTCGTTAGAACAAAATGAACATGTTAAAATGTTTCACTTGTGAAAAAAATTATAAAGTAGTCCAACTAACAGCCTTTCCACAGCACAGAGGGAAAAAAAAACTTTACTGGGTTGTGGCAAAGTCATTCATGATCTTCTTGTATGGTGTGGGAATGGTCTTCACTGCTGCTTGCGTGTGGTTTTAAAGTTACTTTTTTCATGGGACTGAAGAAAAAGAAGAAGAAGAAGGTGCACAAAGCTCCAGCAGAAGTGAGGACCGAGACGCTGCTAGAGGACGGGGCTGGCAAGGCCACCCTGAGTCCTGCAGAGGCCGGTAGGTTCGCTGTGTCTCATAACCCCCCCCGTTCTCTGTGCATAGCGATGGTAGAGATGGTGCTTCAACCTTCTTCATAAGAATCATTGAACTGTGGCAAAGAAAAAGGTAACTCCATCTTCAGATCCTTTTAAAACCGAATTGATTTATATATCACTGGACTGCTAAAGAATAATACTATCAAGGAAATGAACATCCTAAATCCAGCCCACATGCACCCCGCAGTTATTTTTAAAGGCAGTGTAATATATTCATTACTGAGGGTTTTTGTTGGAGGGGGGCTTTGTGGCATGGTAAGTTTGGCCTGTGCCTGCTGTGTGGTGGGTCTGGGGTTCAAGCCCTGCTTGGGGTGCCCTGCAATGGACTGGCATCTCGTCCTGGGTGTGTCTCCTCCCCCTTCAGCCTTGCACCCTGTGCTTCTGGGATAGGGCTTGTGAAGAGCGGTTGTTGATGTTGGTTGGTTTTTGTTATGTTCACAAATGAGCCTCTGCAGCTGTAGCAGATGGCTCGTTTTTTTCTTTCAAGAGATTCTCCCATTCATTTTTTCAAAGAAAATACTATTCGAAACCAGGTTTGATCTTTGTATTGTGTTTTTTTTTTTTGTCATTTGACAAGCGAGAATTGAACATTCCTGTTTATGTGTGAAACTTCATGTAAACATCTCTTGAATTCATTTAGATGTTTTATGAGATTTGAGGATATAGAACGCACGCACGCACGCACACACACACACACACACACACAGTCTACAACTGCTTGTCCCAAACGGCGTTGCAGCGAATCGGAGCGTAACCCGGCAACACAGGGTGCAAGGCTGAAGGGGGAGGGGACATCTCATGTTTAAATGTGACTTCCATTAAACTGTTTAATTTTTCTGTAGAAGCCACTATGGGTGCGGCCACCTCTGTGTCTACCCTGAGTCAACGTCTGCCCTTCCCGGCGTTCCCGCCGCGGACCCCTGCGCAAACGGCCGAGTACCAGTCTGACTCTGCCGAATCCCTGGAGGAGATTCCTGTAGTCCTGGCGCGGCTCGGCAGTGCTGCGGTGGCGGGCTTTCGCAGCCCTGGGGCGGAACCGTGTGCCTCAACTTCCACCTCTGCCTCGTCCTCCCAGCATGCCCTGCTCCCCTCTGCCAGCCAGCACCGCAGCAAGCGGAATTCCCAAACTCAGAGGTGGGGAATGCAGAGGTTTGAGATGGTGACTCAGGCGCCCACGGTCTTTGTCAGCAGGAGCAGCGGAGAGCCTGCAAGTAGCAGCCACGTGCCTGAAGGGCCCAACAGCGAAGGGCCCCTCGGCACTTTTGGGAGGAGTCAAGTGAGTAGCAGCTCCAGAATGCGAGGCACACTGTCCTTGGAGAGGTGAACCTGCTGTGTCTTGCTCTGGATGAGGATGACACAGAAGGAAGATGAGAGACTGGACACAGCCTATGCAAACCCTCCAGAACGGGAAGAAGTGTTTTCAATGTCTTTCAGTTTCTAAGTGTGCCAGCATTTACACAAATGATAACCACTGCTATAACTACTTACATTTCTCTTTATTCATTTTCCCGTTTATTCCACTTGCACTTCGTTGTATAAATGCACTAAAATATATTTTTCCAATTAAATGTTTTATTTTTGTTTTCTTTGTTTTAAATGCCAAAGGTCATACACTGTGTACAACCTTTTGATGAAGGACCTGTCAGCTGTTAATTTTTTTCTCCAAACTTGTGCTATATAAAACTTTACCTGAAACCTTAATTTTATATGGACACTTTCATAAAAAAATGCTGTTGTGTTAAATCCTGTTGTTTATTTCTGTATCTGATCAAACTCTTGGTTACCTGGTTACAGATTCCACCTGTTCTTTCAGCTCACACACTTTGTAGCACATAGAACTTTGAAGGACCACAAAAAATATTTATTTTAACTGTACTATTAGTTGTACTTTGATACAGTATTTTAACCACTGCAGGTGCTTTGCTCACTGCATAGGTAGTTTGCGTCTACAATAAACCTAAAAGCCATTCTCATGTGCAAAGTGATGTTTATATGTCTGACTTTACTGAACGGAGAGAAACAGCTCACCTGTCATTGTGCGGTGTAATTGACCACAAAATTCCATAATCCTGCAAAAAATTGTTGGTAAATGGAACAATAAAATATTTCACATTTAGTTTACACTTTTTCCCAAAGCACCTCCCAGCTCACTAGTTTTACTGGAGAAATTTAAGCTAAGTACCTTGCTCAAAGGGTACTACAGCTGGAGATGGGGTTTGGCCCTGTAACCATTGGATCCAAAGACAGCAACTCTAACCACTATGCCACCAACTGTCCCGTTTATACTTTCATACTCAATGAGTTAATATACGCACATATTCAGGTTGTAATGTATCATTATTAATAATGTTGGTTCTTTCCAACATCTCGTCATTTTTTTTATTTATACAGTGGTGTGTTTTTACTAAAGCAGACCAGGTCAGGTATGGCACTCCATCCACAGCAGCGTTTCTCCTTGGACTCGAAGCAATGACCTGTGGGTTGTTAACCTGCAGCCTTCTTGCTATGTCTAATTTTTGTGAATACCAGAGGGTACAGAAATAAAATGTTCTAATAGTATTTTGTGGGTGCTGGATGGATGTTTTCTTCTTTTTTTTCTGCTAGCAAACAGAAATAATCTAATGTTCTTTCTGGCTTTTACTTTTATTCGTTTATATAGCACTTTTCCCCAAAGCTTCTCCAAAGTGTTAAATGACTTGCACTGAGTTACCCATTTGTATAGCTGGATAACGTTTACCAAATCACTTCAGGGTAAATACGTTGCTCAATGGCACTACAGCAGCAGCTGCCGTTCGGTCCTGAATGCACTCGTCTCTAACCATTATGCCACCCGCTGCACCAACTGCACTTTTGTTCTTTGACAAAATAAATTCTGCAAGGGCCCCAATAAAAGGGCAATTTTCCCAGATCTTTAATGTGTATGATTAAGAGGTGCAGGAAATCCCACTGATCTGGGACAAGAGGGAACCACTTGCCTGAATACAAACCATCACCAGACAGATGTGCCATTTTCCTCAGTACATGAAAGAAAAGTATGTAATTTCGAATACATTCTCGGTACTGTTCGGGGCCCACATTGGAACGGTTTCAATCTGCATCAGTCACATGTCCCATATGTTTTTTACATAGTTTTTTATACTTTTTCTTATACTTATTTATGGCTTGCTTTCAGAATTTAAAAGGATGTGCCTTGGCTAGACTGTTGCAATTTATATTTACTATCTTGTTCCCCTAGAAACATAATGTGTCTCCCTTTAACTGCCTTTAACAGCTGGTCAGTAGTGTTTGTTTTCATGGCAACAGCTGAGAAACAGTCTGAAATCATAAAGACTTCCTTTGATGCTGTCTCTGCTCCCAGGAAAGATGTGTTTATGGCGTATCACCTTGATGATATTGAGGATGCTCAGATGTGCTTTCATCCTTCTTTCCTTATGGCAGCGGTGCTCCATAGCCCTTATGCTAAAACTTTGTTCTCCTTCAAGGCACAGAGGTGGACATCTGTTTCCTCTCAGTGCCATGTCCTGCCATCTCTCCATCTGAAGCACGTCAGCTAATAATGGCCGATGATGAACAACAACCTCCGGAGAGGATGCTGGAAATGACAGGCAGAGACCCTGAAGGCCTAAAGCGTTCAGAGATCTTTCCAGCTATGTCAACTGATCCCTGGATCCCACCACCAGCCCATCTCTGTCTCGCTTCCCTGAGTACAACGTCCTAACGAGGGATCAACAACTTTGTTCACTTGCCCAACTTTGATCCATCTAGCAGACTCACATCTTTAAAAGCTGCAAAAATTAACATGGACAAAATATTTTATCTGCTGAAGTAATAGTTATCCTGAGCATCTCCTGTAAAGATACTAAGCATTCCAGATGTACTATCTGTTGCAAGGTTCGACTATAGTGGCCACTCAGGAGTGCTGCACAGCTCAATGTACTGGAGTCTTGCACAGGGTGCACACTTTATCGTGCCTCTGGGATGGGCTCTGGACCACCACCAGATGAAGGAATGAATAACGTGTGTCTTTCTGGTATGATTATGGTCAGCCTCTCCTCAAAGGCAGAGAAACACACTTTGAATGAACAGTGGAGTTCAGTTGCTCTTGTTCCTGGGGTTCTGCTAACAGTTTTCTGCATCCAGTGGAGTCTCCAGGACACCTACGTAACATTTACTGGTAAAGCCCACAATAAAGTAAGTGACCCTTTCCCAGTCTCTGGGACCTTAGGGTTAGTTAGGCTTCTCATCGCGTTCATTTGTTGACCCAGCCGGTAAACAACCGCACGCCTGCTCGCTTCTCCATGGCATCCTTCTGTTCCTTATCTTGTATTGTAAAGACTTGGGTTGGGATACACTTCATCCAAGGGGTATTTTGGCCAACAGCCAAGAGGACAGGTTTACTCTTATAATTATTTTTATTTAATCAACATCAGAGCAGAACAGGGAAGGGATAGTAACAGGGTGGTCAGACAGTGCCAGCTAAGAAGTTCCAAAAGGGTGACCAGATGCTGCAGGATTCACTAGGACTGTAATGCATTTCTATAATAGTACTGACTTGGCCACTTGAATCAGCCAGGTACCTGTGGAGGGAGCATCTGGTGAGGACTGTAGCAATACAATGCTTTACTTGTCAAGTATTATAACACCTTATTTAGCTGATATTGCTGTCCAAGGCACCCTTCAATGTTAGATCTGCACCACAGCAAATTACTTACAAATAGGTACCCATTTATACAGCATGATGTTCTTATAGAAACACACACACCTTGTCTGAAACCACTTGTCCCAAGCAGGGTCACAGCAAGCCAGCATCACCAGGTACAAAGCTGGAGGAAGAAGGGGCACACCCAGGATGGGGCACCAGTCTACCACAAGGCAAGCCAAGCAGGACTTGTACCCCAGACCCACCACAGAGCAGGCACTGGCCAAACCCACTGCACCACCACACCATCTGCCCTTCTAGGAACAATTCTGAGTAAATATCTTGATCAAGGGTACTACAGGGTACTACAGCAGGGGCTGCTGGGACCCTCATCTCACACCTCCTGGTGCCCCAGTGACTGTTTTCAGTTAGATCTGAGTATTTTCTTAAAATCCAAAGAAATATTTTAACATGGGGGTGCGGTGGCGCAGTGGGTTGGACCGCAGTCCTGCTCTCCGGTGGGTCTGGGGTTCAAGTCCCGCTTGGGGTGCCTTGCGGCGGACTGGCGTCCCGTCCTGGGTGTGTCCCCTTCCCCCTCCGGCCTTACACCCTGTGTTGCCGGGTAGGCTCCGGTTCACCGTGACCCCGTAAGGGACAAGCGGTTCTGAAAATGTGTGTGTGTGTGTGTGTGTGTGTGTGTATTTTAACATCGCAAATGACCGAACAACGGAAGAGTTAACGAGAAGGCAGCAGAATGCAAGGATTTCAAACAAGAGGCGAGACGTGGTGGAAAAGGAACTTCAGTCACTGAAAAGATTTTCCATTTGCATGTCGTTTTTAGGCACTCTACTAATTAAAGCCTTCATTAAGTAGCAAGTTTAATACCAAAACCTTTCCCAGTAGTTAAGGGAAACTGACTTAACTCTCATGTCAGTGTGCTCATAAAATCACATCTAGTTTTTTTTGAACCCTTCCAAAATTAAAGTTATTGGAAATGAAAGACCTAAGCAAGACAGCAGGAGGTTATAGCTTTTGGGAAAGATTCCTGTTGCAGTCGTGAAATGAATAAGAACCAGGCACGACTGAAAATATAAATCTGTATTACATCCGGTCAAATTTAGCGTACCCTTGTTTTTATGGCTCATGTCAGTATGTTTAAAAATAGAGATGGGGGGGAGTGAGAGAAAGCTAGGAAAATCTGACCATTGCAGGATGGCACTGGGGAGCTGTGGGGAGGTAGGGGTTTGTCTGCATTGCCCAGCACTGTCTTAACACCTGGCTGCTACCCCACACCCCAGCCATAAGACACTGAAGTGGACACCCAAAAGGCCCTGCCCACTGGCTTAGCTGTGCCTTTCACAAGGCCATATCTGCATAGTTGGGTGTGACCTACACAAGGCCCCCCCACTGGGTTGGGCATGTCCTACACAAAGCCCCACCCACTAAGTTGGGTGTGACCCACACAAGGCCCCGCCCACTAGGTTGGGTGTGCCATACACAAGGCCCCACCCACTTGGTTGGGTGTGCCATATGAAAGATCCCACCCAATCAGCTCAAAGGTTGTTTCTTCTAGACAGGGGGCAGCTCACCTATGATCCAGCTGTTCTACCAACACTCTTGGTAATTTCTAATACCAGTTTCCAAACAGGTATGATGTATTTCAGCTTTACAGGAATTTATGACTCTCATAAGTAAAAACAAGATTTAAGAAATGAAACTGTAGTTACACCTGCATGGCTACAGTTTAAAGACAAATGTAACATGGGTCAGCAATTTTTAACTGAACAAGTGTACACTATGCTGGCAAGACAGTTGTATGTTTTTCATGAAAGAGATACAAATCATGAAGGTTATGAATCCTGGCTTATTTGTTTTTCCTGATCATGATGTAGTGCTAAGGTTAGGGGAACTATTCCATCATTCTTAGCTGCTTAGTGTATATGTGTTTTCAGTATGTTTAATAAGTATGTGCTAATTGTATTAATTGGTGGTTGAGTCTCTGCAGTATTTTATTATGTATGTGCATGTAATATTCAATTGCCCACCCGCAGTGTGTTGCATCTTTACCTCTGGGTTTGTATATATTTGCTCTGCATCTCAAATAGTACAGTACAGGTGTTGGTTCTCTGAGTTTCCTGTCATTGCAGTTTCTTTGTATGGTGGGCCTGTGGTCTGTACAGAGGCTTTTTGTGATCCACGTATCCCAGTGGGTTGTTGGTGGTGGAGTTCCTACTGTGCTGACCCCACCCTGGCTATGGCCCAGGTGTGGTTTCACATTCATTCGTCCACCAGCCCTGTGTCCTCCTCTTTTGCAGGAGCCCAGTCTGTCCTCTCATCCAGCGGCGACCACAGGTATGATAAACGGCTCTAGGCAGTTCAGTGTCTCTTTCCTTTTTACCGCACTGCCCTTGATGTTGGACAGGATGTCTCCATGGATACGGGTGTAAACAGAAGATAACAAGGCCATGGTTTTAAAGCACAGGTGGGCAGCGAGCGGGACGCAGGCAAGGGAGGGTAGCGCAGCGTGCACAGGACCACGGGTGAGCGAAACTCTGCAGAGGTGAGACTGACCGTTGCTCAGACTCCTTTGGAGAGCTGCATGTGTGGCACAGCTTTGGGTTCGCTCGCAGTTTCAGGCGTGCAGTTTTCTCCATACTCTCTGCTCACAGCACTCAGCTTCAGGATACATGTGCTTTATTATAAGCCTACACGGTGATTCATTACTACGATGTGTTGGGAATTTTTGAAAATGAATGTGCGGTGTGAAAATGAAGTTGAGATTATGTTCACTGATTCCTCCTTCATCCTGCTGCTTTGTTAATGGAATAATGGATCAATTTTGTTTGGTCTGTGGTAGTTATGCAAAAAACTCATTCTATACTGGCACTCAGTGAGCTCACACTCATTGTACTGAAGTTAATGTGTCTGTGTACATTTTAATGTAAACATTTATTAGTATGGAGAACACAGTAAAAAATAAGATAGTTGCATTATTTATATTTGACTGTTTTTAATAATGCTATTTTGCACTGAAATATGCTTTCCAATGAACATGCATTTTGTATATTTCTAATACTCTTGCTCCCTAGACTACTAATGGGCGAGTTGTGTATTTTCAAGGATAGAGATTTATTTTTGGTTTTCTTTACATTTCTAGTTTTTAACACATATTTAGTGGAACAAACAGAATTATGTTGAGCCCACCAAGCCAACAGATGTCAGAACAACAGAAAAGGAGTGTGGGGCCACCTTAACTCAGCTGCTTTCTGCAAGGTTTACACATCCGGTGTTTGCAAGTGTCACCATTTCTAACAGCACTCGGAATAAGAGGTGTGCTGTTGCCATAAAAAACAAAAAATGTAAACAGCTGCTCATCAGCAATAAGGGCTCAGCAGGAGTTGACACATTTTCATTAATTTTCATCAATATGTTCAAGTTGCCCATTGTGTGTGTTAGGGTTGCTCTGGTGTGTAAACTAATTTCGACTTTAGTGCAGCTCAAAAACTAAAAAGTTTTACGGAATTATTAAATTACATCGGAAATTTTCACAAACCCTTATCTGTAAATAAATTGATTGTGCCCGAGTTCTTAAAGTGGCTACTAACTTAAAGTGAAGCGATACGAAGAAAATGAATTACAAACAGGCTTCTGATGCCGATTATATCTATAAGCTGAAGAGCCAACATCCGGGTACACACACAGATGCATACACACACTATATTGCATATATAGTATGGTACACACTTTTGTTATCCTTGACAGAGTCACAATGGCAGAAAATGCAGATGTGGAGCCGCTCCTGGAGGCCTTCAGGAAGTTTGCCATCCATGGAGACACCAGTGCCACTGGGAAGGAGATGAACGGGAAAAACTGGGCCAAGCTGTGCAAGGACTGCAAGATTGTGGATGGAAAGAATGTCACTGGCACTGATGTGGACATTGTCTTTTCTAAAGCGAAGTGAGCTGTCTCGATGCCAGAGCCACCAGAGCCTCTTGGGTTTTGTTTGGAACGACTGTTGTTTGTTTACAATGAGTGTTCACACTTACGTGCTTTTATCATTTTTTTGCGTATTTTGTGGTCAGAGCCAAAACATCTCGGGTCATCACGTACGAGGAGTTTCAGAAAGCCCTGGAGGAATTGGCCCCGAAACGGTTCGAAGGAGAGAGCGAGGAGGATGCAGTGCAATCCATCTACAAGCTGGTGGAGGGAAAAGAACCAGCCAACATGGGCATAACGGTGAGTTCATGCAGCACAGAGCTTGAGTCCCTCTTTCTTTCAAAAGAGCGTCATATTGTTGGCACATATGTAAAGATGCTGTACAAAAAGAGAGCTACAAATGGTTAAAGGTTTTTTTTTTATTCACACTTTTCCATATAGTACTATTTTTACAGTTCCATTTCATTAGTGATTTTACCATGAAACCTTGCCGGCATGGGTCTGCCTCCCACTGCCTGAGTGGTGCAGGAAAACGTGGCTTTGGTTCCCACTCAGTTTTTGTGGAGTTTGCATGTTCTCCCCATTTCTGTGTGGGTTTCCTCCAGGTGCTCCAGTTTCCTCCCACAGACCAAACGTTTAGGTGGTTTGGTGACTCTAAATTGCCCAATATGTGCCATTGTATGTGAGTGGCTCTCCTGCGATGGACTGGTGTCCCGTCCAGGGTGAATGCCCCCCTAAGCCTTGCGCCCAGTGCTTCTGGGATAGGCTCCGGATCGCCCCAACCTTGCTCAGGACAAACAGTTGTTGAAACTGTATGGATGGATCTTTTTTTTCTGTTTATCATCTCACCTGTAAACTGTCTTAAGATATCAGACTCTGGACATTCAGTCAATCAATTAGCAACTGCAGAATATGAAACAGTGTCACAAACTGAATAGTGTGTGTGTATTTTCTATACTAGAAAGCAGTCAAGACCAGTGTGGTGGACAGACTGACAGACACATCTAAGTATACAGGGTCCCATAAGGAGCGCTTTGATGAGAGTGGGCGGGGCCGGGGGAAAATTGGCCGCGAGGATCTGCAGGAGAACACGGGCTACGTGGAGGGCTACAAGCACGCTGGGACCTATGAGGAGAAGACAAAAGCCAAGTAGGCACAAGCACCATCTGGCCTGCAGCAGCACCTAACCATAAACACACACTGACATGGTTTTGTCTGCGTGTGACGTACATCAGACGACCTGCAGTCTTTATTTTGGCTTTGGCTCAATCAGCTGAACTGTGGAACAGCAGAAAACTTCAATTTGCAGACAGTGATAGGATGCTGCTCACTGCAAAAAAAAATTTTAATACCTTGCCTGTTTTCAAAAATATTCTAATGATTTTAAGTATACGGCTTTGCTGAATGACTAACAGCTGTCTAAGTAATGTTTTTATTTTTACATGTGTTCTTTGTGTACCTAATACACTTTGTGTATTTCAAGACGTATTTCATATTCCCTTTATTTTGTAGCATTTTGTGCGTTTTCATGTCTTTTTAAGTATGCTTCTCAATAAAGAAGCTTCTGTGAAAGAACCCATTAAAGTTGGACAGAGTGGTGCTGTGCAGAGATTTATGCTTAAAAATTTTAATTGTTGCTATGGAGCAGAATGAGCACGAGCATATGAGAAATGGAGAAATCGAACGGTTAGTTGAAGTTACTTTTTCAGGACAATACAGAAGAAGGATTACAGTGTCACTGAGGTCAGGTACCATTTTATCCTGTGGTGTCACCATCTACAGAAAGTTCTTATTTCTATTTTAAAGAATGACAAGAATCTGCAAAACCTTTAAAGGATGGCCCAAATGTAAAGGTCTGATCTTGCAAAATCTTCCCCACAGTCCATAGCTAACAGCAGATCAGGAGCATATAATAACTGTGCCTTGAGCAAGGAGTCACCCCTTCCCACAAATTCCAACCCATTACAGTCCATTCCCATCCGTTCACTTCTGTTAGACTGCACACAGCAGGGGCGTTCCACCTTACAGCTAGGACTAGCAAGTGGGTGACTTGCCATGGTTGCCACGGCAACCACTACGTACACAAAAAACACTGCACATGTGAGTTCAGGACATGTCTCATTTGGATGTTGACATCTCCTTGGAAGTTTTCATATAAATGTCCTCTGTCAGAGCTGCCCAACGGTTGTGGTGTGCACTCTTGTGTTCAAGAACTGCACCACCGAGGAGCACAATGTGCTGTTATGGTCCTCCTTTTAGCCTGTGCTTGTGGTGCGGAGCGGTCATATAATGTGTGATTGACGGTCAGGAATGGCAGCGGAGGCAAGTTAGAGTTGTTTAACAACAATAATAATTGGCTTCGTATGTCAATGGAAGCATACCAGAAACCCATTCGGCACTTCCCACCACTGCAGGCTTCCTACTGGCAAGAAAATGTGAAAAAACTTCCTTTTACCATCATAACCTACAGCGTCAGCTCCGCGGAGCAGTGTGCAGCATGTCTGTGAAATGCAATCTCGTCTTTTCTGGAGTTGTTTCTTAAGAGCGAACCATACTGACAGACCATATGTTTTCAGTAGCTGATGAGACCCTTGAAGGAAACCTGAAACTAAATAACTGGACATTGAAAGTATCCTCACTGAAAAGTTCTGCCCGATGAAACAAAATAGCACACGTGGTTTATTACGAAGACAAAAAACACGAGTTCTAACATATGCTTTAGTCTGTGTCTGTGTCAACATGTCAAGGGTGGTACAGAGACACAGCACATAGCACTGCTGTGCTTTGTGTTCGCATGTTCTCCCCGTGTTTGTGTGGGTTTCCTCTGAATGCTCTGGTTTCCTCCCATACCCCAAAGACATCTGTTTCAGGTGAACTGGTGACTGTTTCAGGTGACTGGTGACTATAAATGTAGATCTCAAGATCCCAGGGAGCAGGAGTGACCACCAGCCGTCCTCCCCTCAGAAACTGAGTAGCTTGCAGCACAACAGGTTTCTATCATTCCAGTCTAGGGCGACTTTAAAAACGGTGTTGCGGGATCTCATTTACCCCAGAATAGAGGTGTTACAACTCACCTTCTGACCTCTATGGTCACCTGTGTTTGTGTGTTCACCCCATTGTTTCTGTCCCAGCACACATTGTCCTGTGCTGTGAAAAAGTTTTATTTTGTTTGAAGAGCAGGACACCAGTCACTGTAAATAACCCTAATCTGCACATAAGCTCACACCTCACCCTATCTGTGACTTTGCCCTATGTTACAGTATGCAGAGAGAAGACGTATTCTCTATTTTTTGACACATGCTTTGTGGTATGTTTTCCTCACTTGTCTGTTTTTGAAAAAATGTGCACAGCCTCATGTTAAGCCTACGATTACAGGATAGGCTCTGGAACACAGCGACCCCGTGCAGGACAAGTGGTTGATGAAAATGTAATAAGTCTTGTAGTGAATATTTCATTCATTGTAGCTTTACTTGTCATTTTTACAGAATGGGACATTTCTGTTATTAAGCTTTTATTGGTTGTGAAGTAGTGGTTGGATTATGAATAAACTGAGTTACAAGCAGACTTCCAGTCCTAACGTGTTTGCAAGTTGAGGACCAGCACACAGTACTCTGTATGTGCCGTGTGTGAACAGCATACCGTTTTCGTACTCAACCACAGGATGGCAGCTTCAGGCTGTATTTTCCAAATTGTTTCTTCAACGCACAGCAACTTGCACTTGATTGATATTTTCTTTCCCTGGCACATGTTTTCAGTTTAGACAAATAGGATGGATTAGCTGCACTGTTCAGTTGTGCCCTGAGAAGTGTTTACCTGAGTATGCACGTGTAAATGCACTGTTTTTATGGTGTCGTATCCATTATTCTACTTACTGAAATGTGCGGCTCACAGAACGCAGCCGAACAAAGACATCTGCAACTGCATGTTAAGCGAAATGTAGTGAAGGATCTGTTACGGCGACTTACACACAAAATCTGCGTCGGTTATCGCATTGTTGGTACAAAGGATGTCTTTATTAAATACTACGAGACGTGTACAGGCGCCCCTACGTGCTAAGAGCGGCACTTTAGTGATTCCCTGGTTTGCTGGACATTCGAAATATATACAATCGTGGAAAAAAATGTAGTAACTTAACAAAACGGCACTGTCACAGCACGTACGGACAACGTACATTTCGTTGCGCTTTCGAACGCAGCCCTTTCAGCATTCACTGTGGACGCCACAGTTAGCTTTTCTAAAAAGAGCTCCCATCCCAGGGTGCAAAGTGAGTCACGCACACCTCTGGAAAGAGCCTTGGGTGCATAGTAGCGTGAATTGCATCCCCTCCCAGGGTGGGACCAGACACAGGGTCTGCACTGCATCAGCAGCCCTGTTGCCCAAAGCCATCGCTAAGTAGAACCAGTAGGAATGCGGGGTATTCCAGCAACATGGCGCCAGAAAGGATCACATCTTAAGAACAAGTAGATATCTGACGAGGAGCGGCCACAAAACCTGACAATGGGTAAATACTTAAAGTGACACTGATATATAAACATGTTTCCTTGGAAAAGAGAAAGTAGCTTTTGAACCTTGGAGATGTGTGTTTGTAATCTTCAGTTTGACCGTGAACACCTTATAGCTATAGTTTCTGCAGTGCTCGGGCTACAGCGAACAGTCAACAATGGACAACAACAGATGTTTGTAACCATACTGTAAACTATTACATGTGCTTCACCGATCCATCACAAAAATCATACAAATCTTTATTATGTAGCTATAGCTTATGAAAAAGTTTGTAAGTGGGTTTAAACTGTGCTTGGCATTTTCTCATTCAGCTGTGATGACGTGTGCTGGTGCAATGAAGAGAAATCGGTACTGGACACGTCCTCATGTGGCAGCAGGGCTTCGGAGGGTTCGCAAACCTGGAAGAGAGAAGGGCTACATTACACCTCTGTTTCTCAGTGGAGATGGGCAGTTGGTGGGTGAAAGCTCTGTTAGCGGGCTTGGGCTTTGGCGCAGTGGCGGAAGAGTGTCAGACTTCATGCTTACTCAAGACCGGTTCGCAGCGATCACACAGTGGTGGATGGACAAACAGTTTGGTGCGCTCCCTGGGAAAGGAAAAGTGCAACACAACACTGTGAGAATGTCAAATCCCTGCACATTTTGTGCCAAGAACCATGCTATTCCTGTCTAACAGGAGGCACGTTTCACTTCCATAATTTAATTCCAACATTTTCCATAATTTTTGTCAAATATACTGATATATCATGTATAAGCAGCACAGAAAAGTAGAAGTTGCCATTACCATGCTTTGCCAACAAACAGTAATATCTGGAAACCTACGGGTGACTCAAAAAATGATGCTTTTGACAGCATTAAGGGCTGTCACAGCTGACTGTACTTTGCAGTTCAGTGTGTTGCTCACCGCTGAAACACTCTTGCCCCTGAAGTCACCCTTGTCCCCAGTGGGTGTGGACACACGTCGATCACAGGTGGGGTCCCAGGGGGAGCTGGAACCCTCAGACGAGCCCTCAGGGAGGTTGCCAAACGCACAGCCGCTGTCCGAGCCGCTGGAGCCGCTGCCGGACATGCAGTGGGAGGACGACTCTGAGCTTTCTGTGGCTGTGGGCAAAGCAAATCACGCGACTCACTGCTTTGTCACACGTTGCCCACCATAGCTTTGTTGACCACTATGGTCAACTTTTCGAAGATGCTTAGGTATATCAGCTGATATTAGGCACTGTGAATTGGCATATTGGTCTGAAGATGTAAGTAACAGATCTCTGCTTGTAATGTAAACCCCGTAAGGCGCAATTGTTACTGGTTCCTAACAATATACCACTGGCCGCTTTCCAATGTTTAGAGAGAGACGGAGGTGGGTAATGCTGCACGTACTCATGGAGGGCTGGCTGCTGGTCTCGTGCTCCTGCTCGTCCTCCTCGATGCAGGGGCCAGCAAATGCTCGTTCCCCAGGCGCTGGTGCCCGATTGCTGTACATGTGAAGGTTGAGGGAACCAAGAAGAGAGGAGGACGAGACTCTACCCACTGGCACGGTCACCTGCGCTCTGTTGAAGGGGCTGGAATGGTCGAACAGGGACACTGCTATCGATGCGCGAGTCCTGGATTCTGGAGGCATGAAAGTCAATTGTAAGACGTTTACAATATCATTAACTTCAATTAGCCTAAAGACAAAGGAATAAAAATGTGTTTACATATGATTCCTTATAGGGTGCTTTCAAGTAGCTTTAAGTAAGCTGAATACACATACTGGATTTACCTCTTCCCTTCATGAAGTAGTCTATGGCTCTGTCATTAATAGCAGCATCACTGGGTTTTATATCCAAAAATGGTTTGTCACCCACTCCCATGGATACCATCTCCTGGATGCGGATTTCTGTAGGTGGATAGAAAAAAAAGCTATGTTCCAGCGGTTCAGTGCTTTTCCAAAAGAAAAGGTCTGAATATTTAAATAGTAGCGCAAAATATGAAATAACTGAACAGAGCCTATGTTTACCAAAATCTTAAAATAATAAGCATATAAATTGTATGCCTAACTGTGCATCACCTTTGCTTCGGGTGGCCTGCTGCCAGAGGATCTTGGCAATGTCCGAGGTCCAGGCCTCTTTGATCCCAGCCGTTCCAGCCTGCAGGATAAACGTCTGACTTTTTGAAGTTCTTCTTCGGAACCAGATCTCAAAACGAAGGCTGTTGTCACCCGAGGTCTCGGTCATCCCAATATCAGCAGTCTGAGGTGGAGCACCAAACATGTCATGGCATTAAATGGCAGAGTGTAAAGAAAGCATAACATACTAAAGTGCTACAACATCTGAAAATGCTGGTTTCTATGCTACAGCAGTAGTTATGCAAAGCCTTATTTCCAGAGGCTCATTTTTACAGATCTCTGGGGACCTGTGCGGGGTGAACATGTACCAGTATAGATTACATATCTGCTGAGTTTGTGTTTCCTCATGCAATTTTGGGATAGTTGTACCTTGAAGGAGTGCTTGTAAATATAGATGTCCAGCCCTCTTTCAATTTTTTTGGGCTTGCTGAATAGAACCAAGTCCTCGAACAAGAAGACATGTCTCTGGCATCTTTTTCTGCCATAGAAGATGGTGAACTCATCCTGCCGCACCAGCTGCCCTTGTTCCTTCAGGTTGACCTGGAACACAAGGTGACGCCGCACTGCATATTCATTTCCACCTTGTAACAAGTGCAGACTTTGGTTCCTCTGAACCCAGGTGAACTACAGCGACTCTTTAGGTGACTCACATCACAGTCGCAGATTGCATCCATAGCTAATAGGTCATTGCCGTGACGCAGTTGGAACTTGACCATCTCGGCAGCAGCCCTCAGGTGGCTCAGCTCCTGCTCCTGTGTCTCGCTCACTTCCTTGATGAGGTCCTTGAGCAGTAGGGCATATTTGCTCATGCGCTGGATGGGCTTTAGCAAGTAGGAGGCTAGGTCCATCTTGTCCTCCAACTCTAGCTGCTTGTTCTGGACAGAGAGTAGTTCACGAGTGTTTGGGGAAACGCCAGCATGATGTAAAGTTAAATGAGGAACATTTTGCCTTCATCTGCTTGAATCTACTGTGTTACAGAGTGAACATTAACCTCACAATTATTCACATGCACTGCTCTGGGTGGCACATGAAAGAATATTATGGGAAGTACAGTAAAACAAAGAGTCAAAGAAATCATTCACACAATTTTTTCAAAGCTATTCCTTACAAAAAATAATCAGTGGATTATGTGAAAGAAAAAGTAGAGGATGTTTTTTAATAAAAGAATTAAAATAAGCGTCTAATCAGATGCCTCCTTCAACACAGACTTTTGAACTGTATAAAATGCTACATTTTGCATCGCTCTCATTCTACATCATAAATAATTGCACTTACTGGCTATGCAAAATGTCACTCACCCGGAAGAAGGCATTTCCATGAGTGGCCAGAAGAGCATCAGACTTGGGCTTGTTTTTGCTGTAGAGGGCATACATCCCAAATTGGTCTTGCTGAAATTGATCAGTAAAGAAAGAAATATAGTAAAAATTCTGCCCCTTTATTTACAAGAGGAGTTTTCTCTAGTGCAGTGTAAATAGAAACAAATTGTATGGAAAAATTTGTCATTGTTCAGAGTGTGCAATATGATAATATGACTGCTTTGGTGTCATTAGTATGTCAACATATGACATTGATTACTCCAAAAAGGAGTGGGGGGGTGCGGTGGCACAGTGGGTTGGACCACAGTCCTGCTCTCCAGTGGGTCTGGGGTTCGAGTCCCGCTTGGGGTGCCTTGCGACGGACTGGCGTCCCGTCCTGGGTGTGTCCCCTCTCCCTCCGGCCTTACGCCCTGTGTTACCGGGTAGGCTCCGGTTCCCCGCGACCCCGTATGGGACAAGCGGTTCTGAAAATGTGTGTGTGTGTGTGTGTACTCCAAAAAGGACATTTCGTTCTATATAATGCATGTGAGGAAATGTTGTGATGTATTTCACAATCAGAATGGCGTCTATGAAAAGTTTTTCTCCAGTCTGTACAATCCTGCAGTGGAAACTGCACTTCCTGTTAACTTTGGATGGTTCCAAAAAGATTACCACAAAGTTGACGTATGAGGCAATGATGAATTAGAACAGACCAATATTAGTTTTATATTATATTTAGTTGACTTTGATTTGAATAGATGTCTTCCTACAGAAACAACAGTATTTGACAGATTATCACCAAACTGCAATGCAGATCACACACACAGTTCCCGAAACCAGTTCTGATTGATATTAAACTGGAGGAGCAGGAATGTTGAACTTTGGAAATGACTCTAGAAGGGAAAATCCAGCCCACTGAGGGCACAGACACATGGAGCCACATCCTTACGTGTCTCAGGAAGCAGTGGCTAACGCGCAGTGGGTGGTTGCAGCAGCTCTCCAGCTCCTTCAGGAAGAACTGGCTGTGGAAGTCTATCAGCTTCTCCAAGTTGCCAAAGATAACGCTGCGCTTGCCTCGGAGGTCCTGCGGCAGGTCTGGCCTCTCCATTTCGGGGAAGTATTGATCGATGATGTAGCGCAGTGACCTCACATACTCACGTTCTGTCGTTATCATCTCGTCCACGATGTGATGCAGCTTGCTGTGCAAGACAAACAAGGCAAAGCTAAAGACAGATCGAAAAGGTCCATTGCAAAGAGCCTGGTTTAAGAAGAGGGATGTGCCTCTTAAGGAAGAAGGGTTTCCTCCTCACTGCTTTCAGAGTTAGATTTTTCACTGCTTGCTTCAAACATTTCAGGGACTTGAATTTTCAAAGGAAGCCTAATCCTCTGTTTCTAAGAGTCTATAACTACTGTTATTTCTACTGCTTCTTCTGCAGACATAGCTGTACTTCTAAGACTATTAATGACTATGACAAAGATTACATAGACTTGTTATGATTGATGGCAAATGTGCATTTAAGAAAAAAAACATGTCTGGACATGAAACAGAAAGTTCATTTTTTGTAACAGTAACAAAACATGACACTCGTTTGTCCAGGTCTATGAGGAAGCTAGTCCTTGCCTCCGTGTACTTCGGATCCAGATGACAGGAAGAGGAAACCCTGCTTATTGGCTCACTAAGTTTAATGTTCCTTGCAATTCCACATCCAAGCCTGAACCAGAACGATTTCTCATATCTGACTGACTGGATTCTGCTCTAACAGCAAACACGGAGCTAAGTATTACATATATCACATCTTTCATTGACAGATGGTTTTCCAATCAGTGAAAGAAGATTCTTCACCACAGATCACAGGTGGTAAAACCATTGAGAGCTATTCCAGCTCTGGTAGAGCAATTAGCATATAGGAAGGTCAACAAGGCTATTTTTTCACCACTATAATTTATCAGCCAATTCTAGACTCTAGTGCAAATCACATGGTTGGCTCCTTTTGAACAGTAAATATCTACATTGTTAAAGAAAATGGAAAACTTTTGTACATTTTGGCAGAAGGCTGCTAGTGGTATTCGTATGAATTTGGCTTAACCAAGATACAGACAGAGCTGGATTTTCAGCAGAACAAACAGTATCAAATTTTAGAAGAGACCGAGCAGGAATTTTAGGCAATGCTGAGCCTTTCAGTTGAACTTGGTATTTATTCTTGTGACATACCTGCGCTTAGCTTTGACCTCCTGGGCATGAATGTTAAATCTGAGGTTGTTTGTATTAATCCAGGCACGAGCAGGGAGACGCAAGCTGAAGGAGCGGTCTGCCACCTCTGTACTACTGACTTCCAGGCCTTTGATGAAGACTCCGGTGTTGCCATGCCTGGCTGTCTCACTCAGTGTTCGCTGATAGGTCCCATTCCATGGCACATTTGCAGTGGTGGACACATCAAAGCTCCGCGTTTTCCTCAGTACCCGATGGCTTAGCCTCAGTGCAGGCTTCCGGGGACTGTTAGAGTCACAGGAAGACTTGGCCTGGGGTTCATGGAGAGCTCTGCATGGGAACTCCTCTGTGGAGGACACTACAGTTGACTGTGTACTGTGACTAAATGGTGCCATACACATCAAGTTTGTGGAAATACTTCTATGGAGCTGACAGTCCTGAGTAATGAGACTGCTCCTGGCAGGACTGCTGGCTGCTCTGGAGGAGGTTGTGGCTTGTCTCTCTCTTGCCCTGGGCCCATGAACCACTCTTCTACAGGATGGGCTGCTGGCCCATGCCTCAGGCTGCCTGTGGACTGAAACACCAGAGCACACCCTGGGCAGAGCCTCCCCGTTGCCTGCCTCTCCATTGCCCTCAAGAGGTTGGGAGTGACAGGTTTGCAGTGCCATCTCCAGCTTCTTCTTGAACATTTGCTTGGTCTCCTGACATTTGGACCAGGCAAATGTCCACTGCTTCAGGCCTGCATCATTCCTCAGCTCTAGTGCAAGTTCTTTCATCTTCTGGAACATACTCTCCTCGATCTCTGGGTGCTGCAGACGGTAGCCCTCCAGGCACTTTACGGCCATGTGGCACTTCTCTGGCAGACTGCAGTCCTCTGTGCTAATGCCAGCCAGGTGGCGCATCCCCTCCAATGACCACTTGTAGGCCTGTGATGAGGGGACAAAAGAGGATGAGGAAGGAAGCGGTCAGCATGCCTGCAAGCACATGGAAATGAAAATGTGCA
The DNA here is from genome assembly GCF_900964775.1 of Scleropages formosus. NCBI lineage: Eukaryota > Metazoa > Chordata > Actinopteri > Osteoglossiformes > Osteoglossidae > Scleropages > Scleropages formosus. The sequence continues at coordinate 24,663,210 of NC_041812.1, forward strand.
GCAAACCAGCTGATGGCCAAGCTAGTGATCTGATGGTACAATGGGGCTGTTTTATGGATGTTAGAGAACAGACAAGGGGGTCTTTATACAGACATCTTCAGACAAACAGAGAGCGGTCTTCTTTGCCAGTCTAGTGGCTGAGGGCAGACAGATAGGACTCCTGGGAGAAGGAGTGCTTATCTCAAAGAGCTGTACATCATGTGTGACTGAAAGAATGAGAAAGTCTTTGTAGAGTAAGTCTCGTTTCATGTCAGCTAATGCTCAATTTATGAGAGGCCTTTAGACTGAGAGAGGTGCATTTGCTAACAAATCTTTTGAATGTAAGCCTCAGCCATGTCACTAAGGAGGACTATGTACATGCATAGTGTGTATTTTAAACAATGTGTGATGATGTTTTTTATAGTAGGCCACAGATTTTATTTCATAACAGCTGTTTTTTTTTTTCCAAAACAACCGGTGCAATCCTTCTCAAATCTCACCAACCAAAGATGCAACAATTGCATCAAACATGGTGATGCTCCTTGTATATCCCAGCATGCATCTTTCTTCAGATTGTAATTTTTAAACAATTCTTACAACTCTACTTGTGACTTAATGTTTTCCATCTTGCTTGCCAGTGCAAAACTGGAACACATTTCCTTGGCAATACCAGCAAAACACAAACTTTGGCTTTCAACTGTTTTCATTTACATTAAAGTCAGAAACCCTGAAACCAAGCTGGAGGGCAATGTATTGCACCCAGAAGGAACATTTTAGTAGAAGTTGATGGGCATGAAATTTCTGAGGCGCCCTTTTACTGACATTAAACACATGCTGCTGCATGTGGTGGGACATCAAGTTTGAGCCACCAGCATTGACATCCCTGACATTCCAGCTATTGTTGAGTGGAAAATTCCTCCCTGAAAAAACTCCATTCTGCAGTTCCTCTCCAGTTTTCTTCCACAAGATAAAATCCACACTGTCAAGCTCCTTGTACACTCTTACAAAGTACTACCTTTTTCTCTTTGGACTGAACTACAAAACAAAGGAATATAAAACTAACTATCAAAAATTTTTACTGTAAAAGACAGTCAACACCGTATAAAGAGCAAACACACACACACACACACATTTTCAGAACCGCTTGTCCCATACAGGGTCGCGGGGAACCGGAGCCTACCCGGCAACACAGGGCGTAAGGCCGGAGGGGGAAGGGACACACCCAGGATGGGACGCCAGTACATCGCAAGGCACCCCAAGCAGGACTCGAACCCCAGACCCACTGGAAAGTAGGACTTGGTCCAACCCACTGCACCACCGTGCACCCCTCGAGACATAACAAGGACTAGAAAATTAGAGTAAAAATATATGAAGAATGACAATACTGCAGTGTACATCTGTGCGGCATTAACCTTAAGAAGACAACCCATCAATCTAAACACAAGGAAGCAGGGTAAGGAAAATATTGTCTGTATAAAGGAAAACATGCTCATTCATCACAGATAAATCCTACAACTAGGATTTGGGGCCTTGAGGAGGAAACAGTTCCTCCGACCAGGGAAGAATGTGCTAATAACAACACTTTTTGTTTTTATGCAGCGTGTTTTCACAGAAATTTGTTTTGTGACTTGTGGTTTCCTCAGCTGTGCAAAAAATCAAAGACAATCTCACAAACTCACATTAACTACTACCACTAAGTTATGAGCAACAGGGAAAACAAGAGAAGAAAGAGCCACAGCGAACAGTGCCCTGGAAATGCACCCGTACGGCCAGTTCAAGATTGTGCTTTTACATAAAGGTCCTATTGGGCTGCTGAGATGGAGCAGTAAACACTAGAGCAGATGATGGAAATCCTATGATCATTCAGCCCCCGTTTCACAGTGAATCCCCACCATGCGGACCCCAGTGCCTTGCTATCAATATTCATAGGCGGCTACAGGTCCACACTGTACACAGGGGGACATAGTAGCTTCTGGAGTGCGAACAGTTACAACAGTTACTTACTGCTTGTAATATGAAGACTTCCTGAAGCCTCTCAGTGTCATAACAGGCTTGTTTCTCTTGCAAGTGCAAGATGCAGCAATTAATATAATGCCTGTTGCACATTGTGATGTGATTTCTACAGAAAAAAAAGTGTTGTGAGCCTTTTTTCCATCAACATCATGCGAGTGGTTTCTTCTTCCCACTTCCCCCTGATCAGCTGGTCACCTTTCTTCTAATGTGGTCAAAATGAGTGAGTCACCGAGTGCATGACACTCCTGAGATATGGGTTTTCATGTATGAAAGGGTTTTTTGTAATATCTGGCTACATTTGACATTCAGATTTGAGGACCTTCTTTATTTGTTACTGACTTGGAGTTTTTTCCTCCATTTTGGCCTGAGTCCTCTGGATCACAGTGACAAATAGGAGCTACATCATCCCAGTATGTCAGAAATAAATGTAACTGTCACACAGGATGAGAAATTTGTGGTGATCTGCCAGTGCAGTACTGCACTTTATTAACATAGTTGGATTTGATTAAACTGCATTTCAGGAGATGGATGCAGCAGAAGTATTAGATCAGTGGGTTCTTAGAGTGCATTTCATCTGAGTCTGTTGGAGGGCTCGCACCTGCCATTGGGTAAGGCTTTTGAGGACCCCCCCACCACACTCAGCGCAACACCATAAACAGGAGATAGGGTGACATGGGGTGGTGCTGGATTGCATGACACATCTTAAGCAGAAGTGTTGACATTTGCATAGCTTTGTACACCGTCACTGTGTAGGCATTCTGTGATTCACAGGTGCATGTGGGCATGTTTCAATACTTCTTTCCTGAAGTGTTGTTTTAATAAACGTCAGTTGGCATGAGTGTTTTTGCAGCTAGTTTTGTAACTTGCGTGTGATGGCTTGCACAAAAAAAATAAAAAATACTCTTCATAGCATGTTTCGTATTCCTGTTTCAATGATCCATTTTATTTTTTGTTTGCAATGTTTCTGGTCAGGGCCAGAATTTGCTGTAGCTTGAGAAATTAAAACATTGTGACTAACAAGCTTCACTGAACTGAATGCATCTATTCACATATAACTGCTGCTCTATATTGAATTTAAGGATTATTTTGTAGGAGGGCACGGTGGCGGTGGGTCTGGGGTTCAAGTCCTGCTTGGGGTGCCTTGCGACGGACTGGCGTACCGTCCTGGGTGTGTCCCCTCCCCCCTCCAGCCTTATACCCTGTGTTGCCGGGTTAGGCTCCGGCCCCCCGTGACCCCGTATGGGAAAAGCAGTTCAAACGATGCGTGGGCTATTTTTGTGTTCAGAGAGCAGACAGTGGCCTGTGATCTTTAGACACCCCAAGTAACAGTCTTTGGAGTTGCAAAGTATGTTTTAAAGGACTTATGATATTGTGAAACATATACATATACATTGTAGTTGTTTATTTCAAACCTAATGTTCATTGCATTTCTCTAGATTTTGTGGATGAAAATAAAGTTCTATCTTAACTTTAACCCCAACTTCAATGCTGGGTTATATTTCAGTCAAACTTGTATCAAAATTTAAAGTCCTGCACAATGAAATTAAAATGCAGGAAAAAGCTGAATTAGTCTCACAGCGATATATTTAATATTTGTTATGTTTCACATCGTAGAGCTGGAAGCAACAAATCTGTGTCAAAGGTAGAAACGCTGAAGACAAGAAAGGATTAAACACGTGCAAAGGTAAAAAACAAGGTATTATAGTTTGCATTAAGCTCAATTCCAAAAATTTCCAACCAATATTTATTTCTAGTGACAAACTGCTGTCATATGAAGAAATATAGCCAGTGTTAAAGGCAGTCCCATATGTGAGCAGATGGCAAAGGTTACTCTGCACAAACAATTAAATTTTGCATAATCAAGGTTAGGGGGGAGTGAAAGCCCCAAATAGTAACTGCAATTATGCAAATAGAAGAAACTGATAGCAGTTAACCTCTATGGCAGCTGCTGTGTCTGACACAGTGCATGGCTGACCTTCTGTTAGTAGGTCACATGCTGTGAACTACAGAAAAAAAAAAAAAAAAAATGTCACAGAACTGTCTGTCAGGAATTCGGTTAAAAAAAAAAAAAAAAGATTAAATTGATTCCTTATTTGAAGAGCATGGCACGTGATGTGCATAGATGCATGAGGTTTCTGGATGTTGGTCTGATTATCAGCTGAACAAGGTCAGATTGCTGGCCTCCACCTGAGATGGACGCTCAGTGTCCAGCTAGTGAATCAAAGTTGAAGTAATACCACCCACTGTAAAAATGGTGTGTGAGACCCCATGGTGTCTGTTGCCTGGCTAAAAGCCCGTAAGCCCATATGGTTCTGATTACTGAACAGTAGTAAATGAACTCAGCAGCAGGGCTGCACTCACTGTGATTTCTCTGCTTCAAGTATTTGTCACTACTGAATCTGTTCAGACTGTATAACACCATAAAACACACATTTGAGTGAAACAGTAAAAAACTAAAAAAAAAAAAAAAATTGTCCCCAAAAGCAGCAAAATTCTATTAATCCAGCATCCCCTTAATTATTAATCAAATTCCTTGTGTATTGCATATTTAATTGACTCTGTAAAGAATTTCCTCATACCATTCGCTCAAGATCAACATTGTCTTACTATGCACTCAAGGTCAGCATTATCATGAAACTCATATATTCCTTAGTAATAATAAATTACAATGACAAAGAAGGCTAATTTAAGAGATTTTTTTTTCTCAATGGAAGAAACATTTTTACTTCAAGCAGTCTTTACACTGTGCTAACCTCTCATTCAAGATACACAAGACAAGATTTTATACCCCATGCGTATATTACAACGGCAGCACCCAAGGACCCAGACCAATCGACCTCACTATGAAGCCACAGAGAACACCCAGCATTGCCAACATACATCTCCATGACTCGAGACCAAGAATGTTAACTTCCTTCCCTAACCAACACAATCACAGGGCACTAACATGGGTATTTCACTGAGGTTGTCAAGCGGGCACCTCCCTTCGTTAGTGTTTCGTTGAATTAGGCACCTCCTGAAGGCTCAGCAATGCAGTTTGGCGTCCCAGAACCCCCCCCCCCCCCCCTACACATACAGTAGATGTCCTTCACCCTCAATAAATATCGCAACTCCACAAACTCAGGTACCCCAGTTAAACTGCTGATCCATACTTCAAATCCACCTTCTTCATAAATTCATACCATCCATACCTGCCAACAAAACCTGCAAATGCACCACTCCACAAACTTAAACTAACCTAATTAACAAGGCCACGCCTCATTACTTAGTTATTGTTCTCTGTATTATGTTGTGTTTTGCAACATACATTCATTGGTGTGGCTACCTGTTGTATGGGGTGTAACGTGTTTTAAGATACTATCTTCTGTACTGCAACGTTCAAGATCTCTGTGATATGTTTTCCAAGGCAACTTGGTCATGTGTTCTAGGCTTTAAAATAACATGGCCACATAATACACTGCAGAAACCATCAAGTTTTACACAATATTGTAGGTATATAGTAATGTAGAGAATATGCCAAGCAAGGAGCTGCTAGAGGTGGGTTGGTGCTCTTATGGAAAGTTTTCACCCTAAATGCAAGGTAAATAACTTTCTCTGTATTTGCTAATCTTTCTGTGATATGTTTAGTTAATTATATTAATTGGAAAAGACAAAAGCGTAAAAAGGGTGAAATATTTTAACTTTATGGAAAAAGTTGGCTTTATTTCCTTCACTGTGTTTATTGTTTGTTTTTTTTTACTGTTTATTACTGCTTATTGTTTGCAGCAATGAGCCAGTGGTGTTTGATAGCCAGCAGTGCTGTGCTTTAGAGAGTACAATGTACCGTATTTATTGAAATGTGCATCACCATTAAACTTAATTTATTCCATGTTTTTTATGAAGTAATGTGAAATGCATTACACATAATGTATTAAGTACTCAGCTTATGCATAAGATGTTTTTATAGTAATTATGTACTTTTTGCCAATGTTTTTTGTACTTATTGTACTCGGTTTGGGGGCGCGGTGGTGCAGTGGGTTGGACCACAGTCCTGCTCTCCAATGGGTCTGGGGTTCAAGTCCCGCTTGGGGTGCCTTGCGACGGACTGGCGTCCCGTCCTGGGTGTGTCCCCTCCCCCTCTGGCCTTACGCCCTGTGTTACCGGGTAGGCTCCAGTTCCCTGCGACCCCGTATGGGACAAGCGGTTCTGAAAATGTGTGTGTGTGTACTGGGTTTGTAAACATAAATAAATGTGTACATATTTATATTTAAAATTTGTAATAACAATCTGTTTAATGATGGAAAAGCCTATATAAAGCTACTTGTGTGATGTTTACTGGTTCATATGGTGGAATGCGACAAATTCACTGTACTCCAGAATCACGTGTCTGCATCCAAATCTTGCCTGCTGTTGATGTATGTCACTTTGGAGAAAAGCGTCTTCTAATTAAATAATTGTAAATGTAAGCAGCAGAGACGAAACACGCAGAGGTGTTGAAAAGACTGAAACAACAATAGTGGCTTGACTAGGAATGCTGAGATTGCTGGAAAAATTACTACCTCTGACCACTTCATAAAATGATAAAGAGTGAGTATAGACCTTTAGAAAATGGACTGTACAAGTGAGCATTCCAAAAAAGCACCGAGAAAAAACACATCCTTCTGCACTGACCAGGGCTGCTCTCCCACCTTGTCAAAGAACTCGTACAGTTTGACAGTCTTGTCCAGCTTGTCTCTGGCATCCTCGACCCTTTGGGCGAAGTCCCTGAGCTGTGCAGCGAAGGTGTACACCTTGACCTGGTATTCCTGTAGCTCCTCTGTGGCCAAAGCCTCCCATTGCTGCAGCCTCTGTAGCAGTGCCTCCCCAGTCTTACATCGCTCCTGTGAGCACAGGCAGCCACAAGTCTCTCTTTTAGCAACATATACCGTATATTTCATTCTCGAGTTTAGTGTAGCCAACCTCTGATAGGCTTTTCTAATATGAATATATTACATCTGTGCAAAATGTAGTATCATTTATATTACTTTATAGGGGACAGCTGGTAACATAGTGGTTAGAGTTGCTGCCTTTGGACCTAAAGGTTGCGGGTTTTAAATTTCCCCTCCAGCTACAGTACCCCTGAGCAAGGTACTTACCCTAAATTGCTCCAGTAAACAATTACCCAGCCGTACAAATGGGTGAATAATTGTAGGTAGATTAACACTGTAAGTCTTTTTGGAAAAATGCACCAGCTAAATGAATGAAGGTAAATGTAAATACTACCAGCTGTCATGTGTTGCATACCTACTCCAAATTGAAATGAAAAATTACAGACATACACATGCCAAAGCGTAGAAGTCTCTGAAGCGGGCTTTTTGTTTGTGCAGCTGCTCCAGGGAATCTTCCAAGTTGCAGAGTGCTGTCAGTTGTCCTTCGCCTGCATCCTCGATCCACCCTCTCACCTGGCCACACACAAACCATACCAATCTGAACAACCCAGTAGAGTATCATATCCACATTAGGTTTTATACTTAATTCTGTATAGTGTGTTGCAAAGCCACAGACCAAGCTCCCTCATCTGAAAGCCTTTAGTAAATGACTGTAAACACCACAGTTGAACCCTTGGCTGCCAGTAGGGGCCCCTACCTCCGTGAAACGTTCTTCCAGGCTTGTGAAGTTCAGAATGAACTCCAGCTGCTTAGTAGACTTGTTGGACAGTGTCACCAGATGATGTAGTAGCTCATCCACCTGGTCATACAGTGCACTAACCATCTCAATGGCATCCCTGTGACACAAAAAAATATTCCCATATATAGTGAATTTTTGCTTTGCATTCTTTGAATACAACATATTTGTAAATTAAAGTTTCATTTTTTGTTTTGTAAAAAAAGGAAATATTTCATCATTTTATAAAGTATACATAGTGTAGGCATATACAACATGAACAGCTCACAAAAAACAATGTTGCATACAAATGCATGAAAAATCCCACTAGCTTCTTGAATGCCGTAAGATTTTTCTGCAAATAGAGTCGTGCACAGCTTTACCACACTGAGGTAATGTTTGGATCCATGAACACTGCTAATTAAGCAATTTCTCATGTTCCACACTCAAGACAAACTGCATGGAGCGTGTGCAAATCAGACATTTCAAAGTCATTTCAGGAGAAAAGCAGATTAGCTGAGAAAAACTGATGAGTTGGGACTCCTTCTATATGATAAGTCTCACCACCGCTTAAAAAGCCCTGTAATCACCATACTCCAGACTTGGTGTTGAATTCAGTTCTGAAAAACCAAATGACCTTGATATCAGCACTGGATGATAAACTACTGGCAAAAACCAAGGGCTTCCTGCTCTCGGAAAAGACTCATACTGAAGGCAGAGAACATTTTGCTGTCGTCTTCCGAGTTCTGTTGGTTATGAGCTTTATAACAAGTTTATTTTTTTGGAAATCTCAAATGAAATATTTAGCGTTTTATTTTTTTTTTTTTAATTATTAAAAGATTGAACAAAAATGAAGGATTAAATCCACAAAAACCAATGCAAATAAACACACGGCATACACATCTGTTTCAGTTAAAAGACACCACGCAGTTTTCCTTGCTTTCTATACATAGTAACAATCTTGCATGCCTCGGATGTTCCATTATCTATAAAGTATGTACTAGTTCCAGCCAAGCACCTTTCTGCTTCTCCACCACAAGCCAGTCTATTCTTGTTTAAAATAATCTACACACAAGATAGCTTAGTCAGTGTGAAGAACCAAGTCTCAACACATTTCTGTCCTCTCTCTGAAAAGCATGAAGTGCTCATCTTTGTTAAAAGACAAGAAGAAGATAAATGCTTTACTTTCTTACTATAGCACAGGCCAAGGAAGATGGTAAAGAAACTGCAAGGGGGTGCACAGCCTATCGTGATTCATACAAGCTTCCTGACAAATGGAGCGTGAAGTGCACAAAATGAGAATGTGATTGTCATTGTTGCGAGTATTGTCTTTTGTCACTTGCTAAAGCCCCAGATACACCGGTTGAACCAGCCATTGTATCTCTGCCACTACAGCATATTTCACAATTCAGTATATATGGATAGTAACAAACTAGGTTTGCTTAAGAATCGCATGTCTGCAACTATGTCTCTTTCTCCTAATGTAATGCACAAATTGTATTTTTGCTGAGATGTACGTTGCTTTGGAGAAAAGTGTCTGCTAAATGAAAAAATGTAAATGTAATGTATTTGAATTTCTTCACTGGGCGCCATCTCACAAAGTTGGCTGAGACACAAAGGAATTAAGTTTCATCTCTTTAATGGATAAAAAACCCTGAAAACCTTTTTTAGCATGACCGATCTGTGAACTGATAGCTGAGAGAGGAGAATGAAAGGATAAAACAAGGCCAAAATCCAGCTCTCCGACAAGCGTTTCACACACACAAATGTCTGAAACCGTTTGTCCCAAGTGGGGTCGCGATGAACCAGAGCCCAACCCAAAAAACAAGGCACAAGGCTGGAGGGGGAGAGGACACCCAGGACGGGTTGCCAGTTCATCACAAGGCACCCCAAGCAGGACTTGAACCCCAGACCCACCAGTGAGCAGGACCCAGCCAAACCTGCTGCACCCCTGCACCACCACGCCACTGCACCCCCCAACAAGTATTTCAATGTTTTGAATTTGAGACAATATAGCATAGACTTGTCTGAGTTCAATCACAAATGCCTCTGTAGAATTAATCCTTCATTTACCAAATATTTTTGGTATTTTTCAACCTTTTGGCTAAGATTACAGCGTAACAAAGGAATTAGACTGCACATTTGATGAGCAAAAATGCAATTGCATATAACCATTGGCCTTATGCATAAGAAAGAACTATGTGTTTTCATAAGGAGTTGAACCACTTATTCATTGTGAGGGACCTTGTTCTGTCAGGGAGTGCTGTATTGGTCAGTTTTGCACCATTGAAACTTTAAAAATGTTCAATTTGACCATTAATAACACAAGGAACAAGTATAAGTCTAAGATTATCTAAGCTTAAGAAACAAGTGAAATGGAATTTGAACAATCTGAATGAAAAAGCAACCATCCCAGTGTACCTATAGTCCTCGGTGAGGCTGACGCTGGACTCCTCTTTCCGGAGTCTTGACAACGCTGCACCGCCTTCCACCTGCAGTCGCAGCAGCCTGCTGTCTTCCAGGATGTTACGCATCTGGTCTCTGTAGCTGCAGAGCAACTCCTGGGCCTCCTGGAGAGACAAAGTACTGTGCCCTATTTGGCTCTTGGAACACCTTCAATGTCTTGAATACCGGTTGAGTAGCGCGAGATATTCCCTCACTATGACAGTGACTCAAGGCTTGGCCTTCATTGTGTCACATTTAAGCCAAAAACATTCTTGAAACTGAAATACTTTCACAAGTTTAACTAGTTCACACCAAGAATAAACATAGAAAATATGGCCTTTAGTACGCTGCCACATAAAATAACTCAAATATGCAGCGTAGGTGTGTCACTGTTCTGTAATTATGTAAATTACATGTTTAGATGTAACAGTACAAAGACACCATCTGAAGACATTTGTTTTAACCTCTTCCTCACTCAGCAAAATGTAATTAATTCAATCTGCTTTCAAAATTCTCAGATGAAAGCCAAAGAATTCAGCTCACACATTAACGGCACGGCTAACTCTTGCAAAACGAATGTCAGAATGAAGATGTCGGAATTGAAGTGAATGAGCACGGAAAGCAACAAAACTTTATTTCAACCTGATATTTATAACACACATAAACAAAATATCCACCGCTAGGTTCTTTGTCTCAAACAAATCTCAAACTTAGCTGTTTCCTCCAGCCTAAATGAGCACAGCACAGTCCTCATTGTGTCAGCAGGAAGCCGTGACATCCAGCTGAACACTTCAGTGTGCATCGGGCTGTGAAAGGACCCACAAGCCATTTATTTGCTCTCAGTCCACTCTTCAAATATTAGCACAGTGCATCCTTCCAGTAGGTAAAGGTTTGTGATAAGGGTCCGTATGGCTGAGAGAAATCCACATCTGACCGTTGAGCCAATTTCCCAGCTGACACACTTCAAAGTCTGTTTACCGACACCCTCAGCCACTCCATCATGGGAAACTGCAGTTATGAATTACAACAAGACACTCCTTGGAATCTCCTGTTAATCATCCATTCCCCGTGGATTTTGTCTAGAGTGCTTGTGTGCTCCTCCGTGACCCCCGCTGACAGGAAAGGTCGAGCAAATCACGGAAAAGATGTTTGAACAGAAAGTCATCATTCATCTCAATCCAATTGTGCATGTACACTTAAGTCATATTTCCCTCAAGTCTTGTTTTACCTAAATGCCAACTGCCACTTAGACCACAAAATTCTATCTTAAAATCTTCCTCATGGGATTTACTGCATTAAGAAACACTCTCAAGCACAGTGCACAAAATAAGACTCCATTTCCAGAGCGACAGCATAACCAAATACGTTTCATGTGGACACGGATGACCCTTTAATTTAAGTAAGCTCTTTGTAATGCATGTCTTTGACTCTGTATGGTGGGGAAATTTTTAGCAGTCTCCTCCCTTGTCACAATGAATACACTGCTGGGCTAAATCTGTTGTTAAGCGATTTATACAAGAGTGCTTCCGCTAGCTAAAGGCTCCTATGTTAGAATAAACTACCCACAAAGACCACAGCACAGCACTTGAAGGTGAGATGACAAAGTACCCAGGTTCAAGTGCGGCAAGAAAGTGGTCCAAACCTCACCTCAGCAGTGACTGGCAATGCAGTGCTCTCCAGCTTGGATATACTGCTCTTGAGGAGGCTGATGGCATCCTGACAGGTACGGGTTAGTTGTTCCAACCTCTGGGTCAATGGATTCCCAAAAGTAAAAATTAGGTAATTAAAAAGTCTAGTACAAACTACACAATTTTGTATGAAGGTATTTAAAGCTATTTGTTAGCAATTTTACATTGCAGAGAACAAAAAACACTGTTTATATTAAATAATTATCAAAATTAAAATGAAATAAAATTAAATAATATCAAAATTACAACATACTGTATATCATTGCAATAACTATGGTTCTGTATAAAGTTAATCAGTTCTGTGCTGGTAACACAGCCAAAGAAAGTTAAATGGCAAGTAACAAAATGAGACAAGAGTAACTCTTACCATCCGGAACCCAATCCAGCTGTTGTGGCAGAAAGGAAAGGTACCATCAAACTCAGCCGGCAGCTGGCTGGTGTCCACATATTTGTGAAGGGACTTGAGAGAAGTAAGGAGCTCAAACTGCAGTGCACAGTTTGATTTATGTGTGTTAGCATGGTGACAAACACTAACAAATTATTCTTTTTGGAATAAAAACATTTAAAAAATTATGGTTGAGAGCGCTGTCCTTACATAATGTTCGTATATAGTTGCAAAAACACTTCAGGCATTCAGTCAATGGCAAATTTTGCAAGACTAAATGAACTCCTATTAATGAATTGTAAGATTTTACATGCAAACTTGTAGATATTAAAGTAGAACATTTTATATACGCATGTTCCAAGCCCTTGTATCGATGTATTCAGCAGACACTAAGAAAAGTTAAAAATAAAGCAAAAAAAACTGTAGCTTGAAGTAAAACATCGGTTCCATCCTTTTCTACCAACCTCTACCCTTATTGCACTAGAAATATTCAAGCAAAATCATATGCTCTCTTTGTATAATAGCCCAGTATCCTCATTTGATGTGAAAGAAATGATATGTTTGGCTGATGAGCAAAGAGGAAGCACTCACTGATAGTTACCTGCATGGAAGTGGACTTCTCCGTGCGGAACGTGAGGTCTCTGTCAGCCAGGAGCAGAATGGTGTGGATACATCTGGGCACAGCCTCCTGTTGGGAGTGGCATAGCATCTCTTAATCTCTAAGCAAACCCTTCACTTCCTTTTAAACACCATCCTAGAAATAACATGTTCTCATATTATTGTTTGGTTTATTGCTTGATTTAACATCTGATGAGCAATCCAGCTCTTTCAAAGCAGTTTGCACAAAGAACTCCATGATAGGAGATGGTTCCTCAAGAGGTAGAGTCCTTGCTAGCATGTGCACTTAAATGGAGGGTGCTCTCCTTTCGTGAGATCACTGTTTTGTTTTATTAGTTTTATGGCAGGCCCTTCTAGCTTATGTTTGACTCTTTTGTTTGAAACTCTGTTAGAAACGATTTGATCAGGAACGCAGACCTGATGGAACCATGGTACAAAGGCATGTGTAATCAAACTCATTTCCTCCACCATAAGTGCCCCCATTAGGTCTGTCAGGAGCCCTATCTGTCCGGGAAGTGAAGGTTAGATGGGGCCCGGACTTAGAGATAAGTCTTCTCACAAAGGTACATACGAAAGAGTAAGGCCACATACCAAAGACAACTACTGACCAAAAATTGAGCAAAAAAAAGTGTTTTGAAAAACCCAACACATGTGGCAGTGATTTTGTAATAAAGAGCACAAGCGAAGGAAAGCCATTTTATCCGGGTGGTATTTGCCAAGAGGGTGTGCATTTTTTATTTGTCCTAAGTCTCAGCTTCTCATAAATCTCTCCTTGCACAGCAACTACAGAACACGCAAACAACAGCCACAATAAAACGAATGTTATGTCTACTTTCAAAGACGAACTGGACACACTAAAATTTAAAAAAACGCTACATTAGTGCCTTTCAAGCACCAACCCAAGTAATTTGTCAAGTCACTTCAGTTGTTTTACAGCCTTTAAATATGAGCAGCTTTCAGAAGGACTCAGTATAATAATAAATGGACAGATTTTTTAGCACAGAATAGTCTAAACCCAGGCTAAATAGTACAAAAGATAGACCCTGACAGGGAAGAAATATTATTGATTCTGCTTGTGTGTGAGTGACACAGAGAGAGTGTGTTTCACTGCTGTATGGATGAGTGACCCAGTGTAAGTAATGTATCTAGCAGTGTAAGTCACCTTGGTGAATAAGGTATGTGGGCTCATAACATTGCATAGAGTTCATTGGAAGTCGCTCTGGAGAAAATCATCTGCCAGGTGAATAAATCTAAATGTAAATGTAATGTGACTGTAGAATAAAAGTGGAAACAGACACAGACTTGGGCCCCTGCACAAAGTGGTACACTAGCGTTTAAAAAAAAAAAACAGAGGTGTCTTGTTAAAGAATAGAATAGAATTAATGAGCATGGAGGTTGTGACTTTGCTGTGATAAAAGAATGCAGCTCCACACAACTCAAGAGTGTGTCACCCTGAAAAGATTTGAAAGGGAACACCCTGGAGTCTGCAACAGACAATGATACGGAGAAGGCAAAACAAAATAAATAGAAAAGGCCTGTCTCAACGTGATCTCATCACCAAGCCTGTTGATGAAACAAGAAGAGCCAACCTTAGCAGAGGTGCTTTAAGGGAATGTAGTTCTTCTACTATGTACCTTCAGCACCCAAGTGTGCACTCTTGTAGTACCAGAAGAAAGCAGCTATGCCACACATTTCTTCATTGTGCATTTCTCTCTTAAGCAGCTTACACTCACCTACCCATTTAGAGAGGTGGGCAATTTTACTGGAGCAATACAAGGTAAGCACTGGCTCAGAAGGCACTACAGCTGAAGAGGGGATTTGAACCTGAAACCTTTAGGTACAAAGGCAGCACTGCTAACCACTAGACTATCACCTGCCCCTTAGAAAAGGAAAATTAAAGATCAGATGTCTTTAAGCTCTACAAAGAAACCAATACACAACACAAGGGTTTTTCTTTAGCTGGTGAAAAGTTTACAGATTTTCTTGGTTAATATTTTACTGGCTGGATCTCATCTCAGTTCTCATTAATCTGTAAGGACATTTTTTCAAGGTGAGTAACCTGTGCCAATGCTGCAGGATATGGAAGTAACACTGCACTACATTGAAATGCCAATCACAGCTGAACTGACTCACAGTTTATGAAGAAACAATGAATAAGGTGTAACACGGGGCAAACATGAGCTAAGCCTTGCAGGGTTCTAGGAAAACCCTACATGCTGATACCTGCGTACTGTACTTTTACAGAAACCAAAGTGACTAAAAGAGAGAATATGGATTTTTTTTACTCAAGAGCCCAACGTCTCTCTAATCAAATTAAATAAGTGCATCTAGGACACTACAGTTTCATCTTAAACTCCCTTAAACAAGATAATGTTTATCTCAAGTAAGTGTTCTACCCCATAGGGATGAGCCAAGGTCTTCACCCTGGGGCATTAGAGCTGAGCTTATATTCATTATAGGCAAAGGTCACACCATCTCCTCTGTCACTGTCAGCAGTGACCCTGGATCAGCGCGAAGGTTATCCAGATCCGGCTTTAAGGGAAGTAAATGCCCATTGCAGGCATCCATTACCAGAAGGTTTATCTAATTTCTAACTGAAATCACCACACAATAAAACAATTTGCTTTGGTGGCCCTGAGTGGTTTGTGTAAAGTTTTGCGCTTTCTGTTCTGCTCGTGTTTTGAGATCTATGGTTTTCTGCAAGGATGGAACACACTTCTCATTACACAGATCATTTTAAAACTATGTCTTTTACCCTTCTCCAAATACATATTTTTCATTCAGCTTGGATACATATGAAAGGTGATAGAAAAGGCAACATATCTATGACAAACTAAACTGAATTTTACCTTTGAAACACTGCTGTAGAGAAAACAGCACAGAATATCTCTAAGGCCTAGACCCAAGAGTGATTTACAGTGTATATTTAAAACCTCCCAGTACTTACTTGCTTTTCCCAGTTGCAAAGACCAGACGTGAGCTCTCAACTGTTCTAAGTTTTACAGTCTGCTGCACGGGCAGCACCTGCACCCCTCAGGTCTGAACCAGGTCTTTATACGAAACAAGTACACTGGCAGTGCAATACACACACAGCAAAAATGAGTCCTACTGGTTCCCACTCCAAACTGTGTACTACACTGGTTCCCTTTCATCAGGTGCCCGCAACTAGCCTAGTTACCCAAATGTGGCTGCATTGTTTGCAACACACTAACCATGACCGACAGAAAATGCTCATTCTTCAGGACAAAAGGTTATATAATCAGCCAAAAAGGGTTACATAATCAGCCATTTACCCAACCACAGCACTGCACTTTATTCCAGTATTTTTAGTTTGGTACTTAGTTATTGTGAACGGTACTGTCATAGTACATGTTGTGCATGTTGTCCTCTATGTCACACCGTGGTCCAGGAGAAACGTTGTTTCACTCGGGTGTATGTTCTGAACATATTGTGTAAGTGACAATAAAAATAACTTTGAAAAAAAGATGTAGCCATATTGCTCCATTAGTTGCATCTAGCACTAGGTTTTAAAGAAGATTTCACAGAAAATGCAGCATCCTAAAACTATGCACTTGTAAATCCATGTAATAAATAGCATAAAATTTAAAAGATAGGATTTTATCATTTTTTTTATGAGAAAAAAGAATACATTTGTGATTTTTATTTCATACATGGGGATTCATTCTGCGAAATTTTCATTGACTGGCTGAAGTTCTTCAGACATTCTCTATATAACTGTGGCATGGGATTTCAGATGGCGTACTTTTTCACTTACCGGTCTCAAGATGGATGAATGAATGAATGAATGAATGAATGAACAGACAGACAGACGGATGGATGGATGAAATATTCTGCTCAGATTAGCACTGTTATGGTTGTAACAGGGCTGCAGTTACTGGCAGAAAAGCAGCTGCTGACCTGTTCTCTCACCTGTACGATATGAAATGCTTTGAAGAGTGCAGGGACAGGAGAACATCGGCGGGAATCCACCAGAACAGTCAAACCCAGCGCTTGCACTTCTTTCCTGTTTTGGAATGCCAAATGACAAACGCTGCCTTCAAAACCACTGGAAGAGTTCTTTCAAAGCAGCACATGACTGAGGAAATCTTTGAACATGGAGTGATGATTCTTGCTGTCCAGCAGTTCTTACGAGTAATTACCTTCTACAAACTGTACTGAATAGGGATCATTCGGAAAGACTTTTTATCTGAAATTAATATCAAAATATTCTTACAGATTTCTCTTTATCCTTATGAATATATGTTGCAGGGAAATTTTCACATTATGTTTGTAGATTCAGACAATGGGTAACTTACAACAATGATGGATCATAACACTGTACAAAACTGAATACATGTAGATTACCTTATTATGTTGTAGAAGTAAATAAGGATGCGTACAAGTTCACTGCTGTTGCAGTTCGGGTTCAACCACGCTGTATTCCTTGTCATCACGATTACTAGGGCTCGTCCATATTTGTCTCTTGTCCCTTTGTTGAAACACAAGGCAAAATATTAGGAAGGAAGACATTAAAGAACCCAGTTTAAATAGTTTAATCACCTTCAGTGCTACACTGCAAAGCAGATGCAAACAATGAGTGAACGCATTACCGGAAGCCATTACTCACTGCTGCAAGAAGCTCTTTATCAGAATTTCTCAAATGAAGTTCATATTGTCTTCTGTAAAGGGAAGCCTACTTACCTGGCAGACAGAGCACGCCGGAGTTCAGCACATCACCACTGATATTGTGTGCCTCTGCAAGGGCAGGCTGAGTCTCAGAGGAGGCTGGCTGAGGGAGGAGGGAGCCCTGAGGCTTCCCCATTAGAGCTTCCTCATTTTTGCCCACGTAACCATCCTCCCCACATCCTGCCAGGAGATGCTCATTACCCTTGTGCCACGACCCTGCCAAACCCCAAGGAGAGCACAGGGGAATGAGGCATGATTCACACTGAACCCAATGTGCGCAGACAAACACTGATACAAACCGAGGAGCAGCTCCAAGCCTGTGGAATTTATGGGCTGGGCTGTCTACCGAGAAGCTGTTCCATCGCTTCAGCACCAAAATTTCCTCTGCCTCGGGCAGAAGAAGTTGAGCAAGTCATTACAATTGTGAGTGGGGCTGTAACGGCTCTTGCTCCTCACTAATGGAAATAACTGATGTACAGGTGAAGCAGTACATAAAGGAAGCCAACAGAGGAGGACCTTTCTGCATCCTGTCTCCTTTTACTGGGTCTGCCTTGTTTATGTTGGCAGTTGCTCTCCGTCACTCTACTGACCTCCAAGATTCACAGAGAAATTAATATATCTGATCAAAGGACTCATACACCAGCCCACTTTCAAGGAGGAATATTTGCCTGTTTTCTGTCCAAATACCAGACTAGACACAAGCACACACCATAGATTTATTTGAACTCTTCATTAGAGTGACGTGAACTGACCCGGACTCATTCGCTGGATTCAGCTGCGACACGGATGGAGAGATAATGCCCATGGTGCTATAATGGGCGTTGCAGCTCGACTCTCAAGCAAAACACTCACGCAGGGTTATAAAAACATGGGCTGAACTGCAAGCATGACAGTTTCTGGAAAATGGGGCTACCTAGTGTCGTATCATAAAACACAAGTGAAATAATACCTCTGTATGAGATAAAAACAGTACAAATTAAAAATATGTGTGCTAAAAATCTACTGAAGAACATTGTTCAGAACCTCTGTATTCTATGCTTGTCACTTTCAGGACCTAAAAGTGGCCCCAGTCAAAGCATTTGTTGTATTTGAGCAAATGACAAAAAGATCCACTGTTGTCACAGCATCAGCATAGTATCATAGTGTTTTACTTTGTGTTCCAGCCTAACATTAGTTACTCACTGGTGTGCTCGTGTCCTCCATGGTCCTGTCCCTCCCAGAAAAAAACCACTTTCTGAAAGTCCGAACGCCACCCAATCGATCTTCACGCCTCGCTGAATGCCGAACATATTGCGTTACACCAATGACACACGCCTGCCTCCACCTTAGGAGGCATGCACACCGCCTACACCTCACTGCAATCCACGGAAGTCCACCAAAATAGCACATTCCACGTGATTAGCAAGGTGCCTTCACACACCAGACTGGAATGGTCGTCAGCATTCCTGACACTATGAATCCAGTTATACAAATCAAAGGAAGACCATAAACTGCACACTATTTTTCCTACATATCTGCACTCTGTGTTTCTTATGGTTAAAGTATTTTCACTGTGTTTTCAACACAGAAATCCTGGTTCCTTTCTGTGGCGTACCATCCCTAGATTAGCGAAACAGGTCTACACTAGGGGAGCACAGTTCCGTTGCGATACAAGCATAAAGCTCAGTGCATTAATCACTCCAACAACAAGGGGAAAAAATGTCACGAAAGCGATGCATTTCGCTTGAGTAAGGTGGAGAGCTGTCAACAATCACGGCACAAAGGCATCAGAACAGGACGCTGAGTCACCGTACTGTAAACACGTCCTTCAAACACCCAAGATTAATGAGTTGTATAACGCTACCGAATATGCTGAAGAGATTAATTCAGAAGATGTTAGAGAGAAAACAGGAAGCTGTGAGAGGATAGTTTTCCAACAAACGAAAAAAAAAATCTGAAAACTGAATATGAAAGGTTTTCTTTTTGTGAGCCTTGAATGGCTTGCGGTTATATTTATCGAAGTGCTACAGGTGAAGCACCACTAAGAGCATATAATCAGGGATAATTGTGCATTTTGTATGCACAAGCTGAAAGAAAGTAAAAGGTAAGGCTTTTGTTCAACAAGAACACAGTAAAGGCTTGTATATTGTGGTCATGAACGTCCACGATCTGCTAAAGTCAACGGAGCAGGGGAAAACAGGGTCAGTGTCAGCATGGGAGGTTTCACATGATCTTCAGAGATTGAGAGGCTGTGAAAAACAAGGTCAAGAGTCATGAAGAGGAACTTATGCTGTTACATACCATTTGCTTGCGAGGAAATACAGGGCAGCAGTGTTTGCTTACGTAAATGCCGAGAAAGAAAAAGTAGTTTAGTCGGCGTGAACTTTGGTGAGAGAGGGAGGGAAATCTGGGAGGGAGGAAAATCTGTAAATGCATATAAGGCTTACCTTTTACAAGGAATTCGGGGGATGATCTCGACCCCTCATCTGTGAGATCCTCTGAGTCCTTGGCCAGCTCCTCTAGCCTCTGCGCCTGCACCTGACCCATGAACCCATCCTCCAGTCTCTTCTCCCCCACTCCAGCAGCAGAAGGAGTGGTGTCTGTGTCTTCTGATGGTCCACAGACCTCCACCTGTTTGTTCTGTATGTGTTGCCCACCACAGCCACTCCTGCTCTTGAAAGGGGAGGAGTCACATGCACCTGCAGACTGGGTCTCAGGAGCAATTACTCTGCTTTCGGTGGTGCTCCCCTCATCGCTGTTGTCGCCAGACTGTCTGCTCGCGCTCAGACCTGTACTGTCAGTGCAAGCCTTAGTGCAAGCCTCCCTGTAGCACCCGCCCTCTCCCTCTCGCACTCTTCTTGTCTCACCTGTTCCAGCTCTCCAGGTGCTGCCCCCTTCTGCAGCCTGACCCGGGACTTCTACTGTACCAGACGTCTCTGAGTCAGAGTCCACTGTGAGCAGCGAAGCCTCTGTCTCCATGCACTGCCATTCTGTATGACATGTCTCCACACCTGCTGGTCCTTCCTCAGCCCCCACGGAACTTGTAACCTGACACTGACCTTGGCCCAAACACTCAGCGTAGGGGTCATTCATACAGGGGGAGCACCCTTCCGCTCCAGTAACACTGCTTTTAAGATGATCACAGCTCGCCCTCCCAGAAGCCAGAAAAACATCTACACCTTTCAGTGGATTGTCCTCCGTCTGTGGGAGGGCTTGCTTTTCTCCACACGAGACCAGAGCACAAAAGGACTCAATATGACCGTGACCCCCAGTGGCCCCAGCCTGGGTGCTTGCTTCCTGGTCAGAGTTTCCCCAGGCAGGAACAGGCTTTAAAATCATCACCTCCCTGACAGCAGTGTCATTCAGGCCGTGGGCCAGTTCAGCTCCACCCCTATCTACTGCTGTGGCTTCTTCGCATTCCATAATAGCTGTTAAACTAGCCTTGTGACTCAAGAGGGATACTTTTGAGTGTGCTGGATCTCCAGGAGAGTCTGACTGCCAGCTGTGAACCGTGGCTTGACTGAGCAAATAAACAGATGCAGGAGCAGCACAAGATGATCTTTCAGATACAGAAGCATCTGTGGGTTTTTCTAGAAATAAACTGTCCACCACACCGAAATCAGAGTTCTGTAGTGTAAGAGCTTCACTTGTTGTATTTGTCACAGAGACAGTTGTATTTATTGGGGAGCAGAAGGGTTTTGAAGGACTGCTGTTTTGGTTCTCTTTATCAGATTTTGTACAATCCATAGTTGGAGTGCAAGTGCTACTTTTCAGATGGCCTTCTGTGGTTTTGGACAGATCTTCCTCGCTAGTTCTTGGTTTGGTTTTTTTGTTGCAGTTCAAGCTAATGGACTGAGTCAGCGATCCTTTATATGGGGAAAATCGGGGCAGGGTGATGTCATCCCCGACTGCATGCTCACCCTCATTGCTCAAATTGTCCATCACGTGACTCAAACTATCCTTCACATGGTCCAAGTTGTCCATGACATGGTCCAAGGTATCTGCCATATGGTCTGGTTCCACCGGTCTGCTGACTGGAAGGTACTCCTGGTTTGTCCAGTCACCTTCTTGTTGGAAGTCTTTAGTGCTGCTCAGAGGACCAGTGTCACTTCCAGTTCCGTTGTCCACGGCACCACCAGTTGGAGTCTCATCCCTGATCATTTTCATCTTGCTAACAATCTCAGGGCAGACCAGTGTTTCCCAAGGCATGTAGAATGCCTCTCTATCCTTGGACAACAGGTAGGTGTCCAAGGTTGTTCCCTTTCGCTCCCTGTTAAAGGAGCCCAGGCATGCCATCGCAGAAAAAGACGATTGAAGCTACTCCCAGGACTTGCACATCCAAACACCGGAGCATGATGCATGGAGGATGTCCCTGCATGGAAGCACACAAGGCCCCAGAGGGTGCTGCTGAATGACAGGCTTCTCATGGACACTCAGTGGTCATCCTTCAGAACAACATTCAGGGCAGGATAACTGCAGAGAAGGAAGAGGAGTAAATGGCATGATGTCATAGGACAGACAGTACAATGGAGACATCAGCTATATCAAAGTGAAGAGTTTCAATACATGGACAGGTAACCTAAAAGTTGTTGTTGTACCTCTGTGAAAGGTGCTCACCCTGAAGTGCTCCAGGAAAAATACCAAACTGTGCAAATGGGTCAAACAGTGCAAGTCCCTTTCGATAAAGCAGCATTCACTCATTCACTGTTAGTAACCACTTGTCCAAGTCAGGATTACAGAGGTCCACAGCCTATCCCAGAAGCACAGGGTAGGAAGCTAAGGAGTGCACACTCTGAACAGGATGCTAGTCCATTGCACAAAAAAGCAGCAAATTAAGAGTAGTCATACACAAATTAACCAAAAAGAAAAGGAAAAGCTGACTGCTGCTATGTTAATCCAATTGCATTTTTTCCTCAAATGAAAAATTGTGAGTTTACAATACATTTTCTGAAGTATATATAAATAGCTTATTAATGTGGAATTTTGGAAGATTCCGCACATAAAGATTCACCGAGTACTCATTTGTATCTGTTTATTCATTGGTTATTTATATTCACTTGTCCAGTGCAGGGTTGCCTTAGAACAGAGCCTATCCCAGAAGCACAAGGCACTAGCCTCGACAGCATACACCCTGGATGGGAAGCCTGTCCAATGCATGGGTAGCCACACACATTCACTCATCAACTGACACACTGCAGGCAACTGACAATCACAAGTTCATCTGAAACATGTCTTTGGACCAATGTTTACTCTAATTTCTAAGAGGCTCTATGTACAAAAAAGTTGTTATGCAAGAGTTTTTAGTCATAGCTAAATTCTGAACCATAATTGCAAAGTTAAACAATCTCACATGACATCAGTTGGCCACGCTGTTCATGGATAACATGCAACGCAAGCACTGATATTCTTGTTCCAGTGCATGATTCCACTATATTTATCCAAGGAGATGAGGCAAAGGGCCTTTCCTTGCAAATTTTCTGTTTGCCCTTGTTTGCGGTTCCTACTTTTCCATGAACTCCCTTGCTGCAGTGTTTCCAGTCTGCGCAGAAGCTCCTTGACCTCTTGAAGCCCCTAGGCTATAACCTCACATGTATGCACAGTATGTAGACAAACTGGGCTCTGAGGTCCTTATCATACACCACGTGTTAATTGTGGCAAACACTAAAGTACATGTGAAACCAGTATATTTCCCTTTTTACAGGTCTATGAATTCTCGCCAGCATTCCTAAGTTCATTCAATACACATAGCTACATGACTAGCATATCATATTAACATTGAACTGAGCCGACTGAAAAGCTGGGCTTTACTCAAAAGATTTATAAAGCATGATATTAGTCATTAGTGTTCAGAAAGTTGTTACATTCACCTTTCTATCTATTATAATCTTCTTTGTCATTAATTTAGCAAAGCAAAACTGAAGAGCAATATACCTAAGGGATTGCATGCTGAAAGCCGGGTCAAGGGAGCAGTGTCCATGTTTTTGCCACCTAAATAAACTCATGTAATCTACTGAAGCTCCGAGGCCTGGGAATATGTATTGGGTGACAGTGCTGTCAATGCAGGAGGCCCACTCTGAGCAGATGGGGTGTCATCAGTGGCTTTCACTGCCCCTCAGAGAAAAGACGATTAATGACAGTGTCACACACCATGAAAACCTAAGAAGCCTTTGATGTTGTCCTTTGACAACCTACCTGGAGGTCCATTGAAACTATTATTCTATTATGTTTTGTGGCATTGGGAAAAAAAATGGCTTGGCTTGGAATATAAAGTTAGGGTATGCTAACTACCGTATAAAACTCCTGAGAAAATTTTTCAGAGAACTATTACCTTCGTGTTAATGAGAAAACGAAGACAGCGATGGAGGAAGGGTTTTAGGGTGCTAACACTGTGGGCCTACTTCTCAAATAACCAAAACAAAGGCTAGGCGATTACATCCCGGCCTTCTTTCACTCCTGCTTTGTTTGCCTTGTTGTAGCACCAGTATGACGAATGTTGGAGGCTTTCGGCTGCAGGGGGATGGGGAGGGTATGGATACTAACATAGCTACCCTCACTGAGCACACTGGAAAATGGGATTACCTGGCACCAGATAGCACTTTACATGCTGCATCCTCATACTGGTCCATTCATGCAGCATTACATTTATACATTTAGCTGACACTTTTCTCCAAAGTGACTTACAATGTTAAGGTTACAATTATTTTACTGGAGCAGTTTAGGGTGGGTACCATGTTTAAGGGTACTACAGTTGGAGGTGGGGATGAAACCTGCAACCTTTGGATCCAAAGGCAGCAGCACTAACCACTACACTACCAGCTGTCCACCACCACCAGCAAAGGCCAGAATCAGGCATACAGCAGCCCTGGCTCCTGGAGGAACCAAGACTCATCAGCCATCTCATCATCACAGGGCCTCATGTTACTAGAGAGGCAAAGACTGTCTCAGCAGTCTACAACCACAAGCACAATTATGAGGGACAATATATATCGTACAAAATTGCTCAGACATGAAAAATTGTCCACAATTGTCCAAAGAGGGGTGACATGTGGAATAATCATAGTTGTAATACTGCAGTGACAACACAGGTAAAATATTCAATACAATCAGCAACATAAAAAATTCTGCCAACACACACACACACACACACACACACACACATTTTCAGAACCGCTCGTCCCATACGGGGTCACGGGGAACTGGAGCCTAACCCGGTAACACAGGGCGTAAGGCCGGAGGGGGAGGGGACACACCCAGGACGGGACGCCAGTCCGTCGCAAGGCACCCCAAGCGGGACTTGAACCCCAGACCCACCGGAGAGCAGGACCGTGGTCCAACCCACTGCACCACCGCACCCCCTCTTCTGCCAACACTTGGTGATTAAATCAAAAGAAAATAAAACCATAATTTGACTGTAAGCTAACCGTAATTTGACTGGTAGCATTTTGCTTCTAAAGTTTCTTGCATCACAGGTGTCATGAAATCCGATTCATGCAGGACAACAGAAACACACGCTCACCAAAGGTATTACCAAAGACTAAAGTCACAAAGAGAGGTTGTCACTTAGTGGGCATATCCTTAGACTGAGTGTCAGAGGTTACGTTCTGTGTTAAAAAAAAGCTTTCCCATGGGACTTGTAGAACCCCATAACAGGTTCAGCTGTCCACAGAGACCCAGAAGAGGCTTCCCGTTTTAGTAGTCGATTGTCCTGCTTCAGCATGAATCATAGTTCACAGCAGGTAGGCTGAAAATTTTATACTCAAATTATTCTAATGCTGCTATATTATGTGAAATAATTCAAATTTGTATTTTAAAGTACACTGCCATGTATCACAAACAGTTGTTGCAAGATTTTCAAGATGTAAAGCTTTTCCGGTTTTGAAAATTTATTTTATTGCATTCTCTGCACCGTTTTCTTTTCTAAAATTTCTGTCTGTCGAAGAGCAAAAGCCACCCAAATTCCTATATCCAGCCTTTAGCTTACAGTAAACCACGGTCAGACAGAACAGAAATAGCGTAGGAGTGCGGGACCACCCTAACTCAGCCTCCGGAGCATTTACAGTTCATGTCCTGTGCTCCTGAGTGTCATCGATCTCTATAGCAAGATGATGAAAACTGCACATATTTATGAGATGAGTTGGTCAACAAGTGTTATTTGCTGCAGTCTCCCACATGCAAAATTTTTACAAAATGTTATCAGCAAATCTGCTTTATTATACTGTGTTACAAGGCTCTGCAGAGCCCCACACTCTGCTCCAGAGCGCTCCCCTTCGCTAAGATGCGTCTGGCCCCGCCCGTGACCTGTGGCTGGCGACACACTCCGGTGAAGCCATTCTGCTCAGGGATCTTCCTTCCTCCATGTCCTCCCTGACTATACAATGAATGACCAGAAAGAGCTGTCTCTGAGCAACTGCTGTTAAATTCTGAAGTAAAACTCTGCATGAGGGGTTAAGTACAAGAATACACTTCTCATTGTCACGATAACCTGCTTAAAGGGGACTCTGAGCACAGGAAATACAGCGATTTGAATTCTCACAGTACGGTCATCCCCAGGACGCATCCGTTCGGTTTATGAGAATTCCACTTTGCGAGGAGTTTCATTTCACACCCCTACTTTGGCTTGCGAGGGATTTCTTCAGTCAGCCTGGAAAATGAACTACAGTGTGATGGTTTTAATTTTAATATGCAAGAAGGTCTATATCTCTCTTCATTACTGGGGAAATACTTGTGTAAATAAGTGTTGATGCACACTTGTTCATGGTGTTGCACTGTTCACTGCGTATACTTTAGTGGTAGAAAGGGTTTTTGTTGCTTCTGTAGCTTGAGCTGAACTCTTCATTTTCGCCATCAACGGCCATCGCCGCAATACGTACGAATGAGCACGGATAAACATTCATACAGTCGTAGGCAGTAAATAATGAAGGGAAGCTGTCTTATGCTGTGTTTGCTTTTCATGTTATGAAACTTATCATAACTCGTGCTAACCGTTGAAGTAATTGAAGTAATCGGTTTTAATTGGAGTTGGTGAGATTTCAGCATAAATCAGAATCGAAAGCCATAACCCTAACCCTCACCGAGGGATTTTCTGGAAGGCATTACCTTCATAGTCGAGGAAGGCTGTATAGACATTTTGTAAACAACATTCATCTATACTTCCACCAGCAGCTGGGAGAAATTAACTTGAATCATGTCGCATTTTTCAGTAAGTCTGACTGCGATTGTCTGACTTCTTGTAGATCTCGCAAAAGTTTCCTGCCATAATAGATTTTAATCAGTCCATTTTGCGTGAAAAGCTTGGAAAATCTAAAGAAACATGGTCAGAATCTCACAAGAGGGTACAACACCCTCCTTCTCATGTGACAGCAGAGGAGATTCCAGGGTACTGATGAGCGCAGGCTGTCGAAAGGCAGCAGTAAGGAAGCCACACTTGAAGACAGTGAACGGTAATGTGTTTTGAGAGCTTCTTCTTGTCCTATGGGACTGATAAAGAAACTCATCGCTCTGTGGAGGTTAGAACAAGACCTGCAGAGAAGCGGTGCTCTCAGATACGGGTAGAAAGGTCAATGAGACGGGTACTTTCCTAAGGCAAATGTTGACACTTAAGGGGGGGAGAGCGATGGGACTGAATTCAAAGTAGAATTCTACTGAGCAAAGTCAGTTGTTCACCATGTTCTTTAGAAAACTACTGGCATTCTTTTGCTGAGCTACTTACTGCTTGTATCCAATATATGTCTGGTTCTCTGATAATGCAAGGACAAGAGACCCATACTAGAATTACAATAGTTTTTTCACTCCAGGATTACCACAGTTCTCAGCACCCTGTGGGTACAACTCTGATTTACCGCCTTCTTCTCCCCTCCTCCTCCACAATAAGGTAAACATTTGAAAACTATGACAGCCCACCAACAACACTCACACTGCAGCTCAACTTACTAATTCCTGTTGGCAGCACTCTGTCTTGTTCCCGGGAGAAGTTTTTCCATCTTTTTCCATTGTTCTCCTGTCTTCCAACCAGATACATCATCTAAAAGTACAGGTCTGCAGCTCACACAACATACCCGGTGTTCACACTGCAGTAACACTCCACAGACAGACGAACCCCTTCTCGCCCCCCCGTCCCTATACAAAATTCCCTCCCTCAGGCCACACCGACTGTTAGGGCTCCACCTGGGGGTTTCAGACAACCCACACCAAGGGAGCTAAATCAATACCCTGCTGAAAACAGCATTTCAAACAGGTAGAAAACGTCAGTCTAGCGAATCGCAATACAGTGCTGGCTTTTTGGTGGGACCAATTTAAAATCAGAGTTTAATAAAAAGGACTCATTTAAAACAGATCTTCCACAGGGTTAAACTTGTCATTATAATAGTGATATTGTAGTATGTTCCAGGGGGGTGCGGTGGCGCAGTGGGTTTGACCGGGTCCTGCTCTCCGGTGGGTCTGGGGTTTGAGTCCTGTTTGGGGTGCCTTGTGACGGACTGGCGTCCCATGCTGGGTGTGTCCCCTCCACCTCCAGCCTTACGCCCTGTGCTGCCAGGTTAGACTCTGGCTCCCCACGACCCCGCACGGGACAAGCGGTTTCAGATGATGTGTGTGTGTAGTATGTTTTAAAATATGCTTTATTATTACTTCTTTTTTTCATTTTTCCCGTAAGTGCTGTGTCTACAAAATGAATTTCTCCAGAACTTGCAGCATTCAGGCTTGCTGCCTAGGTGTCAGCCCAGTTAAAGGCAAGAGGCCAGCAGAGAGACCAGCAGAGAGACCAGCTACTACGCAAGCTCAAATGAAAGGTCACAGCTGTGCCTGTCTCCAGCCAACTGCAGGACAGCCTTGCTTTTGATCGCTGTACCATTAAACTCCATCTCTGCATGCTTGCTTCATCCACTGTGGAATACGGATGATGCCTTGTCATGAGGGGGTTTCTGTCCCTCTCATTAAAACCTAGCACTTGCCGTACAACTTAAGCCCAGAAACACACCTGCAGGGTTTATGAAAATAGGGTGGGTCTCTGTAGATGAATACTGTTCCACTTAAAAATACATTACATCAGTATTGGTAAGCATTCCTCATGATTTAAATATTAGACAAATCAGTATTGGATAACACATTTCCTTGGACTTTCTCAATGCTCCTTTTTCTTTCCAAATGTTCTGTCCAAAGCACAATGCTTTGGAACTAAAATATCTTGAGTCCCAAACTGTTTCCTGTCCCAGTGGCCTTTGGCTGACAACCACCTTGGTGCTCATGAATGAATGACTTCAAATGCTTAATGGATCTTTAAATATTCATTGATACTCTGCACTAGGGACTCTCCCCACAATGTTATATGCACACATCATCAGCATCAGTCTGCGATCACGTTTCTCAGATAATTTGGAGTGAAATGTTTTTTTTTTTTCTTGATTCAGTGGAAGAGTGTGTTATTGGTTTGGGTGTGGAAAAACCCGTTTCAGAGGAAGTCACTCTTCCCACTCAGAGAAATCCCTGATGGGAGCATCCTCGTGTGAAATGTCCAAAAGTTTAGCTCAAGTAGGACAAATTTTCTGTAAAAATTGGGCTACGCTGGGCTACATAATACAATATGTATGTATAAAGCAGGTAAACACTGAATTCGTATATCTTGCTAAGAAAAAATTTAGGCCACAATACTCTTGTTTTTGCTGTGATACGTGTTGTTTGTTGTTGCTGTAGCAGAACAGTTTTCAGATGAGAGTTTTCATCCCTGGAGGGAAGAAATTTAGGCCCCAGTGCTGCCTGGTTTTGTCGGATATATTCTTGTGTCAGTCATCACCCTGAACCTATGTGTCATTGCCTAATAGATACAGTCTGAGCAGACATGGCTGCTGGGGCCTGAATTGCCTTATTACCCAGCTCAAATATAAAAACATATACACATATACATTCTTTCGTGAAGAAAATCCCATTAATAAGATGTCTTGGTATAGACCAACATGATTCAGTCAGTTTTAAATATGACTTAACTTAAATGTGAATGTGACTTGGGCATGAGTGAAATTAATACCATTTGGGATACCTCACTGGGGTAGTAAAATGGCCTGGCATGCTAACAGCGTGTGCCTATTTTAACTCATTATGGTAACCAAAGGACAGAATGACCACTAACTGGACTCAATATGCCCATCACCAGTCATCAGCAATCAGACATGATGCCAACAGGGAAGGCGTGAGTTCACATTTTTCAAACAGACTGTCACGTACCATCTCTGCTGCCAAGATATTTCTCATATGTGTACTTGTTTTCCTTTTTTTAAACCCACAGTTTGAGAATTCTGATATCCATAAAATAAACTAAATGCTGATAAGGCAAAAAAGTTAAATTTTAGGATCAGGGCAAGCTTATTGACAACAGTCCAAACTACTTAAAATACCCTTGTTGCAACAATCAATAAATACTGCATATTAGTATACTGTGAAAAAAAATTCTGTGCAAGCTTTTTAAACTTTCTGCAACAACAGAAAAAGATATGGAGCAGCAACTGAAAAAAAGCAATCTGTTCACCTCTAATAAAAAAGCAAAGGTACAATCCATGATAGTGTTAAGTAAAAAATTTCAATACATTAGATGTTTTATCAGTCACTGACTTAAAAAGTATCCATGACACACTATCGATGGGGATATTACAACTCTGAGGTATGGATGTGGATCACCTAGGACAGAACCTTGATCCTAACCTGAACACCCGAACGCTGATGTCTATCAAAGTATTAATGGGTGGATTGTCGAAATTAGGACTAAATGAGACCACCCACAGCCTGGAGGCCCATATAAAATTCCTGTTCTGTGAGAGAAGCTAATTATGCAGAAACAGGATGTCATTTGCTGGATAATTTCACAAAATTCCATTCAGCTACCATTACATCTACTTCCTTGTGAAATCAGCAGCAATTAAAGATACACAAATAGTGCCTGTGAAATACTGTACATAACACATCTTAAAAGATATTATTATTTTGTGTCACTGAGCTAATGTTTTATTATAAAGCATTAAAGTATTTAACCACTTACAGTACATAGCAAGGCATTTTTACTGGAGTAATACAGGGTAAGTGCATTGCTTAAGCACACTACAGTAGCAGCAGAGAAGCCTTTAAATTAGAAAGTAAGTCCTATTCGCTACATCACCTGGTGCCCCACAGTTGTTGAAAGGTCGGACAAAAACTTCTAACTTATGAATACAGTTGGGACCGCAAGTCAGGTCATACTTCAGAAAAGTCCACCCACCACATCCTCATAATTAAAAATTTCATAATACAGCTTAATCAATCAATGTATGCATGGGTTAGGTTAAATGTATGTTAGAAATATCAAATAAAGCTAAAATTAATTGGAAAATTGTTACAAAACTATTGTATTTTCATCAACAGCTCATCCAATCCAGAGTTTCAGTATACCTCTGTATATTGCGGATACAACGTGGATGGGACACCAGTTTGTTTTACTTAAATTTTGTTAATAAGAGGCAATTTTAAAGTTAACTCTATCTACTCTAAAATGACTGAAAATGAAAGCAGGTGATCTCCTCAACCTCATTCAGTGCTGTGTTCTGTCTTACACACATCCGACAGTGCCATGTTCCTCCATCAGGCACCACAGGGTGTTTGAGAAACTAGGGTGAGTTGCAATATAAAGGAGGATCATGTTGGAAGAACAAATTGTAAAGTGTTTTACCTTAAATACCAACTGTGTGTATCATGGTTAACCAACAAAACTGGCCAGGAGGAAACTATAAATGCAATTTGCATTTAACTATAAAAAGTTTTCAGTCAAAACAGTGCAATACTAGCAATGGACCTCTGTTTATTTGCTGGGTAGTATCTGGATAAAATTTTAATAAACTTAAAAAAATATATTGACAATCATTCAAAAAAGAAAAAAAAACAGGCACTCCCTGTTCCCCTTCTCCCTCCCTTCACAACTTCAGTTTCTATTGTATCTGAATGCATCTTTTGGAACTGCAGGCTATTTTTCACTCCGCAGCAGTGACGTTTTAGAAACAAGGCCAGTTAAGAAAAAGACTACTAAAAAGAAATAAACTTGGAAATGTTCATATCCTTGAAAATTCATGAGTCGAATACTTGTAACATAAAGTAAAAGCACTTTAAATGTGTGAAAATTCAGAAAACAAAGGCAAAACTCAAAGTCAAATGCAAAAACCAAACCACTCTGATGCATAATAGATATTACCATGGTCATGTCTACAATTGCATATCAACTTACAAATGCTGGAGGCCCATCCTTTATTTAAGCAAACACAGTAACACTATACTTTTACATCCCCGTTAGCCGCAAAAACGAAAAATCCTGCAAGGCATTTCTAGGCAGCAAGAATCAGACAGCAGAAGGTTAAGCTACTGATGCAATTGTGTATTTTATTCCACATAAATTTTAAAATCATTGCATTATTTAATTTAATTGGGTTTCTTCTAATTAACTATTAAGGTTTTTCTTCTTGTGAACTAAAAGGAAAAAAGGTTTCTTTCATTTCTTTTCATTCACAACCCATCAGAAGTGACAGTTGTCATGTTTGAAGACAATACATTGTTTGTTAATTGAGTTACCTTTTCAGAGGATGCTGCAGCTGATCTTGGCTGTAACTGAGATAAATGGTTCAGTCATGCAAATTATTTGATACGGGCGCCGAACTTTTGGAGTCTCAATTCAAAACAAACAAATCCAGAGAGCCAAATGGACCAGTTCTGCCGTATGTTTCCTGATAATTGAAAGCTATTTATTTCATAGCCTGACAACCCCATTAACCCACTGAGATTGAATGACATTGTTCATCATTTTAAACCCGTTTTATAAAGCTACATCGAATGTACTATATGTAAAAGAACTCAACTTAAACGAAAAGCTATAGAAAAAATGTTTAGAAATCGCATTTTTATAAATAAACTCTTCACACTTTAGCTGAGGAAAATTAAACTTGGTAAAAGCATTAACACTGGTACAATATCAAGAATATCATCCATACTGAAAAGTTACAGCACTTAAATTAGTTTTGTAGAAATATTGCGTCATTACCAGCATCACCTTTCTAAAAACATGAATGGGACTGATTTTCCAGTGAACTGATTGGTTTAATTTACATAATCTTTTCCATTGGGCATTTTACTATCATTAGACGCTTCAACAAATCAGTGCTCAGTCACGGTTTCATTGCACTCGCTTTGACTGAAAGTAAGAGCAATAACAGTTAAACAGTGATAGTTTTCCACTGAGACAGAATCCTAAATTTTCCAAAGTGTACTTTATAACCTGACTTGGTGCAGTAATACACGTAGGCTCCTACATTCTCAAAAAGAGTAGGTTTATCACATGGTTTTGTTTACTAAATTGGTTTCTTCAACATTTTTATTTTGTTTTTTACCATAGAGTAAAAGGAATCAGACACCAACAGTTTTTCCCAATATGATTTCAGAAGAGATTTCACAATGACTGTTATGTACAAGACAATCATGGGCATAGTGAAAACCTTAAATAAATATGCTGATTAATACTAAGGTGAGGATGAGACTCCATTCATGATAGTTTGTGACACAGGTTAGAATACAGGGTCACTACAGACAGCATATGGCAGCTCCGGGTCTGTCCAAGGCATCAGAGGTATTAGACTCCCAGTGCCTCCCAAACAAGACCAAGGGTTATCATTCTCATAAATTTAACCTAGTTAACTCATCATTAATTAAAGTTTGTTTTTGCTGCCTGCTACATGTAATACCGTTGGCTAATTACGCACCACTAACTAAATGTTGCTACCTTTGCTTTTCCAAGAGACATCTGCCAACACATGAGGCATATGGTATCTTAATTTATTCATATTTACAAAGAACGTATCCATGAACCAATTTTCTGGGACGGGAGGACCGAAACTAAATTGTTGCGTTTCAATCAAGACTTGGATTCTCAAACAAGATGGATGTTTCTTTCATACTCTTCACTGCGTTGTTTCAAAGAAGTGCACTCCGCCAAAAAAGCATTCATGAAATAATTCTGACATGACTGTGGGGCATTTCACACCCCTTTTGCTTCCACAGCATTGCCTCCAAATCATAATTTTTCTTGAAGAAATAATGAATCTCCGTTGAGGGACTGCATAGCTACTCAACATATTTTATTTGTAAAACCTTTACGCAGAGACACAAGTCACTTAGGGAAAAATCAGCTAAATTCACTATTTTAATTATTTGTTAAATGTGTAGAGCTTTAAATAGCATCTCAGCTACTATACCCAAACTTAATGGAAGCCATTCCGCTACAATCATCTACAACAGTCTGCAGTATGAGTCTCCAATGACATAAAATTATTTTCCATATTGAAAAATTGTTCTGTTGTCCTATTTTTCACTCTTCAAAATGTATCATTTTACAACATTTCAGTTTCAAAGTTTGCTTTTTGATGGTTAAATACGTTGAGCTCTTTGCTCACTTTGTTCAGCTTTCTAACAGGTATGCCTTATATTATTAAACACAGACATTTTATTGCCCATGAGAGCAGTAACAGGAACATGTTCTATTGTAAATGTCAAGTGTATTTAAAGTAAAAACCTGAAGTGCCAACTTTGTGAGCGAGAGATAACAACTGCTCTTTGTGTCTGCGATGCAGCAGATGGCAATGTCAGTGAGCAGGAAATTAAACTCTGACAAGGCATTGACTGAGATTTTATTTGTCTAAAGACATTGCAATATCCTGTGCCTGCTATATCCTGCATTGGAACAATGAGCACTCGTGGTTTTAAGTAGCGGTGCTGCAAAACTGTGGATCGTGATTTACTGTCCAGCCGTGAGAAACATTTACTTGGGAGAAAAGGTGAGTGAAAAACCGCACATTTAACACGGTGCAAATGATTATTCATAATTAATGTCGCAGGTGCCTTCAAATTATTTGTCAAATTTTGACAATTTGCCTTTTCAGTTTTATTATTATGTTTATTATTTTGTTACAATTATATTTTAATTGTATTCAGTTGCACCAGAATTTAATGAGAATGATCTATATCGTAAAACTGAAGGTTTCTTGCAATTATTTTTGTCCTTTTTTGTAAAAATCAAACATATTAAAA
This sequence comes from Scleropages formosus, assembly GCF_900964775.1. Taxonomy (NCBI): domain Eukaryota; kingdom Metazoa; phylum Chordata; class Actinopteri; order Osteoglossiformes; family Osteoglossidae; genus Scleropages; species Scleropages formosus. The sequence goes on from NC_041812.1 coordinate 24,697,707, forward strand.
ATGTTTCCCAAATAAGCTTTTGAACTTAAAATTTAATGAGATCACATTTTATGTATATATGCAGACTACATGAAAACACTACAAAAAGAATATTCTCCTTTAAAAAAATAAAATTGGGAGGAGGGTATCAGGATTTGTCTGTCCTGTGTTTTATGCACCTACTCGAACAATGAACCTCGGTGCAGCAAGTGGTAGGTAACAAACTAGGTTTACCTGAGTCACACGTCTGCAACTATGTCTCTTTCTCTTAATGTAATGCATAAATTGTACTTTTGCTGAGACGTACGTCGCTTTGGACAAAAGCGTCTGCTAAGTGAATAAATGTAAATATTCTACGGACCTTAGAAAGATCTTTTGGATACTGAATACTTTGTTTTGCCCTCATTCCCATGCAAGTACTCAATCAATGAAAGAGTGACGTGGCTACAGTAAGCACTCAGCCATTGTGGACAGCATCCAGCAATATTGTAAACTCTGGGCATGGCTTCCCAAACAAGCGCCTTTCTCTAAATCCAGCCCATAGCATTAATTCCCAGGAAAGTCCTCAAGCTCCCTTAACAATTAGCATGGAGTTTTCACACAAACAGTAGAAGACCCCAGGCAAACCTGCAGTAAATATTCTTAACCCCGTTAACATTTCTTTAGGATCTTGGCCGGTATCTGCAAGTGTCCTGCTGGGCACCTATTTTCTGAGGGATGACTGAAGCGGAGGTTCAGCCAGATGGAGGAGGGCCATGCAGAATGCATTAGGCTTTTTCTGCATTACAATCCTGAGGAAGTTACTACAGAGTAAAAGGAACCGCTCAGGCCAGGGGTTGGCAAGTCACTGGGCCTCTCCAGCCAAGGCAGGAAAATCCATCACAGCGCCACTGCTTTCACCGGCTCCATGGTTATTCATTGTTGAGGTTATCAAGGCTCAAACACGACATTTCGAAGTGTTCTGCAATGTTCCACAAAGTATATGTTTCATATAAGCACCATGCTGTAAAGTGAATAGTTTCTGGGCGCCCAAACACAGTACACAGAGCATTTAACGTTCCTTTTTGAAACAGTTCACTCCTGCAAAACACCGTCTGCTGGCTACCTGCACTAAATATTAGCCATCTGACAGTTTAATAACAACATCTGGAGTACGACATGTTTGAGAATGATCATAATTGGAAATTGATTTCTTGGGTTAGAAATAACATGATTTCTTTTTATTTCTTTAGAGAACCTTCGGAAAATTACTATGAACAAGACTAACAGTAACTTGTTGAGATGTGTCAGTTCAACTGTAATGAATCAATTAAAATCAGCTAAATACAACAAAGTGGGGCGAAGAGACAAAGCGAAGTTTGTATGAAAAATTAGTAGTTAAGTATAAAGAATAGAAACGCTATTCCAATTTGAAGAAGGCAAAGATATTCCGGCACTCTGCTGCCATGCTCCCTGTCACCAGGCCAACGGGACTTGACACCGCGAGCTCATGTCAGCAGCTGGAATTCGGCAGGCAGGTGAAAAACGGAACTCACCTCAGAAACACAACTGCTGGCGTTCTGTGCAGGCGTTTCCCTTCACAACCAAATTGTGCACAATCCAAGGCGGAGAAAGCACACGAGACCAGGAGCCTGGAGGAGCACATGTGGCCTGGTTCCCCCCGACCGTACAGTCGGCAGGACCGAGCGCCGAGAACAGGAGGTGAATCTGTGCTGGACACCCTCCTCTCGCACTCAGTGCTCCTCCTCCTCTGCTCAGCCCTCCCCCAGTCTCTGTGGAATACTGAACCTCCAATCCCATCACACACACACACACACACACACACACACACACACACACACACAGGCACATTCACTCCCAATCCCCTTTCCTCGCTCCCTCCCCTTATCATTTACTTGTTCTAGCATGTGAGCTGCCCTATCTCATCGTCAGTGAATGTAGGAGACAGCTGGGCAGAGAAGGCCGACCCCTCCCACCCTCATTCAGCAACATTTTTCATCGCCCGTGTCTCAACGGTCTCTGGATACACTTAGAGAGACCACTGGCAGAAGTGCTAGAGGGACAGAGCAGTAAGAACCTACAGCTTTTATGCATAAGAGCTTCAAACAGCCTTTAGCAGCAAGGGTGGCTCACACTTCAGCCGACATAACGTCAAGTTTTGCAAGAAGAGGGAAGTACAGAATTTGCCCTGTCCTTCTTATTCACATTTACACGGGCTCTGGAAGACATAGTATGTCACTGTTATAAATTGTCTCCATGTTATCCATCACAACGGTGCTCCCTTATGCTCATAACATTACCACGAGGTCCTGGTGTGTTTTTACCTTATTAGTCTTATTTTCTCCCAAGTGAAATGTTCATGAGGGACTTCAAATACAATACAAGCAGAGTATTCTGCTGTAGACCGTGCAAGCCAATAACTTTCTCACAATGAAATGAAGTCAGACAGGAACTTGAAAGTTGAACTCGGAACAGGTTGACCCAGCTTCTAAAAGGCTTTTTGTTCATCCAGTGCCCCAGGTGAATATGTCTGCATGCATGCATACATACACAAACTGCTGTTTTACTTTGGTGCTGAAGTGTAATGTGGCAAATGTGGCTATTGGAGCGTGAGAGGGAGAGGGAACAGGCACCCAAAGGATACCTGCACCCAACACTTCATATAAGTACTCTCACACTCTCTCCCCAGCATGGCAGAATGGTCAAGAAGCACATCCAGAGTCTGCACTCCAGTACAAAGTTCCAGTGTTCCACTGTTCACGAACGTGATGGCATTGTTTTCCAAACCCAGCGCCATGAATGTACACCCCACGGTCCGCACTCCCGGATCCTCATCACGCATAGCGCTAACATCATAAACTATAGCTGTTTCTGTTGGAACCTGATCTCAGATCCCTGCAGGTGGAACCATGGGCTTGTTATATGTTATTACTTACGTAATTAATAAAATCACCAGGTCCAGTGCTATGTCGAGGGGAAGACAAATTTATGCAGTGTTAGAAGTATCCAACCTTACAGCTACCAGATTTTTTCTCTGGAAATAAATGTAAATCATTTCATGGACGTCACTCAACAAATACAAGGAATTTTTCATTCAGCTGACACTTTTTTCCAAAGGAACTTGTTATGGTAATTTGTTTACCCAGCTGAGTAATTCTACCAAAGTAATTTTTAGGTAAGTACATTGCTCAAGGCTACTGTAGGGAGAGGTGTGATTTGAACCTGTGACCATTGGGGCCAAAGGCAGCAAGTTTAACCACTATGCATTAACCCTTACACTACCAGGAAATGCTACTAATCACCTATTTTTTTAAGAAATATGCCTCAATATGTCTGTTGTCTTTCAGCGCCACTTTTGGGACAATTATAATGATGCTTAAAATGCTCTCAGCACGCAAAGCAAGTTTTTTAAGAGCAAAACCCTCCTAAAATACAATTAAAACCAAATGAATCATTGGAAATTACAATAATTTTTTAGCGTCTTGTACGTACGAGCGAGCATGAACAAATTTTTATCATTGTGGCTCAAAAAACAGAAGTTCGTTTAATCTTAGTAAGAAATGGATAATTGGGTTCATAAAAATCCATGAATATCAAGAACTTCTTCACCAGAATACCCACACACACACACACACACACACACACACACATTTTCAGAACCGCTTGTCCCAGAGGGGGTCACGGGGAACTGGAGCCTACCCAGTAACACAGGGCGTAAGGGGACACACCCAGGACGGGACGCCAGTCCGCCACAAGGCACCCCAAGCGGGATTTGAACCCCAGACCTACTGGAGAGCAGGACTGTGGTCCAACCCACTGCGCCACCGCACCCCCTAGAATACCCATAAGAATCGCTAAATAACACAAGAGAGACTGAAATGTATTGTTTCAGCCTTAATGTTGTGAATAAAGGGGAGGTGCGGTGGCGCAGTGGGTTGGACCACAGTCCTGCTCTCCGGTGGGTCTGGGGTTCAAGTCCCGCTTGGGGTGCCTTGCGACGGACTGGCGTCCCGTCCTGGGTGTGTCCCCTCCCTCTCCAGCCTTACGCCCTGAGTTGCCGGGTAGGCTCCGGTTCCCCGTGACCCCGTATGGGACAAACGGTTCTGAAAATGTGTGTGTGTTGTGAATAAAATTAGCATTCTGTCCAAAGCTACCTTCATCATGGAGCAGTGAACGTCACAGAGCTTTATATACACCCATGGGCAGAACACTCTCAATTTTACATGTTCAAATGATTTACAAGCAGGGCTTTTTTTGAAAACTGCTTTGGGGAAGGTAGCAGAGCACCCTCAACAAGCTGTCAATCACTCTGCTCACAGCACCCCAAAGCTGCTTTTTTCATTCAGTTGTGTTTCTATGTCAGTAACTGAACAACCTTGACTGACATCAGGTAAAAGACATCTTTTGTCTTTTAGCAGAGAGTCTTCTCCAAAGAGGCACATTTACACTATGTAGTGTTATCATCACACACCTTATTCACCCAAGATGACTTTACACTGCTAGATACACCATTTGCAATGTCACTCATCTGTACACCAGTGAAATACACTCTTTATCACTCACACACTGCAGGAGACTTAGAGTCACCAATTCACCTCAACGGCTTGGCTTTGGGAGGAAAACCACACAGACACAACACAAATGCGCACATGAAGCATGCAAACTCCACACATAGCAAGGGAGGGATGAAGCCCATATTCCTTCATACCCCCAAAACATCAGGAGGCCATAATACTGGCCAGACTGCCACACACCATAGAGATATTAACACATTACATACACCCCAGATGGGATTTGAACCCACAATCTCTGGCTTAGAAGGCCAGCGCCTTGTCCATTAGGCCACTGAGGCAGTACGCTTCAGGAAACACATTTAAAGACTGGAAACAATTTCTGTCCCTCCTGTTTCAGAGAAAAACTCTTAGTTCGATAGTAATTACAAGTCTGTTTGTGGAACTTGTCCAAACAATTCTAAAGAAACCAATTAAGCCAGGGCAGGGTTTACAAACTAAAAACAGTGCAGTGCCACTTTAAAAAAATCATAGCATAAGATGTCTGTGGAGAGCTCATCATTGCCTGGCTTGAACCATTTTCAGCTGTTTTTGTTTTCTAAATAGGAAACAGTTATTATCTAAACCATCTGTTGGGAGGAAACTGTGCATTTTACCTTAGTGAGATATGTTCATAAGAAACCCTCTTCAGCTGTACTGAGGTGACTGATGGAGCTCTTGAGGGTTCTTGGTCAACAGGCCAGTTACACTTGACTTGGACCAGACTTCTCGAATTCACCAGAATGGAAGAGATGCAGTGATTCTTATTCCTTTGACGCCTTGTACTCCCCAGTCTCCACTCTCTCAGCTGTCTTGTTTGAAATATTGTGCAATATGAAAATATTTCAGCATGCTCTAACAGGTAAAAAGTATCCCCTCCAAGATGAAGATCAAGATGACAGTTAGAAGAAATTACAGGTCAACATGCCCCAAGGGCTTTAACAATATTGACATTGAGTCACATTTGGTTTCTCAAGAACCACATTTTGCTTTACACACGACAAGAGAAGAGGGCAGAATAACAGTGAAGGGCAACAAAGCCAGCAGAGTTTTAAGTACACCAAATCAGTGTTTTTCATTCATATTAACATGCAAACCTTGATGCTCTGTGGGCGGGTTCACTAGCCACCTCACACATCAGTCACGTGGAAAATTACCAGACATGGGCTTCTCTCTGATGAGCTGAGCTGTGACAAATGGAATCATAGGACAGGAATGTGAGCAGTTTTTCCACACCACAGAGTATCCTGACTGTGGTGATGGGAAGAGCTTGCCACCTGAGCGAGCACTAACTAATCCAGAGTAAACTGCAGTCAAGCCCTTTCACGAGGCTTTAACCATCCAACATACAAATATGGCAGCATATCCACTTCTGAGCTGATTATAATCAAATCCCAAGTCTTTACGAATATATTGTAAAGAAATGTCAAATAAAGGATATTGTAAAGAAAAATTTTGTACATCACTCTGAGTTAGAAGTTCAATTAAATAGCAGTTACAGCACTAAAATAGCATCTGGATGGATAAATAGCATCTCACCAACAGTAATTCTTGCAGAAGCCATTGCAGGCTCATTTACTGCTTTCACTGGTCACCTAATGCTGATGGCTGACAGTGATTTTGCCTTGAAATAATGAGTAGAAGAAATGCCCATTTCATAAGGACCATTCTTTCTTCACAATTTATAACTATGAAAAATAATTTCATATGTTCAGGCTCCATAGCGAATGGCTTAGTTCTGACAGTAGTATTAGACTTTTAGATTTTAAGCATATCCGCACAGTCCTCTCTCACCACAGTAGAATGCCAGGGAGGGGTGGACAGCCACTGGTACTTGGACCAAAAGAGGTTTTTTTCTATCCCTCTTCTTTGTAGTTTGGGAGTTATTGTTTCCTGTCCTCCTTGACCAGGTGGATCCTACTTATTTATTTATTTTTTTATTTTTCTTTATTCCTGTTGGTTTTTGTTTTTGATTGCATTTCTGCTTTCTAAAAATTTGTTTGCTGCGGAGTTGGCAGTAAAACACACTCCAATAGAACAAGACTGAGAGACTAATTCACATTTCTTCGAGTGTTAAAGTTGTGTCCGGTATTCTTAAGTGTTGGTGATCAATAACAAAATAAAGACCGTCGCACATATACTGAATGAGGTGGTATTGAATAAGAGTGTGTGGAGGCAGGGTATTTTTATTTTGTCATTTTACTTTTATTTTTAATGTAGCTTTAATGTAGCTCAAAGTTAATTATGTTGTGGTCATGAATTATACCAAAAGGAGATGGGGGTGGAACCAAGAACAAATGTTATTGAATGGAAAAACCCAGGAACCAATGCAGGGTTCAGTGTTATGAGCTAGAGAACAATGCATGACGGGTGTTTGGGATAGAGACTGAGCATCGGTGCAGGACGTAAGTTGGAGTGAGTTTCGTGGTCACAAACTGAGTTGAGGTTGGGAGCTTGGATGAGGATGTGGTGGAACTGTGGTCAAGGTGGAAGGGGAGGGTCAGGATCGTGGCCAGGAGAAGAGCAGGATCCCAAGTGTATGATGCGATCGAGATCAGAGTCAAGGATCCAAGCAAAGTTTGAGTATATGATTAAACCAGGAGTCAAAGGCGAGGGGAAGCGCAAAGGGAAGTGTGAGTTCTGAAAGCAATTCCACAATCATCCTGGAGTTGCTTAGCCTCTTTTATCCACCTTTCTTGGTTGTATCCAGCTGTGGTGGGTGGATCTTTCAGGTCACGTTCTCCAAGGGCATGACAGTTACAATGAAATGTCTTATGGATAATTTTATTATAGCTATATCCAATATTACATAAATGAAGGGACATCTAATTGAGCTTTTATTGAAAATGTACATAATACTGAAAGTTGGAAATGGTCACAATCTGAAAAAGACTGCAAATTGAGCTTAGAAAAACAATCAAGATTGAATAGGCAATGTGGAGACAGCTTTTTTTTTTATTTTCAGAAAAAATAAAATAATTATATAACAGTACATATGTTATGCTGTAATGCAGATGTTCTCTCCAGGGTTTACCCTGCCTCCTTCCCTATGCTTACAGGGTAGGCTCAGGACCACCGCAAACCTGTGGTAGACAGGTACTTACAAGTAACACAGCAACGATCAAAATAAAAAAGCAAAAAAGCATTAAATAAAAAGTAAAAGGGGATTATGGGAGATACGGCGGTTAAATACCATCAAAACAGAGAAACAGCAGCTGTGGATCATTCACAATGCTTCAAGACTTCCCCTGTAAAGTAGCTGTATCTGAGACTCTTACAGAATCAAACCTGTAATTAAACTGAACTACGTTTGTATGACTGTACTGATTGTGACTAAGTGGTAATAGTGACTGTAGATTTACAAATTCTTTTTGTTGCAGGCATCTCGTCCAAGTTGCGAGGAACCAATGTGTACTTTTTATTATATATGTATTTGAACATTATTTGCATTTCCCACAGCTGATACCTATGATTATAGTATACATGTGTCAATGAGTGATTGAGAGTGTGCGTGTGTGGTTACCCTGCCATGGACTGGTGTCCTGTCCAGGGTGTACCTATCCTAAGCCTTCTATCCAGTACTTCCAGGACAGGCTCTGGTTTACCACAGCCCTGCTTAGGACATGCTGTTATTGAAATTGGATGGATGGATGGATGTCATCCAGAGCTGTACAAGGGTCAAAAAACTATAGCAAAGTTAAAACAAAAAGTAAATTAAAAAAGCACCAAAAAAATAGAAAAGCAAACACAAAAGAAAGAACTTGGGGTTTATATCTTGTGGGTCAAAGTCAAAGTCAAAGATATAAGAATCTGAATCAGAGTCGGACTCAAGAATGATGTCAGGAAGTGCATTATATCCAATAGCTGCAGCAAGATCTTCAGAAGAACCAGCAGGGACAGGCCTGTAGCCGGAAAAGTGGCCAGTGTCAGTTAAAGCATATAGAGAGCTGAACTTTTTGTGTGGAATCTGCCCCATCCTTGCGCTGAAAGTCTTCAAAGCTACAAAAAACAATAAAAACTCAGTATAATTTCTTGGATTTGCTGTTCCTTACACTTGTACGAACATTTGAGTATGGTCATTACAGTCAGCTTCTGCCACTGGGGTTTTATGTGTTACAGTAGGAAGAAAAGAATCCCGTGCTAAAAAGACTGTCTACTGCTGTTCAATAACAGTTAATTAATGGTCATTTTTTATGTTTAAATATTACATATTAGTTAGAAGGCATTCAATTTCCTATTAATTATAATACTGAATTTAATGCCATTGCTGTTAGTGACCTTCATCTGAGTCTCACTTCTCTTTTGTAACACAATGTAAAAGGTATCAGGTGCAATCCAGCAACGCAAATGACTGAGCTGCTGAAAAGTGTCTGTCCTCTTCGATGTCCAAAATGAGATATTATCTTGCACTGTGTTGACCATAACTACTAGGCAGAATATTTTGTTTACAACTGCAACTATGCAACCCACCACTGATAATGACATCATAAAGCTGAATTGTAATATTTTGTTTACAACAACCCATAACAACAATACTCTGTTGCTAATGAGCTCAAAAAGCCATCTCATCAATATGGTAGCAGTAGATGCAATGGTTAGTGCTGATGAGTCACAATTCCATCCTCAGTTTGAATCCACCTCCCACTGCAGTTCCCTTGACCAAGGTACTTATTCTGAATTCCTCGCTATGTAAATGGCTAAACAACTGTAAATAGCTTAACATACAAAACCTGCTTTAAGTCTGTATCGTTGCAGTTAATGTGAGAAGTTCTACAGAGCAAAACTTCGGTTCTGGATACATTTTTACTGACAGTAATTTCTGGCTACATAAAAATAAGAAAAAGATTTTTGTCAAGCGCATGTTGAACGAGTAGCTGCCTATTGAATTAATTCACGAAAGAAATACAAAGATTATTGCATTTACATTTATTCAATTAGGAGACGGTTTTCTCCAAAGTGACGTACATCTCATTGAAAAGACACTGAGTGCATGACATTAGTAGAGACTTAGATGCAGATGCATGATTCTTAATTATAGTTTCTTTCCACTATATGAATTAATTTACACCACACAAATAGCTGCATGAAGCTTTATCCGAATTTTGACGATTCCTTCCTAGTTAATAAAATATATATCTACATACATATACATTTACGTTACATTACAGGTGCAGTTGCATGAAGGTTTAGGGTAGCTACAGGAATCCAATGAAGAAAGATGAGCAGGTAGTTGAAGATAAGTGGATTTTCCCATGATGAGAAGATACGTTGTAGTCATGGATATGTCAAGAAAGCCAAACACAACTTGTCCTAAGCGAGGCATTCTGGATCAACGGGAGAGGCTTGGTGGCGACTACAAGACAGGAAAGAAATTGCAAAAGTCCAGTCTCGTTGACGGAGTATGAATTAAGGGTTTTTCAAATAAAATTCCTAAATAATTTTAACTACAAATTAATGAGGAAAAAACATTAAATTCTGTAAAATAAAGAGGTGACATTTATTTATTTTAACACCATTAAAATTATTTCTCTCTTGATTTATTTTATTTTATTCTCTAATTTTTGTCATCCAGGACAGGACGCCAGTCCGCCGCAAGGGCACCCCAAGCAGGGCTTGGTCCCTGAAACCACCACGCAGCTGCCACCAGCCCAAATCCTGCCCCTCCACACCCCCGTTAATAATTTTTTCACTTATTATTTGAAGGCAAAGTAATAACTCATTATTATCATAACTCATAGTAATTTCCTCATATGGAAAAAGTTAAAAGGGGGGATGTGGTGGTATGGTGGTGCAGTGGGGCAGTGAGGCAGTGGGTTGGACCGGGTCCTGCTCTCTGGTGGGTCTGGAGTTTGATTCCCTCTTGGGGTGCCTTGTGATGGACGGGTGTCCTGTTCTGGGTGTGTCCCCTCCTGTCTTGCCAGGTTTGGCTCTGGCTCCCCATGACCCTGTATGGGACAAGTAGTTTCAGATGATGTGTGTGTGTATGTAGAAAGTTAAAACATCTTGGCCTTCTTCAACCTATGAGAAAGAATTAGCATTTCTCTGTCACAAGCTCTGTGGAAAATACCCCAGAGGACCATGGGGGAGGACATCATAGCTAATCCCAGATACATGCAACACACCTGCACCTCATTAAAAACCCCATTAAAAGAAGGAGATCTACCCCCAGTGTTTGTGGAATCTTGTTTAGAAACTTTGCCTTTTCTTGGCCTTCTGTTTTTAACCTTTAAATTTTAAACCCCTTAACTCACTGTGCTGCCTGCATCTCTGGACAATCAGTTCAGCAACAAGCCTAAGGTTTTGTAAAGTCATAGTCAAGCCTTCAGGTATGAAAACTGCTCACAAACAGCCCAGACACTGCAGCAGACATCTATATCACTTTTTCCAGTGTTTTCTGTTGAGGTGACATGGTGGCACAGTGAGTAGTGCTGCAAGAGGATGTGGGTTTGGTTACTGCTCAGTCTGTGTGGAGTTTGCATGTTCTCCCCATGTCTGTGTGCTCTGGTTTCCTCCCACAGCCCAAAGACATGCTCTTCAGGTTCCCCATAGTGTGTGAGTGACAGAGGGAGTGTGTTCCACTGATGTATGGTTGAGTGACCCAGTGTAAGTAGTGTATCTAGCAGTGTAAGTCACCTTGGTGGATAAGGTGTGTGGGCTGGTAACACTACATAGAGTTCATTGGAAGTCGCTTTGAAGAAAGCACTCACTGCCTGAAGCCACTTGTCCCAAGCAGGGTTGCTGCAAGCCGGAGCCTAACCCGGCAACACTGGACACAAGGCTGGAGGAGGAGGGGATGCACCCAGAACAGGAGGATGCCAGTTTGCCACAAGGCACCCCAAGCAAGACTTGAACCCCAGACCCCCCAGAGAGCAGGACCCACCCCACCCCACTTCAGAGAAAAGTGTCTGCTAAATAAATGTAAATGTGTTCAACAGGTACCACTTTCATGTGTGGAAGGTAAGTTAATGAATACATTTTGGTACATCTACACAACATTGTAGACTTTCTTTAAAATATTATGTTGATTTAAAATTATAGACCATGTGTCAAAAGTTATGTATGTGTCCTTTCGGGTTTTTGTTTTCTTTTTGGTGTCTTCTTTTTTAAGGGAGGGTAGGAAACGCGGACAAACTGGTAATTTTGTCAGACAAACTGCACGTTCCTCGCTCTCCATCCCTCTCCCGGCCGTTGGAGTTTATATTGCCTTTGAGCGCCTTTTGCTGCCCTCTCGTGGTCGAAAACGAAACTGCAGGTCATTTTTGCTCCGTAACTTAGCAACGTTAGAAAACAAACAACGAAATTCTTTTAAAAAGAAATAAACTCGGAAACGGGAAAATTTTCGAAAATTCCTCAAATTTAAGTCGAATGTTCCTAACATGAAGTACTTTGTCTCAGAAACTGCACTGAAGAAATTGAGAAAAACTGCAGGGAATCACGAGGGTGTGGTGGCACAGTGTGTGTGTGTGTGTGTGTGTGTGTGTGTACTATAGTGGGGGAATAGGCCTGTTTACACAGGAGGAAACCCAATAAACAGGCTTAATACCTACAATAGGTGAGTTAAAAGCACACATTTAAGACTTTTACGTAACCCAGAACCTGTGCTGTGGTGAGGGACGGGAATCTTCTTGGCATCAGCGGAAAAAATAGGGGGCAAAGCAACAAAATTCATTTTAACAGCCAAAAATCTCAGCAACAAAGTGATATGCTCAACCACTTATTTTAAACGCAACATGAATATGCAGCCCCTAGCTATAACAGTTGTTGAGAAGAAAATAACAGTAACATGAAAGGTATGATTAAACTGCAGCTTACAGTGTCTCTTCTTTCAAAAACAGCCACAGGGATGTATTTCACAAGGGGCGGTCCCTGCCTGTTCGTACAAGAACATCCAAAATCCACGGGGAAACGAAGAAAGGACGAGAAACAAACGCCACACACGTCCATTCTGTCTTCTCAGTGGACGACAAACGGGGGAGCGTTTTGGAGGGAAAAGCGAGCGCTGGAGGGAACGTAAAAGAAAAGGCTGGTGATGAAAACTGTGCAAAAGGAAAAAGAGATGAACTGAGAGAAAACATTCCCATTTTATTACTGTACTTTAAAGTGTATCCACCACAGTAAAAAATGAGCAAAAAAAAAAAAAAGCCCAAACTTGTGAAATAAAGAATTTAATTTCCTACATACACAGTTGTTCACAAGATATATTAACTTTTATCTGCCACGTCAGATGGTTAGGGATAGATATCCAAAGGGTCCGATCAACAAGGTACCAGGGTGGTAATAAATTAGTCGCTCTTCCCCAGAAGACTGAGAGAAAGACAGAGCGACCAGAACAAAAGCCAATAGGTCTCACGCACTGGGCTATTTCAGTCACTGTGAATAATGGTGAATTACCACCTTCTTCTGAACCTTTTGTTCTCTGTCTCTGGTATAAATAATAGGCACCAGATGCTGCAACCATCACTCCGGCAAAGCAGATTAGTTCTCCTACAGACAGGCCTCACAAGCTGTGAAAAATGATGGAACATCATAAATTGTATATGTCGAGGCGACCTGTCACTCACGTTCGCACACAAATGATGTCGTGCCGCGTGTTTCCATAAACGTCAGACAACACGCTGTTACTTATGACATCAGCAGTACTGGAAATACACAGTTCACCGTAGCAAATGCGCAACACGGCAACGGCAGTGACGATCCACACACACATTTTCAGATCCGCTTGTCCCATACGGGGTCACGGGGAACCGGAGCCTACCCGGTAACACAGGGCGTAAGGCCAGAGGGGGAGGGGACACACCCAGGACGGGACACCAGTCCGTCACAAGGCAACCCAAGCGGGACTCGAACCCCAGACCCACCGGAAAGCAGGACTGTGGTCCAACCCACTGCACCACTGCGCCACTGCATCCCCCCTATTACAAGCAATAAGTGTTAAAATAGACATACCTTTATTTCCTGTTTTTGTAAAAAGTCTTGGATATAGCTATAATAAAAATATGTTAGATGTTTCTTTTAGCATTTTTAACTTTTGGCTAAATTATAAATAAAAATTATTTAAAACATTGCAGTAAGGAGTTGAGTAAGTCCAGTTCAATACTCCTATTCTGTTTTGGGGTGTTTGAGAGCAAACTAACGACTAGACAGAAAAAGCGAGCTCCTCAAAAATTTTGGGAAACAGACAAGTGAAGAAAGTACAATTAAAACAAAGCAAAATCTGTAATAGGAAAGTTTGTGACAAAAAAGTTTTACTTCTGTATTTTGATAATCAAAATTATTCTATACGTGGTGGTAAGCATCAGTGTCCCTAAAACTGGGCTATGCGCACTTGTATTTTGTACTGGGTTAGGGGGATTTTTTAACAAAGAAAACAAAAACAAATACGCACACACTGCAAGGGAGTGCTTTCAGCTCGGGATAGTGCTGAACAGTCTGAACATAACTACTGCAGATGTCATACGCAGTACACTAACCCAACAGGCTATTCCATGTTGACAATAAAATATTAACACATTTAAAAAGAATGAAAAATGAAAAAATAAAATCATTATAAATCATTTTAATTTCCGAAGATAGCACAAAGTATGTGGTGGTGTCTTACGTCACACAACTCACTCTATTCCTCAGGAAAAGACTGCCCCACATTAAAATATAGGTTGTCCCTCAGTATGAGACCTCATGATTGTCCCAAGACATAAGAATCTCTTGTCGTGAGTATGAATGTTTCTGAGTGCCCCTGGGTGCGTGGTGCTTCTTCTGTTCTTTACAGATCTTTGTCCAGAAAATTATTAAAATTAACACTTATCCAAATGTACTGGAAGACATAAGAAAAGCATTAAGAATGACTGACTGCAATTCTTTTGTAAAATTATGATTTGAAAACTTCATAGCTCATTTCTGTTTGCTCTATCTATAACACACACGCACACACATCATCTGAAACTGCTTGCCCCATACAAAGTTGCAGGGAGCTGGAACCTAACCTGGCAAAACAGGGCAAAGGGCTAGAGGGGGAGGGGACACACCCAGGACGGGATGCCAGTCCATCACAAGGCACCCCAAGCGGGACTTGAACCCCAGACCCACCGGAGAGCAGGGCCCAGTCCAACCTGCTGCACCACCACACCACCACACCACTGCCCCCTATCTATAACTGCACACCTAAAATTGTCCTCTCACTTCCAGTAATCATTTTATAACACTATATTATTCTATCAATCTATAATACACCTTTCAGCTAGCAGTGCACCGAGAAATTCCGTTCTATGCCTTTGTTGTATTAATTTACTCTGCAGTGTCATATCTTAACAAACAGGCTCATTCTCAATGCAAACCTGGACTTCATGGGTTGTGACCAGTGCTGTGCAGTCAAATACGACACAAAGCAACCACTCTTTCATATTTACATTTTCATTTATTCATTTAGCAGACACTTTCTCCAAAGCAAGACACAACTCAGTGACAGAAGTGGATTACAAGAGAATACCAAATGTTCTGCTATGTTATATCGATGATCTTGAACACAAGTGTAAAGAACCAATTAGAAGATTATAAGTGAATTGTTACACTTACAGTATGCAAGGATTTTTGGCACCTGTGTCAGTTCTTCTCCAAATAGCATTAGACAACTTAGAAGCCAAGAATATTTCATTAGTATATTTTACATGTGTTCATTTAGCAGACACTTTTCTCCCTGCTTAAGAATACTATGTAGTAATATACTGTATATCCCAATCCTTTTCACATAAGGTGACTTACACTGCTAGATGCACTACTGACTCTTTAAAACACATCTCTCACCCAGTGGCCATGGTTTGAGTTGTCAGTTCACCTCAAAACATGTCTTTGTACTGTGGGAGGAAATCCATGCAAACTCCACACAGACTGAGCAGGGATCAAACCCACATCCTCTCACACCACACAGTCACTGTGAGACAACAGTGCTGCTTGCTGTGCCACTGTGCCAACCGCAAATCACTGCACGTTATCAAATAAGTTTGAACTTTATTCCAGTTAGCTGGGTTTTAAATTTCGCAACAAAATAATTCCAGGTGCATTTTGCTATTTTGCCTTGACGGAAACAATGTTTCAAATTAAAGCATCTTTAATGATTGTTGTTCTGCCTGAGAGGCAGTAATTACTATAAGACAGCAGGAAATTCATAAGATAAACATGTGGCATTGAAAATAAACACAACTGTTTTCTGAAATAAACATTTAATGACAATAAACATTCAAAAACAGCATAAAAAGTACTAAAAATACACCTAAAATTACCGCAAAAAAGCAAAACCCTTATCTGGGTATGAAAAACTTTTTGACTGTGCTCCAAGTACTTTTTTGACAATAAAATACATGCATTAAGAAGAGTGTGTCAATTAACAGAGGCAAAATAACACACACAGTTAAAATGAATTCATTGTGCATTTGGCACCAGTAAGTATATCGAGAATCCCTTCTTTAAGGTTCTGTGTTGAGTCATTTATTATTTTGACAGTTCCACAGCTGAGTTCCTTTCAGCAAGATGCATGCAAAGCTCAAGCAAATTCTTTACAAGTCAGAAGTGGAATCAGTTATAGTCAGACGTAGAATCGTGACAAGATATTAAAATATGACAGTTTGCCATTTTTTACCAATAGCTCCCTGCTCCTAGACACCTTGATTTTAAACTATTAAACTTAGAATAATTGTCCCTGGCAACATATCATCCAATACATACCAAATGCCTATAACATAGCTTGGAAGTCCCTGAAAAGATAGATTTGTATTTCAAATTGTAAAACGGCTGACAGCTTTGTTGATCTCTACCTTTTACTTCTTACAGAGCTTCGGACAGAGAGCGTAAAGAAACACTCCAGCTTATGATACAGTTGCCCAGGCTGTTAGAAGAGCACAATGTTTGCCGATAACACAGTTGCAAGGTACAGTTTATCCTTGCATGACCAGACCAACAGGAGGGAGGTGGGTTTAGTCATGCGATTTCATGGTCCTTCCAATGTATCACATACACGATTTCTTTAAAATCGTTTCAGCATAATAGCAATCTTGTTATAGATAAATAAACTGTTTTATTGTAACAAATGAACAAATTTTTACAAAAAGTGTTTTTGTTTCATGAGCTTTGCTTGCAAATTTACATTTATTCATTTAGCTGGCACTTTTCTCCAAAGTGACTTACAACATTAAGGTTACAATTATTTACCCATTTATACAGCTGGGTAATTTTACTGGAGCAATTGAGGGTAAGTACCTTGCTCAAGGGTACTACAGCTGGAGGTGAGGCACAAACCTGCAACCTTCAGGTCTAAAGGCAGTTGTTCTAGCCACTACGGTACCAGCTGTCCAAATAACTTGATATCTTAAAATAAAGCGCTTTTTTTTTCCCTAGTGAAGGGGAAAAAATATTTTTTTTTTTAATTTTTCAAAATACATTCATACATAATATTATGATATGCAGTATATCCCATCATTCCAATATCCACTGACCCAAAGTCTGGTCAGGTGAGGATGAACTGTATCAATTCTCCTTGGATAAAGACATCAGCTAAATAATAATAATAATAATAATAATGAGTATATAAGTTACTCTCTCACTCACTTTCCGTGAGCTAATAATGTACAGATATGTGTTTCTCCCACAATGACCATGACTGACATGAATTGCCCTATTATGTGTTGCATATGAGATGCCTCAGTCTTGGGGGGCTGCTTACACCTGTTCACTCTGTTTGCTGAAACTCAGGGCCTGAACCATCTCTTCTGAGCTCAGTCCGTTCTTCAACGTCCTGCGCACTGAAACAAAGCAAAAGTACTTATGCTTAAATGTTATTCAACACTTTCGTACATGTATCACTCACTCAATCATTATCGATAACTGCTAGTCTCAGAAGCATAAGGCACTAGTCAAGCAGGGTATGCCATGGACAGGACAACAGTCCATCACAGCATTCATCCACACACAATGCAGAATCACCAATTCACTCAAAACATGTTTTCAAACTGTGGAAGGAAACCAAGACAAACATAGAAAGAACATATTAAATCCAACCAGGCTGAACTGGGATTAAACCTATGCTTGATCTCGCAGTCCAGGCACTGTGAGGTATCTGCGCTACCTGCTATGTGTATACGGAGATGCAGAAAAAATAATTCTTCTGTCCTGCTGAATACTGAAGTGAAATAATGCAAGGGAAAAGTTTCTGCCACATTTTCACGGCACTGGAATTATTGGTTATTACGAAGGCACTGGGTAGCTGTTTGGAAGCGCAGTATGTAGGAAGGCAGGAAGGTAATACTTGTACCACTAAGGCCAATAAGGAGAGATTATTGTGACAATTTTATACTTATGCATTGTGTTCAAGCAGAGCAAGACTGCGTTGAGATAAATATTAAAAAGGAAACCTCTCCGGAGCTTCTACATTTTACATTACCGGGGAAAAAAAAAATCAGAGGGAAACTTTTGGATTAAATGTGCCATTTGATTATATGAAAAGGATACAAAAATCAACAGGGAATAAATTCTATGAAAAAAAAAAAACTATGGAACCTTTCATAAACTGTTGCAATTTATGCAAAAAAGACAAAAAGTGCTTTGGATACAGATATGAAATTGTCTTATCAGAGCATGGACCATTAAGGTCATCATCTTACTCTGTTGTGGAGGCCAGGAGCTGTGTATGCAGGACATTCCAGCTGAAGAATTCTACCAAACTACCAAATCATCGCATAACTTAATTAGCACACAATTTAGCAAAACAATTTAAAAAAAAGGTTTCCTTCTTCGCAATCCAAGTCCTTAACAGCTAATGATGCGGTATATAAATATAACTGGCCGATATACTTACAGGACTTTCTGTTGACACGTGATCGCTTGCGTGTTTTTGGGCTTGATGGTCTCTCAGCAGGAGTCTGAGTGACAGACTTTACCAAGAGGTCCATGATTTCATCTGTGGCATCACTTGAACTGTCCTCTTTGAATGTGGACATACTGGATGCCATGGTGCTTCCAAGACCTGTTTAAAAACAAGATTTTCTTTACCTTTCAGATTGCTGTGTATTCAAAATGTCCACGTAAAAGCAGCTCGAGGTTTTTGCTACAAAGCCTAGCAGGGTCACCAAGAAACTGGAACACCCATCCCCCAGTTCTTAGACATCATGAAGTGTCTAATGATAATGAACATCTTGACAGACGTACAGTAAGCAGCTCGAGGTTTTTGCAACAAAGCCTAGCAGGGTCACAACAAAAAATATTGTGTCTTCACCCAATACAAGAAGCTGGAACACCTGAGCTGAAAAACGGTCAAACGAAAGTGTGAAACTAAACTTTGAGATAGTTTTAAGAGGTTAAATATAAATGAGTTAGGAAGAGGTCACTTCTGCTAAGTGCGGAATGCAACAAACAGAAGGGCCTCTTACTCCGAATGGAACGACTGTGGCGGGGAGCGCTGGGGTTCATACTGGCAATCAGCATGTTCTTCATGTTCTCATGTTCTTCCTGGGCCAGTCTGGGTTCCGGGCTTGTAGAAGCAGGCTGGAGGCTGTCATGTGCCTCTGAGGCCACGGCGTTGGAGAACTTCTCAGTCTGAAACATAGCAGTTAGAGAACAAGTGTAAATTACACTCATCCCCCAGTTCTTAGACATCATGAAGTGTCTAATGATAATGAGCATCTTGACAGACGTACAGTAAGTGGTATTAATGATCTCAGAGTGAACGCATGAAAATCTGGGTATCAGAAGAGCAAATAAGGGGGAATGAGTGTACATTGTTTTGGTGCATGCAGCACTTTTTCAGTTGAATTTAGTGTTGCGTATCGTGGAATTCCTGTGGTGCGTATGACACGTCAGACCATAATACGATGACGATGATGGTAAAAGTTCTGAATGAAAATAGCCATCGTTATTTTGAAGAAAATCATGAAATGAAACTGGTAAAATATGAAGAAAGGTTGAAAATTAAACAAGGCTGAGAATTTATATGCTGAAGATCCTAAGTGTCCCACTAAGGAAAAATTTCAGACAGTTGTGTTCATTGTGGTGTGGAACTCTCCGCTAAATGGGTGATGAGTAAACATATACCCTTACAACTGGAGTTTCAAAATAAAATCTGAATAAAAAGACAAAAAGGCAAGACTGCATACATATTGCACTGTTCTACAAACTCTTTGTTTGTATCGTTCAAGGTGTGTGACACTAACTCTGTAGTTGGCCAAGTCCTCTCACCTCTGTGATGAGTTTTCCTCGTGTCTTGGTCCGCTCACGGAAAGCCTCCCTTTTGCGTTTATGAGTCAGAACCCTCTCCCTGGTTGTTCGGTATTCCAGAGAGAACTCACCAATGATCTTGCAGAAGTGGGTCACCTTTGTTTCCCGAACAGAGTACGATGGCTGCCCCAAGTACAGCAGGAAAGAGTGAAATCTGTCCAGACAAATTGGACATTTTCAGAGGTCTGCTGATTGACCTTCATGAAATGGGACTTGTTCAAATTGGTTACTGTACTGGTATATATACATTCGGAAAAATCTTCATTTATATAGATCGTCAAGACTTCACGACCACTTTTTAATTGTTCTTACATGTATATGTGTCCCTTTCCAATATGTTTTGTGTTGATCTGTCATTTGACCTGTGTGTGTCCAACAGAACGCTATGGTATAGTAATAAATTGCATTGTCTTTTATTGATGATTAAGACTCTCTCCTGCAGGTTACGATTATTCTCTACTGAAAACTAAATTTTTTCTGTAGAAAAAAAATCACCCCTGTCAATTCTGGCTTCAGAGCAGAAGACAGACAGAGGGCTTGTCACCTGTTGATGATGCGCCTGTGCACCACCTTCAGGATGATGATTCTCTCTGTACAGTCCTTCAGGAAATCCGTCATCCTGTTCCTCAACAGCACCTTGGTCTCATGTTTAGCCATCACTTTCAGGTTGTTCCATGATGTTTTGCACTTTCTCTCCAGTTGTATCAGATTGTCTGACAGCTGTTCAAAATCAATCTGTGGACCTCAGCAAAAACATCAAGTCAAAAAAATGTTTTCAAAAAATTGTTACAGTTGAATGAAGCAACACTCATTACCTAAATAACAGGGTCTCGTACAATGAAAAATTGCAACAGTTTGTGAAAATACATATCCTTTTTTCATATGACAGCCTTATTCTATCCAACAGCATTTTTGTCCATTAAGTGATAATTTTACTTTAATAGTGGGTACTTTACACTGTACAACGGAATCGCTGCTTGCATTAGACGTTTTGGGACAGAGATTTACATTAGCTAAAAATGCCCTTGTACTGAATTTATAGGCCCATTGTGTGGAAAAAAAGCCATTGCAGTGATTTTTTATTGTACTGGACCCTTTTTCATTACAAATACTATAAAATGATAATGATGCTGTTATTTTCATGCAATAATATACTTTTTATTTTGGTATTTTAATTAATTTTATTTTTGTGTCCAGGAACTGGTTTCTTCTCCATAAGAAATAAATGTAATTTGATCCCCTCAGAATGGGAATTTACCTAGAGGGCTGAATTTTCATTTATTCATTTAGCTGTTGCTTTTCTCCAAAGTGACTTGCAATTATTTACCCATTTTTACAGCTGGGCAATTTTAGGGTTAGTACCTTGCTCAAGGATACTACAGTTGAAGGTGGGAACTGAAACTGCTACCTTTGAGTCCAATAAATACACCAAGTCTGTGTATTGATAACTGCACTATGAGGCAATCCTGGCCCATAGGCGTACCTTAGCAGAGCGTGTGATAGCAGGGATTTCAGAGTACACATCAGATGAGTCTGGGTAGTTCTCCACCACAAAACTGCAGATGTGGTGCAGGAGTGATTGTCTGTGCACAGTATCCTTCACCTCTGTCACCTTCTCCAAGTAGCTCAGGTCAAAACCTTTAGCCTGAGGTTTCAGAGGTCAGATGTCAGACAACTAGCTTTCAAAAGCAGTTAGTCACAAATTCCAATGCCAGTTGACTTGACAAGATTTGACTTCTGGTGCACAGGCGCATCATCAAAGCCACACAAACTCAAACTCAGCTTTAAGAAAAATATCAAGCAGGAGTTACATTTAAACCAATTCACACAGCCATCTACAGTCCTAAAGGATAATTCATACTAAAAGTTTAGAGACTTGTTCATCATCAGCATCAGGGTCCACACTAATGAATTAGATGCTAATATAGGTGCAGAGTACTTACATTTGAGTTGTTTAGAAAGTTTCCAACAGCCAAAAGTGTTGCTAAGATTCGCTGGAAAGTTGCGTTGCTAGCAAGCTGCGTCATTCCTAACTTCAGATCAAACAGAGGCTCGGCAATCTCCTGAGTTGTAAAAAGTACAGGGTTGCATTTTAGCAGGAATGTACCCCTACTGTGCCTTGCAACGGACTGGCATCCCGTCCTAGGTGTGTCCCCACCCCCTCCAGCCTTGCGCCCTCTGTTGCCGGGTTAGGCTCCGGCTCGCAGCTACCCCGCTCGGGACAAGCGGTTTCAGCCTATCTGTGTGTACCCCCACTGTTGCTCAGTGGTCACAATATTTATTCATTCTAGTATGACAGACATCTTGATGGGAACACCAACCTTCTCTAGGACATCATAATTCAGTTTGAAAGACCAGAGCTGCAGCCTTGCATTGAGTGCACTGATTGAAGACAGGGTGAGCAGGAACTGCTCTGCTTTCCCCAGAGGGATGTCTGGGTTGACTAGCTGTGCCTCCTGTATCTTCTGCTTCTCTTCTTCAGTGGGCACCATGGTCAAGATTTTCTGCCACAGATGAGAAAGTCACCATCGCTATGTCTGTCCGCATAATAACGAAGACAACTGCCGTAATCGCTAGTGAATTTTACTACATATTCTAACATGGCCAATTCACTACAGCTACAGTATTGATTTTTTTTATTGTGGATGTTTCAAATATGTTGTCTCATAACGTGTGTAATACAGCATAAAACAAGAAAAAGAAGAGCGAAATTCAATAAGTAGCATCATTGATGATTGCGACGATAAAAACGTCGCAGGGAAAAGTCTATAATTAAGTTAGTGGTAAAACATAATAGAAAGTATAATAATGTGCAAAAAAAAAAAAAATCTAATTAATCCTTCATATTTAAAAAGGAGAACATCATGAACTTCATCATTAGACCAACTCCTCTAATAAAAAACATTGCTAAGAGATGATACAGAGAAAAGGCTACTACAGGCAGCCCTCCAAGGAGGGGCAAGTATTCATACCTCAATGCCTTCTTTGTTTATTGCAAATTCATCAAAATTCATTATGGCACTCTTAATGACATGGATGGGTGGCAACACTGTCATGCCGATGTTGATGGCATTGCTTCTCTTCGGATCCAAGATGTGTATTTCTGGCTTTTTCCCTTCAGATCCTTTCTGCAGAACACGAGACAGGGAGAAAAATGGTTATTGCAAGCCATTTATACCTGTAAAGGTATGCAGTGTCAGCTGTAATTCCCACTACAGTCCATCCTTAAGAGCAACGGATTATATGGGTGGCGACACTGTCTGTTACTCTGAAAATTACATATTTTCATATACTATCCATATATACACTATACACACACACACACACACACACACACAGTTTTTTTATATTGAAATTTTAGTAACTATGTACATTTATATGTATATTCAAACAAAAATTAAATTCAATTAATTTTATAAATGAAAAAAATTAACAGGTAACAAGCGTTGCAAAACACATGCGAACAAGAGCCTGCTTTGAAAACTTTGACAGAGGAAGTCTGGGTCATGTGCTAGATCATGTTCTAGGCTAGCATGGATCTTCTGTCGACATGTTTTAGAAATGTTTGTGCACACACAAGGGTATGTGCACATTTTTGCCTATGTACTTATAATTTTTTCATTATTTTTAATTTATATATTTCGTTGTTTTGTTGTTTTGAAATTTTTAATTTTTATCTTTTCATATTTTCATTGTTTTATTTTTTTACAGAAAGAAAAAAAAAGAAATTATTTTTAATTTGCTGTCTGTGGTTCCAGAAACTCGTTGTTCTGCATATGGAAAGTAATTTTTGTGTGAATTAATGATGAGAAGGCAGAGAAATAAAAACCATGATTAATCCTGAAAAAGTAATGAAATAGGAACAATAAGTGTAAAAGAAAACACATGTACCCTGCCAAGAGGAATCTCCTTGGCCTTTGACTCAAACAGGTGTTCCAGTTTAGCCGTGTCCACAGCCACTTTGTCTAGCGATGCCCATATGGTACCATGCCCAAATGTGGACTTGCTAGGGCTGTCTGACTGCTTAAGCTCCTTCCAGAAGAGCTTGACCGTTTTCTTCTTCTTGATGAGGGCAGAGTCTTGGCTCATTGTAGGTGAAAGCGGTGATATACCATGGGGCGATGGTGGCGGCGGTGGTGGGGGAGGGTTCAAAGGACCTCCACATGGAAGGGGTGGAGGTGGAGGTGGAGGAGGGGATCCCATGCCTATACTCCCAAAGGGAGGAGGAAGAGGGGGTGGGGGAGGAGTGCCCAGACCAGCCATGGGTGGAGGGGGAGACATGTCTGAATCAAAGGAATCTATATCCAGAACATCAATGTCCTCTTCTTCTTGAAGGTCAGAGAAGTCTAAGTCTTTGATTTTTAGTATGATGCTGCTAGGCTGCAGTCCATCCACCGTGTGCTGGCTATCCCTGGAAAGGGGCATCATCAGCGTCTTTTCCAAGTTGCTGGAGTGCATTTCTGCATCAATGCTGCACTGAGGACGCAGCCACTGTTTCTGTTTATTTCCCAGTCGTTTCCAGGCCTGTGGGGCTGAGAAACAGCCCTGTGCTTCCGAGACCTTTGTCATCCCAGCACCGACCTCCATCGCACTCTTCTCCTCCTGATTCTCCAGCTTATTCATAGTCTCTGGTGCACTCCTGGCATACAGCATATCCAGCATGAACTTCTTGTCATTGGAGAGTGTGCTACATATTTCTGTCACGCTGTCCTGCTGCTGTAGAGTTCTGCCTACATCACAGAACAAACTATTTTACACTTTGTCCTTTCTCAACAAGCACAAGAAGCACAACACAACACTGAACTGAAGCACATTTTTAACATAAGCCATAACCATCATTTACAATGCCAGGTTTGACTGAGACATTACAGGGACAGCTGGTAGTGTAGTTGTTTGAGCTGCTGCCTTTGAACCCAAAGGTCACAGCTTCAGATCTCACCTCCAGCTGTTGTACCCTTGGGCAAGGTACATACTCCAAATTGCTCCAGTAAAGTTACCCAGCTGTACAAAAGTAAGTAACCATAGGTAGACTAATGTTATAAGGTGCATTGGAGAAAAGCATCACTTATGTTCCTCTGTTTCAGAAAATGACTCATTCAATATCAAATGAGCAAATAAAAATTCGAAGAATCCATCATCTTGACGGATACATTTTCGGGGTTGAAATTTCTACATCTTAACATACAACTATATGGCTGTAGTGTGACGTAAAATAAATTTGGAAGCCCTTACCATTAAAACGCTCCACGTACAAGCACCCCTCGGTGTTCCCACAAGCTACCATGCTAATCCCTTTGTGGGGGGCGAAGGAGCTGCTGCTAAACTATGACTGCCTGCACAAGCATCTGCCAGCAATCTTTAAAGTTTGCCTAATTGTTGGGTAGAACAAAACAGAAATGGGAAAATATCCACTTCTCCTTCTGTAAACTGTTTACTTGTCCGTTATCCAGTTTCAACAAACTGATGATCTTACTTGGGGTGGAGTCATTTGGCTGTCAGCCTCCGGAACGGGGCACAGGAAGCAAATAAGAAGGAAGTTCATTTAGTCTAAATGCCTAAGCTCTCGCAACGTTTTCATTATTACAGTTACAGCTTTGATGTCATCGTCATTGTTTTTGGAAATATATTGCTATCATACTTCATACTGGGACAGTATACTGAGAGTGTAGAGAATTGATAGGGATATAAATGAAGAATGAGAGCAGAAACAAAAATATGCATCTGTTGCCTTTGTCATTATGAGTTTCTGCTCTGTTCACAGACTGTTCTGGGGTGCTGTGGGAGTGGACTTCCTGATTGTCCCTATATGTTCACCCCCCAAACACACACATCCACAGAATCAGGAGTCATTACAATCACGCCCTTATCATGAGAGGAACTTTCTGGATTCAGCAGTCTTTTACTATAAACATAGGAACATTAAAGCAAAAAAGTGACATAAAGCTGAGATTGAAATTTGTTAAAAAAAAAAAAAAAAAAATGGAACTCAGCTGTTCAATAATAAGTCACCTTGGACAGAGATGTTGGCTAAATACTAGTTAATAATCACTGTAATTCTCTTTGATGACAAGTGTCCCCTAAGTAAATATCTTGTGCCACTTAGCTTTTGGGAGCCAAGCCTCAGCCCAACTTGGTCCCTGTAAAGTTGAAGAATTGCCTATGTCTAAGTACACACACAGGCTTACACTACTTGCACCAAACCAGAACCTAACCCAGCAACAAAGGGAGGACACAGCCAGGACAGGACACCAGTCCATCATAAGGCACCCCCAGCAGGACTCAAACCCCAAACTCACCAGAAAGCAGGACCCAGCAAAGCCTGCTGTGCCACCATGGTCCTCTACAGCTAAATAAGGATATTATTTAAAATACCCCATAAAGTCACCTTTAAAACACCCCATAAAGTCAGATACTCATAACTAAAATTAGTGTATCTCAGAGGATGATTGTAATAGTTCTTTACCCACCTCTAATTAGAACTCAGTGAGATACTCTGAGAGCCTTATGTTAAAGCGCTCGTCCAGCTAACAAGAAAGTCAGTCCTTCATAAGCTTAATTGTCTCTAGTTACTTGTTACATACATCTGCATTTCATCTGTTCAAGTGGCCCATTTTTTGTCCTTGCAAAGTTATCTCCAAGTACAGGAAACAGCAATAGAAGACTGACTCTATATTACTTCCCTTAGTACTCAGCTGCAGCCCTGAAAAACCTAAGCCACAGAAGAGCAGTTCTGGATAGCCTTGGTCAGGGTGGCAACCATACCTGCAGGAGTCAAGCTGGTGACAGACTTCTCAGTGGGGTCACTATATGTGTTGGGCTCAGGTGAGAAATCCTCCTTCTGGGGTTTTGGCTCATCAGGTGTGGGGCCAGGGAAGGGCTGCTTCCGTCTCTTCTCAAGTTCAGTGGCAACCAGATTGCTCAAAAAGGTGTCTCTGGAAAAGGGAAGGAGTGCTGGGCACAGGTAGTACAAGGCTTATCATTGGCAGAGCCCACATTGCCTGTGTTGATCAGTGGTGACACAGTGGATAAAGCTGGTGCCTTATAGATCCTGAGCAGTGGGTGTAGGTTTAAGCCCAGCTCAGTCAGTGCAGAGTTTGCATGTTTCTCCCCATGTTTGCTGCCCGAAGACATACACAAACAAAGGAACTGGCAATTCACTTCCATTCCCTCCTTGCCTAGAAGATCACTCAAGTAGTCACTAAGAGGTGAATCTGGCTGGCACTTCCACATGTACAAACTGTTACGGGAGCCACACCCATAAAACATATGGAAGGCCGAAGCAGGGCAGACCAGCATCTAGTCACAGCCGTCACTTCTGTATTGACAGTCTCATCCATGTAGTTCCAGCTGTCTCAGCAAAATTTAGCTTATTCATTTTATGAATCAAATCTGAGTGCCATACGGGGGCTTTCATTATTTATATTCTGGCTTCTCTTACATTAGTTAAAAATAGCTGTATAAATATTCACTTGCAACCGATGGCTACTTGTTCTCCTATAAGGTCACAGTGGTCTGGAGTCTATCCCAGAACCATAAGGTGTTAGGCAAGGCAGAGTACACCCCCGATGGGATGCCAGTCTATTGCAGGATGACCAAATGCACACACATTCAAGCTCACATTCATACACTAGAACCACCAAATCACCAGAACCATGTTTGGACTATGAGAGAAAAGACACCTATGCAGACATGGGGAGAAAAAGCTTTATAAATAGCAGACACTGCAATAACTAAGCAATAAAGTAAGATTTTTTTATTTCACACATACATCACTAATGACTTTTACAAATCAGCCTGACTGTGAGATATTACATTAATGACACAGCTAGTATGTGACAAGGACACCAGCAACTAAATGGAAGCCACTACCTTTCCCACATCAGAGCACATCACAGCCCCCTTATTTGCACCCTTGGTGGTTAAACACATGCCAACAGCAAATGCCAAGCCCCACACCACAGAATGCTCTCATAGCCACCAGATTTCAGATTACCCTGGGGACCTTGAGGAGAGGAGAGAGCAAAAGCGGAAATAAAGCTAAAATAAAAATATTATTGTAGACATCCTTAGGAAAAGATACAATCTGTTTATTTATAGTTTGCATATTTTGATGTTTTCAAGAAATAAAGATATAATACACCCTTAATATAGTCTTAGTTTGTAGCTGGATTTTTTTCCTTAAACTCCGCCGCCGCTCTGTAAATGTATGCTCACTAAAAAAAGTTATTGAAAACTAAAGCCAGTCCTTAATATTTTCCACTGCAAAATTGGATGCATATTTTAATATTTGCAGTACAGAAATAATGTTGTCTTCTTTATAAATACATTTGTCTGACACTTATCTTAAGAGCTGTCGGCAATTGTTAAGTAATAAGCAATAAAGCTGAGTATTTTTTTGCTGAAGCAATTCAGAATAGTTACCTTATGCGATGGTTCTACAGCAGCAGTAGGATTTGAATCTGCAACCCATAAAAGGCAGCAGCTCCAACCACTGCACCACCTGCTGGCTATAACTACATACTGATGACTGGGTTCGAATCACTCGATTGCATAATTAATTTTGCTGTCATTGTTATGATTTGTGAGAAACAAATATGTCATTTTCAATGCAGACACAACTTCCCTTGTTAATAATTAAATTATCTTGACTGGAGCAAGGGCATCAACCAAGAAATTATTTCACTTGCACATTTTACCCTACATAAAAATTAAGTTTTTTTATTTGAATCAGACCAGCACTTTTTTAATAATATTATTATTAAAAAGAGTAAAAGGGGAGAAGGGTCTCCGGTAACTGATTTCTTGCATTTTGTTTAGATTTCATGCACCACAACCTCTTAATCCCCGACCACCTTGATCAGTACAGTATCAACAGGCAAACACACCCCCAGCTCCATACTCACTCAAATTTCTTTAGGACTGGTTTGTCCGATTTTACGTTACACACATCTGGGCTGTAAACAGAACAATTTTAGATTGAAAGCAACCCACGGACTGCCACTGATACATTTTCAGCTTTCAGCATTAGCAATGCAAAGATGTCACATCATCCATCTTCATCCTGAATATCAAAACAAGATGCTTTAAGACAGCGGCTCTTAACCTGGTTGGGCTTCAGGTGGGCAGGCGTGAAGAACAGACATGCTTTGAAAATAATACTGGCTAACTAAACGAAAGCTGAACACAAAGTTCCCTCATTTTTATTATCACTGACAGTTATATGTGAGGTTAATTTTCAGTGCAATAAACCGAATGCAATATAGTCCTGGACAAGGTTAATAAATTCTGCTTTAGACACGGAGCAGAGCACAAAGACACCAGGAGGTCACTGCCCGGAGGTACAATCTCTGGAAAAAAAGATTAATAATTTTCCAAAAAATGAATCACCTGACATTTTATAAGAATATTGTAAATTTGGCTACAGTGGGTTATTGTATTGATTAACACAAGCTGAACAGGTCAGCAATGGCACATGTGTCATTTCTTTGCTTTCCTTCGCAGAGATTGTTCACTTTCAGAAACGTTTAAGCCCACAGCACCTCCAAGAACGTAATTTCTGGCCCCGTCATCGCTTACTTACCAGACTGCACTGGCTTGGTGCAGTCTGTAAAATGAGAGACGAGAGGAATGTTGGACAGCAGAACAGCAAGGACAGAGATGGAGGATTGCAGTCAAATATTACCAGAGGAAGAAATGGCTATCAGTGACGCAGAAACACCAAATACCCCTTCAGTGTACTATAAAGATGAAGTTCACAAGAAAAACTGAAGAGAGCAAGGTGATAAAGTAAGCCTTCCGCAGTAAATAAAGTTGGAAACCTTAGAAAAATGGAAAAAAAAAAAGATTTGTCCACATTATTTACAAACCCAAAAAGCACAGGTATTGCTGCTAGTTAAAAAGAATGAGTAGTGATTAAGATTTGTCTGTAAAGACCCGGTTTGAAATTTTAAGCCGTTACAAACATTCCAGACAGGCTGATCTTTTAAAGAACATATTCCGTTTTTATAGGAACCTCAGAGTATCGCCCGCTTCAAATCAACACTTAGGAGCACCATGTCAGCCTGCTCTCACACTGAACTCAGCAGTTTCACTCACTCGCGTATCAACTGCGCTCATTCTAGGACATCTCTCCCTTCGCCTTGTACTTTTCTAAGCTGTCAGTTGCTCGAACCGTGTTCTATCGGTAGAGTCCACATAAGCGCCATCTGGCCCTCCTTGGCCCCCTTGATGATGGGTACTCACTTGAAGATGCCTCTGCCTTCGGTCCTAGGCGGCTGGTCCGCAAGTGGATGGGGCTGTTTTTCCTGAGGAGTGGAGTCTGTGGGAGTTGGGCTGCGAACAAAAGAAGAAAACACACACACACACACACACACACACACACACAAAGAATGAGCAGCCAGGCAGTGACAGAACAGGAGCTTAGATGCTCTGTGTCTCCAGACAGCACATGCAAACAGCCTGCTGCACCATGAGGCATACACTGATCCTGAATGTGTAACTATGCATGTGAATTTATTTCACTACTGTGTATGAGCTGCTCATCTATACAAAGCATGCCCATTTCAGGACATCCTGAGCACATTATGAAAAGTTAAGTATTTTTACTTATTTCTCTCTCTCAGGAATAAAATGCTGCGAGTTAGGCCTAGGGTACTAACTCAAACCCTAATGAACTTTCTACTGACAAAATTTCCGCAGTAACAAAACTTTTTGACTGCTACAAATTGTTTTTTTTCAATTCACGTGCCAAAACTTCACCCGATTAGCCGACACACGGTGCAAATAGTCAATAGTGCCTCGAGTTTGCCAACACCCTGCTCTGGCTCTGACTATGCATATGTGCTGTATTTTCGTATTTACAACGGGTCATAAATACCCAGGCAGGGGACTGGGAGCACGCAGGCATGTGCACGAGGTCGTCTGCAAGCCTGCTCTCTGGGAAGGAAACAGCGACAGAGAGTGCTGTACTGCTCCAGTATCCAAAACATGGTGCTGTCAGGCTTGTGGTATTTACATTTATTCATTCAACAGATGCTTTTCTCCAAAGCAACACACAACTCAAGGAAAACAATAGTGCATTTCACAACACACTGAGTTATGCATGCAGACACAGGATTCTCGTTGCAGCTGGTGTGTCCAACTCTACCCTTTACATCTGCAACTACATGTAGAATTGTTGAGGAGCCCCACTTTGTGTCGCATTCGACTAACAAACCTCCGGAGTGACAAACCAACTCTCGCTCTCAATTACGTTCATAAGTAGAGGACCCACCGTATACTGTGCATCAACAGCGACTCACCTGAAGATCCTCTAAGCAACAGCTAGCACATGTAAATGTTATAACGGGCAAAATTAAATTGAGTATACAAAGCTGAATACGGACACCCCTCGACTTACGCAAATAGATCGTTATTCAACTCCTTACGTAATTCGAAATGTACGTATGTCGGATTCCCCCTCCACTACAGAGCCAAGCCTTATCATTTCCTTTGCATTTGTTGCAAACACAGGTCTAAAGAAATTACACAATATAATTCTCTAGTAAATGTCAGACATATTAAACACTGTAATAAGACATAGGCCTAGTCAATTAAATACATTTTTACATTTCTATAAAGCATACATTTAATTTAAAAAAATAGACTACTGCATACGGTACATGTACGGTATTGTACTGCGCATACTTACCTTATATCTAGTAGTATGCTGGCACACAAGAGGGTGCTGTTGTTGCATAATTTATCATTTTTCCATATCTGTTATTGCACCTTGACGTTTCTTTGTTATTGTTGTTTTCACGCTAGCTCTTCCTTTCACATGCTCCTTTATACGTGCAGCATCCTTTACTATCGTATTCAGTCGATACAGCTAAACCTAGCTCCCGTGCTATAGACGATAATCTTTCTCCACCTTCATACTTCCTTTTTTATGTTTGATTTCATCTCCAAATCGATTGCTGTACACTTGCGAGATGGTTCTCGTTTTTCTTCAAGTGCACGTTTACTGTCAGGTGTTGCAAATAATGAAAAGGGTATAAAATATGCAAAAAAGCACTACACTAAGGAGAGGGGATGCGTTCATGGCACAAAACACACGGGAACTTGCGCTTAACATATTTCAGATGTTTTATGTAAAATAAAAGTGCTATCCGTAAATAATGCGTATTCCGGGAATTTTATCGTAAATCCGGATTTCCGTAAATCGAATTTACGTAAACAGAGGGGTGTCTGTAAACTACATTTAATCCAAACAACACAAGATTAATTTGGCACATAAGTGCTAGCAGAGCTCCCTCTGCCAAGCTGACAAAGTCCGAGAGAGATGGGTTGAGTGTTTCTGCTTTAGCTGAGTCCTACATACCTCGTAAATGGCATAAATTACTATTACAAGGTAGTTTTAACATTAACTTGTCCCTTTCGATGGTTCTTGTAATGTCATGAGAATGTACAAAGACAGATGGGGTGTGGTAAAGAACTTAGAGAAGTACTTTTAAACACTTACTCATTGGACTTTGTGCCCTTGTTAATAGTAGTCTAATGACATACAGCAAATTTAGGAGATATGGTTACCTGCTTTTGAAGAGTAGTATTATCCACAGTCAAACATCACAAATAAATCCCTCCATCTCGCAAAGACACATCTCATATGAAAAATGCAATTGGCAACTAATGAAAAACTATTTTTACGTTACATGGTTCGAAGCTGAATGTGCTTTGAGACAGGTCTCACTGACCTGCTTAGCACAGGAGAATGGTCTTTGGTAAGAGATTTCTTGCAAATTGCCACAGGAGAAAAATACTGGCTCACAAATGAGTGCTCCCTAGTGAAACAGGGTAAGAGGAAGAAAGCAGTATGAGTTAGTAGCTTAGTGAAATGAGAGGAAACAGGTTCTCACTGGAAGACTCTACTACTGTTAGCAAGAAGTTTACAGTTGATGTAGTACCCTTAAAAATCCATAGGATTACGCAACCGTACAGCTTACCGTCATTCATTCAAACTCATTCGATTTTAAACCATAGGACCAGAGCAGGGAAATTGATTGATGAGACCGAACACAACCGAGAGACTGAGCTCGGTCTGTGTACGCACACATAAGTACACTCAAACAACACACACACACTGTGTCAAAAGGAGTACATGGATGGGTCACTGTACTAAACATACACTTGCACAAACATACACACAGACACAGTATCCATTGGAACACACGTATATGTGTCGAAACTAGACACACACACTTACAGAGACAGAATCCATGGACAGGATTTCTGCTGGTCTACTCACAGACATGTGTGTTCCAAGGAAAATATTCCCTCTCTGTGTACATAGTGGCTTTGTCAACTCAGGGGAATGTTTTTCCTTTCCAGAAACTATACTTAGAAGCACATGTAGCAGTTTCAGGATTTTTAGAACGCTTTTAGATGCCAAACAACATCGCATACCTGACAGTTCAAAACATCCAGTCATACTCACTCATCCAGCTTTAATGTGCTTCTTATAACCATAAGTAAACTGGGTCCTCAGCTTATTGTTCATGGTTTTGTCAAAAATGTAGGTTGCATACCCACACTACGGAAGCTGTGCCAATAGGATGAACAAAAGAGAATTTAAATTTTGCAAAACAAGAGTTTCTTTTACGCATGTAAATTTCTTCTGATTAGGAAGCGTTCATGCTCTCCCCTTTAGTTTTTACATACATCAACAGACACAAAACAGCTGACTGCAAGTGACACAAACAACTCACTCTTTCCATTTTCTCCTTCAGTAAGATCTGCCAAAATGTTGAGGTGCCCTGAGAATCTCGTGGTCATGTGATATAAGATGATCCTCTGAAATAGTACAAGTAACACCTATAGGATGTTCTAAAAGCCAACCGGGGTGTGTTGAGAAAACTGGACCACAGAGTCCAGAAATGAAGGATCATCCCTGGATCCTAATGCATACTTAATAGAAAAGTAGGCAGTACATATTGTACGATACATCTACAGTGGAGAGGATGCGGCTTTCGATGTAGCCAGCATATTATTTCTTTAAATAATCTATCTATCTATCTATCTATCTATCTATCTATCTATCTATCTATCAGTATCCACATTTTACTGTCCTTCTAAGTACCTTACACCAACAGCAGCAATTTTATTCTGTTCTCTTGCTGTGAGATGTCACTGTGACCTTTGATAATAATTTCAATGTCTTGACTGAAACACCTACTATGGTATACTTTTGACTGTACACTGGAATTTTTTCTGTATTTTCTTCCCCAGAGAAACACTGGGCTTCTGCAGTGAGGATCGGCCGCCCAACAGCCGCCCAACAACACTCACGCATAGCTCTTTGACGCACTTACTGGCTGACAGGAGTGCTGTTCTCTGACTCAGCAGGAGAGAGAGCGGTACCATTGCTGGAAACATGGGGCAGCAGGGGTGAGCTTCCCTGAGATCCAGACTCTGAGATGCTGGGCATGGCCTTGGCTGATTCTGGCGTTGATGGCTCAGAAACCTGAGGGGAGGCCATTTCATCGAGGCTTCTGTTGGGGCTCTGGAAAGCAGGGGAGAAGATGGAGCTGGCAAGTGTCAGCATCTCTGTTGGGCTCTGCCCAACTGACCGACGGCTCCTTCTGCCTTCCTCTGCACATTGTGCCACTTTTCTGCGCTCCTTTCGAATGTTCGGTAAAGCTTCTTCCACTTCTCCGTCCTCGTACTTCAGAGCATTCTGCAGAATGACAAAAAGACTGTACAGTCGCAATAGAATATAAAGCATTGCTGATCACAAACAAAAGGCTGAAGACCCCCCTGTGGCATCTCATGCATTGAGGGTTGTGCCTAATCTGATACCAGTTTTTAAATTGTTGGCATTGAAACAGTACGTTGCTACCTTGTTCTTCAAGAGTACAGTCACATATCTTTTCCAGCCTGCATTATGAAGGTTTAAATGATGTATTGAATATTGACAAGAACAACTGTGTGTGTGTGTTTGTCTATTATTGTGATTTATTTGAGGAAAAGATCACATAAGAGATTAATGCAGAAATTCAGGTAATTCCAAGGGGTTCACAAACTTTTTCTTGCAGCTGTATGTGATATACTACTGCTTGAGCTCATACCTCATATATGGCAAATTGCTGTTTCAGCTCTGACTCTGTCTCCTTGTTGTTCATGTGTTTCTCCATGATACTCTCCATTCCCTGCTCCTCCAAACAATCTGTGACATCATAGAAGGAGTCCTGATCTGGAAGGGCTGCCAAAGTCTGAAGATGTGAGATATGTGTGTTGTGAGACCATACCAAGACATTTAGGACCACATTAGCACAGCAAATTGACAAAAAATTACAGCAGCAAGTATACATTACATTTAGAGTACAGTATGTACATGAAGGGGGGCGCAGTGGCACGGTGGGTTTGACTGGGTCCTTCTCTCCGGTGGGTCTGGGGTTCAAGTCCCGCTTGGGGTGCCTTGCGGCAGACTGGCGTCCCGTCCTCGGTGTGTCCCTTCCCCCTCCAGCCTTACGCCCTGTGTTGCCGGGTTAGGCTCCAGCTCCCCGCGACCCCGCATGGGACAAGCGGTTTCAGAAAATGTGTGTATGTACATGAATGCAATATAATTCATCTCTTTGTTTCAATCAGGAGTGTGTTTGTAATAGTGACATGTGTAGGCTGTATGACTAGCACAGTCAGCTGATGATACTGTATGTGGTCATCTGTGCGGCCAGGCAGAATACCTTATTGATGAGGGACATAGTATATATCAGCAGCTCGCAGTCTGAGAGATTCCTCTCCTCTAGGATCTCAATTAGGTAGGACCAGGATCCCACACCTGTAGCATGCAGATTCACACTGGTGGACATACAGTACACGGCCAGCTCTTTTCAATTTGTTCTCCTGAAGCAATGTATGGCTGCACCAGAAACACCACTTACCCCTTTTGTCATCAACAGTATTAACAGCTTGAATGAGCAGCAGGGCATTAGACTGTGTGTACTCCACAAAGACGATGAGAAGCTTGAGAGCCATTTTAACCACCAGCCTAGACTGCAGTAGTAGAGTCAGTGTCAGTGTAAAATCAACCAGCAGTACTTATACCTTCCCAGAGGTGGCGCTGCAAATCAACTTACAGCAGCTCCCAGTCATCGCAATCAAAGCTGAACACACGTTTGAGAATTATTTTTATTTTTTCAAACGCAATTATCTAAGTATAAGTAATTGTAAAGCTGTGCTTTTTGTTTTTTCTTTAATTATATTTCAAATACACTTTCTTTCATGTGAAAAAAAACATCGGAAAAGGAAGCGAAAAAAAGGTCTTTGTTGTGAATGTCTAAGGCTCATGCAGTGTGGAAGTGATTCTGATGCCGCAACACTCACCAAGCTGCCTGTGAGGGTGTATAACCATTGCACAGTCTCATTGTGGTTGATCACTCCATTCATCCCATCAACAAACAGCATAATCTGGCTCAAGGCTGGTAATGAAAACAATGTTTTTTTTTTTCATTTTAGAACAGCATTTTCATTGTCCACTGTGTACTGAGTTTGCAAGTACTATGGGGTGGAGGCTTAATCTACCCCAGTCGCTTTCAAACACCTTGATGTGAGACAGAAACTGCGATCTGATCCTGTAGTTGTGCCCACCTCGAAGGATGTAGTTCTGATAGTTGTGATCTGCCTCTGCTCCCACTTTGATGAAGCATGCCAGCCCTTCAGAGTTCACAAACTCTGGCACCAAGTCCTTGTCATCCTGCAGGAAAATTCAGTTGAATGCTTCTACTTGTCTGGGGGGCGCAGTGGCGCAGTGGGTCTGGGGTTCGAGTTCTGCTTGGGGTGCCTTGTGATGGACTGGTGTCCCGTCCTGGGTGTGTCCCCCCCCCCCTCCGGCCTTACGCCCTGTGTTGCTGGGTAGGCTCTGGTTCCCTGTGACCCTGTATGGGACAAGCGGCTCTGAAAGTGTGTGTGTGTGTGTGTGTGTGTGTGTGTGTGTGCTTCTACTTGTTTTTCATAGGGTCAGAGCACATTTAGCTTGTTTATGTATTTCAAGTTCAAGTTCAAGTGGGTTTTAATTGTCATTCCTCTATATAGCTTGTATACAGTGGAACGAAATGTTCCTCCGGGACCATGGTGCAGCACAAGACAGTACGCAACACTACATACATAAAGTGCAAATACACAACAGTGTGAGATGAGTACAGGACAATAAATATACAGAACACAACAGTACATACACAGGACAAAAAATACACAAGACAGGGGCTGTAAACTGTAAACTGTTTGTAGTGTAGCAACAATAAGTATTGAGTAGCAGCAAAAATGAGTTCCATAAAAAAAAGAGTCTGATGCAGCTTTGTAAAGCGTAGGTGTGCAGAGGTATTGAGTCATACTGGGTTAGCTGTTGTTTGACTTGGCCAGGTGAGCGTTGGGAGGCAGCAGGGTGTTGAGTAATCTGACTGCCTAAGGGAAGAAACTGTTGCGGAGTCTGCTGGTGGTGGCGCGGATGCTCCTGTACCTTCTGCCAGGTGGCAAAGGGGCGAAGAGTCCATGAGAGGGGTGAGAGGGATGAGAGGGGTTGTCTACAATGCTGGCGGCTTTTCGGATGCAGCGGTTTTTGTATGAGGTGTCGATGGAGGGTAGAGAGACTTTTCAGCTGTTCTCACAATTCACTGTAGGGTCTTGTGTTCGGAGGCTTTGCAGTTCCCGTACCACACAGTGAGATGGAAGGGGGGAGTGTGGCTCTCTTCAGCCTCCGTAGGAAGTGGAGGTGCTGCTGGGCCTTCTTGGCTAGGCAGGTGGTGTTGAGAGTCTAGGAGAGGTCCTCCATCCTGTGCACAAAAAGAAACTTGGTACTTTTGACTCTCTCCACAGTTGCTCTGTTGATGTGCAGTGGTGAGTGGTCTACTCAGGTCCTCCTGAAGTTGACAATCATCTCTTTAGTCTTATCAGCATTAAGATATAGATTGTTGTCTTTACACCATTCTGCGAACTGGTTCACCTCCTCTCTGTATGCTGACTCATCATTGTTGCTGATGAGGCCCACAACTGTAGTGTCATCAGCAAACTTGATGATATGATTTGAACTCTACTTTGCAGCACAGTCAAGAGTCAGTAGGGTAAACAGCAGTGGACTGAGCACACAGCCCTGCGGAGTGCCGGTGTTCAGTGTGGTGGTGCTGGAGGTGGAGTTGCCAATCCTAATGGACTGGGGTCTCTCAGTCAAAAAGTCCAGGATCCAGTTGCAGAGGGAGGTGGTCAGACCAAGCAGGCTCAGCCTTGTTATCAGTTCCTGAGGGATGATTGTGTTGAATGCTGAACTGAAGTCTATGAACAGCATCCTTACATAGCATCCTTTTTGTCCAGATGGGTCAGAGAAAGGTGGGTGGTAGCAGATATGGCGTCCTCTGTTGAGCGGTTTGGATGGTAGGCGTACTGAAATGGGTCCAGTGTGGTGGGAAGACTGCTCTTTATGTGTTTCATGACTAGCTGCTCGAAGCACTTCATAATGATATGTGTGAGTGCAACCGGCTGGTAATCATTCAGGCAGGACACAGACGATTTCTTCGGCACAGGGATGATGGTGGTCGTCTTCAGCGCACAGGGACAACTGCTTGGCTCAGAGAAATGCTGAAGATGTCTGTGAAGACACCTGCAAGCTGAACAGAACATTCTCTGAGCACCCGGCCGGGTATATTGCCAGGACCTACACCTTTCCGTGGGTTAACTTTGGACAGAGTCTTCCTGACGTCTAGTGCAGACAGACAGAGTATCTGGTCGGTGGGAGTTGGGGTGGTCTTACCTGTTGGTATGTTGTTCTGTGTTTCGAACCAAAACTTAGAAATCGTTCAGGGTATCTGGAAGCGAGGCGTCACCATCACAGACAAGTGCTGTAGCTTTGTAGTCTGTAATGGCCTACATGTCTTGCCACATGCGCGTTGTGTCCTTTGTATTTAGGAAGTTACCGTGGATTCTTCCCGTGTAGTTGAGCTTCGCCTCTTTGATAGTCTGGGACAGACTGGACCTTGCTGTGCGGTAGGCTGTCTTGTTGCCAGACCTGATGGCAGTGTCTCGGGTTTTCAGCAGCGAGCACTTCAGGAGTCATCCACGGTTTCTGGTTTGCATGTGTGGTAATGGTCTTGAAGGAAGTCACATCATCTATGCACTTGCTGATGTAGTCAGTCACTGATGGTGTGTATTCCTCCAAGTCTGTGGTATTGTGGTATGTAGCAGCCTCTCTGAACAGCTTCCAATCTCTGTGTTCAAAGCAGTCCTGAAGTGCTGGGATGGCTCCCTCAGACCAGGTTCTCACCTGTTTCAGGACCGCTTCGGCACGTTTCAGGAGTGGTTTGTATGCTGGGATCAGCATAATAGTTATGTGTTGTAAGCACTGTGAATGTATTTCGGCACCTGCACCGAATCAAAAAAGCAGGGTATAAAAGCATCACGTTGACTCACCGGGATGCGGAAGCTCTTCGGAACCACCGCTTCAACTCGTCCACAAAGCACACAAACGGCGCGAAACGGGAATATAGCAGGAAGGTGGAATCACAGTTTAACTGCACTCAAGATGCACGTAGGCTGTGGCAGGGAATCCAAACATTAACGGATTATAAACCACAAAGGCGGTCATTGACAGGTGCCGCTGCGTCTCTCCCAGACGAACTGAATGCGTTTTATGGCCGCTTCGAGTTCGAGAACAAAGACCCCCCACTGCGCATCCCCACAGTACATGATAACGCCAGTCTCACCATCTCTGTGGCAAAGTTGAGAAGAACTTTTAGCCAAGTCAACATCCGCAAAGCTGCTGGACGGGATGGAATTTCAGGGCGAGTTTTAAAAACATGCAGTGAGCAACTGGCTGCTGTCTTCACGGACATATTTAACACCTCCTTAAAAAGCTCAACTGTACCCACTTGTTTCAAAAACACCACCATCATCCCCATTCCTAAGAAGAACAAAGTGAGCTGCCTTAATGACTATCACCCAGTGGCACTGACCTCCATTGCAATGAAATGCTTTGAGAGGCTGGTGCTGTGACACATTAAGGACACTATCCCAGCCACTTTGGACCCACTGCAGTTTGCCTACCGCCACAACAGATCCACTGAAGACGCAATATCACGCACACTTCACACCATTCTGTCTCACCTGGATAATAAAAACTGCTATGCAAGGCTATTGTTTGTAGACTATAGCTCAGCATTTAACACTGTCATCCTAACCAAGCTGATCAAGAAACTACTAGGGCTGGGACTGAGCGCTGCATTATGCAATTGGATCCTGGATTTCCTCACCAACAGACCCCAGCATGTGTGGATTGGCAGTAATACCTTCTCCCCACTGATCCTCAACACTGGCACTCCACAGGGAAGTGTCCTGAGCCCAGTGCTATACTCCCTGTTCACACATGACTGTGTGGCCAGTCACAACTTCAACACCATCATAAAGTTTGCTGACGGTACCACCATTGTGGGTCTGATCACCAACAACGATGAGGCGGCCTACAGAGAGGAGGTGACGCTCCTGGCAGAGTGGTGCTAGGACAACAACCTGTCTCTAATTGCCAGTAAAACTAAGGAGCTGATGATTGACTTCAGGAAACAGGATACGGTTCAGGCACCCATCCACATAGGAGGGGACATGGTAGAGAGGGTCAACAGCTTCAAATTCCTCGGGGTCACCCTCACTGCCAAACTCACATGGACTGAGCACACAGCATCAACCATCAAAAAGGCCCATCAACGCCTCCACTTCCTCAGGCATCTGAAGAAAGCCAGGATGTCCACTACAGTCCTCGCCACTTTCTACAGGTGTGCTGTGGAGTCCATCCTCACAGGATGTATTACATCCTGGTATGGCAGCTGCTCCATACAGGACAAGAAAGCCCTACAGAGGGTGGTCAAAATAGCTCAGGAAATCATCGGCACACAGCTACCAACAGTCAAGGACACCTACACCACACACTGCCTTAGAAAGACGATGCGCATCATGAAAGATCATAGTCACCTCGCACGGGCACTTTTCTCTTCCCTGCTATCTGCAAAACGGCTTAGGTCTATTCGAACCCGCACAGCTAGGTACCGGAACAGCTTTTACCCCACTGCTGTAAGACTATACAACACTAACCAATGTGCCACCTTGAGTAACTAGAGCTGGACTTCTCCACCCAAGCACATTGGTAAATTACACTGTCACTTTAAGCATTCTCATTCTCTTGTTCTGAGTTCTCTGACTGTTACCATTGTTGTTACTACTGTTACCATTATTTATTGTTATTGCTGTCATTGCTGCTATTGTTATTTACTGTCATTGACACTGTTTTGTTTGTGCTGTATTTCTATTGTCCTTGCCCATAGTCTGTGGAGAAGCATTCAGGAAGATTTTCATGATACATGTACATGGTACTTGTATCTACGACAATAAACTTGAAACTTGAAACAACATTCTCGTCCCACTTCGCCCTTTGGTTCCTCATCCCCTGGCTTCACATCTTTGGCTCCAGACCCCAGATTCGTTACATCGACATTGGCTCTTGTTTTGTCCTCGGAACAACGTTAACCCCTCGACTGACCCTTGCCTGCCCCATGACTATGATTCTGGTTTGCCCCTTTGGTGTTCTTCATTAAAAGTTCCCACGATTGGGTCCGCCTATCCCTCTGTCTCCCAGCCTTGTCCATGACAGTTATGAACATGCTTGTGAAATTGATAGAGGTTCCGTCTAGAGGTGCATGCATCAAGTCTGGTGTCAGGACAACCACAAGTCCAAGCCTTCATGGGTGATGTGAAAGATTTTATAGGGGCTGGAGAAGCTTATCATCTGGACAAGGATGAATTTCAAGCCAGCAAAGTCCATATCTTTGGTGTTGAGGAAGAAAAACTACTGCAAAGTTCAGCTTAGGCACAAGGAGTACAGCGATTCCATCAGTCTTGGAGATTTCACTGAAGACCTTAAAAAAGTGGTTTCAAAGCAGTTTGAAGGATAGAGTAGCAATTCAGGCAACCTGCAAATACTTTGAGGGGTGGCTAACGTCCCAGCAGGTTTAAAGCATGTGTATACAGTATCAGTTCAGCATCCTGACAAGAGTTTTCTGGTTCCTTTCGGTTTATGAAGTCCCAATATCGACAGCTGTAGCATTCAAGTGAAAGATTAGCGGTCACCTCTGTAGATGACTTAGTGTATCTCAAAGCTTGAGCAGCATTTTTTGTATGGGCAGAATAGATACCCTTACACTTTAGGAGGGGTTTACAGTAACATGGGAAAGGGAAGTGCTGCAGTGCAGGAACTCAAGCGGTCCTACGATTTCTGGAGCAGGCATTGAGGTAAGGAAAAGAAGGAAGTGGAGCTTCTGTCTGCCATAGGGCAGCAAGAGTCCCAGCTTCAGCACA
Source organism: Scleropages formosus (assembly GCF_900964775.1). Taxonomy (NCBI): domain Eukaryota; kingdom Metazoa; phylum Chordata; class Actinopteri; order Osteoglossiformes; family Osteoglossidae; genus Scleropages; species Scleropages formosus. Next base: position 24,739,853 of record NC_041812.1, read on the forward strand.
GCGTTGTGGTGGGCACGGTGACTTGTGGAAGGGTTGGTTTGGGCACTGTTCCATTACAGAGATTTGATGAGGGATAGAGAAGCAGACACTGATTCAGGGAGAGTTGTGCGGAGCAACTGAAGAAGTGCAGTTGACTAGGATGGTTGGAATGCAGCAGCATGGAACATAGACATGGTAGGAACAAGAGCTGAAATGTAAGGTCTCGGGGGCAGAGCTCTGAAGAGCACAATCCTAACATAGGAAGTACTTGATCCAAGCAGTTTGTGATGTGCTGTCTAGTCCATCCAAGCTGTACAGCTGGGGAAAATTTGGTTGTCTGTCAAAGATAGCAAGAATAGAGCACTTCCTGCAACTGTACAAAAATTGTGCCTGAGCTGCACCTGTAGTAGGTACTCAGGGCTGTAGTAGAGCGTGGAACAGGTCTTTCCTCATGCATAGTGGAGTCAACACACATTAGCACCTGCTTGGTGGCAAGGCAGACCACAGCATTTCTCAAGGAAGGTGAAGGAGCAAAATCAAGAGCCAGTGCTATTTCAAGGCTCCTGGTATTGGTATTAGACTGTCAGTTGATGGATGAGTTAGGAATGCAACTTGGGTTTCCAGTCAATATGACAGAGACATCCCTGAGGCACTCAGCATGCCACTGTTGCAAAGCTCTAAACAAATCATCTTGTTGGAGCTTACAGTAACTGGTAGAGCAGTGCTGCTCAAAACCTTGGAAGGCAAGCTGTGTGCCCATGGAAGAAGGTTGCAGGGGCTTTGCTGGAAAGTGCACAGAGCCTTTAGTATGTTAGGGATCACAGGTAACCAGAGGAGGAAGGCTATGAAAGTTATTACTGAATTTGTGGAATGAGCATCTAGGTGCCTGTGGATCAGGAGAGGTGACCCAACAGTTCAAAATAGTGGCACCTGGATGCAGGCTGGGGACTGATCAATCCTGGCTGGGTCACCTAAGTGAAGGTGTTTGATCCTGACAGGCTCAACACACTCAGAGACCCCAATTTACCATACTGATGATGTGTCCAGGTGCCTGCAGAATCTAAAATATAAATGTGCTGATGCATTTGTGTGTCTGATCGTGAGAAATACTGCACATTAACAACAAACCGGCTTCCATGTAGTTGATTCCAATTAATTATTCAAAATCATAATAGTCACTTCAGCTCCTGCAAGTACTGTTCTGAACTAGCCTCAGACACAGCTGTTACCACGGAAACAGAATAGAGTTTCCTGCCTCATTCCACCTACATTTGAAAGAACACAATAGGGAGAAGGAGACTCAAACAAAGATGTTTAAACCCAGCTGGGGCTAAGGTTTCAATCTTTAAATATAAAGGCTGACATCATAAAACTGAATTTTAGTGTTAGCTGTTCTACTGCACTTCTGCCGTAGGGCAATGGTCTTCAGTTCCTTCTACTTATATCTGTTAAATCTGTTTCTCCATCTATGTCATAATGACAAGTTTATTTATCTCCACAACTGAGTTCTACATTTGGAACTGACTTTCATATTCGGCATCATATCACATTACACACACACACACATTTTCTGAACCGCTTGTCCCATACAGGGTCACGGGGAACCAGAGCCTACCCGGCAACACAGGGCGTAAGGCCGGAGGGGGAGGGGACACACCCAGGATGGGACGCCAGTCCATCACAAGGCACCCCAAGCGGGACTTGAACCCCAGACCCACTGGAGAGCAGAACCTGATCCAACCCACTGCGCCACCGCACCCCCCCGTCATATCACATTATGTGTGGTTAAAATGAAAGTGACTGGTAATTTAAACCACACAGAAATGACCACATCCAAATTTGCTGTCTATAAAAAGGTGGTAAGCAGACATTTTTTTAAAATCTTTAATTTATACTTTGAAAGAGGTCATTCAGCAGGAGACATGGTGGTGCAGTGGGTTGGACTGGGTCCTGCTCTCCGGTGGGTCTGGGGTTCAAGTCTCACTTGGGGTGCCTTGCGATGGACTGGCATCCTGTCCTGGGTGTGTTCCTTACACCCTGAGTTGCTGGGTTAGGCTCCGGCTCCCCGCAACCCCATATGGGAGACAAGTGGCTCGGAAAGTGTGTGTGTGTGTGTGTGTGTGTAAGTGTAAGGTCATTTAAAGAACAAAATATTTAGGGTAATTTTCAAGCGAGCCCCTTGGAATACTGGTAACCACATTTGCACCACAGCTGCTGAGGAAAACCATAGCCCAAACTAAGTTTTTGATGACCTTGTAAGGCTGACTGTTGAATTTATTTACAAAAAAAAAAAAAAAAACATCAAAAACAAACAAAGCTGGAACTGTAGCTAGACTGCTGATGAATCACTAAATACAATAATACTGACTTCTTTCTATGGGCTTTCTGTGCAATGCTTTTCCATGTAAGGATAGGCAATCACAAACAGTATTGTTCCTTTGGGTTAAACTTTACGTTCTGAAAGTGAAATTACTTCTGTTATGTTACACAGAACGGAAATGCTTTTTCTGCTATTATTTAAATTTAGCTTGCCACAGCTACACAATCAGTGCTGACTTCCCCAAAAGACTTTTTCACCTTTGAGACCACGGAGAAAACACATTCAATACTGATCAACCTCACAGGTTGTCAAGTAGGCCACACACCATCTGGTGCTAAAAGGTCAAAGTAAGGACTATTTTTCTCTTTCATCAGTTGTATTCGTGACACACAAAACTCAGTTCTCTGCAGGTCCATACCTCAAACAGCTGCTTTAGAGAGAACAGGGATCTCCTCAGTTCTGGTCCATGTGAATTGTACAGTTTTTCTGCAAAAGACACATTAATATGACAGATCAGCATGAGTGGAGTTCGAGGTCCATAGAGCCATAACATCACAGATACAAGATACATGGTGGTGCAGTCAGTACTGCTGGTGTCTCACAGCTCCTGGACAGTGCAAGAGGATGTCAGTTTCAAGTGAACTGGTCGCTCTACAATCGTCCATAGTGTGTGAGAGTGCATTTGTTGTACAGATGAGTGATTATGTATATCAAGTATCTAGCATTGTAGACAATCATCTTGGATGAAAAAGTGTGATTTCAAATACTGCACAGTATTCCTTGTAAGATGCTTTGGAGAGGAGCATCTTCCAAATGAATAAATGCAAATTTACTAGTTTTATTTGTTAATTTTGAAATTATGTAATGTCGTCGTTGCACACTCTCTGAAACCAGTTGTCTCAGGGGGGGTTGCAGCAAGCTGGAGCCTAGCTTGGCAGCATATGGCACAAGGCTGGAAGAGGAGGGGACACACCCAGGGAAGGACACCAGTCTGTCACAACGCACCCCAAGCAGGACTTGAACCCTAGACCCACCCAACAGCAGGATCCAGCCAAACCTGCTGCACCACCACGCTGCTGCCTCCCCTTTAATGCCACACTGTTGGTTTAAATTTGAAATCTAAAAGCAATACATTTAAAATGTTGCCACACACACACACACACACACACACACACACACACACACAGTTGCAGGGAGCCAGAGCCCAACCTACCAACACAGGTCCACAAGGCTGGAGGGGGAGGGGACACACCCAGGATGGGACACCAGTCCATCACAAGGCACCCCAAGCAGGACTCAAACCCCAGACCCACCAGAGAACAGGACCTGGTTCAACCCACTGCGCCACCGCACACTCCCCATCTTGCTTCAGAGTTCTTCAAAGTTTAAAAAAAATTGAAATGTGGATTTGCAGTGAAGGAATGCAATGCCAAAGGTTGCCATATAGTAAGGTCTATGATGTAAAAGCTGCCATCAAAAAGCATATGAAGTATGCTTTTTTATTGAGAATAATCTCAAAATTCCAAGCTTATTGGGCATATTGCTTGGGCTTACAGTGCCACAGGATGCTGCACAAAATATTAGAAACAAGGAATCCAATACAGGCAGTTCCGGATTACAAATGAGTTCCATCCCAAAGTCCGTCTCTAAGATTCGAAATTCAAGAGTTTATTGTCATGTGTACAGTAAACAGTTTGTTACACTATACAATGAAATTCTTACTCTGCGAATCCTCTCAGCAGCCTATGACATAAATTATAAGGACGTAAGGAAAGAAAAGCACAAGAAAAATACAACGAAAACACAAGGCATAAATCACAAATTTACAAAAATTACTATTAGTGCAAAAATCCAAGAAACGAGGTTATATACATATATAAAGTGTGCAGTGCGCAATGTAAACATGGAAGTCGTACATGTGCAAAATCCTGCAGAGGCTGATTGGGTCTATTCGCAGTTGAGAGGGGGTGTGTATTTGTGTATGCAAGGTATGCAGAGGTAGTCTGTGGTCTCTGATGTTATTGGCATTGTGGATGTGTATGTGTGTGTAGGAGGGATGGGGGGTAGTTGATACCTCTCAGGCTCAGAGGGTGAACTGTGTCTGCTGTGATGGGTGGAGAGGCAGTGGATGGGTGTCGTTCACAAGCCTGATGGCCTGTGGGTAAAAAATGTTTTTGAACCTTGAGGTTCTGGCTTTGACACTCCTGTAGCGTCTGCCTGATGGTAAGGGTGTGAAAAGGCTGTGCTGGGGATGACTATTGTCCTTGATGATGTTAATGGCTCTCCTGATGGTTCTGTCCTGGTATAGACTCTCCGGTGACGGTAAGGACGTTCCAGTGATGGTTTGAGCAGCTTTCACCACTCGCTGTAGCGCCTTACGATCCTGTACTGTGCAGCCTCCAAACCACACTGTGATAGAGCTGGTGAGGACGCTCTCGATTGCACACCTATAGAAGCTTCTGAGGATTCGGCTTGGAATGCCAAATTTCCTCAGCCTTCTCAAGAAATGCAGACGCTAACGTGATTTCTTGACCAGATGTGTAGTGTTGTGAGACCAGGTGAGATCTTCAGTAATGTGAACACCCAGGAATCTGAAGCTGCTCACCCTCTCCACTGCTGTCTCACCAATATGCAGTGATGAGTGTTGCTCCCTCCTTCTCCGTGGATCTATTATCAACTCCTTTGTTTTGTTGACATTGAGGGAGAGGTTGTTGTCGTGGCACCACTCTACTAGGTCAGCCACTTCCCTCCTGTATGCCAGCTCATCACCTTCCGTTATCAGTCCAATGACTGTCGTGTCATCAGCAAATTTGATGATGTTGCTGTTGTTCTGGGAGGCTACACAATCATGAATGAAGAGTGCGTAGAGTATGGGGCTCAACACGCAGCCCTGCGGAGTTCCTGTGTTTATGGTTATTGACCTGGATGTGTGGCTCCCCATTCTAACGGACTGGGGTATGCCCGTTAGAAAGTCCAGAACCCAGTTGCAAAAGGTGGGTGGCATATCAAGATTGTGAAGCTTCTTGATGAGCTTCGAAGGTATTACTGTGTTGAATGCTGAGCTGTAGTCAATAAACAGCATTCGAAACAAGTGGGTGAGGGCAGTGTGTATTGTTGTGCTGATGGCATCCTCTGTGGATCTGTTCCATCTGTATGCAAACTGGAGAGGGTCCAGAGTGTCTGGAGTGATGGTCTGGATGTACCTCATGACGATTCTTTCGAAGCACTTCATCACTATTGGAGTCAGTGCAATGGGTCGGTAGTCACTGAGGCAGGATGCTTTGTTGTTTTTTAGCATAGTGGTCCTCTTTTTTTTGAATTGAGGCTTGTGCAAGGGACAAATTGAATATATCCGTAAAGACATCAACTAGCACCGATGAGCAGGTTCTAAGTACGCGTCCAGGGATGTTGTCTGGGCCGGCTGATTTCCGCGGGTTTGTTTTCCCAAAAGTTTCACTTTAAGTCAAATTTGTACTTAAGTCGGAACGGTTAGGTACGGTTTGTGTCTAACGTCAGTTAGTCAAATGTTTGTCTTAGTATATAGTACATCATATATCTTTCTATGCATAAAAAAACATTAAAGAAAAACTTTCAGATACACTAAAACATCTTTAATATAACAATGCAATAATAATAATATTAAATGTAACTATGTACAGTACTTATAATAGAGAGAGAGGAGGAGAGAGAGAATGTGTGTGTGTAGATATAAAAACATTAAAGAAATTTTAATGTTCCCTTTTCCAATGTCCGTTGGCATTTCACCTTTTTCCGATCGCAGTAACACACACGAGACACTGTTAATTGCAACGTGGTCTGTGTCATACTGATCGGGCAAAGGTGCGTACATGTCGTAGACGTTAGGAGCGGGAACGAGGAATTGAGGATAATGAGGGACTTGGAAAGACAGGTAGATTGTCGTGGGTTCACTCAAGAGCGCTGGAGAGACGAGTTTCTCAAATGAGATTCAACAACGAGGGTGTGCAGATGCGGCTTATTTATACCCCACTGCTCTGATTTCGGGCAGGTGCGCATGTTCAGGGCGAGGTCATGGGTGTGACAGTCTGACTGAAAAGATGTGAAGCCTTTTCCCTACCTCGGGCTCACGCACCCACGAGCCGACGAAGCACTGTAGACAATGTTTTGATGCGCGTTGCAAAGTAGCGCCCATTTGTTATTACAAACCATTGAATGTACAGTAACTGAAATTTTTAATATAATGGGCTTTACGGGGGTGGTTCGTAACTACGGGTTTTACATAAGTCGGACGTTCATAACCCGTGGGACTGCCTGTAATTAGAAAAATCTGACATAAAAAACTGCACTGCTCATGTATGAGCACACACACACATTGTCTGAACCGCTTGTCCCAAACAGGGTCGCGGGGAGACAGAGCCTAACCCAGCAGCACAGGGTGTAAGGCTGGAGGGGGAGGGGACATACCCAGGACGGGACACCAGTCTGTCGCAAGGCACCCCAAGTGGGATGTGAACCCCAGCCCCATCAGAGAGCAGGACCTAACCCAACCCAACCCAACCCACTGCACCACCGCACCCCTCTCATGTATGAACATATTTTTTTTAAATAACTGTATTTGAAGACCAAAGTTTTCCTTACTTTTTGTGAGGACTCATTGCTGTTTATCCACATTGTTTATTAAACACTGCTTTTTTGTTCATCTTTATCTCAGGTCCCAAAAATTTTGATGGCCAGCATATGCAAGAAATTATGTCACTTTGTTAACATACATGTCTTTTTGTTATTGCCCATAGCTGTAAAAAACCTTTTATCCACAGAAATATATATTTGCATAGCTTGCTTACAGCTTTATGTTTAGCAAAGCAAAAAACAAGAAGGGTAACTTGCAGGGAAAAAAATGTAATAGACAATACATTTCTGAGAATTTTATTATCTCAGATATTATTTTAAAACTGACCATATTTCTTGCTTCACTTTACAGTGCATGTGACTCTAGCTAAAGGGCTCTTCCCAAGTCTACATTTATAAATAAAAGTTAGCAATTTGGGACAAAGCCCAATTTTTTTTTTGGTACTGAGAGACCTTGACCTTTTTACTTTTATTACGGATACTACCATGGATTCAGGATCTTGCGCCATAATATCAGCGATTCAAACATCATGTGACATTTTCAGTAAAGAGCGCTAAATCTCCCCAATAGCATCATATTTTGATTTATCTTTTACGATCTAAGCCAGTGTAGCTAGAAGCATGCAAACTGAAATGACTGCAAAGGGATTAATAGAGAGCAGCTTTTGGTGCATGCTCAAACCTAAAAGAAGAGTTCATACTCACTTTGCTTGTGGATAAACAAGAGTAAACAATAAATAACCACTCAAATACAAAGGAAATATGGAAACATTTCAATTGAAAATCTGGACGCCAAGATGGGCTTGGAAATATTGTCGACATAGTCTGGAAGCATGGGGGTGTGGTGGCGCAGCGGGTTTGGCTTGTGCCTGCTCTCCGGTGGGTCCCGCTTGGGGTGCCTTGCGATGGACTGGCATCCCATCCTGGGTGTGTCCTCTCTCCCTCCAGCCTTACACCCTGTGTTGCTGGGTGAGGCTCCGGTTTGCCACGACCCCGCTTGGGACAAGCAGTTTCAGACAGCGTGTGTACTCTGGAAGAATTTGGGACTCATACACAAACACCCATGGGACAGGTTTTGGGAAACGAGTGAATAAACAAGGCAGTAGAGCACTGATCACGAGTCCGCAACCGGGGGTATGTTCTTTCTTCCTTTTATCGCCGTTGATTGCTGATAATCAGATTATGAACAGCTATGCCGATTTGGGCTGATGAGACACCTCTTATTTTCGCAGGGGTTACTACTAGTCTGGGATGTGACAGTATGATGAGTGTTTGTTGTTACGTAATGCACGAGCTTTGTACCAATGGCAGTACGCATAGTGCTGGATATTTATGGTAGTTTGGTTACTGACATTCACAAGCAATAAACTACATTACTTAATTTCCCACCACACAAAAACGTGATCTTGGCTTCCAGATTTACAGCTGAAAAACCAGGACAGAAGCATGGTCTGGGCCAAAGGTCTCAGCCTCAGTCCTTCAGGCACTTGATGTGGGCCATTTCCAGAGTACGGAGACAATATTTCCAAGCCCAAATAAGGGCATGCTGAGCAACATGGGGCCCGTAGATGATTAAAGAACATTTTTGTGTAAACTGCCAAACTTGGAACAATCTGAATTATTCCCAGAATCAGGAAAACTGCAACGTGGCAAATGTCCAACTCTAGCTGTCTTAACAAGTTGAACTCTGTTAGCACATGCCAAGCTGTATGTAAGCATTTATTGTACCCTCACAACCTACTCGGCTCCAGCCGCTCAGTTAACTCTGGGGGAAAGAAATGCATAGTATGCAATAAAACACTACCAAAGCCACAATAAATGTAGCTCTGTACACCCTTTACCTGAGATGTGTTGCATCTGAAACCTGCAATCATATACGGCGGTTTTTGTGGTGTGTGTGCAGGGGGTTATCACTGATATGATGTGCGTATGAAAAGGCCACAATTATACCCACCAGTTTGCTTTACCTATTTCATAAGCGACTGTGTAATTAATAAGGTGTTTTTAAGATGCTCCAGGGGTTGCCTCTGCAGGCATGGTGGAGTCAGAGGTTTGTGCCATAACAGGCATGTGGAAACACTTTCCCAAGCACTGAAATCCTTATTAAAGAAGTCAATCAATACGCTCTGACAATGAATTTTAATTACAGATTTCAACTCTTATCTGAAGAAAAATAAGCATTCAACTCTACTCTTAAAACACAGAAAAAAACATTCCAAAGTATATCTTTAGATCACACATTTAATTAGGTTTTGTTTCCAATTCTTCCATTTAAAAAAAACAGTATCAAGGCGATACTTTGCATTCAAACTGTTCCAGGTAAGTCTTAAATGGCTTAAATTATGTGGATTGTTTGCTATCGCTGTACCTAAACAAAGCAGCACACTCATTTTCTTTATCTTTTCTTTTAATCCGCACCAGTCTGCAGTTTTGATTAATATTCGTGATAAACCAGTTTCACATCTGATCTGACTCACTAAGCATGTGTACACTTAGGGTGGTGCAGATTTCTGCTCAGCAGAACCCAGGAAAATATTTATGTCCACACGTCTCATGTATCTCATCATCCATTAAATGCTTAACATGCCTTAAACTTATTAAAAATGCCGATACATATATTCCCAGTTTCAGTTCAGAAATCATCAATTTTTCCAGACTCGTGACCTCCATTTCTCCATTTCCAACTGCCATTCACACTCGAAACAGGGGAATACACTCTGAGACCATCCAATGATTTTTAAAATGATATCTACTAACATCTGTTGCACACTTAAACTGGATCTGGAAGGGATCAATCACAATAACCTTCTGGAAGCTTATGCAGAGTAAACAGCATGAAAAAAAATGTAAAATTTACCCACAGAGACATGCTCCATCCTGTCTCAACAGGACTTTGTGAATATTCATAATTCATTGGCATTGGCACATTTATATTAAATGTCGGTCTGCTTATAAACACTAATAAGAAGCCACTGTAAGATTGCTTTAATAGAGCATTCTAATAATAATATTTTCTGCTTATTTCTTAGACTTATTTTAATAAGAAATTTTTCTTGGGCTGGTTATTGTAATGTACTGTAATGTCTGTTACTGGTAGTCTTAGTTTGATTTAGGCACCACAGTCAAATTGCACCATCCATGCATTGTATCCTTGGACAACCCTGTGCCTACCCTCTGACCAAAAATATATCTTGGGCCAGTGACTGAACAGAATGACATGTCACCTGACACTGTAGAGGATATCTCAGCCCTGTTTATAGCGAAGGATACAAGATGAACACAAACCTAAAGATCCTGTTAACTATCAGCATTCAACATGTGGGCCAACAGTGAATCCAAATTTATACTTACTACATATAGCACTGAGTCATGCATGGCCTTCCCTTTAGAGTTTTTCCTTAAGGGTTAGGAATAAATTGTCCTTGGATTACTGTATATGGAAAGAACACTATGTACACAATAAATCCAGGAATTGCAACAGAGCAAGATGTCAGTGCGATCTCAGAGGCTTGAGTGGGTAACTTGAGGGTGGTCAGGTCAAAGGACTGCACAGAGACAATCTGTGGCATGCCAACATGTAAGACCTTTAGAGTCCTCTAGGGAGGTTGTGAGGGAAGGGGTATGTTTTCCAGTAGCATAAGCTCAGTGATGGGCTTCTGCTGCTCAGAAGGCAAGAAATGGCCATAGAATGGATATAAGAAATGTCTGAAAAATCCTTTGAGCCGGTATCTTCGGCAAACATCTTGACTCAATATACACATGCACATTAGCTGAAACCGCTTGTCCCAAGTGGGGTCGCGACAAGCCGGAGCCTAACCCGGCATCACAGGGCACAAGGCTGGAGGGGGAGGGGACACACCCAGGACGGGACGCCAGTCCATTGTAGGGCACCGTAAGTGGGACTCAGACTCCAGACCCACCAGAGAGCAGGCACAGACCAAACGCGCCCCCCCTTAACTCAATATAGCTGCAGGCAATTACAATGAGAAACAATAAATCGTGTGATAATACAAGAAAAGGGTAGTTTGTACAATTATAAAAGGTCATTGCATTGTGGAACATAAGTAACCTAATGGGCCTTCACTGTAGCATGCAGTAATACTTCACTCTACGGCCTTCACTGCAAGTGTACTTTACCTGTTCTTGAGCTGAAAAGCAGGCAGTTCAGCACTTTTTTTTAAAGGTACTTACAATTTTAGCCATTACTGGAACTGTTCGGGTTAAGTGTCAACCTTACAATAATTAATATATACTACGGGCATTATTACCTTGCTGAAAGGGATATCTGCACAGCCCCTTCTAGTACCTGAACAGGTAACTTTCAAGGCAGTGTTTTTAACCATCACTTCAGTTTTTAAAAGATAAATTTTTTTCTGGATAATTAATGCTATGGATTGGTTATTATTAGCAGTTGTTAGTTATATAAATATTCTTCCTCTAGCTAAAAGATCTAGCTAGAGGAAAGCATATCTATGAAATTTGAGTTTATTCAAATAGAGCTGTGATTCTGATATACCCTTGAGCAAATGAGATGCCAAGATGTAAGAGCAACTGGATATAGAGAAAACCTCCCAATGGGTTTAATTCTTTCAGAAATGATTGCAAAATCTTCCAAAGGAACTACTATAGAGCATTGCCACTGATGTTTTTTAACAGAGCATTCACTATCTTGGCTTCTGGTTGTCCTGAAAATGTAACTGCACAAATAATACTTGTGCTAATAACCTGCAGCAAATATACAATCTGTGACTATGAAAAGGTACCCATAAATGATTACATTACATTATTATTCAGACTTTAAATGCCTAAAATAAGCTTTAGAAAGAAAAATCACATTGTATGTATTACCATTTTACTCAAAATGTAGACAAATTACCTATAATCTTATCTTGCTAAGAAAAGTAAAATTAAAGTTATGTAAATTAATTACAGGTGCTCCTACCCAGTATTCCTAGGTTACTGTAACAGCTTGCAATTACACTAAATTAAAATGAAAAATCGCTCAATATGCAATAGTTAAAGGTAATCCAACTGCGGCACGCAGGAGTGCGGCAGGCGTGGATGCAGATGCTGCCCGATGCTCCTGTTTTACGTTAATGTGTAGTTTATGTGTCCGTGAGACTGAATTTCCTGCAGCATGTGTGTATTACATTGCTCTGGTACGTTATATTGGAGTTTAGTGTAGTATATCTATCAAAAGATTCTCTTTATTCAATAAATGTAAATAAATGGTACACAGGAATCCATACCAGTTTTGTAAATCAAACACAGCTTCAAAACACTTCAAGAACAACGTATGCAAATTTTTAAAAAAAAAAAAAAAAAACAGGTTACTGAAAACTTTGTTCTTTGGGACAGTGTGTTGGCAATTTCCAGAGCACCTCTAATTGCACGGTTACAGAAAGTCATGCGGCCTACACACACACACACACACACACACACATTTTCTGAACCACTTGTCCCATACAGGGTCGGAGGGAACCGGAGCCTAACCCGGCAACTCAGGGCGTAAGGCTGGAGGGGACACACCCAGGACGGGACGCCAGTCTGTCGTAAGGCGCCCCAAGCGGGACTCGAACCCCAGACCCACTGGAGAGTAGGACCCGGTCCAACCCACTGCACCACCACGCCCCCTCTCATGCGGCATATTTCGCCAAAAATTTACATGTTATACCTATCGTGACAAAGCAAAAACCTGTTATGGGCAGGAAACAACAAGCAGAACAGGGCTGCACTGAGTGAAACTGACACTTTAGACTAGGGAATCCAAAATCTCAGGGAACTATTGCTTTACTCTTAAATCAAATCAGATCACTTTATTGTCACTTCACCATAACCATAATTGTACAGGTGGTGAAAATTTTTGGTGCATTCTCTGCAGCTGTGCAGCATACAGACTACAAATATACACAAGAAACACCTGTACAGTATGTGTACAGTATGTACAGAATTCGCATAATGCAATATACACAATATATACGTAAGACTGTTAAGGTGCTTAACCCAGCTGACAAAACATCCACCTATAAAAGCGGAGCATGCAACTTTGTTTATGTTCAAGTAAAACTGTTAAAAAGCCTAAAACATAATGTGCTATACCCAGACTCTTTCCTTCCTTACGAGTTACTATGTCTCCAATAAATCCCAAAGGTGTGCCAGCTGGTACCACACAAGGCTTGCCATCTTTATCGATTACAATTTCTGTGGACAGCAGATACAAAGCAACATGCACATTATACCAGGCATTGCAGCATATCAATTGTTACAACATTTCTAGAGTGCTATATTTAGTGAGAGACGGGGGCGCGGTGGCGCAGTGGGTTGGACCAGGTCCTGCTCTTCTGTGGGTCTGCGGTTCGAGTCCTGCTTGGGGTGCCTTGCGATGGACTGGCGTCCCGTCCTGGGTGTGTCCCCTCCCCCTCCGGCCTTACGCCCTGTGTTACCGGGTAGGCTCCGGTTCCCCGTGACCCCGTATGGGACAAGCGGTTCTGAAAATGTGTGTGTGTGTGTATATTTAGTGAAGCCATTACATTTAGTAAACTTTAGGTAATTGGAAATGAAGCAACTGCAGCACCCTCATGGAATCTGGCTATTCGGCTGCTGGTGGCCACTATGGCTCTATAAGGTGGTTTCTGTGGTTAACACACAGTTGAGAATTCAATGATTACTTTTCAGCTGAAGAGCTGGCATGTCATGAACTGTTTTTCACACCATCCACATCCAAGGTATTTGTTTGAAATATAGCAGTTCATTTTAGGGATTAGTTAAAGGCAGCAAGTTCTGACTCTTACATCCTGGGGACATTTACCTACAAGATAAAACAAGATGCTTTGCCAGCCAGCATGCTGCAACTCAACCAATGTTCTCCGTTCCGGGAAAGAACAATGGACGTTTCCAAACGCTAAGAGGCAAGCACAGACCCTTTTTAATTGCATTGAAAATCTCAAACAATCACATATGAAAAACCGACTTCCATTTACATTTATTCATTTAATAGTCGCTTTTATACAAAATGGCATACAGCTAAGCGAGAATAAAAGTTAATTTCATCAAGAGGGACATATTTGCAGACATGCAGTTCCTAAAGTACAGTCAGTTTGTCTGATGTCACCCCCTAAAGCTGCATACATTGCATGGGCAGCTGCATATAGAATTGGTACAGCAGATAGTTAAGTATTGGTAATATTAACACGACAGCAGTAGAGTTGATAGGAAATACAAAGGTGTTGAAAAACGACACTAATTAAATCTATCCAGTTACATAAAGTAAAATGTATTGAGTCACTCACTTCTTAGTGTTTGGTTATTTAAAATTAATCTGTGGTTGTGTAAATTTAATTGAAGCTTTTGTTGATTTGCGCCAAAAGACCTCCCTTCCGAGAAGTATACATAAAAAAAGTGTGTTTTAATTTTATATTCAGCGGCAAGGAGCAGAGTGGTTAGAGCTGCTGCCTTGCGCTGAAAAAAACGGAGGGGTAAATCCCGCATCCTGTTTTAGCGTGAATGGGCAAGGTACTGTAGTTACCATGAATTGCGAAGGTCAAAAAATCTAGCTGTATAAACAGATGAATCATAGTATGTAGCTTAACATTGCGAGATGCCTTGGAAGAAAGTGTCAGCTAAATGAGAAAATAGAAAAATTCCTACAATGAAATTAAAGAGCACAAGATCACAATTAAATTTGATCAGACACGACTGATTCTCATTTGCTGTCTACTTCATCTCATCTGCGTTCAGCTATGTTTCTTACAATAGCACAGCATCATTTTAAAGATTTGCTGTACAAGTTCCTGTACATAGCGATAGGTATGCTAAAGCTTCACATTCTATAAGTTTTGGAGGCAAAAACTTGAATTGTGGTTAAGCTATCTGTGAAAAAGGTGAACAGTAGATAAGTATGTGTGCATCCTAAAAATGTCGTATCAATCAGTGACATTTTGCATGGTTTCAAATCCAACTCCAAGAGTTCTCCTGTTCTTACTGCTTTCAGTGCTTTCATCATAATTCGCAAACAATGAACCCTTTGTCAACATCCTAGGTCATTGAGCTAAAAGCAGATTTGCCCACAAGACTTTTCAATATATTTGGTTAGAGTTGCTGAAAAAAAAAAAAAAACTACTGGCTGACCTGGAGAGGTCAGGAATGATACCCACACAAACCCCTGGAATCTGAACAAAAAAAAACGAGTTATATAACTTGGAGACAATCTTATGAAAGCCCTGCAGAAATAAAAAATGAAACATAAACATGAAAGCAAAAACCCAGTTATAAAAGCTTGAATATTTGGAGGAAAATGTTCCTTAGAGAGACCAAACCCATTTAGAGCTTTTTAAAAATGAAAAACTGTTTTTTCGTTCGTAGATGTTCAGATTAAACCTTCAGAGGAAGAAGGCTGCCCCTACAGCTGTGGGTTTGCTGTGATGCCTCCGACAGCTAGAAAACACCAACATGTACATATGTGTCACGCCCCTCGCTTCCACACAAGTGACACATGCGGCTGATGATCAAGGGACGGGAATATAAAGGGCGGCTCTGAACGCAATGGTTTGCAGAACCTTAGATCAGCCTTCCCTAACAATTGCGTTTGTGCCTAATTTCCTTGATCCCCTCCGTGTTCCCTGTTTCCTTGCCTGTCTGCCTCCTTGTCATTGTCTTCTCGGCTTCCACGACTCATAGCTTGCTTCTTGGATTTTGTCTCTTGGATTCCCCTTGTAACTACGTTTGCGCCGCGGTGACTCTCCGCCTGTTTTTGACTACGAGATTGAACTGCCCTTGAATAAACCACCGTGAGCGCTGCGATTGGGTCCGACGCCTTAAACAAATATTAGAAAATTTAATCACATTTTTGTAATCTTTACAAAACTTTCAATCTATAAAATTGTGAAGATGAAAAGCTTATGTTTTAATATATTTTAGAAGACAACAAAAAATTGCTAGGGGCATGGATTTTATATGTCCTCCTTGTGTTTGTATGGGTCCTCCAGGTGCTCCCATTGGCTACCATGCTTTAAAAATATCTTCAGGTGAACTAGTGACTTTTGGTGTATTTATTAATAATATGTCAGCAACTACATCTAATTATGTAGAATCTTGCTGCCATTTTCTTACAGGCAGTAAGCGCTGCCTTAAGTTTTCCAAAAGAGAGAGGATGTAAAAGAACCAAACAGAAGGTGAACAAGTTGTAGACGATCCCATGGAAGTGCTGCCTCTTCATTATGCTCAACTTCCACATAATATCACCTGTTCCGAGTTTATGCACAGTTGTCTGTGCTTCAATGTAAACAAGACTTACAATGTTTTCAAAATGTATAATTATGCAATTATTTCTTAATTGACTTTTATTTATTACACCCTGGTCTAGTTCTGGACAGGGCTTTTTACTAGACTTACTTATTTGCACCACATCGTAAATACACCTGCCAGTGGACTCAAGACAACAGGACGTATGTATGAGATGTAACAGGTCACTAGAAGGAGACACTGTCTTTTGGCACCAGAGTCTCCTCAACAGGAGGAAGAGAGAATCCAGAAATCCCTGCTGTTACTTCTCAACCTGCATAGCTGTCCAGGTTGCTGGAATTTAAGTTACATTTTTTTCATTCAGCAGAGCTTCTCTCCAAAGCGATATACAAATCAGTAAAAGAATAAAAGAGCATTCCACCATTAGATGGACAGATAAAGATGCAAACACGCACTTTCCACAGTACAGTCATTTAGTCCAATATGATGGCTTTTGCGAGCACAAATTACATGTGTAGCTGCAAATACAATGGAATTGATGAGGAACCCTTCAACTAGTCCATGTCACATTCAACTTACAATCTTTTCGAATAAGGAACCAATGCTCGATTAAATTTATAATTTGGGGACCAACTGCCCAAAGGATGAAAGACATGAACAGTAACGTTTTCCTACGTCAAAAAAGAAAGGCTCGGTACCTAGAATTGAATGGACGCGCACAGACAGCTGTGTCCGCAGAATCAAGATGGGCTTCTTCCCATTGCTTTAAAAAGAGAGACAGAAAACAGTATCAAAATAAAGCCTCATTGATTCACATCATTGCATGTAAAACATTAAATAGCATCTTTAGTATATAGACATCATGGTGTAAATCACAGATTTGATTTTATTTTGGTCTGGCTACTTGATATCCAGATCCACATTAGATGCTTTCTCTCTGTAGTGACACATGGTCTCTAAATATAAATACAAGCACACTTCATCCGAGAATGCATCTCATATGTCTTCGGGAGCCAGTGATTTCCCATATCGCAGCTATTGTTGCAAACATGCATTAAAAACTAACTTGGGTTTTGCTAGTAAGTGTTGACATGACACATCACATCATGCTTATTACTGCTGTTAACACCCTGAAATCCATGCCAAGTTACAAGTCTCAAAGAGAAGAAGTGTCTGTTTTTTCAGCTTGCCTACTTCTTGTAGTGTGTTCTTCACTTAACTGCTCACAACTCCAAGCTCCTGCATAAACCTGGATGTACAGTATGTCTGGCAGGCCAAAGAAGCACGTGAATATTGTATTAATGTATTGATTTGTGGATTAATGTCTGCAGGACACCCAAAGGCAATGGAGATCGAAAAATATACTCCAGTGCATGGGAAGATCCAAATAATTATTTGGATCCAAATTATTATTATTATTATATAAATTGATTATTGTTATTACTTCTCACCGGTTGTGGACGTGTGCGATCAATCTATTTATGATTTTCACCAGAGATGTAGGTCTTAACTGCATCATGTGAGGTTTGCCAGAAAGTTCCGAGACCCCAGCGAACTTACGCAATGTCTTCGTACAGCTGCTCCAGGTCATCTCGCTGCTCGGCCAGGGACAGCTCCACGTCTAGGTAGCTGCCGCTGGCAGTCCGCTGAAGAGTGCAGTCTTCCAACTGGTAGAGAAGAAAAGGGGGGGGGGGGGACAATAGCTCACAGCAACACCACACTGACCTGTGAAGTTAAAACCAACATCTTCTTTTAAAAAAAAAAGAAAAATAAAAACATATACACCCCAGATGATGTCCAAAAACATTTTCTTACTCTAGAAAGCCTCACCAGGCACTGTTTACACCTCAGTGTGATGTGGCTGAAGATCTGGACTAGTGAACAAAGGCAGCAGTTCACACGGTGACTGAATGAATCATTGAATGATTGAGGAAAACCCAAAGTCCACATGCTTCTTTACCTCACTAGAGCTTCGCTTAAGCTCAGTTAAGTCAAGAATTAAGAACACCCGACAAGAAGAAGACTGCAGAGATTTATTACTTGGCTGCAAATGTCTGGAAAGGACTCGTGGAGCTGAGGCTCTGCCGCGGCCCGTGTATCATGATATGTTACCTTGAGGGGCGGCTCCAGCAGTCTGTGGACCCCCGCGATCTGCTCGCTCAGCGCCACATTCTCGTCCAGCTCGTACGGCAGAGGTTTCCTCGGCTGCGGGAAGTTCTCGTACGCGAACGGGTCCGAGTCATCCAGGTACTGCACTCGGCACGTGAGGACCACCATGCTTCTCTTCTGTTCTTGCGTTTTCTGCTGCTGGAGCCCAGAGCGCCTCTCTCTCTGCCGTCAGGAGCGGCGGACCGGTGCCACAGGTGAGGTGCGAGTCAGGTCGGAGGCGTCGTAAGCAAGGGCTCGAGCTCGAGCGCGTCTGACCGCGTGCCGCGCGCGCGGACTAAGCGCACTGACTCACGAGAGCGAAAATAGAGCCGCGGCTGGCAGCGAACTGCGCACGGTGCAAGAGAAAAAAAGAAAGAAAGCACCACGCACATGGAAATGGATGAGCTCGGGCATTTCGCTCTCAAATATTGCTCTACTTGCACTAGTATAAGTTATACTGTAACATACTTATAAAAAAAGAATCCATCCATTTTTATTAGCCGCGCTTGTCCTGCTCAGACCAGGGTCGCTGGGTCCGGAGCCTATGCCGAAATCACTGGAGGTAGGGGTAGTACACCACAAGGTAGCCGCACACACCCCCACACTCACGTATTATGGGCAATTTTCGTGGCACCGATCCACCTGAACTGCATGTCTGTGGACTGTGTGGGAGGAAACCGGAGCCACGGGGGAGAGCATTCAAACTCCACACAGACTGACTGAGTCGGATTCCAGCTTGCTCTCGGCTTTATTATATTAACCTACCACCCCCAACAACAACAACAAACGATGAACATTATTATTATTATTATTATTATTATTGGTGTTTTGATTTCTCCGAAATAAGTATACGTCATAGCAGCCCAAAAATTGATAACTCACTGAATAATGGATTAATACTTTTATTAAAAAGAGTATTTGTATTAATTAATTAAGATGCCCTTTCCTTCAAAGCGAAGCTGCACTGAATGATTTACCCATTTGTACAGCTCAGACTGAAGTAAGCACCTTGGTCAGGGTTACTATAGTAAGAAACGGGGTGCGAAACTGTGAGCTCCGTCCGAGTCTAAGGGTGGTAGCAGTGTCCACCATGGTATCCCATAATATCATGGCAAATGGACCTTACTTCAGTAATTTCAAAGGTGAACTAGGAAAACATTGAAATGGCTCCAAACAAAAAGCTAAGTTAGCTGCATGATCCATGTGACTGTCATCCTATGCTGGGAAAGTACTGTAATTCTGAAGTGATTTTACAACTGGAACAAAAAATGTGAAGTCAGGTGTAAGAGGAAGAGGTCCGACATCAAAAGCGCGAAGGTTTTCGGTTCAGGGTTTGATGTCTTGGAATGACCTCCCCCTTTCACTCAGAACTGCTGAATCTCTTTCTACATTCAGGAAGGCTCTCAAAACTCACCTCTCGGTCTCACTTCTCCCCCGATCTCGTAAGTGCTCGGTACTCGTGTACGTGTTTGATATGTTTGATGATTTTAATAACAATTTGTTTAAAAATGGAAAAACCTCTGTTTGCGGCTATTCGTTTATTGTGTGTGTGCGCGCGCGCGCTTTGGAGGAAATCGTCTGCTAAATTAATAAATGCAAATATGAATGTGGTATATAGTTTACAAGTAAATGTACATAAGAACCAAGCGCAGCAGATAGATCTACAGATGGAGAAACGATTCAAGCAAAGTTTTTCACAGTAAAACTTGCAGTAATTCTCAAATTCTTTGCTGCCGGGAGATGGAGCTGTGCACCAACCACAGAAAATACTGTTCTGGGGTTAGATGACACTAGAATTGAATTTTAACCAAGAAAACCCCAACATACTCCACTGAACACAACAATAGATGAAAAGGTGGAAAAAGTGCAGGTAGACCATGAGAAGGCACACTAATGTGTTTTTGTGAAATCTAGTTAGGGTTCTCTATTATTTTATACCACATGATAATTTTCACGTTTACATGACAAGAACAGTCTTAGTATACTCTGCCAGCAGAAAGTATCATCTATTTTTTACCTTTAGATCTGATGCAATTTAGTTGTTCCAATTCTAAATTCCTACATTTAGCCAAGTTGATCATATTACCAAAAACACACGCAAATATTAAACTAAAATGTATTCCTTCTTCTGTATTTGCCAATAGTCACAATGTGGATTATCAGACCCACTGTCCATGGAACTGAGACAGCATTTACATTTGTCGCTTTACTTTATAGCACCAGTGGTTTTAATGCAGCGCAAATGCCCAGTTATCAATTACTTGTTCGTATTGCTCCACTGATAATGCAACCATGCTGGAGACCACCTGTAAATTCAAATTATGTTATTCAGACAACAATATTTGATTAATAAAAAGTGCACAATCAGTAAAATCCATTTAATCTTTGTTTATATGCAAAAAGTGGAAAAATACAACAAATAAAAGCATGATGTGCAGTGAGTAAAAAATCTCCACAAGGAACTCATTGCTCAAGATGGGTCTCCGTAGCAACGTCCCTGACACTCTTAAAGTCCATGTATTACCAGCTAATCTCCTACAAGAGAAAAATGAAGGGTGCAGAGAAATCAATATAATGCAGTGCATAAGCACCAGAGATGGCATAATTTAAAAAATGACTGTCATCCAATGTATTACAGTACCATTTATACAGTCTTATTATGACTTTGAACAGAATAAAATTAATGGATAAACTACAGGACAATTTTCCACTGGACAAAAAAACATATCTTGAAGAATTTTTCTTTAAATTATTTTTAATTAATTTATTTTTATTTCAAACTTTGTAAAGACATATTTCATTTTGTTTGTTTGCTCTTGAGAAGTGTGCTAAACAACCTTTTTTAATCAGAGAAATTACCTAGTACTGCTCCCAGCTATTTACAGGTCTTGATCAACTGCTACACCCCAACTAGACCCCTTCGCTCATCTACTTCTTCTCACTTGGTGGTCCCACACAAGAAAGGTAAAGCACGCAAGTTCTCGGTTCTGGCTCCATTGTGGGGGAACGACCTTCCCCTGTCACTCAGAACTGCGGAAACTCTGTCTACATTCAAGAAGGGTCTGAAAACTCACCTTTTCCGGACCCATTTCGCCCAAGATCTCTCCAGCTCATGTACGGTGTAAATGTTCATGCACCGTAACTTCATGAGCATCACCAGATAAAGCCTTTATTATTCAGCCACTACTCCAGCATTGTATTTGCTTGTTTGTGTATCTTATAATATTAATAAAAAAAAAAAAAAAAAACTGGTAGGAGGGTATCAGGATTTGTCTATCCTGTGTTTTATGCACCTACTCGAACGATGAACCTCAGTGCAGCAAGTGGTAGGGAACAAACTAGGTTTACTTGAGTCACATGTCTGCAGCTATGTCTCTTTCTCTTAATGTAATGCATAAATTGTACTTTTGCTGAGATGTACTTTGGACTAAAGCATCTGCTAAATGATAAAAGGAAAAGTACCTAGAAAGATACTTAACAAATAAAACGGTAACTGGGAAAGTGCTACGTGATAAATGACATTGTCAGTCAGAGAAATTCTGAATGAACATTTTAGGAAAACAGCCATATTTGTGTTATCTTGACACAGCAAAAAATGAAAACAGATAAACTGAACCAGAAACAAGTCTAAAAGAAGCAATTTCCAAAATGATCCTGGGCACAAGCTTTTCTGAGCTCAAGGACATGAGTATGTGTGCCTAGACACCTGTGCCTAGAAAGAAAAGGTACTGATGTCAGGGGAAAAGCAGCTGAATAAACACTGTTGTGCTCCAGAAAAGTTACCAGGCAATGAAGGCCATTGCTTTTAAACCCAATTTTACATGACTGTATTCATGTTGTGTTACAGATGAATACAGCCAAGAAATGGTTCAACTTAATTTTTTTATTCAGTCATCGCTTCTGCATCAAGAAATCTGTTTGTTGATGTAGTGAAATTTTGTATTGTGTTCTGAATTGTATGTCACCTTGGAGAAAAGCATCTGCTAAATTAATACATTTACCAAAGTGACTTCCGATGAACTCTGTGTAGTGTTATGAGCCCACACACCTTATTCACCACGGTGACTTACACTGCCAGATACACTACTTACACTGGGTCACTCATCCATACATCAGTGGAACACACACTATGGGTGAACCTGAACAGCATGTCTTTGAACTGTGGGAGGAAACCAGAGCACTTGGAGGAAACCCACACAGACACAGAGAGAACATGTAAACTCCACACAGACTGAGCAGGGATCAAACCCATATCCTCTTGCACCACTCAAGCACTGTGAGACAGCAGCGCAACTCATTGTGCCACCCAAATGTAAATACACACCTGAAACCGCTTGTCCCATACGAGCCTAACCTGGCAACACAGGACAAAAGGCTGGAGGGGGAGGGGACACACCCAGGATGGAACGCCAGTCCATCACAAGGCACCCGAAGTTGGACTTGAACCCCAGACCCACTGGAAAGCAGGACCCGGTCAAACCCACTGCGCCACCACACCCCCCTTAAATGTAAATAAATAATGTAAATGAATAAATATAAATGTAAATATAGGGGTCTGTCAAAAACAATGCAAATATTGTTCACATGGGCATCTGACTGAAGATGCACTCAGAATAACTAAGAACATTATCAACAAACAAGTAAATAACTAAATGACTGTACATACCAGTATGTGACAAGCCTGCCCACCATGTAATGAAGACACTTACCGCAGGCAGAAAACAAGTGACAAAGTCACCGGGAGTTCCAAAACTCTTGATTTAAATTAAATCTTGTATTAAAAATCAGCCTGGAACTGCTGTCTAACAGGGAGGAAGATTAAACATAACTGTTTCAAAAGTACCATGAGCTCCCCATTAATGAACAGGAATAGTAAATACGCAGAACAGGGCAAAAAACCCTGCAAAGCATTGACTCTTACAGTGCAGACTTTCTTTATTCATGTCTCCCAGTATTTGTCACCACTGATTTTTGCACACAACACATTTGAGCATGAAGTCACGTGAAATTGTGAAATCTTTCAGTCGTGTATCATTTTGGTGCTTCATTTAGTTTAAAGGTAACAGGTATGGCTTTCGTAGACATAGAGGATCTACGTACACAGCTAGACAATGCTGGCACTCAAAATAAGACAATGTTTAAATCTTGAAAAAAGGGACCAAATAAAGAAAATCCCTTATAAACTGAATCAGTGTGGCAGCATTGTACAATTTAAATAGAAGCAGTAGTGTACAATTATGAATCTCTTGAACGCGAGCATGTTTATCAACCAACTCTATTTTGTTGACTAAAACATTGTATTAATGTGCTTAGAGTTTGGTACACGGTGGCGCAGCGGGTTTGACCAGGCCCTGCTCTCCAGTGGGTCTGGGGTTCAAGTCCTGCTTGGGGTGTCTTGCAATGGACTGGCATCCTGTCCTGGGTGTGTCCCCTCCCCCTCCAGCCTTGCACCCTGTGTTGTTGGGTTAGGCTCCGGCTCACTGCAACCCTGCTTGGGACAAGCAGTTTCAGCAAGTGTGTGTGTGTGAGTTTGTTACAAAATGGGAAGGACAGTGGGCTTGGCCAGGTCCTGCTCTCTAGTGGGTTTGAGGTTCAAGTCCTGTGTGTGTGTGTGTCCTGCAGCCCCATACCCTGCACTGCCAGGCTAGGCTCTGGCTCACCACAACCGTGCCTGGGACTAGCAGCTTCAACCAGTGTGTACCAAATGAGAGGTTGATCATCCTGGTCACTGCATGCTAAGGGGTAAAATTATTTAGTATATAGTATTAATTCTTCTTTTTTTCACAGAGCTCTTAATTACTTAGCCTTGACTGGGACACTGATTTCACATACCACTTAATTCACATTAAACTTAAGGTTTATCATTATAAATTATTTGTTCTCAAAACTGCTTAATAGTGAGTTGGATCATATGATAAACCAGAAAGACACAAGTGCCACTCCACGTCTTTCTGCGTCCTTCAAAACTTCCAGTCAACTGCCAGGCATAGGACACCTAACGTTTATCCTTTAGTACATATCGCACCTTTAACCCACATGTAGCCACTTCTTTGGTGACAGGCCATAAGAAATGAACTCTAATCTCCAGTGGTTATGATAGCCAAATCCCTTTTGTGAGGTTTCTGGGATGGGTATAACATGTAAATAGTAAGGCAGTTAATCGTTGGGTTAACAGTTTTGGAGTTACTGTTACTTTCTGCTAAAGACATTTCAACCTTCTACAACATCTCCTTTATTTTTTCACCAAGTCACAGCCATTACGAAGCTTCTTCGTACTGTATCCTTGCGTCAGATTGGTCAGGAATCAAATGTAATTAAACTGTCATTGTTCCATAAAAAAGTGTCAGGAGTATCTCTGTGTTTAGACTGAACTGCATGACAAAAGTTTAACTAATTTGCACATTTTTCAAAAGAGATACCCGTAAGTTAGATATATTTGAAGGGTTTGTCCCATCGGGTGTTTTATGCAGCACAGTACAAGTGATCAAATAGTACCTCTTCTTAATGTAGACAGCTGAATAAGCAAGTTCATCCTTTATGAAACGTTTTTTTGTAAAATTCATCAGGCAGTCAGACTTTGTGCGGAGGCGTCTCGTGCCATGTCTCCGAAAGCTCGAAACCTTTCGGACGCAAAATGAGTTAAAATCGCAGCAAGTAGGCACAACTGGGGATTTTTGCTCATAAGGAGTGGTTAAAAAAAGCTGTACCGCAGATGCTGCTCTTCATCTGACAGTGTGTAAAAATGGACTTCTTACGCTGAATGCCGTGTCTGCTTCCAGCCTGTCGAACCCAAACATCCAAAATACGACAGTACAAAGAATTGGTATTTCAGAAGGCCTTGAGTGTAAAAGAGGTGTTGTGTATCTGCAGCGCAATCGAACACTTCAAGGAGACTTAAACATGATAATCAGATGTCTTATCGAGGAGATCTGCATATCGGAAAATCGCCTTCAATTCAAAAAGTACCTTTTTTTAGTTCACCGATTTTATGATGTTTCAATTATATGCTCGTGTTAATGAGCTTCATTCAGACAAACCTGCAATAATTGTACTATGGTGCATACAAACACTCAAATGAGAAATGAGTCGTGTTGCAGACAGAACTGAAGAAACACTAAGTAGAAAAAAAACTGCAAAGTGCAATCTATATATATAAGCAGCAGGAAGATGGCAAGACTGACGAGATGAAGAGGACACTGCAATTAAGGTCTAGAAATTTCACCTATGCCTCGTATTTTAAGGTGCGTTAAGCAACCAGATGCAATTTAAAAAGCAGAGCTCTGGGTGACAAATATATATCAGCGCAAAATACTGAAAGATGCAGTCATGAAGAGAAGAGATGCTCTGGGAGGATGGAAAGGCAAAGAGCCAGCAGCGCTTTCAGACATTTGGGTGAAGGGAGGGAGGCCAATAATTTATTGAATAAAAGCGAAGGGCGGCACGAGGGCGCAGCGGTGTCCCTTTAAGACGGCATGAGGCGCGTGCCAAAGAGCAGCGCTAGTACTTGTCTGGACCTTACAGGCACCGCCGATGCTTCTGCCTCTGCTTCTGCCTCTGCTTCTGCCCCCCTCTCACTTCTGGAGGACTGACACGCAAACTTGGAGAGAAGCACCTGTGGATCACCGGGTGGAAAAGGAGAAACGCGCCCTTCATAAAGACTAAAGCGACACTAAAGTTTTTGGCGGGTTTTCTGGGCGCGCCTCGCGTCTTCGCCTCTTGGATGATACCGGTGATGGATGACAGCACGTTCACCAGCCGTAGGAACGACACGTATCTCTGGACAGACGACGGGCTGGACGCGCATGATGATCACGAGACGCCGAGCGAGGTTCACGGAGGTCCGGAGGTGGTGATCGTCCCCCTCGTCTTTGGATTCATCTTCCTCGTGGGCGTCGCGGGCAACACCTTGGTCATGGTGGTCATCGCGAGGACCAAGAGCCGGCGCTCCAAGAGCACCACCAACACGTTCATCCTGAACCTGAGCATCGCCGACCTCTCCTTCCTCCTCTTCTGCGTCCCCTTCCAGGCCACCATCTACTCCCTGACCGAGTGGGTGTTCGGCGCCTTCCTCTGCAAGTTCGTGCACTACTTCGTCACGGTCAGCATGCTCGTGAGCATCTTCACGCTCGTGGCCATGTCCGTGGACAGGTACATCGCCGTGGTGCACGCCAAGAAGTCGCCGTGCATCCGCAGCCAGAGGAACGCGTCGGCGGGCATCGCCGTCATCTGGCTGCTGTCGCTCGTGTTCGCCGTGCCCGTGGCGCAGCACCAGCGGCTCACCAAGCACCGGGACGCGCCCAACAGCTCCTTTTGCTGGGAGGAATGGCCCGAGAGAGTGTCCAGACACACCTACAAAGTGACCATCCTGGTCATTGGCTACTTGTTACCCCTGCTTTTGATTACATGCTGCTACGCGAAGGTAAGGACGAGTTACTGCACTGGTCACTGTGTGTGTCAGTGAGCGCGCCTCGCCTTTCCTCCGCGCTTCCGCTCCGTTCGCCCCCTCGTCGTCGACACACCTGCGCGGGTGGCGCGCGACGCGCTGCACGGCACATGCGCGCGAGAAAGTTGACGGAGGGAGTACGGTAAAATCACAGCAGGTGCAAGCAAACTCCTGTTTCGATCATGTAACTTAGATCCCCCCCCCGCAGAGATAGTTTGCACACTGACTATCATCGGGTCTTTGGAGGCGGCAGTTCGGAAGCCCTGCGGGGTAAATCATGCAGGGTTGGACAGGGTGCAGGTGGGATATTGTAAATGCTAAATCATATTTTAAAAGCAGGTTTATTATAGGAACAAAGAGAGCGCTCCGCTCTCCCGCTCCCATAATAAAACACCCCGAATTCTTCATCCTGCCTCGCTCCTCGCGCTGATGCCCTTAGCCAATCACAGCCGTCTTTCACTCGCACGCGCGGCACATCTGTATTACAACCTAACTAGTGGCTCCTTCTGCAATTTTGCTTCGCTTTCACAGGATTCCTATAAACTCCATAAAGTCGCGGTAACTTTTAAAACACGAAGTGCTCTTCTTGCGCGAGCTTGACCTGCAGCAGGCAGCTCGGCACGTGTCGTTGTTTGAACCCGTGTCACTTTCCCGGGTTGATACCGCTCGCTGAGATTTACTTAATTTAATACATAGTGAAAATAGCGGGACTTTGTACTGCTGCCTTGACGCGCACATTTGCATTTAACTAGAAATGCTGATCTTCCTTCTCACTCACGCAGTGCGAGTTTTACTAAATTGCACTGTTAGAACATCTCAGGTGGGATTTTGGCTGGTGTTATACTAGTATTACCTTAGATCATCTTTTGCTGTTTTTAATAGCAGTCAGGGTTATTTTTCATAAGCCTGTGTTTTTTATATTTTCCAAGCATTCAAAATGAATCAATGAAAAGAAATTGCCGCTCTTTTTCTGTTTTAGTAAATCAAGTAGTAAAAGAAATAAATGGCTGTTATCTATTACTGGAAACCCCATGTAACAGGCAACAGCTCACTGCCCTGCAGAACAAATGGAATTAGTTGAAAAGTAATTGAAAGGATTGTTCAGTAGCTTTCAGTACAACAATTTCAGTCAAAACAAGATGCGTTTTGGTCCTTTTCTTTTCGGCTAAGTTAAAGCCATGGCAGTTATGCTTGTTGCAGTTTATTTTCTGTTTGCGTGTTAAAAAAAAAAACTTATTATACAGTTGAAGCTCGCCTGGCATCTTCTATTTATGGACTCTTTGTCTTTGAGTCAACAAGCCAGAATGAAGCATCTAATGTATTCGCTTTTCAGCTCCTTCTGCAATGCCAAAAACAAGACATTCTGCTTACTGTTTTGGAAATGCCAAACATTTTAGGTTAAACGGATATATTTCAAAATGAATGCATATTTCATAAGATGTAGCACAATGTAAACAATAAAATGTAGGTGAAAGCTGATGTACAAAGTGCAGGTTGTTTCAAAGAGGTGAGATGTTCAACTAGAATATTAAGCAGCCCAGGTAGAGCTAGTGAGCAAAAAATAAGAAATTACCAAAATGGAATTGAGTAGATTGAATAGTGTTTGCAGCCAGGCTGTCATGGATGCAATGCGGGGTCTGGACCTGTTTTGCAGGAGTCATGCACTCCTAGTCTTACATGTAAATTTGACGTGGGAGGAAATAACTGTCTTATTTAATACCCTTGATGTGTTGTTATTGGGAAGCCATATATAGAATGGAAACACTGTCAATATGCACCTCAAACAGCCATTTAATCACCATAAGTCTGGTGTGGGCTGGAGCATCGTCATCCTGGAAAACATCCTCCCATAAGGGAGAGGACGTTCCGTCCCAAAACGCAGATCATCTCTCAAGATGGTCAGACATCACATTGCTGTGACTATTTCTTATCCAAATAAACGGGAAATCTATAACGTTTCAGAACTACCGAACTGTTTTTCCGCTTGCCGTTAATTGTCAAGTGCATAGGCACACATTTGTTCATAACACAGTGAAGGACACCACCTTCCTCCACTTCTCAGAAGTCTGTTAGGTATGCAGGTTTCACCTCTCGACTTTCCAGGAAAAGATAGATGATTGCTTTTGAACAAGAAGATAATGGAATCACTTTTGTTGATGTGCTCTATTTGCTTGTCAAGGCTGTTGATGATTGTCGTTGCAAAGTGCACACAACTTACACTTTAAATCCCTCAGACTCAGATATACAGTACCCCTCCTCCACAGTTGTGTGTTCTGTTCTTTTTCAAACCGTTCCTCCCCCAGTGTTTACTTTCTCACATTGGCATCATGTTTGAGAGAGCTCCTCTTGTCACGTTGTGCAGGCTCAGTGGACATTCTCCCAGAAATGCCCATGCCAAAAAGTCTCCGAGGTCTCTTTGTGCAGTCTGTTGTGGTGACGATACACGCAAGAAGGCTGCTGGAAAGAGTTGTGTTTTGTGTCTGTTAAGTGTACCACTCAGAATAGGGTAGATGCATATTTTACATTCATTCATTTAGTTGACACTTTTTTCCAAAGTAACTTATAGTGTTGAGGTACTTGTAATTATTTACCCATTTATGAAGCTGGGTAATTCTTTGCTGGAGCAATTTATAGTAAGTATGTTGCTCATGGGTATTACAGCTAAAGGGGGAATCAAACCTGCAACCTTTGGGTCCAACACCAGCAACTCGGACTACTATGCTACCAGCTGTCACATTTTAGCAAGGGTTGTTGCAAATTGCGATGAAGAAGTACCCAGGCAGATGGTGCATTTTTGGTGCGTTGAGGAGGGTGCGAGTTTAGTTGCTGTACGTGAGATTTTTGTGATCCTTTGTTTCATTTCTTTTTAGTTTTTCCACGATGTATTTGTCACAAGGGACTGAAAAGGCTCTACGTTCACCTGACTCTTTTCTCCAAAGCAACTTACAGCAATTTAGAGATTTATAGAGCTCAGCAATTTTAATGAGCTCTATAAGATGGGATTCAAACCTGGGTCTTTTGACTTCAAAGACAGTGAATCTACCAACTGTGTCATCCGCTGTTCTTAGTTTAACACCTATGTCTGTATTCCTGCGCATTTTAATGTTGCATATACATCTTGCATTGATCAAAGGTGTAGAATATTGTAAAATCTATACTCTTGTGAGGTTATGGCTCATTTGATGCAAGCATCTGTACAATCAACTGCATGTATATCACATGGCTCATTTAGCTGTTTTTGTACATAACTCTTTTCCAGTTTCGCTGTTGTCACAAGTAAACTATCCTGTATCATAGGTTAAATATTGACTTTTGAAACAAGCATAGATAACAATTTTTCTTAAACTTTTAGGTGGTGTACCACCTACATAAAAAGATAAAGAATATGTCAAAGAAATCAGAACGCTCCAAGAAAAAGGTAAGGCATACAATATTCAACATTTTAATAGTACTATAATCTTCATATAGGACTCTTGAGGGACTAATGTAAAGAAATTATCATTCCATTTCTGATTACAATTCAAATATGTCTTTTACTGCTTGTTGCCATCCACAGTGAGAGATGTTATTTGTTGCACAACTGCATTGGCTGTAACTGCATCTGTGTTCTACAGTGAACTTTAATAAAGGCAACTTTACATTTTTGTGATACCTTTACTGACAATGTTCTGCAGTAATTACTGAGGATTTTTTTGTTTTGTTTTGTTTTTTTCATATAACACGAACAAGGAAGGTATAGTTATTGAAATTAATTAGAATATTTTGTCTCCTGTTTTGTAAGTTTTAAAAATAACATATGTAAATGTCAGCTAGATAGTAAGTGATTTTGTGAAGACTGTGATGCTAAAAATAGCTGTTACTATACTCCTCTGTGTGATTGGATAGCGTTACAGGTGCACTTATGAAAAACTACATATCTGCAGCGAGAATAGTGCAATTTTAATTGGAAACGAGACAGAATATCTGAAATGAGGACTTCATTGCAGTGTTTGGACCAGCTATGCAAATTATTTCAACCCATGCTTTACTTTTGTCAATGTTAACATGGTAATGTAAAAATCTGTTTTAATTTAGTTTATATTTATGTAATGAACTTATTGGAAAAAATAGTTTTCCTGTATATTGTATAACATTTCAGCTGAACCCTTGTACTTTGTGCTCATGATTCCTTCCTCATTTTATATATGTTTGTTTTCAATGGTTCTATAGCAGCATGATGCTTTTATCTGTTCTTCAAGGTAACATGTCTATAACCTATAGAAACGGTGTAATATTTTACTTTCAAACATTTGCTAAGTGTAAAATCAGGTGAAATTACCACGAGTTGCTAGAGAGAAGACACTTTTATAACATAATGGCAGAGATCGGTAGTTATAGTAACAAACCACTAACCCTACTATGTACCATATGCCATGAGTTCAGTTTTTAATGTGGAGAAATTAATTTAAATTGAGATTTAAGAAATAAATGTCTGCAGTATCTATTTGGAGGCCAAATAACAAGCATTTATCTTAAAATCATTCCTTCATCAGTTGACTAAACAAAGAAGTGCATCTACACCAGGAGGTTTAATAGCTTTAAGAGCTATTAACCTTATGAATGTCGCTCCTCTTATTTCACAGGTTGGCTTCTCAGTTTTGCTGATGGCACACAAGGTATTTGATGTAACTGCTGTTCTGCTTTGCTTGATGGATATTTAATATATAGTTGTTCTGCGTTTATTGCTGAAAATATCATCAGTTTCTACATCTGTGTCCTCTGGAGCTGAGATGTTCTGAATGCAGTTCAGACCTGATCATGGCTTTTTTTTTTGAGTGAGACACTGAACTCACAGATTTTAAACAGGCTTGTTTGCCGCTAGATGTTGTAAAGGGCTATGAATAACTCTGCAAAGCAATTAAATACTCATCAGTCCAACATTTGCAGTCCTTCTCAGAGATTGCTCAAAATAAGGTCAGATTAAATAATTAGAACTAGTTTTGCTTCCGTTGGACCTTATGAAGTCATTTCTGTGTACAAGTGTATGAGTTCGAAATCATACTGAAACCATACTGTCATAAATTTTACTGCAAAAACTTGTGGCACTGAGAGGTATTTACAGCGGCTACTAATAGTAATGTAGATCTTAGCAGGTCACATGAGCACAAGCATGGATTAATAATTAAGTTTTAGTAGTTTAAAGAGTAAACATTTTGAAATATATAAAATCTGTCATATTATCTTAGTTATGTTGTTGATAATTTTATTGGTTGATAGCTGTTAACATGGGTAGGGCCTTTAAACAGGGCATGTAATGAGAATGGCCTGATAACCCTGTTTGTTTGGACGACGAAAAAGATAATAACCAGCCCTGGCTTCACATAACAGATGCGCTGAAGGCCTTTTATGTTAACCCTAGTGAATTGATAGAAAACTGAATATTTAATAGACCAGCTAGCCTAAAGTTGCAGTAGTCGCGTACAGTTTATATGGAACTCAAACCTTCCTTACAAATCCGCCAACCCTTAAGACCGTTAATTCCCATTTACAACAGGATGCTATGAGCCCACGTATGATGAGCTATCCCCCCCCCCCCCGGTTTCTGTGAGGCTCTGTTTGGACCTTCAGCAATTAACACACTCATTAGTAAAGGCACAGCATCCTCAGCAAACTGAACCGTGTCTGGCTTTTCCTTTATAAGCTCTTAAGAGCATATCCTTTCAAGATGATGAATGGGTGTGAGGATGGAGGCAAGTGAGCAATTATTGTCATTTACACATACCAAATAATCCATTTATACCTCTGGGGTTGCGTGTTAGGTTTAATGAGCCGCAACAGCTAATACAAACCATAACAATACTCTACATATTACATAATAATCTACGTGGGAAAATTATAAATGCTGCTTGATGCATAAATTATGCGTTCCTCTGGTTGCAAATTTAGTAGTATTTCTTGGGCTTTAATGTTTTAGTTACACTGAGATCCTTTAAACTTACACCGCTTTCCAACACCCATCTTTGGCATTCTTTGATCTGCTACGGTTGGTTAAGATAACATTAATATTTCTTCTACTAATGTTTCAGGAACACATCCTTCGATATTTGTCCCTAAGTGATACAGTAGAGCAGTCCTTTAAATATGTTACACGTGAATTAGAAGCAGAGTTATTTAATCGAATGATGGCAGGAAAGGCATTGCGGTGAAAAAATTGCTTCCAGTCTACTGTTAGTTAGATCATGTATTTCAGGCAGCACTGTTTGTCAAAATCAGCTCAGGTAATGATGACAGAGTTTCAGCAGGACATTTTTTAAACTGCCAAGTTTTTGGACATTATTCTCTATACACAGTAAGTGAAACCTTCCAGGCCCAGTCCCTGGGGTAAGGCTTTGCCAAGGGAAGATTGCACTGCTTAGTGTCTCTGAAGGACATCTGTGCTATGATGAGCTCATTAGGAGACACAGATGCTAATTAGCTCATATACCATAATATTCGCTGCAAGAGACTTGAGGCAGCTGACTATAACACTGTATGGGGAAACAGAAGTACTGTTCTCACAGTGAATATGATGCAAAAGAAATGGGGTTTGAGGCCAAAGATTCCGAGTCATATTACCTCAAATATTCTTGTATGCTATTTTTTGTCCAGTGAACATCAGCAAACAACACAAATTTCTTTTCGGTATTGTCGGTACACAAAGGCCCAATGTGTGTTTACACAGACACACACACATCATCTGAAACCGCTTGTCCCATACGGGGTCGCGGGGAGCCGGAGCCTAACCCGGCAACACAGGGCGCAAGGCCGGAGGGGGAGGGGACACACCCAGGACGGGACGCCAGTCCATTGCAAGGCACCCCAAGCGGGACTCAAACCCCAGACCCAGCAGAGAACAGGACCTGGTCCGACCCACTGCGCCACCGCACCCCCCACAATGTGTGTTTAACTTGATTAATTTTTGTTTGATACCACACCACTTAAGTCCCTATTTTGAAATGAAATATTAAACTTTCCAGTGAGAAACCCTTTTGGATTACTTTGAAATTTGTAGTTTTTGTGCTCCTGCACGAAGCCTGAGTGCAGAAGAAAACCGACTTCGCCGAAACATTTATTGCCAGACACCGTTTTGGCGATGTCTCGAAAAAATGTCCCGATTATTCAAATTTACAAACTCTGCTGACTCAAATTAGGTACCGCAGTTGCACCCTTAAGTTAACCTACATAAATAAACCAAAGTAAAGCAATGCAACGGTAAATATTGTTATGCAGCGCAAATGTACGATTACAGCCATCAGCAGCCGTCATGTCAAAGATAAACTGGTGGGTCCTAGGATGTAGGGTTAGACATGGCTTCGAATTCAGCTATGTCTATGTGCAGTTTGCATGCACTCCCTGTGTTTGCATGAGTGCTGCAATTTCCTCCAAGAAATATAAAATTGGGAATCTAAATTGCCGATAATGTTTCAATATGTCAGTAAGAATGTGTTCTGCAGCTCTGCTGTATAGATGTGTAAATAATTTGTCACTTACTATAGTGCATCTTAAGTAAATTAATGATAATAATAATTATTATTTGTGAACTTCTGTAAGATTTTGTAAGGGAAAAATGATAATGATTATAATTATTCATCATTCATTCATTTTAATGAAATGAAGCCTTAGTTCGCAGATGAAAAGAAATAAACGACAGTCTGCAGAAAAGCTTTGCAATTTTTTTATTTTTTTTTTTAAATAATGTTTATTTTTTACTGCTTTTTTGACATACAGAGATGGTAGTAGGCTCCCACAAGCTAATTTATGAACTTTTCTGTTGTGAACATTTACAGGTTTATCAGCCTGGAATAAGAGGATTTTCATTTGTTATACAAGCATCTGTTTTTCTTCTGTAACAGCTTCTCTCAAAGGGTTTCATGGAGTGTAAGGCTGCAGTGTCACTGACTTGGCTCATTATTAATCTTGTATGACCCATTCAGAGAAATGTTCTTGCTACCGCTGTGTATTCAGGTATATTTTCTGTCATTACTGCCGCAGCTGCCATGTTCAGGGCCGAGGTTGTGCGTGTAATTAGCTTTCAGCAGATGACATGCACAATCCATTATACCTGTTTTTGCGTATTAGTGCTTGTGTATTAGTCCTTTCCTGGACAAAGCAGAGCAGCAGAGGGTGCAAAGAGTGGCGGCGTGCAGGGAAAAAATCAGAGATATTCTGAGCGAAGCAGACAGTGTCATGTTTTATTTTTTGTCCTAGCCATTCACACTCACATCTCCAGGGATAAGAGAATGACAATATTCTACCACCCACAAACTGTCACATGCAAACATTTTGTCACACCAAATAACATGTAGAGAAACTTTTTTAAAGTCTTGTCGTGTTGAACGTTATGTTGATCTGTGTTGCAGCAAAGAATGTTCCTCTTATTGTTTCTGTAATGGTGAAATTAACATTCACAACGTTTTTCAGCTCTTTCTCAGATATATGCTTTCCTCATTATGTCATTTTTCTGTTTTAGATTTAAATAAAAAACCTATCTCTGCAAAACTGACGTACTGAAATTCACCACCTCTGTTCTGTTTCTGCAGTCCCCACGTTATCACAGTATTTTGACTTTTTTTTTTTTTTTTTACATTTTAATGCCTTTCTTATTGTCCTATATGATTATACCCTTTTTTTAGAAGAGGATATAGCTGGCATGAATGTACCCCATGCCTGGGAGCACACGGGGTGAGTGGAGACCCTGCAATCACTCTCTTCCTCCCTCTGTCACCCCAGACAGCTCAGACTGTGCTCCTGCTCGTGGCTGCCTTCCTGATGTGCTGGCTCCCGCACCACGTCGTCGTCATGTGGGTGGAGTTCGGTACTTTCCCCTTGACCGACGGCTCTTTCGTCCTGCGCATCGTCTCACACTGCCTCGTCTATGGCAATTCCTGCGTGAACCCCATCCTCTACGCCTTCCTGTCGGAGAACTTCCGCAAGGCCTGCCAGCAGGTCTTCACAAGCAGACTGTTGACTTCGGCACCTCCAGTGGCCACAGTCGTCCGCTTACGGATGGAGAACTTCTCCACCACCCATTCTACCACCAATGTGTGAGCCATGGGTTCCAACATCTCACCGGGCGTTGATCTATCTAAAATTATAAGTTGTGCAACTTCTCTTCGTAAATGATTTTTAAATGGGTTGTAAACTGTAGCTTTTCGTCTTATATCTGGCTTTTTTTTTATTAATAGTGATCACATCTAACAATAATATCTTTCTTTCTTTTCCCATTCATTGCCCACACTTTGAGAATTGTGTGTCTTGCATCTGTATCTTTCCGTCTGTTGGTGAAATGCACTTTTTTTTTACATTGAGGTGTTTGATGACTTTGAGACAGCAGTTTAACCTCAGAATTACTGTTGAAGAAAATGTGCGTATTGTCTCCTTATGTTCTATTATATATATGTATATACTGTATATGTAAATGTGTGTGTGTGTAGTATGCATTGTATGTACATATACATTAGTGTGAATTATTCTGTCAATGACGGGGGCGCAGTGGGTGGGACCGGGTCCTGCTCTCCGGTGGGTCTGGGGTTCAAGTCCTGCTTGGGGTGCCTTGCGATGGACTGGTGTCCCGTCCTGAGTGTGTCCCCTCCCCCTCCAGCCTTATGCCCTGAGTTGCCGGGTTAGGCTCCGGTTCCCCGCGACCCCGTATGGGACAAGTGGTTCAGAAAATGTGTGTGTGTGTGTGTGTGTGTGTGTGTGTGTGTGTGTATTCTGTCAATGGGGGGTGTTTTATCCCAAAGCAAGTATATTAATATTTTCGAAAGATGTCAGGTTTCAAATGAACGAGACTCTATTTTGACTGTGAAAAATGACCTTAATAAAGTACATTTCACTGTGAGACTCTCAGATTTAATGGGGAAATGAAAGCAACTGGACTCTTTCCCTGGTCACGTTGATGCTGTGGATTATGTGATTTTACAAAGTCGGATGGCTTTTAGTAGTATTAAAATTCCACGCTAATATACTGTGAGACAATGTGCTTTAAAGTCTGTCAGATATGAAATGTGCTCATTCTCTTTCATCCATATGCTTGATTTTTTGTTGTTTTCCAACTTATTTATAAATTACACACAAAGTTACTCCTATAGCTACCAAGAATGTATAAAAAATGTATGATGTCATGTAAATATGCTATGTACCGATCTGTCATTTGAAATCATAATGGAATAAACTTAAAAAACATCATTGAAAATTATGAAAAGGCTGATTAAAATGTCTAAAATAACAACATTGAAATGTATTAAATTTCAACATGAATGTTAATAACATGCTTGGCATCTTCACCCACCAGCAAGTTCTGCATCCCAGATGCCCCAAACAACTTGCTTTGATTATCAGACCAGTGGTGATACTGTACTGTTGGTGACAAGGGGAACTGTGCCTGTAAGTTCCTGTTGTACAGGAATCAGTGCGCTGATAAAAACGATTTGCTCAAGGTACTGTATTTGTATGTTCACTAGCCATTATGAAAGTGTGGTAATTGTACACAATGCCTACCTGTGGCAGATAACACAATGTGCTGTGCCTGCTGTCTTATCATGTAGGTACACATGGCTGTAAATCAGTAATAGGCATTTGATACGACCATAAGGCTGTGTTTTTGCAGTGGGAAGCGAGTATGGCCCGAGGTTTCATGGGGTTGCTTAGAAAGGTGTGTTCAAAGTACTGTATTTAAATAACGTTCCTGGCTTTCAGCTGGGTATCTGTGGTACATGCTCGCGTGCTTATTAAATTCTTGGCTTTCTATTGCTTGCTTGAGTTCTATATCACTGTGTGTTGAGTGGCAGGTGGTGCCTGTGGTGTCCAAAAAGTCTAATTGATTTATTACTATAAAATATAAATGTAACCTTTAGACCTTCCTTTCCATCATAATGCAATAAATGTCATCTCTGCAATTGATTACAGCCCATTTGGTAAAAAATTAATTTTTACGAAAAGTAGATTCAATTTTAAGTGACATTTTCTGAATTGCAGAGAGAGGTGGCTGACATTTTACAGATTTTTTTTTAAAAAAAAAAAAACATAAGCCCTCCTGGAAGGAAGCCAATGTTGTGAGAACAGGCTGAAAATTCCCCATAAAGAATAACATGTATTTCTCTTGTTCCATTTTGCTGTCTGTGTGTTGTAGCACTGACTGTTGTACTGTTCTTTGTGGTTCCTCTGGAATTTTTTAATATAAAGTAAAATCTTGCCATACCGGTTTTATGATTCTTTATCATTGGGTAAGCATTTCAAGTGCTGTAAGTCTGTAACTTTGTAATATACTGAAATCATTGTATTGTTTGTACTGTGTGTGAAGATGAACAAAGCTGTGTAAACAACGAAATAATCCCCCTGCAGCCCTCGATGAAACGTCCTTTCTCAAAACCCTGTGCCCCAAGATTTACTTTTTTACTTATGTATTGTGGACAGAGGGGTGCGGTGGGGCAGTGGATTGGACTGGATCCTGCTCTCCGGTGGGTATGGGGTTCGAGTCCCGCTTGGGGTGGCTTGCGATGAACTGGCGTCCCGTCCTGGGCGTGTCCTCTACCCCTCCGGCCTTATGCACTGTGTTGCCGGGTTAGGCTCCGGCTTCCCCGATCCTGTATAGAATAAGCAGTTTTGGATGATGTGAATGTTCGGATAAAGTTTTATGCAGCTACTCATGTGATGAACATAGTTTCATTCCACCATATGAACGAAACTGTACTTAAGAGTCACACACCTGCAGCTATGTCTCTTTCTCCTAATTCAATGCACAAATTGTATTTTCTATGGGATTGTCACGCCGCCGATAATGAGCGAAGGAGCAACACCTGCCGACAATCGGGATGCAGGATAAAAGGAGGTCCGCATCCACGCACCGATGCGGATTCTTGCAATCGCCTTGCGCCTTGCAGTCTCAGCGGCCCTGTCGCTGGTTCCTTGACTGTCTCCTGTTCCTAACCTTAGCCTGTTCTCCTCGACCACGATTTGGATCTCCCGGTTTGTGACATTCGCACCCCGAAGACCCTCGCCTGTCCCCGACCTTGCTTTCGCCTTGTCCCTGAAATCCGATTACTTGAATAAAATCTCACCCGCGGTTGGGTCCTACACTCACCTGTCTCCAGTATCTGTCTCATGACAGGGATGTACGTCACTTTGGGGAAAAGCGTCTGCTAAATGAATACATGCAAACGTAGCATGTATTCAGGAAAAAAAAAAAAAATCTGTGGCTTTTTTATGCAAATGAAAACAATCGTTTGCCCCACCGGCCACGCCGAGCCCACCTGCGCAGTGCCGCCCCAGGTTGAGCAGCCGTTGCCAGGTGCGACCAGTTCCCAAACACCTTCTCTGGCGGAGTAGGGAGAGGCGCTGTCCTCCGGCAAGATACTAGCGGAATGCGGTGTAATTCATTTTGTCAACATCGTTTCGTTTACTTTGCGTATGCCGCCGAGCGACGTGTGCCGTTTGTACAAATTGCAGAGCTGGCTGTGGAAGTTTACAGCTTAGCAGAAGTGGCTGTTGAGTCGTCTGTCTGGACTTTCTCACATTTTACACGGAGATTAGCAATGTTTGAAGGCGTTCGCATGAACCAGTCAGGAAACAGTTACAGAGCATTATTCACTTTTGTACAAAATACATGCACTTGCAGGTCTCTGGTACAATTGTCGCATTTGATACCATGGTACAAAATAGATGCCAAAAGGCAAGAGGCTGGTAAAATTACTGCCTCTCTGTCTTATGTTACTGACTTAAATGTCAGTGGCTGTCATTTTCTGCTAAAATGCAAAGGTTGAATCTCTCCGGCGCTCAACTATCGTTAAAATGAGTTTAAAAATGTAACGCATGCTTTCTGTTAGGTCCATCAGCAGCCATGAAAGGAGAATAAACCAATTATGCTGTGGATGACACCTGATTAAGGTTTTGGGTAGACAGCGGTTTATTTCCAAAGACGTCTACTTGATAGTATCTGGCATATGTTTTGCACCATTCTATACCTAAAGGAGTCTCCAGCTTTACTTCAATATACACACTATAGGGTTTCAGCAACAACGCCGCTATAAATCATAGTTTATTTATTTAAAACATTTGCTTCATTGACCTTTCTCCTAAGCGTTTTGCCATTTTTTGTGCCAATGATTTTGCACACTTCCTTTCACCTTCAGTCTCTCCTTTACTGTCCCATGTCTTTACTCTTCACTTTGCCCTTAGATCAGACAATTTCCTCTCTCTTTGTCCTTGTCCTCTCCTCTCCTTGTCCTTTCTCTTTTCCTCATCCTCTCACTTATCCCTTATACACTCAGTACACTCACTAGTTTGAGTCCTGTAGTTCTCTCGCTGTTCCACAGCCTCAGTTGAATGCTCTAAGTTTATCCAAATCTTATTCAATAATTGTGTTTTTGCAGCAATTATAACTAACCATAAAATATTGTTCATTGCATTTGTTTCTCAAATGAGCCAGGATGGGACTGCTTCATTGTTAACCAGTTTTAGCACAGTAGCTCTATTTTTCTGTTTGCTCTGTAAAAAAGCTGAAATGACTTGGCTGTGGTTGATGTAAGTATGGGGCGATTAGAAGTAATGCCCATGGTAAACCTCTGCTTCGTTCATCTTCGTGTTCTGGGCCCAATTATGAAATTTTCTCCAAATGCCATCGCTATGTCCTAAGACCAGACTAACCATCTGCGTATGAAGGATATGATAATAAGCGTCCACGAGCAGAACAAATGTACTCACTGTATCTAGTAAGCGATAGATTTTTGTCACGTGTTCAGGATACGTGTGCGTATGCATCCCGTCTTTGAGCTTTGGTTGAAACGCTATAAAATTCACATTAAAGGTTTCAGAAACATGAAAGCCTATACATTTTATGTTTATTGAACACCATCACAGGGGGTGCAGTGGTGCAGTGGCGCAATGGGTTGTTCCGCAGTCCTGCTCTCCGGTGGGTCTGGGGTTCAAGTCCTGCTTGGGGTGCCTTGTGATGGACTGGCATCCTGTCCTGGGTGTGTTCCCTCCGGCCTTACACCCTGTGTTACCGGGTAGGCTCCAGTTCCCTGCAACCCCATATGGGACAGGCGGTTCTGAAAGTGTGTGTGTGTGTGTGTGTGTGAACACCATTATTAAAATAATATATTTTTAAATAATAAATCTTTGAAGTTTAGATGGAGGGGGGGCGGTGGCGCAGTGGTGCGGTGGGTTGTACCAGGTCCTCCTCTCTCGTGGGTCTGGGGTTCACATCCCACTTGGGGTGCCTTGCAACAGACTGGTGTCCCATCCTGGGTGTGTCCCCTCCCCCTCCAGCCCCACGCCCTGCGTTGCTGGGTTGGACTCCGGCTCCCTGCAACCCCGTATGGGATGAGCAGCTCAGACGATGTGTGTGAAGTTTAGATCATTAAATGTTTTTTTTTTTCTTCATTTACACTGACTCCTGCCTCAAGGAATTCATGTGTTTTTCAGGAATTTCTGTTTTCCCAATTCAAAAATATGTAAAAGTATGCAGTTTTTTCTAAGCCACCTGAGTTAATTACCTGTATGATATATGTGTATGTTGAGTGCAATAATAAATAAATAATCCACCCATGACCAAAGGGCGGGAGTACAGTCCATCACAGGGTCACCCCAAGCGGAGACACTC
The DNA here is from genome assembly GCF_900964775.1 of Scleropages formosus. Classification (NCBI taxonomy): domain Eukaryota; kingdom Metazoa; phylum Chordata; class Actinopteri; order Osteoglossiformes; family Osteoglossidae; genus Scleropages; species Scleropages formosus. The sequence goes on from NC_041812.1 coordinate 24,781,211, forward strand.
ACTCACACAGTGGCTGAAGCCCCTTGTCCCAAGCAGGGTCGTGGCGAGCCGGAGCCTGATTCCACAACACAGGACATAAGGCTGGAGGGGGAGGGGACACACCCAGGATGGGACGCCAGTCCATCACAAGGAACCCCAAGTGGGAGTCAAACCCCAGACCTCTCAAAGAGCAGGACCTGGTCAAGCCCGCTGCGCCACTGCACCCCCCCAGCTGTAGTAAATTCAGTGTTATCAGTCCACCTGAACTGAATAGTCTTTGGACTATGGGAGGAAGAAGGAGTGCCCAGAGGAAACCCACACAAACATGCAGTGAACATGTAAACTTCACACCGACTGAGCAAGCTTGGAACCTGCACCCAAACACCTTAGGGGCTGTTAGGTGGCAGTGCTACTTACTGTGCTCCTCGCTACACCCATCCATCCATCCATCCATCCATCCATCCATCCATCCATCCATCCATCCATCTATCTTCTGTCCAGCTTGTCCTAAAAGGGTGGCGGTGGCAGCAGGGAGAGCAGAGAGGCCCAGCCACCCCTGTCCCCTGCAACTTCCTCCAGCTCAACCTGGGGGATCCCCAGCTGTTCCCAGGGCAACTGTGAGATATAATCCCTCCAGCGGGTCCTGGGCCGACCTCGGGGCCTCGTCCCAGAACCCGTCAATTCAATTTATTTTTGTAATGTACACATTAATTCCTATAACAAAATGTACTTAAAGCAATAAAAAATACAACCAGTAAATTATTCAATCAATAAAACAATACACCTGTACCTCAGCTTACAAATGTAATAGGGACCAGAGGTTGGTTCATAACATGAAGTTGTCCCTAAGTCCACCTACTACGCCACAATCGACAAAAGATTATTAGTGAAGCTTAATCTTTAATTACTGTTGCAAAAATCACTTAAAAGTGAAAGTAACTGAAATTTACTCTTACTTTTATTTATTTCAATAGTTCTTTTTTTATTTTGTAACAGCAGCATAAAAACTGAAATGGCAATATGTTACGACTACGGTCATCTACATAAGGACTTTTTTTTTTAACTACAGCAAGGACAAAAGCTGTACTATCCAAAGAAGAGTTCAGCATTCATATAAATTATAATTCACATTAATTTCCTTAGCAGAAGTATACTATATACTACAGGTGGTCCCCGACTTATGGTGGTTTGACTTACAATAATTTCGATTTACAGTGGGTTTTGCGGAATGTAACCCCATCATATGTTGGGGGACCAACTGCATACTGCTTATACTGTTTTTTGCAGAAAACATTCATATACAAACCACAACAAAACACACACACACACACACACACACACACACACACACACACACACACACACACACACACACACACATTTTCTGAACCGCTTGTCCCAGACGGGGTTGCGGGGAACCGGAGCCTACCCGGCAACACAGGGCGTAGGGCCGGAGGGGGAGGGGACACACCCAGGACGGGACGCCAGACCGCCGCAAGGCACCCCAAGCGGGACTCGAACCCCAGACCCACCAGAGAGCAGGACCCGGTCCAACCCACTGCGCCACCGCACCCCCCTTCACAACAAAACATTATTTCTGAATTAATAATGCTAAAATGCTGCACTCATCTTCCAATGAAGAGCATTTAAGCATGTTTAATTTAAATTTGAATTATATTAACATCCCCAGGTAGTAATTTTTAAAAGACATGCAAGTACAGGTGGTCCCCGACTTACGATGTAAATCGGAAATATCGTAAGTTGAAAATGCATTTAATACACTCAACACACACCTCTCCACATACCTCTCGCACGACAGACTGGGAGATGCGGATCGCTGCCGCTGCCCAGAATTGCAATAGAGCATGGCACTGCGCTTGCCTGGGAAAAAAAATCAAAATTCAAAATTCAAAGTACAGTTTCTACTGAATGTCTATCGCCAGCTCACCAGCGTAAAGTCAAAGAAATCGTAAGTTGAACCATAGTAAATAGGGGACCACGTGTAATTTTACCATAAAACAGTGAAACAAATTTGTAATCCCAATAATATAATCTGTCATATTATCAACAGAAAAACAAGAGAACATAATGCAGTGAGGCAGAAAACAGAGAGAGACAGAGGGAGATGAAGAGAGAATGAGGGAGAGACAAGAAAACCAAAATCAGGCTGTATACCTTCTCAGACAACCTATAAAACATCATTTTGTCTACATGTGCTGCATAGAACTCCTAACCCTAAAGATTTCTGGCTACACATTCTCTCTACAGGCCAATTGTAAGTAAGCTATAAAGATTAAACCCCCAAACCAGTCAAAAGTAAGAGATAAAACAAGAAGCCAGAATAAGAATAGAACAGAATTGAATAGGAAGAGAACAGAAGCAATCTGGGTTCTATGCCTTTGAATTAAATTGGGTACAAATCAGATGGTAGTCCCACCCAGCAACATAGCTTGTCCTGCAGAAACCATTTCAGAAGAACGTTTCCTTCAGCGTTCTCAGGGATTCCCACAATCTTAAAATGATTATGTTGGTTTTTATGCTTCACTTTGTCCAGTTTCAACTACTGCAACAATACTTTTCACTCTAGAGCATTGATTGATTCAGCTTCTGAGCTGTCCTTCTTTTCAGAAGCAGAAGCTGAGTGTTAGGATGGCTGGTGGCACCATGGTTGGCAAGGCTGCCTTTGGCTCTGAAGGTTTGTTGGTTCAGTTCCTGCCTGTGGCTGTAGTGCCATTGAGTAAGGTACTTGCTCTGCGATGGCACCAGTACCTTTGCCTGGCTGTGTGCCTGGGTACCTAGTTGTGGCCCTGCAATAGATTGGTGTCCTGTCCAGGGTGTGCCTCCTACCCCTTCAGCCTCGTGCCCAATGTCTCCAGGATAGGCTCTGGCTCACCTCAACCCTGCTTGGAATGAATGGTTCTTGAAGTTGGTTTGTAGGTTGGGTGCTCGGTTCTAGAAATACAAGTTTTGAAAACAATTCGCACAATCAGTTAAATTAGTGAAATGTATTTCTACAGCTGCAATGGGGGAGAAGAGTTTCTTCAGTTTGGCATTGAGATCATCCAGCTGTGTGAGATTGGCTCCATACCACTTAATTCAGCTTCAATAGAGCTTAGTTTAGTTTACATATGGCTTTGCCCAAACAGCATTTGGCTAGTTTTCTCTCTGACCAAGGGGGGCACGGCAGTGCAGTGGTGCAATGGGCTTGGCTGGGTCCCAGTCTCTGGTGGGTCTGGGGTTTGAGTCCTGCTTGGGGTGCCTTGTGATAGACTGGTGTCCTGTCTAGGGTGTGTCCCCTCCACCTCCAGCCTTATGCTCTGTGTTGCTGGGTTAGCTTTCAGTTTGCCGCGACACTGCTCGGGACAAGCAGTTTCAGCCAGTGTGTGTGATCTCTCTGATCTCATCTATTTCATCTAAGCAAGCAAGTCTACCTCTGAGGTGAACTGACATGGCTGGATATTTATTTATTCTGTTTCCATCAACAGCTCTCACAATACAGGGTCTCGGTGTCCCTCTATATTGCCAATATCAGGCATGATACAGGATTCAACGTGGACACCAGTTTATTTTATTATATTTTACTTACATGAATCAGCATTGAAGTCTATTTTTAAATCACTGAAAATAAAAAAATACATCATCTCCGCAATCGCCAGTGCGTTGTGTCCACCTTATACAGAGCAGACAGTGCCATGTTCCTGTACCAGGAGCAACCGGAGAATGAAACAGTGGGACAACGAAAGGTGAGTGGGAGTTGTAGTCCAATGGAGGGTTGCTTGCGGAGAACAAATTAAAAAGCGTTTCACCATAAATGTCGACCACCCGTGGGATAATAAGCTTTACCAAAACTGATTGTAAGGAAGAGAGGGATGCATAACAAAAATATTTGTCAGTGTCTGATTTAGTTAAATTTACAGTCAAAATAGTGTAATAACAGAAATGGACCTCTGTTTATTCTCCAGGTAATTTCTAGATATAACAACAATGAAAAAATACACTCAGAAATTGCTCAGAGAAACTGCCAGCTCCTCCTTCCTCCATAGCCTGAGCTTCTACTCTGTCTAAGAATGTTTTTCTACCTCTCAGAACTGCAGACCATTTTTGCTCTGCAACAGATAAATTTTAGAAAATTGACGGGTCAAGAAAATGTAATAAAGAAATTTCAAATATTATGAGCTGCAATCCTACAGAGGACAAGTGGTTGTTGAAACTGGATTGGAAATATCAGTATTTTCAAAAATGTGTAAGTCGGATGTTTGTGACAGGAGTTCTAAGTGCATAAACACCTGTTGAAACTGCAGATCTTCTAGTTTCCTTCCATCAAGCTACCTACAGTAAGTCAGACTGTGTAGTCACTTGGCTTTGTAATTTGTAATTGCTGTGAACTGCAATTTGGAGCAGAATTCATTCTTCACTTGTCTTGAAAGTGGTCTAACTCTACAAAAGACTTTTCGTTCTGTATCCTTAATTCATCGCAGTAATTTAGTTTAAACCGAACTTGTCAACCACTCTCACACTCTGGCTGACCTCTCTGTAATTTTGCTCTTCCTAAGTGCTGCTAATGACTTCATAACAAAAAAAAATATTGTTTTTTTTTTTTTTCCTACCCAGTGCTTTTATCACAAACAGTGCTTTTGTGGTAGCGTTCCAGAATTTTTTTGCAACTGAAGGTGTCATGTTGTGACCATTATTCCCACGCCGATGACAAAGCACTGACATGGGTGCTGCTCGGGAGCACAGCAAGCACTCATCACCGATCATTTCATTCACCCAGGCAGATGGGACCTGGTCCCTGTCCTCTCTAACCCATACAAAACTACACATTTAAGGGCATCCTTTTCCTTTTGACATGTCTCCTCTTACACAAGTGATAACAAGTGCCTTTTGTTAACTGCCTGACAGGTAGCCTGAAATACCCTGAGCAGATGTGTTCACACAGACAGATGTGTGACTCTTCCGTTTAACACAGTAGCCTCTTTTGCTTCGATGAAACCTGATGTTGATCCAGACACCCATATTACAGCTAATGAGCAGTAGCTGTTGTTCCCTCATCCCCATTACATGTGACTATGTGTGGACTGCAGCTGTACCAACTCCCAGGGAGATAGTGGCAGTTTTGACCAAAGAATAGATTGGCTGGGCATCTGGCAGAGTGGCTCAGCCTCCCGTTGAAAAGTCTGCCCTGGGGATCCTCTGGCACAGACAAATCAACATCATCACGGTTCTGAGAAAAATCCATACACCCTGCTGTGTCCTCTGGCGTTCTCTTGTTGACAGTTCGCAGCCAGATACTCATGTGGAAGTCTGATTGCTTTTGCAATATTCTGCCTATGGATTAGGTCAGGCTTGTTATGTGTTCTTGCAGTGTTTATACAAGACTTGATAAGGTTAAGTGGCAGTGTTCTACTGTTTTTTGTTTTTTTTTTTTTTTGCAGAGAATATTCTGAGAAACCTGAAATTGATCTTTACTGACAGCTTTGTGTACTTTGTAGGTCTGAGAAATGTCAGACAAAATAAGCCACAGTAACAGCACAATCCTTCCAGCAATTAAAATACCTCTTATGTGGACACTGCTGGATATTCTGTGTTAATGCATTGTTTCTCTCATTTAACAACGTTTGCTTTTATGAAAATGATAAAACCCATTTACCAGGTAGTCGCCAAAATGACATCATCTTTTTCAAAGTGCATTTAATTACTGATGCTGTGGTGTTAAGTCCAAACGAGTGTCATTTTGGCCTCCATCAGGGTTATCGGTAAACGCAGCTTCCAGGCTGCTCTCAGTATTTTTAATGCAGCTGCTATCTTCTGCAGCACTTACTGTGATTCAGATAATCAGACTCTCTGCAGCTGGCCCCTGATAAACAGCTTAGAACAACCCCACCGGGGCTGCAGGTGAAAGAGGTTGGATACGACAGGCCAGATGTCAGTTCGTAGCTACAAATTTATGTTAATGCATTGCAGAAGCATCCAATGAGTAGAGATTTTGATGTCTGTGTAAATAATGAAACCTAAAGACTGCAAGATTACTCAGTGGATAGGAAAGTGACCTCACATCTCCAGGGCTATACGTTTAAATGTGAGTCCCGTTCTTTCTACATAGAGTTTGCATGTTCACCCATGTTTGTCTGAGCTTTGCAATGTTAGAACGTTACCTTTCCCCACTAAGTGTAATAATAATAATAATAATAATAATAAGGGTGTATTATCAAGGGTGTACTCCACTCAGCCTAATATGTAATACTTCATGAACCTGCTGAAGACATATGGTTATTGAAACTGGATGGCTGAAATAACAACAACAATAATAATAATAATGTTATGTGTTTTTATTTGTAGATAACTGTGATCAGTGACACTGACAAATCTCAACAGGATCTTATGCAGCTGTGTTAGAAAAGTTCTATTAGTGCATGTTGTTCAGTGGGCTTGGCTGGGTCCCGCTCTCTAGCGGGTTTGGGGTTCGAGTCCTGGTTGGGCTGCCTTGCCTTGCAACGGACTGGTGTCTCATCCTGGGTGTGTCCCCTCCCCCTCCAGTCTTGCTGGGTTAGGCTCCTGTTCACCACCGGTCCACTTGGGACAAGTGGTTTTCGACACTATGTGTGTTCAGTGCTCAGCATTTTTAGAAGGGTGGGACTTGAGAACTCCCAAACTGTAACCTTCAAGGTGTGCTCTCCTGTACAGCTCCTCTGCATCTATCATTTTCATTTGGCCTGATTTCACTAATCTAGAAGTGGAAGTGAAATTATTGCTTCCGTAAGGGGTATCAATGACACTATAGGTGGAGACTAAACTACTACATTTATCCATGTGGCTGATGCTTTTCTCCAAATTGGCTTACAGTGTTGAGGTTACAATTATTTACCCATTTATACAGCAGGGTAATTTTACTAGAGCAGTTTAGGGTAAGTACCTTGTTCAAGGGTACTACAGCCAGAAGTGAGGCTCAAACCTGTGACATCTGGATCCAAAGGCAGTAGCTCTAGGCAGTAGCTCTAACCAGTACACTACCAGCTCCCACTCTACTAACAATCTCCTGTTCTCTTACAAGGGAGTGAAGGACAAGGCATTCTCGTTTATCCCTGCTCACACCTCTGGAGGCCTCCTGGGCCAGAGACATTTTTACTTGGATAACTTAAACACAGTTGTTGGTACAAATTCTACATTCCTTGAGACCATCATTAGGTGACTTCTCAAGTACAGAATTAAAATAGCGCTAGAGACAAAGCAACAGGATATTAAGTCTGTACGAACAGGTTTAGAAAAGCCTGGTATAAAGAAATGGAACTCAGGAAACACAGAGACACAAGAGCAGATGTCATGAACAATGAAGGTGAGTGATTGACAAAAGCATGCATACTTTTGTTCCAACCTTCATCAAGGAATAATGGAAATTTATGAATCAGACAATATTTCTTCAAAATGTAAAAATAAATATAAAAAGTCAGTTACTTCAAAATCATGTGCTGTAAAAGTATGCAGTCAAGTCATTTTTGTTCAAATAAGGTGAAAAGGCCTGATTTTATCTAATGAGGTAGAAAATGGAAAAAGGCTCTCAGCATTAGGCTTTTTCGTGATGCTGCTTTTGATGTTAATAAATCAGCTGTATGTGGATTTAAAATTAATTACCATTAAAGTAATGTGAAAAATATTTACATTTTTGTGACATCTGGGCCTCATAGCACTAAGTACATAAAAACCAGTGCACAATTTGACCAAATACTTATATAAAGTTGAATATTATAATGGTGACATTTACATGTTGTTAATTTTAAAACTGGTTATTAGGTCCAAGGATGGATGGTGTGGTGGTGCAGTGGGTTTGACTTGTGCCTGCTTTCTGGTGGGTCTGGGGTTCAAGTCCTGCTTGGGGTCCCTTGTAATGGACTGGCATCCTGTCCTAGGTGTGTCCCCTCCACCCTTCTGCCCTGTGCTGCCAGGTTAGGCTCTGGCTTGCTGCAACCCCACTCAGGACAAGGTGTGTGTGTGTGTGTGTGTGTGTGTGTGTGTGTGTGTGTGTGTGTGTGTGTGTGTGCGCGTGTGCGTGCGTGCGTGCGTGTGTGTGCATATATATATATATATATATATTCTGGGTATGATGTATCTGTAGTGTGCAGGGATCTGGAGAATGTTAGACTCATGTTCTTGTGTTGTAGCAGGCTGTGTCATTGGGGAGGGGTCAGACCACCCCCTGTTGCTGATCTTGAGTACTGCTTGTGGTTATGTAGATATATGCACAGATTTGCTGCTTTTGCTTTGTGTCACCTCCTGACACACACAAGCTATTTACTCAATGAGAGGACTCTGCTGGTTTAATTCATTCTAACATGAAAACAGCCATCACACCTACCAGGTGTGCTGCTAAATATGTCTGCATAACTACAAAAATAGCATCAAAGCTCAGTCATGCTGAACTTTCACTGCAAAGATAAGCTGTCTCTGACTGTGCAGAGGCAATACAACAATGAACACAGTGAAAAAATCTAATTTATCTCACAAACACATGCTATCACCACTGGGCACTGGTTGTGTTTTATCAGTGTAACCAGAAGGGGGAAGCACTACATAAACTGTGGTAAAAATATTACATCATTCATTTTTTTTCCTCCAGTTAAAAAAGAAAATAGGCTTTTATACCATACTTGCTAATTTGTAAGAATGATGGAAAAATGCAGTAATACTTCAACAGTAAGTTAAGGGTGGCTGATAGGCGAAGGCCTTAGTAATCAGTTTTCTCCTTCCCTCATTATTGATTACCAGTTATAGGATGAATTACATATGTACATATTACATCACATGTTGGGGTGCAGCCAGATGAAGTGAAATGAAAGCCCTGCAGAACAGTTTTGAATCTGTACTAAAAGGAGAGACCTAAAAAGCTGATAAAGTCTCCATATTACAACACTTTCATGGCTTAAGCAAAGGGGCAGCTGGTAGTGTAGTGGTTAGAGCTGCTGCCTAGGGACCCAAAGGCTGTAGGTTTCAATCTCACCTCTAGCAGTAGTACCCTTGAGCAAGGTACTTATGACATATTCCTCCAGTAAAGTTACTGTAAATAGTTGTAGGTAAGTTGCTTTAGAGGATGTGTCAGTTTAATGAATAAATAGAAAATTACATTTAGCTGATGCTTTTCTACAAAGCAATTTATAATGTCACTTTAAACTTACAATTATTCACCCAACTGGGTAACTTTACCACAACAATTTAAGGGAAGTAGCTTGCATAAGGGTACTACAGCTAGAAGTAGGGATCAAACCCACAACTTTTGGCTCTAAAGGCAGTAGCACTAACCACTACACTACCACCTATTCTCCACTTAAACCATGAAATGAACATGTTTGTGCAGGTTTTCACAATGTAAGAAAATGTCAGGATTCTTCCACATATAAATTATTTGTTTTAGGATTTCATTCCAGAATAATATTAGCCTAAGAGCTAAAGAGTTATACTTTATATTATGTCCAGGACCACTGATTGCGGAGTGTGTGCTTCATGACACAGGGTGGCTGCCTACAAACTGAGAGGAAACTTGGTATGGGGTGGATGATCAGTGAAGTAAATTTAACTGACTCATTTAGTCCTTAAAGAACTCCTTTTGAATTGAAAACAGCACATACAAGTTTTGTTTTCTTGACAGCTTTCTTTACAAGAAATATTATCGCGAACCACAACGACACCCACCTACACAATCTGCCGATACTGTGCTCTCACTCTTCTCATTCTAAGGTCATCGGTGAAGATGAAACACAGGTGATCTATACTGCATCAATGAACACATTGTTGCAGCTACTGCAAAATTGAAAGCACTTGGTACTAACTTTACGTGAGTCGCCTTACAGCTTAATACATTTCTGAGCAGTAAGTGCCTTCAAAAGGAGTACATGATACCAATAACACCTATTGTTCAATTCAGTTCAACGCCAATAATTCCTGCTGAATTGTTGTGTAACATTTCTGTTGTCTCCACTATGAACAAAAGAGAGACTTGTATTTAGAATAACTGTACTTTTCCTTATTGTGATCAGAAGCCAATAAAAAAAGACTGTCGCTCTCTAAGTGCAGCAAACTGTGCTGATTTCTGGAAATATTTTCTTGAAATTTTTCTTCTGAGATCACCTAGGGCCTAGCGCAAATGCTTGTCTTGCAAGAACCCGAGGGAAAGTCTCAGATTACCAAGAGATATAAAATGCCAAGTGAAGCAAACTTGCTATTTTAGGACAATTCTCAAATGGGTATTAGATAATTTTAAGGAAAACTAAGAACTTGTATATTATTTCTCTGATGGTAATGTGGTTTGCATCCGTTCTGGGCGGGGGGGTGGACACACGCATTTTCAAGCTTTTGTGAACGTTACACTGGGGGGAAAAAGATTGAAGAGATTAAAACCGGGCCATTTCGTCTCCGTAAACACATCTGCACATTACATGAAGAAGAAGTACAATGTTATGCAACGAAACCAAATTTAGCAATGACTGTGTTGCACAACTTCAGTCACAGCCTCTATCATCTATGTCGCCAAGTTCGCCGAAAAGAAGTCATTCTTCCCAACGTACAGCGAACTCCATTTCCCATGAAGCCACGGGCCGCTGGCGAGCGTGTACAGTATGCCTTCTGTGTGTAAACACGCGTGCCCGTGGCCCCTCCGCGAGGAGTTCTCCGCCGAGTTTGCTGACGTCACCACCGGAGCCGTACTGTCACGAGCTGTTAGTAAAAGTTGGGATTGAGGCTCGACTCGAGTGGAGGGACTTTGTTGTGCGGACGAGCGTGAGAGTAGAGTGTCGGCTGTCTGACGTCCGGCGGTTCGTCCGAACGCCTCTCTCTCTGGACGTATTAGACAAGAAAGAAACACTGCAGTAAAACGAGAACAAAAGCCTGGAAGGAAGGAAGGAAGAAGGGAAAGTAACTCGGATTATAATAATAGGGAGGTCTTCATGCACGATAGGTTAGGTAGCTGGACGTAAGCGACTGGCGAGAAAAGTTTGCTGAAATTGAATGCACCCAGGGGACAGTGTTTTACAGGAGGAGCTGCTGCGTAAAAAAGTGACGCCGGGGCGAGCCATAGCCGCGCAACCCGATGAGTACCGCAAACTGCAGCGGTAACGAGGAGCTGGACTTCAGACTCATCTTCGGGGAGGACGGCCAGCAGCAGCAGTCGCTAGGCCCCGCAGGTTCGTGTTCGTGCTCGCGCTCCGGACCCCGCGCGCCCGCCGCGCTGCTCCCTCCGTACACAGCGCGGGCGGAGACGCCTAAATCGTGTACATCACGATGATCATCCGTGTCACGTTAGCACTCGAGCTACGTGCCACAATGGACCCGCACACGGTCAGCGCAAAAAAAAAGAAAAAGTGTTCACCACGAGTGGCCACTAATCTTTACCGACTTCTCATATACTCCAGCAGCTGGCCAAGCGCACCACACTTCACCATGATTCCATTGTCGTGCGCTTTTCGCACGTTTCGCTTCTTTCTCAGAGTGGAACGCGGTAATTATTACCGGCGTAATATAAGTGTACGACTCGAGCCCAGCGATCCACTTACACACAAGCGGCTCCTTCTCATTTCCTTTTAATACACGCGGAAAATGGCACTTACCAAGTGCTTAATTTCGCTTTTTATACATGATTCATTCATCTGTCTGTTCAGGCGTTCGTTTCAGTGACGCGTCGGTTCGTATATTTCTGCGCTTAAGACTAAAGACACACTTTTTATTTCCATACTCTTGACAATCTGGAATGGCGCGACTCTTCTGTTCAGAAAGTGTGCCTTTTTTCTTAAAATTATTTCGCTATTTTTTATTAGGAGATGGTGAGTAAGTGTGTTTGCGTATAGATCTGACGTTTTTAAAATGCAACTGTTTGTTATGTGGCAATAATATCAATATGTTACACACTGTGTTGCCCCAGATGGCAGAACGAAACGATTCCAATATTATATTTTGTACATTTCTATAGAGATTCGCAGAGATCCGTCTCCCATCAACTGCATTTTTTTACATGATGATGCATAAAATAATTGCACATTTCTAATTTGTATGTATGTTTGTACAGGGAAGTGCTGTCCAGTTGGTTACACTCTGTTTATTGGGTTGAAACCACAGCAATGCACCTTTGTGATTCTGCTGATACCCCCAGGGGGGGTTTCTGTGATCATATGCCAAATGTCCACAGTAAAGAGACTCTTTAGGGCATCTTAATAAAATAACCTAGTTGATGATGCTTTGAATTTTCTATGTTGTGTTTTTTTTTACAGGGTAGGAAAAAAATAAAATCTACAGACTTTTTGTTTTGTTTTTGTAGATTCGTAAAATAATTAAATGTATTTATAAATATCAAGTTTTAAAACATTTTTGAAAAAATTTAAATGGAAAAGGAAAACCCCAGAAAAGGGGAGGGGGGGGGAAATGAGCGTATGCCCAGTGTTTATAACTGTATTCACTGGTTCAGACGTGCTTGCATAATTCAAAGGTGTGTATTTGTACCAGAAATAACCTCATTTGGTTTTTTAGTTGAACAGCACAAAACCGGTACTCATCCTGTAAAATCTACGAAAAGAGGATTCCCCCCCCCCCCCATCCTGATGCACTTTACAATGTAGTCATAGACTCTGTTGTTCGTGATGACTTGTTAATTCTGAGAACCTTTTTTTTGTCTATGCCTGAAATGTTTGTGGGAAGTATTGTGAATGGTGGCATATGCTGGATGTCTGAGTATGAGAGTGAAATGACCAAACCAGCCAGGGAATGTTTCACGGTTGGGTTAAAATAAACTGTTTCTGGATTAGTTGGGATTATCATTTAATTTTCAACCAGAGATGGAAACGCAGTGTTTTTCTCGGTGGAGTGTAAGACCTGATGACTGAGTTTTGTGTTTTTCCTCATCTTTCCCTCTGTCATATATCTGACCGGGATGCTGCTGTAATTTGCTGATACTGTAGGACAATATATGGATTTTAGTGTAGATTTTTTTTTGTTTGTAAATTTCAGACTGAAAATACCAGACTTTTCTGATGTGAACTTTGTTTTAAGCAATTCAGAAGAGTACGTATGAATTTTGAAATTTTTAAGGGCTTACTGTGTCAGGAAATCACGAGAATGATGACAGCCAGTTTAATTACAAGCTTGAAGAGGTCCATTTTCATATGCATGTTAAATTATATGTGATACAAAAAGACTGCTTCTGTGGAGAAGCAGATGAAAACTTAGTTTTTGTGATTTTAGTTAGATGGCTTCCTAAAATTTGTACTGGAGATCTTATTCGCAGGGTTGATTTTTGTAAAAGTCAGGTACTCATGTGGAAATAATGAGTGTTAAGTAATTGAACCGAATATTCTGAATTCGAGGAAGAATACGATGGACTTCATGAGGCCTTAAAACAACTCTAGAATTGTTTAAATGAGTATGAAAGGGACATGCAACTTCTGCTTCCTCTGAAGTTGACATCTCAGCAGTGTTCTTCAATGCCAATGTGTTCTACTTGAAAAATTTTGTCCCAAATCTAAACATATGACACCATTTTTAGTTCCTTGATGACTTGGGGGCTTTGGAACCTCTTTGAGTTTAAAGACCCCGTTTAATTCTAAGAAACACCAGAAATAGTTAGTCATTCAAATATATTTTACATAGAAGTTGCATTTGAGTACAAGGTGATTTTCCCTGCCAGGGTCCTTTTTTTTTTTTTTCTTCTTCCCTCCCCACTTTTACTTGATGTTTTTTTTTTTGTAGATTCAAGCTAAATGTAAAGCTTATTTGTTCAAGATAAATCTTAGCTGATAGGAATAAATGTTTGGCTCATGTACTGACATGAGAACTGCTATTGGAAACATAATTTGGTTGCACACAGATGGTTGTAGTTTTGAATCCAGCGGCTGTGTTTTTTATGGGTGTTGACTTGCTTTGAGCAATCCTCACGCACAAGGCAGGACTTGTCCTTTAAAGTGTGAAACGCCAGGGATTTAAGCAGCTATTCACCAGTTAGGCACTGGGAGAAGTTTTAGAGTTCTAAAAAGTTAGCTTTAAGGGTTGTCTTTCAGCCATAGGATATTTGGTGTTGGAGATACTTTATCAGGACAAAAAGAGTTCTTATTGTCACACTTTGTTGCACTTTTAGTATGTGCTTTCAGGACAAATTTTGGCTGACTACAGTCATGAAGACTGTAATGTACAGTCACCTGAAAATAAACTACTGTAGTTTATTAAATTGTTGTGCAGTTGAAGCCCAAGTTCTCCTCTTATTTGTAATAGACCTCTCTGAACCCTTTGCCCATCAGCCTTTACCCATATATTTAAACACTAATATATTAATTAATACTGGGTAAATATAGGCTACACTGTGCGGTGTAGTTTGTAAAATGACTGAACAACCTGGTCATTGGACCCAGTTAGGGCTGTTAAAAAAATGATTATGATTTTAAATTTGTTTTTCAATCTTGTGTATAAAAGCACACACGTGTGTGTGTGTGTGTGTGTGTGTGTGTGTGTGTATGAAAGCATCGAAATTAATTTTGTTTAATGAAAAATATTTGAAGAAAAGCATACATGCATTGTAATTACAACTTTTGATGTCTGTCTTATGTAGCTAGTGCTTGGGTTTGAGACTCAGCCACTTGTAGCATTTTTCAGGATAATTTTCAGGATAATCACCGGGTCACAGGTCCGATGAGCATATTGTAACAGTGTTGTTTGTTCTTTGAGTTTTAGTAGTGATGTCCTTGGAGGAGAGCCCTTTGTGGGGTTTGGAGGTGGAATAATGGTACCCTTCTTAGTGGTAGGGTAGGGTACTCATGGGTTCTGGAATTGCAGGCGTGATGTTCTTTGAGAGTAGCCTTTTAGTGGGTTTTGAAAGTGAAGGGAGCAGTGTTTAGTCAGAAGAACCCTTGAGGGGGTCCATGAGGGAAGGGAAGTGCTCTTGGAAAAGGGTAGTGTGGATCTAGGAGGCTCTGGAGCAATATTCTAAAAGAGCCCTCCATGGTTCTGGGAGGCACAGGCCATGGTAGCAGCTTTGGCTTTTGGCCCAGACTTTTAAACATCATCCAAGTCATCCGATTTGTCCAAGCATGCCATGTGGTACTCAGATGCTGCTGGAATTCGGAGAGTGCAGTGTTGGAGGCTTTCTCCCCTCTTCCCTCCCTCCCTCCCCACTTTGGTTCTCCTTTGCCACAGAACCTCTCTTCCACATTGTCTGTTGGAAGTACCTGTCTGATCATGCTAGTTTTGCATTAGGACTGGTATTATGTAGGAAGATCCAGGACATGTAGTTTACTCTGTGGAATGTTTAAAAAAATAACACCATTGTAGATAGTTTATTGCATGGACTTGTGAAGCTGAAGCAAGAACTTGACAAAACAAAAAGTTAGTTTGTCTGTTTTGAGGTTTATGGGCTGATCTATAGATGAATCCATAGATACATAAAAGACATGCGCGCGCACACACACACACACACACACAGACCAAAGTCACCAAAGTCAAAGACTTTCTTTGAAGCGCACGTTCCCGGACATCTGACTGTCCGTTTTGTTGCTTGCCAATCTTGGGAAAGACTGAAATTACATCGCACTCATGGTGAACTATTTTGAGCTCCCAGCAAGAGTACCAGAAGGGAGACGGCATGTTACGGCGTTTTCTCAAAAAAGGAGCCCAGGAGTCGCTCTGAGTTCGCTGCTGAGCAAACTGTAAGCAGGAGTGGTTGAAGAATGCTCTGTGCCTCATCACCAGGTGAGCTTGCGCTCTCTCTGCTTCTTTCTGTCTCTCTCTCTTTCTCACACACACACACACTGGCCTACCCTCTCTCTTCTATTGCATTTTCAACATGGCTCGTGAGTGCGTGACTCCCTCGGATCAAACATCTCTCCCGGCAAGCTTTTAATAACCGTAGAGTTGTTGAACCTGCAAAGCTTGCTTAGATAAAAGTTCAGAAGTCAATTCCAGAGAGTATTAGAGCTTGGTGTTGGTCTGCCTGCTTCATGTGGTTCCTTGGTTTTACTTCTTGCGGGAGAGGGAAGGAGATATGACAGTGCCTGGAGTGGTCTGTTTGTGGGCACTCGGGGTGGACTGCTGGTATTAGTGGTAGCAGTGAAGGTAGAACTGTTGTATTATACCGTGTTAATAATTACTGAGGTAGGCCTGTAGTGGTCATGCTGCCATAGACTGAAAGTTGTAAGCCTCTTCTCATTATTTATTTAATTGCTTGGCTGAATTCCTTATTCAGAGCAGTTCACACATGATTTTTATTTATTCAGAGGTTGTTTTATTGTTATTATTTATTAATAATAATAATAATAATAATATTATCATCACATGCGTTGCCTTGAACTTATTTTTCTGCATTTTTTTTTCTTTTTTACATGGTTACTGAAGCAGTGATGTTTTGTAACCTTTCAGTCATGTGATATCCCCCACCACCAGCCCACCTAGAGAAATTTGTAATGTAAAAATTTTTTTCAATTTGCACTGTTTCTACTCAGCGATGCAGCTGGAGCTGGCCCAGGGCTCCGTGAGCCAAATTGCTTTCTCTAGGCTGTTCTACCTCACCCTTAGAAAGCTTAGGGGGTAGCCTAGGGCCCCTCTTGGGGGGGGGGAGGTGGGCAATTCTGTCTCCAGTGAGTCCCATGCATTTCCCCATTACGGAAGCTGAAGGGCCCTGATGTTTGTGGGTGACAAAGGAAGCACGTGTGTTAGGCGGGTGAGGGATGAGTAGCTACGTGTGGCATTTGTGTAGTTTAAATTTAGGGTAACTGAAGCCACTGTTGTCTGTGCTGTATCAACATGCCAGTGGACAGAAGGAGGCTGCATCGCACTGCTCGCCAGTGCTTAAAGCCCCCTTTTGCTTGTTTGGGTTTTCTTCTTCTTTTCTCTCCTTCACTTTGTCCTGCTGGGTGACTCCCTGTTCATGTGAAAGTTTTTCATTGCAGTATTCGATAAGCTTGAAGTCTTTATTCCATCAGTTGTTTCAAGTCCCTTTGTGAAAATGTATCCGAAATGTTGCGTTAGTGTTTTACGCCTTTCTCGTTTTTACATTTACGTGTATTTCCAAAGGCCGGAAAGTTGATTTATCGATAAATACGACCAGACTTGTTCGAAAGTATTCTTCATCTTGTAAGAGATTATCAGAATATCAAGCTTTATTCCAGCTAAACCGTAGAAATATTCGCGTGTATAATCGGCCATTCTTCAGTACACGTGAGCGTCTATTTAGGGAAAACTGAAAAATCTGAAAAGGCTGTCATTTTTACTTGTTTGAACTCTGTGTGTACGTTTACCTTTGCGAAGCCTTTCTCGCAAGATGTTCTGTTGGGCTGCGAATCGGGTCTGGACCGCAGTAATTGTGAGCCAGGGCGCGTACGCTAGGCCCACATATTGAGACGCTGCATTGTGAAGCGCTCCGTGGTCCTTGACGGTCTCGTTCCAATTCCGGGATCCACTTGCTGCCTTCTCACCTTCCGGCCGGCTGCCGCTTCGCAGCTAAAGTTGCACAATATGCCTAGAGAGCTGATGCTGCCATTGGGTGATTGACTGGCTGCCAGAGGGGACTCCAGATGGGTGGAGGTGGGGGAGCGGGTGACCCCGACTGGGGAGCCCATTGCTCCGTGGGAGTGGGTGAGTTGAAGAGGCTGCGGACACAGTGGCCTTTTACTGGAACTCGCAGCTCGTGTTTCTTTGCTGACGTTACTCGCAAGCGCGAGGGCTACGTGACCAAATTCTTTAAGATGTTGTGCGCCGTGGAAATGGGAGCAAGCTGTTTTATTAGTCTTTAAAACACACTAGGTTAATGCACATTTCACTGAGATGATGTCGTGCTGTTTCAAACATGGCATTCTCGGCGTTGCCGGCATGTTGCAGGTCCGTACTTGATTGAAACATTTTTTTTTTTGTACGGCGTTAGCCTCTGGAAGATTTCTGAACGTGGAGGAGCTTTATTTCTCTACATTATGCCTTTACTTTTAAAGGACTAAATTTCGAGTGGCTACGGTTTTTGCTCAAGAAGTAAATACGTGGTGCGTAGCCGTTTCACGGAACGGCTCGCACCGTTGCTTGGGTTGGCTGTGTTGTATTTGCGATTGGAGAGCAAGCTTTCCTCTTAGCCCCGGTAAGGTCCGCTGTTTAAACATATCAACACTGATTTATTTTTGTCTGAATGTATACCTTTCGTGAATGTTAGCCCGAGTTAATTTGTGGCTGTCACATTCAGCATTTTTCCTCTGTGGGGCCACTTCTCTCTCTCTCTCTCTCTCTCTCTCTCTCTCTCTCTCTCTCTCTCTCTCTCTCTCTCTCTCTCTCTCTCTCTCTCTCTCTCTCTCTCGCGCACACACTCTTTCTCCCTGCCCTGTTTGGCGAGGCATACAGTAGGCCCTGACAGATTGTTTAAATGTCACCCAGCACGCTTGTGCAGTAAAACCTCCAGTGTTGCCCACAGCTTGAGGTGCAGGCGATGACGTGTTGCCGGGCTCATGCCTGTATGTGTCTGTATCGGGCACCTTGTTTTCGTTTAAAGCAGAAGGACGTGGCTTTCCCGGCGACCGGCCGGCGTCCTTGGGTATTTCGTGCTACATGTACCCGTAGCCTTCAGCAGCTATAAACAATGCCATTACTTGGTAATTCTTGGCTAAAACTGAGGTACGCTTGAAATTGGTTCAGGGCAATTTGAAGCTTTGGCTGTCAACTGTAGGTCGTCCCCCCCTCCCACAAATTAGCCTGGTATACGAAATATTGTTTAAATTAGAATGTCCGTTCTGTTATGACGGGGAGAAGGTTCTGGTGGTCCCTGTGACGTGTGTGTGTGTGTGTGTGTGTGTGAGACTGTAAAGTTGTCACGGCACTGCTTTTTTAGGCCAGGAGCTTTATTCAGGAGCTGAAGGTACGTTTAAGGTTTGTGGGATGCTTCGGCAGGGTTAGATTTCAGAGGGCAGTGTGCACTGTGACAAGGCTGATCCATGCCAGAAGTGCTTACTGTCATGTGGCGTTTTCCTCCTGCCTACTCAAAGTGCACCATGGGAAACGGAAACCTTTGCTCATGTCACGAATCAGCAGTTATGTAAGCATCGTAGTGGCTTCGTTAGACTAATCTATAAAGGTTTCATTTGAAATGTAGTAGCCTGTCGACAGATACGCTTTTGCTGGCCGAAGTGAGTCTCACAGGTGCCGCATTTGTGCGCAATGCAGGTTTGAGAGCGGATTGATTCTTGAGGATGAGAAGAAGTTCCCCTGTTTTGTAGAAACATCCTAATGTTTTTTCAGGTCATATTGATCTTGGACGGCACCACTAGCGATGGAATTAGCACTACTGCAGATAAAACACTAAAGGAAGAGTACTTACCTGTAGATTTTTGCTGCAAGATGGGTGTCATTCTTGTAATTGCTAGTTCACACCAATTTTTTACAGCTGTTCATCTTAAATCTATGACCATATGTTCATGTGCAGTTGGCTGTGTTCATTCCAGTGTGTGTGTTGTGTATTTACATGTGGAGTTCTCCCCTTCTGCTAGGAAAATATTGTGATGCTGTTACCCTTTAGAAAAAAAAAAACCTTTTTTAAAAAAAAAAAAAGTCAGATTTTGTTTCCTTTCCGTCTGGTAAAAACAAGAGCAATGCTTGGTTAATGGCACAGTTGAGGTGGTAGGCTAGTTTGGCGTGCCAGTGTACGCAGTCCTGTAATGGTTTATCTGCTGAGTTAAGTTGGCTTGCACTTTGGATTACCACCGTGTTTCACAACAAAGGCTGATTTGTGCTTGCACAAGTGGGTGCACGCGTGTGCTTGTGCTTAGTTCTTTGTGCAGCAGCGATGTGTGTGAGAATTAGTGTCTGCTCTGTTCTTTGTTCAGTTACCATCTGGTGTGTGTGTGCTTCTCTGTTTTTGTTTATGCACGTGTACACACGCGCAGGGTTGCGGCAAAGTGGAAGGGGGCTCCGGAGATGTGTATCTCGGTGTCAACACCAGCCATGCCCAGTGGAGCAGGGAGAGGATCCTGACGTGTTTCCCTAACCCAAGGCTTTCGGGAGCCTCGGCAACTGAATGAGCCGTCTCGGATCAGCTTTATCGGTCTACGAGAATCCCCCGATGACGTGGAGGACCATCAAGCCTGAGTCCTCGTGCTGGCCTTGATTTCCCGCGGCATGTCACGAACAGGCAGCCGCCACTGAGCGCCCAAATCCATTGGCGATTTCCAGCTATTATTAGCTTTAGAACAGCAAAGCCTCTTAAAGTGCTTTATTTAACTGGATAGGCTCTGTGAAGTGTGTGCATTTCAGTAGTGAATGACGTTCTTGGTTAAGTCCTTGGCCAGTGGGCACCATCAGGTTGGGACCAGACGAACCATCCAGGTGAAGTGACTACATGAACTGACAGTCTGCCAAATTGTGCCACATGTACACACTTCTCTGCTCCTTTTAATGCATCGGTATTTAAATCAAAATACGGTCTGCTTCCATCCTGGGTGTCCTGTATACTTTTGCCCTTCATGAAACTTCTTACAAACATTATCTCAAGCAACAGTTCTACTAAGACTGCTGAGTAAGTCCTTTGAGGCAGGTCTATAAATACTTTAATGTGTCAGAATGGAAGTGTTGTGTGATTTGTGTTTTTTTTTTTTTTTTTTTGCTTTGGGGCACTGATGAGACTGATGAACTGGAATGCCTTGACCTTGTTGACCAGCACCTCAGACACTGTGAAGAATGTGCCCATGCCCCTCTCGGCACCCCCACCCCCCCGCTGGAGCAGGTGCTCTCAGCCTGGCCTCACAGGGTGCTTTCCCACTTGGCCGTCGCTTATGTGTAGCGCTTGGTTTCGGGTGTCGGGCTAATCTGGGTGCGGAGGAGCATATCGCCTCTGCCCCACGAATTGCCCAACAAGATCTCCTTCACAACTCAGTACTCAGAGCTGTCCATGGACTTCCATCTTCATCAGTCCAAGGATGGAGTGAGGAACGAAGGGTTATTAATAATGTGTTGATTGAAGCACATTGCTACCTTGACAGAGTGCTTTACTTGCACTTATTCATTCATTCATTCATACATTCATTCATTTAGCTGATGCTGTTCTCCAAGAGCAACTGAATGTTAGGTTTGTATAGTGAGCTTCTTAAAATCTCTTGCACGCACGCACGCACGCACGCGATCTGAAACCGCTCGTTCCGAGTGAGGTCGCAGCGAACCGGAGCCTACCCGGCAACACAGGGCACAAGGCCAAAGAGGGAGGGGACACACCCTGGAACGGACGCCAGTTCACCACAAGGCACCCCAAGCAGGACTCAAACCTCAAACCCACCACATAGTAGGGCGCTGCTTAAAATGACTTCTCCATTTAAACAATTGGGTAATTTTTACTGGGGCTGTTCAGGGTAAGTTAAGTACCCTGCCAAGGGTATTACAGCAGGAACAGGAGTTGAACCCGAGTCCTTCAATTGAAAGGTGACAAGTCTAAACACTATGCTACTCGATGGCAAACATCAAAGTCCAACGGCAGCAATGAAGTTAAAACTGTACATGCTGGTACCTTGTGTTACAAATATTTCCTTGTTATTTTTAGTTGTACTTTTCTTCAGGATTCTATTTATTATTATTATTATTATTGCAGATTTCTCTTGCAGCACAAAAAAGACTTGCATTTCCACTTGCCTCTCTTAGTTGCCAGTGAAATGTTCTCTGAATAGGAACAGTGGTGCTGTGTGTAGCATGGGCACCTTCATGGAGTTGTCAGACAATTTCATTCAGCATTTTTTTAAATTTATTACAATTATATTCAGAATTTTTGCAAAAACTTTCTAGTAAATGAATAGTTAAATGTCTGTCGTTGGGCTTTTTTGATTGTGTACATAATAAAGCAAACTGAAGTGTCCAGATTGAAGAGTGCTGCATGTTATTGTGGTTAATCTGTCCCTTTCTCGTTGGCAGCTTTGTTCTGTCCTCAGTCACAAATAAGACATGTAGTCAATATTTAAAGTCAAACACTTCAATATGTTCTCATGAGACTGTCCTCTATTTCAGTGTCATGCTGCCGGATGCTCAAGAGGAATACGGCACTCTCTTTCATTTATATCGAATATAGCGGAACACAACGCAATGAATGGGAAATAAGGGTTTTTTTATTATTATTTTCAGTTATTTGAAAGTAGACTTCATTTTAGTGTTGCTTCAAGCTAAAAGGTGATAAAAGTACCGCTACTGACTGCCGTCGTGTCCATACCTGCGTCATACCTGATATTTCCGTGTTAGAGGGACACTGAAACATGCATTGGATAAATGGTTGATGAAAACGGAACAATAGAAACGTGTCGCAGAAAATGTTTAATTTACTCTGCCTTTATCCGATCTGATTGCTGTCTTTCTTTGTGTTGTTACTTTCTTGGTAGGGGTGTGCTTGTCACATGTTTGAGATTCAGTACCACCCACTCACACTGTCTGAATACGTCCTATTGTCATCACTTTATTTTCTCAATCAGATTAATGGCACATGGGCCATGTCAGTCAGGGTAAATTAAAATGAAAACTATTTGCAGACTCCTGCTGTTTGTATAAATGTATTTATTTTACTCTCTAATGTAATCACATTGATAAAGTGGACATATTGAAGAATGATTACTAATTGATTGCCACCTTCAGGTGTTGAGTGCAGGGACTTTTTTTAAACAGCCCAGTGGGTTTATTGTTGCATTAAGCTCTTCATTTTCCCTTTCAGTTTTGGTAAATCAGTTCTGCATTGTATAACAGAGGGCATTTGGAGTAGAATAAGTTAATTTTCTAATGGCATGTTGGCATTTCATCTTATTATTAAAGTACTTGCAAAGTGCCTTCATCTTTGTATGCGTGTATTGTTGTTGTTATCATCTGTAACTTGGTCGTATATGTCGGTAAGAATTAATGTAACGTCTTTTCAAATGTACGGAACTGTACGTGCAGGGCCAGTGTTGGCTGTGCTGACTGTAAGAAGTCAGTTGACTTCAGCAGTGAGAGAGTGGTTTCCCCCTTGCTTCATCGGTCTCATGTGCCGCGGACATGGGGTGTGTGTGTAGGCGGGAACACTGAGAGTTGTATTATTAATAGTTAGCCATCACAAGCACCAGTTGCATGCACGTGTTTTCCGATGTGCATCACTTCTGTGTCTAAATGAGCGGGCGGCCCACAGCTGTTCCGGGGGCAAGTAAAGATGTCAGCTGCGGCATCTTATACATAGTACTTTACCAGTGTTTTGGCACAGGCAGTCTTTGGTTTTGCAGCCTTACTGTTTAGGCTCGGATTAATGTCTCGCCTATGAATGGCTACGACTGAAAACGTGATTTGTCTGGATGATCTCTCCAGCTTTAAAGTGCTGTCTGAGACTGTTTACACCAACAGCCCTGTTACTTTGAAGAGAAGCATTGCTAATATCTTGCTATCGGTTGGTAAAGTCTCCTATTAGCAGTTTTCAAAATGCAGTTCTCTCTGGTGTTTCTTCGGGTCTTCAAGTGTGTTTTGTTTTTCCTCACCCAGATCTTGAACCTGATGACAACACCTCTTTCTACATCCTCAATGTTGGCCAGCCCCCATCAGTGGTTAACCAGCCAATCGGCATCGCTCGGCATGGCCAGCACGCTCACTCCCCGGTCATCTCGGCACCCCCCCGGCCCCCCGCCAACAAAGTCTACGACCCGGGCTATGATGTTCAGGGCTCCAAGTACAGCTCTGTGGGAGGCCCCAAGGCCTTTGAGTGTCCCAGCATCCAGATCACCTCCATCTCTCCTAACTGCCAGCAGGAGATGGAGGCCAGTGAGGACGTCCTGCGAGCCAAATGTCCCGAGGGCGAGTACCACGAGCGGCCCTTGTCCAGAGACCATCTTTACCTGCCGCTGGACCATTCATATCGGGACTCCTCACTGAGCCCCAGCCCCTGTAGCAGCCTCTCATCCAGGAGCTGGTTCTCGGACGCGTCGTCCTGCGAGTCTTTCTCTCACGTGTATGACGACGTCGATTCGGAGCTGAATGAGGCGGCGGCTCGCTTCACGCTCGGCTCCCCACTTGCCTCCCCAGGCTGTTCCCCCCAGGCTGCGCTAGGGGAGGAGGCCTGGCAGCACCACCCCACTGCCTTCCCACTTTCGCTGTCACCCCGCCACTCCCCAGCTCACTCCCCAGGCCACTCCCCCCGCACTAGTGTCACTGATGAGAACTGGCTAAGCCCCCGGCCACCCTCTCGGCCCTCTTCCCGGCCCACCTCACCCTGTGGAAAGAGGCGCCACTCCAGCGCCGACATCTGCTACCCAGGTTCCACTTCTCCACATCACTCCCCAACTCCCACGCCTGGCCATTCCCCCCGGGGCAGCGTAACAGAGGACACCTGGGTTGGCAGTCCCTCGCTGGCCATCTCTCCTTTCCAGTGCTGCCCTTCTGAGGTGGACATTCCTTCCAAGACGCGGAAGACGTCTCAGGACAGGACAGCACTTCTTCCTGGGAAGGGGGACTCGGGTCTAGAGGATGCGGGGGGTGCCGTGTCCCCTTCGCTGGAGTCTCCGGTGGAGGAAGCTCTGCAAGGCTTGAAGAAGGATGGCACTGGGGAGCAGTTTCTGTCCGTCCCCTCACACTTCACCTGGAACAAGCCAAAACCAGGCCACACTCCCATTTTCCGGTACAGCTTTTCATTCATTTCATTCACAGTTCTAAATACGAGGTACTCTTGTATGCTAACAGGGTAAAGTCAGTAGCTGTAAGGGAGTTATTTATTTAAAAGGCACATTCTCTAATCATTACAGAAATTACTGAGGCTGGAGGTTATCACTGAAAGGCGTACCGAACTATTTTATGTTGTCACCGTCATTAAAGGTAAAAACAAGTACTAATCTTGAGAGTTATATGAGATAAGTCCAAAAGACTTGTTTGCTAAATGACACAAGATCAAAGGCTGAGTTTCTCTCATAGCCTTGATTCACTTCTCAGTGTTATCAGTTTCATTTTAATAAGTAATCGTACTCATAGCTCAGGGGTGTGTTAACACTTCCCATGGCGTTCTGCATGTGTGTTTCATTTTCCTCTATGTATACAGGAAGCTTGCATGTATACGCTTAGGTGGCAAGTTTTTTTTTTTTTTGTGCATATTTCTGGCAAATTCACAATACTGACCTTAAATTCTTTTTTTATCTTTGGAATTTCATCAGGACTAGCACTAAATTAAGACTTCACTTGTTGCACTGGGCAATGTAGCTTGTCAGTTTTTCCTTTTTTTTTTTTTTTCCCCCCCCAAAAGTCATTTCAGAATTTCTCCAGTGAAATGTGGTGTAAAAAAACAAAAGGCAGTGTACCATGCAGATAGTATGCTGCCATACATCCAGTTTCGCTGGTGAGAGCTCTGTTCCCTCAAAGAGATAGAATCTATTGAAGGGTTTGAGGATGACTCTGAGAGATGTGGGCAGCAGATAGTGCTAGTGGCTGTCTTAACTTCTGAGTGGAGAACTCCTCTTCCCTGTCAGTAAGCAGCCAACCAAGAACAGACGCTGACGAGTTAACATCAAGGTTAGGGACTCTAGCACTGCTGGTGTCTGCACTTTTCTCCTAAAATACGTTAGGGTTATATGCCCCATCCTGTGAGGTTCTATGACCGGTACTGTTTTACTTGACAAATGGCAGCGTACAGTTATTTTAATATAAATGTCTTGAATACCACATCACACCTTAAAAATAAGCACCGGAACTGGAAAATTAACATTACAAAACTTAACGTTTGTGGCACACGGGAGCGTGGGCGCACCAACCTCCTCCATTAGTGGCCTCACCTGAGCCATGTCTGTCTATCGTAGTGTTCAATGGACTAAGGAAAGACAGGAGTTGCTGCATTGTGGAAATAGGACTGGTGATGATGTGGATGCTGCTGCATTGATTGCTCATGGTGTGTGTGTGTGTGTGTGTGTGTGTGTGTGTGTGTGTGTGTGTGTGTGTGTGTGTGTGTGTGTGTGTGTTATATTTTTTCTAGTTTTTAATATGTTTAATAAAACGCTCCACCTTGTACAACCTCATCGCTGGTCATTCCTGAACCTGGTATGCCTGCTATACCGCGGTATTTGAAAAATAAATATGATGTGATGTCATACAATGCAGATTGTACACCATGCACTTTAACAAAAGTAGAACTGACAGTTACATGCGTATTTTAATACATAATTTCACCGTATTTTTATTTCAGTATTTTAACAAAAATACAGAAAAGTGGAAAGCCTCCCATTACTTTTTACGTATAAATAAATACATGCGTAGGTATGTTTTCGTTTTCAAATAATTAATGGGTGTCATTTCTTTTACAGACTGTTGGTAGGTCGTGCAGGTCCGCTCATAGACGTGTACATTAAATGAAGCACGCTTATGCGCGTGGTCCCGAAACTAAGCGTTAATGAACATGGTCCAAAAATGGTATGGCTGTAAAAGTGCACCAACCTTGACCACGTATGGCATTAACAAGAGAATGACTGTACTATCTAAACCTCAGATTTGGAGACCGTTTTAGCCGAAGTTGAAAGGATTCAATCAGCATATGCTAGTGAGTATTACTTTGGAACGCCTGTTTTTCAGTGGGCGGTGGTGCCAGGCATAGTTTTCCGCGTCGATTACATTGTACAGCGGATAAACAAGTTTATGAAGCTGCAGCTTCGAACTTGGAAAGCTTTGTTTCTGGCCTTCTGCAAACTGGAAACGTATAAAATTTCAATGAAAACGCGACACTTCGTGAACAAAGCCACTTGCACGGAAGCATCATTTGCGGGCCTTTATTAGTAAGTCTGTAGGCAAATATCAAAATCGATTTCGGGTTTACTGCTGAAGTCGATGACGAGATTTGTAGAAAGAGTTGCCGTTTCGCCCCGA
Organism: Scleropages formosus; assembly: GCF_900964775.1. Taxonomy (NCBI): domain Eukaryota; kingdom Metazoa; phylum Chordata; class Actinopteri; order Osteoglossiformes; family Osteoglossidae; genus Scleropages; species Scleropages formosus. Next base: position 24,807,995 of record NC_041812.1, read on the forward strand.
GAAGAGCTGTACGTGGCGTTAGAAATGCCTCCGGTTCAGGGTAGAGGCCTTCTGGGGAGGGATTGGTCCAGGAGGTGGCCACAGCCAGAGCCAGATCTCTATGGAGGGGAGCGGATGCTGAGCAAAGGTTAGGCTATTTAAGGTTTCAGGTGAGGTGAGCCCTGCCAGCTCCACGTTTCCTGTGTGTCCGTTTTCATTTTCATGCCAAAAGCAGAGACGTGCTTCCCCCCCCCCCCCCACTTTTTTTCTTTTTTTCGCTCAATTTTCTGGTGGGGAGAAATGCGCCTGTCACCTTCATTGTGTTTTGCAGTTTAACCACATTTTTGTCTTGTGGAAAATTATGAGGGCTATAGTTAGTCTGTATGCAAAACTGGGGGAAATAACACTTTCGTGGACTTGAGTGTACTCTTGCAGCTTGCTAGCATTGTCAACAGATGGGCATTTTCCAGACCATCAGCGTAATGCAGGCCAGATACTGATTGGCCTAAATCAGTGGCATCTTCTCACTGAAAATATTAGGCAGTCGCAATGAAACGAGAGATCTGGTCACAGGAATCTGTTGCTGGATCATGTGTTTCGTTTGCTTTTAATCAAATGTTTCGTTAGAACTTTTCCAGTCTGGTCTTTACAGTGGCCTTTTCATGAGTTTCACATGTGTATAACACACTAGCATTTTTATATTTTTTTTTTTTTGCCTTCAAAGAGCTTGTGTTGTTGATGTGATGCGTGCTATGTAGCCTTTCTCTGAATCTGAAGTTGGACCAAGCAGGTGAGTTAAGTAATGAAGTAATGAAGCCATGATTTTCATGTGCTATAAAACTCTTGCAGCCGGGATGAAGCACTGCAAATAGCGCAGAAAACACCTGTACAGCACAGATGCCAAACACAGCCGGGAGTGTGACCTGCAGTTTCACACCTTTTTTTTTTTTTTTTTTTCTCTTCTGTTTTTTTTTAAACCACCTTTTCTTTCAGAAATACTGCTGTCGGTGCAGTAAAAAGGCTCTGACTCCACACAGGGATACTGATACCCATTTAGCACTTTTCTGTCTCTGACCCATTAGCTGGAGACGATTTCATCGCTTGTGTGAGAGCATCACAGCTTACAGGAAAATTAAATGTAAAACCTTTGTTTAAATAAATGTAGCTGCTATTGGCGGTGGTGTAGTGTCATTGAAACCAGTGTTTTGGCAAGACAGCTCTACAATACGCAACTTGTTCTGCCGTTTTCAATGAGTGTATTTCAGACATCCCTATCTTAATACCGTAGTAACGATATTTACATTTATTCATATAGCTGATGCTTTTCTCCAAAGTGACTTAAAAGTGTTAAAAGGTTACAATTATTTACTCATTTGTACAGCTGGGTAATTTTACTGGAGCAATTTTAGAGTAAGTACCTTGCTCAAGGGTACTGCGGCCAGAGGTGGGGATTGAACCTGCGACCTTTGCATCCAAAAGCAGCATCGCGAACTGCTACGAGCTGTTGCTAGATATCCTCCTCTTCCTTCTCATCAAACCATTTTTCTGCATTGCTCCAACAGCACCTCCTCCCTCCCCCCCCTCGATTGGCCGTTGCCCAGCCAATTTGGACAATATGAACTGAAGATCGAAGTACACCCCAAGGCTCACCACAGAGCCCACTATGAAACCGAGGGCAGTCGAGGGGCAGTTAAGGCAGCCTCTGGAGGACACCCAGTGGTCAAGGTAAGACCCCTAGCCCTTACTTGATGGTTACTGTGGTCATGAACATGTTTTGTGACTTCTGTATTGCCTGCCAGTATTATGCAGCTGATGGAGTTGCGCTAAAGGGTTAAAATATTTTTCTTTTTTCCTCATGTCATCCTGAGTTGCAATGATAGTGTTTCTGGTGGGAGAAGTGTTTCCATGTGACGCGTGAAAATATGTATGGAACATCTCACTGTTTACTCCATGACCATGGGGATACGTTTAAAAAAAGCTAAGCACATGTGACAGTGATGTCACTTATGAAATCAAGTCATGTCTTTGGTGTATAAGCTGCAAATGTTCAACTTTTCAGGAAGTGCCGTCGGTTTGTGCTCTTTGTGTTCCTCGGCATATCCTAGATTAATTTCCTTGCGGGGTGTATGAACCACACTTGCGTTGCACTGTCTTAGTATTGGAGCTGGTTCATGTGCAGCCTTCCTGTGACCTTCCTCTCTGGCCTTTAAGTCTAGTACTGTTGTGAGCTGATGAATATTTAGCAGAAACATTTACGCTGTTTCTTCACAGCTCTGTTCACGCCATCATTGCACATGACAGGATAGCTGGAGTTACTGTAATGTAGTAAATTGTCATATTGATGATACAAAGATAGACAGTTTGAGAAGGTACTGGTAATTGTTATTGTTTGCTGTAAACCATAAAGACACACACACATTTTCAGAACCGCTCGTCCCATACGGGGTCGCGGGGAACCGGAGCCAACCCGGTAACACAGGGCGTAAGGCCGGAGGGGGAAGGGGACACACCCAGGACGGGACGCCAGTCCGTCTCAAGGCACCCCAAGCGGGACTCGAACCCCAGACCCACCGTAGAGTAGGACTGGGGTCCAACCCACTGCGCCACCGCATCCCCCTAACCATAAAGACATACTGTGTGAAATGCCAGGCTGCTCTGCTGGTGATTCACAGTTCAAAATACAAATATGTTGTATCCTGTACAAAATACGTAATGCTGTCCTGAGGAAAAGGCAGGTCTTTGTTCGGATCTTTATTCGAATGTTATTTGCTGAGACTCTAATGGATTTCTGGAGTTTGCCAAAAAAGAAGCGTTTATACGATGTATACTGGTTCATATGGGGGGTTGTGACTAATTAGCTGAACTTCAGAATCATGTGTTTGTATCCAAATCTCTCCTTGTGTTGAGGTAATGCATTCTTCGTAGTTTCCCTCTGAGATGTACGTTGCTTTGGAGAAAAGCGTCTGCTAAGTGAATAAAACGTGATGAACCCGATAAACTGAAAACATACAATAAATGTATATGTACTAAATATAATACTATATGCGGGGCAAGTAATCTAGAGAACAGCATTCATACAATCGAATGATGACTGATTGAAAATATTGCTATAAAATCATACAATAAAACAGCACACATAATTATGTATACACACTTTGGTAGGGCATTTTCCTAACTTTTCTCATAGTGTCGTTAATGTGTCTTCATTCGCATGTGATGTTTTTTCTGTTCTGAGACCTTTGTTTTCCTTAAAAGTGTTTCCAGATTCCCACATCTTCTGACCTGTTTCCTGAACAGATCTTTATCCCAAAACTATTTGTGGCTAATGATTAACTACTCTAGCAGCAGCCCATCACTGAAGCCAGGTGGATCTCTGCTGATGTATAATGTAGCCGTAACGCGTCACAATAGTAGCGTCACCTGCACCTTGCCCAGGTTGACGACCTCATCCCGTTGGAGCAATTCGCTTCAACGTTTGTCAGAAAGCAGAACATCCCGAATCATTCTCTTTCCCCTCCGTACATTGGTACGTTCGGGGAACTCGGGAATCCGGGACCTACCCAGCATGACGACACTCCGCCGTTTGGATCAGTTCCAGTTCCTGTATCAGATGAACAGGCTTGGGTTTGACGGTTACCCTCCCAGAGTAGAAAGTAGTGCAAAGTGGCAAAGTCAAAGGCAAACAGACTATGAGAGCTGGAAGGGTGCCATTGTCTTGTTAAATGTGTAAGATACCCAGGGGGTGATGAAATGCATTATTGATGTCCTGTGCTGAGCTCTTTGTAGCCTCGCAGTTGTTATGTTGCTTTTCTGAAGTGAGACCACGTTCACTTATCTTCTCTGCCGGGCCTTGTCTGGTTCCCTGAGTGAAGCTGAGGGCTGCATTGAGATGGGGGGGCGTTGTGAAGAAGTGTAAATTTGATAGAGAGGGCATTCTAGGTCTGCAGATCTGTACTCCTTATGCCGTCACATCACAAATATTCTAGCCTTTGTTGAGCTGTAACAGCAATGAAAGCATGCTTGGTCGAGTCAGCGTGCTATGTTCACTTTGTAATTCTTCAGTAGTCTGGGTATGTTGTGTTATCGATAACCTTCAGCTATTGGTGCAGGGCTCTGCACGCACACGACGGAACGTTTCTGTCGTCTTGTTCGATAAATGCTCCGCAAAGTGCCGTTAAAGGCGGAGGTTAGTTTGGTGATCATCGCACCTGTATCGTTCCACACCCATGGAAGCAGAATTGGCTTCTGTACAGTTACTTATATCACTTATAGAACCACCTCTTTAAACCAGAACCTCAGCGTAATGAAGTCTATAAAAAGAATCCAGAATTAACTAGAAATGAATGGTTTTGTCAATTTTGACAGCAGCTGGAGCAAAACCAGAGCCCGCAGCACGAAGCCCCTATCTCTGCAACAGTTGCCACAACAGTCACGTAAAGCGAGCAAACACAGCAGGCGCTGTGTACGTTGATGCCGGAGGTTGTGCGTGCGGAAAGCACGGAAAGCTCGTGTAGGTGGTGGGGGTGGGTAGGACTCCTCGGCCCGAGGAGGTGCACCGACTCAGGTGAGCGTCGCAGAGGGCAGCCGGTTGCGTCACGCCGGTTGCTAGGAGACGTGTAAGCCCATAGCCTGTCTGGCAGCGGTACCCTTGTGCGTATTTAATCGGCTTAATTGCGTTTCCTAACGTGAAGGGACGGTAGCGCTCTTCCCCCTTCACGCCGCTGGGCTGTGTAACCGGGCTGCTCTTCCTACGGCTGGCTCCTATCAGGGAGCCCATCGGGCGGCCCTTCTACGCAGCATAAACATATATGCGGCATACGTACTCTATACTTTCTTAATAATGTCGCTGTAGTATTTGGAGACATTACTGTCTGAGTTTCTCAAATAAAATTTCCAGCTTTGTAAAGAGTGAAAATGTTCCACATATTAAACTTCCACATTTATAAAATGGGTAGCGGTAGGCAGGGCCACGCCAGCATTTAGTTGCAGCCCCACGTATTGAAGGATAACATTTAGGGAAAGTATGTCAAAGGAAGCGTCCTTGACGCTAAACAGGTTTCACTGCAGTTTGGTAAATAGAGGGTTTGATTATTCACTGTGTAATCGGGTTATTACGATGGGGGATTAATTTGATTTGCACAAGATATCGGTGCCGCGCCTTAAATTTAAGGGTTTGTTAGGATAAGCCGCAGGCGGTCTTTTACCTAGAAAGCGCTTCCTGTGTCACAGACAGCAGGCGCTCGCAGAGGGCTGTGCCTCTCTGCGCTGACCTTATTTAAACAAGCCGACACGGAGGGGGAGAAAAACGTGCTGCTTCTGACTTGTGGCCTGCCTCCACGGACAAACACGGTGCCCTACAACACTGGGCTTTTTTGTGCGCGAGCCGGTGCCGTCGGTTGTGCCCAGGCAGCGGCGTCCGAGAGCGTCGTGGGGCCCCGGGGGGGGGGGGGGGCCTGGCTGGGTTCGTCCGTGACCTTGAGTCCCCGGCTCTGAGGCTGGCGCTTTCGCTTGCGCACGCACTGACCCTCGCCATGGAAACCGCGGCGAAACACAGGGACACAACTTGGCAGGCTTCCTGCGTCGATCATCGGGCCCCTCTGTGCGGGGAGGGTTGGGGGAGGGGGAGCCACACACGCTTCGACATGGAATGCTCACGCTCGCCTCGCCGCTCACTCGCAGGGGTGAGGGCTAAGGAGGAGCGCTCGTCCTCCGCTTGGCCGGTGCGCCTTCGGTGCGTTTCAGCTCTTGCTCCACAAATGCCGGGGCATTAAAGGTGCCGATTCTCTTCTGTCGACCGTCGACCTGCCACGCTGCTCGCTCCTATTGCTGGATCGGTGCAACAGATGCAGGCCCCAAATAAGCCAGCTTTATTTAGCCTTACATATGTAATATTATCCAAAGCATTCATTAAAGTTTGAGTTTACTATTCTAGCGTTAAGGCCAGACGTGCAACTGGTTCCTCGCGCTGGTATTAATGTCACCAGTTTAATATAACTGCGGATTCATCAGGCCTCCGTTTCCAGCTGCTGTGAAAGGGTTTTAGAAGGGCAGAGAAATGCAAGGATGGCTCCACCTTCATGTTTTGCTCTGATCTCCTATTTGATGGGCGCGCTTTCCTGAGGGCCACCATGGCATTCTCAGGTTTTGTATGTGAATGAATAGAGGATAATTTTTCCTCTTGGGATTTTTGTGACGGAATGATTTTAATGAATGAATGATTTTAATGATTGCTTTGGCAGTATTTATGTGTGTAGCGATGCCATCGCATTTGGCTCTTCAGTCTTAAAAAAAAATTAAACTAGGGAATGTGTCTTTACTCTGAGATTTTTATTTTTGTTTACAAATTCAGAAAGCAGAGTTGAAGTTGTTACGTTTTGGTATTTATTTTCATTAAAATTGTTCTTTGTGATGATTACGTTGCAGACCACGAATCTCTCACAAATGCAAATTCATGTAAATTTAAAATGATATTGTAACAGTTTCTACTGTTGTTCTGACCCACTTCAAAACTTACTACGTACACATTTTTACATTGAGGTTACCTCCAGCTTCTTCAAGAGAGGAAATGAGCATCCCTAAACAGTTAACTTTCTGTGGGGTGCCATTAAGTTTGTCCTAGCCATTATTGAGTTTAAAAGAAAAAGATCAAATTTGTTATCTTCTGTTGGAACTCAAACATCGATCATTGTTTTTAATTTCAATCCGTTTTGGGAGATTGAAAGATGATTGAGGAGCCAGTAACTTCAACCACAACTGCAAGTATGAATGAATGTGTTTGGTATGTATAACAGACCTTTCTAGGTACCTTTAATCCCACAATTTTGCAGAGAGCTTCTGAGCATTTGCCGGATTAGTGCTCTATTCTCTTGGGGTCATTTTTAGAGTTTGAGTCCAACCTAGTGATCCACACTTCCCTCCAGCAGCATCTGCTCAGTGGCGCCAGCCACCCTTTAGCCCTGCATGTATCACAAGCCCTCTCCAAGACCTGTGTGTCCTTCTTCACAAAGGCCAAAATGGAATTCCATGCAGCCAGTAAGTCTTTTGAGTTGAATATATGAGGAACCAAAAATGAATATGCTCTCTGCTTTGCTTTTGTGCTGATGTAATTCACATTTAATCTAAAAAGTGTTTACTGTTTATTAATCCAGAGCAGGGGGGCGCGGTGGCGCAGTGGGTTGGACCGGGTCCTGCTCTCCAGTGGGTCTGGGGTTCGAGTCCCACTTGGGGTGCCTTGCAACGGACTGGCGTCCCGTCCTGGGTGTGTCCCCTCCCCCTCCGGCCTTACGCCCTGTGTTGCTGGGTAGGCTCCGGTTCCCTGCGACCCCGTATGGGACAAGCGGTTCAGAAAATGTGTGTGTGTGTGTGTGTGTGTGTGTGTGTGTGTGTGTGTGTGTGTGTGTGTGAGATCCAGAGTAAGCTGGGAGGAGTGGTTTGTCACGGAAAGGAGCAGAATGTCGGGGCGAGAGTGTGTCACACCTCAGTATCTCGCGCTTGTTTATGCCTCTAACCCTACCCTCACTCTAGTCTTGTTTGCTTAACTCATCAGTCCTCCTCTATGTTGTCTACGGCCGCCATTCCCAGGATGTTGGAGTAAAGATTTCCCAAGCTTTCAGCTTTGCACTCCTCACTGCACACTGACACACATTTGAGGTGCTTGTATACCACAGGTGATTAAGAACAGTGTTTTATGCCGACATCGAAAAAAAAAAAATACGATGTGAATCTTCACGGTTGCTTTTAATGTGAAGTAAAGGGAGACTTTTTCTTCTTTTACCTTTAAGACTTTTTGATATTTGGCCTTGAGTTTGACGAGTGTGTTTAATTTTGGGGTCTTTTAAACATGGTGATAGTGTTTGTTAACCCTGGTAGCAACAGCCCTGTGTACCTGCATCTGTCGCCAAAGAGCTCGGCTGCCGTGGGCCCTCCAGTGTGTAATTAATGAGCACGGCCGATTCAACTCGGAGAGGTAGGTTGTGGTCAGGGTCACAGAGATGTTACTGTCTGTCCCAGCTGCCAGGCAGCATCCCTGGGACCAGGCTTAGGGAGTGTCAGCACTTCCCACTTCCTTCCTGAATAGGACGCCAGTCTCTCATGGCATTGCTGTAGGGGGTGCAGTCACGGCCGCATTAAGTATTGACGTAGCCTCTTTTCTGTTTTTGGAGGGGATGAGCATGGCGGAGTGCAGATTTTCAAGCAGTAGTGCCTTATTTAATGGAATTTGTGAAAGTTTGTGCTTCTGGGTGTAATTCTTTTTCCGCAGGAAATTCTGAAGGAAAAGTTTTCATATCGGTCTTACGTTCAGTTTATTGTTGTTTGCCTCTATATTGGCTCTGTGTTCGCAGCCTGTGGGCATTCGTGTTCCTGTGATGCGATAGTTTACCTCCTGAATTACCCAACTGCATTAAATTGTGACCTCTTGAAATAACGGTTTAGAAAACGTAGGAAAATGTTTCAGTAAAATAAGTTGCCCATGTATCGGAATGTTTTCATTGGAATGACGAGCTTTATTTTTTCTTCCACACCGAAAAAAATTAGTCAGTTTGTCTAGCTGGACTCGATAATTGTAGGCTTCACAGCCAACATAAATCATGGCCTTTTCAGTGCAATCCCTTTTTTTTTAACCTGTTGTGTTGTAAATGGCACTTTTACTCACCTGGCCACTCCTCTTTAGAGCTGTCCAGATGTGACAGTTTGAATTTTCCCCAGGAATGGAAACGCCAAGTGAGAATACAACAGCTGAACTCCATCCCGTTTTCTTGGTGCTGAACCTGCAATAGATTAGTTCACCACCCTGTCTGCAGAGAATGGAACACCTGTCAGTGTAGAGAGCCTTTCCAAAAACCACATTTTTCTTTAACTGGCTGAAGGATGAAAAAAAAAAATTTTTAAACCAGCAGTGTTTCTTTTTATATTTGTGTTATAGAGTTTGCTTTCAAAAAAATTATTTTGGTGTATCAGCTGGTGACAACATGTGACCCTTCATGTGTAACTGGCTGAGCGCTCCAAATTTTTCTGCCGTGGCAGGAAGTAACGGTACATAACAAAGGTCACCGATCAGATGTGTGTTCAGCCTGGGGGCTCTCTTGGAAGCGGCTTCGAGTTCCTCTATCATTTACACAGAGCCCCGGTGTGGCTGCTGGTCCCTCCCTGTGCCAGTCATAACACAAACAGCAGCGCAGTTGTAAAGGTACCCTGTTTTCCTTCAGCATTAGTGGCAGTAGAAAAGCCCCCTCTCTCGATGGCTTCCCTGAGGCATCCTCATCCCTGTCTCGTGGATTAAGTCTTGGAGAATAAATGCCTTTTAAGGTAGAGTAAAGATGTGCAGTGTGGCATTGCCTTGACTCCTCTTCACAAGACAGAAGTGGTTGTGTTTCTTGGTCTTTAGCATCTAATTTACAGCCTGCGGAGCTCTTCTCTCCTCATGGTTTTGTTTTAGTCTGGTCTCAGTTGCTATGCCCTGTCGCAAGCCTGGAAAATGCATCTTAGTTCAGGTCAAGATTTCGGAATAACGGTATGCTGTGGATTTCTCTTTTGGAAAGCCCGGGGTTAGTGTATGCCTGGTGTTTCCAAGGTAATCAGTGGTAGAAAGGCATATTTCCAACCAGTATTGTGTGTGTGCACGTAATCCCTGTTATGGAACACAGCAGGGAAAGTATGATGAAGGCCTTCATGGCAAACTTCAGTCTTGACCTGGTTGAAGGCCAGAGCTCCAGAGGGTTCTGCCCAAGCTGATGGAAAGTATTTCTCGTTCCACAGTGAATCTATTTGTTGTAGTGTTTAAATTACCAAAAAAAAGTTGTATGTCAATGGATGGAAGCTGTTCGTGTACCTTAACATACCTGCATTTTGGTTGCAGCTCACAGGTTACAATGAGAAGCCGGTCAACCTGCAGATGTTCATCGGGACTGCTGATGACCGCTATTTGAGGCCACACGCCTTCTATCAGGTCCACCGAATCACTGGGAAGACGGTTGCTACGGCTAGCCAGGAAATCATGATCGCCAGCACAAAGGTCCTGGAAATACCTCTCCTTCCAGAAAATAACATGTCTGCCAGGTAACAGTCGTGAACTACTTCAGAGTTGCATTACTCACTCTTGGGTGTGTCACCATTGAGATTCTGTTGATGTGAAAATAACAGTGGTTCCATTAGCATTTATTGGACCTGTGATGTCTTACCTGGTGAATTTAATAAATGTTGAATCTGAACCCAAAATAAATCATGTCCACAAGGAAACTGAGAAATTCCGCAAAAAAGAAGTCTAAGGAATAAGTTATAGCCTATGTACTTGCTTTAAAACCTTCAATTTGTAAATGTAGTGTTTATGTTCCTTTGATGGTGTGATCCAGGAGGATGTTTTACATGGTTTTTCTACATATAATGTATATCTATGAGACTAATATGTTGTGTTTCTTTTCAGAATCTTACATTTCTTCCCTTCCTGTCTTTGTAGCATCGATTGCGCCGGCATTCTAAAGCTGCGAAACTCTGATATCGAGCTGAGGAAGGGAGAGACAGACATTGGACGGAAGAACACACGGGTGCGAGTGGTGTTCCGAGTGCACATCCCACAACCCACTGGGAAGGTCCTGTCTTTGCAGGTGGCCTCAATCCCTGTCGAGTGCTGTGAGTGTGGTTTTTCTCGTATCTCCCCTAACCTTCTCTCACATAGCCAACACGCACGTACAGGATCCCAGGTTCAGTGTCGTCACAGGAACCTGCATAACTACAGTATGCTCGAGCTGACAGTTTTTGCAGTGATAACCATCCTACAACAACCAGCCTCTTACTCTCATTCGTGTTTTTGTACACAAAGAGCCCCTGTCCATTTGTCACGAGCACACAGTGTCTGGAGGGGCACCGGGATGCAGATTGACTGTGACAGTTGAGATGTTCTGAGCTGCCTTGACAGCGTTTAAAGGCAGTAGATGTGTGTGAGGTCAGGCGAGTGTGTGGCTGGGTTGATGGGTGCATCACGTTTCAGTAGTGTTTGGTGTTTCTGCCAATAACTCCACACTGTCCTTTTTGATGTGTTTTAGAGGCTTCTGCTTCCACTCTTTCTGATGTGCTAAATTATGTTCAGGACATAGTGAGGTAACTATGAGCCTACTGTTTCTCAACTCATGAGCCAGAGCGATGACTGCTACAGTTCGTTTGAGTGGTGTAGAACTTAATTGGTAGATGATGACTATGAGTTAGTTGGAGGCTTACAGTTGTGGATGCTCGTTTTGACTGGCTGAACATTGTGCCTTTAGGAAATTGCGAAACCCATCTGCAGATTCTTTTCTTCCTGTCTTAGTTATATTTGTGTCACTGTAACTATTTGTGGTTTTGTTTGAATGTAAATGTATTGCTGATGAAGGGTAGTAAAGCCTGAAAAATGTTTCATCTTTTTAAAAAAAAAAAAAAAAAAGGAATAATAAAAACTTCCATATGTTTTCAAGTTTTGTGAGGGTCAATGTGAAGTCCGTACTATCATGTAAGGCAAGTGTGTGTGCAGTTGTGTTTGTGCACTGACCACTGAAGATCCTGACCTGCTGGCCATTCACTGTGTTGCAGCCCAACGCTCAGCCCAGGAGCTGCCCCAGGTGGAGAAGTACAGCCTGAACAGCTGTTCCGTTAGTGGGGGTGAGGAGATGGTCATCACAGGTTCCAACTTCTTCCCTGAATCCAAAGTTGTCTTTGTGGAGAAGGGGCCAGGTAAAGATACACCCCCCCCCCCGTCCGCGCTATCTCTGTAGTGCCTTGATATGTCCCCTTTGCCAACAGCTGTGACAACCACCTCTTACGAAATACCTCTAGTTCTAGGTCAGGCAGCACAAGAGTACATCTCCATTTCAGCTCAGTCTTCTGCTTGACCTCTTTGTTCTTTTGCATTAATATAGGGAGAATATTCAATTAAGTTCAGAATATTTTTATAGGGAGTTCTTCTCACACTTTACACTATTATTCAGTTATTTTTTTTAAGTGGTTTTATGCCAAAGTCTCTTAATAGCAAACGGTTGCAGCTTTGGGACAAGTGGTAGTGTAGTAGTTACAGCTTCTACTCTTGGAGCCAAAGGTTGCAGGTTTGAATCGCACTTCCAGCTGTAGTAACCCTGAGCAAGGTACTTGCCCCAAATTGCTCCCGCAAAAAATACCCAGCTGTATAAATGCGTAAGTACTAAGTATTTAACACTGTAAGTTGCTTTGGAGAAAAGCGGCCAAAATTGAAACTCTAAAATCATCTGTGCCAGTGCTGTTGTCACATGCATTAGGTTACGGAACACAACAGGCTTCCCTGTTCTCTCATATTATTGACCATAAATAGACATCCTGTGGCAACACGGTGGCCCAGTGAGTAACACTGCTGCCTCACAGTGCCTGTGTGGTGCAAAAGAATGTGGGTTCAGTCCCCGCTCTGCATGTTTATAGTTTGCATGTTCTCCCCATGTTTGCGTGGGTTTCCTCTAGGTACTCCAGGTTCCTCCCTCAGTCCAAAGATATATAGTTAGGTTAGTTGGTGACACTGAATTACCCATCGCCCCAGCCACTGGTTATTCAGTGCCAGTTCCAGTCCCAGATAAAATGGTTCCTGACAGGTTGACATCAGGAAGGGTGTCTGGTCATAAAATCTCTGCTCTAACCACACCTCCAAATGCTGCAGGACTTGGAGGTGCATTGGCCAAACCTGACTTCTCCTGGAAAAATGTTCAGTAAAACGTCAAGTCAAGTAGATTTTTATTCTCATTCCTCTATATAGCTCGTATGCAGTGGAGCGAAACGTCGTTTCTCCAGGACCACGATGCAACACAGAACAGTACGCAAGACTACATAAAGTGCAAATACACGCCAGTGTGAGACAAGAGCACGGCAAAAAATATACTGAACAGAACAGCAGATACACAGGACAATAAATGCACAATAAAATCTTAGTAGTAGTAGTAGTAGAATGGACATCCTGTGTATCTTCTGAGTACCTCTGTGCATCTGCTAGCAGAACCCAGAGCTTTTCGTTCTCAGGTCCAAAGACCAGTGAGGAGAGTCCAAATTTTTAAATGCTGACAAATGACTTTTAAATTTGTGCATGAGGCTGTTATGTCTGCAAAGGGGAAAGGAAAAAGGGATTAAGTCTGAACACTTGTAATCTTCACAATCGTTGTAACTGACATTTGCCAAGACTGTTTCGAGACTGCCTGCAGAAATGTCTCTGTTCTCTTTGTTTCTTTATCTTTCCAAAATATTTGTAGAAAACTTTTGAGAGGCCTTGCAGTTGATGTTAACTTCTCATCGTTGGATAGCGATAGACCCATGGGAGTGCTCTAGGGCGGGTGATTACCTGATTCCATTGCTTGTTAACCCCATGGGTGGAATGGGAGAACAATAACTTCCACTGATTAAACCTCTGTAAACCATAACTGTTCCTGAACAAGTGTGTGCTTTTGGCTTTACTCTTACTTCTCTTAGAGCAGAGGATGAACACACAAGCTGAATGCTTAGCTTAGCATCCTAGTCCTGCCCCAGGCCGTGTCTGTCATTAATGCATTGCATGGATCACTTCAGTCATCCCAAATAGACGTAGCTAAATTTCAGTTTGTGCTTTGACACGTCAGCTCTTAAGGTGACATTTTTTTCCATCGTATCCTATTATCGAACCAGCGATTTTTCTGAACGTTGGAAATCAAGTGAGCATTTTTAAAGCTTCATGTTTAGTCTTTTTCTGCTACTGCTGCTCTGAACAGACTTGCTGTCTTGGTTTGTATTGTCTGAAGTGAAACATGAATGGAAAAATGTGCTCTTTTATCAGAGAATAATTTGCGCACGTGTTGTGAGGTGACCGGTCATCGGGCAGAAGATGCGAATGTCCTTTCGGTGAGGTGCAGGGCTCAGGGCTCACAGGATCATGTCAACAGGATGCAATCACGAAGAACTCCTCCCTCATCTGCGCCAGCTGCTTGACAGCAGCCTGAACCGACAAGACCCCAACCCCCCATAGAGGCCACGTGTGCTGCTCTGCGGGCGCTATTGAGTTCCCCGTCAGACAGCCGAGGGAAGTGGGGATAATTTGGCAGGCAGGGTGCAGCCTGCATTGAGATATATGCCATGATGTTTGTAAATCACTACAAGATGTGCTTCTCTTAATTAGGAGAACTGATGCGCATTTGAAACACCGGTGTTTCTAAGGGGCAAATGGGGACGGGAACTGATGCAGGGAAAGGAAAACAGGTGTGGGATGTGGTCCGACTGGATGGCAACACACTCCCTCCTTTTTCCTGCCAGGAAAATGTGCTCTTTCACGTCACAATCACAGTAGTCTGTTTCCTGCTTCTTTTTAGGTATTTGTTTTCCTTTGTGCAGAACTGGCTTTATTTAGATAATGGAGAAGAGGGAACTGGAAAGATTATGAAAAATTTGATCAATTTGAGAGCTTCAGTTTAGCACATAGTTGCCGTGTCAACAGAAACAGCCAATCAAAATGTGTAGTCAGCCCTAGAAAGCTTCCCTTTGGTTGTCCTATATTCTAGGGGAAGTTTTCATAAAGGACTGGATGCAAAAATATATTACTGATTTTAACTTTATTTTTGTATTCAGGACATTGTGCGAGCAAGTTTCTCCTAAGTTGTTTAATCATTGTAGGGTTACGTATATTATTATAAAATTCTGCATCTTTTTAGCTATTGTGAGACTGTGAAACTTGGTTTATATGGGTTGGTGTCAGAGGCTCCCAGTGAGGCTTGAGATTATAGTTTGAACTTGTTTTTTGAAGTTGTTCAGATGTGGGTCTTCCCTCTGCTGCAGTGTGAAATTTCACACTGTTGCAGAAAATATCCTGTGCTAAAATAGCAGTGGCCCAGAGGTCATTCGCTGGATTATTACAACTATGAACGGTTTTGTTAATTTTACTTATTTACGGTAGTACAAGAAATATTTTCTAGGTAACGTGATAAACTCGGATTTAGGCATTATATACCGAATGACTTTTTATCTTTTGGCCTAGTGGCCTTATAGAAGCGGGTTGACCCCCCCTTTTTTTTTTTTTTGCCAGATCCCTTGGTATAGACGTCAAGTGCAAGATCACACTTGCTTCTATCGTACTGACGTAACATTAGGCTTTAAAGGGAGGTTTCCACTCGTGATATTTCTTTTTTTATCGGACAGGGAACATAGGAGTGGAACTTGTTGTTCATCTCTGCTTCTGGGATCCCAGTATGAGCATTAATATTTGTAGTAACCCTGCCTTTTCCCAAGGCAACTGAGTGTTTTTTCCCCACTTAAGCTTTCCTCATCTAAATTATTCTTTTAAATATGGTAACCAGGTATTTAAGTATGTGTAATAACTTATTTTAATAGAATGTTGACTGTGTGAATAATTTCTTTTGTGATTTTTTTTTTTTTTAAATGAACAGCAGGACTGCGCTCATCTTTCTGTCTTCCAGACTGTACACTTTTTGGACTCCCATTAGTATATGATATCTAACTCTTTTGGTTTTCAGTGACTGCAAACGTACCGTTATGGAGCATAAGTCAGTTGGAGTCTGTGTCTGTTATTACAGGGACATAAGATCACTGTGGGTTTTTCTGTGGCTGATGTGTCCTCTACTGAAAATTATATTAAGTTTTTAATTGACCAGTGGCACTGAAAACATGGATTGTAGGGATGGACAACTAATCCCACCAAAGTCGTGATCCTACATTCTCTGTTTTCTGTGAAGGTTAGTCAGTTTGAAATCACTTTCACCATTTTAAACTGGTTGTAAGCATAACATGAGATAACAGATATTGATGTGCAGTACAACAGCATGATGAAATGTATCTCTGATTTTAAAACATATTATAGTCTTCTCCCATCGTATGAAGGTTGTTTCTGAAAAATGATTCAAGTGAATTCTCATAAATTGAAAACTTACATTTATTCATCTAGCTGATGCTCTTTTCCAAAGTGACTTAGTGTTAAGTTACTTACAATTATTTGCCCATTTATACAACTGGGTAATTTTTACTGGAGCAATTCAGGGTAAGTACGTTGCTCAAGGGCCCTGGAGCTGAAGGTGAGACTTGGACATGCAACCTTTGAATCCACAGGCAGCAGATCTAACCAGTACGCTGCCAGCTTTCCTACCAATTACTATTACTTTCAGTGGTAGATGGTTTAATGCGTTTTTGGGCCCAAAAATTGACACCCATTTAGGTTAAAATCTTTATATTAGTAGTTACCGTAATACAACGTAACAAGGCTATTTTCTTTCATTAGGTACTCTAATACGGCATAACTGTCTACCTGTGCTCGTTCAGCTTTTTTAGAGCTATTCCATAACGTACATTTAACCAATGCTGACAAACAAGAGATACACACACATTGTGACGGTGCTAAGGCAGAAAACTGTAAATGAATTCCCCTGTTGTTCCCTCTGCCAAGCCCGTTTTTGTTTTTCTACATACGTCAGTGAGGTTACCGTTCTGGTTCTTACTAGTGTTTATTCCAGTGCTTGCCTCACAGTGCATTGTGGGATTTCTGTTTGGGCCAGGCAGCTGTGGACAGCCGTTGTATGGTTGGGAGTGATATACATGGGTTTCGGTCATGTTTGGTCTTAGTTCCTGTACTGTCTATCGCGTCTTATTCAAGACTGCATTTCAGACAGATCATTGTCTCTGGACCCAATCTGCACCAGTTTCACCTTTAAAGTGATGCTCGGTGTTTATGTATTAATTCAACCTTTAATGCAACTGAACAGTACTAAAATAAGGTATGAAATGAATGCAAATGAACTGAAACTTAGAGCAAGTTGAAGACATTTAGACAGTCCAAACAGGCCATGATTACCGAGATTAGAACAGGACACAGCTCTCAAGAGGTGCAAAAAATCCTGATTTTCTCCTTGTAAATGTGAATGTCTTCTCAGCCAAGAGAAGGCGTAAAATGTAAGTACTTGTCCTAAAGCTGAATTCTTGTGACCTGAATGGGCACATCTTGGGTCCTAACTCAACTGATATTTATAATAATAAAAAAGTTGTAATTTAAGCACATTGTACTAGAGATTGCTTTGGAAAGGAGGTGTTGTTTGCTAAAGACCACAGATTTCATTTATCGTGGCATACTTGTTGTTTCCTGCTGTTTTTTCATAAATTTTTGAACACTGTAAAAAGGTTTGCGTAACACTGTTATTATAGTGATAGTAATGCATGATTTGTGGGGGTTATTTCAGGGAACTGTATGATGATGATTTTCCTTGGCTCTAAGGAACACATGAACAACACATGAACAAACACTCTTGGGAGCAAGTGGGGTAAAGCAGGGACTTTGAAGCTCTTTGTTTTTTATGTTTGTTCATTAATTTATTACAAATTAAATTTGTGATGTTTAAAACTGGAAAATACAGATATTTATCATTTCTTTTTTTTTATGGTAAGGCACATTTTGATTCCAGTGCCAAGTGAAAAGTTCAGGTGATTTTCCAGGACTGATCAAAATTTAAAAAAAGACCCAACTTCCCAAAGAAGCAAAACATTTTTTTTTTTTTTTCTTTTTCCCCAGACTCCTCATAAGGAGGAGATTTACTGCAGCTCCAGCAAAAGTTGTGTTGCAGAAGTATTTGTGCTATTGCTCAAGGAGGGCCAACTTTGTATGTGAGCAGCAGAACTCAATTTAATTTTGCCTTCCAGATGGACGTGCGCAGTGGGAAGTCGATGCAAAAATAATACGAGAAAAAAGTCACGGAGTAAGTAGAAATTTGTCTAAATTATCATATCTGAAAATACATTGTTCAGCAGAATACCGTTGTGTTCTAAATGAAGTTGAAACATGAACGACAGATTGATGGAGCAGAAGTTTGTACTGCAAGGAGACTCGACAGATGTGCGCACACGCGGCTGCATAAGCAGTGGAAGCCTGAGCTGTCTCGCTTTTCTCTTTGTAGTCAAACATTGTGGTGGAGGTCCCCCCTTACCACAGCAAGGCCGTGACCTCCGCTGTCCAGGTGCAGTTCTACGTATGCAACGGGAAGAGGAAGCGAAGCCAGTCCCAGCGCTTTACCTACTTGTCAGGTACAGGAAGGCGCCCCCGGCCCAACGGGAACCTTCTGTTTGAACCCATGGCCGCCATTTCTTGCCTCACCTTCTGAAGAGCTTTCCCTTTGGCTGTTTGTATGTGATGTGGTTAGGGAGAGGTCACGTGACTGGCAGTTATGTTTCACACCTGTGCAACTGTTTGTGAAATGCTTTCCAACTGTTTTTAAGTTTTCAGCATGCAAAGCTCTTCTTTTCAGGAAACTGCAGCCTGGTCTTTGAGCTGTGTGGGAAGTGTAGTTAGGAAGACTTTACTTGAAGTAAATTAATTAGAAATGCTCATTTTCACATAATTTTTTATTGATGAAAGGGATACATGGTAAAGGCATACTTGTTGTTTTGTTCTCTACTGCAATAATGGTGTCTGAGTGGCAAGGGCCCTCTTACCTCCTCTAAGTCAACGAAGTCCAACTGCTCTGCTCTGCTCTGGCAGTCAGAGAACAGCATCGGTTTAGGTTTGGCAAATTGAGAAGCTTCTCCCTTTGTCACGGTGCTAATCGAGCATAGGATATCAATATCACTTTTGTGTTACTGCTTCAAGGGACAGTTACCCTTTTCAGCAACATCCAAGTCTGCCTGTACCTGCTGTTGCGCTTTCTTGTTGTCGAAGAGGCAGTGGGGTTGGCAAACTACAGTGCAGAGCAGGCAGGATTGCAAACCCATGTTTCTCCGGTTTGTCCCTGGGCTGCCGTAGCCTCGGGGTGCTCTCTCTTTCCCACAAAATGGTGTCCATGGCACAAGGACAAACAACATATGCCCTCTTGGCTTTGCAGTTGGATAAAAATAATCTCTTAAAGCATTTGTTTGGTGAGCACCAGATTGAGAAATGGGTTACTGTTGATGATGCTGGTCTGCTCTATCTATGTTATGTCCTAATTTAGATTTAAAGTTTAGATTTAAAGTAATGTGTTTTCTGGGCTCATCACTAGCATGGCAAAAAAATATGACAAACAAAATCTTCCTCAGAGTCAGAATACAGATGTCATCGTCTCATATTTGCCGTTCACATTCTAATATACATATACTTCAGTTTTATGTGTCATATTAAAATGTTGATTTAATTTTTAAAATTTACTATTTTTTTTTAACCATTCCCCTGCATGTGTCTTTGTAATGTATTGTATTTTTGAAATGTGTGTAGATCTGCATTTTGGGTTTACTGTATCTAATATTGCATTTGACTGCCAATCTCAAATGAAAAGGGCCACAGTGACGATCTGACCGTTGTTTGTTGTGTGTTTTCCTCCTAGTCTTGGTGAAACAAGAGCACAGGGATGACTTAGACCTACCCACTGCCCCCTTGCCCCTGCCACTGGTTCACCCCGCCAGGCCCCAGCTGTCCTCCCCTGACCAGGCCCACCCCCACCACAGCATGCTGTCCAGCTCCTCCCGGGGTCTGGTGCCTGGCATTCCTCCGGCCCAGCCCCAATACCCTTCGCTAGGCTCCCACTCACTCCAGCACCTGCCACAGCTCCAGGGCCCTGGGCTCTCTGCAGGCTCCAACTGCCAGTTGATAGGGCCGCCTATCGCCTTCCACTCCCAGCCAAGGCAGGCGTACCAGCCTCTGCCACCCAACCTGCTGACCAATGGTCAGACCAGTCTTCCCATGAATGCGGTCCCCACCCAACCCTTTCAGCAGATGCCCTTCCAAGGTGAGCCAGCAGTCTCTCAGACCCTGGGGATGGGTGTTGGCTACCACTCCTCAATGGCCTCGCTTTCTGGCTCCACTTCCCCTTCTGGCACTGGCCAGCCCCTGAGCCACGGCCCCCCACGCCTGCATTCACTGGGGTTCCCTTGCCCCAACCCGCTGCAGGTCTCATCGTCCAGCCACCCCATGGCACAAACACCAGCACAGCTCCAGCATGCCCTTGGCTACCACTCTGCCACCCAGAGGTCAGCCTCGTGCCCATCTCCAACCACAAGCCCTGTGTCAGTCACAGCCTCTCCACACTCCGGGCCTTCTTCCCCCCAGCTCCACTCGCTTCCATACCAGTCATCCACTCCAGACTCAACCTCCTCACCCCCGCCTACAGCTGGTAGCCCTCTTGTACACCTCTCACACGGCCAGCCCTCCCCTCAAGCAGCAAGCCCCAGCATGAGCAGCCTGCCTTCAGTGGGCCCATTAGGGCACCCCCTGGCTGCCCAGCAGCCCTTTCCTCAAGAAGTTGAGAGGTTGACCATCAAGCAAGAACCAGAGGACAAGGAGCTCACCTTCCGATCCATCGGTCTGCAGGACATCACCCTGGATGACGGTAAGGCTGAACACCACGGCACTTGCATTCATCTCACTTTTTTCTGTGAAACGAGTGACGCTGAAGGTAGTTCTCAAATTCCGTTTTACTTACTGTTGCAATTTCATAGTGTAAACACCTGTATGTTTTTCATGCGTTTCCATAATCACTAGAAGTGAAATGCTTCCAGTTCTACTCCCTCTCTCACTACGTAGAAGGAAAACCGTTCTTTAATTCTGTCCTCCTTGTATCTGGGTTTTGAACGGCTGATCGCTAAGCTGCTCTAATGAGTTGAATATTGTTGGATTCTTGAAATACATTCCTTGAAAAATTTGCGTTATAGAGAAAATTTGTTTAATTATAAAAGCAATAAAGTATTTTCATAATCACGAGTGACCGAATAGGTATACAGTACATAAATATAATAAATAATTTTAATACGAGACCTTTTTATATCGCTAATAAAGCAAGGATTAATGGGGATCCAGGCCAGCGAATGGAGGGAAGTTGTGGGCTGTAGGCCATGTGCCACCAGCCTACATTGTGCTCTCTGTCTTTACACTTGTTGTGGTAAGCGGAGATGCAGCAGGGTGGTGGAGGGCTGTGGCTTTAGACCTTCTGGCCCACGCAATTTCACGTCAGCACCGCTGAAACTGAATCCGGTTCACATGGTTCATTAAACGCTTCCTCCGGGCCTGAATGCATGTGATGTGTGGCACATTGCATGTCCAGCAGGCTTCCTGAACATTTGTTTCAGCTTGAGGTAATGATCCTCAGTTTGGGTGAATTTACAAGCCATTTTTGTAAGGGAAGTGGCAGTTAGCGTATAGAGGATGTGGTAAAGGAAAATCTTCAAATGTTTTTCACAGAAGCAGTGGTCAGATGCAGAGCATATGTACTGACAAGACATTTTTTCAGGCAAGACCTAAAATTAGCTTGCATGAAAACCAAACATCCTTGAAAACTTTCCAACGAATTAGTAACTTTCCATGCTAATCTTAATAGAGGTTGCTGTTAAGTACACATGTATGAGATAGTCTTCTCGTTTTTCATTATTGTGTTTACCATCCAAAACAGACTGTTATACAGAAACTGAAGGATATGCACCAAATGACTGAGCAACACCAGCAACATATGGTTACAAGTCCATGGCCATAACCACTGTACTTCCTGCTGCTCCTTTGAGCTTCGCTCTCAGACCTGTACAAATGAGTAGCCAAAGGGCCTTTTGTTAATGAGCAACTTCTATGAACCCTGCAAGGAATTCCTAGGCTCAAGCTGGGATTATGCAAACGGGTGTAGGTACACAGGCATGAACCTGTTGTGAAATGCATCTAGAGAAGCCCGTGAGCTCCACCGTTCCTGCTCGACACGTGCGAAGGCAAGCATGGAGCAAAGGGAGTAGCGCACGCGGGGATAGTGGGTCCGCCCATGCTGGACTGGGATGGCGGTGTTCTATAAAGGAAATTTTGGATTTTGGCACAGAGGTTCCTCAATGGATTAAACTCCCCAAAGGGCTCTCTATAAATAGAAAGCTGACTCTGTTGGACATCATATCAAGGATTGCACTGTAAGAAGGACTATTTTAAAAATATTTTTTAAAAAAAAAAGGTCAGGAATGCAGAGTAGCTTTATGAGATATAAAGTGGATTTAGCTATAAGTATGAAGTGCAGCAGAGATTATTATGCTGCCTGAAATTTATTTTGGAGTACTAAAAAAAAAAAAATACACCGCTCGGATCGGTACACAGATTTATATCAAATCTTTCAGCGTCAGTAAAATTCCAGTTGGTGTTAACCGTGCCTCCCATAGGTCTATGGTAAGGGCTGTAACTGGCTCTTGTCTTAGAGCTGCTGTTCATAAAAATATTTGACATGCTTGAGTTTTCAGTTCACCTGTTTGAGTCTCTCATTCCTGTCAACCGCCTCTAATCCTCCCTGTTTCACAGCCTCAGAAAGTACAAATGTCACTGCTTTATGAACTGATCAGACCCTCCGGTAGAGTTTTCCCTGTGATTCAGATGGTCTTTGACTGCGTTTCACCACAAGTGCTTGAGACACTCCGTTCGGTTTCGCTGACATTGTTACCAAGTGACTGTTGGAGTTGAGCGCACGTGCTGAAATGCAGGTATTTTATCAACATCACATAATTACAGAATTAGAAAGGCATAATCGGTCAGTTATGAAAGCATTGAGTACAGTTAGTATTCCCATCAGGCTTCAGTATGTTAACTTGTGCTGTATGATGCCAGGTTGGGGGTAGGAACATAGTCCAGAGTTTCAGCAGTGTGCTGAACTGTTGCCACAGTACAGCCTGCAGGGTACGGGGCACACGGCTTCCGCACACAGGGGTACCTCCGAACGCCACCGGCAATGGCGCCTGTACTCTCGTCAACATAATTACACCTGTCATGGCGATAAACTGTCAAAATCTTATGGCGAGGACCCGTGCGTTTTAATTAATCACCTCACGCTGCATGGTGTTTCTGCTGTCTGCGCGAGCCATATGTCCCCGTCTTGCGTAGCGCTCCAGCAGAGCCCTGCAGCCTTGGTTAATAATAGGCCAGGCCTTCTGTGCTGACAGCGGCCCGCTGGCAGGGGCGTGCGCCGTTGGGCACGAGACACAATGTGCCACGCCAGCTCACAGGTCGCTGTGGCTCCGTAGCCTCCGATGAGTCGGGCTGCCTCGCAGGGTGTCTCTGGGGCGGGACTGTTGGAGCACAGTACAGAGCGCATTTTAGGAGAAGAATGTAGAGATACATCTACTCCGTTCGCCAGAAGCAGTGTTGGATGTAGGTGAGATTTATATTTAAATTAACTAATAGGTTCGGACATCAGAGGTCTCAGGACACATGACTTGTCATGTGAGGTCTCAGATGCTTCCTTTGAGAAATGAGGTGGAGCCCTGAGACATTTTCCAGATTTATTTCAGTAGTGTTTAGAAGAACAATGAGTGCCACCCCCCTCCTCCCCTTTTTTGCCAGCTCATGCTCAGGAGATACATTTGCTGTCCATTTAGGTTAAGGCTGCGGCCGGTCTGCAGCATTAGAAAATATGTCTGCGCCATACCACAGTGAGAACATAAGCTTAGGGCAGCACGTGAAACGAGTCTCATCAGGTTAATAGCAGAACGTGAAATTCATCTTAAAAATTACATTAAAAGTAACTTCGGACCATTTTAGCTGGCTTTACATGATTAAAGATAGACACTCAGTTCATGTTTCCTCCTACTATTATGCATATATATCCTCACACAGTGTTTTGACAGTGTGGTTATGCTACTTTTTGCTTTTCTCGGTTTTGCTTCCATGATATCTTGTCTAAAAATAAGCTGCGATCTTTCTAAACTGTTTATGGGACTAAATGGGTCATTTTTAATCCCTGCACTGCTTTGTAATTCCTTGCATTTTCAACTTGTTTTGAGAGTGTTTTTTGCAGCTTGTACGGTACTTTTATTGGCTACGTATGGGAAGGGTCAATCAGATATAATGTGTGCCCATGGACAGCATTCTCTCACTGCTGAGAAGTAGTAAGCAGAAAGCGTGTCGTCATTTACGGCAGGACTTGTTGGGTTGAATGGAACACTGTAGTTACATTTCTTTACTGTTCACTGCATGTCAAAGCAGTTTTTGCACGGACTTCTCGGTGACTTGAAGTGAAAGAGCTTTTTATTGAGTCACTGTGTCCCGTTCCTGTTTGTGTGCCATTTGTTTGAAAAACGGGTTTGATCCGGGATGTTTTACCTATATGGTTAATGTGGTTTTTGATGAATGGACGTTCTCTGGCACACAGCATGAAAGGGAATTTCTACGTCAATTACAAGTATGTGATGTGAAATTTGGCTCAACACAACGAAGCAACTGATACATCATGGTTTTTTACACACATGTATTTGCTGGAGAGTGCAGCTGCCAGGTCTAGTGTTTACCTTCAAATTTTACAAGCTGCGGAGCTGTGATATTCTTATGACCATTTAAAATTAGGGCTGAAACATTGCAGATTTCCCTCTTAAAAATTCTTTTTAAAGAATGGTGACGTGATACTCTTGCCAACGAGGAAGAAATTAACTGATCAAAAATCAACATGTGTCTAGAAGAAAGCAGGTATGGAACACGTACACACTAGCATGACCTCATAGGTTTGATAAAGACGGTAAGGGCCGTGAGGGAGAACAAAACAGACTGAGACATTAGTGTGTGTTCATTACAGTACTTCACAGAAACACACACTTCATTGGACAATACTGGCAATAATCTAGGGGAGGCCCCCACAAGTCATCTTCAGGGGTCTCCTTTTCAACAAACGAGTCAACCAAGAGTGTTTAAATTTTGCAGCAAAGTTGCACAAGCTCTTAAATGCAGAGCGCATTTAGATACATCTGACTTGATGCATTGCTTGAACATATCTCTTTAAACCGTCACAATTTTTCCCTCCAAAATAAATAGTGAAATTCGGTTGCATAATTCAAATTAATCGATACTTGTTCTGTAAGGTGTACGACAAATGAAAGCAGAAAGAGTTGTGTAATGTGTAATATCAATAGGAGAATTTTAAGCAGTAAGTTCCCCAGTGCAGTTTTTTTGTAAAAAAAAAAAAAAAAAAAAGCAACTTATTTTTAAGGTGTTTTGAGAGCAGAAATTGAACCTTTATTAGAAAAACTACAATCGAAAAATACAAAGGGGGAGGAGAAGAAAAAAAAAAAAAACAGAAAAGTCACAAAAAGCCGTCAACTACCATCACACAGCTGTTGTGGTAAATTTCTGATGTAAACAAAAGTTGTGCAGAAACCTGGAAGAGTAACAAGTCTGAAGGTCTCGGTCTTCTCGTGGTGTGAAGAAGTGTGTGGCTGTGAGAGGAAGACGCCCACACGAACAGGATGGAGTCCGACTGTGGCTGCTCGAACATCTCTCACATCTTCTGGGGAAGCAAACATAAAAACAAACTTCTTCACTTGTGCTTGATATCTATTTTCACATTTTTTTGTTTCACAACCGTTTCATTCTTGTCTTACGAAATATTTGTATTTTCATGCGTTTAAGATGTTTGGGGAATTGAAGTGTATTTGTAGTTCATATTTAATAACTTATCTCTTCTTGAATCTTTGATACATGGCGTAGTATTTGGAAATGCCACTACATAGTTGCCGTACACTTTGCAGAGTAGAGAAAGTAACCCGAAAAGATTGTCCTCTGTCATTGTGGGCCAGACGTATGCGCAGAAACTCAAACTCTTGCTGTCCCTGACCATCCTGTGGTGTTAAAACCATCCGCCCCAGCACTAGATGTTTTGTAGATGTTCCATTTTGAGTCCTTCCTGCTTGCAGAATGAATTATTCAAAGCCACTTGCTGAATTCCCGTTTCGCCTGTGGCATGAAGGAGAAAAACAGGGAGTAGATTGTAAATGGGTTATGCAAATTAGGGTTAAAAGTGCCTTTTAAGTGGGCAAAGTAGAGTAAACTTCCGTAACATGGAGAGCAGGGACATCCATTTGGTACCTCATGGAGACATATTCTTTTGTTCTTCTCTGGGTAACATTGCTGTTACGGTTCTTTATTACCGCTTCATGTCTCGAATACCACTTATACAAAATAAAACTGCAGTAACGTGCAATAAAGTGACCTGAATTGCATGTGTGCACTTTCATGCGCGTGTTTTTTCTCAGCTTGTAAATATCCACAGTACAAATAAATAACTGTTTCTGTGAGAATGAACTCAACATGAAAGTGTTGTATTGGGTGTCATTGTCGATACAATACTGACCTTTAAATGTACTGCGCCGGCTTTGACGTGCTAATGACAGTGTTTCTCCCGTCGTTTGAAGTAGCGTTTTAATAGTGAGCTGAGCGTTTTTCTTACCTTAACACTGTCTTTTCGTACCACTCTTGAGTGCTTTCCCTCCCCTGTTTGTTCGTGTGTGGGTGGGTGATGCTCTGCTCTCCTGCTGTCCCTGTGAGTTTGCTCCGAGAGGAAGGCTACAGGTGCAGCACGGCCACATCAGGCTGCGTTGATTGAGCGATCCAGAGAGGCCACAATGGCGAGCTGCCGCGGCGTGCGGATCTGTTTACCTGCCCATTCATTCCCTCTCACCTGCTGTCAGAGCAGTCTCAGCCACGGGGCACGCAGCCTTCTCCGTGTTTCCATGCGCAGCCTATTCATAGGCGCTTATTTATAGCATTTGTGGGTTCTTTCTTTTCACAATTTAAATAGGTACCAGAAAAAGCAGCCCGCACCTCTGCTTTCTTTGTGTTTTCTTGATACTCTGCTTTGCAAAGTATTAAATGCTTCTGTAACCTTATATTAGATATTTGTGCTTAATAATTTAAGAAATGCCCTCCAGCAGATGCTTGTAAATGGAAAATGTTAGCATCTAATTCAGGGACATGTTAGCAACTAATTCAGGGACCAGAACTGTCATAAGAGCCAGTGAACAAGTGCTAAAAAAAAAAAAAAAGTGTAATTTTTGTTGACAGTAACTGGATTTGTAGGTCTTACTTTTAGCAGATTTTTAGACTTAAGTTTAAAAATTGTTACACGTGTGACAATTATCCTTTGGCTTAGCCTTAACAACCCGTAACATTACCTTAGATAAAACTTTGTGCTAAATGAGCAAATGTAAATATACCAATGAGATTTTATCAACGAGAAAATTTATTAGTCATTTTATCAATGAGACGACAAAAATATTTATCACTTTTTCCGATGGTACGGACAACTTTCTTTCGCCATGCTCCTTGCTTTGTTGAGTCAGTGCTCCCGAAAGCAGCTTTAATGAATTTGATTTTGTTGTTGACTCACGGGTTTTACTGGCCACAGCTGGCATCACTGGCTGTTATTTCTTTCACTGTAAAGCAACCAGTTGATTATGAAGAAAACCTCCACAGCAGATCCTAAAAGAATGGGCTTCACCAGAATTGTGCCCGATTATTTATCAATTTTATTATGAACACAGTAATAGACATATTTTGTTGACTTAGACAGTGCTGTAATGGTCTGTGCTCAATGGTTGTGTAACAGGACTTGTCCGGGGATTGAAACGGACAACTTCCAAGATATGGTTATGTTTGATTTGTTGACCAGTATATCCGCTGCTGCCTAGTTAAAGCTTCCAGGGTGCTTCTGGTGAGCTTTGTACGATTTGCAGCTCTCATTTTTCTGTAAAGTTTATCTGAGCAGTGGCCTACTTGCAGCCGACGTGCAAATGGGTTGATGTTTAAGCGAGTTACCTTGGGTTAAGACATGCATTCTGTCATAGTACCATCAAAAGGTCAAATCTCACTAGTACAGCACAGTGACCCATGGCCCAGATTGCAGCACTTTAAACCTCACCAGAATAGCTTCTTTCCACTTGTCACAACAAAGCTCATTCTAAGCTGGTGCATCTTTGTCGCCTTCTCTCTAGATTTCTGTGTGAACGCAGTCCTTCGGCAGCGACAATACTGCCCCAGTGTGGTTAAAAAGAAAACGTGGTAGAAAAGACTTTCCCCTGCTGTGCTGTAGCCTTTGAATAATGGTGTACGTGTACAAGGTGGTATGGTGGCACAGCAGGTAACACTAGTGCCACTGGGGTTGTGCGTTTTGAAATCGGCTCAGTTTGTGCGAAATTTGCACATTTTTCATGTTTGCTTAGGATTCCTCCTGGTGTTCCGATTTCCTCCCAAAGTCCAAATACAGATGATTCAGATGACTTGGTGACTCTGAATTGCATGCAGTGTGTGTGTGTGTGTGTGTGTGTGTGTGTGTGTGTGTGTGACACACACACCGCTGCACTGCACAATGAATTGGTAGTGAACTGTGAGTAGTTTAGCGTTGCCTTAGACGAAGCTGTCTAATTTGTATCTTGCGCTTTAATGCAAACCAGATGACTTTTGTTGTCGCAGTTAGGGTCTTCCCCCACATTGAGGGTTGTGCGTTTCTCAGCAACCCTTTGTATTTTGAATTATTGTAAATTAATTCATAGTTGCAATCAGTTTCAACGGTGTATGATTTTATGCATAACTGAGCCCTAAAGAGATTTTTTTTGTTAAAATATCACTACCAATCACATTAAAATAACACAATTACCCCAAGTTAACATTAGTCACATGTCACAACATAACTAGGCAGTTTCCCTTCATTAATTACTCTAATACTTTTATTCAATACACATGCACTCTTTCAGCTGTCTTATGGCTATATATTTAACAGTCACAAAACTTAAATTGTATAATATTTAGGTGTTGATTTAACTTTCAGTGCAAAAAAACAAAAATGTACCAGTAAAGACAAAAGAACTCAATGAAAACAATGCATGTGAATTCACACTCGTGGAATATGTTGACGCAGTGTCTCTCAGCACCTGAGATGTGAAATTCAACGTGGGTTCAGTTCCTGCTCAGGCTGTGCGGAGTTTACATGTTTACGTGTTGTCCGTGTGGCTTTCCTCCCAAAGATGCGTTTCGGGTGCGTTATTGACTGTCAATGGCTCGTGTTGCATCAGTGTGTGTATATGGAAACCACAACAACAGAATATTCAAGGAGGTGATCTTTCCTTCCTGCAGAAGCAGTATTTACACTGTTTTATGTTGCCTTCCTGTGTAAATTCTTTATAGCATACTGTATCTAGCATTGTAAATTACCTTGGATAAATATGTCAGCTGAATAATACTTAACCATTATAAGATGTCCCGGAGAAAAGTGTCTGCTAATTGAATGAATGTAGATGTCTCGTGCTGCTCATCCGTTGGGAGGGACACATAATCCAAATTCGGTTCTCATAAACACAAAGAATTGCATTGTAAGATGAAGTAGAGGCATTAAATGAAACTCTCAGTAAAGGTAGAGTCTTGTCAATCGAATGGGCGCATCTTGGAGAAAGACTTGTACATTACTCTTCTGTGACTGTTCTTTTCAGGTGTGTGTCCTGAACATCTGCGCTCTTTCACTAAGAGCTGCGGTGAAATGCGCATTTTTTGATACCTGTCCCGTAAGTCATCGTCACCTGCATGCTTGTGTGTCCTTTTTCTGCAGTGAACGAGATCATTGGACGTGATATGTCCCAGTCCCCAGGTTCCCACGGGCCAGCAGATTCCCGCAGTCAGTCGTAGCTCCACCCACAGCCAAGAAAGGACCCCCTTGACCGGACGCAGTGCTCCCTAACCTGCGTTTCCGGCACTGCGGCGTTCCCTTGCGGGACCCTGCTGGAAAAGAGGAGCGATCGCGGCCACCCCCTCTCAGGACTCCAGACGCAGCAGCTGGGAGAGGCACAAGATACTCCACAGTGGGTTCAGTGGCATGGAGACCATAACAACAGAAGATTAAAGGAGGTGATTTTTTTCCTTTCTGCAGAAGCAGCTGATTTGTTAGCCCTGTTTTGGACATCTTGCAAGTAAAAGGTTCACATTGATCGTGAGGCCTGGTCCAGTTTGGCTGCTGAGAACTACAACTACGCTCCAAAAGTTACTAAGCAGCAGAGGATGCATGCCGAGCTGTTAAGCAGTTGTTTTGAAAATATGGAATTTGTCAAGAGCATCGTGTTCCTGCTGTAATGTCACAGGTTAAAACCAATGAATGATGTTAAGAAGCACACAGGTTGTATCCCCGCTGTAGAAGAGATGCAGCCATGACTAGGAAGTGGAGGCTGAGCTCGTTCAGCCGCAGCACAGCAGGTAATGGGGCAGGGATTAGGCACAGTCCAGTGTCGCTCCCTGCCGGGGAAGGTCTGTCACCCTCCTGTGCTCTGTGGGTCATCGAGACAGATCGTCCAGCTTGGGTGACTGGAGCAGAGTTGTTCGAGTAGCCTTGGAATTGAAGATGGAAAAGACTGTTGTGCCCTGGAGCTCCGTGAGGGTTTGTAATATGCAACATTCCACACTTAGAGTGTTTTCTGTTGTTGTTTTTTTTTTTTTTTTTTTTTTTTTTTGAAACTTGTTGACTTTTGATATTTTCCTTTCCCCTCTTCAGGATGCACAGTTGCCTTATAAACATATAGTCGCTTTGAAAGATGTCAGAAGCTTTTAATAGAATGTTGTTTTTATATAGCTGACTTTAATCTTAATGTTAATCTTATAAAGAGTAAAAAAAAGGTTTTTTAAAAATAGCTCAGCCTATTTGTAGATAGCGGATGGCGGATCAGGAAATGCTTGTAAAGTTGGTCAAATGGTCACTGCCTGGTTGCTTTATCACTATGTCATCAGATTTGCTGAGGAGCCATTTAAAAAGAAACTATTTCAATATTTTAATTAAGGTGCAGTGGTAAGTCTTGATCATTTGTACAAAAAAAAAAAACCACGTGGGGTGAAAAGTGAATAAGAGACAGATGTTGACCCCTGCCGGTTGGTGGTATGATCTGCAGCTCTACCAGGAAATATTACTCCTGGTTTCCAGGGGTTTTCCTGTGTGCCTTCCAGTTGAACCCGAACATTCTGATCGATATAAATTGCAAGTTCTGAGCTACTAATGATTACTATATCACAGTGTTGAGCGTACAAAGGAGGCTTCAGGAAACAGAATAAGAAAACTGGCAAATTCCCAAAGAACAAGATGTGTCCGACAGCAACGGTACAAAGAACAAACTCGCCTGCGCTTTCCTCAAGAAGCGACCCCACGGTTTCTCTCTCCCGTGGTGTTGGAAAGGGATGAGATGATGGGTTCATTAGGTGAAAAGCCTCCATGGACAACACTGGTTCGCGTTGACTGTGTGCGAGTACAGATCATAGCACAAAGTTAGTCCTTAATGAGTACAAACACTTTATAATCAGCCCAGACCTTTGTCGGTTTTTGTTACGATATACTTTTTGCAGAAATGTTATCAGACTTAGTTAACATAGTTAACAAACTCTTTAAGGGGGTGTAATGGGGTAATTTAATGTTTAGCATTAAAAATAAATCCAAACAAGACTAAAAGCTGAAGAGATCATAGGCACGTTTTGTTAAAACTGATTTATGAAAGATTTGCATGCAGGCTTACGTTATGAATGACAACGTAGAAATGGTTATAGCTTCTCTATACAAGTAGTTTCATACCGGATGTGTTCAGGTGATACTGTATAAACGTCTCTATGCAGGATGGTATTTATTCTCTGCCTTAACCAGTTTTTATCTGTTGTGGTAGTGGTACTGGTGTGTGTATATTTTTATATTTTAAGAGTTGGTACAGCCACTTTAGGGATGACTGTGGAGATCTTCTGAGACTGTGTTGACACAGCACTGCAGAGGTGTGTGGAATTGCAGAATTGCAATGGTGAGACAAAACCTGCTATGCACTAATTTTGTCTGATGCCTTTCAAAAAGAACATTGATGCCTGAAGAAGCAGCAGCTGTAGAGATGCTTTAATGTAGTTCCACTGAAAAATAAGACACTCGCTTCCCTGTGCAGGGGTGACATGTTTGTTTCCATTTACTTCACTTTGGAGAAAAGCATTTAATATGAGCATCTTACTGGGTTGTTGTTTGCTTCCAATAAACTGTAGATTCAAGACTGTTAAAATGTCTGAATTTCAATGAAGACAAAGCACAGAAATGCACAACTATGCAAACTAAGAATGTAACGCAACGTTGCATTGAAATAAAGTACAAATAGTACAAATGTATGAAATTCCCATACTGAAATTCCTAATTTGTATTTTAGCGAGAAGCGCATCTGTTAAGTAGGAAAAACGATTGACGTGTTTTCAAATTCTGATCACAAGTGTAGCCTAGGAAAGCCTTAACATGAGTAGCTTTTATTGTCTGAGAGTACGCTCTTTAGGAAGCGAGAGGCAGGACAGTGCAGTGGGTGCTGTTTGTAGATGATACCGGCGTCCGCTGTCTGCATGCTGCCGTCCCTTTTCTGTACCAAAGACTGAACAGTTGTGTTCACGTTTTACTCACCAGTCCGAACACAGACTTTAAAACTCTATTTTTGATACTCTAGGTGGATTTCATTCCTAAAGGTTTAGAGAAAAAAAAAAAAACATATAAAGAGTTGTTAAAGTGAAAAGGGAAGTACAGGTTTAGCGTATGTTTACAGAGCTTGTAATATTTCATGTACATTATGTATTTTAATGTTTTTGTAATTAAATGCAGTGCTTTTATGAAAATTTCCAAGGAAAAACTAAAAGTGCATTTGAGGCTATTAATTGGTAGTGTATCAATAAAAAAAAAAAATTAAAAAAAATACGAATTTGTCTGTGTTTTTCTGTTGGTGTGCTGTGGGCTCTGTGGAGAAAGCAAACCTCTTGTTAATCTCACAAGAGCACAGCTGGCCTCCACCCTGCTACTCTGTCTGGAGAACCAGGTGAGGTAACTGCAGTTAAAAGTGGAGCAAAAACAAGTTTCAAAGTAAGCTTTCCCGTAAGGACAATGCCTCTTGAGTCCTGATTTGGTGAGCAAGGGTGCTCTCAAGTCATTTTAATGCTTTTTTTTTTTTCACCCCCCCACCGTTGAGCTCCGGAGAATTTTACATTTATTTAGCTAGTGCTTTTCTCCAGACAACTTGTTGTTAAGCTGCTTATAATGATTTACCCAACTGGATCAATTTAGTTTAATCAAGGGTACTACAGCAGGAGGTGGGATTTGAACCAAGGGCTTTAAGTGCAAGGCATCAGCTCTGTCCACTAGTCTGTCTGCCACCTCTGCTTTAGCCGTTACTGCCCCTTTGAGTCTCTGATGCTATCATGAACACTCGAACGTGGATTGTCTGTGAATTTTAGTGCAGAGTGCATATACAAGTGCGTAGGTGATTAGTGCAGAATCTGTGCTGTGCACAAACCAGGAGACCTGAAAAATGTGGTGACTGAAGGATTCAGGGAACACGGTAGCTGGTAGACTTGGAAGACTCTGTGAATAAGTATTTAGATGGTATTTAGAAATTTAGAAATATTAATTCTCCATGGTCTAAAATAAGGAATACCATTTACTACATGCACCAAAACTTAAACACAGGGATGGATTTAATATTATTGCAGGTCATCCTCTGTGTTCCCCCCCCCCCCGAAATCAGGTTTGACAACAGCTCAAAAGATGTTTGGTGTGTGATGATCACACATTGGTTTCAGGAGACAATGGGAACCCCTGTGAAAAGCGTTCATGCCACGAAGGTACAAATTCTGGGGGTAGGAGTATGTGCCAAACCTGACGAGTGAGGGTGGCCCTATTCTTTACTTTAAAAGTCACTGCCATGGTTACCTTGGCAATTAGTGGATGACAGTATGGCTGTGTCCACCAAGAGTGTCACAGAGAAGGAGGCTGAATGTTCTGGTCCATAAAAGCACATAAAATAAGTCTCAAGAATTGATGCCAGTTTTCTCCTTAAGAACAGGCTGTAGCAGATTGAGTTTCTCATGAAACTTAAGCTGTGCCTGCAGAATTTCCACGGCACACCTATGTCAAACACCCCATCTACACTAATGTAACATGATATGAAACTTTCTGTCCTGGATGCATTAGTATGAGATTAAACATAAAAATCTCGCCCTTTTCAGCTTCCAGACTGAACCTGGATGTCAAATGTTTGCATGCACGAAAAGACAGGCTGTCAGCATCGATTTTATCTTTGTGTTGCTTGTATAATATTGCCGTGTAACTTGTCTACTGAAACATTTTTTTTTTCCAGCTGTGACGATGGAAAAACAAAAATAGGGTGGGTGAGAAACTATTACAGTCGATATGCACCTTTTTGGTGCCTTTTCCTTTCCAAACAAAACTTCGGATGAAGTTCTGTTCGATGGAAGGCTTTGAATTGCACCAGCCTGCGGAGGAGGGGAAGGCTGGAGTGCTCCTCCATTGCTGTCGTGGCCTCCTGCCGGAGCAGGCCAGTGGCACCTCTGCAGTTCACTGCCTGCTCACTTTGTTTCTGCAGGAGGACAGTGTCTGAGTGGGATTTCAGCACAGCGTGCTACAAGCTTAGCCTGGGCCCTGACGACAGTCTCCAGGGTTACCACCGTAACCAGGTCTCTAGCGTACTCAAAACAGTCCTGCCTTTATTAGCGGCTTTTAATCCAAATCAGTGACAAGCACAGTGCCTTCTACTGCATCCATCAGCGTTAAGCCTTTCATGTAGAATGCAAGAATATACAAGGGAACGATGAACACACAATGAATGTGCAAGTCAGCATGGTTCCGTGTGATTTCACTGGAACCCCTAATAAGTT
The DNA here is from genome assembly GCF_900964775.1 of Scleropages formosus. Taxonomy (NCBI): domain Eukaryota; kingdom Metazoa; phylum Chordata; class Actinopteri; order Osteoglossiformes; family Osteoglossidae; genus Scleropages; species Scleropages formosus. Next base: position 24,842,355 of record NC_041812.1, read on the forward strand.
GAAGAGGCCCTGCAAGAAAGTTTGTTGAGGGAAGCTGAAGGGAAATATATGAGAAAGCCCAGGTGTCGAGGAGAAATAACGTATACGCTGTCTGAACACAGCCGTTATTTAAAAAAAAAAAACAGCATCGCATAAGCACGCGATGTAAGGAACAGTGTGTAACACGGTGGTTGGTGCTGCTGCCTTTGGACTGCGATGTCACAGGTTCAGATCTCATCCCTTGCTGTAGTGCCCTTAGCCTGCGTTGCTCCAGTCAAAAGTTACACAGCTGCATAAATGGGTTAAGAGTTGCAGTTAGCTGATAGCTGCTTTGTGGAAAAGCACCAGCTAAATGGGTGACTGTAACTCGAGAGATTGATCGTCAGCTTCACGATGCTGCTTTATCTCTCCGTCTGTTATGAAAAACTGCTTGTCCATTCCAGGATTATGGTGGTCTAGATCCCATCCCAGAAACAGAGGCGATGAGGCAGGACACAGCCTGGATGGGATAGCGGTCTGTTGCGGGGCAATCGCGCTCACTTATTCACGGACACATAAACACACTACTTTCAGTTTGGAGTGAACACCTGAAACGCATCTCTTGGGACTGTGGGAGGGGAACACGCAAAGTGAGCCAGATTCGAATACTCCTTTCAACACACATCCCTAGAGTTTTGAGGTACCGGCACTACCTACCGCTGTGTCTATGAAAGGGGAAAAGCACTTGCGCTACGGAAGTGAGGAGCACTGGACTCTGTATGTCACTTTAACACGGTGCGACATCAAGACAGGTCGGCCGAACGTGCACCCAACGCTTTTCAGTGTCACGTTCACCTGTCGCGATGCAGCACCTCCACCCCCCGCTTCGCCCTTACAAGCGCTGCATTGAGCCAGCAGCCCCTCTACACAGCGATTTCGCTTCACGAGCACAATGTCTCCGCAACGCAAGAAGTCCTTCGCAGGACAAGCGTGTTTCTCAGCCTGTACTTGCTAGAGGCAGAAGGGTTGTTTGAAGAGTAAATTCAGCAACCCAACATCAATGTTCGATATCAACGTACCTACTTAACTGAGAAGGGAGAGCAATACAGCGGTTAGAAATAGCCCTGCTCGGTTTTCAGTCATCCAACACCTGTACTTTAAACAGACTTGTAGATACGAGTGCTCTTGTGCTCTGGTTTGGGGTTAGTGTAAACACAGACTTTGTAGCTGTGGCTATATTTGCACACAAACACCTTCAATCCGCGGTCGGGAGACCGGTGACCTTGCACTGCAAGGGGGGTGGGGTATTGAGACCTGACCAGGTGAACCTGCTGTAAGACTCCCATGAGAGCAGATTACACTAAGAGTGAAGGTGGCTGCCCTGGCAATGCGCTGGATCCTCAACTTAAGAACACAACTGGGGCAGGAAGCCTGGTTGTAACGAATTGTTCGTAAATCCAGTCACTAAAGACTCGTGTTTCAAGTGCACTGGCGACCCTACATTTCCCAGTAATATCTTTGTAAATGTGTTTTGCATTGCTATGGTGTATAGATGGGTGAATGATTATATGGAGTCTAGTACAGTATAAGGTAACTATCACTCTAAATCTCCTTGGATAATGTTATATAATATTATCCAAGGAGATTTACGGTGATATATCATACATGGTAAGTTATATAATACATAGTAATCATTGTGTGTTATATAATACACAGTAATCAGTGCATGTTACTTAGGAGAAAAGGATGTAAAAAATGAATAAATATCAGTATGTTTAATCTGAAATGTACAATATTCACAACATCACAGACGAACCTTGATTTATTTACTGGGCAAGTTTACTGAAATCCTGGATATAGCTACAATAAGAGCTTTAACATTTTTGTTTACCTTGAGATGCATTAAAATTAAAACTGATTTAATATGACTGAAATTTTTTTAAATCTTATTTCATTCTTGTTTACTGATATCTCATAAACATGTGCAAAGTTTCTCCTTTTGTTATTGATCATGGGTACACTGAGAAAAACCAAATTTGAACAGTAAGCATGATGGAAGAAAGTTCAGTCAATCTGGTCCTACATTCTTTTTCCTCTTTATGTATTTTTACTGCCCACTACTGTCAAGATGTGGAAACACAACAAACATTCGCATTTGGGATATTGGTAATTTCGGGTAAGTTTCTTGCTCAACAGTACTGCACATGGGGATAAGACTCAAACCTGCAACCTTTGGGTCCAAAGGCAGCAACTGTAACCAGTTGCCACCATTTCTATATCATTTTTAGAAATAGGTAGGATCAATTTAAAAACAAATCCAAAAAAATTAAAAATAAAGTTAAACAGAAAAATATTTGTAACTTCAAAAATTTGTCTCAGACATTCATAACATGAATACCCAATGTACTGTGAAAGAAATACTTCTGGGACCATATGTAACACCCTATTGGCATCCTCCTGTTGATTCACACAGTCGCAGGAAAATGTAGGCATATGCCTGTTCTTTCTAGTTTTGTTATAGATATTTATAATTTTTTAATCATTGGTTGTACTTTTTGGTCTTCAGAGAGTAAAGTGTTTACATTCTTTATGTGAGGCCTACTGTGGCTAGGACTGCAACTACTGAACATGAGGTGTGGTGATAATAACAGCACATGATAGTTTGCAGGGTGGAACGCAAACAGCCCGCTGTGGTCCAATGTACCCCCATCAGTACCATACACGTTTCATCTACAAACCACTGGAATGCTTCCACAAAATGACCCTTCTTCTCCTTCCTGAAGAAGTTCTGGCCTGTTCATTGACCTCATCTGACTGGAGGCATCTCCAAGGGTGACTCAAAAAAGAAAGGTCCTCTGTTGATTAAGATGAAGGTAAGACTGGTGGTGCAGCCAGAGATGCTGATGAGATCCTTTTGTCAAAAAGATACCATAGCAGTTTCAAATGTGAATTGGAAGTGTAGTACTTCCTATTAGCACCAGACTATACCAAAAGGGTCATATGTGAGGTTTCCAAACTGTGGGTGCCTGTAGCTCTACCTGTATGACCTCATGAGTAACCATGGACAATTCATGTAGGTGGTCATCTGGTTCTCCCTGTACAAGAATTGGGCAATCAGTTTCGAGTATAGCTTTTCCAGACACCATTCCCCTTATAGCAACGGGGGACTTTCCTTTTTAGTTATTTATAATTCACATACACTGACTGAAGCTTGTGCCAAGCAGGGCTATGGTGAGCCGGAGTTTAGCCCAGCAGCACAGGGCGCAAGGCTGGAAAGGGAGGGGACACACCCAGGATGGGACGCCAGTCCATTGCAAGGCACCCCAAGCAGGACTCAAACCCCACACCCACCAGAGAGCAGCCACAGGCCAAACCTGCTGTGCCACCATGCCCCCCCTCTATTTACAATTAAAAAGCATTATTACCGTGGAAAAACACACACTACTGATTGGTGAAGGTCAAGTGAACTACAAGATGGGTCCTCCCTAATATACAATGACTGAACATAATTACATGAAAACAAGTGAAAATGTGTTTTTGAAGCTTCTGGTCTTGTTAGCACATATCCCAGCATCCGAAAGATTCCAATGCAGCAGTGATGCATCTAGGGCAGATTCACTGATACAATGATGTCAACTTGTTCATAGAATAAAAGAAAATTCTAGGACATTATGTTTGCTCTCACCACAGATCAAGTGATTGCATACATCGAAAAGACATCAGTTCAGTCACATTTTTTTGGCAAGCTCATTTTGTAAGATCACGCAACAGCAAGGGAAGAATGTGTCACAACTGTTTTTTCGTATCTTGGGAACGTAAACGGACATAAAATACAGCAGCAGTATCTAGAATGCAGGAATGTGGCTCTTGCTGAGAAACAGATGACGATTTCCTCACCAAATGTAGCTTCAATGCTCCATCTGCCTCCTTCCATCCTTCCCTTCCTCCTCAATTGAAGCCCAAGGAGATTTTCACCATATTTTCTTTTGTTATCGTTTTAACTGTTCACTTTGCTGAAATTAAAACAGGACAGCTGGAAGCGTAGTGATTAAAGCTACTGCCTCTGGATGTAAAGGTTGCAGGTTTGACCCCCCCCCATCTAGCTGTAGTACCCTTGAGCAAGGTACTTACCCTACAATTGCTCCAGTAATGTTACCCAGCTGTATAAATAGGTAAATAATTGCAGGTGGACTAATATTGTAAGTTGCTTTGGAAAAAAGCATCAGCTAAATGAATAAATGAAAATAAACCTACTAATATTGTAACTAAGTTTTTTAGAAAGCCCAAGTGTGTAACTATTGTTAGAAACATCACGCCTACAAAACTATGGACGCAGCCCTCAAAAGAAAGAATGCACATTATATTTACAAACAACAAACACTAAGAACTGGAAAATGTTACTATGTATTACAGTAAAGTCATTCAAGAAATCCTTAGTCTCGCTTTGTTTATTATGTTAAATATTATTCTCAGTTCCACAATTTTGGCTTTGAAGGTGCAGATGTTTGGTTCAGTCTTGGTTATGACCAAAGCTGACATTTACCAATTTCTCCAGAACAGATGCGGACTTGCTGACACTGGCAAGATGGACAACGTGATTTCCTGCAGCTGTATTGCTGAAATATCTGACTGTGCCTTGAGACTCAAAAATTAATTCCCACGTTTTGAAAAACACCACATAAAAAAATGACATTGCTTTTTCATCAGCACTGATGATGAACATAGACTAGACGTGCAGTTGAGCTATATGTTGAGTCTGTCACAATGCAATGTGACATGAGCTTCAGTGTTGATCTGAAGACACAGGTTTGATTTTGTGCAGGAAAGTCAGACACACTAGGCTGCACAAAGTATTAAAAAGGCAGCATCCATTCATCAACATTCATCACTCATTAAAAACTCTGACATGTGAAACTCTGGCCTCCAAAAATGTTAATTATTCCTAGCTACATGGGGGCATTTTGCATTTCAACCTCTGAATTTCCACTGAATACAGAGCTGTTTCTCAGTCCTTCTCAGATACAGAGAATCCCTCATACTGGACTTATTTTAATTTATCTTTATAACATTATTTAATCCATACAACACACACACACACATTTTCTGAACCGCGCATCCCATACGGGGTCACGGGGAACCAGAGCCTACCCGGCAACACAGGGCGTAAGGCCGGAGGGGGAAGGGGACGCACCCAGGACGGGACGCCAGTCCGTCGCAAGGCACCCCAAGCGGGACGTGAACCCCAGACCCACCGGAGAGCACGACTGTGGTCCAACCCACTGCGCCACTGCGCCACCGCGCCCCCCTATCCATACAACATGTTTATTTAATTCCTGTGACACATTTCGGAACATTTGCAATGTTCCCTCATGTTGCTAGTAAGTGGGAAAGAGAAATAACAGGCAAGCCATTGTCTTTTCGATTTCGCATTCATCCATCCATCCATCTTCCTCCGCTTATCCGGGGCCGGGTCAGTCCGAGCAGAGTCCTCCAGACTTCCCTCTCCCCGCACACCTCCTCCAGTTCCTCTGGGGGAACCCCAAGGCGTTCCCAGGCCAGCCGGGAGACGTAGTCTCTCCAACGTGTCCTGGGTCCGCCCCGAGGTCTCCTCCCAGTGGGACATGCCCAGAACACCTCCCCAGGGAGGCGTCCAGGAGGCATCCGGAACAGATGCCCGAGCCACCTCAACTGGCTCCTCTCAATGCAGAGGAGCAGCGGCTCTACTCCGAGCTCCTCCCGGGTGACTGAGCTCCTCACCCTATCCCTAAGGGTGCGCCCAGCTACTCTGCGGAGGAAACTCATTTCTGCCGCTTGTATCCGCGATCTCATTCTTTCGGTCATGATCCAGAGTTCATGACCATAGGTGAGGGTAGGAACGTAGATCGACCGGTAAATTGAGAGCTTCGCCTTAAGACTCAGCTCCCTCTTCACCACAACAGACCGGTACAATGACCGCATTACTGCGGACGCCGCACCGATCCGTCTGTCGACCTGCCGCTCCATTTTTCCCTCACTCGTGAACAAGACCCCGAGATACTTAAACTCCTCCACTTGAGGGAGCAACTCCCCCCTAACCCAGAGGGGGCAATCCACCTTTTTCCGAGTGAGAACCATGGCCTCGGATTTGGAGGTGCTGATTCTCATCCCCGCCGCTTCGCACTCGGCTGCAAACCTCCCCAGTGCACGCTGCAAGTCTTGACTTGATGAAGCCAACAGGACCAAAAAGCAGAGACGAGATCTCGCGGCCACCAAAACAGACACCCTCCGTTCCCTGGCTGCGCCTAGAAATTCTGTCCATGAAGATAATGAACAGAATCGGTGACAAAGGGCAGCCCTGGCGGAGTCCAACATGCACCGGGAACAGGTCTGACTTACTGCCAGCAATGCGAACCAAGCTCCTGCTCCAGTCATGCAGGGAACGAACAGCCCGTAGCAACGAGCCCCGAACCCCATAATCCCGAAGTACCTCCCATAGGATGCCACGAGGGACACGGTCGAATGCCTTCTCCAGGTCCACAAAACACATATGGACTGGTTGGGCAAACTCCCACGAACCCTCCAGCACCCTAGTGAGGGTATAGAGCTGGTCCAGTGTTCCACGGCCAGGGCGAAAACCGCATTGCTCCTCCTGAATCCGAGGTTCGACTATGGGTCGGATTCTCCTCTCCAGTACCCTGGCATAGACTTTCCCAGGGAGGCTAAGGAGTGTGATCCCCCTATAGTTGGAACACAATCTCCGGTCCCCCTTCTTAAAAAGAGGGACCACCACCCCGGTCTGCCAGTCCAGAGGCACCGCTCCCGAACTCCACACGATGCTGCAGAGGCGTGTCAGCCAAGACAGCCCCACAACATTCAGAGACTTGAGAAACTCGGGGCGGATCTCATCCACCCCCGGAGCCTTGCCACCGAGGAGTTTTTTGACTACCTCAGCAACTTCAGCCAGGGTAATGGACGAGTCCCCCTCCAAGTCCCCAGCCTCAGCTTCCTCTACGGAAGGCGTGTCGGAGGGATTGAGGAGATCCTCGAAGTACTCCTTCCACTGCCCGAGAACATCCTCAGCTGAGGTCAGCAGCGCACCACTTCCACTGTAAACAGTGTTCGTGGAACACCGCTTCCCCCCCTCTGAGTTGCCGGACGGTTTGCCAGAATCTCTTTGAGGCCGACCGAAAGTCTTCCTCCATGGCCTCACCGAACTCCTCCCAAGCCCGAGTTTTTGCCGCGGCGACTGCCAGAGCCACGCTCCGTTTGGCCCGTCGGTACCTGTCAGCTGCTTCAGGAGTCCCATGAGCCAGCCAGGCCCGATAGAACTCCTTCTTCAGCTTGAGGGCATCCCTTATCTCCGGTGTCCACCACCGTGTTCGGGGATTGCTGCCGTGACAGGCGCCGGAGACCTTATGGCCGCAGCTCCGAACTGCCGCCCCGACAATGGAGGCGCGGAACATAGTCCATTCAGACTCGATGTCCCCCACCTCCCTCGGGACCTGGCTGAAGCTCTGTCGGAGGTGGGAGTTGAAGACCTCTCTGACAGGGGCCTCCGCCAAACGTTCCCAACAGACCCTCACTATGCGTTTGGGCCTGCCAGGTCTGTCCAGCTTTTTCCCCCGCCATCGAATCCAACTCACCACCAGGTGGTGATCAGTTGACAGCTCAGCCCCTCTCTTCACCCGAGTGTCCAAGACATATGGCCGAAGGTCAGAAGAAACGACTACAAAGTCGATCATCGATCTCCGACCTAGGGTGTCCTGGTGCCAAGTGCACTGATGGACACCCTTATGCATGAACATGGTGTTCGCTATGGATAAACCGTGACTAGCACAGAAATCCAATAACAACTCACCGCTCGGGTTCAGATCAGGGAGGCCGTTCCTCCCAATCACGCCCCTCCAGGTATCACTGTCGCTGCCCACGTGGGCGTTAAAGTCCCCCAGTAGAACAACAGAGTCCCCAGTGGGAGCGCTTTCCAGCATGCCCTCCAGGGGCTCCAAGAAGGCCGGGTACTCTACACTGCCATTAGGCGCATAAGCACAAACGACAGTAAGAGACCGTTCCCTGACCCGAAGGCGCAAGGAGATGACCCTCTCAGTCACCGGGGTAGACTCCAACACATGGCGGATAAACTGGGGCGCTATTAATAAACCCACACCCGCCCGCCGCCTCTCACCCTGGGTAACGCCAGAATAGTGGAGAGTCCACCCTTGGTCGAGAAGAGTGGTTCCAGAACCCAAGCTGTGAGTGGAAGTGAGCCCGACTATATCTAGACGGTATCTCTCAACTTCCCGCACCAGCTCAGGCTCCTTTCCCCCCCAGTGAGGTGACATTCCAAGTCCCAAAAACCAGAATTGGCGCCCGAGGTTTGGGTCGGCCGGGCACTCGGCCCTGACCACCGCCCAAATCACAATGCACCGGCCCCTTACGGTCTCTCCGGCAGGTGGTGAGCCCACCGAAGAGCGGCTCCACATCATGGCTTCGGGCTGAGCCCGGCCAGGCCCCGTGGGCATAGACCTGGCCACCAGGCGCTCGCATGCGAGCCCCCCCTCCAGGCCTGGCTCCAGGGTGGGGCCCCGGTGACCCCATACCGGGCGGGATAAACGAAAGCCTTGATTTTTTCTTCATAAGGGGTTTTTGAACCGCGCTTTGTCTCGTCTGTCATCCAGGACCTGTTTGCCATGGGAGACCCTACCAGAGGCATATAGCCCCAGACAACATAGCTCCTGGACTCATTCAGGCACTCAAACCCCTCCACCACGGTAAGGTGGCGGTTCACGGAGGGGATTTCGCATTCATTCTTTGTTTAAAAGGTCCTTACACTGCACAAGGAGAGGTAAATTATAGTGAATGCTGTGCCTGTAAAGAAGCCCTTATGTGGAGATTTTGCAAACTCCAACTGCAAAGTTAAGAAAAGCACCAGTTCTTTAGCCACTATTACCACCACTAATGGGAAGTTCAAACTTTGGACTGAGTGCTCTTGTCACAATAAATCAAAGCTGCAAGCACTTACTTATCAATGTCAGATTGTCTTTTTAGCTTTTAAAACCATATGCAGTTTTTTAAACAAAAATATACACCTATTATACTGAGATGTTTACAAAAAAACTCTAGGAAAGTGCTATGAAGTTTTGCCTTTGTGATTGTCCTCAAACATTGCTGCCTATGTATGGTTTGGAGAAAACCTATAAGATCAAAATTGTTTCAGGAGAGAGAATGGCTTTCATTTCATGGTACTTAGAGAATGCAAATTAGTACAGGTTTATTGGGACATGTTCAACAAGACTTACCACAGGATGTGCATTCTGGGCTCCGCTCATGCAGCACCAGGAAATACGAAAATATTTCTGGTCCTTCAGCAGCAGTGTGATAATGAAGGTTTCAAAGTTGTGGTCTTTACTGTATGAGATCTGTTAGAAAGGGTTAGTGGAGTTCTTGTGTCATTATTTTTACATTTATTTGCTTAGCAGATGCTCTTCTCCAAAGTGGCTTACAATAGATACTATGTAGTGTTACTAGCCCACACACCCTATTCACCAAGGTGACTTACACTGCTAGATACACTACTTACAATGGGCCACTCATCCATACATCAGTGAATCACACTCTCTCTGTCACTCACATGCTGTGGGGGAACCTGAACAGCATCTCTTTGGACTGTGGGAGGAAACCAGAGCACACAGAGGAAAGAGGAAACCCACGCAGACACGGGGAGAACATGCAAACTCCACACAGACTGAGTGGGGATAAAACCCTGTTCTCTCACACCACCCAGGTGCTGTGAGACAGCAGCACTGCTCACTGTGCCACCATGCTACCCATTTTCTCATAAGTTATGAGCTTAATAGCGTTGTCTGTTTTTAGGGCAAAAGAACTAGTCGGAGAGCCGCCATTCAGCGCCTCCCTGCCACGCACTCACACTGCGTTTTTGTTTATTTCAATTGTAACTCACATGTATAACCCTTTCCCACTGTGTCCTTTAACCTGACATTAAAAAACAAATATTCATGAGGACACGTCACTGAACCAAAGTCATTCCCTCTGCATTTTCCTAGAGCCACCGATATTCTTTTGTTCAGCACTTCCACGGCACCCACACTGCGTCCCGCCATTGCTTGTCCAGATTTCTTTGAGATGTACAGGCTGGACACAGAAGAGCATTCATCATTCAGCACTTTAGTACTAGGAAACAAGTCACCCATACAGTATATTATTGGAGCAATTCAGACCGAACACTTCTCTTAAGGATACAGCTTCAGGGCACTTAATATTCAGCAGAAATATACATATCTGTAACCACTTTGTCCAAGTGCTGCCTTTCATGTTCCTCAGATAATCTATTTTTATTTATTTATATTTTTTTAATAGAATGAGTGATGCCTTAGTAACACAAAGAAATGTATTAAAATATGCATTGTGATAGTTTTCCGCATAAGTTCTCAAGCTTTGATTCTTCTACCACGATTTCTTTTTAATCCTAAGCATCAGTCACAGCGTCTGCACATTCAGTATATTCAGCAAGTATCGTTCAGTATTTCTCTTGAACACACAGGGACTATCCGAGAAGGGAAATATTTATGGAATTAGCCCGATAAACTGCATTCTGGTGAAGACATGTGGAATGACACAGTGTCAACTGTTACCAGCATCGCCGCTTTTTCGGCTTACGCAGCATAAACATGAGGCTGATTATGAGTCAAAATATGGAATATCTGTGCGTACCACAGCAGAAGTGAAACCCAGCCTAGCGATGAGTGCCTGGAGGCCTCACTCAAGTACGGACCCAGAAAGTCAAGGCAGAAAGAAAAGCAGGTGGTCTGGCTCATGCAAAACCTCCCCTTGTAGACGCAAATGAATGCAGCTAATGACGGCCACACAACAAACAAACTAGACCGCAGGTCCACATTTAGTGATGCTTTCAGTCCAATTTATCTGCTTTTCTTTGTGAGAAAGACTTTCTCTCCGCAGGATTCAGTTCCTCTTGTCTTTGGCCTGAGACTCAAGTGCTCACGTAGAGTTTGCACAATGCGAGAACGCAAAATAGATGTTTTCTTTAAATAAAAACAGCAGTGCAGGAAGTGTCCTGTTTTCCTCCTCTTCCATACTCATCTTGTCGAAGCAACAGCTTTGATCGGCTTTACAACATATTTGCTTATTCAGATTGGCGTGAGGGGGTGCGGTGGTGCAGTGGATTTGTCTGGGTCCTGCTCTCCGGTGGGTCTGGGGTTCGAGTCCCGCTTGGGGTGCCTTGCGTTGGACTGGCGTCCCATCCTGGTTGTGTCCCCTCCGGCCTTGCACCCTCTGTTGCTGGGTTAGGCTCCGGCTCACTGCGACCCTGCTTGGGATAAGTGGTTTCAGACTCTGTGCGTGTGGGTTGTTGTGGTGCTTTCAGGGTTTCCTATAGTTTCTCATGAAATTCTACAAAATGTTTCAGACGCTAACTTGTGTATTTACCTCATTTTATTGTGGTCCATTTCAGGTAACTATTTTCTCACCAGTGGGGTTCTGGTTCAGTTTTATTTTCCTCTTTACATTCCTAAGAAGTTTTTGCCTTACAGAATTACCGTCATCGACGAGGACGGGAGACAGAAGGTAGGGTTTGGACCCAGGTGCGGGTTTGTTTACTTCGTGGCAGAACGCAAGAGCAGACAGAGAACAAAGGTCATGGACAGGAGTGGGTCTTCCGAGGCGCGGGCATCGTTTTCATGGGCGAAGCAGGTCTCAGAAACCGCGTGAACAAGCAAGGGTCAGGAGCCAGGAGAGTCAGGAGCAAAGAACGAGGAAACGGGTATGGGGAACGGACCGCTGAATCACAAGCCCAGCAGGAAGGCATTGTAAGATTCCGCAACCCTGTGGGGCGACGGCGCTCCATTTATACCTGGTCGTTCGGATTGGCAACGGGTGCGGTCGCTTGGCTTGCTGTCGTGGGCGTGACAGTTACATGCGAAGAGACATTGAGTGTTCTGCTTTTCAGACGTAACTGCAATGTAGAAATCGTTGGGAAAAGCAGGTTTTTGGGCAAAACTTTTAATGGAAAATAAACAAAAGACATTTCCACAGAGAGGAATCCTGTTTGTAACCCTTTTACCGTGTCCCTTTGGTAATGTGGTGTAGACTTTATTCCTCTTTTGCGTCTTTGCCTTGAAAGCTCGGGGGGAATTTTGAAATATTCTCATGTTGCAATTCACAAAAAGGAAGTAGAAACCCCAGTGTTTAAAACTGCGGCACATGAACTGCGAAACTTGCTTTTAAAAAACTGATGAACATTCAGATGCATATTTTACAATACCTGAGGTGTGAAAACAGATTATCAAATTAACAAACAATTACAAAGTTTTATAGAAATATCCATACGTGATCTCTTGTAAAAGGAGCAGCCTCATTTTTAAAACATGCTTCCTTAATGCAAATGTAATGTGACTGAAAAGCTCTCTAATTTAAAACACAATGATCACAAACAAAAAGAGTTAAATGAAGTGAAAAACTATCAATGTCAGCAGAATCTGAACAAAATATGAACGACAGTGGACTTCAGAGAACTAATATCATTACAACTAGTTTTATCTATGCCAAACAGCTGAATGTAAAGCTAAAACCTTACTGCACGAATGGTCAAGAAAATGAATATTTCTCAAAAGCATCATTACAATGACTGCAGTTCAGTATGAAGTCTGTGAAATTAAAATCACTGCAATCCCGTGATGGCTCTGGGGAAAGAACCAAAAATAAATGAAATAATATCCATGAGTCTGACAGTTTAAATTAATACATAACATCTTCTGTACAGAAACACGAGTTACAGAAATAGGAAAAAAAAAATTCCATTCAGTAAGTACATACAAAATAAAAACACCATTTTGGAAAGCTGCTCAGGAAAAAGCATTTTCGCCTATATCAATGTCTACAAAAACTTTTGGATCTGTGCTGCATGCAGAGGGCTCACATTGAGAACTGTGTCTTTTGGACACAAATGACAGTTCCTTGGTCCCTTCACCTGTAGCTGAGCTGGAGATGTGGCGGAAGAGCTTCAGCATGCCGCTCTCCCAGAGCGAACTTCGGAATGTGCGTGCAGCGAAGACGTATAGAATGGGGTTCACAGTGCTGCTGATGAAAACCAAAGCCCCTGTAGCGAAGGCCATGTTTTCCCTGGCAGACTCCAGACTCTGCATCAAGTCAGAATATGAACTTGAATTCTCAATGATGAGTGCTACCAGGGACAGGATGTTTCCCACATGGTGAGGAATCCAGCACAAGGCAAAGAGGACAACGATGCTAATAATTAAAACCATAGGATTCTGCTTGGACTTGAAGGTCATCTGCGTAATGCGGCTCCACAGGCAGCTGTAGCAGATGACCATGATGGAGAAAGGGATCACAAATCCGAGCAGAGTTTCCAGAAGCAAGCAGACAACCTCCTGACTAACCGAGGTGTAGTTCCTGGACAGACACTGCTCCTCGTCATCCAGAATCTGCGTGGGGATGACGGGAATGCTGAGGAGGAAGGCTGAAATCCACAAGGGCAACAGTACCTTGTTCAGCAAATTCCTCTTCTTCCAGCTGACACAGGCAAAGGGGTGTCGGACAGCAATGAATCGTTCCATGCTCATTAACGTGATGAGGAACACGCTGGCATACATGCAGGAGTTGACGATGTAGACCATGGCTTTACATACAGCCTCACCAAAGAGCCAGGAGTGGATGAAGGAGAAAATCCAGAGAGGAAGCGTGATAAGCACCAGGAGGTCAGCAATAGCCAGATGCAGGATCAGCATTACGGTGTGGGACCGCTTCTTGACATGCTGCAAGATTGTCCAGATGACTAGAATGTTCCCCGGTGTGCCCACCAGGAAAGAGATGCTCAGAATTACGCAGGCTGCCACAGATCCTCCGTCAAAGGCTTCCATTTCCTTGCTGGGCAATGTGCTTGTGCCATTCATGTCTTCCCCGGTATGCTGGGAGGCGCAGACAAAGCTTACCACTGTACAAGCAACAACTCTGTTCCCGTCAAAAAACGACTTTGACAAGAAGAGGAACAATGTTCTTGGGAGGTCTCTTGCACGGCAGAGAATAGTGACTCATACATTTCATTCTTGCACTGTGAGATAATAGTGAAAATGTGTGTCACCTCAGGCAGAAGACAAGTGTAACAAAAAATGCATTTAGCCTGAAATGAAAAAGACTATTTTGAGAAATTCTGCATCATAGCTGGGTTGTCTGTGTTGAAGGAAAAAAAACTATTCAGTCAGTGTATATCATATAAACGAGTGTAAGCATAAGTTCATGATAACATGTAAATATCTCAACTGATGTGCGTACGACACTTTCAGAACGCAACATCCGATTTTTTAAAGCGCAAACACATCCCAGGCAATTTTACGTTTCGCTTCATAATACTGACGGCTCTTTTTGAGTGTTTTTAAACGAAGCGAACCTGAAAGAAGCTGCTAGTTAATCCTTCATACTAAACTTATTTTAACATATTCATTTTAAAATAATTTTTTCACAAAGTCACAGAAAATAGGTCAGACATTGAGGTGAAACAAAGAGCAAATTATAGCACACGTGCCAAACAACGTCATTCCTCAGCAGATGAGAGCAGTTTTGATTTTCTGCAATCTAGCAGGGCAGCTCTACTGGATGATTATGGTGGAAGTTGGAGCTATTTACTATGATTCTGGATACAACAGTTATTTCTGGATGCCATACTGCTGTCTCTACTGGCTATTTTCCCTTGAGAACAAAAGAAGGTGATGCCAAAGATGACTTCACAGTTAAAAGAGAGACTAAAAAAGAGTTAAAAAGAGAGCAGGCTGTTTATTTACTCTGGTGCCCTTGGTTACTTATGTTTGCCCTCTGTTACTTATTTAGTTGTTTGTGCCACTGTTTGCCCTGTATTGAAAAACATTTTGACATTTAGTTACAGTCTAGTCCAACAACAGACAGTGGTTATAATATACAAAAACCGTAAATGAAACAAATTATAACTGAAAACTGAACATTCTCTGCCGGATTGTCTTTATCTCGAGCCCTAAAAGAAACCCGCGTTACTATATGTCTATCAAAACAGGCGGTAAAACCATGGCTTTGAAACCCAGGATGAAAAGACCCGGATGCACCGGAAGTGATTACGGCGAAGCGGAAGTGAGGGCTCGTTAATGCTGGATAGCTCTGGTTAAGAGCTCCAGCTTCGGCGCTGTTTGTGTCAAGCAGAAAACGTGAATATTGAGTCAAAAACAGGATTAAGCGAAAAGTCACTTTGTTCTATTTCTTTTACTGGGAGTGCCAAATGTTCGACTAGTCGGGAAGCGTATTAGGAATGCCGTATTATACTTTTGCCGCCTCAACTAGAACCAGTTGAGTTAGCTCCTG
This sequence comes from Scleropages formosus, assembly GCF_900964775.1. Lineage (NCBI taxonomy): Eukaryota > Metazoa > Chordata > Actinopteri > Osteoglossiformes > Osteoglossidae > Scleropages > Scleropages formosus. The sequence goes on from NC_041812.1 coordinate 24,857,667, forward strand.
AGCTGTTTTCAGACACAGCACCTCCGGCTCGTCTGTGTAATCTGTACTTTGGAATGGAGCTGAAGTGGATCCGTAATTCTGGTCGGAAGTAGGTGTTACGCAGTTAGGACGCACGTAATTAACAGTCTCACCCGAGAGTCACGCCCTGACCTGTGTAGCTCTGTGGCACTGGGTACCAAAAAATAGCCTTTTACGTCATAAACTGGGTGTAGAACCGTGAGCCGCTTTGCTCCAGACCCACATGGGTCCCTGACTCTGACTACCAGTCGAGTCGGTACACTTCAGTATCAAGTCAGGTGTATCCAGGTGAGAGTGTTCAAAAATGCCACTACTTTTCCTGGAGAGGTTTCCCTGGCCCAGTCTGCAGACTTACACAGCCTTGAGTGCCGCCCTGCTCGCCGGGAGCGTCCTGAGCGCCTACAGCACGGTGACGGATCCGGGGTTGGGGCTCTCGGAGGAAGCGGGTGAAGAGGAGCTTTCCGGCTCCGGCGGCGGGGTGGCTTCAGGTGTGCTGTCCTACCTGCTCTACGACAGCTTCTTCGTGTGGGTGAGAAATACATCGCTTCTGCCACGGTACACTTTGACTGGACTGAACGTGCAGCAGTGACAAGTTTTAGCGAGTACAAGTGGAAGACAAGTTGCCTCTTTTACAGCGCTCTTTCCAATAACTGCTTATTTTCATAGGTGCTGGTGAACACAGCTTGTTGTTTCCTCATGCTGGTTGCCAAGGCGATTCAGTGTATAGTGTTTGGACCACTCAGGGTCAGTGAAAAACAGGTGAGGAAGAAAATGATCGGTTGGCTTTTCTCTTTATCAGATTGTTGTCTGTAATTGTAAAAAAAATCACTCTGTTATTGTAATTGTATAAATACCTTTGCCTTTGAATCTTTGAAGGTTAAATTTTGCTTAACCATGTTGTTTACAGAGCTGGACAAAGCAAATGTGAATTCCTGTTTAGACCTCACTAGCTGACTTTAGTGAAATACTAACTTTTCATAAAAGTTCGAGATGGTGAACTTCTCATTGTCAGGCTGTCTGCGATCTTTTCTGTAGTACATGAATTGCCCTTTATGTTCCTCTCACCAGACCTGTCTGTTTACTGCCATTCCAGCATCTGAAGGACAAATTTTGGAACTTCATCTTCTACAAGTTCATTTTCATCTTTGGAGTGCTGAATGTGCAAACCTTGGAGGAGGTGGTCATGTGGTGCCTGTGGTTTGCTGCACTCATCTTCCTCCACCTCATGGTTCAGCTCTGCAAAGACCGCTTTGAATATGTAGGTTTAATTGGCAGTGGGCCTCTCTTCCTCTGTCTTCTGGTGAAACAAGATGGCTTTTCTGGTTCAGGGGCTGGACTTGAATGTTGTCAAAATCCTGGGTAGGATTCCTACTGTAGTAGCCTTGGTCACAGTACTTGACCTGAACTGCTACAGCAGAGTAACTGGTTGGATGAATGGGTATTTGTCAGATTTATTAACACTTCAGCATTGTATTGTAGGATCTCCGAGCGCTTGGTTTTGCTGAGACACGTTCTGGTCATGCTAGGCTCATCTACTCTTTCCCTTCACAGCTGTCTTTCTCACCCACCACGCCAAGGAGCAGCCATGTGCGTGTGCTCTCACTGCTGGTGGCAGTTTTGGTCTCCTGTGGCAGCATGGCAGTACTCTGTGGGCTGGTGGGGGTTCCGCATGGCCTCCACACAGTGGCCTTCATGGCTGCAGAGGTAGGGGCTGGTTTGCATGAGCAAACTTGTTTTAAGATTATTTCAGTTTTGTGGAAAACTGAATGCTTACTTCATGCTGGCTTTAGGGAATATAGTACTTAGTCTGTGCCTTTGGTCAAAGCATGTAAGCTTGACTCCTACCTCCTGCCATTGTACCCTTTAGCTGAATTGCTCTAATAAAAATTACCGCTTTTTGTAAATGGGTAAATTGCTGTAAGCAGGTTAAAACTATGAGTCACATAGAGAAAAGTGTCAGGTAAATGAATAACTGACTGAATACTCTTCAAATTTCAAAAAAAAAAAAAAAAAAAGTTGCTGTTGCTAGGAAATTTTAGCATGTGTGTGTATAAAAGTGTACCTGAGTGGGTCATACTACATTACAAATTGTACATGTGTATTCATCCATAAATGATTAATATTATTTACATTTTTGGATGCTGGTGGTCACTGTATAAATGCTGTTTAAGAATTGTGGCAATAGTTTTCCTGTCTTGTTTTTCCAGTGTCTGCTCGTTACTGTCCGCACTGGCCATGTTATCATGCGGTGAGTTTTCAGTATGTTTCTGGATTATCTAGTCATTTGTTTTGGTTATTCTTTTCCCAAATTTTGTTACATTTTAGCAAAGAAAAGTTGTGTTTTTTCCATCAGAAAGCAATAAAACAGAAAAAGAAGTTATGGTGACAGTTTGTTCTTATTAAGAGACCTGATGATTTTTTTTAATTGCAGCTATACCATCCACCTGTGGGACCTGAATCATGAGGGTACCTGGGAGAGCAAAGGCACCTATGTGTACTACACAGATTTCATCATGGAGTTGGCCTTGCTGACCCTGGACCTAATGCACCATATCCACATGCTGGTAGAGGAGCTGTAGTCCAACACCACTGAAACTTTTCACACAGGCTTCTCATTTAGTTTTGTACATGTGCCTTAATATTATAGAATGGGACACAGAGTAAATAAACAAAAGCCTCTGTTTTTAGCGGTTTACAGTTTTGCCAATAATTTGTGTCAGGTGAGGTGCTCCTTATCATAATGGATCCTGATTTTCCCTTTGTCCCTCCTCAGCTCTTCGGCAACATTTGGCTGTCTATGGCTAGCCTGGTGATCTTCATGCAGCTCCGCTACCTCTTCCACGAGGTTCAGCGGCGCATCCAACGCCACAAGAACTACCTACGTGTTATCGATAACATGGAATCCAGGTTGGAGTTCAAGCTCTTTCCTATTTATTCTTCTTTTCTGGTCACTGCATTGACTTTCATTGTGTTAGGCAGGTTTGCTGTGCTGAAATATGAGGTATGTTCAGGTTTGAGGTGGCCACCCCAGAGGAGCTGGCTGCCAACAGTGATGACTGTGCCATCTGCTGGGATTCTATGCAGGCTGCACGCAAGCTTCCTTGTGGACATCTCTTTCACAAGTAAGCAAATGAGTCACTTGGCCTCTTAAGTTGAAGTCACTTGAGTTTCCACCATGAGTGTAGAGTTGTAGTAAGTTGCACTCTTATAAATAAACTTACTTATTTAGGTAAGGTGCATGTTTATTTGGGCACAGTTCCTGTCTGCGATCCTGGCTAGAACAGGATACTTCCTGTCCTACATGTCGCATGTCTCTGAACATCAACGAGGGTGACCAGGCTCAGGGGGAGCGGCAGAGAGAGGCCCTGGAGGACAACATGGGCGCTGTGCCTGGAGCAGAAGCCCGACCTCTTCACAATCAGCACAACCACTTCTTCCACTTTGATGGTAATATGCAATTAACACAGATAAGTAGTGCATGGGGAATACATTTTTTGCTGACACTATCGTGCAAAAATTTGTTTGTGCAGTTTGTTCAGTAAATTCTATACACTGCATAGATTTGTGTGGAGAAGATGCTTAGTTATGTATAGTTTCCTGTGAAGAAATTCCCCTAAAGATGTTTCAGTTGGCTACATCCACCTATGTGTTTTACACAAGAAGCTTTTCAGTGGAAATCAGAAAGAAAATGAAATTTCCCTTGTTACTCATAGAGGGTATGCAATGCAGTATTTTCCCAGCTCATTGATACAAAGTTACAGACTGAAATTTACTTACCCCAATGCAGGATCCCGCATTGCCAGTTGGTTGCCAAGTTTTTCTGTGGAGGTCATGCACACCACCAACATCCTGGGAATGGTTCAGGCCAACAATTATCAACTGAATGTCATGGTAAGTACTCTGAATCTTCTGGTATCCCCAAAGCTGGACTCTGTTCATTTACATTTATCCATTTAGCAGATGCTTTTGTCCAAAGCGACGTACATCTCAGCAAAAGTACAATTCATGCATTACATTAAGAGAAGGAGACAACTGCAGACATGAAAGTCTCAAACAAACCTAGTTTGTTACCTACCACTCGCTGCACCGAGGTTCAGCCATGATAACTGACCTTTTTCCAATTTGTAGGCACACCAGATCCAAGAGATGTTTCCCCAGGTGCCCTATCACCTAGTGCTGCAGGACCTACAACTCACGCGCTCCATGGAGATTACTACTGATAACATCCTGGAGGGTCGCATCCAGGTGCCCTTCACTGCACCGGTATGTGGTGTTTGTCAAGCCCGAACAGGAGACTGTATGAGCAGAGGTTGGGTCCAAAAGTTTGGTGAAATTTTGTATGTCTAACATAACAAGGAAAATATTTACCCTTTCAAAGGATTATGATAAAGGTTTGGTGCAGGTGGATTAGGTTAGTTCATGAGCTGATGAAGTGCTTTGATGCTATCTTATTCCTCAGCCCAGTGAGCGGCCCTCCGTCCAGGAGAGCTCCACCTCAGATGAGCCTCTGGAGGCCAGTGGCGGGACAGTGGATGTCTCACCAGGCCAAGTGCCTGACACAGAGATCAGGGGCAACCGCTTCTCCAAGTCAGCAGCAGAGAGGCAAAGGATGCTGCTACAGAGGAAGGAGGAACTGCTGCAGCAAGCACGCAGGTGCCACTATCCCTTAGTCCTGTGTACAGCACAGGGCCATTCAGACTGTGTCTGCTAGGCACCAGGGCAGGGACTACAGGGATCAGCTTACTAGACAGGGCACCAAGAAGCACAGCTTTTAAATTTGCTGAATTATAAGCTGATTTCTACTGGTTCATGGTGGTTTCCGTCTTGTATAAATATTAAATGTTGTTTTTAAATGGATTTCTTCAGTGTTCCTACCCAGTGAAGAAAAAAAAAAAAAAAAAAAAAAACCTCTACCTGTGTGCCCACAGGCGGTACCTGAGCAAGAGCCCTGAGGAAGATGATGATGAAGATATCTTAACCAGGCTGGAGGACAACTCCCCTGGGTCAGACTTGGCTTCAATGCGCCGCCTGATGCTAGCTGCCGCTGCAGAGCGCCGGCTGCACAGGCCCCAGGACTTGTCCCAGTGAGGTTGGAGCAGGAAACCACTGGGAGTGTATCTTCACACCAGCAACAGTCTCCTTGTGTGTGTGTGTGCGCGTGCACTAGAGACTGACTCTTAGAGGTCCAGACTTTGGAATTGTGGGGCTCCGAGTGCTGTTCTTTGAGAATTAGTTATTGGCACAGAAATGCTGCATCTGTAGGTTTCTTATGCACTGTTAATTACCTCTGAAAGTCTTTTTTCCAGAAACATGAAAAAATCAAATTTAAAGCCTGATAAACTCATTGCAATACATTTTGTTGCCTGGAACCCTGTAATTCTAAATGTCGAAATCCTGATGAAAGAAAAATTTCTCCTGCTGTTCTTTCTTTTCCAAAATATGTTGGAACAGGCATGATATTTTGCTAGGCTGTGACTTTGGTATGCTGCTTTGGGTTGCTTTAGCAAGAAAACCTTTTCAAGAGCCCAACTATGTCTTGGGAGTTCAAACCTTTAATTTTCAACCCAGGAAACGCACCCCATCGAGTATAGGAGCTGTGTAGCGAGCAGGTTGTCTCATACGTACGTTCCATACATTATGGTGAGATGGACATGTGCAAACCATTTTCTGATTGTGACCAGTTGGGTTTTGGTTAGAATCAGGACCAATGTTATAATGGTATCTCAAGAGAAATTTTTATTTTGAAAAGATGTTAAGAATCAGCTGTAAATTTAAAAGATGCTGAAGGTTTTTTTTCTTTGTGTTGAAGTTTCTTTTTGTAATATGAATGTACTTTAATACAGAAGGCTTTAATAGAAGTTGCCCTGTGCTTAGGACATCTTCTGCATCTTTTTAAATTTATTTGGATGTGCAACTCTTTAAAACTCCAGACAGATGTGATCTGGATATATAAATTTTATTGGATGGAAGATGGAAAACATAATATTGAAATTTCTATATAACTTTGTCCGCAGAGAAATATATTTGTGCACAGTGTTAATGCCTGATGGTCAAGGAATATGCTTAACTGAATAAGAAACGTGAGGCTTTGAAATGCTGCAAAAAAGATGGAAAGTGATGATGGAAAGTACTGTCGTTAGTATTGAGCTCCTAACAGCATGAGCGGTTTGTACATGGTATAGTGTGCCAGAAGTGAAGAGGTTGTAAACCACAGTTGTGTGAAAGGGGTATGTTTCAGACAGGTTACATGTCGCTGTTTTTATTGCAGCGCCTGTGTTTGCCAAGACAACACTGATCACACAAAGTGTCTGTATGTACCTGTATGCAGCATGAATATTTTACACACATAAAAAGCAATTGTTTTATTTCCCCCCCCCCCTTTTTTTTTTTTGCTGCTAATACTTTTGAGTTTGATCATACAAATTCATGATGATATTCAGATTTCTTAGTTACTGTTTTAATTATTAGCGGCGGTCTAGTATGACATATTATACTGAAACATTCAAACCAGAACGTTTCTTCCAATAAATCACTCTCCATTGGATGCCTCTTTCTACTTTAATGGTGTCCACTTTGCATTGCAACAGTGTGTACTTGTTTAACAGTTTTCATTTAAAAATACTAGTACACTTTTATTATTCCAAAGGACATTATTAAAGAACACTGCCAAAATTTTTGCATAACAGTATGTGGGCAAAATGCGAAAAGTTGGTATTCATATTTTATTCCATTTGGTATTTGTTATACCATTTTATTTATGCTGATGGTCCATTTAGTTTCCATTAAAGTACAAATATATGAGCAATGTTAGAATGGATACAGGTGTTGTCATCTGTAATTCGTGAAAGCAAGCGAGAACTGTCTGACTGTAGTCCGAGTCTTGTAACGGGAGCCAGCGATGGACGTCTCTCTCGTCTGTGTGGCCGTTTCGTGTTTGAAGTCACTGTCATTTGTCAGCACAACCCGTGTCTCATGACCGCTGTCTGTGTTCCGCATACAGGCTGTCACCAGTTCCAGTACTGAGTGCTACAAGTTGCTGCCAGACCTTTTGCCTTGACATGTTGTGATTGTGTACTTTTATTTTCTGCTATGTTTTTATGCATGACTGTCGAGTGGAGAGCAGTAAAACCCGTCCAAAGAACTTTTTTTATTCAGACAAATCCGTCCAAATTCTTTTGAGTCATTTTTTGATGTCCATTATGCACAGATGAATTTTAAAGTTTTCAGTATTGACGTAATGTTCGTGGCCCTGCGCCCGAGGACCCGCTGTATATGCTGGCCTTTGTTCCAGTTGTCGTCGTCGTCATTAGTAAGGCTCATTGTAAGTATTTACTATTAGCTCGACAGATTTTATTTTCAACTTAATTCCTGATCAGCTTTGCCTTATAAGGTAACCATTAGCTCAGTTATTGATATACACCACCATAAAGATTATAATGGGTGAAAATAAGAAATGGTTGCTGTCTTACTTCATTTATAGATACTTTAGAACTGTCAGGAATTGCAGTGTCATTATATTAGTGCATTATTTATTTTATTAAGCTCAGCTGGAACAAATGATCAATTGGCACGGTGAGTTTCCGGGACCAGGAAAAACCAGTCTAAAAAATGCAAGAATTATCTGTGCTTTCCTAGCTCATTTGCACTGTGCGACAGTTACTTTCCCCATTTTTTTAATATACTGTGGACTACCTGACTCTGTCCTCTTGTTTGACTGATTAAATATATTTTCCAAGTTACACATGTATACTGTCATACAAGAATGCATTACCCATTGGACTGGTCTTCATATCCAAATCTGTGCCTAAGCAAAGGAATAATTAGAAATGTTGTAATTTTTCCAATGCATTACAAATGTAAAGTGATTAAAATAAAGTTGAACTACCATCAAATGCTGCTCCTCCTCCTCAACAGTTCTACAAAATCCATTTTTAGTGAAGGTTTTTACTCAAAACTTGATCTGGGGATTTGTGTGGGGAAAAGAACAATTTACCCAGAAGCTCCACTTGAGGGCAGCATTAAGTTGTATGCTGCATATTTACACTGGTGACAAAATGGGAAGTCTAGACATAATTTATTCAGAAAATAATTCATTCAATGTATTTCTTCAGTCTTTTTAACTGTGTTTTTTTTTTAGTAGAAAACTCCTAATCTATTTTTGTGCTTACTGATGTTCCCATCTCCCCCACCCCCCTCAAGTAACGCTTCTTGTGTTTCTTGCATCTCTATTCCTGCTTTGCGCCCCCATCTAGCACCTGTATCACTACTTGTTTCACCCATGAGTATCATTGCCAGTCCATTACAACTACATTAAGTGGGGTAAGTCCATACAATACCCTCCTTAGACACATATGGCCTTTTTTTTTTGAGCCTTGGGAAGGTACGTGGATGTGAATTCAGCCGAAAGGACCTGCTGTGGGTCCATGGATGAACTCGGGCATCTTTTCTCAGGTTGTGGCACCACTAGGGCCGTCTGCTTCCTAGTCACTCCATGGTGCAAAGAACTGGATGGAAAAACTTACATGACAAATATCCTGGTATAGCAGGTATGTCTATTCATTGCTATTGTCCAGCAAGAGCTCTGGGATGCTACATTACCCCTCGTCTGACAAGATAAACCTGAGAGCTTGATCCATATATCTGAAGCATGAACTTGGTTTGTAGAACTGATATTTGGAATCGTATGGGATGTTTTAAAGAATTTGGAATGTGTTTTATTGTAAATTGAATTCTGCATGCCATCTCAGCAATAATAGACTTTGCTTGTATGTATGCGATGTATGACAGTTCATCTGTGGAAACGAGTATTATTCAATAAGGTGATGGAGATAAGTCTTGCTGCCTTGTAGGCGATATTTCTTAGCCCATGACATTGAACCAAGGTGCAATTTTTGCTTGTTGAAAACCCGAACTCGTACTCCCCTGTATGCCAATACTGATGCAGGCTTTGTGCTGGAGTAGCTGTTCTTTCCTTTATTCTTCAGCGCCCAGTGCATAGTATATATGACTGTTTTATGAAATTCACTCTCATTCTTGGTGAGGGGTGTGCAGGGAACAACTCACTAGTTTATGAATTTTTAGAAAAATTTCCCAGCTTGGGAAAGATCCCTGCTTTTACTATATTGACAGCAGTTAAAGTTCCCAACCTGTTGTCACAATGTCACAGTCTTGGGCAGTTTATTACTGTCTGAAATAAATTTTTAAACATTCCTTTGCATAAAATATTTTTTCTGCTGATGGGTCAGCTTTTCTCAGGAAGTGAGTCTGCTGGAATATAAAAAAAATAAATCTAGCCTGGATATAATCTATGTCACAGCTTGATAATGCAGCAAAGTAGATGCACGGCAGTGTGATAAAATAGTGTTCGTTGGGCTGCATGAATGGTTCTGTAAGGAGTTCCTTGGTTACTATGACAGTGAGAACGCCATTCGGGAAGGCAGCAATGCTGTTTGATCTTGAGGATTTTGAAATATATTGCGAAGCAAAACGGTTTACGAAAGTAGTTGCGGGAATGCTTTCCTCGCCGTCTTTTTTTGTAGTTCGTGTGTCAAGGCTGAGAGCTCGGAAGTGCTGCTGATAAATGCTGCAGTGGATTGGGTTACGCGTTCTTTAAGTGCATGGAATGCAGTGAAACTGCAAGCGGTGCTTTGAGAACAGACCCGACGTGGAACGGCGGTGTTGGTTTTGTTCCGTGAACCGTTCGCTCAGTCACGGGCATTACTAATTCTATAGAAGGGGAAAAAAAAAAAATGCACAAAAAATGTGAAAACATTTAGACTTTGGTGCATCCTCCGTGTCTGGGCCTCCCAGCTTTGCGGTCTTGTTTGCCATCGGATGCCTCCCACGACTTCGCGGACATAGCAGAATGAGAAAGCTGTTTTGGAAAAAGTTTTTTGTCCAGAGCTAAAGCTTACTGTGTTTCCCACAGTATATTCCTTTGTATCATGATCACCTATGGCCCTTGAGCAGGTTCCACCTCGTCCAAACCTCTGAAAGCTGTGTCTGTGTCAAATTCCCTCAAATTTGCCTCTTGTCTCACTGGGAATAATTTGCATTTTCACTTTCTCTTCTTTCGATCCCCGCTCAGTCTGTGGAGTTTGAACGTTCTCCCCCATGTCTGTGTGGGTTTCCTCTGGGTGCTCTGGTTTCCTCCCACACTCAAAAGACATGCTGTTCAGGTTCATCCACAGCGTGTGAGTGACAGAGGGAGTGTGTGTGTTCCACTAATGTATGGATGAGTGACCCAGTGTAAGTAGTGTACCTAGCAGTGTAAGTCACCACGGTGAATAAGGTGTGTACATTTACATTTATTAATTTATCAGATGCTTTTCTCCAAAGCAACGTACATCTCATAGAAAATACAATGTTTGTTACATTAGTAGGAAGAGACACTTAGATGAAGACACGTGATTAAGTGCATTTAGTTTCTTTCCACCACATGAACTGATGTTCATCACACGAGTAGCTGCATAAAACACATCATCTATGTATCCATCTATCATTTCTGCAGATTTTGATGTCTTGATATATTTCGCAACAGTAGTGGACATGTGTTCGTTTTAAGCAAACTTGTTCGTTTTTTTTTTTTTACTGTTTTGTTTTTCAGTATGTCCTTCGTTTTGAATGATTGTTGATTTCTTTCGTTATGACTCTTGTTTAATGAGGGAAGTTTTATGAAGCCAACTCGCACAGGGCGGTTTTGTTGAACTTTACTCAGCAGTTAGTTGGAAAATCGAGGTGCCAGTTTTTCTCCCTCGCCATACCATCTTGTTGGCTCGTGCGTCTTCACTTGCCCCATTAAGGCCTATGGGTAAAATTCTATAGTCGCGCTTGCTGCAAATAAACTAGCAGGTGAGCAGGGCCGTACTCTAACATGCCACACATTTCTTAATTCATTTTGCAGCTTTGGTCCTTATTGTTACTGTGTAATGTGTTGTTTCAACAAAAATATATACTGAAATTACTACATATTGCCATTTTCCAGCTGTTTAATTAACATGATGCGAATCATAGAAGAGCTTCATAGGAGGGTTCATTCCAGAAGCTTCTCTGTTCTGTGGGCTTCCATGTATTTGCAGTAGGTTTCCTGTGAGTTGCTGCACTGCTGGTCTGTTCACAAATCACACTGAACATGAGTAACATCATGGGTTCAACCATCAGACCAGTCTGGTCATGAGGTTGCATCCAGGATCCTCCATTAAAGGGAAGTGCTGTTCAATCATAAACAAGTCAGAGCATGAAGCCAGTAAGATAGTAATCATTTTGAAATAACAATAATAATTCGTGCCTTAACAGATCTCATACTTTGGAATAAAACACAAATCTCAGCAATGCACATAAATGTTCTTGCTCAGCTTATTATCTCTGAGCATATTTGCTCAGGTGACCACAGACGAATGTAATGTTTCTGTGGCTGAGAGCTTTTAGCAGTTTTTAAACATTACCAATGAGCAGTATATAACATTAAATTGACACCCCCTCCCCCTAGTACCGCATTTGCATATGGGTGCTGTATGTAGAGCTCTGGGCTTTTCCACGACACCTTCTTTTCCAGCCCTCTTAGTCCTCAGCAAAAGATGCTGGGATTGGTATGGAGAATGTGGCCGATACATGTCGTTCTCATTCTGATGTGGCCTTTGTAGATACGCAGCTCTCTGGTGTTGGCATGGGAGCCAATTTACTGCAGGAGTAAAGGATTTCAAAAAATCTTTTAAGTTCTGTGTTGCTGTAAAGGATTGTTTCACCATTAAATATATCCCCTTTAACCATGATTTTTTTTTTTTTTTTTTTTTTAAATTAACAGCTTGGCCTCTCTTGGCTTACATTTACTTAGCAGATGCTTTTCTCCAAAGCAACTTCCAGTGAACTCTATGTAGGGTTATCAGCCCACACACCTTATTCACCAAGGTAACTTACACTGCTAGATACACTACTTACACTGGGTCACTCATCCATACATCAGTGGAACACACTCTCTCTGTCTGTCACTCACACACTATGGGGAACCTGAACAGCATCTCTTTGGAGTGTGGGAGGAAACAAGAGCACCCAGAGGAAATCCACACGGACACAGGGAGAACATGCAAACTCCACGCAGACCAAGCAGGGATCAAACCCACATCCTCTCTCACCACCCAGGCCTGAGAGACAGCAGCACTATTTGCTGTGCCGCCATGCCGCCCAGGCTTAAACTTTTGGCCTGAAGTGGTAGTGACTGACATACTTCCAGTAAATGCATTATATTTTTTTGTGTGTTACAATTTAGCGTGGGGATGCATGCTCAGGCCTGGAAAGAAATGGAAAAATGTTAATGGAAAAAATGTTCACAGCTGTCGTGATTTTAGTAGTGTAACACCTAAAGTCAGCTTTATTGTCATCCCCACAATAAGTTTAGTACATGATATATAGGAGTGAAATGACGCTTTTCCTGGACCACGGCGTGAACACAGAGGACAACAGATACTCTCACTACTACAAAAATTTACAAGAAGATTATTGTAATATCCATACCTATCTGTGGTATTTTGAGTACTTTTACTTCCGCTGCTTAATTCCTACAAAAGCGACTGTTAATGTACTCGGCGTCTCCCACGTCCATAAGTCTTTAATGTAGATATTTTTGCTCTCCTCCAATCTGATACCTAATTACATTTTGAGAGTATATTTCCTTCTTGTGGGGTGATGCTGTAATGCATTCAACGTATTTGGCTCGAAGCAGTGGAAACGGAACGGCTCGTGAAATATACGAACAACGGAGGCAAATATCAGGCCCTGCTATCTTCACAGTCACCCGCTGATTCTGCCTGGAGTGAAAAATAGAGCGGAGAAACAGAGCGCCCCCCGTTTGCTTTCCCTTCCCTTTCCAACAAAAACAAGGAGGAGTATATTTGCTGTGCTGGAGGACTACCTTTGAACCCGATGTACGACAGGACACGGCACTGCGAACACGGTATCTTTGCTGTGAGGGTCCCGTCTTCCGTAACAGTGTCACGTTACTGAACTGATGACGTTCTTTTAGCGTCGATGATAATCGATATACATTGCGGACATTTCAAATGTAATAATACGTATAGAGTACATTCTGATTTTTTGAGATTGAATTTAAAGTCGCACACGAGGAGTTCGGTGTAGGATGTTAATCTTTTAATGTTTCCGGTTCCCCGCTGATACCGGGTGTGGTGGCGCAGCGGGTTTGGCCGGGTCCCGGTGGGTCTGGGGTTCGAGTCCTGCTGGGGGTGCCTTGTGATGGACTGGCGTCCCGTCCCGGGTGTGTCCCCTCCCCCTCCGGCCTTGCACCCTGTGTTGCCGGGTTAGGCTCCGGCTTGCCGTGACCCCGCTCGGGACAAGCGGTTTCAGTCTGTGTGTGTGTGTGTGTGTGTGTGTGTGTGTGTGTGTGTGTGTGTGTGTGTTCTCCACTGTGGATAAATGCACAACTGCTGCCTACCTGAATGTACTGTCTCAAGTGCCGATATGATGTGATTAGTTAAATGTATCAAAACACCTTCCAGAATAAGAGTAAAGAAGGACTTCCTTGCTTTGCAAAATTACTGAGACCCTTTGAAAGACAGTTTTCCAGAGGTATCAAAAAAAAGAGCGGAAATATACACCAGCGACACATTACCATCTTTATCGGTGAGGGCACTGTAGCACCGTGCTATATGAGCGAAGACTGGCATAACAAAGTGAATGTTGTCCTTTGCATGAGCAGGATCCAGTCTCCAAAAACAATCGAAAGACTGAAATCTGGAAAAATGTGTTCTATTTTTGATGGTGTTTCATCACCGTGGCTTTTCTTAGAAGTTTACCCTTGCCATAAAATTGAAAAATGAGTTTCACCAGTTAGGATGTTTCCCTAGAAGTTTCATAGCGGATGCCAGATACTTCATCAGGTTGCCGTTATTGTCTTCTCCTTCACCGCTTTACATATTGTTATACTGTGTTTCGTGTTGGTGCTGAGGGGGGTGCAGTGGTGTAGTGGGTTGGACTGGGTCCTGCCTTCCGGTGGGTCTGGGGTTCGAGTGCCTTGTGATGGACTGGCGTCCCGTCCTGGGTGTGTCCCCTCCAGGTTATGCCCGGTGTTGCCAGGTTAGGCTCTGGCTCTGGCTCCCCGCGACCCTGTATGGGATGAGCGGTTCAGACGATGTATGTATGTTGGTGCTGAACCACAACCAGTTCCAGTATGGCTCTTAGTGTATTTGTACACCGTTATAACTTTGGCAGAGCCACCCTGTCTTTGCTCTTGATATGGCTTTATGTAAAGAGCCTGTTTCCCAAACAAACGAAAGATTGTATCTTAATTATGGAAAAATCTCTGCTAGCTGGTGTACGAGTTGAAAACAAACCACAGATTGCACAGAAACAAGCATTTTTTCCAAAAAAGGTTTTTTTTTTTTTTTTTTTTTTCCCTCCCTCATTTCATAGCGTTTTGCCCCAGTTCTATTCGTTTGCACAGTTGCTCAGTTTCTCATGAGCGGTTTTGAGTATGAACCGCAACGTGCTATTCTAAAGAGCGATTTGTTTTAGAAATGCTAACATTCATATTTCTCGCTGTGTCGTTATTTTTCACCAGCATTAGAAATAAGTTTCACACGTGTTATGTCCTGCTTTTGTACTGGCTCAAAGTCCCAGAAATTTCACAGTGTTTTCCCATTACCGCTGTAATATCCATCAATCCATAAATATGTGATACAGTAAAACTGCATTTATCCATTGTCAAAAAACACTTTGTTGAGCTTATCCCGGAAGTACTGGGCACGAAGCTCAGGGGGGGGACACCCTGGATGGGACGCCAGCCCATTGCAGGGCGGCACAGGAAGATGCTTTCGGATAAAATGGTCTTATAAAGCGTTATAAAGCGCGCCGGTTGTGTCCGTAAGAAGCCCACCATTCCACCATGTCCACAGGCATGTGTGCGAAGGAGTCCTTTATTGTGCTTTCTTGAGATTGTGTTCTACTTGGTAGTGACCTATAGTCTCACTTCACCAATACGGGTGGACATTTCAATCCATTCATGTAGCAGCATTGCATTGTAGTGATCGCTTTGTGTATCATCTTCTCTTCTGGCATCAGACAACATGGTATACGAGGAAACGGATATGAAAATACATTCATGTAATGCACTTTTTCTCATTAGCAGGCTTATAAATATGATTTGGTACATGAATAACAGTATATGATAGATTAACATAACACATAATTTTATATGGGCGGCATTCTCTTCAGAACCATCATATATTTTTACAAACAGGATCAGCGTTTTAACATTTAAATATTAATTCAACATCAAATAAAAAATAATGTCTTATGGCACTTTTTATATTTAGCTGACACTTTTATCCAGAGTGACAATGTTACACCCCCTATAGTTATTTACCAATTTGTACAGCTGGGTAAACTTTGAAGGAGCATTTCAGGGTAAACACCTTACTCAAGGGCTCTATAGCACAAAGTGGGATTTGAACCTACAACCTTTGAGTCCAAAGACAGCAGCACTGATCCCAGCACTGGATGATACTTTTACTCTGCCAACGCTCCCTGTGCAAATCTAAAAAAATCTATAAAAAGCAGCTCAGTTACAATGTTTTCGGATGATACAAAAAAGCTCCGAGCTTTGATTTAAAAGAACGGCATGAGTGTGGTCAGGTTAGAAAAGCTTCATTCATCACAACACAAGCACAAGATAAATACTGGATAAATCTTTGGAAGAAAAAAAAAAAAATGTTATTTTACAACAAGGCAGAACAGTTTGGTAAGACAGAATGAAACTAGACAATGAAATTATACAAACAGTTCAAAACTCCAAACAGCTTCTTTCACAAAACATTGTAATAACTGTCTTTAATAAATGCAATATATGAAGAAAATATGGTGTTCAGTTGTGCCAGTCTTTCAAAAAGCTGTGGAGCTCATGGAGGTCCCAAATACCTTATGATGCATTTGGAAGCGGAGCTACCGATCGATCAACAACAAAACTATTAATGCTCCAAAAAAAGTAAGGTTAACAAACAGCCGTGCAGCTCCTAGCTACACTGGAAAGTTCCCGAAGTGTCTTGAGTAATACAAAATTTGAGAAGCGCCGTCACATTGTGAGAAGCGAAACAGAGAACGTTCCCAAAGAACGCAGCAGAAGTCATACCATTCAATATAAATGGAACAGCGGATATGTAATATCTTTAATAACTCAAAAGCCTTCACCTAGCTGAAGGTCACCTGGATGTAAAACCTTTCTGGGGACCGAGATCTCCCAGCGCTCTGCATCACCACACATTTCAGATGGAAGCAGGAAGATGCTGGAGTCAGATGGCCAACCAGTGCTTTAACTGAAACCAAATCATTATATTTGTTAGTAACATCCTTTTAATTCCTCGCCATCATTTATAACTAATTTGTCCACCACTTTCCTGTGTTTTTTATAAATTCACCTTTTAATTATTTATAAATTTAACTTCCCTTTAATCTCAGTCCCACTGAGATAAAAAATCTCTCCTGCCAGGGTCCCAAAGCACATTGCAACGCAAATATAAAATATAATCACAATTTCAACAGAAAACAGAAGAGACTGCTTTATAAAGTGCTCTAAATAGCTCCGAACAGATATTTGCGGTTGACGATTCTTACCGTGAATCCTCGAACACTACCTTCAGCAACAAGATGATGTTCTTTTTCCGGTGTGATGCAGTAAGCTAACCTCTGAAATGTAAAACATCAAAGTAAAAACACACGTTGGACTGCAAAAATATTCAGTTCATGCCATTGTTTTTAAAATTCTCATTCGCAGATAAAATCCGAAATTTACGGCGGCAAAAGGCAAAATCTCCAAACCGTACTGCGATCACGGACAATTTCAACACGAAGCAAAACGCTTGAGCGTTTTATTCTGACCTCTTTGAAAGTTCCCGGCACTGTGAGAAACTTGTAGATGGCATATCCTGGGACAAAGAGCATTGAGGACATCGCTACCCCCCAGCCAACCACGTTGGACCACCCAGGAAAGACATAGTCATCATATCTGAGGCCACCGGATGTCACAATACTGGTGATCACAACAAACTGGAAGCAGAGAGATGGACAAGAAATACTTATTTATAAGACATGTTCTTATTTTGAACAAATGCAGTAGCTTGAAGCGCTACAAGATCACTGCGTTACGATCAGCCATTCAGTTACCGAACACCTTATCGCTGTCATAATGGTGTGATATATGAACATGAATTCATGTACAGCAGGGGAATTTAGACACCATTACATTTTCACAAAGTGCTTTCAAAAAGCAAAATATTCTAGTGCAATGTAGTTTTGTAGCTCAGTGCAGGTGGTCCCTGATTTACGATGGTTCGACTTACGACTTTTTCGACTTTACGATGATGAGCTGGCGATAGACGTTCGGTAGAAACCGTACTTCGAATTTGGAATTTTGATTTGTTTCCCTGCCAAGTGTTATGCGGTGCGATACTCTCTTGCGATGCTGGGCAGCGGCATCGATTCGCATCTCCCAGTCTGTCACGCAGAGCTGTGTATTCAATGCGTTTTCGACTTACGACATTTTCGACTTCCGATGTGTTTCGCGGAACGTAACCCCATCGTAAGTCGGGACCACCCGTATATGTTACATATTAAAGTTTCGCTATGACAAAACAAACAATATCTTCCAAGCGATGGCAGGCTGAACTCAGAAAGAGGAGCTAATAGATTTGTTTCATTTAAACAGAACACAGAAAACATACGTGAACGTGTGTATCCTGCACGTTGCTCTATTGGGATTACGATATTTGTGTGACACCGCAATACACAACTGTGTACTTTTCGCAGGGGTCCACATTGGAGTCTGTCAAAACTCAATTTCGGGAGAGAAGTATTAGACCAAACGCCTGGCCACGCCCAGCTGTCAATCATGCACAACGCATATAAAGCCCACTAAGCTCTGCACCCTGCGCCCACCGTTTTCTACAAAGCGACACGTCCCGTATGGGCTGAGGCTTCCGTTTCCACTTTTGTTCTGCACTTCTTTCTCTGTAGCGGTTTCTTTACCCTTCTTTGTTCCATTGATTCACCTCCTTCTAAATAATACCAACACCACTGTGACCTCCAAACCGTCATTGAGCACCACTAAAGACCTCTACATGGCCCCATGTTGCCATCATGTGCCAGCATCGCCACTTGCTCTACACGCAAACTCCTAACCCTGAGCGAACGAGCAACAAAGCAACCACCACCAATGTTTAGAAATGTCCTTTGAAGTTCAATCCAATTCAATTTATTTTCCTCGAGCCACCAGAGTGACGCTGAGCGCTGAGCAAGGTTACTGTAAATGATGCTAAAGTACAATTTTAACAGACACAACCGATATAGTTAAAATCAGAGTAAGCCAGCTGAGAGGAGAGGAAGGAACTTTGACACCCAGAAGTTATTTTTCTCCCATCATGATTGGGAGCTTCTTGATTCTCTGTCCTCAGTTGCCAACCTTTCCAACTCAGCAATACGTCATCTCTGGTTCTCTAACTGCCCGTTGTTCAGCGCTGTGCATGACTCTGCCAAGAAGAGTGCTCTGTTCAAACACATTCAATTTTGTGCAGTAAAGCAATTTATTTTTTGCATTTCAAAATATGCAATCATATTTTATGCATGTGTTCTCCCTCGATATGATGTTCATGCCTTAACATGCACTAGAGAGTACACTACTCTGTATTTTTAACTACCCTTGCTATTATCTGCTCAGCCTCCTATGAGTCCATGCAAGTCCTAGCCTCTACTATATCTGCATAGTGCTTAACCTCACTTCAATTCCAGCTGCTTAGAGTCCACCAAGTCCGCAACCTTGCTCGATAGCAGGTCCAATCCCTGCGACAGGCTCTAGGTCCGTATGGAAAGTACACCAAGCATTCACTCAAACGCACAACCAGTCTAATACTTCTGACTCCTGAAATTTGAAGCAGCGTTGAATTAACGGCAATGTATCTTATCAGTCATAAGCGATTGATGATTACAAAAGCTCAGAGAACCAACCCTTAAAACAAACGAACCAATAGGAAGGCAGGACTGACAAACTTCCAGCAGAGCCTCCAGTATAGTCCAGGCTTGAAGCCCATCATGCGCTCAATGTCCTCACTGAATCTGTCTACACCTAGATGTTGAGGTGGGAAAAGAGAAATGAAGAATAAGGAAGTTGAGAGTCTGACCCGGTACAGACCACTCATTACAAAGTGATTCATTCAAAATCCAGCAATATGTTTCCTTTACTTTTACTTATGTACTAGGTAGGTACCTTAAATGTATTTTACAGTTTTCTGCAAATAATTTCTGAATATATTGCTAAATGGGTTCTCTCATATGCAGGTAAGAAAGGCTCATAAAATGTAAAAAGGACTTATTCTAAGGTGAATAAAAAACGTTTAGGCTGTGTGCATAGGTGAGGATTGGAGTAACTTACCATAAAACCAGGACACCCCAATGGCCTCAATTAGCACCCCAAAAAGAATAGATGTTCCAGCAGCATAGGTGTCCAGCAGGGTAAGAACATAAATTCCACCCTGAAATTCCAGAATGCACATCATACCACTATGACACCGGAATACCAGAATGCACACTGATTTGTAGGGACCACTGGCAAATGATGAAAATAGAGGCTTCCCTTATACAGCGCAATGATTATTCCTTCTACGAAATTTGAAATTTACGAGCGAATTTAATTTGTAGGTATAAATTCTGACAATGAGCAACTGGTTCACACGGGAAAATTTCCACTCAAAATACAAGCCTTGCTGATGTAGAGTACCTCACAAACAGCCTCTCCGCCATGCAGAGCACGGCTTCTTCCATACATCTCAGGTGGCCTCACGGCCTTGTGCCTGTTCGCACACAACTCGGAAACGTTGCAACTCTTTAGCTTGTACTAATGAGATTGTAATAACGAGTCCTAAGCCACAAACATTTTAAAGAAAGCATTAAAAAATGAAAAGGCAACTAAAAGCCAAAAGGCAATATCTCTAAGTACTTGCAAGTTGAGGACTCAGTATGTTTATTTTCCCCATATAAAATAAAGGGTAATAAAGGCTTTGGTTCGCAAGAATTCAGTTCACAAGCACATCTTCAGGAACCGATTACACGTGTTATGTGCGAGAAGCCTGTGTACATTATTTTAACATCTACTTTGCGTGTGACAACTATATATTTTTTGCCTGCAATAATTTTGAACAACTGACAATCGTGACATTTATATACCTCTATATATGCATTAATTCTACACTGAGCTTCTAAAATTGAGAAAGTAGAAGTTGGCACCATTTCCTGCATATTCTGACTTTCTCATTCAAGAGGATAAAGAGACGTTCTTGTTTCAAACAGCTCTCTTTCTGCCCTAGGTGATAGATTGACAAATCCAGTGATTCCCTGTAGATCTTTTTGCTTCTGTCCCCGTAGGCAGTATTTACTGTAGCTACTACCACAGCCACTATGTACCGTGAAATGTTTCTATTACACATGTACGTGTCAGGTCATATGAGCCGAACCATGAGACTTTCTCCCTATTTCAGTGGCATGCCAGTGTTCCACAAACACGCGTAAAAATAAGGTACTCATTTAATGCGTGAAAAGTAACAGGTGATGGAATCGATCTAAATTTATTACCGTAAGGAGGAGGTTCTCGAACTGCTTCTCTCATTACCCTGCCAAGCGAAGGCATGCATGTCCCTGAGAAGCATTTTTTTAATAATCACAGTGGCAATAATAGGTAAAAAAAATCCCTTTTTCAACAACATGCACCGAGAAACAACCTACATTTGTAACACAAAGCAAAGCCATTAGGAAGGTTCCAAATGCAACCACCGTTGTGAACATCTTCCTATTCCTCTTAAGGACCTTGAAGTCATCTGAAAGGCCCGTGATGACTGCTTCCATACCTCCCATCTTCAAGAGAAAAGAGAAACAGTCGCAGGTCACATATCCGCTGTAACTTGCTGTATCGGCTAATGCTACGTTATCAGTAACTCTTTCCAACTTATTTCTATCCAAGTATTTCTGCTAGAACTGTTTCTATCTGTGTCGTTTCCATTATGAATAATTAGCTAGTCTGCTCCTTTTGGAATGAGCGATGTTACAGTTGAGTGAAAACAAACAGCAATAAATAAATATGGTTGTTAATGTATTGTGCAAGGTTCTCACAGAGCTGTCGATGCCAAGTGTCAAGAGCATTATGAAGAAGATTATGGCCCAAAGGGTTGAGCCTGGAAGGGTGGCGATAGCCTCTGGGTAGATGATAAACACCAGTCCTGGCCCTTCGTTCACCAGAGGACAAAGACACTTTATTACCGTATATGTAAATCACGAGAACTCAACAGAAACATACGGAACTGATAACAGTAAAAATGTCACTGTGTTACGGAGCGACGGAGACAGCCCAGTTCCGCATTTTGCAATACCCCAGATATAAAGCGAAGAAGTCGGAAGATAAGAGAAGGCTATAGCAGGACTGGACAGGAGAGAAAAAAGAAAAGTGAAGGGAGGTTAAACGAAAACATGGTAAAAATAATGAGAATAGATGTACAGAAAGTAGAAGAGGCAGAAGGGGACAAGACAGAATTAGATGCAGGTGCAGAAAAGGAGAGGAAAAACAAGAGCAGGACAACGAGTGAAACAAAAAGACCGAGTTCAGAGTCTAGCGGAGGACCGACGTGTTCTTTACCACAAATGTTGCTCCGCGATACAGACAAGTGATAGGCACTAAAAAGCTATTGTGTGCAAAAACATGGGGGCGATTCTTCAAAATACTCACTTCAATCACCTTTATTCATTCAGCTGACACCTTTCTCCAAAGCAGCTTATGATGTTAAGCTTCTTACAATTATTTACTCATTTATACAGTTGGGTTATTTTTGCTGAAATATTTTTTGGGTCAGTACCCTGCTCGAGGGAACTACAGCAGGAGTCGAGATTCAAACCTACAACCTTTGAACTGACAGGCAGCCACTAACAGTTCAACTAGCACAGAAAATTGTGCAGCATTTTCTCCAGGTTTAATACATCAGAAATGTATAATGTATAATAAATAACTAAACAATATGCCTTGCAAGCAATCTGATATCAAATAAGTCAATATTTTTAATATTAGGCAGGAAAGTACTTGAAGTGACCCTGTATTTTTTTTCTCTGTAAATATACATAGATATTTATTACGGAAACAAAAAGCCATGGAATACGTATCACGGAATATAGCATTTCATGAATATCACAGCACAGAATATCACCAGCAATTTTCCATACCATCATTCCAAGAGCCTACAAAATAGTATAATGCTGCAAAAGAGATATTAAAATAGACCTAATAAGAAATGCACACCTTCAGTGGCCACGTCCTCAATCTTGGCCCCGTGTTTGAAAGCCAGGTAGCCGAGCACAGAGAAGATGGCAAAACCTGAGAAGAAGCTCGTGACACAGTTGACCACACTGGTCAAGAGGGCATCCCTGCAGGATGTACAAGGCCACAGTTAATGCATCATACTGCAACTTTGCCCAATATAACAAAGTATAAATGGTATTATAAAGATCATTTCAGCCACTCATATGCTGAATATTACCAAGAAGATAAAAATGTTTATGAATGCCTCTAGATAGTAATGTCAGTGCTTATGGCTTGTCTTTTGTTTTATTCGTAACCCCGTGAACATCCTCCGAGCCTGCCTTCAGGACAGGGCCGTACATAAGAAGAAATATTGCAGGATTCAAAGTGCCTCCTGTCAATATGCAGACAAATACTTTGCTACTGAAGAACAGGAGACAGACTGTTAGTTTTCGATCCGATGCGCTTGTGCAAACGCAGCAGAGCTGGATTTCTCCCTCTCAGTTCTTCCTGACCAGGGGTGCAGAAACTTAACGAGAAAACAGTTTTCCCTCTTGTCCCATGTGACACTAGCAGGGAAGACTAAGAGATCTCATGAATAATTGCATGTGATGACTCCTGTCCCACAGAAGAAATATAAAACTCAACATTCATCATCTTAACTACCTGCCCCCTCATGGTGAAACACATTTGTCACCCCAGGAATCCGGGCTGGATAGCAAGAGATGTAAATCTTTTCTACAAATTCACGTGAATGAGAACTAAAGGATGTAATTAAACTGCATTAAAGAGTAAAGAAAAATCAAGCAGATTAATATGCCCAAACGCCTTTTCGGTCATTTCGGCCACACCATTAGAAATAATGGCCTCAAAAATTAATTTTCGTTAGTTTAAAATTCGATTTCTGTTTTCACGGTACCTGTAGCAGTTGTTGTCAAATTTATTATAGCTGGCAAACGCAATCAGAACACCAAATCCGGCTCCCAGGGAGTAGAATATCTGAGTTGCTGCATCGATCCAGACCTACGTAACAACAAGCCGTTAGATGTATCACATATACACAACCCACATTACTGTATCTCTGTACCTTAAATACAATTGTGGTTCTGGTTTTCATTGTTACAGTGTCTCCTTTCTATTGGCAAAAAATATTCACTCATTTAGCAGATACTTTTCTCCAAAGCAACTAACAATGTTAAGGTTACAATGATTTACCCATTCAAGCAGCTCAGCAATTTTACTAGAGCAATTTAGAGCAAGTACCTTGCTCAAGGGTATCACAGCCAGAGAAGGGGATTGAACCTGCAACCTTTGGATCCAAAGGCAGTAGCGCTAACCACTACACTACCAGCTGCCCCAGAAACAATAAAAATTCATAGTGAATTTCCAGAAGTACCAAAAGATCAATTCATAAAAACGGGTCAGCATATCAGCTAATTTGCATGTATTCGAGGCTTCAAAACGTATTCAAAACGAGGCTTTGAAATGACACGCACGACAGACGTGTGCGTAACAGTTTAGCGGTCTGAAGCATGAGCAGAAGTTGATGGCTCTTAGTATTCTTGTTCGCAGCAAAGATATAAGAACTTCTAACTAGGTTGCATTGGCAAAAAATACACGTGCAGACATTAATTCAGCTCAAGTCAAGGTATTTTTACAGAGGGCTCTTCTCAAATGATCAAGCGATTACTTCAACACGTACAGACACGCCCTTCTGATGCCAATACGAGAGTGAGCCGTACGCATCGTTGAGGTACTCGAAGGATACCCTACCGTGGGATTTCCGAGCTGCTTGAGGTCAATGTAGAGGTAGGCCCTGATGCCATCCATGGCTCCAGGCAGAGTGACGCCCCGAATGAGGAGCACCAACAGCACCACGTAGGGAAGCGTGGCTGTGATATACACCACCTGCACACAGGTAAACGCAGCATCGCAGTACCTTTCGCTCACAGTCACACCTGAACCCCTACTTAAACCTTCTCTCAATACCGCGCGATGTTTCATCCCTAATGACGGAACGCTCGAAAACGTGCCGACTCCACCTTAAAAGCTGTACGGGTCTCATGGCAACCGCAGGTTATACGGCAGAAAATTTTTAACCGTACGGTGGAGGAGAAACCGTTTCGAAGCTAACAAATACTGCTTTATGTTGCAGATACAGCTTGGAATTCACAAAACTTGACGACGGCTCGGTATTCAGTCCTTAAGTCAAGTGTGTGCATGAACGCATTGTTCGGCATTTACTTGCGTCAAGGCTGTTAGTGGGTTTCAGACAGCAACTGGTACACTGTACGGGTGAAGAGGTTTGACTCGGAGGGGTACCTTGCCCGAAGACTTGACCCCTTTCCACAGGCTGAAGTAGAGGACGAATATGACGAGGGCCAAGCACAGCGTGAGCTGCCAGCGTGGAGGACCCAAGTCTTGGATCCCTTTGCTCTCGTGGAGGTGCAACACTCCGCGCCTGGTGACAGGGGCACATGTGACAGATGACCAGTTGGCATGGAGGACCTCTCACATTTCTCCATCCACAGTGCCATCTGTTGTCTAGACAGCCGCTGAAAAGGGAAGCCAGTGCATTACTGTACCATTCCGTGTGATCAAGAACACTTCATACTTTTGTTGAGTCACTATGAGCAGCTCAGCTTGGTACATTTACACTTTCCAGTTCTTCCCAGATATGAGCAGTCACAGCCCCGTAACCGAGTTAACAGAATGCTCACCGACTCCATTACGAAGAGGCCCTCTCTCAAAGAAACGTATTATAAAGCCTATTTTTGCTGCATGTCAATTACTAAATGAATCTCTTAGTATTTTGCATTTACCTATGTTATTCAGAAGAGAGTTTTGGGAAGGCCAGAGGGCAGCACAGACTTTTTTTTACACACCACTAGTTCTTCCTGGGTTGCAGTAGTGCAGTGGTGCAGTGGGTTTTGCAAGGGCCTCCTTTCCAGTGGGTCTGGGGTTCAAGTCCTGCTTGGGGTGCATTGCAATGGACTGGCATCCTGTCCTGGGTGTGTCCCCTCCCCCTCCAGCCTTGTACCCTGTGTTGCTGGGTTAGGCTCCGGTTCACTGCGACCCCATAGGGGACAAGTGGTTTCAGAGGATGTGTGTGTAATCTCCCTCCCTTATCATTCAGGGCAGGTGATGTGTTTCTTGTAAGATCTTAGGTAATTTAACTTTAAGAAGTTACGCCATAAAAACACGACAGACGGAAGGGAATTTTTTGATAAGTCAAGCTGGTTGTCACTATATCCTCATTTACTTACACATCCATCGGGACACTACGACCGTGTAGCGCCGTTCGGGGGCGGGTTGAGTAAATGTGACATTTGATATTTCCCATAACAAAAAAGGCCCAACGCATCCGAGACTCCACAGGAGCGAAGGAAGCGAACCGCTGAAGACGCAGATCGGCGCGCTGCGCATTAATGCGACCGGACAAGATGGAATATTCAAAACAAAGAGCGGGATCAGTCAGAGGTCGATAGGCTGTAACATCAGCTTGTACCGCTCATGCCAAAAGAAAAACAAAATTTGCTGCGACCGCTGTGGACCTTGTGGCTTTTTTCCCATATTGACAAAAGCCATTGCTTCTTAAACAACCTTCGCAGCCACCGGATTTATGGCGACGTGACTCGCCCCCCAGAGTGCACTGACAGCACGAACTCCAAACTAGGAGATCTGCTGAGAAACGGTTCCTCTGACCCAAACCTTTCACTTCAACACCAGTAAAAACCAGCAAACAAAAAACACACTTTCTTTTTCCATTTCAGCGAAGTTGCCACGGCTGCACTCTTGCACTTTAAACTTTACACGTTTGGTCCAAGGCCAAGAAGCGTCCTGCTGGTTTGGTGACAGAAAGGCAACATGTCAGTTGGCTTTTCATCGCTGTTAAAAACGTATATCAGATCAAGTTGATAATCTTTTTGTATTTAATCAAGACAGAGGGAAAAGTAAATAAACACAGTAGGTCCCGCTGATTATTACTGTTTATAGAGCAAAGCAGCAATTTCACGCATAGGGAATAAGGATCAGAGATGGTGCAGCGACATGTAATTTCAGATGAAACTAAAGCAAACAGCGACGAAAACCCAAGGTCCTGCTGTCTCCCGAGTCAAAGACTGAGCCCCGTCTTGCCACCACAGAGAAATTAAAAGCCTACTAAAAATGTCACTCCAGAATGAGACGTTATTTCAAAGTTGCCTTCATTTCTTAAGTCAATTACGTTGAGCCGGTACTCAGGGCGTGACGTGCCACAAACGTTTTGTGACGACCTTGGAAGACAGTTATGGTTCATTACATTCCGATCTCATACCCACGTTCGACAGACAGACAGCAAAAGTACATTTTAACTTAAATCGCCATGGAATGTGCGAATGCTAAGGCACGCCACGGAATCTCTTACATGCATTTTATCCAGTTGAAGATCATAGAGAATATTGGCGGTCTTCGTAGCTCGGGCTGATGGTTGAGGTGTTGGGCTGTTCGCCGAGCTTGGCATTTAGGTTGCAAACGTTTCATCACCAGTCGAGGTGACGTCAACCCAACCCAACACCTCAGTTTCATCCAGTTCTTAAATCATATCTTTAAATGAATCCAGAGACCTGAGGTTTCAAGGAATGGAGATCGGGATGGTAATGTTACTTAAGATCGGAACAAAGAGATAAACCTGTGTTCTCTACATAAGCAAGTGCCAATGACAGAGCGCCATGCGCTGGAGTCAGTCATGACATCAAAGTTTGTTTATCTCCTGTGTCCCCGGTTACTCCGGACGACCACGTGGAAGAGGGACAGAGGTGTACACTACTGTGAATTCCGCAGTGTTATAGCCTAAGCTGATGGAGGCAAAGGAAAACAATGGTAAACTGGATCAAAGTCTTCAGAGAACTTCATGAACTGGAAAAAAGTAGATTTATTGGCTCATCGGTCTTCTGCTGATAAACTGGAGGTACGGAACTTAGATTTTGAATAATCGGGCATGTGTTTTCATTAAAGACCAAATGACGTTATCTATAGCCTGCCTTCCACATCTTGTCATATTATAGCAAAGAAAGTGGGATATGATCCCAGGTCGGCTGTAGTCCACGTGCTGCCAGGAGGTAATGGTTCTGTGTATCCGATATGACTGGAGTAAAAATGAGTAAGTGATCTTGTCCCTATATACATTTGCTAACATCATCTCATTTGCGTACATTTTATTACGCACAATGAATGTATTAGGAACTCAATAACCCGCAATGTACAATCAGTTTTTATCCAGAAGAAAGATGAACGCAGTTCTTGACAAAACTGTAACTCCGTTCCTTCGTGTTCCCATACAACGGAAAATCTAAATAATGCAGATCTCATCATCATCAAGGGTGAAGCCCTTCCAAACCGAATACTAAAGAGAGCCAAACATCCGGGAAAATTTCTTGCGCTCGCCCACCCGCTTCCGACCCCTTAGAGGAAGCCGATGACAAGTTTTCCCTCGGATATGACGCTACAGCACACCCCATTGCTAGGATGTCACGTGCCCATGCCCGTCACACTGAGGGGCTTGACCTGATCCTGTTGTGACCCTGTCATGAGCACAGAGTATGGCTACCAGTACAAGACATGAGCATGTTGGGAGACAGGTAACCTCCCGATAAAATCGGACCAGAGACCTCATCCCCAAAGAGATGTTAATGAACAGTGCACAGACAGATGGCTGTTCCCTTGTCCTCCACTCTCTTGCAACAACGCCATTTCCTCCTTTATTTAATTCACTTATTTGTCAACGTAGGCCCGACTGAACATGTGCCGGAGGAATCAAGCGCTTCTTCCTGCCCGTCAATTCCGGGTCAATCGCCAAACTGAACGGCAGCTTCAGCTGGTACATACTAGGGGTTAGCATGACCGAGAAAGTGTTTGTTTCACAGAGACACTACCTTATTCCAGGCCTGCATGAATCCTCTCCACGGGAAAGACTATGAAAGTACACAAAAAGGCCAAAAAACATAAGCATCCTCTGGCTGTTGGTCCCACTTGATTTGCACATCAGCTGAATGATACAGCCTCGCATTGTCCTGCTCCATTCACCTCCTCCTTCAACTTCCCCTGGGCCGCAGAACCAATCTACACAGACGCTGCAAAAATTATCTCCCTTTGAAGTACAAACGGATGTTTTCTTGCGGACTTCAAACGCTGCAGCTAAAGCTGTCTTGGAACGGCTGCCCTATGGCCCGCGATTGCGCAACACCTTCCCTAGGACATGAGGACAATGCACAGAAGTTGAACAAAAGTGACCCGGAAGAGGCGGCGTACGAAGCGTGACTTTTGTCTTCTGGGATGAATACCTTAACTCGATGGAAACAAATCATTCATCATCACGATTTTTAATTTGGTAACAGCGGCATCGAGAGCAGCAACACAGAGGAAGATGAGCAAGTACATTTCGGCGACCTTGAGTGTACGTCTTTGTCACATTTAAACGCACAACACCTAAAAACGGCAATCAAAAGTGCCAACGGACGCTTTCTAACCGGGAACGGATTTTGGCGCTTCGTGAAGAACGTCTCTTTTGACAGCGCAGGCGTACAGATGCGATCGCTGTCCGAGTTTTATAGAACGACGCACCGATTTTCTGCACGGCGATCCCTTAGCATCAGGAAAGAACTGCAGCAACAGACTCCGAGAAAGAGCGGTCCGTTCAGAATAGAGCGCTATCTCGCAACACCAAACCATGGGGCGTCACAGCCAGAACAGAGGGCAGACTCTTTACATTCTCCAGTTAAGACCTCAGAAACGTCGCAACGTTTTGGACATAAGCTTGACGTGCTGTAGGAATGTAACGTGCCGTATCGCAACCGATTTCCTGCCAATTGCTGAATTCGGAATTAAATCAGCCGAATGCAAGTTGTAAAAAGCGACCTGTGGATGATCCTACAGTTTCAGATATTGCTGACATGTACTTATATTGTCGTTCGTCTTTAGGAATTAATAAGATATAAACTCTGACCTGGCCCCAGGGAAACTTTCACCGTGGTACCAAAGGACGTCCAGGTAAGCGAGGACAGAGAAAGTGAAGCTGAGCCATTTCGCTCTCCTTTAGTTTTTATTTCTACAGCTGTGGAGTTGACACCAACAGCAGATCGCATACCAGATAAGTAGTGTATGTGGGTCTCCAGAATGCACGCATGCACACCGTGTGTGTGTGTGTTCACAGAGCGGCGGTATGCGCATAGGAAAGAGCACAGCTCGGTCTTGGACTCACGATCTTAGAGCCTTACAGCACTGTATACTGCAGCACGCTCACCTTTAGTCTTCCTCCCTCCCATTCATAAGTTCAAGGTCACCCATAGGTCACGCATTACCGTATTCCAGTACAGGCGGTCCCCGATTTACGATGCTTGAACTTGGGATTTTTTCGACTTTACGATGGCGAGTTGGCGATAGACATTCGGTAGAAACCGTACTTCGAATTTTGAATTTAGATTCTTTTCCCGGGAAAGCGATATGCGGTGCGATACTCTCTCGCGATGCTGTGCAGCGGCAGCGATCTGCATCAGTCTGTCACTCGAGGTGTGTATTAGGTGTATGAAATGCATCTTCGACTCACGATATTTTCGACTTATGATGGGTTTCGCGGAACGTAACACCATCGTAAGTTGGGGACCGCCTGTACTCCAGCGCTTTAATCCTCAGGATTCACCGTGCCTCCGGAGGCAAACTCTCCAGGGTGATGTGCCCTTTCTCGTTCCCCCCACGGCACCCGAGCAGGCCAGGACACAGCGTGTCAGCGGCTCCCAGGGCACTCACTCGTAGAACTCAGCAGCCGGCGTGATCTTGTACTTTGAGTAGAACGTCTCGTTCCCGAGGACGGAGCCGTTCAGGAGCTGGGGGTCAGTGCATCTGGGGCTGTTCCAGCTGTTGCCACATTTGAGCCAGGGCAGCTCGTTTGTGAATGAGGAGAACAGGTAGTAGAGAGCCCAAGCGATGATGACATTGTAGTAGAAGCCTACGTACAGCGCTATAGCGATGACCGTGTAGCCCACACCTTCGAAAAGACGATAAAGACACAATAATGAGAGCTCGCACGGATAGGCGGTCCTCATAAAACGATCAGCAAATGTTCCACACAATGTGAATGCGATCTGTCTAGAATGACTTAATAAGAGCGGCGCCAAACATGCACGCACTACTGTTACTAGCAGTGATTTCGCAAGACTTGTCCCTTCTTATGGCTTTGGCCACAGACTCTAATGGGAGAAAGTATTTACTCGGCACGATGCACGACATCCACCGAAAAGGGCGAGCGAAAGAGAATGAAGCCTTAACGAAAACGTAAACTTAATTCACGTCTACATTATAGAACTTATTCGTAAATAAATGGGCCGGTATTTTCCGAAACCGCTCCAGGACAGACGAGAGGAGCAACGAGACTGAAAACACGGAGAACGGATGGGTTCTGATAAGAACGGTACGAAAAACAAGCAAAAATCATGAGATAAGACGAGAAAAACCATGTTTTACCTTTAAACACAGGACAGATCTTCCAGACAGTGGCAGCCCCCTCTCTGTGGTACTGGCCCACCGCCAGCTCCATGTAGAATAGAGGTATCCCAGCAATGAATAAGAACAGTGTGTAGGGTATTAAGAAGGCACCTGCAATTGATAAAGGGTCGTGGAGTCAAGTGCTGGATGAAAGCTGAAGGTCACCCATAGGTCATACATTACTGTATTCCAGTACAGGTGGTCATACGACTATATTATTATTATTATTATTATTATTATTATTATTATCCATTGTTGGACTTAGCCAATCCAAGGTGTAAGAGATGTATGGTCCATCCTGGGCAGGACGCCAGTCCATCACAGTGCAGCCACTCTCTGTCACACACACACACACGGCAATTTAGAGTGACCAGTCCACCTGAAACACACCTCTGGACTGTGGGAGGAGACCGAAATACACGGACAGAAGGCAGACTCGTCACGGAGCGAGACAGATTAAGGCCAGCAGCTACCCCACGGTATCATCATCATCATCATCATCATTATTATTATTATTATTACTGATTCAGTGTTGCTCAAACTATGCATTGATTGAGCTCAGTCAGTGCATTCATCCGCACTCACTCAGTTCTCCGGTTTCGCCACGAAATGAATCTCTCAGCAGCTTCGCTTCGGACCCGGGACCCGGGACCGTCCCACCCGCGTGCACACCCACCACCCACCGCCGCTCCGCCGAATTCGTCACGCGGCCATTGTTAATTAGCGGCACTCGCTCGGGCCACGCGCGCGCCCCGCTCCGTCCCCACGCCCCCACCTCCTCCGTTTTTGTAGCACAGGTACGGGAACCTCCACACGTTGGCCAGGTCCACGGCGAATCCGACGACGGACAGCAGGAAGTCCATCTTCTTGCTCCACGTCTCCCTCTGCGGCTCCGCCGGCTGCGCGTCCGCCGAGCTCGCGGCGCTGCTGCTGCTGGGGTCCTTCGCGGGCACGAGCTCCACCACGTCCCCGAGCTCCGCGCCGCGCGGGGCCGCCGCGGGGACGGCGGGCGCGAGCTTGTAGTCGGACACCACGTGCAGGCTGAGGTTCATCTCCTCCTTGGGCAGGTGCGCAGAGCCTCGCGACTGGACGGCGAAGTGAAGAAGTTAAGACGGTGATGATGTGTGTGGAGGGGGGAGGCGGGTGGGTGTCGAGGGTGACGCCGCTCGCGGTTCGTGGCCAAGACGGGTATCTTCGCGGCGTGGGGGCGCCTCGTTATTCACCAGCCTCAGGCTGAGACGTGGGATTTGTGGAGATTTGTCAGCGCCGCGGCCATCTGGATACGGTGCTCTCCGTGACGTCCGCACACGACACACACACACAAGCGAAGCGGTTTCCCCGAACACGAGTGAAGTGTTAAAACACACACGCAAACTAAGCCGTAAATGCTGGCGCGCGCACGGCACGTGGCGTGGCCGTGGAAGCGCGTGTGCTTCGCAGAGCTGTCCCTCCCCCCGTAGTGGAAAGTTGAAAAACGACGAGATAGATACTTAGTCTTGGACACTGAATGGAGGCGGAAGAGTTCAAGAGAGAAATGACACTCACTGTCTCTGAAAAAAAGGAAACGAATCAATGGCGGGAGAAGCGCGCTCCCGGCGTTACGGCACTGGATCTTGCGCTTCGGTGCAGCCGAGACACGACACGTGGGGACACGGACGGACTCGAGCTGCATGAAGGACGGGGACACGCTTGTCAAGACGGAGCAACACGGTACAACAGGGGACTAGAGTCGACAGAGCAGCGCGGTAATGATCGAGAGCACTCGGAGCGCAGTAAAAAGCACACTTATACCCCACGCCACGGCACCGTGCCTCCCTCAGCCCGGCACGTGCACTTAGTGGACAAGTCCTTGTCCTCCACAAAATTTAATGCGGGGGAACCGCAACAGGTACAAACATTTAAAGGCACCGCCGGCGCCGCGAGAAACGCGTGAACGCGCATCGCCCCTCTGTCTCTGCACCGCCGTCCTACCTCTGTCCCTGTCCCTGTCCCTCTCCTTCAAGTCACTCTACAGTTTATGAACATGACCACCAGTTATACATTCATGTCTTGCAAAACCAGTGGTTCAATAATTTTAAGAACAAGGGGTATTTTGCGACAATAAACGGGAAAAAAAAGGTAATTGGCGGTTAAACAACTGAAGCCTCAACTTTAACAACATTGTCTGGGTGTATTTGTGTGTGTCTGAGAGAGAGAGAGAGTGTGTGAGTGCAGCCAGTCCTCTTCGCTCATGAAAAGTGTGTAGTTACTCTGCTGCCACTTTCACACAGTGTCTGTTTCCTTCTAATAAGAAAAGTTCCAGGACACTGTCCCTCTCTGGTCCCTCTCTGTCCCCCTCTGTCCCTCTCTGTCCCTCCCTATCATTGTCAACAGGACATTGCTGATGCTGCTCACACTCACCCAGCAAGTATCAACATCATCTGTGTCCTCTATTCCCTTTGTGCACCACTGGATGGACTGTCTCGCTGCCTTATACTCAGGCAATAAGTATCATTCAAGGATTTCTTATAATAAATCTTAATATGCATTCTTTTAATAATCATATTATTATTATTATTATTATTATTTCTTCAGCTATAGCCTTACACCAAGATGTCTGTTCTCGTTATCACTGAGATTTCTTGAAAACTGAAGCAGAATAGGACAGTCCGGAGTCATTCGTTTAAGGAATATTAATGCAGTCATTATTTCCCTTCCTCCAGCTTGAAAGGATGTTTCCTATTTCAGGAATTTATTAGGTCAACACAGCCAGTGACCTCAGGTTAAATTTTAAGACATGCAGACCACTGTACAAATAAACAAGAAAAGGAGCAAATTAATTTCCTGCATCGGTGATCCCTTTTTTCCCGGGGTACGCACAGTGTTTTAACTAATTTGTACAGCTGGGTACTGTATTTTTACTGGATCTATTCACCGTACACACACTGCTCAAAGAGTATTACCACAGACTTGCCACTAGCCACCTTTAGGTTCTCTTTAATTATAAGTACTAATGTTCTAATAATAATAATAAGAAGAAGAAGAATAATGATGATTTATTATTATTAGTCCCATGCAGGCTGTACCTATCTTCAGCCTTGTACCAAGTGATTCCAGGATAGGCTCCAGACCTCTGCAACCCTGATCAGGGCAAGCAGTTAATAACAATGGATAGATGAAGTACACACACACACACACACACACACACATTTTCAGAACCGCTTGTCCCATACGGGGTCACGGGGAACCGGAGCCTACCCAGTAACACAGGGCATAAGGCCGGAAGGGGAGGGGACACACCCAGGACGGGACGCCAGTCCGCCGCAAGGCACCCCAAGCGGGACTCGAACCCCAGACCCACCGGAGAGCAGGACTGTGGTCCAACCCACTGCACCACCGCACCCCCGCTATGGATGAAGTAATAATATTATTATTATTATTACTAAGATCGTTAAGCGATGCCGTTGAGTTCAGCGGTGGAGTTAATTGAATTATTCCCTGTTCTGGGTCAGAATGGACTGGTTGGTAGTAGCACTCTTACTCGTGCTATGACCCATACGTTTAAAACATGAGTAACTGATGCCAGGCTCAGTTGTGGATAAGTAGGGCCACAGACACAGGAGACTTGCCTAAGTAGTGCTGTTATGGACTTGTTTTTTCGGACTTTTCTGGAACACAGGCCTCGAAGACATGGAGAGAAGTCTTTAAAACACACATACTTTGGATGTGAACCGTGTTCGCTGAGGTGGCGCAGATGACCAGTTTACTGGGACACTTACAGTAAAGTCAGAGGAGATTACCGGGGTACTTTTTCGCAGTGACTGCTGCAGTACAGAGTAATACTGTGGTACCCAAACACACCAGCAGCACAGCGAAACTAGGTGAAAACCGACCATCTTCAGGCATTTTGCGTCAACACAATACGACAAAGCGTGCAAATTTATAAGGTTATTCTTGAGGTCAATTGAAGAGTATATTTTTAATTATTTTTTTAAATTCCTTTGAATTTTGATCTAAATTTAATATGGATTAATGGAGTATTAAGTCTTAGTATTTTGTTTATTTTAGCTAGACAGAAGATTTTACAGAACCTAAAGTGTGAACAACACTAAAACCTGGAAGCATTGCCTTGTGACTGTGGCCCTGTGTACTGTACATGTACAGTTAGTGCAGCACTAAAGCGCCAGGCTGTACTGTACGCAGTGCGGCTCCGTCATGTTGGGTATTGCTGCCATCTGCTGTCCATTCTGAGAATTGCATCATTCAGGATTTTGGTGTGAAGAACGTAGGAAAATTACAGGTTATGATTGCACTGTATTCTGTATCCTTGTACTTGTTTGTACAACTAAAAAATATTATATGCTACAAAACACATTTTTCTTCAATTTATTTATTTTTTTTAAATTCATGAAGTGACACAGACCTGCATTCTTCACAGTTAATACGTTTAACGAGAATGGCTGCAATTTGCCACTAGATGTCAGCATTTCATAAGTGTTTTATAGACTGAGTCGCTGCAAAGGTACTGTATTTATAAGGGCTCCAACTAATAATGACAGTACTATTATTATTATTGTTCTAGTAATAATAATAATAATGACCTTGTAATGACCTCAAAGATCAGTAAGAAAGGGAATCATTTTTTTGTAATAACTCCAAGGCCACCCAAAAGCATGACCTCTGTTGCAAACTGGAATGTTTAAAATTGAGAGCAAGAATTATGAATGTCCTTATTGGCATTTATTATTTTAAACAAACATGCACAATATTTTAAAAAAAGGGGCTGGGCCAAGGCATATACCAGAGTTTGTTTTCCTTAAGAGAACAGATTATATATCCCAAAGCCTTGACCAGAGCATGTGTGAGAAAACAGAGGTTTTATAGTCATTCCCACTCCGTAAGGACTGTCTGAATTTAGCCAATATAAAAAAATGAAATGGATATTTAATTTTACTTTTAAATATAAAAATAAGCTACAGCAGTGAGAAAACTAACAGAAAACTTAAAAAAGGGACAGAAAAGTAATGACAGCAGTAAGATCAGTTGTTACTGAACAACACTTTAATGGTATATTTCTGTCATGACTCCATCATGCAACACACTACACATAACCTTTGGGCAACCCGTGCCTTAAAACCTTTCTTTAACATTAACAAACAAGAGTAACAGAGACTTAATACTGATCTGATAAGACACATTTCACCTGTGATCAAACACAGAATGATAAATGTCCGTCTTTTGGAGCGAAGACGTCGACATCTCACCTGGCTTCAGTATGGACGTACCTGATGCCAGTTTACTATAAGGCAAGTACCAGTGTTTCAGTTTGCACTCCTACCATATAAAATACAGTCCGAGTTATTTCAGGGTGAACAGTATAAATCTAAATCAGACCAGTCGAACACGAGTTTATCAAAAAATCTAAATTACAAGTGATATAATACAGTTTTAAAAATCCATTCCATAACCTATATTCAGTTTGACAACAAGAACCAAACGTTGAATTAAATTTCCGTGTTAAAGAAGGAAAATACGCTGGTAAGTGTGATTAAGCACATATGATGTTACCAGCCGTAGTGAAGCGTGCGGTGGCCTCTCACAGCGGGTCACCCCGACCAGGGCCCCCACAGCACCAGCGCCTACCATTTAACATTTAGTGCTTAGCAGCCCAGCCAGTCCATTTTGACGTCCCCGACTTTGACAATTTTGAGGCTCGT
Source organism: Scleropages formosus (assembly GCF_900964775.1). Lineage (NCBI taxonomy): Eukaryota > Metazoa > Chordata > Actinopteri > Osteoglossiformes > Osteoglossidae > Scleropages > Scleropages formosus. The sequence continues at coordinate 24,894,228 of NC_041812.1, forward strand.
GTCGTCTAGTTTGAGATAGTATCCGTCTTTGAAAAAGTAGCTGTGCCCTGTAAAAAAAGAAGAGAATGTTGAGTAACTCACTTATAAACATCTCTGGGTACAGTGGTAAGAGGCCTCCTGTGGTTCTAATTTACAGAAAAGGAACACTGTCAAGAAAATTTCCCACAAGGCCACATGACAACTCCTTAACGTGCTCCACCGAGGGATCCATTAAAGTGGGGTGCATGTTCTCGAGGCTTCATGTGATTCCTCGGCAGCTCCGAATTAGCTAGACCAGCGGAGTACAGTAGGGGTGCTTGGAGGGGAGGGCAAAACCAGAAGAGCTGCAAGGAAAAGAAGCTGTTGAAGCAGCGCCTACCCAGCATGCTCTGTGCTGATTAATTAGGGAGCAGACAGAGGGGCCTTTGTGAGGAAACACAGGCTCACTCTATTAAATGTTTTCTGAGGATGTTGAGGAACTGTAAGTTATATATGTGTGTGTGTGTGGAGGAGGAGAAGGCGCAGCACAGGAAAGCCTGGAGCGGAACAAGGGTAAGCCCTGCCGCAGTTTCCAAATGCGTTGCTCAGTCGTTACGCCACTCGCCCGGTTTCTCCTCGTTGGTCTTCTTGTAGTGAAAACCCGGCTGCTGACAAAGGAAAGGTGCCACACACGATGAAAACGACTAGGTGCCGGTTCGTAACTGCAAGCAACGTACGGTTGAGTCAGTTACATAGAGGAGAGGCCCGAGCGGTGAGGCAGCCGTGTGTTTGCCCATACCATGCCCATTCAGGTTGAGTGCAGCGTCTAGGTTATCTGGGATGCCATTCCAGGATTCTGCAATAAGCTTGGGGAAGCCCGGGTCCATCTTTTTCTTGGCTTCGTTGTACCTGGGAGATTGATGAATTAATTTCAGGCCGTGCTCTTATACGGAATACAAAGTGAATAACATTTAAATATATTTTCCAGTTCTGTGTGCTCCATAGGCGCAACAAAACCACACACACACACACACACACACACACACACACACACACACACACACACACACACACACACACACATTTTCATAACCGCTTGTCCCATACAGGGTCACGGGGAACCGGAGCCTACCCGGTAACACAGGGCGTAAGGCCAGAGGGGGAGGGGACACACCCAGGACGGGACACCAGTCCATCGCAAGGCACCCCAAGCGGGACTCGAACCCCAGACCCACCGGAGAGCAGGACTGTGGTCCAACCCACTGCGCCACCGCACCCCCGCAACAAAACCAACATTTTGAAAATACTGGATGAGAAAAACTGATTCAGCGGTGCTGGATACAGGCGGTCCTTTCAATACCACTGATCAATAAGAAGGACTGTTGTGAATGCTGAAAGTGTGTCGGAAAACCACGCGAAACACGTGCTGACATCAAACAGAATGAGCAAAGTGGTTGGGAAGATCAAGTACGGGAAGGATCACCTCCAGAAGTTATCTCCAGCAAATAAGTAGGTCTTCTTGCTCTTGCTGAACGAGAAGGCAGCATCCAGGCGCTGTAAGTCTGCTGGCAGCCCCATGGATGAGATCCTCTTGGGATACCCCCTCTCCAGCGTACTGGCCTTGTAAATCCACACCTCGTTCCCTAGACAAGGACACACACAGTAGACCCAATTAAATGGGGAACTGGGAAAAGGTACCAGTGTACTGACCACTTCAATTAGCCCCACTCGTATTACTAAAAGCAGATCTAAAAGGCTGCTTTAATAGGACTACGTTGTGGAGTAGCGCATTAGTTGTATTAATTCGGCGTTCATGGTTCACGGCGATCGGCGACTATTTTTTGGTAGAATTAAACTTGGAGACAATGTATGCTCACCATGCTTGCTTAAAAACGTCTAGTATGAACTTGAGAGGTTAAGAACTGTTTCTGTGCAGTGGGTGCACTTGTATGGGAATAAGTCTGCTGTCATTTCGATCATGAATCTGGCCATTATTGAACGCTACCCATCTGCAGATAGAATAAATCGTTTTGCTTCACTGCAGCCCACGGTCACCGAGTTTTGCTCACAAACAGAGACGATGCCAATGGACTTACATTAAAAGAGGCAAGGAAGATGCTACAAAGGTCAGCACAGATCAAAACCACTACCCATCAGGACTTTTTAGCAGCCTCTCATCCATGCAGTTACATTTATTCATTTTTTTCTGATGCTTTTCACCCAAAGTGACTTACATTGTTATTCCACACAATGTCCACAACTGCTTGTCCCAACACACCAGAGCTTATACAATGTTAATACACCTACAAGTATTTATCCACTTATACAGCTGGATAATTCTGCTGGAGCAATTTAGGGTAAGTACCTTTCTCAAGGGTACTATAGCTGGAGATAAGATTCAAACCTGTGACTTGAGGGTCCAAAGGCAGCTGAGCTAACCACTACACTACCAGCTATCCTGCTTAAGGGCAGCTATAGTTCACCAGCACTCGGTGATGTGGTGAATGGATTGTGCCGCTTCAGTAATGTACGACACACTTTGTACCTGAGAAGAACACGGTAGTCTCCTCCAGCGGGTTCTCATACGCAGCATCAATCTTCTCCGGAAGCTCACTCCAGAAGGTGGCCAGCAGCATAGGTCCATTGATTTTGGCCCTGAAATTGGCTGTCCTGAATAAGAACCTGTAAGGACGGGAGGAGGGCCATGAAGGTCACAGACTGTGTGAAGCCACATAAGCCCAGGTTCCCATTGTACACCAGGTACCTCGCTGGGCTCTTCTTGAAGGGTGGCTGAGTGAATGATCAATTTACACATCATCGGCTTCCTCTGTATAATTAATGATCTCCTATAATAATGAGTACCTTAAATCTAATACCCAGTTTTAAAAAGTGATATTTTTGCACGCTGGTGTGAACAGTGTTCTAGTAAAATACTAGTGGACGATGTACCTCTCGTTCATTGCAGCGGGGTGTTGAACATTAGACTTACAATTTTTCACACATCATTTACTTTCAAAAACAAAAGACAGCCACGCAGCAAACTTGTGAGGTAACTGAAAGCATCGCATCCGTACCTTTTCACTTCAGGTAAATTTGATTTATGAAATTCCATTAAAACCTAGACTGATCCACGGGCTCATTGCATTCAGTTTCGGTCCTCGGATTTTGGATGCTTCACCCTTATGAAAGGAAGCTCCTCTTGATCTCAGAAAGCAGTACACTTAAAAATGTGCTACTGAAACACGCCGAGCTGTAAGCTACACCCTGAAAAGGTAAAATGCTGTGATATCAGGGCTCTACAGAGAAGCGTTCGGAAAGGAACGAACACAAATCTTACTTTAACGTGCAGGGTTTGTGGGTGGTACTGAGAGCTTTGGCTCTGGTCTGGGGGAGAGTGGGCTGGCAGTATGAGTGTTGCCTTTTCTGCTTCGTCTGCCGTACTGTTTGCTTTGGATACCGAACCCAGAGGCGCCCACAGATATGAGGTAACCCTCTCCCCTGAACTGTGAGGAAGAAATGATGACTACGCAAAATATGAGAGTGAAGAACAAACAAATTTGCGAGAAGGAACTTCCTGCTTTACTTCGATCCTCTACCTCTTTGGGCCTGTTATTTATCTCGTGTTTCACTCATTTACTGTGGTTACCTGTCTTTAAAGAAGAACGTCTCCCCCCTGATTTGGGCGATCGCATCAAAGGAAATGTCTTCATTACACAGGTCCATGGGGGTAACCGGACCCTGGGTGGGTGGTAGCGGCTTGTCCGTTGGAACCCCTGGTAGTGGAGACTTCCTCTTAGTTAACTCTATTTAGCCTCAAGTATAAATCAAGCAATAAGAAAGCACTGGAGATCATTCCAATGTTCAGTAATACCATATAGCGTATGTTTCACTTGATATCACAGTACATTTCCTTGGAAAAGGCTATCCCTCAACTTAGTAAATCTTGCCAGTTTCATCACTGACATTAAAGCCAACACTTTTCTCCAAAGCGACTGACAATATTAAGCTATCTACAATTATTGACCCATTTACACAGCTGGGTAATTTTACTGGAGCAATTTAGGGTAAGTACATTGCTCAAGGGTACAATAGCCAGAAGCAGGATTTGAACCTTTGGGTGCAAAGGGAACAGCTGAAACTACTACGCTACCAGCTGCCCCACATTCTGAAATGTGCTGTGTTCTCAACATTATCTGAATGTGCTTTGCCTTCACGCTGTACCATAGAGCTCCTGAATGCCTCTAATGTCATCGTTGGACAGCCTGAAATGCTTGGTGTAGGTGTAAATTGGGGCCATCAGTGCCCCGGGGTCCTGCGAGTGCTCTAGCCCCAAAGCATGGCCAAACTCATGAGCTGCCACCAGGAAGAGGCTGTATCCTGGAGGAAGAAGGGGAAACACATAAACATTGAGTCATTTAGCAGACGCTTTTCTCCAAAGTGACTTCCAATGAACACTGCAGCAATACCAGCCCACACCTTATTCAGCCAAGATGGTTTACAATGGTAGATACGCCACTTTGCAGTGAGTCACTCATCCATGTACCAGTGACAACAGACTCAGACACACCTGGCCTGTCAGAAGAAACATCTCAGTCCTTAACACCGGAGTGCTTCAAGCTTGGGAAAGTGACCGCACTCAAACTGACTTTCTCACTTTCCCCCTCGTAAGTCACTTTAAGCTTAGCGTGGTTTAGCAGGGGCTCTGGTTGAGTACAGTGTGTACTGTACCTTGATCTGGACAGAACCCCCACTTGCGGTCTTCATCATAACTCTGCGTGGTGGCACACCACATCTTCCCGTCACTGCGGCCAGAGGAAGTGCAGCTGTCGTAGTTGTCGCCCAGAAATTTGAAGGGGAAAGCGCAAGGCGCTCCCTCTGCGTTGCCGCCGACTGTCGACATGGCTGCATGGAACACGCAACAAAAGATGTCAGTGGTGGTATGGTGTATGAATGAAGTACGTGGTCTGCCTTAACCATTTTTTTACCAGTGTTGGTAGTATAACTGTCTGTGGACAGGCTCGGTTTGGGGCTTCGATAAATAGTGCATTTCCAGACACAACACATCCCCAGACTGCGCAAGAATGTGCTATGTTTCTGTTTTTTTTTGGGATGTGGGGCAGGATAGAAGCATAGCTTGCACTTTTTAATGTGAACTTCTAGTTTCTACGAGCAGATGGATTTTGTTTAAAGAATTTGTCACACTGCGAGACTTTGCTGCCTATTCTTGCAAAACAATTTGTATTTTTAATTGGAAATAGACATGGCGGTAAGTGAGCAACCAAGAATTGTTATTATGCCTAATGTGACTGTGTTTGTTTTCGTCACCTCGTCCATAAAAATGCTGGCGAGGTTAAATTTAAAAGCTAGTGAAATTAACCGAGGGGTGTGGTGGTGCAGTGGGTTTGGCTAGGTGCCGCTGTTTGGTGGGTCTTGGAGTGACTTGCGATGGACGGGTGTCCCATCCTGGGTGTGTCCCCTCCCCCTCCAACCTTGTGCCCTGTGTTGCTGGGTTAGGCTCTGGTTTGCCGCAAGCCTGCTTGGGATGAGCGGTTTCAGACAATGCATGTGTGTGTAAATTAAACAAACTAACCTGGCTTTTTTGTTTATTCCACAGTAGGTGTCAACCTGATAAATCAGGCAGAAGAAAATGTGCGAAAGAAAAGAGGCGCTCCATGCCTAAGAAGTGCATCTGTCCACTTACGAAGTGATTGCCACGCATTTCAGGAAGTAACAGAGCCTTACAACTGTCTGTAGAATAGCAGTTACCCTTAGGACCTTGTGCAAGCTGCAGATCTGATCCAGCAGTGGAGAAAGCAGAGCTCACCGGTCTCTGGACAGAAGCCATACTTCTTGTCTCGATCATAATCCTCAGTGGTGGCACACCAGCGGTAGCCGTCATCTCTGCCCACTGTGGTGCAGCTATCATACTTCTCTCCTTGGAAGGCGAATGGGAATTTACACGGGGCCCCCTCCGCATTTCCGGCCATGGTGAACAGCACTGCAACACAGACGCAACACACCATATTTGAGCATCAGTCCCACAATAGCAATGACACACAGTTCAGTGGAAACGATATTGCTGTTCTTCACTATCACCATAACCCCATACTTCGAAGTGGGGGCAATCAATTTTCTTCTAGTGACTCTGTTGGAATAAAATATAAAAGAAAAGTCAGGCTTTTAAGTTTTTTGATAAAATATAAATACTATACATGAAAAGTGACTGTCTGACCATTCCTTGGGTCACAATGTAAGTCATGACATATTTCACAGGAAAATACTATTAACTTTCAGTATAATGTTGTGTACTGTTTCCAGGCTCCAAATCTGCCTACACTTGTGAATATTTATGTTGTTTGTCACCAGATAATATCTGCAGTGCTGTAAACACTCCAGTGACTTCACCGAAATCACATTTTCTTTTTCATGTTAAAAACCTTTCAAACAGACAGGAACTACTTAGCCTGTCAGTAAACTCACTACGCCTCATTTGTTTAATCTGCTGGGACCCTACTGAGCAATATTATTCCTGTCACAGAAAATACTAATTTCTGTAAAGTACAATTTATACTAGGATCACTGAGCTCTCTATAATGGGCCAGCTCAAACCACAGCAGCACAGGCTGCTTATTTTCTTAGGCCAATCAGGCCAATTGCTTATTTTATTTTAAAGTAATGGAAAATGCTGCAGAACAGCAGTAAATGGTTCTTCTGATTCTAATAGAAGAGGACTAATACTAATACTAATAGGGTCAGGAACGACCTCCACGTAGAGCAAACCTTGTCACCCTGAACATAAAGGACATATGCACAAATTAATGACGAATGTTCTGACTTTGCTTTAAATTTAGACCTTTAGGTAGACTGAGGAAAGTATGAAATTATTCGTAGTCGAATAAAGTGCCAGTTTTCTGGGACCTCTCCTGTATTTCACAGTAACCAGTTTAAGGCCTGCAGCAGCTGGTAACGTCGAGGTTTGAGCTGCTGCCTTTGGACCCAAGAGTCACAGGTTTGACTATGACAGGTTTGTAGGGTTTGATCCTACCTCCTGCTGTAGAACCCTTGAGCAAGGTATTTACCCTGAATTGTTCCTGTAAACTTACCCAACTGTAGAAATAATTACATAGATATGTGAAAAATGATAGACAGCTTAACGTTGTAAGTTGCTTTGGAGAAAAGCATCAGCTAAATGAGTAAATGTAAGACCTACAAGAAAATACTATGTGTGAAAATGAATTTATGACTTCCTAAATGTAATCTCATCTAGCTGAATTTCAAAAAACTGATATGCAAAAAATGCATAACAGCGGTTTACTGTTGTTCCGTTTCTACTGTATTTACTGTATAGCAGTCTCTTATCTGCGTCACGCCACACTCACGTTCGTGGGGACAGAAGCCGTATTTTCCATCCTCGTCAAAGTTGTACGTGGTGGAGCACCAGAGGAAGCCATCGTCACGGCCTTCAGATGTACAGCTTGTGTAGTCCTTTCCCATGAAGTGGAACGGAAACTTACAGAACTCCCCATCTGCATTTCCATACTTCACCTTCACCACTGAAGGAAGCCCATTAGCAGACAGAGAAAAAGACAAGAGATTACACTACTGAGCCCCTTTAATTTTTGAATTTATATCAGGCAGCGCCTGCATGGCACGGAGGACATAGGGTTGTGCGCAAAGACACAGATGCTCCCTCTAGGATTACCTGGTTTCCTAAAAGATGACCTTTAATGTCAAGGTAGAATATCATTTTTGAAGGTAGTTTATGAGAAGGATTTTCAAGCTAGATTATTATAGTCATAGCTGCAGTAAGAAGATCACTTTTGGTATGAAGTGGAAACAACTGATTAGAATACCTTGTCCCTCTCCCAGTGTCCACTGTTCATCGTCATCAAAGTGGGAGTCACCTCCGATGCCAACACCAGGGGCAAAAGCGTGAGCCAGAAGTCCATCTTTTCCATCAAAGGGATATCCATCTCCATGCTCTGCAGATGAGATAAGCATGCTAAATCATGTTTCCATTTGTTAAACAACTGGGTTCCGGCCACTTCTTTCAGCCCGTCGTCTCAGACCAAATACTTGGGTCTTTGACACTGTTTTGACTATAAATGCTAACATCTACGCACACTGCTGCCAGTAAAATCTGATGGGCTTGCAGTAACATATCAGAGTTCACTGAGTGTGTAATGAAAATTGTTCCTAGCATCTGTGCTCTGTTTTTTGTTCTCATCTTTGCCAGCTACACTGTTTCCCTCCAGGTCAAGTCCAGCTGAGGTTATGCATGCCATAAGTTTTGCTCACGTGATGAATAATTGTCTAAAGCTTGCCCTCCCTTTGCTAGTGTGGTTTAGACTATAAACACTTATACCACAAAGTGCGCCAATCTACAAACCCAAGATGAACATAGCTTTGGTTTGTTTTTACTTTTCTTGCCTTTCTTGTCTATAATTGCCTTCCTGTAAGGATATTTTCTCAGGGATTCATAAACTACCATCGTGCTGCCAACATTGAGAAAGATATGGACCACAAAATTGAACTATAAAAAATCAGCCTCAAATGATGAATCATATTCCTTCTCATCCTAAGTGACGCCAAAGGCTACGCTTTGTGGCCAAAGACTTTATTAATGAAAACAATTTTAAAATACCATTGCGTCCAAAGTTGATCATTATGTCCGCCTCTCCATCCATAATCCGTGTGAATTTGAGTGGAGTGACATCACTCCAAACTTTGAAAGCCCGGAAAAAAGCATCATCTATCGTTTCCTCATCCAGATCTGGAGTGTATCCTAAAATCCTGCAGGGCAGAATAAATATTGCCAGAACTTCAACACTCGAAGAAACAGTTTACTATTAAAATATTAAAAAACACCAACTATACATGTTGTTAAATGCCTGTGCTACATTTTTTGGCAATAGTTAACATAGGACCTTAAGAGACAGCAGTGCCTGGAAGACAAGAGATACAACAAAGATGTAAAGTAACATAAATGTTTATATAATAAATACACCTATACATATACATATAAATATATATTACTAGGAAGGTGATTAGGAATCGTCGATACTCAGAAAGTTTCATGCAGCAACTCGTGATATGTACATTGGTTCATATCGTGGAAAGTTACTTTAGAATCACGTGTCTGCATCTACGTCTCTCTTTCTGCTGATGTAATGGACACATTGTGTTTTCTATGAGATGCACGTCACTTTGGAGAAAAATGTCTGCTAAATGAATAAATGTAATTGTAAAGAATTATGGGTAATGATAATGAAGAGTTTGGAAAACACTGTAAGACACATACTGTGTCCTTCTCTGCTCAGAAGACTGAAATGCTGAGCTGTGACTTCCCCAGGTGATTTGAGTTTTGTTTGTGCCCCTGAGTCAGCTGTCTGAAATTCTTTGCAAATGATTCAGTCCGCCATCCTGTCTATAGCGTCTCAGATTGCTGATGTGGTTCATTTGGTTTTGTATCCCGTTCGTTTTTTTCGCTGTTTTTGTTTAACTTTAAAACTGTGTTCACAAAAACTGACCTCACTGTTCAGGCAGTTGTAGAATTGTGAAAAAACAAAAACACAAATAGTTTGAAGTGGCTGCAGAGAAGAAAATGTATTCTTTTGTTTCTACAGTTAGATGCAATACTGTATGAAAGTCATGCTTTTCATTTGAGAAAGGTACAGAACATTCCCTTGGACAACCTTTCTACCTGTATGTAACTGCATTCTTCTCCCACTTTGGCTTTCTGGGGAAAAAGTTGTAATTGGCCACATCCGGTACGCCGCAACGAGGCTTCTTCATGATCTCCAATGTCTTCTGATCAATCTCGCCAGTCTCTTGCAGGGAGAAAAACTTTTGCATTTTCTTCAGTGTGTCTTTAAGCACCATGAGGTTACATCTGTCTTTTGGGCATCCATAAAACTTGTTCAGGTAATGCTTTAAAGAGAGGCAAACATGTCTTAGAGAGCTGTTGATACATGTGCAGGGTGACCACAAAGGCATGATAAAGAACAAGCAAAGGAATTAAATACTGTAGTTAAAAAAACACATAACATTTTGTTATGATAAAGGATAGTTAGGCTAGAATTTTGATTTACTTTACTAGTAGCAAAGGGCTCCAGCACTGAATATGAGAATTACAAGAAATATCATTTATATTGTGACTTCACTAGCATTATGTATGGTGAACGGGCCTAATGTTATGGAAGGCACCTCATGGTGACACTTCACATTACTTCATTTAAAAGATGCTTTTCCATAAAGTGTCATATACTATTAAGTTACTTACAATTATTCCCCCATTTATACAGCTGGGTACATTTTCACTGGAGTAATTTTAGGGTAAGTATCTTACTCAAGGGTACTACAGCCAGAGATGAGTCTCAAACCTGCAGCTTTAGGATCCAGCAGCCACAGCTCTAACCACTATGCTGCCAACTGCCTACTTAATCCTTCCACTGCATGGAACATCACATATCTGCACTCGTTTCTTTTCACACATAAAATACAGCATGTTCATAAATCTGTTCATTAATTCCAGAACAAAAGAGTTTTTTTGGACAGTTACAACTGTAAGCATCCTTTCAAATGTCTCAAGCTATTGGTTCAAGACTGTATTCAAAATCCCAACATCATTACTCATATCTTCGAGAAATACACTCATGATAATTATTATTATTTGAAGGAAACGTCAGTTTCTATGCTCTGTATGAATGTCAAATGCTGAGGGAAACTGGTAGTTAATTTATGAAACTGATGTAGAAGACACCAGGCCTAAAGGTTTCCTCGCCGCGCGCAGTGACGGGGTCTTGTTTCTTTCTACAGTCTTTGACGAGATGTGGACCTTCGAGGGGTCCGGTGGGTGTCTGCAGCAGCACACTGACCAAGGTGGGCAAAAAAGACTTTAAAAGGTCTTTTGGCTCACTATACCTATAGAGGGGGCTACATAACGGCGTAGAAAGATGAAACAACTCAAGTTTTACCACAGAATTCACTATCATGCAAAGATAAATTTCCTGTCAGTCGGCAGTTCCTCTCAGGTGAAAAACAATCGAGCAGGAAGGTGGGTTGGTGGATCTTTGGTCCAAAGAAAGTCTTCAGGTATGAAATTTTGACTGTTGACATCAATTTGGTGTCTGTTATAGTCAGCTTTGTTACGGCCATAGGCCTACTGTCTGTATTATTGTTACAAATCGTGCTATAGTTATATTTACTTTGGCGGTGTCTGTGGCGTAACTTACAGGATGAACGATGAATTAAGCTAAGGGCTATTTTCAAAAAAACGGTCCTCTGTTCTTTTATTAACTGCACATCTTGCGATAACAGCAGTACAGCACATAAGTATGTGATTAGCAGGCCTTCTACGTCTGTTTTAGTAACTCTGTTTAATATTTGCTTCCAGTTCACTCGTGGCAAAACCAGGTCATTAATAATTGATCAGTATAAAATTCGTACATTTGAAAAGGCGAACTATTATTGGGCAGGCGTTCTCTATGACCACGCCCACTTCTATAGCCACGCCCACTGACGCCGCCGGGAACGTAGCGCTCTTACGGAGCAATGACTGTAGGCTTAATGACACCATATAATTATAATATGTATGTATTGATTTGTTTCAGAGCAACTTAATACGTGTATCTCACAACGTTATGTTTCGTGGGCCGCTTGTCAAGGATTACTTTGGCATAAGCCGAATACATTGTAAAAGCCTCTGTGTATGTGTGGTCTAATTCTTGTGCGGTCTCGCGAAGACTAAGTTTCTTTAAACACACAGAGTCGTTACGAAGTAAGAGAATAATAAAAACAATGTTTCCCCCCCCCAACAAAAAAAGGCGCGCCAGTGCAATGTAAATGAAGGAAGGGTGCAGTCATCGGTGCTCAGAGAGGAGAGCGGACTCTCACCAGCGCCACTTCTTTGTCCGTCCGCGGCGCCGTGTCGTCCCCGGGAAACTTGATGATGGGCGAAGGTGCAGCCAGCGCTTGTTGGAAGGCGATCAGCTGCAGCAGAAACACTTTCAGCAGATGCCTGGGGCGGAAAAAACGTTCACGCTCCATCTTTTGTCCGGTGAAGAGAGTCCCGTGTAGAAAGAGCGCAGCAGCCTCTTCTGCGGTTTTACTTATATGATCATACGTACGAACGAGTCAGCGTGTGCGTGCGTGTCGTGTCCGTGTGTGTGTGTGTGTGTGTGTGTGTGTGCGTTTTGTGAGAAGCAGCGCGATGGACCGAATGGTGCCTCGCGCCCTGTTTTCGCAACCCTTCTTTGAGAAGCGAGGCCGGACTGCGCAGTCTCCATCCACGTCCTGCAACAGTCCCAGGCACTGAAATACGAGAAGGAGACCGAGACCGTGCATTCCACACGTCCCTTTAACCACTTTACTGGAAATCATGACCCCCCCCCCCAACTCTGCGAGTAACAGGTAATTTTTTAAAACAAGAGCCCCCCCCCCCAAAGCACAGTTAACCTTTTCATTTCGCTATGCCCTAATCTAACTCGTAGATGACTTTCCGCGACGAAAAAAAAAAAAGTTGGACGAAATGACAGCTGAAGAAGCAATGACGTTCAACCTTTTAAATGCTGACACACTCTACCCTCTCATGGGACGCGCACATGGTGGTGTAATTTGTGAAAATGAATTAAACCCCAAACAGTTACACTCAATGACGCTGGCTAGTGAAGCCGCACAGTAGATGCGTTCGAGGTTTTACAAGTTTTTTTTTTTTCCATACTATTTCCACATTTCTATGGAATATATATATATTGTACGTTCGTGACATCTGTTTTCATTCCCTAGAACACAAAGTTGTTGTGCCCTACAGATTTTGACAGCGGTTGACAGTTGACAGCGGGCGAACAGATGCCGAATCCGTCCAGTTTTGTTGCTGTCATGTTTTGAAAGTAATAATTTTGTCTTGTGCCTAACGGAGTTGAGTTTGTAAGAGCCGAAGAGTAAGTAGCATCCTGCAAAGTAGGGCTGTCATGCGCAGCGACCGATTGAAGGAGCTTCGACAGTAGCATTTTTGGGTGAATGGCGACATCTAGTGGTCGATTTTGGAAACACGCTCTTGTGGTCGAGTTGGAGTGTAGATGCAGTACGTGGACTCTTTTTATTGCTCATAGGTAGTAAAAGATTTCCCTGCTCCCTCTATATTTCTGTGTTCATTTGTAAAATTCCACAAATTTCACAGTAGTTCAATATGCCACATCAAATACATGAATCATTTCTTCATTTTTTTCCCCAGTTTTTTTCCCTCTTATGTACAGGTTTGTGAAAAAAAAAATTAATTGTAAATGAAATTGACAGTAGATTGTGCATTTGTAACAGGCATAAACTAAATTACTCATGCACCTTGAAAAATAAATTTTCTGCTCAGAGAAACAGAGCATGTAGTTTGCAACTGGAGGATGCTCTTAATGCATGCATACAGATTCTTGGTTTTGTCATTTTAGAGTACCGCTTTGTTTGGGCTATGATTCATGCTGTAGTTTTCCCTGATGGACATGCAATCATCTCTCGTTGTTGTGGATTGAAGCTCAGGTTGTGATTAAATAAACATGCACACTCAGTTGTATATAGAAACCAACTGATTTGTAAAGGCTGTTTCTTTACAAATTAATTTTTGTTTATAAATGTTTATTTGCAGGGGAACTGACAAGAACAACCAACATGGTACGCTTTAATTTACATATAAATTGTGTCTTTTGTATTGCTCTTGTTCATAGTCCAAGCTTATTTGTAGAGAATACGGAACTGAACATCAGTTCGAATTTGTTTGTGGTTTTTTAAATTTGCTCAGAAGGCTGTCTGTGGCAGGGTTTTTAAAGTGCTGATCATTCTGAAACAATTTGCATTATATCCAAATCTTTTCTTGGTTATAGGAACAACCAGTAGTGACATAACCATGTTGTAGGATAATTATCATTAGAACATAATGTTTTACCTGGTACCTTAAGATGAACCTGGGTGCAGGGCAGGATTTTATGCAATTGCTTTAATTCGCTGTTGTTTTTTTCTTTTTTTTTTATCAGGGCTGTGTAGAGGCAGACGGTACCTCGCTTGCTACCAGAGCTCAATGGACAGCGACAGTGGACATCCTCTTAATGGTAAGTGGAAAGTTGAATTTATAAGATGACAGCTGGCAACCAGGGAAACTCTGAGAAAATGGAAAGTGATGCTCGTGATTGGAGACAGCTGCTTGTTCCTGGAGCCGCTTGCTTGGGTTGTTCTACTTGCATTATGTTGGTGTCCAAGCACAGATGGAGACACGCTGGCCTTGAATGTGTTTTATTTCAGAGCCCTGGTCAAACCGTATTCAGATTGGCATCCTGCTCCAAGTGAACAAAATAACAATTGCAAGAAAAGCTTTCGAAAAAGCATCTGTTACAGTGAAAGCTGATAAAGTGACAGCGCAGTTTGTTGTGAGAAGGAAATGCAAACTGAGCAAATTTGCAGCATTAACTAAAGGTGTGATTGCATCACCTTACTACAGTTCATGTTCAGTTTTCAGCCAAAAAAGGCTGTTGCTATTGTATGATACATTACAAATAGGTTGTTTATACTTTTTAGGTGTAATAAAAAATCATAATAATCAGAATAAATTATACTAGTTACTGTACATGACCAGTACTTCAAAATGGTATTTTGAGCTGCTTTAATAGTTTATTGTCCTTGGTGCTGTCATCTTACAGCGATGTAATCGTGAAATTGTGGTTAGTCACACAGGGGTACTTTTTATTACCCAGATAAATGTTTTTAAGAGAATACTAGAGCTCCTCATATTTAGGTATTTACCTCTGTACGTGTAACCAAATGGGTAGTTGTGTTACAGAAAGCTTCTTAGGTGAATATACAGTTTTCAAGGGAAGAAACGCAACATTTAGTGATTAAGTTGTAGATAGGGAGGCGTAGAGGGAAGGGGAGGGAGGTGTCTCTGAAAAATTGTTGGTGTCTAGTCACAGAGCACACCATAGCACTACTGGGAAATGTCTTCTACACTAGAACACAGTCAAGGATAGAGAAGACATTCTTTATCTGATTGCCCTTGATTTATTGAAACAGAAATTAATTTACTGAAACAGAAATAAATTATTATGGACTGCCGACTAAATTAATCATTGTGTGTAGTAGTTGTGTGTGTTTTTTTTTTTACAGTGGTCCAGTATGATCTGTATTTGATGTAATTTGTGTGGATCTGCAGTGCAAAGTTTCTTGTTTATGTAAAATGCTTCACATCAAGTTCAGCAGCTGGGTTGAATATACCTTTGGTCCAAAAACCTGTTCCGGTCACCTTGTTAATCTTGCTTCATGGAAAAAGTAATCATTTTAATCCTTTATATGCCATATGTATGGGTGTTTTGTAGCAATCTCCATGCAAAATTTATTCCTGCTTTCTCAGTAAAAATCCGCCTTGCTCCCCCTTGAAGGAAAGGTGAGGTATTTAATAAACAGGTTACATTTAGCGAAAGCTATACATTATCTTCTCTGACTTTCCTTGCAAGTTCAGAAGTGTAATCCAGAGGAGTATCCAGATTGCTGACACAGTTAATGCGTCCTTCGGAAAGCACAACAGCTGTTCTGCATTACCACTGAAGTCAGAGGAACATTCAATTCTCATAAGTCAGAAGAAGCAGTCTGTTTGCACTGAGCACAATGGCGCAATGTGTAGGAGAGCGGAAGTAAGGGGCACGTTGTGTGTACCGGGGTACAATGTGTGAGTCAGACAGTGTGGTTGTGTCTGTGAAACTCCTGCCATATGTCGCCTCCTCTTGTTTTTAGGGCCTGTGAAATGGGATCGTAATAGAGAGAGATTTTGGCCTGCAGACCTTTGCGTCTAGAGAAGTGAGTGGTGCATTATTTTTTAAATAACATAAGAAAGAATAATTCTCGGAAAGGAATATGACGCAAAGGCCTTCAAAGACGTCATAGTACGTACAATAAATTTCTTCATACCGTGGCACTTATCTCTTCTCAGGTGGTGTGGGCAGAAAACCGGTTTGACACTGAGCAGTGTTTAATTTGAAAACATTTCAGTTATTTCATATTTCCGGTTTTTCTTTCCTTACTCTCTCCCATCTGGAAGGTGACAAAGTCGCAGTTTTCTTCGTCGTTGCGTTACACTGCGGGAATGCAGCAGTGCGTGAATCAGTGGTAAGGTGCTAACCTCCACCATTGGTATGCAAACAGAATACGCGACTCAGATTTAATTTATATGGTTCTCAGTAGAATTATTATTATTCCAAGAACCTTGGCAGTAACATTTGGCCCAAGAAGAAATTAACTTTGTCTCATTCCTACCCAAAGCAATACGTCAAGCTATAATCTCTGCGGTAGATGAATCATATTTCGTATTATACATGACGAATATATTAATATTTTGACGTTTTTCTAATTTTTCCTGTCTGACCATCTGTAGGTATTAAGTCTCTAACATAAGTCCGTTGATTGCATTGTGGAGGAGGCTCGCATTGCTTGTCATACTAGAATAAGTAGAAAAAAACCTGTATCAATATATAATCCTGTGCATTACCTTGATACTCAAGTCATATATAGAGGACAATGAATTTTGCTTTGAGGACTAAGGTCACGCATGCCTGTGTGATTATGACACAAAAGCATGCATCTTGTTAGTCTGCTTTCAGAAAAATCTGGAACAAGATAAATGGATGAACTTTTTAAATTACACTTGCTTCTAATTTTGCAGTATTTTTTTAAGAGTGCTTGTTATATTTATACTGTTTAATTTCTGCCTTTGCCCCAAGACACTTTTGAATTTACAGTTTACCTTTTTTGTTGCTGACTAATGATCAGTGTCAGTGGCTGGTCGCTGAAAACATCAAGGCTGTCACATTTACACGCAGTTAATCCTGTCTCGTAAGCTATATGTTTGGACTGTGTTTTATGATTGTTAATTAAAAAAAATAATGAGGAGAAGAAGAAGAAGAAAAAGAAGAACAATAACAGCAACCATGACAATATAATGAATATGAAAAATTTATAGGATTCTTGTTCATCATTTTCAAAGTTGAAATCATAGAAACTAAGTCTAAAACACTGAGTTGTTTTGAAATGAAATCTGTCCTGAGCTGAATGCCTCTTCTTTCACTTACCATCAGTTTTAGAACTCATGCCAATCAGAGGATCTACCGTGGATTTACTGTGTTGCTGTGTGACAGGCATGCAGGTGAGGTTAATTATTCCAGGATACATTTTGCACAAAAGGCAAACAATACAAGAAGTCTGTAACAGATACTGCTTCAAAGATGGGTGACCCAGCATGCCTTGCGCTTTCGCGAGCGGGACTTTGCCTTCCGTGTGACCGCAGAGCCTGCATGTCTGATTACCGGGGGCTTGCTGTGCGTGAGGATGCAGCCCCTCGCCCCTCTTAATGGGCGATAAGTGGACACATACAGGAAGTGGCTTGCTGGCAACTCTCTTAGGGGGCCTGTCGGAAAACTCCCCCGTCTCTTTTGAAAGGCCGGGATTTGGGGTTCACGTGTTGCCGTTTTCTAACTCCGCATGGGGGCGCGCCCCTGAACCCCGAGCCCATGCATATTATAAAAAGGCAGCAGTTACATTTAAAGAAGGGAAATATCCCACTGAGCGTTTTCCCCTTTTCTGCAAAAGTGCCTCTTTCATATGGGTCTTTGCAGCTGCGTGCCTTTGGCTTCAGTGAAAATAAAAACAGCGGACAAACGGCAAAAGCACGGCTTGTCTGGACGGTTTCCTCTTGATAATTCAAACACGGCGAGACTCGACTGAACCCCTGTATGTCTTTTTTTGCGAGGAAGCAACTCTCTCTCTCGCAGCACAAGGGGTCTGGTGTTAGTTGGGACCCCGGCTTATTTGGATCACGTGCCAATAGGCTCAATGGCATGGTACTGTGTAGGTGCCGAGGAAATTGCTGAGCCCTCTAACGCAGCAGAACTCGCTCTGGCAACTTCCGCTTCTTTCATTGCATGTGTGCCTCAGCCTCAGCCTGATGGGAGTTGAAATAACAGCGCGTGCTGCACTCCTGAGTTCAGTGCGTGGATGGAGGTTGACCTCACAGCGGTGCAGCACCCCAGGCGGCAAAGATCACAGTGCTCCCCATCTGGAAGTAGGCAAAAGCAGTCATGGTCTTTGCTGTCACTGCACAATTACAATGCTTTATTAAAATATATTCATATTTTTTTATTCATCTCGGCATTTGTAATCGGGAGATCAAACTTTTCGGCTAGAACTGCTTGAAATGTTGCACTTCGATCGTAGATAAACAGAAACAGAACAGAAATAAAAAGTACAAGACACACAGTAAGAGATTAATAAACTCCTCATTAACTTCTAAAGTACAATTGTATTGCTACAACGAAGCTACTCTTGATTATTGCAAGAAATAATTCAATTATTTGTGATTAATAACTGTAATTTCTTTCTCTTCTTGCCATGGCACTGATGAGGATAAGCTGTTAACGATACTGAGTTCTTTTTATTCATTGTGAGAAACACACTGTACTTTATATTTGTAAATGGTCTCTGCTATTACCCTCTAAATCTAGGTGCTGTGTACAGCAGGACCAGTTTCAGACAGGATGTGTGCACTATGGGTGCAAATGAAAAACTCTGACCTCTGCATTCAAGTTTCAAAGTCTTAGGCCATAGTCACGTCATCAGTCCCTTGTTTGTTCGTTAAATGTGATGTTTTTGCGTCTCATTCTATTCTCGGGAAACTTGAGGATCCATTTAAAGCTGAATTTCAGTCTCATTTTATTATCAGGGTGATGTAAGAGCCGTATACTTTATTGCCTTTGCTATAAATCCAGAACTGCCACCTTTCATTCATTTTCGGTAGCCACGTGTTCTGGTAAGGGTCATGGAGGTCTGGAGCCTATCCCAGAATCACTGGGTGCAAGGCCTGGGGTGTAAAACAGGGACGGGACCTCAGTCCATTGCAGAGTCTAAATACAAAAGTGTTACAGAGATATGAACAATCTCAAGGATTTACAACGACAGATTTTGTTTTTTAGGGGGCACGGTGGTGCAGCGGGTTTGGCCGAGGCCCGCTCTCTGGTGGGTCTGGGGTTCAAGCCCTGCTTAGGGTGCCTCGCGGCAGACTGGCGTCTTGTCCGGGGTGTGTCCCCTCCCCCTTCGGCCTTACACCCTGCGTTGCCGGGTTCGGCTCCGGTCTGCCGCGACTCCGCTCGGGACAAGCGGTTGAAGACATTGCGTGTGATTTTGTTTTGTGTTTTATCTGCTCTACTTTTGAGCCACAAAAATTCTAAATTGGCAGACATACGAAGCCAAGGCGTATCTGTATTTGGCAGCTTTTTTCTTCTTGTTTGAAATGAAAGCACAATGGCTGATTATTATGTAAACCCTTTCTTGGGAATAGAATGTGGACGTGTACAATGTATGTGGTATAGAGAGCCACGAGCACAGATTCTGAATTACACGAGTGACTTCCACTGTTTATTAGTCAGTGTTGTTTCTATCCCCTTGATTGATTCTGCATGTACCTGCAGATATATTCAAGATGTGATTTGAATTGGGTGCGGGCTGCAGTGCCGTTCTAGGCAAATGCAATCTGGGAGAAGGATTGTAAATGCATGCAAGCATCACTGAGCTGTGAAATCTCCAGGCAGAACTTGACAACACATTGAAGGACACTGTGAAACATATTGATGGCTCTCTGAAGGAAATACACTAACGATGGAACTAAACATCATCAGTGACGTTGCTGATGAGGTTCATTCTCTCTCTTTCTCGATCTCTTGCCCAACTCTCTTAGAACGTGCACGGAAATTTAATGATTTGGAAAAAGTTGGGGTTTTAAACATGAACACGATTAATCAACTTGCGTCGGAAGACTGTTCTGACACGATTGAAATTATCTTCAGAAACTACAACAATAATTTATAAAAATAATGATTGCTTTTCTTTCAAGTGATACGAATGAGGTCATCTCAAAGTATTTTAATGCTTTTTATAAATAGTGTTTGCTTAAAATGGCCCAAACAGCAAATTCCATAATAAAAATTAAAAAAAAATGTATTGTATCTAAAATAACTTGGAATAACTTTGTTTTTTAAATATTTATTTACCACGTACATGAAAGGGTTTAAAATGTGCTGATTTTCATACTTCCTTGTCCACAGAGGAAAAGATGACTTAAGATAATGGTACATATTAATAACCATTGGAAATATGTGTATTTTACTTTTTGAATACCTGTCCCGTAGAAAAAGAATTTATACTGGTGAGTGTATTATTGCTTCGTTTCAAATATGTATTTATATGAAAAACATCATTGTGTAATTCCTCCTATCTTTAACAGAAAAACCTGTGCTACTCTGCTTTTGGTTACGCACAGTTCAATACAAGTGTTTATTGCGGTGACGAAACGTATATCTTCATATGAGGTGTGTTCTTCTGATAAGAGGGGAAAAAATGTGTGGGATGTTGATCACTTTCCTTCATTCTCACACAGTATTCGACTCCGTGTTCCAGTATGTGAATCGTCTGATGAGTAGTATTACCAGCACAGGAGGTGTGAAGCAAACCCAAACTTTATTTTATAGACAAGAAATATATTTGAAATTGGCGCCAAAATTTGTGATATACTGCACATTCTGACATTTACTGCAATTTGTTATATTCTTTATATCTTACATAAACATGTCTTCCAATTGGAATATATGCATCTATTTTGTGGAAATTTCCATGTAAATGTTTAAATTATGTTTTTTTTTTTACGTGATTATTGCATGTATATCTACGGTGAAATACAATTAAATACTTCACCATCTCTGTTGTTCACCACCAACGCTTGTCTTCTGAAATGATGGACTGTGAGATTTTAAAGTGTAAAATTACATATATACAGCAGTCGACTTCCTTGAACAGTGGATGAAAGATGTTGCTCCTGCTTTTTTGGCTAAACCTCGATGTGGGACTAGTGCCGTTGGTTTACAGTAAATTGACATAGTGGCCAGTGCTATTAATGCATCTTTGACCCCTATTAAATAAAAAAAAAAACCTCTAAATAGGGAAAATATGAAATCATCAAACATAGAGGATATATTGTCATAAAGAGTCAGCGGGCTATTGTTTCCGGTTACCTTTCTAAGTGAACTGTTGAATGTTTTGGAGAGGAATTATAAAGTACTTATAAAGTATTTAATATATGCTTATAATGGTTCGTGGTGCTTAATGTGCATTGTCCCAGTAAACAAGAGGAAGGTTCGTAATTAAGCATATTTCAAAATGAACACAATCCCCTTGTAAAACATCACATGGTAATATAATTTGCATGCCTTTGAATAGCTAATCTCAAAGGGGATTTCCTTTAAATAAAATTCACACTTCTGTGCGGCTTTTGTTTTCTAACACCGCAAACAAAAAACAATAAGGAATGGTGCCTTGGGTGCATTTTTCCTCTTCTCTCCTGTCATATGACCTACAGCCGACAGACGGCAACTACAAAGGACATTACTCACCGAGCTTGGCACTAGCCCACTTTCATATTAGAAAAAACAAACAAAAAAGGTTAAAAAAAGAAATCGCATCTCGGGCAGGGTATGGATCTCTTCTTTCGCCTTAATTAGAAACGCTATCCATCACGTGTGAGAGTTTCCATTCAGCGGCTGATCGGGGACGTGACAAATGGACGTGGGAATAGATGAAGTGTCAGACGACAGGGAGAGATGGATGTTCTCCTCGCAGGACAAGTGCAATAAGTACAGTTAACACTGGCGGGCAGCCAAGCTCCATGTTCCAGTCACCCAGATCACCCTCAGGCCGCGGTTTGCTACGAGCGCCGCCTTCAAGGCCTCCCACCGCCCCCCCTGACGGTCTGCTCAGGTGCGCGCTTGTGTTCTGTTTAGGTCTCGCTGGACAAAATGACTGGATTTCAGCCAGCCGTAAACATAGCGCTGAACGTTCAGCTCCGCGCTGCTTGCTTGGCTTGGACAAGGAAAAGCCTCGCCTCGCTTAAATTAATGATCGTTTAGACAGCTTAACAACTTCTAGGGTTTGTAGTTATTTTTTCAAAATATTTTAAAGCTTTGCCAAAGCCTAATTTAAATTGAACTGGAAGTCTATTTAGCATTAACATAAACTACAGTCTTTTTGGCTAATAGACTCATTAAAGGAGAGCATAAAGAAACCACACTACTATTAAAGGTTTTCTCATGTACACTCAATTTGAAACCATTAAAGGGGTTCACTTTTAAAATCAACTCCTCTGAGATATTGTTGGCCTTTGTTAGTTTGTACACAGTGATGCTATTATCTAACAGGGATTGTTTCTGCTTTTAAACAGGCCTCATCTGAATATGTAAAAATAATTCAAATATCAAGTATGAATTCCGCATCCATTATAGTGGTATAATTATTAAATGGATCGCTCTGACCGGCATTTTATTTGTTTGACTTTTTCAGCGCTTTGACTGAAAGCGAAATTTTTCAGAGCGATTACGTTCTTGTATATTTTACCATTCACGTCACATAGCACTTTGCGTGTGGCAGCAATCGAGTTAAGGAGTTAGATTTCAGAGTAACTCATTTCGCAGAGTAGCTCCCTTTTCAGAGCATCTTTCCGAAAGCGGAGAAAGAGGGAGAGCAACGGCGCGAGGCGGAAGCAAGGAGAGGGACACAACGTGAGCGCGGTGCGGAAGGCACGCGTTGGTGCCCGGCTGGAGTCGCTCCTGTGCGCTGAAGGGATCTCCGTGTCCTCCCTGAGATGCTGAAACACTGAGTGAGTTCGAACGTGATTGCATGCGGCCTTGGTTTGAGGGAGGAAGCGGAGAACTGGATTCAGAACCCGGTATTCCTGCAGCTTCTCCTCTTTTCAGCGCAGCCCCGCAGATCTTGGAAAAGTTATTATCAAAGACGGATTGAAATCTCTGCGCACTTTCGGCTTAAAGATCCAATGCGCTGTTTGCCAGCGTGAAAGAGTGGCACGCCTCGCTTCATTGCGACACAGCCATGTTTATTGCATTATAAAATACTTTGCCCAAGTGCATATTCTTTCACTCTATTTTTAAACATCGAGTTCTGTTTTTTCAGAAGAATCAAATTGTAAAGACATCTGTTACGTTATTAATTTCACATAAATCTTAAGCTCCTTGAGGCCTGAAATGAGGCTTCATTCAAGCTGAATTAATGAAACATGATTGTAAGTCCCTCACATGGTAGGCCTGTCACACAGTATTGAGTTGCTTATAATCACTGTGTAATCTTG
This sequence comes from Scleropages formosus, assembly GCF_900964775.1. NCBI lineage: Eukaryota > Metazoa > Chordata > Actinopteri > Osteoglossiformes > Osteoglossidae > Scleropages > Scleropages formosus. The sequence goes on from NC_041812.1 coordinate 24,917,395, forward strand.
ATGCCTGTCACAGGAGAGTGAATTTAAACCTTCACTGTAAAACAGTATCTTGAAAAAAGATCAGTTTCTTTTTTTTTTTTTCTCGCAAGAAGGAAGAGTAGCGCGTCTTGTGCAAAGGGAGTCCTTTGTTTTCAGTGAAAGGTACAAAATAGTTCCGAAATGCCGTTTCTCGATTCCCTGTGAATTAATTGTGAAAATCGTTGTCAGGATTGCTTGCTAAAAACAACGCTCTTTCTGGGGTTAGTGTTTTTTCCCCAAGCGAGCGTAGATGGCCGTAAAGGGGATCACCCTGCTGGATCCGTTTTAAGTTTTAACTTCACTCACGCTTCGCTGTACTCTTACTTTTGTCGTTTGTTTCGATTAGAATTTCATATTACGCTTTCGAGTGCCCGCATGTGTCTGTACATGGAAGGATAATTGAAAACTTTTGCAAAACATGTTACGTCATTAATGATTATTGCCACGTAGAGCACAGCTCCAAAATTTTGACCTGTCGTCTATTTATGTCCTGTCCCGATTTGGTCGATAAAGCGGACGCAGGAGCGGTTCATCGGTCCACCTTGAGTTTCTCATCAACGCTCCTGTTAATCCGGCGAATTGTAGGATTTTTCAGCTCTATTAAGTAGTCAATCAATACGTCTAAGCACACATGGTGTTCAAGAGCAAACCTCTAAGGAACATCCCAGGTTTGAAACACAACAGTAGGCATACTTCCCTGTACTAATATTTTATTTATATCTAAAACAATGGAGCAGCGTCAGAGTGACACAGAAACACATCTGAAAGTGGGATGAATCTCATTGTTGTCTTTGCGGCGTGGCGCACGAGGCTTAATTAAGATTCGTGGGGAGCGGGGAGCGCCTTTGTTCCTGGCGCACTGTTAGCGTGCTGCTCAGAAGCGAGCCCACGTGCAGACGGAGGAAGGCAGGCGCTTCCTGCCGTGGAACCGGCGCTCCTCCTGAGGGTTACCCTACTTTACTCCGAGACTGACAGAAATAGGCTGTATCATGCCGTACTGCTCCGGCAACTGCTGCCAGCACCTGCTCCCTAAACAAACAAGCAAACAAAAACAAACAAACAAACCAATGCTCAGCACATTTCTGCGAAAAGGGGCACCCTTGCAGCTGCCGGTAATTTTGGCGTTTCTGGGGTTAACAGGCTCCCCTCGCTCCTGAGATTCCCTGCGAGCGTGGGGATGGGGTTGAGTGTCTTAAGAGCCGTCTTTAGCCGAGCTGGATAAAGGCACTTGAGATATCGCTGCTGGCTCAACAGCCCAGATGCCTGTACGGCCTCCTCAGGTAACGGTGCCTCTCAAAGGCTTCATTGAGTTCTCCTGTTTTTCTTTTCCCTTTTGTCAAGGGTGAGGGCGCCACGGGAGACGGACGTCTGAAGGCTCTGTTGTGGATGCTTGGTTCTCGTTCTCCTTTGCGAACGCATGTCAAAACAAACCCTGTCCTTTCAAGGCAAAGTGCTTTTGAAGTTGTCTGGAGCGCCGAGTCCAAAAACCCTCAACCCCATTTGAGCGCTCGGAAAAATCGGCCGGCGCGCGACGCGGCCTTGCGCGTTAACATAACCGTTGCTGTGCAATATGTGCGCTGACAGCGTCTGCCTCGTGCATGTGTTCTGGTATGCGGCTCGGGCTTTTACTTCTTCTGACCTTTCACGAGGGAAAGCGGTGAGCAGAATCAAAGCGCGGGATTTGTATGGCTCCGGAACAGATGTGTAGTAATGCCGGGTTCTGTGTGCAAGGGCGACTCCGGCTTTGAAATCGTTGTAAGTCTTTACCTTCAGCTTGGCTGGGAAATGAACGGAGCCCCCCTTGCTATGCTTGACTGATCTGCTGTCCTGCGGGCCTGCGAAAGGCCCGCTCCCTCTCTCAGTAAACAAAAGCGGTCGGCAAAGCGTTTCTCTCGATTCTTTAGCGCTGGCAATATTAAGGGTGATTACAAAAACGAAAGAAAAAGATTTCTTCCCGTCTGTTCTGCTCTTAAAAAAGAATGAAAGAATTTGTGAAATAGGGTCCCTTGGTGCAGGGTGCACGGGATATTTTTAGTACTTTGCCGTGCTGCCGAACGTCTTCGGGTCCGTGGCATTTCCGAACGCTTTGCCGTTTAACTTTTGACTTTTCGGAATAACGCAGAGATCGCATCATTAAACACGGCGTTCAAAACCCCTGCGCTCACTGGAGGTTTCTTCACTGATGTGTTATTGGTGTTGAATGTCACTTCAAGGCGTATCCACTTTCCTTCATGGCAGACCCCACGGTCTCCTCTGTTTTTGTGTGAAATCTGAACGGCGGCGCTTTCAACACAAATACTTGTTAGCCTCGCTGTGTAAAGAGAGTTCAGAAACGGTTGTCGTCCATGTCTGCATCCCCCCAAGCCTCCACTTGTTTCTGGGTGAGTCCCTGCCCAGTCAGCGTGCCTTTGTTCTGCCTCGCCTAGGGGTGGGTGTCCGCGGAGGCTGATGAGGCTCCGCTCTCTCCTGGCATTTGACTACAACCGGGGCAATTGTCGGCGAGGGCTAAGGTTTCATTCCGTTGCTGGCTTCAATTGTTGCTGTTTAGTGACGCGGCCACCGATACCTGTGGTAACCCCGCTCCGCACGCCGCCTGGCTTCGGGCTCTGATCCTATCGGGCCCCGGGAGGATTCGGGTTCAAGGTGTGGGAGGGTCCAGGTCATGTCACGAGATAAAGGAGAAAGATTAATGGCGTCTCCGAAAAGCCAAGCCACTCTAATCATTTCACCTGCCTGTCACGGTGGAATGTACACATCTGCCCGTTTTTTTTTACGCTGCGTAAAGTGGTCAAAAAAAAAGAAAAAAAAAGAAATCCTTTCAAGCCAGGTGTTGCGCAGTGTTGAAATCAACTAATGATGTAACTGAGATGAAAAATGGAGAAATAGCCACACGAACATTTTGCCACTATTCACTCAGCCATTCTTTTGTAACTCAGTAGCAGAACATAAATACGCAAGATTTTCGATAGCAGGGCACATCTTACGGAATATTACATGACAGCATAGTCAAGAAGACCCAAACATTGGGTAACACACACATATTTTTTTCTATATTTGTGTGTGTGTGTGTGTGTGTGGAATAATTTTTTTGGTTTGGATGACTGTACAACACTCATGACTTATGCTAAAGTGTTTCACAATAAGCTTTGTCAGGGATATAAACTAAGTATCAGCTGTTTCTTATAGGGGCAGAGCGAGGAGGTGATTCAATCCTTGTCATATGGCTACTGATGATGATCATATCAGTGGTCTCCAGGTCCATCTTACCCAGAGGTTCAGTCATTAAAGTTGCCAGTTTGTTCATGTAAGAATCATGCACAAAAACAGAGGCTTCTTTACCTTCCAGCTTGTTTCTCCATCGGTCTGGGCTGCCTCACGTGTAAAAATGCCTCTGCCACACACCACGTTAGTCAGTCACGCTTGTGTTTCCCAGCGATGCCATCCTCGGCTTATTTCCCATGCAGAATAGTCATGAGCTGTCAGCACGCCAGCAGCTCCTGGTGTGCGGCCCACCCATGACGGGGACCTCGTGAAGGAACCCATCTGTAATTGCCCTAGAGTCGAGTCCCCCTAAAAGCGCATTTCCTGCTAATAGAGTTAGCTGGCATTTGCAGGTGGAGAGGTAGCCAAAAGGTTTAGTATTCTTTAGTAAAATGTTAATATGATTTGTTTTGGCAAAGCGCAGTAGCCGAATTGGCAGGCGCAATAACCTTGAGTGCGAAACTAAGCGCTACACTTATTTGGTGGATTCTTACTTTGAGGAGGGCCACTGGGGCTGCAGCGTAACCAATACCACGGTATAACGTTTTTGGAGGCCGGACTCGCTTTTGGCTCCGATACCCTTTGCGGGATGCGATAATGTTCCTGCTGTGTGTCTCCTCTACTGAAATCTCAGATCTACCTAAGCATAAATGTGCACGTACGGCAGATGTGCTATGAGTGCGATCCGCGTCCGGTATCTACGCATGGTGTACTTTTACAATAATAGCTGATGTCACACGAATAGTTGGAAGGTGTCATCGGTAACTGCTCGGCTGTGAAAGCGATGCGTAGCGAGCTGTCTCTAAGTAATCTCTTCATCTTCGTTCTTCATTACCGTTACAAAATTCATCGGTGTCGTTGCGCCCATGTAGCTGTGTGGACCGATCTGTGGCTCTCCGGCGTTTTCCGGGGGTTACGTGTAAACAGCGTAGAGATTGTTGAACGATGTAAAGGCACTGTCTTTATCTGATCTCTCTTCTGGGCCAAGCATTTCCTGTGAGAGCTCTCACTGTGTGTCTCACCTCATCCTGCCAGGTTCTTCTCTACAGGCCTGTCTTTCAGTGGACTGACTGAGGGGCTCCAGCTTTCCACAAAGGAAACATTTGATCCCCAGCTTCCAAATCACCTTTTCTTTGATTCCCTCATAACTGTTTCCTCCTTACTTTGTTCTTCGGCGCACAGAGTCAGATTTCCTTTAAATGTTGTTTTTCGAGCAGCTTTTTTCTAAGGCTGGCATAAGGATAGTTGAGCTGTTAGTCGGTTAATGCGATACAAAGAGAGCTTCTCTGCATGCCGCTGAAGGGATGGGTGGCACAATGAGTAATGTTACAGTAAAGAACTTGTTTAATGGAATGATTCCAGGCCGGTGCACGTTCTCTTCAGAAGCGGATCGCTTCCCCTGTGTCGGCTCACATGATGCCGCATCTGGTGTGGCTGCGCGGAAGCAGGGAGGTTCAGCGGAGAGGTGAAACTCATTAACCTGAGTGCTCTCGGTGTCAGTGGCACAGGCTGAGAAATGATTTAAACGGTTTGTTTAAAGGCTCATTGCGGTTGCGCTGTGAGTAAATGCAACCATAAATTGTGGCAGTAAATTGGACCCCTCATGCTGGGACTTTTGAACACTCGATATTTATCCTTTATCTTGTGATTATGCAGGACTGTATTTGAGAATATTTTCACATCAGTAAAATGCCACGCGCTTTCCCGTCAGAGAAATGTTCTGTTTGACTTCCAACAAAGCGGCGAAAAATTTCCACTCATTTTCTGTATACTCATTTCCTCCCCATGAGAGTATACTTTATTTTAATATTTTTATTAAGACATAGAGATGCAAAACAGACAGTTTTCAGAACGGTAGAAATTTTTAAACAGTTTAATACAACATGATTCTGTTTATTGTACTGGTCTATTAGGCCTGTTTTGACTGTTATGTTCGATTGCACCGAATTCCATTACGCAGCATTTTATTAACAGTTTTTTTGTAGAGAGTAAAGATAATCGCTCCACAAAACAGCGACAGGATTTCTAAAACTACTACAGTAGGCAAAATGATAATATGCGTTATGCAATAAATGTGATGCTATTAGTAGTTTTTTCAATAAGCAAATATAACCCAAATGCTTTTAAAATCAGTAAGCGATGAAAAGCAGCAAACTTGATCTTCAGAACCCAAAGTCGTACGTCTGAGCTTCATCACACATCACCCTTGTGGCTCCAGAAGACTGGCGATGAGGCCACTGGAGGCGGCCCGCGTCTGAGGTGCCCTTCTCCGCTGCCAGCGCTCCGCCTGGGGGCAGCGACACGGCTCGACAGGGCAGAGTGGGGAAGGTGGGGCGGGGAAATAAGATGACACGTTGAGTTGTGCCAGTATCGGGCGCCCAATCCCTCCGTTTCCTTTTTACACCCAAGCGGGGGTGAAACAAAGCTGTCGGTGTCCTTATTAACAAGAAATGTGTGTCATGGACGCCACTTGAGTGTCATGAATATTTCAGGGCGCCCCTACGGTACCGCTCCGGCTGCCTCCTGTTTTTTATCCAGCCATTTGGATCGGTTTACAGGCAGGACCCGGGCCCAGGCCTATCTGTTACACAAGCAGAGATCAAAGCACCGGTGTTGGCAGACGCCACAGGAACACAGAGTGGTCCACGAGGGGCCTGCAGGGCTCTGATCAACCAGCTGTTGGACAGGAACTGCATTGCTCTGCTTGTTGATAAAGCTCTGAAACATTCATAAGATGAATGTGACATTTACCCTTGTGTATTTGGTGCCAGGATTGATATTTCAAGGAGTGGGAGTGGACGGGCATGTAATGAATAGTTTGCCGCACTCTAGTTGTTACTTGTAGTTGCAGCTCGGCACTAAGAATGATGGCGCTGCATCCACTGTGACGCTGCTTTTCCGTACTTTTCTACGCACGCTTCCTCGGTGCTATATTATTGCTCTAACAATCACGTCATTCGGTGCAAATGAAGGGCCTTAAAATGGAGCGGCATCCTGTCCTAAGCGTACTGTGCCTTGTGCTCCTCCAGTAGACTCTGGACCACAGCGGCCCTGCAAAGGGCAAGCGGTTACCGACGGCGAATGAATTAATGAACGGGAGCGCTTCCGGTTTACGTTGTCACCATCCGATCGAGTACAGTATTGTACTTTTTTAAACCCACCGATGTTAGATTAACGGAACGGTCACGCCCTCTGTTTTTCAGCCGTCTAGCTTCTAGGTCGTGGAGAAACAGGCTCCACCGAAATCAAGGGACCGAATAGCGTTCGACCCCCGACCGCTTCATGCCAGTCCAATCTCTCCTCGAGACAAGGCACGCTACTGACACTGACATTCGTTTAGCAGATGCATTTCTCCAAAGTGACTTACAGCATTAAGCTACTTACAACTCTTCACATATGTGGACAACTTTGGTGGGGCAACTTAGGGTAAGGGCCTTGCTCAAGGGTACTACACCTAGAGGTGAGACTCAAACCTACAACCTTGGGGTCCAAAGGCAGCAGCTCTAGCTGCTGTGCTACCAGCTGCCCCGTACTGAAATGTACTGTTGCCGTTTATATTGCTGTTGTCATTATTGGTCACGGTTGTTCTAAAAGATGTATGTCACTCGTTTTCCTGGGAGGAGAAAACGCAGCTCAGCGAATTGTTTGAATGTGCTCGAATTGTTTGCACGCAGCACAATTAGGTCGCTAGATTTGCCTGAGTTTTGTCCCTCAACAAAACCAAATCAAAACTTTTTTCTTATTTTTTTGCATTGGATCTCAAGCTTATTGTGTTTGGGCCAATTTATTTTGCGTTTCAATGACGACCCTTGGGAGCACTCAGAGAGTGGCGCTGTGAGCAGAGACAGGCAGGCAGGCAGGCAGGCAGGCAGGCGCTGGGTTGAACCCGTCTGTGTGTGTCTACATGGTAATTAGTCTAGGGAATTTCAGCAGCTCCTGTTCAGGGGAAGAGCTGAACTAACAGATGGACACTAGAGGGGGGTTAAAACAGAAAAACAAGACAGACGTGGAAAAGAAGAAATGAAATGACAATACCAGTAGCGCAGTCAAGACCCTTACTGTAGCCCCCTGCCCTGCCATACGCACACGCAGACACCCTTTTGTTTCTCTCTCGATGGGATCACATGAGGTCCTGTATCAAACTTTCATATATCAGTCTGCTATCAGATGGAACTTATGTTCTTTTCCGGAAAATACCTTTAATCTTCCATAAAGCCTGTTAGGCTCTGTCTGACCTATAAAGACTATGCCCTATTTGCATGGTATAAACCCAATAAATAACATGCAAAAGAGGCTTAAACAAGAACTGAATGATGAGAAGAATTACTTTGTGTCTCATGAATGAATTAAAAATTTGTTTTTCATTTCATATGCTTTTTGATTTGATTTGCCGTTATTATTTCATGCTCTCTGTCGTTTTGTTTTTTTTGAAGTCGGAATTATAAAAAAGCCTCTCTCGAGTCCCTGTTTTGTACCAAACAATTTTTGACAAAGCGCTTGTTTGAATTTTGCAGAAAAGATCTGCATTTTTTGGTTCAACTGTTCAGTGAAAGATTTCCTACTTTCATTACCGTATTTTTTATTGAAGCAATGGATTTATTTGATCGTCTGCTGCGATTGCACCTCACCACTTCACACTGTTTGCTTGTACTTTTTGAAGGAGGTATTGGCAATACGTCAATAACAGATACAGTTGATTTATTGGCGATAAAAAATTCCTGCTTAAATTGTTACTGTATCCAGTGATTCAGCCAGAAAACAATTTAGAGGGGCAACAGAGCACAAATTAATGTAACTCGAGTTTTCATTACACGTCACGTAATGGTGGGAGGTGGGAACAAGATACAAAACAGCCACCCATTTTTTTTCAGAGGGATGTGCTGTTGCAGGTGATTGGACTGATGGAAGCAACATCATAAATCCAGTTGCAATGCACTCCGCTTCATTTGTCATTCTGCTACTGTGCAAGGTACAGCAAGGCTTTGTGAAGCTGCATCAAGTCTATTTTTCCACACAGTTAACATGCATCGTCTCAAAGTCTTTAGCAGTGCCTAAGAAACTACCGAAGTAAAATTTTCAACTTAAGTGAACCGATATAAGAGATGGAAGTATTTGGAAGTATGAAGAAGTGTAATGTTTCAACAGTGATCAGAGTGAAACAAAGATTCTGTGCACTAAATCGCCCTGGTATAAGCTTCTTTATGGTAAAAAATCGAATACTGCGGTGATCTCCACTAGTTTGTGGTCGTTTACTTGCAGCGTCTTTATTCCAAGTCATTCTACTTTGCTCCCCCATGTGCACATCTCCATATCTGTATTCATGTTGAATGTGTTTTGTGTATAATTCTTTTTTGGAATCACAGGCCTTTTTGGAAACTCATTTAAAAAATACACTGTATATAAAGAATTTTTTTTAAAAATCACGATGGAAAAAATAAAAGGCGCCTTGTTTATCCTCGTGCCCTTTTTTGTAGGGGAAAAAAAATTCAGCTGGACATTGTTCTTCATGTAAAAGTCTTTTTCGTTTTGTTTATTGGCTTATTAATATTCCCCGAAAGGGATCTGTGTGTATGAGTCTTGAAAAGGTGTTTGCGGGTAGATATTTATTTTTCAAACAACAAAAGACTTAGGCAGTAACTGCTGTATGTTGTTTTGTCTGTATGGTACATTGAACAACCCAGCAAGCCCTTGGAGATAGAAGTACCAGATACAATAAACAATACAATTAATGTGTTCACACTAGTCTGCTTGACTGTATGCTTAAAGATATTTCCTTCCCTATGACAGTCCACCACCCCCTTCTCTTAAATTGCTCACATGCGATTGGATCAAAGAGGACAGGAAAAGTCCCTCATCAGATTTTGTTGAAATATTTATAGGTTAGGGTTGACTGGTTAAATTGAATATCTGTGCCGATCTCACTTGCATGTTTAACTTGTGCTTAGGAAAATATGTTTCCTTGGTGATAACCTTTTATGTTACAGCCCGGCTTCATTGAAATGCATAGAGATAAAAATATGTCACACTTCACAGCAGCGACAGGCCAGTGCGGCGGCTCGATTATTCAGATGATAATTGACCCCCACCTGTAGGCTGCAAAGATTTTATAGTGAATCATTCCTTTTGCTGCTGTTAGAATGTGAAAATGCAGTTATGTCATTTACATCACAAATAGTTTGAGAATGTCAAGTACATAGACACATGTATGTTGTAAGCACAAAGGCTCAATTTGATGGCTAATACATCTCTTAGCTGTATTGTTTAATAATTTCAATGCTGCTAAATGACGTATACCCATCCTTTTCATAATTTGCTGACATGTATTTTTTGCAGTACATGACCTTCAGTTAAAGCATGTTGACCTAAGGCTTGAGAAGTGCAATATTTGCACCCTCTATTACAATAATATATAGTATTTCAGTAAATAAACACATGCATTTAAATTAATTCGATAATAATTCTAAAGGTTATAAAAAGTATGTTTCAATAAGCTTTTGGTTTTAGTGAGCACAACACATACACAGTATTAAAAATTGAAAACACTTTGGAATAAATCCTGTGGTTTGCTGGTGTTTAAGACTGTGTTTATTCTTGCCAGGTACCGTAATGGCTCATTTCAGTGGGTTTCCTGGTGAAGAACAGAAGATTTGGCTTCACTACTCTGCCTGTTTGTTAGTACAAGTTCTATTGTTAGAACTATTTAATTATGCAAGTGATGGGTGCCGTGAAGAATTTTAAACACACTCCGTCTTCTAATCATTAGCTACACGGCTGAAAAAAGCAACACTTTCAACAATGTAGGGTTCATATTTCAAGCTTATGGCTGCTAAAAGGGTATACTCAGAAAATCAATTTTCAGAAAGTCGTTCGGCTCTAAAGGGAGTTCTGTGCAACTAAGCAATTTCAAAAATATGTCCACAGGCTCCGTAGGTCCTCATTCATGTCTGGTACCGAGGTTTGCCCTTTTCTGCTCTCACCATCACTAGCGGCTCCCCTGTAAAGGGCTTCCTTCCGGTTTAAATGAACCCTTTTTTGTGTAACTCGAGGTTTTGATGGTGTATCAGCTTTTGTTGCATGCGTGGGATTTTGCTGGAGACAAAAAGCTGAAATATTACATTTTCCATTTTGAGTTAGTGTACCACTAACACGCTGGTTGGAGTACTTTTTTAACGACAAGATAATGATCACAAGTCAGAGCAGTTACCCAAAGCTTAAAATCCCCGGTACACCATCTATCATTCCCTATTAAACATCACAGGCAGAGCGAAAACGGAAATCATAATAAGAGCTACTTGATAAAAATGACTTCAGAGCACACCTAAAACTGACTGATTTAAGCTCTTAGTCAGAAAGCTCTTGCACACACCAGATAATTTATGCAAAATCATACAGTACCTTCTTTTGTACTGATTTTTTATTGTTTTTTTTTAAATTTTCAACAATAAAAAATGTATTGGTTTCTTTCGCTGATCGTTTATAAACAGTATGAAAAATCCTATGAAAGAAACTTATAAAACATGGGTTCCAGAGACAGATTTGCTCTGATGTTAACTGTTCGCTCCTTGGTGTACCGGAAGGATTTATGTGTTGATATGAGTTTGAATTGTCAGACTGTTTACCCACTGGGTTATCAGAACATATTATCTATTAAATAAGTAATGTCCCACTAAATCTTTATTGTTTGGCACTGATCCTGTTACGGCTGAATACCACAGATTTTGAACAGACACCACCCCTGAAGGTAATAATTGGTTTGATATATCAATGTCATTTAGGAAAAGTTTGTGCGCATAAATTGGATACATGAGTCCCCACTGGATTGTGAATACAATCGCTTTCAAATCCGAGCCACATCCGTAAGCACTCTTAGTGTGTGCCGCAGCAAACAGTCAATGTGACATTCTAAATCCATTATTTTTCCAGTCCTTAAATGCAAGGGCACAAATGCTTCTGCTAAGTGCGATTACAGATAAACTGAGAAAATGAGGATTATCGCTAAATGCTTCGTACTGTATTATAATGCAGCCTCTGTCATGTTGGGAAATATTTCAGTATTTATATATTTGCTAAGCAGTTGCATCAGAAAAGGTTCTGGCTCCTGGTGAGCTCAAAACAATCTAGAGGAACTTGGGGGCTCTTTGAAGGGACGGCGTGTGTCCAAGGGTCCTCTAAGTTCAATTAAGCGCCCAACCTGACGGAAACTGCCATCCTGCATGTCCAGCTACCTGCTTGACATTGAGCCCCATATTGCACGGGGACAGAATGGTCTCTAGAGGTCAGTGCTGTTCCACATGTGACAGGCACAGCTGGGTTTGGAGTCCCAGGCTTCCACACACCCCAGAGGAAAATGAGGAAGCAGGGGGAAAGGATGTTGTTTTGCACAGCTTGCTGGCAGGTAGAAAAAAAGAAGGCTCCCTGACCTTGTCACAAAAAACTCAAAGAAAATGAGTGCAGCTAATGACCCAGTGTACTGAACTGAACCACCTTGGCATGCATTAACGCTGCAAATTATAAGTGTCCGACGAAATGCTGCGGCAACAAGGGCTCATTTCATCGGTGTGGCAAATGAAACAGGGTGCATTCCGAGTTTTATTCACTAACCGCACGACTTATACTCAATGGTAGTAAATAATGATGTGTTTTTGATGTAGAGCTCTGCATGCAGGGTTACTTGTGAATTGACAAGGGGTTCCGCTGGATGCTTCTCAGGGCTCTTCTGCATTTTCCAGAAACGGTGTGATGGTATGTACCTCGGTGCTGTGGGACTCCGTATGCTTCTCAGCTTCGCAACGGCATTGCTTTCAGTTTTAAGAAACGTTACCGTCTTTTACCTGAGCCTGCTACTTGGTATAGCTCCTTGGTGTGTCTTTCCGCTGTCTGCCCTATGATTTTAATTTGTTTTCTGTTGATCCAGTGAAAGAGACACTTTGAGAATACGTTCAACAATAACAATTAAAAATAGAAAGCACTCTTTCTGCGCTCGGATTGTCTTGTGGTTGCAGCGGAGCTGAGGTTTGAACTTATTGCCTTCAGTGATTTTGTGAACACAAATATCTATGCCAAGTATAAACTTAGTAGTTAATCTAATCTGTTCTCAGCTGCCATTGAACACCACAACGACTGCAGAAATGTAACACCAGTTTGTCGCGGGTTTTTTCCCGGAAAACCACAATGAGGCAGCATTGAAGGACTTGACTGGAATAATGAAGGCCACCAAATGTGGAGCAGATGCTCCGGGGCTCCAGAGAAAGAGTGAGGGCTAGGCAAAGACCACCGGCATGTGGACAGCCTCACACAATGCACTCTTTAATGGGCGCTGAGCACTCTGCTCCCTGGTGCCTTTTCCACTGCCATTTCAGAGCCACACCTCTATCCCGTACTATTAGCATGACCCAGATGACAATCCTGTGCTCTTGTTAATGGAAGCAAAGTTGAAAATATGATTTATGGCTTTCATTTTAAGGCCAGCTATCCTCATAACTCCTCATACTGCATGGGAGAATATGTGTCTGCAATAATAGAGCCCTCCTGTTATGCCTTATAGAGTGTTAAAGCACGAAAAAAGAACATATTGATGTCATAAATCTACATTTCAAATGTGACAAAATAAAACACAGCAAATTACCAAAGTCAAATGAAGTGGATGGGCTGGACTTAAGCGGACTAGATGCCCTGTGACATTAATGCCGTTGTTCTCTAATTTTCCATTGCCGCAGCTCCGTATTTCTTTATCAGCTTTTCATATTTTCTTTCGTCTTATATAAAGGATATGGTACAATTTTGGGTCCATGCACTCTTAATGTACTCTCATGCAATCCTTGCTCAGATATTCTTGTATGTAAAAAGCGAACAGAAAATATTTCATGCATTGCTTAGTCTTTATAGTCCAGTGGAGTGTTGGGTACCATTTCAGCATGCAACCTACTTTCATTGGAGTAATTAAACATACCTGCAATGCCTTAAATATAATGTCCCAACATAGGTGACACGATGACCCTGTTTACAAATCATATAAAATAATTAACTATCATCAGCATGATCTATGAAACACTAAGGCTCCACTGAAACAAACAAGTTGTGTAACTTACAGTATTCTAAGGATGCTATATCACAAGTATTTCATTTTGTTTAATTTTTTAAATGAGGAATATATCTCTATATAATGTAAATTTTCTACTGTTAATGCAAAAGCTGCCATATATTCATTTTAGACCATTTACACAGGAATCAAGGGTAGTTTATTCACCTTAAATTTTTAGAATTTGAAGGTAAAAAAATGTCTTTTGAAGTAGTACAGGAAAAGTGCTTGGCAATATTCTGTATCTTAACAAAAGGAGTTAAATACACACATTTTCAGAACCGCTTGTCCCATACGGGGTCGCGGGGAACCGGAGCCTACCCGGTAATACAGGGCATAAGGCCAGAGGGGGAGGGGACACACCCAGGACGGGACGCCAGTCCCCCTTGGATTGAAATGTCCTAGGTGCAAATGCTCTTTTTGTAGAACAATTAAGAAAGGTAAATATAAGGTGCATAAATAGGAAGGACATTGTAAACAGATTAAAACAGATTGATATGCAACAGTAAAATAGTAAGTCACTTTGCCAAAAAACATCAGTTAAATGAATTATAAAGTAAATAATCTTATAAGATTTCACTGCACAACTGGATTAAATTCAAACAGGTGAATCAGATTGATCCTGTACTTATTTGGACATCTGGAAGAGTAAAATTCACCATTATACATTTCAGTCTAAAGAATAATTTTCTTAATGTTTGATGGTTACACCATCCCGCAAAATGTACTAACAGAGTGCGGAATTTCTTTAAGACATTTAGTCATTCATTAAATGTTTTTAAATTACTACATTGGTTTAAAATGCTTTTTTCATATGAAAACCTGCATTTCAAACAGGCTGCAATAATATAACATTATACCCTAAGATGCCCCATAAATTATTGACCATAATTATCAGCCTCTTTTATTAGACATGACCTGGAGATTTATTGTTTTTTTCTACTGAAAACTTGTAACGGCAAATAATAGGATCTTTATGAGACAGTTTTTGAGTGCTGGCTCTGAAAACCACTGCCCTCAAGGGCTTGCTGCTCTTGTGTTTACTGCTTCCCTTCGCAATGTGAGCATTTTGTGACGTCCCCTCTACGAAGGCTCTTGTCACGATTGGCTTCTAAGAGTTACGCCGCTGTATTATTTCTAATGATGAACTACCTGTTATATGATTTTTTTTCCTTCAGCTCGTTTCTCACATCAGCTTGTATTTCACTGGTAAAATCTAAGAAAACTTTCCCTGACCTGAAAAGAGTTTTAATTGTCCTGTCCTTGCTTCTTTGCTTAAATGTTTTCAATGCGAAAAAAAATTCCATTCCATTTAATACATACCGCCAACATGCTGTATTAACGTCATATTAACGGTACATTGTTTTATTATTATGAAAATAAATATTTGTCCAGTATTCACAAGAGACTGTCTTCTAATTAGGCCACCTTGTGTCTTATTTCCAGTCAGGTTGTGGTAATAAAAAATTATTATGGTTATGTTACAGATTTATTCCAGGTGACTCTCATCGTGTTGTTATTAATTATGCCTGGAATTATATTGACAATTAGCATGGTGCAGGTGACAATTAAAAAGCTTTGTCCACAGTGTGGGAAATTATGCTGTGGTTATAGTAGATGACACCTATCAAGTCATATTTTTGCAATGCTGCAATTTGAAAAGGTTTACATCGGTATCTCAACTGCATGAAGAATTGCTAGTAGAATATGGCAAGTATACTGGTGTGTATTGGTGTGTTCGCAATATAATAAACCTTTGTGATGCGGCAGTGAGGCCATGACGGCTCAAATGGGGGACCCTGGCAGGAAGCTGTCCCGGTATTGTGAACTGTAAGAAAGTAGGTGACGACTGAACAATCACCGCTTCTGGGGTCGGCACACACACGGTACAGGAGCGGTGCGGGTTACGCAAAGGGCAAAGGAAATACCAGGGTCATAACATAACATCCACCCTGACACACAAAGCCAGCTTTTCATCAGCGTCCTGGCCGTCCTTCAATGCTTGTAATTATCTTTGACAAAATTCATTAGCAGAGGCCTTCCAGGGACACTGGCGAGCCTGAAAATCCGTGGAGAAAGACATGACCAGGAACAAAGTCCCAAACACATCTCATTGTGCCCTTTGACAAAACGTAATGAAGTGTGTACATTGCCCCCTCGCCAGCATTTGAACTGTGAGCCATCAGCATAGAGATTCTGCTTTATACACCTCTTTGCCCAGTATGGGACGCGTCTATCAGCACTCTCATTCCAGCTCATTTGTCAAGCCGTGTTGTTTGTGTTGTTTTTACGATTATGGTCCTTATCAGCTTTGATCCATTATCGCTGTGCTGTCAGATCAGATTTTTGCACCTTCAGTGTGTGCAGTTATTCACATAGGCTGCACAGCAGTTGCAAAATTGCTTCTACATTGCTTGGTTAAAGTCTTATTTAATGGTGTATAGGTAAGTGATTGACTGTAGGTAGTGTACTGTAGTGTATCTAACATTTTAAACCTCATTGGATGAAAGAGCGTCGGGTAAATGCTACAGATTATTTATTGTTAGTTACGCATCTGCTAAATGAATAAAGGCAAATACAAATGTAATCCGAAACACTGCTTAACCTAAAAAACCTACACAACCCAAAAAGAAGATAAAAGAGCACACAAACGAAAAACAATTCTGACGTTTCAGCGTTTAACAAACTGGCATGTGCTTTTTACTGCTTTACATCTGTTTGATCGAATTGACAAAATTTGATTAATTTTTAAAAATTGTATCTTTTAAACTGGAAAAAACTTATAAAGATATAAATAAATATAAATAATAAATATAGATACATGTTGATACTGCTTAGTTTACATTTTTTGCCGCTTGGAGTTTTCGGCAAAATGTTTTATTCAACTCTGTGGTTGCCGTGACACAGTGTAAGTAATAAGAAAAATGTAACCCTTGTGTGGATTTGTCAGCCAGACTTACAGGGAAGCGCCATGGCAGTGAAACGTATACCCGCCAGTTCTGCTTTAGTTTGATGCATTCCTATATGAACTGGCTCTCATGGGATACCATTCGGTGGCTTTAAAAGACACGACAGGGAATGAATGGCGTGGCAAGAGGATGTCTGAGAGCTGGATGTTTGCTGGCGCTCTTGTACATCTGCGTCCTGTCTAATCTGGCCACCGATAGCCATGCAGATGGCCAAGTCTAGGAAGACACTGGTTTAAATCAAGTGGCAATGTTTCATATTGCGCAGCACAGATTAATCCTGAAGATGCTCTGCCGAAAGAATGACACGCTCCGTCTCTGTGTGCTTTGAGTTCCGTGTTGTAGGTTTGAATTACAAACTATCGCACAAAAAAAGCGTTTGATAAATCGATCAAAAAAGAGATTCGTGGATCAGCTGTGCGTGTGTCCGTTACCTTATCAGAATGAAAAACTGTTAAATAGCTGTCATTTATCTGGCACCTCTTTCCAAAGTGACTAACAATGTTAGAAAATGAACTTTGCAAAGATTTACCTATTTATTCAGCAGGCTATTATTAATGTACCGGTGCTGGCAGGAGCTGAATGCGAACCAGGGACAAAGCAACACACTTAAACCCTACAGGAGCCTTTTATACAGCTGGGTAGTTTTTACTGGAGTCGTTAAGAGTGAGTGCCTTGCTCAAAGGTGCTACAGCAGGAGACGGGATGCGAACCTGTGTCTTTCAAGTGAAGCCAGCGGCTTTGAACACAGCCCTACCTGCTGCACTACCTGTATGCTTCTGGTACTCCCTTTCGTCGCGTGGCCTTCTTTACAACAAAATCTGTCCCGTTTTCCGCACCACCAGAGATGCTGTTTTGTATGGAATGAACATCTTAACATATGTGAATAACAAACTGATTGCAAGAAGACTGAATTTTACTGTGAGAACTTGTTACATCTGCAAAATGACATTTTTAAAAAAAATTGAAAATGGGATCAACGAAACAGAATTTCAAAAACTAAAAGCATATGTGTGCTGTTTGTCAACTGCATACATTTTTTTTTTCTCTTATAGCTTTTAATTTGAACCTAATTCCAGATAAATGACCATTATAGTACAAACCTGTCATCACTGGTAGTGACATGAAACTAAGTCCATATGTTGAACTGACAGCATCTGCAGAACTTATTTTTCATCAGATATTAACTCTGTGGTCTTATATTTTATTCTGATTTTCAGTGCTGTTCCCAGCTCTGAAATTTTAGTCAAAATAAAATTCTGAATATGATTTCCATAGATAATTGTCAGAGAGGTGCAGCATATTGTAGCTTGACGCAAAAAAATATACAGCTGCGAGTCTGATGAAAAAAACATTGAATTACTGTCAGTACACTTTTAGTAAAGGGGAACCGGGAAACCCTTTTGACATATCTATTATATCGCCTTAAATTCTGAATTCTTTCAAAGAAACAGGGAAGACTTCACACACATTTTTGCACACCTATCGATGGGTGTTAATGAAAGCACGATATGTGAACATGCTTCTTTTTTTGTACTTTATTTCAACACATCACCTTGTATTTAGGAAAACAAGAGTTTAATATATGAATGGTGGTAAATGTGCGTTAAAAATAATGTAATGGCTCACTAGATGGACTCGGAAAGTTCTGCAAATCTTGAGGGCTTTGCATATTACTTACTGCAGACAATGTTGTTATTTTATGTGCTGTCAAGTTGCTCTGTTTTCACTGAGAATTTACCCAAAGGGCCCCCTGTTTATTCTGTGATAATATTATTTACAGTAATGGGGTAACAGAAGCTGTCACAATATTTCCCCTTAAAGATCTTCCGTTTTCATACTTAATAATTTATACACGTACCTCATTTTACGGGGCATTTTACACACACACACAACATCTACAACCGCTTGTCCCGTGGTGCACTTTAGTTCTAAAATATTTTTCAGTTACTGCTTATAACACTTTTGAATGGAACTTCTTGAAATCTGCAATCTGTCATGTAAAAGAGAAATGATTGTTACTGTTGCTATAGTAATAAGTGCCTATAAATATATCCGGTATTGATTTATATTAAGCACTTCTATAGTTTGGAAGTTCTGTTTCTATTCCTCATTCACTTTACTTTTTCACAAGCTTTCATGTTTTTGTATTTTTTTTTTCAGTCTTTTTAAGACTTGAAAATACAAGTGAATACCTGACTTTGTATTTGGATTTTAAAATGAAAATTACCCTTAGAAACTGCCACGATGCAAAACGCTAGGAATGCGGAGGCCACAGTGAGCGCGTGCAGTTTTATTGTTTCATAGGAACCCATGAATGAGCTTATGTAACCCGGTGCTGCCATGTGCCCTGGTGCAGCTCCCTGCAAATACAGCAGTGCCGCAAGAGAAGGCCGAGCCCATACACCAGTCATTGAACAGTACCCATTAAAAAAACTGTCCGCTGGACTCATCCATCTCCTGCAGATGATCTTTACAGGACATTTAACGGTTTTTGTTCAACGCTTCTCGACAGCCCACTCGCTCTCCGACACCATATTCCAAACCATTCAGGTTTTTTAACAGCTCCTTTGTAAAGCCGCTGTACTCATCAATTGACCGCAATCCCATTTTATAGTTCAAAACACGCCGAGCTGCGGCGCTGTTCTCAACCTGGTATTTGTTTATTCTCTTGCTGCAATAAACGTCAGTCCGAGATTAAGTTCATGTTCCCCGAACTTCGTCTTAGTCTCCATGTTGGTAACGCGTGACAGGTGTGCTGATCGTGACCGCCGCTGCACCAACTAGCAATGCTGAAGTCAACCCCAATCAGAAACTGATCATGTACCAAAATTTCCCAATTGAAATCGATTTCTTGTTTTATTTTTGGACCTAGAAATCAGAGCTCAGAGTCACAAAGATTGCAAAAAAAATGCATTTATACATACAAACACTGCAGGAAAGATTATTACAATAGAATGTAATCTTCTCGGTTGTGTGTGTGTGCGGGTGCGTGCGTGTGTGTGGCTGTGTGTTTCTTCAGACAGGAAAGGGTGGGGCTGTGAACTTAATTATTTGACATTTATTTCCCCCCTTTATGAAATGTTTTCTCAACCTCTGCTCTAAAACAAGATGCCATGTCCGCTACTGCTTTCGACAGCAGCGGTGGTTTATTAAACAATTAACAGATGCTAAATGAATAGAAAGTAAACAATAAATAAAGTCAAGACTTCCCTGTGCATAAGAGGGGAATCGAGCTGTGCACAAGGTAGCATACTGAGGTTTTGCATACAGTGCTATGTGATCAGAAGAACTGTCAGTGCAACACGTATGGCTACATGCACAGCTCAAAGAGAACTTTTCCCTTATTCTGACCAAAGCACAGCGTTATTTACACCCAGGCTCCTGACGTTTCGCTTCCTCCGTGTGTCCGGCGCCCAACTGTAGTCTAATGGCCCACCTCCGCCACCCTAGTAAAACACCGAAGATACACACATTTGTGAGTATTTCAGGAGACTTCAAATTGTGTATGCCATTACACTGAAGCAATGCTTCTTACAACGCAACTCTTTTTACATTTCACATATTCATTGTGGAAATTTAAATTATACACTATTGCCAGGCGACAGATACATGATAATAACTCTACATTAATATTCAAACTGTTGTGTTTTGGTGTCTATTACACTTTTATTTTGAAGATGTCTTGGTTGCTTACATGGCTATACGCAGTTAGTCGGCCACTAACTACATATAACGCATTTACATTTGTGCACATGGTGGCTTAGTGGTGTAACAAGCTTGCCAACAATAGAGTACAGAATGGCGACAGTGGTATTTAATCTCGGTTTACCAATAACAAAATTAGTCAGGATTGGATAGCACGAGTCAATGAGTGCATTCTGAGTTCCGTTAACTCTATATGACTGTTTGCAGGCAAACGGGTACATCGGTTTCAGAGAGAAAATTAGTGAAACGCATCCAGCGTAATCTCACGAGTCTGCACGCTGCATCGGGAAAGCCAGTGTGTTAAGAAAATACTTGTGCTCACCTTCCTCACCTCTTCATCAGAGGTCTGAAGGCCATTTCCTTCTCTTGAGGCATAAGGCGCGGGTCGTGCAGCTCTGATAACACTGCCTCAGTCCGTCCAACACACGGGAACGCTAAAAACAATTTTCTGTTACATTCGTGCGTTAATCTCTCGAATGCATACCATAGAAGAATTCGTACACTTGCGCATTAAATTCTGACCAAATGTGGACACATTCCTCTTGCGTAATAAAATATAAATTTCAGTTGTCCTTGAGAAAGGAGAAAAGGTAAAAAGAGAGGCATAAATATACTTCTACCAATAAACGTCCCACCCATACACATATAAGAACACAAGTTTTTTTTTTTTGGTCTACCTGCAGCAGATGAATACTGACACGCGTCAGAAAGAATGGAGTAGGAGGAGCACTGCAGCTGAAGAGGACTTTGACTGAAGTAATTGGCGTAGCATTTTCTGTGTGACAACAGGCTCTTCCGGAAGGAGTTCTCCATGTCAGCCTGCTGTGTCACGTCATGATGTCCTCTCACTTCAGCACACGGACCACTTCTGGTTGCAGGAAACCTCAGTGTTTGTAGCTGGCTGCTATTGCTGGTACGGTCAGTCTTTAGCTCACTGCTCTGGAGGGGGGTCTCCAAGAGACCAGCGGCAGCAGTGTGGGCCAGGGACCAGATCCGAGGCTTTTCCGCGACCTCGCAGGGCAACACCTCCACAGAGCCGGGTGGGGCTGAGGTTGGCACTTTGCCCTCCGTCGGGTCCACGAACTCTTGCGCAGATGTGCCGGCGATTTTGTCATTGTACGGAAAGGTACCGAAGTATCTGGGAAGGGCCAACGTGCCATTAATGTCCTTCTTAGGGCGCTCCCTGGAAACATCTTCCTGGCGGTTCTGTTCTTCTTCCGGGGCTTTCTCACAGTCACTACCCAGTTTGTCACACACCTCATCTTCCATGTAGTCTGCATCACGTAGTGGAAGCTCCTTCTGTTTACAGCTCTTAGAAGCTATCGTAAAAAAAAGAGAAGTGGAATTTCTGTTAAATGAAAGGTGAAAACAAGAGATGAAATGCAACAAACAATTCCTTTTCATTTCTCATAATTTACAAAGGTGGGGTTTAACACTTGTAGATCATAAACTATGATAAAGTAAAAAAAAAAAAAAAAAACATGGCACTAGGGAGGGATATACCTTCGTCAGCAACGTCACAACCACCTTTTTCTGCGTCTTCCGTCTTCACTTCTCCAGGTTTATTCTTGGCTGACCAGGTCATCTTGTTCTCCTTCTTCAGGCGTCTCCTGGCGTTGGCGAACCAGGTGGACACCTGAGTGAGAGTCATTTTAGTGATGATGGCCAGCATGATCTTCTCTCCCTTGGTCGGGTACGGGTTCTTCCTGTGCTCGTACAGCCATGTCTTTAGGGTGCTCGTCGTCTCTCTGGTGGCGTTCTTTCTCCTGGCCGACCCATTGAAGTCAACAGTCCCGTACCTGGAATCAGAGTTGACGGTTCATTATCTTACGTTAATACATTGTTATGCATCTCACGCTATAACTTCACTGATCAGGCTACCAAAGACTTTTGCCTTTCTAGTGTTGGAGCTTGTGAAGGTTGTGAAAGATCCATCATATTGTGGCTCATGCTGATAATGCAGGTGGTGGTTAGTTGTTGAAGCTCATCTGTGTTCAGTATTCCTTGTTCTGTACTCCTACTATGATTACTGTGCAGTAAATCTGTGTGGAGGAGAGGTGCAGGTGGGTACCTGTCGTACTGGTACTGTCCCAGTGTGGACTCGTAGGGGTAGAAGGCAGTAGCCTGGGTAATTCCAGCATGAAAGCTGCCAGCGCCATCCTTTATGTCGTACTGCGTGTTCTGAAGCGAAAGCACAGCCAGTCAGGAATGATGCGGGGCTCTGATGGAAGACAGAACTTCCAACATTTTTGCACAAGATCCCTGCCGCTCGCCTGCAGCTGCACACAGCAACACTCTGCAAGAGCTGCGGTCCCGCTGTGGCTCTCCACTCTAAAGATACATTGCATTTGTATTGGAGTCTTTAAAAAAAGAGTTGCTTCCCTCCAGATTCAGTGAATGGCATGATTTATAATTTATGTATTTATTCAGTCCAAATATTTCATTGTATCTAAGCTGAGCAGGCATTGCTTTCTTAAGCGCTCATTCATAAGGCTTTTTTTTGTTACTATGTTCACACCTAGAATATTTGTGTCGATCATCATGATCATCATGATGTAGCCGTTATGCAGTTTCCTATATTCAGTAAAGTCTGGGCTTATAAAAAAACTTTTTGTTAACAATCGAGGAGGATTAATTAAAAATAATTAATTAACGATTTTTTTTGCCACCCTTACTATATGGAGTGTTCTTCACCTCGGCTTATAATAATTGTTGCTCGAACGCAGCCGATGTCCAGATCAACAATGTGGGACGATGAACTTGATGTGACTGCAGACGTGAGCCGCGCCGGTACTCACCAGAGACGGGTAGAAGGCGGACGGGTCCGAGCCGTACGGGAAGCAGTTGGCGTAGCCGTGGCTCCCGGCCGCCGCGCTCGCGCACGGCGCGCGGTACATGGCGAGCGGCGCGCTCAGGCCGACCCGCGCGCTCGCCGCGCAGTGGCTCCCGCGAGACGGGCAGTAGCGCGCGCCCGCAGCCTCGAGAGCAGCGGAGCCATCACGCGCCGACCTGGAAATCGAATCGCAGCAAGTCGTACTGGGGTTTGCCGACACGAAAAACTGCACAAAGAGAATTTCAGATAGACACGTGTGATTGCTGCGGTCCGGCAAATCTACACTCGTCACACTCACTGACTGCAGGCTAAATATTTCAGAAGGAGGACACTTCGTAAAGGTAAAACAAAGTAGAACAGCGAAGCGCCACAATAATACTACTAAAAATGACATCATAACCGTTGCACGGTACTCATAATAAATATAATACACCTCATGATCATGTGTACAGTGAAACACTTTTTTGAATGTACTAGTTTTAGTGTGATACTGATTTTGCTGACACACGGCGTGGTGCTGTTTCAGAGTTACTGATTATCTCGGACATGCTTTCATGAACAGTTAGTTGACAGAGTGTCAAACTATTATCACGTCGTATCTGCGTTAAGTGAAGCGTGTGAAGCATTTCTCCAGTGACACACACACAAGCGAACTCGTCTCGGGGCGTGTTGGTGAAGTTAGGGTACTTACACAGTAAATCAGGGTATTTCGCCTGCTGCATTATTGAAACACATTACCGTAGTAGGCGAAAGCGTGCACGGTTTATTTATTATGATGAGGATAAATGAATGAATGATGTCACCTGAAGCAATATGATGCCGGAATGATGTCGCACTTCACAAAACTGAAGTATCGAAAGAAGCAGGTGGCAGGCAGAGGAAAGAAAACTAAGGAGAACGAGAAGATGTTCCGCTGACCTGCCAGCTGGCTGGCTTGTTCAGCCAGGGCTCTGGCGGTGACTCGCTCTTACCTGGGAAGGTGCGCTGTACGGCGGGTGTCCGAAGTGTGGGAAAGACATGGTGTGGTGCCTCCCGCGGTGTGTAACCCTGCTGTGTCAGATGACGTGCCTTCTCGCACACATCCCGCGCACGGCCTGTGGCTCAGCAACACATGAGAGCATCCGACAGGGAGTCCCGAACACTCCTCAAGGAAGGAGTTCTGCTCAGCAGCTCGGCTCTGCTCTGCTCGGCTCGGGTGCTCTATAATTTTAAGCTCCACCTGACCTGGACGAAGCTGCGGATGAAACTGCAACCGGCGCAGTGCAACTCTTTCTCTTCACATGTCCCAAAAAGTAGGCTACTATAAGGCAAAGGGTTTCACAAATGCTCGCAGCTTTTTGTGCCGTTATTTGTGGCTCCCCCGTTCTTCGGCGCGAGGTGCCCGTGTGACGTCACGGCACCCTGGAACTGCGGGACAGCGCGGGCTCGAGCCCGAGCACGAGCGCAGCGCTGTCAATGCAGGCGCGCGCGTCTGTAAGTCAGATGCGCCTCCCAAACTCGACTTTCCCTCGTGCGCGCGTAAACCAGGCTTTCTGGTGGAAATTAATCTCCTTTTACTTAAAGCGAGATGCTGCTGTTTGTGAGTGCTTGTTGTGTAGTCTGTAGGTCATGCGATTTATGGTGAAACAAAAGGATTTTTTGTGATCAAATCTAAATTCTACATATAACCTAAGTTACACTATATTATATATTTATATATAATTTCTTAAATATATTTTAATGCAACCTTTATTTAAGTTTCATAGGTTTAGTTAAGTATATATTCCTATTCCATCAGAGTGTAAGTAAAGCTGAAGGTTTATTACAGTAAGCTATTAAAGTGCATCTGGCATGTCATAACTCTGTATTTGCTGTGTTGCATGGATCTGTTGTTCAAAACAGGACTGTGGTTGTCTGATATTTTGAACCCCTGGGCGATCAACCAGAGTCTGAACTCACATGGATCCCTAACTAATTTGTGTGGGATCAAATGGGGAAAAAGATGGGGAAAAAGTTGCTTAAACACAGCATAACCCCTTGAAAATGTTGATGATGTTACGATCACAATCTTAACTGACACTTACTTTGGCACAGATAAGCAAGGCCACAGGTTGTCTACACTTAAAAAAAAAGTGTACCAATTTTTATTGTGACAAATAAAACTTAAAATTGTTGCATGTACAAGGGGCGGACAGTCCAAAACGCAACCAATTGTTTTTTGGCTTTGAGACCAGTGGTGTTGATATGTAATAATTAACTGACTTACTGGTCTGTTCAGTTTTGACCAGAAAGTCATACAGTTTTAACAGATCTTGAGGTCAACTGACAAAATGAGAGTGAAAACAGAGGAAAACTTTTTTGTAGAAACTGTGTGTTCTCATCTTCTAGCTCAAGTACAATTACAGTGAGATAGTATCTGAAATGTGCTGCTGCCAGTGATTCAGGAAGGTCAAAGTAATTGATTATTAAATCACACATAGAATGAAAAGTTTACAAATGTTTTAAATGATAAGTGGAATCCTTCAAATGTGTTTTCTGGAATATATCTAAGAAAATAAATAAAATACACTCCTGCTTGCTGCATATATTTTGCATCTGTTGTTGGTGACAAAAATTCCCTGTGACTAAAAATATATATATATAGGATTACAGTATTAAGTGCTTTGTGCAACACTGTACGTATGAAACTGGCTGATTGCAAGTAACAGGATTTTGGCCTTACCAGTGCAAAGTCCACAGTGGGACAAATGTTTCCTTTCCTTTTGGTGAGACAAAAGTCATAATAAGCTTTGGACACTATCTGTGATTGCAGGTTCACACTTTGAGTGGCGCCAGAGAGCTGTGAGACCAGATAAAGTCCAGTTCCACAGGAAGGAGAGTGGTTAAAAGCACATGCTTTGCAGTGAGAACCAGTTCACTGACTTTCTAGAAATGTAGCTGCCTGAGCCTCTGTACCACACCTGTGTTGACAAGTATTAGGTGGCTGGTGTGTCATTTGGGATGCAGAGATGAGTTGCTGGTGTTCAGCCAATCAAGTTTCAGGTCAAAGGTGATGAACATGACAAAATTTTTATACTATAGAATATAAATGTATTGAAATACTGGGGGGAAAAGCACACCAAATAGTTTTTCTTTACAAAAACTAAGGCGGTCGATTTGAACACAGGAAACACAAAATGGAATTTATTCATGGTTTTTGCTTCTGTAAAAACCTCAGACAAATCTATAATCAATAAAATATTATCTAGCACTTCTTTCTATGAATGAATCAATAACCACTTTTTCATGCCCTCCCACAGTGGTCCAGTATCTGTCTCGGAAGCAGAGGGCTGTGTACATATTGGTCCAGATTCAGTGTAGCACTTTAATTATTTTTATTAACTCCAAACTACATTAAATGTAAACTAGTTTAAAACTGCAGAAAAGAAAATCGTATGTAATCTCAACAACTTCTGGTGACTTTAATCTTTTTTATTATCTACATAGTAAAAGCTTCATGATACAGATGTTCATATTTTGGGTTAGGCTGTTTGAAAATCTTGGATTTAGCTAAAGTAAATAAAATACTTCTTAGCATTAGGGTTAGGGTTACACTAACTTTAATCCTAACCCTAACATTTAAAAATTTTTATTAACTCCACACTTCATTTGAATTAAAACAATTTCAAAATGAGATAAAATGAAAATGCATAATCTGTACAAAATCATATTAACTTCTGTTTATTGACTGATTCATCCCATAAACATTGGATCAATTGAAGGTAAGGACCTTGTTCAAGGGTACTATAGCAGGAGTGCAGTTCTTTTTTCTTTAATTTCTTAAATATACTTTTTTATTGAAGAAGAACACATGAAGATAAGATGGTAGTTGCAAGAAGGTCAGTCGGATTTTACATGCTCTTGTTTGCTTTGCACAACCTACAGTATCAATTGCATATTTAATTTTTTTGTATTGTATTGCCAAATGCAGCTTAATTATGCAATGCATTTCTAGGCTCACAATATTTTTTTATAAAGGTTTGTTTTTTTACAATGCAAAGAACACAAAAAGGTTTTCTGAAGTAATAAAAAACCCAAAAGACAAGGCCAGAGAGAGAAAAAGAAATCTGCAAAATCCAGAGATGAACAGTCTCATTAATGTGGATTGATATATTCCAATGAATCTACAGCAGTGATCCAGAAATATTACCATGCAGAGGTTTCATTCTGGGAGATGTAATACTAGAGAGGATTTAGCTCAGTGTTAAATTATGTGAAATTGAAAGAAAGTAATAAATATTCTAATGAAAACTCACTTAATGCCTGGATTATTGCGACTCTGGTCACACGGGTGCCCAATTAAATCTAAGACAAACTTTTATAAGCATGTGAATAAATTGGCCACAACGTGGGAAGAATTATCTCCATGCCATCTCGGTAGGAAACGGAGGGAATAAAAATGCCATCTTTTATTATGTGAGTACAGTTTCAATAAAACATACCTAATGTGTTATAAGTTAGAAGTGAGATTGTATGCGACACAAGATCCTCACAATATAGGCATCTTTATGTAACTCTTGAGCACAGGAGGGAAAATTGGATTGGGGACCGATGAAGTTGAACCCATTTCACACTTATTCCACAGAACATTTTAACACGCGAGGGTCCATGTTCCCTTGCGTAAAGACTGGAATAAAAAGTTTTAAAATGACAAACAAGCTGATGATAAGCAGAAACAATGCAAGCACATCCACTGTGAGTAGAATCGACCCCAATAGTCCCATCTCATTCAGCAGGTCACACTACCCTGTCGCTTTGTTACCTTCGTTTATCCACCACAGTTGTCTGAATTTGCGTTCAAATCCATGTTACTCAGTGTTGACAGACTTTATTTTAGCAGTCCTAACCCTCAGTGTTTTTACATTCTAGTAACTGGTAAAACGGAATTTGAACAGATGGCTGGTAAGCTGGGGGGCATGGTAGTGCAGTGGGTTTAACAGGGTCCTGTTCTCTGCTGAGGGGGGCGCAGTGGCACAGTGGGTTGTACTGGGTCCTGCTCTCCGGTAGGTGTGGGGTTCGAGTCCTGCATGGGGTGCCTTGCGACGGACTGGCGTCCCATCCTGGGTGTGTCCCCTTCCCCTCCAGCCTTACGCCCTGAGTTGCCAGGTTAGGCTCCGGCTCCCCGCAACCCCGTATGGGACAAGCGGTTCAGAAAGTGTGTGTGTGTGTGTGTGTGTGTGTGTGTGTGTGTGTTCTCTGCTGGGTCTGGGGTTCAAGTCCTGCTTGGGGTGCCTTGTGGTGGGCTGGCATCCTGTCCTTGGTGTATCCCCTTCCCCACCAGCCCTTTGCCCTGTGCTGCTGGGTTAGGCTCTGGCTCTTCATGACCTCACATGGGCAAAGCAGTTTCAGTCAATGTGTGTGGGCTTCACAGCCTTTTATTAATCCCTAAATAAAGTTAATACATCGATAATGTTTATGAGCAGTTTTCTCCAGTATTCTATTAACAACTCATATCTAATTCAGACATATTTAAATGTTTGTGCAGTAAGTACCTGATGCCGTTAATTCTTTATTACACATTTGAAACGTGTTTGTTATTCTGGAGAAGTTGACCTTCATAATGTAATGCTTGGAAAGACTTTTTAATCATATAAAACGAGAGCCTAATGAAACAAATAAACAAGGGCAAAGTGTGTAATCCCAGGTAAACAAGAGGAGGTGTTGTCCGTGAACTTGCGCCTATACTTTTCCGTGCTAATCCTACCAGTGCAGGACCCATCTGGTCCTTGTTGACAGCGGCTGGAACTGGAAAGTGGTGTCTGCACAAACAACTCGGCTCGATGTTTGTGTGCATAATTTGTTTTCAGAGGCTTTGTGAGGAGTTTTGGAGGATTATTCTAGAAGGCCAGACCCAGTGGAGGGAAAGCACTCCCCAGCTACAGAACTTGGCTGCAGAATGGATGCGGTATATGAGCGGCTGGTTTTTCTTTATCTATATTCCAATTTCGGGTAACTCCAAATCTTGCTGCGAAGCACTTCGCTGAACTGGTGTGGAGGCGCTCATAATGCAGTATTTTTTGTGGAGAAATTGTTTTGTCTATCGTGTTTTCTTGTTTAAGGCACATTGATCTATTGTTGACTATAGCACATTTATTTTAAAATTTGCACTCCAGGCATTGTCACAAAGAAAAGTTTTTAATACCTGGAAAAAGCAAACACGGACTAAACAGTTCTTTGCAGAAAAGTAAAGTGTACTACACTGCTGTATTCCTTTACAAGCATGTCTAGTTAGAACACTTCAGAAGAGAGTATTGTTTTGGGAATTTGAAAGTAATGTGAGATTTAGCATGTTATCACTCCTGTATTTCATCATTTCCCTTTCTGCTGTACAGCCTGGGAGTGAAAACACTGAGATTGTGCAGTCAACTGCCTGCGATTGCTCCGCAGGTTTAAGAACAATAACCTGGGCACTTTCATCTCTTGGTAATGCTGCTGCATACCTTGTGTAGGTTTCCAGATGGATTGAAACCTTTCATTCCTCAGTGTGGATGAAGTGTCTACACTGATGACAGTAAAACTGTTGAGGCTTCTGGTATTCATTGCCACACAGACACTCGTTGTCTTGTGATGGCTAGGGCCAAATACAACCCAGATGAGTCTGAATGTGCAATTTATGAATTGGCATGTGATTCTTTCCTCTTTTCTCAGTTCAACCTTTTCAGCTATGCACCTCCTTGCCTGTCTCCCTCCCCTCCCTCTGCTGTCCTGCCAAGTGCTGCTGTGTAATGATGTTTTATTGTCATGTTTGTGATGAAAACCTCAAGGTCCCCTGCTTGTCCCGAGACTAATGGGCTCAGCTTGGCTGTTTTTGTTGACAAGATCATCCTCACCTAATAAATGTTTTTCGCCTGGTTTTTAGTGAGTGGTGGACATTGGAAATGGTACGCTCTATCTGTGACCTCTGTGGTAAAATGAAATTATGAGAAGCAGGACTTTTTTCTTCCAAGGCTGTCTTTGCTTGAACAACAAAATGCCCTCTCTTCTGCCTCTTCCTTTAAATTCAGACTTAAAGTGGTTTTACACAAGTGATATAAAGAGATTAAGAAAAGTTTAAAAAAGATGCATAGATAATATCACACCATTTAATACTACTAAGCAAAGTTTTAGATGATTCTCTTATTTAGGGATTATTCATAATTAAATATTTTAATACCCTACATTAATCATTACTAATGCAAATCAAGTATAGTACATTTCTGAAGAATACAGTGTTGCAGGGGCTACACACTCTGAATTTAAATGGTTGACTATTGGTCTGGCTAGAATAATAAACTAATTTTTGATTCACATATAAAATAAAGAAGTGCTAATTCGATTCTGTTCAGTTTATTTTTATGGAGCGCTCTTCTCACACAGTGACACAGAGCACCGAAGAAAGACATAAGACAAAGAAATAAGACAGTTGACTATATACTGGAGTACTGTAACTGTAATAACTGTTATTGTGCATCAGCAAAGGATCAATGGCATAATTACGAAGATAAATGTATTATTCTGCAACATACGGCAGTCAAGGTAGCGGTTGTGCAGTCAAATTTGAGCCACTAGTGTGGTTCTCAAGATAAGAGAGGTTAGAAGTGGTTTACTATTGCCTTCTTTAGTATGTCACAGATTGGGAATATATAACATATAAATGTTGATAAGAAAGATAAAAGCATATAAATCTTGCACACCCTGAGCTGGATTTGAACCTGCGTACAAATGCACAGCTGAGGCACTATGAGTCAGCAGCATTATCTGCTGCACCGCTGGGCTACTCATGTTAAATTAATAGCAATCAAATTTCTAAAAATGTTTGATATTTACTCACGCCTTTGATAGATGAAAATATGTTAGTGTATGCATTTGCAATATGCTAAATTTGCCATTTTCTAATTGCAGGTGAAGGGGCATGAGCCTAGCCGACACCATAAAATGACACTAACATCATAATGGACTGGTGTTAGACCACTATGTAGTGCTGTTTTCCTCTCAGCTGACCTTGCATGTTACAGTGTGTTACTCGTTTGAGTAGTTGGTCCTAAAGACTAAGATCTGCTGGATATTGCAAAAAGCAACATGATGTGGACACTGATGGATTGTATTCTTCAAAAGGCAGGTTCTTGTCAGGGGTAAACCCAATATTGTTCTGATAACGCTCGCTTCACAACTAGCAAAGTGACCTGTGAGTCAGAAGAAACAAAAGACAGTGAAAGGAGAAAGGTCAAGCAAGATCAGCACTGTAGAGAGCAATACTGCTGTGTTAAAGTGGAACGTATCCAAACTTGAGAGAAGTGTGGTCTTCAAGGAATGTCTGAAGCCAGACTGGCTGGGCTCCAAGAGATTATTCCCAGAAACAAAGTTGGACAGTTGTTTAAACGTAGCACGCTCATGGGTTTGTGAGAGCGAAAGGAAAGGGGAGACTCAGGGATAATTTTGTACAGTAGAATGGTAACGGGTAGCTTTTTGGAAGTGTGTGATGCATGCCTGTTGAAAGCAGTAGAGAAAACATCAGAAATAAGAGAAGTCTTGAGGATAGAGGAGCCAAGTGCAGAAACAGATCAAATTCTTAACTGAGTCAGAGTGTGCCAATGACAAATACTGTATTTTCTGTACTGATTTTCCGTGTATTATGTACAACTTGTCTTAACTTCTGCTTTTCTTTTTAAATTTAATCTCGGAAAAATATTGCTGAATCAAACTGAAATAGTACGCAAAAAACTGGACTTTTCAAAGTTGCTGACCTCAAAGTCTGAAAATAAATATCATTTTTACTAAATTTCTCTTACCATTTGTTATAAACCAGTTTTGCAGTTAGTACTGAACTCTCCAGACCAGTTATATCATTCAAAACCAGTCATAGTGCAGAACCCTGCTATTCAAAGTTCTGAGTTACAGAATGACGTGTTTCAAATCTTGTGGGTTATATCAGACTTTATGGGTGCATCCTTGTAATTGTCTCCTGTTTCCTTTAAAAACTGATCCTTGTTTTGACTCTAAAATGTTCAGTGAGAAGAAACAGAGGGGTTTGCTGGTTAGAGGAGGGGGTGTCATGTATCTTGAAAAACAACAGAGATTACAGTGACTGCCAATCAGATCAGTCAAACTCTTTCTTTTAGTTATTTTAGCGATGGTTGAAGAAAAAAATCTTGGAATGAGGATTCCCGTTCACATCCAAACAAGATCACTTTGTTGAAAAGGTAGGTTACTATCTAGTCAGGGTTTAACATCGACATTTTAATTTTGATATGTGTTATTCTAGTCAATTCACTCAGCACAGTTTACTCAACTTTGCTCAGCACTGTAAACCTCTTTGGTTGTACATTCGTGCTGAGATTGGCTGTAAATACTGTGGTTTGCTGTCGCAGTAATCCACAGGACAACAGTACAGTGGAACTGGAGTTCTTACTCTGCATTTTGGCCCATGCAATGTCTGACTGGCTATAGACTTACCGGTATTAGAAAGTATTAGCATGAGCTCTCTGCATCTTTATTCAGAATGGATTCTGTATACAGTGACACAACGTGGGCTCTGTACATTATACATTTCCATGTGTAGTAATTCTGTCTTGTGTTGACAGGCCGTTCTTTATTTTGTGGGATCATAAACAACAGAATCATAAAACTCTGCAACCATGGACCTTGCTATGTACAGTATATAACACACACATTTCTGAACCGCTTGTCCCATACGGGGTCACAGGGAACCAGAGCCTAACCCGGCAACTCAGGGCGTAAGGCTAGAAGAGGAGGGGACGCTCCCAGGACAGGACGCCAGTCTGCCGCAAGGCACCCCAAGTGGGACTTGAACCCCAGACCCACCGGAGAGCAGGACCCGGTCCAACCCACTGCGCCACCGCACCCCTTACAGTATATAACAGTGACCGGCAAAATTCCTACTCTTTGGAAGAATGTTCCTTTGACCAGTGAATTTCAGTGTTTAAAATCAAAGAGAAGAATCAATCTGAAGTCACAACAATTCTGTCTGAAGCATACGGAGTATCTCATTCGCTCTGCGCTGGTGAAGCATTTCCAGACAAAACCCAAAAGATGCACACAAAATAAATAAGTGAACACCAGTGGTGCTCCAAAGACTCAAACATTTTCACAGTGAACCACAAATTGAATGTTAAATTATGGAGAATCCCTTTGTGAGACAGTCATACAATCCTGCTGGATCACCTTAGAATGAAAGGGATCTCGTCCATTAAAGTTTTAATGATGTGGGAAGGTTAGATGGCCCTCAGCAATCTGAGATTGAAACTCCAATCGTCTTTAATTCATCAAAAGACCTCTCAGAATGGAGTTTCCTACTGAGAAAACTATTCATTCACATGGTCACAACAGAGCTGAATCTCCGAGAATCCAAAAAAATTTTTTTGATTGATTCATTCATTCATTCATTCAAATTGTATTGCATACTTCAAGCATTTTACTGTTAAAATAGGATACTTTGGGGGAAAAAGAAGTAAAAACAATTGTGGAAAGGAAACAGTTATGTTTTTTCTGTTCTGATTATGGAAAAAATGGGGAGAAAAACAGTAAGGATAATCATTTCATTCAGAAGTACTCCTGCATTCTGATTTGCTCTTTTGGTGACCCCTTTTGACCTAGTAGCCTTGCAAGGGCTGCTCCATGATTTGTGGGTCCTTGCTGAAGGTTTATCAACTTGTTTGGAGCACTGTCACTTCCACCTCTCCCATATCACACTTCTTCTGTCTCATTGTGATAGTACGTGCACTTTCAGCAGGTCCCCTGGATAAACATCAAATCGTGGCGTCATTTGAGCGCTGGTAACTGGTTAATTCCATGTTGTGGTCGGACATGAAGCAGAGGACAAACAGACAAACTTAAAGGGCTAAGAAAGAAGGGGCAGCTGTGTGAATCAATGCTTGGAAAGCAGCCACTGGGAGATGTTTCTCACACTCATAGAATTGCCATCATCAGAGCAGAGTACAGCTGGGTTGCGGAAAATTCCCTGTGCTGGTCAGCATCACTGCTGAGAGATGTGGATGGACAGTGGACATGGTATGCTGCTTGTCCTGTGCTACATTTCCTGCAGAGAGATAGCAAAGACCTGCTTTCTGTCAGGGTGTGCTCTGGTACAGTACCTCAGAGGAAATGTCTTTGTGGGAATCTAGCATTTCTCACAAAAAAAGAAAAAAAAAAAAACAAAAGCTGAGGAAGAAAGATTTCTTGTTCCTCTTCCTTGTCTTGATAGCATTATTTGGCTTTCTTTATCGTCACTATAGTATTGACTGAAACAACTTATCCTTCCTTCTGTGATTGCTGGCCAATGAAGTGATTTTAACACTTTTTTCACATGATCACAGATTTGTAAGTGTGTAAGTGATTTACAAACCTTCCAAAGGTGAAGTGGTTGAAAGCTACAAGAATCCAGGACCAACATACTTAATGAAATACACCCCTAATAGCCTTGTTTTGTTTTTTCATAATGCTTTCAATGACCATTGAAGGAATAGTGTTCATATCTTGAAAAAAAAAATACTAAGAAATCATGTTACTGCAACTGACATATGTTTGAGTCATAATGTGCTTCATTAGCATTGAATCCAGAAGTTCTATTTATAATTCCTTTACTTTATTATTGTCTCTATTTTGATGCAACTTAATAAGAACTGAGGCAGTCCAATGTTTAAACACCAGCTCCATATTACACATAATAAAGCTTCTACAGAATAAGGTAGAATTACAATATTTATACATAATCGCATTGCATAATAGACTTGCTGCTTGATTATTTATTTCATGCAACAAATGGACACTTTGTTTCGTAAAAGGAATAATGTTGCATCTTGCCTGGAACCTTGAGCATGGCTCCAGAGAGATGGCAGGAGATGGAATGGAGTCTGCATTAAGAAAATATAATTATTGGCATTAAATGTTTAATGATCAGTTGACTTTATTTTAGTTAATAAGTTGGGATACATGCTTAAAAGCATGTGTAAAGCAACAGCTCTTATGTGATCCCATCGGAAATCCATACTATGTCTCAGGGCAGTATTTTATATGTATATGTTTATGTCTTTGTCACTGTCATTTTTTAAACATTTCTCTCCTTTATATTTACAGCCCAGAAAGCACTGTAGCTTTTAAGTGTCAAAATGCTTTTAGAAGTCCAATATACCACTGTGGTCTGTAACATGACTCAATAGCAGAAAAAACTGCTTTACTTTATTACTTTGTGTGTGTTGGGGGGTAATGGGAGTGCATTTTGAAATATATTTCTCAAACCCAAGAAAAGGCTTTTCATTTGGATTTGAAATGGGTTTTGGTGTTTTGCTTTTTCAACATCGTGAACCTCTAACGCTGGAGATAGAGCTCAGAAGCGGTAGTGAACACTTAAGCACCTCTCACTAACCTTGAATGAACAGCAGAAAACCTCTGTGCCAATTCTTCCATGACTGTCATCGAAGCAACACGTTGAGGAAACCATACATAGGCTTGCAGTGGTTTCCCATGAAGCCTGGAATCAGCTCTGTACCTCATTGCTCATGGTGTCACATGTTATTTCAACTCTGATGGTTGTACCCCATGCGCACTGGGCAAGGGGGTCATGGAACATGCTGACTCCAGCACTCTGATTTTGTGTGTGGTCCCACTAGGCTGATGCTCCCTGTTACCTGGGAAAGCTGCCTGAGGACCAAACTCAGAAGGAGGATAAGTTAGTTACAGTGGTTAAGAAGGAAGTATTAGTGCTGCTATAATGATTGGAATTACAGTCTTCCCCAACCTTATAAAGGTAATGCATTCCTGAAAAACCCTTAGTAAGTTGAATTCTCATAAATCGAAGATGTAATTTCCATTCCTATTACTATTAATATTATCATTTCAATTGTTAAAATTTGTATGGGATCCTAAGCCCACAAACAGGCACCCATTTATTTTAAAATATCACCAAATGTATGCAATTACTTCAATAGTTAATAACAGTAGTTAGTAGATAATATTAGTTAACAGAACAAGGCGATTTCTCTCTCTAAAACTGTCTACCTGTGCTCATTCTTTCCTAGCTCTTAAGCACTGCACACTTAACAAATGCTCACAAGCAAAATATAAATAGATATGATAAGCAATGTTTATGTACTAATTTAGCCTTCAATGGGAAAGAATGGAAAAATACAACAGAAGATCAATGGAAAAATATAAATGAATTTACACTCATTGAACAATTTGACATCTTTTGCAAAGTTCAAACAGGGCAATGATTACCAAGATTATAACAAATGAAACCAGCAAACAAGGGGTAATGGAGGTTGAGAAGTTAATGCAGCCTGAGCCAAGCTATACCTGTGAAGAAGGCCATATGGTAGCTCTGGTCTCGTACCACTCAGCTGTCAGGAGGTATGCAAAATCCAGATTTGGTCTTTGTGAATACAAACAAATGTTTTATAGATCGAAGTAGGGGTAAGAAATGAAACCATTTGTAACCTTAGGTTTTTATAAACCAAAATGACTATCGATGGAACATTTTAACACAGCTTATGATGGGTTTGATTTTTCCAAGGCACAGGAAGTAAAACAGCTTGGTTCTGCAAAGCCACTGGACCAGTAGAATGGATCTTTGTGGGAGAACTGGCATATACTACTGTCCTTCTCTGAGGTTTGGATGAGTTTGTGAATAATTTGCATTCATCTCTCAGTTCTCTCCTTTCTCATTTCCTTTCAGTGCCGCTTATATGGATTTGTTTGTAGACTGACTACCCTATATTTCTCACCTCTAGGGCACGCAACTGACAGATTGTTAAATAATGACTTATTTATTTGAAATTCTAAGCCTTAATATTTAATTTTTCATTTTAATACAATCAGAAGCTACTTTTACATCAATGAATTTTTAAAGTTACACAGATCTGTTCATATATTCTGCAGACTACGCAAATTAGTGCAGTATACTGAAATAACATCCCTCAGGTTTGATAATTATAACACAATTGTCTTCTCATGATTGTGCAATGTTGACATTTTTTCATTATAAATGAGGAAAGGCATGAGGGCACAGAAATCATGTTGGACGCTTTCACACAGGGAGGAGTTCCCTCGGGACACTGGCCTGCAACTCATAGTGTCATCGTGTTATAATCACCAAGAACCTACTACCTTATGTGGCAAATGTCGTTCTCCAGTTATTGAATCTCTTGGAGTGATGTCATGTTTTTAGGTTCTTTCGTGCCTTTTGTTTTTACATAACCGCTGTCAGATGACACATTTTATTCACATTTTCTTAAGAGATTTTTACTCAGAGTATCCCAGGAATCCAAATTTGAGCTCTTCATGCACAGTGAAATAAAACACAAAAAAAGCCAAGCAACATTACATGCAAATTCTGTGGAGTTCGAATCAAGGACATGGATGACACAGATGCACTTGTGTTTTGTTAAATGCTGTAGTCCTCATTTGCACAATGTTTAGCAGTTATGGGCTCATTGTGCAAAAATCTCTTCTCCCTGAGGGTTAGTAGAGGAAATTAAAAGATTTATCTGCACTCTATCTTTGCTTGCCCTCTGCCTCTGAACATCAGCCACCTTTCTCAGGCTACAAGTCATGTTCAGAAGGTTTCGGACTTGAGCCCACTCAAAGAGTCTTATCGCTTCCCCTTCGCAGAGCCATTTGCTGCTCGAAGCTTCACTTTCTGGTCTCAAGAGAATCACAATTTCAACCTTCAAAGGCCAGGGAGGCTTTTAGTCTTGTCAGACTGAAGAAGGGGCAGGACTGAGTTGCACTCTTCTGCTATCAAGTCTTGGGAAAGACACCTGCACCATTTATTTGCTTTCTTACAGCAGTACAAAGAACATTTATAAGGCGCATTGAAGCTGAGCAGCTGTGGCATCTCCTTTGCTATGCAGTGCCATGATTTGCAATGATTTGTTGTGTTGCGTAATCTCTAAAAACATGTGAGCTTCCTGTGCTGTTTCTATAGTAGCGCAACGCAGAAATCAACATGCTCATGTCTTCTTCACTCTTATTTTGCTGTGACATTTGGTGGAGAGTCTCCGTGTTTCATATTTATCTTCCAGTTCTGTCTCTTTTCTTCCAGTTCAAGGGAGGAGCTATACATTGATGTTTATATGCCACAAAATGCATCAGTTGCCAAGGTTTGAGCAGCTTCTCCTTAGAGTGTTTATCACTTTGATGAAGAATCCATATTCCTTCCTCTAGCACACTGAAAGGTTCATAAGGAGCATTGATGTTCAACTGTCTTTTCAAGATGATTTGATCTCCCTCTCCCTGGTTCTCAGCCGAAATATAGAGAAATGTTAATAGTTTGGCATATTTAGATTAAAAATTATTAGAAATTCTTAGATAAAGACACAAAATATGATCAATCAAAATCATGTTGATTTCTGTAACATATAATTGTGTACAGTAAATTGCCAGTGTATCATTCTGTGACATCATTTGCATGTTTTTTGAGAGATCTTTTGCATTTACATTTTTACATTTGTTCATTTAGCAGATGCTTTTCTCCAAAGTGACTTCCAACAAACTCTATGTAGTGTTATGAGCCCACACACCTTATTCACCACGGTGACTTACACTGCTTGATAAACTACTTACACTGGGTCACTCATCCATACATCAGTGGAACACACACACTCTGTCACTCACAGACTATGGGTGAACCTGAACAGCATGTCTTTGGACCGATCTTTTGTTAAATGCCATCTTTAGAATGGCATTATATCACAATAAACTGAACTGAACTGAAATTGTTATTTTCCAGCAATCTTTAAATGTGTAAAGTTAAAATGCATCTTCTTAGAGTGTGTTCAGCTTGTATATAATTATATATAATTATATATAATTCATGGGCAATGTGCAATTGTAATTTTGGAATATAAGTATGGTGATGATTGAGGAGGTGTGGGGTGTTCTCCCTCTGTGGAATGGATATGGCTCTTTCTGAGCAATGGGGAGAGATGGAGGGATGAGAGAGAGCATGATATGGTAGAGCAGCTGTGAAGATACAGCTCTCTGTTAACGTGAGGGAGTTCCTCTCTCTCCCACCCCCCTCTCTCTGTCTCTCTCAGTGCCTCCTCCACTGCATTCCAGAGTCAATTTGAATTCTGACAGCCCCTGAGGCCGTGCATCACATTTCAGGCCTGGATGGTACTTAAAGGCCCGTAATCTTTCACTGAATGGCTTCACTGAGGCCCCGACGAAAGCAAATTACTCGCTTTAAGGACTCTGGCTGCTTTGGGACCCCAGGCTGCTGACTAGTGCTGCTACATTGAGTGTGCTTCTGTCATTATTTATTTATTTGAAAAGTGTTTAAACTGCAGGAGCCCACTGGGATAAAGCGCAATGATAACATTATTATATGTATATATATTTGCAGAAGGGGACCCATGTTTGTAGCACTGAATGATGGCTGTTTTATGCCTTTTTACTCATATTTATATACTCGGCTTTGCGATTTTTTTCCACATTATTTTGGAAAAATAGGACAGTTACACATTTATTATTCATTCAGTTAGTGTTATAGTTAAAGATAGGGCAGGGACTTTTAACCTGAAGGTTGCAGCTTGATGTACTAGTATGAAGTGTTCTGTTAAGCGTTGTATTTAACCATTTCTAGTACAAATAGATAAAAATGTTAGTCTTCTTGGATAAAATCCTTGGCAACAAAACCAACAAAAAAGTAACAGGAATAACAAGACAACAAATCTCTTCAGCTGTGAAGAATTTATTTTTGTTTGCAGTGCAGAGTTGGAAACTGATTTTGTTTCCTGACTAGATGAGCTCACTGTGTGAGGGCATCTGGCCTATGCAGGGTGCTTCTCGACCTGCTGCTGGACCTGCTGATCTTAGATCAGAGTGAGTTGCTGACAACCACCCACGTTACCGTCTCCAGGAGCGAGAGTAATGAAACAGGAAGCCCGAGACCGGAGTGGCCGCTCTGGACCACTGTGTCTTGGAGTGTGAGGTGAATGATTAGTGGGGCTGACATAATGAAGCAGTTTGCCCTGGTAGTGTGCAAACCAATTTATTATGGTTTCCCCAAGGGTGCCCTACATCATCTTTACAAACCCCCTGCCTCTGCTGACCAGTGAGCAGCCATTTCCACATCCTAATGCAACTTCAGATTTACAGCTGATGACCTCGGCGCCTCTCACACAAGCCCCCCAACCGCTTCTCGATGCTAAAGACAAATGCAGGTCAAAACA
Organism: Scleropages formosus; assembly: GCF_900964775.1. NCBI lineage: Eukaryota > Metazoa > Chordata > Actinopteri > Osteoglossiformes > Osteoglossidae > Scleropages > Scleropages formosus. The sequence continues at coordinate 24,957,445 of NC_041812.1, forward strand.
CCAATGGAGAGGAAACAGGAGGGCAATTAGATAATGGTTGGAGTGAATGAGGAGGAGGAAGCGAGGGTTTGATATTAGGCTAACTTTTGGTGGTGTCCATCTGGCTGATTTATTTCTACTGCTTACAGTCACTTAACTACCTGTGGCTGCTGCAGGTCTGCGAGGAGAATGGGGCATGACTTAGCACCGCATGGTAACTCATGGCCGTGAGTCGCTCTGCTTATCTTTCCTGTGCCTGCAGAATTCCAGCCTATTCCAACCTTTCTTTCTGACTCATTAGTATGAAATCCAGATTTTCCACAGTACTTTTCTCTGTACTCTGCTTGAAATTGAATGCTTTAATTATTTCTGCTGTTACTTATGGATTATCTCTACGTACTGGATGCAGGTTTGCATGGTTTCGGTTTCTATCACAATTCACCATCTTTTGATTGTTCCTGCTTTGTAACAGACCATATGTTGTTTATTTAATTTTTTGAATGTTTTTTTTTTTTTTGTTTCCAGGCATTACAAGAGTATTATTGATGTCCAACAGCTAAACACCGTATAAAGGTTATTGATGAGGAAAATGAGATAAAATTGCACAATTGGTAAGTAGAGGACCAAAAGAAGACTCTTTTGGGATGGGAGGAACCATGTCCCCAGGACTTCCCTTTGGTTACGCTGCATGGTTGCCAGGTCTTTCTTTCTGCTCCTATCGATCCCCCTCCTTCCCATAATGAACTGGAAGCACAGCTCAATTACTGCAGCCTCTGCCATTGGCTGGAGGTAATATGAAATTAGTCAGCACAGAGTAGGCCTGTCAGTATTGATTTCACTACCCAGATTATTTGTTACAAAAGAATAGAGCTGTCTGCAGCATAATTGAACAAGTTAACTCCTTGCCTTACGAAATGTAAACCTACATCGATTGTTGGCAAGGTCACTGTATGTGCTGAAGGAAGAAAGTTGTAATGAAGTTAAATCCAAAGAAGTGCCAATGTTATATCGTGATATGTGACAGTCAGATGGATCCATTCCTGCTGAATTGCAGAAGTAGTGAGTTAACGGCACAGTGTTGGGTCTATACCCGTTGTATCCGTCAGGAATGAAAAATTCTTCTGTAGTCTACTTCAGCAATTTCTTCATAATGTGATCATCTTCTAGGGAGCTTTGGTTTAATTCAGTTTTGCCTAAACCCCAGCATTATTATTTATTATATTATATTACTTATCCATCACTTTGATGTGAAGTGACTTGGACTTTTACCAATTTGAACAACTGGATATAACATTGCAGCTATTATTACCCACCTATCCAGCTAGCTGTCTTTCAGTCTCTCTGTCCATCTGTTGTAAACAAAATGTTAACTGTCAATATTAACTGTGTCAAAATGTATTGTTAATTGAACGAGTGTAAGTAAATTCCACAAATCCTTACTCACGGATCTGTGAATCAAGCGGAACACAGCATTCTTCCCAAATTACTGTTGTCAGATTTGTGTAATGAAATCACGGTGTTTTAATAGGAGCCATTAATCACGTGCAATTAATGTGTAAATAATTCAGGAAGCTAAAGTCTGCTTTAAGGCTACAGCTACTGATGGATTTATTTAAACTTCTTCTAAGAGTGACAGCAAAAGTGGGGGATGGAAATGTCCCTGCAGTTCGAAGTTAGCGGTAAAAGTTATTAGGGAAAGAATGTATAAGAAGTGTTCATTGAGCAATGACACAAATATGCCTGAATGCATCTCACTCGAACATCTTTGAGAGTCATTTCAAAGCAATTTACAATAGGCCAGCTCAAGTGTTTATTCCAGACAGTTTATTCCAGGAAGTTAGTGATAATTAGAAAAGTGACCCCCATTAGCATTTTAAAAAGGATGACTTATTCCGCAGTTTACCTAAATAGTTCACTGAGGTTAAACAAAACAGAATCCTTATTTGCTGAAGAGTTATACATGGTTTAATCTGTAAATGTAGCTGTTCTCCCTAATGCATACATGAAGGTAAGAGCCCATCTTGCCGGGTAGGGTTAAGGGTTAATGAAATGCTGTTTCTGTTGCTTATTTTCTTCTCTCCTGTGCTGAGTGATAAGTAGCTAACCAACGAAGCTTGTAATTACAATCTTACAGAAACCGGCCTGATCTGTATATAAATCTCACCATCCAATTACAAGATGTAATAATTTTGCACTCAAGCTGGTAATGAGGTCTAATACTCCTGCATGTGATAATCCCCTCTGGATGCTGGCTTGATCAGATGTTGGCTTTGTAATTAGACTGGCAGAAAATCATTATTTCATGTTCAGGAAAAAATGAGGTTGGTGGGAAGTTAATTTTCTCCCCATTCTCTGAAGCGTAGACAAGAATTTAATGATTTAATCATGATTGTTAGCTATTTTGCAATCAATTTGTAATGATTGTGTGGCAACACAGGGATGTTGCAGAAACATCCATAAATATTCAAGGTGTTACATGCATGACAGTGCACAGCTCTTACACCCTTTGATTATCAAAAGCGATTGTGCTCACTCCTTTAAGCGGGACACTACTGGTCAAAGTGGCAAACCTAGAAGTAAAAGTGCCTCTTTTACGACGAGTTAAGTAGATACTATTTTATTATCAGCAAATATCTCCACTTCTACAATACTTACACTTTCTTCATATAAAATCGTCTTGTTATTTTTCTCTGCCACAAGTCTGTTCAAAGGGGAAAAAAGTCTACAAACCTCATAGGATTTGCAATATTTAAACACGATTTTCCTATTAAATTTCCTGAGGGATTTGGGACGAGGGTTAACTTTATGTTCGCTCAACCGTATAACTGCTCAGAACTTTCAGACATGGTGGTTCGGTAGTCCAAGATTACAGAACTTTTTTTTTATGAGGCAATTCTTTTAAAATAACTGAATAGAAAATGAAAGTAGTTAACTGGAAAGCTGGTTATAAAAATCCTCTTAACATTTTTCTGAATGTGTTTGTTCAAATACTGCACAGATGGACAACTTGACACTAAGGCAGCAAAATTGCAGCTACAACACATTTGTTTAATAAAGTGTCACCTCTATCCTGGTTTATTTACACTATGCATGATTTTTTTTTATCTTTCATATTCTGTGAACCACATATGCAGTTTGGTCTTTGGAGCAGGCAAAGTCAAGTGCCCTGCTCAATGGTACAGTACATCAGCTCTCACCTGTGATTACAGCTTAGCATTTAATCTGCTTTGCTGTGTGCTCAGCTCTTTAAATTGACTGAATGTACTTGTTTCAGTCCAGCTGCATTTAAGCAACTAAAAACGGAGGGAAACCTTACTCATTCTGAATTAAAGGCGGATGTTCCTCAAACGCCCCATTGAAAGGTGAGTGTATAAGCTGTTACACATATGTTTGGTTTAATTACACTTTGGTCAAAAAACTGTCGATCTAGTCCGGCTGCAAATGCTGTCAATTTGCTCTAATCTTGTGGCGACTGGAGTGAGTGGTTTATTGATAGGAAATTGACTCAACTCATCTAGTAACATTTCTGCCATTGATAACATTTGAGTCTTGTCCCACAGGGCTTATTAATGTGGTAATTTGCCTTTTGGAAATGTATTTACTTTTGGTGTGTGAAAAGTGAGGGCAGGGTGAGAGAACAAATTTGCTGAGAGGAAGGCAGGCTGAGGGACAAATTCAAACCAGTTACAGTCTGAAGGGGAGGACAACCGTCCCTCACAAAACAGCATCCTGTATAATGAAAAGCAGCTACAGCAGCCTGTGCTGATGTGTATTTTCTTCTTCGACTGGTCTTATAATTCGGTAGAAAAGCATTTCATGTGCTCATTTTACTGCTGTTCATGCTGGAACAATAGAAGCCAGGGTGAAGGTAAGTAGGACCCAATCACAAGTTCCGTTTATTAACAAACAAAGCCATGGAGCAAGACGAAGAGCATTAGTCGGGGACAGGCGTAGATCAGGCGATGAGCGTTTAGGGTTTCTTGGGGTGGACAAGAGACGTAAATAATGAGACAAAGCGAAGGTTGGTAGCCAGAAGATCAGGAACTTCAAAAGGGCAGTAATCGTTGGACACATGGGAGTAGCAGTCGCTCGAGTGAGGTTCCGCAATCAGGCGTGGAATCCCGGTCCTTTTATCCCGTGCCACCTTGATGAGAGGTAGGTGGGGGTGAGGTGTATGAGACACATCCTGTGATCCTGACAAACACTTAATGGATAGGTCAACCACACATGTATACAGCAAACCTGACATACAGTGAGATGCAGTTTGTACAATTGGGAGAAGCAGTTTGCAGAAGTGGTTATTTTTCTTGAATACTCATGAAGTTTGTTTTTCAGCTCAAAAGGTGAATTAGATGGCTGAAAGCATCTAAAGCACAGAAAATGAGCTTTTATTTTTGGGTAATGTTTTCCCCTACATCCTAATCGATGTTTTTAACAATTTTATTTGTTGTGTTTATTTGCCCCAATTTCAGAAAAAGTACTCAGACAAATTAGCTACAGGTATTTCCGATTGCTTGAGGGTTCCATGTTCCCTGAAATGTGCACACATAAAAGAGCTGTGAATACGTAGGTTGGTGGTAGAATTCGGAGTTTGCTACTGCTTCCTACAACCCAGGAAGGCTTAAATAATAGGTGAGAGGACATTCAGCCATTTCGTTTCTGGTATCCTCACTCCTGGGCTCTTTAGACAGCCCTTTGAAGACCTCCCCTAGTGGACCAGCTAGAACCCGCATGGATCAAACCCTGAGGCCCTGGAGAGCAAGCAGAGAGGGGCCCAAGCCATGATCTCTTTGCACTCATGCTACCTGTTTGGCTTCTCACAAGTGCTTTCAAGTGCTCTTTGATAAATCATGGGGTCTTATTCCCACCACTCCACAGCACTGCCCACTACCCTCTCCCTCTCCTCCTTCCCCATCTTCTCCCCTCCTCTGTCTGTCATTTGATTATGGATCGTTTTCACAGCAAGCATGTCTCCTTCCATCTGGCTGCTTTTCTTTCTCCTAGGTGCTGCTACTCTCAGTGTGCTGTCATAGCAATAACCCTTAAACCAGCCAAATGCCAAATTACCAGAAAAGGTTAGATTGTTAGACAATGTTAGACCAAGATGTGGAAAATAAATGCATCGGTTCTTTGCATTTGAAGCATGCGACTGAATAAATGCTTGTAAATTGCTTCCGCCAGTTCAACTGGTGGAGAAATCAAAGAAGCAATATGAACTAATCTGACTCCTCTGGGAATATATCTTTCTTTGCTCATGCCTGCCAGCTAAGTTAAATAAAATATTACTGGTGGGCCAAATAATAAGTATTGTCTTTTGTTCTCTCTCTCTCTTGCAATTAAATTTGACCTGCATATTTTATGTATGCTTGAATGCCCTAAAATGTCTGCAATTCAATGCAAAATTAAAGTACTAAAAGGCTTTAGTGTTATGAACTAATAGAATTGAGGTCCAAAATTCAATAGCAAGAAATGTTCTCACATGTATTTCGATACTTGTATCTAAACTATGTTAGAATTGCTGACATGTAATATACAGTGCTGTTTGAAAGTATGTGAAGCATTTGTGTCCCTTAGTTTTACCACGGAATTGTTATTGAACCAGCTTTCTCATCTGAAATTCTGCATAAGAGGTGTGTAATGACAGATTCAAACATACTAAACAGACAAACATATGTTGGTTTAGAGGAAGCCGTGTGTAGTAGAAAAACTAAGGTAATGCAGGTGCAAAAAGGAATGAACCTCAAATTGCATTGATTAAACTAAGTAGGTAAGTAGGATTGGGTGTGTAAATCATAATCAGTCATTAATTTTATAAGTTTATTTTAGGAGTTAATATTTAGATTTCCCGTCCTGGGTGTGTCCCCTTCCCCCTCCGGCCTTACGCCCTGTGTTGCCGGGTAGGCTCTGGTTCCCCGTGACCCCGTAAGGGACAAGCGGTTCTGAAAATGTGTGTGTGTGTGTATTTAGATTTTATACAATAACGACCTTCTCTATAGGGTTCACATGCTTTCAAGAAGATGCTAAGAAGTTTTAGTAAAATATAAAAAGGGCTGTGTATGTAACAAGGCATATGTATATGAGGGTGGCATGGTGGCACAGCGGCACAGCAAGTAGCTCTGCTGTTTCACAGCGCCTGGATGGTGCAAGAGGACATGGGCTCAATTCCCCCCTCAGTCTGTGTGGAGTTTGCATGTTCTCCCCACATCTGTGTGGGTTTCCTCTGGGTGCTCTGGTTTCTTCCTGCAGTGCGAAGACATGCTGTTCAGGTTCGCCTGTAGTGTGTGAGTGAGAGTGACAGAGAGAGTGTGTTCCACTGATGTATGGATAAGTGACCTAGTGTAAGTCACCTTGGTGAATAAGGTATGTGAGCTTTCATTGGAAGTTGCTTTGAAGGAGTTGGTGGTGTTTTTGTTCCACCATGTATATTGATTTTGGTTATGTTTTTCTCCAAAGTAACTACTGTTAATTTATCCATTTATGTTCGATTTTTAGAGAAGCAACCTGTGGCAAGTACCTTGTTCAAGTGCACTACAGCTTGATCAGGATTAAAACTATGACTGTCTTTTGAGTGCAAGACAGCATCTTTCACCACCACACTACCTGCTGGCCACCGTCACCATCCCAGCAGTTCCATTTATTTCGTATTAAGTTAAGATCTCAAGAACAAGATCTCAAAAAAAAGCTTTTTTTAGGCAAATTGGCCAACAGGTGATTGGTAAAAAACATATTACTCAGACGATTCTGTCAGTTACTGAGAAGCCTGGGATGAACCTGATCACAGACTCTGAAAGACTCTGAAAGAACCGTAACTTAGGGAAAAATAGAAACACGATCAAAAATTCAGCACGAGTTCAACAAAATGAACTGATGTGTATGTTCTTCAGCATTCTGGATAAATTAGCACTCTACTCCGAGCAGGTTACCTCACACGATGAAACCTGTCCAAACCTGGCAGACTGCTTGTGCTGAAGCAGCACAGAACCACTTGACCAGATGACATGACCGGTAAGGATGCTGCCTCATGCTGATAATAGAGTGGACAGGTTAGCTCAAGACTAAATCATTTGCCTGATATAGAGGCAGACACTTCTGGCACGCCTTCGTAGAAGGAATGTCCAAAAGTAAAACCAGGTGGCTTACCTGAAATCAAAACTCTCCCATGCTCCTCTGCTCAATGGGCAGAGTGGAAAAGTGTGGAGACTAGGTGGCAAATCTGTTTTTGTGTGGCACAGTCACTTTCTGGAGCTGAGGCCGTGTCAGAAGAGCAAATAGCCCTCTTCCCCTGGCAGTGACTTCAGGGGCTGCCCACTTATCATCCATAAAAACACTGAAAGTCTTACAACATATTTTTTAAATTTTACTATAGCTATACAAAGACTTTTACAGAACTTAACCCATGAATAAAGTAAGGGATGTCTGTATTATTAAGGTTTTATTGACTGTGTCATAGTGGTGGGATTTACAAACAAACTGAGTTACAGCAGAGTTCTGGTCTTAGTTGCATTTGTAAGCTGAGGACACAGTGAATGGGACAGACATACACACACAGACTGAAACTGCTTGTCCCAAGTGGGGTTGCAGCAAACCAGAGCCTAACACAGGGCATAAGGCTGGGGGGGGGGACACACACCCAGGACAGGATGCCAGTCCATCACAAGGCACCCCAAGCAGGACTTTGAACCCCAGACCCACCGGAGAGCAGGACCCGGTCAAACCCATTGTGCTACCACACCCACTTCTGTACTGAACAGAGTTATTCTAAATATAGTGAAACAAGGTCATTTTGTCAAAAATCATATGTTTGTCCTCAGTGAAGACTTATATTTGGCCATAGGTTTGAATCCAGCTGAGTCCATGTGGAGTTTCTGTGTTTTCTGTGTTTTCTGTGTGTGGTGAACTCAGGTGCTCTCTAGCTCTGGACTTTTACAGCCTTTTGCTGGACCAGTAGCTAGTGAAAGTGAGTGTGACTTTGTGTTTCTGTTTTATATGGGCAGTTGTTTCCCGCTTCAGGCTGTTCTTTTTCCTTATAAAAATAAATCACAATGGTGAGTATTCGTAATTTGTTAGCAGCGGATGTTCATGTTCCGCACAGTAGCTGCTCTCTTCAGGTTTCAGTGTGGAAATATTTGCCTGTAGCCTGTAGCCCTTAAATGTGAACTTGAAACTGCATGACAGAACTGAGTGGATTCTAGGAAACACGGGCATTTCTTTCCCAACACATTAACCCTCCGCATTGCTGTCTGATCATGTGATCCTTATGCTGTGTTAAAGCTGTCGGAGAAGTGCGATGTGCAAGAACGTATCCAGCAGTAGGTGGCTGTTGTGGAGGCTCCCATGCTGGGGCCTTTCTGCTGACCTGTCGGCTCAAACCGCTTCAGTGATTTCTGATTCTTTTGTAAGACCCAAGCAAAGGTGAAAAAACTGAATCCCCATGATGAGTCTCAGACTCAAATGTTACTTTTGTTGTTCTGACCCTGAAGCATTTTGCCTGTAAAGGCATAACCTAGATCGATTGCATAAAGAGACATAGATCCTTTTGTGAAAAGAAATACACAGAGTCACCCCCTACCCCTTCTGTTTGTCTTTTCCTCTCTGCGTACATCCTGTCGGCCTTAAGTAGGGGCTGATGCACCCAAAGGAAAAGCTGTTGATTTTGCCTAAATTGATGTAATTTTCTGTCAACACACTTAAAAAATAGTCAGAGTGCCATGTCACAAAGCTCCCAGTTGCTGTATGAGTGTGACATCATTCTGCTAAGGCTGCCTTCTTGTCCTCGAGCATTTTTTACAATCTGGCTCAGCACATTGGATGGCCTGGCAAGTCCGGATGCAGAATGAAGCGTGATGTCAGAAATTACAGAGACAAGCCAAAAACTGCACTGGTACAAATATACAATTTAAACGCTTTTTAACTTTCCCTTTAAAGTTCAGTGTGTTTCTAGAGGGTCTCTTTGTTCGATGGCTGGAGTTGATCCACCAGTGTAACCTGACCTATCTCTACCTAGACAGCAGCTGCCAAACAAGTCAAAGTGTCTTTGTTGATTACAGTATGACATCCAGTGCTGCAGTTAAACGGTGAACAAATCCAATTAGCGCAAATCATATTTTGGTTCATGAGAAAGACGTGAGAAAGGACTTCTCGGTTTTTATATATTAACTGTTCCTTCCGCTTTGGCTGTGTTGTACTCCACTGCTGTATTTTCCGTGCTACTGAAGAAGAAAGCGAATACACGCTGAATGTTTTCTAGGCAGAATTCTTTTGGATGTTTCCTTATTCAATAGCGGGCATTTAGCATTTGTGAAGGAGCTTTCTGAAAACGAAACATACGAGCCCTGTTTCTGTGTCGTACGAATTTTCCTCTGTCTCTGTATTACGTGACCTTTGAGCGGAGCTAACTCTGTGTATCCTCCCAGTCATGGCCTAGCTCCCCTGGATGTCTGCTGAATAAAAGCTTTGTTGTGCTGCTTTCCTGACAGCGCTTTCTCCATATATGTAGCCTTCAGAAGAGGAGAAGAGAAGGGGGAACAAACCAGCCCGCTGCGCTTTTCAAAGTAACCCAGCTTTATCCTGGTACTGGTGAGCGCATATTGCTGCACAGCACTGCTGCTTAGAGAGTTGTCCTGTTGCGATGCTGCTTGTTAGGGGCTTAGCATGTCTTAGGATGAGGCAGTGTTATGCATGGACACAGTATGAGTAGCAACAGAAAAGTCAAGCAAATGTCAGTAGAGCAGAGTGGCTGCACATGACTTTCCTTTATTCTCGAGTGCCCTTATGGTGTATGAACAGCCTAAGCGCAATCCAGTCATGCGCTTCTGTACTCTAGGCCTGTTAAATGTCCTTTTAGTGATGTTGTTGCGCAGTTTACACAGAATCACTTGTTAGAAAAGCAGGTAGGTCAAAGGTTTTCTGTCCAGTAGGTGTATATGTGAATGGAACTCCATTCCAATACTGGCATTCAATGTCCCCCGGGGCTCAAAATTAATTTTGATTAAGGTTAAGACTTGAGGCTACGGTCACCCTGTGCAGCAGTCAACACCAGACCTCTTGTCACACTTGAAGTGGGCATGTAGTCCCCGGGTGCGAGTGTTGCGCTCAGTGACTATGGCTATGGAGCAACTGAGCCCATCCTACTACTCTCCTACTACTGCAGTGTCAGTGAGCACAGGTTTCTCTAGAGCTGAGTAATTGTGAGGAGATGGCCCTTCTTTTCTTTTGGTGATAGCTGATAAGGGAAGATGGAGCAATTCATCAGAGAGTAAGAGATATAATGAAAAGCTGAGAAGTGTCAGCAGGTTCTCCGCCTGAGTCCCGACCCCCTAATTAGGCCCGTTCGCAGGACTTGTTTGAATTATAATCTATCTATGTTGGCTTCCTGCAGCTGTAAGGCCCAGCAGGGATGAGGAGGACTAAGATAAGTAAATGCATGACTGAATGGAGGCTGACCATTTAAATGCAACCCATATCCTCTGAAAATAGAACGTAGGGAGAAACCAAATGTCCACATTTATTCACTATTTAGGCAAGGGCAATATAAAGCAGTGATAAAAGGCATCGAGTTGTTTCCTAAATGTTGTGCATTCAAGGAGGGGCCAGTGGGTAGTGTAGTGCTCAGAGTCATCACATTTCACCGAAAGGACCCAGGTTTGAATGCTGTTCCCACTGTAGTACCCCTGAGTAATGTACTGACACTGAACTGCTCCAGTAAACTTACCCAGCTGCATATGCAGATGAATAAATATAATCAACTTCATATACAAATATACCATTGCGAGTTGCTTTAGAGAAAAGCCTCAGCTAAATCAATAAATAATGATTGGTCCGGCTGAATAGCTAACTGTTTAAATGCTAAAGATCCATACAAATAAAAAAATAAGAGCATGAAACCTGCCGGTCCACAGGTTTCTTCTTACCTCTACTTACATAAACATAACCATTCTGCTCACCACCTCTGCTCTCTTCTGCAAGCTTTCCTTTCATATGTATTTATTTTCAGAGTGTAGGGCATGATGGGTGCTGAATAATTCATATGTAGGGTGTATGCCCATGCACTGAGATATTCTTATTCATCCACACTAGTAACCGCATCTTGCATAATAAAGGATCCCCATATATTTCGGCTTATTTATGCCCTTTACAGTGGGTCCTTCCTTTTGATTCTAAGGGTGTAAATTTCACTATGGACAAGCATACATAAGATTTAAGCCCTGGGCTACTTTCTCTTTCATGAACTCCTGCTTAAGACTAGCAAGCACACACATTAGAGCTACAACAACTGTGACTGAACCTTCATCTCTAAAAATATAGCAAAACACCGGCCAGGTTTTTCCCTCTTTTCCCTATTCATCTTCAGCCATTCCAAGAAGTTTAATTATCTAATTCTCATCTTGTGTAGTTCATGTCTTATTAATCTCATCATTTTTGAAATACAAAACGATAATGTTAAATATACAATATGAGTGCAGCGCTGACAATGATTAAAGATTATAAGGTACAACTGAATTATACTTTTAAATTTTGCTAGTTTAGCACGAAGGTGTTTGTTGACACGAAACGCAGGTGAAATTTCTTTAATTTTGTCCTTAAGGTTATGGTGTTTGTTTTGGTCAGAAGGCCTTAAAATGTAACTTTGTAAGTCCATTTTGTGAAATGTTACTAAATATAGGTCCAAGCAAGCTCAAATACATGGGTGGGTTCAGAAATACCCAGAAAAACAAACCAGAATGAAAGATTCCACCTACGCAGTCCATGGACAAACACTGTCTGAATCAGGTTTAAATAGCTGTTTGGGGCAAAACAAGCACATTGATGGGCAGGAATACTTTGCTAGCATTATCCAAAAATTAAAAAATAGCTGCAGTTTCACCACAAGAAAGGTGACTGAGCTCTTTTAAGCACAGTCAGCCTCCCATACATTGCAATTCCTGTTATTGTGGTTATAACCAGCTGTTACCTTATAAAGTGCAGAATGAATTATGACCCGAAGCTGTGCCTTATGCTACAAAAGACCCATTTGCATGTAGACATTACCCTCCCCCAGCAAGCGAGGGCAGATGCCGTTATGTTTAACCCTGATTATTGTCCCAAATTACACAGAAAGCTGCATTCACCTCTAAAGATTTAGCACGGATGGTCTAGGCTTTTTGTTTGCGGTGGAAGTAAACGGGTGGGATTTTCACTCTGCGACACCTTTTTTCCCCTTGAAAGCCATTTAAAAAGATGTTACTTGCGCCTTTAGTGTGAATGTTGTAGCCATATTTGCAAACGCTAATAGAATTGTCGTTTTGTGTTCTCCTGTAGGCCATTGCTTCATCTTAACTCGAAGATACGGCCATCAGCGAGTGGCTTTCCCTCTGAGCGAGCAAGTTGGGGTTTGAGCTTCAGGGCTGGGATGCTGGAGGATGGGAGAGTTGGGAGCGGTCGCACCATTACTCGGTGTGATCCTACAGCTCCTGGGCCTGCGAGTCAAAAATCCCTCCCTCTCCGCCTCTCTCCGTCTCCCTCCACGCGTCCGCTCCGATTGGCCCTCCGGCAGAGGCTTCGTCGGAGGCAGCGGCTCGTCGGCCGTAGCGGGCCTCCCTGCAGGGAGCGCTGCCGGTAGGAGACGCGATTAGGGGGTGACGGAGTTAAACATTCCATCAGAATCCTCCGGCCCGGTGCGATAACCCCGGGGTTACGGGGAAACGGCTGACAAACGCGATCCCATTGTGGCCGGGGCCTTATGGCAGTTTACCGGGCTTATTCATCATCTTCCAACAGCCCCTCTGACAGGCCTAGCGCTCATTTGGCCCTCCGCAGGCACCCGGCACCCGAGAGTTTATCTGCAGGAGTCCACAGCTAACAACTAATAACAAAGTGCTTAAGCTGTGAGCTTACACGGAATGGACTTGTATTGCAGTCAAACATCACCTTGGCGCTTTGTTGATAAGACTATGTGTCCATTACAGGAGCTGGGTTTAGACAGGCTGTTCGCAGATCCCTCGAAATGTGCTGCACGGGGGCCTCGGGGAGCCGGGATAACTGCCGAGTGCCCGAGGTTGTTATCTCCGATGTTATTCGGCGTTTGCGTTGGCTGGCAAGCGAGCAAGTGATCCGGTTCAGGAAGCACTCCCAGTCGTAAAGGGATGAATAGCTGCTTTGTTGTGTTTTCCTGGGTCGTCTGAGCAGTTGGTTAATTCTTCGATAATTATTGGGGAGACCCTTTTCTGAGTCTTTTCCACTTTCAGTTTGAAGAGAGAAATGTGGGAAAAAAAAGTTGTATTTTTTTTTTTTCTGTCTGCCAGCATAGCTCCTGACTGTAATGCTGTCTGACACTTATTTTAGTGCTTCTCAAAAACAGTGCAGCTGTAATTTGCCTGACTTTCAGCTGAAGGTAGAAAAACAACGAACAGAAATAAACAGCTTTTTTTTTTTTTTTTTAAGTTTGTTTTTCTTGAAATAATTCGAAACAGACTTCGCCGTGTAATTGCAAAGCAACTTAAACAGTTTTATTGTAAGCCATTCCGTTTAGTTTTTCTTTTATCTCGCATCTCACGATCTGAGGAAAAATAGTACTGCCAGTGATTGTCCATTATTGCTTAATATTCCCCTGCTGCGGAATACGTGCTTTAATAGAATTCCGTTTTTTTTTTTTTTCTTTTTTTATTTCAGAAGAAAGTGAAAATGATTCACTCGTCAAAGGTATACAAATGGATTCTTACCCGCTCTCTTCTCCTGATAAAACAACACAAATACAGCCCTTTTGACACTGCAGCTGGCAGCGATTTCTCCTTTTAGAACATTATAACCCCGCAAAAAAAAAGGCAAAACAAACAAAGGTAAGATTGCCTAAGAGCTTGCAGTTGCGGATAATCACATATTTCCCCCGCTTTGTAGCTGGCAGGCAGTGCGTGTGCGTCCCGATCTGAGCCCCGCGCTCCAGTGTTCGGGCTAAACAAATACAGCCATGATGTGAGGATGATGTGTTTCCGCATGGCTGCCTTCAGATGTCTGCTGCTGTTCTCCCGCTTTGCTCCCCTCCTCGGTGCTTCTGCTTTAATCTCTTCGACGTGAACCTTCACAGGCACCCCTGTTTACACAATACAGCAGCTGAGCCTGATCTCCATTGTATCGGGGATTTCTTCGCTAAATCTGCCCCAATTTGATGATGACCGGGGCTCACTTTCATCACTTCGGAGGTCTAATAATGTTAACAAGCTTAGCTCGACTCCCCGCTGCCCTCCCAGGTCTGCTGTGTGGCACAGGGCTTCGCAGGTCACTGACACAGGGGCTTCAACCAGCCGCCCCCCCCCACAGCCAAGGGGTCTCTAGAGATTTGATAGCGCAACAACGGCAGAGGCGATATTTACATGTAAAGTCAAGTCCACCTGCCTGTTCATTAATATTTATACAGGAGTACAGGAGTGGATGGCAATCTCTTTTCTTCTTGTGTGAAAAAATTCTTAAAAGCGATAGTGTATACACATACTCATACACGCACACACGTGCTGCCGGAAAATTTCGATTAAAACCTCGCACGCAGCGCAAGTCGATAGTTGTGTAAGTGGAAGTCTGGGAAATCCTTCAAAGCGGTTCAGGACTGAAGCGCTGCTCTTACATCACCGATCACTTTTTTCACTGCGCTTTTGAGTGACGTCGCCATGAAACCGTCGCTGCCCCTCTGACCAACAGTAAGCGAAGAGTAAGCGAAGCAGGGCGCTACGTCTCACCGACAGAGCCATCAGGGTAGCGGAACTACGGGTGAGACTACAAGCGAGAGGAAATATTGTTAAAATGCTTTGCTTTCGGGGGGTGCGGTGGCGCAGTGGGTTGGACCACAGTCTTGCTCTCCGGTGGGTCTGGGGTTCGAGTCCCGCTTGGGGTGCCTTGCGATGGACTGGCGTCCCGTCCTGGGTGTGTCCCCTCCCTCTCCGGCCTTACGCCCTGTGTTACCGGGACAAGCGGTTCTGAAAATGTGTGTGTGTGTGTGCGCTTTGCTTTAATATATCATTTTCATCAATTAAGTGAAAAACAACTTAGTGTCTTCTGCAGCAAAGTGTTTTCGGCATGTATAGCAGCGTAAAGTTGCACGTCATTTATGTGCTTGTTGAATGTGTCACTTTCACTCTGCAGAAATTATTAGAGACATGTCACACCATACAATTTTAATGACAAAAGATAAAGTATAGATCGCCCTCCTCTCTCTCGACAAACCCTAATACCGTGGCATCGTCGCCGCGAGAGCGCTACCTTTGATGGGCAGGATTAAGGGGGAATCTTCATTCCTTTTGTGGATTTCAAGCACCGCAGAACAATGGTACCAGGCTGGAGCGACTTAATGAGGGACTCTGGACTGGCAAGGGGGAAAGTGCATTTAAATCAGCCTGATTATCCATTCCTCTTACTTCAGCCTGCTCCCTCCCCCCCAACGCCCTCCACCCCATCCCAGAGCGCCCCAGCCCTGTGACATCACCAACAAAGAACCTGCTCTCACTTTTTATTAGTTTAATGGAATAAGAATGTGCCTTTTCACGCAGTGTTAATTAAAAGCTCCCAGGCCCCCTTCAGTGTGTTAGTTCTTCGTAACCTCTGTGTTATCCCGGGCTCTGCTTCCCTCCTGCTGGATCTTGCGTTAATCTGAGGAGAAAGAAGTGTTATTAGACCTGCTGTTGACTCTGCAGCTTTAGGTTCCTTATTCTGTTTTGTTAAGCATCGTGAACAGGACAACGTCATAATTAAACATGCAAATATGTCATCTCTGCATTATTTTTTAGTTTCCTTTCGCTCTCGATTATTAAAATTTCGTGCAATTTAGTCTCCTGCGTGATTGTGATTGTCTGATTTAATATATGCAATATAACTAATATATATGTTCTATATCTATGCAAGGTTGTGTGCTTGTATCCTAATGTTAACGAATTTTAGTTGTGTCCAGTTTAATTGTTTCATTACTGTCTGAAATACTCAGTGTGCGAAGTGCTGAGTTTAAAACATTTCTGCGTAAATTATAGCTACATTTCCCTTTTTATATATTGTCAGTTAGTTGTTTGTGGTAATTTTAGTATTTGAATTTCCTGTATTCCCGTCCTTTTGTTGATTTTGTTACACGCAGATGCCCTCAAAAGCATTTCCCGCCATGTACAGCAAATCAAAGGTTGCCCAGCATTTAAGATCATGTATTTTTTTTTTTCCACTCTGGCAGTACTGAATGTTCAACAGCTGAAAAGAAAATTCGCACGTATGTATGTAAGATCTCTACGAATGATGGGGAATGTTGAGTGCTGTGATGAGCTAGCGCCCCCTGTGGCCGCAGGCAAACATGACAACAGTTGTACCTCCCATTGAGGATATTATGTTTACTCGCTCCCGGGTTCGGTTCCCAGGCCGCTGCCACCGTCAGGCTTCCTGGCCCAGTGACAGACCCTTTGCGAATCCTTGCCACCCCCCTCCACCTCAGTCTCACTGTTTTCTCTTTCTTTTCTATGCTGATTTCCTCTGCCTCTGCTCGCCTCCCACGGTATCTCAACATAAACCTGAGAATTAAAGTTGATGTAAATACTCTAAAACTATTATCTGTGCCCCCTGTGCAGAAAGTATTGACAGAAATAATATTCCGGGGTAAATTTATTTGTTCCACTAAGACTTAAATTAAAATATGGCGCAATAAAAATTTTTATGAACTTCCGGGTTCGCCAAGGGGTTAACAACTCTAAGTATCGTTCTACGGTTCAGTACCTGCCAAGGACTGTTTCTTCTTCATTAGGTGTTGTGAAGAAGCCCTGGGATTCATCATGTGCCATTAGAGAAGGGCGCTTGTTGCGCTAAGGTGCTATGTGCTTCCATGCTGCATTTACAGTTGACAGGGTGTGACCCCTGGTGACTCCAGCTCCCATGTTGTTTCTGCCTGGCTGTCTGTAAGGGTGCCATCTGTCCTCACCCCAGAGCAGAGGGCAGGACAAGGGCACGGTGGTGACGGGGGTGGCCGTGACGATGCCGCTGCCTTCCGCCGGGACATGAAGCGTGTCTGGAGCTCAGTGACAGAGTCTCCGCTGGTGCGCGCAGGTGCTGTGTTGTACATCAAGACTGAATCGGGGTGGACGTCGTTTGCAGGGTTGGACGCGAACCGTCTCACTGGGTTTGAAGCGTGAGGATAACCTCTCTGCAGTGGAAGAGATGATGACTGGACATACAGCCACAGCTTGATAGTCTTCAAGTCTAGAACTGACATAGAATTGACATCTCCTTGCATTTTATGGATCTCGTGGTCACTTTCATGGCTATGGCATTATATATACTTATGGTACTATTCTGAAATTAGAAGTATTCGTCATCTGATTATTCACAGGTTGACCACCGATTGTCAACCTCTGCTTTAGGAACTGAAGAACAAATCTGCCAGCAAAAAAAGTTGCATCGCCCCCATCAATTAACATAAAATTATAGAAAATGAATAAAACATGGGACTTGAAACTTTGTCCTATTTCAGGGTGCCAGTGCTACGAAGTGTTGACTCAGAGATGAAACTACGTTGGCTGTGGACCCCTTGCACTGTTGTCGCCAGCGAGGCCAGACGGCACAGTCCTTGGTTAAATATGCATGTCATAATGTTTCACATCCCCGGACTTCCACGCTTCTCCATATGCCTCTCCAACCTCAAGCAACAGTCCTGTGCAGCTGGGCCTCAATCCCTGCCTGGCTCCTCGATGACAGGAGAGCACTAAGCAGCGCTGGCAGAATAAATGAAGGGCTGGGGATGTAAAAGTGTAAGTCAGCGCAGGGCGACATGCATGTATATGGATGTTTGCGTGCCCATAAGTGTGGGGTGGAGGGAACTGGAGACACGGGGTGAACGCGAGGAGTTCTGGGCTGGGACGTTCTCTGGTTGGTTGGTTGGTTGGTTAGTGGAGGCTGAATGGGGGCTCTTCAGTGAGTAATCCAGTGGGGTCCATCCTTTGAAAGGGAACAGATGTCCATTTACATATCCGGTGATCCCCAGCCTCTGATGAGATTAGCTGGTGTTTTTCAGCCCAACTGGAAGGTGCATATTTAATAAACGCCCAAAGCAGGGCGGCGCACGCGGGCGTGGTCCTCAGAGAGCGCGGGGACAAAAGTAGGGGAGGAGACGTCAGCCAGCACAGACGGAAACAGGGCCGCAAACAGATTGTGGTGGCCTTTGAGTGGGATTGTGACAAGGGTTTATGGGTTTACATCTTGGCAGCCAGGGGCTGGGGTTCTGCTGC
This sequence comes from Scleropages formosus, assembly GCF_900964775.1. Lineage (NCBI taxonomy): Eukaryota > Metazoa > Chordata > Actinopteri > Osteoglossiformes > Osteoglossidae > Scleropages > Scleropages formosus. The sequence continues at coordinate 24,975,639 of NC_041812.1, forward strand.
CTGCAATCAGGAGAGTTAATAAAAGGATTTACGTCTTCGATCTCATCTGCTGGGCTGTTTGTCACTTATGATGCCATTGACCTGAATATTTTTTTTCCTTCTTCTTGGAAAACACACGCAGAGAAATCAACAGAGGAAATTTTCAGGAAATTAATTTTTAATGCATCGGAGGCGCCGTGTCAAGGTGTTCTCCGCAAATATTGACACCAATTTAATGGAAGAGATTTTAAGTTACACTTGCCATGTCGGAAATTTAATAAATTCCCAATACCATTGCTGTAAAATTCACAGCTTTCAAGTTCGGCTTGATGGTAAACTACACCTTTGGTTCCCGGTACAGGAGACGCGTGAACGTAAATGCCTTTTGCGGGAGCTGCCGTTTCCTTGTGTTTCATTTACTAGTTGCCCTTTTGTGGAATAAAAATGTATTCGCAGTGGAAGTGGTTTTTCAGCACCGGGCTCCGGGTTTAATTTCCAAAGTTATTATTAATAAGAGGTTACAGCTTGCGAAGCAGTAATTGGACTGGGCCGCGTCTGCCGCCGTGTGTAAGGCTCGGATCAGATGTGTCCGTTTGCCTGCTGTTTGATCTGCTTTTACACCCAGTCGAGAGCAGGCAGGGCGCGCTCTCGCACCGTACCGGGCTGCTGGATTAGCAGACCCCCACAGGAGGCAACTCAAACATTTGTGTAAATATGTAGCGCTCCCCCGTCCGACAAAGGCAGGCCGACCCGCGCTACCCCGACCCGCTTGTTTGTCGGGGTTGCGGGGGGTTGGAGGCGGTGCTACCAACGGCCCGGTTAGAGAGAACAAACACTGCGCTGCCTGGGGAGCGCACGCGGGGAGGAGATGGCGAGGAAGTGCAGGGGGCGGAGAGCTGGGGCAGGCCTGGTTCTCTCTGTGGAAATCAGCGCTCTCCCCTGGGCCTCCCGTTGCACGCACACCCTCCTAATTAATCGGACCTGGCTGCTATAATCCAGTCACAGGAACTCTGTCTATCTCATTTTGGGGAGAACAAAAACACACGTCCGTTAATATTTAATTGTTCCTTTTTTATCTGGAGGCAAACAGTAGCTCATCATGTCTTGGGATGGAGGGAATGGAAATGCCAGAGAGGCTCTTTTGTAGTCTGTGTTGTGTGATCCTGATGTGTCTGTTACCTCCACGATGAGGATGCCAGTAGGCAGTGGAGGATGGAAGGCCATTCCTTCTGTCTGCTGCTTTTTAATGAAAATTGAATCAGTGTTACTGAATGAAACTGTGTTGAGTCCCTCAAACATTTTTTCCTTCTCTGTCAGTGTGTTGGTTTGTATATCAGTGTGCGGATGTGTTTTTCTCTGTTTTAGTGCCTGGGTTCCTTCGTTCATCTGTGTACCTGTTTTGGAAATCTTCTTGCGTGTGGCAACATCATCATGAATCAAATGCTGAATTTTTAACAATCCCAGTGGAGCATCTGGGTTTCAGGCATTTCCAAAGAGCTCAATTCAGATCTATAAATTACTTAGGCACAGTGGCACAGCAACTTGCGCTGCTGTCTCACAGCACCTGGGTGGAGCGAGGGGATATGCGTTCGATCCACACTCAGTCTGTTTGGAGTTTGCCAGTTCTTCCGTGTCTACATGGGTTTCCTCCCACAGTCCAAAGACATGCTGTTCAGGTTCCCCCATAGTGTGTGAGTAACAGAAAGAGTGTGTGTGTTCTACTGATGTATGGATGAGTGACCCAGTGTAAGTAGTGTATCTAGCAGTGTAAGTCTTTGGGTGCTCTGGTTTCCTCCCACACTCCAAAAACATGCTGTTCAAGTTCACCCACAGTGTGTGAGTGACAGAGAGAGTGTGTGTGTGTTCCACTGATGTATGGATGAGTGACCCAGTGTAAGTAATGTATCCAGCAGTGCAAGTCACCTTGGTGAATAAGGTGTGTGGGTTGATAACACTACATAGAGTTCATTGGAAGTCGCTTTGGAGAAAGGCGTCTGCTGAGTAAGTAAATGTAAATTAGTTCAAGGAAATTTCCTTCAAATGCTGACGTCTTCTACGTATTCTGCAGTTTGAGCTTTGTGAATTCGTACCGAAATTTCCAGTTGAACAAACATAAATGACATTGTTAAGGAGGTGTGAGAAAGGGATTGTTTCTTCTGTTTATTTTTATACCGACCCTGTGGGACTTTTTCACATAGATTACTGCTTTCTTGGCTCAACCACAGTGCGCAGGAAGGAGTTTTCGATGGAGAAGTAGTGGAAGGTAACTGGAATCCCATCAGAGTTCTTTTCGATGGCAACCATAGTAAGAGCCTGTAATTGCCTCGCTAATTGAATTATCACACCAGATTCCTTCGGGATGGAGGTCTCTTTCTCAGCTCTATAGAGGTAATGTATGAAAAGTACCAGGAAGGCCAAGAAGACATTTAGCATGCCCATTAAAGCCACCGACATTTGATACACTTAATCTAGTATTAAATGAAATGTATTATTTTTACACATCCCAAGAGAAGGCTTTTAATCACCTTATAGGTAACATTACAAAAAGCCATTAAAATCCTACGTGTATTCCACACATTATAGTAATTACTCTGCAACAATGGGTGAATTCTGTTTCTGCCCTGGCTTTGGCAGAATAAATCCAGACACACAATGGAGGGGCTTATATTCATTCTGTCCCAACAGCACTTATTAATTGGTTCTTTGTACCTGGAGATTGAGGGCGGAATATTACCTGCCTGCCCGTCACTGGCTTGGCCTCCTGGGACAATGGCGTTTGGACAGGGCCGTGCGCCGCTCAGCGGATCCCGGGGCGGATGCGGGCGCTGGGCTGTGACGAGCCGTTCGGAAGGGAAAAACACGCCACATCCTTTATTTATTTGCATTGAAATATTTATCTCTCACACAAGTGGTTTGTAATGGGCTGTCAGTCCTCACTGCTCACAGAAGGGCACGGGCATGTTGCCAGGACAGTCCGCACGGCTCCGCGGTGAATAATTGCTGGAATTCGGTTTGGGGGGAGCAGGACTCGCTGACCTGAAGCTAGTCTTTTTCGACATGAAAAGAAATGTGGAACCTTTAAGTTTTTATTATTATTTTTTTTGGATGGATCCAGGCAATGCATGCGCACTCACAGACACATGACAGCGAGTGGATGCCTGAGATTCATTATTCATTTCTGAACTTGGAGATGAGAAGTTAATCGGCCCAGAAAAAAAAAAAAATCTCGTCTTGGCTCCTGTCTTAGAAACCAGAAAGATATCAGGCGTGTTGTGTTGTGCAGATAACCTGAAGCAACAACATCAGCAAAAGGGCTCATTCATAAACATTAGAGGGGACTTTAATCTGCTTTAATCTTTTAAATTAAAATGTACTGGTGTTTCGCTCCGGAACTTAATGCAACCTGAATGGTGAGATCACTGTTTTTAAATTGTTTAAATGCTGCTGCATCATCCGTGAATGCTTCCCTTTGAATTTGTAGTGTTGTCATGCTGATAAATACGTTCCCTGAATGAATACAGAAACATATTTGCTGTGTGAACGCAGCGCAAGTTGGCGAAGGCGTCGGGTGACTCGGTTCACGCTGCGTGTGGTGCCACTTGTTTCCACGCACGCCGTTATTTGGTTTAGCTGAAGTTTTTAATTTGAACCGAAACATTTAAAAGAGATTAATGTGTCATTTTTGGCATGAACAGAAAGGTTCCTCGGTTATTGCCAAACGTGCTTTAATTTGATCGCTATTTTCCATTCGTGAGACGCACACGCGCAGTTACACGCGGACAGTGAAGTGCAAGTCTAATAGTTTAAGTATGCATAATTAAGGAATGCCTTGTTTGGGACGGCTGCGTTATGCCTCTCAACCTGCATGCCAGGCCACAGAAAGAAGCCTTAAATAATGAAGAGTGTTATCAATGCAAAATGCAAGAAGAAATTCCTGGTAGAACCGCGAGGGCCACAAAGCCAGCGTCTCGTAGCGCGGTGGGGCAGGCGTCCAGCCAGACGTGAATGCGCGGAGCTGACAGCTGCGCCCTGCGCGCCGCGGTCGCCTCAGGGGCACGGCATCTGTCTCAGATACATCTTCATCCCGGGCTCTGAGTGCAGCTCTGAGCCGTGCTGCCCTAACCTGGAGTCTGTCCTCCCACCGGCCGCCGCAGCGTCGCGGCCCCTCGGCTTCGAGGCGTCCGTGCGAGCGCACCAGGACGCGTTTACAGACGGACGGCTCACATTTGGCGTTACGGCTCTCGAGCTCACCTGCGCAGTCATTTTTTCATAACGGCCTTACATTCCATAAAAATATTTTACGGAGGCCTTACATTTAAATGGATATTGTAACGGATTGTTATATACTCTATATATATATATATATATATATGATGTTTAAAAAAATAAATATATTTCACAGTATAAGACCTTGAGACAAGCAGTAAGTGTGATTTATCAGACATTGTTCATGTAGAGAAAGACATGCTCTTAATTTGGAGAAGTTGGTGCAAGACAGAAAGTAGAAAAGATGGAGGTGAACAGCAGCTGATGGATTGCATGGTCAAGTTTATTCTGGGGAGAAAAAAAAAAAATCAATACCTGCAGTCTGAACAGAAGGTTGATAAAAAAATAAGAAGGAAGGACAACTAACTAGACAAGGTTTTATGACTTCTCCCGCAGTCACACCTCTCTTTTTTCTTTTTTCACCTTACTAATTATTAAATAATAAATCACAGAGTTGCGCATTTGAGGGTGGACCGAATACGCTTCGTGGTAAAGCAGACGAAGACCTGTGCATTATTAATGGTGCAGGCCGAGATTAAACGGGCGTTGTGGGTTTGCAGGTTTGCACCCGAACATCTTCCTAGGCAGCGGTATCAATCTGTGGAATCTGCACGCTGCGTTTCCACGAGAACAAGGAGAAACAGGGTCGGTGGCTTCGCTACTGCTGTGGGAGCGTTCGACATTAATAAATAAAGCAGAGAAGTATTTATCCACATACTGAATTCAGGTTCGAGCCGCTGTACAAGTCTTCTGTGGAAGTAGGCCTCAGAAGGTAACCACGTGATATCAAACATTTGAAACACTCAAAGGAAATGATTTGTTGTTCTATTAAAAAAAAAAAAAAAAAAAAAAACAGTTGAGCAAGGTAAAAGAAATATACACACAAATATATATATGTATCTATGTTCTATATATACTGTATACTCACACATACATACATACGTATAAATTACATAAGGTTCTGAATATTGACATGCTCTTGAATGCTTTGTAGAGCTTTTCAAGATGCTCCAGAACCCACCCCAAGGCCATCCCTCTCTGCGTTACTTGTTTACTAAAAATGATCTTTTCCGAGGCCCAAGGGGTTTTCAGAGGAAAAACTGCAGATAAATATTGCTTTTACTGCGCTTGGGCCACAGGGAGCCGGGTAATGATCTTAATTAGACCTATAAACAAGCGAGGAAGTAAAAAAATTAGCTAACGAGCATGCCTGATCTATTAGCTTTCAAATAAAACCAATGTGCACGCCATCATTTCGGTACAGACTAGTGATCTGATGAAAGAACCGCGAGTGAGCTAATACCGCATGTCACCGTAAACGTAAGCGTAACCGAAATTTGTACTGTACTGCAGACCGCAGACTCCCTGACCTTCGTGTTTGCGTTGACGTCTGTGAAGGAACACAGGCTGCCGGGCCTCGAGCTTCCTAATGCATCGTGTAATTACACCTATACCTGCTTTTCTGTTCGTTAATCACTTAAGTGTCTCCTGGATAACCTGAAATTCAAAGGTCTGGTCCCAGTTGTAGCCACAAGTCAGAATGCAATTATATGCATGATTACCTTGACCCAATTTCTGCAGCCCCCTTTTCTCCTCCCACGGAGGCTGACGGCGGCATGTGGCATGTTTGTTTAGATGAGATTAAGCGGAGGGGGAGGCACCTCGGTTTGCGGCAGGGCACTGCGCCCCCAACTGGCATGCGGAGGGAGGTTGTATCGCGGCAAGAAGATCTGAAGGGGAAGGCAGCCGAATCACAGGAGGGGGCGTCTTAAATCGCTTTAAGGTGGGGGGTGTGGTGAATAAATAAAATAAAAACAATTTCTGCTGCTTAAGGAATCTTAAGAGATAATATGATCTGAAATATTAATCAAATCATCTTGATCCCCAACCCAGCTTTACTCAAGGCGCTTAGATGCGCGGCAATCCCTTCTAATCTGATTGTGGCGCGATAAGGCAGCTTTCGCCTCTCCATTGTGCTCGGCTGATTAGGGGAGAAATCCAACTTGTTGCCTCTAAGGCTATAAAGCTACTTAGACCCAGTGGAGCAGGACTCAAACACATAATGTTCAGCATCATCAGCACTTCAGAAGTGAGAAGGATAATTAACAGGGTAAATAAGGCCCATTACAGCCTTTCGGTTGAGAGAGCAAAAGTAAAAATATATGGAGCGTTCATACCCGTGCGTTTAATTCTAAACAACACTCAAGGTCTTGTCCAGTGTAACTGATAGCTTTTGTCTCCTTCACCGCTTTTATTAAATCCAGTCACATCCGATAACCCTTCTTAGTATCGCAAGCGAAAACTTTGTTGAAAACTTCAGTTCCTTTTTCACGGCTGTTAAAGTAATTAAAAATGTTTTCACGTGTTTGTTCTTTGATCCTTTTTGCATGATTATGATTATTACTATACCCATGTACTCAGCTGAACTGAAGTATTGCTCTGAAATACTGCAACAATATCGTAGCACGCACGGCTTTGGGCTCCGATGGGGCAAAGAAGGACACGGCTCATGATGAATGTTTGTTGGAACAGCAGCGCACAGCAAGAGACGTCAGCAAGTACACAAGGAAATAATGTTCTCGGTGCAAGGACGCCTTTTTCCTCAAGTACCTGCATCCCAAGCCAGCCTTACACGCTCCCCAACAGACACTCACCCCCTTATAATCTCCTATGATCTTCCACTGCGGTTGCACAACTATTTTACATTCACATTCCCCGCAATTCCTGTTATTCACAACCATTTAGAACAAACAACTGTTCTCGCTCGAAGGGGCGTTCTTCAGTAATGTGGGGGCGGGGGGGTGGTCACAATATAGAATACCCTGAGACCCGACATTTGAGATAGCTGGACCTATATAATGCACATTAGAGCTCAGACCTGAAAACTGAGTCTTTCTGAAAAGCTAAAATTCCCACAGTTTTCACTTACCCAGGTATGGCTTTGTTGAAGAAAGACGACAGGAACGGTGTTAGGGGAGCAGTGATTTACTGCTGTACTTCATTTTACCCTGTATTTTCTCTACAGAGCTGTACCAGCCCCAGTGCATATATCAGCATAAAGGCTTCCTGTGGTGTCTTATACAATTTTGATGAAGTCAGCCTACTTTACATAATTGGTGTGAACCAATGTTCCAGCCTAATGAATGTTGAAAATGAATATCTGAATGTGCGTATGCTTTTGTCCAAAGCATCTCTAATGTGCTGGGACGTTGCAGCTCTGGAGATATGGGCTGTGTCCCAAGGCAGACACTATGAGAGGAACACAGTAAATTTCACGCAACTGGACGGGAACACACCGGCTGCAAACGGTTCGTGTAATCTGTGTAATCCTCTCATCAGCATAACAGTATGTGAGGCCTGCCACTCGAACCATTTGAAGGGTGGTTCGATAAACTGCACAGCCCCCGGTTCACTAGATGAACAACGTTTCGACGCATCTCCTTTTGTATATAGCAGACAACAGCGATGCACAGATGGATATAGGTTTGCAGCTACGTACGGGTCACATTCTGTATATCGGGAACCGGAGAAGAGACAGTGACAGAGAGAAATGGTTCTCTTTTAGTATGTGGTCTTCCCAGTCTTTACTGAAAGCTGAGAAAAAATTGGATAGAAAAGAGAGAGAAACCAAAAGCAGGTCAACATAGAGAGTTCCTCGGCAGAAACACAGCAGAAACACAGTTTTCAGTCTTGTTCGCGAAATGAAACATGTTAACTGCTGGGTGGAGGGGGGTTGGATCAATAGATTAGTAGAATTTCCAAAACAAACTCAGACATTTAGTCCCAGTGCAGTCATGATAAATGATATTAATGCACCTGTAGTAAATGACTGGATATTTGCAGAATCAATCATCATACATCTGAATGAATAATCACAGCATTTTTTGACTCAGCCAGTCATTAATTGTATAAATATTTATTGGCTTCAAACATTTTCTCATGAGTCAAGTTCTTTAACCCGTATGCCATAATGCCGTAAGAAGGTCCACAAAGAAGTTCTTCAGTTCTACAAATATGACAATGTCTGACCATACTTTTGTCATCAGATTTTGTAATACTGGTATGTTGTGGGCAGAATAAGAAAAAACCAACATAACTTGTATTTACGAAAACTTTCTTTTCTTCAGCGCATCGATCCTGTGACTGGGGAAGGTATGGCGAGGTGGGGGCACACTTGTCGAGGAAGCTGTTTAATGGAGCGAATGGCTTCCTCGACAAGTGCGCGCGCGTGTTAAACATCTGAGTCAGATGGAAGTCGCCTCTCAAATTTCGACTGGCTTGAGGCTTCGCCGCACTCTGTACGTAGCTGATAAAACAGAGCAGACCAACTCCTGCCCTCCTTACTCATCCCTTCTTATTGCACTGATCGATTAACATTTCAAACTGTTATTTCAAACAGAAGAAATAAATTGTTTACATGGAATAAACAGATAAGGTCATTTTAACTCATCATTGTGCTTTTCTCACAAGGATCTTACAATTATTTCCCCATTTATACAGCTGGGTAAGTTTTACCGCATCTCTTTATGGTGGTGTCTCAGGTTTGGCCAGGGTGCTCTGTGGTTGGTCTGGGGTTCGAGTTCTGCTTAAGATGCCTTCCGATGGACTGGCGTCCTGTCTGGGGGATGTCCCCTGCACCGCGTGTTGCTGGGTTAGGCTCCGGCTTGCCCCCACCCCACTTGGGACAAGCAGTTTCAGACTCTGTGTGTGTGTGTTTAGGACAAGTACCTTGATCAATGTTATTGCACAAGTAGCAGGAATTTGAAACTAACTCTTCTGGGTGCAAGGTGGCAGCTCTAACCACCAGCTGGCCCATCATAACACATTTCAGTACTTATATGAATGCATGTAAATACAACTTTCTTTTAGAAATTCATTGATTCCTTGATTTTTTTTAGAAACTCATTGCTTCTTTAATTTTGAACAATCAAATGTCCTGATCCAAGGTTGCGGTGATCTTAAGCCCATCCTAGAAGCATAAGGCGTAAGGCAGGGTTCACCCTCGACAGGAAACCAGTCTACTGCAGCTGTATGGAAACTGAAACTTCAACCTGTCAATGTTCACGACTGCAGTTTTTTGGTACTATACTTTAGTTTCCATTTCTTTCTATTCTCTGTTCAGTCATTGGTGCAATGACCTGCAAGAGAGCATAGCCTTCCACGAGTTTTCTCCCTCTTGAATCATTATATTATTTCTTTATTAATACCTGACATTTCACATGTCATCAGTAACCCATGCGACTTATTTATGAATTGCTGTCTCTATATTCTTTAACTCATATTCTGCTTCTCCTTGGGTTTTTTATTTTTTGTGTAATACCTGCAACTAGCTGCAGATCCTATGAAAATTTTACAAATGAAACGTGTGAGTTTGTAATAGGGAGCCTGTATTATTAGTATTTTTTTTCCACTTGATGACCTCTTCATTGTACTAGAACACATACACGTGTCTCCCTTCCCAAAACTCTTACCAGCACTCCATAATACAAGGAAGTGACTTGAGCATCAGTGTGAGACAGCATCACAGCCCTTTGCCAGCTGCGAAAAAAGATTTCCATTTAGCAATAAGTGAAACTTTCAGTCAGGATAAAATCATTTGTTGAGTTTTGTGTGTTTTTTTTTTTTTTTTTTTTGTGGCACGAAAAATCCTTTGTAGTAAATTCAGCTGAAATGTTTTATTAATTGCCATATGTTTATTGACTTCTCTTTCATGTCAGTTCTTTTGTTCTTCCTTTGTAGTGGCAAAAGATCTCACTGCATTATCGTTTGCAAGTTATCTGAAATGTCAAAGGTGTTCTTTTGATGTTCATTAGAGACCCCATGCAAGGGAGCACCTGCGACGGCTCCGGGTTCGTCTGCTTGGTATATTTACATGTGGAGTGTCAGACGAGCCGCTGGCCTGATGGGAAGTAACAGCGCCAGTCGGAAACTGTCCCCTACCGCCATCGCTGTCACACTCCGGGCAATCGCAGCACTCGCATAGATGCTGGCGGAGTGGCGCAGAGCTTCATCTCCATCTCACAGCTCGCAATGAGATTGTGTGTGTGTGTGTGTGTGCGGGGGGGGGGGGGGGGGGGCGACATGCATACAGTAAAAAGGATCAGAGGGTGAATAACTCTGTTAATACTGAGCGTTCTATTTGGATTATATTAAAATAATTGCTTCAGATTTAGCTCTAAAGCAAGTAGGCAATTTATCTGTGAGTTGCAGCAATATTATTTTTGGATACACTGGAAAGGCCAGACAAGTGTGTCATAGCACTATCTAGAACTTGCTCTGAGTTTTTTTCACTTATTGTCTAGAAAAGGAAAATATCGATAGAAACCTTTACCCCTTATAGGGTACTGTCCTCTAGTTCGTTGGGATTCGTGAAAGAATCTCTCTTTAAAGAATCAAAAGCGGATTTTGAATTTAAGCTTAAACCATTAAGAAAAGCATGTATTTATTGCTCGGTATATTAATACAGTCAAACAGCAGATGTTTAGCATCTGATCCTTGCGGAAAGATTTATATAATAGACGTTTACTTCTTTGTACTTTTGATATCAGTAGAAGCATGAAGTGGAAGTCCAGTTTGAGCAGAGAGAAAACTAAAACAGCGGACAGCACCGTAGCACAGTGGGTAGCACTCTTGGCTGGGCTTTAAACATAGGTCTGTTTGCTGTTGGGTCTGTGGAGTTTGCATGTCTTCCCTGTGATCATGTGGGTTTCCTCTGGGTACTCCAGTTTCCTCCCACACTCCAAAGATATGTGTGTGTTTCGCTGCAGTTGGTGACTCTAAATTGCCCATAGTTTGTAAATGTGCGAGTGAATAAATGTGTGTGGCTACCCTACAATAGTCTGATGTCCTGTTCTGGGCAAACCCTCCCTAGCCCAACACCCTCTTCTTCCAGGACAGGCTCAGGACTACTGCAAGCCTACATTAGTATTTATCAGTAGTGAGTCAACAAGTGAGAACTAAAACAACAAGGAACGCTAAGGCCGGATCTGCTCGGTATCCCTCGCTTTGCTTCACTCGGTTGCCTGCAGTACAGAGTACCCCTTACCTCACGTCCCGCGCTCAAGGACGCGTGTGTGTTCCTCCCACCCCCCCACTTAGGGACTTGCTCAGGGAAGGGGCCTTGAACACTCCCTCCTCTGGCAAACAAGCCCCCATGCAAAGAGCATTCAGTTACTATACAGACTGGCTCTGTGCTGCTGCTTGTTTGTCGTCCGCCGTCCTCTTTGCCTGCAGACTGATCCGTAAATTGCATCGTCAGAATTGACCAACCGCTCTGTCACAAACAGTGCCTTGCAGCTCAATGTTATAACATTATAGAAGGTTAGGGGAACGAAGAGGCTCACTGTTTTGCGCTCATTCCTTTTACACACCTCTATCTGGACACGAAGGCCTGCCTTTTTATCTCAGCTCATTATTCCCTCATGAGCACCGTCATTTTGTCATACGGTCTTCTGAACCTGAACCACCGAGACCACTTTAACTCCAAGACATCTGTCAGCAGGTGAATAACCAGCAAGAGGAAAAGGATAATTATGAAGTCTCAGTGTATCCAAAAGAAGTCATTTTTCATTTAGTTAGCACTTCGTGGAGGGCACAATAGCTCTACACCCCCAGTACAAAAAAAAAAAAAAAAAAAACGATTTTGTCAGATTTTCCGGTTAAAAATATTATTTTGCTATTTATTTGAAAGTCACCGTAAAATGTAGAATTTTCTAGCAATGGAATTTAATGAAATGATAAAGAAGTACCATTTTAAAGTCACCGTTTATGTTTGGAAAAGTGGTATCTCTCAATAAAACAGAAACTCTTTAATCTGTTTTTCCAGAGGCATGGGTTCTGTGGAGATTTTTATATGTAAATATCTTATGTTTCATTTTGTAATAATGCTTCTTTTGATTTTTCTGATTGTACAGACGAACTTTCTGCATAGAGACGGAGTAGCCTAACCTCTCAAGTAAACCTCAGACATGGTAATTCCTGCATTCTGATCCTGCTCAAATTTCATAAGGCAGCACATAGAGCTATTGAATATGTAATAGAGCAGCATGAAAAAAACACTGGAATTAACTCTGTGAGTGCCGTGATAAATTTACTCAAGTGGATTTTTAAATAGAGACAGTAACCTTTTTTTCCTAAATGTAACTGGGATTAAAGGACAACAGAATATGAACTGGAAGCTATAAATCCATGCATTGTAACATGTGAAAGAATGCACTTGGGGTTGCTGCTTGATTTGGACTGGTATCACTGGTGCTCGGTCCCTGGACACCTCACCGAGTGCCACCACCTTTTACTGTGAATGCACCCTGTAGTTCTTTTTAAAATACCAAGAGGTTTTCCTTTACTCCGCGTTCTGCTTGAAATGTAAAAAAGGTAACTCTTTTTAAGCATATGGAGAGAATAATGAAAGCACTAATAAAGGGATTAGACTGTATAGAAGTTATTGCTAGCCTAGTGTAATACTTTCATCCCATGGTGCAGTGGGGGGAAGACCATGATGTCCTCAGACCCAGGATTTCTTATTCTGTCTGCCACATGCTGAGTAGCTGGGGCTTCATAACAGCTGCCCACTTATCTGTGCCACGAAGGGTATTTAGACCTTCATGACAGCTGCCTATGTACCCAACCTGTAAAGGGTATGTAGAACTTTATGTCAGCTATCCATATAGCATATAGGGAAGGAAATAGTGCTTAGGAAATAGTGCTTCTCATTTTAACCCAATAAACATGGCGCTGTCTGCTTGTCAGACACATGGCATTTGAGTCATAGAGCAGTAGAGGACCTCCTGTTACTCTTACTGTAAATGTGATGCGCTGAAATAGGGAACATCTGGGAGACACACTGTGCAATACGTTTAAAAAAGCAAGTTGCCACACCGCTTTTTCTACAATTTTTTGAAATCTGAAACACATTTCTATTGTAGAGCAAGCCTTCTGTCTTGATTTCTAATTAAATGTGAATGTATAGTAATCTTGTGCTGGGAAGTCTTTCCCCGAGAGAATCTACCACAAGAAAGTATGTCTGTTCATCTTTTCATCCGTTGAGTAAATCTGTCAGATACAACTCATAATTTTTCTATCATAGCGTGCTGCAGATGACAATATTGCAAACGTCATAGTGAGAACCTGTTATTACCATTAGCGAACTCTGGTCTATTACCCCATGATATAAACCTATCATTGATATTACATTTTAATTATCCATGCAACCACTAGGGGGCCCAGGAATTAGTCTGTTTTTCAAGCATGTCTTCTGCACTTTAATTGCTGGTCATTTTAATTGCTATAATGTTTGAAGAGGCGGAATTTAAAGACTGTGCGGCACACTCAATTACAGCAGCCTCTGCGGCTGAACGCATTTGATTTCCTCAGCCTTAAGTTATGTCGAGTGTTAGCGATGTTAGCAAGTATCAGTCAGATCCAAGGGCCTGTAACAGAATGTGACTCACATGTAAATGGCATGCGGAGAGTCAAGTGTGAAGAGCAGTGCACATAGCAAATAATTATATACATTACAAAGTGCTTATCAAAAGAAGACACGCTTGGGGGAAGGGGGGAGCAAGAAGCTACAGCTCGCAGGCGACCGCATGCAGAACAGGATTACAGATTGAAGCGCACAGTGTAATTAATAGGGAGCCTCGGGGGTGAGAAAATAAATGAATCTTTGTCAGGAGATACAGGTTCCCGCAGCCCGGTGATGTTCCCCATACAGCTTGGTAGAATGGACGCTGCCTTATCAACCTGGAACCGGTAACAGTATCCGTATCAACAGATCTTGAAGTTCAATAACCAGTTTTGGAGAATTTCATTATACGTATTCATTGCTACATACTGTAAATCATGCTTCGTGTGTAAATGAAGGTAATTGTGTAAGTAAAGGTTAATGGGGTTAATAGAGAGTCAAAGAATTACCTCGTAACTGAACTGAATCCAAATCAGTCACTCGTTGACTGGTGTGTGTGTGTGTGTGTGTGTGTGTGCGTGTGCGTGTGCGTGTGTGTGTGTGCGTGTGTGCGTGTGTGTGTGTGTGTGTGCGTGTGTGTCCTTGCCTGGGCAGCTGAAAACCTCTTGAGCTCCATCACAGAGCCTTCACAGGTGCAGCCCCAACATTCCACCATACCGGACAGCTCCCCTACGGGCCTGGAAAGGAAACATCGACGGTTAAGGTACTCTTCGGCTGATATGCTCTTATAGTGGAACTTCGGGAAAGCGCTGCGGAGTTTCCGCTGATCCGATAACGGCTGAGTGCAAAACGGAACGGCGTCACGGCATCCTCTCGATACTCCTCCGTCGTTAATTTGAAGGCGCCCCTTCCAGCGGGAGGTGCGTTGACAGTGTGTTACGGATCATTGACAACAACATGTTAAGTAGTCAAGCGGACTCAGCAAACACATTGTTTAGAATTGCAATTCAGAATTATAAAATGAACCGAGCTCTTCACGTACTGAACATGCTCTTTACAATATGCATGTGTATAAAATTCAATTCAGCAGAAAAGTATGACGGTCACAAAGCGCTTTTCAAATTTGGGAGTATCTGATCTAGTCTGATCTCGCCTAAAAACTAGTTGCAGAATATGAGACGACAGTGCGACTGCAGTTTGTCTGTGGTGTCTTTCCTGACACAATCCCCGCATTAAGAAACCAAGGTAAATGTGTTACATGAAAGCGCAAGGCTTTGAGAACAGTGGGTAGCTTATTAAGAGCACTTTGATCCGCGATGCTTTGATATTTCAGCGTCTTATAAAGAATTCACTTTCAGTGGTAAATATAGGTAGTTCACAGGGCCGTTTGGCATACGCTCATGCTCCATCTCTGTCTGGTTAAATGATCAAAAACAGATGGTGAAAAATAATAAAACTAAATAGCCATCCAAAGACTCACATTCCCAAATTTACCCCACATGTGAGAACTAGGCCTCACCCAAAACCCAACCTGGTAAAATTTGTGGTAGGGGTATAATCATAAAAAATAACATCAAGTCACCAGAGGTGCGAATCACATTACTTGGAAGGCAAAAATGCATTTATCCACTCCGAAACATAGTAGGAATCTTGGAACAGACGCTAAACATTTTCCCTTGCTCAGCCTCTTTTATATTCCTTATTTCACATTTCCTTTTGTGATTTAAATACTCACACACGCAGAAACTACTTGTCCCAAGTGGGGTCGCAGCAAACCGGATCCTAACCCAGCGACACAGGACGCAAGGCTGGGGGGGAGAGAGAAAACGCCCAGGACAGGACGCCAGTCCATCGCAAGGCACCCCAAACAGGAGTCGAACCCCAGACCCACCAGAGAGCAGACACAGACCGAACCCACTGCACCACCGCACCCCCCAGATTTAAATGCTCTTTTAAAAAAATACCAAATTGCTTCTGTGGTAGTATATACAACTATGTCTTCGGGAACTCTTGGAGATCAATGCGAAGGAAGTCGACTGAAACAGAGCAAGTCTTCACCGATGACAGCACAGCAGCTGGAATGACGGCACGCACGGCCTTCGCCGGGACTCCCCTTCCAAGGCCATTCAACACTCGGGTGACGCGGTGGAGCAGAGAATAGCGAAGATGCCTCACAGCTCTTGGGCTGTGGGGTTGAATATGTGTTTGAGTCTGTGTGCTTTCCTCAAGTCCGCATGGGGTTCCTCTGAGTGCTCCGGTTTCCTCCCACAGCCCAATCACATGTGTTTCCAGTGAATTAGAGACTCTAAATTGCCCACAGTGTGAGTGTGTGTATATTGCATTGCTCTTTTTTGCAGATGGGCTGACGATTGTCAGTAGCTTACTATAAAGTACCTAGCATTGTAAGCTGCCTTGAGCAAAGGTGCTGAACAAATACGAATGAAAATTAATTAAAAAAAAAAAAATAATGGTTTACTGTGCCTCCATGCAATGCCGCAACGGCACGGCCTGGTCGCAGCCTTGCCTTGAAGCAGCAATAGAACACCCACTAAATCCCGCGCGGCAAAATGATTTGTAAAGAGATACCGATCGGTTGTTCTCATTTATGCCACTACAGATAGATAATTGTTTCCACCAAAAGCCTAGTGGAGTGGGAGGTAATGTGAAATGTGGGAGGTAATATAAGTAGAGTGGGAAAAATGACACGCTCAGGCCGTGACCCGCCAACCTCTGTTGTAATTGCGTCGTCGGTACTTAACTGTCCTTCTTTTAGAGTAAATAAACAATGTGCCACATCTATCATAAGCTCATTGCTGTGCCGTGCTGGCCTGCGCGCCGTCACGCTGAGCGCCTGAAGAGAGAAGCGTTTGTGTGCGTTGCCCGTTAAGTGGGGTGACAGCAGGGTCGGCCCTATGGCCGACCTCACTCATTGTTCCGTTTCGGGGGGGGGGGGGGGGGACGCCAGCGGGGGGGGGGCGGGTTGGGGGTTGCGTGTGAAATGCGGTCCCGGCAGCTCCAGGGAAAGTTCCCCCTAATTGACCTCTAGCGTTTTTGTTTTGTTTCGCAGCTCGCGCGCTGACAAAAACGCCGTGCTCGTCATTTACAGTGTTGATTATCAGACTGATGACATGCCTGGCACATCATCCATTTTTTCATTATCCTGAGTTATGTAAAAAAAAACTAAGCGTGGTATTCAGATTATGAGCATTCAAATTAAGACACTGAAGGTAAATGAAATTCAGATTATAACATGGAACTGCCCAGACATCATCGCTAACATTAATGCGATATCGCAATAAAACGTGAAAATGTGAGGTGTTTTCTACCCTTATAATAGGGTAGTTATGTTGACTGCGGAATCCCAACGATCCCGTCTCATTATATCGCGTCTTGAGGCGCGTTTATTCCGTGCAGCTCACCTGCTCAGTTCAAACAAAGGCTACATGAAACCGTCGTTCTAACCGAAAACAATTAGCCTCGAATGCTAATTGACTGCATGTTTTTGTTCAGTTTGAGCTTTGAAATCTAAGTCAATGGGTTCTCGGTAGAATTACATGCGATTTCACGAGTGATTTCTGTGGGTAATGAAAGTGTTCGGAGATACTGTAGCACATGCAGCTGAAAAAAAATCCCACTATTATCACTCACCAGGGGATGTCTTATTAATGTTATTTATTCATGGAGAACTCATGAACAATTCTGCCTTTGGTCCTAATGACATTTCACTTTGCTCAGTGGGAAATCTTTTATACATCAATAAGACCAATTAACTTTTTTAAAAAAAGGAACCAGTGTTATTTGCACTGCCCTGCTGTTATGCAGGATGTTTGATCCTTTACGATGAACACCAGAGGGCTCCCCAGCCACACCAAGACCCCCCACCCCCCCTTCCCAGGCCCTCCTCCCAATCCCCCTACCCACTGCGACCACCACCACAAGGGCGGGACAGGATTGGCACATTTCGCATCTTGCTCCCAGAAGCGGCACCTTTCTCGGGGTGGATGCGGGACAGAGACGCCGCCCTGGGTGCGACAGACACAGGTATACAGCGTTCCCTTTTCTGATTTCTGTCTGGTCACTCTTATTTCATTCCCTGGCCTCTTGCTGAACAGGCTGCAGAACTGTGTTCGGTTATTACGACCAGAGCTGAATGAAAATCCGTCGCTTCATTATCAAGAAGCACTTCAGTGCTTCAATGCAGCGCCAAGGTGGTCCACACACTCCCTGGGAGAATAGGGCATGAGGCAGGGGGCACTTTGGACTAGATGCCAGTTCGCTGCAGGGCAAACACAGAGACGCATACACTTAGACATACACATACTAAGGACCGTTTCAATTCCCCAACAAACACATGACACACATATCTTTGGACTGTGGGAGGGAAACCAAGTACCTGGAGAAAACCCATGCGAACATGGGGAGGACATGCATCTTCCACACAGACTGGTTTGAATCCATGTCCAAATTCACATCCTACAAGCTGTGAGGCACTAGTTCTACCCAATTTCCTATGCATAATAATCAAAATAATCTTTTCAGTAAACATGCATGGTTGGCTTCAGAAATGAAGAGATGCAATAGCACATTCAGATGACTCCCAGAACATAAGTGACAGACCTTAAAATAAAAGGTCTTTCTAGTGTATGAACCTCAGCAGTAACCCTCCAGATGTGGTTGACGAATCTTGTGGTTCTGGCCATCTGACATTAAGCAGGACTGCTTGTGCAGGCAGCAGGCCTGCAAGCCAAGGGTCTGTGCTCTGTGGCCTTCGCCATCCAGGCAGCTGATTTCTCGGACCCACGCCTCTCCCTGTCCTCATATGCAGGGGGCATGTCACCAGTTGCTGGGAAACATGGTGTTTTTTTTTCTTTTCCTTTGTCCAAATGAATGGCAGCATTGAACTGGGCATGACTCTTGCTGGGTTCCCACACTATTCCTACATCCCCATTTGTGAACCTCTCACTTTGGTTTATATTAATAACCACACTGCCATAACCACTTGATGTGGCATCAACAGGGATAATTACTGCTGTGTCTTCTCGCTTCAACAATCCAGACATTTGTCTGATCCAGATGGAGATGAGCCAAGCTGGCTTTCCAAGCATTTGCTGAAATTAGATTGAACTTTTCTCTGGGGTTAGACTCACACCATGTTGCTACAGAAAAAAATAAATAAAAAGTAAAGGAAAAAATTACCGGGTAACTTGTTGATTTTTAAAATGCATCTATTTTTGTTCATTTCCTTTATTTCAGCCGCATGATTTTCATTTTAGTTGTTTTTATTTCTCATTACCATATAATGTCATGTGATCACGTTAGCAAGTGAATGTGTTGACTCTCCAGCACACTGCTCACTGCAACTTGTCAGGGCTGTTTTCCATGGTCCTTCATTACAGAGCCAGAATGAAAGATAAAAACTCATTGACAATAATGTTTGAAATGTTGAATTTAGGTTTGAAAGAGGCTAAGTGGAAAACACTTAGCACAAACACTGGCACGGTGTAATGCCAGTTTAATCAGTAGGGCTGTGTCCACAATCTTCTTAGCTTGTCTCTGTGATTCTAACTCATGACTAATGAGTTAATTTTTCATTGTTAGCAATCAGGTCAACCTGATCAGCTTGTTCGGGTCATCATCTGAAGAAGCTGATTAGTTTGTCTGCATCTCTAGTGCCACAAGGATGTAGAAAAATAGATTGTATCTTGACCAATGGAAATGATGCCTGTTGAACTGTGTTAATAATTATCCTCTGGGATCTTTGGCTACAAGAACAGGAAAGTCCCTGGTTGCATGTTGTGCCAGAATCATACAGTTCCCGAAAGTATTCAAATACATTCATTTTTCCAACAATAAGGAAACAATATCCCATAGTGACACAGTTAAACACATTTTTAGGAATTTTTGATAATTTATTTCAAATGAAAACTTGAAATTCCCGCTTTACATATTATCGAAGCCCTTTGTTCAGTATGTTGTAGGATCACCTTTAGCAACTATTACAGCTTCAAGTCTTCTTGGTTATTCTTCTACCAGCTTTGCACATTTATATTTGGCTAGTTTCTCCCGTTCTTCCTTGCAGATGCTCTCAAGGTCAGTCAGATTGGATTTGGATCAACAGTGAACTGTGATCTTCTGGTCTCTTCACGGATCCTCTATGGGGAACCAAGTGTTTTGCTGCACCACTCAAGGACATTCAGAGAATTATTGCAAAGGCACTGAAGCACTGTCTTGGCTGCTTGCTTTGGAATGTTGTCTTCCTGAAAGATGAATCTGTGTCTTCGTCCAAGGCTGTGTGCCCTCTGGAGCAGATCTTCTTCAAGGACCTCTCTGTATTTGGACCGGTTCATCTTTCCCTCGATCCTAACCAACCTTCCAGTCCCTGCTGTTGAAAAGTATCTCCATAGCATGATGCTTCCATTAGCATGTTTCACAGGATGGATGGTATTTCTCACATGATGAGCAATACGTGGTGCCAGCTATGGTGTTTGGCATTCATATCAGACAGTTCAGTTTTTTCCTCATCAAACCATGGAATCTTTTACGTCATGCTCTCATTATTCTTAAAGTGTTGTTTGGTAAATACCAGGCAAGGTGTGACATGCTCAGGATTTGCTTCCATCTAGCCACTCCATCATAGAAACCTGACTGATAGTGTTGCAGAGGTGATTGTCCCTCCGGCAGGTTTTGTCATCTGTACCCAGGAACTCTGAAGCTCTGTTAGAATGTGAATTGGGTTCTTGGTCACCTCCCTGAACAATGCCCTTCTTGCCTGAACTCCCAGTTGGCCAATTCTTGGAAGGTTCTTAGTTGTTCTAAATTTTTACATTTGACAATGATGGAGGTCACTGTGCACCTGGGAACCTTCACTTCATTGCTGTTTTTTGAATCCTTTTCCAGATCTAAGCATTGACACAATCTTGTCTCCGAGGTCTGTGCAGAGCTCCTTGGACATTATGGCTTGGATTTCACTCTGCCATGAATTGTGTGTGCCTTTTTAAATCACCATCTGCAATTCGACCACTCTAAGACCATTCAACATTCAACCCCCAGGTCCATCTAACTATCGGGAACTATCAAATCAGACAAATGGACAAGCTACCCAACTTGCTTGTTTCATCTTCTTCACCAGTGAAGAGCCTTAGGAGTAGCCATCAGCTCAAGTCCTTTTCTCTGTCAACACATCAAAGCCATAATGCAGTCCTGCAGAAAAGTCCGGCATAACATTGGCAGGATCTGCCCTTATCTTACAATGCACTCTGATCTAGGCCATGAAGATATCCCACCTTGACTACTGCAGTTCTCTCCTCTTGGGTGTTACAGGCTCTGCTATCAGGCCTCTCCAGCAGATTCAGAATGCCATTGCATGAGTTGTGTTTGACTTGCCAAAGCATTCCCATCTATCTCCCCTCCTTGTTTCTTTCCGCTGACTGCTTGTAGCTGTCCATATCAAGTGTACCACTCTGGAGATGGCCATAAGACCAATGCATCTGCTCCCTGATACCTACAGCACCTTATCACTTGCTCTGACCCAACCAGACTGCTTAGTACTCTACCAACTCTGGCTACTTAGTGGTCCTAAGCAGAAGAAGTCCAAAATCAAGAGCCCAAAGGTTCTGGCATTAGTGTAAGGGGTAATTAGTGCCCTCTGTCACTCAGAACTGCTGAAAAATGGTTAATTTGGACTTATTGGCTGTAGTTTCTGAATCTTGTGCCTGCATCTCTATCTCTCCATCTGTTTGTGCAATGCCCTTTTATTTACTCTGAGTTATACATTGCTTTGGAGAAAAGCAGCTGACATCCAACTAAATGTAAATGCAAATGATGTCCTATCAACCTCAATCCTACAATCAAGTTCTAGAGACATCTTAAGATGATGAGAAGAAACAGAATGTGTCTGAGCTCAATCTGGAGTGTCATAGTAAAGATCTGAATCCTTCTATAAGTGAGAGATGTCAGTTTTTTTATTTTTAATAAATTTTCAAAAAAATCTGAAGTTTTTTTTTACTTTGTCATTATAGAGTTTTCTGCGTCGATAGACGGCAAAAAAGAGTGAAATCCGTTTTGAAATAAGTCTACAGGACAACAGTGTGGAAAAAGAGGAATGGTCTGAATACTTGCTGAAAGTACTGGACATAAGGCTAATCCCTATCTCTGTGAATTGAAATGATCTTTGCATATGCTTCTGTAAAATAATTGCCCTTGTATTTATTTCATTGAAGGGCAGTAATTATTTTTCTCAGTAGGCTACCTCAGAAATCTGGGGTGATGCTGATGTCACATTGTAGCTTGGATTACCTTCTTTTTTAAGAATTGCTTGGTGGTTAAAGACTGGTAACAGCTACCAGTCTGCAAGCTAGGTTTGGCAGCCACTTTTGTAATGGGGGTGAGTCACAATCAGCTTTATACTGCCTTAGTTCAAATATTGACTCTCTGCCAGCACTAGGTGCTCAAGCAATGGGTGTAGCTAAACATCAGCAGGCAGTTCAATTATTCAGCTTGCTTAAATGGTGATGATGTATACTAGTACCATATGCTTCTTCTGGAAGTGGGATGGTTTTACAGAGTACTTGAATGGTTTCCTGCTAATTATCCCTGAAAAGGCTATTTTTTTTTTTTTGCTTTTTCTCCCACCAACTAGTTGTTACCACCACTTATTCATAATAAAGCCAGTTGAGGCCAGTCCACATCAAACCCTTTTTAGAGTGAATAAACTTTAGAGTGGCAGATTACATCTACCATATGCTTAGGGAGCTTGGTCTGAAAATTCAAGGGTATTTTTCCTCTTTTGAAGCTTATGTGAGTTGTATGAGAAGGTAAAAAAAATCTTAACTAACATAATTCAGTGGTTTTGGCTTTTGTGCACACAGGGATGTGTCAAGTTTGATGGGACAGACAATTCATTAATAATGCCATTTTAGTCTGAGCGAACAAATGCTTTCAAACAAAGAGTATACAGCTAACAAGTAGAAGGCAGAAATTCTACTGCAATTCAAAGCTTTGCCAAACTTTCCAGACAAACTGGCATTTATGAAACCTGAATATAAATGTACATATCTCTCTAGTGGCCCTTAGTTTTCATTTATGGTTAAACTTGTAGTTTTCTGCCAATATGCCATCTACAGCATATGTGACTGAATGTAGTCTTTTCCGGTATTGCTCTATGTCATGTATGAACTGCCATTGTGCAATTATGTAAATGATTCCGTTTTGATTCCAGTGTTTAGTTGCTTGCACAAAAATAGCAGTTTTATTTAGATAAGTTATATCTAAGTTAAAGTGAATTGTATGAAAAGAATAAATAATAAGTGCAGATGAATATATTAAATACCTGCTGTGAAAAATCTACGTTTGAGAGAATGACACCCTGTCACGAGAGAATTGTCCCTCACAAGTCACTTGGCAAATATTCAAACTGGTGGATGTTACCTCGTCGTTGCGTGACTTTAATTGGCCATCTCATAATGTGTGCGTGCACCTGGCATCCATAATTATGCATTTTGATTCGCCGAATCCCATCTGTGTGTATCATTTTAATGGGACTGTAATGAATTTCCGCAAGGACTGTTGACTTGGACGGCTCTCAGTGGTCAGCGTCTCAGTGGCCAGGGGTCAGGGAGTGATTAACAGACTGCAGTCGGGTGCTGCCCCACCTTCACATGAGTCACTGTCTGGGTCTCTGTTTGCTTTAGTTGCTGGAACCATTTATTGTCTAGATCACAAGCTGTCTGCCAACGTTGCCCAAGATAGCACGTGCTAGACAGGCTGTAATTGTAGGAATGCTTGTCTTGAGGAAGCTGGCCGGTCATCTCCTCCTCTTATTACCATTGTGCTCGGTGCCACTTTTGCTGCCGCCCTGTATTCTCTCTTGCATGGTCCAACAGCTGTAGCTGTCTTTTTCTGAATCCTGCTGGATGGCTTGAATCTGTTTTGGCTCTGTTGTCTTTTCCCCTCTCCCCAGGTACATCAGTGGCCTGTGTTCCTTCAGAGCATAACTCCTTCATAGGAAAAACACTGTAGCGGCTCCTTTGGAGATCAGCATTGCTCTGCAGGTATCACTTGCTCAGCATTACTGAGCATGTTATAACTCTTATTAATGCCGCTGTTCATTTTTTACCTTTGTTAGTCTGAGAAAAACCAAGAAGAGGAGAACTCCTAGTGTCCCCTTCTCAATCATCCCATGGAGAATTAGTGATTGTTCTTCGTGGGGCAAGATCATGTTTTCCTACCAATTTATTCATACATGTTTAATCTCACCTGGTCAGTCCCCTCATCCCCTTATTTTACTCCCCCTCTCAGCTTCCTGTGGTCTGTCTGGGAGCTCTGGTCATCCCTGCTTGCCCTCAGTCTGGTGACAGCTGTACCACCCCCCCACAGATACACACACATGCACAACCACACCCCAGAGGCCCCATCAGGAGTCTCCTGCTGCCGACTGCGGCCGCCTGTCTGTGTAAGGTGAGATCCAGGGACTTCTCTCTGTCAGTGTCAAGGAAGAGGGGAGGGGTGAGGTGAAGGGAAGGTGTACAGGGAACTATACGCTATATGACACTACCAAAATAACAGAAGCCACTACACAAATGTTATCTGAATATTCATTCATTCATTGACTCTTTCTTCCTGAGTTCATTTCGCCGGTATTATTCGTCTTTAAGTGACACTATCACCTGAGACAAGACACAATGCCAGCTTCTGTCTGGCTCCATCCTTGGCATCTGCTACAAAACAGAAGCTTGCATTTACTAATCCCCAGAAGAGATTTAAGTTGTTTATTTCCAGTAGACCCTGTGCAGCAGTCAGATATGTGGGTTCAAGCAGTGACTTTTCCAAGCGTGCAGGTGCTTTAGTGTGATACTGTGAACTTGCTCTGGAGAATTGAATCCACAACGTGATGTGTGACATGTCTGCCACTGCCAGATTCAGTTTGTGTCCCTCCCGCCCTCCATGCCATCATGAACGTGTCACTTTAGTTGTCATTGAATGTTATTATTATTATTATTTTTTTAATAGTGTAAGCATTGCTTACATGAAGGATCATGTTGTCATCTCCTTCCACACTCTGGCCTCAGGGAAAAGAGTAAGAATTTGGGAGGGTTCGTCAATGGAGTGCCCAAGTCAAAGATCTATATTTCTTGTATCTGAGCTTTTGTAATACAGGGATCTTGGCCAAGTCAGTGACTATAATAGCTCGTAACTGCCCTGCAAAGGCCACTGTGGGATTTGAAAAAATGGCTAGTATTGCTTTTAAATCTCAAGGGCTTGATTGCTTGCGTGGAACTTCATTCTTGGAGTCAAGTTCCCGGCCCAGCTTTTATGGGGATTTGTTTCCATTCTGTAGATGTGAATGGAACCATTCCCATTATCTTTGCAGCACTCTATCATTAGTATCTTTAAAGGTCCCCATTGTAAAACCTGAGACCTGTAAAAGTAAACATTTGAACAGATAGGGAGTGAGTTGAGATGATGCGATGTGCGTATGGGAAAGAGGATGGTGTGGACTGAACCAGTTACATTGTGGAGCAAGAGAGAAAGGCAAACAGACAAGAGGTAATGTAAGGAACTAGGCCAGCGCCGCTTGGTAAACCTTTGGAACTCCATGTGGAAAACTGTAGATACTAAGTGTGCAGCTTTCAGTGTTGTTTTTCCCTCCTAATTCGCAGTTAAGCACCCTCTGTGAATTCTCATAATGTGAATCCCGCTGTTGATTGCGGGGAGGGGGTGGGCACTGTAAATCACACTGGGGCTCATTACTCTGGTAAAGAGATACTGTGTGATATTCTTCATTGGATTTGAAAAGGAGAAAGGCAAGGGTGGGGTATAAGTAGAGCCAGAGCAGAGAACCACCGTCTGCAGCTCATATCCCTGCCAAGACAACAGAAGGAGCAGTGGTTAGAGAACCAAATTTCTGGAAAGGTTCAGATTAGGTACTTGTATACAATTCGAATATGCAATGTTAGTGGTCTGGGATAAGCAGTTAAAAGTTAAACTATACCCTTTCATTGGTCACTGAGATCATTTTCATTGCTGTAAGGACCCTCAGCTAATTTTGGAGTTTTTATAGTGTTCTTGTTCAAATCATATACTGACGGAACCACTAATAGGGGACTTCGGAAATGTTTTGATGGACTGGGTGGCAGGTTGCAAAAAATAAACAGATGCAATGATTCTTTCTTCACAGCTCATGATAGCCGTGCTCCAAATTAGTAACAGGACAAAAATATAACACTTAACATGTCTTTCCAAGTTTTTCCTCCCGGTTGGTTATTACTGAATTATCGGTTTGTGATAAAACTTTACGAGCAATAAAAGCCCATATTGGTAAAATCTGGATCATAACACTAGGGTATCAGCATGAAGAGCTTATTCTGTGTCGTTAAATACAAAGTACTTTTTTCTAAAAATCAAAGATAATCCATCCATTGTCAACAAGTGCTTGTCCTGAGCAGGGTCACAGCGAGCCGGAGCCTAACCCGACAACACAGGGCGCAAGGCTGGAGGGGGAGGGGACACACCCAGGATGGGACGCCAGTCCATCGCGAGGCTCCCCAAGCAGGACTCGAGCCCCAGACCCACCACACAGCAGGCATCGGCTGAACC
The DNA here is from genome assembly GCF_900964775.1 of Scleropages formosus. Classification (NCBI taxonomy): domain Eukaryota; kingdom Metazoa; phylum Chordata; class Actinopteri; order Osteoglossiformes; family Osteoglossidae; genus Scleropages; species Scleropages formosus. The sequence continues at coordinate 25,001,881 of NC_041812.1, forward strand.
TGCCGTGCCACCGCACCCTCCTTTGAAGATAATGAAAGAAACAAATATTTTAGAAATATTATTTGGGCAACTAAGCGAGATATAACAGCATGCGATTTATTAGTGGTTATCCGACTGGTAGTACAATTTATACGTGCCAGTTCTAAAATTTCAAAGGGAATGCTCAATGGGTATTATCAAGGTCACTCCAGAAAGACGAAAAACATGACTTTTACCTTAAGTGCACCGTTCTGTTGACTTTGGATTTACTTTCTCTGTCAATTCTTTTACATTTTAGAGTTAAGTGTTGTATGTACTTGTAGACAGCGTTACAGGGTTCCTGGCCCTGATTACCATAAGGAACTGTATGGAAAGGCAGAGGCAATGTGACGGTGGCTTTGAAAGGTAAATCATTTATACAGCAGCATGAACTGAACTGAGTGAAATTCAGTGTACTGACATTAAAAACACAAAATAATATTGAGCATTTGTGGCATCTGAAGAAGAGAAATGTAAAAAGAAGAAAAAGTGCACATACGAACAGTAAATTACAACCAGCAGATACCGCATGTTATCCTTTACTCAAAATGACACTAAAACTGTATTCTTCACATTTCACTTTAGCCACATTTGAAACTTTACAAAAGTTGAAACTTCAATTGCGCGCAGGACAGTTTAGCAAATTCAGAATTTAATGTTCTTCGTATTGCTTTGTGTGAGCCTTTTATGCTGTTTAGTTGTGTGAAACTGCAAACTAAACAGCAGACTGGAGATCGGTGAAGTCCAACCTCATCTGTGAGGCAAACAGACAAAGAAGAACAATGAACAGAGAATATGTCAGGCCCTCGGCTGGATCCATGTACAGCGCTTGATGTGGATGCAGCCAAGTCGTCTCTGCTACTCCCACAAGTGATGCGCAGGCTGCTGCCCTTCGATACAGGCAGTGGGCATCGTCGAGTCTGAACGGTTTTCATCTGCCCAGGGAGGCGTGCGCTTTCCCACTGTCGGATCGAGAGGAAGAGACCTGCAGACAGGCTGGGCTAGGTACTGCCTCTGGCAAGCTGTGCTCTTGCAAGCCTTCTACGAGGAGCATGGAGGTTTCTAACAGGGTGAGAGGTGGTGGGGTATATGGGCCGAGACAATATTCTCTGGCATCCCCAATTAATTGGGATAAGGTCATTTCTTCTTCTACTGGACAGTAATTGTGTCCGTTCTCTCATTGCTATTTACATAGATAGCTTCCCTGCCCTTCTACAGCATCTGGTAACTGGCAAAAATCTTTTAAAATACAGAAACAAAATAATAATAACAAGCAATAACAATAATCATCATCATCATCATCATCATCACCATCACAGCTATTAGCTGTCAAGTCATATGTTGTAGACGTACAAAATGTTACGTTGATGATTTTGCTACGATTGATGTGCTAGAATTTTGTGAACTAGCTGTCGATGTTGAGTGTAATACATTTTGCACACTCAGTCTGAAAGTCAAAGCCCTTTCACAGCGCTGAATGAAAACCTAGACAGGGATCAGCAGGTACAGAGAAGATCCTCTCTGTTGAATATTTTATGCGTCTGAGATTAAAAAAGAAAGACAGTTACTTGAAGTCATTGTGTTTGGATAGACTTGTGACACATTGGGGTGGAGAGAAAGAGGCCGGAGCGCTTGTGTAGAACAACCGCAGATTAACAGAAAGAGCCTCAGAAACAATGAAAGAAACAGCGTTGTGCAACAGAAAGCACAGGAAAAATTAATGCTTAAGGTCTTCCCTCGTTCAGATCGGTCGAAGCCGTCTTGACTTGTAAACTCACAGGCACAGCAGGTAAGCGATAGGCTAGCGGGCGCAGGGCAATTTTGGGATGAACAATGGATTTCAGCATGGGGGTGTGAGATAGATGGTTGACACCAGGAGATGTCAGGTCTGGAGCAGAGCTGCCTTGTACACCCAGACACAGGCACATCAAAACCCCAGACACACCTGCACTGTACCGCTGGGACTGCTGTCCTGCCACTCCTTCTTTGCTGGGCCCGCAAATCACTGTCCACACAGACCCAGTGCCTTTGCTGTGACTCTAATCTTCCAGGTTCTTCAAAAGTGATATCTGTCATCCATAAGGAGCTTTGGGGAGCCACGTTATTCCTGTTGCTCACTTTGATGGAAGTTTTGCCCCAGGCCTTGTCATATAACCTAGAGGGATAACAATGAGTAATGTTCGCATGGTTTAAGAAATGAGTACGGAGGTACTCTGTAATCCCAACAATTACCATAGGGAATGAATCAAAGTCTACAGCGAACAAATGGAAACATGTATCAGAGTCTTGTCATCTCTGCTTTTGTTCGCTTCCTTGCGACTACGTCTGCTTTCTAACGTAGTAGCTGCTTGTGGCTAATCGCACTGCCTGCCGTGTGGATGTTTCCCGCTTTCCGTAGATGCTGTATTTGTGATGCGCTTCTCATGGTTTGCTGCTGGTGAACATCTACTGCATGTTTATTTACTTCACTAGAAGGGTATCTCAGGAACGGTGCCAAAGTGGATGCGCAAATGCGTCCGGAGAGGTAGACAACAAAAGAATGCATTTTGTCCAAGCTTTTGAGTGGGACGATTTCTTGAAACAGGTGGATAAGGGACATGTATGTCGCCCCAAACAGTACGTTTTATGCAAGGCTCCAGTGGGTATGTAGTTTGCTGGTTCCATGAGTGTGTAACTGTGCCCATCCTATTACTCCCTTAAACCAAATTCTTACACCAATTCTTTGTTTGGGAGAATCCAAATACTGCCAGATTAATTCCTGTATTTTACCTGATCGTTCATTCTGAAAATATTCTTATATTGTTAAGAAGTAGAACTAGTCATATTTTATATAACGAAATTTCCACCTTACTGCGTCAGAGTCAAAAGTCAAGACATTTTGCATTTTTTCTCTTTTTTATGTAACATGTTACCCCGCACTGCTCACTTTGTGTCAAAGAAAGTTCATTAAACAGCAGCGAACACTCCATTTAGCATCAAAATCAAGGTATATAAATCATGGGATGCAAAATAAATGGTGATGTAACCGCACTCGTCGGCGTCACGGTGTCCCTGGTAGAGCCAGGACGTAATGCTTTAGCTAAGCCTTTCGGTAGATATTTCAGTTGAATTGTATCGACAGCCTCAGTAGTAACGGGAGAAAAGCAACCCAAGCATTTACACACAGTTAGGATCAAAACAAGAATAAGTGAAAGTATATAGTTGATTTTGTGCAATTCTGAAAAGCTCTCAAATTAACTTTTAACCAATGACCAACATGCGTAACTTAAGCGAAATTTGCAGCCATTGTTTCGTTTATCTCCACTTCCATATCTGCGGCAGCTTCTTTGAACGTGGACTGCCTTTGAACTTGGAAAGCCCTTTTTTTTGCAGACACCGAATGTGTGTGTACATGTGGTCAGTATCACGTCTGCATATTTTTGTCATGCACCTTCAGTTGGCTCTCGTGTATCTTTATCCTGTGCGGTACAGTGGGGCAGCAAATAACACTGGTATCTCACAGCTCCTGGGCTTTGCCTTTAAACACACATGTGAATCTGGCTCAGTGTGCCACTTCTTGTTCTTCCAGTGTTTTGCACGGAGAAAACGTGTGGAAGACGGCAATGGAAAACCACATCCCTACCCTGCCATCCCCCAGATGCTCTGTAAAAAGTGAAAGAACGTAGTGGATGGGTTTGCAACGAGAGTGACCTCCTTCAGAGTACATTTCTATGTGGTGCATCAGAACTCAGAAATATGTCATTTATGCCATTATCAGATTTTAGTATACGTGTAGTGAGTTCTAATTTTTGGAGGAAGGATAGACACAGTGGGAAACGCTGCTGTCTCTCAGTGCCTACACTGTTCAGACATAGGTTCACATCTGGCATATTCTCTGTGTTCACATGGGTTTCCTTCCACAGGACATAGAGATATGTTTCAGGTGAAATATAAATTGTCTGCAGTATACACTGCATGTGTGTGTGCATGTGTGTGAATACTCTGCGATGGACCGGTGTGCTGTCAAGGGTGTACCCTAACCAGCCTCGCGTGGGCTCCAAACTGCCACGACTCCGACCTGGACACGGGCTTAAGGAAAGCGGGTAAGATTTACTCAGAAATTTCCACTCAGTTCAAGGAATTTTTACTGATCTCAAATATTTTTCCCTGCCACTTTGAACCCTTCTTTTCAGGGCGCAATAAATACAGAAACGTAGGCGCTTAAAAAGTAATCGAACGGTAGCATGACATGCACCGTGTAGCACCGAAGTTCAAAACTGCCTTTGCCACGTCCTTCCGTGCGTGACTTATACGTAAGTGGTAAGTGCAACAGTATAAATATTTGTGTGTAAAATCAGAGGGGCATCTGGGATATGTGTGCGCTGATAGGCAATGAGATGAGAACTAATATGATTAGCTGAGCTAATCGGTTCTCCCAGAGGAGCGGCTGCTGACAATTACCATGTAAAATAGCGGGCGACATGTTTTGATAGATGAGGCTTGAAAATAGGAGAGGGGTGGTGGGCTGCCAGGAGTGGAGGGGGGGTGGGGGGCAGGGCCGGACACGCTTCCATCTTCACAGCATTCCACTCGTGCTGCCGCCCGCTCTCACGGGCCGGACACCCTGTCGCGTCTGCGGCCCTCAGACGCGGCTGGAGCCCACAGCACCCTCCTGATTCGCCAGGCATACCACGCCCAGCCATGCGGCACTCAGACTTAATTTGCACTCAGCTTCGCTCTTATCACGTCTCCGTGCGCTTCATCCGATACTCTGTTTCCCGACGTAATTCAAGGTCGCTGGCAGCCGTACGCCTCAGCTGTGCTTTAAGTGTCCATATATACGTCGGGAAATTTTTAATCGTTTTTAATTTTTCATTTTGTCGGAAATTGCAGAAACGGACTAATTGATTACACCGTTTCAGATCGTCGAGTGTTAGGTGGCGCAAGCGTAAGCCTTTCAAGTTAAACAAGATTATGGCACCCAAAGATGTGTTAAACACATTGCACATCACAAAGAAAAAAGTTCATGAAAAATCCACAGTCCTATAAAAATTCCAACAAGATATTTAACAATGCATGCCATAATTTTATTTAAAATTAATAATGATGAGAAAAGTAATTTGGGATTGAACCGCATGCATCACTTAATTTTTCAGGAGGCTTGACTCGGTGAGTTTTGACAGATGTTTTCTGAAAGCAGCGACATGTGGCCCCACTTCATCTACACGTGTATCCTCTTCGCCTGCAGACAGGTCGCTTGATGTTTCTGTTAAGTGGCACGCCGGCACTTAATAAAATATCACTTCTGCTTTGACATTGCGCTTTAATTGATTCCCTTGTTAGTTTTATCAAATTTGCGTGGTAGCATCACTCAGAACTTTTTTCCTCCATGTTCATTAGAAGGAACTCCTTCTTTAACTTTACGTAGCAAAGGGTAAGAAGAAATAAAACAAACCTCAAAGGCTGTCTTGTCGCCGGATCGATAATTTATGGCCCGTGATTTTAATTTCTCTCTGTTCTTTCAGACAGGATGGGAGGAGGTGAGGGGCTCCGAGCTTGCTGGAACAGTGGCAGCTTAGGCGAAAGCAGGTGCGCTACCATGCAGTCGATGGAGCGCGATCGAACCTGAGACGTGTCCACGTTGCAAGAAAAGCACACCAGACAGGTGGAGTTCCTAAACTGTCTGTTTTAAAACAGGAACCTTGTTTCCCTGGTGAACAGCAGTTTTGTGGACCAGTATCAGGTCCACTTTTCAACCTTGCTTCACCTGTGGTGGTGGTGGCAGGAGCATGAAGCTCGGGGCTGTTGTCCAACTTGCTTCCTCTTTGTTTGTTCACGTCCCTTTTTTTAGCAGTTCCTCCGTCTTTACCGAAGGACCCAAACCCTCGAGTCGCAGCGAGTGTCGCCCAGCAGGGCCAGTGCTACCCTCTTTCCACACGGGGATGTTTTGATGTTTAGTCAGCTGCATTTTTAAAGAGTGGGGGCCTGGTTGTAACTGGATTCGGCAGCACTGCTACGCGTCTCGCCGTACCATTTGATCATTAATTTATCGCGGTTCAAGCAGTTTGTTTGACAGGTGAGGCAGCTTTCATCTAATGGCTACACAGCGAGCGCACGGCAGACGCGGGCTTGAAACACGCAGACAAGCGCCACCTTCCCAAGCTTTATCGATTTACTCCATTTCAAAGACATAAAAATTTGTTGGTAATGAGGAATCACATCTACTGAGCATGTTTTATGCATGAGCGAAAAGAATTGCTTTAGGCCTGTCGCTCTAAATATCATAGTTTCTAATCCGGCTTTTTTTTCTCGACAAGCTTAAGGTTTCCATTCCATTATTTGCACACGCAGTGTTGGCGAACTGAACGCATAGGCTGAGCGCAAGATGGCGTTCCAGCTGCTTTCTTTTCATTGAGTAATACGTCCTCTTTGACTGAGGAAGGCAGAGGGACAGGGGAATGTGTTTTGAATGCACGGCAGATAATTGGAGTGTGCTCTGCTGAGAGCGAGGGTCCCGAGCGGAAGCCCCCCCCCAACGTCCCCACACAGCTGGCGTGCTCAGAAGGAACCCCGTCTCCCTCTCCCCCTTGTAGACACTTCCTCTGACGGCAGATCATTAAATTCAGCCTCCTTTCACGCGTCTTTATAAATATTCCGAATTCCTTCAATTTTAAAAGACTCGGTCTTTTATTCTCAGAGAAATATTATCCGTCCCTCCCAGCTTTGAAATGAAAATGAAAAGCGCGGGAGAAGAAGAGGCCGTCATCTTGGAAGCCCGGCCTCCTAGCGGGTCAGAGTACAGGACGTCTGCCTGGAATCCCTGACATCCACGTGCACTGGAGCGATAGGTGCATCAGAGAGAAGCCTTCGGTAAACTCTTCGTTTAGGGGGGCAGGTGCCCCTGGTAGCATGCACCCCAGTCGCCAATGAAGGGCACAAGGAAAGCTTACTCTGTGCATTATTTATTGCGGTACACGGTGGGCCAAGTTTGCAGTGGGTTTAATAGCATCTACCAGGAGAAATGACAATTACCAATCAGTTATAGGTTAGACTCTCAGAAGCCCATGACACCTGGGATAATATGGACAATGCCACATGATAAAATATTTTATAGACTAGTAGTCATGTGGGAGCATCGGTCAAATGACCAAAGGCCTTTAAACATGTTATGTTTGTGTGACAAAAACTGTCATGTTACAGTCTGAGGTGTCTGAGTGAAATTATTTTAACACATCATGACCACATGAAAATTTGATATGATTTAAGTCTTACACCGCAGTGAGCAATTGATTCAGTTTGTCTGCAACGGAAGTACAAACATCGTCCGGGTGCCAACCCAAGGTGGCATTCCGGAAGATTTACATACATACGCACGTTTTATGAAAACGCTTGTCTAATGTGGGGTCGCAGGGAACCAGAGCCTAACGCGGCAACACAGGGCGTAGGGCTGGAGGGGGAGGGGACACACCAAGGATGGGACGCCAGTCCATTGCAAGGCACCTTGAGCGGGATTCGAACCCCAGACCCACCGGAGAGCAGGACCCGGCCAAATCCAGTGCGCCGGTGTTCCACCGCGTCCCCCCCATTCCGGAAGATTTAATTGAAAAAATTAATAGGGTAGTTGACAGCTACCACAAATCTTTTCACTGAATGAAATGTTAAGAGAGTCCAAACAACGGCATTTAGTACACTTTCTCCCTGGCATACATAAACCCTTCACACACACACACACACACACACACACACACACACACAGAGAGAGACGTGCACAAAGTATCAAAGTACCTCATCTGCAGAGAAAAATTTAACATTCCTGGTTGTTTCGTTGCCGTAAACGGAATTCAGCATCACGACAGCTTGCTGTAATGGTATTCATCAGCAAAATGATTACCATATTTCCCAGTTTTAGCGAAACGGAGTAAAAAGCAGATCCAGTGTAGGACCTAGAGGAATCAAACCAGTGGAGCTTTATTGATGTGACTGATGCAAAACTGTTTTTTATTTCATGCTATGGTCCTCAACAGGGCATTTTGAGTAATTGTTTATATTGCACATGCCTCTATGAACTTTAAAAAGTCACAACTCATTTTACAGGGCACTCATCATCGCGGCTTCACACAGTGAAAGTGCTGCATTTCACGTGAGATAATGTGTCACCTTTAACATCATGCAAATAGGTGTGGGTATTTCAGGGATGGGACAGATAGAGCTTAGGTCCACTGCTTTCTTTCTGAGCAACGTTAAGCAAATAAAAACTGATGGAAGATGATCCCCTGGTGGCCTTGAGTAGGATTCTTCCACTCCTTTTTTCCAACTGCCCTGGAAAGTGGTCCATATATAGTAGTAAAGAAATATGTGGAGCTGGGAGAAAACTGGGAGGCGTGGTGGTGCAGCGGGATTGGGTGGGTCCTGCCCTCGTGTGGGTTTGGGGTTCAAGTTCTGCTTGGGGTACCCTGCAATGAACTGGTATCCCGTCCTTGGTGTGTCCCCTCCCCCTCCAGCCCCGCAGCCTGTGTTGCCAGGTTAGGCTCCAGCTCACCACAACCCTACTCGGGACAAGTGGTTTCAGACAATGTGTGTGTGTGAGGACTGGACCAAATGTAAGTGACAGAAAAGTATGAACGCCTCTTTCTAAAAAGAAGGAAGGGCTTTTCGCACAGGGCAGTGTGAACTACACTGATGGCGAATGGACAGTCCTTGTAAGAAGCTGATAGCAGTCCTTATGTACCAAATCTTTATCTTGGCTCCATCAGCGTGACATTTTATGTAGGGCGACAGGTCCTTCGTCTTATTTCTTCAGGAGAAGCCAAAGCAGTGCAGCATATCGTGGTGCTTTCAATGAAGATGATTTCTCCCTTATTTTATTTATGCATGCTACTGCAGGCAAGAGGAGGGCAATGCTCTAAACATCGAGAGTCAATATTGCGATACGGACAGTCCCATTCATTTTTAAGTAAATGAGGCCGTTTTTGTCTCCTGTGCCCTGGGCTAGCAATTAAACATCTCTGCAGAGATGGACTCCTCATGAGTGAAACTCCTGAAAAATGAATAATCTAATTGAGAGTTTAGGTAAAACAAGGCTGCTGAAATGGTGCATTTTCGCAAAACACAAAGCTTTAATGGCGAGCTATTTCACTGCGGTATTAGGGCGTTCCCATTCAATAACTTCAACTGGGCTCTCCTTTCGGTGTTTTTATTTGGTCATTCAATTTATTTGAAATTATCGTTTAAAAGCAGCGTTCTCTTTGAGCCTGTGAAATTGCACCCTTCCATGTGTCTCCAGAATTTATTTACAGATAGAAAGAATACAGATGAGAGGGTAAGAAAAAGGAAACTTGTGCTTTTTGAGTTTCGAGTCCACGGAAATGAGTGTTGTTTGACAGAGTTATGTTCTTGCCTCCATAGTTAAGTAAGGAAAGCAAGGCATCTACAGTATAGCTGTAGAGATGAAAGTTTGGAAAAACCACAAGGTCTTTGTAACATCCATCTTTTTCATGTATTAAAGATGTACATTTCAAACAACTGTTCTTGTTAGAAATGGCACATTCAGGCTTATAGTTTAAGAAAAAAATCAAGATCTCAGATGAACTGGGTTTGGTGCAACTTGTATGTACATATGTATGTGTGCATATGTGTGTATTTAGTTATTTGTGTTTGTTATTTGTTATATTTGTCTTTTCAGGGGTATATAAATCCTTGTTAATATTTCTTGCAAAAACATATAAGAACCTCCACACAGGTTCATGAACATGTGTCTTTGCGCTGTTATAGTGAATACAACTTTGAGGAATTTTCTAAGTTGATGATGTGATGTTTAGCACTTTAGTGAAGGATCAGGCAAATCTGTGCTTTAGACATCTTAGGCATCATGTTAGTATAAACATTGATACACTACAATGTGGTCCTTGAAGAATTTTCCCACTTGGTTTGACTTCTTTAAAAGGCCTTAGTACTAGTAGTGTGATTGGGTCTATGACTGGAACTCAGATACTCTCACTCTAACATCCTCAACACCAGAGCATCCCACCCAAGGGGTGAGGAACAAATCACTGATGATGTCACTTTTTTCTTCATCACCTATGAGGTTATCATAAAAAACTTTATATTTGCATTGCAATGGCGACTGCACGCTGAATTGTTTTACCACTGAATGTCTAAAAATGCAATCATTGCAAACAGTTAAATGTTAAAAGTTTACAGATGGCAGCTAACCGAAAGGTTTGCCACCGTATAACAACTGCAAAGGTCAAAGTGGAGACCATGTGACACACCTGCAAAGCAGAAGGTCGTGATTTTACGAGAATAGCCACTTGTCATTGACATTGTCAGGAGTCCTTACGGTGAACAAAAAAAGCACATTTGTTTTATTTAATGAGGTAAAATTTCATTGTACAGCCTTTTCAAAACTCTTGAGCACTGAAGAGGGGGCTTAATTATTCTCCTCTGTTGTTGGTCACAAAGGAAATGAACAGGCACAGAGGAAGCATGTGCCGATAACAGTTTAAAAACATGTTATCTGCAATTTACCTTAATTTGTTTTGATCTTTAAGTATTTCTCTTAGGTGCCTGGCTGTTAAACAAGGCTTCATTAAATTGATTACCCTCGCCTAAATGCTGCATTGTGTACAGATTGCATCAGAAGGCTGTCAAGACCTGTGTGATTTCCATTTCATTGGATTTAACAAGGAGGGGAGAAGGTGTGCATTACTACCTGATACAATCAAATTTGTCAGCATGGGCCTTTTAAAGTGTGTTTCGGTTAAATAGCGGCGCTCTGATTTTATTACAGGCAGCCTCCCCTGCAGATGCCAGACGCTGTCAGAACATGCTGTAGATAATGCCCGCAGTTTCATTTCCTTAATTGAGAGTCGGCCACCTAACGTGCTTGCCGTAACTGCATTTGTTAAATTATCTTTGATTTCGGCATTCACTGCAGCTGCTCTTAATGACAGGGGCAACCAAAAACATCTGTTAGCATGGAGATTACATTATCCACACACATCTGTATTTTGAGTGCAACACAATACCGCAGTATGGTCTTTTTTCTACGGCTGGGAAAATATCATATATATTTTTACCCTCTATCGTATACACTGCGCTTTATTTACGAGTGTGCTCTTGGGTATTATGGATTATAACGGTTTGAAGTAGTTAGGCTATGTGGGGTCAGGCGTTCTGTATTATATTTTAGCTGCTTTGCAATGTGGCAGTAGTGCTGTTTAAATAAATATTCTTTGTAATTTTTTGGTTTTCTTTGCAGGCTTTTCAAAGGAAGAGAAAAGCAGGTCTGCCAAATCTCATTTTGCCGCACGTAGAATTTGATTACCCAGTTTGTTACTGCCCTCCTATTACTCTTATTCCAGCACAGTTTCACCAGCAGTTAGGCAGCACGGCGTTTTGCTCTCACCACCCAGAGTTACATCTGGAGAAGCAAAAAAACGTTGTCTTCCCTGCAAAACACTGTTGTTTTTTCTTTTTTCTTTTTTTTAATCAGAGCACATCTGAGAAGAAAATAAAATCAGAGATGAAAAAGTTAGGCCACATGCCCAACTTCCCATCGTCTGTCTGGCCAGGGTGCCTCTCTATAAGGAGGACATGAGTCAGGGACCTGTCATTTCCCTCTGATCAAATAACACACACTTGCACCTCCTGAAATCGCTGTCATTTTATACGCGTCGCACCTCACGATTATTTTTACTTTTTATTTAGTTTGATTTCTCAGTTTTCAGATTTGTTCTCAAGTAAATCATGATTAATACTTAGGAAAATATCCATGTGTTTTAAGATAGACATGATTTAGGTTTTCACGGTAATTTATGAGATATGGTTTAGGTGCTGCACGTATTTTATTGTGAATCTGAGCTCACTCAGTAGAGTAAATGATTTTTGCCCATTTTCAGGTTAGAATGCCATCTTTTCCAATAATAAATGGCAAATTAATTGGATGCATACGTATTTACGTTGTTTATTTGAAAAAAGCAGGTGTTAAGGGGTCTGTACTGGAATTTTATTGTCTCTCGGTACTTCATTGCAGGCTGCAGCTGGTTTTTGAAGGCTGAAGTTATTAGAAAAGGCTGCAGGGTTTGTAACTTTCAGCTCATCATTTGAGTTCGTGCTGGTTAGATGTGCGTCGCCCCCACATTGCCGTGAACTGTAACGTTTACTCTTGCTGCGTGCGCTTATTCCACTGGCCTCCTGGTTCCGCTCACCCCCTCCGAGGCACTCGTACGTACGCAAAACATTTCTTCAGGAGTGGACACTTCAACAGGCCACATGTGTAAATCACTGAAACGCTGCGAGTACGTATCGAATTGGTAACATCATGCATTTGGCCACTAACCGTGTCTGGTTCAGCATTCTTCAGATAGCCTGTGAAACAGTGATAGGGTGATGCAGCCACAAGCTGAGAAGCCTGCAGTCTAGACATTCCTTATTTTAATGTGTAAAGTGCTTCTGGCAGCCGCTAGCAGGGAGTCCGGCGCTCCTCTCATCAGGCAAATCTGCGCAGCTCTTTGGGGCAGCGCGCGCGAATCCTTGACCCGGCCTCCGCGACCTCGACCGGGCCGAGTACTGTAATATGAGCGGCACGTGCGGGCAGAGTCCCCTTCTGTCGTGCAGTTATCAGGCAAGTTTTATCACCCCTCTTTGCGCAGGAAAATATGCTTTGATTTCCATCGACCCGTTGCAAATCAATGCTTTTAAAAATCTTAGACACCTTTTACTTAAGAGCAAAAGCGTGCATTTTCTGTTTTGACATGACTGTATTGATTGGAGAGTGGGAAGGAGGTGGGCCACTGGTGTCTGGTAACGCAACATCTTTAATGGCTTTTGCTGTGTTCCATGAAGCCCCCTTCCCCCCCACCCACTGGAGTGCACCACCTTTTACAGTTTTTTTACAGTAATCAATACCGCGTGCCCCCGTCAACACCCCATCACGCATATTTGGTCTGGAAATTAATTATGGATGTACCTCTCTCATCAGATACAAACGGTTCAGTTGTGTTTTTCAGCTGCTAATGAATATTGCACATTCTCTAATATTCATACAGCCCCTTCCTCTTTTTCTGGTGCTAATAAATAGTGATGACACAAATGGTAACTGTGATCTTTAATTACACTCCCCTGTTTTTACTGTACTCCTGTGTCATCCTTTGCGTCTTACATAACTTAATTTTAAATAGAAGGACCGGTCATTTAAGTTTCTAATTTTTCGCTTCATTCAAATTTAATCAGATGGCATGATGGAACAGCGGCTGGTACCCGTGCCTCACCGCTCCGGGTCTGTGGGTTCTGATATGAATGTGAATATTGCTCTGTCTGTGGGAAGTTTGCATGTTTGCCTTGTGTCCTTTTGTTCACATGAGTTTTGTCAAGGTGTTTCCATCTGCGGTCGAAAAATGTGTTTCCTGTGAATTCGTAACTCTAAGTTGCCCTTAGCGTGTATACATACCTGATAGTACGTGTGTGTGATCGCGCTCCAACTGAGTGGTATCTATTTAACATGGATAGATGGATGGACTTATGTTTATTGAAATATTTTTATTTGTTTGTTGGTTTGTTTAGTTGGAAAATAAGTTTTTAGAGTACACACTTCTGGCCCTTTTAAAGATTGATTTTGGTTCTGATGAAAACGGATAGGTACAATTTAGAGAAAAGGTAAAAATTTGTACCTCTCATACTTCTTCCTGTGTGAAAATCAGGGTATTTCTGCTTGGAGTGAGTAAGACACTGAGAACGCTTTCACAGAATAAGTTCAGCAGTGCTTCTCCCTCATGGTGGTCACTTCCCCCCAGACAAAGCATTAAGCGAAGGTTTGCATCATATCGCGGAGCCTCAGCCACTGATGCCAGAAACTTCACTGCCATCACTGAAGCAGTCATAGGCTGTCAGCATGAAGTCAAGAAGTTGACATGCAGTAAGGTGGACAGTCTGTCACTCTGTACCGTAAGCTTTTCTCTCGCATGCATGACCCCTGAGATCAGGTCTAGGTTCAGTGTGTGTGCAGCAGAGTCTGAGATGGGCGGGAGTGTATGCTGAGGTCATGAACACCCAGAGCAAATCCGATGGACATTGAGACTTTTGCTTGGTCTGTCATGTTCTGGACACATCCTGTGTTTTACTCCAAACTTGCTGGATTATTATTTGCTTTATATTTAATTAGTTTCTGTTGTGTTGTTTGCTGTGCATCTTTCATTTTTATTTTTTTACACCTCAAGCCACAAATGTCTTAATGCAACACCACAGGACAGTAGATTAAGCAATTCCTTTAACATGTTAGTCAGAACTATCTTCTGTCTTCTCTGTGTGTCTTCTCTTTTCTATGGCATGGTTTGACTTCTTTGACCAGTACGTGGACGTAAATATCGCTCATGTAGATTAGTCGTGCTGTTGCCAGTGTTCCGGCTGAATCCGTGCTCTACAAATTCATGAAAGGAAAGAGGCCAGATCAGGCAAGTACTGTCATAAACTGGGTTAGTTTTGAACCAGTATATCTGCCATTACCGGACTGCGTGTGAAATCGGCTTTGGGAACCACCACTTCTGAGCTCCCCCCTTCCAGTCTTCCAGTGTAAAAGAGATAAGGAGCAGAGCAAGGGGCACTGATATGGAATATAACACATGGTTTCCAAACTTCCGAGTTTAGTGGAAGGGTCAGTGACATTTCTCTAAGAGGGTTACTTGAACTGAGATTTTTGACAGCAACCCTTCTGCTCCAGTCATAAAATCTTTAGCTACAGGGTTTGGTTCCTCCCCTTGGGATCCTTCTACAGTTCCGAGGAATTGTAAAGGAACACATGTCTTTAAGTGTCTCTGCCGCCATTCTCCACATGCCAGGACACACTAGTTTCCTTCACTTTGGCTGTCGTCACTCTTCATTTTTTTAACTGGGAGATCCTGTTCCTTTGCGTGCTGGTGCGCTCACAAACTACACTGCATGCTGAGCCCTGACCACACGTAAGTATATCCCCATTCCTACTCAGCAAACCTGATACTGTTTTGATCCCGTTTTTAACGGTGAAAAACGAGAGCTGTCATGTCGTAATCATGTAATGGCTGTGCACGGTGTCACTTTCCACAATTAACGGCGAGCCCAGCAAGTGCAACGTAAATCCAACAGCTGGGGGGCAAGGCCTGCTACAGTCCAAACGGCTTTGGTGACAGCAGGCTGGGGAGGTTAAACTGCAATATGGGAAAGGTGAGCAGTGGCAGAGACATGCACTTTTCAAGTCGGTAGGGCGGCTGGGAAGCACTCGCTGTCACTCTGCAGACTAATGAGTGGGCTGCAATTCTTCTGCCTACTTCAAGAGAGATGTATAATTGCTCTCGTGTTGCCCTCGACTTTGATGACCTGCCTTTTAAATGGTGTGCATTTGATTTGTGCTGCCCCTTTGGGATGGATGGATGCCCCTTTGGGGGGCAGGTGTTCAGCAGAGCTGCTCAGGGTCAAGGGGCATCGTCCTGCATGCAGAAGTCTGAACTCTAATGAGAGCAGAAGGCAACACAGTCCAAGTGACAACTTAGCCACAAGATTAGTTAACATTGTGGAAAAATCTTTGTTAAGCTCAAACGGTTCATGATACGTTGTATAAGACAAGTGATGTTCAGTTGTGTGGCAGTACTGTGATTCTTTATAAAATATACAGTTGTTTATAAAGACAATGAAAGGATAAGGTTTTTAGCCCGATGTGTTTATTGAATTACACTTAGGCACTTGGTCAGTGCTCTTTGATTAAATGAAAGAATTGCAAATAATTAGAGATAAGCTGTTCTCAGCCAACTTGGGTCGGTGTCCTCGGCGAAGTCTTCTAGAATAATTTCTGTTGTTAGAGCAGCATAAGCAGTTACAGAGATCATCTCTAGGAAGTCTCAGGTAAGTACCAAATCTCATTCCTTTAGACATCTGCCCCTGATCTTAAAATGTAACCTGGCAGACATAAAATGATGTGAAAGTGGGATGAACGTCTTCAACCTTGTTTCTTAAAGTTATTTACAATCTATCATTGCATCACTGTATCATTGCATTTACATGTTCATATGTATAATTTAATTACCTTTTTCACAATAAGAATTCATTTGTGTTTGTTAAATTATAGAAAACTACAAAAATGCAATGCTAGTACTGCTACTAATAATAGTAATAACAGTAATAATAATAGTAGTAATAAAAATCAACATTGTCATCATCACCATCATCATCATGGTAAAGAGTATGTAGTATAGGAGGAAGAAATGTAGATTGCATTTTCTGAGGGCCGAGGAATTCAGGTGTGAGCTCTCAGACTTACCTGGGAAGTGAGGTCGTGAAAAAATGTCTCTTAGATGGTATGGGATCACACAATAACTAGACTGGAAGTGATAAGTGTTGGTATGCTTTCCTCCTCTTTGCTTTTTCCCTCAGTCTCCAAAAGTTTTACTTGCCCACATCCACAAGGCTGGCAGTGCTACTCATTCACGGAAATAATCCAATATCCGTTAATGAATATCACATCTTTTATAGCCATAGATTAATGACCAGAAAACAATACTGTTTTATTATTCGGCTTTAAGCTTTTCCGTCTACCTCAGTCTTATGTTGCCTCTAATGTCCCACCTTTTTGAATTTCAAAATTTTTCTTGGTCCCAGAACAAAACATGAAAGAATTTTAAATAAATGAGCTCATACACTGTCATATTTTACTAAATAAATGTGAGAATACTAGTGTCGATGCGTTAACTGTCCCTTCCGGCACTGCCTGCTGAAGGTCTTGAAACTGACTAAGCCCAAGATGACTGTAAAAGTTAATCGTCTTAAACTTAAGGCTTCAGGTTTCCTTTTGATGTTCTTAAACATGTTGGCTCCTATCTCATGTGAGAAGACAATCCAGACATGTCTGTAAGCCAGCGGCTTTGGTTTGTTTTGTCTTAGAAAAATGCATATTTGTGTTTCTTTTCCAGATGCTGTTGTGCTACTTTAATTCTAGAACTAAATTCCATCTAATTGAAAAAGGCCAGACATTATTAAAACCAACCACTTTTATTTTCTCCTTTTCATTCAAGGGAAATCGCTCAGATCATAGTGAGTTTATAATAGCCTAATTCATTTTTAATCAATATTATTCTCATGCCTGAGCTCAGCTGGTTTGTGGAAGGGGGCATCATAATGGCTGTGGATTTTTTAATAAACAGGACCAAATCCCCTTTTCACAACTGGGGTAATTGAACAAATAATTGAACAAATAATTGAATGGCCAGCCTTGCCTGCGCAAGCCGATGGGAAGCTGATGTGGATGGCAATGGCTAAGTGTCTTTTCTGTCTTACATGGGGAGAAAAGACATGTCCTGAGAGTCTTCCCCAGAAGGCCGATAATGCTCATCAGATAGAGCGGCCGCATTTTGTCGGAGAGTAGCACCAACCTTGTGTGCAGAGCGGAGACTCACATGTCAAATAGATTAAATGTTTTGTCTCAAGAAAATCCCCTTTAAAAAGCTTTGAAATACATTTTTGGCTCAAAATACATATACATTTTTTTTAATTCATAGATACACCATACATGTCCGTTGTTTCCTGACCAGATGTGCTTAACAGTAGTTGTACAGTAAAGATCACAAGATGAAAGGTAAAACAGGAATGCTGGTCATATTGTATTTTGTAAATGCTGTTGTTTGGCAATTAATATTCATGACTCTTTTGCTGTTGATACCAAGGAACTTGCTGGAATTTTTTCCAGAGGCACAAAGATGCTTCCTAACACTTCTATCCACAGGGAAGTCTCAAAAAGTCAGACAAGTGTAACTCCAAACACAAAAAGATCAAAAGCAGTGTATACTCTGCCTGAAGGTAGTCTTGAATTAGACTTCTTAGAGATTCATGGGAGCCTTTCTAACATGATTGTGCTGGTTTGTTATTGACAAATGACAGATGCATGTTGAGTAAGGGAATGTTTTATCAGTTTTGCCCGGAGTCTCTCTATTTTGTGTGAAACAAAAATTTTCTTTTCTCCTTATAATTTGATTTATAAATTCATGTTTATAAATTCAAACGGTCTCTTATAATTTGTCATAAATATCACTCTGTCAGATTTATTATAACTTCTTGCCTTTTACTGGGCAGATTTTAATTGGCAGTAAATTCCTGGTGCAAGGAAGGTTAAGCAAGCACATATAAGCACCAGGTGGTTTGTACAGAACATCACTTTTTGTTGGAGAAAAGTACCCTCCAGCAAACTGAGGAAAGACATCCTTGAAGTTATTGCAGATTCCAAGTATTATGTCATTGCAAAATACAGAATTACTTGTTGTGGGCAAGTGAATGTAAGTGGGGAGTCTGAGTTATCCTCCTGCTTTGGCTACGTGTGCCCCATTTATGTTCTCAATTTATTCTTTCAGCAATTCTTTTAAGGCTACAGCAGAAAGGCCCGAACCAAGTGCGGGGAAAATATCCAGTTAATTAGTAAATTAATGCTCTGAGCCACTGTAAACTTCCATGTAATATGTTACTTCTAAGAAGGAGTTCATAGATTTGATGCCAGAACCAGGTATCAATGCTACACAAAAAGCCTCTGTACAAGCCAAGAGGGCAGACTAATATATGACTAATAAAGATGTCGTTTACATGAAACTTAATAAACCAAAAGACCAGAACGCACAAACTCTAGCAGACGACTCTGCTGTGTTTTTTCATTTTGTTTGTTTTCCACCTTTTTGTAATCCATGGTTTCGTCTTTTCACTGCACCAAGCTGCAATATTTTCAAGTGTATAAGTGATTTGTGTTTGAAATCACTGTGTTTGCCCTGTTCTGGGGTGGCATGCCTCATGAGCAATTCCACAATATAGGCGTGTTACTGTGAGCAAAACACAATCATGTAAATGAGTGCACATTATTTTGTGCCTTTCATAATTTAAATTCTCATACATTGTCAAGAAATCGATAAAACAGCTCCTATATCTGCCTTGACTGTTTTCAAAAAAGAGTCTAACAGAGATACTTTCAGTAATATATGTATGCAGATTAAAGCATTCAAAATAAAATTAAACAGTGAGCTTGTAAGTGCAAACCACAAAAACTCCATGTTAAAAGACAGTCATGCTGTGGTTTAGTCTGCTTGAGGGATGAGAAAGGCCAGAAGCATGAGGCTGCTGAGTGCAGACCTCGCTGTTGTGGCGTCTCAGTATAACTCTGTGGTTTTTCTGTTTCTCTCCTCATGTTTCAGAGGGAACCCTGTGCAGAGTTCACTTTTTTAATGTGAAATTTGAAGGAACCATCAGCATAGAGGCCTTTTACATGCTATCTCGTGACCCAAGGAAAGTTAGAGTATTGAGTGAGTAAATAAATGCATAATACAGTATAAACAACAGGTGTAAGGAATGAATACTAAATGGATGGAAAGGTGTGCATTTAAGATACAAATAAGAAAATAAGTTTTGTGACCAATTCTTCCTACATATAGTTGGAGATGAAAACAGTGAGTGGAAAGATTGCTAAGAAAGTTGTGATTTAAAAAGGGGGTCTTTTCTGCATGACAAGATACATGTGGTTTATATGACCCATGTCAGATCCTAGAGGAATTTATGTAATGAGCGGCTGTAATTCAAAGCGAGAGACACCTTGAACTAAGGGATGGATGATGGGAACTTTGTTGTCAAAACAATCATGAATCTGTTGTGTCGTGTTCATTATTGGGATAGGAGACCGATCAAAATGACCTGTCCTGCTGTAGCGTATTGGTTTTTTTGTGTGAAATTTTAGCTTTGACGTTTTAGCAAGACCAGCCATGTTCTAGGCAGTATTATTTAATGCACATTATGTTGTATTTTTAGTGATGTGAGATATATGCCATGTTAGAATGCCAGAAAATCCAGTTCTTCTCTAAGGGTTCATCTTCTATGCAGGATATCATTTCAAAAATAAAAAAGGACAGGTTATTGTTAATATTTCAACTGTCAGTTAATATTCTTGCAGTAGGCATCCAACTAAATTCTCTGGCCTTTTGTCATCTTTCCAAGACAAAACAACACAAAGGAGAGGAAAAAAATCCAGTTTTTAGTGTGCAACATACTGTTTGTGCACAGGCACTGCTTACAGAGGATAAAGAGGGTAGAAACACAACCAGAAGATTGTTGGTTGAAGTCCCACAAGGGGCCCTATGTTAGTACCCTCGAGCAGTGAAATAAGCAGCATTTAAATTTGTGATATTGTAATTCACTTTGTATAAAGACTCAGTCTAAACAATGATGATACACATTTGTTCTGCCCTCTCCTGCATTATCCCAGTGGAGATAGTTCTGCTGCAAGCATTGTTGTATCTGCTCATTTAAAACGGAAAAAAAAAGGTATCAGTGCTGTCAGAATTGCATGTGGCTCAATGACTGATTATACTGTGAGACTTAAATGTGTGCACAGAAGAGACATAATGTCCACATTAGATAAAGATTAAAAAAACACGATAGCTGGTGATTCATTAAATTACAGGTCTCTTCAGTAAAGAAGGTGCTATTTCAGACAAACATTGCTTGATTGTGTTTTATGACTGTGGAAAAAATAGCACCGTATTCGAAAGCATGGTTGAATGTTTATGTGACTGGGTAACAAAACTGGTTTTCAGTCTTTTATTAAAAAAAAAATTCTGTAGTACTTCACCCTGTATCAGTAACACGTAGATCCCTTGATCACCTGGCAGAGCGGCAGACTGACCAGTCGTTTAGGTATAAGACTAACACGGCATTCTTACGTGTTATAATGCTTCTTTGCTGACAACATGATATTTAAAATATTTACACCGTTACTGGAAAATCACAGTAGCACCAGTACATTTAAATTAAATGAGAACTGTTTTTCTGATTCTTCTGTAGCAGCTCAAAACTTCTCTGATTTTGATTTTATATGCTCAGTGAAGTTTGGATGTGGAAGATTGCACTTCAAAGGAGACGATCCCGTTGAAAAAATATCCAGATTTTTTTATATATTGAACTATAGAAATTCTGTTTATTAAACTGTAAGGTTCATGTATTATTTTTGATAAATGGGCAATATTTTCCTGTTTTTAAATAAATAAACAAAGAAATTTATTAATTTATTAATTAAATTCTTTGTACCAGATTGTGATCGCAGTCTGCAAACAAATTAAGATACTTGTCATTATGAAGCAGTTGGGTAATGAGAGAAGTAGATCAGTCGCTTTGGGCTTTTTTTGGAGTTAGTCACTCACTTAAGCACTTCAAAATGTTGGGACACTCCAAGGCCTCTGCTCTGTGTCAGTCAAATATCAACAGAGTTTGACACGTGAGGAAAGCTTGACAATGAGCAGTGAATATTGCACAATTCATCTGTTCTGGTTTTCATCGTCCTTTTCACAAATAGTTTGACTTAATTGTTTAAATTTACTCTGCAGAAGTTCAGTGAACAATGAAGAGGTACGGTCTGTCAAAGACGTGCTATATTTCTGTGAACCTTCTGCAGACATTTAAACTGCCACAAAATGACAAAGTCTGTTTTAAAAAAGTTTGTATGAAATTCGGAATAATTATTTTTTTTCACTTACACATGAAAGTGCAAGCACTGCGGCGTGTTTGTGCCTTCCTTCTAGGAGATGTGGGTTGTAAGACGGAGAAGATGCCATCCCAAGCAATTTGAAGGAGGTATGAGGTGTTCTCCTTCGCAGCAAGATGCTTCTTGATCTGAATGAGTGGGTTGAGAGGCACCGCCAGACGTCCCTCACAGGCCACTGTGTCATCACAGGAGGTCATCTCCCTGCATAAAAGTACCATCCCATGCATGCAATGGCTCTCAGCAACTGTGACAGAGCTCGGCATCACACCACCTGACCCCTGCATCGGTCCAGGGTAGTGACATGACACTCCGCCCGTGCAACAGGGTCACCAAAGGACACCATATCAAGTACGAGCACTAGTGCAATAAAGCAGAATATTACATTTTTTCATCATTTAAAAATTGAGTTTTGCTATATTCTCTCAAGGAAAGTGTCACAGCACAAAAATCCATTTCCCAGCAACCTTCTAGCGTCTTTATCGTGTTTCAGCAATGGTTTCTACTGTGCGCAGCTCCAGCCTTATTGCGGTGTATGACTTTCTGGAGACTGGATTATAAATGTTGACTGTACCACTGTGCTGTGCTGGGGTGCTGTCACAGACTTTTCACAGCTGTGGCTCTGTGGAGTGAATCATCTGTCATGTGTTCCTAGTTGTGAAAGACACTTTAGACTGCAGTGGAGGCAGTGCCATAGAAGAGTCAGTTTTAATCCTCTCCACTGTTACAAAATGCATCCAGATTTAATCTTCTTAAGACCACTTGAAGATCAGTTCTGATCACCCCTGGGAAAACGTTGCAATGACAACTCCGAAAGACATGTCCAGCACCACAAAAGCATCACTCCTTTCAGCTCGGGTTCGTCACTCGGAGCTCAAAGACAGTGTGTCATACGCTTTTCGCTTAGCGCTGGAAATTAATTCACTTCTGTGAGTCGGTTTCATACACTGGACTCGTCCTTCTTGACCGAATTATACATTTGCAGCAAAATGTGAATGTCTGCAAGGGCATGTTTTCTTTGATTCTTAAGTTTACTGCACAACCATTTACAGGTTTGTGTGAAAAACAGACACAATCTAATATGAAGCCACAGTCCAGAATTCGCAGCATTATACCTTAACTCACCAGTAACAAATAATAATTCTGAGTAACCATGGAGCGCTTAATGAAGAGTGTAACAATCTGAAGTGTACGACCCTTAGCAACAGCACGACAGATAAACTGGAAACCATTTAATTTTGTACAATTTGAAAACTATGAACAAGCCAGCAGGTAGCGAAGCCAAGATGAAACAGAGGAGAGGAAACAAAAACCAAGGTGAATCCAAGAGAAAAGAAAAACCACTGGGGGTTCAAGGCTCACTTGTTGCCAGATTCCCTGGGAACAGAAATCTCATGCGGTAAGAAAGAAGTATGTGAATTTATGTGAACAACATTAAAACCCCTGCAGCGTACTTTGTGCTTTCTGTGAGATCAGGGCAACAGAGACATACAAAGACATAATGTTTGCGTAGTGTTTGTCCTCACTTAAGTCAACTATTTCGGTTCCGACTCTGATTATTTTAGTGACAAGCAAATATTGTGTTGTGTGTAAGTTGGAAAAGTGGCACATAAAACGTATCACTGTGACAGGGAAATCAGAAGTATAACTGACAGCTCTCAGTTCAGCAACACGAGTATGAATTATAATTTATCTTTTGTCAATTTAAAGTAAGCGGTTGCAGAATAAGAGGAGTCTTATCAAATAGTGAAAAATGCATTAAAACCTGTAAAACTGGTTGTAAACGAAGACAAGTTTTTTGAAAAGATTTGCAGAACATTGGAGGGCTTATTTCTTGTTCATTCAGATTGAGACATTCATGTTTCTAATAGATTATGGTCATTGATATTTCATATGTTCTGCATGGAAGGCGTTACAAGTGCTGTTTTTGTATTCTGCCTCGCTGGTGAAATTGACTGAACCAAGCAGAAAGTTCACACACTTCCTGTCTGTTAAAATGCCCATCTTCTTCACTATACCACACCCCTTTGTCCACTGACATACTCTCAAAGGGTTGACTATATTCACTTACATGTCAGGTCAGGTAGGGTAGAGGCAAGGATTAGAGTGATTCATACTGAAATAGCATTAAAGAGCCAAAGGGCTATAAAACATAATACCATTCTGAAAGCAGACATACAATGGCTGTTTGATGAGCACCGGGGCACTAAATTCATTAATCATAATTTTATGCCTCATTAGACACTTACAGCTTCACTGTGGGACTTGCACAGATTTGTCACAGAGAAGGCAGTAACTCAGGTTTAGCAAGACTGCTCGACTGTGATTTCTAGCAATGTTCTCACTGTGAAATCAGCTTTTCAAAATCTCAGGTGAAGCAGTTTTTAGCAATAGAGATTTCACAGCTGGAATTAAAACAGACTAAGTAAATTATGTAACAACTCTTTTTCTGCTTTGCAAGTGACCACATAAATGAGTCATGAAGCTCAGCAGAGTTTAGATGTGTCGAGTGAAGGGAATTCACATACATCTATTTCTTTTTGGCCAGTGGCATCCTTTTCACTCGTCTCTAAAAATATGGCCTGCATTTAAAGCCGTTTGGTTGTTACAGGTATTATCTGTTGGACTGTTTCCGATGTCAGATGTTAGCAGATTGGCATTTGCATTTTGATTTTTCCGGAGGCACGCTGGGAATCCCTGCAGCGTGGGCAATTAAAATTGTCTGGGGTGTCCTGATCTCTGCAAAATGCTGCTATCGGGGATTATCTATTTTTGTTGCCTGTAAATGACTATGATAATGTGAAAGCACCAGACAACTGTGACAGACTAGCCTGTGTGTTGTTGCACAGGTTTAAAAGGCCTGCAGAAACAACACTATGCTTGCGTCATTAACAGTCCAATAAATCAGCAATAGGAGAACAAGCAAATACAAAATGAGCAAAAAGCAAACACAGGAATTGCCTAATTATTTCTGGTCTTCTCCTTTTTTCAGAATAGCTTGTTATGTTTTAAAATATTTGTCTTAATTGTCATCATCATTACTGAATACACACATACACACATTTTCAGAACCGCTTGTCCCATACGGGGTCACGGGGAACCGGAGCCAACCCGGTAACACAGGGCGTAAGGCCAGAGGGGGAGGGGACACACCCAGGACGGGACGCCAGTCCATCGCAAGGCACCCCAAGCGGGACTCGAACCCCAGACCCACCGGAGAGCAGGACTGTGGTCCAACCCACTGTGCCACCACACCCCCATCATTACTGAATATTTCTGTGCAATTCTTTTTTTTTTTTTTCTGAACAAGCTTTGACCCATGTTGAGAACAGCGCATCTTTAAAATCTTAAAATTGTTCCTTGTCTCTGGAAATTACAGAGCAATAGCATCAAGTAAATAAGTGCAACTTTATGCTTGCATTTATTATTATTATTATTATTATTATTATTATTATTAAGTGGTTTACAGATGGGTTCGAAGATGACTACCTGATTTGAGCTGTTGTATGAGTGCTTAATGAAAACCTTTAAAAATTTAAAGAGCCTTTTTTTAACCAAACTTGGAAAAAAAACTGTTTAAGCTTAACCCCAAGAGTAGTATGTAAGCAGGGAATCAGGTACTACAAATGTTTCTTTTGTGAGTAAGTGTATGGAAAAAGAATTTCCTAATGTTCAGTCATGGTGCAAAGTTAGTAACGAAGTTGCATGGCAATTTTCATAGAATCAGATCATAAAAGAAACCCAACAGCCTGGAGTGAAACAGATCAAAGACCAGCAGGAAATTGGCACCTGCGGCTCTCCTGTGACGTGGAGGAGTGCGGTGGAGGTTTACTGTACGCGTTATGTAAACAGTGCTATCTGAGATGTGACATCATCCCTCCTCCTTACAGGCCTGCTCCTGTCCTCCTGCACCCCCGTCTTTTTCCACGCCACCGCTTAGACGGACACGCGCGTCACTCGATTGCCGTGAATACACCGGTAGCGTGAGCATGGCAGTATCAGCTGTTTTTCATAGCATTCTGCGGTTCACATGTTGGTTGCTGGAGGAAGAGCATCTGAATGTATTGAATTTCAAAATGTTAATGGATTCTCCTTGGAAATGCAAAATAGGCTCATAGGTAAAGTACTGTAACGAGGAGGACAGCGTCGCTGGAGCGGACGGGTTTTTTTACGAGTGGCTCCGACAGGCCGACAGGCCGCCAAGCGCGGACGTGCCCTCCCTACAGGCGATGAGGCCCCTGACACTGGACCGAAAGGAAGGGAACTGCGATACTGCGGGACAGAAAGTGTGCCTGTTAATATTTAAGGTACTTATGGCAGATACTGTACTCTGGCTCATCCAGAGCGGCTGAATATGAGTGTCACAGTTAAGGTCTACAGCCAGTTAGAACAGCAGCAGTACCTTCTTATTACTGCTGCATTTTGCTTTTACTGATCATCCCTTTCGTCTCTGCCCACTTGTATTCATCGCTCAGTCACACTGAGTTTATTTCGCATAATCTTGTTTTTAGATTTGGTTCAATCTGAGCTGATGGAGTGCAAATAATTTCTCAGAACCTGAGGGAGGAAAAACATCATTCGATTTGCGGACATGTATGCCATGTACAAAAACAGATTCTGC
Source organism: Scleropages formosus (assembly GCF_900964775.1). Taxonomy (NCBI): domain Eukaryota; kingdom Metazoa; phylum Chordata; class Actinopteri; order Osteoglossiformes; family Osteoglossidae; genus Scleropages; species Scleropages formosus. Next base: position 25,028,022 of record NC_041812.1, read on the forward strand.
GAAATGGTGAGAGGAAATAAAAGTGAAAAATCGTAATGAAGCAGTATTGACAGTACATGTTGAGCTAGTTAGGGGGGTGCGGTGGCACAGTGGATTAGACCGCAGTCCTGCTCTCCGGTGGGTCTGGGGTTCGAGTCCTGCTTGGGGTGCCTTGCGGCGGACTGGCGTCCCGTCCTGGGTGTGTCCCCTTCCCCCTCCAGCCTTACGCCCTGTGTTGCCGGGTAGGCTCCGGTTCCCCGTGACCCCGTAAGGGACAAGCGGTTCTGAAAATGTGTGTGTGTGTGTGTGTGTTGAGCTAGTTTCGATGGTACAGTTTTGTGTGTGTGTGTGTGTGTGTGTGTGTGTGTGTGTGTGTGTGAGTGAATGCCCTTCCACAGACTGGCCTGCCCAGTGTGTACCCTGCGTTCACACCCGGTACTTCCAGGATAGGCTCCGGACCGCCGCCACCCTGCAAACGGGCAAACGGTTAATAACGGATAATGGATGGAAAGGATGAACGGACGCCACAGTAAAGGATGCGAAAGCGACAGATAAATCGGTTTTACCCTATAAATAATTGTGTTTTTCGATTATTTCTGGTTCAAAAATGGCTCGACAGGGAAGAAACCAGATTTCTCTTTTCCCATTATTGAAGGTCTTATCGAATATCTCGTATTGTTACACTTTTTTTCCGTTTTTACACGTTTATTTAATGTTTGATCCATATCGATTAAAACGCCAGAGAGATGCAAATAATACATTTGTTCTCACTTTAGTACATTTTCCATTAACACTCCTGGGCACGTTCGTCGTTATGCCTTTATTATAGTGACGTTGGAAACGGTTATAAATTACTATTTGACATTTTATCTGGTAATTTCACAATGATAACTCATAAGGTGTAAAATCATTTTGCCTGGGCTGCAATATTCCGCACTCTTTACATTTTATACTTTACACACATCCGTACCGTGTGTTCTTTTTTACATCGACAAGTTTAGTTTCACCACTCCTCCCCTAAAAGACAGTACAGAAAGATGAATCATTAATTGTGACATTCGTCTTTAGGAAGTTTACTTAAGGAGCATACACGACAAGACAATTAGGGCCGCTGTAACGCGTAAAAGAAGAGCTGTGTTTATTTCTTAGGCCATAATTAATTTTTTAAAAATCACAGTTGCGCACAGCGGAGTAGAGAGGCGCGATCGCAGTGCGGTTTCCCAGCGACAGCAGCAGCGTCCTTTTCTCATTCAGCGGCTCTTAGTGCGGGACACACACTGGCGGTGCTGCTCCCAGTCACTCGCGGAAAGTGTTGTCCAGATCGCAGCCGCTTGTTCGGCAAAATCCCGTCTTTAATTCGCCCCTCCGAGGCCGTTCAACCTCTGTTTTCTCTCCTCTTCAGAGCTGCTGTTTGAAATGAGCGCCCGGAGCTGATCGAGCGCTATTGCTGAGCTGGGAGTGACACTGGGACACTGGGAGTGTGGGACACTGGGACACTGGGACACTGACCGCACACCTGCTCGCAGGTAAGAGCCTCGACTACATCCCACAGCAAAGTGCGCTTTTACTTTCGCGCACAAGACGCAGCGGCCCGACATCTAGCGCCAAGCAAGTAAAGGAATAAGAGGAGGAAGAAAGCAGCAGTTCAGTTAAATTAAATCCCAAGCGAATTAACATTTTTCTTATTACATCTTGGCTCGGAGTATGGTTTTTTTTTTTTTTTTTTTTAACTGAACAGGACTCATGTTCTTACCAGTCTGGCGCAGCCAAATTTTGCATGGGTTCTATTAAATTCCTTTTGGCGCCATTTACATTTAAAGAAAATTAAAAAAAATAAATAAATAAAATAAATAAATAAAAAAATAAAAACGCACCAGCTTTTTCAACAGGTTCTGGTTAATTTGGTGGAACGCTTGAGTGCATCAAATACATAATCACTGCAAATAGTGCAAGAAATAAGGCTGTTTTTGAAAGCAAGGCACGGGTGTTTTATACATAATTTCATGCACACCACCCAACGTAATTCATTAAATTGAAGTTTTGTTGAATTATATAGAAAATATGCAGGCTCAAGAGCACGAAAAAAAATGCTAAATTTTTCAGCCCTAAATTTGAATTCCACCTATATCAAAACTTAATTACTGTGTATTTTTTGTTGAAGAAAAAAACATGTATAAACAATTAATTGTATTAAATGATGTAATTGTAGCAATAAGCTAAAATCTTTGCCACACGACATAGACTTTTGTCTAACATTATTATAATGATTATATTAACCACGGTATCATAAATAGAGAGGTACAAAACGTTACTTTAGCAAGGTAGACATCATGAGTTCGCTTCAAATACACATAATTACTGCTTTTTCGTTTCTGGTAAACGTTGTGAATCGAGTTTTATTTCTCACAGCTACAGTGGATTTACATTTTTATTCGATTAGGTTCATTTTTAAAAAAAAAAAAAAATTGAATGACCTTTTATAAGCGGACTCCTTTGTTCAAAGTTTCTTACAACGTGAAATAATTAATCTGACAACGATTTGCCCATTTCATTTGTTCTCACAGTATCAGTTCAGAGGAAGCAGCCCGATCTCAGGTGCGAGAGAAAGGAGTGCGATTCAAACCGGGAACCAGCAACACCTTAAATAATAAGGCGCCCGATAATGAGCAGTTTTCGCATGATTTTATGTCATTTGCTTGTTTTCCTTCGTGTTTCCGTCAACAGTCTGTCTATCGGTTTTCAAACGCTCATTTTCATCGTTTTCGGACTCAGAAATGACCAGCAAGTGAAGTGTGCGAGCTGTGCCACCTGGGTTGAAACGCGAATGCTACGATGCGGACGGACAGCTCGCGCTGCAGGGGGTCTGGTGCGCGTTCTGCGGCTCGCGACCACCGCGCTGTGTCCGCATTCCAGCCTGGATGGATGGAGCGGAGGGGCCTCCTGCGCTGGACGAGCTCACCAGTGGAAGCACTGACTGAGAGCCTCGGAGATGGACACGCTACGGGGACCTGGACACACTGGGAACTGGACACACTAAGAGCAGCTGGACGCACTAAGGGGAACTGGACACACTAAGAGCAGTTGGACACTAAGGGGACCTGCTGGACGCACTGGGGAACTGGACACATTAAGGGGAACTGGACACACTAAGAGCAGTTGGACACACTAATGGAACATGGACGCACTAACCAAGGGGACCTAACTGGACACAGTAAAGGGAACTGGACACACTAAGTAAGAGCAGCTGGACACACTAAGGGGAACTGGACACACAAACCACTGGGTCCATCGCACATCTTCAGGGTTGTAACATCCATCGAACCTAGGATCCGTTCATTACATTTTAACTTTCAAAAGGGAAATTCTATTTTTGCTGAAAATTTCTTTTCAGTGCAAATGCATGTATTGTTCATTGCTTTTTTTAATGTATAACTGTTTATGACCAATGCTGCAGTTATGTGTTTTTGAAGAGAAGAAAAATCTGCCACTAGGAGCACCGATGTATACGGGAAGCTGACACGTTACTTCACATTTTCTCATCAAATAAATCTATATTTATTGGAAAATGTTCTCTGCTTTACAAAGGATTTCAAATTTATTAAGATATTATTTAAACGTTATACAAGCATCATTGAACATGTGTGTAATATATACACGCAGGCTCTTTTCTATTCTAATTCTTCTTGGTACAAAAATCATGAAGGAAATCCTTCAGTACTTTACCTTGTTTCATACAAGCAATGAGTTTCAAATATTTCATAGCGGTTACTGTAAGCAAGGCACTCAAACTCGAATCCGTAGCTTTTGTTTCACCAGCTATTATATTAAGGCTTGTTTATTTGAATGCGGGAAAATCACACTGTTCTCGTAAGCTACAAAAAAAACGACACTGATTGAAGTTATTTGTCTCTGCAACTTTGTGTGGCGCTAAGAGTACGAAGTTGAGCGCTCATTCTATGGTACAGTATGAGTATGAGTACTGTACTGGTCATGCTTCGGCGAAACGAGGAAAATCGAGTCCTGAACAGCTTCACTTTTACACCGCCAGCCTGTCCAGTAGAGACACTCTGTACAAACAAAATTTTACACGGATCATTGTTTTGTGTAACTCATTGTACTTGTCACGCACTTGCTACGACTACTGACTACCGATTACCGACTACTGGATACTGTGTCGAAATGTTCAGATCCTCGAGGGACTGGGAAGGGAAAATATAACCACTAATAAGTCTCTTTAGCTTGTTGATGTGCCACTGTTGCAGCTGTAGCGCACTGCCGCTAATTAAAAATAGACACCCCCCCCCCCACCCCCTACCCCCTACCCCCCACCGCGCAGCCCCGCCCGGGTCACTAAAATAGGGGGCGTTAAAGTAGAGAGGCGCGCATGTAGCTCTGGGGAATCTTCAGCTGGAGACTGCAAAGTGAAGCACCGAGATTAATGATGAGACCTCTTTAGACACACATTCTGTTCCGGACAAGAACTTCACTGGGCACTCGTGAAGACGATGATGAAGATGAAACTGATGACTCATCATCATCATGCCCTTACTGTGGTGATACTGGGAGCACAAACAGTATAGTCTATACAGTTGTGATATCACGGCTTTCTTTGTATTCTGCCATCCTCTTAGACCGTTAAAGTGCATCACGCTGGAAATGGCCTAGTCCTTTGTAATTCAACGACATTTTGTCTCCCCCCCCCCCCCCAAAAAAAAAAAAAAAATAAAAAAAATTAATTTAATAAAATACTGCATTTGATCTTACAATTTTCCTTTAAGCAGTTTCATAAGCGAATGTAGGAATGTATAGACCTTCAGAGGAACTCATATTTTTTTACCTCAGTATAATAATAATAATAATAATAATAATAATTTGTGTAATTAATTCTAATGTGACCCAACATTCTATGTGAAATTTTAAATATATAATACACAGCATTCAAAAAGCAAAAAGCAAAGCTGGGTAAAAAAACCTAAATTTAATTTTGGTCTTCAATAATAAACTGAGATGATGAAAATTTCAGTTGCACTACTCCTTACAGAAGGGAAACGATGGCCTTCTACCGGTGCCCATGGCATAATACAGTATGCCCCCCGTGATGGTCAATTAATCACAAATCGCCGGCACGAAAGGCGCACGGAGAAGGAGGGAGCAGAATTAAGAGCAAGTGTGACACCTACCTGCCAAAGTGGGAAGGGTTCGAATCGAGGACTCTGCTAGAGACTCAAAGAGATGATGAGCTTCAATTGACCTGCGGTCATTATTGCACAGGCTCACCGAGGCCACTCGCACACTGAGAAATAAAGAAGGACGCGCTCGGATTGCGGGACAGAGCGGAGGCCCTGGCTACAGCAGGGCTTGTCGCTGCGCCCCTCGGACGAGGTACGAGAGCGGGAGTCGCACTGGACTGGAGCTGCGCGCCTTCGCACTAAACACCACCGTCGGGTTCACACCTTAGGGATGCGTGTCAAGTGTGCGAATGCTGGGAAGCTGCACATTCTCTGTGCTCCAACATGCGGAGGAACGAACGCCGGCGTCTCTGTTGCCGTGATTTATCCTCCCATATTCACATGATCCTGGACGCAGTAATGAAGAGTAAATTTGGCATAAAATCGAACTCATTAGCAAAGTTCGCCACCTGATTGCTTCAGCACAAACCAGGACACGAACTGGGTGTAATTGAGCTAAATGATGAGTTAAATGGTAAGATTCAGATACGCATTTCTAGAGGGCAGCAAGCGACCCAAGTAGGTTCGTGTCATTTTAAGAGCTGTCATTTGGCACGTGAACCTTCAGATTCATGGACAGATATTAATGTTTCTGTTTGAGCGGCAGAAATTTGAGAAAAAGAGCTCACACTCAGAAGTCAAAATATATAAATTATTATTTTTAACTATGAAGCACTTTGGACAGAAGCACTTATATATTTATCCCAAAAAAGTACTGTACAGCTGCATTTTCATAATTAACTCCAAAGATAGTGTATAATCCATTTAAAATACAAAAGGGGTAAATTAAATATACATATTGGTGCTTAATACAAATAGTTCCTGGCTGGCGGCAGACTTTTAAGACAATATACATCGTTTAAATCGGCCATCCAAGATGTGAGTGTAAGAATTAGCGTTTTCTCATGGAAAAAAAAAAAAAAAAAAAAAAAAAAAAAGATCTTGTTTCCTCGGGAGCTTTTCTCATTCATTAGTATTACTGGTTATGTTCTTGCCAACAACAAAGAATAAATAAAAGTCCACGTGATGGGAGAGGAAGCCGGTATTAAATGGTGGACATACCTTTCTTCAGTTCATAAGGGGAGTCTTTAGAGAGATCTACTTGTGTCTGGCTCCTCACTCTGCTCTCTCTCACCAGGGCCTCGGCTCTGCTCAGCACAGTCTGGTTTAATCCACTGAAGTGCGTGGACGAGCCCGTGGAGGAACCCGTGCAGGATCCCGTGGAGGAGCCCGAGGAGGCTCCGTGCAGGTGGCCAAAGGCTCCGTAGTTCGTATAGCCGGGGTAAAAGGGAGACGTGTAGTAGATGGGCCTGGGCAGCACCGTGCCGTGGGGGAAAGGGCAGTGCGGCGAGGCGCGCGACGGGGACGAGTCGCTGGAGCACATGAGCGCGCCGGGAGCCGCCGTGGGGCCCTGCGGCAACTCGGCGCCCGCCTTGCACCTGTCCGAGGAAGTGGCGATCTCGGCCAGAGACCACAGTTTGGGCTTGTTGGAGGCAGCGCTCGGGCAGTGGATGACAGAAGTCACGTTGGAGGCCGCGCTCAAGGCGCCCGAAGGCGGCGACTTTGGACACCTGTCCTGGCCGGACGCGGCAGCTCCTGCCGACGCACCTGGGGAGGACGTGGTGGCCGCGGGGGATCCGACTCCGAGCCGCGGCTCCGTGCGCTCTTCTTCTTCTTCCTCTTTTAAATCCGAATCCGTGAGAACGGGATCCACGTCCTTCGCAGGAGTTTCCCCCTTAAATCGCTCGCACGTCACTTCTCGCTGGTTCGATATTTGCTCTGCAGGAATCAGTTGACAGAAGAAGAAGCAAAAGAAAAGTTACAGCGAACTCCCGGCACTTACAACACTGATTGCAAGATGATGTGTTCATGAATGTTACATGAGTTCATACTTTATGTGAGTGTTTATAATACGTGTACGGTTAAAAAAAAAAAAAAAAAAAAAAAAAACAAACACGTGGACGCGTAAAAGCATATTAATAATTATTATTATCAAAGTATATTTTTAAACGACAACATTTTTGTAATTAAAAAATGTAAACAAGTTGAATAAGAACTTATTCAATCAATTACAAGATATCATTTGGCACTTTAAAAAGTGTTCTGTAAAAATAATAATAATAATAATAATCGTGCATTACAATAACGCTGCAAAGCAATCCAGGATTTACTGGTCGCACATAAAACATCTGACACATGATGTGTCACTAGCAATACTCTCCTGGTCCTGCTCGTCGAACTTTACAAGTGTTTAAAGCAATTGCGCCCTTATAAATAATAGAGCAGCGTTAAGCAGCAGTCAGTAGCAGCCAGTGAGAGCGGAGGAGAGCGAGATTAAAAATTCATCAATTTCATACGAACCCGACTCTGCGTCTGTGAGCTCCCCCTTCGCGCTCGGCTTGTGCGCTTCCTCCTCCTCGTTCTTCTCCAGATCGATGTTCTCGTCCTCCTCCTCATCCTCGCTTCTGTTCCTGGGCGTCCAGGTCATCTTGTTCTCCTTCTTCAGGCGTCTCCTGGCGTTCGCGAACCAGGTGGACACCTGAGTGAGAGTCATTTTAGTGATGATGGCCAGCATGATCTTCTCTCCCTTGGTCGGGTACGGGTTCTTCCTGTGCTCGTTGAGCCAGGCCTTGAGGGTGGCCGTGGCGTCCCGCGTCGCGTTTTTCCGGTACGCGGGGTCCCCGTAGGGGTACGAGCTCAGGGGAGCCGCGTACGGGTGGTACCCGAGGGAGCCCGCCATTCCCGTCGGGTGTTCGTACGGAGAGCCCTGGAGAAGAAGCAGGAGGAGAGAGCAGAGGAACGAGAGAGAATAATGAACTTGAAGAATAATGCAGCAGAGCATATGCCATAATGCAATAAAAATGAAATAAATGCAAAAAAATAAAATAAAGCGCACCGTGGAGCTGCATTTGCGATTACTGTTGTTTTATTATCAATACGTTTCAAAATATACTCAATAACATGTATTTTTTGTAGTTAATCACCCTTTTATAACGTGTTCGAACAATGTACTTAGCAGGCCCATAAGGTCTACTAGGGGATGATTAATTATTATTAATAATAAGGAGTCTACAGAATGGCCTCTTGCCTAATACTTATTTATTACAATATTTATTCGCAAAAGTGGAAGACACGTCGGGTATAATTCCCAGAACAGCACTGCATTTCATTTGTTCAGCCTTAATTTCATTTATGGATCTATCGGTTTATTTTTATTATTAATAACTTAGGCATTACTCATCTATTATTAACTGAATCGACCTTATTTATGTCTGAGTTCCATAAATTTGATTCCAGCCGTTAACAGCGTCTCACTAAATAATGTAGAGAATCTTTCCGTATTATTATTGTTATTATTATTTTTACGCATTGCTATTAGAGGAAATTTAAAAAACGAAAAACGATGTAAAAGCCGAGAGAACAAGCTTAATGAGCTCTGTGTGTGTGTGTGTGTGTGTGTGTGTGTGTGTGTGTGTGACAGTGTGTGAGTAAGCAGTCACAATGCAGCTGATGCTGTGACCACAACGTTGTAAAGAGGCTCCACAGTGAACACAGAAACTGACAGCTATTAAAGTGTGTTTTCGGACAACAGGAGGAGCCCCATTTTTTATCCCGTCAAATATTTTTTTTTAATCAACAAATTAATTTTGATCAAATCAGTGTTTCTCGAATGGACAAATCATTGAGAAAGTGGCGCCCTGGCTTCTCCATGAAAATATTGTTGCCGTACTGACCGTGGGGCCAAGAAGCGCGGAAGTGAGACGAACAAGGAGACGAAGAGCAGCAGAAAAACCGAGCGTCTCAGAGTAAACGGAAACTTTCCACGGGACCCACGGAGTTATGCAGCGCGGTGTCAGTGCGAGTGTCGCAGTGTGAGCGCGCGTTCCCGGACACACTCAGACTCACCACGTACGACGTGAACGTGGCCGCCGCCGGGTCCGTGCTGTACTGCAGCGGCGATCCGAACCCGGACGACGGGCTGCTGAACGCCGTGGATCCCGCGTAGGGCGCGAAGGCGGATCCGGACGGAGACCTGCCCAGCTCCTCGGTGCGCGGTCCCGAGATGACGCTCGCGCTGTACGCCGGGCACGAGTAGAGCGCGAGGGAGGCGGACGGCTGGTACAAGTAGCCCTGAGGATACGCCATGGTGCAGAAAACGCGGAGAACGAGCCACTGATCGGAGCCTCGTGTCCTCTAGTCGCGCGCGTACTTTCTCATCCGAGCCGTGGGGTCGCAGGGGCGGGCGGCCGGCCGCTCCTCTCCGCGCGCTCTCAGTCAAAATAAATAAATAACGCAGCGCTTTAGCGGAGATTTCTGACTGCTGTCAGCGGCACCTCATCGGCTCTCTGTAGTTGCGCTCAATGTTCTTTTTTGGTCGCACACCCTTTCCCTCATTCGATCCCCCTCCGCCTCTCCCTCTCCCTCTCTCTCTCTCTCTCTCTCTCTCTCGCTCTCTTCGCACACACTTGCTTACACACACTCTGTGTCCCCCCCCCCTCTCCTTTCTCCTCGCGCTCTCTTTTTCTCATGCATTGCAGGATAAGTTTCTGCCGTGGAGAGGGCGTGAGGTGGGGTGGGGGGCGGACTCTCTCTGCTTGGAAAATGTCCTGCCAGTATGCTAAGTTGGAAATGCAGCACTCCGACGCCCGCTGTGCGCATCACGCCCCTCCTAGTCAGCGAAGGAAAAAGGCTCGATCATGCTGCGTTACCACAGCTCAGCCTAATGATCGACCTCCATGCCCCCGCACCCCCACAGCTCCGCAGCCCCGCAGCCCCTCTCACACTGCCGCCTTCGCCCTGTCTTCCCATTCCTTCTGCTGCTAACAAGACGCGCGCAGCACGGTGCCGACACAAGACCACTTTTGCATCTCACCCAGAAATGAAATACACTTTCTTGCACAATTATTCTTTCTGTTGGCTTGCTTCATTAAAATTTCTTCTTCTTATTATTATTATTACTGTTATTATTATTATTATTGTTATTATTATTATTATTATCGCTTTTGATGTTATTTCTCTTATGTTTTAAGAGTGTATTCAATTCATTCATTCATTCACTGTTTCAATACAGGTCCGCGGTGATACTATTTTCAGGAAAAAATTAATGAAATCACTTTGGCACCTTGTCTCATTAATTATGTTACACGTTGGTTCTGTTTTTCGGGAAAGATTAGTGACATGATTTTAAACGCTGTACTGTAGTGCCTGAGATATGTGACAGTTCCACAGTTTCACAGGTACTGACCAAAACTACAGAAAATTGCTCCCGTAAAATAAGTAAATCAGTCGATAAGAGAAATGTCTGATAGGCAACGGCTCTTTATTTTTTACGCAGTCATGTTTCCCGTTTTAATCAACAATGGTCTTTATGTCTAAAGGTATCACTAGAGCAGAATAAGAAAATTAAATCAGAATTTTAAAAATCATAAGCGATTATAAAGAAATGGTAAGAAAAAGTGCAAAATTTTACACCAGTTGCACTGATAATAAAAACAAGGAACCAGTATTATTGCACATTACACATTTTATAGCAATAGAATTCATAAAATTATTGTTTAACGTTAGCAAAATAAAATAATGATACTGGAGCATTTATATCGGAAAGTTACAGTAGGCCTATATTTCTTCTTGATGTCAGAACTTCTTTAATTAAAGAGGCATATAAAATATCGTTTCCGAATTGCTTCATTATAAAATTAATATGACTACTACATTTTTATATTATTATTGTTGTTGCTGTTGTTTTATATTTTGACGTAATTGTGAATATTTAGCATTATTATCTCTTCGCAGGAATATAATATAGAATAAGAGCCACGTTTGACAACATTAGAAGTGAAGCAATGTAACCATATGAATTTCCCATAATGTGGATGTCGGTCTCTTCTGAACCGAAAGGGATCGCTGTAGGCGCTGATAAAAAGTCTGTCTCATGGTGTCACTCAGTTTTGAATACCAGTTTTGAGCCAAAAAAGATGGAATAAGAAAACTACAAAGACGTCTTGGGGGGCGATAAATCATTATAATTTACAATGTTAAATCATACCAGTACAGTACTAATAATACTACTACTACTAATAATAATAGTGAAATAACAACAATCAACTAAAACATATAATATCAATATACAAGTATAGTATCGTTTATATGTTTTGCGTTACAATGATAAGAAAAAGTAATAAAAAAAAATGGAAAGCGAGAGAGGAAGTGCAAGCAATAAATCTTGGAACGCAATTAACGTCACTTCGCTGCGCGCACCAATTATGTAGCAAGATAATAATATAAACTACAATTCCCATGTTACAAAGCGCATATCCTAGGAGTTCATTGGCTTTTAATCGAAGTTACTATTGGGCCATATTAACGTCAATCATTCCCAAATCCACTACTGGTCGTCAAGGATACCGGAAGAGGCAACCACAAGCTGTTTCAAATAGCGTTATATTATAATTCACTAAAAAAAAAAAATTGCTGGTGATAATGACGTGCCCCTCTCCGACAGAGCTTCGAAAGAACTTTATTTTTTCTACAGTCGTTGAGGATGAGGATGAAAGAACTCGTCTTCAAGGGGAAAATAAACCAAGGAGGCTTCATACAGATCCAGATAAAGGTATGCTAGCTAATTCTTTACTGCTCTCTACTCCTCCGAGTCCGTGCTGCACAACGAGTGGTACCGGTAAAGTCCCGCGTTTGGTTAACTGTGGATAAGCCACATTTCAGGCAAGACTCTGGCACTGGTGCTGAATTATGACTCACTTTCAAATTCATGATACTACTGCTTTTGTTTGTATTTCTTTACAGTTCAACCCCGCTTCGTTTAAGCATTAGTAATTTTGGTGATTCAAAGGTGAATGCAAGTACTACTAGGGCTTGTGCTCCAACTCACGAAGCCGGAGCGGGACGAAAGTGTGGTTTACGTGCCCATAAATTATGATAAATGGTGAGTTTCGAACTCCACGTTAAATATGTGCTTTAACTTCGCTTTCCAATTCAGAGGCAGGTCACACAAACACATACCGACAATTGGGTTTATTTGGGAGACCGGCCGACTCGTTAATCCGCCCTGAACCGATTAGTGTTTAAAAGGGCGATTTGGCGCGAGGGGTTCGCCGCCTGCCAGCCAATCGGAAAGCCGGACGGACTGTCACGTCACGCAGTCCGATTCCCGCCCTAATTAAAGCTGGGAGTGTTATTTTGAACCGTCATTTATTGATTTCGGTTGAAGTGGAGTTTGGCAAGGAAAGGCACTTGCATTAAAGAATCTTTATTTTTCCTAAGTGCTATGTGTTTATGTATGGGGAGTGGTGAGAGCTGCTGTCTTTTTACTCTGTTTACTTACTGCTTTCTAATATTTCTAGTACCCGGCCTTATCTTAGTACCTACCTGCTGAGGTAAAATTACTTTGCTGTTCAAATCACTCCAGAAAAGCTGTTAGTCGCACTGGACAAAGTCAGTTAAAATGATAATACTTTTTTAATCGTACGTTTCATTTTTTTTTTTTTTTTTTTTTTTTTTTTTTGGAAGTAGCTAGTCAAAAGACTTTGTTTTCTAAACAAACAGTTTTTATTCAGCTAGTTTGTGTGTGAGTACTGGTAAAGGTATTTGGATGAAAAGAGTTCAAGATAGGCTGACCAGCATAAATGCAACACTGCATTTTTAATTATTAGTAGCAAATTAACATTGCTTTCTTTTCTTTTAAGATATTCTCCTTGGCATCCCTACTGACACTGAACACACGGGTGTCTGTGATGTGGAACTTCAGGTATGATAAAATTTCTTAACACAGTACTAATCATTGTTTTCTAGGAAATCAAAATACTGAAAATGTTTGTATTCCTACAGAATGGCAATCCTTTATTAAGTGATGGTAGTCATGTGTTTTACCTTATGTAGTGTAGTACAGTACCTTTTCTGAAGTGGAACTTTTAAGTGAGCAACATTTAGAGGCGAAGCCTTCTTTTCTGTGTGCCAGCTTGTGTCATCTTCTTTCACAGTTTCCTCGATGTTCTACTAAGACACCCTGTTTCACATTAAAATTCCTTTGGGCATTGCAGGCCTCGTTCTCCATCTTACTAAACAGCATGCAGATGTTAATAACTAATGGGTCACAGGTAAAACACTGCATTTTGATTGTGCATTTGATGAGGTAAATATCCAAGCACAAGAGATGCTGAGAAATGGTCTACTAGCAAGCAGCTATCAGTGGAGAGGACTGTATTGTTCCAAGGAGCCTGTGGCTGCTGGGCACCCAGTGCTGCAGAAAGAGGAAACATCATTTAGGTCTCTGGCATGTGAGGGATACATGTACTATGAACAAGCAGGCAAACATTGTTAGTCGACGAAGGTGAAATTGTAAACTTGTGATCTTTTTGAAAAGAGCACATAACTTAGTGTTTTTTGCTGGAAGTAATTTTTTCTATTTTTTTTTTTTTTGGGCAACAAGAGTGGGACTAGGGGAAGATTGCCTCTCACAAAGACCTCTGTTTTGCAAGGTTGTATAGTGTGTTGATGGTATCAGTCAGAAATTTGTCTTGCAGTAAATATTTTAATACACTTTTAAAGTGTATTAAATTTCTTTAGTCTTAATGTCCACTAAACGATTACTTATTTACCTTCTGTTTTCAGTTTTTTTCTACTGAATAATATTTTGTTAATCAGATAATGGCTGTACTGTAATATAATATACACAGATATTGTAATATAACATTTCAAGTGGTGGTGTAGTGGATAGAACTGCTGACCTTGGAACCACAGGTTGCAGGTTCAAGTGCCACCTCTGGCTGTAGTACCCCTGAACAAGGTACTTACTCTGAAATTGCTCCAGTAAAATTACCCTGCTGTATAAATGGGCCAATAATTGTAGGTAGATTAACACTGTAAATTGCTTTGGCGAGAAGCATCAGCTAAATGAATAAATGTAAATCAATTTTTTTTTTCCAGGAAAACCTGTTTAACTCTGTCTCTAAATGTATAGAAATGCTTTGTTGCTGTATTTGTATGTTAAACTGGAGAGAGTTTACTTTTAGCTTGTCTTTCTGCCAGAACTTGATATCCAGTTGGTCTCTTACTTTCAGAATTAATTGGGACTGAGAGGTGGTTTGTTATTCAAGGTTCATAAGTTTAATTTGACACGCATTGGGCCAGGTGCTCTTCATCAGTTCTGTATGCAGCAACTCATGTAATATGCACTGGTTCAAAACTGTGATACTGGAAAAAGTGACTGTACTTCCAGATTTGTGTGTCTGCATCTATAACTCTCTCTCTTGTGAAATGCTTTTTTTGTTTACTGAGTATTGTGTTGCTTTGGAGAAAGTGTATGCTAAATTAATTAATGCAAATGTGTGCAACCTGAGCAGCTCTGTTGGGCTCACTTTGAGTCCCTTTGCGGAACCATTTGGGCCTCTGATCATAAACCATGCTTTCATGTAAGATCAAATTTGATGAAGGAAAATGATAATCTGCTTGGTGAAACTGCAGCAAAAATCATGTTGTGTTTTGTTGGAGTTTTTTGGGTAAAATGGCATTTTACTGGCTTTAGTGTTTTTAGTTAATTCTAATATATGTTGCAGGTAATATCTAAAATGATTACATTTACCTTAGCTAATTCTTTCTGATTTGTTGGTGTGCTGTTTTATCTCTGACTGGAGTGTAAAGTTTCTAGTAAAAGTGGAGATCCCTCATACTCTGTTTCCTCAGCTCTGCACATTGTTGTATTTCTTCATGCTGCTTGCTGTCAACTGGGGACCTGGAACTGCTGATGACAGTGTTATGCCAAAGGCCTGTTGAAATGGAAGATTGTCTGAGATTGTGTGTGTATATGGCAGTGTGCATAGTTCCTCTTGCTGTCTAAATAGATTGGGATTTATTCTTTGGAACAGTTCAGAAAGCAGTCTCCCCCATATTTAAGTAAATAAGCATTAACAAAAATACAGTAAAAGTGAGCAGACTTTTGGTATAAGTGTGGATAATTTTTGCTACATTTTGACTTTTTATTTTACATTAACGTGATGATCCCAGTCACAAATAGTATTATTTCAACTAAATTAAGCCTTAGTAATGTGTTGTAGTCTGCAGTGTTTGTGTGTTTTTACTATTTGTACTTTAATATTATTATGAAAAAATTTTTGGGCTTTGTTTGTTTTTAAATCAGTTTACTCCAGTATTTCATACTTTCTCTTTGCTATTGCATTTCATAGTATTTGTTGGAAGTTGAATAAATGGATGAAGAGCATTTCATTTATTTTAAAGGTAGCTTTAATATATTCTCAAGCAACAACTTTTCAAAAGAAGAATCTATTAGGTCTCGTGATCAATAAGGGAGTAAAAGTACTTTTAATGTTTAAAATGTCACATGACATTGTTACAGAATTGGTTCTTGAGTCCATCAGCTCTGTGGAATGTACTGCGATTTGGCCATGGGACCTTATTAACAAACTTGGGGGCTTTAGGAAAGAAATGGAGAGCTCCCCCCAGGGAAAAGTGGTATGTATCAGTTCTGCCACTCTTAAGAGCAGTCTGTTGTACAATGGAGCTGTTTTGTTTTGTAATTCTAGAGTGGCAGCAAGTTTCTTAATACAACCTAACAGTTCCTCTCAACCACCGCCATGTGGCTGTAGACAGCATGAAGGACTGAAGTAGTCATCCTGGCTGCTCCCACACAAACCACCTTCACAATCCACACATATACGTGGTTGGCCAGTGTCTGCATGGAATATTTTTTTTCCCACTGTACTTTGCTAATTTATCCCTTTATTTGTTTTGGACAACAACGAGAGCGTTAAGCAATGCCCTGGGCACCCAGGGAGCTCAGTGCTGGCTTTGTGCAGTGGACATTTAGACTTGCGGCATGAAAAGGAATGTTACAAAGAAATCTCAGCAATTGATGCAGAACAGTGTTCTGGATACTGAGCATGTGATTAGAGGATTCCAGAGTCATTTTTTCAGGCAGGGATTATAAACTGTAAAACTTTTCTATTGCAGCTTGCTAGATGAGTAATGGTTTATTGTAATGTAAGAAACATTAAATGAATCTGGAAAAAACTCTTTGCTCTGACTGGCTAACCATTATTTTTTCCTGTGATGAGCATCCATATTCTCTGAGAGTATGACACTTTCAGTGTTTTTATTCTAACAGGAACTAGGTTGTAGTCTCTACTGCGTTAATGCTTAGTGAAATGCCCTCTAACTGAAGACGTTTAGCAGAAAAGTTTAGTCTTCATGCAATAATCTAACAAGTCATCAAGTCCATATATATAGGAGCTGAAAGATTGTTCTATTTTCCTTGTAAGGTGGCAGTTAACTCAGAGTTTGGGGGTTGATAGACCCTGGCATCTGCGTATCGTCAGTGTTACACCGAGTCATAGAATGTGCCCATCACTGATACTTTCATCACCGAGACCTTTGTCTTAACACTCACTTATCCCCAGGGATTTGTACTCATGAAGTTTCTCATCAACCACAACACTCCCTCGTTCAATGACCATAAATCACAAGTGGTAATTGTTGGCTGCTTTGTAGGTATTCATGTTTGCCTGTACTAGAAGTGCCAAAGTATTTATTTTCAGCATGTACAGCTGAAATTTTAGATGCCCATTTTGTCGGGACGCCAGTCCGTCGCAAGGCACCCCAAGCGGGACTCGAACCCCAGACCCACCGGACAGCAGGACTGTGGTCCAACCCACTGCGCCACCGCACCCCCTTAACAGCTGAAATTTTAGATGCCCATTTTGTGACATTGTTGTACAACTTGTGTAAATTTTCATAGAAAATTGAGTGTTTCTGAGGGACTCAAAAGTGCCAGGCATTGGACATTTTCATGGTTTATTTTTATTGTTCAGTACCTTTGTTGCCAGTTAAGTATTTTATTATTATTATTATTATTATATATATATATATATATATATATATATATATATATATATATAGTTTTGAAATGTAAAATTTCTGTATCTTGACTGTCTCCATCTTGCCCTATATGCCCTGGTGCAGTTAATGTTGTGCCTGCAGCCCCGTTAGAAAAAGTGAGCTGGGGAACGTGGACTTGTCTTTGGGTTTGTAGGCCTGGACACAGGAAGCCTGTAATGAAAAGAGTCTGGCTGAAAATGAGGAGGAGTGTTATGCTCTGTGATGGATTTCTTTTGCTGCACTGCTTTTTGTTGATGTTGTTGTTTTTACAGATGAGGCTTTGATGCCCCATTCTTTGTACTCCCAGCAGCATTGTTTCAGAAACCTGAAGGGGTGGGGGGTTTCTCATTTAAAATTTTGATTGTTCTGTCTGTTCACATTCCATACATGCTCCACTGCATTTTTCTTCTCCCACTACTCAGGTATCAGATTTCCTCAAAAGTCTTTGTTGCATTTAAACAGCTACAATCCCTTTGCTTCAGGTGCCATGTATAATCTGGTAAACTAACAATGCTGCCATTGTTTGTTCTTCATCCACTTTTTTCTTAATGAAATATCCTTAAACCACAGTAGAATTCCTTTTTAGCACGCGTGAATAACAGTACAATAATCATCTTTGATGAAAGAGCTCTGGGTCGGCAGGGTCATAAGCCCTGTTTGCATATAAATGGTTCAGGTACATTGTTTACAGATTTTTTTTTTTTTTTTTTTATTTTTTTTTTGGTAATACATTGATATATAGTATATGTACATATTATATTGAAATGGAAGTTTCCTGTCTCTGTTAAAGTGAATCAGATGTTGTATATATGTTATGCAAAAAATTGTCTACTTTTATAATTTTATCTTGCTGCCTTTTTCTTGCCTATCCATGACATGTTTAACTGGAAGAATGCATCTGTGAACGGTCATAAACAGGAATTAAACATCTATTGATGTATTGCTTATTACTGATAACAGAACATTTGCCACTGGACTTCTGTAATAGGTGCTGTTTACATTAATAGAAATAGAATATAGTAATAAACAATTTAAGTATTTCATTGGGGAGTTACTGAAGCATTAAATAAAAATAAAAGGTTAGCCATTAAGTGGCTGCAGTAAGTCAACAGAAGTAGAGGTGCAAAGCACAGACCAGCTCCTGTTCAAAAAAAAACAATGACATAAAGGGCAGGTGTGCTGCATTAACTGTGTGTGTGCGCTCGTGTGCGCGCACGCTCATGCAGGTCTGTTTCTGCACAGCACGGTTTTCTAATGGAACTCGGGCTAATCGCTCACGATGCAGCGTAGCATGTAATTACTCCACCAAACGTTTACGTTCCAGTGTGGAACAGTGAGCCCTTTGACTTGTGCTTCCCCATCTTTCAACACCGCTCTAAGGTTCCACGGGCAGAAAAGTTAAGCAGCTTCCCAGCATTTTGGCAATAGCCTGCATGAGAACCACTGAGAGGTGGGCTGCAAAGAGGCTGCAATTTCCACTTTGTGGTCTTCTTCTTGAACGACTTTGAAACCAGACCCAGACTTGGATCAGATATAGCCTTAGTGACCCAGGCCAGGAGCAAATGAGCGTGTTGGGACCACAAAAATCAGCCCTGGCTCATTATGCAGGGAAAGTTTGGTTTGATGCTATAAGTGTGTTTTGGAAACAAGTCCCGAATTTAGGTGTTTGTGCATGCGCGTGCACGTATTTGAAGTGTCCCTCACCTTTTTTCCTGCTTTATTGTTGTTCTCCTGTCTTTTTCTCCCACTGTCTGTCTGTCTCTCTGTTGGATGACCTCTGTCTGCTGTGTGATTCCTGCTGTTCAGATGAAGCAGTGAAAACTCCCCTGTGGAGGATGTAGAGAGAGAACAGGTAGCAGAGCAAAAGAGAGGAGTCACATAATGACAATTAGTGAGATGCCATGGACTCCCAGTGAGCCAGGCTTGGACAGATGCCATTTTCCCACTGGGTCCTATGTGTTGGGGACCATCATATTCCCCTAGAGCTCACCATGGTCCTTACCAGCTAGGTCAAAGTGACCTGAATTGTCTTATCCACAATCTTCCTCTCCACGCATGTGCTCACACACATACGCTTGTATTTGTGTATTCTACTGACCTTTTCTGGGTTGCGCTGTATCAGTCTGATGGAAAAGAAAGCTTATTTAATGATATACGCAGCACTGGGGTACATTTAAAATTGGTTTGTTTTTAAGTGCAACATTAATGAAATTCTGTCTTTCTGAAAATGTTTAGCATTTTACTCATTTTGATTTCCACATGGGTTTTCTTTTTTCTACCAATGGTACTCCTTAACAAACAAAATGTTTTTTTTAAGCAAGATTAATTCCATCTTATTTTATGAATAAATGGATACCAAAAATAGTGTTTCTGATTCTGAAACTTCATCCCTTGCTTCTGTTGCTCCCTGAATCCATAATTTAATGTTTCTTAGAACATTTGCTTGTAAGCTGAAGTCTTATTTGTTGGGTTATTAGTTGCAAAATTTTTCTACGTTCAAAAAAAAAGGTAATATTGTTTTGAATCGAAAAAAGTTAGAGATCAATTATTTGATCTTTTGCACAGCATAATAAGGTGGCTCTCTTACTACAAGTACCTCTTAATGCTTGCAACAGCCATTGCTGAGATACTTCCTAAAGTATTATGCAGCAAAGAGGGCATTTGTAGGGAGAACAATTAGGCATTGACCCAGGATTGGTGGTGAAATGGGGAAAAGGGCTTTGACTTTCTTAAACACAAGGACTAGTGTTTTAACTCAGTTTACCTGGCCTCCTTCTTGATCTTGCTGTGGGGAAGTGATATATAAATGAAAAAGCAGCATGTGGTTAAATTGCCTAACTAGTTAATACCTGGACTTTCTGTAGCTATGTTGTGCCAGATGGCCACATATGATTTGCCAGAAGACAAAGGTAGTCACCACAAATATTAAGAAAAAACTGGTATATAATATTTTGCTGAGGGTTTCATAAATAATGTGTAAGATAAAGACAACACAATAAATGTGATATGTGGGATCTCAAGAACCGAGGTATGAGGAACCGGGTTCTGTGGTCGTCCTAATATATCTCTAACTTGGTGTATTTTCCTCTCAGATGGAGCGTGCTTCAGAGATTGTGATGTCACCATCTTTGTGAATTCCTCTGCCTCATCGTTGAGTGTGGTGTAATGCATTTGGTATAGTGGCACTCTTTGCGTATTTCTCCTATTCATGAATGAGCATGGTTTCAGTTTAGATTTAAAAAAAAAAAAAAAAATTTATATATGTATATATATATGTATGTTCAAAGGGGTCTCGTATCTCCAGAAAGTAAATTGTAATTTGAATTTAAGGTACAGGGAAATCACTGGCTTGTAAAAATGAATTCTTGATCATGGCTTTGTAAACCAAAGTAAAGGTGTTTTATTCATAACATTGTTGTGATAGCCATTTTTTGCTCTTTTAGGTATCTATTTAACAGCAGCTATTACCTGAGTAACTCTAAGAAAATAAATTCATGTCATGCAAAATGGTATACTTATGGGGGACGGACGGTGTTTCT
This sequence comes from Scleropages formosus, assembly GCF_900964775.1. Lineage (NCBI taxonomy): Eukaryota > Metazoa > Chordata > Actinopteri > Osteoglossiformes > Osteoglossidae > Scleropages > Scleropages formosus. The sequence continues at coordinate 25,048,672 of NC_041812.1, forward strand.
TAATTTCTTCTGTAACGTGTGGGTTTTTTTTTTTTTTTTTTTTTTTTTTAAATTTTAGTTAAAATGATATGCTCAAAGGTAGTTAATATCTTTCTAAGAATATTTTGAAGATATTAAAAACATTTTGTTCCTCCCTGCTTGTTCTATTCTAGACAAATTGGCTAAGGTCTTGCAGGGCAAAATGACAAGAGGTTACTAGTAGTCCATATGTTTAATTAATTGAAAAATGCTCAGATAGTTTTAACAGTGGTTTTGGAATTGGTGTTGCCAGCAGTCAGCCATAATTAGCACCCAAGGGACTGAAATATTTAGCATTAGTAATGTTACAGCACTTTGGACACAAATTTCTATTTTAGTAATGAAAGCAATACGGCGTAAGTGCAAATGGCTGAAACGACAGCTGTGACAAGGGGAGCAGCCTGGGATATTTCAATAAGGCACCTCATTGCAGGGCCAGTCTCACCACGCCACTCGTTTGTAGAAGAAGATACGCAGGCTTAGTTCCAGGCAGCACTGTGTCACTTAAAACTTGCAGGTTTCGAGTGCGGGCAGTCACCAGAGCACTGTGGCGGGCTCTGTGCAAGCGGCTCAGAAGAGTCTCATCCAGGTCCTCCCTCAGTCTCCAGAAAGCAACCTAACACCCCTGCTTGTGTCAGCTCAAAAATGTCAAAGCTTGCAAAAGAACGAAAAAAAAAAAAAAAAAAACTGTGGAGATGCACTTGTTTATTCCAACGTTAATTACATGTGAAGTGTAATTGCCTTAGTGATATGGGGAGGGGCGTCTTGGGGCCCTAATGAACTGGGCTGATGGATGGCAGGGTGCCCTCAGGGATTCTGGCTCCCGTTAACTGCGGAGTCGTGTTTGGTTTGGGCTCTCTCTGACAGTTGGACTGTTTTAATGCCTAGTTAGCGAGTTGTCTTACCACTTCCTTTTCATTTTAAACAGCCTGTGTACAGACATTGACAGCTGACTTGAGCAATACTGTATTTGTAAAGTATATCAGGTTCCAAGTTAATGAGAAATAAAAATGGGTATTTGTATTAAGACACTTGGATCTTTTCACACCTTGAGCTTTTAAAAACTCAAGCAACAAATAAGTAACAAATGCCAGTTTAATGCTTTTATATCCAATGTTTTCATAATTTTGAACATAGTGTTACAGTATGGAGACATTATAGCCTTTTTGACTATGGTTCAACATCTGAAATATATGCACTATAAAACTAAAACTGATGGTAGTGTGAAGAATTTTCATGTTGAAGGCAACAGAAGCATACAGACGCACACCCCATTACATGCCGTAATGTTTCTCTGAATTAGAACAATGGGGTGTGCTTCTTTTAGATCCAGAGTAGGTGCTGTTGATTCTCTCTTGGTAGAGATGATAGCAGCAGTTCTGCTCAGCATACTTAATCTTACTTTCTTGGCCCTTGCTGGAACCCTGGCTAGCATTGCTTGAGGTTTTCCACTTATATACACAGTACTGTACAAACGTTTCATGCACTTGGTTGGGGGGAAAAGCTGTAAAGTGAGAATGTTTTCTACAAAGCTTAGTTACCATCCATCATCAACAATTGCTTGTCCCTAGCGGGGTCGCGGTGGGCTTGGCCAGGTCTCGCTCTCTGGTGGCTCTGGGGGTCGTCCTGCTTGGGGTCCCTTGCGATGGACTGTCATCCCATCCTAGATGTGTCCCCCTCCCCCTCCAGCCTTGCACCCTGTGTTGCTGAGTTAAGCTCCAGTCCGCTGCAACCCCGCTCACGACAAGCAGTCTCAGACTGTGTGTGTGTTGTAATGACATACAAAATCCTTACTGTAACTTTTTGCAAAAGCAATGCTTGGAAATCTAAAGTATTGACACTAATACAGAAGACATTAAATAACCATCTAAAACAAGTATTTTTGTGAAACATCTAGGTGCCCAAGACTTTTGCACAGTACTGTGTGTGTACAAATGTATGTATATGTCTGTGTGTCTATAAGGGAAGCTCAGATAACCTATTTATAGAGTTAATGATATTTTTTGCTGTATTATAAACTGATCCTTGAAAAGGGTCAAGGCTTTTGGCCACGTGCAGGTTGCACTTTAGTGGACTGAAACACAATTTTCATATTTACATAATTATAATTTATAGCCATTCTTTATCATGTCACATTTGACTGTTACTGTCAATGGTTCTATACATTCCAGTTAAATATTTATATCAATAGGTATGTCTTTTTTGATAAAAACAATGAGCTGTGTTCAGGGTATAAAAAAAAAAAACCATTTTTGCACAGTCCATGTTTTTCTGATGAGGTTTTACTAACTAGTAAAATGCAAACAGGGTTGCTCTTATCTCTTGCAGGAATCCCAGTTTTTCATTTTGGACCCCTCCATGAGGCCCAAACTTCCACTTAGCCTGCAGTCAGAGTCACAGCCTGCCCCCAGCATATGGTCAGATCCTCCTGTCCACCCCAGTCTCCAAGATTCAGTTGCAGAGGCCCTTGTGCCCCAGCGCCAGGGCTCCTGGGACATGGTGAACCAGGGTGCAGGAGAAAAAATGCAGTGTACAGATGAAGTGGACGACAAAGGCAGCTGCATTCCAGAGGTAGTGATCACACAGGCAGATGAGGTGAGTGACAGCAAATACCTGATGGAAAATTCCCTCACATCTTGCCTTATTTTTATTCATGGATTTCAAATGATGTCTGCTGTGCTTGTTCTCCTTCTGCCAGGCTTTTTCTCTCCACCAACCTTTTGTTTTCTCAGGTCACTTGTAGGTCTGTCTTCCAAAAATATTTGCTTTGGTTTCCATCTAAATGATGTCTGTGATCACATTTTATTTCAGAGATTTTGGGACAGCTCCTTTTTTCTTCTAGTCAATTTTTCTACAAAAAATGTCTGCTAGGGTTTTATCATTATGAGTTGATCAAATATTTTAAATAATAAGCAATTGTATTTTTTTTCTTTTGTAGGATGTTTATAGTTGGTATAATTAGTAAATTTTATTTAGCACTTAATCATTCAGTTATTTAAAAAAAGTGTGTATGCTGTTTTGAACAAAAATAAAAAACTACAGAAATTATATCTTCAATTCCTATGTTATCAATACATATATCTACTTTGAAATGTGCATGTTTCAAGCTTTTGAAGGGTTTGGACTAAACTCTCTGATTACTTTCAGTTGTTAATCTCCTTGACTATTTTTACAGTGGTGCTTATAAATGAAGTCATTTTATTATAATAAGTGAAATAAATTGGTCATTGCTATCAACATGATCAGAAGATCATTTGTAACTAGCAAACCTGTTTGGAATGTTTGCTTTATTATAAAGTTGAACCTGTCACTGTATGTTCTATGTGGCATGGAGGTCAAAAGAGAAGAATTTCATCCCCCTGGATATGTGTAACTCATCAATAGGTGGAATCACAGTGATGTTGATTTTGACTTTCACATCATTCTTGATGCCCCCTTTCAAAATCTTTGGCTTTTGGTTTGCCATTTATTCTTTTACAGTTTTTTGCCTTCAGAGCAGATTTTTACTGGGTTGTAGAACTGATCTACAGTTTTCATATCATTCATTTAATTTTCTACTACAGGTAAAGCGTAGGAGTCTGAATAAGGAAGTTTACAGAGCCAAGCAAACAACTTCTCATAAATTTGCAAACAATTTTTGCAAAGCAGAAACATCACATCCTTTTTTTTAGTTTGCTTATATCTGAATGTTGAGGCTGGAGTAGTAAGATCTGGGAGGAAGGCAGTGCCAAGTGAGTAACAGGTATACACACTGAGGCCTACAGTCCAAGCTCAGGCATGTGTTCAAAGAACCGATCTTACTCACAGTAGATCCTACACCTCTCTGAGATGGTGATGGTTTGTGCTAAAATCACAGGCTGGAGGGCGTAACCATTTGACAGGAATGAACTGTGCCTTTTGAAGTACTCTTGAAGGAAGTAAATTGATATCAGTTTAAGCCTGTTACCCCTTTAAAGAGGCCTCTTGCAGGTTAGCAGATAGCTTCTACATTAAACCTCTTTCCATTTAGCAAGCCTAGAATTCCTGATTTGCATGCACATCCATATATATAATATATATATATATATAATCTTTTTCTCCTAGCATTAAAATTCTACTATTTAAGATAGTAGTGTATCATGATACTCAACGCCCCATTACCTGTTTTAAACTGAGAACTGTAAACGTGTCCATCACATAAGTGTTTTTATGCTATAGCTAAAAACTGGTGCCTTCAGATGTGATTGGTTGCAGGGTGCCAAGGAGACATAGGGAAGGATGTGACTTCTGCCCAGTTATCAGAATGTCAAAATGAAGGAATTCAGTGAGGCAAAGGTTAATGGCGGGAATAACTGTGACTCTGTTAAGGTAGCCAAATTATTTATTTAATTAGGACCTGCCTGAATGGATGAACAAGGTTGTCAGTGTCCCTACTGTCTATCTGTCCTGGTGCTGGTGCCGTCTGCAAGTAGCATGGAAATAAGGTTTATATGCCCTAATTCACTGTAGAAAGTAACTTTTCTACTCAAATTAAGTTTTTCGCAATAATCAAAAGGCAATCGTTTTTTTATATGTAAAAACATTAACACTTTATATTGAATATTTTGGTATATGAGGTATAAGCTTTTCTTCTGCCTGTTGTAGTATGTTCCATAGACAACTTAATTGTTCACTGAAGCCTGTCACATAGAGACATATGGGGAATTTTCAGTATCTCATTATAGTTTAACCTCTAAATCATTTCTGCTTTGTCTGGCTGATGGAGAATTTTGGTGTGAGGCATCCTTGGTGGTTGTTGTTGTTGTTGGTGTATCTGTATAAGACTTCTCTTTTGTTCTTTGTCACTTTTTGTGAAAATGGAGTGATAATGCAAATTTAATTATGACTGATTTGAATTGTTCATCGTTTCAAAGCCCTGGTAGTATAAATTTTTAAAATTCCTAAAATCTTTATGGCTTGAACAATTATTTACAGTTATTTTTTAACAAATTATTAGCAGAATAGATCATAAATGTTTAAGCTTTAACTTTACATAAGAAAAGGAAAATAAATTGGATGCAAAGGACAAGAATTTCTAAAAAATTTTTTTTTTCTCTCTGTGTAATACTCTGCTATGAAACCTTTTTTCCAGTAGCACAGTGAATGTAAATTCCATCTGCCTTCTTTATATATGTGCCCTCAGGGTTTATTAGTGTGTAAATAGGTCAAGATACCCTTCTTCCTCTCCCGTAGAGTGTATTCACAGTTGCACAGAGCTGTTTAAGGGAAAGATTTACAAATCAGCGTATGAGGATTTAAGCCCTTGGAACTCCTCTGAGGAGCCTATATGAGAATTTAATTCTCAGACAGTACGTTTATGATAGAGTCCATTTCCCGCAGTGGAATGTTCGTGTTTACTGATCTGTACAGCCTTCAAATGGGTTTCTCGAGTACCTTTACCTGCTTGACGGAAGTGTATTCAAATGAAATTGGGTTTATAGATGGGGAATTATAAAGATACCGATATCATGCATAAAGTTATTTGACTCTCGGAGGCATACAAATGGGGAAATCTTTGGATGAAGATACCTGGGAACTAATATGAATGCAAATAGGATTAAGCATCTGCATTAGTGTCTGATAGGAAGTTTCTGTTGCTTGGTGTTTAGCTGGGCCCAGATGTCTTGAGTGGAGGATTCAGAAAATGGGAAGATGCTCATCCAAGGCAGAGACCATTTTGCTATGTTGCTTCAGTTAACTAGGTGTCTTTATTTTGTTTAACTGGAGTTAATTTTCACAGTTTGTCAGACTGCCATAAAACACTTTTTCCCCTGCTTTCTCATCAGGTAGAGTCTCTGCACTAATTATCACTGTCAGGCCATACAAATTATTACGGTGATATCTTTGCATTTTGAAAAAAAGTCTTAATTGTCATGATGGTTAGTGCTGTTCAGTTACTCGGTTGCTTCATGCAATTTTCTTTTTTCATAATTTTTTTGGACTCTTTGTTGCATTCCATTGTATGAAAAGGCAATTTTAATTTTTTAGTTTGGGGGGGGGGGGGGAAACCCTTATTTTTCTATGCGATATATATTTCAAATGCAGTCACATTTTTCAGGAGTTCATTTTATAAAATATTCCCTGTGTCCCATTAAGTCTTAATTCCAGCTCCATTATGACTGCGTTTTTCAAACATTTGTCCACAAACTGAAGGAAAGCTTGCTGACCTGTAAATTTGAGATCCTTCATTAAAGTTACTCTTGATGTCTTAATTTATTTCAGTTCTCAGTGGTCTTTTCCTCTGCCTCCAGAGACTACAAGTTCAAAATGTGAGGCCATAAAGGAAACTGACACTCATTGGTACCAGGGCCTTTACGGGGCCAATGACACATAAGGGTCATATGTCAGACCATACAGTATGATGATATACTCAAGGTTTTCGCACTGTGTTGATGGAGCACTAACTACACAGCTTTATTCTCAGATCCATTTACCGTTTGAATAATTCCAGTTCCACAGTCACTCCAGCTCATAAACAGTCAGCGTCTCCAAGACCCTTAACAAAGTGATTTTTATGTGTATATTAACCTTCACTTTACATTTATTCATTTGACAGATGCGTTTCTGCAAAGCGACATACATCTCATAGAAAACAGAATTTCTGCATTACCTTAGGAGAAAGAGACATAGTTGCAGATGTGTAATTCTTAAATTTTTAAAAAATTTGGTTTGTATTTTAATGACTGTTGCCATATGGCATGAATATCAGGTTAAGAGCCTGAGTTTTGATAACAAAAACACTCCATTGTCAAAGCCACAAGTCTGCTGATATGGTATTCTGTCTATGGCAATGTACATTTTAATAATAAAAAAATTATATTTACAAGTCTCTCAGCTTGTTTTACATTAAACAAAAATCACATTTGTAAAGGACAATATAAATGTGGTGCTATTGCAGTGTTACTTTTTTTCTTAAGCAAGATTTTTCAATTCTATGTGCAACATGTCATTGGAATTAATCAGAAGATTAGCTCCTGCTCACTGCCTTGGCAAAAGCGTATTAATTATGACATCATGAACAGGACCACTTAATTTGATGTGCTATGGTAAATGTAGAAATCTATAGCAGCTGTGCTGTCTGACACCTTTTCACTTTTTATGCTATTTATTAGCTATCTTCTCAGACTAAATTTTAGCCTGATACTGCTTCTGAAACAAGCTCTAATCCAGTGATTAAAATAATGATTTAACATTGCCCCCTTGCTTGAAGAGCATGTGTAGACTATTTCAATTATTAAGTTGAAATATTAAAGCTAGCATCAACATAATTATGTTGTATGAGCTGTATAATACTAGCCATAATGTCATGCACAGAAGCAACATGCCTCTAATAAACCTTGGACCTGATCGTCCAGTGTTTTTTTTTTTTTTTTTTTTCTTCTTACAATTACATCTATGCATTTGGCAATTTTTTTTTTTATTAAACAATGTACAACTCAGATGTTCTGCCTCTTCACTTTGGGATTGGTTGATAGCCCTTTGTATTAGTCATTGTTAACAAAAGGTCAAATTTTAATGATGAATAAGAGGTTGTCCCTTGCACAGGAAGGGTGGACAACAGGATGTGACATTTGGTAGGTATAATTTGTAGCCTGTCCATCCTGACTGTAAGCCTCACCCTCTGCATCCTATTGATGTCATCATTGGAAAATTAACTTTTACAACATAACTTTGATTTTATTATCATCACATCTGTGTGCACAGTGGCCTATTGAAGCTAAAGGCTTCTGGTTTATGTTAGGCCCTAAAATAGTTTTTCCTTAGAAACTGTTAGGGAATGTCAGGAAGTTCTTTGATTTCTTTCCTTATGGACTTTATTAGAATAGTCAGGGGCAGGGGGATTTCTAAAGCTTCTGTATCTGGTGCCCAGGTGGGAGTGCCTTTCTTCCAAATGCCCAACAAAGAATTCTGCTAAATGTTTATGTTGATATAACACTTTATCAAACATAATATCTTCTTCACTCTTGCTATTTTATTCTTATTTGTTTTGAGGGCTATTTCCTGTTGGCTTCTTGACATGGAGTGTGGTAATGCTGATCTAAATATGATATGGAATCTGCCTTCCTAAGGTGTGTAATAAGGAGGCAACATACTGAAGAGTCACTTAGGGTGGGACAGCTGAATGTGAAGCGTGCCAAAGGCTGTGGGCCTCTGACCTGCTCTCGCTGGAATCTGGGCAGAGGAGACTAAGGACCCACACCTGCCCCTTGCTGTGGATAGACATGGCCTGCCTTATGGCTGAGACAGGGGGATCCTTGTTGCTTGATCAGGTTCTATTAGGGATACCCAGCAGAAGATTGGGTAGCTGCTGTCTCCGGGCAGTCTGTGCTCATTGAGGCCTTTCAAAATGTGTTAAATGCACCATTTGTGGCTTTTTCTCACCTGAGTACTAACCACACATTGACTCTTTTCTGACCCAAGTGGTCTTATCCGTTTAATGTAGAACTGATTCTGCTCTCTTTAGCATGTGATCAAATAGTCGTAGTGACTGACTAAAATAATTGTGTTGTGTGAGATGTAAAGAACAGTTTGCCACAAACCAGCGGGTAGCGTATGTTACTGGATTGCTTTGTAAGCTGTGAGTTTACAAATTTCAAGTAGTGTCTTCATCACCACTTTATTTTACATCACCACCATTGCATTGATTTCTTATTTCAGCTTTTATGATGAACATTTGCTTACACATTTCAGTTAATAGTAATGGTCATCATACAAGAAGACAGAACAGTTGGAGTGTATTTGAACCTACTTTGTGGTTTCTAAGCTGTTACACAAGTCGTTAAGTTGAATTGTAACCTGACAATGTTAATGACCTCTTGGCTGCCTTGGGCCTTATGGGTTTGCAATTGTTGGGTTTTTTTTTTTTTTTATTTTTTTTAAAAGCATGACTTTTACTGGATGTGGGAGAATGTTGTAGTGGCACCAATTAAATCCCTCATTGTAGCCAGGAAGACTAAACAAAGTCCCATGTGAAGGGAAAGTGCTGTTTCTTCCTGATTTTTTCACATTTGTCATGTCTAAATGTGCTTGTGTCTGTTGAGTGTTTATAAGTGCTTGAGGTTAACTACTAGAGTAGAGTTATAGAGTCTCCATGTAATTCAGCCCTCCTACCATCCCTAATTGAACCTAGCACTTGCACCATTGACCGCCAGGGTCTATTTTGGCTTTTTCCTCTTCTAAGTAATTTGGGAATCCCTCTGAGTCTGGAAACTGTATTTACCATGCCTAGTTTAAAACATCATTTTCTCTGCACTTTTTTCCAGTGAAACCAATGATTTGTGACTTTTAAAGATCTGAAAGGTGCTGAAGTTTCCCATTGCTTAGTGTGTTGTTGTGGATGTTTTCTTTGGGAACATTTTGAATGCCCAGCTGGGGTTCTAGAGCAGGTGATTATGTCATGGAGTTTGTAACTACTACTCTGGGATATGCTGGCCTACACTGGCATCACAACAAACCTATCCATGAATCACCCTTGCTCCCATTGGATTTAAATTGATATGTGAAGCTTAATGAGATCCCACATTCCAAAAAAAGAGCTGCACGTTTTCTTACATAGCAGGAGTCCAACATTTAAAAACTGAACAAATATCATCCTGGTTTGGTACTGACGGTGCCTGACCTATACAAGTGTGTAAGACAGTTGTGTCAGAAAGGAAACATATGATCCTGTTCATATACCTTATTTTTTACCCCCAAGATCCTGATCTGTTTATCTTAGGTCACTCAGCTCTCTATGACCTATGGCGTAACTGTTGTTGCAATTATTGCTCTTGTCAGAATCATTGTAAGGTTTGTATCCCTGTAGCCATTGTCATGTTCGTGGTTGGCTCTTTGGGTTAAGATTGGTGTTGTACCTGAGTATTGTACTTGGGCTGCTTCATTCAACTTTAAACAAGGAAGATATCTGAGCTTTGGCACTTAATCAAAGAAAGGAAGCAGAACATGGTTTGTATTACCACCTGGTTATAATATCCAGTGCACTTCATTCCACAAAACGCATTTTCTGTATCATTCTATACTCTTTTTGTTAAGCTTTTTTTGTATTATAACATTGACAATGTTTTATGCTTATGATTAGGTTTTACATTTCTTCAGTGTCTGCAGGTGGAGTAATTTAGTTCCCCCAGATCTTGTAATGTTAAATTACTTGAAAAATTGCTGGCATACATACATAACATAAAGGTGATGCATGCAGTATGAATGCAGTAATACATCATAGCAAAGTTGACATTAGACCAGGTACTTCATACAAAGCACATTTTCTTACAGGTCTCATGACAACGAGAGCACAGAAATGATCTCACTTTGACAGCAGGAGATGATGTTAATATAGTTTGTAGTTACTATCATCTTTTACTTGTTTAAGACGATGACGACGACTTTTCCATTTGTAGTTCAAAGTAATGTGTAGGGACATTATGCATTGTTTTGTTTTTTTTTTTGCTCCTTTGTAGTAAATTACCAGGAGCCTGTGTACATGTATCAGGGCCTAAACAGCTACATCAAAATGCAAAGTGTTCAGACTGTTGGACAACTAGTGAGTCCAATCTGTTTTTGTCAGAGTCTGTAGTCTGACTGTGGCTGTGTAAAGGAATGCATTGTTTTCCCTCCAGCAAGGTAAATAAAGAAATATGGGGATGGCATAAAAAACAAGTTGTTCATGAATGCGTTTGCCCTTAGAAGTTTAAGAGTTGTGGAAGTTGTAAAAAGACTGCTTTTTTTTTCCGCTGGAACTGGGTGTGAAGTTGTCGTGCTTGCTTTTGTTCAGAAGCTGCTGAGGAGCGATACTGCCTCAGAAGAGGAACACGACTGTGACAGCCTTCAGCACCGATCTTAAAGGCAGGTTTTCTGGCTTCTGTATGTGCCGTGTATCTTGGAGAACACTCATTCATGTGTCTTTTCAAGAATCATGTTGAACACGAAAGGAGAAGCGGCTTCTGAAAAACTCAGGAAATAATTATAAATGTGTGTGCTGGATACAGGATTGTCACCAGTGATGTGGACTGTTACCTTAAAAACAGTAGTCTAGGGGCCTTGGCTGACGTTGCATTTTTATTTGTCAGTTTTCTGTTTATAATTTTGCATCTTGATTGGATTTAGCTGATTTCTCATGGATGTGTGCGGATGTGTTGACACAATTGTATTATTTCTGTTCAATTTTTTTATTCTACTTAAACAACTTTTGTATTTTATATAGTGTCTAGCTGTGACGTGGTGTGCAAATTCTGATATTAGTGCTAATGCTGATGAAAAAAGTGGGGATAGGCTGTACCTCTAAATGCCAAATGGCACTCTTTTCAGTTTGTTTAAACTGGGTTGCAATATGTGGAACATTTTCTTTTTTCATTTTCATCAGCTTCATCTTTAGGGTATTATCCTACTTGCTGCCTGCATTCTTTGCTAATTATGTTACAGCTACTTATGTGATAATATAAAGTTTGAAAAATACACATACAGGTGTTCCTTGTTCATATGTGTGTGTCTGTAGGCTCACACATTTGTGATAGTAAAAGTCTAGCAGTGCTGATAAAAAAGGTAGCTGTGACATTTACAATTTTCCATGCACCAGCCCACTCCATTTTCTTCCCTGGTGCATCTTCCATGGTAGAGTAAGCCTCTAGGATTGACAATAATTACAGTCCGCATAAAATGAAGAGGGTAATGTGAACACAGCTTTGCCATAATTGCCTTTTCATTATTTGCTAACAGTGAGCTATTCAGTCATAAGAAAAAGATTGCATAGTAATTGGCTGACAATAGGAAGCTAAGGCTCTATTCTGAGGCTGTGGTAATTTTTTTCCCCTTTTTTGCTGTCAAGGTTTTTTTTTTTTTCTTTTTATTAAAAATCTAAAGCATTAAACTGTAATTTCAAACTACAATTTCCAGCATGAATGAAAATATCGGTATTAACATGAGCTTTCGTTTAGAGTGGAACATCCTATTAGCTGTATTAGCATGAGTTGGTTAGGTTCCATATGTGCTGCTTCTAACCCAAATAGGATTTATACAGCTTTGTTTCTCCCTCTCATTCAGGCAGATATTGGAGCCAAATAGTTGCATTCATAATGGCTGACACTTGGAATGAATAATATTTGATGTGTTTCCAGTACTCTCCTGCCTTTTAGCATGATATGAGTGCAGGGGTACTTTTGCTTAGAAATCTGTTGGCAAATGGAAGTGTTGATCCCATTTGCGTATGGGTTTATTTGTGTGGCATCCTAGAATCTGTTAGTCCCCTTGTACTGGAAGACAAATAAGTGTCCATGTAGAAGAACCTTTCATGAGTCATTGTTTTCATATGCACTCCAGAGACCACCAGTGGAGCTGAAGAATTAACATTATCGTTTTCTGTTAACTGAGAAGGTAGGCATGGGCTGCACAGTATATAGGCCATATGATCAGGTTTCGTTGGATTTGTGGTTTTCTGTGATAGGGGAGTTCTCCAGCACCCAGCTACTGTATGTTAGGTAGCCTCCTCTGAAAGCTCAGGGTGCATGTTTGACAAGGAGCTTTGGCTTCCCTGCCCTGCTTCTGCTTCATGCTCTGTGCCCAACCAGCCTCCAACTACAGTGACACCTGTGCTTGTGTTCTCCAAAGCTGTCGTGAAAAGCCAGTAATAAGCCTGTAGTGGTGTATGCATCCCCAACAGTCTAGCTTCGTTTTTGCTTGATTACTTTTACACTGATTATTAGATCCATATTACAGTGAGCCAGAGGCCCTTCGTTTGAGGTGTGATTTGGTGTCATAATTATCTAACACAACAGGGCTGCAATTCTTATGAGTAATTAGCTGAACCAAACTGATTAGTATGGCTCCCTGTATTCGTCCCTTTTAATGTTTAAACATTTACTTTGTGCTTGAAGGATTTGTTTGTATATATCTTGTGTGTGATGAGTGCTTTTCAGTAATTAGTTCCTAGGGGACAGCAGTTTCTAACTGTTAAAGCATAATTACAGCTCTATGGAATGTTTAACTGTCTTTGCTGTCTTGTTGAGGTCTAATTGCATGCAACAAGTAAGGCAGGCTTTTCATTTTGTTCCATCATAGGGATGGACGCAACTTTCATGGAAATGGATAGAAATTTTGTAGAGCTGTAAATACTCTCTCATATGGTAATTTTGTAGGACACCAAAGCAAATTGAAAGGCAGAGTTCTTATTAAAACTGATGCTGGTAGCTTTTTTCATGTAGAGATGATTTGGGGGTGGGGTGTCTGTTCATGTGTAGCGGAGTTGTGCATGTATTTATTTTGAAATATAATGCGGCAGTGTTTGCTTAAGAAAAGCTGTGGAGTTTTTCCTGTTTTCCAGTTTTGCTCTTTGAAATCTGTTTTTCAGGGTAGTGAGAGCCATTTGGCTTGCTTTCACATTTGTTTTACTTATTTGCTATGGGTTTCTTGTAATGACCAGTGAACTTGTTTTTACCCCCTTCTGTTTCAAAACAAGTATTTTAATTTCACCGTCAGGGCTTTGTTCTTGTTCTTAAAGTTTCTGATGCAATATTTTAATATAAAACTTACTGATAGAAAAAAAAATCAATCTATTTGAGGAATTTTGTATTTGTAGTCTTACCTAGTCTGTTTGAGGCTTGACCGTGTTTTTGGTATTTTTGCAGCTTTTCTGTGCCCATAACAAGGGAGAGCAGCTGGTGGTGGAGAAGCCACGTGATGGCAAGCAGACTGAGGAGACTGAGAGGGTAGTTTTTGTGGACACAGTCAGTAGCTATGGTGATGGAGGGGATATCAGCTGTAGTGACCAGCAGTCCCTGAAAAGTGACAGCATCTCCCTGACCAGTGAAGCTACAGTCTCAGGGAAGGTGAGTGTAACCTTGCTACAATATGGGGAAAATGCATACACACACATACATATACATGTATAAGTACTGATGGTTCCAAATTTTGATGTACAGGTACTCCTGACTTGACTTAACCTACCTGTTTAACGACCGTGTAGACTTAGGACCAGCTCTCCGACCAGTCGGTATCATACACTGTATGAGAACTTTGGTCGTGGAAAGGGCAACGCGGGGTCTCAGCGTCAAGCATCTCATCTCGCATCACCCTTTCTCAGTCTCGTTCCCACAGTCGTCAATATTCACTACACTAGCATTTGCAATCTCCAAGACCACATATTGAGATCGAGAAAGGCGGCTACCGTCCGGAACGGATCTTCAATGTGGATGAAACTAGACTTTTTTTTGGAAGAAAATGCCGAAAGGTCCTACATACACAAAGAAGCTAAAACAATGCCCGGTTTCAAGCTTTTAAGGACAGGGTCACGTTGTTGGGAGGAAATGTCGCTGGGTTCAAGTTAAAGCCTTTCTTCATCTATCGCTCTGAGAACCCACGTGCATTGAAGCAGGTTAGTAAGCACATGCTGCCTGTTTACTATCGTGCAAATAACAAGGCATGGATTATGCAAGCTCTATTTGAGGATTGGTTCATCCGCTGCTTTATACCCTCAGTCAAACATTATGTATGTATGCGTACAGTATGCTTGAAATATCGGTAAGGGGCGGCTCCGCGCTTATTTACCAAATACACTTAACGACCTAGTCATAGGAACGGAACTCAGTCGTTAAGTGAGGAGTGCCTGTAATATGTTCATTAAAAAATGCATATACCACGCTGTGGTACTGTACTTTTGTGCTTACTGGTCTTATGTGCTTTGAACGTGTGTATGTCATCTAAGCTCAGATATTTATTCATTTGTTTATACATTTTTCGTCAATAGTTTAAGAAAATATCCGAATATACAGTATACATAACTTGTCATTTTTGTAAACTTTTTGTAGTTTTTATACATTTCATTAGATATTAATAGGAAGTTTTGGAGTAAACATTACACTAGTGTAAACCACTGCCTTTGATGTGTAGCTCACTTTAGTGACCTACTTCCTCTGACAGTTATGTCATGTGCTGTATCACAGTGTAAACCACCTTGGTTTACCATCATCAAAGCATTTCATAAGTTTTTAGTATTAAATCTATTTCATTGCTGTAATTTATTTGAGAAACATAGCTCAACGTGTTTATTGTGGTGCATTATAATTAAACATATAGAAAATTTTCTTGCATGTTACAGGCTCAAAAGTTTGTTGTTGCATCTTCCTGAGATGTCTATAAAGATGCAAATTTCCATTTCTGCCCTTTTATAATACGTGGTGATTCGCTAGAACTTTATATCAAGTTGACGGTGAAGACAAATTTTAGTTGAGTTGCAGAGACATATAGAGAAGTTGTCATCCATTTTGAACTGTTATAAAGCATGTTTGGCTATAGCATGTTCTTGTGGATGGCATTTGGTGCTGTTGCTTTTTAATGAAAGGTGACCAGGTTCAAATCAACAGTGTTTTTTCCCCATTACACTTTTGGTTCACATTAGCTTCTTTCAAAGGCATCCGTTCTCTCTTTTGGCCCTTCTAAATCAGTGCTTTTACCTTAATCCTCTTAAGCCCAAGTTCCAGCAAGCCATAGTTTTTTGTGAAGCTTATAATTTAATGAGTGTGACAGACTGACTTTCAGGCTACTGTTGTAAAGCTATTCAACTTAGTCCCAAATGTCTGCATTGGCTTCCTCTTCCTTCAGATGTTGTTGGGAGCACATTGCAGAAAAATGCTTTTAGTGTTCCTATCCCAGCGCTGTTTGTAGGGTGAGCTCACCTGATTGGTGGCAGCGTTTGAAAAGAGATCAAAGCACAAGTGGCAGGTAGCTGCACTTCCTCCTTTCCTCTTCCCATGAACCATGTGGGATGTGGATGGGTGAAGCTATGGGCGGCCCGCCCTGCTGAGAGGGAATGGGTGGAGTGTTTCTGGTAAAAAAAAAATGCGTCCTTTGAGGGCTTCCATCCTTACAGGACTCATCCCTTGGGGCACTCCTTTATAATATCCATTGCAGAGTGAATAAGGTGGGGTCACTGGCTCAGCCCAGATAAATTTCCCACTGCTGTGTGGGTCCTGCCATTAGTGTTGTACTTCCATCTCCTCATTTTCACATCTATGTTGGTGTTTGGATCTGATCATCCTCTTACTCTTTGCAGTAATTTTTATCTCCAGTGTTCATTAATGTTGCTAACATTGTTAGTGTTACAAGTATAAGTTTTTAAAAATCCTTTGCATCCTGTTAACTCCAGGCATGCAAGCTGTTGGCCTGAATCTTGTGCATAAAAAGATGTTTTAGTTAAGTACCTTTGATTTAAACTTCAATTTTGGACATTTCTGTTTGAGAATATTTCTTATCATATTTAGAAAATATTGCCAGCATGGGGGTATGTATGGGGGTAAATGTGTAAATAAATATATCCATATTTCCATTTTTCTCAGTTGTTTTTCCCAGTTCAGAGTATCAGTAGTCGAGATCTTATCCTGGAAGCTTAGGGTGTAAGACACGCAGGATGGGACTCCATTTCTTTACTGGGTGTACACACTTGTTCACTCACACTTGTACATATTAAAATCAGTTTAGAATCACTAGTTTACTTCAAACATGTCTTTAGACTGTGCAAGGAATTGGAGCACCTAGAGGAAATCAACACATATTTATGTAATGTATAACTGTGTTAGTGTAATTCAGTATTGAAATTAAATGTTACACAGTTGGAAAGGGAAAGCTATGCAACGAGGATCTGTGTCAGGATGTATTATGTTCTAACTGGAAATCCTTGTTTCACAAAGACACTGGGGTCTTATAACACTGAAAAATAGCACTTTCTGGGGGGTCAGGTGGAGAAATGGCCCATCTTAATGAGTGTCAAGACTGTATCTTTGTCTCCTACATCATATGTGCCACTTGTCAAATAATTCCACTGACCTGTGCCATTCAGCGAGCTCAGCACTGTGGGGCATGTAAGTGAGCGGGCTGTTCTTTTCACACAGACCGCTTCTCTTCAAATGGCTTTTCTCTCAAAGACAATCATCTGGCACAGCAGATTACATAAGAGAGATGCTTTCTGTCTGTCTCCCTCTCACCAACCCCCCCCCCCAACCCCCCATTCTCTCTCCAGTAACAGTTTTCTACAAACTGCTTGCTCTGTGTGCTGTTCCAGTCTGTCTTTCAGCCAGTATCGTCTTTGTCCTATTTTCTTTTCTTTTTAACATTCCTGAGAGCTTGAATTAAAATGTAAATGTACAGGAGCTTTTTTAATTAGTATAAGATTAACTTTAAATTATTTTATTACTATTGGGAGATGACCATTTTTACATATAACTGCCAATTTATTTTACAATGTGTTCTTAATGGGCTTTGTGCTTCAATTCTGAAAGCATGTTATAATGCTTCAGTTCTAATTAAATTGTCCTAATTTTGGCAATGATAAGGTATTTATAGAAAATTAAGGAGAGAGGGGGGGGGGAAAAAAAAAAAACTTATTTTTCCCATTGTGGGTTAGAGGTAAATGTGCGATTTTTGGAATATTATTAAACATATCCCCGGGCAAAGAATTTCATTATGCATCTGTGTGTTTGTGTGAATGAGTAGGTGTGATTGTCTAACAGTGGACTGGGATCCCAACCAGGGCGTATGTTGTGTCTTGCCTTATACTTCCACGATAGACTCTTAGACCACCCTGACCCTGCATTGGACAAGTGGCTGATGGAGGGGGGAATATTGTATGATGGACATGAACACTTTGTTCACTGATGTGTTGTGTCCAGCACAGACATGTCTAATGTGGGACCAGCAACAGTCAGCGTCAGGCTGTCTAGGACAGATGTGGGACAGAAGGATTTACCCCTTTATACAGCTGTTAACGCTAATCGCTCCAGCAATAATTTAAGTACCTTTATCATGAATACTAGGATGTAACAGGATGTGGGATTTGAACCTGGGTTCTTTGCGTAGAGCTGCTGCCTTTAGACCCACACTACCTACAGCCCCCTTTTCTGCTGCAAGAATAGAGTTATGTACACAGTGTACATAAGGCAGTGTGAAACAGCTGAGACTAGGAAGAGTGCTGTTGCTGCCATGCTCTATCAGCAGAAGGGCTACACCACATGTAAGAGGGTTCGGAACAGCTAATTTTAATAGTTTTGGACCCACAGATGTGGTGTGACGCCCAATGCAGAGTGCCACTCTGTGGCTTGGAGTGGCAGTACAGGATCAGAGCTTAAAAAGACACAGAACTTGTGCGATAATACTGTACATAATACATATTGGCAGATAAGCAACAGTGCCAGAGTGAAGGCTGGAAGATTTTCTGCTCTTGTAACAAGTTTTTCTGACTGCTCATCTAAGTAGTTTTATTTTTCAAAATAAAACTGAAATGACAAAACGTGAATCTGTAGTGAAACTGCTGCTGGTCAGAATAATAATTTAGCTTTTCATTTCTGTTTCCATGTGTGTGATGCTGCTTCCATTTCAGGCCTTTTTTCATATTCTCTTTATCTTCATTCACTGTTTTAAAACATTTGGTTTTTAGATGGAATTATGCTAACTTGACTTAAGGGCTAATATTTGATTTGAGAAGAGTAATTAAAGCTAAGCATGGCCTCATGGTTGTTTCAGTTTGACTGTGTATCTCCACCAGGATCTGATGTGATATTAAATAATTTAGTGCTGGAGGTGCTCTCTATGGGAATCCCTTTAGAAATTATTTTTTTAATATAGGAACATAGATTATAAAATTTTGACTTTCTAATGTTAACACCAGTTTTAATCAAGGAATTACCTCTTTTCCATTAATACAGTTAATAACCTTAATTAGAAAATTGAAAATATTATGATAAGAACTTATCGACTTTAGAGGATGATCAAAGGCTGGTGAATCTTTTTTTTGATGAAATATGAAGTTAATTTCTATGACATTATCAAAAGCTTCTTATTAATTTTAAACATTTAGATACTTCATGTCAGATTTCTAGTATGGTAAAGAAAAAAACAAAATGTAACACTGAACTGCATCATCTTTTGTCAGAGTAAAGGTTTGTTATTCTCTACTTATTCTCACTTGTAAAAAATATTTTTCTTTTTTGTTTTCTATGTTAATTACACACACATGCCACACCTCTGCATATTGTATATGGTCAAATTAGTACCAATTTTGGTTGTTTAATATTAAACTGTTTGCAAAGTTACTCTTGCATCAGTAGGTTAGTACTATATCAAACCTAGGCGAGGACCTGTGTCTGAGATGTAAGAGAGGTTATTCCAAGGGCTATTTTGCAGGGAAGAAGCATTATGTTTCCTAATATACCAATACTTATCTCCATGATTGTTATTCAGACTGAAATTCATGAGGGAAGGATTGAAAAAAAGAAAATGTCCCTGAATATGCAATTGACAAACATTCTGTGTGTATTTTCATTAGTGGGAAACAAAGTGGAAATACATTTTTCACATAGCTTTTTGTCTTAATGTTATATTGTTAGAGCGCTTCCACAGTTTCTATGTATATATTGTGAAACATTTCAGATGCTGGATTGTAATCATAGAACCACTTGTTTTAAGTACATGTTGGCAAAACTTCCTGACTGACTTAGTGTGAATTGTTTACTGCCTTTATCTTGGTGGGTAAAACTTTTAGATAAATTCCCTGTGTACAAATCCTCCTCAATTCATCAGTGAGGTACAAAGGCCTCTGGAGCTCCTTAGTGCCATAACAAGCACAGTCACCTGCTGCCTGCACATCCAAGACAATCAGAGTGCTACCTGTGCAGTGGAGATTAGGCATTAGGTGTGTTATCACTTGCCTGCCATGCAATTTCTGTGTGTGTGTGTAAAGTCACTAGGAAAAAAGGGAGACCATAAGGTGCTTAAATACTGCCATCATTATTGAGCAGAATATTTAACATTTTCCTCATCAAGATACTCAGTGCATCTCCATCACATCTCTTTCACTGAGCAATGTTTTGTGCCTTGTTTTCGTGCCCTATATAAATCTGCTGCAGTTGTCTGAATGCTGAACAGATAATCCAGTGGAGTTGTGTGACTTGCTGCCTGCTTCTGCTAAAGAGAGGTCTGTGTGTTTCTCCTGGAACCTTTGAAAATCATATCATGTTGGAGAGACAACATCCTTGCCAGAATTTTATGCAGTTTAGGATTAGCTAGGGTCAACTTTACTGAAAGCAAAAAAGTCGTCTGACATAATTAAATTTATACTTTGATCATGCTTTTTAAAAGATTATGTGCACATATGTTGCTCAGACATGTGCCAGCTTATGAAATGAGGCACTTTCATGATGACTGTAAGGTTCTGAGTTTATTGAAGCTTGGGGTGCCTCATTGCCAAAAGTTAATTAAATTGAGTTGCACTGTTAGTGCATGGAAGTTATTGTACTCTTATTTTGGCATAATGTCTGTGAAACGCTTTTTAAAATAGGCTTAATTTTTAATTCAGTGTCAGAAACTGTTTTCACTAGTGTCATAAACACCATTTTACTTTTGTATATATGTTTTTATTTTAAATGTATTTTTGTATTCTTTTATCCTTCTTTTGGAGTGATGGCCGTAAGCTTTCCGGAGCCCGTTACATCATTCCAAGCAGTCACCCTTTGTGCCACGTGGGCCAGAAGGATTTCTTATTGTTATTTTCAGCTATTATTGGCCATTGGATCACTGATGATCATAAAAATCCCTGTGCTTCCAATCCTCAGCAGAGGTTGAAAGACAGGCCTGCTTTATGGGCTCATTGTGCCATGTGTCACCGCAGGCTGCACTGTACCGTCTGCAGGACGGATGGGCGGGCCCCACCGCACCATTCATTACCCCTGTCAGATAAGCAGGCTTTTTTTTTTATCCTCTGAAAGGCCCATCAGTACCGAACCGTTCAAGTGCGAACAACAGTTGATTTGTGAATTCCGATTATACGAAGTGACTAGACTTTAGTGGCCTATGCAGAAATCGCACCTGTCAGGATAAAGACAGCAGGAGCAGTTTAAGAAAAAGAAAAAAAAAAAAAAAACTAAATTTATGGCCCTTCATGGAATCATTCTGTTTTATAATGCCATAAATACAAAGATGAAATGCTCAGAGCAAAATTTTGCTCTCCGCTGTGATGTTTTAAATTGAGCAATGCCGGTCTTATTTTTTAGCTTATCAGAATATTATTTCTCGTTTACATTTTATATGCAATTAAATAACATTTAATACTACCTCAAATTATCAGAGACATTATCAGTTTTCATTAAGCAAATCAGCTTTATTCTAATAAACAAAACTAACTAGAAATGTTTAAAATGAGGACATACCTGTATAATGTTACATATGATTTTTCTGTGTGAAAAGTAACAGTTAATGCCATTTTGTGTTCTAAGGGATATGTAGCAGTAAACTCTTACTGGCTGTGCCTCAATTTATTCGTCAGCCAATTATTCGGGCTGTTCTAGCAGCGAGAGGGACAGCGGATCCTATTGCCTCTTGTTGAAGGACTCCCTCCAGAAGAAGAAGTGCACAGACTTTTTTCTCCCAATTGGCTGACGGCTCTGAAAGCCGCCTTTAATGTGAATATCAGCTACTTTATTGCCTTGACTCTGGTGACCTCATCTGCTAGAATGAAGTCATTCAGTGAGCTGAGGAAGACAAACCTTCGTCCCAGGGAATTAATCAGGCCCATCAAGCGTCACACTTTACAGCCTTATCTCCAGCAAGTGGGAGACGGAGGCACTATAAAGCTGCCAGCGCTGTTCCGAACTGAGGATGAAACCCAAAAGCAGAAGGAGTACAGCTGGACTTCATTTCTAATCTATAGGCACTTCTCACGAAGCTTATGCCTTATTGTCACGTATTAATGGTTTTTAAAGTAAGTAGTTTTTTTTTTTTTTTTTTTTTTTAGATTTATCTGTGTTGGATAATTTCAATTTTAAAAATCTTTTAAAAAATATCACCTTTCATTTACCCCCCTGCCCGACAGTATTTTTTTTATTTAGTTTTCACTTCATGGTCAGTAATTTCACTAATTCTTTTAGTTGCAAACATACAGCTTAACCCTAGGTAGATGAAGGTCTCTAAACATTACCAATCAAGGAGGCAATTAAAAAGAGGGCAACCCTGAATAATATTGCATTTAGAAACTCTACTCCTTTATTAAGTATCTGAGCATGTGAAAAGTTTCTGTGTGTGAACTGAAGGGGGGAATGAAGTGGTATCATGTTTTCAAAATGGGGTGTCAAGATGCGAAGCAGTGAAAGTGCTTCTTAATGTCAGAGATGGAGAGCCATTAGCAGACTTAGAAAAGCTTTGTTATTCAAAAAGTCTGAGCTTCATTCAAGAGGAGACGGACCATATTTATCCTTTTCAGGGGAAAAAAAATTATTGCTACTCTTCCTCCTACTGAAGGGATGTCATGTTGTTTGCAAGAATGGAGAGCATATGATGTTTCCAAATTCCTGGGAGCTGCGATTCCCCTCTCTTTCTTTATGGGTGAATTTAATGAGATCTGTGGATGATCCCGAAGAAGTCACATTCACACAAAGAAAATGGGTGTTTGCAGCATTTGAAATACCATTGCCGTTGTCCAATCTAATTTCATATACCCTTTCTTTTAAGTCAGGGCTAAACATAGAAATATGTGTCATGTTGGCTGAATTATTAAGTAATGCTTTTTATAGAAATATCCAGCTGTTCTGTTGATGGCCTTCATTGACTTTTCCATATTTTTCTGTAATTTTGTTCCAGTGTGCAATTAGTTTAACTCCCCTCAGCTAATTTCGTTCTTCCTTCTATTGTTTTCTTTGACCTATAACATTTATTGTAAGAGGAAAATGTGATGCACATATAGTGAGCACAACCCTGGAAAATCACTGCACTATTATAAGCTTCTCATTTTGAAGCTGTAATTGAGTAATTGATGTTATTATCTGTCAAAGTTAATGTGATATTTATTTTTCATTACTGAAGTTTTTGTGAGTATGTATGCTTTTGTGTTAGCAGAGAGAAAAACAGTGTTCTGTTTGCCCTTTGCTATAATTTACCTAGTGTACACCAAAATTGGATAGTGGGAGTGATGACATCACATACTGGGCTACTTTTGACGTGGCAGTCCTGAACGATCCACTTATAGCAATTAGGAAATCCTTGAACAAGCATTTGCAAAACATTGGCTGGTTTTTGGCATTTGCCTCCCATTTCTGCCTACTAACTAGCAAGGTTTGATCTCCGATAATTATCTACCCACCAGCTTTTCAGTCCTGACAGCTAGCTCCCATGAGAGGGCTCGGTGCTGGGGCTATTCACTGATTGCATCAAAGTGTCAGAAACTGCAACATTAAAAATAATAACCAACATTCTCAAAACTGCCATTTTTTTAAAATATATTTTTTCCATATTGTTGGAAAGATGTAATATGTCTTACCTAGTGCCAATGTGTGAATGTGTTTTAAGGACATAAAAGGAATGGAAATCCATAAATGATTTCATTCCCACTTGCACACTGCTTGCAGACTGAACTTTCTAGAAACTTAAACAGACTTCATGCATTTCACAAAGCAGTGTCCATACCGATTTCTGGACTCTCTTCAAAACTTTGATAAAGTTCTGCAGTCAAATCCAAGACGTCTGTGCTGCAGCACCACTAGCAGGAGATGAAAAGAGCAAAGAATCAGCTCTGCCAGCAATTTGTTTGCAGCCCAGTGGTAACAAAATGCTCTGAATCTTGGCTCAGCACCTTTCCAGACACAGCGATGGGGAAACGGTAGGGATTGTCTTGTAATGTACATGCTGCTTTATTCTGAATGATCTAGTCACAAATTTAAGACACAACATTCTTTGAGAATTAGTTTTAAAAGGTACAATGTGTGTAAAAAATGTGGGGTGGGGGGGGGGGGGGGGGGGGGGACTTTAATTTCAGACAAGGTGGGCCTGCAGCTCAAGAGCATAGTACACATGTTGAGACATTAAACTTCTCATTGAAATTCTTTGATTTTCTCCATGTAATAAAATATGGGAAATCCCAGAACTTCCTAAAAAGCTTGGTCTTATTTCTCAAGGTGTTTCACAGGGACAGCTGGTGGCATAATGGTTAGAGCTGCTGGCTTTGGCCCCCAAAGGTTGCAGGTTCAAATCACACCTCTGACTGTAGTACCTTTGAGCAAGGTACTTGTAAGTTGCTTTGGAGAAAAGCGTCAGCTAAATTTATAAATGTAAATGTTTTCTTAAAGAGTTACAGTTCGACGCTTTGGAATCTACACAAAGACAAGCTTTAATAAATTGCTGAAACTACAGGGGATAATTACGTATTAGGGTAATGAATTAGAAGATGATGGGGATGGTCACATCCCCGTTTGCATGGACAAAATTAGGATCAAGAGTTGATATTGTAGTGGGCTGACTTGAAAGGCAACTCTATTTTGCCCTGACAAATGTTGATTTCCCCTAGGTAT
This sequence comes from Scleropages formosus, assembly GCF_900964775.1. Classification (NCBI taxonomy): domain Eukaryota; kingdom Metazoa; phylum Chordata; class Actinopteri; order Osteoglossiformes; family Osteoglossidae; genus Scleropages; species Scleropages formosus. Next base: position 25,073,016 of record NC_041812.1, read on the forward strand.
CTAAAGTGATTTGACCCTGTCATTCCTTAAATCATCTGTGGGAGATGATAAATGTGCTCCTAATGGGGCTTGAAAATTTCCTCTCTTACTAGTAGGATTGTGCTAAGTCTGCTGCTTCTGTAACCATTTGAAATACAAAACATGAGAACATTGTGCTTTCTTGCATCTTAGAATGCATAAGTGACCTCTGTGTAGAGAAATTTGGCCAACAATTTTAATTTCCCCCCATTCTAATGCTTTTGTAATTGTCAAAGTGACAATGAAAGTGTGCTATTGTCAGCTTTCATATATTTTCCGATAGCAGGTCTTTTTGGAAGGCTGTTTTCTTTGAAAAGATTAATAGTTTTTTGTATATAATAAAGGCCACAGTTGCAGCTGTTGCTGTGAAGATTTCAGTATCTTAAACCTTCAAATCATAAGGCAGTTTTGGGATGCAGAGTTTATCCTGTCATTGATACCACGTAAATTGCTTTCCTTTTATCTGTGTCATGCCTCTGATCCTTCATTATTGATACCACAGTGTGTTTTGTGCCGTGCTGTAGGACAAATGTTTTGGCTTGTGGGAGGAAAATGTTAGCATTTGAAAGGAGCACAGGGGTGGATTAATGGCCTACTTTGATGACTTAGAATATGGGGAAATTGTCTGGTATTGATATGAAAGTGGCTGTACTCAGGCATTCCTGAGAAATGAAGGTGTGTGATTGTGTCTCCCAGATCATGTCTGCTGTCTGCGCTCACAATATTCCTGCCAGAAGAGCAGAGAACAAAAGACAGATGAGTGCTGGGATACTGCTGAATATAGACCACACTCTCCTTCCAGAATTGAATCGTTGAGCTGGTCCTGTGTTCATAGTGCCATTTTCAACAGCCCATTTGCCACATTGTTCATCATTTTATGTACAGTATTATGTACATACATTATTTTATTTCTGCTAAGATTATCTAAGACCCATTGGAACTGTAGTCAGCATTTAAACCCCCACCCAGCTATACACAGGGAATCCCGAAAAGATAGATCTACTCATTTGACTCATCTGCCAAATGTGGAAGTACCTGGATATTTATAGTGAACATTTCTAACACTTGGCGTAATTTGACATTTGTTACAAACCCTTCCTTCATACACCAAGCATCTTCCTCAAGTAAATTATGCAATAAGCACTTTTTGTGCATTGAAGTGTATGTGCATGTTTGGAGATTCATTTAGCTGACACTGTTTTCCAGAGCGGGGGGTGCGGTGGCGCAGTGGGTTGGACCACGGTCCTGCTCTTCGGTGGGTCTGGGGTTCGAGTCCCGCTTGGGGTGCCTTGCGACAGACTGGCGTCCCGTCCTGGGTGTGTCCCCTCCCCCTCCGGCCTTACGCCCTGAGTTGCCAGGTTAGGCTCCGGTTCCCCCTGACCCCGTATGGGACAAGCGGTTCTGAAAATGTGTGTGTGTTTTCCAGAGCGACTTACTGTTAAGCTACACACACACACTATTATTTACCCATTTATACAGCTTGGTAATTTTCTTTTTACTGGAGCAGTTTTAGGGTAAGTACCTCATTCAAGGCTATTATGGCAGTAGTTTAGAGTTGAACCTGCAACCTTTGGATTCAAAGACAACAGCTCTAACCACTATGCTACCAGCTGATATACTTTTTAATTGCCTATATTATTTTCACCATATATACATTAGAAAGAAAAAATAGATGGCATGTCTGGATTCATAATCTAAAGCTTTTCAAGCTGTTAGTTGTGCATGTTACTTTACGCTTCCTCAGTGAAAATTGGACATGACATCCTCGGGAAGCCAAGTGTTCCTCATAGCAGTAGGTGGTGTGAGAAACTAGGGTTAGGCCTTATGCTCTTCTTCCTGTTGGTCCTGTTTTCTCCTCACAGCTCCATGAAGTACACCCTGTGCAGCCATATCCACAGATCAATCACATCCACATGTTCGAAGGGAGCTCTGAGGAGCGGGACTTTTCTGTTGATGTGTGGTACCTCTTGCACAGTAATAGGAGGTTGAGCATGCAAATAATGAATGCAGTTCTTTATCCCTGTCATTTGTAAACTCCAAAAAGAGCCCAGTTCTGGGAGGAACAGAACATGAAGCCTTGATAACCTCACTTTAGATTACTTTTGTCGATTGTTTAAATTATGGGTATAAGTTAAAACTTCTGCAGCCTTTTTTTTTTTTTTTTTTTTTTTTTACAGTACAGTTTATCAGATGCTGGAACTGGAACATAGAAAAAAAACTGTACCCATTGCATAAAATTGGCAATATTTGGTTTCTAAGTTTAGTTGCATGGCATGTTCTGGAAATGTTATTGAAAGGAAAAGACCAATCTATACACCTTTTCCGTTTTCCTCTCCTGTCTGTGGTGGGATGTTTTTGTCTGTTTCCTGAAAAAGGAGCTGCATTTGTTTCCATCTCAAACGGCGAGCCTGTGTCCATCATAGCACAGCAGGTTTATTCTGAAAGTCGGTCCTGCTGTGCCGAGCTGCCATTCAGGGCCGCAGGGCCCCGCCCCCGTGAGGGAGCTCCAGCAGAGAGGCCTGCTTTCCGAGCCCCAGCTGAGCTTCCTCGCCGAGCCTGCTATTCTGCATTTGTGGCTGAAGGGAGTGTGGATAGGCCATCTTCTATGAACCGATGCAATACATTCCACAGAAATCTAATTTCCATTTATTATGACATATAGTACGGTGCACTCTACTTCTGTTTCTGCCTGCGAGTTGCTAAGGCATAACATTGGCTAATTACGAACCTGGAGAGCCAGACAGTGTGAAACAGGAGATCCGAAAGGGGAATGCAAACACAAAATTATGTTTCCTCATTAAGGACTAGAGATAAGACCCGACGTTCGCTGTAGTGTTCTAGTCGCTGCCAGTGGGCTTCCGAGACAGGCACACCATTTTTAAGATGAAAGGGCTCCTTTTGGGGTTCGCGTTCCCTCAAAGTGTTTTAGTAAGTATTTGGATTAGAGCTGTGTGGTGAGACTTTAATGGGTTCGTTTTATTTTCCCCTTTCTTTTCCTTCAAGAGCTGCCACAGTGCGTCTCCTCGCCAATCTAAACGTGTCTCCTATAGAGATGCTGAGTGTGGAGGCAATTTATAGAAAGCAGTGGTTTTCTTGTTTGCAGGACATTTCCTTGGAATCAGTTTTCCTTGCCGTCATATTTATATTAATTGCTTTAGCTCATTTTGCTGTCATTCCCTTTCCCTTTCTCTTGTTGCCTTAGCCAGTACATATTGTCCTCTGCCGTGCATCTAATGGCGCCAATGCAGTATGAGCAGGACCGATAAGAGCATGGCTCATGAAGAGTAGTTTTGGTGCAGGCTGCTGCCAAGCAGTGTCACGGCAAATCAAAAGCTTTTCTGCACAGTGAGCTTGATTCACCAGAGAATGTGGGATGGATTCTCTGTGTTACAGTACCCTGCCGCCTCACTCCCCACACAGGCCTCTTCTCTGCTGCTGGCTCTGTCTGCGGGATGGTTGGAGTTCGGGGGGTTATAGTGAGATAGAAACACAGTTGTCAGAAGTGATTCTCTTTTGGATCAAGCAAAGCCAACCTCCAAGAGAACGAAGCTTCCCGGTGCCCTGTGCGTCACTTGTGGAGATTCCAGTTTACGCAAACAGGCACATAAACCTTCTGCAGAGTACACTGTGTCTGGAAGACTCCTGCTGTTTGTTGCTTTTGTGTATGCATAACCTGCCCCTGTGGTCTGCACTGCATCCACCACTCGGCACTAGGCCCCAACTTCATAGTGTCAGAACTGTTCCATAAACTGTAGAAATGAAAATTAGGACTCCAGTGGAACTGTAAAGATGTCTTTGTAAGGCATGTAAAACACTGAGATTCATAATGGCTCATTCTTTCGATGTGAGAAATATTTATAAAATGAAACCCATCTGATCACTACTAGATTATAAAGATCGTTGAAACATGCTGCAGTTTTCTTCTGTTTATAACTATCGTTAGTTTTTTTTTGTCTGTAATCCATTCTAATGCAAAAAAAAAAAGTGCCTCTGGATTTATAAAGGTGTGGAGATGCTTGGAATAAAACATCTTTGTTTATTTTTGTTTTTCCATAGAGTTACGGGGAGCAGGACTGTCAGGAGGATGATGCCAGGAGTGTAACTGCATCCTCAGTCACGGTATGAGATGCCTCCCTGCCTGGGATCGCTGTCACAAAGAGTCATAAGGATTATAGTCGCATGCATTTTGTATACGTGAAGATATTCAAACATGCAGTAAGAGCCCTTTACTAATAAGATCCATAAACACACTACTTTGAAGTAAACGGGGATAGTTGTTGTCTCTTTTGTGTGAAATATTTTTAATTCCCATTCTGTGGTCGTTTTATTACTGAATGGGTCTGTGATCCGTGTTGAAGCTAAACATGTTTCGTGTAGCGATGCGTAAAGCAATAGGTATAAATTCTTCTGAAGTTTAGTCTAGTCTAATTGGTGTTTAAGAAGAGCTGACAAAATCTTATGGAAAGTGATGGTGTTTATCCGTCTACACAGTATGTAACCACATCTATAAACCACACCTCAGGCGATGGTACTAAGGAACATTCTGCCGGACTTTACTGCATGTGGCACTGTCTGATTTTACAACAGAACAGATTTCATGGCCAAGAAAAACACATACATTTTCTGCATGTGGAAATATTTCATGCACTGTATTTTCGTGGCATTTATTTTAATGTTTTTATGCTGACTGCAATAATCTGTGTGCTTTGATAGAATATTTCATCATCAAACAAGGTATTTTGTCTCTGAATGTATCATTTCTTATGATGATTGGGCGAGTTTGTTATGTTTGCTTGGCTGTAAAAACCCGTTTTCTCAAACTAGTACCAAGGGTTCTACAAAAGAACGGAAGAAGGGAAGGGGGAGGCAGCAGAACTGATGTGAGAGAAAGGGGCAGGGAGCTCAGAGCACTGGGACAGGTCAGAGTGTAAGGCAAGCAGATCCTTTGCCGTGCTCCCTGGATGATATCCAATAGCCATTCCCATCATCCTCCTGCTGGACATTGGCTCATTTGCTCAATTTGGCGTGACAGAGACTTGTTTTGTCAGAGCCTGGCTGGAGTTTGAGGGATCTGCCTGTTGCAGTGGTGGTGGGGGTCATCCTTTATGTTAGCAATAGGAGGGAATGGAGATTCAAGGGGTTCCTGCTGAAGTGCAGTAAATTGAGTGTTTCTGGCTGTGTGATTCGAGCCGTACTAAAGGAATGCACACTAGCCTTTGACGGGCCGATTTCCTCTCTGTGCTGGAAAAGATGTCCAGCTGGGGATGCAGAAGAATCTCTACATCGGTTACCCCAACAGGAAGAAACTGTCTCTCTGACTGCTTGGCACTGAAAATGCGTATTTTTGCAAATCCAGAGCCGAGAACTGCACTCTATAACTGGATAGGCAATGTGCCCCCACAGTGTCAGCCTTTCTTTCTGCTCCAGCCAGGTTTCTGTTATCCTGTAACTAGTCTTCCTCATGAGCTACTTTCATAGGAATCTTGGCATCATTGCTAAATATTTAGTACTTTTTTTTCTTCAGTTCTGATTATAATATCAAGGAAATGCTAAAATGACTGACACAGTTAGTTTGCCACTGGATTTTGCTGCAAAGTGCATCAAAGGATTGTGAATCAATCATTTGAAAGATCTTGCAGCAAATGTGAAAGGAGTGTTAATGTCACTATGGCAATCACAGTATTTTCATTACTTATAGGATAGGTAACAGATGAAAGGATGGTATTCTACAGCTGTGCAAGAGATTGGAAAATGCACCAAAGGAGAATTACTTTGGAACTGATAACAGAATGTTTCTTTAGCCTAGCTTAATGCATGTGTTGAATGGAATTAGCTCTCCGTTTAAAATGTCATGGATGATTTAACACATTCACAATAGAGAGAAGCTTTTTAGATATGAATTATTGATATGATCTGCTGCTAGGGCCTAGTTAATGAGAGACAAGTGTCAGAGATAAACTTAGTTATTGTTCCATTGCCATATTTGAAGCAGTTTGGTTATGAATTCATTACATTTTGCCTTTTTTATAACAAATTAAGACACCTAGCTTCAGTTACATTTGTACATAGTCGTCTAGGAATTGTGTTTATGACATTTTGTTTTTCACTAGTTGGACAAGGTGAAGACTGTCAGGTTCAAATGATTCCTTTAGAGGTGTTAAAGCTTCCAGGGATGTTTTCTTTCCTATTTCAGGGAACCAGTTGAGCAATGGAGATTAGTTTCTGTTCCTTTGGTCTGTATCTGTGGATTTCAGCCCGGAAGGTGGTATCCCAGAGCCATGTGTTTAATGCAATTCCAGTAGTGAAGAGTGTCTGGTGCTTTGACCCAGCTTCTATACTCATTAACACCATCCTTTTTAAGAGGAAGTATCAAAAATGTCTTGTAAAGAAGTAAAGCAAGTGATTGATTTAAAATGGAGACTGATGTAAACCCGATGGTGGTAAACCAGCAGTTCAGGTTTTCGTAATAGGAGATATTTGATTAAATGGACATTTGATGTTGTCATCTTTGGATTTGCTCAGCAAATTAAATCTCAATCCCAGGGCAAGTGGCTATCGACGGGCCTCTCTTAGGTAATGAAGAGAGAAACAAAATAAATGAGACTGGCACTTGTGATGGTTAGTCTCTGAAATTTTCTCTGGACATACTAGAAGTGCAGATTTAGTTACACATAAACCATTACTTCAGTCAAATGCATTTTTTTCCCCTCCCCATCGTAGTAAAACATCCTGCCATCTTTTCATCAGCTTCAATAACCTCCCTTCTGTTCTGGATCTTCTCATCCGTTTTGGTCCATTTCTGCTTTGTTCCTGTAATTCACTATGGTCTGGCCTCTTGACGGGCGTGAAAATCGGCAAATTGCAAGATAGGGAGCTGTCACCACAGCAGTGAAGCCAAAGGAAGGGGCAGGGTGTGCAGGACATTAAACATACTTCTGACCAGTTCACATCACAGCTGTGTGAACCATTCATACCACCATTCTTTTAGCTTTTGTCCTCATGAATTCAGCAAACTGGGTGGCATTTCTCTAAGGCAATCTGTGTACAGTTATTTTCTGGACAGTGGTGAAAAGATTTGCCTTTATGACGAGCTGTATGTAAAACAAGCACATACTCAGTTTGGTTTTTTCTCAGTTGTATTTAGCAATGTTTTTGCACCTGAGTACAATCCATGGTGAGTATCTAGGTATTGATGAGAAAAGAAAGACTACACAAAATAAATTTCCATGAAGAAAAGTTTTTCCTAGGCCTGAAAAATGTTTTGCAGGCTAATTAAGTCCACTGGGTTCTTGTGTCACTTTCTTGTGTAAATTTTTTTTTTTGTTTGTTAGTTTTTTTTTTTTTTTTTTTTATTATTATTATTATTATTTTGCATCCTGTGCAGAAACATGATATAAAAAAATAACTAGTAGCAAAATATATTGGCCAAAACTGAATGCATTAGGTACAATTTTTAATTTATTTTTATGCTAAACCATTTCTTACCTTTTGTATTAATTGTATTAGTTGTTTACATATGATATAGTGGGCATGGATGTATCATGTACAAATACAGTTGCTGTAGAATGCATTCCAGTCAATGCATATAGACCTCAAAAAAGAGAAAGTGCGGTTTTCAGTGCTTTATATCAGCTGTGAATGGCATCTGGCGCTCAGTGCTGTAAGCTGGAGCAGTCTGTGAGTTGTTTGACAGAGTTGCACTGTGTTTTTTGACCTCTGTTCATCTTTGCTCTCTTTTATGTCTGGCTTCTTCATGTTGTTCCTGTGCCCTTCTTCATTTGCATCTGAAGCCAGAAAGTCACTCCTACTTTGTTCGGATGGGCCTCTTTGTGATGGGGGGCAGGGGTTGCCAAAAGCTGGGCTTTGCTAAACTTGGCCTTCTACAGCAAGCGAGGAGGGCATCGTAGAGCTGTGGCTTAACATGACATGCGCTAAAACACTCCTTCCCCATATCTCAGTCGTACATGAGGAGGGTGAAGAAGACTGCAAGTGAGCACTGATGGATCAGCTGCGGGCTATAAATATTATCTAAGTTTTGCCTATCGTGGACCTGTATGGTAAATGGAAATGTGGGAGCCACAGTGACACCAATCATGCTTGCAAATTGATATGATACCATAGCTCATTGCTACAAGACAGAAATCCTTGTTGGAAATGAACCCTATTTCACTGAGAAGATGACTGGTTTGTAGGAAAACGGACCAAGTGATTGATACAGAACGTTTGGCAGTTTTTCACTTCCGTGTCATATATGGGATGCTCTAATCCCTTCATCCATACGTTGACACTTGATAAAGCATAAAAAGTATGATTTCCAAAGTTTTGACATGTTTTTTTCTTTTTCACCATCATTTGAATAGTGGTGTCATGCCTGTAAGAGGGAAAAATGGAATTGCTGAAGTCATATGTTCCAAAACACGAGAGATAATGAAGTAACAAAGTGTATGCACCTTCCAAAGTTATTTTTTGAAGTCTTATTCCATCTGGCAACATGGCTTTTTGCCTTTTTTTTTTATCATGTTCATCTGTGTGGGTTTCTCCCCCCCATGACATTTTGGGTCTTCAGGTCTATTTACCCTCTCTTCCAAGGGGTTCAAAGCAAAGCTCCCTCTGCATGGGTGGCAGCACGATCACAGGCCGATTAATTATTCCTCTCTCCGAGCCATGACCCCCCTCTCTCTTTAATTGCCAGTGTTTACCCTGAGTGTCAGCATGCCGGTGCACTGCCCCTTCTGTGTATTGTAGAGTTTTAATTAACGTAGAGATGACACCTCTCTTCGTACCCATCTCTCACCTGTAAGCACATGGGAACCCTGACACCAGCCCTGCGTGCAGCTGATTAAAGCAGGACCTCATTTACGGGACCCTGCTGCCAACAAAATGCCACTAATGGCATTATCCCCATGTCTGAGGGAGAGAAGACTAAAGAACACAGTCTAAAGGAGACTCAACCGAGTCAGAGAGAGATAGAAAACTTCACTTAATCCTTGATACTAGAACCTAATCTCCTGCTGATTCTATCTGGGAGAACCGATGGAGTGAAAGCATCGTTCGCAGGTCTTCTGCAGGAATGTCTGTGCAGCCCCTTTCTGGAGCTTCATCCCTTTGTTTATATCAAGTGGATTTAATGTGTGCGTGGGCCTTTTGAAGATGGACTAATCTGCTTGAGTTTTTTTTTTTTTTAACACAATCCCCCACAACTGCTCCTTTTCAACTCTTCAGTCACTTTATTTACCTTGCAGCTGCTTTGTCCTTCAGATGTGACAGCATTGCTGTGTCCAGGCCATAGTGATGGGCTCACAGAGGATTCTGAGGGAACAGAGTTGTCCTTTGCTCCTCTTCCCATGCCAGGGCCCATGTGTTGTCCAGGGTGAGAACGCCTTCAGGTTCTTCCGTTTTTGAGCATTACTTGCTACTTTTCAAAATGTCAAATAAGATGTACAGAAAGATCCAAACACTGCCAGAGGAAGCCGTTTTCCATTAGTAGTTCTGAAGGACATGCCTTTGTACACAGAGCGAGTACCGTAGTTTGTGTAAAAGATTTCAGCATGTAAATGTTTATTAAAGAGGCCTGGACAGCCCAGACACCTGTGTCTCTGCCAGTCAGTTAACACCCCAGGTAAAGCCAGTTAATGTGTGCAGTACATTACAGCTCTTTAATACTTGTTGGTAGACCGACCGCAGACAGCCGTGGCCAACTGTGAAGTGACTATGTTGGCTCTCACCCACTTAACTCGCGTTGCACGTCTGTCATGTTACATATTTGAGATGTTTAACAATGGGGTAGTTGAAAGTTCAGTGTTAAAGCTTGCTCACGTTGCTTCTGGTGCATATCGTACTTTTACAGACCTCCTTTGTAGGCAGTGCCATACGGAACGTATCATAGGGCTTTTATTGATTTGTGCCATTAGCGATTAGGGTAACTCTGGCTTTTTTCTTTTAATACGAAGCAGCACCTGGCTAGAGCACATTAAAGACTAAGGGTTATTAATTTGGAAATTAACTGGGAAAGTTTGTTTCTTGTAAAGTGGCATCCCCTCTCTAAGTGGGGTTGTAAAACTATATTGGGATGTACTGCTAACCCCAAATTGGGGATTTTGTTTTGGATTCGACCTGCCTTGTCATTACGGCCCCTGTCTGTTAATTTTATTTCTTTCTAGTAAAAAGAAAAAGGGTCTACGTGTGTGTGAGCGCAACTGTCCAACAGGTGCTCCTGAAACTGCAAGCCTAATATCCCATTTCAGTGTGATATGTTGGCCTCCACCTCTGCTGCGGAGCTGTGTGTGTGTGTGTGTGTGTGTGTGTGTGTGTGTGTGTGTGTGTGTGTGTGTTGGGGGTTGGGAAGAGGTTGGGAAGAGCCTGCTGGAGTGGCCTGCTGGGCCTGCCTTTCCTCCCAGTGTTATGAGAACAGTCATTGTAATATAAAGAGGCAGAGGAGGAAGTGAAGTGGAGCCGCTTGATTACTGCCCAGGGGAGCCGTAGCGGTGGAACTACTTAAAAGATAATACCAGAAAATGTTTTCAACTTGGGTTGCCTTGTTTAAACTTTAAAACAATATCGTTGATGTAAAGGAAATTAGACTGAATGGTACTGTTTACAGTTGTTGATGTTCACACATACGCGGCCAATTCCAACATAAACATCCACTTGTGTATGTAAATCTAGCAGCTATTAATAAGACCTTTTTATCTTTGGCTCTGGAGTGAAGTCTGCCAGGCTCTCACAATCTGCTCCTCCTTCAAGCCCTGGAACTCCGGTCTCTCTGTGCTGCCCTGAAGGAGCTCTGCACTCAGGCCTTAGCAGCAAGCCTGATGCTCTGTGAGAAGAAACACTTTACAGCCACAACCATCTCTCATCTCCCATTGCCCAGGATCACCAGCGGAACTGCTGTGATGGTTTTTGGTGATGCGCTTGTTGTTTAAATTCTCAATCATCTCTCTTGCATTGAAATTGTCTATCCAAGGTGGCCACTGTCCCAGTAACTTTTACCGTCCACCCTTGTTAAAATATTCGTAATGCAGTTCCCAGCACTTTCGTTGCAACGTCCCTGAGATAGCTGGACATTACCAGTACAGAGGAACAGTCTTTTGATGAACTTAATGGGCAACTGTTTCTAACTTCTAAGTTCTGTGATTGGTATTTGCTGTCGAGTTCATTTTTACTCTTGGTGACCATATGAGTGGACTTCCTCCAGAAGCTTTTGTCCTGTACTTGTGTCCATTGTCGCTGTGACTGATTCCATCCGTCTGCCTGCTAGTCATCCTCCTCTTCTTTTACCTTAAACTTTCCTAAGCAATACAGATTTTTTTTTTCCCCCCCTCAGATATCTGATTTATGAAAATATCTGATATTTTCCCTAACAACTCCAATCTCATTGCTGTGGATACATCAGCACATTTGAGGACATTTTGCAGAGTCTGTGACTTCACTGCTAATAGCACTTCTACTCAAATCAGTAGCACGCAAAATGTAACTTTTGAAACATGCCTTTGTTCAATTTTAGAAAATACTAGCACAGTTGCAATGCGGGTAGCACTAGTGCGTCACAGTTCCTGGGCTGTTCAGGAGTAGGTTCAAATGCGGCTCATTCTGTGTGGAGTTTGCATGTTCTCCTTGTTGTTCTTTCCTCCTGCAGTCCAAAGACATGTGTTTTAGGTTAATTGGTCACTCTAAGTTGCCCACATTGTGTGTCTGTGTGTCCCTTCCGTGGCGTATGGTCCTGAGCCTTGCTCCCTGTGCTTCCGGAATAGGCTCCAGACTGCTGTGACCTTGACTTGGATAAGCAGTTAACAAAAGCAAGTGAGTGAATTTCCAGGTATTAGAGATGGGTTAATTTAGTTTGGGTTCTATCCATTTTACTTAAGCATTTATTTATATAATGTGACAGCCTAACTTGTTTATTTTATCTATTATATGGAATGTGTTTTTAAGGTGGGGTGTGGTGGTGCAGTGGGTTTAGCCGGTGCCCACTGCGTGGCAGGTCCGGGGTTCGAGTCCTGCTTTGGGGTGCCTTGCAATGGACTGGTGTCCCATCCAGGGTGTGTCCCCTCCTCACTCTGCCTTGCGCCCTGTATTTCGGAGATAGGCTTCGGCTTGTCACGACCCCGCTTGGGATAAGCGGTTGTTGACATTGGCTGGTTGGAATGTGTTTTTACACTTTTGGATGATCTTGAAACTTCTGGCTGTAATCAACTGTTCTTTCATGGATTTTTATTTTCTCGACAGATCTACTATGCCTCTTGGTGTGTCTCCTGTGGCTCACTCAACAGCAGTTTCCCTTGGTGTTCAGGCTTCTTAGCAGAAGAGGCACTTCTATCCTATCAGTGCCAAACAAACTGTTGACTGACCTGCATCCCACACAGGCAGAATCACTTCATTGCTCCATTTTGAACCGTAACACTTCATGCCTGTATGCTGCCACTTAATACAGAGCTATGACAACTTTTTTGGTATGAAATAGAGTACTGATGATGTTTTAATAGAAACAAGTTTAAGTAAATCATTGCTGATTCACCATATTGCATTTGCTTCCCTTGGATACTTTTACCTGTTATTTTTTCTTTCAAAATTGCTCCTTCAACACCGAAAACACTAAAGTATTTGGTCTGGAGCGCTTCTGTAAAACTGTAAGACCATTTCAGTATAGCTGATGTGTTTAAGTTTTTCCAGCAAAGATACATTTTATTTATTTTCCTTCCTCTTCTTTCCCCCCATCCCTGTCAGTTGTTTAACAAAAAAAGAGAAAAAAATATTAGAGTGGTGAAAAGCCCAATTAGGCTCTTAGGTGAACTCTGACAAGAACTTCAGTTTTTGTTTTTAATCCAACTTCACACCTTCAGCAGTTGCTCATTTCCGACTGCTAACCCCAGAGTGCACCTATGTCTCTGCCAGGATGTTCTTTTGCTGCAAACCTCCCTTGAAAATGCACAAAGCAGATGGCAGCACAGTGTTGTACAGCGGGCACACTGGCGGCCTATGTTCTCCCATGATTGCTTGTGATAGTGGACCGCAGGTGGGGGTGGGTGCTCCGTTCTGCTTTTCTCCCAGGCTGGAGATAACACGTGTGACCTCGCTCGACCTTGTGGCATGACCTAACACCCAGCAGCCTCTGTGTGGATGCACTGTGTGGTACACTGCATCATCACAGCTCCCATTAGCACAGTGTGTGACTGCCAGGTCCTGAGGTTGCACACCAGCCTCCTCTCATGTTATCTCTTTGGTTGGGGCTGCATGCACATAGACCAGAGATGGTCAAGCTACATGAGGTGCAGTGGACACTGAGCAAGGTGTCAATGACAGGGAGAACAAGTAATGAACAATTACGTACTTTTTATAAACAATTTTCTTTCATCAAGTCAGTTTTCTTTCTTTCAAATCATTTTCTTACATGAGTTCTTCTCAGCTATTATATGTAATATCTAATATAGGGCTGTTTAGTGGCGGTCTAGTTGCCCTTATACCACTAAGAGCTCAGTAATGCTGTTAAATGTCTTTGGATGAGACAATATGTTGAATTAAGTGCTTTACTGCCTGGCTGGAATGAAAACATCCTGGACTTGTCCCTAATCTCTTCTAATCCTAAAAGCTTACCTATGATCCAAAATGCCAGTGATTTGTTCTGCTGGAGGCAAGCTCCTGTGTTTGTGTATTTCCACCTATTGTAGTCACCTTTTCTTCCACCGAATTTCCAGCAGAGCAGCGGTAGCCTGAGGCTTGCTTCAGCGCTTAATGATACAAAGCAGCTTGCTCATCAGTTTCTGTTTTTCTTTATTTGAAATCTAATTACCCCTCTTCAGGTACACTGTTGCGGGATTGTCTACAGCCACTTATTCTTTAGTGGGAGGTACTGAACTTCTACATGATCACATAATTCATTGGCTTACTGAGGAACACAACAAACAGTTCCCAGCTTCAGCTCAGTACTGTGAAGGTCTGTGAGCCACAGCCAGTGTCCAGCAGCTTTGAGAGGGGCCCACAGCTCTTAAAATACAGGGTGCGCAATTAATAATGGCTTTGAGAGTTGAGCCTTTTTTCGGAGAAGCTGTTAAAACGACATGGTTGTATTTTAAGTGTTAAACAAATGATTGGTCCATTAATACAGGATCTAGTGAAGGTTTGACCCAAAGGAGTGACACTTGATCTGGTTTGAGTGGGGAACCACATCCTTTTTTAGGAGGCAATAGGATCTGCTCATCACACAGGCCATTTGTCATCGTCAGGCAGCTTTTGTTTGTTGACTAAGCAACAGAAATGTCACTCTTAATGGGGTCCAGGGTGAGATTTACCCTCTCAGTAGGGTTTTCCTGTCCTCTTGCATTATGGGATGTCTTTGATTGCTCAGTTGAGATCAGTTATGTATTTCACAGTTCAACATCTAGTTTATTATTTTTAGCTTTGCAAAAGACGCTGTAGAGCGTGCATAGTTCATAGTGTGTGCTTTGAATAGCTGACGCTCTGGAACAAAGTACAAAAGTACAAACATTGTAAACTAAAAGTTTTTGTGGCAAAGGTGTCACTTTTTCCTAAAAACAAACATTTTTGGCAGCTCATGAGTTCTTTGTATTATTATGAGCTGTTCTTTTTATTGTTATGGGAGTGTGCTTCCCCCCCCATATAAGATGGATATCAGTCGTTACAAAGCATCTGTAGGTCACTGTGATGAACTAGTCTGCATGAGTGCTGTTTTTCCAGGGCAGAAACTATGTGTTCAGTTATATTTACATTTATTCATTTAGCAGACGCTTTTGTCCAAAGCGGCATGCATCTCAGGAAAAGAACAAATTATGCATGCAGCTGTTGATGTACAGCAGATGATCTAAGTAAATCAGCGTATGATTAGATCAGAACTATTTTAGATCCAACACTATCTGTATTTCTGCCAAAGTGGGGAGAAGTGTAGGTTTGAGACAGTTGTGTCATTATGATTTTTCCCCTCAGTGTCTTACGTTGCCAGTGCCTTATATAGTACAGGGTTTCAGCTGTTTCTTTTTGTTCCATAGTAGACACAAAAATAAATTAATCTTCCTAAAATTAGCAACTTCACATGGAATGTGATATTTAATCCTGATAAACAAATAAATGAATTATAATTTTCATTGAAATCCAGATTTTAAATTGCATAAGGTTTTCACCATTGAGTCAGCTGGAAGGCAGAAGACAGGGACATACTTTGATTTGTTATGAAAGCAGTGATTCCAGGGGAGTTTTAAATACTTCTGAATTTGTCTGTACTTGAGTGATACAATAGCACTGTGTGCTATTTGTCCCAGACAGTTCTACAAAAAACAAATGCATATTAAGATGGTATAGCGTTTCATTTTGTATTGACAGAAAACACTTTTATCCTACTTAGTACTCGCTATTAATAGTTGCTTGTCCTAAAGCAGGGTTGCAGTGGTCCTGGAGCCTATCCTGGAAGCACAGGGCACATCCCAGATGGGAGCACAGTCCACTGCAAGAAATTCATATATTACAGTTTATTCAATTCATGCACTAATTTACACTGAAAAAATGATGTCCAGTATTTTGTTCAGGGTACTACACTAGCTCCCTTCATCACACTTGGTCACCCATGAAGCTCCATAACTATCTCGACAATTTGATGAGTTTTGTTGTTTTTTTATTACCTTTCATTTTCTCATGTTGATGAAAGCAGGCCCATTAGCCCATTGTGATGTGCTGTTACACTCTGTGTCGTTCAATCTCCTCATGGTTAGCATCCTTAGCTTCATACCCAGGTCTCACAGCCCCCCATCTGTGAGCCTTTTCATCTGCACCTGGTTTCCGAGGCCTTCCATGCCTTGCCTTTAACGGGGCGTCTGGGGGTCACGGAGGGGCACGTCTGCAGGAATCCCTGTCCCGCTACAGCACTCATCTCCTGCCTCTGTGCCCATTATTATTTTATAGTTTTGTTCTGCATTCCTTGCACTCAGTAGACACAGGCCCTCAGGTTTATTGCTTACATGTGTTCATGCCTTTTTACCGCAGCAGGGAGAGGCGAAACATGGAGAGAGGACCACGGGCTGGGGATAGTTGGCCAAACCTTCCCCACCTTGAACTGATTGTGGTGCTGGAGTGTTGAGGCTTGGAGCTTCGACACTCTGCAGTGTGCAGCCAGTGGGGTTTCAATTTGTAAAAGCATAAACAGATACTAAACTACCAGTAATGGCACAGTGATTTATTAACAGTTCAAATCAAATTATCACAACACCCCCTACCGACTCAACAATGGCCCTCTTGTAGTTCAGCATGGAGAGTGCTTCTGGTCACAGTTAACTTAGTCCACAGACACGAGAAGCTCTGCCTGTTTCCTCTCAAAAGCGTGATGCAGAGAAGTACTCAAGATTGTTTCTGACACGCAGTATGAGTCTACCTGTCGCAGCTGGTAATTGTACAAGCATTGCGCTTTCCATTAAGTTCCACGATAATGCTACTGCAGGCAGCTGCATAAAATATCTAATTATTTAACGATGTTAATTAGAAGTAGACACTGAATTTATTTTGAGTCTGCCAAAACCAAATGAGCTAGTGAGAAATGTGGTTTGCTGGAAGCATTGTGAGTTATTGAACACAAATGCTCACTGAAATGCCCAGAGTTCTACTTTTTAAATATCCAGTAAATATTTCTTTGATTTTACTGTTTTTTCCTTCTTGTCTGGTTTGTGTTTGTAACAAAAGAGAACAAAATGAAATGTGAGGAAAAACACTGACTGGACACAGTTTTTCATACAGTTTTTATTTTATTTTTCTCTGAACTTTGCGTCAGCTTCAATTTAATTTTTCGTCCAGGTCTATAGAATGCTTTTTTTTTTTTTTTTTTTGGTCTTTCTGCAGTGTCCCACACAAGGGTAATGAATCTTTCAAATACAAGCTAAAGTGGTGCCCAGTGATGGTTGATGATCGAAAACGGACAGAAGAAAGACCCACCGAATTTTGCAAAGGTGATCTTTGAGGAGTTTGTCAAATCGGTTGCACGTTGTCCAAACTTTGATTTCTTCGCAGTAATTTAGTGGCTTTGACGTCTGTGCAGGATTGTGCTGATGAAGGTGGACATTTATTTTCACTCCTCTTCCCAGACCAGGCCTCCGATCACACATTGTTACATTCGTGCACACTTTTCTGTTCTGTCGGGAGCCGTATGTCTTCCTTCGCTGACGCTTCAACCTCAGAAAAACCTCAACTTTGATCATGTTGCGTTTTATCCCGTCCATCTGTTCTGCATTTAACCTTTTGTAATGCTGCTTCTTTTGTAATATGTTACCTGGAATAACAAAGGTACAGTTTTATTGGAGACTTTGTACCAGATGTAAATCCAGCATCTTCTTCATTTATCACTTCAGTAATGTACGCTACATGATGACAGTTCCTCCACATCTCTGTTTCCTTTCTCTTTCAGTCCCTGTTCCAGCGGCTGCAGATGGACCCTCTGGAGCGCGAGTGGCTCCGTTTCGCCGCCCTGGGGAATGCTGCGGCTCTGCGCCAGCTCCTCAGCCAGGACCCAACCCTTGCTTCCAAAAAGGTGATTGTGTCAAAGCACCCGTGAAGTGGCTGGAAAGCCTTATTTCTACATCTCCACCTTTACATATGCTCGGAGAAGCACTGTTCTATTTTCTCAGTCGTTTCCAATCTGGCTCCAGGTGACTCCTAGTGTGCAAGAGAAATGACACAGGAGGAATGAGGTTTTGCAAAGGGGTCAAAGGTGGGCATGGAGCCCTGTTAAGTCTGACCTGTGCTCATGGTAAGCAGCATTTGAGCTGCCAGTTCCTGCTGGTACTCAATGTGGGTAGACCCCCAAGGAAGGGAAGCAAAGCAACATCTTTCACCGTTTTCCATTCTTTCTCTGGCTCACACTTCTCTCACTGTCTCTCATTTTCTTCCGTCTTTCTCGGTGTCGTATTCTTTCTCTCTTACGCACTTAATTTTCTTTTGTTTTCTGTCTCCATCTCGCTTTCTGTCCCTCGGTATCTTGTGTCAGCCCCATACTCCCCATACTCTGAACACTGCCACCTCCCATTGAGCCTTTCACTGTCAGGTCTTCCATCCATAATTGACTTAGTGTCACATTAATAAAGAGAAACTCAGAAACAACTAGCAGACTGCAATCTGGAAAGGAGCTTTATGTAAGTATGAGGTCAAAACATGGTACCTCAATTGCCTTATGAACATTTCTGAAACACTGATTTACTTACTAAAATAGATTTTACAAGTGCGCATGCAACTTCAATGTTTACATGTATATTGTATGCAAATTTCAAACTAATGCAAAGGGAGGTATTCTTTAAACAAAAGCTGTTTTTACCTTAGCTCTAGCATGTGTATGGTCCTTGAATTCCATGCAATAATGTTCAGGAACATGTTAGGATACAGAAAACTTCTCTGCGATCTCTGTGAACTATAGCTGTGTAAATGTAGTATGAAAGTACAGTGAGAGAAGGTGTACATGGGAGTATTAGGAAAGAAAGATATTTTGGTCCTATACAGGAAATGATGCTTCTTTCTAAGTAGCAAGATGGCCAAAAAAGGTTCAAATTTCATTTTCAGGTTCAGCCAGACAATACTGTTGATGGGTTTTACAGAGAAAGATACAGATAATCACAAGGAGGCTTTAACCTTCCACAGCAGCTGTGTTCTGTGTTGAACACACTGCTTCAGTTTTATGATGAGGGGACCAGTCTTAA
The DNA here is from genome assembly GCF_900964775.1 of Scleropages formosus. Lineage (NCBI taxonomy): Eukaryota > Metazoa > Chordata > Actinopteri > Osteoglossiformes > Osteoglossidae > Scleropages > Scleropages formosus. The sequence goes on from NC_041812.1 coordinate 25,091,711, forward strand.
TGGTGAAAGTCTGTTTCTCTCATTCCTCATTGGTTATTTTGATTGTGGCTCATGCCTTTGTCATCTTACTGGATTTCTTCATCATTGTCTGTAATGGTCATAGTGACTGTGAACAAAAAGCTACACTGACCACCAAGGCAGCATTGTCAGGTTGCTGAAGGAATGAATATATGAACATAAGAAGAAAATGAATAATAAAACAATTGAGGCCCAGCTGTTCGTTTGAACACAAGAGAAAAATTGTCATGATCAATACAAACTTGATAAGGACATCAGATTTAAAAGCGGTAGGCGATCATTAAAGACCACGCTTGGCTGCTGTTCTGCTAACTGTGTTTTCCTTGTTTTGTTTTAGCCAGAGGTGAAAAGAAATCAAATTTATATCAACCTAAATTGTGCTGGGCAGCATTATCAGTTGAAAAGACCCCTCCAATTTGACAGGTTCTACTCTATGATGATTAATCACTTCTCGCCTTCATTGGATTTTTCTAATTTCCTTTGCAACTAGCTTGAGGCACAAGCGGGAACTGGTACCCTTATTATTCGGTGCACAGGGAAATGTCTGCAGCAGTCCTGTTCTACAAGCAATTTGTGGAAAAGCTCAGCTAATTGGGCGGCTAGAGAACACAGCACACAACCTTTGTTTGTTTTGTCTTTCTCTTTTTTTCATGATTTGAGGACTCCTTCCTTAACCATTTGGTCTGTCTCAATGGCTTATTCATATTCTTAGCAAAGAATGGCTAACGGTGTAAAGGGACCTCTTAGTTTCAATTCAATAAATACTACATAAATGATTCACTCAGAGTCTTACAGGTTGTGTAGATGCTAGGGGTCACTCTGGGTCTCTGTGGGAGGATGTGGAGAGGTCGGGCTCATCTTGGGTGTCAGTTTGGCTCTCTGGATGGATATATAGATGTGTAGCTTATTCCAGTGTTTGTCTGAGTCTCTGACAGAGCATGTGGAACAGTATGGTTCATCAAGGTCTACATGTTCTTTACCGTAATTCTGTTGACTGTTAACCTATGATGACCGAGAGAGGTGTAGTGATTAGAGGCTCGGCAGGGCTGTTTGAGTTGAAACACACATACCAGTGTTGGATGCTAGGTCCCAAAATGTTGTCGTGTTGTATCTTAAGATATAACAAGCTATTTGTAGTAACAGTACTTTCTAAAGTGTGAGGGCATGAACACCCCATCCATTATTGAGTTTCATCCGTTCAGTTTTCTGTTGGCAAACTTCCAAGATGCTATGGCGTATACTGTAGGAAGGGAATCAAAATAGAAATATTCTAAAGATGAAATATAGTATGTTGGAACAGTGTGAACATTCACTGCTCTCGCTGTTACTATACTATTTCTGGATTTAAAAAAAAAAAATTGAAATATTATTCTTTACAACCAGTTCCTGTTCATGTATACAGCTTTTTCTTTTAAACCAGTTTTTTTATTTTGGGTTATATTTTAAGCAAATGTGTTTTTTAACCTGAAGAACAGCAATAATAATAATTTGCTATTTTTCCATTATGCAAAGCTGGCTGAATAATATTTGGAAAAAGATAAGCCAGGAATTGGAATCCAAAACATGTGGAGCTTGCCCTGAATTTCTGTGCACCATAAATTTACCGAAGAAATGAAAGGATACGATGGAATTGTGGCATTCTAAGTCAATATTTATTATAAAAGGATCTAGATGAAAATCTGCCCATCCCTCTAATTAGATAGGGTGACTGGAGATTGATTTTTAATTGCAAAAGTAATTACATGGAGCAGATAGCCAGTGACATTTGATTATCTGGGTGATTGATTAAAAGGCCTCGCTCTTGGAACCGACTGTCAGCCTGGGGAGTCCAGACAAAAGAGCAAATTAAAAAAAGTTCCTTAAAAAAGTCTTGTTTGTAATCACAGATTTCAAGGCTGGAATTAGAAAGCTAAACTCCCCCTGAGCCCCCCATCACCCCTGTGCAGCCCGCCTCTGAGAGCACACGCAGTCGGCCTCGCTCTCGATGCAGGCGCAATGGGGAATCAATCAAGGAGCGATTCATTTGTAAAACACCCCGTGGGTAAGCGACAGGAGTGTCATGCTACTTAACGGGCTCGTCAGAGAAAGAGAAGCGCAAACGTGGAAAACGGCTCTTATCGCTGTTGGTTAACGCTGCCTCATCTTGTCATCTCAAGAGGTGTCCTCTAACTGTTCGCCGTTGTATTCCGAACAGCAAGTTACATCCAGAAACAGAACTGGCATACGTCACCTGAAGTGAAGAATCTGTGCACCTCTCCCCTTTTCTCTCATCTCAAACCTGGTGTTCAAGAGCAAGAATACATTGTTACTTTGCCTGTAGTTTTTACTGTGTTCTTGGCATAAATTCTTTGTTGTTAATTGTCCTGGTTAAGGGTTAACAGGTCTCCACCCTTGCTCCTGTCCAGTGTTTGTTTGACCCCTCTGTCACACCTCATGTCTCCTTTGTCTTGTCCCTCCTAGTCCCATATGTTGTTAATTAGCCTCGTCCCCCCAACTGTCAAACAACTGTGCACACGGCTCACATCCTGCTCTGGCCCCGTCTTCCTCTCACAGAGCCAGCTGCAACAACGGTGTCTTACTGCACAAATGATTTAAATCTCCCTAAGATACAGTTCATTTGGAAGTTAAGCCATATCTACTATTTCCATGCCAGGTTTATTTTCCTAAAAGCTTTCCATGATGACAGGATTTATTTGTTTGTTTTATTTATGGGGACTAGCCTTGTAGCCTCTGTTGCCGTTTGTAAATGATATTAGTGGGAATTTCAGCTTGTCGGCCGAGCATTATGTTATCCGTGGGATTAAAGGGTGGGGATGGAAGCAAAGCCAGTCAAGTATGAGAGGAGACTGGGGAAAGAAGAGAGCGGTTTAGGGCAGGAAGAGCAGATCTTTTAACTCAAAGCGTTTTGTTGCCTGACAGCAGTGGTAAGTCTCCCTTTGAAGGGAAACGAAGGAAAATAAAACAAGTCAGCCTCCCCCCGCATATTATTTACCTTTAGGAAGTACACAGTCTATATTGGCTTAAGCTGTGAAAGCCCCAGGCTCACGGCTGCCTCTGTGGCAGCACTAACAGGGACTTTCCAAAAAAAGACCGGCGTCTGGTTGTAAATCATCGCATATGTGCCTCCCAGCATCAGGCCACAGCTCTGCAGGCAAACACAAAGCAGTGGCACTTATTAAATTTCCATGAAGTTTACCAAATTTGCAGGATCAGTAGGGTGAGGTCGTCGGGGAGTCTCTAACGTCGCCTGCAGCGCCTCTCCGACAGTTGACGCACACCACTGCTGCAGCCTAATCTTCGCAGCAGAGATGATTTCATTCCATTTGGCCCACTCCTTTGGGCCCTTGTAGCAGCTCCCTGCTATTCACCTCCATGACTGCAGGTGGCCCCAGCTACTGCACAGTTTAGCAATGTTAGCCACGCTCCAAAACTAGTGACTATAGGACTTTGTTGCCTCATCGCTCCATATAAATACACACTTACTTCCATAAACAACACGCTCGTACACATACACAGTAATAACTCGTTCACGCTCACACGTTCGCAGATACACAAGGGAAATATCTCAGCTTATCGTAGACCAAACAATAAAGGGTAGAGATTATTGTTTCTCCCTCTGCATCTGGCACACCCCTGGTCATTACAGTATTATCAGACAATTCCCAGCAGTCCACACTTGTAGTACACTGTTCTACCTACATGTGGATGCTCACACATGTAGTGCTTGGCAGGTAGGCTTTTCCCGCTCAATGGCAGAAATTATTGGACGCGCAAAAGATATAACATGTATGGCCGTCACCTGTGGTGAAACAATGGCAAAGTTTGCAGAAAGAAAATGTTCTGTTGAATGAAGTAAGTTCTTAAGATTACTGACACTTTAAACTCGGTCATCACACATTTCTTTTCCAATCCTTTCTAGAAACAAAACAACACTCTGCCTTTTAGAAGGTAGTCTAAAGTAGCCTCCGCAAATTGCACGCTTGACAAGGCAGCCGGCAGACAGTTTCTTCCTAATTGCCATTCATTGACGTTATTGCAGTTAAAATGCCTACCATTTGTGTCCAGAAAAGCATAGAAAAAATTCTTTTTATTGTGGTAATCTTAAAAAGAATTTTGTGGCCAGAAATGTTTTCTTCTTTCCATTGTTTTCTGTGGATTCACAACGTATATTTTGAGAGTTTCTGCTCCATGTTCAGTTTCTTTTCCCTTACATGGAATACATAAATACGTGAAGAAACTCCTAAGATGACCTTCCACAAGTTGCAGTGTCCAAAGTGATCATAGTGGGGGCAGTTCTGCGCACTGTCACCTCAGGCATACAGCGGTCAATCTCTCAAGGCCTACCTGCAGACTAAGCACAAAATTGTTCGGTGTATTGTTGATGGGACTGACTGCTTCTGTGAAGGATGTCCAGGTGGAAAGACAAATGTAACTGGTGAAGGTTAAGCTAGGTTAGCTTTACTTTGTGTGTTATTTTGTCAGGTTGATTTCAACAAATTGCTTGATGCAAATGGACCATCTCCATGCCATGCTCCAGGAGTTTGTGTTTTTCTGGGCTTCCCTAATGGGAGGCTGGCCTTTCATACCATGTGTACCCACTTAAGCTGAAACATCACAGAGTGGTGATGTCAGCAGCCCTCACGGTGGATGACATTTTCAAATATTGCTGCCTTGGAGGGATAGCCTTGTGTTTAAGCCTTGCTTATTAAACCCAGTGTTTGTGAGTCTTGAAGGTAAATGGTGAGGAGTGTGTTTTGGTGAAATGGTGATTTTTGCAAATGGTAGACCCGATTCAGGATTATTGTTTGTTAGATTATGTAAATATTTTACAGGACCACATTTGCATGTACTTAATTGGGTTTATGTAGCTATGAAATCACTTGGTTTTAGTTTTGATTAGTATTAGCAAAAAGTTTCTAATATTAATTGTTAAAGGACTTTTATTTCTACTTTCTTTGAAGTTTAACTGGACCATTTGTGTATAATTGCATCTTATTTTTATACATACTTTTTGCAAAATTAATGCTGTGCAGTCTCACTCTTGAAAGGGCCTGAGGAGGGTTGGAATGTTACTGTGGATCACTGCTGTGGATATGTAGTTGGTCTAGACGTGCAACAATATCAGAGATCTGTCATGGGTTCATCAACAGTCAACCGTAGCGATCAGTGCTACACTGGTGGATGTACTAGCTTTGAAGGAACCATTGCCATGTGGTCATCAGTGTGTGTTCTGCAGCCTTTGAGCTACTCAGTGGATGCAATAATGCTTACTTTTTGCATTTCCAAAACACATGGGAAACAAGTGGCTTCTCTCTGTCCCTTGCAAGGCTAGTTGGAGAAGCTTCCTATCAGCAACAGAAGGTTCAGTTTAACTCAATTTCCATCCACTTGTCTTAGTGAGGGTCATTGTAGAAGCAGACTGAGCAGATAGGCTCAAATCTTCCTGTTTCCAACAATGGTCTGCAGCCCCTTTTGGTGCATCTCCAGGTGTTCCCAGGCCACAAAAGAGATATCATCTCTCCAACACATCCTGGGTCTGCCCCCAGGTCTCTTCCCAATGGGATGTGCCTAAAATAACTCCTGTGGGAGTCAGCCAGGGGGCATTCATCAACATGCCCGAACCACCTCAGCTGGCTCCTTTTGCAGACCACCATAAGTACACACAAAATGAAGTGTACCCTGCCCAGGTCAGCGTTACAGGCACTCACCCCTGGGGCCAGGCCTGGGATTAGTATTTTTCAGTGAGTGCCTGATGGCCAGCTGACCCACATAACCCATAACAGAACATCGTAATGGTGAAGTGAAGCTCTGCTGTGGGCTCAACACCTGTGAGGTGAAGGGTAGGTGTGTGCAAGGCCAGCCAAGGGCAGGTATGAGTGTCGTGGACCAAGATGGACTGGACCCTGGCAATGGAATCTGACTCTAGGAATGTGGCACCGTAAGGTATAGTCCATTAATGTTGGTAATGTAATGTTTGCTTGCTGGTGACTGCTTACACTTCACAGATCTGTTTAAGAAATCATGTTCCTGACTTCAGCCTGTGAAAGGGAGTAGAATTGTTAGTTTGGCTCATGTGCTGTGCTGTACTTGTTAGCTCCTCAGTGGCCATCTTTGGCTACTTTTGTCCTCATGCACTCTTTTTCTCCTGCCATTTGCTCATAGGACTTCATCACTGTAAGTACAGCATCAACAAATTTCAGTTAACCTAAATGCTATGGTTCTTATTTATCTGGCATGATGCTATGGTTTTTATTCATTTCTAATGTTGTTTCTGTGACTGTGATGCTGTAGATTACTAATCATCTTCCCTTGCCCTAGAGGTCCAGTATCTGTGCTGGTTTTTGTGTTGTGCAGTTCCTATTTCCTGTGACACCTGTCTGTAGTTAGTGATAGATGGCTAAATCAAAGATTTTTTTTGATGGTCAAGTTCTATTATTCCCCTTTTTTATGAAATATGTTAAAAATGAGTCAAGTGAAATAATTCAACAGTCAATATGAACAATTACATTAATACTCAATTAGTCTGTCAAAGTCGTGTTAGTTTTGATGTGGATTTCAAGAATGAAAATATGCAACAGAGAGAAAAACGCAATTTAGACTGAATTCCACAACTACCAGGGTTCTTTCTTCAGTCCAAGATGAGTTGGTGGCCCTCGTTACTCACACTGATGAAACAACAAAGACCAGTGCCGAATCTGTGCTGAAACGTTTTCCTCATAGCACTCCTGTGGCATGCTCCATTGTCTTATCTTATCCCACCTTATCTAGAATTTACCTCCCAGTCCCTTTCTTTTCCTGAAGGCCTGCTGTTGGGTTGGGCCAGGTTGATCCCTTGTCACTGAAATTCAATCAAGAGCATTAAAGTGTGAACCAGTTGAAAAAACAAAGGGCTTAGGGAAATCAGATGCTTAAACAACAACAAACAAGCACACTGTAATCTTCTTAAAGAAATTAATGAGGGGGAACCCCCCTCAGCCAGGGTGGATAATGATCCCAGCCGATCGGATAAGAGGCTGCAGTGGATCAGGCAGAAGGTGAGAACGGCAGAGGGGATTAAAGACAGCCTCCCACCAGAATCAAACGGCACCCTGGAAAAGGGATCGCTCCTCTCCCATCCCAAACTTCAAAAAGTCCTCCCTAAGCTGGAAGTAGGTGGCTTTAATCCCTTCTGTGGATGTAAATCTATGCTCCCATCTTAAGCCAGCCTTTCATCCTAGTAGTCTTCCAGTATCACTACTCCTTGTATCTTGGGAACATAAACTTTTGCACTGTACTTCTCTGATTGGGTCAATGTGCTGTCTTGTGTCTTCATTCTGCTGTGCATTGCTGGACAGTGAATGACAATGTTTCCAAAACACAGCCTACAACATAAACATCCCCGACTTCCCAAATGGTTACTAATGTTTCATATTCAACAGCTTTTCTGTTTTGGTTATATGACTTAACTTTCATTAGGAAAACCTCTGCTCTTTCACTTGTGCTCCTTCAGCACCAATGTTTTGGGCAAAATAACGTTTTTCCTAGTATTTAGACCCTGAAAAATGTCAACCGTAGCCTATAGTTTACTCACTATAATTATACCTGCCCTTATTCCATGGTTACCAGGTTAAACTGACAGTGTGTGCTAAAGAGATTTGCTGTATGTATTAACAGTTATTTAGTGTCAGAGCAGTTTTTGTATATGATTTCTGGTAAGTGAATTTGCAAGTACTTTAATACATCATGGTTGCCCAAGCTTGCCTCTCCACTGTGTGACTTTGAGATCAGCATTTGGAGGGGGAAAAAAAAGTTGTAGCTGTGTCAGTATTGTTAGTGTACAAATGATTGGATAAAGATTATATTACCAGAAATATCTTGTGTTTGTAAGTAATATATTTAACAACTGTTTTCTTCACTGAAACCACCTTATTCTCACCTCTTACACTCCCATCTCCGTCAATTTTGGTGTTTCTTTGCCTGATGAACTGCACTGCCACTGGTGGCCATTCTATCCTGTGCTGCGGGCCAAAGGGGGTAAGTCTGCTTGTGCTGATGACCATCACCTTATCGGTCAACACATCCCTAGTCTCATCCTCACTCTGCATTCTTCTCGAGCTTAGTGTGTGTCAGCCAGGTCATGGGAGAGCACTCTTTGCACTTGCGGTAACCGGGGGCTTTAACTGAAGCCACTGGTGTCACTTATAATAGACCCAGGAGCCTGAAGATGATATACTGTATGAGCCAGTGTCCCTATACAGAGGTACCAGGAGTAAAAGAGTGTGTTGGACAAGCAGTGTGTACAGGGAGAACAGAGCATGCATCTTTGGTGCTGCTCACAGCATGGAGTCTTGGCTATCACTGTTCCACTGATGTATAGGGACACTTGCTCTTTACTGAGGTACTCTAATGTAATTCTCCAGTATGATGTGGGCAGATAAGATGGGTATACATCAAGGAATTAAAGCTGTTCCTCATTAGCAGTAATTTTCCCCCATAAGAATCCCTTATTATAGATTGTGGTAATAGGTTCTTCACAAAGACAAAAAAAAAAATTTACTCAGTATGTCAGTGTTACACTAATACAAAACGCTGTAAGTATTCATATTGGTGATGCCTTTTTCTGAGAGTTTACAGTCACAATTTCCAACTGTGAAATGGCATGGTAGCAAAATAGTGTAAGGATACATTTTATGTGAGTGTGAAGGCATCTAGATTCTTAAAGAATCCTCTTCCCCATCCTCAGCTCAGTGTATTTCAAATTGTCACACATTGTCTTTTAAGCTCAGTCACAGTCATTTTGGTACTTTATCTGTATGCCCAGGGTTATTTATCTATGGGAGAGCAGAGACTGAAGTGGCTTTCAGTAATAGTTGCTCTGATCGTACAGAAAATCTGTGCTAATTGCTGTATCTGGAACTTGCAGCTCTCTGCTTTCAGTGTGAAAGAGCAGGCCAAACAGTATTTGTCTGTAATTACACTAATTGTGTGATGATTATTATTTTTAAAACACACACCTCCACTTTGCCTTAGGGAAAAGATATATACCACGGTTCTCTTGATGCATGCAAGATTATATTTATAGATTATTCCTGCATGACATGGAGTAAAAGGATTAAGTATGGTTTCTGCTTTCATGAAGTGTTTCTTTTCTTTAGTTGTAGTTTTTGTTTTGGTTATTGTTTGTTGAAAGAGAGGATTTCACACTGTGGGAGTATGAACATGCATATAATGCTGAGAAGGATGAATTGTTTTGTACTGAACAACTGAAACTGGCTCTTTGAAAATGTGAGAGGGTGGAATTGTAAACACAAGACTGCAGTGATTAGCTGTTTGTATTAGGTGGTCCCAACATTTCTGCTGAGAGTGGAAAGTCCACATGGTGTGGGTACAGTAGCCCTTGTTGACACTCCCACTTGTGCTCTTCCTAGTTCTCATTTTAATTTACTCCACTTTGCTCACAAGCTAGTCATCCTGCCAGTGCAGTCCTTGGGGTCCCTTCACTTCTGCCGTTTATGACAAGGAATATGCAAAGGCACAATTACTCATGTGCTAAGGTGACAGGAAGGGCCACTGTCCGGGAATACATTTCCAGTCTCCAGGCATCTACATGTCACTCACGAGAAGGTCTGGCGTTACAAACATTTCTTGGGAGATCGTTTTATTAACATGTTGATCTGAGGTGCCATTAGGTTGAAAATGTAGGGTGGGGATGTGTCTATTTATCGGTTAAGAGATGGATCCACTTGAAAGTTTTTACATGGGAACTTCAGAAGGCAGTTTTTCTCTTGCTTCATTTTTTTTGTCAATTAATTTTCCCCATGTGATAGTGTGAGAGAGCAGCGGTTGACCATTCCAAGTAATTGCTCCAGTCTGTCATTAGGCCAAGAGTACTCCCTGCATGGCTGTGTTCAACACTACTTACAAGTAAAACACGGGGAGAAGTGTGGAATTTGGTCCCCTAAAGCCGTGATGTATTAGATTTTTTACGGTCAGAGCAGTTCCTTTGCTGTCTTTCATTTTGTGTCCTCAGACAATTTTCTCTCGAGCTGCTCTTTTTTCCTCTTTCGCCTCTCTGCCTTTCACAGTGTCATTTGCAATTTAATGCTCACCTGGGGTGAGTCTTGACAATAGACTCCACCATAAAATGGTTCAGGGCCTGCTTGCATGGCTAATGAGGTCGATGTTGAGCTATTTGGGTTATTGTCCCACTATAATATCTACTTAATGCAACTCAATGGGAGTGGATTGTTGGAACCGTTCAAGATTCTATTAAGCCTTTACAAAAGCCACTCTATCCTGTTGCCCACTGTATAGTGGTAAGAACATACACTTAAGGAGCTGGATTGGTCCTCATGAAAGAAAACTTGTACAGAAAGTCCTGAGAATTTTTATCATAAAGAGGGTTTTTCCTTTTTACAATTTATAAAATTAATATTTATCTATGGAGAATTTGTACCCCTTGCAAAATTAAGGTCAGTTGTTTTTGTCACCTAAAAATAACTTTATTCCCATGATCCCAAAGTAGATTTTTATACAGAACCATGCCATGCTTTCTTTGGAAATATACATCTCCATAACTGAGAATAGAGGTCAGCTGGTAGGCGGCGCACCAGTAAGAAGTAATGCAGACTTATGGAGACCAAACCTCCAGACAATTTAGGGGAAGCGGATTGCTAATTTAAATAATGCGCGGTATAAAAATTGTGTTATTCATGTCTTTGTTTCAGCCTATGGGAGTTTTTAAACAAGCCCATATGGTGGTAGCCACCAGTTTTGAAAGGGTGGGTGTAGCCAAGGCCAGGATTTCACACAGTCAGTATTGAGTGGGATTGAAGAGGCGAGCGTTAAGCTGTCCTTTCATACACAGCAAAGCCCTCCATCTGGAGTCCCTTAAAACTCTCAGCTAGTTTGTTCAGCTCCCTGTCGGCTGACTGTGCCTCCTGAAGCAGAAGTAACAACATCAATGGTGTAAACCCTTGCCACTTGAGAGTATTACATTTCTTTTCATGCTTGACTTAATCAAAACTGGGGAAATGAAATTTACACCTTTTTGATGTCCTTTTCCCTGCTGTTTAAGGAGGGCAATCTTAACCCATTTGATCTTCACAAGTACCCACTAAACGGCCAAATATGCCAGGCTGACAGAAGCAGACGGTTGGCAGTTGCCAATTTGAGCAGGGTCACCATTAAAGGAGTCCATGTATCATGGCAAATACCTCCGAGTGCTTCCGTTTGTTCGTTCTGCCAGGCGGCTGCTTTCCTGTATTGCTCACAGAAAATTAAATACCGTCTGCATTCTGATTAATAAGCATTTTATGGGGAATTTCACCTTAATGTACGCTGGAGATGTCAATGACACCTTATGTTACTTATAGAATAGTGACACTGAATTTTTTTCTTCAGGTTTTATACTAGAAAACATCAGCTATGTACCGAGGGACTTGGAGCTATAACTGCATAATGCACTTGTTTTTTCTTAGCTTGATAACTTTGCTGCAACTATATATGTATATGTGCGTGTTTCACCAGAAAGCACTCTTAAACCCTCGTTATAGTGGCAAAAGGCTCATTTCCTTTTTGCAATAATTATGCTATAACTGACCGTATGACAAAACAAGTAGATAGCCTCAATAGATGGTCTCCAAGAAAAACTGAAATGAATTGCAAATATAGCAGTCTCTCAGATAGCAGTCATGAGTTGTAGCTGCTCATTAAAATCAAAATGTACAGTGTTCATGCTGAAGGATTATTTATAGCAAGTATATGTGCTTTTTGCATGGTGAATAAACATTATGATTGAGGTAAGTGCAATTCAGAGCTTCATTATTTTAAGACTGCATATTTAAAATAATGAATGTGCAATAATGAGAGGAATCTGGGAGGATTCTCCACAGTGGGGTTTTGAGCAGCAGTTGCTGAGAATACGGCAAATGACAGTTGTTCCAGGAGCTCGGTTTTAATAACTCTGCCGTGCCTGGAGCCTTTAGTCCCTGCTAGGCTCAGGGAGAAGCCAGCGTCTCACTGGCTGACTAACCGACCGGGCTTCACAGACTTCTGTTTGCACCTCTTAATGAAACCAGACCTGTTAAGCAACTTGGCAGCATCCCGCTGCCACCATCTCGGCAGTCAGTCCAACAAAATAAATTAATAAATCAGAAACTTTTCCTCCTCCTCTCTGAAATTTCTGGCGTGCCATTTGTGACCATGTAAACAACTAACCACATCTCTTTGCTAGTTGGTAATTATTTTCCGGCACTTTCTCGTATTGTCAGTCGACTGTGCAGTGACATAATGAAACAACGTTGTATTTGTGCATATAATTAGTCATTAAGGGTACTGTGTGTTGGAGCGAGGAGGGGCCTGGCTCAAAAGCCTGGAGCTCTGTCAACCCAGCCAAGATCCAGCAAAGCAACTTGTCTGGGACCGTGATGTTCCGACAGCTCTTGTGTGACAAGATACATAGTTTCTATTCAACAACAAGCAGATTATTGGTTACTATAGTTTCCCTAATGCTCAATAGAGGCGGATGCCTAATCTTAACAGAATAGGTTAAAAGGTGCCGATATTCAGACTCACAAAAGCACATGTTGAGAGTCAGGGACCGAACCCCACAAAGCGCAGCTCCTCCTGCTTTGATGTGTTCCCTCGCCGGGCTCTAGATTGAGAGGGAGAGAATATATGGTGGCCTCACACAAACAGCTTGATGGAGCAGCTCACAATGGCTGTTCGGGAACTGGGCTGCCGGACAAAGGAAGAGCAGGGCAGGCCTGTGACACGGCTCGCTCATGGCCACTTCACACGCTCGCAGGAGAAGCACTAAATGTCATTACAACTCACTAGGAATCTTTAACCCCTCCTCACAGTGGCCCACCCCGCTTCGCGCTGCCATGATCCCATTTACTGGTTTGCAGTTTGAAATACTTACAAAAGTAGTATCCTCACGTACCTTTTAAAAGTATGAACAGGAGAGAGAAATGACATAATTAATAGCCATTGACTGTATGAAAAGCATTTTACTGGAGGCTTTTTTTTTTTTGTTATATTTGAAAACATATTGTTAGCTTCTTTTGTTGGCAAAAAATGCATTATAATTAGAAAAATAGCCACACTTTTCTGACATGATAATGGGCAATTACCATGAGAACTTAGTTTTTCCCCCTTTTCTCTTTTTTCCCAATTGCATGCTGCTGTGGAAAAAGTTTGTAAGTATCCATTTTTAATGCACAGACAATTAATGATATTTTTGATTATACTGCTGTTTTGTATAGATTTCAAAAACTTCAGTGCAATCATTTTAGTCACAATTAATTACAAATTATTTTAAATGATCTATATATAATTATCAATATCTATCCACAGGATAGTTTCAACTTTATCCAGTCTGTCCCCCTTCTCTTCCTACTGTGGGGTTTATAGCAGATTTGAAATCAATGAAGTATGTAATTTGTAACAACTGTTCAGACTGGTTCAGACCTAAACAATAGCAATGGGATAACTGTCCTTGAATTTGAGTCTTTAGTGAAGCATCAATAGGCTTACAATTTGTTGAATTAGCTGGCATATTAATGACCAGATGCAATACCCATCCATTCTCCTTGCTCAAATCTGCTTATGCAAATAGCCCGTGAATTCAGTTCAAAGGGGTGCCTTTTTAAATGCGCCTTACATCCATCTATACAGGCCCTTTCTCTGGCAGCAAAGGGGCCAGAAGGGGAAAGTGACATGAGAAAAGTTAGGACACTTGTTTTTCCAGCTGAACATGATCCTGTTATCATACTCCTCTACTGCTAACTCGCATGGCTTGGTTGTTGAATCTGAAACCTTGGACAAGAGGAAATAATCCTGGCCATTGTGACAGTGTGCTGAGAGAAAGTGCCATTCACCGGGAAAGACTTGGCCTGTCCAAGTTCATGCCCTGCATGCAGCAGGAACAGTTAGGCATGTAGCTGTCCCTCAATATCAGCCATATACTTCTCCTCTTGGTTGTCATCTTCTGTCTTATAAGTCTTCAGAATATGTGTCCATGCATCTATACAGATATATTACCTACCTATTTCTGAGCATGTGTAATGTTTTAGCCTTCTTGAATTGTGTGTGTGTGTGTGTGTGTGTGTGTGTGTTGACTCTTGAAACACTGGCTTTTGATTTCCTGAGGGCAGAGGACCCCTCTGAGTTTCCTATGATGCACACTGTGCGATTTTGACGTGAAAGAGGTGACTCATGTTCAGCTTATTTCTGTTCATAGCTATTATTTAAGAAAGAAAATTACTTGACTTATTGGCTTTCTCCAGTTATGAGGATGTTATGTGTTCCCTTTGTCCTGATTTTTTGCTATGATTGCACTCCTTAAGTACACATTGAAGGTGTAATACAAAATCCTTGTTGCGTGGAGACTACGAATGGATCTTTTGTGCTGGCATTCACCTGAAGTGCTTGTTAAACACAGTGATGTGAGAGCATAAGCTCAATATGCTTTTTATATGCTGTATAAGCCTGCAACCATAAGATGATCATTTGTCATTGTCAAAAGCTTTCATGGTTAAACATCCCTCCTTTACAGTCTCTGGCATCATTTGTTTGCTTGTGTTTCCTTACAACTGTAGCACAATAATGCAGCTTGTGTGTCAGAAGATTTAATACAAAGTTTGACCACAAAGCTCACATTGAACACTTTGTTTCCCTCCCCAGGAGTTGGCAATTAGGCACAAAGCTTTAATTTATAAATCCAGCTTTTTATTTGCACACATAATACCCAGTTGAAAGGTATTATTTATTATTCCATGAATTTTATAATCTTTTTAGGGGTTTTGTCAAAGGGCCTTTGAAATGTCATTGTAAACAAAGGGTTGGACTGCTATATTGTGTGATGTGAGAATATTAAGCTTTAAGAGCTCACACTGGTCCGTCACAGGGCCTGGCTGTGAGAGTCACGCTGTACTGCACATGTATTCACACTAGAGCTTCAGTGGTTCTACTCTGTGGAAGAATAGAGTACAGTGGGACGGACTGCTAAATTGTGATGAACCTGCGCCACGTACGTAATAAATGCTGCCTAAACTATTACAGCTAATATTCATTTAATAACACATGCAGTTTAATATATGCTTTTATGAAGCGTTGCTCATACCTTTTTAGATTAAACGTATTAAGTATAGCAGCTCCATAGCAAAACGCTAAATGTCTTACATTTTCTCCTATGAAGCATACACCACAGGCAGTGATGACACAGTTTACAGGCATGCATTGTAATATTTTAAACATATATACACACACACACTATATATTTTTTTTTAATTTCATTGTTGGGTAATAGCCAGATTCTTTGCTTAGAATTCATAAAAGGATGTTTTTCCACTGATGATTGTCATTACACCTTTGAGTAAACAATGTAAAATATACACTTATCTTCTTTAAGCTGATATACTATCGAAGTCCGTGTGTACTGGATATGAAGTGATATTCTCTTTATTTTCTAGTGCCCAATCTAAGAGGTTACCTCCAGTGTCCAACTCTTTAAAAGGACAAAAACTTGATTCTCATCATTGGCAGCACTGTTTCTCATGTCTGAAGTTCACCACAATGACGATGCTGGGCTGTTTAAGGTACCAGAGGCTGTACCCCTCCACGAAATTCCTCTTTTGGTAATTAGTCTTTGCTGGTGACAATCCTACAGCTTTATGTGACATCAGAATAAAAAAAGGGGGTGGTGGGTGGGGGTGGAGGCGGTTCTACCCGTCACCTGCCATTTCTTCAGGCCTCCTGACACTGTGGGCCATCGTCCCCTCCAAAGAACCACTCCATTAGGAGCCGTTTCCCTGCTCCCGAAACCGCCACATAATTGAAGTTGTCACATGCCTTGTACTTTGTTTTTCTTCTGTTTAAAAAAATGCTAATAATCCATTGTACTCAATTTCCCATCCTTTTTGACAGATTCTTGGTCGGGGTTTCTGTTCCAGGTTTGACCAAAGGTTCTGTTCCCTGCTATACAAGTAGTGTCCAAGTTGCAAGCCGTGTGTGAGGGTGTTTTCTGAGGCTGGGAGATGCATGCTTGCGAGAGACAGAGACAGAGAGATATAATCTTATCAGATCATATTGCTGGGAGGTCATCAATCATGGCACATACCCATTTGCTTTTTTTTTTTTTTTTTTTTTTTAACAAACATGTTTACTTGTAGTGCAATTAGTTCATGACATGTCAATGTGATCACATACCCATTTCTGAGTAATTGTGCATTAAGAGCAACTGTTCATGGAAGTTCAGTGGTGGAGGGTGCATGTGACTCTGCCTTCTGAGCAAGTAAGAGCATTCCCACTAAACTTTGTGAAGGAGCATGAATGTACAGATGTGCGGTTACGCTTTTGTGTAAAAATGTTCATAATTGAACAATTTCTTTGCTTTCAAAGGGGCTAATATATATCAGCTATTTAGGTGTATGCCTTGAACTGAAACATTTCTTACTACATTAATGAAATTACTGATAGTAAAAATAGGCATGTTCAAGATCACCTTCATCAGCACAGTGAAGAGAAAGTGTTTTGGCCAGCAGGACCTCCTGGTGCGTTTAAAGCACTGTGAAGCAGTCAGTGCTATCTAGGCCTGGGGGCACAGAGCCCAGATGAAAGTACATTGATGGGTCAGGTCCCTGGCTGTTCCGTGACTGACCGTGTGCTTGGGTTCACAGACAGCACTCCACTGGGCAGTGAAGCAGGGCCGCCTGGATATGGCAGAGATGATGGCCCAGGCTGGCGTGGACGTCAATGCAAAATCGGTGAGTGATGACGGGCATTGTGGGTTCTGACTCTGGAGTTTACGCTTCTACTTGGGCCCCGTAGCGAAAGCCTACTCTTCCTCATTCACACACTGTCCTGAGAAGTTCCATCTTGATCAGTCCTCATGCCTGTGCTCAAGTTGAGTGTTTACTATATGCATTCTCATACAGTAGCTTTGACTGAATCCTTTGCTCAGATTCAAGGCCATTTTTATTCCTTGTGCAGCTATTCACGCTTAAATTCAGTCTAGCACACAGACACCTCAGCATGTTTTATTTCATTAGGCATTTTAGCAACTTGGTGCAAAGCCAGACCTACAGCAATATCGGTTAGACTTTTTTTTTTTTAGTTGATTTAATGGGAACAAAAATTGTATACCAATATCTTGGCAAAATCTTGTCATGTTAAGGTGACTGGAGTTTAGTGCTTAAAGGGTCCCAAGGTCACAGACGCTCCCTGTTCAGCCCCTCTTATTCTAAACGACTTAACTATGCTAATAAATGAGCTAATTAATCAAGCTGAGGCCCTGTCCAGGCCTTAACTGCTTGCTTATGTAAAGAAACTGCTGTGTTGACCTCTCTGCCTCAAGGGAAAAATTGGACCATCTTTATCCCATAACATTAAATAAATGTAATTGCAGAGTCCTTTTTATCCCCTTCGTTCCCAGTCATAAATAATTAGCCCTCTTCTCGATTTGCTGCTACACACATCAATTCATTCTAAACACATGCAGCGACACTCACTAAGACATTCACTCAGATTTGCAATAGGTGAAAATATTACCTTTATGTTGTCAAACAGACCCATTCATCTACACGTTGCCCCCCTCCCCCCGTGAAAATAAAGAACAACAAAAGTTTCACACACTCCAAACTTTTCATTCTGTGACATTTTAAAGCACTGGGCTCCTTTGGGCCCCAGACTGCGACAGCCATTGGAGTCTATAAAATGGGAAAGCTCCACGGCGCCGTTTTTCCTCCCCCGCCTTTTGTGTGTGAAGTGGCAGCCATGAATTTAATAGAGGCAGAATGTTGAGATTACTTAATGGTTTCCCAGACAGCCATGGCCTGTCGAATTAAATTTTGCATCTGCTTTCGAGGCGTTAATCTCTCCTCCTCACATTCTGCCCGTTATGATGTGCACGCGAGAGATAATGTTTAAACTGACTAAAGCAAAGTAAACCAGACAAGTCTGTTATTGGCTTTATAATTACATAATTAACTTTTTGTCTCTAATCGTTACAGAGGTAATGGCGCTGTTAAAATGGGCCTCTGCAGAGCAGAAACTAAATCAAAAATCAATAATCCATAGAATGCCATTAGGAGCTGGAGCAGCCCATGTGGGATTCACTGGAGGTGGTTTTCTCTCTTTCTTTCCTCCTTTCATTTGATGGGGGTGTCTTATCTTCTAAGCCCACTTTCATCTGATGGAACAGAGCAGGGCAATCTGTCGAGTGCCTGGGGGGGCGGGGGGCAAACATTCCCATAAATTACACCTTGCTTGTAATGCAGTTATTGTGGGGCGATTGACCTGTGCAAAATTAATTCTATTTTCTATGAACCCTCCTTATTTCTAATTTACATTATGATCATATATGTCTGAAAAATGATATCATAAAAAAGATTAATGTACTAATTACTTCTCTTATCTTCCGCCTACCTCGGTGCCGGTACCTTTTGGACCAACTCTTCACAGCATGTAAGTATGACACTTATTTCATTGTGACAGGCCAAGTATGCTATAAATACTGGAATTCAGGCTGGTCATCTTGCATTGATGGCAGCCTTTTGATGCTTGGCTTTTTGAAATGAGCTGAGAATTGACAAACATTTCCAAAGCCAAATTACTCCAATGTCACTGTGAAATTAGGTTCTTGACCCTATCTTTGATATATGCTTATTCTTGTACATACCCCCCCTTTTTTCCATGCATGGCTATTCTCTGCTGGTGACACGGCTTCCAATAAAGGGGGTAAGTGGCATTTTAATGCACCTGTGAAATGAGTCTGTATTTGTCATGAATATGCTAAAGGGGAGCTGTCACAGCAGCCAGAATGGGATCTCCCTGCAACGAGGTTGCAACTCCTACATAATCTGCACACCGGTTGTACTTAACAAATGTATTTGTTATTGATTCAAAGAGGGAAGTGTTCCAACGAATTACACGAAAATGACAGTACCACGCATAACCATAGAGGTTTAGGCTCAGAGGAAGAAAAATATTCAAATTGCCTGTTTCTGTTAAAGTTCAATACATTCCAGCTAAAAAGAAACATCAGTTTAAAGACCAAAGTTATACAAGGCGAATTTTCACAAGCAAAACTGAAATCTAACATGTCGAAAAACCATAGTTATTAGTGTTAACACATCCTTCATAGAATGACGATTAAGGTAAACGTGATGATCGCAAAATGAAATATTGTAAATACTGTGACTAAATTCCTATCCTCCATTGTCATTGTCCTGTGATTTATACATTCATTGAGTGAGTTCATTAATGGCAATGCTACATAGCGTTAAGGCTCTGACAAACCTACAGTCCCAACGAAACCCCTTGAGTGTTTTTTTAAATGTTGAGTCATTTAACAATTGAAATCAATAATGGGGAGTTGCCAGTAAATTCTGAAACCTGCAGGTGCATAAGCAAAACACTGACATTCAGGTAGCCCAGGTGTGTTTGTGTGTGCGTCACAGTCACTGTCAACTTACACAGTCCCTCAACGTAAAAATTCTTTAGTTTGCACTGCCTCTAGACCCCAGAGCAGAACCACTCTGTAAATTAAGCAGTATTAGGGCTGCTGTTTTGGTCTGGCCTGGGATGAGAGATCCTGGATTACTGGAGGCAAGACACCTGGCTGGGGCAAAGCAGCAGTAACTAACATAACATTTTTAGGGGGCAACCATCACGGAGACGATGATGGATGACAGGCACAGCCGAGGCCGATGACACATGGCCCATGAATCTGTTTTAGATCAGGCGATCTTTGATCACTGAGAGAAGTTTGGAGATATCTCCATGCATCTGTCCAAACAAAGCCCCAGTGCCCCCCACCCTCACCCTGCATACCCTTTTGAGTAAATCGTACCTACCTAGTGTTTTTACTCAAAGACCTTGGCACGCTGAGTAGCGTTAGACGTGGTGGTGTGTCCAAGCCGTGAACTAGAGCAATGCTGCAGGGGAAACGATATGTAACATGCTTTGTGCCATCAAATCATGTTGATGACAGGCAAGTCAATAGAGGTTCAGTACTAAAGAAGAAGCTGTTAATTGAAAAGATTTGCTGTCACTAAGTTTAAAAAAAGTTCTTTATATTTCATAAATGTGTATTGATATTTAGCAGAGGGGCGCAGTGGGTTGGATGGGGTCCTGCTCTCTGGTGGGTCTGGGGTTCGAGTCCTGCTTGGGGTGCCTTGCGATGGACTGGCGTCCCATCCTGGGTGTGTCCCCTCCCCCTCCAGCCTTACACCCTGTGTTGCCAGGTTAGGCTCCCGGTGACCCCGTATGGGACAAGCAGTTTCGGGTGTGTGTGTGTGTATTGGTATTTAACTTCTTTCCCAGAAAAAACAGTAAAAGATTTTGTCAACTTATTGTAAATAACATACTTTTCAAAAAATGATCTAATGGCTTGAGAAATAGCATGTTACACTACCATTTGTATGTACCGAATGAATTAATTTCATTCAGTGCATACTATATTTTAATTCCATCTATTATTCTATAAAGCAATACAATGCAGTCATTTTATTTAACAAATAACTGAGCTATATCCAGTCTTGATGGGGCGCAGTGGTGCAGCAGGTTTGGCCTGTGCCTGCTTTCTGGTGGGTCTGGGGTTCGAGTCCCACTTGGGACAAAGCAACTTCTGACAATGTGTGTGTCTATATCCAGTCTTTCCAAAACACCAATACTACCTGCCACTCAGTTAAACAGTCCACGCCATTCTACTGTAATTAACATCAGACTAATGTGTGACTTAGTGATGCTCTGGGAGGGTACTGTAGACATGGGGTGCAGCTGCAGGCCACGGGGCCACATAATGATCTCATTTAGCTCTTACTGGCCTTTTGCTCTCTGGGTTTGAGAAGTATGCTCTTTTGCTCCTGGTTTAAAGTTAAATGCAGAGGTAAGCACACAAAAGTTTATTTGACCTTTGACAGAACGCCCCATGCCTCTCTTGCATGCTCTTGAGATGGTTCAGACTATGTGGAGCAGCAGAGGTGAGAGGTGCCTTCCTGCCACCTGTCCTGCCTTAAGCTGCACTGTGGCTTTTTGTAAGGCAGCTGCCGTTGTGCCTCTGCAGGGGGGACAGTAGCTTACCTGTCATTGTTGCTTTAGACTTGGTTTCATCTTGTTTTGTAAGCATGTTTAAGAACTGTGAAGTAGTACCACAGGGATGGTGTTACCTGATGTAGTGACAAAAACCCTTTATGTTATGTCTCCCCTTCTACTTTGATGCGGAGTGCATAAGGGAAAAAAATGGCACTGCAATTATATATCTACAGGGTACTGTAAGACACCGGATGGCACACAAAATAGTAATCTCCAAAGGACATGGTGACTCAATGTTCCATCCATTTTTCTTCCTTAACCTGTTTATATAGATTCACTGATGGCATGTGAAAGAAGTCAGAGTGTAGATATGCAGGCCAGTACAAATTCTTAGTAGCACCGTCCACAGCAGGTGTTGCCGTGGACAATGTGGTGTTTTTGAGTAATTTACTACAAGACAAACCTTACTGTCACTCCAGTTCAATTTCAGATACTGGAAAAAAAAACTTGTTAAAATTCATTAAATTTTGTATTGGTATCTCCAAACCTCCAGTTCCACACCATGTAACAGTTCAATAAATAATTTTGGATATTTAATATCACATTTCAAATCATTAAGCTTTGTGCATTTTTCTTCTTTACAGGGCTACACAGCGCTCCACCTTGCTGCTATTCATGGACATCACCATATTATTCAGATGCTCATCAATACCTACAGTAAGTGACAGCTCTTAGTGAAGCATGTTCAGGTAAACGGAAACCTTAGACAAAATAAGTGGGCAGCCAGCCTCCAAGAATTTGAACTAAATAGCCAGTGTGAGAATTGGTATAAATTTGACCCCTTTACATCACTGTGTGTTTTTATTGTAGCGATTCCATATAAGCACATTATTCAAGGGTAGCCGTAGTAGGGACAGGGGGCTCGAACCAGCAATCTTCCAGTTATGGAGTCTATCCTTTAATGTTTACTTTTTTTTTTTTTTTTTTTACAGTAAGGAGTACTGAATTAGAACTTTTGGGAAGAAATGCATTTTTATAAAATCTGCAGTGGTTGTCAACAGCTGCCTGTTTTCACTTTCCTTAATTATAATCAAAAAGAACCAGATAAACAAGGTCAGAATACCGCAATGCCAAAATCTACATGCACTTCATTTTGAACAGAGTTACCTAAACAAGGCAGCTCCATTGCTGACACAGTACTACTTGAGCTGTCATTGCTTTTATAGCATTTCTTCACATCCTCATAACAGTTCATTGTTATGCTAAAACCCCCATATGCAAGGGGGGGGGGGGGGGGGGAGTTATAGCCATTAATATTAAGAGTGCTAGTGTGAGTTTTAATCAGTAGGTACCTGAGAATTATTTACAGCTTGTCAGGTCATTTTTGAAGCCAGGATCACATAGACTTTGGCAGCATGTGACCCTGAGAACCAGAGGTCAACTGCACCCCAATAAAACCCTGTGAAGGAATCTAACGTCAAGGTCACAGCAATGTATCTGCCCCCTATGGACTGTTTATAAAAAAAAAAGTCTTGACATTAAGAAAAGGCTGTATACAACAGCCTGTTCATGTACAATCTGGGATAATGTCCAGCAGCTTGCCTCTAAATTTATAGAGAGATATTTTGGGGATTAGGGTGGGGAGTGCCAGGTCTTCCCTGTTATTTATCTACCCACAGCGATCTACCCCCCCACGAGGGGAAAACCCAGGGATGTGTTTGGATCAAGGGAATGGGACTTGCGTCACACAGTGCGTTCACCATGCCGGTGCCACAGTGAAACCAGAACACATCCTTGCGGTGGACAATAGGCCAACGGCACACAGCAGGCCTCCCCGCTGACATGGGTAGGAAGTTCAGCCAGCCACCCGGATACTGTCTTACTGGCAGGAAATGCTCTCAGTGAGCAAAAGTACACGTGTAGCTTAGCTGACATGGAAAAAACTAAAAGCAATCCAGTAAGAAAAGAACCAGCACTCAGTTCCCAATCATTAATGGTACCCAAGCGCAAGTTAAATGCAGTAGACATTTAAAAATATAATTTAACTAGACATAGTTATGCCAATTATAAAATCACACATACTGTATGTACACATACAGTGCATACAAAATGTAGCATCTCTTACTAAAATATGTTGTGTTTGTAGATGGAATGGAATTGGAGGTTTGAGGAGTTGCAGTAAGAGGCGGAAAAGGGGCAGCAGACAGGGATTATGGGAGGCAACCTGTCTGAGAAGCAGAGGGAAAGGAAGGAACAGGGTGCGGGACCCAGGTTTGTTCTCTGCGTCCCTGGGCTCTGGAAGGTCAATTCAAATTAGGCAGAGAGGAAGAAAGGCAGGGAGTAACAGATGACATGTCTGAGGATTAAACGGCTGCTCACCAAATACGAGCTCTAATTCAGAGTGTTCTCAGGGAGGGGAAAAAAAACAACAATGTTCACGTACCCCTAATAAAGCACGCTAAGAAATGAGTCAATAGAGCAATTCATTAACAAATCATAGGAAGTCCCTTGGGCCTGAGTGGCAAGATGGCAGGGGAAGGGGGCCATGTTTGTGAAAGCCGCTCTCCAGAATGGATGTGCATATGCTGCGGGTCAGGGAGACGCCCTGCTCTGCAGTGTTTACCATTCACCAAGCACACACGGTCATTAAGGTCACTGTCATCACACACATTCTCTGTTCGCAAAACAGAATTTCCATATGGCCCATGAAAATGGATATGCTGTAGTCGGCCACCACTTCCCACGACTCCCCCTTTGTGCTGCGAGTTTGGAGTGAGACAGAGGGTAAGGAAGGGTGAGCTTGCCAGTCAAGAGCACGTCATTGCAATTTGGGGTAAATCTGCGTCACTCACTCCTCCTGGTCTTTTATTCTCCTTTCATCCCTTGCCTCTGCTCTGTAGCTCCTTCTCTCCAGTCCTCACGTCGTTTCTCTAAGGCTTTCCTCTTTTACACACCAACACTGGTGTCAGTCTATTAGAACGTGAGGGACGTACTGATCGCTGCCTCTGCATTTAAAGCCTTTAGAAAGCGGAATGACCCTGTGAAGGGGATTTGGAGCTCAGAGCCCTTCACATGACTCTTTCAGACTCACACAAATAAAGCGCTTTGCAGGCTGAAAATAGCCCCTCAGACTGCACATTGGAGAGGCCCCCAAGAAGCGCAACACGATTGTCATGGATATTACACAATGCGAACAACAACGGGCCAGGGAGACATGTTGGTCCCAAACAAAACTAGAGCAGACTTTTTTCCCTCTCTAAAAGCTGGGTGAGGGAATGTTGACGGGCCAGTAAATAGGCTGTTTAACCCTTTGAAAGTGAATAATGGCTCCTGAAACAAACACATTCTTAGTCTTTATCCTTACTGGGGCACAAACAGTATACCAAGTGCTGCAAAGTTTCTAGAAGACAAAATACAAGTTTACCTACCCTAAATCCACCATCCTCTACATGTGAAGTTGACTTGGAGGCAGATGTATATGGATGTGTCTTTCTTTGACATTCTCACAAATCATGCTTGGCCCATTACATTCCCCTGAAAAGGGGATGAAGGCTCTTGGTACTCAAAGAGGTGGCAGTATCCAGTGCTGCTCACTGACATTGCTTCATTCATACATAAAACAGTGGAGTCGTCCGGCCAAAGCTGAGGCTAACTGAATATTCATTGTTTGGTAAGAGGCTCTTTCTCTACTCAGTTTTCGTTTGACAATGGGAAAAAGTTCTGAATAAAAATACCTGGTTCCGCAGAACAGCAGAAGGCTGCATCTTGAAGTGATCCTCTGTGTCACGCTTAAACTTTCCTGTGAAACATTGTTGCATGATGAGAACATGAGCTAATTAAAAATGTTAATTGTAATACTATAATATTTTTCCCTCAGTATGCGCCTCGCACTGCTAGTGTGCGCAGAAACCCGACCTAAACCCCCCTTGTCAATATGGGGCAGTGCCCTCACCTTGGCGTGGACAAGCCCTCCCCACCTGACCAATGATTTGCGCTCTCCAGGCAAGCCGTACTCCTCCTTGTTTACTGCTCACTAAGTGGCCACGGGGTGACACGCATTCCAGGGCTCCCCCGGGAGGGCGCTAGAGGAAAGTGCTATTTAGCATCTGTCACAGATCCAGCAAGCTGCTGTTGTACACATCCTCTGGACAGGGTAACCTGTGTGCGCATCGGTGCGTAGGATTTCATACTCTTACTTTTTCCTATTTAAGGTGATGGTGTCTGTGTGTGGAAATCCATAAATATATATTATACAAGACGTTAGGGCAGCGTCTTTGAACAATTCCCCCCCTTTTAAGTTTTGCTGGAAATTTTAGAAAACGTTCAAAGACTTGTAATTTACATAAACTTAATTTACATAACATTTTCTCGTCCACCTTTTCCTTTTTACCCATGTAATTTAATGAACATCCATCAACGAAAAAATCTATTCAGTTATTAAAATGAATTTACATGTTTTTATTATGAATGCAATAAGATACTGTTTAATTAAAATGTCTTATTAACATATTTAATACATATTTACCATAAATAGTGTAGTGTTTTGAAGCTAATGATAAGATGCAAATGAATGTAATGGTAAAATTTGAGCAATAAAGCTACTTAAAATTACAAGATACAATAAATAAACCTTTTTTACCATTAAAAACTGTAGTATTTAAGGAAAGTGCACATTTGTCTTTCACTGAATCTGAATCATAGTTTTAACCTTTTATCTGTGGTTCTTTCTTTGCATTCAAATTTATTCATTTAACAGACGCTTTTCTCCGAAGCGACATACATATCAGCGGAAATACAAATTTGTGCATTACATTAGGAGGAGACAAGGCATATTCAAAAGGATGATGTACGTGCGAAGAATACATGATTTGGTGCAAGAGAAAATTTTAAGTATGAATATGCCTGCGGAAGCCAAGAGAATTTCATAGTGCCATACTAATTTGTCCCTTCAAATTTAATAGCAGTATTGAAGGTTAAGTCATTTTATTACAGTAAGTAAATGTGCTGCAAGCATTTCATTACCAAAGTTGCTATTTTAATGTTGAGAGAAAAGACTTAGCAATGTAAATGTTGTAGTCATAAAAGTCCCTGCACATGACTATAAACGTCAAAAGTGATATACTTGTTTTTCCTATGCTTGTAGTCAACATTTCACTCTGTTTGCAATGATTATTAATTAATGCAATGTTTCTTCAGTGTTAATTATTGACTATTTATACAGGTGCAGTCGTTTGGTCATCGTCAGATCATGGTGAACAATGGCTGAAACGTTGTTGCCGTTAATGTTCACAAAAGAAAAATGTACCACTTAGTGGGAACTACGTATCAGCGTGCGGTAACCTTTTATTTTCTGTACAAACATCTACGTTTGACATTGCGTTTCCAGGTCTGTTGCCATACTGTTGCTTTACCACCCTTGACAAATATTGTTATAACTGCAGTGCTTTCATGTGGTGACCTGATAGTGATTATTGATTGCAAAAACAGTTGATCCCACTCCGAGGGAGAAACCAATCTGAACAGCTTGGCTGCCTGTCTCTCTGAAAGATTTATGTATCTACAGATGCAAAGGAGATTTTGTGGAAGGACTCTGGCAATTCAAATATTGAGAATAGCATTGAAATGTCATAGAAATAATAAATAAATCTATACATGAAGTTAAGTAAATTATATTTCAATCACTTATTGCATGGTTTCACTGATATTGAATAGGAGGGGTTTTGCAGGGCACTTCAAACCCTAGTGCTGCAAAGAAGGGCTGAAATACCTCCAGTAGGCTACTTATTTCCCTGAGTGCTTAGAATGAACAAAAAGCAACACACCTGAGAGCCCTCCAGCCACACTTGCTGGAGCCGGGTCTTCGTGACTGAGCCGGTAAGCAGGGCAGAGAAGGAATGTGACACAGGCCAACAGCAGCAGTAACAACATGTGCCTGTTGAGGTGGTGGACAGCTGGATGGCGGACAACCGTGCTGTTTAGTTACAGATTCAGTGGGTCATTGTGTCTGCTACCAGGAGGATGTAGGAGTCTTACATTACAGGAAGTTTTATATGTGTATGATGTCCACAGGGTGGTCAGAACCATGCACATGCTGGTCTATCAAGGTCACCATACGTGGCAGATGCACATGGAAGAAACTTGTAATTACACACGTAGTGCCATATTTTTAGAATTGTGGTTCAGTTTTAGGGTTTTAAACTCAGTGACGGTCAAGGACTAGTTTGGCCTCAGGCTTGTAAAAGTGACGGGCTCATTGATGGCACTGGGCATGCACATGCACTGCACATGCAGTGACGGATTGTTGCATCTAGGGGGTCTGAATAAACTACTAAAACTTTTAGTTGTCACACAATTACCATTATTCCACCTTTGCTCTGCCAAAATGGGCCCGATACACAAACATGACAATAATATTCCAGAAATATTAAAGAGGCAAGGAAACAATATTTACATGGATTTTGACAACAGGAAAGAGTTGGGGGAGGGAGTCAAAGTCTCTGACTACCTGACCGGCACAGGTGGTACATTCAAAGAGGAAAAGAGATGTAATTTTGCTTGTACTAATGGCGCTTAGTCTGTATTGTTGCAGACAGAGAAGTTGAAAAAGGGCTCTGGTGCATTTTGATCAAAAAATGAAGGCAGGGGAAGCCCTGGAGCCCTGCAAGCGAATGATGAACCAGACTGCTTGCACTACCAGAAGGGACATGCATGGCTGCAGTGTTCAACAACATCGCAGTACGTGGGGAGGCGGCCACCAGCATTCGAGTCTGTGCTGTGCCAAGGAACTTGATTGACATTTAGAGCCCAATAAGACTTACTCTAAATGTGACACAGGAGGAGCCTGACAGTCTACAACTAGCCCTGCATGTCTGCTCTGCCCAGCAGGATTAGCATCTCTATATGCCTGTCTCATTATCCCACCTCAGCCCACCTTTGCTCCAGCAAAAGCTCATCTGCTCTCGTGGCTCGGCCCACTGCCACCCAGGCAACAGAGCAAGAGGCAACGCTGCCACAATTTTCAGCTTGTATCGTCTGTGCACGTGAATGGGGCTCATGTTACAGTGAGTGGTGCAGTGAAGGTCAAGGACTAGTTTGGCCTCAGGCTTGGGAAAGTGACGGGCTCATTGATGGCACTTGGCAACAGGGAGCTGTCAACCTACTGGTATGGTAATGGGATCCTCCACACACTTCCCCTCAGACCTGCTTCTTTTCGGTTGCCTGTCCCCCCCTTCTTTTTTTTTTAATCCTCATGAATATTTGAACCTGTCACTGAAGTTTTTTTTTTATGGCAGAAATGTAATGGAAGATCAGCACATACAACTATAACCTCTGAAGGATAAGTCTGCTCTCCCGCAATTACAAACAAAACAAGTTATGTTCTGTTAAATGGTGATGGTCTTCATGGCAGAGGGGTCTGAGAGCCTTCACTCTACAGCTCACAGACCACAATTTTTTCTGTTCCTGTTAATTGCATTTATTCATTCAGCTGATGCTTTTCTCCAGATGCAGCTTACCACATTAAGCTACTTAGACCTATTCATATTTAATTATTTGGGAGACATATCGCACATCGTCTGAACCGCTTATCCCATACGGGGTCGCGGGGAGCCAGAGCCTAACCGGGCAACACAGGGCATAAGGCTGAAGAGGGAGGGGACACACCCAGGAGAGGACACCAGTCTGTCGCAAGGCACCCCAAGCGGAACTCGAACCCCAGGCCCACCAGAGAGCAGGACCCTGTCCAACCCACTGCGCCACTGCACCCCCCCATTTGGGAGACTTTGTTTATAATACAATTTATTAAAAGAAAAAAAACATTTAAGGGCTGAGTTGGCCAGTGTTGAGAGACAGGTTATTTTTATCACCATTCCACACCTATCCAGAATACAATCAGGATGCAGCATAACCTGCTTCACACCTTTAGTTTTAATCAGTGCAGCAGTTCCTCTGACAGTGAACAATCCTGTGACATGTGCAGAAATTAAGAATGTATATAATTAAACTGCAAGGCTATTCTTTCACAGGGGCTGTTACAAAGATAATCATATATTTGCTTTTCATTTAGAGATTGTTGGACAGTCCTCTCTTCCACAGCCATAATTAGCAGAGCCATTTCACGCTGACAAAAGGCAGCACACTGAGGGAAATTCTTTTAGGCCTTTCACACCACTGGTAGGTATGTACATATACTGCTTTTCATTGATCAAAAAAATCTTGAAATTAAGTCAAAGCACTTGCATGCATTTATTTATCTGATGCTTTTCTCAAAAGCTATTTACAGTAATTTTCAGTGGAGCAATTTAGGCTAAGTACGTTGCTCAGGGGTACTACAGCATGATGTGAAATTGGAACCTGCAGCCTACATTTACATTTATTCACTTAGCAGATGCTTTTCTCCAAAACGACTTACAATGGATACTATGTAGTGTGACTAACCCGCACGCCTTATTCGCCAAGGTGACTTACACTGCTAGATACACTACTTACACTGGGTCACTCATCCATGCATCAGTCATCCACACAGCAACCTGTGGGTCCAAAGGCAGCACCTCCAATGCTACCAGCTGTTCCCTGGAAGCCTGAGCAAAGACTGTTTCTCTGGAATACTATGTACTGTATAGATATGCTATGCAGAAAAAATAATTGCTTGCATGTGATTGTAATTGATTCCATGTGACATTAGTTTAAACTATAAAACCCTGCAGCTGATAAAAAATTGTCTGATTATGCCATTAATTATGAACTAATGAAACATGTAAACTGAGTAGCAGGAGCAATAATTCATGACCAAAGATGCACAAACTTTGTAGCCCTCTGGTTTGTGCAATTTTTCTATTTATCTGAAGAAACTTCACACTGAGTGTAGCAAAATGTAAGACTACATACACTTGCTTGTACAGGTATATGTACAGTATTTTAGTAACCTGGTTCCCTTGGGTGTGAAATCCCATCTGTCTTTCCTAATGATATGAACAGGGTCTATAGGGAGCTCCGTGTTTGGGTGGACAGCACATGTTGCTTCCATTTTGGCCCATCGTACGTACCGGGCACAGTCAAGCAGACCATGCAGAAAGGAACATTCAGTTAATTACGGGAGAAGGGTATTAACTTGCGCGCCGTCTGAGATATGTACAGCCCTTTGCTGTTTGTTACCGTACCAGTAGTGCTCTGACCACAGTGGGGTAAACGGAGAAATTACAGTTGTTTCGCTTCCGAAAAAAGAAAGAAAATGGCAATCAGATGGAGGGAGCCAACTCTGACAGCTAAGAATAGCTTATTCAGCCTAGATTGGCAGGCTGGAGCTAACAACTGCGATGTCTGAATACTGAATGAGATATGTATAAAAACCCAGATCTGTTGTCATTCATTGGAAAAAAGGCATCGCAGACTGTCGACACTCCACAGAAAAACAAGAGACGCTGACCTTTTTACTATAGATTTTCTCTCTCTCTTCTCTCTCGCCTGCCTCTCGCTGGCTGCCCTCTTTTCAAATGCACATTTCCCCCTCTTCCTCTGTATGTTATCTCAAATAATTACCCGGCGCTTCTGTTTCTCCCTGGTGACTTCTCCTGCTCAAAAAGCTGCTCATTGTGGAGGGGCGCGGGGGGATTTCAGGCCCGCTTCTTGTGGCCTGGCAACAGCTCTTAATTAACCACCCAGGTATTGCTGCAGCTTTCAGCCCAGCGCCTATCCATATGGCTGGAACACGGCCACGCTGATAATCACTGGAGGAGACGCTGAATCAAAAGGAGCTCCCACAACAGAAAGCTTGTGTAGATTATTTTTAATGATTCTCCTCTACTGAGGGGCGTCTATTTGTTATTTCAAACACCAGGTCCCACAGTTTATTTGTCCTTGACCTCTCTCTTCCGCGTGGGTGCCCCTTGGCCGGCACAGCAGACGGCCCCCTGCCTCACAAACCGATGCAGGGCCATTAAGGGCCGTTAGCAAGCCATACCGCCTCTACGTGCGGTCCCTTTGAGGTGTGTCCTCTGTCCATACGCACATGCATATATGATTGCATACGTTTGTGCTTCCATAGTTGTTTCACTACTTCTTAAAGCAGACATATAAAAATCCTCCCCGCTGAATGTGTGTAAGTCTGAGAGTGCAAATTCAGGATGTGACGCTCTGCCCTGCGTACGTAGCACTTCCATTACATGTGCACGTGCGTCTGCTGTACCATGGGCTGAATGGAGGGAAAAAAATTAATCTTGAAATGATACAAACATTTTATCACATATCAACATGTTTACATCCTTTTTTATGATAAATTAAATGAAAATATTTGCTGCACCCTCTGTCTCTTTTTAATAATGGCACTATTTCACTGCCTTCTGGAGCCCATATGATGTAATAGTTAATGCATAGGGAAAGCATAGTGACTGCTAGTGCTGTCTACCACCATTATCAATATAAGCTGGTGTGTATGAGGCAGTCAACCAAACATAATAATTATTATTACTGTGTACCTTGCTTTGCCTTTTTCACACTTGCTCTGTTCCTTCCTAATATTTCCAACATGTAATGAGGTTTTGCTATTGGCAAAGAGCCTGAGCTTTGTTCAGCAGCAGAAGGCCAGCAGTGACTGTACAGAAAGACTGGAGCTCTATCATGCAAAAATGCCGCAGCTTGGTTGCAGAGCACACTACTGTACTAACAGCCGCACAGTTCCACAATTAGCAAAGAGAATTCTTCAAAGGGAATTTATTTTTATTTAAGCCTAATTCTTATAATAGTCCAATTTGTTATGTTTGTTATGTAAATGGTGACTTTCTACATCTTTCATCTTAACACAGCCATATTAAAGGGCAGTGAATTGTAGTAAAACTGGTTCCAGAGTAGTCCTTTCTTTCATTTTTGATAACTATGAGTCCCTGGGGGAGAAAATGGTAGGGAGTAGGAACACTGTGCAAACTTCCGCTTGTATTATTTTGGACTCAGTGCTTGTATGAGGATGTTGTTCTGTACGTTTGACAAGCAGGCCTCTGCAGCCTTTGGGGCTACCAGCACCTTCCGTTTTCTCCACCTCCAGGCCAACCATAACATGCATGGAGCCTGGGACACTTCCGCACGCAACACCCCTTCTAATTGTTTGGCAGGACTGTCCAGAGCATGTTTTCCTTAGGAAGCAAGCTGCAATCTGGTCAGGGCGATCCCACGTGTGCCCTGCTAATGAGAGCACAGCACTCCCAGCCACATGGCTTCCAGGCCCCCACCCGCGTAGCCATTCTGTCTGTGTCGCAATGTAGATATTAAACCCACTGAAGTCTGAGCCGCGTGGCTACAGTGCCGAGCTGAACTGGAGATGAGAGAGAATAACAGGTTAGTTATGGCACTTACTATGCACGTGTTTTGAAATGTCTCCAGATCACTCTAGGATATGTTATTTCACTGCAGACCAATGACAGCTGTAAGAAACTTGGGCATAAAAGGCTCATTTAAGTCTTTAATGACCCACATAATGATAGAGCAAGCGTGCTGTTCTCAGTAACACACCACAGACTAATCTGAATACCCTAATGTATAGTGCTGGTAAATTAAGAAACAGCTGTTCTGTTATAAAAAGAAATGAAAACAATGTTTTGTCCTGTCTTTTTCATAATGCCACATATCTGTATTTTAAATCTATTTTCTCTAATTAGAAGAATTGTTAATAGTAAACAATCATATTATGAAAGATTTCAGTCCCTACTCAAAGAAGATTAAAACAAAAAATTGCAACTGAAAAATTCTATATTCTCAGTGAGGTTTTACATATAGTTTTCTTGGCCGTACAGATTTGCCGACTGGCGTGCTTGTCCGTGTTACACTTGCTCTTTGTAAACAGGTTCGCTTTTTCCTCTTTTAGCAGTTTAAACATTCTGAGAACATATTACATTTTATTCTTTCCTCCTGCCTTCTGCAGTACCTCTCAGTTGAGCCTCTGGGGTTCTGCAAGGATAATGTTTAGCTCTGTCCCAGTCCACCAAAACATACATCGAAAGCCACAGGCTTCCGGAGCACTCTGCCTCGTATTGCCCTTGGAATCACCCTAAAGAGCCCAGGGAGCTGCAAGGGTCACCCAAATGAACACACAGAAGGAGTGCACCCTGGGCAACAGCCACTGTTTGTGGCTTTTACAGTGCTGAAACAATGGGACTGACACCACAGGGCATGAGGCACAAACGCAAGTGCTTAGCAGCCTGCCTTCAAACAGCATGTGCACTGGATGAGCAGCAACCAGGGTCCTTCTGTTCCAGCTGCTGCAGTCATTTACAGGCTTGCTTTCAGGAGGGTTCTGTTATGTAAATCAGTCAAAGATCCAATGAATTGTCATCTTTAGACTTGCCTTGGACAGATATTGGGAAACAGGCATTCAGCCTGGTATAACAAGAACAAGATGTAAACGACTTCCTACATCAAACATTACAGACAGTGATGGAGGAGTATCAAGTGAAACTAATTATAGAGTGGTGACATGTAAATAGATGCTGTCAGCAATCTGGTTCTCGGGTTCTTAACTGTTCATATGTTCGCTTTTCATTTAACATATTGAACATAGACAGTGATCAAGGGATTGCTACATTTCATCAGTCTCAGAGTTTCAAGTGTGAAAAGCTGAATTAATAATGTGCTTATTTTGAGTCACAAAAACAGATTTTTAACTGTGCCACTGATCTGACTTGATTCATAGAACAAGTCCAACATTCTCATAACCAGAGTTATTTGCAGGACTATCTCATGTGTCAGAGTACGAACAGGTGAAATTTGCAGCGTAAGCAAATGCCAGTCCTCAGCAAATTCTTCCATTGGTTTCACAGATGCCAGTGTCCACATCAGAGACTATCATGGGAAGATGCCCATGCACTACTGGAGCGGCAGCATGGATGTGTTCAGCAGGCTGGGCTCGCAGGCCTGTAAGTATGGCTGCACTCATGCTCTCCTACCTGTCTCTCAGCATGCGCCACAACACCTCTGAATCATAGTCTGTGGTTTTGAACCCACGTCACCTGCACGCAGCTCTGGAAGTGTTTGTGCAAGTAGAGTGCAGGTATTTATGGGAGCAGCAGGAACAGCTTCACAAAGGGCATAACGCCATAACAGGAAAAAAAAGGCTTAGAATTTAAGTCATCTACAAACAGCGCTAATAGCAGTGCCCTTTTAATTCTTGATCACAAACCAGGAGCATATTTTTCAGGAAGAACTATAACTTATGAATGAGCAATATTTAAAGTTTACTGCCAAATGGAGTAGCCCTCAGATGGTAAAATTAAAGGTTTTGCAGGTACAAACGCTTCAACGGCATTTATGTTTTCAGAAACCTTCCCACAGCTTTATCAGAGGCAGCCTTGCTAGTAGTACTGGTCGCCATGTGCAGTCAGCCAGGTGTCACCACAGGCTGTGTACGTGGCTCTTTCCCGCCACTGTACATGCCAGTCACAGCCCACTGCCAGTACCTCTACATGTCACTTGGCCTAATTAAGAGATATGGAAAAGGTTCAAGAGCTGTAAAGAGCAGCCTGCTGACCTTGTCGTCACTGCAAGGGCTTGGTGAGGAGCATTTCAGAAGAGGATTCATTTATAATGGCTACAATCAGCTGACATTGTGGCAGATGAGGAAATATACTCCCAATAATTGGTTCCATTAAACCTTTAAAGAACCATTTTCTCTTTAGTGAAAACAAAGTCTATTCTCTCCCCTCCGTCATGCTAATCTGGTCACATCAAATGAGGCCTGAAGTTCTGTCATTTTCACGAACCACAGTGGACAAGGAAACGCCATCTCCAGCTGGAGGAATCTTCGTAATTAGAAATTAGCCACCATTAAGGCAGGAAAAGGGACTCTGGCACTGAGGCAGAGGACAAGGAGATCCTGTTTCCTGCCACATGGGTGGGGAGACACAGTACAGGCTGGAGCAAGAGGCCAATGTCCTCATTCCATTATACGGGACAGCTGGTAGTGTAGTGGCTAGAGCTGCTGCCTTTGCCTTTGGATCCAAAGGTTGCAGGTTTGAGTCTCACCTCCAGCTGTAGTACCCTTGAACAAGGTACTTACCCTAAATTGCTCCACTAAAAATTGCCCAGCTTTATAAATGGGTAAATAAATGCAAGTAGCTTAATGTTGTAAATTGCTTTGGAGAAAAGCATCTCCTAAATGAATAAATGTAAATGTATTATACATTAAATGGTGTCCATATTGATCCAGGAGACTTATTTTTATGGACGCGTATCCAGTGTTTGACTTTGAGGACAGAAAGTACTGTCATTTCTCAGTGGTACCAAGTGTGCATTTGAGATTAGGTATTTAGCACATTGCACAGAAATTAATGACAGCTGTCACATATCACAGTGCCTGAACATCTTACAAATGTGTGTGGAGGTGATACATTGATTCTGTGAATGTGATACGATTCAGACGATCTTCAACAAAAAGTCTGACTTGTCTTTCTCTATATTCATGTTAAACCACAACCCAAATTCGGTTTCGCTGTGGCCCAGTTCTGTTCCGTTAATTGATTTAAAAAGTTAGGAAATCTGTGGCGGTAACACATCCCCACAGCAGTTCCCCAGTCCCAGCTAAAAGCAGCAGGAGAAGGGGGGGGGGGGGGAGTACAGAGATGCTCAACAAAGCACCATGAAACACTGTGAGAAAAGGCAGATATCACATTTTCTTTCGTAAAGCCTAAACATGTTCTGTTCATAATGTGCTCCATTTACATAGAAAAGGTGGTATTGTAAGTCAGATTAATTATCGGATGACATTTTACCTTAGTCATGAATCATTTCCTTTGCTATTAGCACAAATTACTTGTACACAAAGGTTAAGTAAATCAAATCTATAATCACAGCACTAGTTACACATTTCTAAATATAAAATGAAATATGCTAAAACCCAAAACCACATGATGGCTGCTTTGGAATAGTTGTATTGCTGTGTTATACACATTTGTGTATTTACAGTGAGAAGAAAGCAGATGACACATAACCCACTGTGTAAATATCATGCCAGCAACAGTACAGACATGCTCAATGGCGAATCAAACATGGATGTACAGGGCTGTACAAGGAGGTCACCGCAGCAAATAGTTTAGAAAAAGAAACTACCTAAATACTAAATTTCATTTACCCCTCACCAAAAGAATCTAACACTTTTCTGACAGTATTCAGAGAAACAGATTTCTTCTTCCTGTACAACTGAATGTTTCTCCAGTGTCTATTTATGTATACAGCAACTGTACCCTATAAAAACCACAGTAAAAACAAGAAAAGTGTCTATTTAATAGTGTGTGTTCACTTAAAACACTCAAAACTGTCAGTTACTCCCTGGAAAATACAGCAAAGTTGGGTCATGAGTACTAGTGATTGATCCTTCTGCTAAATGGCCATGTTTGAGAGAGCAAAGAGTAAAATTCCTTGTGGCTCAGGGCAATTTTCCCACAAAACAAAACCTTTTCATTCAAACAGGAAAACTAAATTAGTATTCTTCCTTGGTAAAGCCAGCATTACTTGTATTAGTTCAAAGACTATAGCCTAATTTATTTATAGAGTCTCAATGAGTTAATAGAGAATATTAATGCTAGCACATTTCAGATGCTTTTCTACACATCACATCCACCTCTTCTACACAAATCTAGTTTTTCCACACCTGATATATTTCACATCAAAGTGTTATGTAATCTTACTAAAAAAAAAAAAAAAAAAAAAAAAAGACATTTTTACTGAGAATTTTTTTTTTTAATTGGAAACAAGCTGACAGACACACACTGCAGTCTTTAGTCACTGTTCACTTTGTCTATGGAGGCACTATATATGTACATTGTGAATAAACTAAAATGTATTGTATTACAGTAGTTATATATTTTTCTTTATAATTACTTTTCATGTGCATGTTATTGGTTAGAAGATATTAAAAGTAAGAAGAATTCTGACAATTTGTCTTGATTTTAGTCTTTAAATCAAGAAAAGCTGATATTTCAAGAGGGTTGTGCAGACTTTTTATATCCACAGTATATGCTATTTTGAAAAGAAAAAATTAAACACTGTCTGATGCTTTGCACATAAACCAGTTTTCCCACTGTGGATATGGAAAATTGACTTTACACTGTAATGCGCCGATGAAATGACAGTCTGAACTTTTTTGCTATAAAGTAAGCATGCGGTGACACTTATTTGACCATAAGAACTCAGAAGGAAGCCACTTAAACACATTTCAAAACACAATTCTTGGAGGGTCATTTACACAGGAAGAGAGGGACGTACTGTTAACTGACAATTGATTCGTTTCATTACTTTGAATGGCAGATGAATCTGTCAAGTATGAAGCCTTGTTAGACAGTTAATATGCTGCTTGAAAGCCTGCTGACCTCAAGTCGGACAAACAGGGTATCTCAGCTTTGCTCTCGCAATATGACACATCCTGTCTGACAACAAGCAGCAGCAAGCGTTTTATCACAATGAGGTCTTCCCTCACTGCTTCCTGAATATTAAACACACAGCCTTCTCTGCACATGTCA
Source organism: Scleropages formosus (assembly GCF_900964775.1). Classification (NCBI taxonomy): domain Eukaryota; kingdom Metazoa; phylum Chordata; class Actinopteri; order Osteoglossiformes; family Osteoglossidae; genus Scleropages; species Scleropages formosus. Next base: position 25,129,243 of record NC_041812.1, read on the forward strand.
GCTAAATGTATGTACCACCAAACCTTGTTGGGTTTACTTGGGCATCCCATGTAAATGTGGAGGAATCTGGTGTTTGGAACATTTTATGTGTACAGCCTCCATAGTCTTGGCTTTTTGACAGAGGTCTGCTGATACAGTGCTTACCTGCCTGTAATTCAGCTTGTGCTGCATTTGTTTTTCTTCCACTCAAAGTTATGGGGAGGGGACAGGAACAATTGAGCATTCATGCATTCTGACTTATAAAATAAATTAAACATGGTTGACTACTTAAAACTATAATAAGGTTTCAAAAAGTAATTTCCTTAGAGCTGTGCTCTTCGTGGATCTAAACTAGTTGCAGAATAACTGACAGGCCTGTACTCTTTTATTTGTTAACATTCCTTTCAAGAGCATGGTAAATATCACTTTGAAGACTGCCATTTTTTATTTATACACTTTAGAACAGCAAGCCTACTCCAGATGTTACTAGACAGGCAACTCAGAGAGAAAGACAGTTGCTGGGATGGACGAGTCGGGGGGGGAGTTCACTGAAGGAGCTCTTAATGATATGGAACTCATAACTGCAGTCAGCCAAATTGTGTGTGTGTGTGTGTGTGTGGTGCATCACCGCCATGTCCCTGTCCGTTCTGGCAGGTGGGAAGTGGTCCAGAGGAAGGAGAGCCCAGCGTTATGCCTACCTGCCATCCCTGCTCAGCTCCCGCTCCCGCAGCCAGGGACACCTCAGCTTGGAGCTGGTGGCTGAAACAGAGCCTCCTGTCCCCCCCACACGTGCCCGCTCCCCGTCCTGACCCCCCAGCACACACATGCACAGAGTCAAAACCCCCAACCATACCATGCCGCCATACACTGCATTCAAAATGGCTGTGGGTCAAGTTGTCTTGCACTTCCAATTCAGAATGGGCTTTACTCTAAGGTATTGCACAATCTCATTATCACTGAATATTTTTTTGCATATTTAACTACACTTTTTTAATTAGAAAGTATTTTATTATTCATGCACATAATTTGACTCGAGCTCATGTTGCTGGTTTTCCCCTCTACAAACGAAAGGCAAAGCGGTACAAAGAAGAATCAAAAAAGCTGTTCTTTTCTGCTACAGAAAGTTCCAGTTTGTAGTCTTTAACGTGCAAGTGATTCAACCTTATACGCTCATAATGGCTCGCTTTTAATTTAGCTAATAGCTATCATGTTATGTACCTTTAGAAATTTGCTAAATTCACAGCACTGGGAGTTGTCTCTCAATGCGCTACTAGTAAGTAGTTTGCTTTGTTTGGCTTTGACGTTGAAAGTGTTTGCTCAGGGTACGGCTCCTTGATGTATTATTAAAATTGGAAATGGACTCCTGGGACACCATCTAGTTATATGCTTTCATTTGCTGGATAAACCCAGCGTTGTTTTCATCTTTTCTCATGATTGTTAATGGCACCACTGATGAGTAGGGTGTTTTTATTTTTATATATATATATATATATATATATATATATATATATAAAATATATTCTCCGCACTGCCTTTATCAGTGCAGGCCTTATTATGCAGGCGAAATAGCCAAGCTGCTGATTTTGTTTAAGGTTTCAATTAGTCATCTGACTGAACACATCTGTTCCTGGCGGCTGCCCCAGACTGGAGCAGTCCTATTACCCACTCCAACATGCTGAAGCTCCACGGCAGGTCGGGCCAAACCAGGCCACAGGGACATGGTCCTGGTGCAGGCTTCTAGATTTGTTATATAATCATGTCCGTGTACCATGTGTTTCACAGCAGGTGTCATACAGGTCCTGACTTAAAGACACTTGCTACTCAAAATGTTCCATTTGACAAAATAAAAGTTGAAAAAAATATTAGTAGTTTATATTACATGTTATGCTGCATTATGGCTATTTGTAGCAGAACAGTATTAGCTGTTTTATTGTTTTTTTATTATTTTACATTGTTGCAGTGAATGTCAGTGTAGATTTTTATATTTAGAACAGATTTTACACTTGAGCTACAGTTGTATTTTCTATTTTGACTATTATACAGACTGCAATTTCTTTAAATTATTTGCTTTTAATTGAGCTATTTGGTACAAAGATACTTCTGCATCCTTGATTGTTGCATCAGCCATTTTCCATGTAAAATCTCTCAACGTTGAGTATATAATAATAAAAAAAATTTTCTTCAAAGCCATTCATACATGTACTGCATAGGTGCTTATACTTTGGTCCTGTATATAGGTGTCAGAAGAAATGGTAATGGTGTTATGAATTACCAATAACATTAGCAATTTCGGATTACATCATTTTCTGAAATTTATAGGTCCCCTACTCAAATGTAAACTGTTTAACATTGCTTTAATCATCTGGTTTCCACTATGACCATATCAGTAGCTGTACATAAGAAAGAAAATAAAAGAGAATACAAACATTCCCCTTCCATGGCTGTGCTAAAACAAAGGATTTTCTCTGTGCCCTCAACAATAAAGCACTGCCTTCCTTTAAATGGCGTGTACTCCATTTCATTATGGCCAGTGATTTCCTAATGGACCCTCGTCTGTTTAACAGGTCTCTCTCTCACATGTGTGTCCTGGTACATTTTGTAAAGGAAGACAGTAGCTGGTTCCCAGTAACTGCAGCCAATCTTTGATTATTGGAGTTCAGTGAAGGTTCACAAAGGGCCACTACTGCTACTTGATCCAAGTGACACATCGGGGAATTAAATAAAACATTCCGCTCATTGTGAGAACGTAATGACCAGCAATGTAAACTCGGGGGCTTCACAACAGATGTTGGCACATTTTGTGGAAACAGCGTGCTGTAAAATTAATTTCATTTCAATTATTTATTTACTGCTTCCATTACCTGCATTACCTAGGATGTAGGCTGAGTGATTGGCAGGCAACAAACACACTTTAAAAAATCATAAAAGTATCAAATGCATTTGAAAAATTTTGTCCAAGAGGAGCTCATGTTTTGATTTATAGTTTAAAAGTTTTATTATTTAATATGCACTTCAAAGGTGTTGGCAGTTTTAAAGGAAATATTTTCAATAAATTACACCAAATTAATATGCAAGTACAAATGTGCAGCACTGTTGGTGCAGTTTGGCTAAGTGTACAAATTAGTAATCACTAATGACTAATTGAGTACATGTTCAGAACTTCACATGAAACTTCTCTGACCCTTTGGAATAAAAGCAGTCTCAAACTACAGTAGTAAGAAAGAAATATACGAATGAACAATAAACAGCTAATGAAGGATTTTATGTATTAAACCTTTACTGCAAATAGACACTGACAGCAACTAGTTTTGTGTCATTGTGGCACTTGGATGAAAGGAAGTGAGTTGAGAGACCGCCACACATATTGCCACAGTATATGTAGGTGTGTGTAGAGGTTCTGTCCACACCGTGTGTTTACATTAATTTTTTGCTTTTATAGTTTATGCTTACTCCATTTTGCTATGATGAATATATTCTGTAATTCCTTATAACATCTGCTAAATATAGAAGCAGAAAATAAATTAAGAGCTGCTAAATTTAGATTAAAAGCACAAGAGGCAAACTGAATGTATTTACAGTTCACTGTCGTGCCAAACTGTAGGTGAGGATTGAATACCATTATAGGCTGTAGGGGAAAAATTATGAGAACCCCAGCATGTCAGCATATATTGTTGTTAATCGGTCTGTTTTTTAATATATATTTCATCCAGTACGTAATAAAATGTTCTTGCTTTGGTTTTCCTGCAGCACAGTAGACTGCATGTGAAGTGTGCAGTAAAGAAACCATAATTGCTCTTTAACCTGTGGCAATGATAAATAGTCCCAGTTAACAATAGTGCGTCCTCGCTAGCAGGCCCATGGCGGCGTCTGGCTGTAGCATCCACGCCATGCACAGCTCAGGGACCCCCGGCAAGGGACCTCATAATCATTCATCTCCTACTGAAAACAAAGGCCTAGAGTGCAGATGCTTAATGGCTTTCTCAGCCCACGCTCCTGTTTCTAGAGAGGGCCACTCCGCCCCTCCACCCCTCCTGGTGAAGGAGTCCTATGGGCTGCCCACTCTGTCATATAAGTGTGCCACTTTACATTGTGACCGTTTGGTGTGACCAGGGAATCCACACTAGCGATTTCTTTACACAATGAACAGTCAGTTGATCCTACAGTGATATTTAGACAGCGCTCAGTAAATTATTTGAATGTGTTTCCTTCTTCTTAATTGATTTACCATGGAAAACATCATGGAAAACTACAAATGAACTATCACAAAGAAAAAAAGAAAAACTTACTATGCCACCAGTAACGCAGCTAAAATATAATTATTAAACTCTGACTATTTGCACAATTAAAGCAAAATAATATTCACAGCACATATGTCTGGTCAAATGCTCTTTGTGACCCACAACACACTGACACGTGACAACACAAACATGCTCCACAGCCTCCACCGCACGCACCCTTAAATCACATCTAATGGAAACATGCAATTGCAGGAGCTGCTGGCCGAAATCCACAGCCCCGCAACATACTTTGCTCATATTGCTGCAAAGAGGTTGATGTCTGTGGGTCCTGCTGTGACAGAGGGAGACTGCTTAGAGCTCGGCGCCTACATCGGGGACTGTCACACGCAGTGGGGTGGAGCTGGCTTTTCACAGTCAACACAGGTGTCTGTCAGTAATGATTGAGGATTGTCAGGTCACCAGTCCCTCATGCCCTCCATCCTTCTTTCTTTAAACACCAGCTTTAAAAACTAAAAGCTCAACATTAGCTGAAACTTAAAACTTAAGCTGTAAGCAACTTAAACTGGAGCTGATGGCAAAGTAGTTAGAACTGTTGCCTTTGACTCTGAAGCTCGCAGGTCCAACTCCTACGTACTGCTGTAGTACTATTGAGGAAGGTACTTATCCTAAAATAGTTGGAACACAACCACGCAGCAACAGGTATTGGCAAGTAACAATGGAAATAATACTCTCGGTCCGAAGAACCCTTTTCCTCAAGGACCTGCACCTCAGGCCAGCCTTCCTGGTCTTCTCACACTGCACAGCAGGCGCTCAGCCCCATAAAACCCCTGCAAGAGCAAACACTGAGACTCCACACAGACTGAGTTGGGATTGAACCGATGTCCTCTCATACTGCTCAGGTCCTATGAGACAATTGTGCTACTCACTATGTCATTACTGATTAGTGTCTTAATTATACTTACCTTTAACTATTTAGAACTATTCTAAGATCAAAATATTTAATCATTTACAATTATACTTCTCAGTGGTTTTGGCACTTTTCTCACACAACCTGTAGTGCTTACAACATGCATGTTATACCTTGTCACATTTATTGTAAGTTAAGGTATTGCATGCTTACTGATGCTGTATGTGTATATTTTAGATAATACACCAGTTGAGTTCATTTTCCTCTCTGCCTGGTCTGGTCATACTATATCCAGAATTTTTTTTAACCAGAACTTTAATAAGGTATTCATTGCACAGAATTAATTGAAGTAAACTATGGTAAGACAAGAATTATACCCAAAGCTAAAATGTATTACAGAAATAATAGATTTTAAGTAAAGAAATTAATTGTAAAACAGATAACTTCAGTATAACATTGATCTTATGGATGTGTCAGTATGCAGTATAAATATTGCCTAAATTTTTAACCATAAGGTGTGCATCTCTTTCCTCTGGGAACATATTTTTTGTGGGAGACCTTTTTTTTGATGTGTGTAACCTAGGCACTAACAAAGATTATGTTAAATAGAGACTATAGTTTTGCAGAGGTTAACCATTGTACTGTTATTCATACATCACTGCAGAGAAAAGCATCTTCTAATCCCCACACACACACACACACACACACACACACACACACACACACACACACACACACACACACACACACACACACCATCTGAAACCGCTTGTCCCATACAGGGTCGCGGGGAGCCGGAGCCTAACCTGGCAACACAGGGCGAAGGGCTGGAGGGGGAGGGGACACACCCAGGACAGGATGCCAGTTCGTCACAAGGCACCCCAAGTGGGACTCGAACCCCAGGCCTGCCAGAGAGCAGGACCTAGTCCAACCTGCTGCGCCACCGCACCCCCCCACATCCACTAACCCTTTACTATAAATGTAGATATTTCAGATCATCATTTTATATCATTCTTCTCCACTAAGAGAAATGAGTTAATTACAGTAAATTAGCTTTGTTTAGTCTTTCTCTCGACATGAGAATCACTATCATGAAAACCTTTCCTATATCAAAATGAAAACAGTGAAAGCATTGTCCTTTTGGGGCTTAAATACATTTAAACAATAGCCAGTAGATTAATAGTTGGGCCCATAAGAGCTTTCGGGAAGCTCAAGCTTAACCAAGAAGGGTAGGGGCATCAGACAGGAAGCAGGGACTTCCAAAGCTGGGATGGAACACTAGGTCATCACAGGAGCTCACCATTACCAGTCTTCTGGACGTGGAGTAAAACTGGAACACCCAGCAAAGGCCGAGCACAACCCAATAAATATCAAAGTACCCAAACGTCCAGACAGCCAGGGCTGGAAATGGACCTTGCGCTAACCTCAGCACAGCTTTATAGGGTTTAACCATATAGCTTATTATTCCTGTCAGCTCATTTTTTCCTTCAGAAGTACAAATTCACAGTGCCAAAAGTTACACTGCAGATTCGAAATATAAATTCTAAAACATATTCTTCTTTCTTCGTGTTGTGGAACTGGTTTGCATTTTGGTTAGGTTATATTTCAGTGCCTTTTTGAACAAAGCAGTAAATTATACCCCCCAATCAGAGCACCATCACACGTTTTCAGTACCATCAGCCATCAAGAAGTCGAAAACCAACTGGGGCACCATAACTCTGAGTTTGCGAAAAATTATTTAAATTGCCATCAAAAATCACTTTAAGATGACATGTTCTTGACTTGACAAATGTGCAGGATGACAAAAAAAACTCCATGCCCTTTAATATACACTCCTCAAAAAAATTAAAATTAATTAATTGAAAACACATCAGATCTCAATGGGGAAAAAAATCATGCTGGATATCTATACTGATATAGACTGGGTAATGTGTTAGGAACGAAAGGATGCCACATCATTGATGGAAATGAAAATTATCAACCTACAGAGGGCTGAATTCAAGGACACCCCAAAAATCAAAGTGGAAAAAATGATGTGGCAGGCTAGTCCATTTTGCTGAAATTTCATTGCAGCAACTCAAAATGGTACTCAGTAGTTTGTATGGCCCCCACATGCTTGTATGCATGCCTGACAACGTCGGGGCATGCTCCTAATGAGACGACGGATGGTGTCCTGGGGTATTCCCTCCCAAATCTGGACCAGGGCATCACTGAGCTCCTGGACAGTCTGAGGTGCAACCTGGCGGTGTCAGATGGACCGAAACATAATGTCCCAGAGGTGTTCTATTGGATTTAGGTCAGGCGAGCGTGGGGGCCATTCAATGGCATCAATTCCTTCATCCTCCAGGAACTGCCTGCATACTCTCGCCACATGAGGCCGGGCATTGTCGTGCACCAGGAGGAACCCAGGACCCACTGCACCAGCGTAGGGTCTGACAATGGGCCAAGGATTTCATCCAGATACCTAATGGCAGTCAGGGTGCCATTGTCTAGCCTGTAGAGGTCTGTGCGTCCCTCCATGGATATGCCTCCCCAGACCATCACTGACCCACCACCAAACCGGTCATGCTGAACGATGTTACAGGCAGCATAACGTTCTCCACGGCTTCTCCAGACCCTTTCACGTCTGTCACATGTGCTCAGGGTGAACCTGCTCTCATCTGTGAAAAGCACAGGGCGCCAGTGGCGGACCTGCCAATTCTGGTGTTCCATGGCAAATGCCAATCGAGCTCCACGGTGCTGGGCAGTGAGCACAGGGCCCACTAGAGGACGTCGGGCCCTCAGGCCACCCTCATGAAGTCTGTTTCTGATTGTTTGGTCAGAGACATTCACACCAGTGGCCTGCTGGAGGTCATTTTGTAGGGCTCTGGCAGTGCTCATCCTGTTCCTCCTTGCACAAAGGAGCAGATACCGGTCCTGCTGATGGGTTAAGGACCTTCTACGGCCCTGTCCAGCTCTCCTAGAGTAACTGCCTGTCTCCTAGAATCTCCTCCATGCTCCTGAGACTGTGCTGGGAGAGACAGCAAACCTTCTGGCAATGGCACGTATTGATGTGCCATCCTGGAGGAGTTGGACTGCCTGTGCAACCTCTGTAGGGTCCAGGTATCGCCTCATGCTACCAGTAGTGACACTGACCCTAGCCAAATGCAAAACTAGTGAAAAACAGTCAGAAAAGATGAGGAGGGAAAAAATGTCAATGGCCTCCACCTGTAAAACCATTCCTGTTTTGGGGGTCGTCTCATTGTTGCCCCTCTAGTGCACCTGTTGTTAATTTCACTAACACCAAAGCAGCTGAAACTGATTAACAACCCCCTCTGCTACTTTACTGACCAGATCAATATCCCAGGAGTTTAATTGACTTGATGCTATACTATGATTAAAAAGTGTTCCTTTAATTTTTTTGAGGAGTGCATTTGCCAAATGTGTGAATGCTTGTCCAGCTCACTACCTGATCATACGATAAGGCCCACTGCACATGCCACATTCATATACACACACAACTTTACTCTCGCCTGTGGATGCATCTGTTTTGTTAGCTTCAAGTGACCCCCAGATGTGAATGAGAGGTGGAGTAAGAGTTGAAGCCAGGCCCACATTCTCCATTGTGCCTCTGACCAACAATTGAGAAAGAAGGTTGTGAAATGACAAATTTGATAAATGCGTGGTACATGCAGTCAGCTCAGGCTCTCTAGTGAGTTATTCGGTGCAAACCACACAGGCAACTGGCCCCTGGCCTCCTGACAGCCAGAAAAAGAGGTGCTTCCATGATGAAGGTCTGCAGCTATTACTTTATAGCAGTCACAAAATCCCCTCAGCTATCTAATAAGGCACCTAACAAGAATAACCCCCCCAGCCATGATTGTGGTGGCCGGTATGAGAACTTGTTTTGAACTCCAAAAGTTAGTGCTGGGGCTCCCTGTCAGCCCATTAAAGATGCGAGGCTGGCATCTGAGGCTATTGGAACCATATGCGTGAAAGAATGTCTCTTCTGGTAAGACATTCCAAACTCTGTCACACAGCCAAACACTTTGGTGTCATTCTAATTTAAGCAGTATGTTGGAATAGGTTCCTATGGCTTTGATCATATGGAGATCATTTGGTACAAATTGAACTAACCCAAGCTCCGTTTGCTAGGGGATCAGAAGTGTGGACTTGTTGAATTAAATGCTCCACTGAATGCACTTTACACATGAAAAGACAGTTGCATTTGAAAATATGATGCAACAGGTCCATTTCTTTTGCACTAATTGTAAAGCAATGCACTAGATCTCTGCAGCTCTAATGACTTGCTGGTTCACTAAGCAGAGCTCACTTTAACAAAGGAGATGAGAAGAAACGATTGACTTTAACTAAAAGCCGGCTGCTGAGAACTACCAAGTTGATAGAGAATTGTGTACATATAAACGTATACAGGCAGTCTCTGAATTACGAACGAGTTTCGTGCCGAGTCCGTCTTTAAGTCAAAACAGTCAGGTATGGCGGGTATCTAATGTCAGTTTGTCAAATGTTTGACTTAACATATCATATATTGTGTACCTTTTTTATGCATAAAAAACAAAGAAACACTTCAGATACACTAAAACATCTTTAATATAACAATACAGTAATAATAATACAATGTAATGAGATGTACATCATTTTGGAGAAAATTATCTGCTAAATGAATAAATGTAAATGTCATAATAAATGTAACTAGAGAGAGACATGGAAAGCGATAATAAATGTTACTACTGCGATGATGAACAGAGGACACGGAGGAGATTGGACCCAAGTACAGGATCGTTTATTCAGAATCAAAGGATTAGGCGTGTTTTCGTGGTCGGGTACGGGCGAATGTTTGGTTGATCGGTGAACTAACGGAGGCGAGGATCCGAAAACGTGATCAAGGGACAAGGTGGGCGGTCGATATCAAAAATACATGGAACAGGACTGGGGAATGATGAGGGACAGGACTTGGAACAGCAGAGGGGGGAGGTTTGAGAACTTGCGGGGGGGGGGGGCTTGTCTGGAGTGAGATTCCTCAACTGGGAAGAAGCGTCTTTTGTAGCCAAGTGCTCTCTCAGACAGGCAGAGAGGGAGAAAGAGGGACAGGGACAGCTTGTGTGTGTGTGTGGGTGTGTGCACGTGCGTGAAAAAGATTAAGGGAACATTAATGTTCCCTTTTTCCATTGTTCATTGGCATTTCACCATTCGCTTTATTATATACTGCTTAGTTTCAATTGTAATCGCTTCCTTTTTCTTGGATGCATCACCATCACTTGCATCACGTTTACACTTTGGTGCCATGGTTAGGAGAATGAAAACGAAAAAATTTAAGCCAAATACAGTAACACGAGACACTTAACAGGAAAAGGAAGTCTGTCTTACCTCGGGCTCACGCACCCCACCCACTAGCCCACAAACCGCTGTAGACGCGCAATATTTTGATGCGCTTGGCAAAGTAGCGCCCGTTTATTATTATGAACCATTTTACATTCAGTAACTCGAATTTTTAATATGATAGGGTTAATTATGAAGTTTTCATTTGATTTTTACTTAAGGGTGACAAATAAAATCAACTTCTGGTCAGTAAGGGGGTGGTTTGTAACTACAGGTTGTACATAAGTCGGACGTTCGTACCCTGGGGACTGCCTGTATACACACACACACACACACACACACACACACACACACACACACATTTTCAGAACCGCTTGTCCCATACGGGGTTGCGGGGAACTGGAGCCTACCCGGTAACACGGGGCGTAAGGCCGGAGGGGGAGGGGAGACGGGACGCCAGTCCATCGCAAGGCACCCCCAGCGGGACTCGAACCCCAGACCCACTGGAGAGCAGGACCCAGTCCAACCCACTGCGCCACCGCACCCCCCATATATATATATATATATGTTTTTTCAATGTACTCTATCAATTCTTTCAACATATACAGTACATACATGAAAATGCCCTCTTTTTGTACTTATATACCAGTGCAAGTTCACCAAGGCAACCGGGGCAGTACCTGCACGGGGAAGAGTAGGCAGAAGAATGAAGGCAGAGTCCTACATCTTTCGGAACTGCTGAAGAAGAGCTGAGAAGACATCAGCTGACCACCTGCTCAAACCTGTTAACCAAATGCCTCAGAGGGGGAAGACAGAGGAGGAGGGGAAAAAAAAAAAAAAGAAACTTTCCAGCGAGTGCATTCATACTTTTTGCTGGAACTGTTCATACAACAGCTAAAAATAACTTGTTAGAACTAAAACTACAATTCATTCTTAAAAAAGGTGTTAAACACTGCAGCACCCCATTTCCTCCATTTCATCCATCCACTGTTTTGGTTGCTCTCGGATTCTCTCTCACACCATCTCACACACAGACCGACCAACAGATCTAGGGGATCGTGGAAAGGGTCACATCTCAGATGGGCTCACCACGGATTGTAGCATAACAACCCACTAACCTCCTGTCGGCAGGCCATAAAAACGCATCTGATATTTCCATCAACAGGCATTCACCACCCACCATCAGGACCAACTAATCTCATTAGAAAGCCCAATGAACAGATTAATTCAGTGTCTGATGTTCCGCAAGCTCTGTTAGGCTGCTACCTCCGACACAGTGAGATGGACATGAAAGCTTCACGCCAAGCCTGTATTTCCTGTCCACAGTAATTCACTTCTCCACGTGGCTGGGCTGGTGTGAGGATCCCACACTGCCTTGTGGCACAGGGCACCACGCAGGAGCCAGAGCCGCCACCGCCTCTTCCCACAGACACGATGCCAGGCCACACACAGGGGCCACTTACAATCTCCAATTAACCCAATCAGCATGTTGCCAGGATGTGGGTGGAAACCAGAGCGCTTGGCAAAAGACCCATGCAGGCAAGATGGAAACACACACACTAACAGGCCTAGATAGGGCCAAAGCTGTTTCAGTATATTATGTGCACTAGCACTCTCACCTATCATGAAAATGAAACTAGGTAATTCAGTCTTTTGTTAATAGCAATGCCCTGTTATCCAGCAGGGTTGACTTATTTTGCAGGAAGTGTGTTTTTATCATATGTCACTTTGACTGTGAGTGTGTGTGTGCTTGTACATATACAGTTGGCTAGATCCTGGTAAAATTATTCAGCAACAGCCACCTTTCCCAGAGTCCTTTTCAAGTCAGCGATAAGTTCAAAGTGTGCGTACGCCCCAAGCCTCTGGTCCCTTTTTGAGTGAGGCATTCACACTTCAGAGATACCAGCAAGATGCTGCCTGTTACCTCTGTCTCAGTTTTGCCAAAGTGTGCCCACCATGTGCCGCACACTGAAAGACGCTCGGCGAAGATGGAGCTGTGCATAGCAGTGTTACATGACAGCTAGTCTTAGAACTTGCTACCTGTACCATGTACCAGGGATTGACCTGATTAGTGTCAGATGAATAATAACATACAGGCATACGTATATCATGTATCCCAAATGTACACTTAAGTATCTTTTTCCACTTAAATGACTGAATAAACATATTTCAGTCTTATAGCCAAGTTTAAAAGTCTCTGTGGAGTATGCAAGTTCTCCCAATGTTCATGTGGGTTTCCTCCAACTGCTCTTATTCCCCCGAGTCCAAAGACATGTTTCAGGAGAACTGGTGAACCTAAATTGGGTTTGTGTTTGAGTGTGGCTGCCGTCTTGGGATGGACTGGCAACCTGTCCAGGATGTACCCTCATTAGCCTTGCACCCTGTGCTTCTGTGATAGGCTCTAGATCATAGTAACCCTGGCTTGGACAAACAGTTAACAACAGTGAGTGAGTGACTCAATATTTCTAACAGTTCAGCCGAGAAGTGTTCAACAGGGAAAATGTCACAAGCACTGTATATGCTGAGGACACTGAGGTCTGTTTCTGAGGCCGCAAGGTTAGGACGTCCTGGCCCAAGGTGTACAAGCAGAGATGTGAGCTCAGCCAACAGCCAGGCAGCTTCCCTGTTCCCCGATCCTCCACCAACACAGACAGCAACGGGAAAGCGCTCAGCTGCCCTGCGCACCTCCGGCCACGTGGCTACCACTCACACTAGCATTAGGCACGAGTCTGCAGGATGCAATGACTGATCCTAGATCAAAGACAGGAAGCGTGATAACTAAACCTGGGTATAAATAGACTAAAGACTATTTATAACACAAAGAGTATAATTGCAACTCGCAGGTCACATTCGTAATAAAGAACAACTGTGGCACGTGGCAAATCAAAGACTTGACTGTATTAGCACACTCGCTCCCTTCTCAGTCTTATGGCCAAGTTTAAATAGCTTATTCTGAAATAGTGCAGCAAACATCTTGGGCTAAGGTAGCAGACCCACCCATGCCAAAAAACCTTCTTTCATCTTATTTGTCATCCTTTTTTCTATCCAGTCCATTTGAAAGGGATTTTCTGTGCTCGTCATTTCTGCTCTTACTAAATTGCACATGTATGTGAGTTAGAGCATAATACACATAATTACATGAATGTAACAGCGGGTCAGCTTTCAGGGTTTGAAATTATACTGGTTTCAACACTCAGAAAAAGTGTTGCTTTTTGGTTCTGATTTCAGTTATCTAGTCTTGACTATACCATTTTTTAAATTCTGGTTTCAGATTTTATGGCAGTAGAGTATAATGTGCATTTCAGAAATTTCAAAACATTTCGCTGTCACCTCAGAATGCTACGTACGAATCTAAATGTCAGTTATATGTTCATTTGTTTGTATCTTCAGTTTAAATATATTACAATCATAGTAAAATGATTCCCATCTAAAGCCAGCCTAATTGGAGGGCTGCGCTCACAACACTGTTTACTGGGATATTGTGCTGAGCCAAACAGGCAAAATAGAGTGCACTTAAATCAGACAATGCTAAAGCATATCCAAAGAGGCTAAATCAGCAGCTAATTATGACTGCTGGAGCTAAATGAGAAACAATAACTAAAAAGCAATCGTCTGGGTTACAGTTTTGCCTGAATGGATGTTGGCTGCCATGCTGCACAAACTCTGCCGCAGGTCTTACAATAGCACTGTGAATCAAACCAAAAGATAGGCTGCCACTGCTTTCAATTGCAAGGCAGACACGGCTGATATTGTACCTTGGCTGCTGCCTGTGGAGAGAAACATTCTGTTTTGACATGCACAGATGGGGAAAACAATCTGTGTTCTCCTACAGTTTTCACTAGTGTTTGCGTGGCTACGGTAACAGTGTAACAGCAGGTTTTATATAAGCATCTGCATGAGACCTGGTGACCCATAGAGAAGATGGTCACAGAGATTCTGTGTTTTGAAGGACAGGTATAGGAGGTATAAGAGAACTTGCACTAAACAACAGCGACTGAAAGATCCCACTAATGCCAGCTTTGCCCACTAAAGCAGACTCAAAATAGGATTTCTGGAAGCATTCTGCTTGTATGAGGGGGATCTCTGGAAGAAACTGATCTCTGGAGGCACCTGTCATGGTCCCCTGCCAGGATGGAGATCCTGAAAACAGCAACCACTGAAGAAGACAGCCACAGGGACAAACAAATCAACAGCCACAACCAACAGACTAATTCACTGCTCACACATTTTGAAAGATGACTTTGATGTTTTAATAATCTATAGCCTGGAATCAACATTAAGATCTTACAAGACTACGAAAGAAATTGTTACTACTTTTAATAAAATCTTAAAAAACTAAGGTACACAGCACAAAAAACAAAACAAAAAAAATTTTTTTTTTTTTCCCCTTTTCTCTTGCTTCCTTATCTTTATTAACCCTCCAGGGTTAAAGATTTTTGTAAATCTAGAAAAGGAGGTCTCTGTCTAGGCTATGTCAGTCGCCACAGGAGGCCGATTAAGGTATCACTTTGGGCCTGTGTGGTGCAGACAGCCCATCAGTGCCCTTCTCAGACAAGATCTACCAGCTCATCACACCAGCCAGGACAATCTCTTAAGTTCCCATTGAGGCCTAAGTATTGTACATCCACGTTTGTCATCCTGTGTGTCTGCATGTACACACATTTCTTCCTCAAAACATGAGGCCCCGATAAAGTTGCAGTACAAATGAAAACAATACTTCACTGTTTCCGTAGCTATTGATGTCGACTTTGGTTTCATCCTGAAATAACATGTTGCTGCAGGCTAGATTTCGTCCCAGCCTGCCCAGCTGAATAGGGCCAATGGACAATGTTTGTGTTTGCGTTGCCCTGCGCCGACCAGTCCTGCTCTAATAACTTTGTGATGATGTATTGGTAAATTCCTGCTCGCTCCTCCCAAGGCTCATCTCCCCAGACATCTAGGCTGGTGTGAGGGCTTTGGTTTCAGTGGCCCACAGCTGTGTTTAGGAGCTCTGTAGACAGAAGCAAAGTGAAGGGCCAAGTAGGCTGGGAAAGAGAGAGAGCATAAAGCAGGTGACAAATATAAGAAAGCATCTGTTAGATGGATAAATGAATGACTATAAACAACTATCTCTCTGGTTTACTGAATTGTAAAATATTATTGCATTGTTTACTATTGTTAAATATTACTGTAAAACAAAGCCCCTATTTTTAAAGGTGGGTAGACATCCAGGTAATGTCATTAAATTACATATGTTTAATCATCTATATAAATGTATGAAATATGTAGTATAAACCAATTTTAACGAAAATATGAATGAATGAGCGAAGCTATTCAACAGCCTATGATTAGAGCCAAACATAAGCATGCACATTCCTAAAGTATTTTTTATACAAATGTTATATATAAAGGATTTTGTCATTATATGGACCTTTACCACTGGCTGTTAAACTATATGAGGTTGATGGGCAAAGCTTCACATTTATTTCAAATTTCAACCTGACACAAGGTCTCATTGAATTAGACCAACAGACAGGTAGCAGACCATACCTTGGACAAATGTGTGCAGTGATGGAACCTCTCCTTGTCTCTTCCATCTGCAGAGCACTTAAGAGTATTAATTAATGTCATCTTTTTGTGCTCCCACGAGCAGCAGAATTGCCACTTCAATCAGGCCCGAGTCAGAGGTTAAATGGGGAATAGCTCATCCCCGCATTGCCCTGCTGCACTCTGAACCTGGGCTAGCTTTAGGGAGCTCCTCACAGAAGTCTGTCTCAAGGAGACCTACAGCAAGCCCCTTACACTTGTCTGTATAGCCATGACTGAGGCATCCGACATTCCTTTCCCCTTAAGTGTACAAACCAGTGAGTACTTTGTAACTTTAAAGTATGGTTTTCCAGCTTTATGGCTCATAATTAAATGCCACTGACTGTGTTAAAACAGAATACCTCATCTTTTAAAAGATACTGACATTTTTCATTTTGATTCAGTGACACGGCATCAAGCTTTCATCAGCTTCGCTTGATGGCACATTAAAAAGGCAGCGATATATAGCAGCTTTATTAAGAGTATAATACAAGACTAAACTGCTTTTAACACTGTGTTTTTACAACACCTACAATAATAAACACAACAGGTAAAACATTTAGCAATTAACTGAAATGAATCACAGAATTTTAACACAATTTCTGGTACCACCAATAGAAAGATGCAATGTAAATTGAAGTGTTAGATGGCTTTAACAATTTTGCAAGTCCACAATAAATACATTTTATTTGAGGATACATTAAGAAGGAAGCAACAAAGTTGTAAGCGATCCATTTGTGATGAAGAGTCAGTCCTTGCATTGGGAACAAAAAAACAGTGGTCATCGCTCTGGTGCTCCAGCAAAATGGTGAATATGGTATAAGTTGACCAAAACTTTGGATGCCAATTAACCATAATTAGGAATGCGAGCTCAGTATAAGCAGAGCATGAGTGCTCCTATCTGCAGAGGAACAGTGGACTCAGACAATCGCCGTATCTTGTGTTTTACATTTCTTCATTTAGTAGACACTTTTCTTCAAAGCGACGTACATCTCAGAGAAAAAACACAAAGAGTGTATTACCTCACAGAAGGTGAGATTTGGCTGCAGACATGTGATTCTTGAGTTCAGTTAATTTCTCACAATCCCTCATTTGAACGAGTATATCACACAAGTTGTGATAAAAAGACACAAGATGACCAACAACCTGCTGACCAACAAGCCTTGGTTATGAACCACTAAAGCATTTAAAAACACTGCTGTATGACTGCTTTCAATGTGTTCAAGTAATTAAATACACAATAAGTCTGGGCTGTTTGTGACTTTGGATTTTACAACATACTGCTGCAAAGGTCACTGAGGGAACACGGTGGGAATGTGAGTGAGAAATATCCAGTACCTGGCTTGTATTGCAATCTAGCATGAAGTTTACACATTAACCACACGTTAAGTTTATAAAGAAACAGCATATAGTTCACACACAAGCTAATGAGCCCAAGATTTCATCAAGTCATGTAGGATGAGGTAAAATTTGAATGACGATACATGTACATTTACATTTATTCATTTAGCAGACGCTTTTGTCCAAAGAGACGTACATCTCAGCAAAAGTACAATTTATGTACTCGTAAACTACACATCTTAGTGAAGAAAGATGATACGGTAAGACTATTTCATGTTCAAGGGTGGCACAGTGCTTCACAGCTCCTGGGATGTGAGTTCGAATCAGTCTGTGTTGAGTTTGCATGTTCTCCCGATGTTCATGTAAGTTTCTTTGGGGTGCAACATTTTCTACCCAGAACATAAAGACATGTTTCAAGTGAACTGCGTTTTTTTTTTAAAAATGAGTTTGTATAACCGCTCTGCAATGGACTAGCATCCTATCTAGGCTGTCCAATGCATCGCACCCTGTGGTCCCCTCTGGTCCACCACCACCCTGCATTGGACAAGTGGTTATTGATAATTCATGGATTGATATCTCATGTTTATCGGAAGCCCAGTTATGTAAAGCATAGCTGCATTAGCTTATGCAACAAGAGCTTTGGTTATTGCTGGAAAATGTTACTTCTCTACAAGCACTCTACAAGTGCACACTGGTGTATTTCTCTCACCTCTAACAAGACTGCTGGACAGATCAATATTTATAAATATTTCTTATTTATATATTTACTACTATATTTTCCTAATATTGCTTAGTTATACATTTACCTATTGTATATTTTTCTTACAATACATTTATTTATTGTTAGTCTGTCTGGATTTTCATTTATCCCGTTGGCAAAATTTGGCCCAGAGCAATAAACTGACAGCACATTTGAAAACTGTGCCAAGTGACTGTTTGGGGGAGAGGCAGAGCATTGTGGGAGTCATGTACCCCTGCTCTCAGTGTTTACATGCTTTATATAATTGTGTTTTTATTTTCTAATTATTAATCTATTTAAATGAGACATAGAGCCTTCATCTTCCTCAAGCCAGTTTCACATACACTATTGCAATAAGTTTGTGAAATCATTATTTTTAAAATTTATTTTACAATAGCCTTTGTGTTTGCAGGGGGTTCAGTGCACACTGGCCCACAAAAATTAATTTTCCACAAATAGCTAGCAGTAACTCTTTAGACCCAGTAACTTAAAAAATAGAAAATCTGTAATTTCTGCATGTATTTAAAATTTAGAGTAGATGAAAAAAATTCAACAAAACACAACGGAATTAAAAGAAAATTTGTTACATTTACTCCTCTAGCTGACACTTTTCTCCAAATTTGTTTGCGATGTTAAGCTACCTGCAATTATTTTCCCATTTATATAGCTGGATAATTTTGACTGGAGCCATTTTTAGGGTGTCGAGTTGCCGGGTTAGGCTCCAGTTCTCTGCGACCCCGTATGGGACAAGCGGTTCAGAAAGTGAGTGAGTGTGTGTCATACGCAAGGGTACTACACCTAGAATTGGGACTTGAACCTCCAACCTTTAAGTCTAAAGGCAGCAGCTCTAACCACTTGGCTTTCAGTTGCCCCTAACATTATGCTTCCCTTTATTGCTAATGTAAACTTAAAAAAGAACTCTGACACTATTTAGTACAACAGCCGCGCACACGATTCAAAAAAGTTCAGTGGATGTCATCAAATTCAAAAATTACTTTTTATTATTTTCCCATGGAAAAAAATGCAAAAAAGTAAAACTACAAAAATTCAAATAATATAAGGACTGATTGTACAATGTTATTATTCGGTTTTAACTACTTTTTCCTTATAAGGAAATGAATTATCTGTTTTTCAATATTCAGTCAATTTTCAGGAATTAATTAGGACCAGATAATGGTGGATAAGTGTATTTTATTTCTATTTCTCCATTTAATTCCTTGTGTGATTATTGAATTTAGCCACCAAAAACACCATCACCTTATTATATGAATTTATTACTGATTTGTGCATTTTTGTACTTTATCTTTGCACAGTGTTCTGTTTTCGTGGAACACTTCAGAAATATGGATGTTTTCATCAAAATTGGCAGTAATATCACTTATTAACTTACACTAACCCATTACAAGAAGTGAGAGCATCCAATACAAACTGTTCTTATTTCCCTCCCTCGGGGCTTCTCTCCGTGGTGTGAGTGAGATATACGGTGCTGCGACTCAGTCTCTGACAAACATGCAGGTACCAGGGGTGCCTTGCTGGCTGCCTTTGCCCTGGCAGGCTACTTCTGGCCCAGCCATGTGCACAGCAAACAGTCATGAAACTGATGCACATTTACCGTTGTACTGGCTGTAATTGTTTAATTTCACCAGGCGGATGACTACGCTTCTTTATCTGCAGCCCCAGTTCCTGTCAGTTGCTGGTTTGCTGACTTGCACTTGGGTTTGGTATTGTGTCTGTGCAGTAGGTGCCACCACAGCCTTTATCAGCCTGACCACAGCACATAGCACTAGAGTAATGACAACCACAAAACTGTGGATGTCAGAGGTATGTCGGTTCAAAGTGCCCAGAAAGCAAGGCAGCACTGAGGGGGTGTGAGCGGCTGAGGGCAAATGCTAAAGAGCACTTTTTGGTCAGATTTGCAGGGTTGGAAACTAAATTTACTAGACAGACAGACAGACACAGACACACACACACACACAAATCAGCACTTTAGAAGGAGCATTCTCATGGCTGTACTGTATCTACAGTCTTTTAGTTTCAGGGTGTATAGCCACAGAAAACAAACTCAGGTCATCAGAAGGCCCAGTTCATTGTCAGCAGAGCAGGTCAACAAAATTAAAGCAAACTTTCCTTTGTTTACATGTCACTTCGTTTCTGACCCCAGCAGAGAGAGATCAAAGGCCCTCCAAAGCTGTATGTTATTTCACAATCGTTTCAGGGACGCAAAGGGGCCAGCTGAGGATGCGTGGCAGCTTGTCACAGGCTCCGTCAGCCGCTGCTGTTGAGATCCACAGAGTGATAAAGCAGCACTCACTTTGGTTAACAGCTGTCTGTTACCAGCACAGAAATGTGATAGTAAAGAACCACGAGCTGTCAAACAGCAAACACCTCTTTGTTTTAATCATCAAAGCAATACTGTGGCAGTTATGATGTAAAAGTTAGAGTCACAGTGGTGTAAATAGCTAAAACGCAATCCAATAGCTTTGCCCCACCAACTGATCAGTGAAAACTTAATTAAATAATTGGCTTTCAAGGTTAACTAATATTACATGTACACTTCAAGGCATTCATACTCCCACAAGTATGATGTAGCAGCCTTACTGAGCTCACTCAGTGGAAACCTAATCCATCAGCACCATACACACACAGTAATTCCATATGCTGTCCATTTCATATTTTTACTATTTTTACATTCAGTGTCAATGAAAAGTAAAAATTTCGATATATTTACAGATCTAACACAACAGAATAATCAAAAATTTATCTTTGACCAAGGATGAATCTCAGGGATACTGTAATAATTTGATAATCTCCTCAAAACTGTTAAGAAATATATACTAACATGTAGGTGGGAATTTCATTCTTGATGAATACAAAGCAGTATTGATTAAGGTCACTGGCCTCAGAGGGACTTACTTACTTCACAGCCTACACAGGGCCTTGAGGGCAATTATGACATTTACTCTACAATATTTTAATTTCAAATGCATTTTTGAAACATCCTCAGGTGGGGAAAAGCAGATCGATAAAAATGGACTCTGAGTAATCAATAGGAAACAGACACAAATGAGTGTGCCTCCCCTTTGGAGGAATAATCAATGGTCTGTGTTAAGTGCTGCCATTGCTCCTGCTTAACATGCAGCTGCCTGTCCAGACTGCATCCTTAACACACGGTCGTGTGTGCCAGGTGGCTCCGGGGCTGCAGTCAGGCGAGGCGCTACACCTGCCAGTCAGTGACAGGCCAACAGGAGCATGCAGGCCCTTTCTCTAGCCTACTGCCTTTCTCTTCTCACTTTTCATTACATCACAGGGTAGCAGGCGAAGCTGAAAGGTCATACATGCTGTCTGTCTTCTCATGTCCACCTGGGAGCAGAGAGCACACAAACCTTCAGTGGAGAGGAAACACGGTCCCATGTTCTCCAATTCTTTAAGTCAGCACACGTTTATACAAAGTCGAGGAACCTCCTCTAGAAATAGCCTAACAGTGCACAGTATATGTGGACAGAGAGGGAACAGCATACAGCCTCTTGATAATAAGGAGAGCCATGGCAGGGCTTGTTGCACAGCAAGACAGCACTAGCAAATTTGTTGATGGCAGAAGTTTACTAGCAGGATTTTGGCATGAATCATATCCATAGACTTCTCACAGAAAACTGAAGCCAAATTCAATGTCAAAAACCATAATACATATCACCTGCACAGCCAGCAATATTCATACTTTTGTGTCTGCTGTTGTGACACTATAGTTTTGCAGTTTCAAACTTTAGGGGGAGGAAAGAAAGAGGATGGACGTTAAGAAAGAAAGCATTGGAAGTGTGATGTGCGGGTGCTATGATCTGAAATTCCATCTGTCGATCAAACGGCATCAGATAAACAAGTGTGGAAATGCACAAAGCAGGCATGGGAACTGCCGGACTACCCCCTATGGAAGGAGCTGGCTGTGCCTTGGAAAAGGTTCCACTGAAGGAAAGCAGCACAATGACAATTCCCTCTGACATGCCATCAAAACAGCTTCATTTGTTTGTTTTTTTTTGTTTGTTATTTTACTGGCTTCCCCACAGAAAAAAAAAAAAAACAAAACAAAACAACAAAACATGTAAAGTACAGGAATACGAAACCCCTCCTTGTGGCAGAGTTGATCTCTCCACTCAGCTCCTTGGCTTATTACTTCAGCGACACCAGTTTGTCTGTGTGTTGCCCGACCTATGAATAATATACGATTTTGCTACAGTGATGGAGATGAAAGCTCACACTGTGTAAGTCAGACAATGGTGGATTGAAATGTAAAATGAGCACAGGAAAAAAAGGAGAGAGCATCTCTGAGCAGAAGGTAGCGCACATCTCCTTAAAGGCCTTATGTTTGCCAGGGTACCTGCCAGTGTCATCTCAGAGAAGTGGGAAGGGAACTGTGACAGGGGCGTGGCCTCTCAGGAGAGCCCATCTAGGGGCATCTTGTATGAAGAAGCTCTCCGGTGTTGCCTCAGCGGGGATGTCACAGTGCCCCCCGGCCCTCAGCGAGGGAAAAGAAACACCCCCTTTGAGGATCAGGATGCTGCGCTTTGCCTTGGTGCTTTTGCAGAATAGAAAGCTCATCTCATCACACCAACAAGGCAACATGTGTCTGATTGGGCCTGTGCTAGTTAAGACAGACAGACAGAGTCTCACTGCAGTTCTTTGTAACACTGGGTATGTAACTCTGACATGCATTCCTGAAATTGATCATATAAAAATATTTTCTTAAGCATGAAGTGATTTCCCTTTGAAAAATGAGGATTGCGTCATACAAACAGCTGTTGCGTGATATATGGTAAAAATGAATTTTTTTTTTTTTTTTTTTTTACAAGTGGTTATGGCATCTTTCGAATCTGGCAACGATGCATCTGTATTGTGTTATTGTTGTGGATTTCGAGCACTGTGCAATTCTGGAAACCTATTCAATGTCAAACCCACTCTGGTGCCAGTTCAACAATCACAATGCACTCCTGCTAGTTAACTCCTCTTCAGTGTTACAGTAATTGCTTTGGAATACAATACATTTCATAGCTTAACCCTAGCTACCTGGACTTTATCTCTGGCAGACAGGGTTAAGATTGATAGCTCTAATTAAAAGATGGGCTGCTCTCTTTCTGAATAGCATCAGGTTTATTTTACAGGAACTTTAACGTTACCTTTGTAGCAGTAATTACAGGGTGAACCGATTAAAGCCCGGAGGTTTGAAGGTGACAAGCAGACTCTGCATAGTAACCCAGGTGACCTTTTACTGTTCCATTTATCCCATTGTGGTGCAGCACTGCACTAATTTTGCCTGTGAGGCAATCCTGTACTTACTTTATCCGTATTCGGGTGAAAAAAGTGCTTTGAAACCCAGTGGTAACGAATATCAAACAACAGACTAGGGGATCGCTTTACCAGTACGGCAGACTCAGTTCTGGCGCATAAGGATCAACCGATTTCCAGAACAATAGCTGTCCAGCCAACAGAGCTGCAGGCCAGACAGGGAGCAGATGATACACCATTTAACGTGCTCTGCTATGCCAACTCCAGGCCTCCTCAGGCATGACATTAGAAAACAAAATATGTGTCAACTGTATTAAAGGAATACACTAATCTGCCATTTATTAAGTGCGTACTAACTCGACCATAGTAATTAAATAGAGATTAAAGCATGATAAAGTCTGCAAAAGTCAGAGTCACATGTGGCATGCCATTTCTCCCAGTAACATATGGGGTATTATATGTGCGAAAGATTGTAATCATGCATCACATGCTGCAAAGCCTGCCAGTCAAATGCAACTGTTTGCGACAGCAAGCTGTACTTAACAAGGATTTTCCGTTCCGATACTTTGAGAGTGAAACTTCTAACGTCTTTGCAAAACAAAATGTGCGGCTAAGCCTTCCCAGATCTGTCACTCACCAGGGTACAGAAATGAGAGCATTGCCTCTAAACTGATGCACTTCCTCCTGTTCATCTCCTTTGATCCGGACGATCACAGCATATCCACTGGGGAGTTTTTTTTAATGCCACAGTCAGACTAGAGAACCAGACTGCTCAATAAAGAACCATTCTTCACTTTTCAAAAAATCAATGTTGTGGCTAAAGGCAACTTCTTTGCTGCCCACCAACAGCTGTCTCACAGGAAAGTTTACCATTTGCTATGACATGATGTTGGATCTTGGTTTGCTATTGCATTCCTTCTCTCACATTCTTACTGAGGGGCAGGTACAGCCTACTGAAACCATCTGACCAGCTCTTAAACTTTGCTTAACATACAAATCAAGCACTTGTATTTAGACCCACAGGCTCACTTGCAATTCAACTGTCTGCATCAGTCATTTTCCTACAAACACCACTTTTCTGTGCTCTCAGTTCTAATCATTAAAAGAAAGAAAAAAAATTCCAGCAAGGTGTGTCAGCACGAAGAGGGCTCTGCGCACGGACAAACATTGGCCCTAGCAACTCCTGCAGGGTCGGGCAAAGACCAAAGCTATCGAGCTTAGTAGAAACTGTGGAAACGACAGCAGATTCATCAGCTTTTGTTGACACTGGGTGTGATTGTGAAACATTTACAGCAAATGTTGCTTCAGATTAACTAGATTAGCAATAATGAGTGCCTTTGAGGAACAAGAACAGTTGGGGCATCAAGACTCTAATTAGTCTTGGCCTATTTTAACGTGACAGTAGATGAAGAGAAGAAAGGATTTGCAGAGCGTGCCCCCAGATGAGGAGAACAGCGAGAGTGGGCATTGTCTCTCTAAAAGCGTCGTAATGAGCACCTGGGGCTGTGCTCCTAGCTGCTGGAACACCATGCACACGTACAGGTGAAGACTGATAGGCAGAGCCAGGTCATTCCCACCTGTACCCACAGCCCCAC
The DNA here is from genome assembly GCF_900964775.1 of Scleropages formosus. NCBI lineage: Eukaryota > Metazoa > Chordata > Actinopteri > Osteoglossiformes > Osteoglossidae > Scleropages > Scleropages formosus. Next base: position 25,154,200 of record NC_041812.1, read on the forward strand.
TGCCTTAGCCCACCTACTTTCTGCACAGCCGCTCCATCAAGCTGCCAGTTACACTCCAGAAAACCACCATAATCTCCCAGCCTGTTAGGGTCCCACAGCCACTTTCAGATGCAGGAAAGCCAAGAATAATTCCTTTATCAACAGCATGGCTCCTATTTACATATTCTAGCCCCTACAGTTGATAAGGCTGCTCCCAATTAATGCACCCTGACAATCTGATAGCTGCAGCCTGTTTGTCCAGCATTTTATGCACAAACAGGCCTTTAAGCAGGCAAGAATCATGGCCCTACCTGTGTTGAGAACAACTAAGGCCCAGATCTCAGTTTTTTGCTTGGTGATTTGCATAATATAATGCACCAAAACTGGTCATTTAATAAGATGAAAAACTGACCTCACAGGAAGTTGCCCCTGACTAAATAAATGGTTGTAAACAGTGAACTTTTTAGATGGCACCTTGCTCTAAGCTGTCATTGAAACTGTTTACTGTGGTAGCAATTATTCACTTTCAGCTGTACCAACCCAGGGTAAGGGGGAATAGCACAGAGATCACATTGAGAGCCCACAACCTGCTGGACCACTTTAACTCATATTGGGCCTTTATATCTACACGGATATGAAAACATACTACCTAGGCAATTAGGGCAAAATTATTATTGTTCTTTTTGCTTTCATACAGATGGACATTTACGAAATGCACCAGTTTACAGATAATCTTATTTTAAGTTTTGTGGCAAGTGACTGATGACAAGTTTTTGTCCTTAACCTACATGGCACCTAACGCATGAATAAAAACTCTTTCCTCAGAGACAAAGCAGAATTTTTTTTCATCCAAGATCTCCTCACTGACACATTGCTGCACACTGTACACAGTGAGTGCACAGAAATGGTCTATAAAAATGGACGTATACTAACTGTTTAACAATAAAGAAATAGCTATTGATCAAACCACAATGTGAAACGGACACCCTCACTCCAAAGGCTCAGACATATATAAATGAACACTAATGAAAATCCAGCAAATGTATGACATAGGTCTAGTCCCATCTTACCACTAAATGACGATAATCATTATAGTGTGAGTGGTTATGATACCTTAGGCTTACTATTACTTTTATAAACAAAGACTCCTTCATTGTTCCCTTCTTGTAGGGTGGCTCTGCATTGTCCTTCTCTTTACATATCAAGCTGTAATTTCAACTGCAAGACAATGGAAGCAATGAACGAGACCTCTCCCAGTTACAGACAAGTCCTTCCCCACCTCACAGCAAAGAGGTCCACTGAATCTTACTAATGGTATTATTCATTTTAATTTAAAATGATCCATTTTGCACAAATTCCCTTCTTTGATAGTCATCCCCACTGCAACTGATAGCAAAAGATCATCCAAGCTCCAATAACTTACTTTAGTAAAAAAAAACATTATGCAAAAGAGAATTTAGATTAAAAAGAACAATGTAATTTGTATTACACAGCTCAGGTTAAAATAATTAATTCTAAGTACCACTGATTATAGTCGACTGATGTGCCTTGGTGCAAAGAATATACCGAAGAAAACTGCAGTTCTTTATGTCTGTAATACATTATGTACTGATGTATCTCAAAATGATTTAAAATAAAAACCATTTTAAACCGCAGGCCATGAAAATACAATCATACACAGAGTTGATGTTGTGGGAGTAATTTGCTTTGCTTGTCTGTTGAAAAGTGCTTGAGGACAAGGTGGGGGGGATTTCCATTTCTGCATGTCTCCTCAGCATCAGAGGTGTCCTCCATTACACTCTGTGGAAACAGCATAACACACTTACAGCCCACCTGGTCAGAGTATCACTCCTGCTTCAGCCACTGTAAACACATTTACACAGCAAACAGTCTACAACGGCACTCCCCAAAGATATTTCATAGCTCTGTGTAGAGTTTCAAACGCCACGATTTTTGTAATTCAACGTACAGGTTGGTAACTTGATCACCCGGTGCCTACTCTCCACTCCACTGTTAAAATAGTTTTGCACTACGAGGTCTTGTGGGGGGCAGGATCTCAGAGTCAATCTTCGAGCACACACAGGACTTCCTTGTTAGCGGGAGATGCAGCTACAACAACATTATTTTGTAAAACGGTCAACTGGAAAGGTCAACTTCAAAGGGCTTTATGGATGAAACCATAGATGTGCACAGATCTGGAGTTTATTCAGTGTACATAAGGGTAGGGGTAAGCAGGCACTATGCAGCAGCACTCAAGGTGATCTTGGGTGCTCCATCTCTCTGAGTAATATTCTGAAACCTTGTCCACCTGCAGCAGACCACAACCATGACCACCTGAAAGGTCCTAGGCCTTAGCTCAGAGGGATTTCAGTTGGCTCTAGCTCAGAATGAAGCCAGCTGATGTGTCCTGAAAATTCGCCAAACATTTACACATACACAACCAAAGCAAAAACAATACTTTCTCTGTATGTCAGAAGATAAATTCATATTTAAAGCACCGTTTGACACACAGACAGTAAACAGATATCAGCTGGCCAAAGTATTCATCATTTTCATCAATTAACAAATGACAACGAAGCCACACCATTCTGTTCCAGATTGACGCCAATACAAAAAGGAAAGCGACTACGGAGAGGTAATGCCCTAAATAATTAACAGTAATTAAAAACGCCAACACATGCAACATGAATTATTTACACCGTCAATGATGCATGGAGACGAAACCTGCATTGGTGAGATCTATCATTCCTCCATTAGCGCTTCTGAAAGGAACAGTAAAGGGCTGAATCCCCTGGGTCTGGCGGGTGTCCCCTGGCATGCTGCACAAAGCAGCTGGCCCTAAGGACCCGTAGGAGAACCTGTCTGCCCGATGCCTCAGAAGAGCTCACCTTCTGGCTGCTCTCTGTAGCCCACCATCAGTGCTTTCACTCTGTAGCTTTGAAATAAACAACTGAGTCGAACAACTGGGACCGCCATTACTATTCAGAAGGATCCTGCATTAATAATAATATATTTAATGCTAACATTAGTAACTGCAATGATTAATGTATGAATAATCACTATTATGAAAAGCATTATCAATAATTGTATGAATAATGTACATGCATAATGAATAAGCAGAATGCCCTGAGGCGTTATCAGCTGTCTTTCCGCTTATCTGGAACACGGTGGCTAGCACGAGGCAGCACAGGAAGGAATGATCAAACAGCAGCATGTGCTCCTCTGGCCCAACACTGCCTCTTCCTCTCCTACAGCACAGGAGACATGCAGGTCACAAATGGGTACCCAAGAGGAAGCTGGGCCCAGACAAACAACGATCAGAGCTCTGTCCTGCATCTGCAGCTCACTAGGTTGCACATCAAATCACTATGCAAGCACCCCAAGGTCTGCTCTGGGTATAAAGAGATTCTTCTGCTATGGATATGTCCACAGGTAGGACCAAGATCAAAGAGTAACATTTGTGGTAGGATTTAATGGTTCATCAGAGTTTTGTGTGTATGGTTGAAGTCATACTTTTTTCTGTGTCATAAGCCTGACAAATGCAGCAATGCAGGTCAGCATCTTTTCCCTCCAATGCATCTTTCTCTTGCTGCTGTTAATGGGATGACACACCAAGTTGTCATGTAATACCATCAAAATACTCACCCCGAATGACCTACCAATTCTACATCTAGAGCCAGCCGCAGACAGAGTAAACAGAAATGTAGATAAGAAAGCATCTGAATTAATACAATCTGTATATATGCTTGTGGGCAATTATACAACAGACACAATGTGTTGTATTAAATGTCTCAGTTTCCTATGAAGAAATATTCACTACATGTTTTCTTTAAGTGTTGATGTGAGTAATGTCCATGCTGATTATTCATATTGATTCTCAGAAGCCAATTAGAATGGATTGTTATATCAGAAAACCCAGAGGTGTGTATTCCTACTGCTTTAACCACTGAGAACTAAGAACAGGGTTTGTGAAAGGGGAGGAGGGGGCTGGGCAAGCCTGAAAAATATGTGGCCCACAAAGTAGACCACAGTGAGAGATCAAATTCCCAGTGAGACATTATCTCTCCGAGACAGTGAGAAATGGGAAATGTGGAAAGAAGAGGACACATGAATGAATCAGGGGAGATTTTTAGAGTGCACCTCTAGCTGTACGGGGCCTCCCAGCTTCGTGCAATCTCTCAGTGTCAACATCTTTTGTGGGGCTGATTCAATTAAGATTAAACAAGGGGCAAGAGGGAAGAGTGGCGAGGGTCAGTCTGATTTGGACAATTGGCTTTTCCCGCTTTACTCAGGTTACCTCCAGGTTATTTGCCAGATTCCAGGCAGGTAGGAGACAGGGTTTGGGTTGGCATACACTACCATCAAAGCCAATTTATGAACAAGAATTTACATACAGTCGGCAAAAAAAAAAAAAAAAAAAAATTGCTTAATCCTCATTTTGAGTGCCACTGCATCTCTAGGTGTCAGTGGTGGTGTTTGCAAGGTATCGCATTGATTTCAAACAAGGAAGCCTCAAAGAAGCAGCCACTGCAGTCATGCAATATAATCCAGCCTGAATTTCACCTAACCATAATTTTACAAGTGGCAAAATTTGAGCATTATCTGTCTTCATTTAAAGATCTGTCTCCAGCACTGTATAGGCTGATGCCCTTAATGACTGGCCTTTATAATGCACACCTTGTAAATCAAGTGGCATTTAATGAGGAAACAGAAAAAAATTAAACCTCATCATGCAGCTCAGGGCCTTTAAACTGATTGAGATAAATAACATTTACAGTCTCTTTAAGCATACCCTGTCTGGGTAGAGCAACAATGTGCTGACCTCTGAACCCCAGCATAACCTTCCCCTACTCAGATTAACTTTGCACCCCAGTCTCTCGGCACAGCTGCAGCTCATTATGATGCCCTGTAAAAGTCAGTGGCCAATAATCTCCCATCTATGTCTATTAATGATGGGAGCTAAGAAAAGAAACAAAACCTTTAACCATTGTTGCACCCAAATGGCCACTGTACATGCACTCAGTTAATGGGAAACTGACCTTAAGCACCTGAAAAACTGCCTCAAAGCACTTACAAATAAAGGACAATATACTGTTCCAGTTGCATGTTGTCCTTCAGACATTCTCATGTTACTCTAGCAACCCATGTAAAGAATGGACAAATTATTGGTTCAAGATGACAGATTAAAGAATATTATTAAAGAGAGCTGCAACAAAGGCTGAACACAAAAAGAATACAAAGACTTTATAATTATGACATATACTGAAATTTTCATGAGCATTTATCTTGAAAAGTTATTGCATTCTACCGAAGATAAATTAGTGCATAAATACACAGAGGAAAATGATTTGGACCACAACGGCTGCCCTTGTCTTGATGAACCTGAGATTGCATAAAGGAAAATGGAAAACCAGGAAAGCTGAATTCATTTACAACTATGGAAATGTTTATATTTTCCACAAAGCAAAACTCCATAATCTGTAGTTCCAGAAAAGTCAATGATCTGCAGAAACACACAAAATCACACATAATTAAGTTAAAAGTTTGCAAATCATAGGGTCTGATTTATGTATCTACATAAAAACCATAATCCTAAAAAAGGAGACCCTTGTCCAAAATGGGGGTGGTTAGACTGGCATGACATTTTTATGCTGATGTAGCACTTGCTCACTTACTGCACCTTAATTCTACTAATGCCAGTCTTTACTTAATGACAGTTTAAATATTACAAGATCTTAATTTCCTTGTGTGTGTCCCGCATCCTGGTGCTTGCAGATGGCATGGACACATTTTGTCTTGCGCATGTGACGGCACAGGCTGAGGCAGAGGGCAGGTGTCTGAGGGTGGTGGTTGGCTTCCCAGTGAAGTCAGGGATGACAACGACAGCCGGCCCTGCCAGGGCACCGAGTGCTTCAGTCTTCAGAGGCCAGCATGCCACTGAGCCTGCCTGTCACTCGGAGCCCCGAGAGCCCACCCCACATGGGCCGTCTCCCAATGAGTGCCGTGTTTCAACGAGTGTGCCGTGCACATCTGCCCAGAGCGGGAAAGTGGCTCACTGTGAGTAAACAATGCCACGCTGAGGAGGCCTGGGCCCAGCCGCCTCCCAGACGCTCCGATCTGTGTGGCTTCATCAGTAATCTCCCTCTGGCAATGCCGCTGAGCCGGGTTCAAAGGCTCCACACCCCGCTGCGCTCACCCTCACCCGCTCCAGCATCACTGTTCTCTTCTGGAACTTTCAGCCTAAAATCCTTGGGCACAGACCGGATGTTGCGCCTGCATCTGCAAGACGGCGGATTCTGGAGACTAGAAGTAGTTCAAAGGGTCACTATGCTCAGACTAAAAGTATAAAGTGATTGTTAAAGAATATGTTGGTAACTCCAGTGGTATGCTTTGATGATTACCACATATGTGCAGCCTTTTGAACTGGCACCATCCTATGTTCCCCGTCTTGCCATTACAAGCTTGTAATTATGGCCCAGAAAATCCACACTGGAACAAAAGAGGATATAATGGGATAAAAAGCACTATATTATAGCATTAACAACTACAACCTTCTCTACTTGCAGACACTTGTCTGTTTCAGTGTGCATGAGAAAGTGCATGTGTGTTTATGTTTGAGGTTGGAGTGTGTGTGTATGAGGTTGTAACTCTAAGCGTGTCTGTGTGCTTGAGGTTTACGCATTTGTGAATGAAACAGTGTATACGAGTAAGTGTGTGTGTGAGGGTGTTGTGTACACAGCGCTCTGGCTTTCAGCATTGATGGATATTTTCAGCTGTGCCGGCAGCTCCTTCCAGAATGTGGAGGTGCTGCTGCAAGGCAGGCTGTTGATCTCTCTGGCTGAAACTCTTCCTTCCACTGCACTCACACTTGAATTTATTCATTTAGCTGACACTTTTCTCCAAAGCAACTAATAATGTTAAACTACTTTACCCATTTATACAGCCAGACAATTTTCCTGGAGCAATTTAGGGCAAGTACATTGCACTCTTTGACCAAATTACTCTGACCAGGTCCTCAGAGCCAAGATTAGCACCATTGTATGAGAAATTTTTAAGAAAAGCTGATCCAGCCTTTGGTGTTGCCCAGTTGGACAACTCCAGATGTTTCCTGATCTATGTTTCTTGGTAAACACGTTTGCACCTCACCTAAGTACACTTGGAGAGCAGTCATCTCGAGACCGGCTGCAAGTGTGCACCTGGTACACATCTAAAGTTTCTCTGTTGCCGTAAAAAGTGCCCTGCTTTCTCTTCATCTCAAGGTTCTGGCTTTAAACCCAAAGTCTTTGATTCGCAAGTCAAATTGTGAACAAATGTTTCTTTAAGAGGACAAAGGAAAAAAAGTGCAATCTGCTTTGTTGTTGTTCTGTAGGCGGTTTCTTGGGACAGCGTGCCAGCTGGCCTGTCAGGCAAGCCAGGGACGCAAGCCTACCGTAGGTATAAAGTGTTTCAAAGAGTGCCTTTGATCTGAACAAACCTAACTAGTAAAATACAAAAAAGAAAAAGAAAAGCAATGGGAATAATCAGATATTATACTTTCATCCCTGACATTCCTACTCAGCATAAACAGTAAATTTTTGCTTCAGGCTAAAAACTGAGAACATGCAGTAGGATGCTGATGACTTTATTGAATCTGGGGCTTCTTCACCTAAGCTATCTTGGTTCTTGTTCAGAAACACAATCAATGCCTCTGTGAAGAATGCCTTGTTTCCCCATTGCTCTATTCAACAAGAACAGATCCTCTTCAATTGCACCATTCCAGTTCAATGTAAGGGCCCCATTGAAAGAGCAGTTCATGCACAGCTCTTGCGCGCAGCAGAAGCACCAGTGTCAGAAACCCAATTTGCCACATTACCAAATGGTCAAAGCAGAAAGGTGGGGGTCCTTACTTGTGGCGGAACATGAGCCCAACACCTTATAAGCCATATTAATGTCTCACACCCTCGCATGTAAATACAGAATTTGTCATGTCAACGGTGTGAAGCCTGCTGCCACAGGTGATGTTCTTCACAACTCTGTGTGTGGCCATTTGACATTCTCAAGTGCTCTGGAGTGTTTTGCAGAATGCAGAGAGGAGGAATAAAAGGTGTTAATGGTTAAATACTTGAACGATGAACCTTGGTGCAGCAAGTGGTGGGGAACAAACTAGGTTTACTTGAGACTTTCATGTCTGCAGCTATGTCTCCTCCTCTTAATGTAATGCATAAATTGTACTTTTGCTGAGATGTACGTCACTTTGGACAAAAGTGTCTGCTAAATTAACAAATGTAAATATGCTAGAAAACCTCTCATTTTGGCCCTGCATTCCCCTTGGAGCGATTAACAGGTCTTAGCAATTGCACTTTGTGTTCAGCTCATATTTACAGGCAAAATGCACACCGGCCAAAAGCCACTTTGCCATCCCTAAACAGGACACATCATCCACCCAGGGCCATACTAAGATGGATCTCATTCATACAAACCGTTGTGGGCTGCGGTACATTCGAACTAAAGTCCTTCCATATGGAAGACAGCAGGTCTAACCACTGCGGGGCTTACTACTCCCATTTTGTTATCTGTCATCTAAATAGAATACAAAATTACAACCATAATTGTATGTACTTACGGGTGTAATTTTTTTTAGGTGAACAATTAAAAAATATCATGTTTGGGATTTGACATTTTACTGTGAGAAACATGCTTAATTGTACAGGTGGTCCCTGACTTACGATGGGGTTACGTTCCGCGAAACCCATCGAAGTCAAAAATGCATTGAATACACAGCTCTGCGTGACAGACTGGGAGATGCGAATCGCTGCCGCTGCCCAGTATCACAAGAGTGTATCGCACTGCATATTGCTTGCTAGGGGGGGAGAATCAAAATTCCAAATTCGAAGTACGGTTTCTATTGAATGTCTATCGTCAGCTCACCATTGTAAAGTCGAAAAAAAATCTTAAGTTCAACCATCGTAAATCAGGGACCACCTGTACTTTATCTGCATATACAATGGTGAGCTGAATGAGAGCTACTGTATTTACTCTTGTAGCTGACCTTTCTCCAGAGAGACTTACAATTTTAAGATACCTACATTTGTTTACCTATTTATACCTCTGGGTAATTTTAACTGGAGAAATTCATTGTAGGTGCCTTACTCAAGGATATTACAGCAGGAAGTATAATTCAAATCGGTAACACCTGCGCCCAGACGGCAGCTTTAACCACTGTGCTTCCATGCTGCCCCATTATAATTCTGAGAAAATTTTTGTGTTACATAAAGGGTACAATTTTAAATGTTTCATTTCAAAAATGTATGAAGCCCTGCGATGAACTGGCATCCCATCTAGGGTGTGCTCCACCTCACCCCTTTAGCCTTGCACCTGATGTCTCCCGGATAGGCTCCGGCTCACCGCGACCCCGCTTGGGACAAGTGGTTATTCAAATTGGTTGGTTGGTTGGTTGGTTGGTTATGTGTTATGTTTGTTTATACTATTTATACAGACAAACTAAAGACCAAGTTATGAGAGTATTACAAATGGACTACAAAAGGGTAAAACAGTCAGAAATCTTTATCTCAGCATACTGGATGTAGTGTTTGTGGATGTATGTGAGAGACAGTAAGTGTTACCCTTATCATTTCTGCTAGTCTACTTAAGGCCTCTCAAGTTATAATACATCTGTCGTCACCAACCTATTAATCTTGTCCTGGGTTTTATCATGTGTTTGCCCACTCACAGGAATACATATAGTAGGAAATAAGACAGCTGACACAGGTGAGATTACTTGTCAATATCACATGCCAGACTAACGCTACACTACTTCAAATGACCACAACTCCTCCTGTGTCTTTTGACATAAAAACACTGGAATGTCAAAAACCACCCTTCCATAAGAATTTTTCTTTACTTCATTTTAAATGTAAAACTGAAAGCCTGAAAACAACAACCTTAGCTAAACCACTCTCATACTGGACTAGCTTTTGTACATGCTAGCAGGGATGTATTGTCAATCTTTGCTAATGATCAGAAAAATCTCCATTTCCAAGTCAGAAAACTACTTATAATTTCACACCAACATTTGGAAAAATGCTACTTTTATTAGCTCAGTAAAGCAGCTTTTGAATTATTTACTGTAAATCTTACATATATTTGTTCATTTAAAAAATAAAGCACAAATTTCACAGGATGTGGCTCAAGTGAATGACAGTATTAATTTGTTGCAAATCATATGAACTGTTTCCCTGTGTTCATATCAGTTCTTCTCAGATATGTCAAAGAATGTCATCTATCTTTCACATGCTGTTTTTGAATCTGTGCCTCTGTAAGGTAGAAACACAGATCATCATAGAAAAAAACAGGCATTAACCCCTTCAAGGAATGCTTTAAGACTTATCTTTACTGTCTGTTAGAGGGATTTGGTAAAGCAATTACATTAAAGGCAAAGCACATATAGTGATTTCATTAAACTGCCAATGCAGCTACATATGCTGTTCTGTCCTTTTTGCACGTTGCTTGGTCATCTATGACCCTACACCTTTGGTTGTGTTTCTGAACAAGAACCAAGATAGCCTAGGTGAAGAATAGTATCATTGGTCTCAGACATTAGCTAAATTCCAGTGTGCTCTGGCCCCAGACAGCATTGCTCTGGTTGCCAGCTTTGATTTGCAAGGAAAATGCACAGGTCAACAAGGTGCCTTCATACCTAATGGGAGTGAACACATTTGTGTTTCATTTGTTACAGTTGCAATATTCAAGTTTTGGCCAAATGAAAACATCTCAGATCAATTTACATCATTGCAATGACAAACCCTGCAGCATACCAAAAGCCAAGAATTAGCATGTACGTACATTTCAACAATCATTCCTCTCATTAATAACAATAACAATTAGGGCTCATGAGCTCATTCATCATTTTAACATCTGTGCCAATGAGGTATCAATACAAACCATAGGAGTTGGTTTTTGGACTAGAACAGTTTTCAGTGATACTATTAATACTGCATGGATTGATAGTCGATGGTTACTCCAATATAATCTAGAGGTATCCCACAACACTTGGCCAGTAAGATGGCAAATGAGCCTAACAACAAATAAAATTGTATACAGGCAAACAGCAGCAAATAAAATAGAAAATTCTATATTTTTAAATGGTTTATACAGCCACTATGAAAACAATACAGAACATTATGACAGAATATGAATTTTGTTTTAGCAGGATCTATTACAAACATTCTGTCTACTATACAAAGTAAATAGTCACTTCCAGTTTGTTATTTTGTTATGTAATGTGAATCTTTTTCCCCACATTCATTTTGAAGATATGCTGCTGAGAAGAATCTGTAGAGACTAGCTAGTCCACAGTGGATTGCATCTTGGATAATTCAGAGGAAATACACTATCAGCTATTAGTGTCAGTAACAATAACACTTCCACATCAAAGTGTGCACTTTGAATCAACTTCACATACGGTTCATAAAAACTATATGAAGATAAATGCTTTAAAAAGTTTTCTAACCTGTTTTCTGATTTAGGGCAGTAAAAGAGATTACTTGACATATGTGCTTTTCATTTTGTTTTTACTCTACAAATTATTTCACAACAAGTTTTGAGCATGAAATAACTTATTACAAAAGAATGTTCATGAAAAAAATTTCATTCCCCCCCCCAAGTAAAAGTCAACATTATTGTAATTCTGCCTATAGTAGAGTTACACATACAGGAGAATGAACTGCGTTTCTCTTTGGACCTCCATGCCACACAAAAATATTCAGTACAGTTTGAAAAAAAAAGAAAAAAAAAAAGGATAAATATAACAGACGAGTGCAGAAACAAGACAGTGTAGTACACAGGCCAGAATCTGGTGACAACGTACACAATGTATAATATACACAGACAATGTACACAATGTTATTAAAGATTTACACACACACAGTCCAAAACCGCTTGTCCCAAGTGGGGTCGCAGCAAACCGGAGCCTAACCCGGAAACACAGGGTGCAAGGCTGGACGGGGAGGTGACACACCCAGGACAGGACACCAGTCCATCACAAGGCACCCCAAGTAGGACTTAAACCCCAGACCCTCCAGAGAGTGGGACCCAGCCAAGCCCGCCGCACCTCTGCGCCCCCTATAAAAGATTTGCGTATTAAATATAAATGCAAAAAAGACTAAAACCGGACATGTAATTTAACTATAAACTAGGCTAATTAAACAGACAATGGAGACTAGCGACACTAGACAGCTAACTAGCTGTAGGAGCAGTAATAAGTTAACTGTTTTGAGTCCGTTATTTGCTTAAAGTGACATATGCTTTGTACAAAGGAATGGAATTATAATTCAAACACTGACTACTGAGACATTAAAAAAATCAAAGTGTGTACAATGATAACACCCGGATTGATGAGGACTTGGAGATCATATTTGCTTAGATGCCATTGTTATGACCAGTTTCTCTTGGTCAAAATTTCACAGCAACAGTGACAATCACGGAGAAGTTCCATCCAATGGGAGTACACCTCTGTGATCATGTTAAGAGCAGTTTAGCTGTAATTAACCACAAACCAGGCAGTAGCTCATTTGAATCATCTATTATACAAAAAACAAACCAAGTCCCTTTGAAGATTAACAATTTAAACCCTATTGCACAGCTGTAAATCCCAGGCCTGAGACCTCATAGGTTGGCAAGGTTTCCTGGGGACAGAGAAGAGACTGAAAATCGATGGTAAATACACTCAGTCCTAAATCACTCAATGGCTATGTTAAACCTGGCATGTGTGTCCATCCCATCACTTTCTATGTATTGTTAATTCAAAGTTGGTATCCTAGCATTCATGTCTGATGTAAAATGATTAAGTACACTTTAAAATATGTTAAATATGGCTTAGCCCTATTTTCTTATCTTTCTGCCTCCGCAAGACTAAGACTCACTTCACATGATGCCAGTGAAAAACATCCAACTATAATTAGGATGGTTATAAATAATAGATTACACTGAATGTGACATTGGTTCTGAAACCAACCAAATCAAACATTAAAATATCAATCTCCAAGCGCCCCTGATTTGTGTAGCAATAATTATGATCTAACTATTATTCACAGTTATGTTGTTTTTAAAATCATCTTGACAAGCAATTCAAATAATGACTTAATTATTTTAGAACACAAATATTTTTAAAAAAATCCAAACACAAGAAATTTGGTCTTATTTTAAGCCTGACAAAATACTGACAGAACAAAAGGTGCTCCCATTACCAGCATTTTTTCCCCAAATGAAGCATGCTCTGGAGTGAGTAAACATCACACTCTTTTGCATGTCTCTGTCACTAATAGCCTTGTGTTTAGTTGTGTTCTTGAAACACCTCCCTTCTGCTACCACCATTTTTCTGTTGTTCCATTTAAAAGGATGTTGCTGTTCAAATAGTTTTAATCCTGTGCAGTAAGTACCAGTGGAACACACTGTGGCATACCTTGCATTATAGTAGTGAGCATTAACTGTTTTCACTTTGCAGAGCTAGTGAAAGCGCAGGTGTGTATGAATACATGTGAGAGAGGGGACAGAATGCCTCCATCCTCTTCTTTCTTTCCGTTGGGTTTTTCAGATTTTTTCTCAACATGAACCTGAAGTGACACAGTACATAGGCACACTTCACAGCGACTGGGGCAGGTCCCTGGTGCTTCCTGTTGGGGTCACCAGTGAGGACTCCACCCTGCTGCTGCCAGGTTGCTGAAGGGAGCGCTAATAGGATTAGGCTGCCTTGGCTCTGGAAAGTGTCAACTGTCACACATTTGTTGGGTTGACAAAAGGCAGGGGAACAGGCCCAGTGGGCAGCAAGACCAGGACAAGAGGTGCCCTTGGTACTGCCAGAGTGGTGGGAAAGACAAACACACAAAGTGGAAGAAATTAATTATTTCCTGCATTGATGTTACCCTAGACCCTAGGTGAGTGACACAGGCCTATCTGTGGTGGAACTTAACCTTGTAGGCCATGCTAATGCACATCGTAAGACAGCAGTAAATGCTGCATGCAACAAATGCAACATACAAATCTCCATAGCCAAGCTATAAGGACAACCTGGGCTATCAGAGGAACGTAATAACGATTTACAGCAGTTACCAAAGAAGTGAAAGTGGTAAACATCTTGTAGATTTAACGTTTTCCAGTTCTCCTGAAATCTGAATCTGAAAGCTTTTGTTTATATGTTAACGGTTGAAAACATTGTGAGACATTTCTCCGCATTACTATTTTGCGTGGCTGAAGGCACACCTGTCTAACAGCGTGACAATGAATGAAAAACAAGTCATGACCCACATAATATTTTAAACCCACTCAGCTTGATTCAGACACTTATTTTGGATGAAATATGGGAAAGGAGTTGGGGCATCAGTATGTCTTCATACATATTAAACATTGCTAGGAATGTGACACTGCTTGTTTCACCAGACCATTTTCCCTCTCACTTATTTCTCGACCACTCTGTATGGATGCATGAGCTGTTTCAACTCTGGACTTTAATGAGTCACATTTTATCTCGTACCCCTTCTCAAAAGTGACCATCTAGTTCAGGAAATGAGGGCTAACCTCATGCTTACCCTAACTCCCCTGGCATTTACTCAGGCTATTAACACCTTTGCAAGACTGCCACACGTGCATCCCTCCCATGTCCGGCTCCAGTATTTGAATTTACGCTCGATCCAGTGACCCCTTCTGACACTGCAGAGATCCCTATCTAACCCACTTCACCCTGGTCCTTATACACCGACATAACTTGGAGCTAGGATGAAACAGGCTTGCAAGACTCATTGCTGTGTTTTTTTTGCAGAAAGCAGAGCTTCCATTTCCCTCAGCCATGGGGGACGTTTTTCATCTGGGCTGTTAAACCCAGTTATTAGCTCCACTAGGACCAGCCTTGCACTTCACTTAGCAAAATCATTTCTTTCTTTTTTATTTCCCCATATTTGTAATATAAAAACAACACAGCGATAAATAAAGGAGATTGTATTCAAATGCCTGGACGGTGGCCAATGAGGTGTGGAGCTGGGGCAAATGCAGTTCCCCCTCATTCCACAGCAGTACTGATTAAAATGGAGTGTTTATTCGCTTGAGTGACCTTTAATGACTTTGTGTTGCTCTGCCCCCACAGAGCCCCCTGATGGGGTGGGAGGGAAACATTAGGGTGAGCCGTGGGCCCCACCCACCACAGACACACACACCAGGATTCCGACGCTTGGAGTCTGGATCAGTTCTCTATGTCCTTTCACAGCTTGACACAGCCTGGTTTACAGGGGGTGTTACGTGTGGACAATGGAAATAGGAACGGGATGGTGAGTGGATATGGCAAACAGGCACAGCCATGTAGCATCTCTCCTCCTGACGCACATTAGTGCCAAGTGTCAACTCAGATCGCTTCTTAGCCACCTGCCATTTACAAAGAGCAATCCATTTCCCAACTGCAAGGTGGCCTGGCAGAGTGGCAGCTTGAAGGACTACCCCCTTAGTGAAACTGGGGGATGCTCCTATATTGGGCATAAGGGCCACATATGATGAGAGCACATTATGCCACACTTGCATGCAGACAGCAAGGAGCAAAGGAGATCTCAATGCAACCAGCACATGTGGTTGTTTGCAAGCCATCAGTGACACCACACACAGCACATACCAAATATGTACTCAGTCCAATATAAAATACTAGTATTAAAAGGACAGCAGCTGGGGAACTTTTTGTGTATAAAGTAGTGTGTCATTATAACCTAAGTACTTACTCACCAAACAAGCTGTGGAGCAGGTTTGCCTCCGACACAAAATTTCTGCAGAACTTAACTCCATGGTTACTATACAAAATGAAGATCAAGCAGGATATGTTTGTCATTTAGGCCTCTCTGGAGTGCTTGGAACTTACATGCCTGTTTTGATAGTGCCCTGTCATACACTAATTCTGGTGTTCTATAACTAAAGCAGTTTGATATTCATGAAGATCTTCTGGTTTATCTGCTCAACAATTATACCATTTTGTATTTTTTTTTTTTTTTTACTCATTAAAGACTCATTAAAATTATTTACAGCAGGAAAAAAAGACAATTTAACAGTTATGGATGTACACTTCTTTATCGACCATTTCAGTTTGGCTCTCTAATTTTAGGAGTATTGTTCTTTTGGAATGCTCGACAACAAAGATTAATAAGGACAAAGTAGACAATTAAATCCTGCACTTTGCCTTGTAAGTCCTTGGTGCAATAAATGAGACCTTTTTTTCCCCAATATTATCATCAGGGGGGTGCGGTGGCGCAGTGGGTTGGACCTCCGTCCTGCTCTCCGGTGTGTCTGGGGTTCGAGTCCTGCTTGGGGTGCCTTGCGACGGACTGGCGTCCCGTCCTGGGTGTGTCCCCTCCCCCTCCGGCCTTACGCCCTGTGTTGCTGGGTAGGCTCCGGTTCCCTGCGACCCCGTATGGGACAAGCGGTTCAGAAAATGTGTGTGTGTGTGTGTATTATCATCAGTTTCGTACATAGTTCTTGTATTTGTTATTCTTAAATGTAGAGAAGAAATGTAGATTAAATCTAGAGAACTTTAACAGGAAATATTTCTGATTTCCAAAATTTGTGAACATGTACACACCATTTTCTGTGTCATAAACAACCTATAAAACAGTATTCATTAGTGGCATAAAATTAGATGTATACAAATATATCTAATTGCTCAAAGCACTAATTTAGTTAAGTAACTGTGGAAACAAATCTTACTATTCACTCTTCAGTTTAAGCAATAAAATAAACCTGAAATCTTTTACTTCATGCAATGGCAAATAGGTGCCTGAATCACTCTTTTTTTTTTTTTCTGTTATGTACCTTGTCACAAACTTATGTAACTTCCTCTAAAATGGCTTGATCCCCATGGGGGATATGGGCCTAAATGAGCTCTCTGCTGTCAACAGGTGACACTCTATCCAACAAAGAGTAGCATATTTCACTGCTCAAACCCTGTACTTCTCCACATCTGAAAGTCACATGGAGACCTGGGGTTCCTATGTCCATCAGAAGCAATGTGATGACCTGACTCAAAACCACTCTCTAGAGCTAAATCAAAATAAAAAAGAATTATTTTCCAAGAAACTCTGAAATGAAAAGTAAATTTTTTAATTTAGCTCACACTTTTCTCCAAGGTAACTTACAGTGTTCTGGAATTTGCAAAAATGTACCAATTTATACAGCTGGGTAATTTTTTTTTTTTTTTTTTTTTTTACTTTAACTTGTAATACCCTTGATCAAGGGTAAGTGCCTTGCTCAAGGGTATTACAGTGTTAAAGTGGTTTTCAAACTTGGAACCTTGAAGCAGTGGCTTTAACCACTACATTACTGATTATTCCTGGTGGCGAAACATTTCAGAGATTAAGCTTGACAAAAGAAAAAAAAATAAATTGCACAGATTGCTACATTTAAAATGTATTTAATCAGAATTTCTGAAGATATTAAGAACGATTCCAAAGAACAAATCAAGTTAGTAAGTCACCAAAGTGCACCAAGTTACAATCAGCCTATTCTTCCGCCCGGGTGGTTAATTGTTAAATTGACAAAACTATCACTCAAATGTTCTGAGTATACTTACACGAACATCTTTTTTCAGAATATTAAATGAATATTCATCTGTCAAATATACAGTTCATAAGCTCTGTAAAATAAACCGCTCTCATTACTGTTTTGCTTAATTTTCAGTAACAATGCAACCAAAAACATAGCACAATGTGTTTAAAATTAGTAGCATTTGAAAAGGTTGTGTTTTTTCAGCCTTGCAAACTATTCTTCACTTGATTGATTGTTCACTACTCCCTACATCCTTCATTTTATTCACTAAAGCCTTGAACAGCTTCCTGTATTGGGGTCTTCCACAATCCATGTTTTTTGTTGCGTTTAATTCTTTCACAACCAAAAAAAGAATTCTTGGGCATAATTTCAGAATGTGAGTCATTGTGATAAGGAGTGCGAGTCACACAGCTACATCTATTCTTAAAGGAATTCATGCATCTATTCCAGTGTTAGAAATCTAACAAGGTGTTGTTCACAGACTTTCCATTTTTGGGTTGTTACAATACTACGCAACCTATCGTATTTCCAGCTTTGCATAATCAAAAAAGTGTCTAACCAGAGTATTTTTTTTTTTTTAGAAAAAACTGTATACAGGAGTAATGTCACAAGTGGAACACTTCAGTATTCCACATAAGATTGTGATATTGGGAATGTAAACATGGTTACCAACAACTTCAAGTAGAAACCCAGGAAAGGAGAGCTGGACTTGACTTTTGGCTCCTGACAGCATAGGGAAATAATCATGGGCAGTGGCTGTTGATAACATAGAATGGTATCGGCATGTGCCCATACCCTCTGAACCTGGTGAAGTCATTAGGAAAAGGTCACAATCCCCAAGCTACACACTCACAGGGAAGTCACAGGGAGTTTCATATGTGGTATCCTAGGACATACACCAGTCCAACCTTCAGACCCAAGGTGGCACAATACAATGGCTCAGCTGGTTAAGAGTGAGTATCTAGGCTCACATAAATAAAAAGTATTACATTTGATCACAAGATATAGTTCTACCTGTCAAAACTTTCATCAGAAAATAAGCATTTGATATATTCAGGGCCCAGAGGGAGAGCTACATATTTTCAAACATATTGGAAATCGATGAAGAGCAAATTATTCATGGAAAAGTATATCCTGTGCTGAAACGCACTCAGTAGGCCCAGCTGAGTTATTCAGAAACATGGCTACACAAATCATGAATGGTTGCTGTCAAAGAGACATGACAGGCCAGGGGTTTCTAGAGTTTTTGGACACTTTAAGCCACGACAGTACAAGCACTGTCCTCCAGCTTGGTTATTATTATAAACATGTCCCAATTAATTTTGTTGATAAGTGCTATTCGTGTACTCTGTCTCTACAACCACTTTCATTAACAAATAAATCTAAGAAATGTAATATTCTCCAAAATATTGTCCCAATCGAGCACAAAGAAAGTGGAGTGGAATAAAAAGAACAAATACCTCGCAAAGACATGAAATATTCACAAGAGCAGTCATTGCTCTCAGCATATCTGACTCTTTCAGAAACCTAATCCACATATTACAGGAGGAGGCAGCCAGTCCTTAGCCTATGATCAGAAGCTTAGGCTTGTGGAAAAGGTTGTTCAGGAGTGATTTATGATGGCTGGAGTGTGGGATGCTGGCTCCCTCTGATCTCAGACCACACTTAACTGTTATTGTTTCCCCTCTGAGCAGCCTTCACCTTGCACTGGCAAAACACACATCTGCTAGCTGATTGGTTCACTTGAAACAACATTTGTCATGTTGCAGCATTATAAATCAGATGACTTAAGCTGGTGAGAGCTGTGGCACCAACAGAAGCTTCTGAACCCTCCACCAGATAAAGGCCATGGGTCATTTTAGAGCTAACAGCCCTCACTGACAGCCCCCTATCACCACCCAAGTGGTTGCTGAACTACAGTTGGGTTGGTCCCTGCGCCTCTGGTTTCTATTGATATCAGACATTTACAGTGAAGGTCACCAGCTGCTGTAGGAAGTAGGCTTTGGGTTCACACCCTTTTCCAGTGCTCTAGTCACTGGAAAACATCAGAAATGTAACAATGTTTTCAACTTGCCAACACCAAAAGAAACGGGAAACATTAACCAGGTGCCCAATGCCCATATTCATATGAAAAAAATGAAGATTTAAGCACAACTTTATTACACAAATAACATGCTTTGACAAAAATCTGAAAAATGAAATTTGACAATTTTTAGTTTTGTCTGGTGTGAAAAGTAAACTTCATATAAAAATAGGCTGCCTAAAGTTGGTGGATTAAAAAAATACTAAAGTTTAGGACCACAAAAACCACAAGAACATAACTATTGTCAGAGCACTTTAAAGACAGGAAATTTCATGAGACACCACGTAAATTTGCAAGCATGCATTAGGGTTCTTTACATGCACGGCCAGTTGTGAAAGATTTATTATCCATGGGGTAATGAAGCGAGGAGAGCAGAGCCAAGCTTCAGGATCATAGCCATGACTCATTGCGTTTACACTTTTTTCTTCCTTTTAAAAACAAAAGATTCACAGGTTTCTCTCTTAAAGCAAAAGACCATAAAGCCAATTGGACGGAGCTGCAGCCATATGTCTGTACAGTTATTATAAGATGTAATTCTAAGGTGTGAAACACTTCATTTTTATTATGGCAAAAAGTCTAACTCTGAATCATGGGAACTACAGATTGACAGATTATTTTATAAACTGCTAGTTATTTGCATTCTACCTGCTTCCAAAGTCTTGATACCTGTATTATTTCTAAACACAGCCATGGCACAAAACCCACATTCAGGTGAAAACAAAGCAAAACACACACAGTTTTTTTCCTTCAACCGACTTTAGTAGTAAAATTGGACAGGTTCTGATAAGAGGTGCATCTGGAACCATCTCTATAACTTATTTCCTTTGCCTGAAGCATCAAACACCACAGAATGGCAAAGATCAGTGAGGCAGAGGTTGATTGATAAAGTCCCTATCTGGCTATTTACAATCTGGCTGTGGAAGAAGCAGCTTTCGCCAGACAGAAAAGCAATTAATCTGCAAACGAGCTCTGGAACAGCCGGGCTGAGCATTGGAGGCTCCTACCACTTGCGCTCTGGAGAGAAGATAAGGCAGCAGCCGGCTATTTATTGTACATTTTAATTAAGTGCTTGTTAACGGCAGTTATCTTAACAGTCACCAAATTACTGTTGTAATGCATTTTGTTTGAGGAAAAATGGAGAGCGTTGAAGGACTTTATGAAACGGGGCACAGATTGCTTTCATTTTAAATCACAGAATACATTCAGAAGAGGCGGGTGTCACACTGATCTAAGCTTAGCAGCTAATGGTTATTTAATATGGCCATCAGCGTTCCCAGGTCCCCAGTATGCGCAGCTTACACAATAGCCTCCAAACCCTCTTAAACACTTATTTGAGATGACAGGAAAAATGAAACCGTTTGTGCTTCCAATGGAAAAGCAATCACTGGTACATTATATCCCGCTTGGCCCATCATGCTAATGCATAGTAAAAATGTCACCAAATGTATTTAAAGACCTGACGGAGTGTTGCCACTCAGTCCCGTTACAGGGCTGATTAGAAAAATGAAGGAAAAAAAACTTCAATTTGTATGTAAATGCATTTAGTTTTTTTTATACAATTTGGACACCTGGAGGAAAAGTACAAATAATACAGTGATGTTTAAGGCAGTCCTTATTACAGCTTTTAGAACTAGCTTGAAGGGAAATTCACAGGAAGTAGCTTTCAGACTCAAACCTTAAACCAGAGCCACACATCTGGACATGGAATCCTCTGACACATGGATCAATGTCACAGTTTATTGACAGGCAATGTTCTGGAAGGCATCTCTTGCCAAAGAAAGGCCAAGAGGTCAGGTCACCATTCAAGGTGTAACAGTCGCAGGTCAGCTTGATCTCCCATTACCAGTGCCACTGGCTATGTAATAGACCGTACCTCACGGCAGATGGCACAGCACATCCGAGGAACACCAAGCCTACACACTCAGCGTCAACGCTACTAATACCCAGCATTATGGACCTCACTTAACCTGTGTTCTGCATACTTACACAAGACTTTTTATTGGTCATTAACAGATTTATACTTCAAGTTTATGAAGCACTTTTGCCACAGTTTACAAAGGGCATTCCAGAGAGAAATACAAAACATCAAAAAAAGAGAAAAAGAAAAAATGCCATGGATTGCTACTTAAAATGCCATTACAATCGCACGGGAGATTAAAAGAACTAGTCAAGTGTGTTTCTAAAGCATGTATATAATTGATGACACTGAATTAGAGGCCCAAACACAGTCAAGACATAATAACGAGGACTGACATTGTATACCATCATATACTATATTATGCATGGCACGAAGATGGAATTCTCAAGAAAGATTTGGATTTTCTGCAAACAATTGAGATTTGTAATCATACACTGAGAAAATAACACCAGCTAGCACTTTGTGATCACCCAATAGATTGCATAATACAGCTATGATTGTGTGACACTAAAGATCCAACAGGACAAATTTAGGTCTGAAAGGTGATTTCATATACAGAGGGAGAAAGTCATAAAAAAACATTCTAAATATTTTATACATAGGCCATTCAGGTCTGTCTATCTTCCTTCTCTCTGAAAATAACTTGGTGCTGTATAAAGATTGAATTTTACAGATCACAACAGAAAGAAAATGCATTCATTCAGGCATGCCTCTGGTGAGAAATGTATCGTGATCTTTAATAGCATTCTGTATACAGCTTCATCCAAGCCCTCCTTTTAAATAAAATAGCATATTAATATTGATAGCTATGGACCATGGAGTACTAAGCTCTATCTAAGAAGTGCAGCAGAAAAAAAATATTAATTTGTATCAAGAGGAAAGCCAAAATGAATTCCTATTCATATTTTAATGCATTTATGCTAATATGAATTCAGACAGCTTTGTGTGTGCGCACGCGTATAAAAGATTGAGGGAGCGAGCTGAAAGTCGAGTTTACAAGCTTACAACCAAGTTTCTTCCCAAAAAAGGTCTCTCACACATTAACAGAATATGGACTCGTGACCTCTGCAGATTTTGTACTTCTCCTTAAGATAGCACCTTGGTGCCTCCCCAGAAAGGTCCCAAAAGAACAGACTTGACATTAATACAGAGCTATTAACTATTAATTTTATAGTGATATTTAAACTTATTAGATGAAACATATTGAAGGTGTTCATATTTGATACAAATTTCAGGCATGTGTGTCTCCAAGACACCAATGACAGCAACTTTTGCAATACTGAACAGAAAAACTAAAAATGTTTCAGCACAATTAAGACCACTGGATCCAAGAGCTGAAGCTGGTTTCAGGCTCTGTTGCACAAACTGCCCAGTCTCAGCAGAAACACCCTCCAGGCATGGCTACCATCATACAGCTTCAACAAAGCAGAAGGACAGCCAGAGAGGCTGCTGGGACCACACTTTAAATCCTGTGGACCCACTGCACAGTTTTATAAGGGCAGCAGCTGCTACATGTGGCCAAAATACAGGTCCTGAAGTACAGCAGTACAAAATAAGAGAAAATGAAAGAATAAAATTGATTGTCAGTGAAGTGGATTCTTGAAAATTCCACCTCAACAGAATCCCTGTCTGCAATAGATCGTATACTTAAGGCTGAAAAAACTGTACAGTACATGTTTGTTTCTGTTGGCTGTTGCATTCAGTCCTACCCAGCACGATTTGTTTAGCAGTTTGTTTCTGGTTAGCTGAATGGAAGTGGAGCAAACACAAATAAATTGCACTGTTATCAAAGAGGTATCTTTCAGGCCTTGTCGCAGCTGTAATCATTACGTATTTAGTGGCGGACAAAGTGATTGTCTCTTCTGATAGCAGCCTATCTGTTAATGTCTGCATCGTGTCACCTGCAGGGTGAATGCCATTAATTGCACTCATTTAGGAGGCGGGCCAGAGCAATTGCAGTGCAGGTGTCTAGACCAACGTTGATTATCTGGGCCGGAGATTGGAAAAAGACAAATCTTCCCATCAGGAGAGACCCAGACAGGGATGGTGAGCCATCCTTTCTGCTTTAAAGCTGTGTTAAATGACAATTACCCCTTGTGCACCTTTTTTCTTTCATGTTACATGCAGTGTTTGAATGTTGAAATAGCTGAAATAACTCCAGTCTATGCATAGAGCTAATTTAAAAATGAGATTTAATCTACTTCAGGTCAAACATTTTTATGAAGAGTGATTTAAACAGCACTTAACTGCAGCAGTTACAATTATTGACTGTTTCATGTGTCTGCTATGTTCAGTATTAAAAAATATGTGAAGGCTTCAGTTATTTTCCATATCCATAGGGTGAAATCTAAGGTTCTTCTTGAGATGAATCGCAAGCAATCCAGACATCAAAACCACCTAACTATCAGATGTTCACACAAATGTTACTCCCAGAATTACAAATTTATTGCATACCTTTGTTTGTCTGCAAAACTGCAATGGTAGCACTGATATATCAAGGCTCAATTTGCATTCTGGAACAAGGTGCTCAGCAGCCCGGCAATATGAAGGTCAGAGGATTCCAACTGGGCTGCCCTGAGTTGGGAGACCACCACAGACACTCTTATGCCAACAATAGATGACAAGCTGCTCTGCAATATTAAAATAACAATCAGGCACCATTCTTTAAGTTATCAGAATACAAGCATAGTAATTAGTAAAGTATGACAATATTTTTGGCATTTGAGACATGCTAAAAATAAAAACACCAATAAGATGAGGGAACTTTTTAGCAACTTTAAAGTTCAAAAGTTTTGTAAAATAATCCAGGTGGTTTACCAGCTTGTATACATGCTGGTACTTGCATATACAAGTTCAGTGATTTCTGGACAAACAAGGTCACTATATACAGGATGTATATAATTAATGTCACATGGAGACAGTCTACCATTATCAGTCAGATAATGGTAGACTGTCTCCATGTGACATTTTACAAAACTTGTGATTATTTTACAAAACTTTTGAACTCTGAGAAAAAAATATGCATCAACAAGATGCATTGCAGACTTATTCATTGCAATTTTTGACCTCCCAAAAAAAACATTACTAATCATGATTGCATTGGCTTTGTTTTATTCAGGAATTCTTTATATCTCTGAGAAAACTTGAGCATGTGAGTTCGTAAACTGTAGGGAAGCATGGAACCTGCCCCAAAGAGACCTGTGTTTGATGAAATTCTACAACAGCATTTTTCTCAGATTGTTATTCTCCCCTGCACCATCCCACTTCAACAAAGCGACTGAGCTTGGCTATGCAGGCGTGACGGGGCATGGAAGGCCTGGGTGGTGACCCTCCCCAGGGATGGGGGCTGCAAGGAGGAAGACAGCACATATAAACAACCAGGGACACACTTCCCCAGCTCTCTCTGGACAGCTGGAGAAGATGTTAAGCTGTCAATTACAATCAGGTGTGTTATTGTCTGCCTGTCAAACTGGCAAGGTTGTGTCATACCTTCAGTATGCCTCTTTTTCCCTACTTCCGTTTGGCACTGTGCGAAGCACACACAAGATTTATTCTGTTGGAAAGCAGGCCTAGCTGAGGCTGATGTTAGCAATTTATGGTTTAATAAGACTTACATAAGTCTTGCAGGTGTGCTTTACAACCCACACCCAGACCCATTCGGTAGATTTATTAGGGGACTTTCGATTGAGTGCTGATTTAAAGCAACTCTTTCCCACTATAGTCATGTACCCAATGCTCATGTGTTTGTGCATGCACACACATACATGTTATCTGTAGTTTAAACTCCAATTCAAAATAGTTCCCCAAAACACCAGATATGACCAATGTGGAATGAGATCTGCTTGTGGATTGCCCAGCCAAAACCCATTTTAGAGATTACTTCCTTTGTCACCACAATTTATCTCACAATTTCGCAAAAGTCTTTTCTGGGACTAGACCCTATAATCTCCTGGTGCCTCCTGGTACAACTTGCATCAAACAAAGTGAAAAGCCCTTCCCCCTAGGTTTGGAACATAGTTTGGAATGACAATCATGTGTGGCTTTTTTTTTTTTTTTTTTTTTTTAAGCACAATGAACTAAAGATGTGCATGCAACAGGACAGCAGGAATTGGCAGACGGCCCATAAGTCACAAAGAAAAAATGCATGATGGGGCACAAATCAAATGTATTGTTCACTTTCAGGTTGCGGCCAGATGCCTTTCATTTGGTAGCACTGCAACACCCATCATTACCTATGAGTCAGGAGCAGCAGTCCCAAAGAAGTCAGTGTGAGGTCTAAAGTCACTGAGGGAGGAGGGCTTGTGAAGGCAAAGTGGTTGTTGGAACCTCATCCATGTACTCAGTGAAGAAGAAGAAAAAAAAAAAAAAAAAAAATCTTGCATGCTGACACTTTTCTGTCTTTCCCCATTCTCTTTTTTACAAATGGCAACACCAATAAAAAGATTAAACTATTCATTGTTAAATGCAATGCATTTTGGGCAATGTAGGATGTATATAATTAATGTCACATGGGGACAGTCTACCATTATCAGTCAGGACATTCATCTTGGAAAGGCTGAGATATGATATTCTCATAAAGTAAAACACATTTAGTCGATTCAGCTGTTGTGGGACAGTGGCCATGCTTTTCATGGAACTCATCAGCCCTCTGCCGGCCCTAGTCTGGCCTTCCATCAACACTGGCTGAGATTTCACCATTTACACACAACAATGCAAAAGAGCCTCATTATCATCTTCAAAATATGCACGAATGAGGGGCTAACTAACCGTGCCAAACTTGTCACCTGGAGTCTGGCCTTTTGCTGTCCAATAAGCCAGCATATCCATCTCCTTTTAGATATGCCTCATAAAGGACATCCTTCTACTCTTTTGGGGGCAGGAAAGGAAAGAGAATTTTGAAATGCTAAATAAGAAAGGAAAAATATTCTCGTGTTGAGTGACATTTCTTAAATCCACGCATCTCATTCATGGTGAGAGATATTCTTTGCCGACTGCCACAGGATATGACATGACAAAGTAGCCGAGTGTGTCAGTGGCTGTGAAGTGTTTGGAGATGACACGTGACAATGCAGCATGCCCTTTGATTCTCCCTTCAGCAACGTTTCCTGCTGCTAAAGCAAATATAGGGGGGGCTTTGCTGGTTTTTCCAGTGTCCATTTGTTTCTCTTTACTTCAGCAAAGAAAAAACACCTGGAAATGGTTGTTTAAATATTAATTAGTCCAAAAGCTCTAATGAGCCCCACACATTTGCCAGCATAATAAAATATTAGCTAGATTAGTTCTTGTAGTTTCTCAATGGGTGCTGCAGGCTACTGTGTTTAACCAAGCCAAGAGCTAGGGAATGCAGAAAAATGGTAGACATCAACTAACCGCTCATTGCCCGAATATGCAGGACTTCTGGTTTATTCCTTAAAACTGATAATACACACTAAACAATACAAAATAATTTAAATGTTTTTATTTTAAAAAGAGAAAAATAATTTAATTTTGTGTTGAAGTACAGTCAATAAGAAACATTTAGTTTTAGTATGATTTGGTAATCTAGAATTTACTTAAACAGAACTGACGGGATAACAAGAAAAGGAATTTCCCCATATCAAAAGCATCGGGTTGCCCTATCATTTTAAACTCGTGTCAAAAGCTTTGATGTGTCCTGTTCTTAATGTGGCATACTGGAAAAAAAATTCTCAGCTCAATTTAAGTCTCATCCAAAGAGCTTACAACTGTAATTAAATCATTAAATTCTTGTCTACGCTTCACAGAGCGTAGAGAAATTAACTTCCCACCAACCTCATTTTCTATTTGAACATGAAATAATGATTTTCTGCCAGTCTAATTACAAAGCCAACATCTGATCAAGCCAGCATCCAGAGGGGATTATCACATGCAGGAGTATTAGACCTCATTACCAGCTTGAGTGCAAAATTATTACATCTTGTAATTGGATGGTGAGATTTATATACAGATCAGGCCGGTTTCTGTAAGATTGTAATTACAAGCTTCGTTGGTTAGCTACTTATCAGAACTTTGCAGGAAAACAAAACAAATGACCGGGCAAAATGAGAATTTCATTAACCTGTGGACCTGGCATGGGGGGAACCGGTGTAACGCTCGTGTATGCATTAAAGGAAATGGGCTCATCCATTTCACTGGCTGCCTGTGATGGCAGAGCAAAACAGTCTGTTTCATTTATTTAACCTGGGTAATTTGTGATGGAAGAAAAAAAAACTAACTATAAATGAGCTGTCTCTTCTGCTAGGATGAGCTCAATGTATCTATTACTTCAGGCTAACTGGCTGTGAAACCATGCATTCTAGGAGCTGCAAGGGGTGATTTCTCCCAGCTGAGAAAGGGGAAAAGGGGGCATTGATTCCTGGATCAGCTGTTTGCCCCTAAGAATGCAGGGCTTGTACATCACTAAAACACGATAAAGAGAGGAGGTAGGAAAGGAAGCAAATGAGCATCTTGCAGTAAATAACCTCTAACATAAACAGGCAACAAATCAATGTGGGGCTCAATTCATGGGGGAGGGGAGAGTGCAAGTGAGAGAAAAAAAATGTTCAATTACTGAGCAAACTTTTTTTTTTTTTTTTGCCCCCCCCCGTTTATTTTTTTTTTAAACAAGTGATTTCACAGTGCAAATCAATGTTGGCAGGTCAGGCTGCCAGCTACTAATCTTGGCATTACAACTCTCCAATCAGAAGCTCACAGGTAATGGAGTTGTTATTGAACTTCATAGCCAGGATTAGATTCTCAGCAAAGATCAATGCTGCTCTTAGATGGGATTGATAAACCCTTGATAGAAATCTGAATCCCTGAAGCTATGGATTGCAGTGTTCTCTGCTTTGGGGCTCTAAGCTCTGCTCCCACCTCTGCAGGTCCATCAGAGCACACTGCACCCAGCCATGCTCCACACATCTTTCCTCCCCTAGTCTGCATCGTGTCACCCATAGTGATGTAGATGATCAGAAAGCAAATTCTCTCTCTCCCACACACACTTCACAGAAAATTAATGTCCATTATCTAGATCAGTTATTGATTTACATAGAATCAATAAAATACACAATATTCTTGCTTCGGCACAATCTAAAACTTTGAGTAAGCAAAACAAAAAAAATTGTACAATTGTAAATCTCACCTGGAATAAATGCATTTTAGTGTCACTTCACAGATTAAACTTTTCTTTATGTGCATCATGAAGTGCACACAATTCACTCAGTTGTTCCAGACAGCTGCTAGTGTAGTGATTAGAGCTGCTTTCTTTGGACCCAAAGGCTGCAGGTTCAAATCCCACCTCCAGCTGTAGTACCCTTGAGTTTTATTTCCCTTAAACTGTTCCAGTAATATCACCCAGCTTTATAAATGGGTAAATAACCATTGATAGTTTAACGTTTTAAGTCACTCTGGAGAAAACTGTCAGTTAAATGAATAAATGTAACTAATGTTCGCATAGGATTTTTATCATTTTGCTCTGATGTACCATATCTGGAATGAACTGTGAAAATTATGATTAATTCATTCATTACAAACCTTAATACTGTAAAGTCACATGGATAAGCAGAATGTTCTGAGATGAATATACCAAAATGTATGAATATATAGATGAAAATAAATGAATATATCAAAATATATAACATATATAATAAAGAAAATTTTCTATATATAAACACAACTTCACAAAAATTCCTTCTCTCTTTTGCATTCACCAAACAGGTCAAGACAATCAAAACTGTTATAATGTACCAGCACAGCCAAAATTTAAAAAGTCTAAATTATAATTTATGACAATGGTCAGAGTGTATATCAAGTCTTTTGGAATATACAGGTTACCGTCGCAGATGTTCTATAAGTCTGTTATTACAGTGTTCCATGCAGCTGACATTTCTACAGGTGATACCAGCAGATAGAATAAATAAATTCTGGAAGGCTGCCTTGTTCCTGGGAGTTACACCGAACTCTGGGGAAAGTGGTAAAGAGAAGGGCTCTCAACAAACTCTAGCCATCATGAACTCACACCTTCTGCATGCCACTCCAGCTAAACAGCGTAGTACATTCAGTAGCAAACTGGTCCAGTTAAACAGTTCCAAGGAGCACTACCTAAGGTCATTCCTGCCAACAGCCATTAGGATCTATAATGAATCACACTGTCAGCGTGGTATTATACAGACCTGTCAGTAATATTCTTCATTCACACACTTTTACAGTTGTTCAATGATATGTATCGCAATGTAATTTTGAATTATTTCACTGTCTTTTTGTCACTGTTTTGTTGTATCTATGGAGATGTAGCCTTGTGCAGTTTCCTTTGGGATTAATAAAGCTTATCTGTATATCTAACAAACAAATGAAAGACTGAGGCAGCTGGTATTTTCTAAAATGAAGCAATTCCCTATTCTAGCAGCTCCGTGGCCATTTAGAACATAGTTTTGGATCAATAGTCGATCAATAATGAAGGCAAATCAATCAGAAGGGTTTTCTTTTCAAAAATATTTAATTAAAACCTGGTGAAACATAACCTCAGGATTTATTGTTTGATGCTTAAAAGCATTACCGATTTTGTTTTTTTTTTTAAATTTCCATATGGGGGCCAGCTGCTCTACTGGTAAGAAGGATTAAAGGGACCAAGGGAATACTATGGGCGCTTTTCCGATAGAGAATAATGCGTATGTGTATGCAGACATATCATATGTATTTATAGACGTATGCAATTACATACTAAACTACATTTTCTAATGGAGTGACTTGGGGAGAGGGTGTCAAGATTGAACAGTAAGTTTTGTGACTGTTTATCAACTGAAATCATTACAAATAATAAACTGGCATACAGGGGGGCGCGGTGGCGCAGTGGGTTGGACAGGGTCCTGCTCTCCGGTGGGTCTGGGGTTCGAGTCCCGCTTGGGGTGCCTTGCGGCGGATTGGCGTCCCGTCCTGGGTGTGTCCTCTCCCCCTCTGGCCTTACGCCCTGCGTTACCGGGTGGGCTCCGGTTCCCCGTGACCACATATGGGACAAGCGGTTCCGAAAACTGGCATACATATTTTTTAATCTTTGTGACCCTGCGTGGATAATTATCCATATCCTTGGGGAGGCGCTGTCTAAGATAGAAGGGAACCAGTACTGACCTAGGAGCAGAAAAAGCAGAGAGAGGTGCAAGACAGGAAGAGTACACACTGTACTTGGACTATTTATTGACATTTACTGCTGCACTCTTCTGAATTATTTCCTTTGGCTACAGTCTTCTCCACCTGCATAATTCACATGTGGATATTTATTGATTACTCCTGTAATTTGTATGCAACCTAGGAAAATGTTTTCACATAAAGGGAGGCATAAAAGGAGGTCTGGAGCCTCCAATGAGATGACTGAAAACATTTCCAGAGGGGCAGTGGCCTGGAGCACAACAGAGCATGACAGGGCAGGGTGTGGAGAGCCATCTAATTAAGAGTGCTGTCAAGGTTGTCTGGAACAGCACCCTCTCTAGGATTGTGGTCAGAAAGCTGAAGTTACCAGACCCTGCAGCCTAATCATTATTGGCTGAGAGCTCAACAGCCCGGCAGCTGGGGCCAGTCTTGTGCAGCCAACCATTTTGCAAGGTCTTCCACACACACACTTGACATTAGTTCTATCCTGCAAGCTGGCAACACAGTCTAATTCTGCAAACAAACAATTACAGCTGGCCATGCATGAAACCAACCAGCTGGTACAGTTAGGGTGATACTAGTAGTACACTATTCATTTTCTCAGTTCTGCATATCCACAGCTGGTAGCTTGTAGTAAAGTTCTTGAATGGTCCAGAAAACAACAAACACATTTACATATTTAGCATATGTTTTTCGCCAAAACAGTCTACAATGATTTCTATGTAGCATTTAACTAATGCTTTTATCCAAGGTGATTTACAGTGTGAGATACATAACACTAAACTTTCAACAATCAAAAAAGCACGCAGAGGAAACTCACCTGACCACGGGGAAAACATACAAACTCGACTTGGACAAAACTGAGCTCAAACCCATATCCAATGAGATACCAGGGCTATCAACTCCACCACCACATCACACCTAATTTTGACTTATCATTTTGATTTAAATTAACCCATTACATACACCGTTACATACACACACTAAATGCAATTTAAAATAAAAAATTAACATGAAGAACATGTCTTTGGACTATGGTAGGAAACTGTAGTACCCAGAGGAAACTGACACAAACACAGGAAGAACATGAAAAACCAACAAAAATTTAGCGGGGATCAAACCTACCTGTCCCCCCACATCACCCAAGTAACAGATGTACAGTACTTAATTTTATTTAGTCATTTTCTGGAAAGACAACTGTATTCAAGCATATAGTGACTTTTATGGGATCGCTTTAAAACTACTTTGCCACTCTTGTGAATAAATATTCTATGATGCTTCATATGATTTATTCCATATACAGTACTAAGCACAGGTCATGCATTAAAGTGGCCAAAAAAAAACCACCATTACAAAAACATATTTTGAAACAATCACCTTTTCACAAACTTGGCCACAAAGACCATGGAGGACTGCAAACTAAAAGCATCTAAACTAATATTGTTGTTACATTTCATACCACAGATTTCAAAGAAACTTCTGCATTAACTGAATGTCAACTTGCATATTATTTTGATTCTACTGTTATAAATCTGTTTCAAAATTTCCCATTCAGCACCAGACATACTATACCTCGAACAATTGCTGGAAACAAATCCTGAATGTAAATCATAACCATATAAATTCAAGCAGGATTAAGCACTTAATTCAATTATCAGATTCCCAGAACCTAATTTAATTCCAAGAAAAATATTTTCAAAGAAAATGTTTAAGACTAAAGAGATAAACTGACTAAAAAGCTTTATTTGCTGAATCCATATTTACTGGGTAAACATCAGTTTGGGCAAAAGGTGGTCAGTGGTTGTTTTGGGCACAACACACAGAGAAGCTAAAAGTATGGCTCATTAGGGTTAAAATAAGGTGAATGTTCTGTTACACAAATGCAAATACAAAAGTGTGTGTTACAGACTACTCAGATGGTGCACAAACAGCACATGCTTTATAGCAGCAAAGTGAGGAGAAGTCTCCTTGTGTGGCACCCAACTTACATGTTTCCAGCAATTTTTCTTCCATTGCAATGACAAGGACAAAATATCCAACAAGTCTCTCCTAGCATACCTCAAGTTAAGATTGCATCTGCTCTTGTCTAGTCACCTACCAAGCAGTACATGATGGTGAAAGTGTTTTAACACTCAAAAGTGTCTAATTCCACATGTAACTGCATGTTAAAAATATATAAAAATAGTGTCTACAGAGTTTACCATCATGCAGTACAAATTTATAGGATGTTCCCAGGGACATATTAGGTGTGATTTATGTGTTAAGGTGCTACAGGCACTTTGATACATTTTCTCCTCCGAAACTGACAGAATACAACTTTACTGCAGCAACATTCATATAACTTCTCAAAAGACTTAAACAGACTGCAAGCTATTATCATAAATACATAGTTGACCCAAGAGCTGATCTATGAGCTAATTTAAATGACATTTGGAAGATTAGGCCACTGTCTATTCGTTATTTTGTTATATAGGACTGCAGAGAATCAGCTCTGGCAGTCAGCATGACAGCCAACAGTGTTAAGACAACTTGCATTTTAATCTGCCCCTTAAGTTACTCATTCCATTATTGATCAAACATAATACTGAATCAATGTTCATCTTGTTACCTGGCCATTCCTGTGTAAGACAGAGTGAGTAATTCTCCTTTCAAAGACACTTCTCCATAAAATCAATGTATGCTTGCCACTGATGGGGGAAGCACAGTAGAGTCACACTAGTACTCCATTTGTAGAAACAGAATGTTTTAAAACTGAAAACTGTTAGTGAAAAAATTCTACATTACATGCGATTGTTTATTTCTTTTTGCTTTTAAAAATAAAATGGACTAGTTTAAAAATAAAGACAGAATAAAATTAAAGAGTAAAACAATTTTGTTCATAAACTAAATCATACCTTAATCAAGCCACACTGAATTGATACAGTAAGAATATCCTGTTCTCCAAATTGGTAAATCGTTGTAAAGCTGATTATGGACCACTATAAAGTCGCTTTGGACAAAGGTGACACATTGTAAATGCTACAACAGTAACAAAGAAAGAAAAAAGAAAGAAAAATAATAATCGCGACTGTTTTCAAAAATTAAAATAACACCAACAGGCTGTGGACTGCCGTGAGCCTGACCAGGACAGGAGGTAGTCCTCAAAAGTAAGGGAGTATTAATTTCAAAAAGTGACATGATTTTTTTTTTTTTTTTTTTTTAAATTAAAAATTTTAAATTTTAAATTTAAAAAAAAAAAAAAAAAGAGAGAGGACTGTGTTAAACTGGGTTCCAGTGCCCATCTCTGCAGGGAGAGTCGCCTGCCCGACCTGCTCTCCGCTTACATTCCTTAATTATCGTGTCCCAGCGGAATGCGTTCAGCCGGTGGACACTGGAGTGTGTGAAGGATGAGTTCATAGCTAATGAAACAGGTGGGAACCCCGTGCCGCCCAACGAGAGGGCGGTGTGATATTTACAAAAGTGTGTGTGGACGTTGTGGCCCTTTCACCTGCCCACAGACCCCCCCTCTCTCAGAGTCTCTGTTCACCGTCACGGGCTCCAGCGGGTTCCCACACGACCACTCCCTGGAGAAGGAGACAGGACGCGCTGGCTGTCACTGCGAATGAGGAACCTAACCACTCTCTACTTATAAAACTCTATCCAAGCGAGGGAAATTCATGAGAAAGTTTTTCTAGTTTTTCTCTCCGCCACATGTTGTATTACAGTTGCTTAACCACCACATAACTTAACTTGCCTATCAAATACGTCACATTTTACCAGGTTCGCGTTCTGTGAGCGACAGAGCAGCTCCCGCCGGTCATTTCCAAGTCAAACCCTGTTTACACGTAAGATTCGGCGACGCACAAGTAAAATATTACTAATTATGCTATTATTCAGGACACATCAATGGTTCTGCAGCAGCAGTGCGGACAAGCCAAAGCCGGGCTCTTCGAAAAAGATTTCTTTCATATACCTCATAGAGATGGTGTCTCACCTCTACATAAATTTTTTTTTAAATGTTTCATGCGACTCAAATGTTTAATGCAATTGAAACTGTTTGTGTTGCACAAGAAAGTCAAAATACTGAAACTATATGGAGATAAAGTTACTAGAAAACACCGTTTTTTTTAACAGGACATCCCAGACGCAAGAGTAAACACACAGGGCAATTTTATTTTTCTTTTCTTTTTTTTTTTTTTTTTTTAAAGGAAAAGAGGGCGCAGTTTGAAACATTTGAAACATATTTGCGCTGGAATGCACTGACTAAAGCTCTATGCATAAGAGTCAAACACAAGGCGTTGTCACTTGGAGGCAGGCCCGTCTCTGGTTGTGTTCCCTTCCTCGGACTGCGACCAACTCAAGTGCGGATCCTTCACACCGATGCATAGGGCAAAACTAATTGCCCTATTCTGCCGTCACATTAATACTTGGCTTAGGTCCTACAACTTTGGAAATATTTCCTCAGATATATTTAAGAAGGCGAAAATGGTAAGTTAGAAGCAGCCAAAAACTACACTAAATGCAGGTTTTTATTCGTCTCCTTCATCAATCCAAAACAGATCGACTTGTAATAGCTTTCGAGAAAATGCGATGCAAATTAACACTGAGTTGTCAGTTTCTCTGCTTTCTCTCTCTCGCGCGCGCTCTCTCTCTCTCTCACACACACACACAGCCCTTGGTCCACCACTCCAAACATCAAGCCAGGGTCACTAATAGTTTTCTCTTTAAATCCGTGTTCATGACAGCTACTACATCCTGATCAGATGGGTCTTTTGAGCAGATTCCGTCTATCATGTGTCACCGGTTTCCGATCGCCCACAACATCAACAAGTTTCGCCCGAAGACCCTTTTTCATGTTTTATTTTTAATCCTTATTTCACCGTGTGTTTTGACTTTGCGTACTGTGACGGAAACAAGTTGCCTACTCCGCACACCGTTTGTTTGTTTGTTTACTTCCATGTGTATGTGAGTGTACTTGTGTATCGCATCCGTATTGGTGTCACATTGCGCCAGCCTCTGTTTTGCATTTCTCTGAAGAAGCTTCCGCAGCCAGCGGCAACATTAATGACATTACAGCTGTCTCTGAAGTAAACTGGTATTAGTCACTTAAACACAAGCAATATGTAATGGACAGGTAGTTCAAAGCAGCTGTTCATTCCGTAACTATCATATTTCTAGGAAAACCTCACTGAAAAAAATATGTCCATTAAATCCTTGTTAGGGTTTTTTTCCCCTGTGATCTAAGGTTTCCGCTTCGAATCCTACCCGTGCTTCTTGTACATGCCTTGGACAAAAGCGTCAGCTAAATAAAGGTTAGGAACAGCAGCAAAAACAAATTATTATTATTATTACGTCGGCTATTTACTAGTTGTTTATGAATGAAGGTTTTACGGAATAATTTCTTTCCTAAGTAATAGATGTATTTAATATTTCTATGACTTACACATTTTAATGGGGCAGTGCTGTAGATGTTAGGTTTGCCCAAAGGCGCATGACTGACACAAAAAAAAAAAAAAAAAAAAACAGAAGTAATGTTATTCTACATTCAGCATGGCAATAATTATCATTGTGTACCCTGCAGATGACGACTGATAGCGCTACAATCCAAGGCTCGGCTGGAACACTGCTAGGCATTAAACAGCAATATTATAATACACTTATTGTCATGAGGATATTTAGTTTGGCAAACATGAGAAAATGTGTATCAATGATTATCATTCACGAATAAGGAATAATCACTGAAAAGAAGATTAAAGTTTTAAAGGGCCATATGGCTCAAAGAACGCCGAAGGGATCACTAAACTAAAATTGAAATGCATTAGACTTTTTATCCTTTTGTCAATATTGTACGATACTTACTGTACACTTAAATAAACTGCAGGTAATAAGTTCTTCAAGTATGTTGTTTTGCAAACGATTGCCAGACCCTGGAGGGTTTAAGGGTGTAATATAGTACGATTATAAAGGTTTCCTTCAGAAATTGATATTAATTCAGAGAATTTCAATTCGGAATGTCTTGCTTTGTTTAATCTGCGTTCTTAACAGTACGAATCCTTTTTAACAGATTTGACTAAGAAATCTCTTTATGCTTTATATCTCTAAAATACATTCTTGTTGGAACAGTTTTTTGTTTTTATAAACAACGCATATCAAAAAAGCGGCTATAGTAACTGAACAAATACTAACGATTATCTTAACTGTAGTAATTTAATATTTTATTACTGATTATAATAATGTTTGCTATGACACCAAATCGAATATGACGTACGTTTGAAACAAGCGATACAAATGTCCAGAATAAAAAGTACAACATATTAAAACGCAGTTGATTTCATTGTCGCTGATGGACCCGCGTCAGCTGTGGACGTTTTCTGACGAGTTTTGAAATCGTTCATTGATGTCAAACTGTAACCTAGCATTGCTGTTGAAAACTAATTAAACTTTACAATAAGGGGATTTTCACTCAGATAATTTGGGAATAAAAACTAAAGTTTATCACTTTACAGAAAGTAATTATTTACCAAACGTGTGGTGGAATTAGCACTTAAAGTAAAACGGAAAGAGGATGAGAAATAAATTAAATGATTGGAGAGTCATAAAATTACACGTGGAAACCATGCAAATAAGGGGAAAAGTGAAAGAGTAAAAGACGGCGAGAACGTAAACGACAGGGGGGGAGCGAGCGAGCGAGCGAGCGAGCGAGAGAGAAAGAGAGAGAGCGGGAGGGGGAGACGGAGAGTGAGAGAGAGAGAGAGCGCGCGCGTGTGAATGAGACTAGAGAGATGGGAGGGGCTTCTAAACGACTATGAATGTCAATCAGAGCAAAGAGTCCCAATAATCTAAGGCAATCTTTAAGGACCTGACCTTAGTCCATTCAGATCAATAGGAAAGTGCGAGTGGAGAGAGTCATCGGATTCTTCACTGCAGCCCTGTATGAGGAAATATAGAGTTCCCCTCCAGCCGGTCGTGCTTCACATAAAGTGGATATTCTAGTAGGTACGAGGGCCGTTTACTGCCTTTGTTATCACTTTTTCCTGCGAGCATGTCTTTCCCCCAGCTGGGATATCAGTACATGAGGCCACTGTACCCGTCGGAGCGGCCGGGAGTGGGCAGCTCCCGGTCCGGGACGGAGCTCTCCAGCGTCCTGTCCACCATGTACGGATCGCCGTTCGCTGCCACGCAGGGATACGGAGCCTTTCTACCTTATTCGAGCGACATTTCCATCTTCAGCCAGCTGGTGAGTGCCGCGCTCGTATGGGTCGTTTCGTTTTCGGGGGAAAAAAAAAAAAAAAAGTTACTTATTTTATGGAGGAACTACTAGTCTACAACGGAATAATAATAGCGACAACGAGAAGCTCAGAGTTAAACTAGTTCCTTTGTCTTCCCATGTCTGTCCACACCTAAAAAAATATGAAGATAATGCCAAATGTTGTGCACCGATTTCATTTCGAGGCAAAGTAATTTCTCGTTTTGATTGCTCCCACTGAAAGGCTTAATATCTAATACGAACAACTGCCATTGCTACGTTCAGGAAATATACAGCCTTCGAGCACATTAAACAAATAGTAAATGACTAAAAAAGTCCAACGCGTGCACAGAAGCAGGCAAAGACTCCCTTTAAAGAACTAGAAAAGGGTAAGCTATGCGGCACACTGCAAAACTTTATTGTATATTTGCAGCACAAACAAAGCATTTCGTGCGTTAGCGGCTTGTCCACACGTTTAATACTATTAAAATAAAATCGCCTAAAGTCTGTGTTAGTTTTAAACGCACTAAACGTGTGTCCCAATTCAGGCCCGGTCTGTCCAATTTTCAATCGGTTTCAGTCTGAACGATCGCTTGAAAGTATGCAAGGAGGAGTTACTGGCGTTTAGAAGGAAATCCATGACAGACCTTGGACACATCTGTGTGTAATTTAAATAAACGTAGTGTATTTTCAGCAGCGCTTAAACGCTATTGTTTTGTCTTTAGGGATCACGTTGACACAAGTGTAAATAGCGCCTTTTCAGGAGCAGCACGAATGTATGTTTAATGCATGTCTATGGCCTGTTTCCTCGGCCCTGCAGGGAGCTCAGTACGAACTGAAGGACAGTCCGGGTGTTCAGCACACGGGATTTGCCCACCAGCACCCCGCTTTCTACCCCTACAGCCAGTACCAGTTTGGTGATCCGTCCAGGCCGAAAAATGCTACCAGGGAGAGTACGAGTACCCTTAAAGCGTGGCTCAGTGAGCACAGGAAAAACCCGTACCCGACCAAGGGAGAGAAGATCATGCTGGCCATCATCACTAAAATGACTCTCACTCAGGTGTCCACCTGGTTCGCCAACGCCAGGAGACGCCTGAAGAAGGAGAACAAGATGACCTGGACGCCCAGGAACCGGACAGACGAGGAGGGAAATGTTTACAGCAGTGATCACGAGGGAGACGAAGAAGACAAGAGGGAGGACGACGAAGAGATCGACCTCGAGAACATCGACACGGAAAATATCGAAAACAAAGACGATTTGGACGATCAGGACGACCTCAACACCGATCTGAAACTGGACGGAAGAAGCGACTCAGAGACTTCTGACGGCTATGAGGACTTACAAGGACCCGAGCAGAGATTTCTCAAAGTTGTGGTGAAAGACAGCAAAGACACTCGCGGACATCGAGATGAACACTTCAGCAGCCATTCGGTGGAAATCAAAGGGACACAACAAGAGGGCAGCGATCAGCTGAAGCTCGGTGTGGCCACCACCAACTCTCCTCCGTCAGATAACAACGCTGCCCAAACGCAGAAACCCAAGATCTGGTCTTTAGCCGAGACGGCCACGAGTCCGGACAACCCGCGCAAGTCCCCGCACGGCAATGGGAATTCTGCGGCGCTTGGGGCACAGAGCATTCTTACTCCTCACAGGCTGCTCTCCTGTCCTGTCGGAAAGCTCCAGAACTGGACCAACAGAGCCTTTCCTGCCCACCAGTTTGCTCTGTTGAACTCGAACCACTACCTGGGGATGAGCAATCAGGCGTCCGCGCTCTACGGCCGACACACAGAGGACAAGAGCCCCGGGCCACAGTCCGCTTTACCAGGTACCTGTCACCGGACGGACGCTTGAAGTCTGCACACGAATATCACCCAAAGTGGGATTTTTTTTCCTTGCGTGACAAGTTTATTTTATTATTATTTTAAAATCTGATAAAACTCCCTCAGTCAAATGATAAATTACGTTACTTTCACATTCTACATAATACACTTAACATGCACCGATTCAAAAGCCTCCAGGCGTCAGCAGCAGGAAATCATGCAATATTTTTGAAAATTATATCAAATGTTAAAACAATGATTATACCAAAAATATACGTAACAGTGTGAAGTAAGCAGAAATCTTCAGTTAACTTACTACTTGTTAATGAACAATTGCCCCTGTTCGATTTCACACAGTACATATATTGTCGCTTTTTTGCGGACGCCACAAAAACATTACTGACAATTTGTAACATTTGTGTGACTTTAAGTAAATAAAGTTTAAAACTATTTCATTATTTTAATTCCAGACAGAACTAGTGCCTTGGATGCAGAGAGAAAGTTAAAAACAGCTTTTCACCCAGTTCAGAGACGGTAAGACTTACATTGATTAATGCGGGCTTTACTCGTTTCTCTACTCTGAGGGCTTTTCATTGTAGGAGGGCAAAAAATATTACTATCCAAATATGGTTTTCTATCTCAATACTGATCTGTTCCATTGCACTGAAACACTCAATGTTTTAACATTTCAGACGTACAATCGTAAGCCCAATATAAACTATATATATTTTCGGATCTATAACTTATACGCTAATATTTATTATTTTTTTGTACAATGTTGTCTTTCCCGTATTTTGCAGGCCTCAGAACCAACTAGAAGCAGCAATGGTTCTATCTGCACTGTCCTCTTCATAGGCTTATTTTTATTTCATTTTGACCGTGGAAAAAAAAAAATGTAAAATAAGAATACTACATCTATGTATACTTGTAAGCATGTCTTGTGCAAAACTGCTAATGTAATATTGTATGAAATCGTAGTTCTCTTTTGTAAGTTCGGTATGAATTTGATGTTCAAAATGTTTTGTATATAAAGTTAACAAAATGTACATATTTGTGAACCAAATTGTACAAGAAAGTATATATTTTGCTAATAAACGAACAGTCAAAATATTGGCTTGAACGTGTTTTCAGGTGAGGAGTCTCCAGAGCATTATTTGAACAGTTTAGCGAGTAAGTAATTCCATCCCATTTGCAATTAAAAGCATTTAACCAAGACACTTTGGGTTGAAACATTAAATTATCTCACTTTAAGTTTTAAGAGGCTTTTAGTGTGAGAACCTACGAACGAATATAATTATCAAATTGTTCAGCTGGGAAAGTTGATTGTGACCTTTGTTAAGGCCCTCCAGTTTCATAAAGTGGCACTGC
Organism: Scleropages formosus; assembly: GCF_900964775.1. Lineage (NCBI taxonomy): Eukaryota > Metazoa > Chordata > Actinopteri > Osteoglossiformes > Osteoglossidae > Scleropages > Scleropages formosus. The sequence goes on from NC_041812.1 coordinate 25,195,276, forward strand.
GATTTTGTAAATGACTGAGGGGCAATTTGTTGAGCGACTGGAATGCATTTTTCAATTTGAAGGATTCTTATCTGAGCGTTTCTGATGATGGCTTTCTTCAATGGTTTGTTCGCACAATAAAACCTATTATATTTGAGATATTGCTCTTTAAACATTTAGCAGATATTCTAATCAGGCAGCAATTCTGCATTGTGTTCCATATGGCGCCAATGCAGCGTTCCATCACTTATTTATGTTTGTTTACCTCTTGTACAAACTATTTGCATATCAACGGCTGTGCACGTAGTTCAAACAAGTTTAACAAAGTTGGAGTTGCAGCGCCCTCTACAGGTGGTATCAACACAGGTCTATGCCAGGTGTCCGTTCGCTCGACTTTCAAGGCACGAGAAAAGCCGTTTTTAGGTGAATTCATATCTGTGCATTTACTGGGATTCTCAAAATAAGCGACCTTTAAATAAACATTGGCATTTACTTTTTTTTTTTTTTTTTTTTTACACACATTATACATTATTTACACAAACTACATTTTAACATAATTCACAAAGTTGTATCAAACTACAGGAATCTGCACTTAATCTTTTCTTTAAAATGAGATATTTTCAATTACCCATTTGTACAGCCGCGTATTTTTCATCACATTTTACTAATTATACAGTTGCATTCCAATTCAAAAATGTGTTCGAAGATCCAACAGTAAATGAAAAAAATGAATGGCATTTTTTACATGTACAAAAACCACTGTTTTAATGCTAAAAATATTTCCATAAAATAGCGCTATAGGGAAAATACTAATGACTATATGTGAACTATTCAGTGTAATATTTTAACCCTACCCTAAGTATAATCTAAAAATATTTGTGATACTTTAACGACTGCACGGTCTCTGTTTAAAGCACGTTGATTTACGCAAAATTAAGTTAATTGAAATGCACTAAACAAATGAGAGGTTAATTAAAATCTTAAATAAGCATTTATCGAAGGATTCTTCACTGTCCTAACAGTGAAGAGACCTCCGATAAATGAAAAACAAGTCAACTTTTTTGGTAGAATAATTATGTGCTTAAACCATCTGAATAAAGACTAGCAAGAACAAATAGTTATGAAATTAAACATGTAAATCATTTAAAAGATGTCATCGGTTTTCAAAGTTATTTTATAGGTCGGTAAAAAATGTGAGAAATGCAACTGTAGACTGAATTTTAACATTAGGCTGCTAACATCTCAGAATCACAAGAATTGGAAATACACAAAAAACAAAAAATGCAACATTTTAGAAAAGGTACAATGCAAAACTGGAACAATGTTTGCGACTGAAATTGAGTCCCTGGATAAAGTACATATACAATATTCTCACATTGATATCAACACTTGCATACAGCCGAATATTGACAAACCTGTCAGAATTTAAGTTAAACGAAAAACGTCCAGAGTTCATTGGTACTCCACAGATCATTAGCAGTGGGTAGGAAAGGGGCTCTGAGGAATGTGACGTGATGTTTAAGGAGCACTGGTCCGGTTGATAGATCACAAAAGGACTGAATGGGTGAGAGTGGCTCAGGATCCAGACATCCACACAGGCCCAAACACTGAGAGGAACAGGGTCTGCGGGACACGAAGAGGGAGAAGGAGGACAGGCTCTGGGCTTTTGTACACCAGTGAAAAGGGCTCGTTTCCCAGCTCCTCTCTCCACGCCGCCTTCCTGTCTAATCAATTATCTTCCTGAGAACTCGGTATCTAACCGAGCGCTTATTATGCATATTCATAAATCACTGCGTCCGGCTTGGACACTGATTGATGTCATCATCCTTCTGCTTTATGCCCGCTTTTCTCTGAGAATCACAGAACCAGATCGGGCACAGGAAATGGTGACCAGCAACCCCCACCCACTGTGTCCCCAACACTATGCTCCACTCTCACAACTCAGGGCATGCGTGCCTCATGCAAATAAGCTGCCGGAATGGTGCAACCCATCACTGGATTTCATTAAATACAACCAGAATCAAATATTAAAGTTGAATGTTTTAATTGTAACTGAGTTTCAGTTAATATAGATTTTAAGTGTTCTGAATGCAAATGTTCAGTGACAAAAACATGTTTTTGCTAGTGTACAGTATCACATGTTTGGGCTGTTCATGGGAATCTCTAGCAATACTAGGTAACTGACAGCTTTCAGTGGCTGGAACAATAAATTATAAGTAGGCCTGTTCTTTAAAAACTGAATCAGGTGATACAATGTGGACTCCGGCTATGTTGCTTCCCTGTAAAGGCTATCAAAATAATAGATTAAAATTCAGTTTTAAAAAACGGTACTGGCTGTTCATACAGCAGTGTCCGACAGGGTTCTTACCAGGCAGGAAACGGAAAAACAACCAGCATTTCGCCCAGAGAAGCTCGGGGGCCGTTTCCACGGGGGCCACGGTGCATCACTCATTTATTCACACGTTAAGTGGATGTCCTTGTGGCTAATGAGCAATAATCAACACTGACTCCTCTTTTATTTCTTTGCTCCCAGCAATGTTAAGCACTCCAACAGAGAGCCTTTTGCCAGTACACATGAGAATATGCTTTGAAATTGATGTTGGATTTAAAAAAAAGGGGGGGGGAAGTGCACACGTGCGCTCACTCACACTTATTGCTGCTTAGAAACTATGCAGACTAACATACTTCCTACATCGCTAATGCACTTATGTGATTTAAATACAGCACCCCCTTTCAGCACCAAATTCCTACTGTTACAATCACACTTTCCTTACATTTAAAGTCTGTTTCATCATCCGTAATTTCTCAAACTAGTATTGCATAAATTCTTCCTCAAAACAAACAAATGCACATTGGTTAATGGAATCACAACATTTTAAAATGTTAACTTTCTAATAATCTGTATCATGCATTTTTTTTAAAATCAAATTTTGCTATAATTTTAATCAGTTCTAACCAAGATGTTATCTATTATAATATAGAAAATATCTTAAATATTTTATAGCGTAGAAAAATGTTGCATATAATTTTAAATACAGTTCACAAACAATAGAATAAGGCAACCTGGCATGGCTACATGATGCTAAAAGCAAAACGTTTGGATGGAGAAAATGGGTAACACTGAATGTATCTGAATAAATCAAGAATGGCTATAGTTTCAGTTGGTCCAGCAAAGTTTGACTGCAAAGGGCCCATCAGTCTCCAGCTTGAATTAAATAAAATAGAGCAAATAAATAGAAGCATTTCACATGAGTGGCGCCGACTGAAAGGGGTGGTGGTCAAAATAAAGAGGGTCACCCTGCATTTCCACCCCATGCTACCCCTTGGCCATTGTCCCCCTCACCCCCTGGTCATCACCACCCCTCCCGTGGGCGGCCTCGGTCCGCTGGATGTTCAAATGTCACTTCTATTGTACTTTGAGTGTGGCTTTGAAGCAGAATGGTCCCTTTGTCTGGTCTGTTAATCCCTTTATGAGGCAACGCTGATTGTCCCCTCAAAACATTGCTGGAGCAGAGCTGCTCTTTTTCACCATTGGACCAATATGTCAGAGAGCACTCAAAAAGTAAAAGTGAGATGGGTGGGTAGTGAGGGAGGGCACAATGTTCAGGTGGCAACAAGATTGCCCACAATATGCTTTAGAAAAGGTGGATTGTAACCTCAAAGAAAAAATTGCACACGGCTGTGGGATATTCCAGTTTGCAAATGTCCACTCTAGGGTGAACAGAATTTTAAAGATTAAAAAATGTTGGACAATAAACAAAAGTTCCATACAGGAATAAAAATATACAGTATGTAATGATTTTTTGAAATCCATTTAATGAGCAGCTGAACAAGTTTGAAAGGGGATAAAACACTGCTTGAGCTGCAAAACATCACTATTAGCTGAGTCTTTACCATTTTGTTGTGGGCAGGCTAGGAAGACAAAGGACTGGGAAAAGTGCCATTCAATGGTGCTGGAACAGGCATGGAGGAGGACACCGATTTCATGCCTATTGTTGGGGATAGGAATGCCTTTACTGAGCTCGAAAGGCAACAAGTGGAGAATGTGGGACTGGCAGAGTGGGTCGGGCCTTTTGCCGTTAACCCATGTGAAAGACTGCTTTTCTTAGTCGTCTTCAGATTTATTTTAGCCAAGATGCAGGGCAATTATGGAAATTGATCCTTTGAAGCTGGGCAGCGCTCACTTTATTTTTGTCCATATGCCTATTCCTCCCCCGCGCCACCCCCCCCCTACCCCACACCTTCTTTTAATCTGTTCTCTTCCCACCACACGGTTCTGGATGTAGTTGCTTTTAATGGAGTTTACTGACTGGATTATTTGAATAGCACTCAACGCAGGATCTCATCCTATTAAAAATGAATAACAATACAAGATATGGAATTTGAAATCCTGGAAGAAAATTTGGTATCCAGACTGTTTCTTCTTTAAAGTAGACTCAGTGGGGGGCACTTAAAGACCCAAGTAATGACTGTTGTGGCCCGGTTCACTCGACTAGTGTGGAGTAAATGGCAGCAGAGCTGAGCTCTGCTTTCCTTACAAGTGTGCAACAGGAGGTCAAAGACCAGCTGCTGCTGTACTTTCTCAGTTTTGTACACTATTCATCATTGTAGCGTAAAATGTAGACACTGGGTGTGAACTAATAAAATACTTTCTCCTGCACTTCAAATCATGATGATAGGAGATGTACAGAGCAACTGTATTGTGTTTGCAAGTCTTTCAAGACAGGATCATACAATACAGTAAAGGAGATGCCTACCATGGCCAGAACATAGTACTACAAGTATTACACTGGGTACTCAATTTACAAACACAATGGGGGCCTGATGTACCTAACTCAACTTGTAACTTAAATGTCACATTTACCACTATATATATGTGGGTGACACAATAGTACAGTAGGTAGCACCTCACAACATCTGGGCTTTCTTATGGATGATAACTGGAATCCAGCTCAGACTGTGTGGAGTCTGCATGCTCTGACCTCATTCCTATGAGTTTCCCTCAGGTGCTGTGGTTCCCTCCCACACTCTAAATAAGTGTGTTTCAGGTAAATTGAGGAATCTACATTATCCGCTGGTTGTGTATATGTGTGTGTGTGCGTGCGTGTGTGTGTGTGAATGACTTATGTGCCCTGAAGTATAAAATAGGTGAATGATGGTATGGTGTTCACTCAAGTCTATCTAGCATTGTAGGTCAGTTTGGAAAAGGTGTTACTTAAATATTTATTAATAATCACAGTAAATCACTTTATACAAAAAAAGCATCTGTTTGCCCTCAGGAGATTATCCCAAAGCACAGGACATGATTCAGGGTAAATCCTGGCTGTGACACCACTATATCACAGTGTAACATGTTTACTATTTTTTATTAACTTAACTAACTATACTCAAATGAAAACATTAAAAATTTCCAAAAATGAAAATATAGCTCCAACTCATCTCTAGAACCTTCCATTCAAAGTGGTTGACCAATTAATCACCTAAGTATGCCAATGTTAGATTCCAGCCAATTTCAGCTTTCTTGATGATCTACACAATCAATCAAAAGCTTAGTAACATAGATGTCCTTCAATATATTTGAAGATCTTGGATATAGCTTTAGGAATTAAAGACATTTCACTTCAACATTATGAACTTTGAGCCAACGTAAAATTAAAACTATTTGAAATGTCTGAAAATAAAAACATTCTCTCCACAAACCCCAATTCATTGAGGACTGAATGAATGAAGGTCTCATCCCTTAAAAGATGTTCCTCATCTTGCTATTCATCACCAACACTCCAGAACACCAGACACTAGCTGTGAGTACTGAGCAAGTGGAATGATGGCCTGGTTACATTGTCTTTCTGTTTATATTCTGTATGAATGTGTTTTGCAGTCAGCTAATGGTTGGGCATGGAACTAGAGATAGTGTTTGTTGTGCTTGGTTTGGGTTCCCCCCCTCAGAAATACAATGGTAGAGGAAAAACGTTATTGAAAAATAAATGAAAATGAATAAATTAACTGAAAAATATGTCTTGTAACTCAAACATTTGTAATATGAAGGGATACAGATTTTATATTGTCATGGATCCATGATTCTCAACTTAGACGTTTAAACAGCAGAAGGGTAATCTGGAATATTTTTCTCTTATAAACAAGATGAAAGATTTTGTATAGCTCCCAGTTTTCGCTAAGATTAGCAAGTTATATGATATGGGAAAGTTTGAGAAACCTGGACTGGCTGGTAAAAGAAAGTTAAGGCTGCTCCTTCAGGACTGCTCTTTGCCTTTCACATGAGGCAATCTTTAAATCTTCTAATAAGTCTTTCTTAATTGTTCAGAGCCCATAACAAAGAAAGAACTGATAAGTAACCCCGCATGATTAGTTGTGTTTATTAACAAGAAAGTTATTTTTTTGAGCAATGGTTATGGGGCTTTTTTTTTTTTTTTTTTAAATTTTGTTCGTTCTTTCACTTTGATCTTTGACACTAGCACAGTATGAGACAAAGCTTGTAAGCTTATTCATCATCAGTTCACTTTGTTCTGCAAGCTATTCCACATTGTGCCAGTGATTAATAATTGTGCATTAATGAGAGAACTGTACCACTTCTGTCCTATATTGTGCAATCCAAAGAGTAATACTTTTTCTGACTCATTACAAATCACAAAGGCTCTCCTAGTCCGCTCTGCATCCAGGAATTGTTTTGTGCTTTCCAATTTAGGATGTTCACAGCATTGTTTACTGTATAGGCAGACCTCAAGTTACGAACATCCGAGTTACGTACAACCCGTAGTTACAAATCACCCCCTTACTGACCGGAAGTAATTTTGTCACCCTTAAGTAACAATCAAATGAAAGCTTCACAATTAAGCCTATTATATTAAAAGTTTAAGCTATTGTACATACAATGGTTTGTAATGAATGGGTGCTACTTTGCAACACACATCAAAACATTACGCATCTACAGTCATTTGTCGGCTTATGGGAGGGGCACGTGAGCCTGAGGTAGGGCAGACTTCCTTCTTTTCGGTCAGACCAAGGTGTTGTTAATAGTGTCTTGTGTGTTACTGCATTTGGCTTTAATTTTTTTGTTTTTACCCTCCTAACCATAGCACCAAAGTGTAAATGTGATGCAAGTGATAGATCCCAAGAAAAGGAAAATGACCACAATTGAAACTAAAGTGGAAATAAAAAGCAAAAAGTAAAATGCTAACGAACACTGGAAAAGCAAACAAAGTTTCTTTAATGTTTTTGCATGCTCGCTCTCTCTCCCCAAGCGAGCACTCAGCAAACACTTCTCAACCCTTTTGCGGAATGTCACTCGAGACAACCCCCTCCCCACGTTCTCAAACCTACCTCGCTTTGCTCTCCTGAGTCCTGTCCCTCATCATTCCCCAGTCCCGTTACATTTATTTTGATTGTTGTTACTACATCATATTATTGTTACTGTATTGCTATATCAAAGATGTTTTAGTATATCTGGAAGAGTTTTTTTAATGTTTTTTTTAATGCATAGAAAGGTACCCAATATACTATATACTAAGACAAACATTTGACAAACTGACATTAGATACCCACCATACCTAACTGTTCCAACTTGCGTCAAAATCCGACTTAAAGACAGAGTGAGGACACGGAACTCATTTGTAATCCATGAACTGCCGGTACATAAAAAGCATACGAATTACTTTAAATAAAAGTGAACAGTCACTGCTAATTCTTGTAAATGTTTTGAGTTTGATTTTTATGAAAAAATCAAATGTTTATCTTATTTCAAAGTATATATGCATTCCTGTGGTTTATTCATTATTCAGGCGTGTTTGGTGAACTGTAGCTTCATTGTGGTGTTTGGGTGTGTGTTCACGGAAACACAATAGCAGCTATGATGTGACTGATGAGCACACACATTCTTTATGCCTGTTTGTGGGAGTGTTTTTAGGTTAACTAATGTGATTGTAATCCAGTTACAATGTAGCAGCCTGTATCAGGTAATAAAATTACATGTGCTCCCCTGAACTAGATTGTGTCCATGCAACTCATTTCTTTGGCAACCATATCAGTTTATTGTCCTGGCAAAGACACAATCTGTAGTCTTTTCTGATGTTCACTGAAAAGGCACACCTGTAAATATTAGACAGACCTGTTATATACATTTATAGGGGATTAACACAAACAGATTTTAATGTTAACAGACACCTTTTTTTTTTTCTTTTTGAAAAGGTGCACGCTTTGAACAACCAAAATTTTAAATGACACTGGCAGGCACTGCAGCTCTGTTTTTATTTCAAGCACTGCTGGGAAATTGATACTGCAGGTGTGAGGACTGAGCAGCAGACCGGTGATGTGACTAGAAGAGACTCAAACATGTAAACCTCTCTATTGATTTCTTCCTCTTTAAAGAAAAAGAAAAAACAGCTTTTGATCCTTATCTTCCCATTTCAGTGTGCCAAACACTGCCTACTGCCAGTGTCTATTCCTCCTCTCATTATGGAATACTGAATGCTCTTTTTCACACCAGGCTAGTATGCAAAGTCTTCCTTTTCCTGTGGTAAATACTATGTCCCCCAGTTCATCTTTCACAGCAAAGTCTGTTGACACAGTCCCACAGAGACTGGGCACATTTCAATATGTTAAACCTGAGCCAGAGGAGGGGAATGAAGCGAGCTATTCCTCACAAGTTCTCTTTGTGCCTAGATAAACTTGTTGTCAGGCTCATTGTTGGGCGACACCGTTCAGTCTGATAATCGCTTTGCCATGTAAATGAAGGCGGGCAAAAGGGAGCTGAGAGCGCCGTTGCCATTGTACACCGAAGACTGCAGCATTATTTCAGATGGGACAAGCACAGAGAAAGAAGGCCCCGTCCCCCTGCTCTTCACAATAAACGGAGAAGAGAACATGGGGGGTCGAGTGGTTCTCCAACAGTCTTCATTCATACAACTCTTTATAAAGACGGAATGTTACTACTCCAGTGGGGAATCGGAGTGCCTGAGCACTCTCACTGGTCTCTGCATGGCCAGGCTCACTCATCGAGCTGTGGGCTATGTCTGAGAGGGCCTCTCACTAAAAGACTATTGCAACGTCACAGGCAGAGAACAGGCTCTTCACAGGATTTGTCAATCCCTGCATGGGCATTGATAAGGACATTTTTACTCAGTCTTCCTTACAGAATGAAACCCAATTCTCTTCCTATTTAAACCAGGAACACTGAGTGGATAATATAACATTTACATACATATACACCTTGGTTTAACAAGAAACTGGTCGCACCTAGACAAAGCTCCTAAAATGCATAATATGCAAGAAGCCTCTCTAAGCATTATCTTTGCCAAGGATCTCTGAGAACAATTTATTATTTGAAGACTAAAGGGTAGCATTCAAGTTTGAGGATATCAAAATAGTCTTCCAGAGTGGGGTAACCATGAGAAGCAATATATTGGATATGGTTATACAGGTAGATAAACTAGGGCACTACAGTACACCAGCTAGTCATAGCAGATTGCCATTTTCAAATCCCATGACTCACTTTTCTTCCCCCTAAAGGATCTACATAGTTATGAAAATATACAGCAGATCAACTTTGACCTTTACTCTGTTATAAAAGGTTATAGTGATTTTTTCACATAGATTTTTTGGAAACTGTAACAGCGAAAAACAAATCAGCTGCTTAACAAAAACAGTTAAATTGACTATTTTAAATTGGTCAAAATCATCATTATTTTACGCCAACTTGGACAAACTTCTCACTCAAAAGAAAGGCTGAAAAATAAAATGCATTACTAAACCATAACCAATCTTATTTTTATTATACAACTTTACTTTTTGCCAGCCTACAACACAACCCTTAAATGTAAACTAGAACCTTCGACAGTCAATGAACTATCAACATTAGGGGAATAAAACAGGCTAGTCGCACTGTATGACCAGAGAATCCCACAGTATAGACTCCAGGTACCTGCAGAAGGGAAAGGCCCTTCAGCTGTGACATTTAACAGCAGCAATACAGAACTTCATATAGGCCTTTTATAAACCACAGACTGGATAAACTGAACACAGACTACAAAGACATACGAGAATAAAAAGAAAAAAGCATTTTACCAGAAATAAAGGAATGACACCTCCTATAATTTAAAAGTGAAAGCAAGAGCCTGGAAGCATCTGGGTCATCTGTTTTTCCCCTTAAAAATAAGAGGTAAAGCACAATATAAGACTAGAATACTTGCTAACAGAAGGATGCCCCCAAATACAGTCTTCTGTCTTTGTGTAATGAGGAAGGCAAATGGCTTTTGCATATAACAGTGGAGTGCAAACTCTTTGAACACAAGCTTATGTGGTTAAAAGGCCCCAAGGAAGGAAAGAAAGGGCAGCAAGGGGCACGGGCCTCAGCTTTGCTAACACACAGCTGGTAATGTGCCATCCAGCTCATTTGCCCTCTCTCCAAAATGTGAAAAGTACCACATAAAAGAATATGGCAGCAGACTGGAAAACAAAGCACTCGGGGAGGAAAAGGAGGTGGAAAGAACATGCCAGGGATGCATGCCTTTTACCTCTCTCTACAACTCAGCAGGAGGTGATCTGTCAGTGATGGACAGGTGTTCTTCAAGAGCCTGCCTAATCCCTCTAGCTGCCCTTTAGTTAGTCATCCATTCCCCTTTGCTGTTCTCATCCTGCTCTCTCCCTCTCCCTCTCTTCTGCAGCCAAAGCCAGCCACAAAACAGATTAAAGTGATGTAAGGAACTCCTGCTATAACACGTCTGCTTTTCCTCTCTCCCAAAAACCTGGAGAGCAGCTGGAAATTGATGCTCAAACAACCTGCTGACTGATCATCGGCCAAGGAAAAGACAGCTCAGCAGGTTAGTGGAGATCCTCAGCATGGTATTGTTCTTGACTATCTTGTCCATTCCAACATAAAAGCAGAATTGGAATCACTTTCAGCAATTACACCTCTAGTCCCATCCGTTATTTGTGTGTAAAAAAAAAAAAAGTATCAGTTATTACACATAGACAGGCGTGTGGTTTTAAGACTGAACAAAAAAAAAAAAAAAAAAAAATTAAAAACATATTGCACCAATCACTTGGATTTTTTCAGCAAACACTCTACAAAGTCCAACTGTAGAGACCCAATGACAGTTATAGGGGGTCGGAACAGAGAAACAACTTCTTAAAAAAGCTAGTAGAGTCACGCTCTGTGGACATATAAGAGCCCTTCCTTCCATGAGGATGAAATTTTGAATGCTGTGTGAAATCTTGAAAGATACCACTCCTCTTGTTTTGCTGGCACAAATGGATAAACCGCACAGGTGATTTTATTTCTGGTGATCCCTTTCCATAGGAAGAAAACCCACCTTTTAAGATCAGGCACCTTCATTTACTGTACGTAAGGATGAAATGGCATATCTGTCAGATGAAGACTTGCTTTGTATTCATACCCACTGACAACTTCATTAACGTTAGAATTAATTGTAACATGCTTATTGCCAATCAACTGCTGGGTTATTACAGACACAGGTACTCTGACTCCATGGACAGGCTCTGTGGAGTCAAAATTAAGTATGAGGACACTCAAAATCCAGCAGCTAATTTGCATAGAAACATGGCCTGTTTCTGAGTTGCTTAAGTCTGAGAGAAAAGGAAACAAACCACTAGATAATGTCTGTTTGTGTGCTCCAAAATGGATGAAGAAAAGCAGCAAAGCAGAACCAGATGATGCAGACTCTGATGTACGAGAGAAATGAAGAGGACTCACTGGCTGCTGAAAAACTTATTTCTCTAATGGACTGCACTACTACAAATATACAGTATATGAAAAATACACTAATTTTCTGCCTTTGATTTGTGACTAGCACAACTGTGCCTTCAAACCCCTCACTGGTCACAGCAGCCTGGGTGAGGCAAGTGGAACATTTCTGAGCCCACATTGCAGTGTCAAACAGCCAGAAACCTTTTCCAATCCATTGGTGTGTCACGCCTTTTTAAAGGACCTTAATTCTCTCTGCAGTTTCAGGTTTTTACTCTACTTCCACAGAGCAGGTACATCACTGAGATCAGACTTCCTCATATCCAACAAAGATCCTGGTACTTTATATTATTACTTTTTCACGCTCCAGTGGATAAGCAACTTTGTGGTCACATGCCAGTTGCTGTTGTGAAACAATTTAAACAGATTTAGAAAATAAAAATGAATAAAAAATACTTAAGCAAAAAAGTTTTTCCATTCACTCTGTAGTATAACAACTAAACCACAAGTCTTTCCTCATGCAGTAACATAGCTTATACTATTAATGTTGATTCCTTTTTGAAGTGTAAAACTACAATCCATGAAAACACTCCCATGAAAATGAAGTATTGGAGGAGATACTAAAAGCTGCCAAAGCACATGGACAATCAATATAAAATATTTTTAAGAGCACAGCACATTTACAGTGCAATCTGAGGTTTGTCATGCTGTGTCTCTTGTTAGGTCACAAGCTTGCATACACAATATAAAAATATTTGGACAGGGATATTTTTGATTTTTTAGTGTATATGTTGGCTAAGTGTCAAGGAATTTTCTGTTAAAAGTCTGTGAGATTATGTATTATGAATAAGTATTTGGAGTTTGCACTGCAACACAATCAATGACCCACTATGCAATAGCAAAGCTTTTCCTCCAAACAGGTTGCAAACAGCACAAGAATATTCGCCTTTTGTGTCGTACATGTTGAAGCAATACAAACCAGTATAACAATGACATAATATATGCATTGTCTTTGGTACATCCAAAATGTGCAACAAACAATTTCCTTGAAGAACTGATTTAAATACTGATCAGACTGATGCTTGCTTGAGGAGCTACAGAAACACCAGATGAGATATGTGCTGGCAACTTTATACTGACCATATCATCATTTTAAATGAATGCCATATTTCCTCAAAAAATGTTAGTCTGTGACTAAGGAGCTTACACAAGGTTACAGTGCTGTTACACTCCAATGTTGCTGTGAAAAAAGGCAGAATGGTGTGCTGCAACATTCCTTACCAAAAAGTTATAGTACGTCTCCAGTTATTTGCAAAACTCCATTTCTGTAACAGCTGAGATGTAATGTGCTCAGGATTCTGCCAGAAGTTAAAATTAATGTTACAAATTCACTGCGATCTGCAGCAGCTCGTTTCCAGGCGCAATGGAATAAGGTAGAGTCATACTACATAGAACAATCTCCACTTTAAAAACCAAGGGAATGTTATTGTTTTTAAAATGGACAAGTTCAAGTTTCAAGAAAGCTTTGGTTTGTTCTGTTTTCAGATAATGACTTCCATGTATATGGCAATGGTAGAAGGACAAAAAGGACTTGCTGCCTGTGGTAGGAAAAAAGGCCTGACCGTCATTGTGGGATCAGTGAGTATCTTATAAAACACAGGAAATTGCACATAATAGAACAGAATTTCTGGCTTAGTCATGTCTGAGGCCCAGGACACCCTTGAGAGTGACACGTTGTGACGGCTATAAAGGCCCAAACACATGTCTGAGCTGCCATACAGGCTGTACAACACCCTTCACATGCCTCATCCAAATACCAGACTGCCAAGCCTTCCTTGCAAACTGCATCTCTCACACTGTCCTGCCACATGTCTGCCCCCTGGGGAAGGGCGGGCAGGACACCACTCTACTCTGTCAGGGACCCTCTAATTAAGTGCCACACAGGAGGAGGGTGCTGATGATCACAACAATGGCCCCTCACACCCCTGTGGCTGCCCTCACAGTAAACACCAAAAGCAGCCTCCATGCCGGTCACCTCTAGCCACAGGACTTTAACCAATCATAGGCAGGGTGCAGGACAACTCTGACCAGTGACAATCAGGTTAAAGTACACAGGTGTCCTGTGATGATCAAGCTTCAGAATGATCTCCATTAAGTTACGAGTTCAGGGTTCTCAATGCAAATAATGTATTGTACAAGATCTTCTCCAGCACTGTGGCTGTTGCTGAGCACAGCAAGTGTTTCTTGACACCTTGTTATGATGCTCTAGCTTACCCCTTTGTTCCACATTTGATGGGCGTGTACATATACAAAGCACGCTAAACATACACACTTGAGCAAATATGCACATATCCTTTTTAAAGAGGTTTCTCAAGCGATTTCAATCATGCAGTAAAAGGGAGGTTTCAACAGGAGAGGGGAAACAATGCTCTGCTTAATCACAGAACAGACTGCTGTATTCTGCAAGCACTTAACACCCAGTCAATCACTTAAAATCCCCACAATGGTGAGGAGAGGATGCACACTGTGGGAGGAATACTGAAGAGTTACACAGGTTAATTGCAAGGTAGCAGGATCCAGTCTCCTTTGAGCTACCTGAAGCGAATACAAAGAGGGAATAAAAAGCTTTGCTGTTCCACACAAAACACGCAACATGCATATCAAGCCTCTTCAAACAGATATCCGAACCCCATCGCTACGTACCATTAATTGAACATTGAGACAAAACCTAAGGAAGTTGTTTCTGGCTCTTGAGCAGAGATCTTAAAGATCTTCATACACCTACCAATGTGCACATTTCCCTGTTTCTCCATTTGCACAAATTTGAATCAAATGAATGTTGAACAGCAATAAAGCGCTCCTTATTTTCCTTGGCCGGCCCCTGTGTCCCCACTCAGCCGCAGTGGGATCAGCTTTCCCCCAAACCCACTGAAGCCCTGCCACAAGGGCTGGAGTTAATTTGCTGAAATGCTGCTAAGATATTTCTACTTCTTTTAAGGCAAAAATTGAATTTATGGACACTTTTATTGCGATGTCTGTGAGTGAATAAAAGAGGTCTTGCGACTGGGAGCCAAAACGTCATCTGATAAACTCAGTCCACAGGGATTAAGCAACAGTACGCAAACAAAAAAAAAAAAAAAAAAAAAAAAAAAAAAAAAAAAAAAGTCTGATGTAAGCAAAGCATTCATAGTTATTCTATCATGCCATAGGGCAGAAATGTTAAGGGAGAAAAGTCCCTGAGAACTTGGAACCACCTCGCAGACCAGAACAAAAAGTGGTGTGCAAGATGTGCAAAAATAAACTGAGCTGAACTGAAAACTGCTCAAAACATCCAAGGAATAAATCTCATTATCCTGTTACGTCCACTGTGTACACTGCCAGTTGTTGCAACAGACATGGCTTACCTTGTAAAATGTACTCCGAGGACCCAGGGAAGTCGAAGGGATGTAGCTGACATGGATCTAGCCGGACAGCAACGTGATCCAAGTCTCTCGGCAAAGTCTAGTCTGTTAAACAGAGGAATAGCTACACATTAGAGAATTAAGACAAAAATCTCTATAAATAATAGAAAGTTTCAAACACTGGCATTTTGCAAACTTTAAGCATAAGCTCAGAAAAACTGGTTGCATTTAATTTCCTGAACTGTGACTAAATTACACACTGAAACAGGTAACTTCTTTAGACTACACTAAAGAACACTGCAAAATGCCTAAACCTTATTTCTTTCAGTGTGCAAAAGTGTTTATAGTCTTTTCCAAGATTACTAAGGCAGTCTTTCCAGAAGGGTATGTCAGTGCAGAACTCTGCTTCTTTCAAAGTGGCATGCAGCACCAAATATCTGGGAGTACATCAGATTAAATTATATGCCAACTATTTAGAGTTACTGAAAGTGAAATGGTCAGAAGCAGAAGTGTGGGATCACAACAAAGACAACTCACATTTCAGCCATCACACAAAAGGCAGAATTTTTTTCTCTTACCCTATTTGCAGCTGCAATGGTTTCCATGTTAAAGCACCATTAATGTATGCAACTGCACACTGTTCACAGGACAACACTCAAATCACAATCAAAGTGCAATACACCAACAGACGTAGAGCTTTGGACACAGACATATGATTGAGTACAGCCAATTTGTCATACATCACTGCATAAACCAGTATACATTACATGGGTGTAATGTACGAATGTAGTAAATGGGGGGAAAGAATTTCAATTTTAATGTAAACCTAGCTAGCCCCTTTTTTTTTTTCAAAGCCACTTTTTGATGTGTAATAAACAATGAAATGAGAACTCCTTTTAACCTCACAGTAGGGTTTTTTTCTCCTCACAAGTCTATTTTTGTTAATAAACACAGGCTTTGATTCAGCACAGGGCTTGAGAAAGACAGGAGTTTTCCTTATGCTTCTGTTTACTAATCGGGGTGTCAAAAAAGTAGTAAGGCATCAACAAAGAACTGAGGTACTTCTGGATATGACAGAGGTCAAGCAGAAACTGTACATGATCTGTTGAAAAGACTATCCCTCTGTGACTCAAGTTTGCATTGCAAGTTCAGATTTTTTTCTATTTTCCTAAAAAATATAATTAGGGCAGGTTT
Source organism: Scleropages formosus (assembly GCF_900964775.1). NCBI lineage: Eukaryota > Metazoa > Chordata > Actinopteri > Osteoglossiformes > Osteoglossidae > Scleropages > Scleropages formosus. The sequence continues at coordinate 25,211,566 of NC_041812.1, forward strand.
GTGAGCGGAAAAAACAGAAACCCCAGAGTCAGAAAGGACCTATAAGCGAATGTCACCTGGCAACTTGGCAAATACTGAAGGGACAACTGCAGCATGGCCTGCAGACTTGGCAGGTGTGAAAGAGACCAACATAATACAAACTTGGTGGTTGTGGAAGGGACAAATGTAACGTGGCCCATAAACTTAGCGGGTGTGAAAGAAACAAACACGTTGTCGTCTGCGGACATGGGGTGGTGTGGGAGAGAAGAGGGCCCAGGGGACCTTTCCAGATTAGTCCCCTTCGTGGCAGGGAAATTGAAGGCAACATATGGTTTTGCTTTTCAAGGATCAGTTTTGGTGCTCTCCATGCTGAGGTGGGGGGAGCTGCTAGTGAAATACAGGACTGTAGATCGGTTTACAGGGATTACGGGGACATCTGTTTTGAAAATGAAAAACAAAATTAAATCACATTTTATATGTTCAGTGAGATTCAATTAAAATGTCATTAATAAGAGCTTTTCCAGGCCACACGGGGCAGGGTGCCACATAGAAACTCGTCCAACGCCTGCATATCCAGCTCCACTCGTGTTACTGGAGTGCAGTGATCTCTGGATATTCCCACCAGGCTTGCTCAAGCACATCAAGAACAGGTGCTTCTCACTGAATTTAACGAGAAGGAGAGGGAAAGTGCTCTTCGTTTAACGCAATCCTCCAAAGAGAGACAAAATAGCGTATTGTAATGACCCAGGTCTAAGTGTACACATACACCCCCAACTGAAGGTTAGTTCATCACATGCAGGTGATGGGAGAAATCCTGAGTGGATTACTGTGTTTTCCTCTTATAGCCCAAGCCAAACATACAGCAAGATATTGATCATAATGGCCATGATAGCTGGAAAAACAAAATAAAACAACAAGTTGGAAAAGGCAAGTAAAATATGAGGCAGAGTATCCAGTAATGCAAGAGGGTCAAGTCCTCCCCCCCTTGCATGCATCCTCTGCACAGTTACCCTACAGATGCATTTCTTTTTTTCCCCCCACCATAATCCCACCCAAGCATTATTGCTCAAAAGAAAGCAGAAAGACCAAGTATGCACAACTGGAAGTTTCTAGCTTCTGGACTTTTCTGTTGTTTTCCACAGAAACCTAAATAAGCTTGTGCTTGTCCAGCTCTACAGTCCACAACAGTGGCAAAGGAGGGCCTGTGATAAAGAGCTTTTATTTAGAATACTTACAAATATATGATTTATAAAAAAAAAGTTACCTGGTGAACTGTCAGTACAAACCACTAGAGTCATGTTTTTGTTCTGCTATTACAACCAGAGAACCAAAACTGCGTAGAAAACAGATGCTCAGGCTAGTCCAAACATTTCAGTGAGGGAAGAAGCTGTGGACACACAGCCGACACAGACCACTTTCCGAGCAAGACTGTCCACAGCTGCGCTCACACACACACACTGCAGAGGAATATGAAAGGTGGAACCACATTTTTCACACTGCTACGAAGTTAGAAGATACACAGGGACTGACGAACGCCTCAGTAGCGATGACGGTAGGTGAATAATAGCTGGTGCTCAAGAGGAAAGTTAGAAATTCTCCGGAAAACCACTGTTCTAGTTGTCCTCGAAAAATTAACTAATTTGTAGAGGAAATAATTAGTGGTATAATTTGAAGGACGCCAAGTTCACTCAAACGCGTGAATAATGGATTTTTTTTTGTCCGTTTTCAACAAGCCGGCGTTCTGTCACCACTGAACTTGTGAGGTAAAAAGCTGCTTACCGTGGCAGCACTCTCCACTCCAGTCACTCACAGCAACGTTAACATAAAAAGTTCGGGTCGTTTAGGATAAATGGCTTTTTCATTATTGAGTAGTATTATTTTCTTTTTTCCCTCCTCCGGGAACACAGTGCACCGTGCGAGGCTGGAAGATCCATTGCTCGGAGCGCGCGACACGCTTCCTGCCACAGTTTGCAGCTCTGCAAAAGCCCGCCAACAGGTCAGGTGTGAGGAGGCGCGCGCTGTCAGAACAGCGCCTCAGCGTGTGTCTGATTACAACCTCAATTGTTTTATTAAACATTAAGCGTAACTCCCTATCGAACATTTATTAGTAAATATACCGGCCGGCTGTTTAACTAGACACAGGACCGTGTTAGTGAAACTAAACAGTAACGAATACGATATAAATAAAAACTTAACACGGAGTCGACTTGCCCGGAGAACATTTTGTACGTGTACTGAGGCGGCACGGGCTCTGCAGGCGGACATTCCGTTCAGATGATGCCTTGAAAGAATTCTTTTGTAGAACAATGCGGAAAATTCCAGAATTAAAAAAGGGAAGACTTTACGTATTTACCTTACACTGCACGTATTGGCACTGAGCTCAAGAACATGGTTCCATATTCAAAAACATGACCGTCACCATCGTTCCACTCAGTGCCATTCATGGCCCATTCATTGCTATTGCTTGCCAGCCTCTCACTACTTATAATATATATTCATTTAGCGACACACACATCTCAGAGAATACATGTGTGCACTACATCAGAAGAAAGAGAAACAAAGTTGCATATGTGTGATTCTTAAGTAAAGTTAGTTTCTTTCTACTATATGTTTCACTGGAGCCAGTGCTCTGTTGCTTTTAGTGTCGCTTTGGGATTATGGGAGGTTCCACATGAATAACTGCAATGGGCTATTTTTAATAGGGCTTGCATCAGTTTTTTTTTATGTCCCTTTAAAACACTTTCAGGTTTCAATTAATGTTAACACTTGTCAGCAGTGTGAGGTAGAGCTACAGTATTAAGGTAAACATATGCATAATAAGGGCAGCGGTACTATCACCACATTACTGAAACCTGCGTCACTGTACTTACTCTTGTTACTGTTGCCAACAGCAGTTTTTCGGTCCCTACAATAAGGGACAAATTGATTTGCCAAAAGAGATAATTTCTTTCGTTTAGTCTGATTGCCTTTCATTTTATATTCTTTAATTTGATGAGAGGTTCAAAATTGAAAGCCAGTAGGTTCTTGTTTTTCGCACCTATGTGGTGGAATGGGCTCCCTCTCCCTCAGAACTGCTGAATCCCATTCATCATTGAAGAAGGGTCCTAAAATGCATCTTACAGATCTACTTATCTCCTAAAAGCTCCACAAATTTGCATCTTGTTAATTCTATAGGCAGCTTGTTGCGTGCTGGCAAAAACTACGGTGTTGGAAAAACTGACTGCTTCGACAGTCACATATCTGTATTTCAAACACTGTTGACTAATGTAGTTTTTTTAGCTCAGTTGTCTGTGGCTTTGGAGAAAAGTGTCTGCTTAAATGAATTTGTATAAATGTAAATGTATCGGTCTTAATGTGCACCGAGCCTTAAGTTTCAAATCTCATGCCTTCTCAGTACATCACGCACATTCTGACACAAAAACACTCTTCCTGAGCATACTCATACATGCACTATACACCCATCAACACATTCATGCATGCACACACCTTCGCGCACGTCCTGCCGATGGATAGGAGCCACGTGTGCCATGTTTGATGAGGCACAGATAGCTGTCACTGGTGGGAGCCACGGGATGACTGCTGAAACTTTCATTTGAAAAGTGTTTTAATTGTTCCGCATTCTTCACGAGACAAGAACTTTTAGGATGGCAGGCCTCAGAGGGCCGAGTGAACAGCAATTAAAAAAAGATCTGCGATAGACACATTTCGTCTGAGAAAAGAGAAAAGTTCTTCATCAAATGAAGCCCAATATCATGTCTATTGATCTTTATTACAATAGCAGCAAGCTGTACAATGTTTGATGGTTTTGTACAGATCTTACCACCCTCATTTATAATTACTGATACACATGTAAGACCAAGGGCAACTTCAGAAGGGGTACAGTTTGAAAAGCTGATGAGAAAGAGTAGAAGAGGAGATGAGAAGTCTCAACGGGACATAACAGCAGCATACAGCCCTAAGGCTATCCTTTCTCATGTCGTGTACCTGGAGCAATATACTTTTATATAGAAGAATTTATGGAATTTAGTTTAAATAAAAAATGAATCTTGAATTATTACATGAAATCAAGTGCATTCAGATTCATTTTGATATGATGAAATCTGAAGGGCAGAACAACATTAACAAGAAAAACCTCTACAGTGTACATGTGATTGTTTAAATCTGCGGCACAGAAAATGTCCTGGAGTCACAAAAATCCTGAATTCTAAGCAGTTGTGGAAGTCTGAAATCTGGGATCCCTTCCTTTGACACACACACACACACACACGCGCAGGGTTACGCAAATGGTGGATTGCGATCATATGATGACTCACACACAGAAATACCTCATCGGCAGCAACACCTGTCAGCACTTTACATTTGCAGACGTCCACATCACCTTCAGGTTCTTCCCTGTATAATAAGGCACTCTCAGCCTCTACTCAATGACATTAGACATTACAACCCATGTTGGAAACTGTGTTTCTTGCCTGAAGTAAAAGACAGGAAATAAAAGCAGGGATGATGAAGTCATCCCCTTCAGTTCCTTGAGAGAAGCACAAATGCTGCCTCTGACTGCTGTAGTTCAGCACACACTGCGGTGTAGGTCCTGGAAGACATGCTGCCTCTGCCTGCGAACACAAACAAGCACTTCTCGACAACATGTCCTTCTGCGCAACAATTTCCAGGAGATGCATATGTAGAATGTCAGGCCCAGACAAGACCTTTTGTTACAGGCCTTTTGAAACTTTAATCAAGGAATCATTTCTGAATAATTAAGCTGCTAAGAGACAAGGACAGAAGAGCATGGCCCATAATGCATTTGTATGCATCTGTTCTTCAAATCCATTGTCGGTTCATATTTATAACAAACAGCCTTTATTTTCATGCTGGCTGTGTGAGTATCTAGCATGTACCGATGGTCTAAGGGTGCTCACACTAAACAACCATGAACCACGTGGGAGGAGGAGGTACTCATAAGGAAGAAAAAAATTGTGGTTATCCTAAAAAAAAAATTCCTCGGTATCTTATTAATAATTAATTTTTCTTTTTTTATCCCACCAGATTTCAGAGTGAGGATAACGTTAATACAAACCCTCTGCAGTGTTGTTTGACGAAATGAATTATGCATTGGTTAAATGGTGGAATTAAGAATAAATTAAGATAATGCAGGCTTTAGTGGAGTGCAATTTATGAAACATATTTTTAAACACGGTGAGTGCCGTTTGTTGCTAGTGGAGCCCTGGCAGCGCAGAGACGGTACAGAGACACGCTGCCGGTCTCTCTACCTTCCACTGATGCACGGCTCATTGTGCAGCTCAATCCTACCGCACGCTACCGTGCGGGCGCTGATCCCAGATCAGACATGAGGCAGCATCGTGATCACTGATTAGCATTTAAAAATGTTAAAAGGGGAACTATTGTGTAAATTAAAGACAACCAAACTTTGAGAACTTGAAAGTAATTAAAGTGACATGCAGTGCATGGAAAACATTTTTTTTTTTTTTCTCCCAACGACCTTCATATATTAGTCATAAACTCCTAACAGAGTGGAGAACATTTTTTATTCCCTTTGGTTTGGGGCTGTTTAAGGCTGCCAGCGACAGAAGCCAGGAGAATCAAGTTGTTTCAGCCCTGTGAGCTTGGAAGTCCCCTAGCAGGAGAGGGGGGACTGGATGTGAGACAGGCAGTGCAGTGCACTGATATACATTAGCCCTGTGTTCTCTCAGTCTGAGTGATCTCAGCCCTGCCGACCCCCAGCGCGCCACACAGCATCCAGCAATGACATGCCACCCGTCCTCTCTCCTTACATCCTCGACTTCTCCCAATAACAAGGAAATTGCAGGGAAAGATGGGGAAATCGTCTTTAGCGTTCCAGGGTATGGATGCGGGGCAGTGTTAAGTCCTTAAAATGATTTACTTTCCGTCCATATTTGGCACGGAGCCATAGCTAAAGTGAAAGTCCAAGGGACTTGTTCCACCACAATTTACTGTGGTGCAGAGAGTCATAAAAAAGAATGGATTTGCTCAGAGTGCTGCGTAAACAATATCACTCTGACAGTCCTATTAAATCTTATTTCACTCAGTATTTAGGCTTTGTTTAAACAGTTATCAAAACTATGCTTGATGTTACAGTACTCTCAGACCTTGCTCAGAGCGGGTTAAAAAAACAGCACCTTAAACTTTTAACTTTGTCATTGAGCTCTATGACACGTACAAAGTTCCAGATTCACGTGTAAACACAAGAACGGTGTGTCCCCGAGTGCCTGTTACACCGTCCTGGACATTCCCTGACTCGCCTTGTTCTGTGAGCTACTGAAATGTGACACATCTAAGTGTCCTGGCACGAAGACCTGCTGATCCTCACAAGTCACTGCGAGGGTAATATGTAAAACATTGCCAGAATGGTTAAAATGTGCATTATTAGTATTACATGCGGTGAAACATTCATCCAAATACTGTATATTTAAGTAAGCATTAATAAGCATTTCTGTGTTATTCCACTAATGTAATTGTGTGTTTACGTGAAACCTGTAAGAAGGAGGCATCTGCTGGAGGTGTACTGTGCCCGAACCATTTTTTACGAAGGTATAAAGACCACGTGTTCAGTACCATTATTTCTCGTTATATAAAGCTGCAGCACCCACACTTGATCCTACAGTCTTAGTGTTGGCAAATCTGTGTATTGTGCTAAGTAATTTCCAGGAATCACTGTATACGTTCGAAATACAGGGTCAGTTCTCACAAATTCAAAGTCGACTTCACTGTGCTAGAATCTGGCGATCCAAACAGATGGCTATGCTTTTCATGGATACACTACAGTACATAAAATTCTGAGCAAACGTTAAGAATCCACAACAGAATTTCTAATGTTAAACACATTACAACTATGATCAAACTATTATCTGGTCCCAGAAAAAAAGACATCTGAAATTGTTTCACCCTTATGTCCCACAGATACAATAAGTGTGGGACAAAAAGTTGAGAACTGTATAAATACAGGTAGGAAGACTGAGAGCACCACAGGAAAAAGTCATCACTAATTCATATTTCGATTATTGGTCATAAACAGAGACCCTGGGTTGGCGCAGCCTGGGCTTCCCGAAGTATCCTCCTCAAAGGAGCTGGGGGTGAAATGGAACCTGGAAAATTAAAATCAATATTTTCATTACATTCAGAGCCTACTGTCCTACACCGGAGCTTTTCATTTAGAAAGAAGGAGCTGTTCTGCGCACTCATTCCGGAGTCCTTCCATCAACATTGTCACTGGATAATTGCAGACGAAAGGAATCCATTTTGTGTCGCAGACATACTCCCAAAGACATCACACTCATACACATCAGTCCCTTAGAATGTGTCTTCTGTGGTGTTCGGGGTAATGTATGTCACTGAATATTGACATTTTATGGCAGGAAATGTCTTCGTGGAATATTTGTCCAAGAATTTACCAATGGCACCAGCCAGTCTGGACTTGCTCGGCTCCATTCTTTAAGGACGTTGTGGCCTACAGCTAGACTTCATGTCAGTTGTGCTTCTAAATGTGAGTGTTAGGACATCAGAGCGGAGGCCCACTTAGCTTACCTCACTGCTTGCTCCCTGGGCTATCAGCATTCCTGCATTTTAAACCATCTCAGCAGGTTTCTCACCTGTTCCACATCCTCCAGGTCGTCTGAGATCTTCCGGTGAGTCTTCTCACTCCCTGCAAGCTGTTTGTCTTGTTGTTAAGTCCACATAACTCAACATATTAGGTACAACTGTCCCTCAGGGGTGCCTTGCGACGGACCGACGTCCCGTCCAGGTGTGTCCCCTCCCTCCTCGGCCCTGCGTTGCCGGGTATGGCTCCGGCTCGCCGTGAGCAGCTGTTGACGTTGGTTGGGGCTATGACTCAATTCTGATACTTATGCATGGAAAAAAATGGGACTCTTAAAACAATCGTACAAATAATAAATCTAATGGAATTCACTAAACTAGAAAAACTGTTGAAATTGAGCACACTTTAATTTTTTGAATGTATCTGACTGGCCAAGCACCGAAGTCCACCTCATACATCTCCTTTGCAGAGACCGATGAGCAGTAGGTTTAAAGAAACCAAAGGATAGCTGTGGGAATATATTTGCGACGAAGGTGTTAAGGATGATTAAATAGACAAATCATTTCCATTTGACAAGAATAGACTTTGTAGAAAAAAATTAGTGTGTAAAACATGTTGCAGGTGTTGCCCCTCCAAATAACCCAGTCAAAGTGAGCAGGTGGAGCTGAGAGAGAGTAGTGTTTACTTGGATCCTCAAGGTCAGAGTGGGGAGATAGGAGTGGGTTAGTATTCGCACCCTCTCCCACTTCCCTCTCAAGCATAGCCGCCTCTGAACCTCTGCCTTTCAAGTAAGCAAAAAAGGGGGAGGAAAAAAATTCAGTGGCTTCAGAAAGCAAAGTGATGTTGGGCACAGATTTGACAACAGCCAGAGAAGCTTTCTTTAAAAGAGCGAGTTCTGTTAAAGCCCACAACAACAAAAAAATTTTATGGATCAACCTGAATGTAAATTTCAGGAGAGGACCTCTGGAGAACCTTTTTTATTTGATTTGATTTATTTATTTCTTGCATTTGTGGGCAGAAATGAGAGGCAGTTGTCAGGTGGATTTGTGCTGAAGAATTGAGGACTATGAAATATTTACCAAAGCAATAATGACTCCCTGGACAGAGCAAGGGAAGTGAAAAAAAGAAAAACCAGAAAAAAGAGAATAAAAGCTGCAGCACTATTCCAAGAGGAAGACATGAACAAAGTGAAGGACTGAAGAACTCGCTCTATTGGTCTGCCTCGCTCTGCAGTTCCATCAGAAAACAACAACTGGTAATCTTAGATTGAGTAAAAATATGTCAGGGTTCTTCCTTAAAAACATCACATTTAAATTGCTGTACACTGCTGGAATTTCTCTAAGCATTAACGTTGAGAATAAACATTTTCACAAAGTGCCTGCACCCTCACACAGACACACACACACACACACACACACACACACACACAGATGTTGTGAACGAAATAATGTTTGGAGCCGCGGACACCGAGGCAGGTATCTGAAGGAAGGCGAGTCCGGCGTTTAAACCCTGCTGTATTGAGAAGCCCTTCTGCTTTGACGCACCAGGTCTGGGTCAGGCTGCCTGGGACAGGCCACCGCCAGCTTGCGACACTGAAAGAGAGGAAATACTGAGCAGCCAGTCATTTAACTGCCTGTTCCAGTTGTGAAGATTTGTCTTGCACGTCTCATAAACGCCCGCTGCGTTGGAACCGTGAAAGATCTGCAGAAGTACTCTATAGAGCTTTGCTAGAAGCCAACGACCAGAGGTGGTACCGAAGAGCTCCACGTGTCCATGGACTGCGCGCTTGTCAAGTTTCAAATTAAATCAGCGGTAAAGTTCCTGTGTTTACCGCATACTGACAGCTCTCGGACTAGGAGCTCACCGGTCCTTTCGGGTTCGTTTGCGAACAGGTCTTAGTCTTGTCCGCAGCGGATTCTCTGAAGACCCTTAGGGAGCAGAAACCCTGACTTTCAGATCAATAGGTCTTCATTGTGTCTCTAACCTCAGTTCTAACACACAAGTAATTTTCACATCCAGTACTGGATGAGTACTAGCCCCAAGTCAATCTAGAGCCTCTTTCTTGCCTTTACATTAATTTTTTTTTGCTGCAGGGCCTGACTGCTACTGTGGTAAAATAATATGGTACATAAACAGTGGAGATGAGAAGAAAATGGCTGTTTCAGCTGTAATCATGTTTAGCAGATATTGTTATTGTTCTATAGTCCTCCTTATTGCTGGATTATTTTGTACTTCGGCAATAAATCAGTCAGCTAAGAGCACCCTGTAAGTAAAGCAGTTACCAGCTGTTTAAAAAACATTAAATATGTTGATTTAAATATCTCGCCCCAAAAATTCCTATTACTCTTTGAGCCATTAATAAAGATTATATTACTGTATTAGAGAATAGAAGGTGGTTTATAGTTAAACATTACTTGCACCGGGTCTCTGAGATCCGGAGCTGCAAAGCACACAGCAAAGCAAGGTACGCCTTGGAGGTGACGCGAGTCCATCACGGAGCATTTGCGCAAACGCACTCGATAAAAACACCTCACGTAATTGAGGTGAACGCTACAGGAAGCCTGTGGATTATCGTAGGTAACTCGGAGAGAGCCCACACGAACACAGGAAGAACGTTTAACTTGACTATCAACATTTTCCAGTGGGATTTTTAGATGTTCCTCGGTAACATAAGAACGGGAAGCGCCGCGGGTTAATTATTTAATGGATTTAAAAATAAATGCAATAAGAATGTCACCCCAGCTGACACCATCTGTGTGATACATTATTGATCATGATAACAAACCAGAAAAAACATGCATTCGTGACCGTTTGTGACAAATGACCTAGAATGACCCTGCGCGCAGACCCACAAGTTAATCTCGGTAACAGCGGCAATGCGGTAGCCTTTGTCTGCCTTCTGGTGTAGAACAGGAACTGTGCTGTAATCATCTTGATTGGAATCCCATGCACTTGAGCTGGAAAGTGCTACACCATTTATAGAGCAACCGCTCTTCATTAGCATGTGTGCTTTTATAGGCACGAGCCAGAGCGTCAATGCTCTCTACTCTATTCATTAGTAAATAAGGATGGATGGTGAGGAAAGGATGGTATTGACTGACCACAGTCCTTTAAATAGAAATCAATAGCCTGGGTGGAGGCATTAGACAGGAGCATTAAGTGTGTAATACGCATGGGCTTATGATATAAAGGCTTTTTCAACAAGTCATACGTCAGCTTCCGCAGCCTGGTTTTGGTGCGACTGTGGAGATGATCCTGTGGAAAAGAGCAGGATTGACTAGACATTCATAAACATAAGCATTCTAGTAATGGCTGTATTGACAAACTGCAGTGGCATTACGGCAGTTTTACTTTCAGGCGATGGAGAGTATTAGCTGGGAACAGTAGGAACACGGTGGTCAGTGGCATCTAGCTTAAGCAGCGATGAACCCCGGCAAATGTGACATTCCTGTTATCGCCTCGAAATGAAATGCACATTCAAAGACACCCACAGCGGTTCTGAACTGCAGACTTGCTCCCACACGCTGAACGAGACACTCGGGCGTAACCGGGGGCAGGCGGTACCGCTGTGGGTCCTGATTTGAATCCCACCTCCAGCTGTAGTACCCTTGAGCAAGGTGCTTACCCCGATTTGCTCCAAGAAAAAGGACCCAGTTGCGTAGATGGGTAAATCGTTGTCGGTAGCATAAAACTACGAGGTGCTTTGGAGGATGGTGTCAGCTAAACAAAATCGTGTAAATGCTGCTGAAAGAAACGCAGGAACATCTTCCCTTTGTCTCTTAACAAAGCTGCGGCACCGTGGCGCTACAACCAAAGACGATCACGGTGCATCAATCGCATCGCAATGAAGCGCGTGTGGTGGAGAAGCCAGAGAGCAGGAAAGAGGCCCTTTCGCCACGGCCGGAAGACAGCCGATCTCAGCCGGAACGTGGCATCGGATGCGAGCCAAGAGGAAGCAGCCGAGTGGAGTGCGAGAAGCGGACGCAAGGCAGAAACTGAAAGAAGAGGTGACCTTCTCCCTCTCAGAACCTCCCTCAGCAGAGTCACCCTATCTCTCACAGCCAAATAAACAATCTTCTCTCCTTTTTATAAACTGAATATGAGGACTTTGACTGGGGGGCAAAAAATTCAATATTTCTTCAGCAAATATTTAAAGCAAACACTGAGATAAATAAACAGCCAAATAAATAGATCTACCAGGCCACTGGAGGGGTCAGAGAGTCCTCTGGATGTAATTTGACATCTGAGTTATTTGGGGGCCGCCGTTGAGAGCTATTCCGGGGCTTATTTGAGGATCTGTCAGTCAAGGCATGCCACCACAGTACCAGAGGTTCATGTTGGAGATGTCACCGGCACAGACAGCCTTCAGGTTGGGCCCGATAAGTTGAACATCTCCTCTAATGAATATATCGCACCCTTTCCTGCCGGCGGCAGCTATCAGAGCATCTTAATACTGTCCTAATAGCGTCTTTTATCTTGCACGTGTGTGAAAAATGTATTACACACGATCACCGTAAATAAGGAGCAAGGTGTAGCAGCTTGTTCTCGCTAATTCCTCGTGGCTGATTAAGTTTTAAATCGGCACGTCAGGCCTGTCCTACGCAATGAGGAATTAAAGGCTGTTTTTCACATTTATCTTCTTTTCCGCAACAAGGCGTGCGACACCCCCCCCCAACCCCGTCTTTTTTTCCCCCTCAGTCTGAGCAGGAGCAAAGGGCAGTGATATTAAACAAGAATTTCATCCATTTTAGATGAGATGCAGATGACTCAATTATCCCTGGCTGTCCGCACGACTTGGCGAAAAATAAGGAATGCGCAGTTCTGTCTCATCCAATAAGGGGACCCACTGCTAACGCTGCTGAAAAATGCTTCGATGTATTACTATCTTCTTGTGAAACTAAACAGCTGTAATTATGTAAATGCGGGTCGCCGGGGAGCGCTGGTGTCGGGGTGCAGCGCGGCATGTGAGCAGACATTTGAAATGAGAGCGGATGGGAGCCAGAGCCTGGCTCCGCGGGGCTGCTGCTGCTGCGGACAGCGGTGGGGAGAGGAGTCCGGGAGAGCGACTCCTGATGGCGAGATCTGAGAAATGACGCCACTCGGGAGACGACCCTTAACTGCTCGCTGCAGCCAAGTCCACTACAAGGGGAAGCGCGGCAAGTGCATGAACGCATCTGCTCGGCACACCACATGACAGCTGCTCCCTTCTAGGTGACTCTACTAGTAGAGTAACTCTTGATTTACGTCGTGACGTAAACAACTGCATTTACTACCACTGGAACCAATACGCAGGAAATTGACTCAGGGATGGTTTGTCATTGAAAACTGGTTCTGGGGCTGTTTTGGCAGATGATAAGAAAAAAAAAAAAAAAAAACAGCTCCTTCTAAAAAAACTGATTGATCTCAGAGGCTATGGTTTTCAAGTCTGTCTGCTTTATTCTGATTATATATTCCATTCTTTTGAAGAAAGTTCATTATGCAGGCGGTAAACAACATTAACTGATAAGGGAACAATGCGGAGCAAAACAAACCCCCGTTACATAAAATCTCGCTTGGATGTAGTTTTACAACCAGTTATTTCATTTTAGGACTCACGCTTGTGCTTGGTAAAGCTAATCAGGTCTAATGTATTGACATGATACAATTATGTTCCTGTGTTTACAAATGCTTTCAGAATTAAACTGGCTAAAGACGCACGGATGATGCGAAAGGGACTGAATCCCAATTTGACTGAGGGTTAACCTCATATCACTGGCCGCAGCAGAGCTGCTGAAGGGAGACCCCAGTGTGCACATGCTATCTAGCCCTCCTCCACCTGTAAGCTGATCCAGGGTGTGTGTCTCCAGCCCCAGGCTGACCACGGGGCACACAATCAAGATATCTCAGCCCCCAATACGCAGCACAAACACACCCAGCACCTAGCAGGCTACTTTATCTTCCTTGAGCCTATTGTTGACCTAACTGACGGTGATTTTAATATGTTCACTCACCCCGTCCAGGACAAAGCATACTTGAACATCCCCTCCACAACTGTGTTGTCAGGTTGGCATTCTGAGCTCTCCTGACGAACGCAAAGACAATTCGTCACACATTCTCCCACTCATTGCATCAATCAATGCAAGCAGGAAAATGTCAGAATGGCACGCCTGCAAATTTACTAACAAGAGTATTTTTTTGTGATCAGTCTTAAAGTGTTTGACTTTCTCAAAACTCACTGGCAGACACAGGGTGCTTAAGTAATTCAGCTCAGTACATTAGGGTTTCAGAGTGATGACCAGCAACTTGGGAGACCCTCAGTGTACAGGCTCTGTAATTAAGTACTAGGAGGGAGAGGAAAACCTGAAGATGGGGAAAGGCCCAGTGCACTGAGGGACCTGTAGTTAGGGAGGCATCTACATTTTGGCTCTAGGAAAACAGCACCAGACCACCCAAGCGGTCAGTGGGTCATCACAAATCCAGGACCAGAGCAAATCAACATCAGTGTAGGGATCATTAACATGTACAAAAACTGAAATGATTTGTTGAGGCCAGTCCACAAGCACAAACCAAAGAGTATCAAGAATCTTCTTCATAGCTGAGTGGCCTCTCCATAAGACCACTCCAAAAGCGTGCCCCAACTTTGTCATACTTTATCAGAAGGCATTCAGTGCTGTTATCCTCCTTTACTGAAGTGGGGGGGGGGGGGGAATCATTTTGAAACGTGTTTTGCAGGAACAGATTGTACTACTCAATAAAACGCATTTGGTTTGAAAAATTGTGTGAAAATAAAAATATAAGACTTCTCCATATGTTTTGAGTCCAAACTATAACTCATTGTATATGTTGCTTATTTTATACATAAATTTTTGCTCAGTTTCATGAAGGGTGTGTATAAATGTGTACACACCGAAACACACACACAGTATATACAGGAACACACTATACACATACCTACGCACACCATAGTATATACACAAAGGATCATATACACACACATGCACATATGCTCATGAACATATACACATCTTGTAAAAAAATAAATAATTTCTTAGCAGGATTTAGCAGGCTGAAAATACAGTAAATAATTTCAATTTGTACACGTGGCTGTTGGGAAGGCTTACCATTCATCAGGTTGTGAGCATAGCCAGTGACAGAGCAGGCCAATCGACTGTAAGTCAGACCATTACACTGATAAATGTTGCTGATTTAATTGTCTAAATGTGCACTGGAGAAGTTTTGTACAAATGGTCTAAAATGAGATTCACCGAGAAGGCAAACATGACAGTCTTCTGAATTAAATAATAAATACACCTTCAGCATGTCCCAGAAGTTGATAAGCAAAGTCATAAATCCTGCATTATCTTCAGTCAGCTAATGCTTCACACACACACACACACACACACACACACACACACACACACACACACACACACACACACACACTCATGCCCCCCTCCCTCCCTCCCCAAATAAGTTCTGCAGCAAAATCCCAAAACTGAATACAGCAGCCATCTTCATTCCTTTGAAAACAAAAGATTTAAGAGTAACTCAATAACTGAAACCATTAAAGCTGGGAAAAAAACATGGAATATTTATTTGCATTCTTATTACAATATGGAAATTCTACTTCATCAAGAACCAATAGAAAATCATTTACGTGTGATATCCAACACATTACAGTCTAGGCATACATTCTGCATTACAATCTGCATTACCGTCTAAAAGGATGCTACCACTCACATTATTTTCAGTACTATCTCTCACATTAATATCTCTCAACACCATTCATTAGTAAGTCTTAAAAAAGCTAAAACAACAGCAACTGTGAAGTGCAAGGGCTCGGTGCTAGGTAACAAGAGTGCTCTGGTGTCATTGGCATTGCTCAACGTAAGAGAGAAAGCGTTAATTTACCACATATGGTGAAATCCTTCCCCAAGCCATGAAAAGCTCTGTCTAATGACACAAGTGAGACACTGATACAAAAACAGCATCTGAAACACATCTAGGAAATACTCCTCAAAACAGAAATAAAAGCATTGGTCACGTGTTCCTTTGAGGACAAACACAGTTCTCTTACTACTCGGTGTCTGGTGCAGAACCAGGAGTGATGAGGCTTGTCGAGGAGGAATCCAGGAACAACCTGGCAGTCGCTATGAGACGGGCATCTCCGAGTCCAGCTCAGGAAGGGACAGCTGATGGGGGACACTAACCAGGTCTGTGATGCCCCTGCTGTGTGTAGCTGAGGAGCGTGTGCACGGAGGGCTTAGTACACTGGGGGAACTTACTGATCAGGCTAACCAAAGGGTCACCTCACCACTGCCTAAGGCTAGTTTCAGACTACCTGTGGAAAGCTGGGGAGCAAGAAGATACGAAATGTACTGAAAGTTCAGTACAACGTGGAGGACCGCCTGAATGTCGAGCACAATGCACAGTCACACCTCAAAAACACTAGCATACAGTGTTCACACATAGTTTTCTGACTCTTGAGCGGTTTTCATTCTTCAAATATCGCTCATTTTGTTAAGTGCTCCTCTCAACAGCCTCCTAAAGACAGGATCAGTTGGCTCTGGGAACACTGGGATGATACTGAATGATTTGGCCAGAACAATGGCCATTTTTAGCCTGCAAGTCGTGCTTTTTCCACCGGGGACGGGAGGAAAATGAGTCAAATTAAAAAGGGGTTTCATTTAGTTTAGCTTTTTGTGAACAATCAGACATGAGCAGGTTACACCTAGAGGGACACCCTGGCCCTTTAGGGCAGGTGGGACAAGAGGAGCAGGAAGGGCTTCTCACGCTGGAGCAGACTCATATCACCAAGGCCCACAGAATGAGTACAAGCAATTAGGTAAACAATACACATCTGCACAGTAAAGATACAATAAGCCATATGTGATACATGGGAGTGGAAGAAAACAAATATTGGGTAGCAATTCTGGATGTTTGGCACAGGTATGATAATATTTGTCACTGCACTACCTATGGAAAAATGAAAAAGCGAGCAAACTGACAATGCTGTACTTGTGGTGTCATTCTCGTCCTCTCCTCAGCATGCACTTCCCCAGACCTCCCCAGCAAACAGAGCTGAGGCTCAGGATGAGAATGGCACATCCTCTGTTGGCCGCATGTCTCGGAGCGGAAGGACATGGTCTAACGGCGGATCATTATCTTCGGGAATCCATTTAGGAGGACAGGTGTGTTGTAGGAACTGCCCCCTTCAAAGCCTGACAGAAAAACAATTGACATATTATGAGAGTCAGGGATCTCCATCTTCACAGCAATTCGCAACACGGACAAGTGATTTGTGCGCCAGGTTCAGGCAGAGGGTGAAGCAGAGCGGAGCCGAGCACTCCAAAGGAGGAAAACAAAGCTGGTCGAAAGCAACATTCAAAAGAGTGGAGGGGCAAAAAAGGTGCAAGGTGAGAAATACGCTTATTGCAACTCATCCTGTGAAGAAAATGTTCACTGAATATAAACTAATGAGCATGTGTGAGGATACTTCAGTCAAGAAGCCGCTGTGCCGAGTGACCACGGGATGATTGGCACCCGATTTCCGCTGAGCACTAGGAGACAGAGGAAAAGAGCTGGAAAAGGGGACGTTCAGAAGAATCCAAAGTGCAGGACACACAAAACACACAGACACACCCTAAGTCGGCTGTGACAGAACATGTGATGCAGTCACACGCAGTAAGAGCAGGTGCAGAGCTTCACCCTGGGGATCAGAAGGATGTACAGACTTTTGTTCCTGCTTCATCAATAAATCACCTAGACTTTGGCAGGAATTTGTTTTGGTTGGAATATAAACACAAATGCCAGCTTCTGTAGAACCATCCGGTGACTCAGGAAGGGTCAGAGTAGCATCGCTCAAGCTGTGCTCATTAAAGGTGGAGAAACTCTGACCTCAAATGAGGATATTGTTGCGAGGTGGAAGGAGCACTCTGAGGATCTCCTAAACCCGAGAGATACGGCCAGAGGCTTCCGGGGAATCAGAGTCCATTTCCCTGGTGGAAGTCACTGAGGTAGTTGGAAAGCTCCACGGTGGCAAAGCACCGGGGATGGATGAGATTTGCCCGGAACTGCTTAAGGTCCTGGATGTTGCAGGGCTGTCATGGTTGACACGCCTCTGGAATGTTGCATGGACCTCGGGGACAGTGCCTTTGGATTGGCAAACTGGGGTGGTGGAACCCTATCTTTAAGAAAGGGGACCGGAGAGTGTGTGCCAACTATCGGGGTATCACACTTCTCAGCCTCCCTGGTAAAGTCTATGCCGGGGTGCTGGAGAGGAGTCTCCGGCCGATAGTTGAACCTCAGATTGAAGAGGAACAATGCGGATTCCATCCTGGCTGTGGAACAGTGGACCTGTAGACTGGATTAGCAAG
Source organism: Scleropages formosus (assembly GCF_900964775.1). Taxonomy (NCBI): domain Eukaryota; kingdom Metazoa; phylum Chordata; class Actinopteri; order Osteoglossiformes; family Osteoglossidae; genus Scleropages; species Scleropages formosus. The sequence continues at coordinate 25,229,470 of NC_041812.1, forward strand.
CACCCATGCCCTCTCAATTATCTGGGGGCATGGGTGTTTGCTAATCCAGTCTACATGTGTTTTGTGGACTTAGAGAAGGCCTATGACTGTGTTCCCCGAGAAATTCTGTGGGAGGTGCTTCGGGAGTACGAAGTGTCGGGGCCACTACTGCGGGCCATTCGGTCTTTGTACACACGGAGTGAGAGCTGTGTCCGCATACTTGGCATTAAGTCAAGCTCGTTCAATGTCGGTGTTGGACTCCGCCAAGGTTGTGCTTTGTCTCCACTCCTGTTTGTGGTCTTCATGGACAGGATATCAAGGCGCAGTTGAGGTCAGGAGGGCATTCTATGTGGGGGCTGGAAGGTGATGTCTCTACTTTTTGTGGATGATGTTGTCCTTTTGGCACTGTCACACAGATGGCTTCAGCAAGCATTGGAACAGTTTGCAGCCGAGTGTGAAGCGATTGGTATGAGGATCAGCACTTCCAAATCTGTGTCCATGGTTCTCTCACAGAAAAGGATGGCATGCCCCCTTCAGGTAAGGGGAGAAAATCTGCCCTAGGTGGAGGAGTTTAAGTATCTTGGGGTCTTGTTCACGAGTGAGGGGAGAAGGGAGCGTGAGATCGGCCGCAGACTGGGAGCAGCGGCAGCAGTAACACGGTCGCTGTACCGGACTGTAGTGTTGAAGGGGGAGCTGAGCCATAAGGCAAAGCTCTCTATTTACCGGTCGATCTATGTCCCTACCCTCACCTATGGTCATGAACTCTGGGTAATGACTGAGAGAATAAGATCACGGATACAAGTAGCTGAAATGAGTTTTCTCCGCAGGGTGGTGGGACTCACCATCCATGAGAGGGTAAGGAGATCGGCTAACCGGAAGGAATTCAGTTTAAAGCCGCTACTCCTCCACATTGAGAGGAGCCAGTTGAGGTGGATCGGGCATCTGATAAGAATGCCCCCTGGGCGCCTCCCAGGCACGGCCAACTGGGACAAGGCCCCGAGGTTGGCCCAGAACCTGCTGGAGGGATTATATCTCCCAGTTGGCCTGGGAGCGGCTGGGGATCCCCCAGGTTGAGGTGGAGGAAGTTGCGGGGGACAGGGGCATCTGGGCTGCTCTGCTCTCCCAATTGCCACCGCAACCCGAGTAGGTCAAGCGGGTAAGAAAATGGATGGATGGATGGATGAACACAAATTCAAAAGATAAAATTTTTTAAAAAAATCATGTAACTGAAAAGGTAGAAGTGCTTCATATCCCATATGTCTGAAGGCAAAAAAGTGTTATTACACTTACAGAAGTACTTTGATTTATTTATTCCAAAAAATGATTAAAATTCATAAAAGCGTAGAACAAACTTGAGAGTGAAATGAAGGCCTGCAGTGTCGAATGTCAGGAGGTGGGATGATAAACCACGGACGGCGCTATACAGCACAGGTTGGAACTAGTGAATGTACAGTACAGTACCCATGCACCGTTCGGCATGTAAGAACAAATTGATAATGATGGAAAGCCACACACTGCACAACACTTACAATCCGTATTGCAACAGCGAAGCATGGTACAGTATACGGGATCAGGACAAAGGTACAACTGCTATAAATGTGAATGACAGCATGAGGCAAGTTTTCAGATCTATTCTTGTTTTCTTGTGCTCTTGTCTTCAGTAGAAAAAAGAAAAAAAATTCCGGATCCAAAAATGTTGTGTACCCAAAGGCAAAAGAATTAGGACAAATAAATTTGACTTGTACTGCTCAGAACGTTTCAGAACAATAGATGTGTTTTTGAAATACAAGAGCACAAAAACCCAAGATAAAACAAAAAAACAAAGCCCATGCAAACAAAATTATTCTGCAAAGTATTTTTTTTAATACTTAGGTGTAGAACTGGATGCAGGAATGTATATCAACTTCTTACTTCCAGAGGAGCGACTCCACTCGGCTGATGATGTCCGTCAAGTCAAAGGGCAGCGGCATGGAGGGGTCACCGTCACACCAGTATGGTCGGTTGACTGGCGCCTCTTCGGGGGGTAAAGTCTGGGCAAGTCTGGACTCACACCTGGAAGCAGCAGAGGGTTGAGCGCGGTCATTTCATTCTGCTGTTCATAGCACTTTGCAGAGAAACATACACAAAATGCATGACTTGAAGAAATAAAACCTTACAACCACAGAACAGTTATTTATTCAAGGGACTCATCTAGCGAGGCAAAAATAACAATGAATATAAGCATTCAGTATTTTCAAGTTATCAGCAGAAGTAGAAAGATATTTAGCAGAAATGTACTGTGCATTGCTTTTCCTCAATACACAATGCAGAATACAAATCTCCTAAGATATATGACCCAATTATCATCTTTAACTGCTTGCATGACTTAAAAGGAGAGTCAACGCTGTAAGGGTGGGTGGGAATTCTAGCAGTAAATTAAATTTAATTATTTCAGGGCCGAATATATTTATCAAATGACTCAAATGTGCTTCTTACAGCTCTGCATTGCTGAAACACTTAGATGAATAACACAGGAACGCAAACTGGTTGAAACTATGATGAACAGATATGTGATCACTGTGCTGACAGAACTTTTCCTTTATTCCATTTATGGAAAACATCAGTTTCATTTTAATACACTTAAATTTTGCTGAATGAAAGCAATAAGAAGAGTTTGCATCCACTAGATTCCTCTCAAATACAATTTACTCTACAGCTTCTAGATATTTGCTATTATTCTCTAGACATGTAAGAAAGAGGGAATGACATGATGAGGGTCTCCTTCATGATACACAGCTCTCCATTAACCCTGCTGGAGTCCACAGTGTTGCCATAAATCTGCTGTACACGGTAAAGCGGGATCCTAACCCTTCACCTGGAAATTAGGTGTTTGCCTGTATAGTTACAGCCCTTCTGTCCTCAATATGGAGGTCATGTGGACCCACTAGCCACACATCATTAAAAACAGACTGGTGGCTCCTGACCTCAGAATCCCTACAAAAACCCTCATACACAAGCCATGGCCTTAACCCTTTAGAGATCCTAATTGAAGAGCTGAGCCAGCCAGAGTACATGGCCTGTGAATCCGTTAGTTCCTGATGCAATTCGTCGTGCTATGGTCCTACGTTCTATGTCCTAATGTCCAAGTAGATCCTGCAGCCAAGTACTACATTTCCGCTCAACTTGCCCTCAGTCTACAATATAACACAATAAATTCCAACATATCTTCTGTGGTTCAAACCATGATCATACACAATAGCATATCTTAACATGCACTAAGCACTATTTTCTGGCCCATGAGTCCAAAAAATTATTGCACTGTATTCGGTGACCTTGCATCTTCAATATGAGCAGTGTCTTTAAATGCACTCATCTGATAAGGGCGCAAATCAAAGGAAACAGAGCTTCACAATGATACGCTTATTAAATACTCCACCATAATAAAATGGCATAAATTGTCAAGGCAACACTCTGGGCTCACGCGAGCCTGTGTCATTTCACACTGTATCCCAAGCAGTCTGTTCCGGCATGATTAAGAAACAATGTTAAAACGTGCACAATTTCTACTGTTGCGATATTTCAGCAGAAGACCGATTTCTGGAGTATTCTAGAGGACCATTCAGAGTGTCTCAAGTCTAATTTTGAAACACAGTTAATTGTTCAATCTTTGCTGAACGAAGAGTACTATTCCACTTCTACTGATTATGTGCGTTACACTAGGATTCCCAGCGAGCTCTGGGACACAGTACATTTAAATATGTCTGGAGCAAAATGCAGAGTCTCTAAAGGTCACCAGTTAATGAGAGCTGAAGAAATGGAAAAAGGGTATCTCAGCTTTTTTTGTGAGTCTTAACCGTTCCAAATGATTAACCCCAAACAGATATAAGTTAATGATCCCATCTGGCACACTATCCAAAGAGACTGGAGGTTCAATCTCTCATTTCAATTTCGCCTGAAATACTGTCGGCTGGTGGTCCTGTTCAAATGCTGTGCTAAAATGAAAGCTCTTTCTTATTTTCTTCCGCACAGGACCTCTGGAGCACTAACACTAAATCCAGCATCGCTCACGAAGGCAAAGTTAACCACCTCAGCTAAAGGGAGCGTTAATCACGGGCATGCGAAGAGTCAATAAAAGGTTCATGTAAAAGTCAAAGGATGAATTCCAGTAAGAACTGCACCATTCTAACATCTCCATGACTAACATTGTGCTGGGTGGGTTCTGAATCAATACATTTTACCGTGATGTGCTCACTACCGATTCTGCACAGGGTAGCAGTCCTTACCTTCACATTCACTCGGCAAGAAGAGAAAAAGCATAGTTAAAGACAAGTGTCAGGACTTTCCTCTCATTAAAAGTTTATAGATGTGTATAAACTGACTATGGAACACAAATGCTGAACCATACATATCTTCTATTACAGTAAGGTGCTCTACTTAAGCTCTACTTAATAGAAAACATCAGAGCTTCCGACCTGTGTAATTACAATGATGACATCAAGCCTGTACTCCTTGTACGTAGATGTGCTGGGGTAGGGTTTATGTAGTTACAATACAAAAGCATTACTGTGCAATCAAAAAAAACCATAAAAAAGGACATGATGACAAGGCAACTACTGATAACTTATATTATACAAATTGCCTGAACGTAGCCAAATGTTGTATGGATGTGACATCAGGCTGAATGCTTTCTGGCGAAGGCAGGATTACACATCACCTCCCTCCAAGTACTAGACTTATGATGTCTGGGAGCTGCGAAGTGTGTATATGGAACTGCACGAAAAGTAGTCGTACAAAAAAAGCATGTGTTTTCAGTCAGGTTGCCCCCAAGGTGATGTGCAATCAGAGTAACAACGTATGCCATCACCTAAGGAATCAATGCCTTCATACTGCAAAAAAAGACAGAGCACTTCCTCTAGGCTGAAAGCTTTTAATGATGGCAGTGGCCTCATTTAGCTATAATAAGAACAGGGAGTGCTTACAATGCCAGTTAAATATCTACAGCACACATAACATGAGGGTGGGGCCACACCAGTTTCTTCCAGATCATTTGGGCCTCTTCATGGCCTATTGTCTCCAGAATCCACTGACAACCAGACATTTTATGTGGGGGCATTAAACGCATAACATATGTTCCTTTCATTTTGATTCTGTTCAAAGAGCGCACCTAATAAAACTAACGTCTGATAAATTCTTTCCTCTAATGGATGGTTGTGGAAAACACAAATGCTCTTTAGTCTGTTTTGCTTTTGTGTGTGTTTTGCTGGGAGTCTGGTCAGATGACTTAGAACAATGAGCTACCTTCTGGCAGTGCGCTGGGCTCTTCCATACCCAGCCGCTGTGAGGTCTGCTCCAGTGGCAGTGCGAAGCTCATTAAACCACATGAAACAAATGGGATCATTTTCATTAGAAGCTGCTTGAGCTCTAATTGCGGCAAGGGTGAAAATGCGTGGGCTGCTAGCGCATGCGAGGGTATAGCCCGATAGCTGGGCTTCCTGACTGTTGTCACGATAAGACACATTGAGCAAGTCTACGAACGAACAAACAAACAAACAAACAAAAACGGGCCCTACAAGGAGGACAGAGAGAGCTGCTAATCAGAGGTACAGGATGTGTTGGCTGAAAGCAGATGTGGCACAAAACCCGCAGGTAGGCTCTTCAGACACAAGACAAGGCCCATAAAAGCATCTACTGAATAACCGTCATAATCGGGACAGTTAATATGATACTGATACCAGCGACACCTCAGACCAGGTGTACATCTATTAGCCTTTTTAAAGGCAAAACAAATTACACATCACCTAGGGCCCACTTGCTCTCTCCTTGGGGCCACAGGGTGGTTTGAAACCTGTGGTCAACACGGGGATAATTTACGACCAAAAAACACCTTTTGTCTCACAGCAATTGGTATGTAATAATAATAAAAAAGGAATGGGACAAACAGATAACATTTCTCAGCGCTCATGACCATTTGTCCTGTCTGTCACAGGCAGGTGGATGGATGATGCCCACAGGCTTAACGCCTCGCAAAAGAACAGAAAAGGAGTGTTCCAGCGCAAACCCCATGAGGGTAAGCCAGGATTACCATGCCGAGGGTGCTGCAGATGGGATCCAGAGCCTGACCACAGGAAAAGCCATATATTTCAGCCTCATCATGTCACTAACGTTACAGACATGTGGCTCTTAAACGGGTGATATGGGCATTGAGCTTGAAACAAGCACATATCAATATGTCACATCATATGCATATCAAGAGACAGCTTCATGGAAACATTTTTACGGACCGCGATAGGACAAGTTCAAGCAACTGAAAAAATTACTTCAATGAAATGTTTATATAAAGCTGCTCAGAAGAATCTGAGAGCATTCATGGATGGGGCACAGAGGTCACGCACGTAAGAATGTTTGTGGTCTTAAGAGCCAAGCTGAGAGACATAAATCTGACCGGGAGAAGGACGAGGAGAAGCCCAGACACGAGGCACCACACCTCCCATTCATGAAAAAAACAGCACACTGCTAGTGTGCACAAATGTTTTCTTGCCAGCATTTCTGTAAAATAATACCAGTGTGTGCCTTCCAGGCATCCTCCACCGAAAGCAATCACCTGGTGATGGATGGTATACAGCTACTACTAGGCGACACCTGACCTTAGTCACATGGTAAGGTCAAATGAGACTCAAACAATTCCCACCTGTCTGCAGGTAACGGGGAGGAGGTGGGGGTTGTCAGAGAGGCCTGACTAATGACATATTTCAAGGCCGGAGTTGCTCTATTACAGACTACTCTCTATGCTGGAAGGGACTTTGGGTAAATCCAAAAACTGTCCCAGTAGTTAAACTTTAGCACTGAAGACCAAAAATGTTGCATAAGATAATAGAGATGCATATCAACTGAAAAAATCCATAATGTCCAACACGCAGCAAAATAAAATATGTTTCGAGCTTCTCTCCATTCTGCCGGCGCGGGAAGTGCTTTCCTTGACAAACGTGACAGCTTTAACAATGTGCACTGATGTCAAGTCACAGGGACTGATTTTAGCCCTTTTCATTCCTCTTTAAATGTTATATACATTCAGACATGTTCCAATGGCTCAGTGTTTGTACTCAGTGGTATGTGTCAAGAACACACTCTAGAATTTTCTACAAATGGCATATCTACTTAACATTCCTCATATTTTTGGCATGCCTGTGCTTACCAATGAACTTACCAAATTGCCCTGTGTTTTGGATGACTTTATCATGCCAGAATGGCGTGAAGCGTCATCTGCTGTGACCCAACCTTACACTTAGAGAAGGTTTCCAACACCAGGTTTCGGCAGGCGCCAGTGGGGAGCTGCAGAGGAAGCTGACAGTCTGCTGTGGGGGGGAGCTCCACAATGGGTTAGGGGCCATGCAGCTTTCCCCTTCTCCTCCAGGATTCCCCATCTCCCCGGCCATTCGCAGCAGTCTACGGCTGACTAGTGAACCGGCAGGCCCGAGGAGACCCTCGCAGACATCTGGAAGCTCTAGAACTCCGATTCTCCTAGTGCGAGAGGAGGCCGCATGGAAATAACTGGCAGCATTCCTTCGGAGACGGTAAAAATACATTTGTGAGGGTTCAGTCAAAAAGAGAATGTTTACTACAATAAATGAATAAAAATAGCATGGAGAAGAACAAAGAAATGTCAGAGAGGAAATAAAAACTTTTTCGCGCCGTCAGCTCCTTTTCGACGATCTAATCGAAGCTGAGCAACCAGAATTTGTCCGGTTCGGTCGAAAACCGTCACATCCCCTACTGTCTTTGGGTCTGAATCAAATCGAAGCGGACTTTAACAGCTCCGCGGACACGGCCGTGCTCAGGCCGGGCCCCGGCGAGAGCGCTGTCTGGAACACGTTACTGTCCTTCCCATTACGACGCCGGGCACCGCTTAGCAGAGCCGAAGCAAACTTGTTTATCTACCCGAAATGGCTCCAGGGCACAGCACAACTGGTTTGATGCAGCATATTTCATGAGAGCTGACCTTAATAATCTCTGGCTTTTAAAAGAAAACAGATTAAGCAACCATTTTCCACCAATTAAAATACAGAAATAGAGCAACGGGATATACCCTCAGACAATAAGAAGAAACCACACGGCACAATAAAGGCTGCAGCACAGGGACGTGTGCAATAAAGTTAATGACGGGTAATTTAAAAGTGATGATATAATTTGCAAGTGGGCATGCTCTCACGCTGACTCACAGGCCAAAAAGCCACTTCCAAGCTTAGAACGGGGAGAAGTTTACTTTACAGTTCACAGTTTTTTCCTGCTCAGGAATACACTGCACAGAGTATCAGAACGCTGTGGATTATGACAGCTTTACATTGCCTGCAATTAAAGACAGAGTATCACTGTTTCAAAATACACAGAGATCAGAGTTTGGGGGAGTTCTCAGTGCGGTCGCAGATACCCTCAAGCACAAGGGTTCTAGAATATCCGAAGAGCCCCGACACGCAAAGATATTCCAAGACTCACACGAGCGCTTGCATCGTACGCATGCTGAACGCGGTAAGGCGATACTCACGCATTCCTGGGCCGTCAGAACTTGGAAAAGTGATACGGGTTAAAGACGACAGCATAACCGAGACCCTAAGCAACGTGGTTCATCAGAGAAACTTCAGTCCCCATGTGAGAATGCGCAGTAAAGTGGTAAAGTCAGGTCCCTTCAGCCTGCGATAAGAAGCAATGCCACCGAGAGAACAAGTGGTGGTATTTAAGTGGTGTGTACACAGAGCAATTTGTTTTGTGGACTACAAAGAGTGGCCCCCGAAGGCCCTGGCTACGCGTGTGTCACTTTCAGCACGACACAACATAGAGCTTTGGTATTAACACAGAGCCAGCTGATTTCCCTTCAGCAGGGCTCACACTCCCGCGCACCAACACGGTACAAAAATCGCTTTAAACAGCTGAAGTCGGCCGAGCGCCTGTAGAAATAAATAAGCTAAAATGCGTAGAAGTGAATGTAAACTGCTCGGGTCTCTAAACCTCATCACTGCAGCCCACATCAAGTGATGGATTCAGCGGTTTGCCTCTGTGGGTTCACACAGGAGAAAGAGCAAGTAATGAGGGCGATACGTAGCTCGCGAGGGCAAAGGCGCACTTCCCCGGCTGGCAGCTGGCTCACGCGAACCACAGAGCCCCGCCGCTCTCGCCTCTTTATCCGAGACAGCGCCTAAATCCCGAATTTAGCCCGCGCGAGCTCCAATCTGACAGATTTGCCCCTCCGCAGACCAGGGCCGATAAGAGCGGACCCCCTGCTTGAGCGGCGCCTGGATCAGACCACCCAGAAGGAAGGCAAACAGAAGCGGCGTGGAGCGCAGGATGCCGGCTCAGCGGCTGCATCCCAGACAAGCAGCGCGCACGCTTCCTCTAAAGGGCCTGAAGACCCGTCGCCGCCCACCGGCTCCCTCTTTGGCAGGGAAGGGGGTGGGGGTGCCCGCCACACCAGGGTCCCAGCACACTCACCAAACAACATCAAAACACCACCGTCCCATTTTGGCTCCCCACAGCCACAGGGAGGGACAGCATATCAGCTCTAATTCCACATGACTTAAACAGTCCACGGCAAGGAGGAAGACAACAAGCTGTAAATATGGAAAGAGACAGAAAATCATTGAGGATCTTGCCTTTATGAATATTTGATGAAGAGGGGTCGGCTGTAACGCTGGTAAATGATAAGAAACAATGGCTGTCATGTGACTGTCGGCAGAGGTTAAAATAAATGGACGCTGACTTTGAGCAAAATAGCAAGGAGGATGAAAAAATATCGGTCCTTCCCCCCTCTGCAATGAGCCTCCCGCCTTGTTATTCATGTCGTGGGTAAGAACCTGTCACCGAGATTATAGAAACATAAGCACCTTTCAGGAAGGCCATTTTGTATCACATTAATACTGTTGACGCTCTTATAATAGGTTTCATTTCTCACCGCAAGCAGGTCAGTTCTGTTTAACATTTGTTACTCTGTACTTGGAGACATAAATAATGGATACAGTAAATACAAATATACACATACGTAAACAAACAGTTCATGGATTCCTGAGTCTCCGTGAAAAGCTGCAGTCACCTGTGCGCACACAGACAGACTTCGGCTCCATGCTGGTGGAATTAAGTCGAGCCCAGCATTTCCAGCCTTATGGTCAAAGGTCAGATAGTATTGTGACAACAGGAGCATGTTGGCTTGTTCACAGCCCCGCAACATCACAGGGGTCTCTGGTCCTGACAGTGAGGAAACACCACGCCAGTGGCCTGAGTGGAAGAGCGCTGGTCCTGCTGGAGGCTGAGGGTATGGGCAGCATCACCTTCTACCAGCAAGGAACATGACTCTGCCGCTCACATACGCCACTCGAACTTGGCTCCCGGAGCGGGAGGGTGAAACAGATGGACGGTGAGTTTGGCAGTCTGTGCTGTGGAGAGACCACCTTCCCATACACACAGGCACGCACTTACGAGTTGCGATGAAACAGGACAGCTCGACACGTTGACTCACAGGTCGGGACGATCGATGGCATTGAGCAGGAGCAGCAGCACTGGGGCAGCATGCTGAAGGACTACCTCTGCTGGAGGTACCTCTCGTCTCTCCAGTGTTCCTTCAACCCAACTGCTCATCACAAACACCTATCTGAAAACCCACCACTGTGTGCTCTGCTCAGCTGCAGCACCACACACACACACACACACACACACACACACACCTTTGGGGAAAAGAGGACCGTGAAGCCCTGCAATCAGTGTGTAAATCTCAGTGCTGCACTGAGCATGTGGGGGACTCAGTGGGATACAGACGGCTTCTCCGTGTACCTGGAGCAGCTTACAGCGGGAAACTCTCCCACGGTGTGTAACATTCACCTGACAGTCCTGAAAGACATGCTGACAAATTCCAGCTCATGAAATTTAGTGCTCTGAAAAGCAACCGTCCTTGTTCTCCTCCTCTGTTTTTTAACCTGCCTTCGATCGTGGTTAACATCCTTGGGGGGGGGGGGAGGCATGAAACAAAGCACACATCTGGCAATAGGTCATGTTCTGACACTGTGTCCCGTAGGGTTGGTATAAATGTACAGATGTTTGGAAATGCAGAAAAACAGATATGTGCAGGAAAAGGGTCTCCGACTGTCTTGTTAGTGGCTCCTCCACCCACAATGCTTCCATGGGAGTGCAGGTGGCGTCACGCACTGCCATTCTCAACTCCCAGGGATACCTCAGTGAAACACCTTGTGCCCAGAAGGGCTCCCTAATGAAACCTGACACAGAGAATGTTTTTATCCTCTAATGCTGTAGAGCACGTACAGGTGCTCCGTCAAAGCCACACTGGGCCTCGTCCGTGGCATCCAACAACAGCGTGCTTGGAGACAAATCACCACATGCTGGTGGCTAATTTGAATTTGAGAGTTAAAAAAAAAAAGCACGGGAACTGAAATGAATAAACCAGAGGAAGGAGAACAGAGGGCATTCAGCAGAGGGGCCGTGCGATGCATTATGGAAATGCACGGCTGGCAGCTTCCTCTTTGGAACTGTAAACAGGATCTTCGCAAGGCATATAGCCTCTAGCCTGGCTCCCAGACCGTGACGCGCGCCCGGCACTGCTCAGAGCCTCCGCCGCGTGTGTGCAGGCAGCCTGCCTCCTCCTGACTTATTCATAAACACCCCAACTGAGCGGAGGACACGGCGCTTCACACGTGCCTGCTATTAAAAACATCAGAGGGCCATCTCGTCTCCTTGAAATAAACAGCGATCGCCGGTGCATCTCGGAGGCAAAGAACCTGAAACGCAGAGCGGTACCATAGCCTTTCTGCTGCGGGATGAGACTGCTGGCTACTTGAAATGCTCCATCATCTGGAGATCAGTGCTAATAAATCTCGGGTCTCGCAGGTGAAAGCCATGCCAGCTGCAGACAATGCCATCTTACTGGGGTGCAGTGGGGTGCGAGGCTATGCTGGGGGTCTGCGGGACGTCAGAGACCCTCTGACCACGCAGACGACCGCCTGTTTGCTCTGTCAAAAGAGAGAGCCCCAGCGATGGAACGGCAGCTCTGCGCTCCGCTTACGGGAGCTTCCCGCATGCACGCCGGTTTCGGCCTCGCGTCACACCCGCCTGTTTCTTGCACGGCTCTTACGCGCGGTCTCACCGAACACGTGTCGTGCGCACAATGTCATTTTGTTCGCCTCGCACGCAAAACAAAGTGCTTCATCGTAATTCGCGACGCAACGCAACAATAAACAACTTCATCTTCTGTTAAAAATACACGTCATTGTGATTTTATTAAGCTGTCTGACGCCGCCAAAGTGGCACAACTCTTCTGCAATTTCTAATTAATGGCTCTGTTTGAAAGAGGAGCGAGCACTTCCAGGACCGCTCTGTTCAAATAAACCCCGCCTCCCGGGGCCCATTGTTTGTCTGACAACATGGGTAGCCTTATTTACAGATTTTAATTGCTCTGGTGATCTGTGGGTAAAAACTTAATAATCGTACCACAATAGAATTGTTACTCTTTCTGACAATTGTAATAAAATGCAGGAGGCGTCCGGGGAAATTGAAAAACACTTTGGATGCAAATGGCGCAGTGTCATTTCAATCTTCCCGTAAAAGGGGGCTAATCCTGGCGAGGCGGGCGCGGGGCCCAGGCCGGGGTGCTGCGCTGTGCCGCCACCTCAAAGTGACAAGCGTGAGGAGCTGGCCTCTAACAGCCGCCCTGCAGCTTGTGGGCTGAGACAGCCGCAGCGGAATCTGAGTGGATCATATCGCATTTAGGCTCAACTCGGTAACAAAGTCTTAGAAAGTCATTGGGAAACAAATGGCTGTTATGCAGCAGGCAAAAGCTGAACTTATTAAGCGTAAGAACCACAGGGCTCTGCACTCCCCCCCCCACCCTCAACCCTCCGCACACATAATTCAGTAAGATACGGCTCTTAAGTGTTACTTTTCTGCCTTCTGGGTTTTACCTCTCTTAGATCTAACAAAAGTAAACCCAGTAATTCACAGCTGGGCCCCCTGGTGTATAATAGAAAATTAAACTGATCACAGTGCGGAATGTAATTAAAAAGAAAGATAAATAGCAATGCATAATTAAAGAAATCTCAATAGGTGTCTTGCTGTAAGTGAGCCAGGCAGTGTTGTTAGGATGCTGTGGTGCATGTTATTTTGTAAGTACACAGGCATACATTCTGGAGAACGGTCAGGCTTAAATGCATTAATTGGCTCTTCACATTCAGTGCTTTACACTATATAGACCATAAAATGTCAATTAAAAATCCAGATCCATTCATACCGCACATCGTCTCTCATCTCCGTGTGGCAGCCGATGGTTAAGGAGTCTCTAGCAAATGAACCCCTCTCCTCCAGGGCCCAACGTTTACTTTGCATTGCACTCGACTTGGAGATAAAGTGTTTGCAAAGTCTTCAACTCCCCCACTGGTTTACAGGGAAGAGTAGTGTGTGAGAGACATCATGCTCCAGGACAGCTCAAAATATGGATGCTTTGTACCTGGACCTGATTAATTCACACACACTCTTTCATATTGACTTGTGTGTGAAGTGAGCCCATATTGTTTTTATCCTGGAACAGGACAACGCAGTTAGCAGGGTGGTACAGCGTTGGCATGATACTGAATCGTCAGTAAGCAGTACTGGCCCAGGTGGTAGGCATGTACTGCTTAGCAGGGTGAGGATCCATGTTGGACTGTAGTGCCTTGGGACATGGGTATTTTGTCCCACTGACATTAATGAAGTGGACGCCTTGCCGTACTTTACTCTGCTCAACACTGTCCGTGAAATCCTGCAAATGTGTGTCTGTTGCAGGGCAAAGGAAGGAAACACAGCGGTCACTGCAGAGGTCTGAACCTGTGTCGAACCCGCACCGCTCCAGAGTATATGCTGCTAGAGCACTCTGCAGCCTCCCCATGCTGTCTGCCCTCAATCAATAGGCGCTCCAAGGTAGTCGATGGGAAACGATTTCCTCTTCAGGTGTTAATTAAAGAAACACTTTCAGATACTAACAATGTCTTCAGTCTACTGACAGTAGATATGTAAAAGGATTAAACAGCCATATAACTATCAATGCTTTTTCATCCGTCCGTTAAAAAGAAATTCCTCCAGTGAATATTTCGACTGGCAACAAAAATGCCTCCTGGCTTTCACAGGTTGCACTGTTAATCGGCCCCATGATGGTCCCTTCCCCAGATCACACTCATAAATTGGCATGTACTGAAAACTTTGAAATGCTCAATAGCAGACCTCAATGGGCCTGTGAAAAATACATGGGAAGAACCCAGATCCAGGTTCCTGCTTACTTTCCCTCCTTTAATTTCCCTCTCTTAGGGCACAGGGTCACACAGTTGGCAGAGTCACTGTAAACACTGTAATAACTAATCACTATAGGTCTATACAGGGGTATGTATGGACATGTTGAGTGGATATGTTTGAGCCCCCAGACATGTCTGCATCAGTCGCAGGAAGACATACATCAGTCTTTAGCACCAATTTTTAACCAATAAAATTTCTAAATCCAGGGACAGCTGGTAAAGTAGTGGTTAGAGCTGCTGCCTTTAGCCCTAAATGTTGCAGGTTTGATTCCCACCTCCAGCTGTAGTCCCTGAACAAGGTTCTTAGCCTAAATTGCTCCAAGGAAAATTACCCAGCTGTATAAATTTGTAAATAATTGTAAGTAGCTGAACACCGCAAGTCGCTTTGGACAAAAGCATTGAGTAAATGTAAAAATCAATGCCTGGAATAGTCTCCTAAAGATATCATGGCTTCTTGAATTTGCCCTTTAATTGCAATGAACAAAATCTGTATTAACCACTAGAAAAAGATTTGTGGATAAATATTTGGCTTGTTTCATTCTGTGGAATTAGAGTATTAAAAAAAGAAATCCACTAAGAACGATATTATCTGTCAGTCAATCCCTTGGGGGGGGACGACGACCATAAGTTTAAACACGAAATGCCAAACACTGGTTATCAATTCAAAAACAATTGCCATTGACTTCCCAGCATGCCCAAGTGATCTTCACATGGAAGCCAACTTACAGATGGCCCCGTCTGTCACGACACTGACAGCGTTCTCCACCAACAGGGAGAGTGGGAACAAGCTGGCTGTCGGACATATTAATTGACGAAGGCCGCGGGAGCTAACCGGGGATGGCCTGGGGGGCAGGAATCCACCAGTGTCCTCAAATGTAAATAACACCTTAATCTTCTGTTGTCGCATACGCACTCTTTATGGAACATTAGCCACAACTGGCTTCCAGAGCTATTCCGAGCTCACTAGAGAGTAATTTATACATTTATAGGCATCTGCGGGCTGTGATAGGGACTGGCTATTAAAATAGCAGGCATTAAATTTATAGCTGCCATCGCTGTGGGAGCAGACCCTTCCAGCAAGCTCCAGTTCAGCCTCCTGAACACAAGCAGGTTTATGCGTGCAGGGTAAACTAACCTTCACAATAAACATTTAGCACCTTTATTAGTTTAGGAAATGACTGTAATTAAGGATAATTCATAATGGCTGCTTATCTGCCGTGCAGTGGAAGACAGGCTTGGGTCGATTTAGCCTCCATTTCTCACCGCCGTAAATAAAGGCCAGGGGGCCCCAGCACATCTGTGAGGCTCAGCGTGCCCCCAGGCTGGTCGCTGTTCGCTCAGGCTGCTGGCCCCAGAAATCAGCAGGAGTTCCTCAACACAACCGGCAGGGAAAACACACATGCAAACAAAAGGTCCATAAAGAAAAACGGTCTACTCTAGAACATGGAGAGGCTGTCTAGGAACAGACAATGGCGGAACCTCTGACGGAAACCAGTATGTTCCCTTTCGCAGCTCACGGCAGAGTGAGATAAACACCCACCTGGAAGCCACATTTGTCACATTCGCCACATCCAAATGTGAGGATGGGCTCTTTAGAGGGGAAGCTCTTAAACGACAGGCTGGGCAGAACAGAACAAATACTGCACTTTCAAAATCACCCGTCAAGTCCAACAGCTTTCATAAGTATACAATCATACATTAATACATAAAACAGTTCTGGTCATCTTGTTTGTCCTCCCTCTGGTCTGCATGGGGTCTGACAGGAGGAGAGTGATCCTGTCATTCAATGTTCAACACTGCAAGTCTATCCATTGCTGCCCTTAGCTGTAGAGAGGCCCTCCTTCCAGCTCTGCTGGTGAAAAAGACCTGGCGGACACGTCAAAAAAAGCATTCGGTGACAACGTCTTGGTCGCAGAAATGCTCGTGCGTATCTTTCATTTCATCTCCATATTTAACATGAGCGTGTTGAAAAAGAATTGTCCAGGTGTCATGTCAGAGAACAAAGTGTGTGCTGTTACCGGTCACATTCCAGGCCGGCCAAGCTAAGTGGAGTAATAACTCCAAGAGGGAGATGCAGAAACAATCAATTAGGGAGAATGATGTGTCCAGAGGGGAAAGTAATGTGTCAGGTTGTCATGTCAGCAGTGTAGTCCATTACACAAAGTAGAAAACAAACTATGCATGTATGCATTACGAAATCAATTTGCTAAATCAATTTACTAAACCGATGTATTCAAACTGACGTATTCATAGAGAAAAAGCCCACGGATTTATTTTTGTAACTTTTTTCCTGTTTTTGTGTATTTGCCAATGGCTCCAGTGAAGACAGCAGCAGCTACTGCCGAACCAAAAATGTGTCGGAGACCACTGTGGAGAGAAGCGCCATCTCAGGTGAATCGTGGTACAGCAACGGGTACGCTGTCTTTCAGTTGTAGCGCGTGTGCTGCTCAAGGTAAACGGTAATAGGAGGAATGGATGCCGGCAGACCAAGGGTCTCAAAGTCAAACTCGTGTGCAATGAGTGCAAAACAAAGCTGGAAAATGCTCCATCACAACTGGAGATATGGGGGGGGGGGGCATGTGGGGGAGATGGTGAGAGTGCATCAGTTAATCAGATTTCCTCCCAGCATATCAAGAGAGGGCGGAGGAGGCCACGCCAGGGGCACCGTGTAAAGCTGAGCGAAAACACAGCATTCCTCTAATACGTTTCAGAGAGGAAAACATCCCTTTCACTTGACCATTCTCACTCGACCGCTGATTAAATACCATCTGAGTGCCAGAAAGAGGTTTAACCTCCGCTTCCAACTGAAGGGCTTGAGGTGCAGGTTCAGACTGCTGCTAAAAGCAATTTCCGAAGCACCTGTCCAGCGAGTGAAGTGGAGGGGGAACGGAGCGGGCCACTGCAGCAGGCTCTGGCCTCGCCCCATGACACCATCTGATGGGAGAGTTAATGTAACAGGCAGCTGCATTCAAAAGCCCTGCTGTCAGCAACGGGGGGGGGGAGAGCCAAAGTTAGCAGAATTAATACTGAAGCTCACAGTGAGGTTGTGCTCCCCTGGGAACGGGTCTGAGAGCGTGGGGCCAGGAGGGAGTGACGGCCCACTGACCGTGACCGCACGCACAGACATACACGGTGACACACATGCTCACACACGCAGAAGCAGAGAGAAACACAGTGAGACACAGGCACACCCTGAAGCTGGCAGAGCTGTGCCGGAGCAGCTTTGGAGGGATATTCCATCATGGCTCTATAAGAGGCAGTGAAAGAGCCATCAGCGCAGGCCGTCTCTGTGGCTGTTCATTTCTTTATCTAATAGAAAGTAATGACACAGACAGCAGGCCGGCCCTCTCTGGCAGGGACGGGGCCCCGGGGGAAGTGCTGGGCCCATTTTGCATGGCAGAACGCAATAAGAATAAATGCATGCGGGAGTCTATTTGGCTCTGAATGATGGCTAGCTTGTTGCTTATCGAAGCTCAATAAATCTCCATGCTTCGGTGAGAGATGAAAACGGTTATCTCATCACTGCAGTGCTGATGTGAATTTTGACTGACTTAGTGAAGCATCTCTACGCATGATTTATCGGGGGAAGGAGGGAAGTTATTAAGCCCCGGAAAAGAAAATAAAAGAAATAAAGAGAAATAAGAAGAAACCTGGAAGAGAGGGGCAGATCACACTGAGTCAAAAGTAAACAGGAACATCTACAGGGAACATGACACAAAGAGACCCAATCCTGGGTGGTTGGGGAATGCGGACAGGCAGGATTTAGTGCATTGTGTATTTTCCCTCTGACAAGGGTTGATGGTTGCAGAGGGCCCTGAAGGGACACGGGCCACGGGTGACAAACCACTGCGTGCCCTCTTCTAAAGAGTGCTTTGTAGCACGCGTACCTCACGCTTTGGTCAACGTCAAATGCAGCACGTTCGATGACGCAGATCAGCAGATCAGTTCAGAGGAATAAATATTTTAGGTGCGACAAACATTCGCCACTGACTGTTTCCTTTCATCATCACCAAGGTGACAATTATTTGAAAATACCACCATGCGATGAACAAGAAGCCCGTACTGTTCTGGAAACACACCGGACTCCAAGTACGGCTCTGTAACAGAGTCAGCGTTAGAAAAAAATTCCAAAGTCATTACAAGCAGGTGGATGCCTTAATGATGTGGAACAAATACAGAGATTATTTAAATCAGGGAAATAATTCCGGTTCTAAATCCTCCAACATCGGGAATACACGTCACAGGTGCGTCCGCCGCATCGGACACCGTGACAATCAAACCGGTCAAGCTGCCGCTCTTTTTCAATCCCGCGTATCCGAACCGGGAGCCACGCAGCGCTCGCCTAATTACTGCCACGCAATCGTTCCCGGGCCCGTCCCCAGATGGGGAGCGGATGACAATCCAAGCCTCGGCGGCATTCGCTGCGACTTTGGGGACAAGCAGCAGAGTGCATTTAGCAAGCAATGTAAATATAATCAGCGCTGTCACGCGGCTCAGACAAATCACAGGCTTCAAGGACCATTGATCATTATCCCCCTTCGAATACACCCGTGTATTGCTCGTCTAGAGGAAAAGCTGGTAATAATGGGCAACCGAGATAAATTATTGATGCGGATGCTGTTACACAGCACAACAGAGATTTCTTTTATTAATAAGTATTAAGAAAAGAATGTTTCCACAACAGTTTCACCATCTTAAAAAGATCCACCTGATCCGTCATTTTTAAACAAACGGTGATGAGTTTGGCACGAGCAAAAATGAAAAAGGACAGCAAGCATTTATTTTTTTATTTATTTTTTTTAATCTTTGCGCTTCCCTGCAGCTTCACCTCAGCTCATCTTCTTGCTAGTAGCAGTAATTAACTTCACAGGTGTCAAGCCAGCCTTAGTAAGGCAAACGGCAGTATTGACGAGGCCTGTTAATAAACGAACAGCACAACAGCAGCACCCACAAAGCAAAAATGGGTTTCAGGTAGGAAAGAAATAAATAAAGGTTGACACCAGATCTAATTATGTTTTGAAAAGGGACGGGGTATCGTCAATTCCAGCCTAATGCACTGATATTGCTGCCGACGAGACCCTCTGCTCTAATTGTTTGCCCTGGGTTTGGTGATGGATCCTCTTCACGTGCGCTCTGTCATATCCACTAAAGGACAATACGGAGACGGAAATTACAAGTGCCACGACCCCTGCGATTTCTGAATCTAATGAGGAACGTGGGCCTGGTAAGGTGCGGCACATTGCCCCCCAATAAGAGCCTCAAAGCCGGGGCCTGATATATGACATATTTATCGGCCGCTTTCCGAGGAATGTCAGAGACAGGAAGGATGAAGGGGCATTGGAGGAGGATGACTGGGAGAATTATGCGGCTGTAACTGTCAATCATCAGTCAGCTCCGGTCACGGAGGCTCTACTTTCATATCGCCACCGCCGCCACCACGCGCCGTCCTCCTGGAAAGCAAGGACACCCGTCCAAATGCGCTGCAGACAAGCCCCTTCCCATCTCTCCTCACCCGTACGGCTAGGCGCATATTTCTTCTTTAGAGCTCCCGACTGGGCCCAGGGGCAATGCGCAGCCTGCCGCCTGCACCCCGAACGGCGCGCGGGTCTGCGAGGCGCCATTCTTCATACTTTCCCGCATGAATAAGAAGATGAAAAATTTACATCATTTGTATTATCCGACTGGGGTTATACACTGATATTAGTTTATCTCTTCCACTTTAGCCCGCTCCCTAATCAAGACGGATGGGTCTGAAGGATAGGCAATATCCTGGGTACAAAGTCAGTCTGTCTTTCGCATGGCGTGACAGCGGGCAGCCGGCAGGTACTGTACAAATTGAAAAGGTTGCCACTAAATAAAATACAAAAGCGTACAGAATACAGAAGCATTGCTTTAGCCACTTTAATCGTAATACAACTCACAAGAAATTCGGAGTTTCCAAAAAACTCTGGATTGTGCGTGCAGTATGACGATCACGGTATGGGAAAAGTTAAACTTCTAATTAAAACCTTCAGAATAAATGACTTTATTGTTTTTTTGGAGTGTCCCATATGAACAGTGTTTTATTTTTCCTCTCTCGGAGAGGAAAGTCCTGCCCGACGGCACCGCTCAGGCCTGTGCAATTCTGGAATGGAAACAGTTCTTGGCGATTCTCCATGCTCCCAAGTGGAAAACTCATTAAGCATCGAATAATCCTTTTCATCAGATGAACTGATTGATCTTATTAAAATATAAATAAAGCACAAAAAAACTCATTTACTGATAGGCACAGGTAAAGAGAGAGGGTTCTTTTGGAAAATGTTTGAATTTGGATCGATCGATAACTCGGAGTGAAAAGAAAGGAGCAAGAGGAAAGTTAAAGAAATATGAGGAAGGGTTACAAATACTGTCATTGTGATAGAATCAGCAAGAAAAATATCTTGGAATTTGAATAATTTGACAGTTAAAGCAGATATTAACGACCACTTTAGAGGATCCGTAACAAAACTGTTGTTCTGGCTGAAATGTTCTTATCTATTTCAAAAAAAAAAAACCCTGCTCATGAGTTGGCAAACAGGTAAAGCAGAGATGTCATATTTTAAAGTAACGCTATATTCCAGCGTCACGAGGAAAAACACACAGGGTGTCAAAGTTTGGTGACCGTTGGACCAACTAAACTTGGAGCCAGCATCTGGGTTTTCTTCAGTCCACGCTGTTGCGGTGTTCCTAACCCTTCCGTACGTTAACGTAACATCCGGCAATTCTAAAACCGTAAATAAAACAGCATGTTAAAAGTCCTAGCCACTACAGCGTTATTAAAATATTACGGAGACGTCAGGATTTACCAGGAATTCCACAGTCTGAATGGATAATAGCGAGAACGTAAAAGCACGGAAGAAAGAAGGCAGGACTGAGCTGAAGGAGCTATGGGGAAGGTTACGGGGAGGGGGTGTGACCTCAGACAGAGATGGGAAAGGGATGAGGGGGATCTCGGAAGCTGCGGGGCCAGGCGGAAAGGGGAAGGCAGGACCGGCTGCGAGCCTGTGTGAGGTAAAGCGCCGCCAGGCCGCGGAGCCGCTGTGGGCCATTAACCCAGCGGATGTGCAGATGTTGCGCGGCTGACGTGTCTTACCGAAGCGCGCGGCGTTGCTACACAAATAACCTGGCATCTGCTCCATGTGTCTAAGCACCTTCCTTAGGACTTGGATCTCCATTTTTTACAGTTGACAGCAATGTTATTTGAGCTATTTAGTGGCATCTGGTTTGAGGGGGGCTGGGGGTGGGGGATCGCTGCATGCACTTTAATTAATTGAGGAGAGATTACATGGTCTTCCAACCGTGTAGTTTGTCATCAGAGCCCATTACACATTTATATTAGATGTTCCTCCACAGTGTCAGCAGTAATTCAAAAGAGATCCATAGTTTTTTTTTTTTTTTTTTTTTTGACGCTGAACTTCACTAAGCCTGAATGCGAAACTCACTGCACTGAAATTGCTTGAGGTTGTCTGTAAACTGGGGCTCTCCCCGAGGGAGTATTTTCCCCACTGAAGGTTCAGTGCAAACCATAAGAAAACCTCCAAAGGCTTGTATTCCTTTCCGGTGCCGTACAGGTAATTCATGTAGAGCACGTTAATCAGACCTCAGCCGAGGGTGTTTCGGCTGCTTTGAAGTAGGCTTATTTTTAACGCACACTGTTAATGACATCGATACAGCTTGCACAGATTCACGACTTCACACAATACACAAAGTACCATCTACTATCTGGACCATCACTCAGCGCTCGCAAGGTTCCCATACATACCACGCTACTGCCGTATTATAAATACACATTGAAAGCAATTCAGTTTTTAATTCGTGTTAAACGCATAGTGGTCGGAATTGCTGTCTTGGGATCCAAAGGTTGCAGGTTCAATCCCCACTTCTGGCTGTAATACCCTTGAGCAAGGCACTTTGGAAACCTGGAAAATTGCTCCAGTAAAATTACCCAGCTGTATAAATGGCTAAACAACTGTAACCTTAACATTGTAAGTCGCTTTGGAGAAAAGCGTCTTGCTAAGTGAATAAATTTAAATGTAAACATAATATGTAGCTATCTTCTTCCCTAGTAACAACAAGAATAATTTGACATAACAGATACTGCAATGCAAATGTCAAATCCCCCTATCATTCAGCTGGATTTGAACATATAAACCGAAATAATTAGAAATGTTGACTGTGTCAGACACTTAGAGGCCTTACTTCTGTCAGACACATTTTAATAAAGCTACATTGGATAATGTGACAATAAAGTAAGTGGCAGATAAGTAGCTCCAAATATGATGAATTTAAGTTCTACAAGTCCATCTCAGGCCTTTCCACAGCGACTGTAGAGAAAAGTGACTGCAGGCTTCTGTGATGGCAGTGCATGCCAGCGGCCACTCGAATGGTACCAACATCTAACATCACCACAGCCGGTTAAGTAAATGAAGTGAAATATGTTCACTTTACTTGAAAACCAAGGACTAATTGGCCACACGCACTGTTAAAAAGTGTAGGCTAAATTGAGTCGTGAGAAAAAAAAAAAAATGCTGAGAAGATTTAGAGCCTGAGACGGCTTTGAAAGGAGGACAGCACCTGGTGCACAGAGCAGGGCCGCGGAGGGCCAAAGCCACAGGCTCTTCCGATGAGTACGTGTGCAGAAACGGGGAGGAACGAGGCATTCCACTGCACACTTCTGGAAATGACAGGAAATGCTTCCTTCACCCTCCAGTGAGAATGGCGCATTGCTGTCTGACCCCAACGGCAATTAAAAAGGGCCATAAAAGCGAGCATAAACAAACACTTTGCATGGGCACACTTCATTCTTTACTGCTCTACAATCACATGGTAGCACACAGCCAATTAACACTTTATTTGGATAATTAGTGCTGACAGCACATTTCCAGCGACAGGACGTTCCTTTGGAGAAACGTGCAGTTCTTACAGTCGTGCGAAGTAAAAAATGACAAACGTTTGTTTAAATTAATAAAAGATCGCTGAAAAAGTGAAATGAAACAGTGTGGTTGCAATGTCTCGTTGCCAGAAGCTCTACAGGTGTGCGTTGCTTATTGCTGGCAGCCGGTCACCAATTTGCCCAGCAGTACCTATTGCTTTAATCCTCATACACTCATGAATAACACAGCTATAGACACCTTCACCTAGAAACACAACTGGCACCTGAAGTCACTTCTACCTCAAAGGCTCAGTGAATAAATCCTTAATAATACATCCCTTGATTTATTTGCTGGTTAGCTGGCTTAATGCGGAAATGGAAGTTGCTTTTTTTCTGCAACAGATTTTTAGAAATTTTAGAAAGCAGAACACTGAAGAAAATACAATTAATATTTTAAAAAATCTGGAAAAATAGGTATCTTCAAAGATTTGCTACCTAAACATAGGCTAAACTATAAAAAAAAAACTGACACTTCTAGCACTGAAATTGAATTAAACAATTCTGCTGGAATAAAATTAAGATCTTGTTAAGCTTGAAGAATGGAAAACATTTTTATGATTCAACTATATAATTTGAAGAAGTTTTACAGATTACCTTATTTATTTACATCGATGGCTTCAGTTAATTGTCATAACTGCTTTGCCCCACTGACCGACAGAACTCAGAGTAAGGTTCCATACTGCAATAAATCAAGTCTTACATAAATCACCCTTTTAAACTGATATGTGATTATCTGTCAGTCAAAACCTTAGTTCATTAGTTGAGGGAAAGAGGGGGTTTAACACTTACATTAACATGCATTCATTTAGCAGAACTTATATATGTTCTCCAAAATAATATATGTTTAAGTGAAAACAAAAGCACACTACCAACAGACATAGAAACAAACATGTAGGACATGCAATTCATGAAGAACTGTCAGTTTGTCTGATACTATTGCCTAAACTAGTATAGCTTAAATGGGTAGCTACATATAGAAACGTTAGGCAGTGCAACAATTTTAAGAGAAGTAAAATTAATAGTCTTACATGAGTAACAGCATATAAAAGTGACAGGAAGTACTAAGGTTTTTTCACATGGTATGTAAATTTATAGGGTAGATAGGAGATCCAGAAAGACGTGAGTCCGGGAGGTGTTCTGAGACTCCTTTTGAACGTTGAGAGGGGATTCAGTAGCTCTGAGTGAGAGAGGGAAATCAATTTCATTACAATCTGTATCTAATGATCCCACTAAAACTGAACACATGGACTGCTATGCTGAACTCTGCAATGCAGGTATAGTGTTGTGTCTCCCAACAACTGTGTGGGACTGTACCACCTTAAAAAAAGCATCTCAGGACCTTTATGAGAGCACCTACTAAATCACAATTAATTCTCTAGAGTAACTTGGAAAGATGAGCAATTTCAGCATAATCAGTATAAAATACAGTAAATCCTATACACAACTTCTTTCTAGTCTTATACACCTCTTACAGTAAGTAAAGACTGAGGAGCAGCAAGATGCAGAGAATGAAACTGAGACCAGGCAATGCACCAAACATTAGGGAGACAGGAAGGGATGCACGGAAATTATAATTTCACACTGTGATATAAAGACAGAAACAGTTAACTTCTGCTTCAATTAAACACAGCAAAAAACAGCTGCAGTCTGTTTTTCTTCCCGGGAAGACAAGTAGAAACAGTGAGCTGCAGGAATATGACAGCTACACCCCAACCAGACCGCTTCACTCATCTACTTCTGCCAGCTTGGTTGTCCCTCACATGAAAGGTAAAGCAGGGAGGTTCTCAGTTCTAGCTCCGTTGTGGTGGAATGACCTCCCCCTCTCACTCAGAACTGCTGAATCTCTGTCCACATTTAAGAAGGGTCTGAAAACTCACCTCTTCCGGACTCACTTCGCCCATGATCTCTCAAGCTCCTGTAAGGTGTAAATATTCATGCACCATAACTTTATGTTCATGCCCAGAGAAACCTTTACACAGCCGCTACTCCTACATTGTATGTAAATGTCTGTGTATCTCAAAAAAAATTGTAGGAAGGTGATCAGGATTCGTCTATTCTGAGTTTTATGCACCAACTCATGCGATGAACATCGGTGCATATAGTGGAAAGAAACAAACTGACTTTACTTAAGAATCACACATCTGCAACTATGTCTCTGTTATATTTTCTGAGATGTCCATCGCTTTGAAGAAAAACGTCAGCTAAATTAATAAATGTAAATGTAAGTATGAACACTTTGGCCATGAGAGGCTCTGACTTGTGTAACACTGCTTCGCACTGGCTATTTTGACATTTTTTTCTGTCATTAAAATAACAAAGCATGTTTCTTTGAGACAATAAAAACAAGAGAGGTTCTAGTTATGAAGAAAGCTCTTACATCAGTTGGAAATGCTGGAAGCCTGACACTTTGTAAAGTGTAAAATAACTTTTGTCTAATGATCCCATTTGAGGCCAGGTAGAATTAACCTATTAACTTAGCCTGACTTAATTTCTTGGCCAGACCTTCAAACTGTAGCTTGGGTCAAGACAACCTAGTTGGACATTCTCCAGTATTCATCCTTACCCCACTAAGATGACACAGGAGAGATATTCCAGAACATATGTGGAATATGTGATTAGAGCACTGACAGCCAAGGACATGAGACATCAGAGGTAAGCAACTCTCTCAACTATTCTGTGTGTATGTTTGGGGGGAAACTGACCTCCATCATGCAAAAGCTACTAAACTCAGTCGTAACACATTAAACAAAGGGGACTGTACACAATAACGAAATATCCAAAAACCAAAACAGGACAAGATGCAGCTTTTTCTCTAAAAACTGTTAATCCACTGCTTGTCCACTCATTTAATCATTTATCTCCTTCCCCCAAAGAAAAAAAATTGCTTTCAGAAGAGTCCAGGGTCACTTATCCAGTTCCTGTCCCATCTGAAGCACCTCAAGAGGACCTGTTCACAAGATGTTTCTCCATTTAGATTAATTCCCTCCTAATGCAAATTGGTCCTTTGGCTGTATGGCCTGGAAGGCGGGACCCCGTGGTCCACTCTCTGTGGGACACTCAGCCATCAAGGGAGGTAATGAGAAGCTTCTTTATCAGTCCGCACACTCCGCCAGCTCTCCCGAGGGTCTCCTCCACACGCCGTAATTAACTTGCATGCACAATCCGTAATTGCTGTGTTTACAATTATGATATAAGATGAGGAAAAACAAACGGGGCGCATATTAAAAGGTACAAAATTCACATTTAAATCTTTCTTCCCTTTCACTTAATAAGCTCTCAGGGCCCTCCTTTGGGTAAACCCCCTATCATTTATTTATTTCTCAAAGATAGCCCTATTAAATTTCCCCCATTTAAAAAGCTCCAGCTGCTGGGAACTGGACTGGATCTGCTGTTGTCCCCAGAGGGATCCTTGGGGAAGAGCCGTAAATGACCTAAATAAAGGATACTTTTGAAGGCGGCTGAGATGCGCCGGCACCATTAAAACTGAATGAGGTGTTTATTAACCAGGCTGCTAACTTAGTGAGATTAAGGACTGTTGCAGCAAACGTGCATCTTCGTGTTCCTTCTTTATTTCTGAAAATGACCTGGACATGTTTTCTCTTCTTAAAAGGAAGCCATCCTCTAATAACTGTAGAAAGTCAAAAATGTTAACACTTTATAACCTACAAAATCTAAGGAAGAACGCAAGAAACTGGATACAATTAGCATGAAAATTCCTGTAAAAGTAAGTGCTTGTCCCTACAGTTACAGTGCAAAATGCATGCAGCATATATAATGCATCATATTAAAAAAACTTTTAAAAGTAACAAAGTTATAATGCCTTCCTTTATGTTGTTTTATGTTGAAATTTGACTCTCTCATTATGTTGCCTTATGTAATTAAAATTATTTAATCTACATCACCAGTAACAGCTGAGTAACAGTGCTAAGTAACAGTGAAAAAAAGCTCAATTTTTTTGATATTAACATTATTGAAATCAGTTCACTCCTGTTTTGAAACTTCCAAAACAAACTATTAACTAAGAATAAAATACAAATAAAAAATAAAAAAATAAGTTATAGAACCTTTTATGTACTAAGAATATGTCAATGCCGTTACACAGAAACACAGCAATTTTGCAGCCATTATTTTGTCATTAGCTGATATTTCTAAAACCTTATCTTTTTACTTAAAATTCATTCCAGATATTTCTCCCCTTTAGTAAATATGGAGTATTAAGAAAAATGATGTTCATTTAGAATTAAAACTTGCATAAACTGCAACATGCAGCTCAAAAACACTTAAGCTTTTTCTCCATCTTTCATTGTTTTTTATAACCCCAAGCTGTGTGGTGTAATAACACTGGAATTTTGTTCTAACCTGTGCATAATTTCATGTCAATCTTCTACCTTTTATAGAGGCCCCTCTGCACCTTCCATTCTTTTAAATTTTAGTCTAGCAAATTATGTTATTTCAGAAATTGCACAGGTTAGCATGAAGATTGATGTTCAACGCAACACGGTTTTGAAGCCTAAGACCGCAATTACAATCCAGCACAATTACCCCAGCCTGTTAATAGCTCAACACAAACGTGTCACAGTCTAGATGGAGGATAATCTGTCATTTCTTGTTTGTTTTTTCTTCACGGGTTCTTGCGCTATTCAAAATGTATGATCACGTAGACATTTCCCAGCAGAATTGCAAAATGCCCAGCAAGTGCTGACAAGAGCAGACTGAAGAGGGCCGTTGTTGACACGCCTGTCACTGGCCAGTAACATATGCCCTTCCCTCATTTCCCTCTAGAAGGGAAGCGTGGGAGCGGGCGTTCACAACATCCTCCTTGCACCCCACTCTGACCAAGGATACTTTCTAGTCAGAGCTCTTATTCTGCTCTTGACTTGTCCATCTTTAGCCACCAAGTCATCAGATTGACTCTTGAGAACTTACTCTACTTATGAATAAACACATTCCTCCTTGTCTGTTCTCATCTACAAAAAATCTTCGAACGTTTGAACTACTATGCACTAGGTGTACCCTGAGGTGTGAAATCTAGCCAACACCAACTGCTGCGGATCCAAAAATTCTCGCTGTTCCTGCAACACCACACAAGAAGAGACATGGAGCTTGAACCTCATGTTTCACCAGTCAACGGCCGTGGACAGCATGAGCACCTGTGATGTTTTATTCTTCCAAACAAGCTACTCTGCAAAAACTAAATATGGGACAGTGTTGAAAATACAACGGTGTGATAGTATGACTTCACTGACGGACTGGCGCTACCATGTTGTTGGTAGAAGCCCAGTCAATACTCAGCAAACCGCCTGTCTCACATTGTTGTTAATCTAATTGTACAGCTGGTTTAATTTTATCTGAGAGCTTCATGTTAACAAACCGTAACAGATAACTTTAATCCGCCAGTACAAAAAACTAACACATGCCACACTTCTACATGATATCAGCCACTCCTCTGTCTCAGAACTGATGCTGATTTGCATACAGAGCGCTTGCTGGAGGTAAATTCGTATATTAAATTCATTAAAAACTTATATTTTTTCTGTTTTGTAAATAAAACACATTATGATGGTCGCTACCACGCATTCTAAGATGAACTAAATCCTTAAGCTATGTCCGTCTTCTGCAACCACCAGATAATAGATTGCCTAATGACTGAGGATGAGTCCTTCATTCCCTCAAGACACCAAGTCAATGACTTACAGGCATGCACTATTGATGACCTTGTGAAACATGCTCAAAGTATTTCCTTTACAAAACACCTGAAGGATAGAGAGTCTTTCTGTGTGAAAGGTGATATGCATGGTGTCCTTCATGGTATGGACGTTCAAGCATACGTGTCATGTAAGAACAGCCATGCAGGATGTGAGATTACTGGGAGAGAAGCGAGACTCATACGTGACACAGCAGAACAGCCTATCCTAACCAAGATTTAAAAGGAGGTTTCTCTCTTTTAAGCTGTCAAAAACTGTAAGATATAAACAACTTTCTAGCAGCTCGACTCTGATCACAACATGAACATGCATATCCTGTGCTAAAGCCACTGAAACTGCTTAAAACCTACTGTACACATCTACTGGTCTCCCCAGCTCCTGATCCCACAGCAGGTCCCATGGGCCAATGATTCTGTTACAGCCTTTCCAGCATTTGTTACAGTGTACAAAAAACATGTAGTCAGTTCATCATAATTTATTTAGCTGATGGTTTTGTCCAAAACACCTTACAATTATTTCCCCATTTATACAACTGGGAAATTTCACTGGGGCAATTTCGAGTAAGAACCTTGCTCAATGGTACTACAGCTGGAGATGGGATTTAAACCTACAGCCTTTGATCCAAAGGCAGCAGCTCTAACCTTTAGCAACTTCAATCTATTGTATTAATTGTTTTTCCTGTGTGAAAGGTGATATGCACACTGTACTTCACGGTATGGATGTTCAAGCATACATGACATGTAAGAACAACTGTGCAGGATGTGATGTTAAGAGTATTCAGAGGTTCTGCATTAGATTCTGTTGAAGATACTCTACATATAACCAAACTATGACCTACAAAATAAGAACCCTTGTTGCTGTACTGTGCTTGCTGATAAAAGTGATTTCATTTGGTAGAAATGCACATGCCACAGCAGGCAGTGCTGCTGCCTCATAGCTCATAGGGCATGGGTTTAAGCATGGGTCTGAACCAAGTTCAATCTGGAGTGAGTTTGCATATTGTCCCCATGCTGACGTGAGTTTTCTCCCACAGTCCAAAGAGACATTTTTCAAGTAAACTGGTCATTCCAAAAAATTCCCAGCAGTGTCTGTATGTGTGTGTTAGATTGCTATGCTGTATTAAATCATGAATGATGGTATGGAGCAAGGGAGTGAGCACTGTAGGTCACTTTGGACAAAGGTGTTGGCTAAATACAATACATTTACTTATTTAGCAGACAAAGTGACCTCCAATGAACTCTATGTAGCATTACCAGCCACACACCTTATTCACCAAGGTGACTTACACTGCTAGATACACTACTTACAATGGGTCACTCATCCATACATCAGTGGAACACACTCTCTCTCACACAATATGGGGGAACCTGAACAGCATGTCTTTTGAGTGTGGGAGGAAACCAGAGCACCTGGAGAGAACTCCACACAGACTGAGCAGGGATCAAACCCACGTCCTCCTGAGCCACCCCAGTGCTGTGAGAGAGCAGCGTTACTTGCTGAGCCACCATGCCGTGCCACCACCTTGCCACTGTACTATTATTAATATAATAGTAATAAAGCCTACTTAACAGGTGTTCTTTCATTTTACCACTGAGTGGCCACATGCAGTCTTCGGATAACAACACTGTGGTCTTGTACTGCTTGATGTTCTCCTTTGCACCAGTGTCTACTATTTATTTTGCCATGTTACGCAGATCGCCTTCATTAGCCTTAAGCCTTATTCGTCCTTCTAACGTCATAGTTTCCCTCCCTGTAATTTCATAGTCATAGGCTTTTCTTTTACCTGCCATGTTAGCCTCAACCTTCCTCCCTTTCTTTTCATGTGTGAACCATTTGTTTATGCGGATTCTTATTCTTTACACAGTCTTCTCAGAAAACTTTCTTCTTGTACAATATTTGCATTAGGGCTATCCCTTACAGTTGTTTACCCTCCCTTCATCCAAACCTGGGACCTGTTTGTTCTTCAGCTTGCTCATCCGGGAGCAGAGAGTCTGAGCACATGTGATGCGCAAGTCTGAAACTTAACTGGAAAAATTCCAATCTGGAAATAAATGCTCACAGGTCAAAGCTGCGAAATATTACACTGGAACCGTGCTTGACTAGATACAAAGTATGTCATTACGCACTTTGTTTTCAAATTATTTTAAGGGTAAGCATACCTACATGAAGTAGTGTTTTGTTAGTGAGGTGTCAATACACTGAGATCGTTTTCATTTTACTCAGGGTCGCTGATGTGTTCTATTGGTAGTAATGGTAATTCGCACCCAAGTTTTACTGCTGCTACACTGTCAAATTAGAGAGTGCACTTGTGATAACAGCTGTACATGACAGTAGCTGATCATTCACTGCAGTGGAAGCCATGTGTGTAAAGCTGTCATGGCTGCAGGTCTATTTGGCCCAAACCAGAGCCTCATATGCACACAGGTGAGAACTTCTACAATCATAAATCTACTCATGAAACACAATGCCAAGTGTGAGCTTGGATGGGGCAAAATTTGATAAAATATTAACATTTCTTAAGTTCATGTTTATTTTCCATACACAATGGGCTATCTAGAATTTTTTTTTTTCCCCCCTGCATTTACCTTCACAAATGTACTGTCCTGACAGGCAGCCAACAGACAAATTATCCTGGGCTTGTTGGAGCACTCCCATTGCCCTCCAGTAATTTATCTACACCTGTGAGAAAGTGCCTCTGGCTTCATAGCAGTGCCCCCACCCCGCAATGCTCCCCGGAGGCCAGCAGCTGCTGCACATCACACCGGCTGCCCCCAGGATGCAACGCAACCCCCGATGTTGCAGACGCACAGCTTTCTATCAACAGGCACGCTAGCGGCACGTCCCATTGTGATACACAAAGTCCTTATCAAGACTGTCTTCCCACACAGGTGTGCAGCCCCCTCGGAGTCTGCTGCGACTGCACAAGCAGGACCAGCCTATGCATCGCGAGAGGTAACAGGAAGACAGTCTGTGCAAGGAGTACAGTGCATCTGCTGACAGTTTTGAGGGCAAACACAGTAATAGCTACTGATGCGCAAATAAGCTGCACAGTATGATGATGGCACAGGAGGTGTGTGTGGGGGAAGGGAACTCCTTTAAAGATTCATACTGAGCCCCGTTGTGAGCGCTGTGAACCTATTCTACCGTGTCTAACAAACATACAGGCAGAAAAGGAATGCAAACTGTTTGACAATCAATCATAGAGAAAAAAGTCAAGAGCTCCTCTTTAGTGTCACACACCACAGAAATCTGCGGAAACGAGTGACTTCTGGGAAACCGACGAGTCTTCCATCGGAAAGCTTCCCGATCAGTTTAGAACTCTGCAAGATGAAAGTCCTCCTAGCGACGATTTCGCCGAAACGGGCGGACACACACTTTCATGTAAACATTATCTGGAGGACCCACAGATGCCGGAGCAACTCCTAGGCTGGCCTCAGAACCCAACCACAGTAGCCTGTCTTTCTTCTTCCTCACATTAAGGCTGGCAGGGAAAAGATCGGAGCAGACCGATCACACAATGAACACTCGCCAAGGTACAGCGTGTGCAGTCAGTGGTATCGCTTGGACTAGGGCTTGGTTTGGAGAACCAGGGAAAGCTATGCTCAGGCCAGTGAAGAAATTTTATCAGAAATCCATTGAGCCCACAGTGAACTAGACAGCAGCCATGGAGTACTATAAAAACTAAAGCAGGCAATCTAGAGGTAGCAACATGCTACCAGCAAATTCCAGCATTATATATGTTGCCCAAGTGTCCATGTATTTGCTTATATACTGATGTATTATGCTACAACCAAACCATCAAAGCTGGTAACTGTTATTTTATGAAAACCACAATTCCTTCAAAGAAGCATAACTATTTTAAGCAACCCACACTTTTTCCTTGCTTAGAATCAAGACTGATCCAAGACTTTCTTTTCCTTTGATTTGGTTTCTCATTAGGGGCTAGGGGCTGTAACATGAACCTTACTTATGCCTGCCCTGTTTATAAAGCTACAAAAACAATTTGGCTCCAATAACAACATTAAAAAACTGTGAATGAAAGCCAGTGGCTCTATTTTTCCCTGAAGTCAGCAAATTACACTGCCTAACCGCCATTTCCAATGTGTGTCAGATGACCTGGATCATGCCCCCAGGTACATGACAATCTAAATCTCAGTTCTTCCAGACTTAGGTGGACTGCAAAAAATTAAGCTTTTTCAGATGAAAATAACCTAGTACTGATACTTTGCTAAGAGACCCTGCATACTGTACAGCTCAACTGAGTGATAGTGGTTCAAAGCTAAAAAATACTGAAAAAAGAATACTGCTTAATGCTGACACTTTCAGGAAGTCCAAGCACAAAATGGCGAAAACCAACCTTCCCACTCCCATACATCTCTGGTCTCTCCACTAGCTTCCCATCACATCTATAATCCAGATGAAGACCATCTCTCTAACCTGGAGGTTCCTATCTGGCATGGCTCATCGCAACCTTCAGCCTCTCATCTCTCAAACACACTTGGTGTAAACTTCTGCTCCACCTCTCTCTGTCTTCTTCTAAAGACTCATCTCTGACCTCACTATCTTGGAACTGTTAAAACATCTCCTCTGTGGCACCCATGATCTTTCTCATGGTATCTCACTGTGCTCTTAATCCTCTCTGTTTCCTTGTAAGAACTTGACTGTGCCTTTAAACTACTATTCATTTCTTATCTAAAACCGTTTAGTGAATGATTGTTTAATTATAGTCCTAAATTGATCTTGTTTTGGTGCAACACAACATGTTATCATCCAAACATTATTTCTGAGACCTTGTCAGCACAAGCTTTATAGCCTAACACTGTAAGTAACCTTGTACAAAGACATCAGACAAAAAAAGGACAATAAAAAAAGAAGCCAGTCACCCATTCTTGTAGTACTTTTCATATCAAGTGAAGGCCCCTGCCTCTTTGCCTGAGGCTCATGGCCAATCACTTAATCCAATACAAAGCTTCCATGGAAGTCTATTTTATACAGCTATATCTGCCACCCCTCGTTCCACCTGAAAATTATATATAAATTAAGAAAATTAATCTTGTTAAGTGAAATGAGGGAAAAATACCCACACACTGAGTGGATTAAATCTGGATTGTGTACTATAAACCCTTTTCAGCTGGCCAGAAGCTGTGGGCTTGGCTTCCAAAACTGTAATTATGAAAACAAAATGATATGGATCTCCTAAAAGGTCACAAACAGAGTTGCACTTGAATTTTTAAGAAACAGGAGGACACGTAGTTGTTCTCAGGGACTAATTGTAACTACTGCTGCCACAAAAATGGTGAGAAAACTCAGTCGTAAAACTACAGAATGGTCTGCTCATTTACAGGTGTGTGTGAATCTATGAAGCATTTTCCTGAAGCATGACAATTCTTCAACTTTCAAATGCTGCCGTAGAACAGACATGTACTGAGGCTAAAACCTGCTACACTCAAGCACTGTCACTCTTGCATTGTTACTCTGCACCTTTATTTTCCAGTAATACGCTTTACTTGCTCCTTTTTCCACACGTCCCCAAGGCATCCTGAGACAAGCCTACATCTGAGAGTGTGGGAGCCTTCCGTACAGCCTCACTAAACTGACTGCTTCATTTGCTGCCGCAGAAAAAAATAAAAAAGACAACTTTTCTTTTTCATAAAAATTCTAGCCTTTCTCATGTCTATAATAAACAGTGCCAAATTATATTTATAGATATATAATCACATATATACAAAAAGAAATACCTGAATCATATTGTTTTTTTACTTATTATTTTTACTTTTCCTGAAGTACTGCCAAATTATTTTTCGATTCCACGCAAAAAAAAAAAAAAGAAAAAAAACTGTAGGAGCAAAAATCTTATAATGAAGAAAAAGATTTTAAAATATATTAAAGACTACAAAGAATTACTTTATATGCAGACTTACAAAAAGTAAAAAAAATAATGGTGAATAGCATCAAAAGTGGAGTGTTCAATTTTCATTTAAAATACCAAACAATTTCAACTGGAACATATCTGGAAGAGAAGTGACAAATTAAATGATTCAGAAATATAGGCATTAAAAAATGAATTTTATTGACCATATAAGCTTTCAAATGACTTAGGGAAAGTTGTGGTTGTTTCTGAAATACAATTAAATCCTGCATGACTCCAAACCCAGTAAATATACTGCCTACAGTTACAGGAGATGCCTCTTCCTCAGCTTGGCTTTAAGGTAGTTTTCAATCCATATTCAAAGCAATTAAATATCCCTTTATGGATATCAAGAGGAGTTTCTTATGGAGAATTTAAGGCTGCTTGGGGCAAGGCTTCTAAAACGCACCAAAATGGGGTGTGACTCTTTTCATTAGAAATTGTGAATTACCATGACATATGCTTATCCATCCCAGCCCTCACCTCCAACTCAGATAAAAAAAAAAAAAAAAAACAAAAATTCCTCTAACTTTCAAAACAGGAACTTTAGGTCAACGTTCCAAGAATGTAAAGGGGTGCTTGGACTTACACTAATAGAGTTTTGGTTCTCTCCTGTTTCAACTCTTCACTGAGAAGTTAAAGTTAATTGTGATCTGCGGTGAAATTCCAAAACAAATCCAGTAATTTCATTATGTGTCTTTTCATACTCATGGCATCCAGCGGCCCGATGTCCTGTGCTGACCTGTGGCATGCAAACCAAGTTACATCCAGACTTTCGATTTGCTTCTTCAAATTTATAATTGGTCCGATTCTGAGACCACTGCAACCAACTTTTGTAAACCATGAAGTAAATCAGCTTTATTGTGCACTTTGAAAAAAGAAATAAATGAAAGGGAAAATGTTATTAAAACTCTTCAGTTTTTTACTGGCTGCTGCTACTGATGCACTTTTAAAGTATTGAGAAATTTAAAATCTGATTTGTCCCAGCTGTGATCTTTCATACAGTTTTTGATCAAATTAGAGGGAGTAACTTGAGCTGTACTGATTTGGCTTGGTAATATTCCTGTAATATAAAACAAAAAAGTTAAATACATAATAAAACAAAATTCCCTAACGTCTGATCTTTACTTTGCTGTACATTGGACAGGTACAATTAAAAATTGTTTATCTGGCCCCTTTTTTTCTTTCTTTTAATGCATTAGGAAATTGTTCTACCTTATTTCATTAATTTGGAAGCAACAATATTCTATTCGATTGTCACTAACGTAACGGTTTAAAACCGTGACTGTATTTACCACAGTGTATACCCATTATCTAAAATTAAGAGCAAAGTTCAAACAACTGCAAACTCTTCACATGTTGACATTCTGAAATGCAAAAAAAGAAACAATTCAATTGTTATTTTGTATTATGAAACTTGTAAAAATTCACAAAGCAGAGGAGAAAAAAAATTCAAGCCTTTCATGCTGCAAACTTCGAGAGATATGTTTAAATATTGAAACTTTTTTCCGGCTCTTTGAAAGACGGCAACGCCTGTCCTTTGTTTTGGGCCGGGGGTGACACACTCCTGTGGTGGTGGGGGATCGTTGCACTAGTGTGGGATAGGCTCCTGGCTCCCTCAAGCAGCTTCCGGGCTCTACCATGGGGCTAGGGGCTCTTCCTTAGCCGCCAGCAGCCCACAGTCTGCCTAATTACCCTGGCAACGGCACTCCTCCTCAGTCTCCATAATTAGAAAGTTTTTTTCTGTACAATCCTGTTTGCCAGGAAAAGACTATGATTTGCAACCTCTGAGCAAAGTAATATGTAAACAATGATGAAAAAAGGTCAAGGCAACCCAAAACAGGAATGCAGGCGAGGGTCAAGGGCAGATATCAAAAGAAAACCTGAAAACAACAGCTACGTGTCAGAAGAGTGAGGATTTTTTTTCTTTTTACATTGTGGGTGGGTTTACCTGCTGAGATTTGAACAGTCTGCTTTAAACCCTGGAGTATGGGGATAACTTTGAGGCAGGGCAGATGCAATAAGAGCTATCTGCTCTGGCACCTAATCAAAGGGATTATGGGTAGGGAAGCCAAGCCCACAGGTTAGCCTTCAGGAAGCATACCAAGTAGTTATCAAAAACATTCAAGTTCAAAAGCAGCTCAATTTTCCTATATTAGGAGTATTTGGCCACAGCCCCGGGCTTGTTACTAGGCAAAGAACAATGTTAAAGATGTTTGTACTTGCCTGTTTGGGAGAATGGTGGATTGAAAAGCATGTTCTTAAGTGTTGCTGGGTATTTCCGCTCCCTGAGCTACACTGTCAATCACCTCAAGTAGCATAATGGTGAAATATAATCCACTGATCATGTAACCTGTCCAACAAGAACATCACACATTACATTTGCTCAGGTTCATCTGACTGCCAAAACCTTGTCGTCATAAAATATAGTTTGGTACCTCTGATTAACTTGTTTTTAATTGAGGATTTCCAGCCTTTCCACACAAGTGGATTTAAGTGCAACTCTTTTAAGAAACTATTCTGCAATATGTGTGTAATACTCATTCACTCACATTTTAAGGCATCAACAAAGTGAGCAGACAGGCGAACGTGCATTTTACTGACAAATTTGTTTAGCAGTAGCTTTTTCCGTCATACATTTCTAATTGTTCCGTTGACCTTGCACCATTCCAAAACTCATGAAGTAACTGAAATAACACATTTGCCGAAATCAGAGTAAAAACAGCTTTGCTTTACATATGCATTTGTGCTCTGTAACAACACAGCGCACAGTCACCTCATTAGGGTGTAGAGAAGAGAGCAATTGCTGTCACATGCTCTGAAAAAGTTGGGATGAACGCAAGAAGCCATGTACTGTAGACCAGCAGACCAGGCCTCCAGAAAATCCAGGGCAAAACTGGAAGAACACATCTAGGCCAGTGTGTACAGACCAACAGAATGAGCAAAATGGCTCGTGTTGACATAGAGGAAGATAATGTAAAAGAGAAATACGGAAGTGGAAGTAAGGTTTCCTCTTCCTCCAAAAAGCATTCACAACATACGTATACATGCAAATCCATGCCCCTTGCATTATGCTTCTAAATGTTATGTTCTAGAACATTTTCAACACTCCACAAGTTAAGCAACAAATAAACACATTATCCAGCCACCCTGCTGCAGTTTGTACAGAGAGAAACTGGATTTCCAAGCAACTCTAAATGTTAGAGGTTAATGTTCCAAAATGGTCAGGGAGTTCTATTGTCAAGGCAAAGTACTCCTTCAGCAAATTAATCACTTAATGAATTTAAGTAAATAAAAAAATTTTAAGTGTAGTGGTTAGGGCTGATGCCTTTGGACCCAAAGGTGACAGGTTTGAATACCACCTCCAGTATCCTTGAGCAAGGAGCTTATCCTAAATTGCTCCAGTAAAATTATCCAGCTGTATAAATGGGGAAAATAACTGTAAGCATCTTAACACTGTAAGTGGCTCTGGAGAAAAAGATCAGCTAAATGAATAAATGTAAATGTCAAAATTTAGGGACACGATGCCAGGGTTGCGGAGAGAACAAATGTCCACATGTGAGTATTTCATGGGGGAGCAGGAGTCTGCGCCTGGGTAAGGCAGATGTGGAAAGCCTCCTGCCTGCTGCTGTTGAAGAAGCTGAGTATCAGTATCAATAACAATAATCACGATTAACAATATTCAAGCAATGTGCATCGTTTCCTCAAACCCAGCTCAGTCAGTGTGTAGTTTGTATGTTCTCCCTGTGCATGCTTGGGTTTCTTTCGGGTACACTGGTCTCCTCTCACAGTCCAAAGACACATGTTGCTAGTGAACTAAGCTGAATATATATGTAAAAGTGGGTGTGACCGCACTGCAATGCACTGTGTCCCATCCAGTGTGTACCGTCTCATGCCCTGTGCTTATCGATAATGAATGAATGGAGTGCACAGATTACATTAATGTAAGTAAGTTGAAGGCAGGAATTCTTGGAGATGCAACTGCTAAATGAATAAATGTAAATGTAATTCACTGATGCCACACAAACTCACTTAAGCTCTTTGAAGGGAGTCTAGTCTTACCAAAATGGGCATCACCTACATTCATTTGGATTGTTCAAGAGAATTGCAACTAGGGTGAATCAAATGGAGGCTCCGTCCTCATACTTAAACCATGAACCCAACACAGAAGCGGCATAAATGAGATATATTTCATAATTTTAAAAGGAAAAAGCCAGATAGTACAGACTGGTGCTTGCAATTACATTAAGATTATGGAGAAAAACTTCCAAAACAAGATGTTCTAAAAGTCACACTGTATTTTTGCCGAACATTGTTATTGGTTTCACTGTGTTTTCTGCAAAAAAATAAAAACTTGTTTACGTTTTACTGAATTCCACAGAGGATGTACACAAAGTGGAATGGAAACCCAGTCACTATTCCATTTTAATCTCCCCCTCCTATTCCATTTCAAACATCCCAGGGTCTCAGTCATAATTCCACTGTCAGGGTTCTAAATATTTATTGTGAAATGTTAAAAGAAAAAAAGGCTTCAAATGCCTCTTTCCACAGACCGCTTATCCTTTACATTTGCTGATTTTCGCAAGAGTTCTTGGGCTCCAACTTACCATTCACACCTTTGGGGCCACAGACAATTTGAGGAATATTAATGAATCGATAAAGAAGGGAAAATGCATGTAAAGCACTGGAGAAAGTTCAGACTACAAAGACAAATACACCAGGAGAACACAGAACTGAATTTTCACCAGCTGCAATTTTAAGACACGTGAGGAGCACTATTATTGCTTATAAATATATAACTTTGCTTCCATACATTTTTAGCATTATAAAACTGCTGACAGTTACGAAAAGTGAGGCCACCCTTAAAGTATAAGTGGTAATTTATTAATTTATGAGCAATTTGTAACTTTCAAATGATTCCATTTCAAAAGTCATGGCCCAAAATGTAAGCAGACCTTCAGAGTTCATCATGAAGAGGAGGATATTTATACAGCAGGCTTCCCTTGCTTAACAGCCCTGTTTCATTCCCTGAAAACAGAGCATTGCGCAAAAAATAGCATTGAACAAAACAGCATTTACCATTTTGCCTGGGAAGAATGATGCATCCCAGGTCAAACCCAACTACAGTGTTTTTCACAGACCTAACCACCCTAAAACACTACCAAACTACCAAAAACACAAGCTTCTAAACAATAACTGGCAGTTATTAAACATTTATCCATTACTTAATGACATACAGTAGGATACGCTGTCACAGTTGCTCCTTTGGGAAAGATGTGGAATCAAAGTAGGGAGAAGATGGCGGGAAAGTGAGGCGAAGCTGGGGCAAAGGTGGAGTAACATGGAGTAGCACCAAGGTGAACACGCTGAGAAAAAGGTATAGACTGTATATGTTTTTGGTGAGAGCAAGAGGACAGAGGTGGATAAAACAGTACGAAGTTGAGACAAAGGTGAGATAAAGTGTGGGTGACACTGAGATGAGGAGGTGAAGGTGGAGTAAAGGTGTGGTGAGGCTAGGTAGCACATGACGTGCACTTCATCTTCACATCCTAACACACTGAAGTTTGTAAAAGCTGGATGCTTTAGTGCAAATGTAGATTCACTCTGCCTATGCAGAAAGCTCAGCCACCACATTAACGGCACCCCAAACCATGTTAGGATTACTGCTAATTCCATTTTTCCAACAACGCTGGGCAATAGCCAAAAAAGCCTTTGCTCTTTTACTGCTGTGCACATTTAAAATTATAATTAGTTATTTAAAATAGCAACTATGCCGCTGAAAAACACTGAAAATTTCACCATATTTTCATTTATTTATACTTGCATAAAAGTGTTTCTATACACAGATTGTTGTGGAATTAAAGAAGAGTATTTAAAGCTTTACTGTGCTCTTAAACTTGTATTACCCAACAATTCAAAACACTACTTAAGCCCCTTTTTAAGTTGTGCTTACTAGCAAATATGTTTTTGTCCCAATGATAATCCATACATGATTATTCTTCTTTTTGTCAGACCTGTTGCTTAAATTATTCAGTCAGTCATCTCTTTTGGTGTAACACATTCCAAAAGCATGTAACATATAATTTAGAGGCTACCACATCAGTTAGAGATGCCAAGAAGAAAATTAGTCCAATTATTCAAATGTCTGTTGAATCTGTCAAGAACTGGTTTCTTGGGTAGGACTAAT
Source organism: Scleropages formosus (assembly GCF_900964775.1). Taxonomy (NCBI): domain Eukaryota; kingdom Metazoa; phylum Chordata; class Actinopteri; order Osteoglossiformes; family Osteoglossidae; genus Scleropages; species Scleropages formosus. The sequence continues at coordinate 25,270,487 of NC_041812.1, forward strand.
GTGTTAAATTAACGGTGCTCTAGTACATGTAATTCTATTTGTCAATTTAACTGGTAGTCCATGGTCTTGAAAAAAGTTGTGGAATTCTGCAGATGAACTCTAAACAAGCACACTTCTAAAGTGTGTATAATTTACCTTGAAAACATATTCTGAATTCAAATGAAATATACATGCACGTATATGCTAATATTGTTGGAGGCTTGTTTGTACTACCGAGGGTGGGAACATTTCCGAGAAGCACAAATGGCACAGAAGGGTGTGAGCTTGAGGTGGGCTGGCATGAGGTCCAGGGGGCAATATGCGGTATAATAGATGGCATGCACGTGCGTTTGTCCCAAATCTGCAGGCGTCGAGCTTTGGCCAAACCTTGCAGATTAAATCCCAACCAGGAGCACAGCCTTCCTGCCACAGCAGCAGCCTGTTGGCCCAGCCTGCTCACCCAGCCCTAATTATATCCCAGCCGGGCTTCTTTGCCCCGTGCCAGACGTGAAGAATCCAAACAACGCAGTCTCACCTGGGACAAACCTTGGACAACAGAATGGAAAGAGCAGATAGCAGATTAGAGCAAAGGAGACTGGGGCAGAGGGGTGGAGCAGGAAAGGGCCCAGTGCACAGATCCCCACCCCCCCCGACCACCTCCACCATTTAAATAAAGTGTGCAAATGTGTGGGTGTGCGAGTGTGTGTGGCTGCTAAGTGCCTCGCGCCGAGCGCGGCTGTTCCACCAGGATGGCACGCTTTCTGCTAAAGCTCAGCAGATTAAACATTGTTAACACAGGCCAACCAAGTCCCACACCACTAAGGCTATTATAATTAAAGAATAACAGCATGCTACATTCTGGGACCGTGAGTGGTGTCATGTGCTTTCCAGACCAACTGCTGGAATGAGTGCCATTTAACTGTTTAGGATTTACTGTTCCGGGTTCTGAAATCTGCAGCTAACAGTCTCATAAAACCAGAGAAGCCCATCTCACATTAAATTTAGCTGTGGGCCATCTGAAAATACTGCCTCGCAATGGTGTCGGTTCCTGTCCCTGCTAATCATTGACAAGATATACAGAACTTCTGCCAGATCCAGAAAAAAGGAGAACTTTGATTTCAGAAATCAAAAGCTGAGATATTTATCTAATGCACAGCCTCAATACAAAAAAAAAAAAAAAAAAAAAAAAACAGGTCAGGAAGTGGGGGGAAACGAGCCCACAGATGATAGTGCCCTGTGGGCAAGAATCCGATCACAACTGCTCACAGACTTATGATGCAGAAAACCATAAACACACCTTTTAATTTACAACAATCTAATAAAAGCATTTAATAAGCTTTTTTTTCTGTGCCATATTTTAGCCAGAAGGTTCCACTGATTAGGTGCCACCATAGAAAGAAGGAAAGATCTACTTAGAGGTTTCCGTTTAAAAAATAAAAAAAAAAAAGAGCAATTAATATGGAATTTTGTCATATCTTAGCCACTTGTTAATGCTCTTTTAGTGTAAACATTTCAGGCTTCAGCACCGTGGCTGTTATCAGGGGCAACAAATAACTTTGCTAATGAGAAAAGGCCTCTGCGCAAAACTATAGATAAATATCAAGCATCAGAAGAATGTAAGCAAACAGAGCTTATAATTATTGTATCACTGCTGGAAGAAAATGCCGATAACAGAAATATTACCCTGCAGGCTTTCACAGGCAAATGATGTGTTTTAATCAAGTTTCCCAAGTACACGCTGTCAGGAGGCACTTGCTCAGCCTGAGTTATCTGATGCCACTGGTCTCTAATTAAAGCCATCAAAGTTCTCTCCTGCAGTGACGCGTTCTCTAGGATGAGTGAACGCATCCCGCGTTTCAGGCTGGCACTCCGGGACGCTGCGTCCAGCATCACACCTGCGTCTCGCAGTGCGGCGTACTCACCAAATGTGGAGGATGGACAGATTCCTCTCCCCAACTGCCCAAGAGCACGTACTAGGTATTAACATGGTATTGTGCCCCTGGCCTGCCTGATCGCGCTGTTGCTAATGACAAACATCTTGTGGCCCCAAAATCTGAACCTCAAGATCGGGAACATCGACTGCGATACGCATCAGACAGGTGCCCAGACTTTGATAAAGTTTGATGTCAATACTACTTTACATATCCTATGCAGTGCAGTGCTCGTCTCCATTATGGCTATCTTGGAGCGGTCTGCCAGGATGCAACAAAAGCCTTCCAGGACAAGCTGGAATCTTCCATCTGGCAACATGCCCATTAAGCTGGTCCTGGCCACCGGGCAGTGACAAATGTATCTGAACCAACCAGCATCTCGCTGCTGCATGTTAGGACAGAACCAAAGGTCCTGTTTGACTTATGTTGGTTGTCAACACTTAAATGCGGATGTAAAACACCCCTTGATACCAAATGCGGCTCTGTGGGGCAAAATGCAGGTGGTGCAGGGGGTGCTAAGAGGAGGTGCCTTTAGCAGATAGAAACGGTGAGGGGTTACAAAGAAAGGGATTTTAAAACTTGTGAGTAAACATGCAATAATTTTAAAGACACAGGCTGTGGACATCTTTATTGTTCGGTATATATGATAGCAGCTATATTTCCACTTACAAAGACATTTATTTTGTCTAACAAAAATACAGCTCTTTATTAGAGCTCAGACTCACAAGCTAACAGAAAGTGCAGTAATACTCATTGAAGCCAGTCTGCAGAACATATTTAAGATTCCTGAGGGAGTCACAGAGCCTGTCTGTATAAGGCATTCTTCCACTTAATACTGTAGATGAATAAAAAAAACCACAAGCTAAAATATCAAGTTGTTATTAAAAAGTCAGATATGGCAGATAGCATTTAAATTAATGTTCCCCATTAGGTTTGGTGACTAAAGTGCTCATAAGTGTGCGAATCTGTGTGCGACTACCTGTGATGGACTGGAATCCCATTAAGGGTATATCTTATATAGATTAATGCCTTATGATTCAGGGATATGCTCCCAACCACTGTGACCCAGTAGTGGATATGGATAATGAATGAATAAATGAAAGAAACACACTCATCACCATGTTCACAATGGGAAACACACAAAGCACAATGAGCAGCTCTACTGCCTGGGTTAACTGCTCTTAGCTCACCAAAGTTACTATTTTATAAATGACTACCTCATAAATCAATCAGAATGTTTACACCATGACTGCTTCTTACAGATCTGGTTTGTTGGAATAAAGTTTAAGGAAACTTAAACTTACTCAGCACAAAGGTATCTGTGTATGTGAGTATTTAGAAATGTTCCTGGCACAGCTCCACCCTTTTTGACGAATTTGTCTTCTTGGGAAACTTTGACCTTGCTGCCATGGTAGAGAGCAACACCCTTGTTACAACCCTGTCTGCCTCAAAGGCAATGATTGAGGTAATTCACACAAAAGCCTTTGTCTTCTTACCACAAAGCATTACAGTCCCATCCGGCTCCTGTTCAAACCTGAGGTGAGCTGGAGCTTCTCAACATGCTGAGAACAAACACACGATCATCTGAGGCTGAAGCCACCCATTCTGGTACTATAACAGCAGGGGCCAGCAATCCCACATCTGGAACTATCTCATTTTCTAAATGCTTTCACAACTGAGAGAGTAACCTCAAGAAACAAACACATCTAGGCTTGACCAATTACAATTGTGCATCTTAACACACATTACCAGAAGGTATACTGTATGCAGACTACAAAAACAGCCCTTCGTTCTTCTCCTAGCGTCCATGTGCCATTGCAATCTTGGATCCCACTCCTGTTTGGGAAGAACCTGGACAGAGGTGTCCCTGCCTGGGATGGCAGGTTCATTACAAAAAGCTTTACCTGAGCCAGCTTACCTCTCCAGACAGCATGTTCCTGTGCAAAATTAATGATGTTCGGAGTCTCAGCCTAGCAGGTGAAAATGTGCTGCAACAATTATTCTAATGCTGGAATAGCACGGCACCAAATGTTACTGTCAGCCGGGGGTTTAATTACCTTGGCACCCGTGCTGCTTATAATCACCTGTCATTACCAGCCATGGCTGCATCTGTTTACACGTCTGTCAGAGATGCCAGGCCTTGAGTGTCTACAGAGGCTGCAGCTTTCGTCAGTACTGACACCCAGACAGAAAAGGTCATTGTCTAGTTGTCTGTCCCAAGCTCGGACACATCAGGGAGGAAAGACGGACAAAGAATTCCTTGCACCTGCTTCAGCAATATGAAATTAGCATTACCAAAGCCTTTACAAACCGTTATCTTGCAGAAGTCTGAAATCTTTGACCACCGTTGTCACATTTTCATTAAGAACTTTCCTACAAACTCTTAGCTCTTGAGAGCATAGTCAATACTGTTGCACTCAGTTTCACACACAAAAGCACATTATGCAGACACAAGCTAGGGGTGCTACAACTGTCAGTTGGATAATCGGGAAAAAGAGACCATTTGTTAAGCATACAACACTGACATTCTGAAGAAAAGGAAGCGCGTGCACATATATGGTCTACAACTGCTTGTCCCATGTGGGGTCCCAGAGAACCAGAGGCTAACCCAACAAAACAGGGGGCAGGGCTGGAGGGAGAGTGGACACACCCCGGACGGGACACCAGTCTGCCGCAAGGCACCCCAAGCAGGATTCGAACCCCAGACCCACCACAGAGCAAGCCCTGGCCAAACTCACTGCACCACAGAGCAGGCCCTGGCCAAACCCGCTGTTCCACTGCCCCCCCCCAAAAAGAAGCATCTGACAAGAATTGCAGAAATGGTAGTTGCAGGATCCAGGGACAACAGCATGGGCTCTCCAGCAGTCTCCTATCACAACATAGCCAATAAACTAAATGACTGATGGATTGATTGGAAGTCAATATATTGGCCAATTATCACAACCAATTAGCTAAATGATCTGCTCATTTTGCTAGGAGAGGTGCAGGTATTGCTCCACTCATTGGCACGAGTCCGCAGAACAGGTGTAAAATAATGTGGTACTGCATAGGAATAGCAGAGCTGGGTGATTGGAAAAGCTGTGGGCTATGCTGCTGATACCCAGTTCTTTGCTTTTCCCTTAGCCCCCACAGACATATCATCCTCTTGTACCACAGCTTGCCTCTCAGACATCTTTGCTTGGATGACTGACCACCACCTACAACTCAATCTCTCCAAGACTGAGATCCTTTATCTGCCAGCAGGTTCATCCAACTGTTAGGAACTCTCAACTGAACAATTTGTTCATTTCATTCGCTTCATCAGTCAAGAGCCTGGGAATAACAATCAACTCAAGTTTCTGCTTCTCCCAACACAATGAATCCTTAACCTGGTCCTGTAAAAACATACTGTATAATATTTACAAGAGCTATACTTATCTCACAACACAGTGTAGGCCACAGTGATTTCCTGTTCTCACTATTGCATCTCTCTCCTGTATGGTCTTCAAAACTCCACCATCAGCACTCTAAAGCTGATCGAGAATGCCAATGCCTAAGTTGTGTCTGACCAAAGCATTCCCATGTATCTGCTCTCCACATCTCTTTGCACTGGCTCCCTGCAGCTGTACATATCAATTTCAAGACTCTAGTTGTGGCCTTCAGACCTACACCCCAATACCTACAGGGACTGATCTCTCCCTACACACCAGTAAGACTGCTACACCCCTCTGCCTCTGGTAGCTTGGTGGTCCCATGCATGAGAGTTCCAAAATCAGAAGTCCACAGGCTAACTGCTTTGCCTCCAATTGGTAGAATGAGCTCCCTCTCTCCCTCAAAACTGCAGAATAACTTTGAACATTTAAGAAGGATCTCTGAACACATCTATTTCAGATCCACTTCTCTCCTGATCCCCTAACTTGACCTCATCTGTCACGATTTATATTTCTGATCTGTTTTACAGGAAGCCACTCATGTATTGTGCAGTAGAAAGAACAATGGTATTGGACAAACAGACTGGTTCAACAATCATGAGCCTTTATATAAAACTCTTCGTTTACTCTCAGTTGCATATCACTTTGGAGAAAAGCATCTTTGAAATGAATAAATGTAAATAAGGGCTGTACAGAGAGTGACACTTCTACCTGCAGGCCCCTGGGGCAGATCACATGAACCAGGGAGCTTAAGAAAAGGCTTGACTCAGCAAAAAAAAAGAAAAAAAAAAAAACAAAGAAACTGTGCCAGGGAGTCAGGGTCTTAATATCAGGCCTTCTGCATTCTGTATGTCCACACTAAGACAACATCCTTTTTGAATTAGCATCTTATCCACAAATTACCTTTACTAATGAAATGGTTCATGTGAAGCTAAGCATTGCTTTACTCATGTTAACTACATGCAGGATCACGGCTGATCTATATAGATTCTTCTGTTATCAGAATGTCTACACATTTAATCAGCTCTAAGTGACTAAAGCCCAATCTGCTGAGTAAATAAAAATCATTTCCCCTAATCCAGCATATATAAGGGAGACTATTTCAAGACTGTTTCCTACATCCATAAAACATTGGAAGTTTCTGTCCAGAGTTTATCAAGAGTGAAAACGAAGAGTTTTTTTCTTGTTCTATATCTGTAAAGCAGTTTGTCTGAACCATGTCATTACAATTATAATTAGAGGCTGAAAGTCTGTTGAATCCTGTGGAACCTGCATATCGACTCAGAGACAACTCCCAAAACGAACATTTTTTTTTTTTTTTTAACTCTTAGTCTGGATAGAGTGCAAAATGTAGGGCTGCTCAAATGTGCATAGGCAGTAAAAAGACTTTAAAAGCAGCCCCTAATTCTAACCATTTCATGCTACACACACACACAGAAAGGCTATGGGGGCATTTGTAGAGTTGAGGTGAGCACACTGGCAGGAAATAGGTGCAGGACAGAAGGGTTTTAAGATTGTCACTTCTGTAATGCTGAAACACCCAAAAACGATCCAAAAATATAACAAAAGATCAAAAAAATGTAATAAAAGTCAACCATAAACAGCTTCAGTTAGAAACACCACTTGCTTCTGATAGTTTTCTCTGTATTCTCCCAGGTCTCTCTTTGGTCTTAAGACAAGATACTTTATATTAAGGCCTCAACCGGACCCCAAACGGCTGGCGGCTGGTCCTCATTAACTGGCATGGGTAGGGCACTGGAGAACTTTCCATTAAGGACAACCTCCCTCCATGCTATGGTTCCACCTCCCATTGGCACAAAACACCATACAAGAAAACAGAGATACCAAACAAACTTACGCACACAAATTATACAGAATCACACAAACAATGGATACCCAGACAACATCTTATTTGATGACAGCAGAGGAAGAGGACTGACCAGCTGCCTGCCTACACCAAGTTTCTGCAAAGTAATGAACTCTGACAGCTTGGGGAGCACCTACATAGCTGTAGGCTGGGCAGCTCAAGCAAGAGCAACAGGGAGGACTGCCAAGGAGCTGTGTGCGCGTGTGTGTGTGTGTGTGTGTGTGTGTGTGTGTGTGTGTGTGTGCATGTGTGGATGAGAGAGAGAAAGAAAGAGAAAGAGAGAGAGAGAGAGAGAGAGAGAGAGAGAGAGAGAGAGAGAGTTGATGGAGGGCAAGGGTTGACAGGGCCAAAGGAGGGATCCTGTGTGGTGACAGGCCCTGCCCGGCCCCCCAGGCCTGACCCGCCTGCAATTCCTTCACAATGTGCACACTGACAGGAGCAGCTGCAGCTCCTGAGCGAGATGGATGAAATTTTCATAACTATTTCCCCCAAGTTACGTTTCACCTTCACGATAATTTATGACCTGTTCGGGAGCCTTGAAGAGACAATATGCTTACCATAAAATTAACTGTAACAGTCTTGTAGGTTATAATTAACAATAGTGGAGGGGGTACTGCCAACTGGATACGAACACATGGCGTAATTGATGGTGATGCGGGGATATTAAGAGGAGCTAACAATATCATTACCGCACGTGTCAGTTTGGTAAATTCGAGGCGTCTGAGTGTTAATTACAAATAAGCCCCCACCCTTATGATTCCCATCCCCTTCCCAGAGCTCGCTGTGTGGAAGAGGAGTGACGCTAAATGAGCGTGAAGGGAAAGGCTTTGAATCCACCTGGACCAACACACACCGTGCAGGACTGTTGTGTCAGCTGCTGCCTGGGCTGGAGGGAGGGAGGGAGGTAGGAGAAGGCGGAGGGACCCCGGGTACATCTGTCCATTGTGGCCCCCTTGCCATGCTCCCTCATTTACATGGGGCCTGTCCCAAGTCTGCTCAAACGACTAACAAGAAAATTACTGTTATTAGAAATGTCCGTTAAATGAGTCAGATTTATAAATTCTCTATATGTGTCCTTGTTTTCACCCCCTTTCGAGACAAAGTGGGAATTCAGACTACCAGTTCGCTAAGACAAACGTAAGATGTGCACATTGTGACCCTCTTCACAGCGAAAGAAACAACCTGCTCCTAAAAATGGATACCATGCTGAAAGAACCAGGCTCACCGTTTAACCTGCCTTTAAAACTGCTTTCAATTTGCACCAGCTCACACTCAGACAATAGTGTTGCCATCAATATTTTGGAAGGCATGTATTAAAAGTTACAAGAAAATAAGCCTGGGAGTGGCAACAATAAACACAAACCAAGGTGAAACCCCCAGTTTGCACACTTCAGGATGAGAGGTATGAAATTCGACAGGCCAGCGAGTCCCACACCGAGGCCCGTCCACAAGGGCCACGGACCAGAAGCCTCTCCGCACCTTATACAGACAGACCCTCTCTTCTCAACCTGTGCTCCAGTGCTGTTACAAATATGCCCTCACAACCAAGACCTCCTGTACTCACATTCTAAAAGTCTGACTATGACTCGTACATCAAAGGCCTACAGCCAATAGCTGGCCGCCTGTGCAACATGTGGCGTGTAATGTCTGCAGAATTTCGATTGCACGAGTCCTTCTGCGAATTGCCTCAACCCACCATTACCAAGAATAAATGTGGATTATGAAAGTAGTTTTCATTAAGTTCTGTAGGCGATAAAACTAAGCTGACGTGATAAGTGGATGTTTTTTCTTTCTGTCAGGAACTGACGAGAACTTCCAGTGGGGAGATGATGCAGGGAATCAAGTCAGAGTCCTCCACAGACTGAGAGTTTAATTTATTGGCCTGAAAAACGAGAGCAATCACAGTGCTAAATGGTTGGCAGCAAGTAGCAAACATCAGAACTGAGGAGCACTTATCTCACAGATTAAACAGAGAAGGTCTGGGAATTTAACTTTTCGGGTGTTTATATGCCCACATGGAGAAGGAATATGCTAATCAAACATGTTTCCGTTCACTTTGGAAGCTGCCTTTCCTACACACAAACCAAACCGAATGTAGCATTTCAAAATCTGGAATCAATGAGTTTAGAAGGCAGACAGGCAAACTGGAAGTCAGAAAAAGTTTGATAGCGTTTGATGGACTGAGTCACGTATGACTATAAAATGGTTAATAAAAAGAAGGAAGGTGAAAGCTACTTTAGTCATCCCTGATGAAACCGTAACACCTCATGTTCTAGGAGCACAACTGCATTGTATTTCACAATATAAAAAACAAATTGGACGTGAGTCACAAGTTCAAAACGGCAGCTGCCAGTAAGGACACTGATACACACCCAAGTAATGTGGAAAGGAGAGATGATTTCCTCATGCAGGCAAAAACGTGAGTATCGTTAATGCTGACTGGAATAGAAACAGATTCAGATTAAACAGGACAAACCCTACTTAAGGCAGAGGACAGGCCTTCACATCTGCTGCACATCGTTATTAGCACCCTCCAACAGAAACAAGCAGTTTCATGGAATTTCACTGGTCAACAATAATGAAGAAAAAAAAAGAATTTTCTAAAACACAATTCGAGGAAACCGTGATCCTGTAAACAATGCATCACTTAGACAAGAAGTCCAGAAAGACCTCTGTGACATTGGCAAGGAATCCAATGGCAAGATGGGAAGCCAACTGTTATACCCTCACCTAAGGGACATTTACAGCCTGGCTACATACAAAGAGTAATATTTTATCTTAAGCCAAGAAAATAACCTTAAACCACTGTGATGGGCTATTGACATACTCCACTAATTAAGTCTGCATAATTTTAATTAAAGACACATTGCCTTCTTTTTTACCTGCTGATTATATTTCCATACTTACGCACCTTATAAACTTTTCCGATGAGTTTGCACTCTGTCAAATTCTTTTTTCCTGCCTTATCATTGTTATTAATGGCCTGTGTTGGCTTTATTACCAAAAATATCAGACCACCGAGATCTGACAGGCTGATTGATTTGTAAATTGCACACGCTGGCTTGCGTTCTGCTCATTTCTTGTCTACCTACAAAAACGTGAATTAAAGGGAAACAAAAACAACCATCCATTCTGCCAAATGCAGGTGCGAACTTAATGAACCTAAACCAGGTGCTGCATATAAAAAAGTACAGAAGATAAATATCACAAAGGGTCAATGCCAAGGAAAACATTTACCAAAGAAATAACCTGAGAAATACAACTGTCACCTGAGATATTACATGAGAAATACAACTGTCGTCTCAAGTGTGTTGCAACACCTGCCAGCTCAGAGTGATTAAACTACCCCCTCGAGGGACAGCAACATCAGAGGGAACTCTTCGATCCTTTCATTCACGATGCGCTCACGCTGAAAAAAACACCTTTGCTAATTAAACAAACAAACAGAGAAACAAACGTATATTTCGGTCTAGGCGGAGCGCAAACACTGACGATATTAGCGAATCCAGCGAAGCAGTCTTTTCGTAGCGTACACAAACTGTAATGAGAACGATGGAAAGAAGAAAGAGCACTGGAGAGCACCAGGGCTGAGGAGCAGCACCACACAAACCCTCTTTGCCTGTGTTGTCCATGGGCACGCGTGCCCCCGAGAGTTGGGGTTGCCAGATTTTGTTCAAACAATGCCTCAAAAACTCATACCACAGACAGGGGGCGCTATGATTATGCCTCTCACAAAGGACAGAAGTGAGCACAAAGCGTACGCCACTGCGAAGGTGGTAAGGAAAAAAGCAAGCAAAAGACACCTGTACACACTACTTAGACAACTGCTTAAAAAGTGAGGAGAAACTGGAGGCTGATTCAGCACAACATATAAGAGAACCTGTCCTAAACTGTCACCATGAGCTCCGCTCCTGTTGATGCCGGGGTTTAATGACTCTCCCCGTCCTTTACTCCAAGAGAACCTGAAAAGCTAAGGGCAGTGGGAGGCGGCAAGAAACAATCACACAACACAACAGAAAAGTGCACACTCCCTAGTATGGCAAAGGTCAGCGATCAGCAAAGTGATGAGAGCATCTGCACCTCTGACATCTTTATTATGAAGGCAGGCCAGCAGGGGACAAACAAGCTGGGTGCTCAAAGGCATCAGAAACACAACTCATTATAGCAAAGATCATCATCAGTCTTTGCAGAGCTGGAAATTAAAATACGCTGCAGACACAGTACTGTACCTTTATTTGCCTTGCGAATGGAAGTGAATTATTGAAATTGCTTTTTTACATATGATGTAAAGAACTAAATACCTTTTCAGGTGAACAAGTCAACTTGCAGCGTTAGTCGCACAAAAAAAAGTAATATTTCGGAAATGAGTTACTAATGTGTACACTGTCTATGTATTTCCAGTGTCAAAGGTCAGACAGTGTCCTTTTCTCTGTCATATGTCTCCAATAATGGTTCACCCGTTCCTTCTACAACTGCCCCTGCCAGAATAAACAAGACTAAAGAGGGAGGGACAGAATCAAAGACAGAAATGTGGAAAGAAGAGGACCAGATGGGCACCTTCACAGTCCATTTGTCAAACCCAATACACCGGCTCTTCCCCTGCGTCTCTCCCAACTGATCCTCTGTTCTAAACCTCCATGTAATTTGGTAATAATTTCCATTATCATATAATGACTCTACAAAGCCTACAGTGGTTTGCATGGTCGGTACAATATTCACAGCTGTTCCCCTTAGTTCTTGTGCACCCGCTGCGATAATGCACATATCTCACTGGCCGAGGTGTGACCTCTGTGTGACACAGAGTGCAGCGTGGGAAGGAGTGGCCAAACGCTGCCCTTACAACTTGGGTGTCGGGTTCTATTGACTAACAGCAAAGAAGCGGCAAATGCGCCATTTGCCTTTGAAAACCTTGCTGTCCAAGGTTGGCCACTTCCGCTTCCATGAAAAGCAGCACGTGGAATTACCGTTACTTTCAGACTGAAAGGGGCTTTGCCAGTCAGCGAGGGTATGAAAAAGGAGATTGCAAAGCACTAGTAGGAAAGAGTGGGACTCGTTTTAAATACTGCCGCACGCTGCACAGAGGTGTCACCACACTAAATCACTGGGACAGGGATGCAAATGATTGTGTGAGAAGCCAGGATGCAGGAGATTTATCTGGGGCCACCATGAATGGTTAGAGGTATGTAAATCCCAGAGCAGCGATCATGGCTGGCTTGAGAGCAGTGTTAGGCCACAATTAGAAAAGAGCGAGAGTGAAAAGACAAATGGGCTCCAGTAGAGCCGCTGGACAAGGACGCAGGCCGTTCTGTCACAGTGAAGGTCTGCAAAGGCAAGCAACAGTTTCTATTCACCGTGAAGTTTGCAGATGACTTTTGACAGACACGTGATGCAAGGGACTTAATGTATAGAAAGCAAAACTCAAAACCCTATTAGCTTCATCTATTTTTTCTGTAACCCACATATGAAGTTATTCAAAATATAAAATTAATAATAAAGGGGTCACAGAAAATAGATTCAAAACCAAATCCACTTCTACACCAGCAGCAACAAACTTATGAAAACGCAAACAAAAATTTTTTACAGCAACAAAATATTTGTCGGTAGAAACTGTTGATAGAGATGAGTCAAAATGCACTGTCCTTTTACAAAGCCAGTCTAAAACATAAGGAAATGTTATCGACTTCACGAGCTGGCCTTTAGAAATCTCATCATTTTTGTCACATGATGTGAGTATATGTTTATTTTTGCTGTTTGTTTTATGTGACATTTTCTGTTGACAGGCACTTTGCAGGTAACGGCCAGCTTAAAAAAGCATATCTGCACAGAGAGTCCTAGAGAGCAACCAGAGTTCAAACACATTACCTACATGCATGTGTTTATCAACCCTGCATTCTAATCATTACTCTTCTTCTGGTGATGGCAAGAGGGAATAAACGACTGCCACTGTGTCACACAAGGACTAATCACTTCCTACACTGAGAAGGCTCCTCCGCACTATGACACTCTTCACTGCTTCAAGGGGCTCCGGGGGCAGGATGGTCTGTAGCTTTCAGCACCTGTCATCTGACCCCCATCGCCCCCACCACCCACCGCCCCCAGGGCACTACACCAAAGTTGTCAGGCCAGGGCGTCGCTGGGGCAGGGGGTGGGACTCAAAGAGCTACAGTCTGTTTATGAAGAATGCCTTGATGGGAGGCTGGAAAGGTCTCTGCAAAACATCATACAGATTGAAGAGAAGGTGGTGCCAAGGGGATTCTGGGAGATTGTTGCCCTGGCAGCTCAGACCCTTTGCGAGGTCTGGGTCTTGTCTGGTGTGGAGCCAGCGGAGGGGCTTGAGCTGCATCCGTAGCCAGACAGAGAACACTTAAGATCTGGCTCCAGAGCGCGATTATACTGCTCACAGCGTACAGGGGTCAAACCCATTTGTAAGTGGGCCTCATTGAAGGTTCAAGTCTGTCTAATTACTCAGGGAAAGCAGGCATAGTGAGGAGCACCAGGAACGGTCAATGAGAAGTGGGGGTGGCGGTTTGATGCTGCTAAAATAGCACTGCTCTACTAGCGAGCTAGGTTTATCTGACTCAGTAGACACTACGAAAACCTCTTGTCACTCAGCTCCTTATCTGTCAGGAGGGAAATGATTGGAAGTTATCTGGAGCAAACTTGCTGCAGTGATACCTGCCACACCCTGGTGTTCAAAAGTTTGGAATCATACACAAATGTTCATGTTTTTGAAAGAACTGATACTTTTCTTAATCAAGGTACCATTAAATTAATTTAGAAATATAGCCAAGGCATCGTTACTAATGCTGCAAATGGTTATTACTGTTGAATGAGTCAGATTGCCAAGAAACTCAAGATTTCACACAAAGGTGTCCACGGCTATGTTGAGAGAAGAGGGCAAACTGGATATAAGCAGGACAAAAAGAGAAGCGGAAGGCCCACGTGCACAACTGCGCAAGAGGATAAGAACATCAGAGGTGCACTTTGAGAAACAGATGCCTTACAGGTCCTCAGCTGATTGCTTTCTTCAGTAGTACAGACCAAATACCGGTGTCATCTGCAGTGAAACAATAACTCCGGGATGTTGCCCTTAGAGGTAAAGTTTCAAAGAAAAGGCCATATCTGAAATGGCAAATAAAAAGAAGAGGTTAAAATGGGCAAAAGAAGACAGATATTGGGCAGTGGATGACTGGAAGTCTATCATGAGTGTTATGAAGGGATAGCACTGCTCCTTCCAGTATGAAGGGATGAGCCTATGTTTGAGGTGTTTGGATCAAGGAGGAGACCATATGTGACACAGAGAGCAAATGAATGCTGGAGGACTGCTTGATGCCTTCTGTTAAGCAGGGTGGAGGAAATGTGATGATATGGGGGTCGTCAGTGCATGATTGGTGCAAATTTCATCTTGTAGCAGGACAACGATCCGAAGCATACTTCTAACCTATTGGGTGAATAAAGAGGGCGCGAGAGTACTGTCTTCGATCGACTGGCCAGTACAATGGAGGATTCTTTGATGAATGTAAAGTCTGATGCGTAGAACAATTATATGAAATAGAAGTTATGTTATGAGAAATGCATTGAATATCAGTGTATTGACTTTCATTTCTAATCAATTTAATGCTACCTTGGACAATAAAAAATATCAATTCCTCTCAAAAAACATGAACGTTTCCGGGTGATTCTAAACTTTTGAACGCTAGTGTATCATCAGCAAACACAATGCATGTCCTTCATGTAAAACCTGTAGTTCACATGTCCCTTTGACAATTACACTGTTCACCATGAATATGCTGTCACTCAGTCAGCATCTATGTGATAATCTTGAAGATATACACCTGGTAAAATTAAAGTAGGTATTGCCTAAATAAAGTAAGAAACATAGGATAAAACATACCAGAACATGTTAATCTACTAAAGATCAACAAAATAGGAGCCACTGCTACAATATTCACCTTATAATTTAAAAAGAAACTGAAATTTCTGTTGTCAGGATTCTGCAGTATGATTCAAACAACAAAAATTGAGCATTTTTCCCTAAAGCACATTTCATATGATAGGCTATTTAGATGGAGAAAAAAAAATCCTCCTGTCTTATGATGATGGGCTGCGCCTACCTCTCCTTCCAAGTGAGCCTGTGCTGCTGTCGCTCCGTGAGAGTGGGCAGCAAGGTTTCGGCCACCTCCTTCCTCCTCTGCTCTTCACAGCCGTCATCCTCCGCTACCGCCAGCGTCAGCTGAGTCTGCAATGAAGGCCAAATTCAGGGAACACTTAATGAAAGTAACAGCAAGAACAAAGGGCAAGAGTGTATGGTAAGGTACAGGTAGGACTCTAAGCGGTCAGTCTGTAGAAGCACAAAAGCTAAGTGTGTCATCAAAGGTCATTTTTTTGAGAAATGTGTCTGGCTTCTCTTGGACGAACTCTTAAACTAAGCTTTAATGGGGTGGAAGAAAAAAAAAAAAACACACAAAGTAACCCCGTCCATCCTTATTCACACAGACTTTGTTAGACAGTTAAACTCCAAGTGATTCGGTATTTAGCAAAATGCTTGTGCATCAAAGTGGATAAAACTAGTAATTACATTTAATCCTGAATGCTTAAATGCACAGTTGTCATTCCCTCTTCAAATCCCCCTGATGGCTCTACACTGGATCTGTTTCTCTAGATTCAATGCATAATTTAAAAATCCACAAGTGAATCATTTTCAATTCCATTTTACTGCGCACTGTAACTTTTCTGACAACTCATTTGACTGTTTTAATTCTTGTGGATACATGTTTGGAGTGTGTGCTTCAACAAGCCACACAAAGCAGTTTCATACTAATACACTCAGTCACGATCACTCTTAGTTTCCAATACACCTCTTAACCACACTGATGACACATTCAATAATATATCTCTGATGGAAAACAGACATGGTTTAAGATACCTCTTCTGTAAACCTTGATCTTGTCACAGTGTTCTGGGAATTAGCCGTGAAAACAGTAGAAGCATATTGGTGGATGTTTATTTTTATGCAACAAAGTCTCCCCAACAGACTGCATTTTTTGGTTTCATTCATCCATGAGACAGCACGCTTGCAGTTCTTGAAATTTCGAAATATATGTCTCCACAGCTTTCACCCTGAGCTATGGTATGACGGACAGATCAGGTCAGTGGTTACATGAATACCAAGAGCCCTTCCCCTCACTCATTGCAGGAGTGTCTCAAATAGGTCAAAGGTTCAACACCGATGAAAGAACTTTTGCTGAGACTTGGAAAACAGAAGCTGTAGAAAAAAAGTGCTTGAAACTTCAAAAATCCTGAACCCTTGTCCTACTAACCTCTTCAACTCCACTCACCTTACTTGTAAGGCTTCATAAAGATGGTTAAGGTGGCCTCAAGAGAATTGGTGTCTATGTCTCCTGGTCACTAGCTCTATTCTGTTTGTTGTGCCGCATTTTAGCATGGGTGTTGAATGAGCCCTTCACCTAGAGCCCTGTGGGTCTGCCGAGGGCAACACGGTGGTCTGCCTTGCTTGGTTTTCCATGGAGTCCATTGCCCTTATCTCAGTCCTCTGTTATCACGGGCCTTCATGGAGATGCCCTGTTTACGAACAGATGACAATTGCTATCCTTGGTTTCCTGAAACCAACAAGAAGCGTCCTGACTGCCCCGGCAAAGCAAAGGGTGATGGAGAGGGCAGGCATGGAACGGCGTGCTCTAACCGGTTTCCTGCTGTATATTTTTCCTGGGCAAAGCACCAATAGCTCCTCTTCTAAAAGGCATTGAAAGTAAACAAACACAAACATAGACTGGCATGATAGAAGAGTCCCAGGCACCAGTTGAAAGACCTTTCAAGCTCAAACAAATTAGGCCTTCATTCCAGACTCTAGGGTTGCCTGGGGCAATTCACTGTCCCACTGCTACAGCAATTCCCCTATTCAACCTCCACCAACTGTGTCTTTCCAGTCTCCTTCAAGTCTCTTTGAACAAGAGCCATTTCAATGGCCTACAAAAATTGACACAACTGCATATTTATTTAGATACGCTTATTGTTAAAAGTAAAATAAATTTTAAATGGAATTTTGATGAGGCCACATTATGGCGCAGCAGCGAAGACTTGGGCTGTGGGTGTGAATCTGCCTGTCTGTGTTAAGGTTGCATGTTCTCCCTTTGTTAGCGTATGTTTCCTCCAACAGTGCAAATATACGTTTTGAGTAAACTGGTGATTCTAAACTGCCTTTTTTGTGTGTGTGTGTGTGTGTGTGTGTGTGTGTGTGTGTGTGTGTGTGTGTGTGTGTGTGTGTGTGTGTGCGTGCGTAATTGCACTGCAACGTACAGGTATCCAGTCCAGGGTGCACCCTGCTTGATGCCCTGTGCTTCAGGAAAACCTCTGGACCACTGCAGCTCTCACTTGGACAAGTGGTTATGGATAATTAATGAATTTTTATTGCAAATATAACAGTAGGGAAACAATGTATAATATACTATAAGGCCAGTGGATGGAACTCAAATGGATAAGGATGAGCAAAGGCAACGGAGAAAACCACACAGCCAACAGCCCATGCTCTTTGGGTCCATTCCCCAGACTGTGCCACTTTGCTCCCTTCATAGATGTGGAAGCCAGCGGTACAGGGAGTTTTGCTTTTGTTCTGCACTTTTATCCAAGCTATTGGCGCACAACAAATTAGTCAATACATGGCATGCAAACAGGCTAAAGTTTGCAGGTTTGGTGACCTGCAAAACCAATAAGCTAAACTAACACTGCATTAATTAATTTCTTTCAAAATTAGCAATTAGTACAAAAAGCAGCATGGATTAGTAACTTTAGTTCACTTAGTCGAAAAGCAGGGGAACTATAACGGAGCTGGAACGAGCTTCAGCCTGAAATCGTGTGCTTTACCTCATTGGTTCACTGCACATGGGAGTAATCCTCCAAGACTGGACATTTTTATCAGAACAGGAAGTGTTAAGACTGTTCCTGAAATCACGGTGACTTGAAATGGGTTTCACTCTGATATGACACTATATAGCGTATGCAATGGTGTGTCCCGAGTGACATTTCTTCCATAAAAACCTACACTAAAAGCACGGCGATGAAACCATATTGTTTTATGTCTCTTGCATTAATTCTAGGCTTTAAAAGTGTAGCAGATTTTCATTTTAAAGCTGTTTTACAGAGTGGCGCTTTCCCCGTAACTGTCAACAGGCCCTAATCACTGCCCTCACTTGGGGGGGTCTTGACTTCTCAGCTTTTCAGCTCCTTGGCTGCTGATATGAAGCTGTCCAAGCACTAGAGGACACTGCCTGGGAGAGGGAGAGCAGAGGTGTGTATAAGTGTGTGTCAATGTGGATGCCTAAATGAAAGAATAAGACATTTGAACCCGGTAGGATCCCATAGATGGCGATGTAAAGATGAGGACACTCCTCTGGGTGATTGAGAGCCTACCATTTAGGGCAGACGTCCCCCTCATAGGGTCAACAACATATTCAGACCCCCATCAATTATGTCTGCCATGAAGTGAACCTGCTCATACAGCCTGGATTATATGAAGTGTAAAACATCAGAAAAACATGTCTGAGAAGCAGAGAATGGGATAAAAAATGGCACTCCCTCGAAAGGAACAGCAGACAAAACCATCCTCAACAAGTGATCACGCCCAAAAATGTTTTCCATGCCAGGCAAGCACAGGCTTTTGTTCTGAGGGCTATAGTCCATTGCAGAGCCAACTGTTGCCTGCCTTGCCGAACATATGCTTCCTTCAGATGAGACCCAGAAAAGCGAGGAGGCTTTGTTGTTGTTCATTTGGTAGGAAAAAAGAAGGAAAAATCTGTTGGGGTCACAATGAAAAAGCCCCAAAAAGGCTTGACACCAATACAACCCCTGTGCTGACATCTCACACAAAGGGCGGTGAATGTATGTCCTTTTAATGGTAAAGCACATACTCGGTGTGAACGAACTCAACAGATGTCCCTCTGTGCCGTCAGCCGTGCGGGTTCCACAAAAGTCCAGCTTCTGCCTTTGCTACTTGCATCTAAAATTATAAAGCATTAAACATATTTTCAGGTAAGCTGGTTTACAATACAGCCAAACATACTGAAGAACCACGGGTAGCGGAGGGCAGTCAATATTCGCTACAATCTCCTTTATGAACATGATAATTGTGGGTTTTATTACAAGACCTTGTGTTTATAAATTATCTCAGGCTTAGAAAAAAATGGTTGTTTACACTATAAGAAAGCAACCATTTATTTCCAGCACCACCCGCCATATACACAAATCAAAGGTTCACTTTCAATTGCTTTTCAAATAAGAAACATATAATGAATCAATCTACTGAAAATAAAGCCCTAATTGTTAACACTAAGAAGTGTCTTCACAAAACAAGACTCATTCTTTTCACTTTTTCAAAATGGCTCAGAGCCACGATCGGTGCTGTAGGTTCCAGGATAAAAAGTACTCTGTCTCTCGGGTGATGGTGAAGGGTCAGTGGCGAAATACTGGGATGGTCTCAGAAGCCGGTCAGACTCTCCTTCCACTGTTATTATGATCATTGTCAGCTAAAACACATGGTTTGCAGGCAGGTGGTATAGTGGTTAAAAAACTAGACTTGGGACTGATACATGCAGCTTTCATATCCATGATGGAAACAGTGGTTAAGCCAAACTGTAACTGGATGCTCTGAAAGAAATGTAAAAATGTGTACAAATGGAAAAGTGCAAAACAGTACACACTGTAGTCCAATTTGCATTTTAAAGGCATTTGTTAAATAAACTGTCAGGGTAAAATAGGGCTCAGGAAACAGCTTTTGTTGGTCAACACAACCTTAGACTTTCACAATTGGAAATTTGTCTATTTCATCCCACTTCCCAAAAGGAGAAAGTTTATCCCTCTTTGAACACTTAGAATACATGTTTTTCAAGAATATATATTATTTAATACACACACACGCACACACACACACATTTTCGGAACCGCTTGTCCCATACGGGGTCGCGGGGAACCGGAGCCTCACCCGGCAACACAGGGCGTAAGGCCGGAGGGGGAGGGGACACACCCAGGACGGGACGCCAGTCCGTCGCAAGGCACCCCAAGCGGGACTCGAACCCCAGACCCACCGGAGAGCAGGACCCGGTCCAACCCACTGCGCCACCGCACCCCCCATATTATTTAATAGTATATGATAATTAATATTTTATACAAAATATTTTTAAAAAGTCTTTTGGTAACAATCATGTTATCTAAGGCAAGCAGAGAGAAAAGATGAGTTTCTCCAGTAAAATTAGCCAGTTGTATAAATGGGGTAAATAACTGTAAGCATATTAACATTGCAAGCCGCTTTGGAGGCAAGCACCGGAGAAATAAATGTCAATGTAAATGCAATATTCAAGTGCAAGTGGAAACATCTCACACTTTTCCCAGCATTCCTCACAATGCTGCCTTCTGCACCCAGCCGCTGTGGATCCTTTCTTTCCTCTTTCATCTTACTTAAAATCAACAAGCTCAAATCAAAAGCACGTCACCCCTCTCAGTTAAAGCTCTATTAAGGACAGTATATGAAAGAGGTATCTTTCCCCTCCAAGCCCTCCAGAAATGATCTACAGCATCTTTTTGATAACATCTCTTCTCCCTTTCTTGATTTCCCAAGCGAATCAAACAATTTTCCAGTCTTTTCCAGTCGGGATCTTCCATTCTTTCTCTAATTGTTCAGCATTTTGCCTTAATGCACTTAAAGGCTGAATGTGAAGGAAGCAGAAGCGATTTGGGGATATTAAAAAGAGCACGGCACTGTCGCTTTAGGGGAACGCAACCATGAATCCCACTCTTTGATGCGTTTTGAAAACGTGACATACATCATCATAATCTTGTCACAGAGGTACACCGGTGCAGCTTTTCACTGCTCTTTGCATGTGGTCCAGGGTTGGCCCGAGTGTCAACGACCAGGCCACGGACAATGGCGATTTCACATGCGCATGCTTAGCCGTGCCACAATGGCTAATGTGTGTAGTAAAAAGGGTGCTCCCAGACAGGAAATTAGTCCTCGGTAACAAATGTTTTCACTTTGGTTTCTCCTGGCTCACATGGCACTGGCACGGCACTGAAGCTACCCTCCCTGTCAAATGCGATTAGCCTGCGCAGTGATTAATCTGTCCTGGCTTGTAATTCCTTTTACCACTTTAATGGATGTTATCTTCCCCTTGTGAAGACTTATCTTGACGATCTCGGCGAAGAGGAAATGCAGGTAAATAAATGAATAAGGTGACTGAAACAGCCGCTAAGCGGATGAGAGATTATTCGCTGAACGGGCTCATTTGTTCCAAAGTAAACGAGACAACTGACATCAAAGCGTGAAGCATTAGAATCAGCAGCGCTGTCAACATCCCAGTTCTGGGACAAACAATACTGAATCACCACATCACTCTGCGTAATTATACACCGCATATTAATGCATCAAGTGGAAAAACAGTTCAACAAAATATAAACAAAAACTTTTGTGCAGTGGTGATATACATGTATTTAGCATTTCTAAAAACATTTCATTAAAACTGAGCCTCATGGAGTACTGGGTCTATTTCAGAATAGAGAAGGAACACACACAATGTCTACACCTGCTTGCCCCGAGCGGAGTCGAGGAGAGCTGGAGCCCAACCTGGCAACACAGGGTGCAAGGTTGGGACACACACACACACACACACACACACACACACACACACACCCCCCAGACGAGACACCAGTCCTCCGCAAGGCACCCCAAGGGGGACTCGAACCCCAGACCCACCAGAGAGCAGGACCCGGCCAAATCAGCTGCGCCACTGCAACCCCCCCGCCAGAGAAGGAACAGTCACCACAAAATGCAAACACCAGTCTATAATAGCAGATTCTGCTGTGCCACCAACTTTACCAGTCAAAATGTCACTGCAGACATCATAATTCAAAGTGAAAAAAAATATATACTTACGCATTTTGATGTACTACTTGCAATCACAGTTTTAGTTGCAGTTGTCACGTTTTTTTCTTAGGTTTGTGACTTTAAAACGGAAAAAATGGTGATTAAAAAGTAATACTTCAGTTCTGCGGAATACTGCAATTATCCACCTACCTGAAATTTATATGTATTTATTTAGCAAATGCTTTTCTCAAAAGCAACTTCCAACAAACTCTATGTGGTATTATGAGCCCACACACACCTTATTCACCAAGGTGACTAACACTGCTAGATACACAACTTACACTGGGTCACTCATCCATACATCAGTGGAACACACTCTCTCTGTCACTCACACTACGGGTGAACCTGAACAGCATCTCTTTGGAATGTGGGAGGAAACCAGAGCACCCCAAGGAAACCCCCACAGAGACAGGGAGAACATACAAACTCCATACAAACTGAGCAGGGATCAAACCCACGTTCTCCTGCACCACCCAGGGGCTCTGAGACAGAAGCGCTACTCGCCGTGCCACCGTGCCGCCTTCAACGTCGTGCTTTAAATTTGATGGGCAGACAGATAGCCATCCTAAGCACAATTAAGTGTAGAAAAGAGGACAAGGATGTTGTCAGGAACAACATTACGTTTGAAAGAATGTCCCATCAGAGCACTGGGTGCAGAGCGAGGCGCGAGAAGGGTTAAGGAAGAGGGACCATCTCGACCTGCTGCCTGGCGTTGATGCTCTTGTAGATATTGTCACACTATGTATCCTCGGTAGAATTCCATTCAATATCTCTGTCTTAAGGTACAAAGCTTTAGGCTGTAGTGGCTTTGGGAAACATAAGTGTTCTTCTTTTTTCCAGGAGCGCTGTATCTGTATGTGAAATTCTCTAAAGGGGTTTAAGTATTTACCCAGAGCACTATCAGCCGCTTCCTAAAATTCTGCTTATCCTGTTGAATAAGCACTTCAAAGAGAATCGGCGATACCTTCGCCTGGAACTTCTGTGGTGCCCCCCCAGCCCCCGCCCCCTTCAACCCACCTTTTCTCGTGCCTTCATTTAAAATCACGATCGGCTTCTTAATGTAGAAGGAATCATCATCCTTAAAATTAATAACATCAATAATCCCGGAGTAATTTCTACTTTAGATACCAAAGCCAAAAGCTTTGTATTACCTGAACTAAAGTGTAGCTCGAACGTACACGTTTTGCTGCAATTATTAGCTTCGGGATTAAACCTCTCCACCGCGTTGCCCGATAAGCCTTTGTCACCAGCCTCCTGCAGCCGGAGAGGGTGACAACGAAGGGAAATTATTGTACACGGTTCTACGTTCTCCCCCGTGCACAAAGAGCTTTTTCAAACAGCAGCAACAATTACAGACATGAACGGTCTTTTGATAACTTACTGCCTAATTCAAGATTACACTCGGTTTGCGTGTTGTACACGTGCGCAACTTGAGCGAAATGAAATATACACAGCAGGAGGACTGAGAAATTAAAGAACAGCGGAAAATGCTTCGATATCCTCATAGCACAGGACTCCTTGGGCGAACCTCTTTCGCTTAACAAGCCCAAGAACAGCAAAAAGCACCATATATGGGATCCCTAAAATGCTCACGGTGAAATGGAAAGCTGCATTATAACATTTATAATGTTCTACAAACACATTAAACAGAGGAATAGAGATAAATTGCCCCAAATGACCTTCAAATAATTATATATACAGTGCAATTTGAAACTGCAATGAAATTGATACACTTTAATAATTACATTCTTGGCTGTGGCCCACCGAAGTCAATAAAGGTTATTAAGGCCAATTGCTGTCTAAATACATTACAGCTAGAGTAAACTGTCTGTCGGAGGCCAAGTATTTCATCGCCAATATGATAATTCATTCTCTGTCCTGGGGATTTTCAAGTCCCGCCTGTGTCTGCACTCTGCCATACAAAACCAGATTGGATTTGCTTAACCTTTTGGGTTTCGATCAAACAAGCCTGCATTGCAATAACATTTAAATTGACCCCCCCCCCCCCCCCCCCCAGGCCCACTCACCCACCCACCCACCCAACTAACTCACCTCCCTCGTCTTGGTCAATAACCTAATCAGTTATCGATGCTGACCTTGCCAGAGAGTGTGTAATTGTGGCACACTATCTGAGAGCTTTCAAAATTGTTCTAGAAGATTTCTATTAACATCAAAGATGAGCCGGTCACTCGGTAAACCTCAACAATCATATTCTGCTCCAGTGTGAGCCGGAGCTGTGAGCGTATAAAGAAGAGGGGGAAATGACAGAACGGCATCACGCACCACTGTAAATAATGAACCGCAAAGCCACCGAAATTCTGTAGATTCCGAAGCGAGGACGTATATTTAGAAGAGCACTATATTTACACTCAACGTATATTAATCTTGTTGATATATGCCGAGCGGATTTTCATCTTTTATGAGGCATCGCTCCCTGTCAAATGGGAGAAAACTGTTGAAATCTCTTTTCATTCCATTGTTTTTGAAGTCATGATGTGTGCAGCAAAAGATGTAAGGAAAAGTGGCAAATTAACGAAAACCTGCACTGTGTAAACAGAGCTGGTAAATAAGCCTAAGTCACCCGAAGTGCAGAGAAAAAAAAAAAAAAGATTAAAAATACAAAAATTATGTCTAATGTAGATCTTTACTTAACGACCTACACAAAAAATATAATATAATATAACGTAATATAATATAATACAATATAGTGTATAAACATTCACAATAAAGTCACAACCGGTCTACATTTGAAACCTTGTGCGGAGGCCCCATTCTCTTCTCTTTGTCAGCGCGGCAAAAGCTATTCATTGTTGGACGTTTTAAATGAATGTCAGTTTTGTAAGAGCTGCGTGATAGCAGACCCATGGAGACACACTCTATCCACGGCATCTACGAACAGTCTCCTCAAGCCCCCCATGCACTTCACAGGAGAGAGCCGCTTTCATGCCCCCGTCTCTTTTACCCAGAAAGCAAAGCATGTACACCTCCTTTTTAAATGGAAACCAAGAGGCAGAGATTCATGCTGCGCTTATCTTGATGTTGCACTCGCCGATAATGCCTCAAATTTTCTTACCTCCATTAAACAAAAACACAAACATTTGAATAACCTTTATTTTGCCCGCCGCTCACTCACTATCTCCAGACTTTACGTTTCTATTTAGCAGCTCATAAATTCAAAAAGGTAATAGTTTTGCAAAAAAAGGAATGTTTTTTATCAGAATGTCATTCAAATGAAAGGTGCAGCATTTCCATCACAACAGAGTGCAGGCAGAAAGTGTTCCCCAGGGAGGACCATGTCACCAATAAACGGCAGCATTAGAATATATTCCACAGAGGAGACTTATATGTAAGTGGGACTTAAAGGACAGTGATAGCAGTATCAGGATCACATCAAAGACATTTGGTAAAAATGAAGATCATATTTCTTATTATATCTTGTTAAAATAAAAAAAAATCTCACATTTAGTGCATTGTAATTTACAGTATTTGAAAACTACAAAACGTAATTTACTTTAAATATTTAAATGTTTCTAAAAATGCATATTTAATATAGATAGAAGAAATATACAATCTGCCATTTATGTCACACACGACAGTTAAATACTGTAGTAAGGAAGGAAATGTTGTTCTCATGTAATAATAATAATAGTAACAATAAACTAAAAATTACTTAACCTTTCAAACCTTGCAGTGTTTCAGTTGTAAAGGTTTAAGTTAATTAAAATCCACTGTTAAATTAAATTTTTTGAAAATCACAGCTTGCCCATAAAACCAACAGAAAGAAAGTACACAGTACTGTACTGAATGATGTTTAAAAACATCAGAGGAGAAATATGAATTTGCAAGCCCTAAAATAATATGATAACTGAACAAAGTAAAATGCACATTATTGCCTAAAATAAAAATATTAAGCATTCACTGCATAATCTGAAAAAGTTGAATTACATTTTCTTTCACTTTTTCACACAGCACACGTGTTTTACTGCCGTGTATTTCTCACTGCAAATGTGTATTACTGTGTTTAATAAGTAAAGTTTACCAGAAAACATCACCTTAACATATAAGTTTTACATCTGAGGTTTCAGCATAAATTGCACCTTATTCTCACTGGACAACTCAGACACAATTTAACAGTGAATTGAAAAACATACAGTGTAATAAATAAAATCAATACGATGAAAACAGTGAAAGCAGCAGAAAAGAAATCGACCAAAAAGTGTAGGAGAACCACAGCGCTACCCTGTTCATCCACACAGGATCCCATACACATGACAGCGCTGTCACATGTCCACAGTCACAGCACCGGGCCTTGGAATCAGGACCGGACAGAGGACGGACAGTCCAGAACCTCACATCGGCCAATTCCTTAACAATACGGCCTTTAAATAATTCACTTGCATTTGAAAGATGTTACCAGCACACAGACGTATGAACTATAAATGAGTGTTCCCGATTTGCGCGTCCGTCCCCTTCCCTACGCGCCACTGTGAAGTGGAGTGAACTTGCAGGATGGCGCGTCGTCACCTCTACCGCAGCCGAGTGCAGAGTGCCTTCCGGATCCCCAACAGCAGATTAGATTACTACTCGCTGGGGCTCAGCTGCGAGGACACGGCGCAGCGCTCTGACAGTGACGGTGATGCAAGAGTGCCCCCTGCTGACTTCCCTCACAGGTACGAGGTTTTACTTCTGCACAGTGCTCCAATGTCCGTACAAAAGGAGTCCTGGACCTCCATGAAAGCTACACCGTAAACAGCAATGCTCTTGTTGCCACCCCTTAATACATCATGAAACATTCATAAAACAGGACATGTGAAAATCGTGACATCACCAGTCACAAGAAATGTTGATGTCCCTCTCAGCAGACCATCGTCTCACACAGGATCGTTGCCACAGTTCTTATCTAACACTCTGCACGGTACTAGTGAACGATACACACTCAGATATTATAGAAACACAAAAGGTTTGCATTTAAATAAATGAAAAGAAGACCACATTGAGAATTCGTATCTAATGGCATTACTGAAGTCATAGACATGTCGTCGTCACCATTTCTCAAAGCTCTCTTACCAGGCTCTCCATCTCCTTCCAGACCTCCTCCAACTGCTCCATGGGCTTATTCCACCAGTTGCAGAACCTGGAGTAGCGTCGTCCCTGGAACCAGTACTGGCGCAGCCACTCAAACTCAACCTGCAAAGAACAGGTCGTCTCCATTGAAAGATCGGCACAGAACAGTACACTGAACCAGACCCCAACAACATGACCCATGGGTGCAGGTTTAGCACACAGTGACCCAACAAATAAACTACAGTCATTCATCAGTCTGTCCTAAGATACTGGAACAGATTAGCGGTTATGATATTGTATTTTGGCAACTGGTAAAGCAACAGCAGATCAGCCAACATTATTGCTGCTCTATTCTTCAGCTCAAAGAGGAACCTTATCCATGCAGCTATCTTAATAACAAAGCTCCAAACTCTCTTTAAAAATTGACCATCCATCTTCCCATTTTTCAGAAGTTCTTAAGATGTCTCCTTCCACTTGAACTTTACGTGATTTTTTAAAAAAAAAGTGAACAGGAGAGAAATCTTGGGGATCAGAGGTGCACCTACAGAATGACATGTAACTAATGGATGAGGGTTGGGCCCGAGTGTCCCCTCACGGAGTGGGCCTGATGTCATAAAACTCAGCTGAGCTAGTCCCTTCCCAGCAACCCTGTTCCACATTCTACCCGTTTCCTCCTCTTTTGCTCCACAGCTCTGACTTATGGCTTAGCCCTTCGTTCTCCCCACTTAGTCTATTTTTTTTTACAGACAACCGAGTTTACACTACGGATCAGTTCATTATTTCTATCATGGAATCATTTTCATTTCACCCCTTTGATGTGGTGATTAAATCCTCCAAAGGATACCTAGCACTGGCGGCTTTGTGTGAGCACATGCATGTGAGATTGCCCCAAATACAAGAGCTGGAAATGAAAGGTGCTTCCAAATGAGCTGATACGCTCTAGATACCCTACCCCCAAACAACACAGAGCCAGGGAACTGTCAGACAAACACCCAATTGTGACGAGATAAAAAGAAGCAGAGAAACAGCATCATATAAAGCCCAGTGATGGCCAATGAAATGGAAAGATCATTCTAGGATGCAACCACTTTAATTACAAAACAGCTTGGTCTAATGGCCCTCAACATTAGTCACCTGAAGGTTGCAAGGTTTGCTCCTCCACTTATCTGATGGACAGAGCCTGACCACAGAAGCTGACATCAAGGGGTCGGAGCACATGAAGGCGGAAACATGGGTATGAGTACAGATTAGGCGAGTCACATAAGGCACCCCCTCACCCAACCTTTGAAAGAAATGTCAAGCTTTGTTGTAGCCCAGGCATTCACACAATGTGCCACATGACAATGTGAAGGTACAAAGTCTGAGTGTATGTCTAGCAACCCCCACTCACAAGGACTCCCCCCACCCCCAGCCCCCCTTTTAAAGAATGATTACAGTCTCT
This sequence comes from Scleropages formosus, assembly GCF_900964775.1. NCBI lineage: Eukaryota > Metazoa > Chordata > Actinopteri > Osteoglossiformes > Osteoglossidae > Scleropages > Scleropages formosus. Next base: position 25,299,108 of record NC_041812.1, read on the forward strand.
GGATTAGTGTTAAACCAACTGAGCTGCTATGTCGCACGGATTGGTCTAAAAGCTACTGCTGAGCCTGTGGCCATGTGCCTGTCATCTGGTGTCAAAACATTTTCCTGTGAATCATGTGAAAAGACTAAATGCCACCTGCCCAGGTGGACAAAATCTATGTTGTTATTCTGTATCTGGTGAGTGAACTTGTGTCTGTCATCTGGCTAGGTGACACACTAACTGCACATTAGCCCCTGCGCTCACTGTGCACTCACCATGGTGACCCCAGAGTTAAACTGAACTAACCCCTTTCAATTTAATGAGCCTGGAGTCCCCCACCCACACCTCGCAGTGTTCCCTGACCCTGCTCAATCAATTTCCGCCAAGGCCCCCGAGGTGGGAGATGATGAAATCCCAATCAATACACCACTGCTTTTTCCAGTCTCTTTCGCTCAGAATCCAGCCCTCAACATCCTCCGCCCAAAAGCTTTGCCGGGTTGGCAAAACCACCACTCCCCCAGCTGGCTCAGCACCCCGGCCATCAATCACAGCTGGCCGATCATATATTTCTCCTTGCACACTGCAGCTGACCAAACAATCCTCTACTGGTGAGGGCCAGATATCTCAATTCTGGGGCCTGGCCTGGAACTCACATGGCAGATCGCATGGTTGTGACAGGCCTGGGAGGTGCGTTAACAATGCTAACAGCATCTCCAACAGCAGCGGGGCATCTGAAATGGTTGGCTCATTCTGCAAAGAACCTGGCGGAGATCCTACATAATGTATCTGTGCAATAAGGCAAGAGAGCTTGAGACCCTCTTACGCTGTATATATAGTTTCGCACTCAGTTTTAAAGGAATGTGACAACACACTGCAAAGCTTTTATTTTTCGCCATCTCCATGTGTTTACTCCACAACGACAGGCTTCAGAGACCTGCTGCGGGGACTGTTATGCACTCACCCGAGATGTGACAGTAAGGCTTTAAAAAAGCGGAGATTCTCTAATTCGGGATTTGCATTTCAAAGTCGAACACAGGACTCACTGTTACCAATGCTATCCCCAATGCCAGTTATAAAAAAACCAGTGACATAATAAGGAAGGCTCATCAAGATGCTACTTTCTTGGTATTTGACCTATACATCAACTTCTACTTATGTCTTCCAAAGAAAAAAAAAAAAAAAAACTAAAAAAGGAGCTGAAGAAATGTTTAATCATCCACAGTACATTCAGTCCACAAGACAATTTTTAAATTCAACTGCAGTAATTCTCAAAACACCTTAAATACCACATGTACAAAAAGGCTATTCTGAAAGAAATGTAAGGTGACTGCTGGTTTGGTCAATCCAGATACAACTCACTTTTATTATAAATGTGTCAATCTAGGCTGAAAAAATGAGAAGATAATAAATAAAAGAAACAGTAATAAATCAGAGTATAATTTAGGCTTGCCTCTCATGGGCAATTTGAAACAAATAGACTGATCAATCACTCCAAGGTCAGGTAAGGCTACTAACCTCACAAACATGATTTTGGTTCATTTAGAAATTGAGTTCCCTTCCCCAAATTAGGCCCCCAATTCACCAACAACCATGGCATTCAGTTCTAACCCAACCTCACATAAAACAGACAGCACACTCACAACAAGCAGTCACTGTACTGTCTTAGTAATGGATCTTGTTTGTCGGTACCTAACTCTTTTTGCTTGGAAGCATAAATGTCAGGCGTGGCCTTCCAAAAACCAGTAAATAGCAAGGTCATCTCTGCGAGCATCAAGTTATTTGTACTGCTAACCCGGGGTGACTTCTACCAAACAAGTTCCTGGCATAAGATATACGATGTGTCACTTCTTCATATCCACAGCCTTCAGCAGGAACAGCAGCCAGCGAACAATGCTGTGTGCTTCACCATGTGGGGAATTCAGAGTTAGACATTTTCACTTCTCACAAATAACAGCTTAAGTGGGGGTGACACAGGAAACCATGCTTTATGTGCAGCAGCACTTATCACTACCTCATTGTGAACCTCCTCAGACAGCTGCAGAGTTGAGGGTGACAGGGAGCGCAGGGATTTGCAGCCGGTGTCTGGGTCTGTGGACACGTTATCTAAGGCCTCCTTACAGCGCCTTCGGATGTATTCTAATGTACCTGTGGAGCACTGGGAAAACACAAGTGGGGAATGCGCATCAGAAGATTTTCGCATCCAAAGCACTTTTAAAGAAAAAAATTATTTCTGCTCTCAGACATCTCATTCCTTACAAGTTTCATGCTTGAAACAGAATGCAAACTCTTGACTCTCATACATCGACTGTCCACGGTTCCCCGCTACTGCTCACTAAATAGCTTACGAAACTGGCCACTTCTCCACTATGATAGTCAGTGCACTGCACGCAGAAATGCCTGTTGCAATACTTTCCCACATCCCAAAATCCAACAAATGGCACACTGTACTGCGCACCGCTCTGGCCATTAAGCTGCCCATTACACTGCACCCTATACAGGACACTTTACAACATATGCATAGACAAGCAGCGTCCCAGCCCTCCGACCTGCAGCTCACCTCGGCCACTCTGTGGGTGGAGCTAAAGCGAGACATCTCCCCTGCCAAGACACAGTGCTGGTGGGTCCGGTTCAGATCATCTAGAGGGAGAATAAGAGAAACCACAAAAATCTAATCTAGTATTTCTGAAATACGTGGATGACATTTAATCTCGCAGGACAGAGCTGACTTATTTTTAAGCACTTGAACAAATATCATAAGATTTTGAAAGAAAAAGGATTATCACTCTTTGTTTTTGTCCCAGTGTTCTTCAACACTTCAGTAGGACTGAGCGATCATGATAGGTCAAAAAATATGAATATACAGAGATGTATGTTTGCAGTTTACACTGTTCATATTTAGATCAGACAAGTGATTTAAATGTTGAAGGGGAAAAACAAAAGGATCACAACAGAGTATTAATGCCAAATTATTCTGCTTTCTGATGACACTGGGATTATGTCTTAAATTACAGATGAATCGCTCATTTGACATTTAGAAGTTTAGATCCAATAATATATCATCTGCTTGAGTCTGACATTATGAATATATAAATTAAATTCCAGGCATAAATATTTATTTTCTGTCGTCTTTGCCTTCTCCTTTCACCGAGTCACAGAGAGGCAGGCTTTTAAATCTATTGGGTAAAACACGTTCCAAAACCCCTGGCTGTGTCTGTCCTGTAAATCTTATTATTTACTAAGCTCGGTGTCGGACCCGCATTGTTTTTTTATCTACTAAAAATCCATTTGGCATCAATACAGTGATTGAATTTGTAAATAAGTGCTTCAGCATGAGCAGTTCACGGGTGTGACATTGACAAAACATGTAAAACAAAGCAGGGTGTAGAGGCAAACCGAGGGTGTGTATTTAATCTGAAGAACCTGTACTCAAGAACACAAAGGTTACAAACAAGTGTTTCCTATTGCTGAGCAGCATGCGTCCTTCACTCAGTGAAAGGTATGCTTACTATCACAGTACAACTTCAAGAAAGAAATTATATACCAAAGAAAAATAATCCATACTGCATAGAAAATATAATCTATACACCACAGAAAAATATGACAGATTTTTAGAAAAGGCTCAGGTAACTGTTAATGTGTTTCGTCTTTTAATACAGGTTGTCTATAAGGCTCTCGGAGTATGAACAGACATTTTAGCAGGACTGTGTGGTTTTTAACAGGGTCAGGGTCAATATCATTTTTCAATTTCTCCTGAGTTCAGTCGTTTCAGAAATTTAATTCACATCAATTTACTTTGATCAATTCCCATTCCTTAAAAAAAAAAAAATATATAAAAAATCCCATGATTCACTTTCAATGTCGGAAATGAGACGCACAATTCAGTTGTGTAAATCAGTTCCATCAACTCTTAAACTGACCCCCAAGTCCAGTTCCCAAATGCAATTCAAAGAGGTGACACAATTGCCCCAGCAGGTAAAACAGAAGAAATGAATGGAAACAGGGAGCTCAGACCCCTGAATTCAGCCCAGTTGCAGGAATTTGAAGGAAGAGGCTCAACAAATACGAAGCACACACATTACGTGGTGCTTTGGGTAAGACACAGATTGCATGTGTGATCAAACGGAAGCATCAGCATGTGCATCGAAGGGCAACCTGTAGAGGATATAATGGCCTGTTATATGGGCAGGGGCATGCTGGAGGAGCCCGGTCCCAGTTACATCAATCGCCCTCCTGATGAGGAGGCCCAACACACTGATCACGCGAGGTTTATCTCCCCCGGGGCCAGGGCATCTGCTGGGCCCATCAGCGTGAAGTCCTGATTTATACACCGCGTGAGAGAACCACTGCTGGGGCAGCTGGTCTCACGTTTCCTTCTAGACGCCATCAAGATGAAGTCACAGCACTTCATAAAACAGCAATCGGGGTTTTTAACCTTTCTAAAGTGGGCAGTTTCATGGGACCCCTGACTACACATGAAGGCAAACTTCACTTGTGGGAACTGCTCTCCATTTCCAGCTCAGTGTTGCCCACAAAGATAAAAGCATCGAATCAGAAATTAAAGCAGCCAGATACATGTGTGCTTCCTGCAGAAATTCCTCATTTCTGACATGGGACAACGGGGTCAAACATCTTAGGAGGAAACATCTGACATGAAGACAAGGGCTTCTGTCATTGTACCAGGGTAACAGAGTATAAGGATTTCTGGAAAACCACCAGTCAAGTATGAGTATGTGTGTACGTCTATATGAGGGTGTTTGGACACATAATGACTTCTGGAAATAATGGAAGAGGTTTTTTCCACATGTCTTACTCATGCCTGTTCACAGTTATGCAGCCATAACCTTCGCTGCGAACTATTTTCTACAAGAGTGCCTCCCCTCGGGACTCTCACATGCTTTCCAAAGACACCTGTCCTCATACATGTGTCACAAAATGCACTTTGCCCATCTAATGATCCTACTAAGGCTTCGCCCAGTCTGCAACAGCAACTCTGTAAAGAAATGTGTGTGTATGTGTGTGTTTGTGTGTGTTTGTGTGTGTGAAGAGTCCCAGAGGACCATACCCCTCATGTAGTAGCAATCTCCAGACTGCAGTGGAAGTACCAGGCCCGGCGTGTTGATGTCCCAAGCCACCTTCAGTCCCACACGCCAGCTGGCTGGAGCCACGTCTTCAGAGCCACCACCTGTCCACATGAGCATCACCGTTCAGCCACCGACCACTTATGTCACTCAGTAACAATATTTGATAACACTTAAGATTCCTGACTTGGCTACAATATCACACATATACACAGGACACAAGAAAGTGTATGTTATTATTAAATTATTATTATTAAATTTTAAAAAATGTGCTCATGTGTAAGTGCTGGACGTTTTGCACTGCAGCGAGAACCTGAGCCCTGCAGCCACTTGTTAATGGGAAAGGAACAGTGACAGCAGCACGCGACACAGCAAATGCCCAAAGAATAATTAAGTGTGCTGCTCGGCGGTGCTATTTTGCAGTGTGACTGGACTCCATGCTTCTCCTCTGGGCTCCTCCGCTCAACACTAAACAGATGAGAAAACAAGATCGGCTCCACACCCTTCAGGAAAATCAATACTAAAGTCCTTCTATCGCTCCCTGCCCTCCCATTCTCCTCTTCTTTTCTCTTCCCAGATAAATTGTAACTTAATTTCCGGCAAATGCTTTCTGAAAGCTGTAAATGACATTGCTCTCAAGCACTGCAGTGTGATGAGGTATGAGATTCCCACACAGACCTTTGCTCTGACAGGGTTACCTCTGAATTTGATCAGCTGTCGTACTCCATTTCTAAACTTTACCTATTTTTTTATTTAGTTTCTCTATTTTTGTTCCCAGTTCCCATCCCAGGATTGGCCTTATCCAATTCTCCTTCTACCCAGGAAGCACATCACAGCTGACATGTGCTCCTTTCATTTCCATCTCTGTAGCTGCTCCACTCTTTTCTCACACTACAACGCTACTCCAGAGACAGCTGGTAGTGTAGTGCTTTGAGCTGCTGCCTGTGGACCCAAAGGTCGCAGGTTCGAATCTCAAATCTAGCCCTAGTGCCCTTGAACAAGGTACTTACCCTAAAAATTACCGAGCTACACAAATGGGTAAGCAATTATAGGTAGATTAACATTTTAAGTCGCTTGGGAGAAAAGCATCAGCTAAATGAAAAAATGTAAATCTATGGTTGCAAAGAGCTGAGTGACACAACTTGCACAGTTGGTAACTAGCAACTCCAGGGTGCTCACGAGCCAGTATGGACGCTTCTTTTAGATATCCGCTGCATTTAACCCTTGTCCCATCCCCAGGAAACAATGTCTGCCTATCGCCAATTCCAATATTTTCAGCTAGACAATTCAAGCAAAACAAAGGGTACAGAAAGAGGCAGTAAAACAGAAGAGGCGAACAAAAGACAAAATGACTAAAGCAAAACAAAACAGACTCCATATTTCTTCACAAAAACAAACCCCTGAGAAAGGAGCAGGACATAATCAATAGTGTGCTGTCGCGAGGGTACATTTTGGCTGTAGAAACTGCAGAAGATGCATGCAGTGCACAACACAGCCATGAGTCACTTGAGGAGAGCCCAGCGCCGATCACACTTCAAATGGTCAAATTCAAGCTGGTTGTTGGTTTTGACTTTTCAAACTGTTGTGTTCCGTAGGAGCTCTGCAGGGCTGCACTTTTAAAGGTAACTAGCACAGGAGCTGCAGTGGGTGACACAGTGGTTAGAGCCTTTGCCTTGTAATCTGCAGGTTGCTGGTTCAATTCCCACATGCCTGATGAAGGTACTTACCCTGAATTGATACAGTAAGAATACCCTGCTGTTTAAATGGGTAAATCAATGCAAAGTGGATTAACATAGCAAGTCACCTTGGAAAAAGGTGACAGCTAAAGAACACGAATGAGGTGAAAACTTGCAGGAAGCGTAGCTTTGGTCAACAAAGTCTTCAAACTTTGAGTAAAAAAAACTGGAAATAACCCAATGTGGAGAAATATACCATCTAGAGTAAAACAATCCAGTAATTTGATAACAACAGATTGAGGAAAAAAAAGAAAAAATTACTTTTGACCAGAAAAACAAATATATAAACACCTCTGCTAAACTGCTGCATGCAGTGTGTCCTCTTACCCTCGACTTTGTCATCCTGGCAGCTGTAGTTATACACAGCAACCGAGGAGGATGGCACCAGGTTCTCGTCATGGTGCCAGCCCACAGCCATCTTGCCCATGCCGTAGTAGGGCTCCTCCTTCAGCTGATCCATGGTGGCAGGGTCCATGTAGTTCAGAAGGGTGACATTAAACTGTGCTGTGCAGGGCGAGCCCTTGGAGCACTGAGGCTGAGGGGACCCTTCGCTGACCTGTGGGTCTTCGACATCCCTCCCATGGTCGCCAGCCTCTCTGCAATTGACATCTTCACAGAAGAAGCGGTTGAGCTCCCAGAGTGCCTTGCAGGCTGCCCTCAGCTCCTGGTCACAGCAGGCCTCTGCCTTTCTCTCCCCTGCCCCCTGGCCTTGCCCTTGGACTTCCCCCTCGTGCTTTTGCGCCTTCTGCTCTTCCTCTTTGGGCACCCCACCTTTCTCTTCCTCCTCCTGCTCCTCTTCCCCACAGTGCCAAGGAATGGTGAAGAGGCGTGTGTTCAGGTAGCGGTAGGTATGACCAGGCAGGCCCAGGAGGGCACGGGATACCGCGGTGAAGACGTCGCGGCCACGAACCCGCACCAGGTCCCGCAGCAGGCAGCCACGGCCGTGCAGGGAGCAGAGGGCAGCCTGAACTCGGGCGTGCAGGTCAGGGGGTAGTGCGTCGGCCCGTCTGAGGACCAGGCCAGGATAGCTGGACTTCCACTGTGTGACAGCAAAGACCAAGAATGACATTGTGTCTACTTGCTACTTACTGCGACGAGACGTTGAACCGGTCACAGAAAGATTTAAAAAGAACACTGGCTGCTCCACTCACCAGCTCCTGGAACCCTGGGTCTGAGGGGGACAGGAAGGGGATTCGCTGCCCACCCAGCTCCTGCAGAAGCCTCTGTCTCTGGTCAGGGATGATCAAGCTGTCAATATTCATGGAACGCACAGCTGCATACAACCCTCCTATTATACAAAACTAAATTAATCTATTATACCTATGATATCTCCTGAGCTGCGGGATGTGCGGCAGAAACCACAGAGCTGCCATTTAATCTTCAGTCTAACTTTGCTCAAGGTGTTTGTATTCAAAACATTAATGTTCTTTCCCTTTGGTATGTACTTAAGCACACTGTGACACGTAAAGGGACAATCACACTTTCTATGTAGCTGTACATCACAGAAGCCCCAGAACAATCCTGATTATGTACATTTTAGACACTCTCCACACTCATTTACGTCTATTCATTTAACAGACTCTTTCCTCCAAAGAGACAGATTTATACTATGTAGTGTTATGAGCCCACACACCTTATTCACCAAGGTGACTTACACTGCTAGATACACTACTTACACTGGGTCACTCATCCATACATCAGTGGAACACACTCTCTTTGTCACTCACACACTATGGGTGACTTAGAGTTACCAATCCACCTCAACAGCATGTCTTTAGACTGTGGGAGGAAACCAGAGCACCCAGAGAAAACAAAACACACAGACACATGGAGAAAATGTGCACTCCACATATACTGAGCGGGGATTGAACCCACATCCTCTAGCACCACTGAAGCACTAAGGCAGCAACGCCATTTGTGCCACCGTGCCGCCAAATACTCACAAAAAATCTAATGGATCCATAAATCCACTAGGTTATTTGTGGTTATTTAGTTTATTTTGGAGAAATACACACACACACACACATTTTCAGAACCGCTTGTCCCATATGGGGTCGCGGGGAACCGGAGCCTACCCAGCAACACAGGGCGTAAGGCCGGAGGGGGAAGGGGACACACCCAGGACGGGACGCCAGTCCGCCGCAAGGCACCCCAAGTGGGACTTGAACCCCAGACCCACCGGAGAGCAGGACTGCAGTCCAACCCACTGCGCCACCGCACCCCCCTTTGGAGAAATAATAATAATAATAATAATAATAATAATAATAATAATATACACACCATTTTAATGACAGTAGCAAGTTAATACAGTTATAGAGTCCATAACTTGGATACAACAGAGTATCCCGCAATGAGATCACTGTATTTAATAAAATTATGTATACAGCATTTTGTGTTAACTGGATTTATGTTACATATGTGAAAATGCAACGAGAAACTGCGACCCAGATATATCAGGTACATATAACTCTGCCGATGGGCCAATTTCAAAGTACACAGGTGTTCTATAAGTAGATGCCATGCCAAGCACTCGCTGTTAGATGCTTGGTCAATGTTAAAGACTCTCCACATGACCTTTCAGTCCTTTTTACTCCTTTACACACCCAGGATGAACCACTGCGATTTTCATACCAAAGGAAATGTGAAGCTGTTTACAGGAAGCATGCATCATACATCATACATAACCAGATGCTCAGAGCACACATGTCACATTTCTGCTAAACTCATGATGTTTTATGAACGCGGACGAACCCCTGCCAAGACTACAGATGACTTTTGAAAGGAAATCAAATGTGCTGTTAATAACATTAAAGTGCAAACACATTAAGGGTCTATCGCTACGTGAAAACATAAAGGGTTTATAGAGAATGGGAAGAACGCAATGAGCCCTCCCTCGGTTTCACATCAAGGGCAGCAGAACTGTCTGAGATCAAAGCCCATTCCTGCAATCTTCCTCAAATAAAGTCCATTCTACTTTTAAGGCTTTACAGTGTGTGTGTATGTATATACAGTATATGTGTATGTATGTATGTATGTATGTATGTGTGTATGTACATTTTCAGGATGAAGACTCAGCTAAATAGTTCCTCTTCAGACCCAAGTTAGAGGATCAAATAAAATTATTGAAGGAAATTAATGAATAAATAAATGTATGTCTGGACATGCAAGTGGCAGCTCTGCAATATACAATATTCATGGCCAGTTGCTGGTCAAAGGACGGCAAGCAGGAAAACAAAGCCGACAACCTGACACATATTCATTGCTGGTGTCAAACGGCAGTTCGCTGCGAAAAGTCAGTACATTAGGCTGATCCCTGGAGCAAGCGGAACTCGGGGGGGGGGGGGGGGGCTCCGGGTGGGGGGCACTTGTCAGCCCGGGCTAGCGGCAGCCACTCAGTTTGATGCGTAGACAAACACGCAGCTGGTCCGGCCGGCGCGCACTGCCTCTCCGCTCACACACAACGGAGCTGTCACGCACATGTCAAATGCATCAGGCCGCTCGCAAATTCCAGAGAAAAAAAGCGAGACAACTCCAGCGCTCTGCAACAGATGGGCTCTGTAGGAACAGCGGAACAGTGCGCCTTTGAAAAGGAGAACAATAATGCAAAAAAGGCCTGGCCCCACACCCATAACTCAGAGGCCAGCTCTGTGGGTCATTCATCTGAACGCTGCTTTTAGCCACACTGCTGCAGTAAAAACTCAGTTTTTAGAAATGTGGTCGGAAGGTATGCGATTAGGATTATTGGACTTCATAACATTCGAAACACTCGTTCAAATAACACGCTTGTTCGAGATCAGAAGGAGTGTGACAGACTCGCATCACATCGTGACGGGGTGGTGTGTGCATTTTCCACCGGAGTGTTAAGGGGACAACCTCAGTCGGCACCGCATCCTCTAGACTGTGCACTCCTCCGGCTTGGAAGGGCTATCGGGGAGATGAGCAAAGGCTCATGGGTGGGAAGAAGTCGGGGGGATGGGGGATGTGCTCTAACTAGGTTCCAAGCCCTAAAGAACCTGTGGCGGGCGTGGCAGCAAGGGAGCGCAACCAGGAGAATCCTCGGCAACCACCCTACACACATGGAGTGGGAGGGCACTTAAAGCCCCTTGGCACACACATAGTAGAGCCCTCTGTTTATACAGTAACCTGTTCGCTTTCGTGTCACACCAAGTACAGAAACAGCACGCTCGCGTGAAACCGACACGGAGGCCTACGTTTTGGCGAGGGGCCTGTAAAACATCAGACACCTGCACTGCCGTGAGCAAGGGTGTCAGAAATTGCTTCCGCGCCGCCCCGTTTGGCTCCTAGTTGCCACATTCGGCTGCTGGGTGTCACTGAGGCCTGGCAATGCCTGCCCTGTTGAGGGAGCCTTTGCGGGGCAAGGTGGGGCCTCGCACCTGAGCAAACAGGCTCCTACCCACAGGGCTCCCTGTCCCTGGCTAACGGCTGCTGAGGGGTCACCTGGTACGTAAACTGTACGTCCCCTCGCTCACGAACCTACCCAGAACAGTACTGCTCACAGGACTGCTAACCAGCGCCCTCTAAAGGAACATGCGCTCACTCGCCCACACATTACCCATCACTGCGTATCCAACGCAGCCGACCCCAGAAGCGCAGAGCACGAGGCAGGGTACGCACCAGCTGGGATACCGGTTCGTCGCAGAGTGGCCACACACACTCATTCACACGCTAAGGGCAATTTAGAGTCCCTTGCACTGTAGGAGAACACCGGAGCACCAGGATGAAACGCACATGGGCACGGGAAGAACGTGCAAACTCCACACAGGGCTGAACGGCGATCAGACCTACAGCGAAGCCACCATGCCTCTCTAATCAAGAATAAGGAAGTCTTTTCCTCACATTGTATGATCCCCCAAATCAGAGGCAGAACTGTATTAGACACAGGTTTGCTTCAAGTCTGCTTTTCACTAATCGCCCTTCCCATCATCTCAATTTCAGAAGGGTAAATGCAGCATGTGTGCCCACTGGGATCTGCTGCATCAAGACACGCAGAGTTTTAGAAATGAGTCACCAGTTAACAGAGACACTGGACTAACCTGAGAGATGTACACCGTGTAATAGTTAATCCTCGGGCTGATGCGCGGCAGTCACATTTTCTAGGATGCAGGTATGGAGCTTCTGGGGATGTGTAACTGCACATTCATTCACATTTTCTCTTGCTTGGACCTCAGGACACCTTCGATGACGTTGCCATAAATCACTACAGTTATGCACTGTCAATAATTAAAAACATCTTCCAGAGAAGGAAACTGCTACGAAACGTGTAAGTAAACTAAGGCTCCCGAGGGACTCTGTGCTCCTATTCAAAAGTCAGTTGAGGCATCTTTGATGAAGCTAACATCAATATTCAACCTGCTTTCCATCACTCAGTGTCCCAGCCACCGTTTACCTTCTGCAGGGCGAGCTAAAAGCTGCGGCCAGGCCAGGCTGTAAATCAAACACTTCCCTCCAGCCACCACACCAGCAAACACAAACACACACACGCCACACACACACATGCGCACGTACAGAATCGCTCTGACACTCATCACCCACTAAGAAATTTGTCTGTGTTAAAAACAAGAAAAATGGTTGCCTGCCAGTGGTCTCTCTTGGAGGCAAAGCACAGCAACTAAAAGGTCCACTAATTGTTGTTTCAGTGTGGAAGGGAACATTGGTCATATCACTTAGCAGCAGGTCAGGAGAAGGTGAGATCATTACTGTGGGTCTCTCCATCTATCTGTCTTGACACATAGCCTGTGTTTCGTAAGCCATCCAACCATAGACCTGTCCCCTTTAGGCCATTTCCTCCACACCACCTCAACCGGACTGTAGCGCAACAATGATCATCATTGACTTCAACAGTGGTCACTTACATGAACCCACATACGATTGGGTCAACACTTGTTGGGATACTTCTAGTTCCCGCTGCTACCGCTCACTATACTTCTACCCTGTGTTCTCATACACAACAAATGTATGCGTACAGCCAGCCACGTAGATTAAGTAAGAATCCATCAAAATAATCCAGGAATAGTCATCCTTCTACAACCAGTTGTCCAGTGTAGGGTCACAGTGGTTCAGAGCTTATCCCTGAAGTGTAAGGAGTGAGACAGAATACCGGTCTATTACTTCTTTAGGCGACACTTCTCTCCTTAGTAACTTACAATATCAGACCCATTTATATGGCAGAGTGGTTTTTACTGAGGCAATTAAGGGTAAGTACCTTGCTCATGGGTAATACAGCGGGAGGTGGGATTTGAACCTTCAACCTCTGAGTCTGGAGGCAGCGCCTCTAAACTGCTACACAACACTACCTTCTGGCTTTAGTGTAAAAAACTACAAATGGAAGTGATGTTCGTTATATTTTCCGACACTTTGCTGCTCTCGTTAACCAGGTGGCAAGTCTGAATCCCACCTGAAATCTGAGTCGAAACCCATTTACAGTGGAGTGTCTGAGCGTGTGCAGTCAGAGTGATTTGTGGTGAGAAGAGCATTGATTAAGACGGAAGCGATAAGCAGCTTCTGCAGAACAGGCAGTGCGTTGTTCTACAGCAAAGCACTGCCCTGAGGTGTAGTCAAGGAGATGTCAGCTCTATATAAAGAGAGGAGGAGGGGGGTGGGGGGAGAAGGTCTCCACATCTAGCCTTTCTAAAATCAATACCCTCCTGCAAAGTGCACGGCTGGGTTTCCTCCGGCGGTGGGAGGGGATGGTGTCCTCAGAGCCGCCCATGAGCCGCGTCAAGGACAGGCCTCGGCCCGGGCTCCCTGGCCCTGCCTCCGCTTTCCCTGCCGGGTAGAGTGCTGATCAATACGCAACCAGAGCGCTCTGTTCCACATGGAGCTCCTAGGAGTGTACCAAGGTGCGCAGGTCCACAGTCAAGTGAAGGACTCCACCTCTCTACGAGACACTGGAACCAGACTCTTCAGCTTCACATAAAGCATGGCTTCCTACATTACCACAAACACATCATCTAAAACCGCTTGTCCCGAGAAGGACTGCAGCGAGCCAGAGCCTAACCCAGCAACACAGGGCGCAAGGCTGGAGGGGGAGGGGACACACCCAGGATGGGACGCCAGTCCACCACAAAGTACCCCAAGCAGGACTCAAACCCCAGACCCACGGGAGAGCAGGCCCTGGCTAAAGCCGCCACACCACCGCACCCCTGCATCCCCCTCCTACATTACCAATAGGTGACAAAAGCGAAAGTTCACCAAAACACCCACGCCAAACAAATTATTCATTTTACCAAACTGTTGCGTGCTTAGTCTCCCATCTCCCATTCCCTTCATTTACTGTATACTTTTAGGATTTGGGCATGAAAGCTTGCTATTGGTCCTTCGACACTGAGTTGAGTGAATAGCTAACTCAACAAGAACACTGAAACTTTTTAAATAAATAACGTGGACGTCGCAACAACGCACTGTCTTGTATTTCAAGGGTTTCATATCATTTGAACTCACAAAAATGTTTCAGGACATTCAGAACTCATCAAATCTCATAACCTGATTGTGACATTTACTTCTCTCACGCCGCATATATACGAAATTTTGCTGAATGGTTACGCTCAGCTTCCTAAAAGTCCCGCTGTGGTACAACATGTTTATCTGGTAATAGGTAAATAAAAACCATGGAAAATTTGCTTCGATGTAGGGACTTTGTTCGAACTCAGATCAAACCATCAAATCGAGTCAGCCGGTATTATAGCTGGTAGAGAGACTCAGGACAACCCTTCGAGCAATCCCTTCTTCAGAGGGCCAGGCCTACCGCTGAAAGCTCGGAGCCTGTTGGTTCGGCACTGCCGTCACTCTGGATCTGACTCCTCCGGGTCCGCGCACGTCTGTCTGTGAAACGTACCCTTTCCCTTGAGCTGCTGGCAGAATTTATTAGCTACGTCTGGTATGTATGTAATTCAACATTTTCACTCTGTCTTGTCTCATACAATTTTACAAAATATTTGATTCTAATCAAAACCACCCTTTTCACCATTTTTAATTAAACATTCATTAATAGCGTAGCTTTGTGGATCAACTGCATTTCTTGTCTTTATGTCTCAAGGGTTATAATGCTGGATGTGGTGGCGCAGCAGGTTTGGCTGGTGTGTGGTGCGTGGAGGTTCTAGCGTTCGAGTCCTGCTTGGGGTGCCTTGCGATAGACTGGTGTCCCATCCAGGGTGTTTCTCCTCCCCCTTCCGCCTTGCGCCCTGTGTTTCCAGGTTAGGAAACATTTACAACATTTTATCCATTTCAGTCAGTGTTTATAGACACTTAAAATTAAAGCAGACATAATAAGTTAAGAGACCAAAGAACAAAAATAAAGATAATAATCATAACTGTCAAACTTTTAAACACCAGGAACTGCTGGTCTCCCCCTAACCTAAAGGGAAATTTGTTGTGAGCTATATACTGTTTATTTGGGTATTTAGTGTGATCGCTGCTGCTGTATCTCTGAAATGGTCCGTATTATATCAGGACTGTAAACTGTATTAAGTCCAAACATGTAGGAATTACTTTTTGCTTTCAGTCAGTTTGAGGGAAATAGATAAATCACTCAGAGAATGAATAACAATTATCTTTTTACACCTCTCAGTAGCCTGAACTGTGAAAGATTAACAGTGGGGAGGTTTATGAATTCCCGAGAGGCTGATTCGAAAGTGTAATTGTTTGCGCCAGAGCGCGAGCGCACACACACACACACACACACACACTGAAGGGACAGTTAATGTGAAGCCAACAAAAACAGCGGTTGTGAGGCACCAGGCTTGGTTCTGGCCGGGCTCATTTCCTCTTGGCAGAACGCAGGTTTTGTCACATACGGAGATGCTTCCAGATGAGCGGCAGGTGCCACTAAATAGCCCCGTTAGCGTTCAACACTGCTAATTATTAGACCAAATCAGGCCAGTTGGTGGGATGGACCTGTGGTGGGAGGGTGGGTTCGTGGCACTTGGTGGCTGCCAGAGATGGACGAGAACATGTCACTCCGCTCCTTTCCCTGCGAAACAAAGAGTCTCACTCCTCAAGTTCACATGCCTGAGAAATGAGGGAGGGACCAGCCTTCGCACTGAAACAGCGATATCCAAGCGCCCCCTAGTGACCCCTCCGAGACTCCCCTTTCTCCATGACGCTTATTGGAAGAATGGTCAGATCAGAGCCCCTTCGAGTCCATGTTTCCAGCACATGTCTCCACTTTAAGTGGAGGTGAAAGGAACAGATGCCTCTGGTACACCAGGAAATCGGGCAGCCGACATGATGACTCAGGATGTCAATAGCGCACTGTGCGATCGGTAGTAAAAAAACACCGAAAACCACAGCAGGGATGGAACGAGGATGAGATGCACAAATAACACCGGTTTTCGGAGAGGCCGACAAAACAGATGCGCCGATTAAGTGCACAGCCACCATCTTCAGCTCTCTAACTGTATTTGATGATAACCAGTTGGAACAAAAGTTAATTGCCGGAGTCACATCCCACTTTTAGTCTGCACACAAGATGCCATTACAGAAACAGTCATTTGTTCATCAATCCGTTATCAATAACCACTTGTCCAGCGGAGGACTGTGCTGGTCTCAAGCACATCCCAGAAGCATACAGCGCGAGGCAGGGGGCACCCTTGATGGGATGCCAGCGCATCACAGACATGTTACGGACATGGGAGAGCTGCATTTAAAGAGTTAAGAGGGACCACTGTGATCTGAGGGTAATAAGAGTAGTTGACCGAGGCTGGCACTACAGTCGCTCGCACTGCTGCTGACAAGAGCGACTGCGGCCCTGGAGCACCCTGCAGGGTTAAGAGTGAGTGTGTTCGGCACAAGCAGCATCAAAACAGGC
Source organism: Scleropages formosus (assembly GCF_900964775.1). NCBI lineage: Eukaryota > Metazoa > Chordata > Actinopteri > Osteoglossiformes > Osteoglossidae > Scleropages > Scleropages formosus. The sequence goes on from NC_041812.1 coordinate 25,315,727, forward strand.
CACCCAGAAAACATTATCGAACCCCTAACCGACCGACAAGCAGAGCAGAGGCAGTCCGAACCGAAGCTGGGGGAAGCAGGGCGAGGAACTGGGGCGGCGAGCTCCCGTCTGCCAGCTCTGCTGCGGCCTGCATGTGCGCAAGAGCCATGTTGCCGTAATTAAAGTGTGTAATTAAACTGGGGAGAAGGGATGACTAAGCAGCACAATCCTTGATTGGTTTCCTCTCTTAGCAACATAAAATGCACTAATCTGGGGATAGTAGTTAAGCTGCGCCTAATGGCTTTTCAGCGTTTCACTGGTCACGCTTTCTTTTATAACACAGCCTCAACCGCTTTCACACCGACACAATTACACCTCGGTGTGCCCACACTCATGTGTCATGCGCACCTTAAAGTCGCTTCTTAAAGCTTAATGCGATGTGAAATTATTTCACGCTGAATCCGACCGTACGGTGTTCGCTGTCAGTGAAAAAAGGACCATTTCCACTGAAAATAGACAACCCGTATTTTAAGCGGGAAGTCAACAGGAAGGATCGAACGATGACTGCCGACGTGATCGCGCCAAAAAATCTGACTTGCAGAGGTAAGAATCATTTAGTTTGTGAGGCAACATCTCATAGCAGTTTATACCGCAACATTTTTGAGAAGTTTTCGTCACTCCAGACGCATGTGCAACAAACGCAGACATGCGCAGCCTGGCTTCATTCTATTTTTAGCATCACTCTTGTATACCGAGGCTGGACGGGACCCTTTCCTCTGGCCCGACGGCCCTCATTTAGCACGGCCCGCAAGCCCTCATCCCCCACCCCGGCCGACACGGGTGGACCGCACATAAATCACTGGCCACTGCTGCCCAGAGGTGTGCTAGATGAGAGTCGCGGTGACACAAGAAATAATGCCGGAGCCAAGACAGGTCAGCCTTCCATTACAGCCGTTTCTAAAACTATTTATCTTAGCTTGTAGTCAGCGGCCTAGAAATAATTACTTCATCTAACCTATGTAATACAGCATGACCGGCAGTCGGGAAACGTCCATTGTGAGCTCGGGTGGGAATGCCACAAATCACAGGCCACTTCCTCCTACCTGCCGACTGTGAGACATCCTCAGGGCGTCCATCCGCCCCACGCGTCGCATGCACACACGTACATGACTCTTATGAATGTGTTCTGACATGTCCAGATTCTGCGCAAAACGTTTCAAACGTGTTCTGCTTTTCCTCATTTCCTGACATTGCGCGGAAATACCGGCTGCTCAGAACTTCGCCGAGCGCTGCGTTTCCGACGTTGACAGCGACCTTTGCGACACGGGCTAGTGCACGGGTGCGCACTCAACAGGGAATGTACAGAAGGCAATAAGGACACACTTCCTCCTTTACATATAAGCTCACTTTCCATTATTATCACATGTGCTAAAAGAGACTCCACTGTGGCAGACAATGATGGATTCTGTTACTTTAAAACACCACAGTCAGGGATACACCTAGTCAGAGCAGGTCCTTGGTCATGATCACACACACACATTTTCTGAACCGCCTGTCCCAAACGTGGTCGCGGGGAACCGGAGACTACCCGGCAACACAGGGCGTAAGGCCGGAGAGGGAGGAGACACACCCAGGACGGGACGCCAGTCCATCGCAAGGCACCCCAAGCGGGACTCGAACCCCAGACCCACCGGAGAGCAGGACTGTGGTCCAACCCACTGCGCCACCGCACCCCCTCCATGGTCACACACATTTATTCATTTAGCTGACACTTTTCTCCAAAACAACTTACAATATCAAGCTACCTACAGGTACTTTCCCTTTTATACAGCTGGGTTATTTTGCTGGAGCAATTTTTTAGGGTAAGTCCCTTGCGCAAGGGTACTACAGCCGGAGGTGGGAAATAAACCTATGACCTTTTGGGTTCAAAGGTAGTAGCTCTACTCACTACGCCACCATACATCCCATTTGCACGACCACAACAGAATGAATTAACATGGAACAAGTATGTACAGCCATAAACAACTGGTCGACAAGGGATGTGATTTTTTTGCATACGTACAGTAAAACGCTGCATCTGAAACAGAAGTCAACAAAAAGAACGTACTCAGGGAGAGCTTGAATACGATTGTCTCTGGAATCCCATCACGAAGTGAAGAAGGTGTGTGAGCACAACGAAAAGATCTCAGAGAGGACTGGAAACGACGTGTCTTTCCGTTACTGCCCTTACATGGTGCATGTGGGGCAGGTGTGTGGTGGTTACAGCTGCTCACTTCCACATGGAGGACTCAGGTTGCAATCACACTTCTTCTGTAGTATCCTTGAGCATGGTACTTATACCAAATCGCTCAGTAAAAATTACCCAGCTCTAAAATTCAAAGTCACTTTGGAGAAAAGCATGAGCTAAGTGAAATGTAAAATGTAAATGTGAAGCATTGTTGGCCTGACAGACCAGTCAGATGTGTTCTTATTCCACAGTGTCATTTTGCACCAGGAAGCAAAAAAATCCATCAGTAAAATTTGATGAGTAGTGCAATCAGAAGTCATCTACATACTGTACATAAAAGCACATTTGACAAACACAGACCGTACTTTTCAAATGCTTTTAATTAACGCCAAACTCCCACATACAGACACGCGGGGGCACGTACACAGCACAAGAACCCATATCCTGTCATCCACAAAGACGAGAGTTCTGTATGGAAATGCACTCATTTAAGTATTAGTTATGTATCACTGTCAAGACATTCGCACCACGTCAGTGCAACTTCAAAAGAACAGCTGCCTGACATCGCAACATGCTCTAGGAAACTGCCAAGACACTGCAGATTACACTATAAAAACAAAAACACACAGATTAACTAAAAGAATAAAAAACAAGAACAGATTTAACCTTAAAATCTGCCACTGATTTCCTGTCTCTCTTAATCATTTACTCTAATCCTTCAGATTCAGATTTAATATAAATTGCAAATTGTTTCGAATATAAAATCTCTAATGGTGTCATTGTGCGATCTCAGTCAATATCTATTAATATTTGGGAGGAGGGGGTGCGTTGGCGCAGTGGGTTGGACCACAGTCTTGCTCTCTGGTGAGTCTGGGGTTCGAGTCCCGCTTGGGGTGCCTTGTGACGGACTGGCGTCCCGTCCTGGGTGTGTCCTCTCCCCCTCCGGCTTTACGCCCTGTGTTGCCGGGTTAGGCTCCGGTTCCCCGTGACCCCGTCTGGGACGAGCGGTTCTGATAGTGTGTGTGTGTGTGTGTGTGTGTGTGTGTGTGTGTGTGTGTGTGTATTTGGGAGGACTTGTGCATCTACCAGTCAGAGTGGCTGAATCTGTTGCACTGATGCAGAAAAGACTTAAAAGCCCATGTCTAGAGCTGCCACTTGAGCCCGCTACCATAGTCCTGAGAAGTACAGTTGTACACATTGTGGCTTACATTTACTCATTTAGTAGATGCTTTTTTCCGAAGCAACTTCCAATGAACTCTACGTAGTGTTATGAGCACACACACCTTATTCATCAAGGTGACTTACACTGCTAGATACACTACTTACACTGGGTCACTCATCCATACATCAGTGGAACACAGTCTCTCTCTCATTCACACACAATGAGGAGACCTGAAAAGTATGTCTTTGGACTGTGGGAGGAAACCAGAGCACCCAAAGAAAACCAACACAGACACAGGGAAAAGAGGCAAACTCCCCACAAACTGAGCAGGGATCGAACCCACATCCTCTAGCACCACCCAGGTGCTGTGAGACAGCAGTGCTACTGGCTGTGCCACCGTGCTGCTTCACGGCAACACTCTACAGATAATCTTAATCAGCTTTATGGCATACATTGCACTGTACTTGTCACTGTTTTATTTTGTCTTTTTCTTTATTACAGTGTTAATTTTATAAAATGTGACTGTAGACACTTAGTTGAGTTTCCTACTAAGCGGTCACATAGTTTAAGGTGACAGCGTTTTGATGCAAGTCTGAGTATATTACACACACACTGTCTTAAGCCACTTGTCCCAAGTGGGGTCACGGCGAACCGGAGCCTAACCCGGCAACAAAAGGCGCAAAGTTGGAGGGGGAGGGGACACACCCAGGACGGGATGCCAGTCCGTCACAAGGCATCCCAAGCAGGACTCGAACCCGAGACCCACCAGAGAGCGGGACCCAGCCAAGCCCACTGTGCCACCGCACTCCCCAAGTCTGAGTATATGTATCATTTTATTGCAATCCACTTAGCGTACTGCTACATGCTTCAACTATGCTACAGGAATAAATTGTGCAAGCAGATGTATATTGACCTGTGTGTGTGTGTGTGTGTGTGTGTGTGTGTGTGAACACTTGCCCCCCCATGAGTGTGGTGAGGTTTTGAACCACCCTGCTAACTGTGTACTGATGTCTCTTGGTCCAGCCTCCTATTCTGCTCGCTGCGTATGTCACCGCTCGCCTTGACGTGTCAGCACTAAATCAGCCAGGCCCGCGGGCAACTCCATCCATTTATCTCCGTCACTCGGCTGACAAACATTCCCCTAGACAAGCCACACATTTCTGTTCACAGGAGGGGGGGTGCATCCACCACCTGGCCTCAGTCTATCCGTAACGGGAAAAGAACCACATTGTTCCTGCCAGAGTGGCAACCCTTCCAATGATCCCCCAATGTGCACAGCCAGTGCACTCCAACTGTCTCAGTGCACCCTGGGTCTGGGCTGGCAGACTGCGACGGGCCTGGGACAGTAGGAACGTACTGCGATGCCTAAGAGACAGCTGGCTGTTTGAGCGTAGTGAGGGCCCTAGATGCCTGTGTGTTAGCGCTGAGGACTGTGCATCAATTTGATGATTAACAAAAGGCTGACAAGGTCCCAGCCATAAAGTGCAGTATATCACCACATACAGAGAAAGAAGGAGATGGCCTAAGTCCTTAAAGCAAAAATAATAATTACACGACCAGAGATGTTCTGTACAGCATCTCAGGGGACAGAATATGGCCCCTCCTGTATGATGTATACAACATAAGGTAATGTTTCAATACATTTCAATAAGTTTCCTGAATAACAGGAACTTTAGAAAAATGTACTTGTGAATGTCGAGGTGCGTAACTGGTCTGAAGTGTGTGTACGTGTGAGGGAATGTGTGTGTGAGACATCCTTGTGATGGACTGGTGTCCCATCCAGGGTGTACCCTGTCTAGCCCAGCACTCTGTGCTTCCAGGATAGACTCTGCATCAGTGCAACTATGCACTGGGTGAAGCGATTTGAAAAAAATGGTTTAAAAAGATTTCAATGACTCCCAAATAACAACACTTCTTCCCCAACACCTTAGTGGCAACTATTTCTTTTGGAGACTATACAGTACTATAGTACGATTAAGGTTAGTGAGGAAATGCTTGGTAACGATTCAGAGCTTAACCTCACTGTGTGCTGCCGCAGTGTCACCAGTTCTGCGACAAATGACAAAGGCAGACCCCCTTGGTGGCCCAACATCGCTGGCATCGTCCGCAATCGACACAGCAGCTCATGGCTGACCCCAGGCCTGCAGCACCTTACACCTCAGCACTGAGAATAGGGCAGACGTGACACGCCCCCCCCGACCCCCACCTACTTGCGCTGTCTTTCACACACACATTGGAGAGAGCAGTTCATATTCTCACCCTGGCAACAAGATCCGACCTGCTGGCCCCAGTGAAACTCATCTGAATAAATTCAACAGGAGACAAGAGCGATGGGGGAGAAATCTGCTTATATTATGATAGGAGGAAGGGGGGGGGGCTTATTCAGGCAGGGACAGTTTTATGCACTTTTGATCATGTGGCTGACAGCACTGGAAGCACTGGCCGCTGAATAAAAGGTTGGAAATGGTGATGAAACCGAGCAGCAGGCAACTCTTGACAGTCAAATGATGACAAGCACACCGCCGGCTGGAGTCCGTCATTCAGAACTGCTGTAGCCCACTGAAACTTTTGCACGGTGACGAGGTTGGGGGGGAGGCCGGTCAAAGGTTAAACACTAAGAAGACAGCAATGAAAGGCAACTGTCATGCATCAGTGCACGAGGACTGGTCGTATCTTGGAGAACATGCAAAGTGCACTCATTCTGTCCAGCCAGGCACAGATCTCAGGGCCCTAAATGAGACCATTGCCAATTCATGAAGAGCAGGAGCTGACAGCACGCCACTCAGGATGTCGGACGCGAATCCGATTCCCTCTCCGTTTCACAATCACAAATGCATGCAAAGTTTACGCTTGTGAACCGGAGCTCCCAAGCTCCTCCCTTGAAATAAAACACAGCGATTGCTCAAAAGAGAAATAACAGAAATTACCACCACAGAATCTCATATAAATACAGTACCAAAGTTCTCAATGCAGTTTTCAAAACTGAAAGAAATTGTTTTTACGTCTAGGGACTAAAGCATTTTCCTAACTAGCTAGCGAAGCACATCTGTTGAACAATTCGTGGAGTCTCGTCACAATGCTGCCAAGCTACAGATAAGGAACACGCACACTTGAGAAGGGGACAGAGAACATACTTTCTTCTCAATGTTACGGAGCCGAGGAGGCTGAACAACCCGCTGCACCGAACGTGACGGGATTGAGGACAGGCCGCACATCCCACTCATTCTTATAATCTCACGACTGTTACTTATATTTAATCATTTAGTTGACACCTTCCTCCAAAGCAACTTAGTGTTATCCTACATGCAATTATTTATCCATTTATAGAGCTTAGTCATTTTCTTTTTAACTGGAGCCGATTAGGGTAAGTACTACACTACACTAAGGCAGCAGGTCTAACCACTGCAGCACATGCTGCCCCCAAGTGAACTATATGAACAATAAAATACACAAAGAGATTTACTGTGCCTTGTGAAATTTCGTCATATTAATTTTTTCACTTTGTGGCCCAAAGAAAATTATATAGTGAACTAATAAAGGACCTCTACAGGCAAAATTACCAAGGCTATATCACACATACAGTAGGTCAGTATTAAAATTTTTCATAGTTAACACACTAAATAACCACTGAGAACAATGGAATACTGATATCATATATTATTTCTGCATTCTACTAACTCGTGTCATTTACATTACATATGAGTTCAGTGATATATTAATTTCCTTAAAAATATATATGGGGTATGGGTTTAACCTGACTACTTCCACTTTACTAATTTGAGACAAAATCAACCACACACACACACACACACACACACACACACACACACACACTTTCAGAACCGCTTGTCCCATATGGGGTCGCGGGGAACCGGAGCCAACCCGGCAACACAGGGCGTAAGGCCGGAGGGGGAGGGGACACACCCAAGACGGGACACCAGTCTGTCGCAAGGCACCCCAAGCGGGACTCGAACCCCAGACCCACCAGAGAGCAGGACTGTGGTCCAACCCACTGCACCACCGCACCCCTGGACAAAATCAACTATTTGAATAGTAATAGCAACTAATAAAATTATCAGATACTATTTTATTTTGGCAATGAAAATATCACATACTAAACTCAACCTTTAATGTTTCAACGATGAACAGATGCTAGACAACTTAGAATGTTTATAAGTTAATGCCAATATTTTTAGTCAAAGTCAAAGTCATTCTAATCCACAGTGCAGGACCTTTGAGGCACCAACATCGTCCTCTTACCCACTGTGCGCCGAAAAAAAGCTGTATTAAAATACATGCAAAAAGGAGTAAAGATCTGCCATTCTGTCTCCTAAAATCACCTTCTGGATACAACTCTGACATGGCCTTAAATCACCAGGAAACACTGCTGAAGAGCCTCCCATAACAGACAATAAAAGGTGAAGGGTGCGAGCTCTAATTGGGATGGACACTTCCTCAGTGATAAGTCATTTTATAGAGGATAAGCAACATGATGAGCTAATCAATATTTGCCACTCTGGCTGTTACAAATACTGCAAGGAAACTGTCTCTTCTGACAGTTAAACACTGTGTACACACCCACTTTTGTTTGCCAGGTTTATTAGTGTAATAGCAAACCTAGCCAATACGTTGTCAGTATGAATTTTCTTGGCAATCTATATCTGGCCGAAGCCTGTTCCAGCCATCTGCATTTGAAATAAAAACTGACACATATTGACAATACTATAACTAATATAAAGAAAATACTGCAAATCCAAAAATAAATGAATCTGATAAATCTGTTCATTCCAGCAAAGCAACTCCACTTTTAAAGAAGCCTAGCCTCCAACATGGTAGGATGATTGTACTAGCTCACTTTTATGCTCATTCACAGGGTGAAATTTGGGGGCAAAACTGATCGACTTTGTTTACATGTAAGGATATACAATCCGACACTGCTTCTCTGGTTGTCAATCTGAAATAACTACCAACGGAAAGAGAAACCATCGCAGTGAGTATTTGGAAATTCAATTCTAAACAGCTTTCATAACCAGAGAGACAAACAAACACCATCTGACTGCTATTCAGGACAGGGCCTTGCAGTATTTGTTGGCCTTAGTGATGGTTACAAAGGAAAAAAAACTACCAAACTGCTTTTTTGATGTTCCTATGGTCAGAAAACCTGTTGAAATAAACCGAATAAGCCACAGTTTCTTCCCCATCTAAATAATGTGCCACAGCAGGGTTTAGCAACCTGTGTTTCAGATCAGTTTAAAGCTATCTTTTCCAGAAGCACTACGAGTAGCGGCAATATTTAGAGTTTGGTCAAATGCGACAGGTATGTCACAGGTCCAAATCATCTACGATAACAACTCGCACAATCTCAGGATCGGGGAACAACGAGCACGCTGAGTGGAATCAACTCCTGCTAAGGAAAATGAGCAGACTGTCGACTGTGGAGAATGACGCCGTTCCGAACGCAGTAACACCACCCGAACTTCATGTGTGCTGACCACTGTGCACGCTGGCCTCTGGATCTACTGAGCGGCTTATTAAGTTGTCATCATTGAGCTGTTCAGGGAATAAAGCGCATGATTAAAACAACGTCAAAGTGAATGGCCTTGAGAACAAGCCACATTACACAGGAGTGGGACTGAGAAAAATACTAAATATACTGACATATACGAAAGATATTTCAAGGGTCTTTTGTACTAGTTTTCTCACTAACTTACAGGTTTTAGTCAAAAGTAAAACCATACTGATTACACACACACACACACACACTTTCAGAACCGCTTGTCCCATATGGGGTCGCGGGGAACCGGAACCTACCCGGCAACACAGGGCGTAAGGCCGGAGGGGGAGGGGACACACCCAGGACGGGACGCCAGTCCGTCGCAAGGCACCCCCAGTGGGACTCGAACCCCAGACCCACCGGAGAGCAGGACTGTGGTCCAACCCACTGCGCCACCGCACCCCCCCTACCATACTGATTATTATAAGAATACTGCATGACAGCATAACACAAAAACAAAGAAGACATTGAAGATTTCTTGCACTTTCTTATCTTTTTACGAGAATGCAAATGAAGAGGATAGAAACACTTTGTTTCTGCAACACAATTGTTTCCTAAAAATGTTTCTGCTTTTTGTCCTAAACAGGAGAAATTCACAGCTGATATTCTAAGTTAAAACCCATCCTACTTTGAACAGCAGGCGGAAAAACGTTGAATATCACCCTTTCTCTCACACACACAGGGTCGAGGTTATACACAGAGGGCTAGATGTAAGATGAAGGTTGCTGGTTCAAATCCCAATCCTGCTGCAGGACCCCCTGATCAAGTGACTTATCCTGAAGGGCTACAGAAACAATCACAATGATGTCCTGCTGTACTGTGAATCACGGCTCAGTGTAGCTGTGTTTGGCTCAGGACACGCGGTTTTGTCACTTACAAGAGTAAGGACTCGATCGATGTGTGTGTGTTCGCTGCACCTGGATCACAGTGGAAGTGTCTGCTGCCGTCGAGCGCTCCAGCATCACTCATCCTAACGGTCCTTCTCTGAGTCTCTACACAGCGCGCGACGACATTAAACACACGTTGGCGCATGAAGGAAACTGACGTCAAAAGACGTCTGTCTGACACGAGCAGCGCTACTAATAATAATTAAATTTTTCTAAAAAAGAAGAAAAAAACGTAAGTGGGAGGAAAGACGCACTGTGTTTCTCAAATGACTGAAAGTGAAAGACCGCTACTTACACGACAGGTAATAGTTTTTGTAAAAGTATGAGAGCGTTATTTAGTGAAACGATGTTACGAACGAGTCGTTATTTATTTGGGGGGGGGGGGGGAAGGGGGCGCAAGGGGCTAAACTAGCTAGCTAGCTACCAACATCTGGGTGCTCTGCCTCCGCTCCCCTCGCTAGCTGGGTTTATGTGCCAACTACCGACCAGTTTCAACCCATCGTTTTCACAATACACGCCAGACACCTCTACTGTGCGAAAAGCAATAACAATAGGTACCTTTCTTTTCTTCTCCCTCTCACTGCTATCCGACCTTTTCATGTTCCTGGACTTACATCTCCTCGACTGCACGACAGGTTATCATGGGATAAGTAGTTTTTTAAACTCGGAACCACAGTTGGGTCTCATTTTGCAGACCCCAATACATGAACCGGACATATATATTACGTATGTTTTCAGAGCATAGCAGAAGCACTGTGTTACGTGAGAGGCACTATGAAGTTCGTCAAGAGATTAACGGTCAGGCGAAATGCTTTTGGAAAACTACATTTCCCACAAGGCCCTGTGAAGGAAGTCCCTTCTAAATAACGGAAACGCGCTAGTTGTTTGTTAGCAACCGTCGCTGTGGAATGAAGCGCTGATTGTAGGAAGGTAAGAACGAGGTGTTGATTTAAGTAGTCAGATTCAGAAGTAAATGAAAATTGTTCACCTATACACCCTTGAGAGTACCCTTGAGAGTATTATTTTCTAATACCGAAGATTATCTGATGCTTCGACTTCGTAGCAAGGTCACTAACTGTTGGATAGCTTGCAGGATCAAGTCTCTGCTTCAGTATTTCAGTTGTCTTTCTATATTTCTTCTGTGGTGCCAGTGGTAAGTGAGCCGTGAGTGAGTTACTAAGTTACTGGTAACAAAATGTGCTGTTACTAGGGACTTGTGACCAGTTTGCTGTGGGTACTTGAGTTAATTCATTTCAGCAAGGATCATGTAATAAAATACTAATTCTAACACCTGGATGAAGGATTTCGGCTACTTTTCTTCATAATCTGTGTTCGACCTGTTCCAGCCAGGCCGATACCATAAGACTTGTCATAAAACTGCAGTTACGAACAGGGAGTCTGACAACCTGAACAGGCTGAAGGTGTTGGTTCAAGTCCCACCCCCACTCCTGCTATATAGTGCCTTTGCTAGAGGTACTAGATCATGTAGGAAAAGTACTCATAGCTGTACTTTCGAAGAGTCTTGGGCCCAGTGCTCTATGTATGGGTACTACCAACAGGCTTCCGATTAAACCTCAACTGATTTTAACTAGGAACTGCTTTCTGTTGGGCAGAACTGAGATTTACAAACTAGGAACAATTATTTTTTTTATACGGCACTGGTGCCGAATGACAAATCTTTTCGTGATTTGTGTTGCAGTTGATACTAGTCGACACTACTTGAACTACACTGTTCATATTTACATTTACATTTATTCATTTAGTAGATGCCTTTGTCCAAAGCGACGTACATCTCAGCGAAAGTACAATTTATGCATTACATTAAGGGAAAGAGACCTGGCTGCGGACATGTGACTCAGGTAAACCTAGTTTGTTACCTACCACTTGCTGCACCGAGGTTCATCGTTCGAATAGGTGCACAAGACACAGGATAGAAAAATCCCGATACCCTCCCACCAATTTTTTTTTTTTTAAATATTATTCATATTATTCCCCTGCCCAGTTATTTATGACAATAATAGTGCACCTAACATTTTAAGTTGCTGTGCACAAAGCAAAAGGCACAATAACTATAGTAATGTTAGATAGATAATGACATTTATTGTCCAGTTATGTTTCCTGGTGTATGTTGTTTCACTTAAATTAATATCTATTAAAATAAAGAGCAGAGTTATATTGTACAAACAAAAATAGAACAAAACCAAATGCTAATTCCTGTCCAGTGGTATTCATTGAAGTATGACATTATAGGGGTCGTTTTACACTTCGGTTGCATATAAATTTAGCCGTTTGCCACTCGTGCTGAAGAGTGTTGGACTGAAACTTGTCTGTGTAATATCATCATACCGCAATAAATAAATCAAGTGTGAATGCTGTACTATGTTTGCCTTACTCTGCTCGTTACCCTGCTAGCAACCACTAGAATGCTTTTTCTGCTGTTGCAGCAAACACCCATGAGCTTTTTCAAACAGGCTTTTTCTTGTTCGGCTACGTTGCAGGTCAGGCCATAGTTTAGTTCATCAGTGCTTATTCAGACATGAACTGGAGAGTAAACAAATTATCTAGTGTTCAGTTTTCTTCTGTAGAGAGTCTTTGAAACATAATTTATTACTTATTCATTTAACTGACATTTTGTATACTGTTTTTATTTTGCTTAGCTGCTTTTTTTCCCCCTCATAAATGACTTTTCCCCATTTATACAGCTAGATTTTTAAACAGAATATTCATTTAGCCAGTAACTGTTCAATGCAGGGTAAGAGTGGTCAAGAGCACATACAAGAATCATAGGAGAAGAGGCAGAGCACACACTGGATGGGACACCGGTCCAGTGCAGGGCCTCACCCACAAGCAAATTAGTCACCACTTCATCTAAAACACATGTCATTGGATTGTGGGAGGAAACCAGAGCACCCGGGGGAAATTGGTTAAAGACAGGGAGAACGCCCAGACTCAGCGCAGACAAAGACAGATTCCAACCAATTTCAAAACTCACAGCCCAGGAGCTGTGAGACACCAGCACGAACTGCTGAAGAGTTCAGATTTACTAGGCATCCTTGCTTTAGAATTCTGTAACTTGGCCTCTGCCTTTATGGGACAAGTCTAGTTTTTAAACTTTGGTCTGACAGGTCTGTTTTTTTTTTTTTTTTTTTTTTTTTAAACTTAATCTGTCAGTTTTTAAGGCTGTGAATTCAATCATACTATACTGATAGAGTGAGCCAAATAACAATAACATATTATGATCAACATGTATAGGCAACAATATAAGCAGTGAGCTACTGTCAACTGAAAGTCTGTTGCAGGAAGAATGAATACATTGCTTAATATAACACGGAATCAGTCATCGTATAGCAGGAAATAGCCAACAGCATTTTTAAAACAAGCGTCAGTTTTTACAGTTCTATTTCCACTATATGTTAAGAGCGGAGGGGGGTGCGTTGGGTTGGACCAGGTCCTGCTCTCCGGTGGGTCTGGGGTTCGAATCCCGCTTGGGATGCCTTGTGACAGACTGACGTCTCGTCCTGGGTGTGTCCCCTCCCCTTCCAGCCTTGTGCCCTGTGTTGCCGGCTTAGGCTCCGGTTCACCACGACCCTGCTTGGGACGAGCGGTTTCAGGTGTGTGTGTGTGTGTGTGTGTGTGTGTGTGTGTGTGTGTGTGTGTGTGTGTGTGTGTGTGTGTTTTTTAAAAGGGGGAGGATCCATACAAAATTTAAGGTCACATCTTTTTTGTGACTGATGTGGAGTGTCACTGCTGGTTTCCTTACTTTTTCCTTATTTGTTTACTGGTTGATATGTTGGGAACTGTCCAAAGGAAGCATCTCTTGAACCCCCCCCCCCCCCCCCCCCCCCCCCCAGAAACCAGGAAAACTTGTGTATAGCGTAGCAGTGAGAGCCTGAGAGTGTATGTGCTGCCCTGCTTAACAAATGCTTAATAATAATTGTGATATGTACCTTCTTCAATAGGTAACACTACCAAGTTTATTTCAGTTCTAATCCTTTTGTAAGACTATCGCAATTTTAACAGGAAAAGATCTCAATGAAAGGCACTGCACTGGCAGTTTTTTTTTAAATTTCTTTTTATTTTTTAGGAATGTCAGGCTACATGATGTTTAGATTTTATTCTTCACTGCTGAAACTTGTTACGCTGATCATCTTTTTCAGATTGAGCCATGTCGGTTGTAGCTGATGAAACAGCAGGAGACCTGCCTGTGAGAGATACAAGCTTCAGTCTCTCTGGAGGCAGGATATTCCAAGGTTTGAAACACCTGCTATTTATTACCATTATAGGCTTTGATCAGCCTCTTCATTTGTTCCCTTTGCCATCTCGTTTTTATGGCAGAATTGACCCAAATGAACCCACACACAGTGATCGAAGACACATGTGCCTTTTACCTGTCTCGTAAAAGTTTAGGGGAAAAGCCTGTTCTCAAAGATTTCTTTGTCTTCAGTATCTCAGTTCCATAAATGGGTTCATATTATAGCATACGTTTCCTCAATTTCCTTTTCTGTTAGGGGTAAAATGCTGAAATGAATGCAGGTTCTTCTCTTACATACAAAAATGTACAGGAAAGCAAACATTTTTATGAGGGGGAAAAATGTCAAATATCCTTTCTTGTGCATTTTTGCTCGTATCTGCCATAACGCTGTAAAACCCAGTCTTATGGTTTTTTTGTTATATTTCGGTTTGCTAGCCTTTTTATTTTTACATTTCCGTTCATTCATTTAGCAGACGCTTTCCTCCAAAGCGACGTACATCTCATAGAAAACACAATGTGTGAATTACGTTAGGAGAAAGAGAGAATTAGATGCGGACGTGTGATTCTTAAGTACACTTTCTTTCCACCGTATGAACCAAAATTCGTCACACGAGTAGCTGCATAAAGATTTATCGGAATATTGACAATTCCCAATCGCATTCCTAAGAATGTTTAAAGCTGCATTTTCTTAAATTAAGGTTGAACTGCTAGATCTAGGGGGGGGTGCGCAGTGGGTTGGACCGGGTCCTGCTCTCCAGTGGGTCTGGGGTTCGAGTCCTGCTTCGGGTGCCTTGCGACGGACTGGCGTCCCGTTCTGGGTGTGTCCCCTCCCCCTCCAGCCTTACACCCTGTGTTGCCAGGTTAGGCTCTGGCTCCCTGCGACCCCGAATGGGACAACTGGTTTCAGATGGTGTGTGTGTGTGTGTGTGTGTGTGTGTGTGTGTGTGTGTGTGTGTGCTAAAACCAGCAGAAACAAAGACCAGAGATGTCTACTGACTGCTCTTGGCTGGATTAGTAGAAGCTTCTTCTGCATTGTGAAAAGTCCCGTGTTTAAGGACGACGTGCCTTCGTGTTGGCAGACTCGCCGGTGCCGCAGAATGTCCGAACGCAGCAGTTGGTGTCCCGCGTGAGCCGTAAGGAGCTGGAGGACCGCTACCTCCGCATGCACGAGGAGAACCTTCTGCTCAAACAGCATGCGCACCAGCAGGAGGAAAAGATCAAGAGGTTTGATCTGCCCTCTTCGCACACACTCGGCCCATCACCTTTTTGACAAAGTTCATTGCGTTGCATTTTTAAAAATTTTTTATTATTATTTCAATTCTCAAACACAGACTTCAGTTTCCTGTGTGCAGTACCAGTGTTCTAACATGACAAATACAGATACTGAAAATGTATGAATATGTATCTACAGTATTTCTCACATGACTAGTATAGATACATATTTGTATGCATCCTGTAAATTGTCTGACATAGAATGTGGCTTTTTTTTATTTTCATTAACAGGAATTATTATCCTGGGGCCCAGGAATTTGCTCGCGCATTTTCTTGTATTGCTGTCTTTGGCTTTTATGATTTAGAGTGGTTAAGTAATGATTCAGACTGATATGCAGATTGGTTTTATTTGTTGTTGAGAAGTTCTGTAGGCAATCAGAAATGTCGTACTTGTCCAACTGTAATTTCAAGTGTCAGAACTTTCTTCTAACTTGTAACCAACGTCAGTGAACAGAACTGAAATCTGAGGTTTGCCAGTAGTTCCTGTCATTTGTTGTACTGCAAATCACTCACCGTTTAACTGGCTCAGGTCCTCATCCATTCCAGCTGTCAGACATTTTTTAGGCGCTTGGCAAGAATTGCAGAGCCCTTACAGCAGGTTCAGATGTGGTACTGGCTCCGGACAAAACGCTGAAGAGCTGCTGCTCATCAGATTCTCTTTTTTCCTGACTGACCCACTTGACAGATGATACTCATTGAGCTCCACATGACACTTCTGACAAGATCCATTTTTTTTCTCCGTATTATAACCAACGTACGTAGAGCCTGACACAGTTCGAAAACTCCTGTGAGAAGATAGAACTGAATGCGATTAAAAAAAAAAAAAAAAATTATCTGTCTGTATTAGCAACAGATCCTCCTGCTGTCATTTTCCTTTTTAAATTGTTAAGGCCTCCTGATTCCACCTTATTTGGCATAGGAAACACGCATTATAAGTAAGAGATTTTTCTTTCCCTTTTTCTCCCGAGGTGAAGTTTTATTGGACCACCTACCGTATAATGATATAGCATTGCTACATTCACAGAGTGTAAAAAAAAAAAAGTCAATATGTTCATGAAAAGTATTATGAACAATGAACTGCTTTTTTCCCCCCTATGCTCAAGGTAGTTTAAGAATTGCAAACTGTACAGTTTAGTCACATTTTACTGACCACAGCTATTTCAGCATTCTATAGAGCAATACTTTAGGTGTTTTTTTTTTTTTTTTTTTTTAAATATTGAATGAGCATATGGAACAAATGTGTTTCCCTTGTGCACAAGCCTTCAACAATAAGCCTTGGCAAACTGTTATTTGTCAGTGCTGTAAAGCAGATTGCTGCCCGCTGGTTTCAATTAACATCAAAGGACCCTTTGCAAGCCATAATAGTTATATCAGAACCTGAAATTTATTATTTCTGTTTCATTCTGGAGTTCTCAATGTGATTATGTCCCTTTAAAATTTTTTCTTGCCAGCTTTTCACATTCCCTACTTCCTTTGTCCTCTTTTTCTGTCTTGTTTTTTTTTAATGTGAGGGCTCCCTCCTTTTTCCAGGATGGCGACCAAGCTGCTCCGGTTGGTGAAGGACAGGAAGCGGGAGCAGCAGGCAGGCTTAGTGCCACGGCTGGTGGGCCGAGATGTCGAGATGGAGGAGATGATGGAGGAACTGCAGGAGAAGGTTCGCATGCTTGAGAGGCAGAATGAAGGCCTGAAACAGCGTCTCGTAACGGCCAAGCTACAGTTGCAGCTGCAGGCCCAGGGACGCCGGTATGGGCCTTATGGACACGTCAAGCCTCGAGTCAATACTGGCCTGCGAAAACCCACCCCCAAGATGCAACTCCCTGGCAGAGGTGCGGCCCAGCTTCCCCAGCGCTGTAACGATCTGCCCTATGCGGAGCATGTGAGCTTGGAGCCACTGTACATAACTGTTTCTAGCCCTTTTCAAAGAATTCAATATTTGCTACTCTAGTGAGAGGTCAGTTTTTCTTGTTCTTAGTATTGTAGCATCTGTGATCTCCAGCATGACACTACCTTTTTTTCTATTAGCCTATTTGTGAGGTTTTGTTTTATTGTATGGTGGATGATTTGATGAGTTGATGATTTCTATGGGTAGATGTTCATCCTATTGGGTCAGAAGGTAGTGCAGTGGCTTTTTAAAATGTCACGGTTGCCGGTGGTCACGGTGTGTCAGTGAAATGGCAATGCTTTTGAAAAGTCGAGTTTATAAACACAGGTGCCCTTGTGTTATTTGGTCTTTCTGCCCCCTAGGTCATATTTCTGTGGATGAGAGTGCCAGGGCAACCCAGACTCTACTCCCTCGATATGGACACAGTCTGCTGGATGATGCCAGGGCAGAGATCCGCAACCTGTGTGTGCTTCGATGGCATTTTCTTTAACGCATCACTTTGTGATTACAGGGAAGAGAACAAAATTTCACTGGCTTAATTTGATCACATTGTAAAGTTTGACTGGAGTTCTTCCAAGATGAAAAGCACACAAATCATATTTATTACAGTCTGCAATAAAAAATAATCAAATTCTCTGACTACATACAAAAAGCAACTTTAATGTGTAATGTTTTTTCTTCACACCTTTAGTTAACACTGAAAGGGAGGACCCAGAGTTAACACCTGCTTATCTGCTTTTTTGTGTGTGCGTGCGCGCGCATGGGTGGCCAGGGAGAACGTGATCAAGTCTCAAAGGGAGCGCATAGAGGAAATGGAGCAATCGGCCGAGATTCTGAAGGAGCAGCAGAGGAGAAAGGAGCGGGAGTTTGAGGAGGCGCTCCTGCGTCTCAGAGAGGAGCACGCCAGCGAGCAAAGGTGATTTCCTCGGCCACATCTTCACTGAACCAACCCTCTCGCTGCAGGGATCTCCTCGTGTTCGCAAGCAAGTTATCGCTTAGCGTGAACACCAGCACTTTGGCTTTAACGTGAGTGCGTGACATGGTTTCAACGCATATGGTGTTTGAAAGGAGAGCAACAACAAAATCTGACCTTTAACACATCCTGAGTGCCAGAAGTGTTAATAGCCTATTTTCCTCTTTAATCCCCAATTTTCCCTAAGGTACACCATTAATAAAGTTTAAAAGAGCCCATTGAAGAATAGCCGTAAAAACATGGTGTGATTTGTACGTATTAAACAAGCATCAGGTGCAGGCCTTTTGAAGTTGAATGTTTAATGTCGGAGATTTATTGACCTCTTCCTGACTACTACCTGAACGGGGGTGCTTTTTTCACTCCACGGGTGTTATTTTCCGCAACTGGTATCAGCTTCCACTCACGGCTGAGTTTTTTTTTTTAAATTAATTTTTAGTTAGATCAGAAAACTTTTCTGTAGCATATGTATGACTTCATTTGAAAAACCAAAAGCTTATTTACAGGTATGTGTCGAGATTTCAGTGTTTTGTACGACAAAGGCGTTAGTCTGTTCAGTTTAGCTGCGAAATTAAAGAAAAATAGATGTGTGTTCTGTAACTTACAAACACAGCTCACAGCTTTAAGAATATTGGACTAAGGGGGGGGGTGTGGAGTGTGTCACATGTTGCACAGGGATGCACTAGTGCATGTCTGCTGGGCCACTTTTGAAAGGGCTGTGAGTGTACCATTTACTAGTGGTCTTGAACTGATGCCATTTGAAGCCACATGACTTAGTCATAAATTTGCTTGGGGCACCTGAGTGTTGCAGTAGATATAAGGGAACTGCCCAGAGTTCAGCTACTGTTGCTTAGGTGGTCCTCTTCATTAGTCTGAGACTCACCTTGCTTTGCATTCGCATTAGATGGTGAGTCGCTACTGTGGAAAACAAAGAAATAAATGTGACGTGCCAATGTTTTGTGTTCGTTTCCCTTGAAAAGTGTTTGGTTTGTTGTGATGACTTTCCCACTGGCAGAAGTGTGTTTAAACTCCTCTCAGTGTGTGTTTGATTGCCTGGTTTGGTTTTGAAATCAGCTGATATTTAGTCTTAGTTATGCAGAGCACCCTGAACTGCTTTGATATGTGAACAGAAATGCTGCCAGCAATTATTCAAGTCATGTTTTTTTCCTGTTTTTCCTTCTCATTCGAGGAACTTTGAATGATTTTCCATGTGTTGTACATAATGTCTTATTAGCTGGAAGCCTTAAAGTCAATTAAATGCACTTGGTGTCTGAACTGGAATGCCTTGTGAAGTAACTTGTCTTCCCATGTTTTATTTGCTTTGCCACCATGAGTATGCATGTTAAATACATTTTAGGTTTACTGATGATAGTTTGCTTATTCTCATTCTGAACTTCATCTTATAATAAAGTGCACATTGTCTTATTTAGATAGTTAGCTCATGTGGTAAAACAGATTTTTATTCTTGGCCTTCAAGTGAAGTATGGCATGGCAGCCTAGAGTCCTGCTGTCAGCACAGATTGCAGGTTTCACTACTGAGTTTGATGGTCAAGTCTGAAGGTGAATCTGTCTGCATAGTTAACTGTGGAGTTCCTGAACATGCTGTAATGATTTTTTTTCAACATTAGTTTTCTGAGTGGTTTATCAAAGTGTGATTTGTTTGGAGCGAACACCTGTTTACCAGGTAAAAGCGGCATTCACTTGACCATTACAAAGTCCTGCGCTTATGTTAGCAAATGTTATATCACACAACTGTAATCTGCAATGAAATAGTAATTGTTTAATTAGTTGTATAATTGGTTCTTAATTGACTGAAAATTTTTTTAAGCATTTTAACTGCTCTGTTGTGAAATTTAGCGATGCAGTATTTCTTATTTTTTCATTAATATTTATAAGCCACAGGGGGCACGGTGGCGCAGTGGGTTTGACTGGATCCCGCTCTCCGGTGGGTCTGGCGTTTTGAGTCTCGCTTGGGATGCCTTGCAATGGACTGGCGTCCTGTCCTGGGTGTGCCCCCTCCCCCTCCCCCTCCCCCTCCAGCTCTACGCCCTGTGTTAGGCTCCGGCTCCCCGCGACCCTGTATGGTACAAGCGGTTTCAGATGGTGTGTGTGTGTGTGTGTGTGTGTGTGTGTGTGTGTGTGTGCGCGCGCGCGCGCTCATGTGTATTTATAAGCCAGGAATGAGCTCCATGTCATCCATCCAGGATTTGTAAATGTTGGCAGGTAAAGAGAATAAGGACCAATAAATAGCCTGATTCTTTGCTTGAATTAATCACAGTTGTTGTCATGCTGGACATAATTTATGTGTGATGATGTCCTGTTAGCAATCAAGGCAGCTCAGTGACCCCTTAAGGTCCCCGTGTTAAAAATTCCGCACACCTCATGCAGTCATGTGTTCCTTATGTGCCACTTTTTTAATATGGAAAATTGTTCTGAAGCCACAAGGCCTTTTCACACTGGGGTTTTTTTTTTTCTTTTTTTTTTTAAAAAAAAAAACTTAAAGTGCTGAGCCAGATTAATAAAAGTGTGAGGCTGCATTTAGTGCTCCAGAAACACGCATCTTGACAGTGGCTAACACCGCAAGCTTTTTCGGTGAATGTTGATAACATGTTGGCGAGCCAAGTTCCCTTTTGTAACCCTGTGCCAAAGGCTGCTCTTGGACGGCTTCCACGCTTTTGTGCTTATTTGTCTTTCCCAAATAACCGTCGAGACAGTGCCAAAGCGTCCTTCGGTCTTTGATATCCGAACGCAGGAAGACAGAACGGCTCGATGTTCAGCTGGTTTACAGATGTGTGAAGCTTGGAAGGCCGTTGTCTGACCTGAATTCAGATCAGTGACTTTTTGTTTCCCTGTTCTCCAGGAGTTTTCTCACAAGCTGTGCGCTCTGCTTTTCCGTACTTTCTCTTCAAGAAAAATGTTTGGTTTTAATGTTATTTTGTCTAAAGGCTTCATTCCATGTACAGTGTGTGCCTTTTTTTTTAAATTTTTTTATTAATACTTTTTACAGCTCAATAATAGTTTAATTTGTTATTCGAGCCCATGTATTGTGGTTGATTGTAATTTCAGTTTTAGTCATTAGTGGACAGTGGTGGAAATTTCATTTTATTTTAAAGTTTAATAAGAATTTATTTTCAGAACCGTCAGTGATACATTTATATGTTGCAAAATAATATGTTTTGTAAAATTAATCCCCCCCCCACCTACAAAGTTTCCCATATTTCACATTCCAGTTAGGTTTAAGTGTTGCCGTACCAGGGATGAAGGAGGCCTGTAAATAAGTGCAGATTTTATTTCAGCAAGTGTTTCAAAAGCGCTCAGAAGCAATTTGACATAATGTGACTTGGCTGGGCGTTGCAGGCAAGCCTTTTGTGTTACTCAGCGCTGTTGTGATCTCCACAGGTCAATCGTGAAGGACAATGTGGAGATGATCAAGCTTCAGAAACTGCTGGCTGAGAAAAGCAATGCCTTCACAGTGCTGGAAGGCAGGTTCCTCCAGCTTCAGGAGGTGAGGAAGCTGTCATTCCACAAACACCCATCATGTTCACCATGTTCTTCATTCTCTCGTCTTTTTCGAATTTTCCTTCAGTTTTCCCAGCAACGTTTATTTCACAGCGTTTTCTGCACCGCGGTGTTTCGGCTGGAACGCTGTGTGGCAAATCGGAAGCTGCGGTGCCAGTTATCGAAAGCCGCTTTGCATGAGAAGGTCTTAGATTCTACTACAGTGCTTCTTAACGAAAAGATCACGCTTCTAGGAGGTATTCGTTGAAGGTACTGTAGCATAAGAATCTGCCTACAAATTTAACCATGAATGTTACCGCGCATTATTTGAGACGCGCTTCCGCACTCGCAACAGTTAATCTTGTTACAAGTCTAATTACTTTAGTTCATGTTCAGTATATTCTATTTTCTGAAAGTCCTTGTAAAACTAATAAAACAAAGAGAAAATGGCCATTGCCTAAGTTATTTATATTCGAACCCAAATCACATACGTTTTAACCAGAATACAACTTTTTAGCGGGATAATTACAGGATTGAATTGGCAGGAGCATATTGCTCTACCATTTTTTGCTCCACAAACCATCAACAGAAGAGTGTTTTTTTTTTTTTTTTAAATGTTAAACTATGCCAATAGTAAACTGTTAATGAGCCTGATTACACAA
Organism: Scleropages formosus; assembly: GCF_900964775.1. Lineage (NCBI taxonomy): Eukaryota > Metazoa > Chordata > Actinopteri > Osteoglossiformes > Osteoglossidae > Scleropages > Scleropages formosus. The sequence continues at coordinate 25,338,072 of NC_041812.1, forward strand.
GGTTTGCAGAGTGGTAGATGGTTGGACCCTGCCTGACCTTTTCCACATCTGATGACAATCTGGGCTGTATAACTCAAGAGAACTTAAAAATGCACGAGAAGGCCTTATTTAAAATGTGCAACCGCAGAGGCATAAGATTTGAGTTTGTAAGGTTTATTTATGTACTTGTTTATTTTACAGAGCTCTCGCTGATGGTGTTTAGTCAGCATTGGTAGATAGAACATGTGATTGTGTGAAAACAACGTGAGGAGAGCATAATGTGGTTTTGAATTATGAAGGCTGTCTCTGAAGGAAAGCCTTGATTTAATGTGTTGTTACAGTAAATTATAGACTCTCAGGGTTGAACAGGATGTTCTAATTGCTGATATGAAATTACAGAGTATAATTGATGTGCATATGTATTTAAACAGAGACAGACTTGCAAATATATTTTGGGTTATTTGCTCATCCGGCACTCTTACCTTGGACTGAACATAGCACCATGCAAAACAAATGATTGGCTCAGATCTAAACATTTTCTCTCTACGAATTATTTTGTCATGTTTGATTATTTTCAAAAATTTTAACTGTTTTTTTAAACTCGTTTTTTTCTACCTCATATAATTCAGTTGTTGATGGAAAACCTATTGTGCCGTTACTGCTGAACAATATCAGATTGAAATGTTGAATTATGAAAGTTTAATGCTCTAGTTTTTTTAACATCTTATGCTACGTCGATGGGGTATTAGTCTATGGCCATACTCTGATATATGCTTTATATGTGCAGTTAGCAAGATTTTTAATATCCTGCCATGTCAGTCACTTAGAGTGAAAATAATTGAGTTGAGGCTATGAAAAAAATGAAAAACCACTGAACCACCAACCTTGTGATCTACTATTTGGCTAATATTTTCTGCACATCCATACTGAAAGAGCAGCCATTTGTTTATATGTTTTACTTTATTAAAAGTTTTATCCAGTGTTCTCTACAACATGAACTTGGCTTAGCGGGACCAGTTAAGGAACTCGTTCTAGTCACCCAAAAACAACAGTCTCAATATTTCTACCATGTTCACGGTTTGGCGTCTGTGTCTATGTGGTGTGTTCTTCTTGAAGGCCAAGGTCCATTTAATGTCAGCAATTGTGTTGCCCAGAGGTCACGCGAAGGTCTACAGTAGCATCGACACTGGTTGGCCTGAGCCATCTTCCTGTACTCTGACAAATGAAACATGCTCAGCGGTGAAGGATCAGGGGCTTTGTGGTCCCTGGGTCGTGGACTGGCACGCTCTGATCTGCATGGGCCGCCCCACATGGCTCGCTTTGGTCGTTGATCTGCATCTTTCTGTAACCAGCATGTCTGGTCTGGTCCCCAGATGCACGTCACTTCTCAGCAGTGGTGCTGTGGTTGCCAGTCCCACCCAGAACTGTTCATGGGTGTGTGGGTTTGCTCTGTGAGGGTCTTTCACGGTTGTTCTTCTCCCATGATCCCTTATTCAACGCCGCCTCCTGCTGTTGGGCCAGTGTATGACAAGTCGTGACTGGCCCAGGCCATGGTGCTACCTGCTCTGTTTTTTATCAATAAAATTAGGGGGTGGGGAAGCAAGAGTGATGAGAACAGAAGATGTAAGAGTCCAGTGTTATACTTGTTTCCTTCTTGCTCTTATTGTGCACTGCAGAGAAACACTTTTTACTTAAGAGAATATCAGTAAGAATTTTTGAAACAAACCCCAAGCATTACGCTTCTCAAAGAAAATGCAGACTTTTACGGGTTACTGTTGTTACCTTTTCAAAAACGAGTGGTATATAATCCTGTTAAAACTAAAAATTAAACGTAAGCTAAGGCCAAAGTACTGCTCACAAATAACACACGTTATACGTAGTGCATATCTGCGGCGTGCGGCTGTTTTTACCGCCATCCTTGCATGCGTACGGAAGCGGTGGTCGACGCTAACGTTCTCCACGGCCTGGCCGCCTGCTTGCTGTACAGAGCCAGAGGATCCTGAAAGGAAGCCACGATGCGGTAATGGCCAAGGTGGATGAGCTCAGCGGCCAGCTGAAGGAAGAGCAGCAACAGAACCGGGCCCTGGAGAACCAGCTGCACGCCAGCTCCCTGGCTCAAAGCCGTGCCGAGGAGGTTAGCAATGTTTTTTTGCATTTGCTGGGACCCCCGGGATACATCTGCTCCAGCTTTCATCGGACACCTCCTGAGCGCTTACCTGTACAAATCTTGTCATTAAAGAAAAAGTTTTAGTATGAGTACATTTGTTGCTGTAGACTTTGTCTCCTTGTAGTAAGAACACCATCAGATTTATTGCATTTATCCAAGATTCATTACAGTGGCTCAGTACATGAGAAGAGGACATTTTGGCTTCAGTAAGTCTCGGTGAAGTGCCTTTCAGAAGTTAAATGATTACCTTTACTTCTAACACAATTTTTTTGTTTGCTTCCTTCCTATAAAGATGCAAGACCGCATTCAGGACCTGGAGAAGGAAAAGGACCTCCTCAAGGAGAACTATGATAAGCTGCTCAACAGGTGGGTCAGTGTGCGGATCTTTGTCCACGAAACCAGTTGATTGGCTGCGATCTCACTCAAGATGGCTGGTCTTGAATGTTTCATCACGCACGTAAGGCTTGTTATTAACAACATGAATAAAAGCAAAAGCATTGCACGCTTTTGTAAATTGCTCAAATTTTCTTTAAATGCAAGCTTCGCTGAACTGTTTTACAGCCCCAGCAAAGCATTAAATGGTCCCTTCTCATCTTTTGTCCAAGCATTGTTGAACAGACTTATGTGTAACATCATAACAATGGTTCTTAAATCTCAACAGTTTAATTGGCTGCAATCAAAGAGACAGAGCCTGCCTTGTTTTCATGGCAGTCCAAGGCTGCTATTGTGCCAGCGGTTGACCGACTGGGTAGACGGGCTTCAGTAGGGCCGTGTTTCTGTCCCCGGCCCCCTGCTGTCTTGCCCACTTTGCAGGGGTCAGGTGGGAGCTGCCCTTGTGTTCTGTGGCAGGGGGTGTGTCTGTGGAAAGGAGATGGAACCACATTCCATTCCCCCGCCCCACAGAATCCTTGGCTGCAGCTCTCGAACTGAAGGCCAGTCACCCCCCCGCTCATCCCTTAGAGACTTTCAAGTTCCCAAACCGCAGGCTGAGCGAGGCGCCTCGGTCGCAACAGCAGCAGACCAGCATATGTTTGCCTAATTCCTGAGACATGATGACAGTGGTCCCTGAGCCGCAAAAAGCCTTTTCTGCTTTCCCACCCCCACTGCCTTACACTTAAATTGTTATTTTCTGTTGTCAATGGTTTCCAATAGTCACACACACCACATGTTTGCTCGTTACTGGTGTTTGTATTAACCCTGTGTGCACGCCCCCACAGTGCCTTCGACGTGACCCAGGAGCAGAAATGGAAAACCAGAGAGCAGCAGCTGAAGCTACAGATAGCACAACTGGAGGTGGCGCTCAAGTCCGACCTTGCCGACAAGAACGAAATTCTGGACAAGATCAAGCTGGAGAGAGGTGACTGTTTCTGTCTCCCTTGCCTCTTCCAGTCATTTTCTGAGCCTCCATCATGTGTTCACTCCGCCCAGGCAATATGCACCACCAAGCTGCAGAAAGAAAGCCCACATGGTCCTGGCTGGGCTGGACATCCCCTCTTTTTGTTATAAATGTCCTGAAATTAGATCACTCCTAGCTTGGCTGCAGTTGCATATTCTGCATCCTGAGCCCCATGCTTTGAAATAATTGCAGCCAGCAACCTCAGTGACCATCAGATCACTTAACTGAAGTCAAGTGACAGCTGCCAGAACCTAAACGGGCTCTGCAGCCTTCGTGCATGTTGTGGAGTAGAATACACAGATCAGTGAGATTAGAAAATGTAACCAGCATGATAGAACATTACATGATACCACATACATTTACTTTTTGCTTGAGATGCTCAGAATTCTTTTTGCTCTGATGTAGCCTCGGGAGAACAGCCAGCGTGTGATTTTTTGTTTGTGCCTGTCAACCAGAAGAACTTGTTCATTTAACTTAAATGAACAGCCAGGGTCCAGTGGTCAAACAAATGCCATATCAGGGTAACCGAATCAAATCTTGGTTACCATAAATGTCATATAAAATGACTGAGGTGTAACTGGGTGGTGCCAGCTACATTTACAGTATTTATTTAAAAAAAAAAAAGGGCACCCATGCAATCCAGTTGTCCTGGCAGCCATGTAACCACTTTCAGCCTCTGAAAGATTTCCTTGTAAGACGAAAGGATCCAAGCTGTCCAGTCTCACACCTCGCGTGTTTATCCCTGTGTATCTGTTACACGGGCAGCTTGAGTACCACTTTTTATGGCCAGGCTGGTTTCATCCATGGCTTCAACCAAGCCTCCACTCTCTCAGACCTCTCATTTTCTCAGTTATGCTCGCTAATTTTCTCAGACAAGGTTTCATGTTCGGTCTTTGTGAAAACACATGGTCACAGGCATCCAGAAACCACACTAGTGCAGCACTGTAGTTTAATTTGGGCATTGGAGTTGGAGCAAAGGTTTGTTTGGTTGAGCACAGCAATTAAAATTATATCTTAAATTCTATTTTCAGTGTATATGTTTACAGTGTTGATATGACTCTCTGGGTTTTTCCTCAGATGTCACGCACTTATCTAAGGCAAATCTCTGTGTGAAATTCCAGATTACAGCCTTCTCTCCAGCGCAGTATCTTTACAATCTTTTAAAACATACATTTATGTTCCTTTAACGTATACGTATTGCCATAACTTTAAATACTCAGTCATTAAATCTCAAACGTCGGTGACAGAAATATTCGGCGAATGTTATTTTTACATTTAAAGACGACAATGGCGCGTTTTTGGGAAAGCGTTTGGAGCTTTGCGTATTGGAAAGTGCTGTATAAAGAGTTTGGTTTGCTTTTTTGTACATTAGGAAAGAACTTGGTTGCAATACAGGAGTTTAGATTTTTTTTCTCTGGCGATGGATGAATTTGCAGTCCCAAGTATAAGAGTATTAACCTGTGACAAATTCTGCATATTCTGCACTTTAATCGGTTACACCTTGAACTTGACAGGAGAGATGAAATGTTTTTTGTTTTTTTTTTTTTTTTTGTTTGCTTGTTAAAAAAAAGTTTGAATCACCTAACAACAAAATGAACTGCAGCTGTTTTGAGAGGAGGGAATGGGGACATAGTCAAATGGCCACATAAGCCAAAGAGGTTTGCACTGATGTGAGTTTGTAATGCCGTTGGACCCTCCGACAGTACACGACATCCACAGTGTGAGAGCGATCTTCAAAATGTCACAGTGTCCATATGCTCACTGAAAAGGCCCACGTTTTGTGTTCATCCCCCCAGGTGTCTCTAGAAATAACCCACATGCAATGGTCTCCATGAGGAAACAAACTAGTCTTGGGAAATCCAAGACCTCACCAGGCTTTAGCTTTAAGAGGGCAGCGAGAAAGCAGTATGCTTGGTACAGAATGGTCGTCTGCACTTAAGCAGAAAGTAAAGCTACAGCATGATGGATTTTGTTCTTTCAGAGCAAAATGAAAGCTTGTCGAAGCAGAATCAAGAACTGCAGCTCCGGTTTCTCGAGCAAAAGCAACAACTAGATGAATTAAAAGATCGCATGAAGTTCTTCACAAAGGTACAAAAAAAAAACCAAGTACACTGATGCATGTACATATAATGAAGTGGATTACTGTGACTCACACTATCATAATATCATAGTAAAATCTAGAAGCATTTATGGTATGTTTATGTCTTAATCTTTTTTTTTATGTTTTGAGTTTAATGTGATTTCAGTTTTCTTTGCTACCTATAGAAGTTCCTAGAAATTTGGGGCAAAGGACTGAAAATGCAAAGCTACAGGCTGGCATTTACTTATTTATGACATTCCAGGAGAAGGTCTAATGCTTCAGAATTTCATTTTTCACATGATGAAACCACCTTTACTGAATGTGTTTAATTTCAGGAGACTGACACTGACATGGCAGAACTCAGTGAAGCACTGATGCTTATAAAGGTAAGTCCAAGAAGTCAATACCTCTTCCTAAACAGATCAGCTGCCAAAAACGTTGATGTCTGGGTAAGATGGCATTTTTGAGCACTGTTGTGGGTCCCCAAAGAGATTCTGCTGCTTCCTTGCACATGTGTAAATGTAAATGTTGGACTGGTCGTATCAGCAAAGCATATCAAAAAAGGGTGGATGGCTTCAATATGTTTTAGTTGCATATTTTTGTTGTTTAAGCTGAAGATAACTAGACTATATTTAAATCTGCTTTTACAACTTAAATGTAATGTTATTTTTCTCCATCGCCCTTATTTTGATCAGACTGAGAAAAATTTAAATAGGCTAAATGCCATGGAGTCAGAAATGAAATGCTGGGCAACTTATTTAATACCCAATCAGAAATTATGATCCTTGCTTCCACTGTTGTTATATATACGTAACTGGAAAAAAATTACTGGTTACATTGCGAAGTGTGTGTGTGTGGCGATTGCCTGTCCTAGGTTAATCAGGGTTTCTGTAAGCATTTTTTTTTACTTTGGTAGCAAAAGACCTCTTGCTGACCTCTCAGATGTCAAATATTGGTCTCATCTTTTCCTTTAATTGAATACGCATGTTGTTTTCTTGTGTATAACTGCACCCTGAACCACATTTCTGGAATGCAACTCAGCTATCAAGTAGATCATTGTAGATCATGTATTGGTTAATTTTTGGACAATATATCTTTGGGTGTCACCACTGAAACAGACTTGTGTGCTGTCCCTTAATATAAATGAAACCCTGATGTAAATTTAAACTCTGAAGCAGAGTCTATGTTATTAATTTAGCTTAGATACCTTTAAAGTTGTAAATGTTTTATGTAAAATGCCTCAAGTTACTTTAAAGGCATTCAGTGTTTGCTAGGATGTGAAAGGGGTGCGGTTGACCAGTGAGACCGTCTGTTTCTCTTCCCCTGGAGGTACGCAAGACCCAAAAGAACGGGGGGCTGGATTTCCTGCACAAGGTGGACGAGAACCTGCAGCAGGACCTCGAGCGCTGCCTTAAAGAGCTCCAGGTTGCACATGCCGAAACAGTCCAGGAGCTGGAGAAGACACGCAGCATGCTCACCCTGCAGCACAGGATCAATAAGGACTACCAGGTACCAGGCCAGCTATGACAAGGCGCTGCTTCCAGGGCACCTCAAAGCTGCTTGTGCTCTGGGGCAGTAAGCATCTCTAAATGAGCAGGGCTTTGGCTAATCTCTCAATTTATCCATAAGAGCTAAATCCACCAAACCAAAGAGACAGAAGGCATTAATGAATTTCTCAAGAGTCATACATGGAGACTATAGGAGTTCTTATTTTGCCCTTTTTGTCCATTGAGTCTCTGGAACTAATTTAAGTGTCATTTATCATATATAAATAACCTCAAATTACTCATAAAAAGGAAATGCTTAAAAATATTCTTCCCACTTCATCTGGCTCTAGTTAATATTTTATGGCATGTAATTAAATTTGTTGGATTCCTGAGCAGTAGTTTGGGTTAGGGAATAAACTTGTTGTTAAATTTGTTGAGTTAACTCCTTGTTTCATTTGAGAAAAGTCTTTTCAGCCTTTAGTTTTAATTTGCTTCCATTTGTCTGACAACAGACTGGGTTCATAGCATAAGGTAGTATAGAGAATATTAACAAAAAAATTTCCATTGAGTTTCCATTTTCAGCAACTTAAAATGTTAAGACACCTTCAACTGTTGACTCATTTATACAGCTGGGTAATTTTACTGGAGCAATTTAGGGTAAGTACCTTGCTTAAGGGTGAGATTTGAACCAGAGACACTCAAATCCAAAGGCACCAGTTCTAACCACTAATCTGGTTCCCCAAGTTTCAAAATGTATCATCATCGCTGTGAAAAGGAGCTGTTGGAAGGTAACAATACGACTTATTCTGTATCTGTTTTTTCAGAGCTGCCAGTGAGAGGTTGTGTACAGACTTAGTGTGTCATATATGATTAAGTTGGCTGTACGATACTTTTCCAAGATAACTTGTTTTCTTTGTAACTCCAGAGTTAAGGTACATAAAGGCTTTACATGTAGTTTTTGATGTTCACTCCTTACATTTAATAGTTCATATTGATTCTCGATTACCACATATATGGAGTGTCTCCAGACTGTTCTTTTCTTGACTTATATCCTCTGGCTTGAGAGGAGTGTGGCTACTGTCGCTGTGATCAAGTCGATCTGGTGGCTTTACTCACTCCCACTAACTTTTGATAACCACTTGTCTAGATCAGGGTAAAAGCGGTCCAGACCCTACCCCGAAATCATTGGGCATGAAGCAAGAGTGGTACATCCTGAATGGGACACTAGTCCATCGTAAGGTAGTCGCACTCTACAGGCAATTTAGAATGTCCAGTTTACTTGAACTCCATGTCTTTGGACTGTGGGAGAAAACCCATCCTGACATAGGGAGAACATGCAAACTCCACACAGACTGAGCTGGGTTTGAACATACACCCAAACAGCCCAAGTGCTGTTTGACAGCAGCGCTACCCACTGCATCAGTGTGTGGTGCCTTTACATAGCTTAATATTTAATTAAGTTTAATTATTGAGGCACACTTGTTTTAAGATCTTTTCTCAACACCAGAACCGTTGTCCCTTTGAGGACAACTGGGTTTTTTGACCCTTTTGCTCACAAGGTCATGCTTTATTGGTCCCTCAAGCTGCAAGAGTGTCTACACAGAATTCTTAATGTCCTGGTACCTTTAAGAAGGTTGTCAGAGAAAAACTATTTGACTTATAATCAGAATTTTGAACCTCCAAGTCTCATTAGGTGCCTGCTGTTGCACCTTTTAAGATAAACAGTGGGGAGAAAAAAAAAAAATTCTTAAAAGTTAAATTGTAAGCAGTTTCATTGGAGCACGTGGCATCTTGGATTTGGATACTGATGTGCGAAGGATGAAAGGTGCATTTCCCACAAGAGATCCCGCTGTTGTATTCTTAAGAACATGTTTTTTTCAAACTGTACATTTGGTTTCAGCATTGCTCCTTTGTACTAATCTTTTTTTTTATAAACATCGTATGCAACATTGAGTCATAGTCATCCTAAGAACATTTTAATTCATTCCCTCCTAAATGTGTTCCATGTCAATTTATGAGCTTGCTGGGACTTAAGTCATGTTTTGCAGTTTAGCCAAGGCTGAAATGAAAATAAATGTGAGCTCTTGTTTTGTGATCAGGCCATGCTAGGAGCATATTGGATGTAAAGATTATTTGGGTTCTGTTTACATCTCTCTAAACCAGTTGAGTTGTTTCTGAAACACCTATTAAATGATAGCAGTCGCATGGAACTGAGCAGATTCTAGTTGTCTTCTTGTTTTTGTCATAATCCAGATTAAAAAAAGCATACGTGTACACACCAGCAGTGTCCATAGTGCTGGCCGTTCCAATGGATGTCTTGAGCGATGAAAGCAACAAGAATGGAAGCACTTCTCCTTGGCAGGGATCCTCAACTTTTACTGCCAGCTTTCTGTGAATTCAAAGATGAAACTTTGGCTCTTTGTTTAAGTAGTAGGTGGGAGGCCTGAGAAACATTTATCTTCATTTCTCGGGGAATTGTTCCGTAAATTGGCTGTAACATCGCATCTTAAAGTAGAAGAGTTATGTCCATGGAAAGTGCAACCTGCAGAACAGTTGGACACACTTCGATGTGGTTCGCAGCAAAGAATGAAAGATGCAAAGGCACAAAAACCTGTAGTCTGTTACAGTGACGTTTGGCTCAATTTGAGGCCCATCTGTGGGTAACCTAAAAAGATCTCTGTATGGTTTTAGTTAGAGCTCAGTGGGGAGGAGAGTCCGGCAGAGAGGTACGACAAGGCCCAACTCAAAGGAGGCTCATGCTGTATAGATTCCATTCAGGTTATGGGGTACACTTGGGTACATCCCTTGTATGCTCACCTGCATGGCAGCTCAAGGCATGGGAAGATGTTGAGAAACATGGAGGTTTGCTAACCACATGTATTCTACATGTTTTCGATACAACTCAGAATGCCTTTTATGTTTTATCTGATTCAGCATTGTCTCAGCTTGTGTATCAGCTGTCGTCTGCTGTCATCTAGTTTATTGTGGGGTTCAGTTCATTGTTATTATTTAACCGTTATCTGGTATCTCTAAAGCCACTTAGTGTTACGTTAGTACAACAAGCTACTTATAATGAGTTACCCATTTATACAACTGTCTTTTTCACTGTATCAGTTCAAGGTCAGTACCTTAATCAAGGGTACTTCAGCAGGTAGGGGAAGGCAATGGCTGCAACCACAACACTACCTGTCCAGGTCATATTTCATCGTCTAGTGTTTTGGGGCATTGGAGGATGCTGATGCCTTTTTTTTTTTCTTTTTTTAAAAATACTTTTTTCCCCTTTACATTTAGACAGAGGTGGAAGCCTTAACACGAAAGATGGAAGGCATTAAAATGGAATATGAGCTGAAACTTGATCGACTCTCCCAGCTGCTTGACAAGAGGGCTGCAAGAGTCAGGAAGCTGGAAGGTATCAAAAGCATAACACGTTTCTCAAGCTGTTCCATTTTTCTCCCCCAAACTGTTAAGTTTAAATTAACCTATCCAGGACATTATAAAATGCGTATTTCAGTCAGTGCAAAACACATTCTTAATCATTACCATGCCATTCCTTTTTTGTGCCACTGCTGTCATTGTTAACCTCTTAGAAACGTCTTTTTTCACAAGTTACAATGTCATGTCTTAACTCTTTTGCATGCAAACTTAAAATTTCAAAACAACTGTGCAAAATGTCTGATGTAGTAACTACTATTTCGCAGAGTTTTCACTTGAGACTAGTATCTTTCTCATATTTTGAAAAGGCCACGTTGATTATGAGTGAAATAAGCAGTCCAGCAGCTGAGTAGGGTAGAGTCCCTGAAGAGCCATGGCTCTTTCTCATCAGTTTGCCATGTGCTGCGTAATTATGAATGAAGCAGGTAATATAGAACCTGTACCCTCCATCTCATTATGTATGTCTCAGCTTGGATTTAAAATCCTCCCGAAGCAGAATTTACTTCTGTTGATTTCCTCAAGATGGGCCACAGCCATGTGGTTGGGCTGCTTACAAGTCCACCATGACTGCGGAAAAATACTTGCCAAATTGGACGCTATTCAAATCAATACCAAAGTGTTTCATTGATCCTGAAGGTGGCTTGATACTGTTCCAGTCAGTTCTTTTTCTCCCACTGCTGTTTACACATAAGGCCATGTATATTCTGCTATTGTCACTGTTATACCAAACAACATTTTCTGCAAGGTGGTGTATTCTCTTGAATCATGTTCAGTAACTTGTATAATTACTTGTACAGCATTTGCCAAGACTTATAATAAATACTGTCACTTGGGTACACTTGCTGAGAATTAAGATAACATTTCATGTTTATTAATCTTCACAAGGCAGCCTTGCAACAAGTTGTCATCCAGTTATCTAGCAGGCGAAAATAATGCTGTTAATACAGAACTTATTATGAGGAAATCTGTTGCTCTGCATGATGTTGAGTTCTAAGCCAAAATGAGTCAGTATGTGTCAATAATTCTGTCCAACAGCTCAGCTGAGAGACATTGCATATGGCACCAAAGCACATGTACTCAAGGCCGAGATGGATGAGGACACTGCGGATGAGTTTGACGAGATTGTCCATCTGGAGCGAGGAGAGAACTTGTTCGAGATCCATGTGGCCAGGGTGCATCTTTCCCCTGAGGCCCTGGAAGAGCTGGGTGACCCTGACCCCTGCACCTTTTGCACGTACGCATTCTACGACTTTGAACTGCAGGCCACCCCAGTGGCACAGGGCCCCAATCCCTCCTATGGATTCACCTCTCAATACACGGTGCACATGGACGACTCATTCTTGCACTACCTCCAGACGGGCGCCATCACCCTGGAACTGCAGCTGGCCAGCGGAACGGACTTCCGTACTGTGGCTGCCTGCCAGCTGCGCCTGCATCACGTCTTGGACTTCAACGGCAAGGTGTCTGGCTCAGCACCCCTGATCGGTGAATACTCTGTTGTCTCGTTTCCTATCCTTTCCAAAATGAAAATATGAATCCGTATGTTTTCCTAGGGTGTTCTGTGAACAATCCACAAAGTGAGCCTATTCCACCAAACTTTCATTGCTGCAACGAGACCTGACTTAGTCTAGAGGTCTAGAAGATTTATTGTAGCAGTTCTTGCTTACTGAACAGCAATATGCTCCCACACTCTATGTACTTTGTAATTAAAATGATGTGTTTTGGTCAATACCATAAATTAAATCATTTTAGAAATTAAATACTCTAACAGCATTGACCAAAAAGACGAGCGCAAGGGAACCTGTCAATTTAGGCCTAGCCTTCTCTATAGCCCCTTTAATTCGTACCATCAGTCCCTGGACTTATAAGAGTTATTATTGGCATTGTGCTCAGATTGCGACTTTCCTTAATTGTACCATCTGGGAGTTCATAATTTGTGATTAAATCACACTTACATCACCGCAACCCCTCCACCCAGTCGGTAAATTATAAGGGAAACATTTAAACAAAGTTAAAATTATTGCTTTTGCTCATGATAAAAATGTCTCCTGTAGAGTAGTACAAACTTTTTTCCCCAGATTTCATGGATTTTGTTGGTGGAGCCACTTTTTGGAGCTCACTTGTAATGTGATCAGCCTGAATGGTAATGTTACTTTTACATTTATTCATTTAGCTGAAACTTTTCTCCATGCAACTTCCTGTGTTAAGGTACTATTTAACCATTTGTAAAGCTGGGTAATTTTACCCGAGCAATTTAGGGTAAGGACCTTGCTCAAGGGTACTAGAGCTGGAGGTGAGACTCGAACCTGCAACCTTTGGGTCTAAAGGCAGCAGGTCTAATCACCACACTACCTGATGTGTATTAGGAGCTGAGATATGTGTAGAGACATGATTAAGATCTGTTAAAAAGTATAATTTGGCATTTTTAAAGAACCCTTTCCAAGCAACTTTGCCATCTTCTGTTTTGTCAGTGGCATCATTGCAGAGGAAAAGCTAAGTGCTGAAAACGTCTGATTTAATCCTGTTGGACTTTTAGCAAAAGGAGGAACACTGATGTCGCCCTGGGAGGAATTAGTTTTAGTCTGTCCTCTGGTGAGATTTTTTTTTTTTTTTTTTTTTTTTTTTTAAAAACGTAGACTAAAAAAGATCTGCGTCTACAGGCAGAGGGCTTCTTGGCTCTATTTAACTTTGGCACATACAGAGGGGAGAAGCTTGACTGAGCATTTTAGCTGACCTCCCTAAACCTTACATATCCCTTTCTTTAATCCATCCATTTTAAAACCGTGGAACATGTACTTAATACATCTCCCTTGGGATTATTATACATAGCTGGTAGTGCTTTATTTTTGCAGCACTACTTTTTCAATTTATTATTTTTTTCCCCAAGAAATTGGAGCCTTGTTTAAGTTGGTCGCTAAGCAATGCAAAGAGAATGTTTTTCTGCTAACACCAGTGCTGGTTTAAGTGCAGCCTTCACTATGTATAAGGGAATATTGAGCTTGTATGGTTTTTTCGTTTTGAGAGGGGGGAAAAAAAAAAAAAAACAACATTGTGTTGCCAGCCAATCTGTGTTTTACAAGTATAAACCTCCCTCCCGGCTTGAGCCTCAGCGGTTTGGTTTGGCACAGTGAGATGGCAGAGCTGCCCTGGCGCTCTGACTCACTCGTGGCTTTCCATGATCAGACAGGAAAACAAACAAGCAAACAAATGTCTAAACCCAATGCCTGGGGGTCTGCACGACAAAAACAAGTGGTAATAATAACTTGCCATGGGACCCCCCCCCCCCCTTCCCTCCCCTGACACATTTACTCGTGAACAAATCTCAAACTCATTCTCCCTGCAAATGGTGGAAGATGATGATGATGATGATGATGATGGTGATGTCACTTCTCCAGGAGTGTATACATTAGGGTGTGACTGAATAAAGCTTGGCATCCACTGAGCAGAACAGTTCACTAAAGTTATTGTGGGCTTTGTGTTTGGCAGGTGTGACAGGAGAAGTGCAGTCCTTCGGCACAGTGGAGTACTGGCTGAGGCTCAGGCTGCCTGTGGACCAGGCACTCCGCTTGTACCAGGAACGTGTGAAGGCGCTTGGCTTCCTCTCCTCCAGTCACAGGGAGAAACGGCACACTCACCAGGTGAGTGCTGTTTCACCTTCACCATATTTTTTACGTTGTTAGCGGCTTCCACTGCGGTATTCATACCATGATGATGGTTTTGCTTTATTGTGCATGTTTTCCCGTGACACCTGTTAAGCTACTATGTAATAATCAAGTTTGGGTTGAGATTCCAGGAGCAGCTCAGATGTTGCACCCTTGAAAGAGGGTCTTGATCTCTATACCTTTAGTGTATTTTGTTGATATAAAATGGTCTGGAAGTACAAAACTGTAAGACAGGCTCCCCTGTCAAGCAGTTCTGATAGCTTTGTGTAATGAACGTGTGCTGTTTCTCCTGCTCTCACCGGCCAGGCCTTAGAGAAGTATGGTACCCTGTCCATAGCTGCTGGGTTGCGAGGAGAACTCAATGAGCTTCATGTCACTGTGAGAGGCTGCAGCGACCTTAGGAGCCGCCAGGCTGGTACCCAGCCAAACCCCTACGTGGTGTACAAACTCTTTGACTTCCCTGATCGTGACACCCGCATCGTGCCTGGCAGAAGCAACCCACAGTTTAACGATGAGATGGTCTTCACCCTACTGATGGACGCCAACCTGGACTGCTACCTCCGAGCTGAGATGCTCATGCTTTATGTGTTTGACGACCTGGAAACAGAGAGTCACCTTTATCTTGGAAAAGCCAAGGTCCCGCTCATATCTTTGGCCCACAATAAATCTATCAAAGGTTACAGACTTTTAATTATATCTCTGCCAACATTGCTAATGATTATAACTAGATAAATTGTATTGACTGACTGGATAAACATAAGAACCACATTTATCTGAATTTGAGTGTGTCTCCTCTTCATTTGCTGCAATGTTTACACGTACATTTTAATGTTATGGACATCAATTAATTAATGTTGGTTATTGATGTTGATTTTCCCTAGTAACTTTTTTTAATATCCTCCTGAGACCAAAAAAAAAACGGTTTTTGACTATATTTCTTGGAAGTTGCCCAAGATCCCTCCACAAAATGTGGTATAATTTAAAAACATAGAATGCGCTCTATAAGGTGCATCAGGATTCAGCATTGTAGCTTGTGCAGTTTGTGAGAAACACTTCAAGAGATGTGTCTTCCAGAATTTATAAAAATGAATGGTTGGGTCACAGGACAGAAGTTGGATAACAGCTGCATTTATTACATTTACGTTTATTCATTTAGCAGACGCTTTTCTCCAAAGCGATGTACATCTCGGCGAAATACAGTTTGTGCATTACATTAGGAGAAAGAGACATAGTTGCAGACACGTGATTCTTAAGTTAGTTTATTTCTTTCCACTATATATGCGCCAATGTTCATCACACAAGTAGCTGCATAAAACTCAATGGATGATTCCTGATCACCTTCCGACAATTTTTTTTTTTTTTTTGAGATACACAAACTTTATCGTACAATGCAGGAGTAGTGGCTGTGTGAAGGCTTACGGCTGTACGGCTTATGACTGTAAAGGCTTACGATTACAGTTGTTTAATGAAGGTACAAACTACTGTTAAAAAAATTCCTTTTGTATGAAAGTCTTTCTGGTACATTTTCCTATCCATTTCTGAATTGCCATAGGCTCTGGAGGTTGTTAGTGGGCTTTGTGGAGGTCACCCCTTTTCAGGGTCACTACCAACCTGCTGTGCTGCCATGCGCTGCTGCCAACCTCCCTGCCTCCTAAACTCATTTCAGGCACCTTTGAGCTGACAGATCCCAGCGGCCAGCCCAGCGGAACCATCGATGTGACCCTGAAGTGGAAGGAGTCCTACCTGCCTCCCCCCAGCACCCCCCTGGCTGTGGAACAGACACGGTCCTTTTCCAAGGAGATACCACAGAAAGCAGATTCTGTCGGGGAGAGGAGCAAAGTGCTCCATCCTCCACTGTCTCCTGGCCCAGAGGTATGGAACCCTACCAGTAATACATTATGTTTAGTATAGCAGAATCTCAGAAGATGCACATCATTTCCTGTTTGCCCCTGCCTTTTATACAACAAGACTTAATGTTGAACCATTACTTCTGTGGCTGGTTTAACCTGATGGAACATATACAGCTCCACTAGAAGGAGCAAATGGCATCGGCGGTCTTTATAGCAGCCGTAAGTTAAAGCTCATTGATTGACGTGTTCATGGGGAACTCCTCATACCTCCAAATAGCTGGCACAGCCATATTACATAACGTGAATATTGTGAAATATCACACATGCTTTTCTCTTGTTTCATATGTAACTATGCATTGTGCATTTCAAGGGTCATTTTTCATGTACTGGATTGAAGAGCTGATCCTGTGCCTGAGTGACAATATGAGGATGTCATTGTTTTGCATGTTCTCTTATGCAGGCAGGCAACCTAAAGCCTGAAAAGAGGACCTTGATGAAGGAAAAAGCCCATAGGAAAAAAGTCTCCTTTGTGAATGTCACAACACCTGAGAGTACAGTAAGATACATTTGCTTTTTAAATGCTACACTTCTTCATATTTTTTCCCTGACAGAAATAAGTTAACAACGACTTAGCTAAAGGAAACTGGTGGCATATGTAATACAGCTTTCTTTGTTATTTCTTCCTCCATCTTTTATAGCTCGTGTAATGTAATGTAATACTGTGGTAATACTTTGGTCTGCTTCAGTGTATTTGCATCAATAGTCGTATTGCGAAGTAATTGTGAGATTTTATTTGTTATTGTTTCTCTGAACCCAAAACCTCTATAGCTTACATATTGCCAAAATGTTTGCTTCTTGATGTTGTTATAAGTGGATTTGCCCTGGGCATACTTCCTAACAATTGAGCTGTCACTGCTAATTCTGCAGACTGACACCAACGAGGAAGTAAGCTCATTCTTTGCATTTAATGATACGTAAAGTACTTGCCAAGTAAAAAAAAAAAAAGGAAAAAAAAAAATCTGAACATTGTGGCCCATAATACAATGAGCCTTATTTCTGATGTTGCAGTTGGCAGGAGTTGGTCATCCTGTAGCAGAGACATTGAAATGCTTTGTTTTATTTTCCTGGAACAGATCATAGAGCGAAGTTCATCCACTTCTGGTGGGCGTGAAACGGTACAAGGGACCTCGAATCTCAAACCTTCGCATGAGGTACTTATGTCATTTCCCAGGTTTTGATACATTCCACATCTCTGCAGTAAATTGGCCGAGATGGACAACAGGCATGTTAGGCATGCTTGGTATGTAATTATATCCAGATCTTGTTCTTGGTCTCTGTCTCTTTCACCAAGTTACTGGGTTCAGTTTGTGGAACACATCTCTTGGATGTCAAATTAGTATTCATGTAAACCTAGGAATGTACGAAAAAGGAAAGATTCCTCTTTGGGATGATGCTAATGGCATGGTTTCCATTTAACTCTGCAGGAAACACTTTACCACATATTTGTGTAATGGTTAAATTTTTTTCTGGTTGTGGTACAGAGTAAATAAGTTGCAATATTTTTGGAAGCTCATAGTCAGCATGGTTCAATTTCAGTTTCAAAATAAATGGTTTTGTAATTCCAATATGTATGTTTCCTTAGTTGGACTTCCGCTGTAGAGGAAATACATTTGTAATCCATTTAGCGTCTTGTGATAATTTAGCTTACAGCCGTGCTTGTGGCCTATGATTCCCTGCCACACGCGGATGTGTACAGTTCATTTTGGCAGTTCGAGGGACCCAGTCTTCAGACTAGTTGACAGTTTTTACTGCAACCCTCCTCAACACTTTTCTATTGACCTTTCGTTCAGCTTTAACCCAACGAAATAAACAGAATAACCTCAGACATTCCCTACTTCACAAACAGTGGATATTTATGTGTGTGTTTGACCACATTTTGAATGACCATGTAAAGCTTTCTATGTTGCCAGCACTTCCTCCCCTAATGATTCAAATCAGGAGTATAAGTACTTGTCTTTATAGGGTATAAAAGTGTCTTTGTAGAAATTCTGCAGGAAATAGTGTTTCAAAACGCTTTAATGTACGAAAATGCTACTTGCAAACATTAACCTAGGTGTTAAAATGTGTATGTATTTTTGAGACCCTATATATATTTTTATTTTTATATATATACACACAATAAGAGAGAATAAATGTATATGTGTGTGTATTATATAACTCTATATATATATATATATAGGGGGTGCGGTGGCGCAGTGGGTTGGACCACGGTCCTGCTCTCGGGTGGGTCTGGGGTTCAAGTCCCGCTTGGGGTGCTTTGCGACGGACTGGCGTCCCGTCCTGGGTGTGTTCCCTCCCCCTCCGGCCTTACGCCCTGTGTTGCCGGGTAGGCTCCGGTTCCCCGTGACCCCGTATGGGACAAGCGGTTCTGAAAATGTGTGTGTATGTGTGTGTGTGTGTGTGTATATATATATATATATATATATAGTAAACTAGGTTTACTTAACAATCACATGTCTGCAGCCATGTCTCTGTCTCTTAATGTAGTGCATAAATGGTTTTTTTGCTGAGATGTACATCGCTTTGGAGAAACGCATCTGCTAAATGAATAAAAGTAAATGTAAATATATATATACATATATATTCATTCCCCCCCCCCCCCCACACGTTTCTGTTTATACTGGCGATTGTTCAGGGTCTAATGCAGCTAATTGAATTTGTTTGTTTGTAAGTTGTGACAGCCCCAGTAACTGAAGTTGAAATTCTGTGTGGTTCCAGCTGGTCATCGAAGAGCATAAGGTTGCACAGGCACCAAAGAGGGTGAACGAGGAAGATGATGGGAAGGATGAGGAGATCTCCCATGTGTCAGAGGGGCAGATGGCCACGGTCGGCTCATCTTCCACCTCCGAGGACATTTCAGAGGATCTGCTGGATCTGGAACAAGGTGGAGGCCCTACCACTCAGCTCAAGGCAGCAACAAATTGAATAGTACAGGTTGCCAGTACTGAGGGCTAAGAGGCACCTGGATTCCTATCCATACCACTTGAAGTTTGTAATTGAAATGATATTATAAAATGTTGATCTCTTGCTTTTGCAGATGGCGAAGAAGCACAGGTCACTGACCTCAATGAATCTCTACTGTCCGACAGCGACGACTGCATTGTAGCAGCTCAGACGGATCAAGGCAGAATTCAGGTTGGTTGATCAGCACCTACGTATACTTTCTTAACACACCGGTGTTAAAGTTCTGAACTGGGGTGAGGGCCATCAAGATGACTAGCTTATTTTATTGCTTCATGGTTCATTTAGATAACACAACTAAAGTTTGGTTCAATTGCTCTGTGAATACATATTTCCACATCACTATAATCCAGATTTTTAAAAATTAAACCCATTTACTCCACAATGGTTACTTGCATCCTTTTCCACAAAAGGCATTTGAGGTAAACGTCACAGAAGCTTCTGAAAGCCGGGAAATAGAAAGCACTGTTTTTTGATTTTCATTTTATTTTAATGGTGGCTTCCCCTTCTGTCTTTGATCAAATCAGATGAAAATTCAGGAAATGACATTTGGAATAAAGGATTTCTTGGCTCAATTATTTTTCTCCTCAACTCCCAAAAATGTCGTCCACGGGGCAGAATTCTCACTCTCAGAGAAAAAAAAAAATCTTTTTCATCAAATGAGAAGTGCACTTCTTTCAAACAACACATGGCTGCTATGCAATATATAGTCTTTACGCTTAGGGGTGGTGTAGGGTGGGGTAAGGAGTTTATAATTCATCCCTTCTACCACATCGTTTTTAAGTAATTTGAAAGAATTGAAATATTTTTAAAAAGGAAACTGTCATTACGATGACATGTGCACGATAAATGTGTACATGTTTATGTTTAATAATTTTTATAAGAAATTGTTTAATAATGGGTAAACCTTTATGAAGCTACTGCTGGAATGTACACTGGTTCATACGATGAAATATGACAAACTGACTACTCTAGGATCACGTTTCTGCATCCAAATCTCTCCTCCTGTTTATGGAATGCACTCAATTGTATTTTACCATATAATGTATGTCTCTTTAGAGAAAAGCATCTGCTAAATGAGTAAATTTAAACGTAAATGTAGAAGAATGAGACAGCTTTCTTAAAGTTGCTCTAAAATGGCATTTGGTGACATTTTAGACATTGATTTTTACACTTTTGGCCTCAACACGGCTGTTCCTTGAGGTGAAGCAGTAGTTGTAAAAGCAGTGAGAATCTTCTGGGTGTTTACTAGAGCTGTTCCATAGAACATCAGCAGTCTACTGAGTGGAAGAAAATTGCCCAGGAACCTTACCTGAGTCACTAGGGGAGCGCTCTCTACCACACACAAAATGAAAAATCATTTCTTTCCCTTCTTGCATGCTATTATAAGTCTATTAACTGTTGCAATGTGTTTATAGTGCAGAAGATGAAGTGATTTGAGTGGAAAATATAGGCTTATGCTCATCCTTTCACAAAAAGCAAATGACTTCAAAGTAAAAAGAGAGCCCCATGTACTGAAGCTACGAAACGTTTAATCTGTGCTTTCAGTTAGGCCCCAGGTGAGTCTCTGAGCCCAGAGGTGATGGGAGAGAGCAGAGGCGAGACTTTGGTGGAAGGATACGATAATTGAGCACATGCCACAGCTCACAAGTACATCTGAGATGTTTTCAAAAGGGTGGCATTCAGCTGTGCAGCATGACATTTCTCCTACAGTGGGCCCAGTCACAGCTTCTGTATGCAAATGAATGTGGATCAGCAGCTTCTGTCACAAGGGTACGGTCATAGCCAGGAAGAAAATACAACAATGCAGGCAAAATGACTTCCTCCTTAAAAAAAAGTTAATGTCAGTAAAGTAAGAATAATTTCAAGGCAAGGTCCTCATATGTTGAAGGCCTCTTACTTGTGACATGGAGGTGTGCACTTTGGACAACTGAAATTTTAATGAAACAAATTTTTAATATCGTGAAAGTTTAAAAGTGTCTCCTTACCTGCATGCCAGTGTCTTTGTCGTAATTAAAAGCAGGCAGTTGAAGGTGGGGCTGCGAGAGCAGGGGTCATTAAGGGCGTTTGTGCCAAGTGTCATATTGATTAGACTGCCATGTCACAGGTTAGTTTTACCCTACTGATGATGTGTTGCTGCCGTAGTAATCTCTGATGTTGTCTTTAGAGCCAAGACAAATCCAAGGGAGAATGGCAGGCTCCACAAAGCACCTCTTTACATACAATTCCCATTGTTTCAGATCTGGAGGCATTGCTCAAATAGTGACAGGGAGGTTTTTTCACACATATTTCCTATTGTATTTCTTTAAGTTTTTCAACCGTACTCCTTCACACAGTCCATGGCTGCATTGTCTGTGCTGGTGCTGCTTGACAGCCTTTCGTCCAAGGAATATGTCTAAAAATACATCTTTCTCTATTCACTTTTTCATGTTCCTATGTATGGAAGTGCAAAGCACACAGTGGGGGGAGGTCTGTAGAGATGTTGTTCCAGAAGGTCATTCTTTGGAAAGTGTTGGTAGGCACTTGATTTTTTTTCTTTTCTCAGATCCACAGTACTTTTCACTCTGCTGGGTATCAAAAAGTGACAAAAAGAACATCCTTTTTGTTACTAAATACTATAATAAAATCATAGATCGAGGATTCCTGTGTCGTGGCATCATCACGTGTGGAATTGCAAATGTTCTGTGCTCTCCCAAGTAGTGTGTTGCATGTTGCTACTATCATTCAAACATGGCTCTAAATTGGAGCTGTTGCAGGATGAGAAGGAGAAGGGTATGTTGGGCAAACAGAACCCTACCAGCTCATTGACCATCCTCATTTCCCTAATTAGCCAGGCAGGTGGGGTGGCTCGCCACAGCCCCCGATCACGACAGTCTGAAATGCCTAAATCGAAGTGACGTGTCAATTACTGCCTCATATAAGCAATGAGTTCACTTGGGGCCTCTGACCACCCACCCCTCAGATGTGCTGATTTAAAAATAAACAGAACAGGTGTGCATTTGACCACCTTCCTTCTCTCTTGACTTTCACGCCCGCCTGGAATGCACATTTAAGAAGAGCGAAGTTCACGTCGCTTAATTTCCCCCAGCAACTTTTACGAGTGAACCCTTTCACGTAGAAAAATGCTTGCTCCGTTTTCTTCCTCCTCTGATGCTCTGTAATTGTTGTTAGCATCCTCTAATGGGCTACATGAAGTTTAGTGGCTGGGGTGAATTAAATCAGTTTGCGCATATGGATTTTCCCATATCGTTATTTTCCACCACTTCAAAGCCCGGTGGAGCACTGCTAGAGTTGGACTGTGCTGCACTGTCAAGTTCAGTCAAGCTGACAGCTACCCCTTGAACAAAACATTTTTGAGTCATAATTTTAATGGAGAGCGAAGTGGAGAGAATAAAAACTTTCCATGGCTTCTTATTAATTTTTTATGCATTTAAGTAATTATCATGATCAGCGCTGTTTGTATGCAGTCATTAAGAGCTGTGTTCAGTCCTTTGAGCATTTGCATTACATTAGTCCTACTATTTTTATGTTCTCTTGCTGTCTCACATTTTGGCTTTTAATATCAGCTGTGACTTTAATTCATCTCCACAAATTTCCTCCATGACCTTCCTCTACCGCACGCTTCAACCATTAATAGCAGAGGGACGTGCAGCCAAGTCTACCCTGGTTTGCCTCTCTCCAGATAAGGCCATTCTCTCACTCATTTGCACACAGTGGCTCTCAGAGTTCATCGCTCCTCGTCCCTCGCAAAGGAACAGTGCAGAGCCAGAAATGCTTGTTTTGCTGTAATCTGTACGCTGTGCGACAATTTGTAACAAGCTTGCTAAAAGATATTGAGTTGAATTAGATTTTTTCCTCTTTTGTTCAGTTTGTGCTTTATATTATCATCGTTATTAATAAGAATATTTAGCTCACACTTCTCTAAGAGAGTTACATCATGTCCATGCTAAGGTACTTATTTTTTACAACTATGTAATTTTTACTGTAACAATTCAGGGTAAGTACCTTGATCAAGAGTACTACAGCAGGAGATGGGTTTACCCAGGTCCTTTGATGGCAGGTGGTAGCTTTATCCACTATACTACCTCCTGTGTCAGGTTCTAGGGTAGTTTCAAGTCTAACAATCATTTTCAGGCAATTAGAATAAGAAAAATTGCCCCCATCCCCCTTTCCTATAAATGAGTGTAGAATTGCTAACATACGGACTAATCATTTTTGACAGACGCTATAGGGCAGAAACAAGGGGAGGGGGTTAGTGTCATTGACAGGATATTGACAAAGCTTCTGTGATCAGAAGATGTGCAGGAATATGCAATAAAACGGCACTTTCGGCTGATCCAGACACAGGACGAGAGACAATAGATTTCGCAGCGGGTGTCAAGGAGACAGCTGGCCGTCCGCGTCGGTCGCTTCTGATGGGCTGCCATTTGACAGCCACGCAAAGGCCTGCTGTTTCCAGCAGGCGAGCAGTCGAGACATGGCACCAAAGTGGGAAAGAGAGCATGGACGGTCCTGAGAGAGAGACCTGCCGCCGAATTGTTTAACGAGCTGAAGACAATACTGTCGGTGTCGCCGCACACCTCCCCCATCGCACTCATACAGACACTCGCGCAAGTGTAGAGCAGCAGGGGTTCTTAGCTAAACCAAGTAACCTTTCCATTCTTTCATTTCTCTCTTACCCAAATTTGAATATGAAAAAACCTTTTTCTTCACCAGTCAAAGACCATCACTTTAATGACATTTGGCAGTCATTTGATTTATTAGGCTTTGGAAGGGGAAAAAAAAATCCACTAAATATTTCATATGCCATGCTAATCCTTGTAATATTGCCTGCTGAAGACATGTACCTGCATAACTGTAAGGTGAGCTGTGTGGATTTATCTCCTAGTCAGACGGGTAAATGTTAGTGGATCTACTGAATAATAAAACACACATATTGAAATATTTAGACCTTGATTCTCATTAAAAGTATATTTAAAACATGAGGTAAGTTAATGCATTGTCCAAAGAGAAGAGTAGACAGAAACAAGACAGGACTCATAAAAAAGACTTTAATGCCATTCAGAGAAGTGGGACAGCAGTGGTTTGCTTCTGTTCTTCAGCTTCATTGGAATTTGAGGAAAAGGCCAAAGTTCTCAATACCACATGCTGAGGCAGTAGAGCTAACTGGATCTTTCTTAAAAATAAAAAAAAACAAATTTATATTGGGTGTTGTAGGTTAAACCAAAGTGGAGTGTTGTGTCTTCAGTGTTGAAGCATGGCTCATGGCTCTGTTACAGCTCAAAAATAAATAATTTAAGATACGCCATTAAAAGCAACATGATTTTAGTTTGTCTTTCGTGCTGCTGCACATATTCCAGATGCCTGCTGTTGGATTGACCACAGCACTTATGTGTAAAGCGCGCAAAGAGCGGTCGCTGCAGTCAGCATTAGTGTCATCACCTCTTTGAGCACTTGACCAACACGCCCCAGCGCTCCTGTTTGTCACCTGAGGTTACAGACAGGCCTCTCTTTAATCCATCATCTTAAATACAACTGCACTTCCCCCCCCTTTCGCAGGCCGTGCGACCGACCAGTTTCCGCATAGTGCTTGCGAATGAATGTGGGAGCGGGAGGTTCTGTCCTGTATCAAAAGTAATTTAATATTGGGATGGCATAGTGGAATGTCCTCTCGATCGTTTCATTCCATGTACTGCTAAACAATAAATACAACGTTTGTCTTTAAATGCTATTTATACTGATTACAGCTATACCATTAACAATAGCAATGCAACTAAATTTTTCTCTGGGAGGAGGAAAAAATTGTTTCGTCGCTTCTTTGCTACCGAGAAGAACTTATGTATGAGTAAACTGATACATAGATGCATATTTTACTGCAAAAAGACTCATTTATGCAGAGCTTAAGGCATAGCTCTTAACTTCCCAGGTGGGGGAAGGGAAGGGAATTGCTTTGCCCTTCACCTCAAAGATGCCTGGCAAGGAGGCGATAGCTGCCCTGAATTCTCCTGCACCGAGCATCATTGGACCGCTGAACAATGCCTCCCGCACCGGGAGATAGGAGCTTCTGTGGAGGAATTAAATATGGTGCTCATAAACATGCCAGCGTGGAGGACATGCTTTGTAATCAGCCCAGGCAGAAAGGCGCCATCAGCCCAAAGTGGAGTGTGCAGTTAATGAGGCAGATGCTGATGAGAGGGGAGTGGGGGTGGGTGATTTGCCCTCCAATTGTACCGTGCGGGTGTAGGTGAACTGGAGCTGACAGAGTGGCTCCGAATGCAGGATCATTCACAAATTGCACACGTGTAATTCTAGTTAAGGGAGATAATCAGAACTGCTGAGAATTTAATTAGACATAACAGCCATCACTTCAGCAGGGCATGCGTCGCAGAGACAAACCCTTGAAGGCCCTGACAAATCGTTTGCACACACTGATATTCACGCTTGACAACTAGGCACTGAGAAATTACCCTGCGGCAGGCGGCATCGCTCTGCCTTGCTGGGTTCTTCGGCAGACCCGGCCGGTGACTGTCCAAATCATGAAGACGAGCAGAACTGACACCCATGCGCCGCCCGTCACCGCATTGGGGTCGAAGAAATGGGCATGTGTCTGTGGAGCAGCACCTGAGCCGGTGGCAGTCTGTCGCTCTATCGTGGCCTTAGGTGCTGAAGGGCAGCACACACCCTGTCACTTATAGCCCATAATAGCCATTCAAACAGCTGTGACATATTATAATGCCAGTTGTGATAATGATCAATATTTAACATGTCAAAATGTCTGTAAGCTCCCCCATTCAGAACAGCTGCACAGAACGGACCCTGCTGTATATGTGATGTTAGAACTGTGCACTGCTTTCTCTCCACAGCCATCGGAGCGCATCCGTATTGAGGTGACTTCCCTGAGGCTGGTTCCAACCTCCCGTGTGGCCGTGGACGACACCATCTCGCGCCTCTTTGTGGAGTTCCGCTTCCTGGACATGCCGGCAGTGGAGACACCTCTTTCCCTGCCCAAGCCCCAAGCAGGCCAGACCATTCACTATAACTACAGCTCTGGTGAGAATAGTGAAGAAGAACATCACAGTTGTATTCCTGACATATAGTTCTTGCAAGGGAAAGGTGCCTTGCGCTTATCGCTTTAAGCATGTACACTTTGACCGTATATCATCTTACTCATTTTCATTCCTCTGTTCTCTGTGTACATTTTGTAACCTGTGGCCTGTTAGTTGTGTCTTTAATTATTAATTTACCCTGAACAGGATACAGTATCCTTGTTAAAAATAAGATTTCCTGGGCAGGCCGTCTAGTGAAATTCATATTTTTGCGTTCACGTGTATTTGTAAAAAGGCTGTACAAATGTATAACGTGATAATTTGGTTAAATCTATATCTTTGCTGGAAATCTTTTACTCTTAAAAACTTACAGTAGCATCATGATCAGGATACCTGGGACCAAGGGGACAACAAACATTCAGTTGCTAGGTGGGGAATATAGTGTAGTGAGGTTGATCCTATGGGCCAGGGTCCTCCATACATCTTTATTATGGTAAATTACGCTCACTGAATTTAGACGTTCAGTGTGAGACTGCGTGAAATAACGACTTGCCTGTCGGCCCTGAAAGTGATCCACATGGACATGGAGAACAACGCAGCCAGACGAGAACTTCTCCGATCTGTGCTCACGGGAGATGCCAAGCAGTTGGAAAGGTAAATATTGACATCTAAAAGAAAAGTCCAATTGTAGAGTTGTCTACAGACTATCTGGCCTGTAATAGGGCTTAGAGGCACCCAACCTTGGTGCTCACTGCTCCTGTCAATACAAGACCAACGCTCAGCCAGCAGTACAGGGGACTGGGTGCTGGAGACAAAGACAAAGGGCTGAGATGGTGGGGGTGCCACACCTTACCATTAAAATAGTTCATTAACAATTACTTGAAGGGACATGATATGATGGATATCATTCTGGATATGATGGCACTGATGAATGGGAACCCATGAGGCACCAACTTGCAGCAGTGACCATTTCCTGTCCTCCTCAAGGTTTTAATTGTGTTTCACTTGAGATATCTCTGTCTTTAATTTTTGGTAGTCTCTTTCTTGGCTGTTTCCTTTTAATGGCTTATGTGGAACTGTCGTAGTCTCGGTACTTGTACTCAAGAATCGCATATCTGCATTGCACCAAATCTTCTGTTGTTGTAATGCACTTTTTGTGTAAAAATTCTAACGTGTTTTTCTCTGAGATGTACGTCGCTTTGGAGAAAAGCATCTGCTAAATGAATAAATGTAAATGTATGACAAAAGCCCATGACATCAAAACTGTCCATACGGGCATGTTTACACCTCCAGCAGTTTTGATCAAATATGTTTTCATTTTTCTCTAGCAACCATGATAAAATATTATTTTCCCACATGTCTATTAATATACCCCATGCCCTTTACAAAGAAATTTATCAGGGGATAACTGGCCATTAAATTTACCATTGAAAGCTATGAAAATGCCACCCAGAAGCAATCCAGCTGCCCAGTGAATAAAGTTAGCAGAAATATTGAGTTACTTGTGTTATATGAAAATGTGATGATCTTATTTTTTCGTTGCAATCAGAATTGAAGGGCTGTTCCAATCCATTTCTTCCTTAAGATGTTTCTTGGCTGATAATGTTTGAAAATGAAACCAGCATTCAGTCTTAATTCTTTGATTTTATAGTCTTGATTCAGATCTCATGTTTTCTTGGCTGGACCAACATGTTTAAATTTACACTTCAGCTCTAATGTTTGATAGTGTGTTATTGATGCTTGAATTCAGATTGTCATCACATGATCCACCATGTATGGCTCTCCAGAAATTAAAATCTATTTTTAGCAACATTTTCAAGTCATATGAAAGAATAATCATGCTGTTGTAAATTCTTTGGTCCATCCAACAGCCTTGGTAATTTAACAAGACAAATGAAAATTAGCACATGTACCATGCTGTAATTGTGTTATTCGAGGCTTACACATGTCCTGAGATGCGAAGAGGTAATGTAGCTAGACAGTGCCGCTGATTATCAGAGCTGTCCTCATGGTGGCTGTAAAATGGCTCAGTAGTTGAGAACCTGAGATTTTCCCTGTAATACAGTGGGCGTCTTGCAGTTCTGGGCAGGCCAAGATCATTATAGTGACAGCACAGTTTAAAGAGTGCACTCTACTTAGGCATACATGCCATGTTTTTAAGGCATTTGAGATTCTTCGCTAAAGCTTCGTGTTGCACATTGTTTATCACGTTGTTCTTCCCAAAGTCTGGGCCCTCTTTGAGCCAGTGTGTGCAAAGGAAGTGTTCGGAGACCCGTCGTGCTGTTCCAGTACCTTACGGACCTATTTTACATCCTTCTAAGAAGATTTCAGCTTTGAGGTCAAATGCAGGAGTCTTGGTGGCTATAGACTTCAGATGGTATCAGCATCCGGAACTAGTAACTTGAGTACGGATCTGTGCCCTGCTGCCTGGTAGCATGTCTGGTGGTCACTTCTCAATGAATGTGAAAAGTGCAAGCTTAGTCCTTTCATTGACTCCTTCCACAATGAATCCTCTTGCTGATGCAAACTCCATACATCCTGAGCAGGCAACTAACCCACATCCTCTCGCACCACCCAGGCCCTGTGAGAAACAGTGCTACTCACTTTGCCACCATTCCACTCTCATTATTCTTCTCTGTGTGCTGTCCCTTTCTACATCCAGTTCTCCTAACTGAAGTAGTACTTTACCCAAAAATAAGTTTGATGAAATAAGGCCCAGTAATTATCTGCCTTACCCTTGAATACTGTGAGTCCAGCCATAAGCAGATCTCAGCTGGCCGTGAATTTAACTATTTCTGCTGTGTTGGCGCTATCCAAGATGGTGTTCTCTTTCTGGGTGCCAGCCTTCCTCTGTGCCATACTTGAAGCCTGTGTTGCAAATTTTCCTTGCACACGCTGACTGGCTTAATGTGTACTTTGCAATGGATTGGATCTCACTACATTAGAAGATATGTGAGGAGAGGAACTGTCTCCTTTGTGAGCCTTGTGAAGGTTGGGCATGTGAAGAGATGTTGTTTAACTGTCAGTATTTATCTGGGGAGACCGAATGAGTTCAGTGTCTGGAGGCTCATCTTCCTTGTATTCGTTTCACTTGTTGACGTTAATGTGTTCCTGTTCATCTTCAACGTACTTCTCAGTTTGTTCAAATGGCTGATAAGAAGAATGATCTTTCGGGCCAGACAGCTCATCCGTGTTGGCCTCAGCTACTTTTGCCGCATAGACAGCAGTCTCAGCTCAGATTGATTCTGCCTCTTTCTCTTATTTACAGACTTCCAGTGAAGCCATTAAACGCATCTCTTCTATTTGTGACTCAGCTGTTAAACATAACTCTTCAACTTTAGGATGAGCCTGTTTTACATCCATTTGTCTTTGTTTATACAATGCTCTGCAGCATGCTGCTTTAGCTCTTGTATGAGCTTCTACTGCAGTCACACTGGCTGCAGATCTACTGGAACATCTTAATGTTCTAGATGAGTGTAAGCTCTGGTTTTCCTCTGCTGACATTTTCAACTGCCAGTGTGAGAAACAATAAAGCTGACTTGATATGCTATCTGCCTTGGCTTGCAATCACCGTTGATTATTGCCTTTTTACTGTTCGGTCCTCGCCAAGAGTTCCCCTTCTTAAGATAGCCAGATAAACTCCGTCCAAATACACGTAGCTGGTGAACAATGAATTTATTGCATGACACAGTTCGACACTGTGATGCAGCTGGGAACAGAGTAAGAAGGCAATGCTTCTGTAGATAGTCACAAACATAGGTGTATTTAGGTGTTCTGCAGAGACGGGAAGTGTGACAACGTGGCTTTTACATTCAACATAAACTGACAGCATGAAATTTCAAAGTGCTTCCTTACATTAACAACATTAAGTGAAACTACACTGAAAACACAGCCTCCTGTAGTGGGACCACACTGAAATGATTCTGTTTGTCTGGGGACAACACTCCAGGAAAAGTGACTAAATAAGGACTTAGTTTTAAATACTTATTTTTTTTGTTTCATGCATTAAAATTTTCTTATGCAAGTTGGTTTTACAACGAATGCTAGCATTATAATTACGTGGTAGGTTAACAACAGCAGGATTTTTTTTTTTTTTTTTTAAATTTGTGGTTATAAAAGACATTGTAATTGACATTTTGGAATGGAGGAAAACCATTTTTGAGAAACAAAATTCTAGACACCATGACAAATTTGAAAAACTCATCCCGCCTGGAGTCTTCCATTTTTAACGTGACTAGTGAACAACTGTGGTCTCCCCTACGGTTCATGGCCTCTCTCTATGAGGAGACAGCGGGTGGCATGGCTGAAGATCTCTCACTGGGGTGAAGGCATGATGTAGAATGTTTCAGGCAGGAATGTATCACATCTAATTTGAAGAAAGTTTTCGAAACACCAAACCCTACTTTTAACAGAACAATGTGTCTACCGAAAGGAACCCTGCTCTTAAGTATGTGTATTTGGGTATTCTTTTTTTCTCCAAGGCAACATACAATTTTAAGCTATCATAATTATTTACTCATTTATACAGCTTGGTAGTTTTGCTGGCGTTATTTAGAGTAAGTACCTTGCTCAAGAGTAGTGTACTGCAAGAGGAGAGATTTGAACTTGGGACCTTCACATCCAAGGTAGTTCAATCCACTGCACTGTCTCTTGCTTTTGAAGAGCCTAATGGTGAATAATAGTCGTTCTTGAGATATACCCATCTGAATTGCAAGAATTTGAGTTTACGGTGATTTTTATTTCACCGCGGCTACTTTGCCTTATCACATAATTCTTTGTTTTAATGAGGATTGAATGTAGTTGCGGTGTGCCTCCTGACAGCCGAGCAGCACAAAACATTTACATTTATTTATTTAGCAGACGCTTTTCTCCAAAGCAACATACAGTGATTATGAATTAGTTTTCAGTAATTAACGAGTGGCACGGTGGCACAGCGTATAATGTTGCTGTCTCACAGTGCCTGGGTGGTGCGAGAGGACGTGGGTTCGATCCCTGCTCAGTCTGTGTGGAGTTTGCATGTTCTCCCTGTGTGGGTTTCCTCCCACAGTCCACAATTTTTACCATTGAAAATAATTACCATTATCTTTTTATGGGAATTCACCTTATGAAGGGTTTTTCTCTGACACATTACCGTTTGTAAGGTGGGGGAAGGCTATATAAATGCCTTTACTAAATACCTTGATGTATAATTGTAAAATGCACATAAACTATAAATTATGTAAGTCATTCTGGAGCTGAATCTTCTAACATAGTGTATAATACTGCGTACATTGTGAAGATGTTTGTTCTGATGACATTTACATTTATTCATTTAGCAGATGCTTTTGCCCAAAGCGACATACATCTCAGCAAAGTACAGTTTATGCATTAATGACATCTGCAATGGGACACTGAGTGCTGATGTTTCATATTTGATTTCTCAGTATTAAGTTCACCGTGGTGAGCGACCCTGCGGAGGAGGACCAGGACCAGGACTGCGAGGATGTTGGCGTTGCTTTTGTGAGGATCATTGATATACTGGAGCAGCAGCACGACCTGATTGACACTAGCGTGGACAGTGAGTGTTTATACAACATGATCACATTGCTCTCATAGTTGTTTTAAAACTGGTTATACAGTGTCTGTGCATACAGGTTTGCACCAAGTGAGAACCTTGACTGTTCCCAGCTTGCTCTTTGTGACATGCCTTCTTCTCTTTGTACCCGTGCTGCAGTCATGGACGTGCAGGATAACCGCATGGTGGTGGGCAGTCTAACAGTGACAGTGGAGGCCCTCCAGACCCTGAGGTCCATACAAGAGGAGCCACTACTTGCCAAATCATGACCCATCCCCTGTGCTTGGGACCCCCAAGTCAGAAAACAGCCAGTGACTAACTGCTGCTTCAGTCCATTCAAATATAATGTGCAACCAGCCATCAGATGTGATAAACTGTCCTGATAAAGTGTCAAGGTAAACAGTACTGTTTATAAAACAAATGAAGGAGGTGAACAGTAAGGAGGAGGAAAAGACATTAACATTGGTATGTTTTGTATACAAGATGTGCATTATTTTGTTGTCACACTGGTCTTGGAAAACATGGAAGTTTTTCCCATGAATATTTTCAGTTACTGCCATTATTTGAAGTGCAGTTAGTCCACTTTTTCGCTCTTTATATTCTGTGCATTAGCCAACAGACATTTTAATTGCAGGATTTTGTGTATCATTGTGCCCTGCTGGCACAGCCTCAATTTGAGATGCATTATTTGTGTAATGTGCTCTGTGAACACATGTACATTTTTCAGTACACCTTCTCCATTCCAAAGTGCCAGCTCAGGACCCAAGCCTTTGCATAGACTTTGGAAACTAAAGTTTGGCGTTAAGCCTAATCGCTGCATTCAGCGGAAAGCCAGTTAAGCCTCATTATGAGTTCTATGCCGTAGTGATTTTTATTGTAAGTTGTAGATGAAATTGCCTGGATTAATGTTTTAATCCACCTCTTTAAAATGCTAATGTCCATTTTATGCACATTAAATCTCAGTGTGCCTTTGCGTTGGTGGGTGCCGTTTCTTGCCGGTTAAATAAGAGAGGATTGAAACAGTCAAAGCAAAGACTAATTCACATCTTCAGTAGAGGGGTTCTTTGGGGGGATTGAATTTGCCTTGAAAGGATAAAAGGGGCTGAAGTTCAATAAGTTAAACTGTTTGTTACAATATCGGCGATGATTTGGTATTAAAGCTTTAGATTACTCTGCTATTACTATCTATCACATAATTCTATGTGAAGGTAATCAATTTTCTTTTCCCAAGGCATGGGACAGCACTCTCAAACCGTGAAGCAATAAACAATTTAATTTGCACAAAACATGGAAGTGTTTCAGTTAAAAGTGCCTTCATCAGTGTACAAATACGGAGAGACGCGTATACAGCGTATAGGACATATGACAAGTTATGATGATGTAATCGTTAGGCAAACAGTTGGGTGAATCCAATCATTGAACGTACAAACAAATCAGAGGCAACAGGGACGGTATGTGGATAAAAACAATAATACTAATACTTGAAATAATAGGTGAGAAATTAAAAATTATTTTGAAAATGACAAAAAAGAATGTGAACGCACATTCTTACGGACCCCATACACTGATATTGGTCTTTAATTTTGTCACTGGGTTGAGAACATCTTTTTGATATTTACTTAGAATTTTAAGTGCTGTACTTTCTCCATGTTTATTTGTGGACGATTTTAGGAGGTCTTCAGCGTCCTCAGATTCTTAAATGGTCTGTGGCCTAGAAAAATTTAAGAACCTCGGGACTAGAATAACATTTAATTACATTAATGTTATTTGGACCTAAACATTCCACTGTTATTATGTGGCCTAATTCATAATGTTGGCATTTCTGCACTGCGACGGACCGGCGTCCCATCTGAGGTGTAGCCCCTCCCAGCCTTACATCCAGCGATTCCGGGATTGGCTCCGGGCTTCTGTGATCAAAACAACCAGTTGCGATGGGTGAGTGGGTGGAATATGCATATTTAAAACATCACCTGAAATTATGTATTCATCGTGATGAGAATACTCCTGTTTAAAAACTACACGTTATTTTGATAATTTTGTTGCTTACAAAACTGTTCATCAGGGTCACAGCAATGCACATTTTCATTGAGCATATTTTGTAAAATGTGTTATTTTCCAGAACGAAACACCCATGTGTTGCTTCTGATTGCGTGTCATAGACATTCATGATCGTGACACTTCCCTGATTCTTCTCCCAGGGTGATGCTGGCACTCAAAAGCAGGAATTATTTGTAAGAATATAGAACCTGAACATGGTCCAGGAGAAACACAAAATGCACCTACCATTTCGGGTTTAGTCTCAAAATTCAGAGCTATGGTCTGTGGTCAGAACTATGGAGTAACCAGCTGTAAGTGTCTAATTATAGCAGCTACGGTAACAAGGTAATCGTGTCAGTGAGGCATGGTAATCGGCGTATTTGTCTTCCTCCCACCTCACATGCCACGATGAAATTTTTACAATATTCTCGCATTTGGGAATTAAATCATATACTGGAGTACTTGCGCTCTTACAAAACAGTGCCGTTTGTTTAAACCTAAATAGGCATGATGGTTCTTGTGAAACATCTCATCCCACGATTCGTGGCACCGTGTCTCTTTGACCGCTTGAAAGTCATGCAGAGTATAAGAGGCTGGGATACGTCGTCTGTTACCCGGTCAGAGAATCCAGTGTGGTTTACCATAAACTGCTTCCAGATTGACTGCACAGAGAAACATTGTCTTTAGAGGAGCGCTGCAGCCTTTCACATTATTCCCTGTTTATCGTATAAGGGCTGCCATATATGCTGCGGAGCGCAGAAACACGTTAATTGTACAGTTGGACTTTTAGACTTTTAATTGACTTTTCTCCCATTCCTGCTCATCCTCACACACACACACACACACACACACACACACACACACACAGTATTTTTGTTTGATGGGGTGACTAAAAGAACACACTCCCACCCATGCACAGTGAGCCCCCTGTACTGACCTCTCAGTGTCTGCTATTTTTGTTTTTTCCCCCGATGCCATACTGTTGATGCTTAGAGGGAAGCGGGAAAGTAATTGGCCTTTGTTATGTAAATTGATTCATTATGGGAAAAAGATTTGCGGGAACGGCAGAAATAGACCTGCCTGGTGGAAGATGTGGCTACAGCGAGCCAGCTAAGGTTGGTTTAGCCGAAACAAGATTGGAGCTTTAAGACCCTTGACTGCCAGCCACGCTGTAATTGCGGGAGGTCCACGTGCCGGTGCCCACCGCCGCTCGCCGCAGTCCCTGGCTCCTCCTCGCTGTAATCTGGTCAATTTTCACTGTTTGCAAACATTTCCCCCCCTTTCACATGGGTTTGAAAAGCATTCGGCGGAATGCGTAATTTATTAAAATTTACCTAATTTTCCGTGATATATTAAATCTTTGCTTCGGCAATCAAAGCCCATTTAATTTAGCGAATTAGGCGCCCACTATTTTATGTGATTAAAGCCCTGGAAAATGAGGCCTCAGCTCATATTAGCAAATGTTCAAAGCCTGCTAATGGTAAGGAGATGGAATAGATTATGAGGCAATTCATTACAGTTCAGCAGCGGAAGAAGGCCGCCTATCTGCGTGTAGTCTAAACCATCTGTCCCCTAATGGCATGCCATCTTCAGGAGGCACTAAAACGCCCATCATGCAGTATTAATTTGTTGATGCACACAGTCGTACAGTCTGTTGGAATAATTTTGGTCCGACTCGCCGCGGAGAGCCACAGACGATGCGGACCGCTGCGGCTGTTTGGGCGACGCCGCTTCGGGCGCTGCAGGGCACGCGCTTCGCCGCGTCTCCGTACGTCATACGCACGTGCATCCAGCCTGCAAGGCTGATATCAGCGATCAATAATGCTCATATAATTAGTGCGCTGCGGATGGTAACAGGCTGGGCCTCCTTATGAGCTCAGCGAAGTGGGATTTTTCTAACAAGTCTTTAGCGCTGCTGCCGCCCCTTTCGTTTTCGTGGCTAAAGTGGAGTTAAAAGTCAGCATAGCTGCTCGGAAAAGCTCTTTCCACTGTACTGTGTTATAGGGGAACAAAGTGCAGGAAAATAGCGCGCTTTAAGCTCTGTGCCGCGAGCTAAGTGTCAAAATGTCGGAGAAAAAGCGCTCGCGAGTCGTTTTGCTGCACTCGTTTAAAGATGCAACTAATTGCGTTACGTCCGTGTTTTAAGATGAGGCGCAGAGCGGTGCTGCGTGATTTGTCAGGCGCTGTGATTTGTAGCTCTTGTCATCTTCAGTTCCCTGCACGGTGCGCACGCCAGACGTCATTGTCGCACTGTTCCCACAGAGCAGCCCGCAGCTCGCGGGGCGAGGCAGCGCCAGGCCCATGTGGTCATCCGGTGGCTCTGCACCAGGACGTTCCTGCTCGTTGTCTTCCGCACTTTTCAACAGCCTCAAACGCGTTCGGCCGTTCCGTGTTGCGACACTCCGTCTCGTTGGGAAAACGGCTAACAAAAAAAACCAGACGCCGCCTCTTTGATCCAAGGTGAAGAGCTGGCGGCGGTGACTCCGCGCGGCTGGAAGTAGCTCACATCACAGGCGACGGCGGAGAACGGGTTGTGCGGAACACGCACCGCCGCTCGTACGCTGTAAAAGACGGAACTTCCTGCGGAGTTCCACCTGACGCCTGCAGTCAGATGAAGAGAAGTAGAAATAAAAAGGCTAGCTCGTGATTTTAACAGCTTTTTTTTTTTTGCCTCTATGACACACAGTCTGAAAATGGACATTGGATACTATTGAATTCATTACGCAGGGTGGTAGTACAGCAGGTAGCGCTGGTGCCTCACGGTTCCTGGGCTGTGGGTTCACGCGAGGGTTCGGATCCTGGTCTCCTCATATTCGCGTGGGCTTCGTAGCACCGTCCGAAGATGTATTTCACGTCAGTCGTTGACTCTAAATTGCCCTTTGTGTGTAAGTATGTGCCACTGTGCTCAACTCTTTAAAGGATTGAGTGATTCGAGGTAAGGGGTGTGGTGGCGCAGTGGGTTGGACCGGGTCCTGCTCTCCGGTAGGTCTGGGGTTCGAGTCTTGCTCGGGGTGCCTTGTGATGGACTGGCGTCCCGTCCTGGGTGTGTCCCTCCAGCCTTGTGCCCTGTGTTGCCGGGTTAGGCTCCTGCTCCCCGTATGGGACAAGTGGTTTCAGATGGTGTGAGAGATTGTAGGCAGTTCACAGTAAATTGTAGTACTGTATTTATACATCTGCGTTGTAAGTTGCCCCGAACAAAGGCATCGGCTAAATATAAGTAACCCCAAAAAAATCAATTCCATTTATAAAAGTTGCGCGCCTCGGTCGCGTGACCCGATGGCAACGGGAGAACACCGATTCTGTCGCAGCCGGGACAGAACAAAGAGGAGCTCTGCGAAGACACCGCCACCTTTAAAATTTCAGCGGATTTGGAAAATGAGGCTCCTAGTCAAACTGGCACCCCTGCTAAACGCACAAAGATTTCTGTGCGTGTTATGCAGCAGAACTGTAGCGCTGTCTTTGATAATGGGCTTGGAGTAAGAGAACACAGGAATGGGAATCTGAACCTTATCTGCAGGCTGCCAAAGCGAGCAAATCCCGCTTAATGCCCAGCTGCTTATTTTCCCCTCTCGCTCGCAGCCCGCTGCTTTGTGCACTTAGGCCTTCTTGGAAATGAAGAGGATGCGATAAGTATTCCCTGAAAGGTGTATCATTAGGGTTTCTCTCTTTCATGCTTTAAAAAATCCAGATCTGAGCCATATCGAGAAATATTTGTATTTAACCATTGTGTTCCGCCAAACAAAAGTGCATTTTATACATTTATTCAATTATAGAACATACTTCCTTGTTAAAAAAAAACTGGAGTAACAATGGAAAAAAAAATGCACTTTATTTTCTGGTTTAAACTAAGATTTCTGCCGCGTGTGTCGCTTTTACATTTTTTTTTTTTTTTTTTATTTATTAACAGAACTCTGGATAAACTCCGAGTATTCGTTCTACGAACTCTGCATTCCTATCTAGCGTTTCTGTCTAAATACTCCGAACAGAAAATGTATAAATGAGGTATAAGGTGCCCCGAAAAGACAGCACCGTCGAAACCAAGCGGGCTAAAAAGATTTCTGCGCAAGTTGTCTGCAGATTAATAATTGAACGCATTGCTTTTCCATCCATTGACCTCTCGAAAGAAGCACAAATTATTTAGGAGGCTGACAGAACAATGTTTCTCTGCGAGCGAAGGGCAAAGTATCGGCACCTTCCGAACAACAGGAGCCGCGCGATCTCTCCTGCCGCGGAGGAGGCGCCATGCATATTTATACCAGCGCCTCCGCACAGGAAGGACGTGGGCCACCTACACATGAAGCCAGCGCTCACTCCACCATCCCACGTCCCATGTCCTCCGCCCTGTCTCTTAGTAAAGAGCCCTCTTTAAATACTCTTTTACCGACTTCGCTGATTTGCGCGAAAGGATGACTCGGAAATAAAACTGCTAAAATACGGATCGGATGTGTCGGTGAGGTCAAAAAAACCCAACGGGCTTGTAGTTTTGCGGCGGAAGCTGCTCTGAAAATGAACTGAGACCTACAACGAAGATGACAGCAATTCACAAAGCCACCAACGGGCACATGAAATTAGGTAGAGAACACCAGACGACTGCTCTCTGAACATTACTCTTACACATGTCATAGTCATAGTCATCATCTGAACCGCTTGCCCCATACGGGGTCGCGGGGAGCCGGAGCCTAACCCGGCAACACAGGGCGTAAGGCCAGAGGGGGAAGGGGACACACCCGGGACGGGACGCCGGTCGACACAAGGCACCCCAAGCGGGACTCGAACCCCCGACCCACCTGAGAGCAGGACAAGGGCCAACCCACTGCGCCACCGCACCCCCCTCTTATACATCTTTTTTTCTTTATTTTTTTTAATACATGTATAAAGTGCTGCCACCTTCCTTTACAATAAATACCAGTAACAAAGATGTGCTTCACCGAAAATAATCATCACTTTCTGTGTAACTACAAACACTTGTGCTTTATACTGTTTGCAGTGTTAAATTCCTACGTGATCATTTTACTAATCTGTATTTGAGAGTATTTCACTGACTTCTGAGGGAAGGAGCAGAAGCTCAGTGATGACTGTCGCTGGTCATCACAGTCATCCCTGTGTGAACACACACTGCTGGGCTCTGGAGCGAAACGCGCGGGTTCACGCTCGGACCTGCAAGCAGGACTAAATACAGGACTAACTGACTGCATGAGCCCTCCACCATGGGACTGGGCTGTTCTTGTTGGGTCCACTTACTTTAGTTGTACATTTAAAACAGTACAGTATTATTTTAAATATTTGGCACAGCGAGTAGTGCTGTTCACTTGCAGCCCCTGGGTGGTGTGAGAGGACATGGGTTCGATGCCTGCTCAGTCTGTGTGGAGTTTGCATGTTCTCCCTGTGTCTGTGTGGGTTTCCTCCGGATGCTCTGGTTTCCTCCCACAGTCCAAAGACATGCTGTTCAGGTTCATCCATAGTGTGTGAGTGTCACAGAGAGATTGTGTTTCGCTGATGTATGGATGAGTGACCCAGCGTAAGGAGTGTATCTAGCAATGTAAGTCACCTCGGTGAATAAGGTGTGTGAGCTCATAACACTGCATAGAGTTCATTGGAAGCTGCTTTGGAGAAAAGTGTCTGTTGAGTGAATAAATGTAAATAAAACTTGAAGAACACTAAAAAATATCTATTGTCTGTCTTTTGTCATTTTGTTTTGTTCCACAAATGCCCTTTTGAAACCGTAGACGCGAAGCGCGTCCCCTTGTGCCAAAACCTGCTCTTGGCCTTGGGCCGCCGGGCGCCTCTGCGCTCCTGAAGCGTCGAGGCTCCCGCGCCTGCCGGGACGAACCGCAGGCCGCCCGTTCCACGTCGACGCGGCACAAGCGGAGACACCGCCCAGGGAGCCAAGCGGGCAAACACACGCACACGGCCCGGGTCCGTGATTCTTCACCAGCGTGAATCCATCGGACCGAGCGAGCGCCTTTTCCTGAGCGTTACCATTGTTTTCAGCGCCTCTCAAAATACCCTTTACCAGGGTAAGGCACCCGATTAAGTCGGGGGGGGGGGGCTGTTCCTCCTGATGTGTCCGCGAGCGAGGCGGTTGCGTATCCTCGAGCGGATGCTTTGATCATGTGAGCAGTAACTGGGATCATTAGGACCTCACAGTGGCTTGTGGGTGTAATTGGGGCCCCAGCACTCGGGATCAGAACAGAGAGCGCCGGGCCTTAGTCTCTGACAGCCACCGCATGTCTCCCGGTGTGGCTCCGTCGCTCGCGCGCGGCGGGCCTCGCTGCCTGCCTCTGGAAATATAATTAGAATATGTTCTGGGGGGGGGGGGTGGGAGGTTGCGGTGTACAGGTAGAGGAATCAGCGCTCGGTCGGTCAAGGATGTGCGGTGCGAGGCTGCAGAATCCGTGGAGAAATGCTGCCCCCTGCTGGTGGGCGGCGGGGAAACGCGCCTTCGTCGTGAAAGCGGCCGGATTCGGCAGCGCTTGAGTCCCGCTGTTGGAGCAAGTATTCAGTTGCGCGTCTTGCTCGGAATTACTCTATGAAATATATCCAAGCGTGGGTCACCTATACATTACATATTTCTCTATTGCTCTCTAGGCTATTTTCCTAAGATCTACAACGGATCGATCAATCGATTTGCCAAAATAAATCAGAACAGCCAATAACTGCACCTCGGCGGAGAGATCAATAGTTTTACATTATCTCTCTTTTGAAAACGTTTGCTATTTTTTTTTTTTTAAATAGTTTTCTAAACAGGTTTGTCCTCTTAATTACTGCATAGATTACACGCATTTTATTGTAAAAGTATAATTACTAATAATTGGACTTTTTTTTTTTTTTCCTGTGGATATTTAGATTGATCGAGCCTAAAAAGGATGGACTATTAATTTTTTGTGCGCTTACCGAGAGCGCCCCGAACCCTGTTCGAGCCATTATTATTATAGGCCGTTATTAAGAACCGCTGAAACACATTTCCTTTTATTTGACTGTTACACTATTTTTTGTCCTGCTTTATTTCCAAAAAGTGACTTAAAAGTGGCAGAGCGGCAGTGTTGAGTTTCTGTCCGTGTCCTGTTTAATTTAATTCAATATTCGGGCTAAATTAAATAAATCCCCCGTGAGGCCCCCATTTACTTGGTCAGTGATAACTTGAAATGAGGTTCTCGGTGGGAAAATGAGCACATTATGGATGGCTGAGCTTTTACAAAAGAACACACACTTCTACGGAGGAAATCTCTACATTTGTATTTTTCTCTTTAATGAATGAACGCACCGGCGTGAAAAATAATCAGGAAAACACGGTGAATTAATTATTGATTATTAAAACGCATTTGCTGGAGATTGGAAGATTTTTTTTTAAATAAAAAGATCGACCAATTCAAATAGTTTTTTAAATTCTCTGTTTAAAATAATCGCAACATTATTATTATTATTGCTCTTGGCGTTTTTTTTTTATTATTATTATTTTGTTCACACTACTATTTCTTATTTACCGTTACTTTTCGTATCGCTAATGCAGTTTTAAACGGTGGGATGAAACACACATCTGTCCAAAATCCCTTACTTCCTATGAATAAACCGCAGATGGGTTGGAAAAAAATGTTCTTATTTTTTTTCACACTCTTATTAACTTATACGTGTGGGAAATAGCGTTAAAAATTTCGAAACCTTTTTTGGTCAGCGGGTCCAAATACACAACCCCGGTACATCCCGAACATTGAACAGTGAAAATAGAGTATGTGGTAAATCGCATCTCCCACATTGTTTTTTTTTTTTTTTTTACTTCATGTGTATGTATTTATATGTCTATCTATTTAATAGTTTATTTGCATCCCTTCAACCCTAGTTAACCGTCCACAGTAGAGTCTTTACTGTCCTGAACAGTAAATATCACACCATCAATTGCGGCTCCTATTCAGTTTCAGACGTCTGATGCCTCACACTGTTTTATGATCAACTGGCAACAGCAGCAACAACAACAACGAGAGCAATAATAATAATAATAATAATAATAATAATAATAATAATAATAGCGGCCAGGGCTAGGCACACGCACGAGTCCCAAATTGTTGTGCTACAGCGACCCCTGCTGCCCAGTGCTATAAATACCAAGCGCAGTAGAGCGCAGGCCCAACGGGAGAAGGAGATGTGCCACCAATGTTGAACCAAATCTATGCTGTGCAGATATCTTCGATCCATGACCCCTCTTTTTTTGAGTGAGCGTGCAGCTTCGCTGAATGGGCCGTCCTTGAAAAGCTGTGGTTAAAATAGCCTTCAGAACCCGATGAGATCGACGGGCTTTGAACGCAACGACACGCGCGCGTGTCGGTGAACGTTTGCACGCACAGGGAGCGCTTCCCGCCTTCTCGATCACCTCTCATGGAGATGGATCGACCGTCACTTCGAGCACCTGGACACGAGGCTTTGTCGGGTCTCCGGATTTCAACCGAAACAGGATGCCCGTGACCGCGCTGTCGAATCATACAAAAAACGAATGTTGTTATTCTCGAAACGTGGGCTTTGCAACAGACACGAACACACCGGAGTGACGCATACCAGGGGCGACAGGCGCTTTGCTTGCATCAAGCTGTCGGAAAGAGGGATTCAGTTCAATCTTACTAGAAAAATATTGACTGAAGCTCTGCAGTTTACCTCTTAGAAGAACAGCAGCCAATGATATTCAGCATTTAGCCAAAGTGCCATGAATTCTCCAGCCGCACAAAATCTGCCGAGAGACCATTGATGTCAGCATTCGCAACTTGCGCAGCTATGCTGTACCAAATACTTGTAAATGGATTATTTTTGCAAATGAGAAAAAAAAAGGGTTTTTCTTGTCTCTCCTTCATTGTTGTAATGCTGAAAAATGGAAATGCAATTTGCCACGTTAATAGGATTCAATGGATTAATTTGGCTTCGACTCGACAAATGAATGCAGCGCTTTGTAGGCACGCGTTGTCTTCGAAACGCTAATTAAATCTACCGGTTCATTTGCAATATGAAATGTAGGATGACGTGCCAGGCGACAACACGGATCTGTGACTCAGAGAGTCCTCCGCAGCTCCGCACACGTACGGCAAATGACGTGCGCGTTGTTGCGCTTTGTAGCCGTGCAGCCCTAACTAGACGCTGGCTTCCCGCGAAAACTTGCCACGAGAACGCAGACTGCGCGGGGCAACGCCGTCCGTTTTCAGACCGGAAGCCGCGCGCGTGCCGCGAAACTGAGCACATGCGGGTGCCGTCGTGTTGTAGACCGAGCTGGGGTTTTTTTTTTTTTGGATCGTTCCTCCCACGCAGTAATTTTCATAAATTTAATTTCCAATCCGTTCTTCTTTTATTAGTTTGGATGTTATTAAATGAGATTGCTTCATCTTAATATATTTCCTGGGCTCGGAAATTTGGCTGCGAGCTGTTATTCAAATCCAATAACATAGCCTGTATTTTGTGCACGGTACTAATAAATGTCAGCATGTGATATATTTGCTGACATCCCTCACCCATCCATCACGGGAGGCTGCGGTATTCCTCGTGTCCTTTAAGGGGGACCCCTGAGCCACCGTTGCACTCTGTCACCCTCGGCGCTTTGTGCCCGTGACCGGGAATGCGAACGGACACGGGAGAACCGGTCAGAGTGGAAGCGGAACCTTTACTGGCACCGGACAGGGAGCGGGGCCCTGAACCCAAACGTGAAAGAGCTAACGGCTTAAAACTTTGTCTGCTGACCACAGAGCGCAAGACCCCGGACCGCGCTGCATCACCGACGCCCGTCCTTCAGACGGAGTGGGAGCTCAACCCCGTCACGGAGGCATGAAACCACGTGAGGTTTCACCTTCACGTGCCTCAAAGTTCAGGCTTTGGGCCCCGTCGC
The DNA here is from genome assembly GCF_900964775.1 of Scleropages formosus. Taxonomy (NCBI): domain Eukaryota; kingdom Metazoa; phylum Chordata; class Actinopteri; order Osteoglossiformes; family Osteoglossidae; genus Scleropages; species Scleropages formosus. The sequence continues at coordinate 25,381,639 of NC_041812.1, forward strand.
TTGCCGACTGTCTGCGGAAACGTCGATCGTTTCTCCTTCGGAGCTCCCTCTCCGTCATCCGCTTGGTGCCCGAGAACTTGCTGGAAAGGATGTGCCTATTGAAGCGTAGCGGATTTCTAGAAAGAAACCTTGACCTTTATGAGTTTTTTAATATATCATTATATGTCATACAGAATATTAACTTCATCAGCAAGGTGCTTTAATATTGTTTTTATTATGGGTCCTGTAAAAATCCACACCGCAAACGTGGGGTATGAAATCCCAGCCTCGTTCCCGCCCCCGCAGTGGCACCTTTCCTTCCTCTCCTCGGTGTCTGCTCTCTGAGGTGAATCCTCGTGGAGATGGAAATGAATTTGTGAATATGCACCGAACGCCTTCCGCTTCTGTTTACCTGCCTGGGGTTAACAGTGCAGCTTCCTCTGCTGTAACATCATCAAGAGCTTCGCCGGCGGCTTCTTCATCACGCTCACATCCGAGCCTGCCCAACACTTGTCACTGTCAATCACCCGGCGCTAATACAAAGATGATTCTCTCATTTGGTTTAATAAAATCTGCGGCTTATTTGCACTGCAGTCATTACGGCCCGTAATTGCTGTATTGAGGTGTAAGGAAAACTGTGGCCTGAGGGATAAAAGAAGACTATTGTGATATGAAGGCTGCCTATTTTTTGCCGTTTCCTCTCCCCAGTCACTCATATTCCTAAAATGAATATTGCATTTGAATTCAGCCCGAGCGCTCTTATGCAGCTTAACGTTGTTATTACCTAATATCGGGACGAGGAGTCATTCGTCCTTATGTTGTTATGTCTTTCACTGTCAAGCCAAATTTGATTGGGAGCTGCCATGTGCAATCTTTAACTGTCATTTAAACCAAATTCCGGATCTGAGTTACGGGGCAGAGGGCCTCCAAAAAAATGGACTGACATGAAGCGTACCTGGAGGGCATCTCTCTCACAGCTACTCTAACCGCTGTCGTTCGGCGTGCCTGGATCTAAATTGCGCTTGATAGGAGACAAACTCTTGTGTTTCGTAGGAGACGCGGGAAGGATCTTTCAGCCCCGGAGCTAGCTGGCTTTCGCAAACGTACAAACGTGCCAAGGTCGTCCTCTTCGTATTTCCGACCAGGAGATGATATTCCAGATTGTACGCTGATTTTCTTTTCTGCTTTGTAGTTTTTTTTTTTGTTGGTTGGTTTTGATTTCTTTTTTTTTCTCGAGCTACGTTTTTAATCCTCCTGTGTTGCGTAAAAGCCGTCGCACCTTCTCCCAGGCGATGTTACTGCGTGGTAGATCTACGGAGAAACACCCGGTACTTAAAGATCAAGCAAGTGCAGCACAGGAAATGATGGAACCTGTAAACACCTTTTAACTCTGATTCAAAATTGAAATATAAGTGATGCTGACAAAATATTTGTCATCAATGCACATATCCTTGAAGGTCTTTTGGACAGACTTTAAAAGTCCCATATTTTAAGAGGGCGGCGACAGTTTATTCTTACTTGTCGGAAAGGCTGGATTAATATTTCTTCAACAAAGTATAGTGGGAACCACCCAGAACAAGATAATGAAATAATGCCAATAATTAATTTTTACATCTAAAGCTGGACTCTGTCATTTCCCCTCAATTAATTTCAGCAGTGAACCATTAAATTACATTTATTCTGAATCATTACTGATTTTAATTGTCTGAAAGTTAATTGTTTCTCAAAGTTCTTAAAAATTATTTGAAGTTTAAGCAGGTGCAACTGGAAACATTTTGCTTACACTTTTGCCAGTTTCCACATTTCGTACTGAATTACAGAGAACATGAACACGTCACATATTTTTGGGCATTTGTTATACAACGAAATACTGTACATAGTTTCAGTACATTTTCCCGCGTCAAATAATGAAGCAATAATTCGGTTCAGATGGTATTTACAGGTTCAGAAAAACTCTGAAGATATCTTAAGTCATTGCCTGGAATTCCATCAGCAATATTAAAAACACAGCTGCTGTTTTCTTACAATTTATTACCTCCCCTGTAACATGCAATTGCATGTGTCAGTTGAAAAAAGTGATATAAACATACTTTCTTGTAGGAACTAGACAAGTAGATACACATATTTTTACAACTGACAGTAATTATTTCTCTAAAGAAAACAGTACTATTGTTCCTTTCATTTGTCCTATATATAGACATATATATATATATATATATATATATAACTAAATGCAGTCCTGATTTTGTTCAGTTATATTCCTTGAGTAAATCTGATACCTCTGCTTATAGCTGCAAGGCAATGCTGGGAGAAAAGGGTAACGGAGACAGTGATTCATGAGACACCCAGTGGCCACATGTCTGTCCGGCGAGACCGCTTTCTCCAGCTCACATGATACCGAGACCTATCTTTTGTCATCCATGGGTAATGAAATCTGAGGAGGACTAAACTAGGTAATGATAAATGCACTCGGTTTTTTTTTGTTTTTGTTATTAAATGGCCATATTAAAAATGGTCGTATAAAATCGACGGGCTCTGTCAGGTTGGTACATGCCATAAAGCAACAATGTTCGTCAAGGTCAGTTTTCACTGATCCATTGGACTTCTGATTGACATTTTATTGCATTTAAATTTTTGTTTAATTAGCGTTTAGAGCAAGTACTTTGATGAGAACACAATGCTTTTCCAGGCCATGCCTGTGTATAGCCGGTGCTATCACACCATTCACATTGTGAAAAGCGTAAAACGAGTAGTTGGAAGTGTGCTCCACATGCTGAGAACAAATAGAAGGGAACATTAATGGAACTCGCCGTCTTAGCTCTCTATTTGACTAACAGGGTTGTGACAGCAAGAATACGCAGAGGCCACGACAAAGACACTCCAATCATCACCTCCCAGGAAAAACTCGCAAACAGATGCTTCTTCTCTTGCTGTCTGTTTGAAACGCCTTCTCCTTCATTTTGAGCAACTCTTCTCCAGTAAGACAATCTACCCAGCGCTGCTTTGTTGCGGTTCTTCAGTGGGATGTGAGCTCCTGTGGACACTTTCATCTGAAGTACCTGCTTGCTGAGCTGGAGGTCCCGCAGAAAAAAGACTAATGGAGACAATGAAGTCTCAGTTGCATCGCAACACAAGCACTCTTATGCACAGCTGTACTGACTGTACTCCCATAACTACAGACTTCCATAGTTACAGACCTGTCTCCTTCCTACAGGTTTCTGTCAAAACTGTTAAGCGTTCTGTTGCAAAGCAACTTTCCACTTCCCTCTCTCAGATTAACACCCTCAGTGTGTACCAGTCCGGATTCGAACCCAAGAAATCTACTGAGTATGCGCTCCTAACCGTTACTGGTGTTACAGTACTGTGTCTTCATACTCTTTAACCTTTCCATACTTTACGACTCTGTGAACCAGAATATTCTCCTATGCATGTAAACTGAACTAGGTTTTGCCAGAGCTGTGCTGAGCTGGTGTGTTGTCTTTTACCTCTAAACTATTTCATGGCAGGGGGTTGCAGGGGTGCAGCAGATTTGGCCGGGTCCTGCTCTCTGGCTGGCCTGGGGTTCGAGTCCTGCTTAGGGGACCTTGCGACGGACTGGCATCCCGCCCTGGGTGCATCCCCTCCCCCTCAAGCTTTGTGCCCTGTGTTGCCGGGTTAGGCTCCGGTTCACCGCGACCCCACTTGGGATAAGCGGTTTCAGACAGTGTGAGTGCGTGTGTGTATTTCATGGCATAAACATCTGTCTGCAGCATAAAGTTTCTTCAGTGGGGTCCCACAGGGCTCTCTGCTAGGTCCCTTGTTTTTTTCCATTTTGCACTACCTCTCTCAGTCTCATTATTTACTCATTTTTTTTTTCACTGCTGATTGGAAAATAACTTTAGCACCTAATTCTATATTCCCTTCCATCAAACACACACACACACACACACACACACACACACACATTTTCAGAACCACTTGTCCCAGACGGGGTCACGGGGAACCGGAGCCTACCCGGCAACACAGGGCGTAAGGCCAGAGGCGGAGGGGACACACCCAGGACGGGATGCCAGTCCGCCGCAAGGCACCCCAAGCGGGACCCGAACCCCAGACCCACTGGAGAGCAGGACCCGGTCCAACCCACTGCGCCACCGCGCCCCCTCCCATCAAACACATATTTCAGAAAATCCCTGATTAACTAATGGATGTACACTAACCAGTTAAATACATTAAAACCACTTACAGGTGAAGTAAATAACATTGATTATGTCGTTACAATGGTACCTGTCAAGGGGTGGGATATGTTAGGCAACAAGTGAACAGTCAGGTCTTGAATTTGATGTGTTGGAAGCAGGAGAAATGGGCAAGCGTAAGAATCTGAGTGACTGTGACAAGGGCCAAATTGGGATGGCTAGACGACTGGATCAGAGCATCTCCAAAACGGCAGGTCTTGTGCGGTGTTCCTGGTATGCAGTGGTTAATACCTACCAAAAGTGGTCCAAGGAAGAACAACCGGTGAACTGGTGACAGGGTCATGGGCGCCCAAGGCTTATTGATGCACGTGGGGAGCGAAGGCTAGTCAGTTTGGTCCGATCCCACAGAAGAGCTACTGTAGCACAAATTGCTGAAAACCTTAATGCTGGCCATGATAGAAAGGTGTCAGAACACACAGTGCATCGCAGCTTGCTGCATAGTTGCAGACTGGTCAGAGTGCCCAGCTGACCCCTGTCCACCGCTGAAAAAGCCTACAATGGGCATGTGAGCATCAGAACTGGACATGGAGCAATAGAAGAAGGTGGCCTGATCTGACAAATCATGTTTTCTTTTAGATCATGTGAACGGCCGGGTGCATGTGCGTCGTTTATCTGAGGAAAAGATGGCAGTAAGATGCGCTCTGAGAAGAAGGCAAGCCAGCGGAGGCAGTGTGATGCTCAGAGGTCACCTTGGGTCCTGGCATTCTTGTGGATGTTACTTTGACACGTACCACCTACCTAAAGACTGTTGCAGACCACATACATGCCTTCATGGCAACAGTATTCCCTGACAGCAGTGGCCCTGCCACACTGCAAAAATTGTTCAGGAATGGTTTGAGGAACATAACAAAGAGTTCAAGGTGTTGACTTGGCCTCCAAATTCCCCAGATCTCAATCTGATTGAACATCTGTGGGATGTTCTATGAGATGACATACATTTTCTATGAGATGTACGTCGCTTTGGAGAAAAGCGTCTCCTAAATGAATAAATGTAAATGTGCTGGAAAAACAAGTCCAATCCATGGAGGCCCCACCGTACAACTTAGAGGACTTAAAGGATCTGCTACTAACATCTTGATGCCAGGTACCACAGAATACCTTCAGAGGTCTTGTGCAGTCCATGCCTTGATGGGTCAGAACTGTTTTGGCGGCACGAGGGTGACTTACACAATATTAGGCAGGTGGTTTTAATGTGGCTGACTGGTGTATAAGCATGGATGATGGAACATCACATCCAACTCAACTTGTATATCCCAGCCAAGGCTTTGTTGCAGCACAACTGCTCCCTGACCAGAGTCAAAACCATATAGAATTTACACATAATCATACATGAACCAGTTATTCAAATTTGACTATTGTGATGCCCTGATAGCTGGACTCCAATACTGCGCTCACATACATCTCATCTAGACTATGGTTTTTCTGGTTAGTCTAAAATCTTCCACTGTGCTATCATGTCATACTGCTACTGACCTCACTTTACTGGCTTCCCATCTCAGCCCATATCAGAATAAGACCTTGGTGGTGGTCTACTGGACTATTAGGGGATTTTTCTAGATGCCCCTGCAGAGTGAAGTTCTGCCTTTTTGCCCCTTAACAGCATTATGTTCTGTATCCTCAGGTTGCCTGGTGCTGCCTTTGCTGAAAGGCTATGAAATGGCAGTTGAATGACCTCCTGACTGCAGTAAGAACCTAACAACAATGGCACTGGGAAAGCCAGAGCAAACTAAAGGCTCACTGGCCACGGGTTCTAGTGAAGACATTGTGTTGTGCACTCCCTTGAAAAAGTATTCATTCAAAGCATTCAAAATTTCTCTCGTTTTACTGAAACACAAATGATATATTAACATCTTGCTATATTTTATTTCTAGACATTGCAACCCAATATTAATTATTTTAAAGTGACATTGTATTAAGTTAGGAAATATTTTAAAGAAAAATAAACAAGTTAAATATGCACTAGTATTCAACCCCTATGCTGTGGAACTTCCAATTTTACATAGACGAAAAACAACTGGTCTACTGAGAACACTTTTGTCTTACAGTTGGTCTCTACACTCTACATAACACTTTCTTTTACAGGAGGATGGCACAAAAGAAACCGTTACAGTACATTTATTTAGCTGGTGCTTTTCTTCAAAGCGACTTACAACATTAAAGTATTGGAGCAATTTAGGGTATCTTGCTCAAGGGTATTACAACAGTAGATGAGATTCAAACTGGAAACCTTCAGAGTTGAAGGCAACAGTTTGAACCACTACACTATCAGCTGCCCCTGTTACTCAAGAAGAATCATATTACAGCATCTAAAGTTTGCTAGAATGCAGTACATTTACACATCTAGCGGACGCTTTTCTCCAAAGCAACATCCAGTGAATTCTATGTAGTTATGAGCCCACACACCTTATTCACCAAGGTGACTTACACTGCTAGATACACTACTTACACTGGGTCACTCATCTATACAATCAGTGGAACACACACACACTCTCTCTGTCACTCACACACTATGCGGAACCTGAACAGCATGTCTTTGGACTGTGGGAGGAAACCAGAACACCCAGAGGAAACCCACACATACACGGGGAGAACGTGCAAACTCCACACAGACTGAGCAGGGATCAAACCCACATCCTCTTGCACCACCCAGGCCCAGTGAGTCAGCAGCACTACTCGCTGTGCCACTGTAGTGCAGTTCTCACTCTGCCTATGCCTCAAATAACACCATTCCTAAAATGAAGTACGGTAATGGCATCATCATCCCGTGGGGCTGCCTTTAATCAGCACGGACTGGGTATCTTGTTACCGCAGAAGGAGGAATGGAAGGATCAAAATGCTGGGAAATGTTGCAAGAAAAAGGCCACAGTCCGCTAAAAATTATATCTTGGGAGAAAGTTCACCTTTCAGCAGGACGGTGATCGTAAGGATGGAAAGCAACAAAGCAACAATGGAATGACCTGAGAGCAATATGGTTAATGTCCCAGAGTGGCCCAGTCAAAGTTCTAATGTCAGTTTTATCAAGAATCCATGTACTGTGTGAAAATCGTGGTCCACAAGCATCATCCAACCAACCCGAACAACCTGCAGCACATGTGCCTAGAAAAATGGGTAAAATCTCTTCCGAGCACACTTAGCACTCCTGAACAGTGTGCTAAGCTGGTATATATTCACTCAAAAGGTGAGTATGGGGAATTCGGGTTAGATACCTTTTTCAAGAGATCCACAGCAGCAGGAGATTCAATGCATGAATGCTGTGATGTGGTCATGACCCTGCACAATAGGCAGCATGATAACCTGGATTCACATTAACAAAATATTACAAGTAATAAGCATACTTCATTATGCCATCTACCTGTTTTGCCTGTGCAGCTGTACTGTCTTGTGCAGTGCGTACAATCTTGCGTCCATCTAATTTCTCACCGTTTCAGATTTCTAAACTTCCTAAACATGTAAAATGCATTTGCGACATTTTATTGTAAAATCGTATGACAAAAAATTTATGTTTCTCTTGACAAGAGAGAGTTCTTGAAAAGGGATGGGGGAAATAAAGTTGGTGTAAGAAAGGCTATTTCTCACATAGCAAATCAGTGCAGCGTTTCGACGGGTCACGTGCGCTCGGGCGCCAGAGCAAATGCAACTCCGCCGCTCGCCGCTAGATGGCGCAGAAGAGCTAGAAACAGCACCGCATGGAGACGCTTGACTGAGAATCTGAAACCAAAACGTCAAGGGCAGCGCTCAGAGCGTCCTTTGGGCCCCTCTTGCCCCTCTTGCCCGTCACCCACCACTGCATTAGAACCATGTGGGAACCCCCTGGAGGTGCTGGGTCTGTGCTCAGCCTCTGTTCCCACATACACATGTAGCAGTTTCTGAGAAGTTACTTGCAGTGATTTACCCATCAGAACAGCTGGGAATTTTGAATGGGGGCACTTCAGGGAAAGTACCTTGCTCAAGGGTACTACAGCATGAGGTGGGATGCAAACCCAGGTCCTTTGGGAGCCAGGCAGCAGCGCTAACTCCCATGTCACCCTCTGCCCTGGCTACAACACCCCTCCTCCAGTAAAGTCAGTGCTAAAAAGTACAGCTCTAATGCAAATGTTTTAAACTGAAACTTGTAATATTTTCACACGTTCTAAAAATAAAAAATTTTAAAAAAACTTCTTTCCGGTAAATGTGAAAGTTTTGACATAGCATAGTAGTTAAAGCCATGTAACTGTAACCTGAAAAATGTATGCCTAAACCCCCTAACTACTACGGCGCTATTGCCCTTTGAATTATTACAGTAAAATACCCTGCTGTATGGGTCTGATAATGAAGATACTGTTCAGATAAAAGTATCACCTGAACTATTTAAATAATAATCGGATTAAGTTTTTTATAGAAATAAGATTTTCGCTAGTTAATCTTTATTTGAATTTGAAATTACTTTGAATTTACATTTACATTTATTCATTTAACAGACGCTTTTGTTCAAATCAACGTACATCTCAGCAAAAGTACAATTCATGCATTACATTAAGAGAAAGAGACATAGCTGTAGACATGTGACTCTGGTAAACCTAGTTTGTTACCTACCACTTGCTGCACCGAGGTTCATCATTCGAGTAGGTGCATAAAACACAGGATAGACAAATCCTGATACCCTCCGTTGCAAGGCACCCCAAGCGGGACTTGAACCCCAGACCCACCGGAAAGCAGGACCGTGGTCCAACCCACTGCGCCACCGCACCCCCCTCCTATACACCAACAAGCAAATACAATGCTGGAATAGTGGCTGAATAATAAAGGCTTTATCTGGTGATGCTCATGAAGTTACGGTGCATGAACATTTACACCGTAAATGAGCTGGAGAGATCTTGGGCGAAGTGGATCTGGAAAAGGTGACTTTTCAGAATCAGAATCAGAATCAGAATCAGAACGAGCTTTATTGCCAAGTATGTTCGCACATACAAGGAATTTGTCCTGGTGACAGGAACCACCACAGCACAGACAGAATGACAGTGACAAGACACAGATGAGAAGATAGAGCACGCGAGCAAGGGACAAAAAATATTAAAAAATATAAAGTACCCAATATACAAAAATAGTACAAAAATAGTCGCTAGATACAAATGCAAGGGAGTGTAGGAGAAATGTGATAAATAGTTATAAATATAAATAGCATTATGTATTGCACGGTTTACTCTCTAGGTGAGAGATTTAGGTGTTCATGAGGTAGATGGCCTGAGGAAAGAAACTTTTCTTATGCCTGGCTGTCCTGGTGCACAGTGCTCTGTAGCGCCGGCCAGATGGCAAGGGTTCGAAGAGGAAGTGGCCTGGATGTGAGGGGTCTAGAATGATTTTGCTCGCCCTTTTACTGACTCTGGACGAGTGCAGTTCTTGGAGAGCTGGGGGGGATGTGCCGATGATTCTTCCAGCAGTCCGAACTATCCGCTGCAGTCTTCTGATGTCTGACTTCAGACCCTTCAGACCCTTCTTGAAAATAGACAGTTTCCGCAGTTCTGAGTGACAGGGGAATGTTGCTCCACCACAACGGAGCCAGAACCGAGAACCTCCGAGCTTTACCTTTCGTGCGCAGGACCACCAAGCTAGCAGAAGTAGATGAGCGAAGGGCTCTGGCTGGGGTGTAGCGGTTGATCAAGTCTTGTAAATAGCTGGGAGCAGTTCTACTGATGCATCTGTAGACAATAACCAGGGTCTTGAATTTGATCCGAGCAGCTATAGGAAGCCAGTGCAGAGAAATGAGTAGAGGACATACATGGGAGCGCTTTGGCAAATCAAACACAACTCGTGCAGCAGCATTTTGTGGAAGCTGCAGAGGTTTGACGGCATTAGCAGGAAGGCCACACAGGAGAGAGTTGCAGTATCCAGATGGGATGTCAACATGGCCTGGACAAGTAGGTGGGCAGAGTCAGTTGTGAGTTAAGGACGGATCCTACGAATATTATGCAGGATGTATCTGCAGGACCTGGTTGTGGCTTCAATGTGCTGAGAGTAAGACAGACTTGAATCAATCGTTACTCCCAGACTGTTAGCCAAGGAGGTAGGCAAAATGAGTGCGTTGTCCAGTTTGATCGCTAGATCGTGACAGGAGGACAGGCCAGCTGGGAGGTGAAGAATAATTGTTTGAGAGGTTGAGTTGGAGGTAGTGATCAGACATCCATGCAGAGATGTCCGACAGGCAGGCACCAACGCATGCGGAGATGTCTGACGCACCAGGTGGAAAGGAGAGGAAGAGCTAGGTATCATGAGCATAGCAGTGGTATTTGAATCCATTCCATGGGAGGCTGTGACCGGGCCAAGGAGGTGTAGATCGAGAAGAGAAGAGGACCCAGTACCGAACCCTGCGGGACACCGGTTGAGAGAGGCAGAGGAGAAGAACGAGAGCTCCGCCAGACCACTTGAGAGGATCTGTCAGAGAGGTAGGACTCAAACCATCTGAGTGCTTGGTTGAAAGGATGGTGATCAGCTGAGCAGCTTCCAGATGCTTCTGGCTTTCACCACTCCGCGTCATAAGACTTCCAGCTGGAAGTCCATCTTCGCCCAAGGCCGAGATGTCTGAGATGTCTTGAGTACTTGTTGGCGTTTCTGTAGCGGTGTGGGTTTTTTACGGGATGGGGTTGCTAGCCCCATGCCCAACCCTCCTCCTTTATCTGGGCTTGGGACCGGCAGGGGACCCCGAAGGAATCCCTCGGGAGAGTTATCTGAGCGCTGCACTCTTGAGTCTTGTTTTGATCCAAAGCTGGTTAAGAGAGGAGGGTAGGGTCCAGTGGTTGAGTATGTATGTGTAGAACGCTACAGACAGATCGAGGAGGATGAGGACCGAGGAGAGGGAGGCGGCTCCAGCGGCCTGTAAAGCATAATTGACTTCAACGTAACGTGGCAAAAAAGTTCAAGACACCGAGCGACTGAGAAAAGATGCAGGTTGAAACGTGTCTCGCGCAATAACGTATAAGAGCCGCCGGAGGGCGCGATTCACCAACAACCAGCAGCCTCCGCGCTCGTTCGTTCCCCCCCAGTTTGAACATTAGTATCCGGGAGACTGGAGTTGACGCGAAATCAAAGTAAAACCTCCGCCGATTGGCCTCGGCCGCCGTGCGGCCATCTTGTGTGTCCTCCCACTGCGATCACTCGTCTCGCGGGTTCCCCGAGTGAACTGAGCTCCTGACAGGTGCACTGGGCTCACCGGTCCGCTCGCGGTCCGCTTCGAGCGCCTCCGAACCCGCTTCGCCAGTTTTCGGCCCAATCTGGACACGTCCGCAGCCGTCCAATCAAAGGGCGAATAACTGATATGCAAATGAGATGCGTGCATCGCCGCTCGGAGCGTCGGCGGAGGCGTCGAGGCCACCAGCGGCTCCACTAAAACTTCGCGAGTGCCATTAGCTAGTTGGCTAACGAGGCGCCGAGACGCAAGCGCTTCCGCGATCGTCGGTCGCTTCGCTCTCTGGTGAGTATCGCGCTTCCCCTCCGAACGACCGTGGCGTTCGCTGTGCTGCTTTAATTTAAGCCGCTTCGAGCGTGTGACAGAGCGCGCGCCGCGGCTCGTCGCGAGGACTGGTGGTGAGTGGTGGTGGAGCCCCTCGCGGCTGTCGCTGAGGGGGGGAAACTTGCGCTGCGGGGCCGAACAGGCTTTGCCACAGCCGCACAGCCGCACAGGCACACAAAACAGCAGCTGTGTGTGTCGCTGTCACACACTTCCGCGCTGACGCCGAGCGAATGGCGGAGCGGCCGCGTCCACACAGGCTGAGGCGGCACGAGGACGCAGTCGGCGGTTACGTGCCATCGCGGGGCTTCCGGGGCTTCCGGGGGACGGAAGCGGCCCCCAGATTATCCGGACACGGCGGCGCACCGGCGGAGCCCGCGGGCTGCCTGAGCGCACAGCCGCCCCACTTTCCCGGTACAGCACTTGTTGTTGGCGTGAGTGAGGGCGGGGTAACGGTGCTGGTGGAGGAGAGTCGAGCTGAAGCAGGCAGGGGTGGATCGTGGATCATGGACAGGATGTAGGAAGTGGACTGTGTGTGCGACGCTGGTGGAAGGTGGACCGTGGAGGACGTGTAAAGCGTGTGGATGGTGGGGGACACGAACTGGGGGGGGTGGTAGATTTTGGAGGATGTCAGTTGGGTAGACTCCTAGTGGGGACATGTGGACTGTGGGATGTGCAGGTGAGAAGTGGACCTTGGCTTGGCGCCGGGGCATATGGACTGTGGAGGACATCTGTACAGTTGGAAGGTGGACCGTGAGGGGGACATGTGGACTGTGGGGGACGTGCAGGCGGGAGGTGGATCTTGGGGGGACATGTGGACTGTGGAGGACATCTGTACAGTTGGGAGGTGGACCTTGGGGGGACATTTGGACTGTGGAGGACATGTGTATACAGGCAGATGGTGGACCGTGGGGGGACATGGACAGCATTAGGAGGGGGACTGTGGGAGACAGGGAAAGTGCTGGGAGGTGGGCTTTGGATGCTATAAAAATCAGTAGACGGTTGACTTGTGGGAGACAGGAAAAGTGCTGCACAGTGGACGGGGGGCAGGGTGGGGACTCGATGGTCCCTAAGGGAGGGGAGAGGAGACGAGGGCTGGGGTGGGGTGTTTTATGGGCTGTAGAGGACACGTTGACGTCGTTTCATCCGCTTCCCGCCAAGATGTGTTGCCGCTTGGGACGTCCAGTTGTTCCCGTTGGAAGACATTTGTCCAGCATTTCCTCCACCTGCACAAGAACAGGTCTGAAGATGAGGGACGCCTGAGACGCTGTCTTTACGTCATTTCTCATACAGCCATGGGTTTGAAGTCCAAGTGAGCTACTTGTTTGTGCCAGTGGAGGCGGGCTGTTCCCCGCACAGGCAGGGGACTCTGGGCTCGAAAGCAGCGGGGCACTGAGGACAGGCATGCGAGTCCTGGGCCTGGATCTGTCTCCTGACCCGTGTGGACTGGGAGAGCCGGCCGTCTGCTCCTCGGCTCGCCGGCTGCGTCTCCGCAGCGCCTTGGGTCCGTCCTCCGGCTGCCCGTCCGCGCGAGGTGTCGAAGTGAACGGAGACTATTGAGGAGGTGTCCTGTCCCCTCACCTCACTGTAAAGGATGCGTGATTATGGTGTGTGTGTGTGCGTGGATGTGTGTGTTTGCGCACGCGCACGTTTGCTGCGCAGCTGGGACTCAATGTCACGACGCACTTTTACCCCTTTAAAAACATAGTGTAAGATGAATGGAGTGACAGTAGGGGACTCGATGTTTGGGTACGAGCACTATGTGCTGACATGAAGCAGGAAGTGTGCACACACGCGCACGCTTGGCTGCCTGGGTGTGTGTTGTCATGTTGTGTACCCGCTGCTCTCCTGTGAGCACCGTCAGCGATGCGGTACCGTGGTGTTTGTGAGGGAGGAGGTACGTCCCCTGCTGTGAATGGGTGACCTTCTGGAAGGGCTGCCATGGGTACAGCGCTTTGGGGGTCGCGGGGGGTCAGTCTAGAAGTGGCCTTCCCTTTGTATCTGTTCACGAGCTGTGTGACAAATACCGTGGTAAAGTTTAGGTCTGGCGCGTGAGATCCCACGTGGAAACGCCGAAAGACGCGGCACTAACGCTGAAATAATTTTGTCTTCAAGTCCCACAGCAAAAGAGTTTACTGGTCTTCTGGGAGGCTTCCTAATTATCTTGTAGTTCGTATGAATTGATATTTTTTCCATTTTTTTGAATAATAAATTGTTGCTGTTTTTTTTTTTTTTTTGTTGGTAGATGCTCTTTTCCAGAGCGTTTCTCCGGTGTTGCTTTGAACGCTAAGCTGTTGACAATGATTTACCCGTGTATGCAGCGCGGTAGTCTTTACTTTGGGGTAAATGCTCACAGGTTCTACGGTGGGAGCTGGGCTTTGAACCCGACTCCGTAGGTTGCGGTGCAGTGGCTCTGACCACCATACCATCTGCCCCTTGTGGATGCCATGTAATCGGATCGATGTGAATTCTCTTGTCGTACCTTGGATGACGAGGCGGTATTTAGCGCTCCCAGAAGGAAACATTGGTATTCTTTAATGGTCGTACTTACGCTTAGTAGCTGTTTTGATGGGTAATGGTGTTTAAGCGCGTTGCTGAAGCTGAGCTGTCAAAAGGTATACCTTTCAGAGTCAGCTGTTCATACCGCACGTTTAGAGGTTTTCGGAAAAGTCCCCCATGCCCCCCCCCCCCCCCCCCCCCCCCCGGATGCTCTAGATGTTGCCAACAGTGGCCTTGAGGCTGTGTGTATCGGATATTTGTGCCCTGCTGGGTTGAGTCTTCTGGGGAGAACTTATCTTCTGTGGATCCAAGATGACTTCCTGTGACCGTGTCAGGTTTGGGGGGGGGGGCTCTGTTTTGAATTCTTTGTCATCTGAGAGAGCGCGACATGGCTGCTGCACGTGGCTCAGGGTGAGCTGAAGATGTCCAAGGTGGTTTTGGAAGTCGGCTCGAAGATCACCGCATTCTCGCGTGTCTTAACGTTCCTCTTAGCGGTCGGATTCACGATGGAGGCCATTTCACAAAACCACGGTACGAATGGTGACCGTACTACGAGCTCGTGATGCCGTTTGTACAAAGTTTAAGAAACGTTAGACGTGTTTTCTACCGCGACGGTGATGCTCTGCTGGATCGCAGAAACGGCCTCCTGGTTTACAGAAGACACGGTGTAGCCGTGCATGCACGGTATGCAAATGCGGGCGCTCTGTGCAGTGGTTTCAGAACCTTGGGCCTCAGATGACTGTTTCACAGGTGTTGAGCGCTGTCCTCGGCGTGTCTTCTGTGCCTCTGGTGCTCCCCTGTGATCCTTCACGCCAGACTGGTGTGGCAGCAGGTCGGGTGGCTGCAGGACGCTCTCCTTTAGCGTTAGTAGAGGTGGCAGAGCTGTTGTCAAGGAGCTGGAATGCAGTTGGGCTTCTTTGGCTCTAGAAGAAACAGCCAGTGAGCTCCTCTCTCTCTCTCTCTCTCTCTCTCTCTCTCTCTGTATCGCTCGCTCTCTCTCTTTGAGGTTCGAGGCCGCTGGAGCAGAGGCGTTTTGAGAAAAACAGCCGAATATCTAGGTGACAACCACACACGCAGCGTGTCAATCGCAGCGCCGGGATGCTGTAACTCGGCCGTCACACATGTGCACGAGTGTTTCAATGGCGACGCCCCATGGTTTTGTGGTCTGTGGTCCCCTCGAGCGCCACGGCAGGTGGGGCCCTCGGTGTCAGGTAGCGCTGCTGGCTAGATGACTGGGACCTTATCTGTGGGTTGCGTGAAGGGGAACGGAGGGCTCGTCTTTGCAGAGTGCCTTTTGGGTCGACTCGGCAGCTGCACCTGTGAGGTTTCTGTTACCTGGGCTCACCCTGGCCAGCGGGTATTTGCAGTCCCCTCGTGGTTTGGGGAAGGGGGAGGCGGAAGGAAACTTTGCATTCGTGCGCAGTTTTGAAGAGTGAACGGCTCAACCTAAGAGTGAATTGGCCTGATTTGCTATTAGGTGAAGCGATCCGAAGTATTTGTTGCATGGGGCGACCCGGACGGGGGAGTGACAGCCAAACCATCCGCGTGTCCTACGGACGGAGGGACCGAGAAGTCATCGGCTATTGTTTGTTACTTATGCGTGTTATATCTCTAATTTTGCATTTTTCCCCCCCAGAAACCTTGCGCTCCGTGTCGCTGCTGAGAAGAGCGCTCCGTAAAAATAAACAAAGTGAGCGGAACTGAACTGGTGTCCTGCTAGAACTTGTTAGCCAAATACCTTGTGGAAAAAGAAACTTTCCTAGCCGGTGTGTTAAAATGTTTCACTTCAGCTGCGGTCGGATGAAATATTCTCGTGCCGTTTAAAGTAGCGTCAGTATTTGGAGTGAGGTACTGTCCTGTTTTACTGTGCTCACCCTCAGAGAGGATTCCAGTTTTACACTACAGTTATACTGATTATACGCTTGCTTGTTGTGTTCTAACTTTAGCTGTGTAACTGATGTTATTGGCCTCTTTCTCGCTCTTGTTTTCACCCTGCAGGATCTCTCTGTGATGCATCCCAGCACTGTCTTCTCAGCCTGTCTTCATGGCTAAGCTCAGGTTCTCCACCCTTTGAACCTCTTGGCCTAGGTTGGCCAGCAGCCTGCGGCAGCGCTGCGTGACTACCGCGGCCGCGTCGGGACACTTCGCGTGCTACGACCGATCCCACGATGGACTTCTTTGACGATCCGACCCTGTTTGACGGTGGTTTGGAGGGGCTGCCAGATGAGGGCTTTTCTGCAGGGTCCGTCTCTCTGGTGGACGAGCTGAACCTCACCGCTGAGTTTGAGCCGTTGCAAGTGGATTCCCTGGGAGCGGGGAAGCACCCGGGGTTAGCGCCTTCCTCCTCGTCTCAGCAGAACTTGACCTTCGAGCAACAGATTGACCATTTCGGTGCGTTGAAGGCTCCGCTCTCAGTAGCTCAGCCTTTTTCTGTCTCGGATAGCAGCACCAATGGAAGCGGCAGTGTGTTGGCCCAGCACGTGCAGTTCCACAACTCCCCTTTGCACCAGGCACCTCAGACCAACGGGCTGTTCCCTAACAACAGTCCCATGTGGGGCAACCAGGACCAGAACGGCAATGCTTTTCACCAGTTGCCCCAGCAGCAGAGTCATCATCACCAGCACCTTGACCAACATCGGCACTTTCAGCCCCACCTGCAGGGCCTGCACCAGCATGGCAAAGCCTTCTCGGAGCATCAGGACTACTTCTACCAGGGCACCCAGGCTCAGAAGCAGCAGCAGCAGCAGCAGCAACAGCAGCAGCAGGCCTACCACAGCCAGCACCAGTCCTTCTCGCCAAGCCCAGAGTGCAACGGGGCACTGTATCACCACGGGGGCATCACCAATGCCTACAAGCTGCCCAAAAGTCACCTGGGTGGCGACAGCTCGTCCTTTCCCTGTAGCCCTCAACGGCAGCAAGGCAGGATGCAGAGTTGCCAGGGGAATCAGAAGTACCCTGGATCCACAGAGGACATGGCCCTGCCCTACTCCAGGTCCTCCATTTCCAGTGCGCTCTCTGCCTGCTCAGTCAGCTCTGGCGCGGCCTACTCGACGACACAGTACCCGCTGAGCGCAAGCAGACCGCTGGCCTCGGCCCCTGTGCCCGCCACTACTACTGCTTCCCCCAGAGCTGCTACCTTGCGCTCCTCCATGCCGGAGTTCTCAGGAGCGGGAGATGCGTTTTCGTTGCTTCCTGGGATGGGCCAGCAGCAGCCGCAGCATCAGGGTCCTCTGAACCAAGCCGGCGATTGTCCTTTCCAGGGCCTGCAGCTTCCAAGTCAAGCTCAGGGAAACTACGGCAGCTCGGAAATGTTCTCTGAAAGCATGAGCTGCTACCCAGGCCCAGGCAGCCAGCACCCCTCCGGCCCGCAGGGGGGCTGTGAGCCTCTCATACCACCAGCAAACAGCAGCAATGGCTATGAGGCCCTGGTCGAGAATCTGTTGCCACCGATAGAGGCTAACAGTGAAGAGTTTGAAGGACTAGAAGGTCCCGACCTCTTAGGGGACGACCTCCTTCCCCAGCTGGAGCCTTCTCTGAACCAAAAAGCTCCCTTGGGGCAACAGGAGGAGAGCAACTATTCCTGGACCAACGGAAGCCAGGAGAAAGCCAACTGCTTGATGAACTATGCGGCTCAGGTAAGGTTCAGAGTTCAGAACGGTCGCGCTGTTTATACTGCGATTACGCTGCAATGGAAAAAGCTCGGCGGGGGAACTCGCTGCACAGTACTATTGATACTCTGACACACTTTCTCGAATGTTGTGCAGCCGGCCGTCAGCCACCGTGTAATGTTTAACTCGTCCTTAAAGGGCCTGTCATCGTCTGCTGCATGCTGGCTGCCATCTCGGCAGCCCCCTTAAGTCCATCCCCGACCGCGCTAGCCGGGCCGCCGCGGCCATCAGTGAGTTAAGAGGGGTGGCAGCGGGTTGGAGACTTAGTGTAAGCGCGTTTTAAGGCTATAATGAGATGTGGGTCAGTGCAGGCTGAAGTCGTGTAAGGTTGTTAGTTACAGTCTTGAACCACTGCTGTCGCAGAGGCAGCTTCTATGTGTGTGTGTTTGTGTGAGTGTGTGTCTATGTTTGTCACGCTGAAGTCCTGAGACGCAAGCGGCCAACGTCAGGGCAGTCCTGTACGTTCAGAGCCGATGGCTGAGCGGTAATTATGCCGCATGCATTTTCAGGCCGGATGCAGAAGTACTTAGTCTAGTGACCCTAAGAGGCAGTTGGCGCTGAAACAAGAACAGCAGGAAATGTGGTCGGCACGGGTGTAGGCCCTTGCAAATTCCACGCGCTGTGTCGGGACAGATTCCTTGCAGAAATGAGGCACCGATTGTCCGACTTCTCGTAAATTTCGTTTCTTGCACTTTTTTTTTTTAAAATGATGATTGACCCCACCGTTGCTAATTGTCAGATTATAGAGTTCTGCTTTATGTAGGTTCACGGCCTCCAGGGTGCATTCGACGCCTTGCTCATATCAGTCATAACTGTTCCATATTTTACCGATATATGTATGGGCACTGTTATCTGCAGTTTACAGCAGCCATTTTTCATTTTACATTAAGGGCCAGCAGGTGGCATGGTGGTTATGGCTGTTGCCTTGCACTGGAAGGTCACAAGTTTGAATCCCACCCCTTGCTATGTACCTTTGAGTAAGATTCTTGCTCTGAAGTGATATGGTTACCATTAGGTTTGTATACGAAGTATAAACGGGCAGATAAAGATTTGCTATAGTATTTCTATGTGTATACATAGTATAAGTACATTAGCATGCAAACATAACATTTTTAGTCAAATCTGAGAAGGAATCTGCTAAAATGAATAATATAATAATGGTAACAACCATCTCCTCTCAGATGTGCCTTGAAACACTGGGTTGCTTTGACAGTAAATCTTAAAAAAAAAAAAAAAAAGTTACAAATAAAAACATTATTATGTTGTTGCTATCTGTGCCGTAATTGTGTGAAGATTATGAAGTTTCGGTCAAATAAACTGATCGTGGCGCTGTCAGTAAGTTCCAAGACTAACCACTGCGTGATGCTGTTGTGCAAAGTGAATTCCATGCCAGTCTAAGGACTTGGTCACTACGCCGTATGTTGTGCAGTTTATTTACATTCTTCTAGCGGGGGGCTCCTTAGCTTTCGTCGGATTCTTCAAAGTGTTTGTGGCCTACAAAAGATTAGGAACTTTCCTTGGGAGGTAGAGCTTCTTCAGGCCATGGGGACAGTTACTTTACCGTGTAGTATGGTGAGAAATATCATGCATAGCAGATGCCTCCTGACTGCTGCCCGCCATAGTTTTATGTTTAATCATACCGACTCCCTCGAATCTCAAGATACTTCATCTGGCACATGGCAGCACACCCTGCTTTCAGCATTTAGCTCCCAGAGGACTCATCTTTTCTGAAGGAGTGGCTGGGTGCCGGAGCCTGAGAAATGGCTTAGCTGGGCATGTGATCGTGATGGTCGTTCGTTCGGATGTTTTTTTATAAGAAGTGGATATCCTGAGCGCTAGAAGACCAGTCCCATTCCTACCAGTGTCATGAAGGCCTGCAGATTGATCAGGGCTGGGTTTTTCAACACCTGCATAAATATAATTATTTAAAAAGAGTGTGGTCACTTAAAAGTTTAAACCATGAAATGAATCAAGTCAGTTTGGATGCAGTTCGAAATTACGGTCATATTACCCTTTTTAAGATTACCTTTCCCTTATTTGTTGTACCCCTGAAAAGGCTAAAGTGCTTGAGTAATTTTCTAATTATATGAATGAGTAAAACAGTAAAATTACAAGCTGCTGTAGCTGCTTTGAATAAAAGAGTGTGCTGAGCAAGTAAAGGAAATTACAGGATCTCCGTATTGTGAATAACCAGTGAACAGGATGAAAGGATGTTGGTAATATATAGAAAGACGTCCTGAGTACAGGTCAGTGGGGTTAGGAGACGCTGGGGTTTGATTGGGGTTTCAAAATGTCTAAATATGGGTCAGAGCTGACCGTCGACTGCTTTGAATTGGACACGTTCAGTCAAGGGGAGTTCAGGTTTAAGCGAAGTTCCGCACTGACGGATGTCACAGGGTACGCACGTTCGACGTTATGAGGGCGTAGAAGATCTGGAAGGGCACCGCAACCAGAGACCGTTACATCCTTTACGATCGAGCTGGAAACTGCGTCAAAGACGGGTCACGTTGGATTAGACGATCTCTGTGGCTCAGGCATCGCTCTTCAGCGATTACCCTGGTGTAACGCGGCAGCAGGTAGCATAGTGGTTTGAACTGTCGTTTTGCGGGTTGGAATCCCACGTTGTGCTTCAGTAAGTACAAGTCACTTTAAGGCAGTCATTACACGGCGGTAACGCTGCAAATCACCTTGGAGTAAAGTGTCAGCTAAATGAAAGTGACTTTCATCGTAGAACGTGGGAGAGGGTCCAAGTGTTCTACCGAGTTGATAAATGACCGGTGGGCGAGGTACCCTTCTGAACGGCACTCGCAGGAGAAGGGGCTGCTGTTTGGTAGGGGTCCCCCCCCCCCCGGGTGTCAGCATGAGCCTTTTAAATTTAGAGCCTTCCTGTGTGAGGTTAGGTGCCGGTGAGAGAAGATGGCTGCGAGCCACTGCTGAATCGCTGGCTTTGTGGCTTCCTGGCACGAAAGCAGAGAGAGGTTTATATAACTCTGAGCCGGGCGGAACTTCAGCCAGACCAGAAACCCAACACCCTGTCACTCAAGGCTGATGGGGGAGGGGCGACGGGCTGCTCTGCGTGCCTCCGATAGGCTGTCCCTGGCTTGCACTCCTGGGCTTCTGGGGCCTCGGGCTGCCTGACTACCTTCCTGCGTGCTCAGGGTGGGGCCTCGAGGTGAGCAGGAAGTGGGCATTATATTGAGGGGCAGCGCTGGCGGTGAACCCGCAGAGGGTGGGGTCACAATCCGGAGAGGGGAAGTTGCTTGGGGATTTAGATGAGCACGTGGGAGCCCTGCCAGCACACACCACGAAGCTGGTCTGCCAAGAAAGTATGCCTGTTTTCATTTATTTATGCGCCTCTGTGTTCTGTGGTGGATTTAGGCCACTCGGTTTAGTTGGCTACCGTTCTTTCACAGGCATTTCCCGCGGCTGCGTGGTTCTGCGTGGCGTGCGCCGCAGGGATGCGAGGTTCGCGGGTGGTCGTGAATTCGGCGAGCCCCCACGTGGCATCCGTGAGCGTCGTCATTGATGGGAGAGGCCTCCCCCACCGTGGCCTGCTGGGAGCCAGTGGGCAGGGGCCTGGTGTCCTTTGTGTGCAAGACTCGCACAGGTGCTCAGAGAGTCACTTGGGCAAGACAACATACCAGACTTTGCATACCAGATTTTACTCTGAAAGGGTGTATCGAACGTGGCGAATGTGACGATATTGCATTGTCACCTGAACCTGTGACAGTACGCATTTCAGGGCAAGTTGAAGATCACGCAATGAGTCCCAAACCCTTTGTTTTTCTCGTTGGCGCCGTTATAAATTTAAAAGAAAAGTTTTAAAATGCTAGCACCCGAAAATCCGTCGTGTTGAAAAACAAGGCTTTCTTCACGGAGGTGTGCAGTTTGAGGGGTTTCTTTGTGAGAGTCGGCAGCAGTTACCAAAGAGGGTGGAACTTGTCGGTCAGGTCTCGTAAGTCAGATTTCGTCCGATGTTAAGGCAGCACGTTAGAGTAAAACTGCGTTAAAAAAGGCGACTGATTTGACTGTTAATTACGCGTTGGTGTTATATTTGAGAGGTTGGGTTAGTCAGTGTAGGAGGTTCACGGGGATTACTTGTTCAGTGGTAAAGTCATGTTTCGCAAGGACTAATCCCGCAATGGTGTAGTAAACCTAGGGGTTGCTCGGCTCCGCGTAGAGATCCGCAGCAGGTCATCGTTGTCCACATATCTGTGTTCCCGTTTCCTGAAGCATAACGTGAAAGAATAAGAAATAAAATGGAGAAATTCGTCTCTGCCGTCACTTCCCCGCGTGAGAATGTCCACCTTCTCAGCTTCTCCGCTACGTTATTTTCAACGCTTCGCTAACGTTGCTCAGGAAACGAGCTTCGCAACACGCAAGGCTTTGCGGCACCTGCGGATCTTCACGTGGAAGGAGGCAGGGATTCAGCTCGCGCGGTGGAGCCCAGCACTGCAAGCAGCCCACGTGTCACTCAGGTGGGGGTGGGAGG
Organism: Scleropages formosus; assembly: GCF_900964775.1. Taxonomy (NCBI): domain Eukaryota; kingdom Metazoa; phylum Chordata; class Actinopteri; order Osteoglossiformes; family Osteoglossidae; genus Scleropages; species Scleropages formosus. Next base: position 25,403,989 of record NC_041812.1, read on the forward strand.
GTGAGCAGTAAAGGCTGATCTCACCTGGATTTTTCTCTGCTGTTCCCATGTGCACGTGTACGAGTGTGTGAAACGGGACTCGAACCCTTTAGGGAAGAGATCAGCGTGGGTTCCCTGCACGTGTTCTTGACCAGCACGGGAGGTGCACCACAGTAGTCAGAAGAGTGGTGAGGTGGGGGGTAAGCGAGGATCCAGGACTGACGGGCATTAGAGGAAGCTGGCCAGCAGGTGCAGCTGGAGAGTGAAGCGATGTGTGGAGAAGATGGGAAAGGGCGCTGGACCACGCAGCAGGACCGAGGAGCCGATACAGGCCAGCGCGCCAGTCCCGCTAATTTCCCCCTCGGCTGGGAACGTCTGCGGTGCACCAAACCATGCAGAAACGGTTTACTCGCTTTCAGCACAGTTCCAGCACAGACTGCAACATCTGTCTTTGTTCTCTGAGCTTAAAGTGGAAACAAATTGTACATCGACGCTGCATCCGCTGTAAGGCACTCGGAGAGAGCGGAGGCGGAAAATGGAAGCGGGGCGATGTGTATACCTTGACTTGGTTCTGCTGGAGTAACTGGAAGGGAGAGATTTGTTGCAAACAACCGATAGGTTTGATCAATGTTGTATGATTTAAATATAAAATTGTTAAAATACACAGCAGATTTAAAACCACCATCTGCCAGCCTCAGCTGAGCTCGGTGTGTTCGGATCAGTTGCTTCTGATCCAAGGGAGAAGGTTGTTTGCCTCCCTTTCCCTCCTGATGTCAGAGGCTTGTTTTCCCTTTGGCGGTGACAGCTCCGGCTTCCGCGGACCTTTCTTCTGCTGGCGCCCGCTCTGCCGTCTTACGCACATGCTGTGTCACAGTGCCAGTCCTCCAGGGTCCCGTCAGCCCGCCGTCTCTGGCAAAGCGTGTCAGCCGCGGGTGAGTCATTGTGCCAGGCTCTGCGGAAAACAAACTGACCGTCATGATGGAAAAAGGAGGCAGACTTTCCCCTCTGGGAGGGGTCATGGAAGAGGGCAGCACTCATGCTCTCCCTCTCTCTCTCTCTCACACACACACAATCACACAGACTCCCATTTGTGGCAGCTGTTGTATGCAGCCCACTAAATGGAACCGATGCTCTGTCACTGGCGCCATGTACCAGCTGACTGTTAGGCTCAAGAGGTTTGCTTCCTGGTATTGGGGGTCCTTGTCCAGAGAGAAGTAACCTTCCATCCCCCCTACTGAGCATTCCCACAATGCTCTGCCAGTCTGGTTTCCCCTTCCGTGGCCCCATCCGAGGCCCTGCCACGCTAATCCTCCAGCAATCCCGTAATGTGCTGAAGAATTCCCCGGGAGAACACACGGCGTCACCCACACACTCCTCTGCGGAAAGCCGCTAAGTAGGGCGTGGAGGAGAGAAGGTGAGGGCTGCCATCTGCGCTGGCGTGTGTGAAAGCCCCCCCCCCCCGCCTTGAGGAACGGAGCCTGTCGGTTTGTGGGCGTTTCCAGCACGGCTCGGTCGTGCCGTCGTGTAGCCTTCCCGAGGCGTTTTGGTGGGCGTGGTAATTTGCAGCTCACTCCTGGGCTTGTTACCAGTCCCGCTCCACCACCAGCACCGGTCGACCGCTCCCTCCCGTGAAGCTGCTTAGGCCGGCTAGGCCTTGTGCTCTGCTGACCGAGGCTTGACCCCTCCTCGTGCGTCTCCATTCTCAGCCGGTTCAGCACGCTTTCCCGGTGGCGGCAGACCCTCTCTGATGTGAACATTAATATTCTTAATTGCAATTAAGAGGAAATTAACCACCGTACCAACTATGACCTGATAATAAACCTTAACTGGCAAAATCTTCAAGGTTAAATTTGGCTCCAGCACCGATCTGAGCGCTCAAATTCGAGCAAGTTGCCAGTGCTTTACTGTGGGAAATCAGTGTTTGCATATTTACTTGTGCTTTGTGGCTGTCATATTTAATTGAAATATTCACTGTATTACTATTGTTCTCAGAAAATTAACATGGTAACATGTCCCGATTTTCTCATTTACATACAGTTTAACTGACATTATCCAAGGTTACGTAGAAAGGTAGTGATTTACACATTTAAACAGTGAAAAATGTTGTTCTTACTACATTACATCAAGGTAAGTACCTACCTCGAGTAACACGGTGGTGGTGGGTTTCAAATCAGGAACCTTCAGATTGTAACGCACCGGTCCCCACCATTACGCCAGCTGGTGGTTCTGCTTTGAGTAACCTGTCGAATAGGTTCACTCATGACTGTGGACCTAGGGTAGCGGTGTTGAGTACAGCACGTAAATCTAAACACCGAGGGACCCATCCGCAGGCATCGCGATGTTCTTCAATTTTCCAAAAGGTAGTCTGCCGACTTACATTCAGGGGAAATACGACTTTATAATCCAAAGTGAGTCGTCTGCATTTTTATTTTTCAGTAATCAAAGATGTTTGAAGTCTACAGTGAGAACATTTTAATAAATGTCCAGCTAAAAGCTGAATGCCAGTAAAGCAAAGTCTAGTTGAACAGCTTTGTGTAGAAGTCCGTCGGTACACATGTGTTGGTCGATCCCCTCGATTCTCGTGATGAGTCGAGGTTCAGAGATATGACAACAAAAGCTCATGGAATGGAAGTGAGCGTCAGCTGGGACAGGACTAGCTAATATGGTCCTCTTATTTGGACGAGCGGTTAGGGCGATAGCGATTGGACAGAAGTGTGCGCCACTGAACGCCCCCCCTGCGTTGGACTGGTAACACTCAAATGTTAATGTGTTTGGCATACAGCTTTTCTGTAGATAAGTGTATTGCTTATAAAATTTTTGTTCAAGGTGTGGACACACTTTGTTTGGTCCTTAAGGTTGAGCTCCAGTAAGAATCTGGTCTTCATTTTAGCGTTAAGCGTTGAACTCGGTTCCATTTCCCCATCTACATGTATTTCTGTAATTTTTGTTTGTCGGATGAAATTGGAGGGAAAAATTGGCTTTTTTTTTTTTTTTTGCTTCCCCCCCCCCCCCCCCAGGGGTTTAACAGCCTTGTATTACAGCAGTTGACCAGTCCCCTTGTCTTCGGCTTCACCGTCCTCTTCCCTTCTTGCGAAGGCGGTCACGTGAACAGTCACATGACAGGCCAGGCTTTGGCCACATGGAACAGTTTGTGGTTTGTATTCTCTGCAGCCAGGTCCGTGCGTCAGCTCTCGTCACTGAGGAGACGCCCTTCGCTGCCTGGGCTCCAGGCCATGGCAACACCGGCGCTGTTGGATTTCTCGGGCTGCTTTGATCCTCGCTCGCTGACAGATGGGGCACCGTCGCCGTAGTTCCTTCCTCCGTTCACGTCGGGAGGACCAGTCCTCATCTTAAGTTCTCTTCCCTCGCGTTCTCCCATTGTCACAGTGTTAGTTGGCACATTTCAGAGCTCGCTTCCGCAGGGGTCATGGCGCTGTCGATAGCCGCGTTGGCGTCCTTACCATGGTGCAGCCGCTGATGTTCGCCGCACGACTTAACACCATTTATAGAAGTTGATTAATTACGGTTAGCTTCGATGACACTGTCCTCGGCGGTGGGCTGATTCTCTGCCAGCCGTTTCATCTCGATGTCCCGATGTGCCATCGGCGGCGTGAACGGAGACGGGGACTGGCTGTCCGTCGCCTTCAGTGTGGGAAGGAGCTCTGCTTTCCAAAGGAGGCGCTGAAAGTCCCTCCTGAAACCGAGAAGAGCTCGGTAGCTTTTCGTGGAGGTTTTCGGACGACGCAGCGTACAGAGCGACCTCTTCAACAGGCAAACAGCAGACTTTGATCTGAGCTGATAGGGCGCAGCCGAGCAAACAAGTGGGGCCAGCGCTGCTGCTGCCGCCAGTGCCGCTAATGCTGCTGTTTACACAGAGCAGGAGCCAGGGACCGCTCCCGGGGAAGGTGCGTGCGTGCGTGTTTTCGTCGCAGGCCTGTTCCTCTTCTTTTTTTTTTTTTTTTTTGTATTATCAGTTCGCAAAGCATCGCCGCTCGTTGCGGCCCCCGTGACTCTGTAGCTGCTCATGCCTTCGAAGTGTTTGATTGGCCTGCTTGCTTGGGTCTTATCCCAGCCGCTGTGTTAACACCCACAGCGCTGTGGGGTTCTGGGTGAAACTGCAGGACCGGGCCATGTTAAGGCTCCGTGCTCCAGAGGGTTTATTGCTGCAACATTTTGTCATTGCGATTGCGACAAAACCTCGCTGCCTCAGTAGAAGCGTCAAGCACATATGCGTATGAATGAAAAATAAAAAAAAAAAAAAAGAAAAGAAATGGAAAAGCAGTATAGATTTTGCTCAGACTCGTAGTCCTGTGTTCTCGTTCACAATATTTCGCATTTAGTGGAACTGAATTCTTTTTTGTGCCCCAGAAAGGACAATTGTATTTCATGAAGGTTTTACCTCCTGGCATGTGTGAGGGAAAAATGTAAAGCATTGAATCGGTGTGCAGATTTAATTTAAAAAAAAAAAAAAAAAAAATCTGTGCAATCTTGTCAAATTGTCACATGCAAGTGCCCTGTGTGAGACGTAGCGCTGCTGAGGTCTCTTGGTGTGCAGAGGGCTTTCGAAACACCTCCGAGCAGTTCCTGTAGCTGTGGATGTGATCGTGGACCTGCAGGCTGCGACAAATCCCGGCCTGACTGACACGGATGGGATCGTTTGGAGTTCATTCCCTGTCTCTAGAAGGGGGTGGGGGTTCTGTCCTGGTTACCTGAATGATCAGCGCTCACATGGGCATCTTGCTGTATTCTTTGAGAGATCCCGGAAAGGCAGCTAACCCACGCCTTTCCGTTCTCCGTGTCCCATGCGCGTGGCCAATGTCTCCTTCTGTGAGGCGCAGCCCTCGGCCTGCGAAGGGTTAATCGCGAACGCCCCTGAAGGGCCACCTGCACTTGCGCGCAAGCTGAAGTATGAGGCCTGCTCCGAGCCGCACAACACGCCACATTTACATTTTAACTGTTGCGTTGCCAAGGAGCTTTGGTATGGAAATTCTCACGCCATGTGAACGCTCAAGCATGTGCGCGTCTGCCGTACCTCCCCCCTCGCCCCGCACCCGGTGGACTGGCGCACGTCCAGCGAGAGGAGTCGTGTGAGCTGCACCAGACACGTGGCGCTGAGGTTTGTGTGTGTGTGTGTGTGTGTGTGTGTGTGTGTGTGTGTGTGTGTATATGCGCACATGTGTGAGGTTTTTTTTTTTTTTTTTTTTGCTTTGCACATTCATCTGTCGCATCCTACTGGGGGATGCCAGTTTAACATATACTAATAATAATTTAAAAGTATGCGTAACATGTAAACAAAGGTTCCTTTTCTGTTGTAATACGCTACATGATAACATATGACGGATGTTTGCAGGCAAATACCCGGGCTGAACCATAGCAGAGCGAGGAAGAAAAACTGGCCGGGGAGGGAGAGAGAGGGAGGTTGGTTGTGGTCCACGGCCACGTCGGAGCCCTGGGTGAATGAGCCTGTACTGCACACCCAGCATCGCTGTATCAGGCCATCCTGCAGAAAGGCACTGAGGCTCCAGCACCTTGGTAAACATGGTGTGTGCAGTGCAGCGTGGCAGAGCTACGCGAATAGCGACCACACACTCTTATTTATAATGTGTTTTGAGGTAGGTGGGAAGGTGGTACAAATGGCATGAGAAGGAAACTCGTCCCCGGTCTCTCCGGGAACCCTGGGTTACGGACACATCTTTGCCAGCCACTATAGCTGCGTTGGGCTAAGGACCGCAGATGTGCGTCCTCCAGGGATGTAAGTGCTCTCGGGGGGCAGTTGGGACCGCAAGAAAGTAACGGTGGCGTTTCGGTGTAGGGTGAGAAATGCTGAGCGCTGCTCTGATGTCACCCTGCAGATGGCCTGCCTCTCAGTGGAAGCTCAGCGTGGCTGTTGCATAAAAGCGACCATCCCAGTTCCTTCCCTCTGATACAGATGTCCTCTCACACCCTGTCTTGCGCGCGCGCGCGCGCGCGCACACACACACACACACACACACACACACACACACACACACACACACACGCATACCTGTAGCTTAGAGCTTGGACTGGGAGCACCATCTCCCTTCCTATTAAAATGCAAATGAGTCTGAGATTTCCCCCCCCCCCCCCCCATACAAGTGGATTTTAAAGGAAAAAAACCAAACACAGTCTTGTGTGTGTGTGGAGACAGTGGCGTAGGAGGACTTTGGCTCAGATGTTGCCGCTGTGGCAAGTCTCCCCTGCGTTGCATGCAGCAGGAAGGGGGGTCACAAGGCGGGGGACGGGTGGTTACGCCGCAGGGGGCAGAAGGTGGTGAATAGCGAGTGGCCATGTAAGAAACCGTGCGACCAAAGCAACTTGCTCACCCACCCCCATCTCTCTGCCTCTTGCTCTGCTCCACCCGAGCAGGAAGAGCATATGCTACAGATTACTGCCTCGGTAATTACCACGTCTCACACAGGTTCCCCGGGGACCGCCCGCCCTGGCGTCAAGAAGCGGCCGGATCCTGAGCGTGCCCCCTCTGGGCTGCGCCTGCTCGCACGGAGCCTTTCAGCCTAGGCGCACCTTTGCCTTCTTAAAGGTGTACTTCACATACCAAACTGCAGATGTGCATTGCTCTTCATGCGACTCTCTGCGCTGACACTACGCGTGGTGTTTTGTTTTTGACGCCTCCGCTCCCGGCGAGTCCCAGCTCTGTCTGCCCCTTGTGGTTTTTAGGGAGATGCTTGTCAAGCCGCTCCTGGCGCGTGCGAGAATGGTGAGAGCTCACCGGCCATGCGCGTACCCCTCTGCTACGACAGGGTGCGGGGTGGGCTACGCCGGGGAGTGCGCACCTCGCGAGGTGCAGATCGGAGTGAGACGTGGACTGCGTGTAGGCTGAGGATGGGTAAATGTGGGTTAGTTGCGTCAAGCTGCTGTTTTCCTTCCATGCGACCTTGACCCGCCGTTGGCACTTTGAGAGCGTGCTGCTGTCGCTGATGTGGGCAGGGTTTTCTCAAGACAGGCCTACTTGCGTGACTGGAGGACACTGAGCTCTCTTCTCCTCCCCTCGCTTTCCTAGAAATGTCAGACCCGTTTAGAGGAGTCGGGACCTGCGAGTCAATCCTTGTGGTTAGGGTTAATGGGCGATTGACCGTGTGCTGGCGCACAGTCAGCTTCTACCTGGATGAATTTGACCAGCCTTATTAACGTCTTTAATAGCGCTATCAATTGTGTGAGATCCGTAAGCACTGTTCACCCATGCGCTGTGTTCCAGTTTGAAGTTAGTGCGATAACTGCTAGCACCATCTGCTGGCGCACTGTCTCACTAAATGGGGCTGAGGGGGAGGGGGAGAGAGCAGGGGGGGGAGGGAGAAACAAATAGAGATTTTAACTACATTTCTAATATTTATGCTGATGCGTCCCTCTGCCGCGTGCTTTCATTTTGCCATCGCGCTCCTCCGGAGACTCGCGTTCTCGGCGCTCGCTCCCTAGCTCGGAAGACGGGAGAGGGCGGGAGAGCGAGAGGAGGGGAAAAAGAGGGGGAAAAAGGGAAAAACGAGAAACGAGCAGTGCCTCCGCACAAAACCCTTTTGTGTACAAAGAAGGAGTGCGATGTGAGAGGGGGGAGCCGGAGGGGCAGCGCGAGCGAGGAGGCAGGGCGAGCCAGAGCTGCCGTCGGATCCCCAGCTCGAGAGCGGCGGCGTGAACGGCCGCACGGCCCCCCGCGCCGCCCAGCGAGGACAGGACTCGCCCCGATGCTGTCCTCCTGATCTCTGCGCCCGTGGGGAAGGGGGGGTCGGGCGTGCTTGGAAGCGGCTGAAGGAAGAGAATCGGCGAGGGCGGGGAGGGTGTCAGATCCCGGCGAAAAGGGCAAGGCTTTTGTTAGGCAACCGGAGGGAAGGAAAAAAAATGTCTTCAGTGAAGAGGCCAAGAGGAAGGGTAAGTGAGACGCACAGGGAGGTGTGGGGGGGGTGACTCGGCTGACAGGAATTGAATAACCACCCCCCACACTGCCCTCACTCTCCGCCCTCGCTGCCATCGCCATCTTGATCTTGCTGCTGCCGTTTGTTCTCTGCGGTGTGTATGTGTTTGGCTGCTTTGGGCCCTGTGGAGGCGTGTTTCACGCTCGCTCGCTCTTTGCTCCCCCCTCCCCTTTGCGTGTCTCTCGGATGCCTACTCCTGTGCGTTTCCCTCCCCCGCCCGGCTCTGCGGTGCCCCCCCAATGGCAGTAGTAGTCGTCTGTTTTGGGCTGTCGCTCCTCACACGTGAGCCGCTGCTGCTGTGTCCCCACCCCAGAGTATCTGGTGTTTATAGTACTTTGCAGCTGCAAAGCTTTACATTGACGCCTTACACTCTGTCTCTCCTCTCCAGCTCCCTCGTGATTATTTTTTTCCCCAAAGATGACTTTGGAAGTTGAGATGTTCCCTGGTCCGGGTAATTTGTAGAAATACCCCATACGCATAACGGTAGATGCCGCATACCTCTTGTTTAAGTTCTAAATTAAATATGCCACCCAAAGCCGTGTTCGCGTCTCGGTAATTTTCTGCGCTTACTGATTAAGATGGCAGCTGGCCTGAGTGCATTTGAGCTGTCATCTCTTCTGCTTGTAAGCACGTGGCTGCTGGGGAACTCATCTGCTCAAAATTGTCCCGAGTGCTGCTACGGTTGGTTCTCGTCTTATGAATTGTTGAGTAACAAAATTTTTGCCGGTACCGACTTTTTTTCAGAAGTATTTTGGTCACGCAAGTTAATGTACTAAGTTTTTTTTTTTTTTTTTTTATAAAAATGTATAAAAAGACGGCTAGTATACCACCTCAAATCACACGCGGAAGCTTCACCTGATATGCCGGCAGATGGTGATTGTGAACAGTAAGTGTTGTTAAGTTTTTCGAAAGTGAGGAGAAGGTGTAAACGAAGCGAACGGAAGGTGAACAAGACGTAGTTCTGAGCCCGTCAATGAAGCGTCTCCATCACTTTGTTCCTCCGTGTAATACCTCCAGCTCCAAGTTGTTGAACTTATGTACTTCGAGACGTGTAACATAAAACTTGCGTTGTTTTTAAATTCCTTGTAGTTAAGGTTTTGTTTATTTTGCTTGTGTTTGGTATTTGTGAATTTCTCGTGACGTGTGGATCGAGAAGGGTTCGAGGAGTCACCAGGGAGCACCAGCAGCCTGGTCTTATTCTTTGTTGGGCTTTCTTGTTTACACTGTGTTGTCAATACCCCTGCCAAGGGATTCAAGGTCCTCGGCCGCGTGCACGAGCCGACCCGGCTCACCATAGGCACGAGCTAGGAGAGAGTCGGTCAGCTGCAATGTTCTTTTTCCATCCAAAAAAAGCTTCTCTTCTGCCTCTCACCCCACTGAGTTGTCTGGGTTGCTGATTTTTTTTTTTTTTTTGCTTTTATTCATTTAGCCTACATCTTTTCTCCAAAGTGATTTACAGCTGTGTAAACAAAAGTGTATTTCATTAGACAGCCAGACCGTTACAGATGCGATTGTTAAAGTATGGTCACTTACTCCATTACCACCATTTTTCCCCGTGCACATTACACGAGATGTAGAACTGGTAACAGGCCCCTCTCCCGCTCTGTATTAAATTTGACTTACCAGTTGTACGCCTTATGACTCATAGTATGTGTGGACGTTGTCGTTTCCCTGACAGGTTTTCATTCGAGTCTTCATGGAAGTGAATCTCCTGCTAGAATCCTGCTAGAGCTCCTGTCATTTGCAGTGGAAGTGTCTTCTGTTTTGACATTTCAGTAAAAATGAGGGAATTTCACTCAGCGTTTAGTCCGTTTTGTGTGTCTGGGGCTTCTGCCTAGAAGCTCTACAAGTAAACTGCTTCCACAGAACTCAACATTTTTCTCTGAGCTGAGTCTAGTCTAGTATCAGCCTGACTTTGCTTCCAGTTATTGAAAAGGGCTCTGCTGCCATCTACCCATGCCCACCCTATAGTGAAAAGAAAGCTCCTGAAGGTGTAAAAGACCAGAAATGAAAGTGTAACTTACATGTGAAAGCTTGCACAGTGAAGTGGTTCTGCTCAGGGTTGTGTGCGGGTTTGTGAGTCTAATAATGTTGCTAATCCACGTACAGATGACTGATTGAGTACAGGCTGCCTCAAGATCTGTAACACTTGTTCAGTTTTTGTAGGTTTCAAACACGTATCTTTAATCGCACGTTACACAACGTTTACTTTTTAACCTGTATGAGTGTAGACGGAGTCAGGAGAAAACCCGATGAGTTGTAAGAATTCAGCCACTTATTCACAGTATAACTCATTTGTCTTCCCCCCCTCACGCAGCCCCGGAAGAACACTACTGGTTCCAGTAACCACCCACGAGTCCTCAGTCCTCTGAAGAACAGCTTGCCTTCATCATCCCTACAGTTTTCCTCCTCCACCTCCTGGGATAGGAGAACGCAGAGGAAGCAGCTGGTGGAGAGTGGCCTGGAGGACAAGCAGGAGAAAGCCAATCGGATCATCTCTGAGGCCATCGCCAGGGCCCGAGAGCGGGGCGAGAAGAACATCCCCAGGGTGATGAGCCCCGAGAGCTTCCCGTGTTCTGCCGAGCACAAGGCACCGCGTGGCCACAGGGCCCAGACAAAGGAAAAGTCCTCCAAGAAGGCCAGCATTGTGCCCTCTTCAAAAGCTAAGCAGAATGCCAAGATTGGGTAAGTGTGAGATGGGATTATGGTTGTTGACATGCGGTCATGTCTAGGTGGAAGTGCGGACTCTGACCAAGCGGTTCATCGGAGCCTCAGAGATGAAGCCTCCCTCATGTCCTTTCCCCTGAGGCTGCTAGCTTAGTTTAGTTTGTTTTTGTACAGCGCCCTTCTCAACATGTTGCCATGAGATGGTTAATGGCAAACAATGAATAAACCACAGAGACATGCAACAAACTGCATGAAAAAATAGTAGGAGCGGAAATGGAACTCCTAAGACAGCGACAGGAGAAGCATCACTGGAGACCCAAACCCAGCTGGCTGCCCACCCCTCCTGAGCTTGGAAACACTCTACCGTTGTCTGGAAGGAATACTAGTGTGTCGTAAAAAGTTTCCACAGAGATCATGCGGACACCCGATCAGGTGAGCTGGGTCAAGCAGCGTACGTGGCGAGGGCCTGCAGATCAGCTCAGCTCAGCATGTTGCGTGCGACAGTTAGATAGCAGCAGAAACGTAGGGTGCAGATGGCATAGTGGTTACAGCCATCACCTCGGAATCAAAGGTCCCGGTTAAATTACCCAGCTCTGTAAATGTAAAAACTACTCTAAATACCTTAATGTATAAATTGCACAGTGCAAGTTGCTTTGGATAAGAGCATAAATAATGCAAATGAAAAAAAATACAACAGGCAGCACCAACAGCTCAAACTTGTGAGAGCTGGATGTTTTGCAGTCGTGGGTGAAGAACGCTCATGTCAGTGACCGAGCTGTCGCTTTGGCCTGGGGAGGAATTACACGGAAGCCACTCGTGGGGGCAGCGGTGGTCTCCTGGTCCCCCGCGGAGCCTCGAGACCCCGGCCCTTGATCCTGCAACACCGTCCAGCCAGCTGTCTGGTCTCCGGTGCGGAGGCGACGTGAATATTGAAAGGTGATGTTGGCTGGGGTTGTGCACCTGCCAGACAGACTGCAAGTAAACAGTGAGTCACCGGCAGCGTCCAGATAAGGCTGTTTACGTGCCTACATCTGCTCTGCTGGAGCTTAACATCACAGCCGCAGTGTTTATGCAAGTCCTCAGCACTCTTCCGCTCGCCTTGTGCTTCAGGTCGATGGACTCTGTAAAGGGCACCGTGTCTGTGGAGTTCGGTGTATTCGGGGGGGGGAGTTTTTTTAAAAAAAAAAAAAAAAAAAAATGGAGGTGGACTCATTAAGGTACCTCATCTCTGGTTAAATTTGACCAGGGAAAACCAACCATGACAGCAGGCCTCCATGAGGTCTGGGCTCTGACCCAGCGCTGACAGGAGGAAGGCCTGGTGTCTGCGCACTGTGTAATCCCCTGCCAGGCTGACGGCATTGACCCGGGTGCTGGCATACAGTGGGAGGGGTTGGGGAGCCTTATTTTTGGGCTGGCAGTACCTCCCATTTTTGAGCGTGAAGGAACAGACCGAGTTTGGAGCTCCAGAACAAGGTGAATGCCGTGTGTAGCGGCACGGCAAAAACACCCCGCTCGGTTCTCTCCTTCTTTTGTGGAACAATACAAGGGCTTGAGCACAAATGTGTGCTGACATCTCTTTAGATGCCTGCGGATTGACACAGGTTTTAATAACGATTTCATAGCATTTAAAAATCTGGAGTGCAGAATACTGAAATTCTGCTTCTGATGTAGAAAAGTGGTCTTTTCTGGTTTTGTTTTTTTTCCTCTCCTCGTGTGCCTGAAGCACTTTGGCTGAATTTCCTTGAATAGGTTTCTTAAGATCGTGGCCTCGACAGAGTTTTGGGGTTTGAGTACCTTTATGATGAGCGTTTGTCTTAGACAGGGGAGGCGCCAAGACCGTACTGCCACCCCCCCACCCCCCCGAGCCGCACTCTGCTCCAAGGGAAGCCTGGCTGCCTCGTGCTTCTCTTTCTCTGTGAAATATTAATGTGCTTCCTTCCCTCCGCCTGCTCACTCTGTTGCGGAAGTGCCGGCCCTCCGGGAGGAGTCATTACTCCAGCCCACAACGTGCGCTTCCTGCATGCTGATGGCCTGCCTGTCTGCTTGCAGCCAGGGGAGAGGCGAGGTTACACTCCGGAGCTGGTAAATGAGGGTAAACGAATGCTGGAGGCAGGCGTGTGCGTGTTTGCGTGCACACACATGCATGTAGGGAGACAGCGAGGTGGAAAGGGAAGAACTCGGTAAGGAGCAGCGGAACTCCTCCCAGAACAGGGTTGGCATGTGTTTTTTTTTTTCCCCCTCATACAGTACACAGACGATTGCACGCACTGCGTTATGGTATCAATGGAAAAACAGCGTTTGCTCTCTGTGATGCAGTTCCATGGGGGCAGTCAGCCCATGAGACCAGTTCTCTGGAAAATGTGTGTAAAACACCCAGTGACCCCCGTTTGTATCAATGATGTGTCCCAATGCATTGAGATGTGTGACATAAATAAATATGAAATGCAAGTACTGCATGGAAAAACTGACCTGTAGGGGGCGTACTGGTCAGAGCCATCACCTCGGAGACAGAAGACTCAAGTTTCCTTCTCACTCCTACTATAGTACCCCTAAACAAGGTATTTACTTTGAATTGTGGAAAAAACTGACCAGCTGCTTAAATGGGGAAATCTTTATGAGAAGCTGATTGTACAGACTTAACATAAGTTTCTTTGGAGAAAAGCATGAGATACATGAATGTGAATGAAGGGGGTGTCATTTCCATAACCGTTCCGTGCATCTCCAAAGGCGTTAAAGGGGTTACAACTCATGCTGGAATCATGCGGGACAGACGAGTCCAGTGGAATGTGGCATTCTCTTACAGAGTAGTTCGCTCTCGAAGCAGTGAGAAGCGCTCGTGTGTGTGCGCGCGTACGCGCGTTTGTGTGTGAATGGCACTATGTGACTCGCGCTGTGGAGCACTGGCGCTGTTTGGGAGGGGACGGACGGGTTCAGCTCCCTTTCCCAGGCAGATTTTCAAACAAGAAGCCGCTTTATATCCGGGAGGTGGAAATATGTTCAGTGTATAAAAACAGGTCAGAGCTCCGTGTGTTTGTGTTGTGTGGGCTCGCTGTGGTGGCTGTTGGCGAAACAGGAAGTGCGTCGCTGGGTTGCTCTCTCTCTCTCTCGCTCTCTCTCTCAGACTCAGTGTCTCCCCTTGGGCCCCATGAAGCCATCTCCTCCAGTGGAACATGCCGGAAGGTCCATGTCACGTTTTACCTCCTCCCTCCGAGCTCTACATGCGATGATGGAGGACCGTATGCAAATGTGTCCGAAGCGCTGCAGACGCCACGAACCACTCGCCGCTGATTCTCTCTGCGTGAATAACGAGCAGCTCCAAAACTCCGAAACGGACGCCGTTAACGCTTTTCAACGTTTTTATTTTTATTTTTTTGCCTTCCACGCGAAAAACGTAACGGTTCGTTCTTAGCCGAGGATTTCAATGCAGTAATAGTAAGCGTTCAGCGTTGCGTCGGGCCAGCAAAGTTAAACACCAGCAGAAGAACGGTGTTCACGTACTTTGGTCCCGTGTGTATTTGCTTTTTTCGCTCGTAATTAGATTTTAGCTTGTTGTGGCTGTTCCAGAGCGGAGACACCGTGTCCCCTGGGCGCACCCTGTTTGTCCTCAGGAACAGAACACGCAGCTGTCCTCAACAATGAGCCCTTGGCCAGGAGGAGTAGCTCCAATCCCAGCCGTGGCAAGGCGCCACGTCCTCCGTTATCGGTAGCCGTTGGCAGCGCGGTGTTTTCAACAAATAAAATCGCCTTATCTGTCCTCTCGGTACCCAATAATTAGGGATTCTTTCCGCACATCGCAAGTGAGCCCGGTTGTTGGTTGTATGCGAGCAACACCTGAAGCTCCCTGTCTGGCGTGCGTGCCTGTCGGAGCTGTTTGTGTCTTCCTCCCTTCCTTGTGCCTTTTGACTTGATTTTTTATCAGAACTTGGCCTCTGGTGTTGGTGATGGGGGTTAGGGTTACAAAGAGGAAACGAAGACGTGAGCAAGAGTTATTGTTCTGGCAGAGTGGGTCAATATAGGCAGCAGATGGAGGCTGCTCCGAAGCCGAAGATCAGCGTGACCCGCTCCTAAACGACAACAAACGGACACACGCACTTGGCCGGTCTTTCGGACACGTGCAAAACGCTTAGTTCGCACGGGTCTTTTCGTCCTGTTCATTACGTTTTTTTTTTTTTTTTTTTTCTTTCTCTCCCTGTCCTAATGAATGGCAGGGCTCAGCTCCTCCGTTTTTACAATTTTTTTATTTATTTATTTAAATGTTCAATGTCTCAACTGTGCTTTAGCAGGGGCATGAGCACAGTTTCAAAACTGACAGGCTTTGTTTGGTTTAAAGATCACACGATATTTGTCGTCTGCTTGTAGAACAATGGAGCGTGGAACACAATGCGAACGTTGAGCGTGCTGCCGAAAAGCGATGAGCTTTGTGCTTCCCCGACATGTTTCCTCAGTGCGGAAGCATGTGTAGGTTTACTCTGCAGCGTGTTGGCAGAGATCACGGGACACCTGGGGGGATGAACACGGGTGTCGGCCCCAGCTCGGTTCCGAGCTGCATCGGCGTAGCAGCCGTCTTCCGTTCATACTTCTGGATTTTTAGTCAGGAAATGAAGGATAGCTGTCTTTATCAAAGCAGTTCCTCCACTGGGATTTAAACCTGTAACCTTCTTGGACAGAAATTTGTTCCTTAAAGCCTGCCTCCACCGTCCACCCTAGCAGTAAACCTCCTAGCAGGGAGCACGCAGTCTCCGCTGTCGTAAAATCGTAGCGGGCCACCATAAAATGTCCCCGCGGAGCAGTAAAACACCATCTGACACGGGAGGGCGCGATGGGGTTTCATCTGCGAGCCCCACCTCTTCTGTCACGTCGTCTTCTGCAGCGTACCCATGCTGCGTGCCTGCTGGCAGAGCAAGTGCACCTCCGGAGCACCGGCTCGCATGCGGAGACTCTAATCCCCTCATAATGCCGCCGCTTTACTTTGAACCGAACGGTTGCTCTGGAGCTGCAGACGTATATGTTTTAACTTTAATCTTCTCAGAAAAGCCAACTCTGAGAAAGTGACTGGATTATCTTTGGTATAAATGCAAGGAGTCTGGAAATCCCAAATGATCCTTTGGCATAGTCTAAATTTAATATGATAATACATTTTTAATTTTTTTTTTTTCTTTCAGTGTAGGGTTGGTTGTTGATGTCCAAGTGATCCCGTATCCATCTGTCGTACTCAGACCCTGTATAGTCTAATTGTGTTTTGTTCCAGTCATCTGCTGACTCTGGTATTTGGCTTAGTTGCTGCTCTTTTTGAGAGAGACACTCTGGAGGGGGATGCATGACTCTTTTCCAAGCATATAAGTATAGATCTCACTGCCTAGCGACGAATGGATGATCTCCACCGTTACTCACTGGGCGTGATGTTACTCCAGCGCCCTCTCCACTACCTGCCTTTCAGGGAGTGCTGCCTAGCTGTTTTAATAAAGTTGTGTGAAAGGGACTCCCATTTGTGCAGACCGAATAGTATAATGGGATTTATTCATTATTACTGAAATTATTAATTTAGCTGATACTTTTCTTCTAGGCACATCAGAGTTCTACTTTTGTATACATGGCTGCTTTCAGTGATTTACCAGTTTAAACAGCTGGGTTATTTCTTCAATGCAGTTGAGGGTAAGTGCCTTTCTTAAGGGTACCACCGTAGAAGGTGGGTGCTTTTTATAGTCTGAGAAAGCGGCTCTAAAGCACATTTGTCGCGCTGAGCCCTACATTTGTTACGTACCGTACGTGTGTCCCAGTCTTCCCACAGTGTGTTGCAGCTTGGGTCTCAGCTGGTGGAAAACATAGGTGGCTGATGTGGGGAACCCCCCCCACGTGAGCATCTTTCTGGCAGGACTGCTGCAGTAACCCCCTTCGTTGTAGCTAACAACCATGCTCATCGAGCTGGCATGCTCTCGCCACCATAAATCTGGTACCCATCGCACAGGGGACTCCTCTCTGTTACTTTCACCAAATATTTCAGCACCCAGGCTTGTACTGCTGAGGGCGTGGTCAGAATTTGTTCAGCTGGCGTGGTCAAGGAGTTGATTGCGTGTTCCGGCATGGGAGAGGCACGAGAGCAGCATCGGGGCCTGCCGTGGGGCCTGCCGTGGGGCCTGCCGTGGAGCCAGCCCATCCCGCGACGCCGCAGGGTCATCGTGCCGTACAAGACTGTTTGACAGCCTCCAGATGAAGTGGCTCTCCTGTACACCCGCATTGAGTCTCCCCCTCATTTTACATGGGAGTTCACGCTCTGCTGAGGTGTAACAAGTTCGAAGTTTGGAGCCTCTTCGGACCGTGAGCTCACATGCTAACTCAGGAATTTCTGGTGTTTGGTGGGCCGGTGTCTGCGTACAGGCGAAAGGTTTTGCTTGGATTTGCTGACTGCCACAGCGGCTGCCTCACCCCCCCCCCCCCGTGTTTATCATGTAAAGGTGATGTCCAGGTGTTGGGTTGAGAGCACCTGCGGGCCTGGTGACTTGTCATTTTGGCTGGTTTTCCCTCTGTGCGGTGACCTTAGGGCAGAGAGGAGGGTGGCGTTCGCATCACGATCCTGAGCTCCTGCTGTTTATGTTTGAGCGGAGCACAATGCCGAGGGGCCGCTCTCTCACGCAGCCTGTTTGGGCCAGCTGCTTGAATAGAAACCCCGCACGTCAGCAAACGCGTTGTTCTCCCTGCCGAGGAGGAAATGACCAAGGGGGCTTTTAGACGATGGCCCGCGGTGCCTTTCCGAGTCGCTCCGTCGGCACTGCAACCGCCGCTGAGCCGAGCGACCGAATAAAGTGGCTTTCTCACGGTCTACGTTGTCAGTGCCGTCTCCTCCGCGTCAGGTCTGCGAACGACGCTGACAGCTACTCTGTGACTGCTGTGAAGTTATTGTATACATTAATTTGTATTGTGGATGTTAAAATCCACCTATTGTATAAATGTATAAATCCAGTGTATTGGCGACATCTTTAGCCCTGTTAGGTTTCGCTGTGTGCTTCTCATTGAAGAGCATTATGGTCTGTCAGGGCTCACATCCTGCATCACAGTGCAGCACAGGTTATGAGTATTATGGGCCTGTTTTGGGAGCTTTACAGAAGGTGAAATCACAGATAAACTACTGAAAGAAATGAGTTTCTCAGTCTTTACTGGTCTGTTTACGTTTATTCATTTAGCAGACGCTTTTCTCCAAAAGCAACGTACGTCTCGCAGAAAAACACAACGTGCATTACATCGACGGTTCCTGACTGGCCAAGGATTACTGGCCTGTTTATCCATTTGCCTGAAGGTTGTTTTTTTTTTTTTTTTTAAAAAAAAATAAAAAAAAACTGTGTGACACTTCCACATGTGCAGTGCACCAGTGTCACTTGATAAAGACCTTGAAAAAGGTTTGAAGTAATTCATGTGCCGCAGGGGGTAGTGGTTAGAGCTTTGTTCAAGCCGCAACTTCTGCTGTAGTTGCTTTCAGAAAAATAAATATTCTGACCTGTGTCAGTAAAAATGCCCCCAGTTGCATTAATGGGTAAATAACTGAATAGCTCTGTATGCAAACCTGACATTATAAGTTGCCTTGGACAAAGGCATCAGCTAAACAATGGTGGTTGTTGATGATGATGATAAATAAGTTGTCTCGACATTGGTTTGCACATGGTATGCCATTACCAAACGGCAAAAGAAATAGATTTTTTCCTCCAATTAAATTTTTATACTCAATTTGTCTTCCAGGAAAATAGTAATCAAATTCGGCAAGAATAAAAGGCGGAAGAACGACTCTTCGGAGGAGCTGTCTGACGACGAACCACCCCCTCGACACTCCTCCAGGGATGAGGATCTGGTGAGCTTCCGCTCCACAGGGAGCACCGCGGTGTGCTTTCCGCTCGTATGGAACACTCTTGATAAAGCAGCGGTTTTAAAAAGCTTGTTCACTGAAACTCCTGGAGGGGAGCAGCTGTTGCTCTTACAGTGCACTCTAACCTGAGATTCTTCATGAAGTGCTCGTCTTTATCAGTGGGTGAAAATTTAAGTGGCTTCGCACAGTAAATAAATAACATGAGGTAGTGATGTGCAATGGCAGTTCTCGGGGAAGCGGCCTCTTCGGTTCATTCTGAGAACAGCTACACCGCCATTGTGGGCTAAGTGGATATCACTGCGCTCGGTGCTTATTTCTGATTATCGGCCTTGGCAAAGATATAATTATCCCTTTAAATCATGTCCCTGGCTTAATTAAATCTCTCTCACGGTGAGTAATTTAGTTTGATTCCATGAGAAAAAGGGGAGAATAGTGATAAGCGGGTGACTGAGGATAAGTATGATGCTGAAACACATGGACCGTGCGTGTTTGAGCATTTTCGGTCACTCCTTACTGGGTTCCCGTGTACCTCTAGCACAGCATCACTTTATGATCTACCTTTTCATTGTTAATTAGTGCTTTCAGCTCCTGTTAGTGGTGCCACGTGAATTTACTGTTATTAATTAGTCGTAGCCTGGGTAATTACAGTGATTAGGATGATTAAGGACAGTGCCCCTGCTGATAGCCATTCTAAATGGCTTCTCTCCTCCCTCTTGACTGCGATTGCATGTTGCTCGCTGTCCCTTGCCCACGATCAGCATCGTAAGAGAAGCGTCATGGCTCCAACCATGCATCATTTACACGTGAGCTCAACGCTGGCAGGGTGTCTGTTATGCTGTTGTCACAGATGGTATGAAAAGAATAAACACATAGCCTGTATGAAGAAGGATCATCAAACAATCTCACCATCAAAGCTGGCAGAAAGAGCACCCAGTCTTGAAAAGAGGAAGGACCAGATGCTGACGGGTTGCATTTGTCCCCCTCAGAAGAGAAGGTCCAGTCGGCAGGTGAAGCGCAAGAAGTACACAGAGGACGGTGACTCGAGGCTGTCGGATGAGGAGGTCAGGGTCATCATCAAAGCCAAGAAGACAACGATGGCGCCTGCCAAAGAGCAGCCCGCGCAGCTGTTTTTGGTGAGATTCCCGCGTGTGGTTTATCATCAGGTCCTACATCCTTTCTTTTAAAGCATCTGAAAACAAAACGTCCTCCTTGCGGGGGGCGGTAGTTAGGAATCGGGAATGTTTTGTTTATAAAATGATATGTTTGAAATTGCGTTTTTCTTTCTCCTCCTACAATTCATGTCCACCAGAGTACAGCTCAGGAAAACAATCATGGGTGGGATCATCATGATGTGCTGCTGTTGAAACAATGCAAAGCAGCAGCTCTTTTTAACATAATTTTGTGTGTCGAACAGGAAAATCCAAGTGACGAGGATGCTGCTGTCGTTGACAAAATCATGGCATCGCGCTTTGTGAAAACTGAGGTATTTGGCGTTTTTCAGGTTGAAGTTGTCAAAATTCTCGTTTTTTGAGGTTTCTCCTGAATTGTCGACTGTTGATTCTCCTCCAAAGGTTTCTCCTGGAGTCGTGGTTGAAGTGGAAGAGTTCTTTGTGAAATACAAGAACTAGTAAGGCTTAGTTTTGTGCTTTTAAGTGCCCGTATTTTTGCGTGCTGTTTGTTTTTCCAAAGCACGTTAATTTGGGGGAAGTCTTTCATTTTAGTAAGATCTCTCATACAGTCACTGAGGATGGCAGCGTCTTGCTGTCTGCTGACATATATATATACGATCTCTTAAACTCTGAAAGCCTTCCCACACCTTGAAAACACCTTGCGGCTGCAAACAGGTTTATCTCGCCTCTACTCCCTCAGCTCCTATCTGCACTGCGAGTGGGCTACAGAGCAGCGGCTGCTGAAGGACAGGCGGATCCAGCAGAAGATCAAGCGCTTCCGGATTAAGCGGGCACAGAGGGCTCTGTTCTTCGCAGATGTAAGCCAGCGTCACGCCGTCTTCATATGTCCTTTCGCTGTCCAGATGGCTGTGTGCTCTGACTCGAACCGGTTCATTTCTGTTCTCTCTCCTCTGCCAACCCTCAGATGGAGGAGGAGCCATTTAACCCTGACTATGTTGAGGTGGACAGAGTGCTGGAGGTGTCCTGCTGTCAGGATAAGGACACTGGAGAGGTCAGTGGTGGTTCTGCTTTAGTACCCTTGATGAAGGTACTAACTGTAACTGATACATGGAATAATCGTCCCTACCCAGGGCAACTGGTAGCGTAGTGGTTCGAACTGTTACCTTTGCACATAAAGGTTGTGGGTTCAGATCCCACCTTCAGCTGTAGCAGCCTCGAGCATAGTACTTACCCAAAATTGCTCCCAAAAAAAAAAATTAACTAGCTGTACAATGGTTGTAAGTAGCTTAACATAAGATGCTCTGGAGAAAAGCATCAGATGAATGAATAAATGTAAATTTGCCCTGTTGTATAAATGGGTAAATGATTGTAATTAGCTTAACAAATTGCTTTGTCGAACAGCGTTAGCTGCATGAATGAATAATAATCTCTGTGCAACATTTTGTGGAGTCTCCTTTTTGAGCATATGAGCGATAATGGCAAAGCTGATAGAGTCCCTTTAGGCTGTCCCACAACAAGATTGTTTGATAATGATTGATAATGTTTATTATAAGCTCCTGCTGCTTTCCGTATCGCTGTTTCAGTGTCTGAAAGTAATGGTCAGCCCACGCTTTAAGTGACACATTAACCGCGTGCTCTCGACAGCCTGTGGTCTACTACCTGGTCAAGTGGTGCTCCCTGCCTTATGAGAACAGTACGTGGGAACTGCAGGCGGATGTGGATGAAAGCAAGATTGAGGAGTTCAAGCAGCTGCAGGCAGCTCAGCCAGACCCTCGCAGGGTGGTGAGTCATGTCTCCATCTCCTTTTCTGTCTGTCCCCTTTCGTGTTGTCATCACTCTCCACAGGCTTGCCGTCACTAAGCCCTGACCCGGTGCGCGCACCCACCTTGCCGTCAGAGGCGAGAGAAGTAGGCAGTCCTGAAACCTGCCACTCGAGACCTCTCGCTCACCTGCTTTCCCACACACAGGAGCGGCCTCCAGCCAGTCAGTGGAAGCAGCGGAAGGAGTCGCGGGAGTACTGCAATGGCAACTGCCTCAGGGAATACCAGCTAGAGGGAGTCAACTGGCTGCTTTTCAACTGGTATAACAGGTAAGTGACAAAGGCAAGGGAAGAGAGTGAAGAGTGGGTCACACGTAGGGAAGATCTGTCAGGCCCAGCTGCTCTGTGCTCTGGGAATGGCCTTTTCAGAGCTGGAGACGGGGATGACGCCCTAAGCGTGCCAAGTAATGCGAAAACCAAGTTGTTGAGATGCTGTGTTGACGGCATGTTTGTGCAGGCTTGACAAATAATTTGAAAGCTGTTTGGACCCAGCCTGCCGGTTTAGCTGAAGCAGCAGCCGTGTGAACTATGCATTCTTATGGCACATTTCCCACTCATGCCGCTCTTTTTGTTTTTAGTGTTTCACCGTTTTGATGCTCGCTTTCAGTGCCTGTTTTCAAGTCAGTTTTGGGGCAATTTACGTAGGGTTCTGTTACTTCTCCCCTGCATTTTAAGTCACTCGTGACATGGTTTGAAATCTTGTGGGGTTTTTTGGCCTTTTCTGTAAGGGGACTGTGCTGCAAAAGGGAATTTTTGCATGCATAATTTCCTGAATGTAAGAAACATTCCTGAAATACTTGTCCTTCTGTGTGACTCTGTCAGCCATGCCAGATATGTCGGTACAGTGTTGACTTGACATACCTTTCTGCACGGCTTGGTAGCGCAAAATATCTGTAGTTTGTGAGATGCATTGGAAAGACAGGAATTGATGTGTCTATCAGGTGGTCCTGAAGATATTCTGGGAGGCAGAAACATTCCTGGCTCTTAGTGTGGTCCCTGTGCACGTCCGTGCGAACATGCGCACACGCACATCTGCATGTTTAGACTTCTTTGACTAGGGAGTGCGTTTGTGACCTGGTAAGCACCTCGCCGTCTCTCAACTGGAGGACTGCCAGAGAAGCCAGCTGCAGAGGCCTGAAATGGGAATTTCTGCACATGGTGATTAACATTGATTCGTTCAATTATACACCCCTTCCCTTTTATGTAGGTCACACCAACGGGGGGGAGGAATCAATTTTCTCATAGCTCCTCTCCTATCCCCATCTGTGCTTGAGTGGGAGCTGGTTGAAAGCTGTCTTGAGGATGGAGATTGTGTTTCCCACCTCGCTGTGTGGTCATTTGGACAGCAGGCTCTTGTGCTGCTCAGGAGGCTTCACAGTTAACGTTTTGAAAAGACAGCATGAGTATTGTACAAGAGGTCACCAAGGTCAAGGGCCTACCTCCCTTTGGTCTGAAGCCTGTAGAAGTGAGAGCCCCGGTCTTGTGTGAGCATAAGAGCCATGTTTGCTTCCTAAGTATGTTATCTCACCCCTTCATCCGCAGACGGAATTGTATCTTGGCTGACGAAATGGGTCTGGGCAAAACAATCCAGTCCATCACGTTCCTGGAGGAGGTTTGCCATGCCGGGATACGCGGGCCCTTCCTCATCATTGCTCCGCTGTCCACCATCGCCAACTGGGAGCGCGAGTTTCGCACGTGGACGCACCTCAACGTCATCGTGTACCATGGCAGCGCCATCAGTCGCCAGATGCTTCAGCAGTACGAGATGTACTTCAGGGATTCGCAGGTGTGAGGCCGTGGCCAAGATGGGAGGTGGAACAGTGGTAAACTATTCTCAGGCAGCAGGAGTGAGGAGTCTGTGGAAGGGGGTTGTGACTTGTGGCCATAGATGTCAGCTTCATCCATAAATAATTTTTTTTTGTGCTGCACTTAGATACTTATGGTGGGGTTTTTCAACACCATATAATATGGGGAAATGCGTCAGCACGAGCAGTGACTGTAATGACTCCAGTTGGACCAGCTAAATTAGTGAAATAGGTTCATATCAACACCAACATACAAAAGGTCAGAAGGGAATTGAGCTTGACACCCCTGACGTATTTAGAAGGACACATGGTTCATATCAGACGGTCACCCAGGTTACACGAGGAGCCAAAGGCACTCTCGCCTGCTGTGCTCTGTCGTGGCAGTGTCTTTGAATGTATGCAAATGAGAGCGCCTGGAAAGCGTTAGTGCCACCAGGCAGCCCCCGTACAAGGCCACAGTGTCACTGTGAGGCAGCGCACGCCTCTCTCATCCTATTGATCAAAGTCCAGGCTGCCGAGTCTGGCTAAGAGAGACAGAAGGAAGAAGGAGGGGGAAACAGCAGGGGCGACATGGGGCTCATGCTGGTGTCTCATGTTAGCGCTGCACCCCCTGGTGCCTTGCCACCCCCCACCCCAGGCCACTGTTTGTGGGATTCCGCAGGACAGATGAACCGATCTCTGGAGAGGTTTTTGTTTTATACTAGCAAGCTTTGGGAGAACCTCTATCTTTGTACAAGGCCTGCAGTTCTCAAGTATTACTGTTACGGAAGCTCGAAATTGTCTGATGGAGGTTCGGTTCAGACATGCAGTTGACATTGCGCTGATGTCCACACGGTGATTTGTATACTAGTTTCTCAGGCTCCTTTAAACATAAACAAACCTGGGTAAGATTCCCCCCAGAAAAGGTATTACCTTAAACTGAACAAAAATGTATACCCGGTTTAATAAAAATCCTGCCCCTGACCAGGAGTCTGTGTAACTACCTGGATCTTTTCTTTTTTTTTCTCTTCCCCTTCCCAGGGCCATGTCATTAATGGAGCGTACAAGTTCCAGGCTGTCATCACCACCTTTGAGATGATCCTTGGCGGCTGCCCTGAGCTCAATGCCATTGAGTGGCGCTGCATCATCATCGATGAGGCCCACCGACTGAAAAACAAGAACTGTAAACTGCTGGAGGGATTCAAGCTCATGAATCTGGTGTGTATTTTGTGTATGTGTGTGTCTTTTCATATATATCCATCCTTTCGAGTACTTGATGGCAGTCTGGGAAATATCCATTTCTATAAAGTTAAGCTAGGATGAGAATCATTTCTGACATGTTATACCGTATTTCCCCTCCAGGAACATAAGGTCCTCCTGACGGGCACGCCACTCCAGAACACCGTGGAGGAGCTCTTCAGCCTGCTGCACTTCCTGGAGCCAGTGCGCTTTCCCTCTGAGGCCACATTCATGCAGGAATTCGGAGACTTGAAGACGGAGGAGCAGGTTGGTGCTTGTGCCACTCCTGAAGGCTCCAATCATCACCATTTTGCTGAGAGTGGTGTGGTGTGGCCGTTTGAAACTTCAGTGTAATGTTACTTAATTTGTTATCCTGATTCTGCGTCACATAACGCACAGGGTCCTGTGTTGTAGTTTCCGAACTTGGTCGGCCTGATGTTTGGCAGTGTTAAATAAACAGTGGTGTTGCTCATGTTTGTCTTTTGGAGGGCCTTCCTCCTTTTTTGTTCTCAGATGACAGGCTTTGTACACATTGTATGTCCTCTGGCATCTGAGAGTTACCTTCTTTTTTCTCAATTCCTGAAAAGAGACAAAACACATCACTGAAGCTTCTATGGGACAACTGCAGTTACATACATGAATCACTAGGGAAAGCAGACTTGTGTGTTTATTGTGTGTTAAGTCTATAATACCTGGGATCATAATACACCTGCGATGACATTATAAAGGTGGTATTGCAGTATCCAGGAATAGCTTGGATCTCTTTGATTAAGACAGATGTCAATGCTTGTGCCTGTAGGTTCAAAAGCTGCAGGCCATCCTGAAGCCAATGATGCTGAGGAGACTGAAGGAGGATGTGGAAAAGAAGCTGGCTCCCAAAGAGGAGACCATCATTGAGGTGGAGCTCACTAACATCCAGAAGAAGTACTACCGTGCCATCCTGGAGAAGAACTTCTCCTTCCTGGCCAAGGGTGCCGGCCAAGCCAATGTACCCAACCTGGTGAATACTATGATGGAGCTCCGCAAGTGCTGCAACCACCCCTACCTCATCAAAGGTGAATGCTTGGTCACATGATCTCTATAGTAACAGCTCTTTGCAGGTAGACAGTTCTAGATACAGGTGTGTTGTGGGAAACTCTGGTTGACTTTTTTTTCTGCATTCTCATGTTACATTTACATTTATTAATTTAACAGATGGGTTTTCTCCAGTGAACAGTAATAGGATCAGCCCACACTTTTATCCAAGGTGACTTACAGTGCTAGTACGCTATGTACAGTGGGGCACTCATCCATTCACCAATGAAACACACTTTCTCTGTCACACTCTCTCATACACACACAATGGGTGACTTTAGAGTCACCAGTCTACCTGAACAGCATGTCTTTAGACTGTGGGAGGAAGCTCGAGCTCCCGAAGGAAACCCACGAAGACACAGGGAAAATGTAAACTCCACACAGACTGAGTGGGCATCGAACCCATGTTCTCTTGCCAGGCATTGTGAGACGGTAACGCTACACGCTGTGTCGCCGTGTCACCGTGCCACCTTTTGAAACAAGGGCATTCATCTCCTCTCTCACATTGTTTCACACAGTTCAAGCAAAACTGGTTCAGGAGAGCACACAGAACATCGGTGCCCCCTAGTAATGTAGGTCTCTTCTGCCGTTATCCTCTTCGTACCTATTTTTCAGTCACATCTCGGAATGTGACAGATATAGCATAGCAGCGTGAACTTGACAGATTGGAAATGTCATTGTGCCATATAGGAAAAGGTAGACCATTTAAAAAGACCACTTTTTCAGCTGTACGGGGAGTCCGCGTGGTTTCTGCATGACCTTGACTGACCTGAATTCCACTGCCTTGGTGTGTAAAAATGACAAAATAATCCGCATGAAATTGTCTGTTTTATTTGGTCACTTATTAATGATATGCTCCACGGTGCACTGTCAACCTGTTTATTTCATCTTCGTGTACGTTTACCTTGAAGGGAATGCTCATGCTGCTTCAGTGCTATCATGTTGCTGTACACAGAGCGGGCTGTTACTGTACTTTGGGAAGATCTGTATTGAGCTGATGTCCTCCTTGTTTTTGATATCCCTTGGTTTGTCAAGTGTAGCCAAACTACAGTCCACGCACAGTGCTGAGTCAGGGTGTTATGTGCCTGCTGGCCTCGAGAGACAGTGTGCCGGGGGTTGCATTCCTCACTCGGCCTCGTCCGCCACCATCACCCCCAGCCCCCATGTGCCTGGGCTGCATTAGCCACGCCTGACTGTGTCAGAAAGCCTATCTGGGGAGGGAGGACCGACACAGCTGCCAAGCACTGTGACACACTTTCCACCGTCTCTGACATACCCCTGTCCGCTGCTGGCCTCACAGTTCACCGAGTTACAGACCTCATTCTCGTTCATTTTTTGCGCTCCTCGGAGCTCGTTTGCTTTCTGAGCACTTAGGTTTTTGAGGTTTCTCCATCATTTTGGCATATCACTGTTAGGATTATGTCTGTCAGGTAGCACTTGAGTCTGCTGATGAATTGCAGTCATTATGCTGAGGGATGATTTTGGGCCACATGAATTGGAGAGCAGTTATCCAATATAGGTCACTGACCCAGCTGCGTGTAGTTCTCAT
The DNA here is from genome assembly GCF_900964775.1 of Scleropages formosus. Lineage (NCBI taxonomy): Eukaryota > Metazoa > Chordata > Actinopteri > Osteoglossiformes > Osteoglossidae > Scleropages > Scleropages formosus. The sequence continues at coordinate 25,431,025 of NC_041812.1, forward strand.
AACGACACTAATTTCCCCAATAGAATAAGTGCGTTTAATTACAGTCCTGTAGAGGCAGTGTATAGTGAATTTGGTTGGCAGCGGTGTTTTTTACGGGAGCAATTTTAGGGTGAATACCTTGCTGGAGGTGGGAATCAAACCTGCAACCTTTGGGTCCAAGGGCAGCAGCTCTAACCACTATGCTACCAGCTGTCCCTGCAGTCATATGACTCAGATTTGAATCCTGCTTTCTGCTGTAAAATCTTTGAGCAAGGTTCTTACCTTGATTTGCTCCAGCCAGTACTACCTGCTGCATAAATGGATAAATCGTTGTAAGATGCTTAGTATACAAACCTCTCATTGTAAGTCACCTTGGAGAAAATCTGCTGATAAATAACTCTAAATGTAATGCAAATGTTCCCTAAGAGTCCCAGCCAGTTTATTTTGTCTGTGCAAATATGTTACAAGGATGTTAACAATAAATGATTTTTGACCCCAGGATGTCACTTCCTTTGACAGGGGCGGAGGAAAAGATCCTGGAAGACTTCCGGGAAGTCTACAGTCCAGCTGCCGCGGACTTCCACCTGCAGGCAATGGTGCAGTCAGCAGGCAAGCTGGTACTTATAGACAAGCTGCTTCCCAAGATGAAGGCTGGGGGCCACAAAGTGCTCATCTTCTCCCAGATGGTGCGCTGTCTGGACATTCTGGAGGATTACCTTATTCAGAGGAGGTAGGAGTGTTATAGCACGCACGCACATACATACATGTGTACACGGACAAACACGCTCCCTGTAGCTTGGCAGTCCACTACATATCCCATGTAGTCTTCTAAGCTTTTCACGTTCTAATCTTAGTATTTATTTTTTTGGTTCCTGGAGCGATTTCACAGATGAAATTAAGGAACTACCGTAATTAAAAACCTTTTTATTATGGTCTGAAAAATTATTTCTGATGGAGTTAGCCCCTCAGAATGCTCCCAAACCAGAGTTGGTGTCCAGCTAGTGAGATTGCCTTTCTTCATTCTTCTCCTATGTTCCCTGTGTTCTGAAACTCCTTTGGCTCCAAAGGGAACAATGTAAACAAATACGTGCTGTGGCGCTGAGCCTAGCTGGAGTTCAGAAGGAGGTTACAAGCCCCTGGAGGTTCTCCCAGGCAGTTGAGAGGGAGGCAGGAGGCTGCTGGAATCCAGCCACTCCAGCTGAGGGGAAGGGCTGCTCTTTGCTTGGGGGCGGGGGGGCGGGGAGAGAGAGGGGCAGAAGCACAGAGACAGTTTTAGTGTCTCAAACGTCCCTTTACATGTCAAATCTTTGTTCTTTATTTTAACAAACTTGTTAAGGAAAACTAACGGTTCAAAATTGAGTCAATCTTAGAGATAGCGGATTGAGGCTGGAGGCTGAGTGATTGAGATTCCATGTTTTTCTTGTTTGTCACTGGCAGAAGTGTGGAGATGTTTTGGAGAAGCCATCATTCAGTTAACGTTTTGTTGTTGGCTACAAATCACATTTGCAATGTAAACATGCTATTACAAGTGCAGGTGTGTCCCCATTCATCTGATGTCTGCCCTTTGGTGCATACTGCAGATACCTCTATGAAAGGATTGATGGGCGCGTGCGGGGGAACCTACGCCAGGCAGCCATCGACAGGTTCAGCAAGCCTGACTCGGACCGGTTCGTCTTCTTGCTGTGCACACGTGCAGGAGGGCTGGGCATCAACTTGACCGCCGCGGATACCTGCATCATCTTTGACTCTGACTGGAATCCTCAGAATGACCTCCAGGTATGAGTCAGTTGCCTGGTTTGAAAGTAAGGTTTTCTGCGAAGAGGGATTAACTGAAGGGACGACTGGTAGTGTAGCGATTAGAGCTGCTGCTTTGGATCTAAAGGTTGCAGGTCTGATCCCCATATCCAGCTGTAGTACCCTTAAGCAAGGTACCCACCCTAAATTGCTCCAGTAAAAAAATTATCCAGCTGTGTAAATGGATAAATAATTGTAAGCTTGTAACTGTAAAAATTGTAACCTTAACATTGTAAGTCGCTTTGGAGAAAAGCGTCAGCTAAATGAGTAAATGTAAACTGACAGGTTTCTGTTGTCAGTGAAACAGAAGCGTTCTCGCTCACTACAGCTAATAGATTCCACTCCTCTCTCCCCCACTGTGTGTACAGGCCCAAGCTCGCTGCCACAGGATTGGCCAGAACAAGGCAGTGAAGGTGTACAGACTGGTCACACGCAACTCCTATGAGCGAGAGATGTTTGATCGCGCCAGCCTGAAGCTGGGCCTGGACAAGGCCGTTCTGCAAAGCATGAGTGGCAGGGAGAATGCGGGAAGTGGTGTAAGTACTCTTCCCCATCCAACTGTTCCAGAACCCCCTTAGTGCATTTTTTTTTTTTTCCCCCCCCCTCTTATGGTCATTCCAAGACGGACTGATAGTTTACATTTTTGGTATTGTAAAGGTAACACCAGATGCAGACTGTGTTGTGGTCTTGACCTTTTGGGTCACAACATGTTGTTAGAGCTCTTTTAGTCCTGCTGCTGTTTTGGACAGAGTGCACTTGGGTCATCTCAATACTCTGAAGAGCTCTGCTTCTGAGCCAGTTGGAGAGCTTCTTTAAAGACCGGCTTGCAGAAGAAGGTCAGAGGATCACTATAAAGGAGCTGATCTCTCTTCTCATCTCCTCCTCCAACAGATCCAGCAGCAGCTCTCCAAGAAGGAGATAGAAGACCTGCTGAGAAGGGGAGCCTATGGAGCCTTAATGGACGAAGAAGACGAGGGCTCTAAGTTTTGTGAGGAGGACATTGACCAAATCCTCCAGCGTAGAACCAAGACCATCACCATTGAGTCTGAGGGCCGTGGGTCCACATTTGCTAAGGTACAAATTCTCTGCCCATTGCTGTTAGCTCTTTAATTATTAAATGAAGTGGCCGTATATATGTTCTTTCTCCTTCTTGCTCTTTTTTTTTTTTAAAATTACAGGCCAGTTTTGTGGCTTCTGGGAATAGAACAGACATCTCTCTGGATGATCCCAATTTCTGGGACAAGTGGGCAAAAAAGGCAGAGATTGACATCAATGCTCTCAATGGCAGAGTGAGTACTAGAGGTCCAGTATGTCCCAGCTTCATCTGCCGCGGTCACCTGGCTCTTACACCGCGCCCTACATGATGTTTCGTTTTCCTGATGTCTCCTCTTTCTTCTATTAATTCGCTCCGTACCTTTGCCCACCTCCCATAATTCAACAGAACAGTCTCGTGATCGACACTCCGCGGATCCGCAAGCAGACCCGCCCCTTCAGCGCCACCAAGAACGAGCTGGCAGAGCTGTCTGAGGCGGACAGTGACTCGGACGGTGAGGACAAGCCTAAACTGCGCCGCCCCTATGACCGGCTCAGCAGCTACGGTCGCACTGAGTGCTTCCGTGTGGAGAAGAACCTGCTGGTGTACGGGTAAGCCTGTGATCTCCCACATTGCCCCCTGCTGGTGTGAATATGTGTCTGCTTATGCTGCACATTCCAGTTCTTGCTGGTTTGTGGCTCATCAAATCACACACTGCTACACTTCCACCTGCTGGTTCTTGGTATATTTACAGCCAACAATATGCATGCAACCAGAAGTGCCCCCCCCCCCCACATACACAGTTGCACTGACACCAGTTGATGTACGGATGTTTACATATCTCTCAAGGTCTCACGTACACTAATTACAATCCTGTGGAGACCTGATGGAAATTGTATGAAATACTGTTTTACAGGTCTGGAATTTACGTTCACATATCAATAGCTTCAGCACCCATTGTGCTATGTGTGAGTGAAAAGGGGTCGGTCACTGTGTTGGTAGATGTATAATGTCTGGCAGCAAATGAAACATGCTTCCTTGAACAAGACATGGAAATGCCCTTAATGCTTGATGCAGGCAGCATAGACTGGGCTTTCTGCCGGTGTGGAGTAAGGCTGTGCTGGGCTCTGAGGCCAACTTATTTGTGTGTGTGTGTGTGTGTGTGTGTGTGTGTGTGTGTGTGTGTGGATCAGGTGGGGCCGCTGGAAAGACATTCTCCAGCATGGCCGTTTCAAGCGGCAGCTTGGTGAACGGGATGTGGAGGCAATCTGCCGAGCACTGCTGGCTTACTGCTTGGTCCACTACCGTGGTGACGACCGCATCAAAAGCTTCATGTGGGACCTGATCGCACCATCTGAGGACGGACGCACCCGTGAGCTGCAGAATCACCTGGGTGAGTGGCGTTCTGTGAGCTCCGCTCTTGTGTGGCATGTCTGTGAACATGGAAACTTTCTTGTGTCATCACTGACATCAGTCCAGAAACTAGCATCATCAGTATTTAACTGTCAAGCAGCTGGAGGCTTTGTTGTGAGATGTTTGAAATGATGAGTTGCTCGGTTATGGAAAATGCATTCGTGTCCTCCAGGTCTTTCAACCCCTGTACCACGGGGCAGAAAGGGTAAGAAGATGAAAAACCAGTCAACACCATTTGACATCCAGAAGGCCGCATGGATCCAGAAGCATAACCCCGAGCACATCCTGCAGGACGACGGCTACAAGAAGCACTTGAAGCACCACTGTAACAAGTGAGCTGAGTTAACCCTAAACATGTGACACACCCTAACCCAGCACTCACATCCCATGGCTCCTCGTCCATCTTCTTCCCCTCCTTCCTCTAGATAGTTTAAACACTGACATTTATTTTGACTTGTTGAGACCAGACAGGCCTGGACTCTCCACATTCCAGTCTGAAATCTTAACAGAAACTCTTTATTAAGACCAGCTGAGATAAGGGATTTCTCTTGGGATTTAAGAATGTTTGGAATAGTCAGAAAACAAAGGCTGACTTTGAGGTATGAATTGTTACATTTCCAACGTTAAGCTAAATGTCTCTTGGAAGGAAGTGATGCTCCGCCTCAGCTGATATGGCCTGTCTTCCTGTTCTGTCTTAGAGAGAGCGGTGGTTATCTTCAATGGCAGGAATCACCATAGCGACAGTAACCTTGTTACACTGTTGGGGCTCCTTTGTTACCATACAGTAGGAATTGAAAAAGATGCGCTGTGAAATGACAGCCAAGCAACGAGAGAGGTGAAAAGTACCTGGTAATTACTTTTTTAAAGGAGTATGTCACAGAGCGATTTTTGGATAAAGAGGCCACAGCTCCCACAGAAAGTTCCTCATTGTTTGTCGAGCAGGACTGCTGAACCCGATGATTGGCCAGCTTGTCACCGACTGGCTGAGCGCTGACACGCGCGGCCTTTGCTGATCTCCGCATTTTCCCCCGCTGCTGGGATTGTTCCTGTGCATGGCGTCCAGATCCACAGGCCCTCTGAGCACAGCGAGAAATTTTAACCGTTCAGTCTCCCAAGCGAGGTGGCAAAGTTTGTCAGCAGGCGGTATGAGCGTGTTCAGAGGGACAGCAGACATGTGAGGCTTTCCTGTGGTGCGGTTGATGTGTCACCCGGTGACTCGCGTGGGGACCTTTAAATCTGGATGTAGAGAGGTTTCCTCTCCTGAAATGCCTCGTGGTGGGTGCTCACACCACTCTAGCTTGATGACTGCTACAGGAGAGGGCAGTTCAAGGCAAGGTTTCTCAGCAACATAAGGAAGAGGCCATCTAGTGACTATGTAAACGTGAGGGGCTATGGAAAAGGGCCAGTCAGGTGAAGCTGTGAGACAGTTGCAGGGGATCATAGGTGTCACTTGGCACTGCAGCGTGCTTGCCTGTTGCGCTCGGCTTGGCAGTCGGCTGGCTCCACCCAATCTTGCTCCAGTCACGCCACTTGGGCTGCTGGGCAATATGTGGCTCGGTTACGTGGCTCACCCAGCGTAACCCCATCGGCTCCCGTTTGCCCCCAGTGCCAGGAATGGAATTGCTCCATCTCTCTTGTGCTTTTCCCAGCTCTGAGTCACTCCCTGCGTCGAGAAAAGGCTTTTCATTTAGTGGCCTTCATATGTTATTCGCGAAATGCAGCTAATGAGAGGGAACATAAGTACATTTCTGACCTGCTGCCGAATGACACGTGAATGAGAGGTGTTGCAGCGCTGATGGGGTGTGGCAGCGTTCGCCCACGAGTCGGGACTGACCCCTAGGTGTGTGAACCTTCTGGTTGGGAGGCGGGTTCTGCATACTCAGCATTTGTGCACACTGCTGGCTGGCGGTGACCGCTGCGCTGTATGCCTCCACAGGGTACTGCTGCGTGTCAGAATGCTCTATTACCTGAGACAGGAAGTGGTCGGAAAGCAGTCACAGAAGGTTCTTGACGGCGTAGATTGCAGGTGAGAACCAAGCCTTCTCCTCTCCCTATTTGTCAATGTCCTTTTTTTTTTTCCCTAATATGACCTTTTATATTATTTTTTGAATGAAGTGGTGTGCTTTATTTCTTTAGTCAACTCTGTCGGTTTGAGGGGATTTCAAATTTGCAGGGCTGTTCTTTTTGTTTGTTCTGATGATTGGTGTTATAAAAGCCTGCCTTTCTTTTGTATTTGTCTTGGGTTTTCCTCCTCCCCAGTGAGATTGAGATCTGGGTTCCAGAGCTCGATCGCTCGGAGCTGCCTGCTCTCTGGTGGGACAGGGTGGCTGACAAGTGTCTCTTACTCGGGGTTTACAAGCACGGTGAGTAGGAGAGAGAGGGTCTGTTCTCCATCCCACGCCCTGCTGCACGGAGAGTAGCCCCTTACCGCTGATGTCCATCGCTGTCGTTCACACAGGTTATGAGAAGTACAACACAATCCGCGCCGATTCTGCTCTCTGCTTCCTAGAGAGGGTGGGCCGTCCCGACGAGAAGGCAATCGCCGCTGAGCAGAGAGCCAGTGACTGCATGGACGGGTTAGTTGACCACCGCCTTACACCCTTCAGGGCTCAACCGTATTCTCAATCACAGGAATGAGGAAATGGCTTCCCCTCACATCCCTGAGCATTTATAACTCGCTCTTAAAACAATCCAGAAGCTTTCCTCATTTTGACAACTGAGTTGCAGCGTTACTGTTTCCCGAAACACCCAATTGCTTACTTCACACAATTGTAGGCAATAACAGCAAGGAGGCAGCTGTGCAGTGGTGCTGTAATCTTGAGCTTATCTGTTGCCATGTGACTACGCAGGGACGCCGATGACCCCGAGTACAAGCCCGCCCCAGCTCTGCTCAAGGACGATATGGAGGTAAGAACTCACCAGTACAAGTACATACGTCTGGCCAGATAAGATCCAAGGATGGTTTTCTGTTCTTGTGGGTGATACGTCTCTCCCCCCCCACCTCCTTTCCAGTCTCCCAGAAATATTGAATTGTTTGAAGTCACTAGAATGAGTAATTTTGAAGTTCTCTTGTGCTGCAGAATGAACACCGTTATGAAAAGTGACACCTATGAATGCATGTAATTTGGAAGCCCTGAAATTTGAATAATGAAGCATTGAATGCACATTTGAGGAACACCTAAGAGAACATGAATATAAATTAAATTTCAGATGCTTGTCTTGCTAATGTCAAGCAGCACACAAGGACAGTACCCCCCCGCCCCCACATATCTTCAGTGCACATCTGTTGTCTTGTAACCCTGTGCCCGCTGGCAATCATCTCATGACTTTCTATCATGGTGTAAAACATCATCTATTATAATGATGAACCCTAAAGCGAAGAAAGTGCTGGAAGGTGATAAGGCAACAAGGCAAAGGAAAGCCATCTTCTAGTTAAAATCTTTAAGTGATAGGTTGCTTTGTAATCAGTCTTTTGTATTTGAATTCTCTTGAAAGGCAATAGCAATACAAGTAACTTTTTGTGATTTAATTATTTGCTGCAAGATTTTTCCCATGCTTTTTCCACCAGTTTTATTTTATCATTTAAAGACTACGTTATTTCTCACATTTAAATTGGTGGTAACAAAAGAGTTTGTGTCGTGAGAATATGCCTTAAAGGCAGATTTTCAGGAAGGCATTGCAGTTGTTATGTGAGGGAAGCCTATATGTACATAAATAGTCCAGAAAAGTCTCTGATTCAGTCTTTTTGGACTACAAAGAGCATTGAACAAGTTATAGACATTGTCGCTCACCTCCGAATCTGTGGTCCTCGCAGGATGATGCCTCTTCCCCTGGAGACCTGGTCATCAGTGATCCTGCTTTAGGTCAGTCTTTGTCACTCGGTAACTGGAAGACAGGGAGACACTTATTTCCTTTATTATTCTATTTAACTGTCCATAACCTGCTGAACCCAAGCCTCTTTCTCATTGTTTGGTATTTTGCGTCCCAGAAGGCAGTATTCCAGTGGAGGGGGACACTGCCTACTGGCCCCCCCCTTCAGCCTTAACAGCTCGGCTGCGCCGCTTGATCACTGCATCTCAACGTTACACCAAGAGCCGGCAGATTCTCCATATCCACCAGACTCAGCAAGCGTGCCTCACCCCGCCTAGCAGCACCCTGCTGCCGCCAGTCGCTGACCCACTTAACCCCAAGATGGCTGCCAAGATGGAACGGCAGCAGAGGTGAGAGTGCAGTGGATTGATGCGTCTGAGGCCCGGGATGTTGAAACACACTAATTTGCCTCCTTCGCCTTTCTAGGTGGACGCGACGAGAAGAGGCTGACTTCTACCGTGTGGTCTCCACCTTCGGTGTGGTGTTTGACCCTGATGCAGGCCGGTTTGACTGGACCAAGTTCCGGGCCATGGCCCGTCTGCACAAGAAGACAGATGAGAGCCTGCAGAAGTACCTGTGGGCTTTCACGGACATGTGCCGGCGGGTGTGCCGCCTGCCTCTGCGGGAGGGGGGTGAGTGACGCACAAAGGCATCACAGTGCCGGTTGGAGTCATCTTCACAGTGCCGGTTGGAGTCATCTTCACACTGCCTTCTGTCTCTCACTCACTCACGTGGCCGTATCCTCATGGGTCTGCTGTGAGCCTAGTTTACATATTGTTTCTGTAGTCAGATTTCATATTTCTTGTAAGCAAAGTCTATTTGTAGACTTGCACTGTGCACAGGTTTAATTTCTAAGAATTTAAAGCTGTCAGGCATTTGAACCCTCTGCATATATGTCATCAGTCCACTTTGAACATGCGCACCTGTATTTTTCCTCTTTGTGTGTCGCTGTGTTCTGTCATTCTACCCCATATTCAGTGTTGTTTCTTAAAGGACCCCTCTCCCCCCAGATCCCATGGACCCCTCCATAGCAATACAACCAATCACAGAGGAGCGTGCATCCCGGACACTGTACCGCATTGAGCTGCTGCGTAAGGTGCGAGAGCAGGTGTTACGGCATCAACAGCTGTATGAGCGCCTGGCACTATGCCAGCCGGGGCCTGATCTACCCGTGTGGTGGGAACCAGGGCTTCATGACCGCGACCTGTTGATCGGGGCAGCCAAGCACGGTGTGAGCCGCACAGACTATCACATCCTACGGGACCCCGAGCTTGCCTTCATGGCTGCTCAGAGCAGCTACAGCCAGCACAAAGGGAACCCGTCCCGGACCCCCACACCACTGCTGCAGCCTCAGGGCCAAGCTGTGCCTACAGGCTCCCCCCTGGCTATCCAGCCACGGCAGTCAGACACCCAAGTCGCCTCAAATGACGGCCCGCAGATCCAGCCGAAGCAGGAGCCCAGTTCAGAGGAGGAAGATGGAGAGAGGACAGGTCAGCCTAGTGAGAACCAGAGCCCCAAGTTAGGCCCTCCAACCCCTGCTGGTCCAGCAAAGGGGGAAGCTGCACGGACGAAGCCTCTCACACCCAGCTCCACTGGCAGGAAGCAGAAAGAGTCCGGCAGGCAGAGCCGACGTGAGGCACGAAGAGACTCTCCCTCGCGCTCCCGCTCCTCCTCCAGCTCCTCTTCGCACTCCTCTTCTTCGTCATCTTCATCATGTTCCCGTTCTGGTTCTAGCTCCTCCTCTTCCTCCAGCTCAGCTTCTTCTGGGTCCTCCTCGTCTTCAGATGACAGTGCAAGTGAAGGAGAGGAATGCAAGGAGACGGGTGAGTCGGAGCTGCCTGTCTCTTACTCGCTTGTACGCAAGAAGCTCATCGTAAGTGCTTTTACGTCAGACCTTGTTCTGATCTGTAACCCTTCCTTTCATCATCATCATCATCATCATTATTATTATTATTATTATTATTATTATTACTACTAGTAGTACTATTACTACAAGTAGTAGTGTTTGTTACCAGTCTTGTCAGACTAACTGCTGGATGTTTTACTGGAGTAATTTAGGTTACCTAATTGACAAGGGTACTGCAGCAAGGCTCCTAGTGGTACTTGAACAAGCAACCTTCACAGTACACATAGGCCCCCGACTCCTGTACTTACAGATTCTGTTGGATACTGTTTTAAGTTGGGAGTTTTCTACATAATGAGCCTGCATCTCGCTGTTTGGCTGGCCCGACTGATCTCTTTGCCGTCCGCATGCAGCGCGTGACCAGCGTGAGCCCGTGCCCACTGTGAAGGGCTTCGACGAAGACAGCGTGGCCTCCCTTGGAACCACGCTGGATGAGATGCAGGACAGCTACCTCAGCAGCAGCGGTCCCCCTAGTTCCAACCCTTTCCAGGGGGGCTACATGCTGGCAGCCTCCTTCTGGCCAAAGGTGAGAACACGCCCAGCTTGACGCCTCTTCTCCACGGTGTGTTCTGATCCTGTTTCCACGGTGTGTTTTTTCCATCTCCTTTCTGCACGTAGCCTCTGTCATAATGCCACAACCCCCCTCCCCCCACCCCGCCGCTCCGCAGGACCGAGTGATGATCAACCGGCTAGACAGCATCTGCCATGCCGTGCTAAAGGGGAGGTGGCCCACAACGAAGCGGACGTACGAAGGAGCCACCGTGTCCTCCTTTTATACCACCAAACTCCTGGACAGCCCTGGCGGCCCCCGGGAGGAGCCCTCTGCCTCTCCTCAGATGTCAAAGGTGAAGAAGCATGTTCCAGAAAAGGAGTTTACGGTCCAAATCAAAGACGTATGTTTATTTATTTTTTTTTTCCTTCCACTAGGAGCTCAGTGCAAATATCTTTGTACAGCCTGTTCTCTTGCTGCTTCAATTTTCTTTCTTTTGAATGGAGGCTCACAGCATTTACATGATATTGATATTATACCCCCTGAGCCCTGCTCATAACTTCTGCAGTAAGTTATTTGTTCTCTCAAAAATTTCATAGAAATTTAGATTTTAGTGACATTCGGGGCATTTCCATGAATGCAGCATCGATATAAGTTATTGTACAGTCAGAACAACATGCAACTTGCAGGTATGATTGTTTGAAGTGAAATGGTGCTGCATCTCCAAGGAGACCAGTGGGCCAGGAGGTGCTTTTTCTCTCCTGTATTTCTCTGCTCTGAGAGCTCTGAGCTCATCTGCCCTTTGCACCTCTAAAAACTAACATGTCCTGTGTTTACAGTGACATGTATTAGTGGAGAAGGACATTGAGCTCGTCTTTTAGTTCTGTTTGTAGCCCTCTTTGTGTGGCTGGGAGCTCTTGCTGCTGCTGCTGCTGCCGCTGCTGCTGCCTCTCATACCTGACATTTGATTTTCTTATGACAATCAGGACAAGCAATGGCCATCTTTAGATGCTACTAACTATGTTTCCTAAAAGTTATTAATTTTTATTTTATTTCACCAGCGAAAAGCTGAATGACATGTTTGGAACCCCTATTCGTAGTAGGGGTGTTGCTTTTGTACACAATGTTGTCACATTTTGAGATCACATTGTTTTTACTGGTTGACACTGCAGTTTGTGGTGTATGTTTTAACTTTTCACTAGGTATTCTGGAGAAAAAAGCTGAATATTTAGAGGCCTGGCTCAGTTATTTCTGCTAATGACATTCCTTGCTTACAGAATGGGTGTGGCCTAGTTCGGAGTGTGTGTGTGTATCGGTGTGTGTCAGTGCGGCCTCCCTGATGTATGCTCGCACTGCAGCAGGAGGGAGGCTTGAAGCTCACCTTCCAGAAGCAGGGCCCATCCAACAAGCGACCCCTAGAGGGTGAGGAAGAACCTGCAGACCAGCAGCAGTACCTGACACGTCTGCAGGAGCTGCAGAGTGCCTCCGATACCAGTCTGGCAGATTTCACCAAGGCCTTGCCGAGCTCTGCTCAAGGTACAGTCAGCGCCCCTCCCTCCAGGCCCATACCATGTTTGAGAGCAGAGCGGGAACTCTTCCGCGGAATTAAAACGCTGGACTTCCCCACGATTTGATCAGATGAGACTGTCCCATTTCCCCTTACTTAGTTCTGTTTGCCACCCTAACCCCTTGCAGCTTTTATCCTTGAATGTGATGTGGATGTGCAGCACATTTCTTTGACAAGCAGACTAATTGCTATTAATTAGCTGATGGGTACTATAAGATGATGTTTTTCCTCAGATATTGATGGGAAGAGATATGAAGAGTTCTATTTAATTGATTTGATTTGACTCTCTTGACCTCCAGCATACATACATACATACATCAACTGTTACGTAATCTGTGTTCCATTGGCATCTGTTCTGTTTTGTTCTATTTGTGTTTTAGTATTTGACTTTGTTGTGTACAGGCAGTCCCCAGGTTACCAGCATCCAAAGTTATGTACAACCCATGATTACAGTATGAGCCAACCCCAGCAAAGCCTATTATATTAAAAATTCTGTCACTGTACATACAGTGGCTCGTAATAACAAACGAGCGCAACTTTGCGATGCGCATCAAAACATCGTGCATCTACAGCGGTTCGTTGGCTCATGGGCCCGACTTCCTTCTTTTCAGTCAGACCGTGTTGCTGTTAAGTGTCTTGTGCTACTAATTTTTTTTTCTCTTTATTATAAATACTGTAGTAACATTATCTCTTTGTCTCTATTATAAATACTGTAGTTACATTTATTATCATTATTACTGTATTATTCTATTAAAGATGTTTTAGTGTGTCCGGAAGTGTTTCTTTAATGTTTTTTTATGCGTAGAAAGATAGACGATATACTATACTTTGACTAACTGACGTTAGATACAAATCATACCTAACTTTTCCAACTTAAGTACAAATTTGACTTAAGACAGACTTGTGAAACGGAAGTCGTTCGTAATCCAGGGACTGCCTGTCTTTGTTTTAAGAATTTAATAAAAATGATATTCCAGAGCCGGGGGGCACCATGAATTACACCACTAGCTACATACAGAACCATAGAAATGATGAGGACCCCTAGACCACTTTGTTGCCCAACTAATGAACTTTCCAAATAATGAAGCAACCCTCAGCTACAATTAAGTTTGTAGGTAGATCCCTGTAATTTCATATAATAATACTTTGCTGATTTTTAAAATGTGGGGGGCACGGTGGCGCAGTGGGTTGGACTGAATCCTGCTCTCTGGTGGGTCTGGGGTTCGAATCCCGCTTGGGGTGCCTTGTGATGGACTGGCATCCCGTCCTGGGTGCGTCCCCTCCCCCTCCAGCCTTACGCCCTGTGTTGCCGGGTTAGGCTCCGGTTCCCTGCGACCCCGTCTGGGACAAGCGGTTCAGAAATGTGATATTCCAGAGCCAATTCTCTTTGCTGCCACTAGGTGGCAGTAACGTCCAGACACGTAAAACAACTGAGGAGCAGTATTGTTTTCCCTTTGGGTTCTTAGGTCCACACTGCATTCGAGTGAGTGCCCATATAAGGTTGTTCTCTTCCAAGCAGTAAAGGAGCTCGCTTCTTGTGGTAGTGCCTCAGAGCAAATTACATGCTAACAACATGTCAGCTGCCACTCGAGGACTGAAACGCTTCTGACAGGGAGAGCCCATCATATTCTGCCCTGTTCCCTTGTGCAGTGTGTGCGAAGTTAAATGGCCTCGTCGACAGCCAACCTGTGGTGAAGAAAAGGCGAGGCAGGAGGAAGAACGTGGAAGGAGTGAGCCTCCTGTTTATGAACAAGAGCAGAGCTCCTCCCGTCTCGGAGCATGTAAGGAGCTTCACAACTTTCACCTTTACCCGGCTGTCAGCGAAAGCAGCTGTGATGAAATAGATTGCCATCGTCTGGTTTTTCTTAACAGCAAGTCAAGTAAAAACTGGAGTCTCAGACTTTTCTTGTAATAGTGGAATAGTGTTTCAAAGATGTGTTGGCAACTGGTAGTGTAGTGGTTAGATGTGCTGCCTTTGGATCCAAAGGTTGCAGGTTCAAATCCTACCTGCAGCTGTAGTACCCTTGAACAAGGTACTTACCCTGAATTACTTCAAATTAGTCAGTTGTTTAAATGGGTAAATAACTGTTAGTAGCTTAACATTGTAAGGTGCTTTGGAGAAAAGCATCAGCTAAATGAATAAATGTACATATACAGAGGTTATTGGACAGCACAACTTGCAGGACTGCCTGAAAGAATGTTTTCCCCACCAGTGAAAGCAGGTGTGTCAGTAAATGCCTGGCCTCTCTCCAGGTGCCCCCTGGGTGGTATGGCAGCGCCCCAGGTAGCCCAGCGGTGGGGCCAACGCAGGTGTATGGACAGCTTCAAGGGCCACTGGATAATGAGACCCGGGTGCCTGTCATCAACCTCCGGGATGGCACCCGTCTCACGGGCGATGATGCTCCAAAGAGGAAGGACCTGGAGCAGTGGTTGAGGGCACACCCGGGATTTGTGGCCGACGTGGGAGCCTCCATCCCAGTGAGTTTCCCTTCCTGAATCCCCTCAGGGTGCTTGAGTATTCAGGTTGATCCAGTTAATTCCTGAGATCCTAAGATGGAATAGAATGGGGCGTGGCTTGAAAGAGGGTTATTACCAAGCTTGTAGAGTCTCCGTCTGTTGGTCATGTCTTTGGTGCTGCTTTGTTCTGCGTGTGCAGGGGGTTGATGGGCCACAGTTTTCAGCCAGCCGGCCAAAGCAGAAGCGGCACCGCTGTCGTAACCCCAACAAGATGGACGTGAACAGCTTGACTGGGGAGGAGAGAGTGCAGATCATCAATCGGAGGAATGCCAGGAAGGTGTGTTGCACATGTCGCTCCCCAGTGCAAAGGTAGAGTATAGGTGCAACTGATTTTTATTTCATATGATCTCCACCCTCTCCTCTTTACAGGTTGGTGGGGCGTTTGCGCCACAGCTAAAGGACCTGTGCCGCTTCCTTCAGGAGAACCCAGAGTATGGCGTGCCCCCGGAATGGGCAGATGTAGTGAAACATTCAGTAAGTGAACCACACCACTCTGGACCACAGCGCCACACTTAGGCTAAAGAATTATACTCGATTTATTATACTTTGTGGACTTTCTCCCCTCTGCCACACCCAGGGTTACCTGCCGGAAAGCATGTTTGACCGCATTCTGACTGGACCCATAGTGCCTGAGGAGGTGAGCCGACGTGGAAGGCGGCCTAAGAGCATGCTTTCCAGGGCAGCCGCGGCTGCCAGCGCCAACACCCCAGTTGCGGGCCTCAAACCCCTGCAAGCCGGTGGGCTGCTCTCGACCGTGGACTTGCCGAGCCTCCAGGACTTGCCGAGCCTCCAGGCCCTGCAGCAGAACCTGCAGAGCCTGCAGTCCCTGCAGCTGACTGCTGGGCTCCTGGGGCTGCCCACCACAGACACCACCAGCCTGGCAAGCATGTTCCCCGTGTTGTTCTCAGGGATGGCAGGGTTGTCTAACCTCCTGGGCATGAGCAGCCTGCTGGGTAAACCACAGGAAGGGCCCGAAGGAGGCAAGGAGAAAGGAACTGTCAGTGGCGATGCAGATCCGTTGGTCTCCAGACCTGTGCCGTGCAGCCCTGCGCGCGCATCGGACACCAAAGGCGAAAGGACCGAAGGCCAGAGCACTGAGCCGCCCACTAGCGAAGCCTCCACCTCTGGCAGCCTCAGCCCTGCAAGCACTTTGACTGCAGCAACAGCAGCCGCTGCTTCTAACCCTCTCCTGGCTCTGAAACCCCTGCTGCTCTCCAATGTGCAGTATCCCAGGATGCTGCTCACTCCAGGCCTTAACTTCCCTGCGCCCTCGACAGCGCAGGCCAACACAACGGCAGCGCAACAGCAAAACTTGGATGCCCCCCTGCCCACCTTGTCTAAGGAGGCACTGCCAGAGGCCTCGCAGGAGGGCGCGATGGAGGCGGGTGAACGGGAGCCCTTCGAAGAACAGTTAGAGGAACAGAAGAACAGTGCAGAAGAGGGTTCGAGAACAACCGAGTCGTCATCTTCATCTGAGTCTGGCAGTTCCTCTTCATCATCGGAAGATTCAGACTCCAGCGAAGAAGATGGGGCGTGATTACCCTAATAATTGTATACATAAGTAATATATTATGTAATGAATTTCCCTGCACTGAGCGTTGGCTTTCTTTTTGTAAATTAAAAATACTGAAAAGTGTTGTTATAAAGAAAACCAAGTTGTAGGAGAATGGAACAGTATTGAGCTGATCTGAAATGAAATTTCAGTGTTTATTCACAGGTACCTTGTGTGAGAGACTTTTGCATGAAGACCTTATTGGATTTCTGAAATTTGTGAGACTTGTATTACACCATGATGTACTATGGCAAGATAAAGTAAGGTATTGTTCTAATTATGTTGAGATTAATTTTATTAAAAAACAGAAAAAATAATAAATTTAACACAAGCTGTACATTTAATATATATATATATATATATATATATAGAGGGGGGGGAAGAATGCGTGTGTGTGTGTGGGACAAACTCTGTAAATATGTTGGTTTCATCTGTAAATATTTTTGCCAGGTTTTTGGCCCATAGAATTTACAGATCAGTCCTCAGAAACATCAGCAATAACTCGGGCACCTCGTGAATGTCACAGAAGCTGTAGATTCGACATGTCGACCATTTCTCTCCACATTGTGAAGAAAACCCCTCTGACTGAGCACCGTCCTGCCCCACCTGATGTCTCGCTGGGCAGTGGGTGGGGTGGGGTGGTGAGGACAAGCACAGAGGGGCATTTTAGACAAAAACAAACCAGGTGTAACTTTACAAGGGAATCTGCTGCACTTAACTGGGTGTTTCCAAGTCTGTGTTTTCCTCTAGATTTAGTGGGTCTTCTTAAACTGAGCTGCACTTTAGTGTTCTTACACAATTATCCAGGTTCTTCACAGGGCAGTCGTCTCCTCCCTGAGGGTGTGACAAGCGTGCTTTGAGATCTGGATACAACCTTGCGAGCAGGGGACTGAGCAGCAAGTGACGGCAGGCATTGCCGCCTGTGTTGGTGGGCGCCAGGCCAAGGGGGAAACGCCAAACTAAGCTATCTTTAGTGCTGCACTGCTGATTACATTTGAAAATCAGGTACAAACCTTTGTTCTGAAGAGTTATTCAAAGAATACACAAGTTGGCTGGCTTGTGCCAACCCTTACCTCAGCTTAGTGCCGGTAAAGCATTTACTGCGGTTCGCTTCGGAGCGTGCGAAACGGTGTCCACTCTGACGTGTTGTTCTCCGGTCACTTCCGTCTGGCGTGAAACCATCTGCTCACGTCCTCTTCTGTGATTTTTTTGTGCTTTTCTGCGTGGTACTCCGTTCGTGTACTTTCCCGGTTGTTTAGAATGAACTCTGTTGTAGCGCCACCTGGTGAGATCATGCTGCTGCCGCCGCACTCTTGCGAAATGATTTCTTCCTTGTGAAGCGTTTGCGGTGAAATCTGCCGAACTTGGCCTGCTTGAGGGGAGCCTGACGGTTCTCCTCGTGTTGCTGTGAAGTCAGAACTTGTACTCTGCAGCAAGACCTCTGTTATGCTCAGCTGTGGGCACTGGAGCTCTGAGCACAGATTGTATAATTGTGGCCAAAGCCATGTTTAAACCCCTATAGGAAATGGGAGTTAATCCGAACGGCAAGGATTGTAAACTGCGA
The DNA here is from genome assembly GCF_900964775.1 of Scleropages formosus. Classification (NCBI taxonomy): domain Eukaryota; kingdom Metazoa; phylum Chordata; class Actinopteri; order Osteoglossiformes; family Osteoglossidae; genus Scleropages; species Scleropages formosus. The sequence continues at coordinate 25,448,707 of NC_041812.1, forward strand.
AATATTTCAGGTGCAGTAAGTTCACGTCAGACGTTTGCCGATTTGCTGGACACGTGTGGTTTAGAACGTGTGGCAACAGTTTGATTGCGGTGTTGTGTTCTTGGATATGTGTTATAAGAAGAAGAACGCGGAGAAAGAAAAGTCGTTCGTAACCCATAGCAGCATATATTGTGCTCATCCATCTTCGCTGAGCCAGACTGTCCTGCTGAATCTGAAGCGTGCCGTTTTTTTTTTTTTTTTTTTTTCTTTTTTGCTGTTGATTTGTGCATCTTGCTTCAGAGACATCACGGATCGCCCCATGATACTTAAATACCATTTTCCCCCCCACATGGATTGTATTGGATAGTTGAGTATCTGAATGATTGAATGATGAAGAGTGTTGCAGCCACGGTTTTTTTTTTGTGCTCATGTCCTGTGTTGTGACTGTGGCGTGGACTTGTGGCCTGCAGGTGTTTCAGTGTTGTGGCTGAGCTCCTCTCACTATGATGTCCAATTATTGCTTTAGGTGTCGGTGTCCAAACCTGCTGGGCTCAGTTTGGCATTTTATTAACTCTTGCAGCCACAGAAATCTTTATTCGGTTCTTTGCTGCCGGTTTGTTTCCCGCTACGCTCCAGTAGTGTCTATGGTACACGTATCCACTGCTGCATCCTGGGTAATGCGTTAACCGCCGTGTTTGATCACTGTAGATGTTTGTTCTATGTCACGTGTACATATGTGGTCCTTTCCAACAAACTGCTGCTCACATGATCTGTGCAGCAGCTTAGACTTACAAGTTGCCTTATACTGTACCTCTGCAGCTGATCCCACAGCTGAAAGTCAGACCGACGTTTCTCTTTAATTTGTGTATTTAAACACGATCAGAAGAGTTTCCAGTGCGCTCAACCCTATGGTCCGGTGATGGAGACGTAAGCATTGGAAAGCAGTAGTTGAAAACTTTTATTTTTCTAATAAATTTGTAAATTGGTCACATGTATGCACTTGTAAGATGTCGATGTCATAAATGTTTCTGGGAACTTTCAGGTTCTTCAATTAAGGTGGATTACTGGGTTTAGAAGTCAGTATTGAAGAGCAAGTGTGCTTTTTTTTTAATTGCAGAAGAAAGGGTTTCTTGCTTATAGGAGGGTTTTTTTTTGTAGTTGTTGGCAATTTTGAACCCATGTTCCAGCATGGTTAGCCTTCAGAATTTATTTTGTACAAAGCACCTGGGCAAACTTATTATAAACCAAGGCAGATACAGCATTATTTTTATTAGGTTTATTTTGCTTCCAAAATATTTTTGTCAAGGACTTGTTTATAAGACTGAATAATGTTGACAAGGCTTTTCATATGCTGATAATTTGAAGTATACCTCACATGCGCAGTGCCACTAGATCTGGACTGGTCCTCCAGTGGATCGGAGAGCCTCTTCCTCTGACCCTCCTCCGAAGTCCAACGCTCCCACTCTTTGGATTCTGTTCGGCTGCAGAACACCCGAGTATTGCTCTTAGGTGTGAAACCTGCCCTCCCTGCTTCCAGGTCCCTAAGTGGGCCTTCGCTTCCTGTGTTGAGCCCACCAGTAGTGACCGCCTGGAGGGCCCTAAGCAGAGCTCCTTTGTATCGACATCTGACCCTTCCTCGCAGTTCTGAAGCGGATCCATGTCTGAGCCTGGGAAGGACGTTTATTTGATGAAAGATTTGACTACAGTTGTGTTCATGTTGTGTATTTTTAATATCTGGATAGTACAAATGTCACTGTAATAGAGATGATTTTCAATTGCTGGACAGACTATTATAAAGCAATCGCAGCCCTATCACAACCGCATAAGGACATACTCAATATGCAAACAGAAAAGGAGAAAAATACACTAATACTTGAGTTCATGTAAAACATATATGTAAAGTGACTGCGGAGAAAGGTAAAATAGCTATTGCCATGTATATGTGCTTTTGTTTCTGAGCTTGGTAATATCCTGAAGGTCATTTTGATGTCCAGTTTTCTTTTGGACAGTTGCAATATTTGAAGGTTGTGGTTTGTGTAGTCTAATAGTGCTTTATGTAGTGGAGGAGATGCTTCTCTAAAAGTCATTTGTAATTTATTGAATTACTTTGTATGGAGTTCTATAGAGGAAATGGAAGTTAAATTATTTTTATTAAACATTCTTTGACTATTCAAAAGGTCTGCCTGTGTCTGTTATGTTGGTCATTATTTTCTTCAGTTTGTGTGGATATAGGTGTATTTCATATTCTTTAATGTTTTGGACTCATGTTTTGATCAATGTATGCAGCAAGCAAATTTGTAACATCTGCTTGTACAGGTACATTTACTCTACATGCCTAGATACACAATTACCTTTGTTGCTCCAGCTGCTGCAGATAAGCTAGTAAATTAAACGTCTATTTCACCCAGGAATGTGGCGTGAAATAACACTTCTGAACAGCACTTAACTGTACAAGTCAGTTTAGTGGAAACTCATTTTGTGCAAAACAGCTGAACCAGTAATTACGGCAGGGTACCAGTTCTCCTGAAATGGAACAGTGTGAGAAGTTCCAGGGCAAGTCCTGAGCTTTTTGAGTATGATGGACACGTTGGGATATGGTGCACGTTACCGTTTGCGGAGCCTGTTTCTCTGACCTCCACAACAGTTCTGTTCCTGTGGTCTAGTACATCCCCCTCGGCTACAGAGGAAGGGTGAAGAGTCCCTGGTATGGGGTTCAAGGTCCAGGACCTCCTGACCTGTGTATGAGCTTCTTGGAGTTTTCTATGAGATGTATGTCGTTTTGGAGAAAAGTGTCTGCTAAATGAATAAATGTAAATGTAAGTACAAAGTGTGTACATCTATAAATGCTTCCAAGTAGAGAAGCATTGTATGCTTTTTGCATTTCACACTTGTTTATCACATGCCCTCTGCCCTGAATGCATGTGTAGCCTGATTTAGGGTGAGGGTGGTGCAAATGAAGCCGATAGAGCTCCGTCAATATGCTTTAAATGTGAAAAGGAAGTCTTAAGTGCTGTAAACTGAGAGCTCTATGTATGCTCCTATTCAAGACGAAAATACTTGAAATAGCTCTAAATAATGATACCCTGTGTGGGAGTGACATACCGTCCAGGGTGTACCTCCCCACCCTTGCGCCTAACGCTTCTGGGATAGGTTACGGTGTTCTGAGCCCTCAGCTCAGAAGAAGAGGTTATCGAAACTGGACAGGTGGATGGATTTTAATAATGAAACTGACTGCAATCTCTGAGTCATAAAAAGCTTTGAGACAAAAGGTGGATAAATGTAGCACTCTGTGGAATGGATTTTAGTCTTAGTCATACCAAACTACATTTCGTACAGGCCTTTAGTTTGTTTTTCTTGTGAACGGAGTAGATACTGACTGAGGGATTAATAAAAGAGTTGGTGAGTGTCATTCACATTGAGGTGCAGATGCCTGTATGAGAAGTGAGATTGACAGACATGTCCAGTTCTTAGGGTGTATCAGTCTGAAAGGCATCATGGTGCTTTTATGCTTCATTGCAACAGACCCTTTCTGAAACTCAACATTTGTCCAGCTACACCCGCATTCACTATCATTTCGTTATGGCAATTAGTTGCTATGAGCTCAGGGTTCAACAAACACTTACCAGACTGTTTGCCACCAGTAATGATATGGTGGACTGCCAAAGCGTTAACTCGAGTAACCTTGCATAGCAAATTCAGTACAATAGTCCGTAGGTGGAAACGAATGTAAACTGAAAGTTCAAGCCTTGCCGGCACACACGTCTATTTAGTGGGAAGTCTAAGTTGTTATAGAAACATTGACTCGATGCTTCCACAACAGTAGTTCAGAAGATGTGTTTAAGTAACGATTAACCTTCCCATCCGCATACCTTCACAGCTACTCAATACTTAGCATCTTCCAGAGAAGCTCCGCATTTCAGGGCTTTTCTGCTCACAGGTTGTAAGCTGAGGGCTACCATGGGCTGTAACACAAGCAAGACTGCTGTGGTTGTGGATCCCAGCAAAATGCCAACAGAGAAGCCTGTGGGGGACAGTTCCGATGAGGATGAGACACAAAGAGAGGCCAAAGAGTCACCGAGGACAGACAAAGACACACAGGAGATCTCCAACGGTGAGTCTCTCGTGCGGTTTGTGCTTTCGTCAAGATGAGACCTCCAATACACTCAGCAGTACCCCGGTACTCAGTGCTCGGCAGGATTGAAATCTGCTCAGAATGTGACCGACCCACACTTGTCATTCTGAAATTTCACTTGCCTTGCTGTGCTTTTAGTCAATATATGTGAGCTTACAGACAGAGAAGTTAGTTTTTGTACAAAATGTCTTAATAGTGAACATTACCCTTTAGTTCTTACGATACCCTAAAATGAAGTATAAAACTCATGTCTCTGCTGTTTTTCTTTCCAGCTCATTCCCCTGTAATGTTCAGAATGGGTGAAATGAGTACATTTCAAAATAGCTTTTAAAGAGATCTATTTTAAATTATTTCAGTTATTTTAAATATGTGATTTATTTTAGTTTATAATTATTTTGATGAGGCTAAATATGCTGGATCAAGAACTTGCATGCACACAGCTTGCAGGAAATGAGTTTGACACGCCTCCCTTTCGAGAGCAGACATGACTGGTCAAGCCACTTTCTGCTGTCACCACGGCAACCATGGATTCTCTTATTGTGACAAAGCATGGTTGCCATGAAATTAAGTTTGCTGTCTTGCTCAGGGAAACTAAATTTTTCTTTTCTTCTCAGATTTAGAATGTCCTGCCCCGACTCTTTCTGATGACTGTACAGTTGGCAAGAGGGGAACCAGTGATGCTGGACAATGAATGCTGACGACTGCTTTTTCACATCACTTAGATGAGTGCAACCAGCAAGACATGTAGTTCAGTTTAATCCTTTGAAGAGTCCTTGTGTTGCCTGTAATTTACTAGCCTGATAGTCCCTGTAATAAACTTGAAAGACACAACTACATAATGGCCCCTTAAATATTCTTTTTAAGTAATTCCAGCATGCATCACTGAGCCAGGGAACTAAGATAAGGTCATCAGCGCCTATCTCATAACTCAATGGGCCATCAGAAGTCCAAAAGATGCATTTTCCTTGGATTCAATTTTCTTTTATTGCTTCATTTGGAATATTATAGTGGTAAAGTGATATATTAATGGTGCTGCAGAAATAAGATGGGTCTTTACTTAACCTTATAATTTAATTCTGAAATGTTCAGTTTGAGATGACATAAACATTAACAAGTGTAAATTCTTCCATAGCAACTACTGCCAGACAAATCAGTGAATGAGGGACGTACAATGTGGCACTAATTAAAATGTCTTCCCTTAAACCTGTAGGACTACAGCCCTCGAGGACTGGACCCGTGCACCTCTCTTGCAGGGCTGTTTGTTGCATCTTCTTCTTTCGAGTTAAACGTGTCGGCTTCCAGTTCAGAGTATATCCATTTAATGGGCTTCCGTACTGAAGTTACATTTTCACACAATATCATTACCATTTCAGAATATTATCCGAAAGCAGTTATCAGGATATTAAAATATCATTATCCCAGTTATATTCAATTTCTCTTGAATCTGTACTCGATTTTTTTTTTGCTATTGTCTTTTAAACGGCCTCTTTTTATATCGTCTTTGCCGCTTCAAGACTTGCACTTGTGAGGTTCGATCAAGACATGTCTACAGTTGCTGTATCTGGGTGTTTCCTGTCGGTGTGTGTTTTCAACTCTGTTCGGTTCGTCGGCGGATCGCAGTACGGACAGTCAACGTCACAACACTCCTCCGTGTCACATGCGGCTTTGGGGATGTGTTCAGGGCTTTGCATGGTGCAACTGCACACCAGGGGCAGTAGGACATCTCACTTGCCATGTTCTCACCAGTGCTCTTGTCAGAGGGGTGCCTCAACGAGTGGATTTTGTTGCTCGCCACGTTCTGGGTTACATTGCATTACCATACATTTTATTAATTTTGCTGATTTAGCGTCTTAATGTTAAAGCCAGTCAGTGCTATTGTGGTGTTTTCTCACCTGCTGAGGTGCTTCAGGTATATATCTCTACATCATGGTGAAAATGAAGCTGGCACAGCGGAAGAGATCTCTGGACCCACACCTCAGACTGCACCTGAAGGTGATGAACAGTAAGTTGTATTTCAGTTACACTGAACATGTAACAGACAAACTGTGAAAAGGCAACTAAGCACCTACTGGGACCTAATGTTAAAATGTCCTTTTTAAAAACTTAAGTACATTGTGTTCTCAACTTATGAACTTTTCAGTAACAGATTTTTTGCTGCTACAAATATTTTTGAGAAGTATTTAATTTTTTTCATAAACAAAGCTAGCATAGGATTCTAATTGCACACCAAACCTTCCGCTGAATTGCCGGGAGATAGCGATCGAGAACAGTAAGTGCTGCTTTAAGTTCGTCAACACTCTGCTCTAGCTCTGGCTGCGATCCTTTATTTTGCTTTCTTACTTAATGCGGGTCATAAATACCCAACAATGGAGCTCTGAATGCATGGGCCCACACATGAGGCTGTTTCCCAGCCTGGCCTCCCCTGCAAGCTGCTCAGCAGGAGAGAGACAGAAAGAGCTGCGCTGTTCCAGTCCAGAACATGGAGCAGTCATGTTTATGTTTATTTAGCAGATGCTTTTCTCTGAACCAGTGCACAGCTCAGGATAAACAAAAGTGCATTTCACCGACAGAGAAATTCAGATAGAGACACGTAAAGCTGAAATAAAGTCACAGTCCAAAACCACAGTTTCTTTCTGCCATAAATTACACTACTAGCTACATACAGAACCATAGAAATGATGAGGACCCCTAGACCACTTTGTTGCCCAACTAATGAACTTTTCAAATAACGAAGCAACGCTGAGCTACAATTAAGTTTGTGAGCAGATCCCCGTAATTTCATATAATACTTTGCTGATTTTTAAAACTGTGCATTGATTCATTTAGTACTTTCCCCTTTTGTACACTGATTAATATGCAGTATTAAAGTGACGCCTTTATCAAAGGTGACTTACAATGCTGCTAGATAGACTACAGTAAACTCCCTACATTCATTCACTCACTGATACAGCAGAGCAACATAACACACACGAAAACACACGTCACCAGTTCGCAGGTCTTCGGAGTGTAGAAGAAAATCGAAGCAGCTATAGGAAACTTAACCGAACACAGGGAGAACGCGTAAAAACACAAACTGAGCCGAAATTATAACCACAACCAAACAGCCCAGGCTCTGTGAGGCACCAGCGCTACCTACTAGGCCGCCATGTCGCCTTAAGTTTTCACTGTCAAATAAAGCGGGTACTTTCGACTTTCCTTAAAACACAAACAGGTACATTACTGTCTGGCTTAATATTATAATATTATTCATTTAGGATTGTTTTTATTAACATCTGAGCGGCACAGGGACAGAAAGAGTACACTGAGAATTTGCAAACGCATACATTTAAACAAGTGTAAAACGTTATAGTATTTCAGAGGTGTGAACATGCATCTAATAAGCCCCAGAAGGGTGTCCACACATGGCAGAATTTCTTCAAATCATGGTAATGCAGCCAAAATTCTGTTTTTTCTAGTGGAAGTTACATGCATTGTTCACCCACATATTCCGAGGGAAACTTCAGGTTTAGACCATAGCATTAACATACATTTCATTGCCAAGAATTCCATCTGATATTCCATAATTTCATCACAAAGGAATTGTTGTGCTTTAACAGAAACAAATGGGAACAGAAGATTTCCGAAATGGTTGAGTGCACCCCACTCTAGTAAACTTGTACTGTATCCTATCACATTCCCATAATCCCAGGATTAATGTATCATAATGCCCAAACTCTTGAAACACCTTTGATATGTTCCTGGGATGTGTTATAGAGACTACTGGGACTGGAAATAAGGCCTTTTTTGTGACAGAGCTGTAGGTTTTTTTCCTGGGTGTACATTGAGGTAATCACTCATTAATTTTAATTATTAATCAATCATCAGTAAGAATTCATTAAAAAGATCTGACAATTTAATTCATTATTAATTTCATTTTCACAGTTACCTAAGCGTTATAAAGTGCGCCTGTCAGCTAAAACCAACAACCTTGTAGCGCCGCGAAGCAATGTATGTGTGCGCGTGCGAGTGTGACTCAGGGGGTGACCGCCAGAGTAAAGCGGCCCAAACCGGTGCAAACCGCACCCTAACAGCGCTTAGTTCCACCGCGTGTCTCATTCGTGGGCTCGTAAGCCGGGCCACTAACGGCGCGATTCGCCAGCAACGGAGTTACCCTGTTTCGGTGTCTGTGTGCAGTGATCTTAATGCCCCTTTTCAACATAAGAAGTGATTATCACAACACAAACTTCAGGAAATTATTTTACTTTAAAGTTTTTTTTTTTTTTTAAATAAAAAAAACTACAGGAAACACAGCCAATACTATTCAATTTCCTGTTTGCTACACGGGGTCCTTCAAATTAAAACATCTAAAAAGGACCCCTAGTGTCCATACTCTGCCTGTCCAATTTGCCTACGCTCGAGATACAAATAATTGTAGTTCACTGTTTTTGACATTTTTAACTAAAATGAAAAGCATACTGGGATCTTTTGGGTCGGTGAAACTGTGGATTCACAAGGTCAGGAACAAACACGAAGCTTACGGAAAGATGTTTCACACTGGTTGTGTGTTGATAGCCGACGTCCATTCGAACGTACGGCCCAGTCGTCATTGCGCGTGCGCCTGTATAGAATTCCAATTGACAGAGAACAACAGCTGTATAGATTTTTTTAAAAATAATTTCGGTAATAGTGCAAAAGACTGTATTAGCGCTATAGTTTTTAAAAATGTTCTGGGTTGTAAACAGCCTCTCTGAAGATCTTCCAGCATGTTCATTGCAGGCCAGAGATCTGGGTCTGGACTGCAATTTGCTTTCGTTTCGTATGAAATCCAATTAGCATATAATATTTTGACAAGACGCAATGAAGAATAATTAATTAATTTTGCCCATTACAGCAAACAGGAGAAACAAGTTTTGTGATAGCCATACTTTTTTTTGCATAAAAAAACACAATCTGCTTCACAATAAAATATGGACTCCACTTCAGAGGTGCATGCCAACAAATCAGTGTTTCATTAAACAAATTGGCCCATATAATTCCATGAGTCAATCAAATGGCAAAATCTGTAGTTATAAAAGATGACCACTGTCATTCCACCTATCCTGCTCAGTTTGTGGTGGAGTGAGGAGTGATCATCCACTCTGTTGAGCTGCATCACAGGGATCAGTTTCAGTGAATTGGTTTGTTCCAGTGACCCTGCCTTGTAAATTTATTTTATTCCTTCCCAATTTGCCCAAACCACATATTGCCAGACAAAAATAATGCGAAAATTGAAGAAATGTGAGATTTCCATCAAGAAGTCCCTCCATGGATGCATACTGGTTTTAACTGCACCGATGAGTCTTTTCCTGTTTTTGCGCTCAGTCGTATACAATTTTACCGAAGACAGGAGATTAAGTACGCCATGGTTCCTCTGTAAACAAACTGTTAATGCAAATGATAAATTTTGTGTTTAAGTACCTGCTTTTTCAGACATAATCCCTGGTTCTATTTCACTGGAAGCGCTTCCAAAATTTATCAAATGCAAATTTTGCGAATATATTTGGCATCCAGATGTTAGTAAATGGCATAGTGCATATGTATAACATTAAACTATAATTATCACTAGTTAGTAGTTGAGTCCACTCCTCTATAAGCAGATCTTCACAGGTGATTGACGCGTGAAATAGCAAGGACTGGGCCGCCCCTCTCTAACACTCACTGTGCTCCTGAACGGAGTCTCTGTTCCACCAGCAGGGGGCACCAATGTCCAGTGAGGCATTCGGCCTCCAGGAGAACTCAATGTGGACTCGGTGCTCTCCTCACCGCGTGTGTGTGTTATTGCTCCAGTTCTATTTCATCCTTTACTGCGACATGTTTAATCCCTGTGACCAAGTAGAATGTGAAACGCATGGAGTGATGGAGTGATACCATGTGAAAGAATTACAGGTCTAGTCCTAAAGCTACCCCACTTATGTCAAGATGAATAAATTGGGGGGGGGGGGGGGCTTATTTTATTGCAGAAAAGGAGCAGCACTGCATTGAAATACAATAAAAGGAAAATTGAAAAAAAAGATAACAGTAGCATCTCATTCGATACGAAAAATGTGATCATAATTCTTAATAAACTTGTTATTGTTATTGTTATCAATGAGTTTAAGAGAGTTTACAATAAGGGAAATCTCAGCAAGAAAGACATTGAATCTAGGCAAAGTCTTGAGAAATTTGTTTTTGTGAATAAAAAATTTACAATGCAACACGAAAAAATTAACAAGATCAATAGCATGGTCACTGCCAGAAAAGTAAAGAGATATATCTTTCAGTGAAAACATAAAATCAAATTTTATATAATCAGATAAATAACAACTTAAGTCCTCCCAAAGAAATTTAACCATACTGCAATGGTAGAATAAATGAAGCAAAGTTTCTTCCTCAACTTTGCAGAAAACACATAAGTTTGAGATCACTAAAAGTAGCAATTTGGGAGTTGGTTAGATAGACATTATGAAGAAACTTAAAATTTACCTCTCTTATTTTATTAGAAATACAAAATTTTTCAGGGAGTAACCATGCTTTCTTCTAGTGAATACTATCAAAAAATTGTTCCAGAAAAAATGCCATCTAGGGGATGTGTATACTGAATAATGTAGCAATCGCTTTATACGTTTATTATTACATTTTTTATCACGAAGACAAAGACCATCCAATAAAAGTTTGGGCATAATTGTTTTTCTCTCGTTAAAGCAAAGGTGTGTTTTAAATAAGTGCGCATAACTTGGAAATAAAGCTTTGATAACAGAACTGAAAGTCCTAGCTGGGGTGGGGGAATTAAGTAAGGAGCCACAACTAAGCAATTACGTCATAATAATGCCGAGCAATGCCCTGAAACACTGTGCTGATATTGGATAATCACTACCAGATTCTCATTCAATCCAGACTCTTGTATGCTTTAAATCCATTTTATGAAATGTTGTTCTGGAATTCTGGAGCAGCTGGTACTGTAATGCTTAGTGCTGCTGCCTTTGGATCCAAAGGTTGGAGGTTTGTGTCTCACTTCCAGCTATCATACCCTTGAGTAAGGCAATTGCCCTAAAACTGCTCCAGTAAAAGTTACCCAACTGTATAAATGGGTAAATGTAAGTAGGTTAACACTATAAGTCGCTATGGCGAAAAACGTCAGCTGAATGAAATAATGTAAATGTAATTCAAGCTGCATGAATATCAGAGCTTTTGCTCTACTTGGATATAATGTCTTAGGGGCCAAACAATAAGTTGGCATCCTGTTTAGTTCTGACACAATATATTTTTATACAAGCACATAAAATAGGAAGCTGAAAAACAACAATGAAATGCAGAAGGCTGGCATTAAAAGCAGAGCTGTAAACATTATACTAAATCCAATATAATGCATGCTGTTGTATATGCTGACTGCATGTTTGACTGGTTGCATTTTTATTTTGGAAGGTATATTAAATCCAAGTGCTTTTATTGTAGGGCATGTGCACGTAAATGTGTACATGTATCTGCTGCAGCAGAACCTGCACAACAGCCTAACATTTGGCTCATACTTCTTGGATTTATGGTATAATTTGTTCAGACCAGCCCTACTGTGGAACACACTCTCTCCTTGGCTTGCATAGTGGCCAGAGTGTAATTTGAGCCAGATCTTTCTCCAAACAATTTTTTGGAGATAAAAATTAATTTGGATATGTCTGATTTGTCATGCTGCTACATTTGTGAAGTGAAACAGAAACACGGACAGCTGTCTCCACTTCAGTTTTTACAAGACTTTTATAGGCAAGTAATCACTAAATCACAGACTTTTTCTTGTGGAACAATCTTCATTATAGCTAGGAAAGTATTGTGGTGATGCTTTCATATTGTTTTGTAGTTTTTAACTATTTTGTGGTTTAGGAGAGACGGCTAAGTCAAACCCACCTTTATTGGAAGTGTTACTTTTAGTATTTCAGCATCTGTTTGGGTTCTTTGTTGAGCTGGTAGGTGGAGAGAGCGCCACAGGTCCTTCTCCGATTCCCCTTTCTGATGTTAACCCAAAGTGTCAGGTTGTTTTATCCAAATGCAGGAAAACATCACTACTCTGACTAAGTGGATCACTGTTCAAGTTGAATGTTTAGTCTTCAGTCATCAATGTGTAAAGGTGACAAATCTAACTCAAAACTGAAGTCAACTGTTGAGCTGTAGCTTTCATTGTGAGCGCAGATGGATTGGATCATTGTGTTCCGCTCAATGCAAGTGTCGTGACTGGAGAAAGAAATTGCAGTTCTCAGGAATTTTTCTCTTGGATAAAACGGTTCTTGTCTAACCAAGTGTAAAATGCCACTGGGAGGTTGTGTTGTTCTTGGAATGCGACACTGCTGCTTGATACTGATAACTAATGTCTTTAGGAATGTACAATAAATACATTTGTGTTGACTGTAGGATCGTTAGTATTAATCTTTAAATTTATTAACAAACATGTGAAGAGCTTTCTGATACCAATATATGTATTGATTTCATTTTCAGCGTCCCCTTGTTATGCACAAAGGAAATAGATGACTGTTTCTGTTGGTCATGAAATTGTGTATTTGAAATTCTTGCCAAGGGAACAACATCCAGATTATGGAAATGGAACTCGTTGCTCAGCCTGCTTTGTGTCTTGCCTTTTATATCATTCCTGGTTAAGAAAAAAAAGTTGTTAGGCTTGGGTTTGAGTCCCTTCATTTCAAACTGGTATACATTTGGTGGGTGGGGAGACTGTTTGTTTCTTCTGTCTGTTAATACAGTCATTAATGGGTTTTGGCCCATTAAGTCCATGGATCCTTGTAGAGTCCTGAACACACACACACAGTTTATCAAAGTGGAGACATAGAGTATTTATATGTTTGAGCCTTCTTCACAGGACAAGGCTATTACTGCTGGTCTCAGGGCTATGGCAGAGTTGGAGGTACACCATACATGGAAAGTAATATGCACTAGGCCCATCTCCAGAGGGATCAGATTTTCCTCCTTCTTGTCCACTGTAATTCATTACTGGTGCCATTGCATGAGAGAGTCGTGGTCAGCTCAGGTCCTAGAAGGCCACAGGTGCTGTGCTGATTATTTTTGCTTTTATTTGATTGAAGTAAACTTTATAATACGTCGCCTCACCTAGTATTAATTAAAATGCATTCATAAAATGCTGTAGGTCTTCGGCTCTCAAGGACTGGAGTTCGGCATTGAAACTTCAGATACATTCTTGGGTATGGGGGGGAGGGATGTGGGGCTTTGGACTTGGGGCATGGATTCTAGTCCTTCCTGTACAACACTAGTCATCTGTGTCTAGGAAGCCCAGAGAACACAGACTGATGCATGTTCCCTTGGGTGACAAGGACGGCTGGGTTGTCGGTTGCCTGGACGCCTGCAAGGCTGCAGGGGAAATCGGGTGAATAGTGCCCTCCTGCAAGCACCTTGCTGAATTAAAGGGCAAAATGAAACCCAGTGAAGCCTGCAGTGACAAGAAGACACTGCAGTGGTGGCATGAGTGTCATGATTCAATAGGGGCGTAAGAGCTGGCTGGTATCTGGATTCAGCTGTATTGTGAGAAAAGGAGTAAAAGGACAGAAATGTGTTAATTAGTAATTATTTCTTGAAATGGCTAATGGAACCATCCCAACCCCTGAAATCAGAGGATGAGTCATGTCTTAATACTACTTAATACTTGCTGAACTAACATCAAGGAATGTCATCTGGAAGAATCAAAATATTCATGCCGTACTCTATGAAATACAACTAGGGCTGCCGAGACATGGCTGCCTGGGTGTGTTTGGAGCTGAATTTCTACATAGAACCAGTTTGCATAGATGTACCTGTCTTCATGACGTGGTTGTGTATGTACTCGTTGTAGAGCTTTTCCAAACCATAGAGGGGAGCACACTTCCTGTCAGGGAGCCTACCAGCTGGAGGTGACCATTGCGTGTGTGTGATGTGATGCAGGACATTACGTGTGAAAATGTGCTTGGCTGGGATTTCCTTCAGATCTAGATGGTTGACAGTCTGCGTCCTGAACCGCTGTGATACACTGTACCAGCTGCTCACGTACAGATGTGTCCTTCTTTTGTACCTGTAAATGAAATGCATTCCAAATGTATTGTTGCAGTTTTATCTGAAGATTAAGAGGAGTGAACCTCCACTGAGAGATGTGCTTAGCGTGTAATGGAAAACCTTTGTACAAACAAGTAAAAGGCATTCTCCCTTCCCTTGCTTATTTTTAACCACTCAATATTTTTACTCACTCAGCTTATTAAAGATGTGAAACTTCTCTGTTGTCCAAATACAATATGGAATGAAGTGTTTTATCTTGTTTGCCTTTCATCCTCTGGGCTTTTATTCCCACTGGCCTCTCAGTTGATTGAACTGTGTTCGACTGTGCATTAGCGGTAGAAGGCAAAGCGTGGTGTAATGAAAGCGCAGGTTAATGTTTGTGTGTTCTAGTTTTTCCTTTTCAGCTGCTCAAAATTGTGCAGCTGTTCTTGTCGGGGCCATAAACCACATTACGAAAGTAATCAGATCCCAGGGTTGGCAGTGCTGCATCCCAGCGGGAACTGGTCCGTTCCCACAGGACCGAGGGCCCTTGGACACACCGTGCCTTCAAAAACAAGCACTAAATACCCTTGTTTGAAGTAGCAGAGTAAAACAGCGTGCATAAATCATGTTCACAGGCAGTGAATACAGTCATTTTGGGAAACAAAAAGATGGAATAAATACAATATGTTGAATGTTCCATTAAGATCTGCAGAATAACCTGGTGTCATTCCTCGGGCAACCAGCAGGTGTCACTGCCGCTTCGTGTGAACGTGGCACGCTGCTTCTGGCCCTGATGTGCTTGCAGTGGGGCTGTATAAATAGCACTTCTGCTCTTTTCAAACATGGAAAAAGGATACCACTTCACCGGTCTGACATGTTGTTATTTCTCATTTTTGCCATGAGAAGGAGCTGCTTCCTCTTCAGCGTAAGGGATCCGCATCCCACAGAGGCGTAGACGGACGCGGGCGTCACGAGCGGCGCCGACAAACCAAACCCAGGAGAACAATCTGCCGGACATAATTAGCTACCTGCTTTTGTGCTGTATAGATCAGATAAACTAATCACTTTGAGATGTGACCCTTTCCTTCACAATGCTGTGAATTCACGTGAATACCAGAGCTGAAAAGGACCGTCGTCGGCGGAGCCACAGAAACATACCATATGGCACCTTATTATTTTATACCTCTGCTACATTTTCATTCGGTATCTATAATTGCATCAGATTTCTGTAATGCAATAGTAGGGGCAGATTGAAGTCTATCTGGTTAACCGTCCAGCTGCTGCGGGCATTACGCTGCGAATCGCCGTTCGAATCGCCGTTCGAATCGCTCGCTTTTCGGCGTCGTTATCTCCCGGAAGGGACTGATGCAACGCAGCCGAAGCGTCCCGTTCCTTACACGCCATGCAGCGGCACTGCGTCCGTGTCTGTCTTCGCAGCAGTGGTCTCCACAGGACGTGTGCTGCGCTTGAGGGACGGGGGGTGTTTTGAATGCTATCTTTGAAATATCAAGGATGTTCCCAGTGATTTATTCCCTGTTAAGTGACGGCAGGGCCCCGAGCGTGGTGTTCGGCGTATGGTTGGTCTGGAACGAGGTGGGCAGGAAGGAGGGGGTGGCGTGGTCCACTTTGATGGCCGTTGCAGCCGCTGCTGTCTGAGCGTCATGCCAACATGCTCCCTATGGGAATCGTATCCCCGGTCCCAGCTCCCCCCCCCGGCCTGACGTCCTCTTACCCCATCCTCCGCTCGCCTGGGGCTGTTGCGCACTCTGCTCACCCGTCTCAACTTTGTTTTCCTCGCTCAATTACAACAGGTGCAACGAGGTTTCTAATTAACTCCGATAGCTTAATTAATTTTAAAGCTCGGTATCATTTGAACGCTGTATCCCTTTTCCTGACACATATCTGGTTTATCCAAGGAGCAAACAGCTGTTCTGTCAAAGCCAATATCCCAGCGGATGGCAGGTCGAGGTCTCTGCTTGTCAGTACTGCGTTATGAGCTGCGGCAATGTTTGTGCTTCATTTACAGAGAGATGAATACGCTGTGTGCGCCGTGTGTGTAATACGCCGTGAGCTCCGGGGGCTTCGCTATTAGCCGATCTGCGATGAAACGCAGGCAGAGCATGTTTCTGAGAAAGACTGAAAGGACCTTAACCTAATTACACATGTGGGAATCTCATGTTAAATTGTCATTAGAGTAAACTCCGTCGCATGTGCTTTTCCGTCTTTTTTTTTTTTTCCCTAGAGAAGGAAGACATCATTAAAACAAATGAAGGCTTGTCTCTAATGGTTCTGGTCAGCAATAACAAACACAAGGTCACTTTAAATTACCCACTGCTCTTTATGCTTTTTTCCCTCAGCTATTTATTGACATTAATAATGACGGATTAACATAAAGCACATTCAGATAATTGTAATAATAACCCCGGGCTTTTAGCAACTTCAGTTTTAATGGTGAACTAAATGCACTGTGTAACAGTGTGAGGTGCATGGAGCCATAATCCCCTCTCCCCGGATGACGGTAATGTCCTCTTTATTTGTATGGAATACACGGTGCCTAAGATCAAGTGCTGCTATTGAAAGATGACACCTTGTTGGAATCGAGGTTCTTCAGCATTCCGGTCTTTGTAAGAGTAACTGCAAACGGCTTTCATGGGTCTGTCGGGACTGCAGGACTCAGATGAGCGCATGGCATGTTGATAAATGCCTCGCCTGCACTTATGGTCCTCACTTGTCCTCTTGAAAGACTGCAGCACAAGCTGTGGGTCTGTTGGTTAGGCAGTACATTTCAAATTGATATTTGGACCATAAAACACCATGTCAATGTTAAGTGAAATGCGGTTCCTCAATGGGTTCCCACACGTCAATCTGTATAACGCCGTTTATGAGCGTGGACCAGGCCGTGGAACGTCGAAGGATGGAGCAGCAACCCTTTGACCTCAAGGTTTGTTTTTCACATTTAGTCCGGCGCCGTTTCCTCGTTATCCTCGATCAATGATTGTAACGATCATTACATTAATTCTGAATCATCGCCGGAGTCAAAGAATAAACCCATCGTAGTAAATCGGTCAATAGAATAAGAATGAATCTATGTACGTCCTATGGTATCGGTGGAGAAAGTTTCAATAATGGGTTACATAACAAAGGAGGGTTCATATTACAAGCTGCATTTGTGCCTTTTGAAACCATTTTGCTCCTTGCTTTGGCAATGCTGTTATTCACTGGAGTAAAGCGGTTACTGTCTTTGGTCACCCACCAAACACTTGTTAAGCAGTAGCATACCTTCCGGTATCTTGGACCTATAGCACTGGAGTCCTTCGCTCGGCGCCGTGCTGGAAATGCTAGTAAGCTTTCTCGTGACGCCCCCTTTTTGACACAACAGAGCACGTAATAATCACCCGTATTCAGAAACATTTAAAAGACACGTGTGAAATGGTAAAAAAAAAACCCATCTCTCTTTGTGTAGGTTATCAAGTTTTTCCAGGACATCCCTCCGCCTAAAAAATGCCCGAGTTTTCCGTGATGCAGCCTGACATTCGGCTAAGATTACAACACCAATTAGTTTGCTGTTTCCTGACATTTGCCCATCAAAGCCACACAGCAGCAGCTTGGATTTTTCCCCCTTTTTACATCAAAGACCGAAATTCTGTTTCTTTCTTCAAATCAGCATCTACCCGCAGGATCTCAGACTTTCTCTTTATTCCTTTCCACTCTGAGCAGAGATATCCTGTGAGCCGGATCATAATGGAATTGGCAATGCCACAACAAAAGACAACAAAGGGGAAGAGTCCCATTCGCACTCCAGAGATGTCAAATTGTTTATAGTCTTGCCTTTATCTTCCTCTCTTTTTCGTTTGGAAATATGGCTTCCATTATTCTCTGCTAACATATGAATTGCAAATTCGAAGTGAGTTGGAAGTGTTTTACGGTGGAGATGGAGGGGACATTCCCTGGAACCACTGTCACTACACAGAGCATCTTAAATGAATAGTTTAAACATAGGATCGGCATGCATCATGCATAAAAGGGTTTGATATGCAATACCGCTCCATTTGGAATGTGTCTCCATACAGGTCAGGTTATCAGCAGTATTGATCCAAGAAGAGGCTTTTGAAAGATCTCTTATGGCTCACATGGACACACTATTGGCAGGTTCCTCCAAGTCATGGTAGCAACAGAATAAACGTTGGGGAAAATATTCTTTCCGTCTATCAAAACAGGGGCGTACCAGTGTTTATAAGCAGCTGTTGCCCATGAATGACATTTTTTCTCTGTTTCACCCACATTCTCTCCTTTAATAAAATCTAAAGTGCACGTTGTCTCCGGAGAGTTGAAAATATTTCGACGTGGGAATCAAAACTGTCACATTTTACGGGTGTGCTGGAATTCAGAAGGGCTTCATTTGCCATCTTCGGGCCAAATTTGATTCCAAGACGTGTGCTCGGCGAAGTAGGGGTATTGGGGGCCTTTCTCCGCGGACTGCCGTTTTCCCCCATGCCCTGCCTTTGTTTCACTAACCTGCATGTTACTTTAAAAGGATTTACACAGCCAATTAGGCAGTTCAGTGTGAACACTGTACTTCAGAGGCCTGTGTGTTTGAGGTTGGGGGAAGGGGATGGGGGGTTTGAGCTGGTCAATATGGCCCACTTTTGTAAAGCAGGGACAAGTCCCCCTCCCCTCCCCTCCCCTCCCCTCCCCTCCCCTCCCCTCCCATCTCATCCCACTCTACCCCACCAAAAAACCCTTTGATGGAAGGACAGCTGATTAATCAAATAAAGCATCTGAGTGGGTATCGAACCACACTCTGGACTCCTGTTTGGACACCCTGTGGATGCTCAGGTTCTGTCTGCTCCCCTGCCCCCCTGCTGGGAGCTGGATCATCGGCACTGGGGCGTTCTCATCCTTCAGGGCACTGTCGGGGTCTGGATCTCATGACTCCATGTTCTTGTGCGTTAAGTGTAGAGGCTCTCCATGCTTCTCATATGAAACGGTCAAAGTCCCCTCCAAAAACTGTTGCCCTCCGTATGCATCACTCAGCAGTCATTGGATGGAAATGTCTGCATTTTTCCATACATTTTCAAGGAATAATTATTTTAAAATAACTTGTTCAATATTAGAAGTTTCACGCGAAGCACAATGTGAAATACTTGAAACCGAGATGGTCAGCGTTCATAGCAGTCTGTGTCTCTGACAGATGTAGCTGGAAGGCTTTTTGCTGCATACGAAATATTATCGAATAAACCTGAAACTTGATTTCTACATGCACAGATATTCAGCAGTTAAACAGAAACTATTCTGTGGTTGTTTCCAACAGCAGGATCATATGCTCCATCAATCCATCCATCCATCCATCCATCCATCCATCCATCTATCCATCCATCCATTCATCCATCCATTATTAATAATCACTTGTCTGGTGCAGGGCTGCAGTGATTCAGAGTCTATCTGGGACTAGATGGGGCACCAGCTCGTCACTGAGCAAAGTCACACATGCACGCACATTTGTTCTCTCAGACACTGACACACTAAGGCAATTTAGAGTCACTAATTTACCTGAAATACGTTTGTCGTCCGTGGGAGGAAACCCACTCAGACAAGCTGAGAACTTGCAAACACTACAGAGGTTGAGTTGGATTCCAACCCACAGCCCACTGGTTCTGAGGTATCGGCGCTACGCATAATGCACCATCATTTATCTAATACTGAAAATTACAATGGCAAAAAACGAAATATTACTCATTACTGAATGGTTAGCTGGAGGAATTGTACCATTTATCCAGACTTAGTCCTAGTATAGTCACTGTCCCTTGGATATGAATGTGAATATCCTTGCATAGATGTCAGTATTGGTGAGCTTCAAAAATTATTTTGCAATTTATTTTGTTTTATGTGACAAAACTGTAAGATAATACTATGCAACATTCCTTGTAATAAGCTATAAAATATTTAATATGACAAATGTAAATGTAATATAAAAAGCTTTCATTCTTTTATTAAGCTTGATTATTCCTAGTATGCTGTGAATGTTAACAATATACAGAGTCAGTTCACAAACTCATTCTTTCTTGTGCATGTGCTTTGTTATGTTTTATTTTTTAATGTAGATTGAACTTAACGGTAAACATATTGTGCCCCATCACAGACCAGACTAGTCCTTCCTAGAGGTAGCTGTAGGCGTGAGTTGTATACAACCTTAATATTAATAGGGTTAAAGTAATTTATGTAATTAAATGTACTGGCACTCATTGTGTTCCTGGCTCATGACTTTACACTACGAGGAGCGTGTTTGTGTTTTAAGTATTAAAATGATCCGTTTGATGTTCGTTTGTTTGTTTTCTTTGCTTTTCACACCACTGGAAGGTACTTGCCTTATTATTGCTAAATTCAACGGAATGCACACACCGAGTGCCAAGGGGAATATTAAGTGCGGCATCACGGCAATATGGAATATAAATGAGTTTATGTTACACTGCGGAGCATTCCGAATGGATGCAAAGACTCTGCTCTTCGCCATAAATCATCCCCATTCAGACAGACTTGTACTCCCAGGGCATTGTTCAGTACTATCTGCCGTGGAGAAGTGAAATTGGTTTACACTGCAGAAGGATAACCGGCCCGGAAAGGATGATGTACTGATGAGAGATAGGGTGTAGTTGACTTATTGACGATAATGAACAGGCACGGGGAAAACATTGCATCAGGGCTGTCAAAGAGATGTGAAGCCCAGGAGAAAGTCCTGGCACTCAGTAATTGTAGCTGAGTAAGATTTTTCTGAAACTGCAGTCTTGCCGCACTCCCCTTCAGCAAATGCAATATGATAATGGAATTTATGTCGTGTGTTTTATAAGGCAGTGTCTACAGTGCTCAGAAATGTCTTTTGTCAGAGACGGTTATGGAGACTTTCAAAATAGCCGTTTAAGTAGTGAAGGCAATTTGTGCTTTATTTTTATGCTTATGTTGTTTATGTTCCGCCTACAAAGTCATATGCTGAGCTGCACTGCATTATCCAGGTTATTTTTAGTAGGTAATAAAATGTAGTCGCCGGATACTATCGCTGCAGTGATAAAAGTATTGGGTTTTTTCCATGCTCCCGAGCAGAAATCATCCTCTGTAAAAATTATAATTACAGTCGGGGCAAAAAAAAAAATCTGTCAGTTGTTCTCACACTCCGCTGTGCAGCAGAAATCCCAAAGTATCATGTTAGAAAATCATTTTTGCAATAATTGGTGCAAACTGGCAGCATTACGGTTGTACATGTAAAACGTTGTTTTGAAAGAGAACTGGAGAAGGCTGTGAATGGAAGACATTCTAGTGCTGAATTAAACCAGATGTTTATCCAAATGACAATGTTTTGCTTTCTTTTCCCTGGACTGACATATAATTGTATATTTATTTATAATCCTGGATTGCTTAGTCTCAATCCATGACAGAACTGTTCTCTTATTTACCCTGTCATTGTCACATTTTTTTCGTACTAAACACTGTGTACTTACTATATTCTCACCTTTTTATTCTCTATGGTTTATTTAGGACTGTTAACTGCCCTTTCTGGACACCAACCACCAACGACTATACGTTGCAGTTCAAAAGAGTCCCTCTGTGCGATGTCCAGAATTAATTCTAATTTGCTCTGGATTAATTCGGATCTCTGTTGGAGCTTGAAAATGAACTGCCGACATCTGGGGACCTACTACTTCTGCGCAATTACTGATGTGCAACTTAACTGCAGTGCCAGCAACCGGGTGGCATCACCTGTCCTCACCTGTCAGCTGTTGTCGGGACTGAGATGGAGGTGATCTTACGCCGGGCAGAAATTGCCCAAGGGATAGTACCACTCAGTCAGGGCAGATCTGCGCTGAGCACATGATGGGTGGGGGAAGACACACCAAAGACTGTACACAGGATTGTTCAGCTTCCCTGGACCTTCACACAGCCCACTAGGAATCTGGACATTTCTCACTGAATGGGTATAAATATTCTGTTATGCCTTCAATATAGTGCTACCGTGATGGACCGGTATCTGGTACACAATGTACCTTTCCTCGTGCCTTACGCTTCCCAGGATAGGCTATGATCCACCTCGACCTCGAACAAGTGCTTGTTGAACATGGATGAACGGATGGATGTGCCGAAGGTTCGTTATAACCTGTTTGCAGGCTCATGCAATCAGCTTCACTAGGAAAGAAGTTTCAATTTATCCAGTCTTAGAAGAAGGTTCAGTCTGCAATCTGTAAGACTCTGTCTTACTCTTGAGAGCTGGAGCACAAAGAGAGACTAGGTCATAACTAGCAGTTAATGGTTCTATAATTCCCTTCACAACCATGAGACTCATCACAGTACAGATGTTCGCATCACATAACAGAATGCAGTGTAACTGGTGCCAGTATACAATATACTGCAATATTAGGGGTGAAGAGTAAGTGTGAAAGTGCGTGCATGTCAGACGAACAAGCCATCTACTCACACACACAACCCCCGAGGCAGAGAGCAATGTTCCAGTGAGTAACCTGAGCCGAGTTCTCGACAGAGCGAGGTAACTGTGCCAACTGCATCACGAACAGAATTACTCCTAATAGCACAAAGGCTCAAACAGAGAGGAATCCAACAAGGCCGCCCTTGCTTTCTCCAAGAGGCTGTGTTTCCTCCGCTCTCTGTGATTGATTTAATATGAAAGATCAATATGTACCGGAGTTTGTGCCTTTGCTGTGTTTTTGAGAGTGTTTTTACTCGTTGTATTTGAAGTGGAACTGTTCAATGTTATATGCTTAGACAGAATGTGTAGAGGTCTTGAATAATTCATGGGCACTGCAGAGGTCTAATATAAACACGTTGTGGGGAAAAATGAAAGTGCAGCCTTCACAGACAGACTCCCACCAGTTACACAGTATGCTTTATAGCTCTTAGTTATGGCCTGCAAATCATTGTGTAGAGTTCAATTTTTAATCGCGAGGCAAAGGTCAAGAAGCTATTCCGCACATGTCCCATTTCTGTGACTAAGGTCTTAATAAAACACAGACGGGCTACAAAATATGAGAAGCCAAGCATAAGCAATGAAATATTTACAAACCCGAGAATCTCTAATTCTGTACGTATTGCTTGAAAACAAACAGAGGACTGAGAACGGTTGGAAGGAGTCATGCAAACCAAAACCTGAAATAAGACAACGACCTTTATTAGCGTACTGCTGAAAGTGGAACGGAATATAATTTCGTCATATTGGCCGTTGCTTCTACGTAATATGCACAGTTAATTTAAAATTACTTCGCACGGTACGATTAGGGTAAAACAAGTGCACAATTCATCTTTGCACACTGCAGTTATCGAATAATCAAAAGCAGAAGTGTATCATGGAAGTACCACACTGCAAAGATCGGTAATGCCCTTGAATTGTCACAGGGAGACTTTATTATGTCGATTATACAAACCTTAAGCACCAGATAGCGCGAAAGACTTTAGCTGTCATGGTTGCAGACCTTTCAAAAAGACGGATAATTGCCGCAACAGTCTAAAACAAACATCGCAGTTCACTTCTCTCTTCCCTCCTCAATTGGAGCTCATATGTCAGATTTCACCAAAAGCTTCTCACACACAGAGAGACACCGCTGGCATCCTAAATTACACACGGTGAAAATGACAACCGAGCGTTCGGAACTCGAGCGAGCTCTGTTCGTTCAAGGTCGACTTGCCAGCAATTGATAGGACCTTGGAAGATTTCTCCCTGCAATTCCAGCCCATTTGTAAATGTGATCTTTTCAATATCGTTCGGCTTCAGATGCCATTATTAACTTGGCCAGCGGATGATGTGCTAGTTAACGTGCTGCATTTGTGGCTGAAATCCAAGGAGGTGCTGTGTCCTTCAGCTAGATTCCCCACTTTGTTTCTGTAAGCATGTACAGCTGTACAAACGGTCGAGGAGCCCAGAACTGTAAATGATGTCACTCGAAGGGGATAAATGCACAAGAATTATTTAAATGCATAACGCCATTCTGGAAGTAATTCCTTGCGTAGTCATGAGCCTGTCCGCAAGGACGTTATGTAAGCGGTTTCTAGGCTCGTCTTTGGCAGGTTTTCACCGTGGACGGGAGACCAGAACAACACTCTTTATTACCTGCGACGGGATGAAGCGAGAGACCGATCTATAATGACACCCCCACCGTCTTGACATTTATCCTATATTTGTACCAGGTAGCTGTACAAGGTGGAGAGTAAACATGATGTATGAAAGGCTATAAAGCGAATGCACAGCCTTGGATGGTGTTCTTACTCGGGGAAGGCAACAACCGTACAAGAAGCTGTCGGCGAAGGAGCTCGGCTCTGCGGATTCCCCCCTCGTTCATTTAATTTGTCAATACATTTTTGCAGCCGGCAGCACTGATTACTTTGCGCCGTACTGTATGTACCCATATTGCCTTTTTCAGCTCACAAATCAGGCTAATTGAAGTGCTTACTGAAGAGATGCATTATGTTTTGACAAAACAGTTAATTATGCGGAGTAAATGTTTCAAGTCTGATTAGATGAGAGTGCGCTGAAGTAGGACAAATCGCTCCGACAAACGAGTCAGACGCAGTGTGCCGAACATCACCTTTCGCTGGGCTCTTATGCATTTCCTTGAGCAATACTAATGTTTCATAATGGCAGACTCCGGGTTCGATCTGAGCTGCGTTGGATTTTACCAGTCACTCGCCTTCCCCATCCTGGCCCCGGTGAACCACAGTAAGATGCAGCCCATAATGTGAATTATGCTAACAGAAGTATTACTGTTTCATTTTCAAAGCAATTCCTTGTTGTGCTTAATAAGGCGATTTTTCTTTTTTTTTTTTAATGTCAGCTGAGGTGTAGAAAGAATTCTCGATCTGAGACCACTGGAAGCTTTATGTGTAAATTAAGCCCTTTCCTCTGTGTTTAATGTGCTCTTTCATAGAGACAACGATGCTTTGCACTTCCTACAGGCAGTGGAATTCAAATGCAGATGTTTAAAAAGCCTGTAAGACAGTCCATCCTGGTCTGCTCATGAGTGCATTAATTGTTTGTTGCACTACATTTGATCATGGCCTCTTGGTGATAGTTACAGCATCTGTGCACTTTGTTTTATCTCAGGCACTTTGGAGTGTGTTATTATACCCTGCCTTTGAAAATCCACATTTGAATGCAAATAAAAAAATCTGAAGTGCGTTTCATCCTCATGCATAAGCAACCTGTCAAACTTCCCAAACCTTTTGATGTTGCACCGACTTATTATTACATCTCTCGCTCTCATACACACACACTCTCTCTCTCTCTCTCTCTTACTTTTTAAAGTTCCAGTACTTGTGTTGCATCTGCTCTGATACACTGATTATGCCCCTATAGGAGGAAAAACAAACCAGACTGCACGTTACCGTCCAATATTAAACTACGCACAACTTCTAGCGTTCCTGTTTTATCGTACGTGTTTTTTTTAGAATGTAACAATGATATCTGAAATGAAAAAGAATTTTAGCTACACAAACTTCCTAACCTCAGACAGATTTGAATACTCATTTTCCAAAGATAAATACCAAGAGGAAGATTTGAAATTCATTGACTTACAGCGTGCTCATGATAGGTAAAGATGCATAATAACTGGAGAAACCTTCAGAAGACGCGCCATTTTACTTTTTAATAACTATAAGTGTGCAAACCAACCTGATACAGATATAGTAGTGGCCAGACAAAAGCAGTGCTCGCATCTCTATTTGTGGTAAGTAACTCCACCAGTCAAATGATCCTCTAGTAGGACAAAGGAAGAGTAAGCTGAGGAAGAGTCCTACCACCTTACAGATGGCAGCCAGAAGCATTTATTGGATTGGTGTCAAAAAGAACCACAGAGGGAGAGGGATGTTGAAAGGGAGAGAACAACACATTGAGAAAGACACGTTGACAATGGCAACGTGAAAAGCTGTTCCATCCCTGTAGAAGCCCTTTGCTGTCTTTTAAAAATGTAAAAATTAGGTTAGAAATGCCCCATCTGTCAAACCTGGGTGAAAGGGGCAGACTCAGACTTCTCTCTGCTGCATTCATAGGCAATTTTGGGCAACACAAATGGAGTAAAGGTTTGATCAGAGTGAATAATCAGATTTCCAAATGTACATATAGCACGATGACCGACCAAAACGGCATTTAGATACCACCATATTGTCATGTCAACACGTTCTATTACACATACATAGGCGGAATTAATTAACAGTTGGGTTGTCAGTCAAGGAGATGTCAATATATCACATGCAGACACATCGTGCCACACAACACTGGGCCTGTCAGTCAATCATTTGAAAACAGTGCTCAATTTCAACTTTCTAAAATTTCTTTGTTGGAAAAAAGAAAATGGTTTGCATTTCTGTCTACTTTTATTAACTGGCAGCAAATATAAATGAAGTTGAGCAGGACCTAATTCTTTCAATGCACTTTTATTTGTTATTGCTTTATCCATGACTTTTACACAAACTACCCACAAATTTAAGTATGGCTGTTATTACACTTTTTGAGTGCAAAGTGAAAAGTGAACGCGACCAGAGTCAGACACATGGTTATATGATAGATCAATTCCGACCTAGTAACCAGTCTTATGTCCTCAGTCACAAATGAGACACACACTTGGTATTTAAGGTCAAATCCTTTAAATACGTTCTCTCTGCGCCCTCCACAATACACTCCAGTGCTGCATAGTGTGCAGGAGAAACATGGCACTGTTCTGCATCTATAAAGCAGACCACAGCACAATGAATGAGAGTTTGGAGAGAAAAAAATATTTTTACCTTCGGTCATTTTAATGTAGACAACTTTAACGCTGCTTCACATTAATGAAAGAGAAAACAGCTCCCTTAATGTGCTAGCATCCAGTGCTTCTATTGAGGGACACTGAGACCCTGCATTATATGAGATGTTGATGAAAACAGACCAAATAAAGTCTAACAGCACATTTTTTGTTCATTATAGCTTTATCTGATGATTTTACAGAACATAACTCATGAATAAATTGAGGGATTAAGCTGTATTATCGAGCTTTTATTGATTGTGACATAGTGGGTGGATTTGTGAACAATTCCAATTACAAGCAGACCTTCAGTCCCAATTGTGTTCAGAAGTTGAGGTACAAGGGTATTGACCAAAAAGAGGCAATTACTTTCTCATACCCATGATTGTGCATTTCATTATCTTCCACACCAGGGAAATGGCATAAAACAATACTGGTGTCTCTTGTTCTCGCTCAGACTCCTTTTATATTCTACTGGAACTGAAAGATCTCATCTAAGTTAAAGTTAGAATTTAGAACGTTTGGCCGGAGGCAAACGCTTTTTGACAGCGCTGTAGATTACTTACAGACAGAAGTGCAAGAGATGCTTTTACTTTTTCAAGAGGCTGAGGTCTTTTGGAATATGTGGGTTACTATTGGTCTGTCATCGCAGATGCAGACTTTTATACAGTGATTTGCTGGGTCAGTGGTATTGCTACAGATGATGCCAGCAGACCAAATAAGCTAATCAGGAAGGCTGCCCTTGTCCTAGGAGTTAGGCTGGACTTTCTGGAGGAAGTGGTACAGGCGGGTTCTAAACAAACTCATGTTCTCCAGTTCTTTTGCATGGCAGTCAACTACAGTGAGGCTGTCAGAAAACAACATGTAAAAAATATCACATATAGGCAAAGGGCATGTGGTACATCGTCAAAAGGTTTTTAGAAAAACATGTTTCAAACCGAGTAGTCAGTTGCATTTTGGATGCACTCAAACCCATAAAATACCTCCACCAGCATTTAAGTCAGCGTTTAAATACAGATGTATGGTTTCATGGAATACATGATTATTGTATTGTTCAGGTGTTCTGTACCACAGATATTAGTAATTTTAATCTGAAGACTTTAAAATTGTGAGCCAGCAGACTGGTGACGGAGAATTTTTGGTCATTGCAGCAGTTATGGGTCTCATTTTGCATTCTACTACTTTATATATAGCAGAAATGTATGGAAGACTCAGGAAGGCAGTCTTGTCAAAAGTAGCAGCTGTGTTTACAGTATTTGTGTGTAACAAAACACCTTGTCACCGAAGATTAATGGAGGACCTAAAATAACTTTTCTTCAGATCTGTTTAATACTTCATCTTTTCACAGTAATTCAATAACCTTCTATTATGCTGCTTCAAATTCTTGCAGCATAATACTTCTAGTAGTCCTCTGAAAGGGGTGCTTTACATGAAAAATGAGCAATCATAAATGAAGACACACCGAAGCAGAATGACATCTACAGAAATGTACATTATGGCAATTATTTGAAATTCATGTGTATCGAAGGCAATGATGAAAAACATGGACAAAAGGCAGTACAGGTAGTCCTTCACTTACGGTTTCGTTCTGACAACCTCGTCGTACGTCAGCTTTGTTGAAAGGCGCAAATCTCCTTTTACTCCAGTATATAAACCTTAAGGACGTACAAACAATTAACATGCATGAATGCTTTGTCCTATAAATGGGCTTTGTTATATTTTCGCAAATTTCAGACATTCATGTTGAAATAATACTAAATTAGAATAATAATTTAAATACAGTGCAGTGTTATATTTTTAATATGCGCTATTTTTACTTTCATTTCACATTAATTTCTAAATCTATTACGTTTTGCTTTTTTAAGCACCACCTGAACACTCACTTTGTTTTTGTTCTTGCTAGTAATTTAAAAGGAAAAGTATCAGTAAAAGGAAAATTAAAAATTTTGTAAATAAGACACCATTGCTGCTAGACATTCAAACACTAAGACAAAAGCAATACGAAATGTAGCCGTCCTGCGGCATCGCAGCCGGCCAAGGTTATGGCACAGAAGATGAAGCTGTCGCTGTTAGATGTTATCATCATTCATACGTTCACTCGAAAATAATGTTGTGAGACTAATGAGATTGCTGTTGTAAGTCTAGGTTGTTGTAAGTTGCATGTGTTGTAAGTCAAGGACTACCTCTGCCTGTAATGGCCTTTCAAGTGGAAAATATTTTAAATAAATTGCATTGCACCTTTATAAATGTGAAACACTGAATCTTCACTATTACTGAAACATTTGTCTCAGACTGAGGAGAACAAATGCTCTCACATGCTCATGATTGTTGACTGCCAAACCTATAGATGCTGTGCTATGCTAGGCAAGCTGCAACCTGGATGGGACACCCGTCCATGGCAGGGTAGCCACATGCGCTCATCTACTCGCCCATTCGCTCACCATGGGCAGCCTAGAGTCACCCATTCCCCCACGAAGCAAATCTTCGGATGGAAACCTGCGTGAAATCAGGCGGAGCACGCAACGCAGACGTAGGACATGGAGCGAACGTACATGTGACTTCAGAGCCCAGGCGTTGTGAGGCACATGTTCTACCCACTGTGCTGTCCAGCACAAATGTAAATGCAGACAAAGACAATTTGTTTGTGGGTGGACAGAACAGCAGTCTGCCTACTCTGAGCGTAAAAAGCCACGCTGTACCATACCAGTATCTTTCAAATAGCAAATTTGTGCCTCATCAGCCTATTTCTACATACACAGACATTACATGTCTAAATACATTCACAACATATACCATGACATGTATTAAATCACTGCAGTATTTAAATATATTTATATTTGCTTGGCACCTTAGCATCACATTCAGATCCAACAATGTAGCATTTTCTAAAAATATATGCTTAGAGGTTTTCAAAACTTTTCTTGGTTCGATATACACTTTCATAGAAGCACATGCCAGCCAGGGTCTCAGATTTCAGAAAGTTTTGTGAAACTTTAAAAAAGATAAATACATCTGTTTGTCAAATACAACATTTGGCACAGCAATAAAAAAAAAAAAAAGATCTCTAAAATGTTTTACTATGTAGTTTTACTGCTGAATCACAATGGCAGTGATGAGTATACATTAAAGTGAAAATGGACCTCATTTAATCATTTGCATCAATATGGACTTCATACAATTGTTTTATTTTTTTGAAATGTAATTAACACTTTATTTGATTTTGTGAAAATAACAGGCTTTATGCATGTCTGTGCTCCTTGTCTACATTGTATGTGTATATGTGTGCGTTTTCATGTCTCTGTGTTCCGGTGCCTTGATATCAGAATCAGAATGAGAATCAGAATGAGGTTTTATTTGCCAAGAGTGCTGATGCACACAAGGAATTTGCTTTGGTGCTTGGTGCTTTCAGTATTACAGACAATTGACAAGACAGACAGCTGACACAGACACAGAATAAATAGATAAATTGCATATTTACAAAGTAAAAGGAACAAATACCTCAAAAAAAAGTAAATTACAAGGTGATGGGATATATTGTACTGATTGGAGACCTATAGGGGAGTTAACTGTTCATGAGGGTGATGCCCGAGGCCTATACTGTATGTGTACGTGCATGTGCGTTTTCATGTCTCTGTGTTCCGGTGCCTTGATATAAATATTATTTTGGCTTAACAGTGGAATTATTAATATTACACACGAAGTGCAAACATAAATAGTGAGTCACTGAATTAAATATGAGGCACAGCATTAATCTTTCATGCGGTGAGAGCGGAGAACTTGGGAAAGGCTGAGGCTCAGCTAAACTCTCCTGAAGTAAATATTTAGGCATATGTAATAAATCACGAACATAGTGCTGCCCAGATACTTATACACATATATTCTGGTACTCTGTAGTGGTGAACGTGGAACAAAGAAAAAACTGAAAAAAAAAAACATTATTATTATTACACATACATAATTATTATGATTCCACAGAGTCGTATGGGCTATTGCCCTGCAGAAATACACGGATGTACACAAATGATCTATGTATATTAGTGAATATAACCCTCTCTTATTACTTTACTTAAATTTTCGTGAAAATTACGCCGATAATGCTCTTGTTAACAAAAGTGACTCGTTGGCGCAAAGTCATAGTGTCAAGCTGCACAAGAAGCATCGGGAATCTTATGGAAGCAGGTAAGCAAAGCTGTTAACTGGCAGTCAGAGGATTTGAAAAATTCGTTTCATCAGCACTATGTTGTAGAGAGGCGAATATCCAGCAGAGTTTCGCCGAAAACTCGAAAGTCAGCTTCCATTAAAAATAAAAAAGAGGTTTACTCGTCTGAATATGAGTTTGAGGCAAAAGACAAAATGTGGCCCGGCTATGAGCAGGTGGAGTTAATGGGCGACACCAACGCCCTCATCGCAGCTGTAACCATGACAAGACCCCTAAACCTCCAGGGTTATCAGTATGCATGGGCTCCCCTCCTGTTTTGTGAACATTAGTTGTACAATTATAGTTCAGAGGAGATAAAGAGGCATTCAAAAGCCACACACAATTGCAGAGAACAAAAGACTTTGGCTTGTGTCACTCCGTTCTACCGCTGCAATGACATACAACTAAAATAAATAATAAGTAAATAAAAAGTGAGCAGGGTTGTGTTAAATCAGATTAAGAATAATGCAGCTGTAATAGAAATGAGAGTTCAGAACAATCACTGTACTTTCTTTCCATTGTTGTCCAGACAGAGATTGTCTAGACTCCTGGCTCCATTTCCAGTCTGAATAAAGACAGCGAATTGAAGTCTGGGGGACTTTGAATGCGGAAATGTACGCGGCCTGCTCCGACAGCTCTCGCTCGCCCTTTTACCATCCGGTATTTGGAGGGAAATTTATCCAACAGATTGGAAGACCGATTAAAATGCAAATTTGTGATTCATCGCGACTATGGATTTAATCTAAAGTGCGCTGCAAAATTTTCTTCCTACACATCTGCTCTGCGCTTTCTTCCTTAAAATGCCGAGTCAAGGCAATTAAAATATGCGTTTAATTAGTGTATCTTTAAACCCTTTCATTGTAATGCTTCGGCAATCCAATGCCCTGTTGGTCGCAACAAACATAAATATCGCAGCGTTCTCATTAGTCATTAATCATAGGACAGGACGGTGCTGTAGCAGTTTGCCATACGCCCTTCGCCCATGTGGAGCTAATAGTACTGCTCAGTTCTAAATTGTGTTCTGCTATTGCAGTGGGACTTAAAATTGCCCTGCTGTATATTTTTCCAGTCACGGCCACACTCCCCGCACATAAAATGACCCTATTTTCATCTAGAGAAGAATTGGAGAATGATGAGAAAAAAGGTACAGGATCACACAGCAGTGTCTGTTTAGAATTATTTGAAGTACTCTAGGTGTGAAACGTCTTCTCAAAGTACATTAGACATTTCGTGAAATACCAGTAGAATAGAAATGTCTCTGTTTTGCCAGGGAGCACAAGAAAATCAGAGAAAAGCAACAGCAATTCGCGCATAGTGCGTCCAATTTAGGATGAATGGTGATGTACGTTTAACTAAATAACATGTACCTGGATTAATATTACCATATTGTTCTTC
Organism: Scleropages formosus; assembly: GCF_900964775.1. Lineage (NCBI taxonomy): Eukaryota > Metazoa > Chordata > Actinopteri > Osteoglossiformes > Osteoglossidae > Scleropages > Scleropages formosus. Next base: position 25,481,198 of record NC_041812.1, read on the forward strand.
AGCACCAGTAAGCTGAGATCATATTTCATACAATAAGTGGGTTATTTAAGGATGATTTATGTTCGGTCTTTAATATACATGGTGCATTCAGTCAGTTTAGTGTTTCATATCAATTTTTGGATGCGAGTTTGATAACTGCAACAAAGCCCCTGCTTTCTCATCTCCTTTTTGGTTTAGTGTCATTCTGGAGAAGATGCGTTAATTGCACCGAACATGATAAAACACAAGTGGATCGGGGTTTTGTGCAGAGACAATAATGCATTTAACCTTTTTTCCACCCTCAAAGCGCTTCAAAGAAGTCTATTTCGCTGTGCTTTGTTTGGGATTCAGCAGCATGAAATTAATTGAAGCAATATCCTCGCTAGCCCCTTGTTTTCAGGATATCACAAAAGAAATCATGACTAAATTAATCCATTGTAGGTAACCCGGTGGGATTTTCACTGAGCAGTAGCTGCACCATCGGTCTGATCTTTTTTATGTCTTTAGCTGCATTTGAGAAGGACCTCCTTTACATGGCCAATGCACTCGCTGCAAGGCAAAATACAGTTGTTGGTGGTGTTCCTCATTATAATTAGTTGTACTCGTAGTAGTAGTAAAAAGAAAAATTTTGTTCTTGCTATAAAACTTGGTTGAAATTGTAATTATGCGACAGCTGTTGTGTTTTTGCCCTTGAAAAACATGGCAGTTTTTGTGAAAAGTCTATTACATGGTCCTTGTAGTTAATTGAGCAGAATAGCTGTGCGGCGCAATTAATTATATTGTGCCGAAAAGATGTATGACCCTGACATGGAGTTGTGGGTAATAATAACAGAGATTCATCCCCTGATTTGGAATGGGGTCCTTCCACCAACAGTAAATTAATACACTTCTTTAGATTTGGATTATAGAAAGAAGGGGGAGGGACTCTTGTCAGATAAATATACAGGGAATCAATGTTGTTCTAGTACATGTAAAACGGTAGAAATTAATCTTGCTAATGGCAGAGCTGACACGCTCCGATATTATGACTTGCAAAGCCCAAAAGATTGATTATATTGCCTGCTCCTTATTTACTCTCTGGAAAAAATGATCAGCCAACCACCTCCTGGAGGTCCAAAGCCTGGTTTAAAAGAAGGTCTGAAAAACAATCAACAATAATCAGGATAAAGTACAAGTAAAATAGAGATTGATCTAGTATCTACATTTTGAATTTTACATAGAACATTATGTAGATATTATTAACAAGAAATTATTTATTTGGCCCATTATAATATCTTGTGAACTCTGAGGCGATGGCCTTTGCCTCTCGCATAGCTGATGCAGTACCTCTGTTTATATTTTTTTTTTTACACCTAATAAAATCTTAGTAAAAACGTTAACTTTTGCATGTATTAATGTGCTTCAGAAAATGGGCTGCTTATTAGTACTGATTTATTTACATTTGGCAATGAAAGCCATTATGTTGGGGACAGACCTTTATAGTGAAGCCATTAATAAACGCTCTATAGAACAGTAAATTCTGTAGACAGGTTACTCAGCTCAATAACTGTGTCTTGTGCTCTGCGTTTACATTTTACATTTGCATTCTTTGTTCTACCATAACTTTAATATTAATGTTTTAGTGTGCAGATGTGCTCAATGCACACAAGAAAACTTTTTTAAAAGTATTATTAATTTTCATAAAGATACATAATTGGATGAAAAGCTTATGTCACTGTTCACTTCAAAGTCACAGTTATATATTATAGTTAATTTAGTATGAAGAAAACATGGTCTGATCTCATATGCTCATTATACCAGGTTTTACGCATCGTGATGTGCAATGTGTTATGTGGGTTTGTTCACATCTGTCATCTTTGTCATGAACTCTACGCTTCCTGATAATTGAGACAAAAGAATGCTTGTGTATTAACTGTGTTTAATACATATGTTTAGGGTCAAGGTTAGGGTAAGTTTCCAAAACGACTAGATTCAGCGCTTTCCCCATCTGTCGGTGCAATACTCTACATGCAATTTGTTTCTGAAAACAATATTCACAAGATAGTAGGTAGCTATATGCAAAATGTAGTTATTGGACTTCTCATAACCAGCTAATGTTGCTTTGTGTACATTACTATTTGTGTGCATGATATATTGAAATTTCTACGAATATATAAGAACTCAATCTAATATATGCATCTAGTTGCCAATCACATTAATAATCTTTAACTTTCTCCACTAAGTTCTCAAAGATATGAGTGAACTTCTTTTATTAATATTTGCAAATAAAACCATATACTGCACTGCACAAAGAAACACCAACGTATTAACCACATAACAAGAATTTGCATTCAGGACAAAGAGTATTTTAATGTTTCCTCTTATGTGCTCCATGGAATACTGCTGTTATCGCTACATTTACATTTACATTTACATTTATTCATTTAACAGATGCGTCTCTCCAAAGCGACGTACATCTCAGAAAATGCTATGTGTCCATTACATTAGGAGAAAGAGAGACATAGTTGCAGACATGCAATTCTTAAGTACAGTTAGTTTGTTTCTTTCAACGATATGCACCAATGTTCATCGCATGAGCAGGTGCATAAAACTCAGAATAGACGATTCCTGATCACCTTCACCCAACATTTACGTACAGTACAGGAGTAGCAGCTGTGTAAAGGCTTATGGTGCATGAACATTGACACCTTACAGAAGCTTGAGAGATCATGGGCGAAGTGAGTCTGGAAGAGGTGAGTTTTCAAACCCTTTTCAAATGTGGACGGAGATTCAGCAGTTCTGAGTGAGAGGGGGAGGTCATTCCACCACAACAGATCTCTAAAACGTGAATCCAACTATAAGACATCCTTGGCAATGATAATGTTCAGTAACGAAAATCAGCAAGTGTAAAATAACAACTCCATAGTAATTTAATAGAAAGAAGACCATGAATGCTGCCTTGCATCACAATAATTTACGCACTGTTTTCATAAGAGACAGCAAATCTTACACCATGTCTACAGCTGATGAGAAAGTAAACAATCCACAGTGTGATAAATGTTATTTATTGCTGTCAAGTGGTATTAATGTTTAATGCAGCAATGGGTAATGAGCTCCGTAGTTCATAGAAAGTTCCACTATTCATGGGCCGTTAAGGGTAAAAAAAGCCTTTCAACAGTGGCCAGATGGAGTTCACAGTGCAAAAAGGAGAAATAATAGCCTTTAATTTGCATTTGTTTTTTTAAAAAAGGGCAATGAACTCATAGGATCTTTCTGCTGAACTGGGTCATTTCAGTTGGCAGAGGCCCAAAAAGCATGCATGTAGTGTTTGTTTGTGTGCATGTCTTTTTTAAATGGCTCTAAGAGGTGGGTGTGGTATCAGTGGGAGCAGAGATGTACAGCACAAGAGCGACACTGGCTTTGCATGATCAGTTAATGCAGTTTTGAAACCATCAGCAAGCTTATTTGTCTGTTGCTGAGTTCATTTTAAATCAATATCGTACATGTCTGCTACCTTTAAATCATGCCTTTCACTGCTGTCGATACATGATTTCATTGAGTTCATTTTCTTTTAACATTAAATACAACCTGTGAGTCAAGAGTCATGTTGAGAGTTTTTTCATTCGGCAGCTGAGATTGTTGTCAAGCCACATGGCAAAGAACTCCTTACGTATATACTGATCTTTTGTTGCGCATCTTTTCTCATATATTTCACCCTTTCGCCTTGAACCCATGGAATGGAATTTTCACAGAAGCTGTACACTGAGAGGTTTAATGCAGTTTGAAAACAGATGTAGATCTATTTATAAACAAAGAAAAAAAAAAGAAACCTTTCTGAAAACTCTACCACTTGTCCCTTCTGCTTTGGCACCGTCTTCTTTTACAGCTGATTTGGTTTTTCCAAAGCAGCACGCTTTCTTCATTTAAATGGCACTCGTGTTAACACCAGGGCAAAGGTTTTAATTATTGCTGATGAGTGCAAATGCAGTGAACCAGTGAAATCATAGCTACCCACCTATTTTGAAACGGATGGCAACGTTATTGCTTAAATATGAGTCCAGGTTGGCGGTGCCTATTTTGAGCATGTACGCCGATAGGAGCAGTTGACATAGTCTGCGCAGGGCTGCCTATTTGTAACCAGGTTACCAGCAATCTCTCATCTGCGATTAAGGGCGTGCAGCTCCAGTCAGGAGTGTATCAACATCGTAAAATGTGGTTAGCCTTCCACTAAGCTCTGTCACGAGGGAATCGATAGCCATCAGCCAACAGAAGGAAGAAAGTCTGATAGACTCTTGGGGACATCTTTGACTTGAAGAGAAATGTTCTCTCTTCAGGTCAAATGTGTACCCCTGAGACCTTCAGAATACTCTTTCTCTCTGCCTCTTTGTATGTACTCTACATGCCTTTCAACGAACATGCATGTGTTCGCAAGGTGCCCATCTGCTTGTGGAAAACTCGGTGGCAGGAGCAGTAGCAACGCATTCAACCTCGGGTTCCCGCACCTCAAGTAGCGGAAAGAGCAGCAGCTGTTTTCTTGTGATTTCCTGACCTGAGAAAGGTCATTGGACACAGGAGTTGACAAATGAGCAGATGTGTGTTGTAGATCAAATGTGAGACACCTGTTTCTTTCCCCAGTCTGTCACATGGTGAGACCTTTTCGAATGGAGCGCTGTAATTGTCATGATTTCTGGAGTTGCAGGTTGCCTTGAATGATGACATCAGATAAATAAAGAAATAATGCTAGTGTCATCAGGACTGTTTGCAGTACAGACTACAATTTTTTGATTATTTACAGCGTTCCGCCTCCTCATGCACGGTACTGAGACTACGTTGTTAAAGTAAAAGTGAACGACTCTCTTTTTTTCTCCATGCCAAAGAACTATGAGATCAACACCCATCCAAATGTATGAGCAAGAAAAAAATTAAAATATGTGAAATAGGAATATATTATCGTACCCGTTTGAGTTTTTGATGTGTTTTTATAGATTAATTCCTTATTGTTTTGTTCTGATACATTTTAGTAGCCTTCTCCTGTGGGAAAATGCGCACCCTGGACTGGTGGGGAGTTTTCTGGAGAAGTAGGAATTGATAAAGCCAGACAAGTGAATTAAAAGTACGCTGCATGTAAACGCGGTAGTGAGTGGCAAAAGATGCCTTGAGCACTGTAGTACAACTGGAAATTGAATCTTTCTTGTTTTCTTGGAAACCAAACAAGTTAATTTCTTTGCTTATGTGCACTTTAATTACTGAGAAGATTAGAACAGCCAAATTAAATAGCTACAAGCAACCGTTTGTAATTGCTACAAGCAAATGTTTATAATTATGAGCAAATCGCTTTACTGTCAATAATTAAAAGAGCTACAAAACTTCCTTAATCACAGTTCGGCAATGGCCAGTTAGAACTGTCAGTCAAACTACTGAAAATGATGTTTTTCCCTCCATTCCCACCATTGCCCTCTCTTCTGCTCCTGTCAATCTCTCCCTCCTGCTGCACTTTCTATTTCTACACTGCATTCAGTTGCATAAAGAGACTAAATATAAGCTTGGGCAAATCCTTGCGGATTATAAATGTGGGTATATTTGCTTAGCCACTGACCCACGATGAAAGGTTTAAAAGTTGTTGATGAAAAATATGTTCATGGCATATTTAGTCCTTTACATAATTAGCCACGTTAGTATGTAAGATGTGACAGTTCTTGATTTTTAAGTAATGAAGAATTTTTGTTTACTTCAAAAAAACCAAAGCACAGCTTAAACAACAAATGTTTTGACTGAAACGGAAAAAGTGATCATAGGAAGTACTTCATGACTGTTGTTATGACAGCAAAAAATAAAAGTGTGTAGGATGATGAAAAAATGTTTAAGCTGGCACACTGAATTTGCAATATTTCAGATTCTGCTACACCCATATGGCACGAAGACATGTCTTTTGCTCTGCGGTTCAGAAGACATTCGCTTCATAGTTATTCAGGCAGGCAGTCGTAGGGATGGGTGAAGACTAGAGGAATGGCAGGCTGCAGAGCTCAATAATATTATCTCATCACACACTTTATTTCTTGCAGTATTTATTGCTCTCGCAGTCCTCACAACGGCATTTCTTTGATTTTCCGTTTTAATAAGTTGGTCCTTCCAGGATAACGGATGGTGTTCCGTTCCGTCAGGTCCTTTTTCTGGAGGTGCCATGGGTGGTGATGTGTTTGATTTTATTAGAGATCCGACTGAACACGTAGATGCAAGTACTGGCACACGCCAGCAGCCCCCCCACTTGTCGTCTGCAGGAGAAAATGAAATTGTGAAAAAAATGCAATCCCACCCTGGTTGGGCGTAACTAGAGAGACTGGGAATTGTGGTGTAATAAATCTTATAGATATTATTGTAACTGTCCCTTGCAGAACTGTGTGTGCTGACGTCCATACAGCAAATGGGAGCCGTGCGGGGGAATCGAGTTGGTCGTTACTCAGATGGAGCCACGTGCATGTGCATTCAGATCCTTTCTACATCATGCGAATTCACATGGATCTCCTTTTCGAATTTTGGGAGCAGCACAAGGACACAGAGTTGGTTAGGAAGAAACCCTTCTGTGCCAAAAACAATGGCAGAAATATGACTGTTTGGAAAACCTCCATAACAACATTCAATATTTATGATATGAAAATAAATGGCCTATACTCAGTCAAGATGGGTACAAGTAGAATGAGGCTGTTTTGTTGAGAATAACGTCTCTCACTCTCCCCTGTGTTTATTCCGTACTCGTCTTAATGAGGTTTATGTTTCCACTGGCCTGCTAATGATAACAGTTGTCTCACGAAGAAGGAGCCGTGTTTCTACCTCAAAGCAAAGGAACGAAAAACATTCTGCCTTCGCACTTACATTTATGTTTGTTCATTTAGCAGACGCTTTTCTCCAAAGCGACGCACATCTCGTAGAAAGACTGTTTGCACTTAAAGTCCGTTGTCAGCAATATAAGGAAATCATAGTCATGTATTAACGTTTCAGTTTTCAAATGTAGATATTTTGTTCACACTATTAATTATTCAAAAATTATGAAATTGTCTCAGGGTTTTTTTTGGTTTCTTGCCTATGTGTGATCTAAAATATTGGGGTGCACAGCACCAGGAGCTTGGATGGGGCAAAGAAAGATGTAGAAGCAGCACTTACTTCAAACATTTTATTCAAACACTGCCACACAAGGAAATAATTCTCTCAGACCAAAAAGGAAAGCAACTTGAAAGAGGATCCCAGCTTCTCAAAGACCTCTTCAAGCTAGCCTTCACAGTCACCCCATCATTTCCCCCAGAAGTGCCCCCACTGGTTGCACACCGACATTCCACATTTTTCCCATAATGCAACTATTTTCACCAAACACATCTTCCCACCTAAACACAGCAGTGCAGATCACATGCACACACACACACACACATTTTTGGAACTGCTTGTCCCATACAGGGTCACAGAGAACCAGAGCCTACCCGGTAACACAGGGCATAAGGCCGGAGGGGGAGGAGACACACCCAGGACAGGACAGGACGCCAGTCTGTCGCAAGGCACCCCAAACAGGACTCGAACCCCAGACCCACTGGAGAGCAGGACTGCGGCCCAACCCACTGCGCCACTGTGCCACCGCACCCTCTTTAGCGTGGATCATTACAATATTAATAAGTGGCAAGCCTTAGTTTTACTAAATGCATATATTTTGAAAGATTCATTTTTAAATGGATCTTAGGGCAAAATCGGTGCTATAAAGTTCTATGTTGTTGTTTTATCATGTGTATTTTTAGTTGCAAAGATAATGAAATACAAGGTAACAATTGAGGTTTCAGGAGGGACTCTACTTTGAGAATAGTAACAGCTTAAAAATTATGCTGTAAATACCAAGCTGTTTTGGATGAACTTGTCCGCTAAATAGCTGAGATGAAACTCCACTGGAATAAAATATACAAGGGCAGATTCTGAGGTTAACAACATAACACTTTACTGCTGAGTTGTGCAAGATGTCACTTATTTGCAGAGCACTTTTGGTCCGCAGTGTTTTTTGCAATGTAAGGGTGGTGGACTGTGAAAAAAGCCATCCAATTAGTGGCTTGTATCTCCATTACACAGTTCACACATGGTGACTTTATGCTGGAAATCATCCAGAGGGGGAAGCAGCCCTGGGACTCTTTCTCAACACCATCGCATCCCGAGAGCTGTCGGGAAGAACGTATCCTGCAAAGCACCGACTGCTAACTTTCCCCTTCTGAAAATTCATAGCTAGCTAAACTGAATAAGTAGAGATTATTTTTCTTCCATTTCATAAAGAGAAATACCTGGATGATCTTGTATGTTATGCTACCTCTGCTCTTTTTTCATGGAACATTTGGCCTATAAGCAATTCTGAAACTTCATGTCTACCTGTGAGGGACGCTCTAACCAAGGCTGCAAGTAGTAAATGGCATTGTAGGAGTAAAGGGTAGGGGAGCAATGTTGAAAAACGTGGAAAGAACAATGCATTCTCTTTTCTCCAAACAATTATTTGAACCTTTTACCCCCCAAGTTACCCATTTATGTCTCTGAGTAAAGACAAGCAGGTTGACACTTCTGTGTAGCTGTGAGTTGCCCACTTCTTTTACAGCTACAGGCCTGATTGGTTGATGAAACTGTCCCTTGGAAGACAGCGCTTTGAGCAACAAGGAATGGAGAACCCCAGACATCTTCCTCAAGCCAAGGAAATCCTCAGCAGTCCTCACCAAAAACCACCACTATGATACAACTGGAACCGAAGCTTGCCATATTGCATGGACAGTCTGTACCGCACTGCACGTGGAGATTTATTGTTTTGAGCGCCACCGGGGAGATCCCAAAACAATTAATTACTACTGTGCCAGTCAAAATCCATTTGCTAGTAGAGTTATTAAAAGGCAATTTTGAGAAAAAAAAAAAAAAAAAAAACCATCTTACGCAGAACTCCAAATGCCCTTGAAAGAAACTGTTTTGTGGTAAACAGAGAGGAGAGATGATAATAGAGGTTACAATGGAACAGGCCTCCTTCAAACTGTCTGCACACTCAGCTGAAATAAAGTTATTATCAGAGCTCAAGGAAATTCCTTTCAATAAGTGGTACAAGTCCCTGAGTAGTGATGTTAGATTCATGACTTTATTTCATTGCTGTTGACGGTGTTCAGGTAAATTAGAATAACTGAGCGATATCCTTGCTGCCAAGCAATGATTTCCTGCAAAATTTTTATTAATGTTTTCAAAGTTGATTGAGCATGGAAGACTTGAATCGTTTTCTTGTCTCAGCACTATGCTGGAGCAACAGTTGTATCATATCTAAATATGTTGACTAAACCCAGTCACGCTAACCATCCAGGTGATCCGGAGCCTCTCCCAGAATCCCATTGCAAGGTCTCACACACACACACACACACACACACACACACACACTTGTCCCGAGTGGGGTTGCAACGAGTCAGAGCCTAACCCAGCAACACCGGGCGCAAGGCTCTAGGGGGAGGAGACACACACATGATGTGACACCAATCCACCGTAAGGCACCCAAACCAGGACTCGAACCTGAGACCCACCACAAAGAAGGCCCCGGCCAAACCCGCCGCTCCTACTAGTGCAAATCGCAATTTTCAAAACGGATTTAGACTGTGATGCATAAGTAAAAACAAATTATTGTTTTAATTTTTCAGTTAATCATTCATTGTCTTATACAATGAAAAAATTTAACACATAGTAAGTTTTTGTAACTAATGTAGAGACCTTTTTACCAGTGAAAATAATACATTGGAATTTATCTTCATGCCTCTTAGTTGTAACATCTGTGTGTTGTATTTTCCATCATAATTAGGTATGTGTGAAAGGAATGAGGATAAAGTGTGTGGCTGTGACAGGCAGAAGTGGTAGGTACGTGTAATTCCACTTGTGGTCTGTATCTGCTTCCAGTGGTGTGCTGGGATAGAAATATCTCCAAGTTATTAGGGCAAAAGACTTATGGGAGTGTATGAACGCCGGCATGTGGAAGCGGAACAGTGGATCACATCATGGACCCCCTCCTTCTTGCCTGCATTATTCATCTGAAGTCAATTAACACATCTGTCCAGTGCATGCAGATGAGACCCTCCATGTGAGAAGACTGGAGAGAGCGAAATTTTGTTTCTCGGAGCCTTTTGCCGCTGGGTGTATTTATAGAAGTGCGGTGAAGGCATTCTGCAGATGGTCTATATATTTTACCAAGCAGCAGCCAAGACTCTATTTTTAGAACCATGAGTCATGTTAGACCTTCAGATCACACGTGAGCTGTATTGTGTTATGAGGTGAGAGCCATATATGTAGCCAGTTAACGAGATTCACTAAATATAGGCGAGTTTCAACAAGCAATGGGCATTTACTAAAAGCCTCCCGTAATGTACCTTCAGAGAACTGAGCAGGTGCGATGAAATTATTTATATATATCACTTTGGGATTGGCTTTCTTTTGATTTCATTGCTTCTTTTTGTTTCAGTGTTTGTTTCTAGGGTAGGGGTGCGGTGGTGCAGTGGGTTGGACCGCAGTCCTGCTCTCCCGTGGGTCTGGGGTTCGAGTCCCGCTTGGGGTGCCTTGCGATGGACTGGCGTCCGGTCCTGGGTGTGTCCCCTCCCCCTCTGGCCTTACTCCCTGTGTTACCGGGTAGGCTCCGGTTCCCCGTGACCCCGTATGGGACAAGTGGTTCTGAAAATGTGTGTGTGTGTGTGTGTGTGTGTATGTGTGTGTGTGTGTGTGTGTGTGTGTGTGTGTGTGTGTGTGTTTGTTTCTAAGAGCTGTGGTGGTGCAGTAGGTTTTGCTGGGTCTTGCTCTCTGGTGGGTCTGGGGTTCAAATCCTGCTTGGGGTGCCTTGCGATGGACTGGTGTTCTGTCCTGGGTGTGCTCCCTCCAGCCTTGTGCCCTGTGTTACTGGGGTTAGGCTCTGGCTTGCCATGATCCTGCTTGGGATAAGTGGTGTGTGTGTGTGTGTGTGTGTGTGTGTGTGTGTGTTTCCATAGCCATCATACACAGTACTGTTCGTAAGTCAAATTGTGATGTGGCATTTCGAACTCTCTCGAAAGGAAGCTCTTGAACGACGGATCTTAACAGATCCCAAATGATCCTATCCTTCACTCATTTGTAAAAAAATAAAAAAACGTTAAGCTCATTTTATAATTTGATATTAAAATTCACAATATCCACAATATTCTTCCATTGTCTAGCTGAATTCTCCAAGATGTTGTGAAAGTCTTTACTGTTGCTTGCTGAACTTGTTTTCTTGCTGCAATATACTGCATACCTTTGACTGATGTCTTGTTAGCCCGGTAAGTGACAGTTGTATTGGTCACTCCATCTGCTCTGAGCTGAGCAGAAAGCAGCTGCTCAGTGCCATCCGGTCTACCGCTGGACAGATTCACTGCTATCAGTGAAAGCTCTATCTGTTTGCAAATTCCTTTCCATTTGTCTGTTTCTCTATATTCTTTCTCCTCCATGCACTCAGCCTCTCACTAGAAGTAGTATCTATTGCTTTTCCGTGGGCTTCTGCAGTTTTTCTTTTTCTTTTTTTTTTTTTTTTCCCCCGCTCTCTATTGTTTGCCTGTTAATCAAAAGTTGCCTCCGAGTTGTTACAAGGTCATCTGTTTCAATAAGTTACGAAAGAAAAAAACCGACATACACCATTTCAAGTCTAATATAAATATACATGAATTGTTGAGCACGTACAAGAATTAAGAGCTGGAACTGTATGCTCTGTGTTTTGAGATAAAGATGCATAACAAATGCTTCTCCAAGTGCCGCACATACTCAGCCACAGCAGGACTGAAGGAGCACATCAATTATCTTTTCCTTACATGGACACGTGCTCATGCATTGTTATATAACTGTGCCAGTTTCTCATTCTGAACATTAAAGTGTCATTTATTTCATTTTCCAGCTCCTATGCAGGAATTTAGTTAGATTGGTGTTGTTGTTTGTGCAGATACGCATCGCTGGTGTAAAAAGGATTCTGTTGTTTCCATTTGTTATCCTGGAGATTACTTCTAAAAAAATAAATAACTACTAAATAACAATCTTAGAGAAATGTGAGAGTTATTGTGCGTGAAGGTTCTTATGACTGCCTAAATGCGGTTTCAGAGCTCATACTTTTACTGTGGAAACACTCATTACAGCATGGATGACAATTTTAGAGAATGAATCGTTTTTCTTGTGTCTCGCCAATGAAAATTGGAAATAGATGGAAATTGATTTTGCTTTTTTTTTTTCTTTAGATTGAAAGAAAGGAAAAAAATCACAGGATTTTCTGACTAAAATGAGCCCAAAGCTTCAATTTCTAGCAGTACACAGAACTTATTTACTGCAGTTGCTATTTGTTTTTTTATATATGAAACACAATATATTCCGTTTAACCTCGTATGAACCAGCGCATCAGCGATCCCAAAGTGATACACCGTGTAAAAAAACAAGTTGGAAAATGTGACACAGTTCATATTACAATATGTTGCATTTAGATTACAAATATGTGTTTACTATAATTAGTACGCTGTACTGCACTATAATATATGAATGTCTAAACCAACATGAAATTGCTACCAGGGTTTGACAAAGGCCAAAAAGTTGTCGCTGGAATCGTAGATCCACCATCATGACGAGGAAAGAAGAGTGAAGAAAACACGACAGCACATAGCAAGCGAGAAGGATCTGCATCGGAGAGCAGAATAGTCACATCTCAGTCCATTTCTGCTATGTATAGGCAGCAAAAACCGGAAAACAAAGGGCTGCAAAATTTCTAGCAGAATTTAATGAACACTTATAAGATCCATTTTTAACAGAAACTACGTATTTATGTTAGGGCCGCTGTTTGGAAACTGCTTGTATTCGAGAACACCGTGCAACGGCGCTTCACCTGGAAAAATGAGTCCGGAAACATAGCCTCGAGCGCTGGAAAAAAGTAATATGGTTTGATGAGTCACCTTTTTCTCTTTTTCTTACATCTGGAAGGGTTTATGTTTTGAGAAAGCCAAAGAATCACTTTCATTTGCAGTGTCTGCTGCCAGCAGTGAAACATGGTGGTGCATCTGTAATAGTATGGGCGGCTATCTCACGGGAGCCACCGGGTCTGAGGATTATATGAAGAAGAATAATGTGAAGAATATGAAATAAATTGAATTGATCAGGTGCAGCGGTGCAAACGCTGTTTCCGAACTACAGTACGTCGCAGTATTCCAGGATGGAAACGCGCATCTACTCAGAGCGAAGTACGTTCGAGAACGGCGCGCGAACAAAAAAGGGGGGAAAGATGTTCCACGGCCTCCCTGATCACCACATCTAAACATCACCGTGTCTCCGTGGGAAGCGCTGGAGCACAAAGCGGAGTATATTTCCCCTTCCTTCATGACTCAGAGAAGCAGAGATTTTCTTTCTCAAATATACTTCTCAAGAATACTTTAATGTTCCACTACACATTTTGAGCTCTGTATGACAGCGCTACAACAAGGACTCCAGCTGTACTAAAGGCAAAGGCTGTCCCTACTCATCATTAGTTACTCAGTTTTCATGGGGCAGCTGATAGTGTGGTGGTTAGAGCTACTGCATTTATATCCAAAGGTTGCTAGTTTGATCCCTACCTCTGGCTGTAGTACCCTTAAGCAAGGTACTCCCCCTAAATTGCTCCAGTAAAATTCACCCAACTGTATAAATGGGTAAATAATTGTAATTTAGAGAAAAGTGTCAGCTAAATGCATATACTCCTATTTACACTATTTTGATCATCCCTTGTATATGCAGTAAATACTCATGAAGCTATGCTATAACAGTTACTTTCCTTGACAGGTGTATGATATTATTCTTCTAAAGGAGAACAACAACACAATGTAATAATAATTCAAAATAAACACAACAGCAGTTATATTCTTTTTATTAGACGTGGCGCTAAATGACATTATTTACCTCCTGTCGTAAACATGCTTGTTTCATCAGCCTTTGTCTTTGTGTCTTAAAGGAAAAATACACCTCAGCGAATGCATTCTTGTCCACAAAAGCCCGCTGCACTAAAAGTGCTTTTAGTGCAGGATTTCCAGAGACGCCTTAAAGGACACAGATACAAACACTCAGAGAGGGGTCACTGAAGGCTAGGCTCAAACAAAAATAATTACACAAATAAATGAGCGCCACAGCTGGCCACGGAGCATGTGTCTGTCGCCAGGGAGACGGGCACCAGCTGGATTGCTCTCGGGCTGCAGCTCCTGGGACTGCTTCTCTACCTGTAGCCTTACCCCGAGTTATGGTTCATCGCTGCTGTTCTAGGAAAGTGCAGTAGCGCCATAACCGTAATGCTTTTCCAAACTTTATTCTGGAAAAATTGTGCAAACTTTCTTGGCAGCATCTTGGTTTCATTATTTTTCACCACGGAAAACAACAATATTTCTCTCTATGCTCAGTATTTCGCTGCAAGGCTGCACATGTTTAGCAGATCTGGAAATACTGTATATCAGTAGGTGTTTACTGCAGACCTGGGTGTGAATTAATGTGGTATAATTGCATTTCTACAATATGCAAACTTTCTCATCGGGTGCCTATAGTAAATCCTTCTGATTCATAAAGTTACGCACTCTATATGATACGTAATATACGTAACTTTGATCGCATTAATGTAATAGTGTAGCGCTTGGTACTCTTTCATATGCTTTTAGAAATAAGGCCCCAGATTAGTCAATGATGAGCGAAAGAGGAGAAAACACCCTGAATATGAAGGAATAATGCACTTTATCGTGGTACTTGTTCATTAAGGATGTGTGTAAGCAAGTATGAAGTGATTCACTAGCGTGCGATGTAGGAACCAAGAGAACTGGGGGGATTTAGAAGAATGTTGCCCAGAGACTGCTCTGATTTGATGTACAGAACCTAGAATGGCAAACAGTTTTGCTGTAGGCAGAAGATAGCTGCTCTCCTTCAGTGTCAGAAAGGAACTTTTGTCCTGTTTTTTATTATTATTATCACATCTGACACCATTTCCCTGTGTGTGTTCTGCCTCCAGATAACAATTTGCAAGTAAAAAATTCAGTGTCTGCAAATCAGCAGTTCCCTTTGTATAAGCCAGTTGTCAGCCTTGTGGCTCCATGAATTTGTAGCGTATTTCATATTCCCCAAGGTGTTTAAAATGTATAGCCATTTTAACATTGTAGATCTGGGGCTGAGATAGACGGAGCCAGACCTGTCTTTGGGGGGCATGTATTTTGTAAGGGCTCAAACCACTGAAAGGGAGAAAATATCAACATATATATTCCCCGTTTTGCACAATGCAATGCGTTAGTTAATATCACAAAGAAGCAAATATTTTTCTGCTGCTATGAAAGCGACGTAAATCTTCAAAGCAGATCTTAAAACCCTAAGACCTTGTTGAAACCTTGCTCCCTCTAAGGTATGGTCATAAATAACTACCTCCTCTGTTTTCCTTAATGCTCCTATTTGAATGGACAAGCAGCTCTTTCCCATAGTTCTGACAGCAAAAGTCAAATGTGATTTAAGGAAAAATAACTCTTTGCTCAATAACATCTATTTCTGAAGTAAGAAAAAAGAAGTGATCTTAATGTTTTTCGAAAGCCGTGCTGACACAGCGGAGACTGTCAGACCGAAGACAATGTGCCTTTTCTCCACTGATGCACCTTGACATGTGAATAACATGGTGAATGGTTGCCATGGGAACCGATGTGTAGAATTTATGCACGTTTCTCTGGCAGTGCATACCGGAGTAACGGCGCTGTATCAAAACACTGTGTAACACTGCTTTAACAGAACGGGATTCTCTCATGTGCTTTGCGAGACGTTTTGTTCCCGTTTTGATCATGCGGCGGCGAAGACGATCCGATCGCTGCGGCTATGTGTACGATACCCGTTCAGCCAGAGTGTGGCACACTGAATTTAGCTGGAAGGCGTCTGATTCAGCTACCGATCCAACACAGCACCGGTCTGCAGTGTCAGGCCTCCTTGTTCACGGGTCACCATGACAGACATTTCGGGCACTAGACCCAACTAAAAGGCAAATCTCTGGGATGCGGTACATGAATAAGAATTGCTGTGCGTTTAATAGCAGGGAGACCGTGACCTGTTCATAAACTCACCTGTGCATAAGTCATAAACTGAGACATGGATCTAACATGTATGCTGCTGAGTAATTTATTACACTGTATAAAGGATAATACTTGAAAAGCAGGACTGACAGCTCAGAAATGCTGGGACAATATAAGGTCAGTACCACCCCGACAGTGAGACTGTATCAGTATGATGTTAGGTATACATAATAGATGAAGGTAACGTGTAATGTATAACGATATAATTATAGATTTCTTATCCTTTTTCTTGATACCGCAGTCACTCGGACTGTGAGAGAGACTGTCCGGCCGGATATGTTTCATGCCGAATCGTGCTGATGGGTTGTGAATAGCGCAGCACGGTCTGTGGGAAATCCACAGGTCTGTGCACAAAATCGGGCTCACGGCGACAGTCAAACCTGCCTCTCAAGTGAGACGGATGAACCGCCGCTTTCAAGTAGTCCTCTTTTGCGATCAGTGTTGAAGTAGCTCTGTGAAAGCATTTAGCACCAGCAAGATGCAGGCGTCGACACAAACAGCGCTGCTGTGAAATAGCTGCTGCAATGAGGCGCTGGAAAAGAGGCCCTATAGACGAATGCTCGGACAGATCCCGTGCGTGAACACCGTAGGACACCGGCTGACTGCTGCTGATCAGTTAAACCGGGCATTTTACTTTACGTGGAGCACAATCTGCGGGAAGAGCATCACTGGATATCGGTGTAAGGGAACGCTCGGACATTAATCCCAGCTATTCCTAGGATACCGAGAGTGGAATGGACACCAAACATTGCCATCTGAAAGACCAGCGCTAGAACTCGTGTCCTAAATACAAAGCTCAGGAATTTACAGAGAACAGCAACGAAAAGGAAATACTGCCCTCAGGCTTTTCACATATGGATATATATAAACAGACATTCAAGGAGGATGTGGTGGGGTATGGTGGGATGTGGTGGGGCGGGGGATTTGGCTGGGTTCTGCTCTCTGGTGGGTCTGGGGTTCGAGTCCTGCTCGGGGTGCCTTGTGATGAACTGGTGTCCCGTCCTGGGTGTGTCCCCTCCAACCTTGCACCCTGTGTTGCTGGGTTGGGCTCTGGCTCATTGGGGCGAGCAGCTTCAGTGTGTATGTGTGTGTGTGTAAGCAGACATTCTAAGTTTGGTAAACATGGAAATTTTAAGTAGCCTTGTATCATGTTCCATTTTTGAGTTGGGTTATTCATAAGCAGTACTTCTAAATTCAGCAAATTAAATTTCAGACAGCTAGGATATTGCAAATGTAGTACATAAATGGGTTTTATGACTTTATACGTCCTGATTTCCTGAGGGAGGGTCAGCTAAGTTAAAGAGCACAGACAAAATTGATGGGACCTGTTGTGTTCTTCGTACGTGCAGATCTTGGACGCGTTTGCCGGACATGCAGGGACTTCAACACAATTAGTGGGTTACACTCTTGAATCATGAGTGTTTGAAAGAAAAATCAATGGGGCATTTTCACAGAGCATGGTAATTTATTGTACATGTATTATAATTTCTTTATGGATCAATGAGGTTAATTTGATCTTAATGCCTTTTAAGCTGGCCGTGAACTCTACAGTTTTGGACAAAACCTCAGTGGTATATATCAGTGATGAAAACATTGGTTCACACACACAGACACAGGCACACACACACACACACTCATACACACACTGTAAGTCACCGAATGTCCCTGGCCATTAGAAGAAGCCATATTTCTGGTTGACTGAGCAATTCATTCTCAACGTGTCACAGTGAATTTCTTTCAGAAGAAAACACTGTTGACTTCTCTACTCTTAGGGCTGACTGTCTGTACTTATTTCACATTGTGACATGACACTTTTGCCTGAACAATATCTTCATTTTATTTTTAAACTGCATGTATTTTCTGGAACAAAACATAGCTTAATTATTTGCAGGTATAAATAAAGTCGATAATGTAGTGTAAAATGCTTATAAAACAGCGTTCATGACTGAATAATCACTCTGAAACCCACCCATGCTCTCAAAAACGCGTATGTTAATATTCAAGTTATAATTATATAATATTCAAAGCAGACATCGGCAAATTTAGGAACTGTGTGAGATTTTTTGCTTATTATGAGAAGGTACGATTTCGCCTTTAGTTTGATTACATCTACAGAACATATGACGTACACGGCATTGCTATTCTATTCCAATCACTGATTTTTGTTGACATTCCTTTGCTGGCTCATTGGAATGTGCTTCAACACCTCACATTGTCCATTGCAAATGGTGGAGCTTCACCGCAAGAGCAAAACCTGTCTTGCAATCCTGTTGCCAGCTCTATACAGACTGAGGTTGAGCTCACAGAAGCAGGAGTTAATGAGGCCATAGCTTCAGTTTCAGAGAAGCACATGTGTATCTATACATGATATACAGGAGGACAACGGATATACGTATGGGAAAGGTTTTCATTAAAATTCTCTTTATCTCTCAATATATTACTTGGATGGTCTGGGGTTTGAGTCCCACTTGGGGTGCCTTGCGATGGACTGGCGTCCCATCCTGGGTGTCTCCTCTCCCCCTCCAGCCTTTCGCCCTGTGTTGCCAGGATAGGTTCGGCTTGCCACGACCCTGCTTGGGACAAGCAGTTGAAGACATTGTGTGTGTGTGTGTAGTTATACCTTCTGTGCTGCACAAATTATTTATTGTATCTCTACTGTGTATTCTGCACCAAATACTGTAGTATCAACATTCTGCTCAACATTCTATGTATTTCATTATTAAAATGCTAGCGTTAATTAAACTAACGGCACCATCAATTAAAAGAAGGATATGGAATTGAAATGCCTTGATTGCCTTCAACAACTGAAACCGTCAAAAGCAGAAATTGTGTTTCTTCTCATCTTTATGTTGACATTTTTTTTAAGTTTGTTTTTTCTCCCATGTTCGTTCATGTATCAACTGTTGTCTTTTCACGGGAAACACAGTGACAGTAGTGCAGAAAATCATGCGAGATTTGTTAGTATGCATTGGAACAGAAAAAAAATGTCAGTTTTTATTCCACTCCTCTGTGTTCTTTGAATTGTAAAGCCTTGCATGCATTGAAATGTGTCTATGGGCCTTGGAAACTATTCTGTCATGCTAATGGGAATGTCTTTTTCTGCTGACCTCAATCAGCGTTGTGGTATTACATCATTATCCAAATACTTAGTTTGCTCACACTCATGTTATTTTAATGACATCTAGGTTAAAAGGTTAAAGATTTAAATTAAGTGTAAGATTTCAAGTGACCAATTATTTCCATAGTACACATGCTTTCTTCACCTGTTTCCCATTGCCTTAGATGCCTGACCAGCCCCATTTTATTTGTAGATCAACTTTTTATGGAATAGAAAACAATTTAATACAGTGGATACTTTCTGCTTACAAACGTTTCCAGATATACACTTTTTGTGACGACCGAAAAAGCGTCGATTGCTGTTTCTGTTGTGTCGGCATATGCATTTGGAGTTGTGTTGACTAATTTTCATTTTTGTTTAATTTCCAAACAGCCATTGCACCGCTGCGCTGTTGTGTTGTATGCCCTTGACCAAAAAACAGGACTGACAAAGGAAGTTTCTTTAGATAGTTGTGAATCCAAGTTTGTACTTAACTATATCCTCAGGGTCTGTTTCTGCACAAGGTAGGACGATCATACATGGTAATAGTTTCCTTCACCTGATCAGCGATTTCCACTTTGTTTTGAGCTTGCATACATGAATTTTACCTCCAAATAAGATGGGTGAAATATGAAATTACAGAAAATACTGAAGCGTATAATGTAATTGCTTTTCAGTTCACGGAATGTCAGTCACTGCAGTATCTCTGAGCTGTTTAATTGCGTATTGATATAACCCTTTCCTGCATGAAGTGAAAAACCCCTCAACTAATTAATATAAATGGAAAATACTACAATGACTAATTGAGAACAATATAATCAACCATTTAGCAAATTTATCAGCAGGTTTTAATGGTTTGTCATTACTTCTATGGTGCCTTGAAAAGCCGAGGAAATTTAGGGCAATAAAGGAGTTAAGTCAGATTGGAATCAGTTACACATTTTTCCTAAAAAAGTACAGTAAGTGTCTAACAGCATGTTTCCGTTAATGGATCGTATTGCACTGGTGTCACAGGTGACAAATGCTTTTGCAAGGAAATAATGTGCTGTAAAGAGTCATAATCAGGCTATTCATCAATTACACACGGAGAGTAATTCATAGTCTGAAAGAGGCTGTGTGAATAATTTATAGACACATTCTAAGGAGTGTAGAAACATTTGCTTTTAAAACACCCACATTTAGAACCAAGCTTATTAATCAAAACTGCAAAAGACAGTTTATGCAGAAATGAAGATAAAACACTAAATAATATCTAGTCTGGGCCTTCAATCTTCAACCTTTAGTCTAGAATTTGCTTCCGAGATTTGAATTGTGGGAGTTAGAACCCTCAGGGCACTTTGAAAAACAACCATGTGACTTAACTGCTGCATTGCCATGATGCTCTTATAATTCTCTTGGCACTAAGGAAAAAATGACAAAAAAAACTGTACAAATTATACAGTTATGCAAACCCTCGCAACCATTGCTTGAATGGGCCAATATTATATTCTTTCACTTCTGAGTATTTGCCATCATATGATGATGATGATGATGATGTATATCTTTTAATACATACGGTATGTACCATGTAGTTCTTTGAAGAAGACTTTTTTATCCCACTTTAAGCACTTTCCTGACTACATCCTTTGTATTTTTATAGCAGACTTTGAGTTTCAAAACGGAATATCCATGAGAAAATATATAACTGTTGTAATTTTTACATGTGGTTGTTTTTTTTTTTTTTTGCTTTGTTTGCCCTCTCTTCATTAATGCACCATGTTTTGTTCATGGCCACTTGTAGCTATGTGCTTTTAAACAATGTAAATGTCATATTGTCTGCAACTGTCTACAAAAGCAGAACAAATGAAAATTTATTTACAATCAAGCCGCAGTTTGTCTGTGCTTCTGACAAGCTCATTAAACAGTCATAGGCGTATATTGTACTAACTCACCAGTTACACACTGTCACACCACCACCTTCTGCAGCATCAAACCATTCCTTGCACAACACAAGAAGCCCTGTCTGTCTTTCAACCTTTATTGTAAGGTCCCTCATTCTAAAAGATGCGTTAGGTTAATAATTCCTTGAGATCAACCATTGTCTTTTAAGTTCAGCTGTAACAGTGAACCGGTCACTTCAGGAATCCACAAGCCGACCCGACAGATTGTACAGCTGTACGGACCTATGAGTCAAAGAAATCACCGAGAAAAAGTAAAATAATTTTTAATGCGTTAAGCGACATTACCATTTTACAGAGCAAATTTTAAGACCAATCTCAGAAAAAAGCAACATGTTTGATACAATAACAATGTAGAGCAAAACAGAAATTAGTTCAGTGACAGAGACAGCCAAACAACATTTTATTATACATTATACTCTAGCTTAGGATGCAAATATGTTAGAAACAAGATGCCTTAATGAATCATTCTGAGTTCCAATGTAAGGTTTTAGCATGCAGTGTTTTTTTCTTGTTTTTGTTGCTCCTGGTGTTCGATGTTAATTTAGAATAAATTAGAGCGTTCTTTTATTGTTCACTAACACTCAGGCTTGCACATGTCCACTGACACAATTCTGTCATTCTCACCTCTGACACAGCATACTGACCATCTGTTGTCCTCAGTAGAGAGCATCCCAGATGCTGTGGCATGCCAAGTGTATCCTGCTGTCCTACCTGCAAATTCAAGTGTCCAATATGATGAGACAGTCACTTGACTTCCAGCTTCTCCAGTCTTTGGTAGTTCTGGCATGACAGAACCCCTCCCACCATGAATGTCAAGTCTCTTGAGGGCTGTCAACGTTCATGTCATTACATTTCTTAGCATGCATGAAATAATACAAGCAGCGGGATGTCAATAACAGACCCTTCTTTGTTAGTAAACATAATTTTTTGCGGCCGAGCATGGAGTGCAT
This sequence comes from Scleropages formosus, assembly GCF_900964775.1. Lineage (NCBI taxonomy): Eukaryota > Metazoa > Chordata > Actinopteri > Osteoglossiformes > Osteoglossidae > Scleropages > Scleropages formosus. The sequence goes on from NC_041812.1 coordinate 25,503,255, forward strand.
AGTCATTGTTTAAATATATTAAGATCTAACATATGACGCTGATGTGGGATTATTGATTCTCAGCAGTATTACTCTAATAGGTTGTCACAAATTCAAACTACATAAGATACTGAATATCGTGCTCTACTAGAGGAGGCATACGTGATCGCCTCGATCTCACTGAAATATCTCCACACCAGGAAACACAAGCGCATATAGAGAAACCATCTGCTGGATCCTCTCAGAGGGGATGTTAGGATTGCATGTACAGAACATGCCACTTCACTGGAAGCTTGAATTCTAGATTATGTAAAATACTTTAACAGAGGTGTGATCTGTGAAACATAAATTTGCAGTAAACAGCATTGTGAGAAATGCAGGTTCAGCCCAATTAATTTTTCATCATATAAATTGCATTGTCTGGGTAATATCGTACTCATAAAACAACCTTGTTAATTGTTTTCACTCTGAAGCAATATTTAATGAACTGCCTTCATCAGTCCACTGTTGTACTTCCATAAAATTACTTTTGCCATATTTAATTAAGTAGGCTACATTCATTGTCAGCTGTGTAATGTAGAATAATTCAGATAGCTTATAGCAGCTTGTTCACCACAATATCTCTTTGATAGCACATCGTAACACAACATGTTTTGTACAAAATGTAATATTTCTATAATACAAATGTGCTGTAATATCTATGACAGCCAAATATCTAATGACATTTTTGTGTGCATTTTCTATCGCCGCTGCAAAACTGTACGCAGTAACTTCTCTGCTCCTCTCTCATGTACAAATGTAACGTATTCAGGTAAATACAACACTGGCCGAAAGCGTAAGGCACTTACAATATCAACTAACACCAAACAGGGTTAAGTAAGTTTACTGGTCAAGTTGTGAAAACCCAAGGATGCTAAATACTTTTCATCAAGACAGAAGCAAATTACTTACAGATACATGCATCATTTATTATATGTTGCACTGAAGTCCACCTAATGTAATCATCAGAAGATTTATAGAGTAAATGTCATAAATGTAGCGAAAAGCCAGCCACAAGTTGAACGAGTTGTACGCCATTCTGATTCAGCCTGAAGGAAAGTATTTCAAAATACATTTAACTCACAGTCAGAACAGTTAATACATGGAGATGATATACATACAAACTCCCACACAGTTATATTCACAAAATATTCTTGCCTTTAAGTGGGACAAACATCTAGGAAGGCAACTTGCCCCAGACCCCTGAAAGTGCAGCAAATTGTGTAGGGTATGCTGCAGAGGTGGGTGTCAAAAAACAGCTGAATTGAAACAGCTTCAGCTTCGCGCAGGAGTGAGTGACCTCACAGAATTGCTTGATTTTGTCCGCTTTTATGTCTCCTCTTCAAGACTAAAATGAATAATAGAGTGATTTTCTTCAGACTTAATGGCAGATTTGATCCAAAAGACCACATGTAACAGTGACAGGGAGGATGTGGGTCAGATTATCCCATTGCACGCTCAATGGCAGGGAGCAACATGGCGTTCCACCGAGAGAGAAGGTAAGCTGGGATTCTCTGTCACAGCACTCAACAGGTATCATAATTACATTTCATATTTCCTTTTGCACACATCTAGGCAATGACACATAGTGTAATAACAGGCTGGGTAATTTCTTCTGCTATATTCACAGACACTGCTGTAATTTCACATGCCCTGTTGCTCTTAAGAGCCATCAAGTCAGTGTCGATCCTTAGCGTTGAACCTAGACAGAGTTCCTCCAGAATGTCCTCCACTCGTGTCCTCAGGTTTGAAAGGGGAGTGCCCATTGGGGTTGTGATTGAGTCCATCCATCTGGGCACTGGTGATTCTTTTTCTTTGTCCTCAGTAATTCCCACACATTACCATCTTTTGAGAGAATCCAATCTTTGCATCACTGCCCAAAGTGTGATAACCTCAGTCCTTTCTACTGCCAGTGAGAGTTCTTGTCTGATTTGATCAATCATCCAAATATTTGTTTTTCTGGTTGTCCACGATGTCCCTAAAATTCTCCTCCAGCGCCACAGTTCAAGAAGGAGTCTGTTTCCTCCTGACCTGCTCCTTAATGTGTCCAGCTACCACTTACACGCAGCTTTCATAATACTTATGGTATCAGTTACATAACTGGGAGGGAAACAAGGAAGAGTATCAAGGTATCTAATGAAATCAGACGTTCACTTTGGTTTTAACAAGCGAACAGGCTTTTTGAGTCTATCAGCCTACCATTCAACCTGCATAAGGCTCATTTGTTGCTTCTCGTTGCTTTAGATTCTTTTCACTAGTCTCAGCATGAACTTATCATCTCCAAACACTTCATGCACTTGTTCAAACAACACAAAGGCAAAGCAACATGATATTTTAAACAAAAGAGATAACATTTTAAAAAAGCGCGTGTGTATGTCAAATGTTTCCCATGTCCTAATTTATGCCACAAGTTTTATATTACTAAAGGTACAGTATTATAATTGGATCACGTGTAAAGTACGTAGCAGTGCCTTTGCTCCAGTACGAAGAAGTACGTTGGAGTTGGAGCTCGTGCAGAGTGAACCGCGGGCCGAGGGGGGTGACGAGGCGCGCGCGGGGGGCGGGGCGTGCGCTCGTCGGGATGTTTCACTTGTTCAATAAGTACAGAAGCCGTGCGAGACTGCGAGCAGACGGGGGGTTGTGCGAGACCTTTTCGGAGCCGTTGCGGACGCAGGGTCACCGCGAGGAAACGGGGGGTCCTGCCATTTCTCGCTGCGTGACGTCCCCGCGAGGCAACGGACGGTGTTTCAACAACGGCGAACAATAACAAAGAAAGAACAGAAAGAAGAGGCAAAAGTCGTCAGTCAAGAGAAGGGAGTAAAAGCATGCTGGCCATCCTTCCTCCGTCCTGTATGAGTTTAACTTATTTTTTTTCTATTCCCCTGAGTCGCTGATTGTGGAGGCTGTGTGGCAGAGCTTTCGCGGGGCGTCTTTTTCGTTGAGCGCGAGGCGCCTCTTTTACCGTACGCGCGCACGAGCGCGAGCGAGCGAGCGAGCGAACAGTGCGGCTTTGGCGCGAATGTGAGGGGCGCTCGAGCCGCGCTCCTGGGCCACGGTCAGCGGTCACTTGTCAGAGGGCGTCGCGACTGGAGGATTAATTTGATATTTGTACAACAAACTTCACTCACTGCCGTTCCCTTCTGCTCGTCTCGTCAGCGTACTAGTTTTGGGGGTTCTGTTCTTTCTCACGCAACTCGAGCGAGGTCGTACTCAATAAGCCCGGTGGCACTGCGGTACTTTGCCCGTCATGGATGTACGGTTCTACCCGACAGCCGGTGGGAACCCGGTCCCCGGAGAGCCGCCCAGCCTGGATTTCCCGCACTGCCTCGGCTACTACGGCTACAGCAAGGTGAGGTGATCACCCCTCCATCCTCAATCCTCCACCTGACTTTCGAGCTCGCGGCTGCCCGTGTTCTCTCTCTGCACCCACCTCGTTCCTCACAAAGTTCACTCCTTCTTCTTGTTTATATTTGCCTGGCGCTGCTTGTTAGTCCAAGGTCTTGCTGCCTCAGGCTCTTCAGCATCTAACTGGACTGAGTGGAGGTTCGTGACACTACTGTCTGATCATATACTTCACCAGAAGGAGGAGGTGATTTCCAACGACGAGCTAATTAATTGAGAGAAGTTTAAATTTTTGGTGGCACTAGACTAGTGCTCTCCTTACACGCAGATTTAATGATGCTACAGGAGAACAGTTCGAAAGATACTCATACTGTTAATTAATTGCTGTCTGTCTATTATTACTGTGACTCACACAGGTTTCAGGCTTTCAGCTTCATTCATTGTTTCCATTCTCTCTCAGCCTTTTATTAATTATGAGGGACCCATCCTGCTGCTGTTTCCACAGCTGTTCGTCTTTTGGGCCCAAAGGGACAGAAATAGACAGTTTTTAAAAATTCCTGCTCACTATTATATATATAAAGGCAGTCTGCAAAAAAAATCCGAATACAAATTTTGAAAGTATTAAAACACTCATGGGTAGCAGAATAATTCAGATGGAAGAGATTTGACACTGATGCAGTCTCTCCAGTGGGAACTTACTGGAGCCACTAAAAGAGCAGATTTACAATGTCACATAGAGCTTTGCCCCACTGCGGAGTGCATCTCTGCTTTTATACTTATATGAGAGCCTGATTTTTGTTATCCAACAGCATTTCTTTTTACACTCCCTCTCTATGTGGGTTTTGTGATAATTTAGAATCGATAATTTATTTAAACTTTTTAAATTGCTAATTTACTTTTTTGATCTGAGCAGTTTAAATACCAGTGTGTACATTTCTTATGTTACTTTGAAGAGTTTTTGCTATAATGCTTTATAATTTAAGGAGTACATGCAGCCTGTGATAGAGTGGCATCCCATTTGGGGTGTACCCTCCTTAGCTTAGTACTCTGTGGTTCTGGGATATGCTCCAAACCACCATAACTCTGACTTGGACAAGCAGTTAATGATAGTAACTGAGGGCGAATATATGCATAGTGGCACTTTCTAATTCCCTGTAGATTCGGTATATATACAGTATGTTTGAGCAATAAGGCTGTGAAATTAAAGAGAAAAGGAATTGTGCCTTTGATTGGACAAGTGGCACTTGTAGCTGCTCTGCATTCCTCATAGCCATGTCTTTTTATTCCAGTGTTTACTTTGATTTTTTATATGCACAGCTGCCATAACCACTTGAAACCTGCTATCAAAACTTTTTTTTTTCCACTTTAATGAAACATAAGTTCCTCAGATTGATGAGTACTATGGACAGATCTGCTTTTGTGCAGGGTTTTGTCTGTTGTGGTTTTTAATACTTCAGGTGTTGATTTGTGAACAGAGTAATGTAAATAATCTAAAGCTACTCTTTTTTTAACAATACAGTATGTTTTAACAATATAGTATGTTGAGTGACATTTTCATGTTTTCATATTTTGTGTGAAGTTATACCATGACTAAATACCAGGCTGACAAGGGCTCAAATTCACCTTCATTTTTTTAACTTCTGTTATACAGCAAAAGCAAAATTTCAGGTAATCTGCAATCCTGTGTTCCAAAAATCTGTTACCCAATCAACAGAAAACACAAGAAAAACAGAAAGTTAAGGTCATTAACATATTGTTGTGTCTGACAAATATCTTGTAGCTGTGGGTAGGCGGCTGCTTGTGTAGTTGTGTACAGCTGCTACGTTTTGATCCAAAGGTTGCTTGTTCAGATCTCACCTACTGCTGTAGTACCCTTGAGCAAGATGCTTACCCTAAATTGCTTTAGTAAAAATGCCCAGCTGTATAAAAGCATAAATAGTTGCAATTACTTCAACATTTTAAATTGCTTTGGAGAAAAGCATCAGCTAAATAAAGAAATGTAACTGTAGGAGTCAAATACTTGGCAGTGATGCCAGCAAGCCTAAATATGAAAAAAGCCTAAAAGTCATTATTCCTCTGTACAGATATTTATATGCAGCACTGATGGTTTGCTTTACTAAAGTTGCTATGGGCAGTGAGACTTCATTAGCTGAAATGTAATTCTGTGTTACCCATAATAGTGTCATTTGAAATCTCTGAGCTTTACATTCAGTCTGTAAGGAATCATGCTGTGTGAAGTGGGAAACTTGTTCCAATTGTCAGAGAGAAGGAAGTGTCTTCAGATGTACATTTTGTTACATAACATTTCTAACATCTTGTGTTCCTGACAGAAAATTCTGCTGCAGTACAGACATTTCAGTGGAACTGATATACTTGACCAAAATAGTTTTCTAATATTGATACATAGTGCTGCACCTTATCTTTTAAACAGCTCTCTTTTCCATTCTCTAATCCTGCAAAATGAACTATGTTGGCTGGGCTTGTCTTGAATCATAGAGTTGTCAGATAATGCACTTTACTACTTTCATTTTATGTAGTTTGTGTTTTCTCATTTTTAGTTTACGTGGAGAGTGCAGAATGAGCCTCTCGAAATTAATAAATTTTCATTTTGATTTGTAAGTAATTGTTGAGATTCAGAAGGCTGCTGGTGAAATGATTACATTTTAATGACACAAGAGACTAAAGTGTTTCAAAGCACTTCCAAATATCACAAAATTGGTGAAATACCAAATAATCTGGACAATGGTCTGAAGCCTGATTTGCTTCCTCTGCAGTTAAGCCAATAAACCATAGTAGTAATTTTTAAATAGCTGGACAGAAAATGGCAGTCGAGAAAAGAAAATGTCATAACTTCAGAGCTGAGTGTATTAACACAGGCCAGAATATTACAAAGGAAATGAAATGCTGCAATTGAATGAACTTCAGTAAAGGACCTTGATGAAAGGTGCCATAAAGTGTGATTGAAAACACTCTTCAGCCTGGTACTATGGTATGCCTTGTAGTTGAGAGGAAAAAGAAGTCCATCTGTTATTTCAGTATTTAATATTTAGTTGTGTGGATTGCATTCAGGTGTGTGACAGATTTGTCACAGCAGGATGCCCTTTTAATATAGCTGTTTGATATAAGTTTGAACACAAAGAAAACTGTGTTTAAGGACTTTCCCACCGGGTCCATTGAGCTAATGATTGGTTGGTGCTTGGAAATCATGTGTGCAGTTATATATTAGAGAGGGAAGTCAAAGGGAGATTATGGTTGTGCTTTTGATTTTTATTGTGAGCTGTGTGGTTCCTGGAGACTGCATGTGGTATTAGTTAATGGGAGTTAATGGAGAATAACTAAAGTTATTAAATGCCTTAATGTTTGTGTGACTGCTTTGATCACTATGCAGCTGCTTTAATTCAGAACAAAAACTAGGACATCTTAAAGTTTACATTATGAATCCTTTGATTACTTTTTATGTTACGTGTGACTGTGATAGTGTCATTTGGGTTTTGGCCTACAAAATTGCATTTTGCTTATTTCAAGATTTAAAATATTTTTCTGCCTTCCCACTAGATAGCCCCAGTGTGGAAGTCTTCAGTACGTTAGTGAATGAACTTGCATGTATCATTACTTGCAATATATTATATATACTCCTTTCATTCAGTTTCTTTTGTTCCTCACAGTTTACTCAAACTTCAGAAGGATCTTGATGGAAGTGTTCACTTAAGTATAATTTTTTCAGTTAGTTAAATGACCTATTCTCGGAAGAAGCATACATAATTTATTTTTTATGTAGTGTTTTTTTCTCCCCCTCCTTGTCTGTTTTGGTAGCATCAGGCTATGTGTCATTAAGACTAGAAATGAAAGAAATCCATGAACACATTTTAAGTAGCCAACCAAACGGTATTCATGTTTGAATAGTTCTGTACATTCCTGTATCATTACTTGTATTTCCATTAAAATACACCTTATGTAATTTTGAAAGCCAAAACATTATGCTGTCCAACAATATTGTGGCAGTTTCAGATTTTTCGAGTTGACCTCTGAACTTCTGTAGCTAAGGGCTTCCATGATGTTTCACTGTTTTTTTTAATAATATGGGCATACCCTGCTGTGGACCCTTAATCCATTCCTGGAAATGGGGTGAATAGCAAAAAGGCAGATAGTGGGAGCCCATTTACCATTATTTCTTATTGGGAAGATTATAGTCAGTTCTCAGCCGATCCCGAAAACCCCAACTAACTTTGACAAGTTTCTCTAAAAATGAAAATATTTAAAATAATTAAGTCATCATATACTAATAACAGACAGTAAATAACAGTATGATATGAACCATAATATTTAAGTTACCCAGAAATATTGTAACAACTTGCCTGAACCATGCTGTTGGTAGGGTTATAGAAAGACTGCTTGGGAGACAGAAGTGTCAGAACACAAGCTTTGTGGTGCCTCTGCATTGTGACACAGCAGCACTCACAGAGCGCGCACATGCCCGGCCAAAACCTTTGTAACTACAGAACAACATGGGAGTCATTAATCCCCCGTATCTCCCCACAGTGGCAGCCCAACAACTATTTACATCCGCAGCAGCAGTGCTGCATTATAGGAGAGCAACTACTTTCATTGCTGCCACTACAGTTTCTTTTGTAGCATTTTTTGTCAGTTTGATTTGAGTAAGAAAATATAAGAAAATGTGTTCTTAGAGTCAAATTTTTTTCAGAGATGCTTTGACAAAAAAGGTGTTATAATGCGTGGGATCGGGGCAGATAGCAAAGAAGGGTATTCATTTTCAAGAGGTGTTATAGTGAAAGTGCAGATACCAGGAAGGCAGATAGCAGGATATGCATGTAGTTGCTATGGAAGCTGTGAACAAACAGAGCAAGAGAGCCAATGTAAAATGATACATCTGAAGAGCTGCAGTTGTAATGGTACCTTTGCCCTAAAATAAGATGACATTGCGATGCTCAAACTATAGCACAACTGTTACATTTTACTGGTAGCAGTGCAAAACATTTTTGCACCGTAGTCAAAAAACTGTCCTTTCGAATAACCACATTTTTTAACTTTAAAAATCAGTGTCTGCGGATACCATAGCAATTAGTCAAAATGTCAGGTGATAGTGTAACCATGTTTGAAATTTATCCTCCAATAGCACTTCTTGAAGGTAGAGACCACCTGTCTCTTTTGTACAATTTATCAGAGATATGCAACTTTTTTGACATGATCTACACTTGATCTACACTTAAATACCATGTCCTGTGTCTCATAATTCAACAGTGGTTATGCTACTCAGGTTGCCTTCTCCTCAACATGTTTCCTGGTCCTTATTCAGACCCTCATTGGCAGCTGTTAGATAAGTCTGCCTTACTTCATCTAAGTTTCTGGCACTTAACCCATTACTGGTCCATGCCTGCTTGGTAACAGCTGTCAGATCCCAAATATCTCAAACCATCTTAGGTCCTTCCCCACAAAAGTACTGAACATGTTGTAAACAGTGCAACCACACTCACAGCAGTGCCCATAAACGATCCATTGCTTAAATTTTCCACTGTTAAACAGAATACATGTATCCTGTCCCCACTGTGCAAATTGAGTTGAACTGTATAGTTCCGTTCTTGGTTGAGACTATTAGGCATGAAGTAGTTGAGGGAATGGCACTATGGCAATAGAATTGTTTTAGAAACATATTCAGTCTCAAGAAAAGAGAGCAGCTTCTCTGACTGATGGCGAGGTGTATACAGACTTGTTGCAACATGCAGTTATTCTTTTCTATCCCAAAATGTCCAAATATAATGTTAAATTATTTATCTTTTGCTTTTCTTCAAAGCTATCCACAGTGTTTTTTTCCATTGCAGCTAATTGTACTGGAGCAATTTTAAGATAAGTACTTTTGCTCAAGGGTACTACAGCTGGAGGTGGGATTCAAATCTCCAACCTTTGGGTCCAAAGGCAGCAGCTCTAACTCTTATGCTACTAGCTGTCCCATCCCAGCATTTCAAATCATGAAAGTAAGGGGCAATACATTTGTTTTTAAACTGTGATTCATTTTAAGATAATTTGTGTGTTACATTCAGGATTATATCCTGTATGTCCACATCTTCAGTTAAATGCAGTTAACAGTACATAAATACATTCTGCCTTTTGACACAATTTTGAGCATTTTTGCAAAGTACAGCTAATTGAGTGGATGATCCGAGATAAATTAAAGGGCACTGATTGTTTAAATAGTTACCATATAACTGCAAAACACACACACACTTTCAGAACCGCTTGTCCCATACAAGGTCACGGGGAACCGGAGCCAACCCGGTAACACAGGGCGTAAGGCCGGAGGGGGAGGGGACACACCCAGGACGGGACGCCAGTCCGTCACAAGGCACCCCAAGCGGGACTCGAACCCCAGACCCACCGGAGAGCAGGACTGCGGTCCAACTGCAAAACATAAAACATGTTTAATGTTTTAAACCATAAATTCGAATACAATTAAATGTTTTTGTTAAATATACATCTGATGCCAAATGCCTGATTCAACAGGTGTATTTTAAGTCAACCTTCAATGAAAGTGTTACCTGAATGAAGAAGAAAAATAACATTCTGAAAACCACAAGGCATGCTCTAATTTTAGGGATAGTTTTGCTTTCTGTACAAAGGCAAGCTTCTTAACTGAGATTTCAATACAGCCAGGAAAAAAGGAAAAATACATTGTTTATGAATTTAAATAGTTTCAACTTTTGCATGGTAAGAAATTTTATGTAGTTTGTTTGAAAATTCCAGTTTCTAAAAAGCATAAATCAAAAAAGCACTATTGCATGAAATGAACTGCTTGTTTAATGTTTGCATTTTATTTATTTATATAGAAATACCTAGACCCTGGCTCAATATTAAACCCATGCGTACTCTACATTTCCATCTTAGACTTTGTGAAAATCACATATAAAATCTGTGTTCCATCAATAGAAAGTACTGCATGTGATACACTGATTGTAAACATATAATGCCTACATCAACAGTGGTGTATTATGACACCTGCTTAGCTTAGCACTAAAAGGATACTGCAGTGGAGCAGTGCTGAATCCTGGAGGACATTGGCCATTTCTGCACACTTTTTGCAATGAAACCTGAGAGCAGTATTTTTAAATGTGTTCCTGACAGAGGTGCTTTGCTGTGCATTCTCTTCAATAAGCTGACCTTGCTCCATAATGTTCTAATTAACTGTTTGAAGAACATGCATATACTCTAAAAATATTTTCTTCTTAAGTGGAAGGATGTAATTTGTCTTCCAGTTGAACTTCACTATAATGTGAGTATTCAGTCTGAAAATAATTGTTTACTGGCAGTTTAAGCTGATCTTTCACTGGGATGCTGCTCATAGCATGTTGTATTAAATGTATTTTTTCTCCTCTGTGATGTATATGTCGATAGCTACATTTTAGTCATATGTGAATGTGACAAATGTAATGCCTTTTGAAAGTAACTCTTCAGAAAGAAGTGGAACTACACATATATGTTGAAGTATACAGTCCAACTGTTGCTAGTCAGTTTTTTTTTTTTTTTCTCATCTATACATTTACACGTAATAACTATTACTTCCAGTTCTGTTGCTATTCTTTGAGTAATAAACAGTTTCTGTATTTTTATTTCCTTGGTCAATTTTTTACTTGTTTTATGTAAAGGTTTAATTCTATGTTTTTCAGTTTAAAGACTGGGGTGTAGTGAAACTCTATAAACAATGAATTTATTATTAACTGTTCCTTTTTTGTTAATCCTTTCAAGCAAACAACGCAGGAGTTTATGTCAAATGTACATTTTATAACATTAATTTCTTGCCTGATCCAAACATAAATCATTCTAGATGTTAAATTGGTAATATACTCAAAGAAAATACTGTACTTAGTTTAAAATATCAGCACAAGTGAAATCAAATTATATGTTTTATAGATGAATATTTCTCAGACACTGCTCAAGACATAAAAACTCTGAGGTAATGCCAGTTAAGCCCTGCCTGTCGCCAGGCATATGGTTTTTCTCATTGCTCGGTTAGCTGTAATATTTATTTCGTGTGTCCGGTGACACTGAGAAAAGTAGTTCCAGAAACTGTACACTGATTGTTTCATTACAGATGGAACCCTTTAAAGAAAAGCCCCACACCAATCTGAAGACTCAGTTAGATGTTTCATTTAGGATGCTGCAGTAAAGACCCAATTACAGTTACTGATTTCAGGATTCAGCAGGATTTCAAAGTTTGGCTCTTTTCCTAAATTAAACACATCTTGTGCAATTGTTAATGAAAGCACTGCTGATTGCTATTCAATTATAAACAATTGCTCAATGTCATTTTAAAGAGGTTTATTTTATTCCACATGTTTGTACAGTGATTCTAGAATCTTTTCATAAGATGCATACATTAGTCCCACTATAAATTAGACTGCATGTCATGCCCTGGCATCTACAAAACCAACTGAAGCAGTAACAGACCATCTGAAAACTGGGCCACCATCCAACAGTAGAGACTGTGCTGAAACAGAATAAAAAATTAGTCTGAAGATTTTTTCTCTCTCTTTTTTTGAATACTTGAATGTGAAGTAGTAGTCTAATGGTACAACCCAGCTTCATATTTTTTAGTATGTAATGTTTTCTTTTATGTGCTATCTTTCTGAAGCCAGATATCTTTTGCACAACTTCGCCCCACTGAATTATTTGTGGACATTTCACTTTGTGGTTTATTTGTACACTGTTTGGGCCTTGTTGATCTGGCCTCTTTGTGCAGTGGTGAATTTACTGCGCATGATGCACATTGTAGAACTACAGAACTAATCAATATGTAAACCTTTACCTATAGGTGACATATAAACTTTTGACTGTTAAAAGAATTTCTGAAGGAGTGAATTGTTTGAGAATTGTGCGACTGAATGCTAACATTTTATAATGTGCGCTGCTTGACATGCCTCAGCAGTGCATGGTGAATCTATTTTAAGAGCCTATTAAAGTTCTTTAAATTCTCGGTAGTGTTTGTTGGTGAAATCCCAGGAATATTTCCCTCCATGTTCCAGGAGCTCTGTAGCTAAATGACCATTATATTGACAGTACTACATTAGAAGTCTGCTACATTTTGTTCCTTAATTTGCAGTGTCTTTGAAATTCATTTTTTTTACTGTCACTGAGCTGCTTATACAGAAATGGAAGTAAATACTGAACAGTACAGTAGAATCATGGTCCATTTTAATCATTTAGGGGTCATTCCGTGCAGAATGACATTCACAAAAAATTCCCATGTATGCTCCCATTACCAGAATCCGGAAGAACTGACAGGTTTGACTACTTATTCCTTTTAAAGAAGTTTTTGTGAAATTACAGTCGTTTTTCTTTTATGAGATCTAATGCGCCGTTAGTGTTTCCTGGTTCATAGCAAAGTAGTTTGTTTTAATTGCATGTAAGTGGAGATGAGAGTAATACTGAAATAACTTGACAGCGTATTCATTTAGGCTGCCGTTTAGGGCTTTTTTCTTCAGTGTAAAATATTGAAAGTAATTAGCAAATGGTGTAATTGTATTATCTGCATACTGTTCAAGAAAGATGCCTGACAAAAGGCATTCCTCAAGTAGAAATAGAGACGAACATAAATCAAAGTGGTTCTCTTTACTTAGGCACATCCCTTTGGGAGGTACCTTAGAGCTTAATTAAAATCCAGAAGGACCTTGTTTTAAGTGTAAATGAGCTACTTCTGAATAACAATGTGAATTCATGCCCTAGAGCATTCATATAACGAATGATCCATGAGTATGACGTACACTCCATATTCTTCTAAAATGATTATCAGTTCTTCTTCGAAGGTCTGTGCTTCTGCCATATGTAGTACAAATTTTATTAAAGCAAGTTTGTTAATATTTTTATTTAACAGTTATCCTTGTTAGTTAATCCTTCTGAAATGAAGATAGTGTTCAAATATGAAGGCTAAATACTAATCAGTTTTTAATGTACCATATATTTAGCATAAGTGAACAAAAAAACATTTGAATAAATCTTTGAAGACGGCAGAAGAATGTTTGTATTGTTTTCTAAGAATTTTAACATAATTGTCGACTTTCCTTAGCACGATGGTATAAGCTAATCGCTATGGCATAGACACTTTTCATGATACTTTGTGAAGAACTGTTAACAGCTCCCTGCAGGCTGTGCTCTGACAGAGATGTGAAAAAGGAGGTCAAACCAAAACATAATGAAGATGAATTAGGAGAGACCACAAGTCCTGGGAATGAAGAGCAGGCTGAAGACTGCACTCTAGCTTGCTACAGCTTAATTTATCAGTGCTCCAGAATTCACAAACCAGTCTTCATAATACAGTGGTTGGATGAAAAAAAAACGATGTGAAAGTTTTGTGATTGTAGCATTCCTACAACATGTATATCAGTGTACTTATATTTTTTAATGAGCTACAAGATTATTTAATAAAAACCCCATTGCATATAATTCAGAAAATTATTCCTTAGGTGAAATGCTCTAATGACTGATGATAAAACTGGGCAAAATACTGTGCAATTCTGGAAATTCACAATAAAATAATTAATTCAGCTTCAGTACAGGAAAAAAGATTGAAGCCATGAAGTATAATAATAACAGTGATAATAATTTAACCTTTAAGAAAAGTTCTCCGGCTGCTTTGGTGCTTGTCTGATTAATATAAACCAAGTCTTGCTGTCAGCAGACTAAATGTTAAGTGGTGTCTTTAATGAAGTGGAGTATATCATGTTATGTGTCATGTTTAAATGCTTAGATGAAAAACCTTAATTTGATTATTTCCTGTGAGAAATCTGTAATCTGACCAAGACTGTGTTGTGATACTTGCTTTTATTCCAGTTGCAGGTTGTAAATAAGTGATTTCTAGTGGACTTTCCCCCACCCTCTGCCTGTTCTCTTCCCTTTCCTCTTAATAATGAATGTCTTGTATACCAAGAAAGTTTAAGTTTCTGAGAAGGTAGAGAAAACAGCTGTGTTATTTTTAAATCAAAAAGAAGCTCTTTACAGGTGTGTTAGTATTTCCCTTTTTGGATAATGGTATAAATATATAAATTGTGGATTGACCTACCTGTTATAATCTGCTAAAAGTCAGTTAAACAGAGTTTTAACAGAGATTATATAAATTTTGTCTTAATGTGTAAAGAAGTATTTATTGAAGGTTATTTTCTGTTGAATGCTTAAAAGGCAGAGTTGTGTCAATTGATTGATAGGTCTTTCCCAATTTTTTTAGATTTTAACCTTTTTTTTTTTAAGTTAAGTCATTCTGTAAAGTCAAATAGGTAATGTTTTACAAGGTGTTTTGGAATGTTGTAGCTGATGCCTGCATAAAGTGAAAAAGAGAACATCCTTGACCATATGTTTCCATAATGTGAACTAATTTGCTCCAGTCATATTGTTAATCTTTGCCGACTTGTTGATCGGCAGTTTCCAGACACATTTCTGGAGACGAGCCCAATTGCATCTGCAGAAGGACCTTTGTCAGCAATGCCAAGCAACACAGCCACAAATTGGAGTCTTGTACTGCTCTGGGAATGGTGCCAAGATTTAAATTAGACAATAACCTCTGCTCCTCCATATTGCCCCTCTTTTCCAGCTGTGGGCAGAACCATTTGTTTAATACAGTTTGCCCTGAAGTTTATAATGGACTGACACATGAGTTATTGCTGGGCAGTTTGTGTTTCTGAGATTTATACAGACTTTTCCTTTTAGTTGATAGGTTCAGTGAATGAACACTGGCTGATTTTCATAGTGAATTTTTATCAAAATATATATGGAACAAATAGTGATGCTATAAATGGGGCTTTGACACATATGACTCAGTTCTGTTTTACCCGTAAATGCAGAGAAAATAATTAAAAGTGTCTAAAAGAGGTGAAAGGGTACTCTGATCCTGAACCTGAAATAAGCTGTGTTTAACCCAAGTTAGCCCTTTTCCATCTGTCAGATTAAAGATGACTTTACAATGAGTGTCCTTGTGCTCTTCAGTTGAAGTTGTTTCTCTGGATGGTTGTTAATCTACCCTCCAAAATAGTTTTTTCTTACTATGTAACAAAATATAATCTTTGTGATTTAAATCAATGCTCATGTGAAACTGTAGTTTCCTACTGTAATTTTAATGCCTTGAAGAATTGAAGGTATTGGTTTTTGTTTACTCATAATGATTTATTTAAAAGAATTACATTTTAATGTAAGTTCACAATTCATTTGGTGGCTCAAAATTAAGTGTATATTTATAGTTTATGATGTTTCCCACAGGAATCCAAGTATTGAAATGCTAGAATTTCTTTTTCATTTAAATATTAATTCAGCTGGTAGTTCAAAATTACCAGACACTGTGTTTTATATGGCACCATTCTCCTAAACTGCATTCCATAATATCTGCACAAGACACAGTTGAAAAGATGGGTGATCAGCCCCTCCCCCACAACTTCAGCTGAGAATGATTTTTATTTTTGCACATCCTCTAGAAAAGGGGAGCAAATGCTGGCTGATTAACTGTAGACAATAAATTATTCTCTGAACTAATAAACAAACTGCATTTACTGAAAATGAGTTAAATAATTGCAGGATTGCCTGTTGAAAACCTACCCTCATAATGACTATACTAAAAAAACACATTGTTTATAGTATGATATGTACATTTTTTTCTCACCTTCTGAAGGTAATTTGCACTTAGTGTGGGTTTCCTCTAGGTGCCCTGGTTACCTTCCATATTCCAAAGAGGTGTGTGTGTGTTACAATGCTTTGTTGCTGACACTGAGCATAAAGCCAAGAACCATGTCTAACCCTTTGTTAAACCATAAACTTACCATTGCTGTATGGTGTAAATGGGTGAATGATTATTAGGAATTCAGTGTAGTGTCTAACATTGGAAGTCACCATGGATAAAGTGGTCAGATAAATACTACATCATCATTGTATGTCACTTTGCCAAATGCAATCATTGTAATGCTCAGCTGCTCAGCTTTTGGGAAGCATGCAAAATTTAAATTTGGTCCTTGTAAATGCGAAGAAGTAGGTATATGAAATGAAACTTGTAGTAAACTTCAAGTCGAGTTCTCATAACTCGAATGGTTGTATCTGAGGGATTACCATATTGCAAACATTTATTTCGTTACTTCTTTACCACTGGTGTTTGGTTGTTCAGTTCTTTGCATCACTCTTTAGGAGTGCTTTATAGATATAAGTTGAACGGAGTTGGTATAATTTTTAAAATGTTTATAAAGTAAAAACAATAGGATAATATAATAATACATTTATTTAATTAGCATATGCTTTTCTCTAAAGCAACTTCCCTTGAACTCTATGTAGTATTATCAGCCCACACACCTTATTCACCAAGGTGACTAACACTGCTAGATACACTACTTACAATGGGCCACTCATCCATACATCGGTGAAACACACTCTCTCTCTGTGACACTCGCACACTACGGGGGAACCTAAACAGCAGGTCTTTGGGCCATGGGAGGAAACCGGAGGAAACCCACACAGACACGGGGAGAACATGCAAACTCCATACAGGCTGAGCAGGGATCAAACCTACGTTCTCTTGCACTACCCAGGTGCTGTAAGACAGCTGCACTACTTGCTGTGCCACCGTGCCACCCGTAATATAGTACAAACATGTTTAACAAGAATAGTACTAGTATTATGGTATTTTACTTGTTTTTTTAGAATTACTGCCTCATTTTATTTTATTAAACTTGTGTTATAAGGTGTAAGTTCCTGACGGCCACAGTTTGTTCCAGACACAGCCTCTGGTCTGTATAAGACAAATTCTTAGCTGTAAAGAAACGGAACCCTTTGTGCACATGCTCAACACTTTTAGTTACTTGGTTCAGTTTTAACTACTTTCAGTTACCTGGTTAAATTATAAAAATGACAAACTTATTTTTAAATCTAATTTTGATTTGTCTTAAAGGTAAAGATACATTTTAAAGTTCATACTACTTTTTATAAATAGGTAAGTGCTGGTTGTAGAATGGAAATGATTCTACATGCATTAGTTATCTTTGGGATGCAAGCATAACCTCGGAAATGTTAATGTGGGTAATGTGTATGTTAATGTGGGTAGGTAGATATGATGCCAGCCCCAAGAAGTGTTTTTTAATAATGGAACATATTTTATAAAGGCTGGAAAACAATATTTAGAGAAAAACTGTAAATTGTATTACACACAGCTGACTCATGAGATGAACAATGTTTAAAAGAGACAAAAACCTGAAGCATTTCTGTGTTTTTAAAATAAAAGTTTAATGTTAAAGAAATTTTAAAAACAGCTTGATTTCCATGTTTTAAAATTTTATTGGAATTCTGTAATTTATGTATACATGTAAAACAATTTGTGACCTTGTGTTTATAAAGAAGACATTCATTACAAGCAGCACAGGAACATGGTTTTTAATTGCCATTTTTATATCCTAGGACGAATTGCCATTTTAATATCCCTCTCAGTCAGCTCAGTGAAGGCAACAGCTAGGATGATACAATACATTACAACAGTGCAGTGCTGCTAACAGGAAATAAACAGAATACAGACTGAATCCAATTGCCATCTGGCTGCTGTTTTGTGATGAAGAATCAGGTTAGGTTTGACTAGCTTGTAAAGACTTACATTTTTCTTTGCTACACTTACACATTGGCACTGTTAATGTTTAGCACAATTCTTGTTTTCAGACATATTTAACAGCTTTAAGTGCTAGGCATAACTGTGCATGACTTTTTTTTTTTTCAATTTTTATTCCATGCAAATTTAGTTTGCACGGAGTCAGACCACAAGTATTTTTAGCTTGGTGTTTGATTCTGCTCAGTAAGGCACAGTTTTGAATTTTTGGTAAAAGTGTTGTCCAGTGGTGTAGGTCTGCAATCTTGCATAAGTATGCACACAGTTCAGGACTACAGTGTGAGTGCCAACTGAGTATAAATGATATTGCGAGGGCAGCTGGCCTGAGTTTTCAGTGTGAATTACTGTTTAATTCACTGTATGTTTTGTTGGTGATGCCATGGAAATGAAAAGATAGCACAGAGATTCTCCTTATGAAAGCAGCAGCTGGCAAAGGGGGCAAAAGCTTGCAGTACTTGTTCTGTCTTGTTTTTTTATCTCTTGTTCCCTGTGCTGACTGAAGAGGTCTAGGTTGTCCCTGTGGCAGCTGTAATAAGAAATAAGATGGAAATATGGTTGTCTTCAGTAAGGCTTTACCGAATGGCAGGTGGCTGGGGTTTTATTTGAAGTGCTTCAAGTGAAGCATGGCAGCATGGGAACTGTATTTCAGAAAACAATAGCAATGTTATGATCAGTGAGTATAAGCACAGCTGTGGAGTTATCTGTCAACTCTCAGTATATCAGTGCCGCACAAAGCACATGTTTCAGTTGACTCATTGCAAGAACCATACCACACCTGTTTGCTGTTTACTGAAATGTTTTACTACGTGTATTTCTACATTAGTATTTTTTCATATCAGAATATTCTTAGTGCATGCCCTAACCTGTTTGTGTAAGCTGCTCTTTTTGTGACATGCATTAATGGTTTGTTGTGTTGTTTTTATTTCCTAAATCTAAGTCAGTTTAGGCATTTTATCATGTATCATTGTAATCTAGGTTTCTTTGTCTATGACCTCCTTGTTTAGAATGATGCAGAAGAAAAAAATTCTTGGGTGTTCCCTGAGTTCAAAGTTTATTGTCACAGGGTTGCTAGCCAAAAGAGAACATCCTAGATACTAGAAAATTTTGGCGTGGGGGTGGCTGTTGCCTGTCTTTTGATGGCCTTGAAATTCCCCTTACTTAAAACTAGGTCTGTGTTTGCTGGACACAGATTACTACACTGAAGGATAGATACTGAGTTGAGAACTGACTATATAATTTAGTCTGAGTCTCGTCTCCTAAAGTTTGTTTTTTCTTACTCACGTCTGAATGGTTACTCACTTAAAGCTGCATGTTGCTCCCTTGTATTCCATGTGAAGTAAGTAGTATGAGAAACAATGACCTGTGTTTGGTCATGTGAGGGTACACAGTTTAGTTTGTCTAGTCCAGTTCACTTAACTGTATGTTGAGGTAACAGTTACACTTTATACTCAGATGAGGTGATATTGTTGTGCCAAGAATTTTGGCTTGTAGCCATAATGTCTGATTTCCCTCAGTCATAACAAAATTAATAAGATGTGGGACTGAATTTACATTTCTTTGATCTAATACAATAAATACCGTTGTCCTCCACAGGCCTGTTTAGGGGTGCTATATAGAGTTGCACAAGATACTAACAAGAATTTTATTTTTAATTATAGGACCACTCCTCCAAACTGATCAAATAAAAATCTCATTATATTAAGAACCCTGAAAATATTTAATGTATTATCTGTTATACAGTTAAATGCATTGCATTGCACTTGATCCTTAAAATAGTAAATTTGGAAGTCAGGATAGCTGTCCTTGCATTCCAGTCTTTGAAACGGTGTTCACAAAATTAATTATGACAGAGTTACATTTGTTAATTATAAATTCTCCTTCTGAAAGTATGCAAAAAATACAGGGTTCACTTCAGAGTTTTGGCTTATCCAGCTCTTAAGTCTTTTGCTTTCTGATATAGTTCCTTGACAGTGTAAATAGAACCTGTGCCTCCCATTGGTTGCTTAAACTGTTCTCTGTTTACTGGCACAAAGTGTCTGAAATACACAGAGCTGATAATCTGCATGATCATTGCTTTCACTAGTGCAGCTGCACTATTGCTGATTATTGGAAACATTCATATGAACTGCTTTAGCATTTATTTTGAATAGGTTTTGCAGCTTTGATTTATAAATGGCAGGCTTAAATCTAAGAAGTAGGTACACTAGTTCTACATTTGAATGACTGACTGACTGATTTTTCTGACCTTTATGAGATAGTTAAGGCTGCTGGTTGCTTAGCTTCCATCCCTTTGGCTACTGAAGTGCTTTCTGTGAACACTCTGCCTTGTTTACACTAATGGGTCAAAAGCAGGCTTCCTTCAGCATCTCATCCTTTAATTACAGAGCACCCATTGTCTGAGCTGACCCAGTTCTGTGTGTACCCCTTCATCAGCAGAGCAGAGGTTCCAATCATTCTTAATTTAATGTGGCATTTGGCTGAAACAGCTCATGAACAAGAAAACAAAAAGTATTCACTAAATTAACCAAAAATAATAATGGCTTCATAAATAAAAATGATAAATACTCCTTGTTGTCCTGCTTAATTGAGAGCTCACTCAGCTACTGGACAAGATTAATATTAGTCTTTGTCTTTGTCATGTTTAAGAGAATCCAAAGAATTGATTTTGTGTAGTCGGTCATTACTGCTGTCAGTTTAGCTCTGAAAGCACACTCTTTGCAAAGTGTACAGCTAAAGGATTTTTAATTTAATGTACTTCATTGCGAAAAGTAATGTGCTAAAGTTCCATTGGGGAAAACAATTTCATTTTCTGTGGGGTTTGGGTAGATGTTGGTGATTATGGTTCAGTTTCTTGGGTTCTTTGTGTTATGAGCTGAAACTTGCAGTTTAGTGACCTGGGAATGATACGTTAATGAACAAGTTTAAAATAAACAGCAGAAAGCTTCACTTTATTTAAAGCAACTGTCAAATCTGATATTGTATTGAGCTCTGTTTACATGATTCCTATAGGTGCTTTGCCTTGTAATGTTACTGATAGTAAAGGCCAAATAAAATGGTGAATAGTAATTTTCTTTATGTTTTGCCAGGATTTTCTGAAGCCTCTTTTCTGTAAATATATTGGTGTTCATCCTATGTGGAACAGATATCTTGCCAATACTGTTGAATGTGTTGTACAGTACTTTAACAGTAGTTTTTCGTTTTGTGAATTATTTTGGAGGAATGCTTTTAACAGACAGGTGTTCCCAAGCAAAGTATCTGTGTGCAGCGAGGCTTCTGTGTTGACTTAATAGCGGGTTGTGATCCATTTAGAGGGAGAAGTGAAGGGGAGCGGCCTCTAAATGATTTGGACCACTGAAACCACCTGCTCCGCCACATGCTTTTGGGCCTGCTTCTCCCCTCTCATCAGTGTACTGCATTGTTAACATGGCTCTTCACTTTCTTGTCTTTCTCTTGGGCATGTACTAATTAACAAATACCATTTGCAGTTAATTAACTGCATTTTTTTCCCTGAATTTGCCATCAGCCCTGTCAGTGGTGGTTGAAGGGGCAAAAAGAATATAAAATTAAATTGTTGTAGTCTCAATACTGTGGATTCATTTCAATCACACAATGCCACATGCATTTTTCATGTTCATGATTGGACATGAAAAAGGTAGTGGTACTAGACTGTCACATCCTTATAAAAACTGACATTATAAATACATTGATTTGTTAGACAACTGTGTAAGTATTAGCCAGTAAAATGCAAATTTGTCTTTGGCATTGCTTTGTATTAGAACTTATTTTTAAATTTTTCTCTTGAAGATATAAAGCTGCTCCCACGTGGCCTTCCTTTCGAAAAGTGGACTTTAGTTGCTTAAGTTCTTCACATGAAAACACATTATGCTCCAGGCTTCAGATTCTGGGCAGTAATTCTTCACTCTGTGTTCTGTTGCTCCTGCCTGTCAGCGTGCTTGTCTCTGAAGAAAGGAGAGGTATTTCACTCAGCCTGAAGACACAGGTTTTCAACCCTCTGTTCATTGTAGCAAAGCCCCTGCTTTTTGACACAAAACCAACAAAAACATTCTTCCAGTTATGGGATTTTTTTTTTTTTTACAGAGACCCTACCTATGTTACCAAAGCCTAATGCTTTTACTGCATTTTGTTTATTACTTTGTGATGCAAACATATTCTAAATTTATATGCTAAACTTCATGAATTGTCAATGTTTGTTACCAGTGGCCTCTATTTGAAATGTCTGTTCAGTTTTCTGTGTGACAGTACAGCAGTTTTATAGTTCTTACATGCTCAAGGACACAGTCTGGTTAATCCAACGTCAGAACAGAACGATTTGATTGAACTTTGGTGACCCAAGTATCCTGTCTTGTTTTACAGTTAGTTTGAGTTCTCAGTGAGAGTACACTTTTTTTTCCAGTGGCATATTTAGACCTTTCAGGAAAGGAACAAGAACATGCAGTCTAATAATGGTCTTCATTTCTCTGGCAGTTTGGGAACAGTAACAACTACATGAACATGGCCGAGGCAAACAGCGCACTCCTAGCAGCTGGTGATGTAAGTACTCTTTCCCCAAGATGCACTCTCTCTTTGGTTCTATTCACTTGGTCCTTTTATGTGCTGTACAGGGATGCAGGAAGGGCAAAATGAGGCAGATTCCCAGAATTCAATGTCTTCGTCCTTTCTGTGAAGTGCAGTGTACAAAATGGGTGTGGGGGGGGGGCGGTTAATTAGACACAGAAAGATTTCTCCATTACACAGTCCATGGGGTTGTCCTCCTGCTGGCAGCACGTGCCTGGAAGATTGAGGCTGGTTGGACCAAGAGCTGGAAACTGTATACTACCATAATGCACAAAAGTGTCCCTAGAGCACTGGCTGTTATATAGGATACTTCCTATGAAAGAAAAAAAACCATCTGACATGTTTTCCTAAGATGCGTTTTTTTTTTTTTTTTTTTTTTTTAGTTTATTTATTTATTTATTTATTTGTTTGTTTGTTTGTTTGTTTGTTTGTTCGTTAATGGGGGGTGCAGTGGCGCAGTGGGTTGGACCTCGTCCTGCTCTCCGGTGGGTCTGGGGTTCAAGTTCCGCTTGGGGTGCCTTGCAATGGACTGGCGTCCCATCCTAGATGTGTCCCCTCCCCCTCCGGCCTTACGCCCTGTGTTGCTTGGTAGGCTCCGGTTCCCCGCGACCCCGTATGGGACGAGCTGTTCAGAAAATGTGTGTGTTTGTTTGTTTGTCTGTCTGTCTTTAGCCACTGTGTTGGGGCTGTATAGAGCACTAAAGATTAATTTAATTTCAATAAAAGCATCATAGCAGTGGAGCTATTTCAGTAGTACAGTGAGGCAGTGATGAAAGAAGATAGTGAAATGAAAGTTGCGAAAACACATGTAACTGTCATATTGTGTTCTTCAGGATTTGAGTGAATAGGCTATGGATACATGTGGAGTTGAGCAACATAACACTAGAAGTCTCCTCTATTACTGAGCTCCACCACTGCAAGAATCCCCCCTGCCTTGTCCTTGAAGTCTATATACTGTAACAAACCCGAACCCTTCATTCTACACTGCTCAGGAAGACTGTTCTACACTTTTATTCTAAACCACTATGTTCTCAAGAAATCAAAAATGACAGGGAGCTTTGGAGACTGAAGCTAGATTTTGTGAAGCATGGTTAAGAAAGGACTGCCTAAATTAGGTGGAACAGATCTTGGCTGCCTTCAGTGAGTGCACAATGTGAATCCTGTATAGAGAGCACCATTGTTCTCACACAGATAGCTTATTTGCATGGATGGTAGTCAAGTGGGGAATGACAGAGGAAGTCTGTTGTGTCAAAGTTTGGCTACTGATCTGCACACAAAGCTGGACCTGGAGTAGCTGTATGATGAAGCTCTATGATAGGGGCTTTTTCCCTTATTTGATTCAGTTGGAATCCCTTCCATCCACATCTAGAGACACAGGAGTCAGCGGTCACACAGAGCTCAGCCAGCAACAGCAGCTGTTCAGAAACAATTTAATCCCAGCTGTGAAGACATAGTATGTCAGTCTGTGGGCTGTTAGGAGTTGATATAGCTGCACTGCAAATTTGCATTTTATCAAAAGAAACAAATGTTTTCAGTCTTACTGGTGCACATGGCCTTCCGTTTTTAAGTATGCATTTCTGCAGTTAGAAAAGTGAAACTGTAAAGCACATATTATTATTATTATTATTATTATTATTATTATTATTATAATTGTATGGTATGAGGTTTTTTAATCTAAATGGAGGAAAATTCAAAAATCATGTTCCTCTGAAGAGAGACGTCTAATTTCACAGTAAATGTGTTTTTCGTTTCCCTTGAAATGGTTTATTAATCCATTTAATGTGTCAGCCCAAGGGTAAGAATGCACAGTAGTTGAAGGGTTGCCTTCTATGCTACTAGTAGTTTTTATCTTGATTTGCTGTAGTTTATTGTTGTTATGCTTTGTGGAAGGTTTATCATTTTAATACCAAAATAGGTTATTAAATTATTTTGTTAAGAGATTGAAGAGGTATTCAAAGATTTTTCTTTCATTTATATCATCATTTTATTACATTTTTAGTCCACTAACCAAGGAATAGAATCTTGATGAGTTTTTAAACATACTGTCTTGAATAGTCAAAAGAAACGTCAAATAACTAAATTACAAGAGTGTGGTCTACATCAAAAGTAGCAAGAAAAGAACACTCAGCTTCATAATAGCTTTGATCCCTGTTCCAAAAGCTTTTTCTCAAAAGGGAAAAACCATATACCAGATAGCTGTAAGTACTGGATTATTTTTGGAAGGTTGGCATGTAATTACCATCTGCTTTTACAATGTCACATGAGCCAATATTGGTCAGCTTGTTAAAGCTTGTGTAATGAAATACAGCTTTATTACTTTCCAAGAAAGGAAATTGTATATTTAGACTGAATTACACAAACTAATTCTAAATACAACAATTAAGTAATTTAGTTTAATACCAGGTTGAAAAAAGCAGATTCTCTATATGATATGTGTTTCAGAAATTATTGAAGATGACACCATTTTGACAGGTATTGATTTGATAAGAATGACTGTATGGTGCACCTTTTCAAACTGCTGTTGGTGATGGTTTCATAGCCAAATTGGATTTTGAAGAAAAGATTAATTGGAGACTGTTCTCAGCTCTGTGGTGTTCACCATTACCTAGTACTGGAACACTGTAGACTCTACTGCCCATTTTTGATTTAATTTTCAGTTATTTGTCCATTGCCTGTGGAATTTTCTACAAAAAAATCAGTTTGGATGTGACTGAAGCCTTAATACCAGTGTGTTTTCTGATGTAAATATTTTATATTAAGCACATGTGGAAAAACATCTTACTGGAACTGAGGTTTTTGAGGGGCATGTTTGTCTCCCACCAATGATATGTTGACATCTCCTGCTGTTGGTGGTAGATGTTTGGTAGAACTAGAAGGCTATATTATAAATGGTGCTCGGTTTTTAGTGATCACTTACTGTTTGTTTGACTCTTGTTACCAGGATTCACCCTCAGGGAAGGACCGCTCACTTCCTACATCTTGAGCCAGAATTTGGCTTTACAGCTGGCTTTGCTGAGCCTTCAGAACAATTTAAATGGATAATCGGGCAGTTGACGTGAAGAAAGTGGATTTTGCATATCCTAATCTGAGATCAGAGCCTCGTAAGCTTCTCCCAGCACAGAATTAGGCTAGCTTTATGCGAAGTGACACAAATAGAGAGTGTGGCGAGAAACAGGCCCTTGTTGGGCCTGGCAATGCAAGTCTGGCACCTCATTGCTAGAAGATGAGAGACCAGCAATGACAGCTGACATCTTCTCTACCCAAGCTGGTTCTCAGCTTGCCTCAGTGGTTTAAAGGATGCAGCTCTTCTCTTGTTTAACATTTCCTCATCCCACACTTCTCTGTGTATGTGCAGTGGGAATAATCACTGAACCAGTAATATTTTTTGCAAGGAAGTTCTGTAATTATCAATGAAAACCTTCTCTGTGTCTGTACTAAGTTAGCACTATATTCAGAGATCATATTCAATTCAATTCAATTTATTTTTATAGAGCACTCTTCTCACACAGTGACACAGAGTGCTGAACAAAGGGATAAGACAAAAAATAGTTTGGTAGTTTGCTGTGTACTAAATTACTACATTATCCATATGGTTATTGAAGCTGTAAGTATATCTACTGGCTACGGAGGAAAGGAACAAAAAAACTCCCAACTGAAAGTGAAGGGAGGAGAAAAAACCTTTGGGGGACCAAGTGCTAGTGGCTGCCCACCCCTCCTGGTCATTAAACATAAAAAATTTTTTAAGTCAATTTACAACTAATAATAACATTGTAGATGAATGTTAACTTGATTTCCCAGTTCACATAGGCATGTCATGTCCATCATGGCCGACGGTCATCTTCAATCAGCATGGGGTGCTGACATCACGACCAGCTGTCCTCCTTAGGTCTTATCATTGGGAAAGAATGCTCAACGAGAGAGGCAATGTTAGTAAATAATGACTTAATGAGTTTAGAAAGGTTAATCCAGATAGGAAAAAAGCACAGCCAACAAGAATTTCACTGGTTGCTAGAATGAACAGATCAGTCTTTAGCCAGGATTTAAAGACTGAGATAGACGGACCATTTGGAACATGCTCTTTAGCTAAAGGCACGCCCTCCTATTGAGATCTTATTGATTACAGGTACTTTAAAGTAACCCGCATCAAATGAACGAAGACACAGTGCTGGAATATAAAAATCAATAATCTCACAAATGGAAGCCAGAGCAATGCCATTTACTGCCTTATAAGTAAGAACAAAGAATTTATAATCATCTCTAAACGTAACCGGGAGCCAATTCAGCGATTTAAGTACTCGTGTTATATAGTACTAGTAACAATTCTCGCAGCAGCATTCTGTACCAACTGTAGCCTGGACATTGTCTGGTATGGGAAGCCTGATAATAAAGCATTACAATAGTCCAGGCTACTTGAAACAAAAGTATGAAGCACTTTCTCAGCATCTTGCCTACATAGGAATCACCTTAATTTAGCTATGTTTCTCAACTGAAGGAAGCACGACCTAGTCAATGTAGTAACATCAGACACAAATGATAGGTTTCCGCCCAGAAAAGCACCCAAGTCCTTAACACATTCTGTATGCTTGAAGCTTATACCATTGGTGGTAAAGATTGGTGTAATTGATTGAATATATTATGATGGTTAAGGTACTGTAAAATTTGGGAATCTATGATCTTTTCTAAAATTTTGCATTAAAAAAGGTAGATTAGAGACAGATCTGTAATCACCTGGGTTATTACAATCAAGATCCGATTTTTTTACTATGGGTCTAATAACGGCGACTTTAAAAGCGTTCAGAACACAACCATTAAGAAATGAGGTATTAACGATATTGGCAATAGGTTCTGTGAGAACGGAAACTGCGGCTTTAAGTAATTTAGTGGGGATTGGGTGTAAAGGACAGGTAGTAAATTTCATCGAGTGAATTAGCATGGTAATTTCCTCTATAGTAATTAAGT
The DNA here is from genome assembly GCF_900964775.1 of Scleropages formosus. Taxonomy (NCBI): domain Eukaryota; kingdom Metazoa; phylum Chordata; class Actinopteri; order Osteoglossiformes; family Osteoglossidae; genus Scleropages; species Scleropages formosus. The sequence continues at coordinate 25,530,772 of NC_041812.1, forward strand.
CGAAGCTACTGAAACGTTGTGGATAACATATTATCATTGCCAGAACCCCTTACACTGGCTAGGACCAAAGTAGAAGCTGTGAAGGATGCCCGGATAGTCTCTAATTTATTGTTAAAAAAACAACATAAATTCGTCATTAGTAATAGCAGCAAAATTACATCGTTTTATTCTGAAGTTTACCATATCCTCTGATCAAACACTGAGTTGAGCACATCCTACTAATTTCTAGGTTTTTTTTTATTGGTTTATAAGTTTCTTAAAATTTTGTGTTTAGTGATTTCATTCTGATGCATTAGTTCACGTTTGCATACCTTGTCCTTCGGTGACAGTAAATGTACAGTACGTTAAAAGCTTGTTAAAACAAATCTCACTAGCCCAATTCCCTGCAATAGATGTGGTATAATTTCTTACACACCACAGCAAAGGGAAAAAACACGAAGAACAGACCTGCCATGGTACAACAGAAAACAGGTTTGTAATGGTGAATAGAACGAATCGGAAGGACTTCATGATTGCAGAAGTGAAAAGGGAAAATGCTATTATCTGCCTGCACAAGCACATATCATATCAAGCACATGGCATTCAATGTAGGTGAGGCATTATAGGTAAGTGTTTGTTCATGAAAGTAGCACAGGCGTTGTTAATGTACTTTAATGAAGGACATTTTAGCATACTCATGTCATCGCTTGTCTTCTTCTCTGTGATGGACTTGTACAAATGAGAGTGAAGCAATGAATGTACCTCAGGTTGGTTAAACATAAGTTAGAGTGAGACAAAAGAAACCATTGAAGATTTCTCAGTGCTAAGAATATGAACAACAGAACACCATATCTGTCCTTGAATAGATATTTTGCTCATGTCAAAGTAAATAGTGTAGTTTCCAGCTATGTCTAGAATTTATGTCTACAGTGTCTAAATGTCCAGAGGGGTATTTGTGGCCTAACTTTTCAGCAGCTCTAGCAATGATTTTAGCTTTCCCATGAGGGCAATTTAAAGCCTACTGTGAATGTGCAGACTGGAGACATGATCAGAGTAGGTGAGAAATTCCATCATGAAGAGGCCAAATAAGCAATTTAACTGTGACCAACAGCTTTAATTCTGAGGCAGAGGGATTAAGCTGTCTGACGGGCAGATGTAAGGGTTGAACCAAGGCGAACAAAGGGAAACACTTCTGGCCAAGAGTAATAAGCTCTGAAAATATCATTTAGACCAATCTCACTGTGACATGTCTTTTTTTCTTCACTTTTTAACTAAACATCTACCAGATCTTCAGGTTGTAGTCCTTTTTTATAGATTGCTGGCTAATATTTCGAGGGCATTTAAATTTTTATTCTTGTTTCTGAACAACTGCAGCAAATGACACCAGTTAAAGTATACAGTTTGGCATAATCAACAGTGTATTGTCATTGGTGGCATTCTGAGAAATTTATTCTTATCCTTCCTGCAGCAAACCTTCCACACGCCCAGCCTGGGAGACGAGGAGTTTGAAATCCCACCCATTACTCCCCCTCCTGAGACTGATCCAGTCTTCGGAACGTCTGAGGCGAGCATGCCCTTCCCAGGACTTGCAGACCCCCCGCAGACACAGAGAGGCCAATTTGCCCCACAGTTCCCCCCTCAAAGCTTAGAGCTGCCCTACATCACCATTTCGCGCAGCCTTTTGGAGCAGGAGGGGTCAGTCCACAACAATGGCCTGCCAGTGGTGAGTACAGGGACACAATTACAAAGACCGGTATCTGGGTGGCACAGCTGCTGTCCTTAGAAATGCACTATCACTCTCTTTCTTACATTAGAGTGATATTGTGATATTCCAAAGGACATAGCCATATCCAAACACAATTTGTGCTCAGATAAATATGCACATCATATTCTACCACCACAGCTTTTCATGTATACTTATGTATACAGTATACTGTATCTATATTTGTGTATTATTGTATATACAGGGGAGAATAAAATAAAAGAAATTCCAAATTCTGTAATGACCTCAAGGACCTAATATGGAGTAGGGCAACACTTTTCCTTCAGAACAGCTTCAGTCCTTGGAATGTTGTCATACAAGTCCTGAACTGCATGTAGAGGTGTATTGCATCATTCTTCAAGAAGAAAATTTTCCAGTTCTTTGAGGGATAAGTCCTACTTTGTAGTCTGCACTCCCCAACTTTATATAAAGATTTAATGATGTGTTTGACTTCATCCTGGTGTTCATTGCACCATTCCTGAATTTTTTTAACAGTGTATAGCAGGTTGTTTTCAGCCTGCAATATGTGAACATCATGAGGGAGCAGTACCCGTAGGGTGCTCTTGGTCATATAAAATGGTCTCGTGTTCCTTGGACATTATATGACCTTTCAGAGCAATCATTGGACCGAATGACTCTCACAAGATGGCTGCCCATACCATTACGGATCCCCCACCATGTTTAACAGGTGGCAACAGACATTGTCTGTTGAAGGCATCCTTTGACTTTCTCCAAACATGAACCCATCTGGGTGTAAGAAATAGGGTAAAAGATGACTCATTCAGACCATATTACTTTTCCCCATTGCTCAAGGGTCCAAGTTTTGTACTTCTTTCACCAGGGTAAGTGTCTTTGTGCTTTGGCCTTGCATACAAGGAGTTTCCAAAAAGCAGTGCTGCCATAAATTCCAGCTTTGTGATGCTCATGGCATAAATGTTTTTCTTGAGACTGGGTCACACGGGGGTGATTCAGTTCTGTGGACATTTTTTGAGGCTCCACTTTTGTGCCATTTAACAACTATCCTGTGAAGTGGTCACCTACACCTGTTGGTGAGCTTTGATTTGCGATCACTGTTGCTTTTTGCCAGTGAAGCTTGTCCATGTTCTTGGATATTTGCTTTGTTGAGAAGCGATGCCCTTATAATGTACTGTGTATGGATTTTAAGTACGGTGTATATAGACATTACATGCTATGGCACATGCAATACATGTTTTTATTGTTTTTCTAGAAGCACTTTATAATGCTGACATCATTTTTACTCTATTGTTACTGAATGTTTCTATAGCTGCAGCTCAGCCATAGGGTGCACAGTTTAGCAGTCTATTGTCAGAGGCTGAGAAAGACCTTTGGAGCTTTTTTGTTACAAGACACAATACTTGCATTCTGTGTTTGCCGAGTCAGCAGCCAGCTTGTGTGGATATCACTACATGGTGCTGTATAAACACCAATTACCAGGAAGTTTGTGTACTGCCCAAGGCCATGCTGTCTATAGTGTCTGCAGATAATGGGGCCTGTTTTTAGTAGATTGGCACTCACTCTGGTTCATAAGTTACTGTAACAAACCAAGTAAATAGAAGCTCTTCACATCTATCATACTCCTGGAATTGCTGTAGGAGTTTCTGTTCCCATTAAGCATAACCTTTAGAGAAAGCCGTTATGTACAGTAGTGCAGCACATCAAAGTGAGAGGGAAAACTGCGCATCATCAGCAGTACCTAGAATAAGTGCAGGCATAGCATACAGATGAGGAATGTTAACCTGTTTCCAGGCATTTTCTATTTCACAAAACATAAATGAACACCTGTCCAACTTACCAATTTTAAAGACGTTAAGAACGGAATTAACATATTTTGAGGTAAGGGCGTTGTCTTGGTTTTGCATTGATCAGTTTTGCATGCTTTAAAATGCACAGCTCTATTTGTGGTTTGACACAGTTTTTTTCAGGACAGCCATGATTCACCATGTATCATCACTGTAGTAAGTAACAGTTTTTACTGTGAGTAGATGGACCTTAAAAATTAATGTTCATTTCCTTGCATATGGAGAATTGCACTAGGATTTCAATATGAAGAGCGATGTAACTTTGTTTTGTGTGGCTAGCAGGGCTAACAATTGCAGTATAAATATCTGTACAGTGGAAAAATAAAGCTTCAAGGCTTTTTGCCTAAAGAATTTTCATTTCATGGTCAGTTAATCTTCCAACATCTGGAGGATATGGGAACTTAAAACATTTACAGACCTAGCTGTTCTGACAACTTCATAGCAGATCATAGATTTTATTTTCAAGTGCTTTAAAATTCTACATGTGCCTTGTGGTTTTGCACTCTGTGTAGACTTCAACCCATAGATGAATTCCTACTTCATTTTCCTTTGGTAACGTGACTGAGACACTTCAACCTCCTTCAGTAATAAAAAAAACACCTTAAACACAAATGCATATTGCAGAGCTTTTGATAAATAAATGGGGTTGATTAGAGGCATTAATAGACTATCCTTATCCTTGCTTTTTGTGCTATGCTGCAATAAGAAAAATCAGCACTTATTGTATGTCTGATATGTTTTCATTGCTCATTCAGGTGTCTGACACTCCATCAAATCGTATAATTAGGGGATTTATTATTACACGCAGTGCTGCTAAGCTTAGCTGTTGCACACTTCTGCTATATTCAGATTGTAATTTGAATTGCCAAGTGTTTCACTAGTTCCTGTCCTCAGTGCTCCAAGTATGTCTTTTTAAATTGGCCACAGATGCTCTCTGCTTTTGAAATCTCCTGCAAGCCCACAATCTGTGGCCATTATTTATTTAATCTGCCGATCTAACAAGCTTCTGACTTTCATTTCAGTTTCCCAGCATGCGTCCTGCACTCCGTTATAGTCCCCCGATTTGTGATTTGCTTTCAGTCGTGCCAAATTCTATTGGGGGTAAACCTGTCACTTTTGCTTTGTCTTGATTTTTGCCCCCTTTTAGGCTTTGCTTGATGTCAAAACACACATTTCTGAGAAGCCTGCCCTATTCTGTGATGCTTTATGAAGTTTCAGTCCTCCTCTTCTGAGGGTACTGACAAGTATTATGATCATATTTATGAATTAATAAGGTTCAATCTCTTTGAAAAAGCATTTAATAAAAAGTCCTGATTTGTTTAAGTGGTGCTGGTTGCTGAGAGTAAGGCACATAGCAGTGTAGAAAAAATTGTACAACTACCGTGTGTGGTGTTTTGAGATTGCATCTGCAATTAATTCATATTGTCAACAGCAATATCTTGAGTAGGTAAGTATTTTTTCCCTGAACCACAGTCTTGATGGTAGTGCTTATGCATTCTGAACAGACTTCTTGAGTGATATTGCCTTGTGGATGCAATCATTATATAATATCCACCATTGTGACAGGTTCTTATTAGATTTTTAATGAAAATAAAATTGCATTTGAGAATCTTAATGTAGTGTGTGTTTTTCCATGTTTTTCATTTCATGTTAATAAAGAAGTAATTCCTTATTGGTTGTCAGATTAGAAAATCATGTTCTAGTGTGAAGTCACAGAATAGTACATTTCTCAGAAAATGTAAAATTTCGTAAGTTGTTTGCAGGCTTTTTAAACTGCCTTTTAAACTTAAGACCTTTATCTCTTTCAGGCTGAGAGGTATTGACATTGCTTCAGAAAATTGTTTTTTCTTCCCCCTTTCACATCCCCCCCTTTTTTTTAGACAGCTATCTTGACATTGGGTCAGTCAGAAAGATACTCATGAAGCATGTAGTTCTTGTAATGAATTCTCAGTCTGACCTTCTCCGTGATTGATTCTGTAATTTAGTTTTCGTAGGCAGTGCTTAAAATGAAATGAAATCACAATGAACATGTTTTAAATACCCACAGCACATATGGGGAAATAGGTAAAGGAATGAGAGTTTTGGATGGAGAGTAGCCACCTCAATGACTAAGGTGAGGTAATAGAAGTGGGCAGAGAGTGGAACAGAAGGAAAATAAAAAAAAACAATAATAACTAAAATGGTAAAAAGGAGACTTTAAAAATGCCAGAGAGGCCATAGGGGAAAACTATGAAAATGTTTTCTTTTTTGCCATTATATCTTATGAAAAATTGCTGAGAAAAATTGATTCTTCCCCATTTTTCCAACTTAAGTACTGAATTATGCAGGTACCAGTAAATGAGAAAATAAAGTAGTGTTTCTGCTTAAAAGCACAGTAAAGGAATTATGTGTTGGGGACTGATAAACTGTCTTTAATAGGACTGACCTTTCATGCTGCTGAAAGTTACTGGGGGATTCATCCTCATAATTACCATATAGATGATTTTATTCCCCTCCTGCAATGAAACATTTCCAAGAGCACTGTTACTGATTGAATGAAAATTGAACTTGTTAACATTTATTTTTACTCATTTATAACTTATACTGTGGTGCTGAGTTTTTTATTTATTCACCTCTCTATGCTGGAATGTTCTTGGAACAGACCTTGGGGCTCTTTCTGTATATTGCAACTGGGCTTTTTAATCTGTGGTGTTAGACTAGTTAGAAACAAAATTCTTTCTGTGTGTGACTTTTTGTCAGTGCCTGGCTAATTCACCAGCTGTTGTGATGGCTCTCTTAAATGACATTGTTAACTTGTTTATGGTTCACAAAAGAGAAACATACCAGAAAAATCATATTTATGTGTTGTAAAATTGTGCGTTGTATGTTTTATTAAATAAGGAGTGCAATGCTTCCCAGTATTGTGTTGATTTTTAAAAAGATTTGGATATGTTGCATTCAATACTTGGTGAGTACAGTGAGGGTGCAAAATCACCTTTTTGTCACAATTAGTTATTTTTCACTGAATCTATGCCCTCTTCATCAGTTTTTGTGAGAGGGTGGTCATGCCTATAATTTCAGTCCTGGTGCAATCAGTGCAAACATTTCACCTCACTTAGCATAAAAGGTTTTGAGAACTGACATGTTTTATGAGAAACCTTTACTGACAATGGGACAGATGCACATAGTGAAGATAACAGAAATATCCATTTACTCTTAAGAGCTCATCCTAGTCCTTTCATTTATGCATTTATTTACATAGAGCAGTTTTTAAATCTCTATTACAAAAGTATGTACATGTATAAGAGTTCAAGTGAAATTTCTGTCTTAAACACGTATGAGAACTGTTCTGTGTTGCTGTTGTGGATGTAGTTGAAACTATGGATTTCAAAATTGCACTGACTTAATTTCGGGTTAATATGTATATTTTCCTTTGGTGCAAACATCTTTGTAGATATTCTCCAAGTAATTCGAGTAGTTTTTCAGATCCAAGTAAAAGTAACAGAATTTTTTTTTCCAGTTGCTTTGTGAAAAAGCAAAAGAATTCTGTGAAATTTAAATAACATATGTAAAGTGCTATGGGTTTTCTGCACTCTGCACTGGGTGTGGTTCAGCGTATCGTATACCATGAAGCTAATTAATTTCTTTCCACCTCTTTATTCAGAGCATTGGTGAATCCCAGCTTCGTCAGTATAATCCAGATCCATCCGTGGTCATGAGATCCATCATCAACATGAGCAACCCTTCTGCTATGATATCACAAAACCAGCTGACCTCTATTGGCCAGTCTCAACTCAATGCACAAAGGAGTTTAAACATGAGTGGACAAAATATTCCCCACACCTCACCTTCACCTCCTGCTAGCAAGTCTGCCACCCCTTCTCCTTCAAGCTCCATCAATGAAGAAGAGCCAGATGATATCAACAGGGTAATTTTCTACGTTTGTCAGATCTGACGTATTATCTTCTTACGCTATATATTTTAATTTGTCCTTATTTTAAACTTAATTTATTCTGTAATAATGCTTTTTAAGTGCATGCAAATCAAATGTTTGTTTTCTTGTATTAGTTAATATTTTGACTTTGGACTGAGCAGGGATCAAATCCCATGGAATCACTTGTGTTATCCACTACACCACTGTCCTGTCTAGACCAGATACCAGTGCCATCATTCAGTCTTCTTTGCAGTTAGTTAGGCTCATCCCCTAATGTCAGTAATGATGGGCCCCGTTTGGAATATCCATATGACTTCAACTTGTTATAACAATTTTAACAATTCATTTTGTGAAGCTTTCTTCAGAAACATCTTGTCTTTGTAAAGTGTACATTTGAAATTGTACAAAGAAATAAGGCTCACTTCTGTGGAACCGTCAGAAGTGATTGGATTGGAGTACATAGATGGTGACTTCACTGACACAGGTCTTTTTTCTGTGTTAGACAATTGGAGAAAAGCGGCCTGCCCCTGATGCTGGCAAGAAGCCCAAGACGCCCAAGAAGAAGAAGAAGAAAGACCCCAATGAACCACAGAAGCCGGTCTCAGCCTATGCCTTGTTCTTCCGGGATACACAGGCTGCTATCAAGGGCCAAAATCCCAATGCCACCTTCGGGGAAGTGTCCAAAATCGTGGCCTCTATGTGGGACAGCCTGGGTGAGGAGCAGAAGCAGGTAATAAAAGTCTCCTTTGTCTCCAGTATCCTGCATGGAACATTTTTCTTTTTAGTAATAAATTAAAGAATTTTTTTCAATTATGGCTGTTTGTGTGTAATATATGTTTCCTTTAATGTTGTGGCAGGTGTATAAAAGCAAAACAGAAGCTGCCAAAAAGGAGTATTTAAAAGCTCTTGCTGCATATCGTGCCAGTTTGGTGTCAAAGGTGAAAGTCTTTATTTTTCATCTATTTATCACTTATGTGAAATTCACTATACACTTTAACTTCTGCATTATTGTAGATAAGAGCAGTTATTTTCTTCTCAGTAAAAACTGTAAACGTAATAAAGACGTGACTGAGGTTGTTTGTGTCCTCCTTTCCCCACACCACAGGCAGCTGCTGAGTCTGCAGAAGCTCAAACTATTCGCTCTGTCCAGCAGACACTGGCCTCCACCAACCTGTCCTCCTCGTTGATGCTCAGTAGCTCACTTTCCCAGCACCCCTCAATGTCTGTAGCTGCACAGGCCCTGCAGCAGGCCCTGCCCCGTGCTATTGCCCCCAAGCCACTGCCCCTGCGCCTTCCTGGAAGCCAAATTGCAGCCTCTGTTTCAACACCTCCCCAAATAGTCCCCTCCACTGTGTCTTCACAGCTACTGGGCCAGATGGGTGCTTGCGGGCCCATGACACCAGGGGCACAACCTAATGTGGCTGCAGCACAGATGAGCCCACCCATGCAGCCGCCACACCTGCAACACCAACAGCTCCACCACCAGCAGGTTCACCAGCAGATGCAGCAACAGCACTTCCAGCATCATCTGCAGCAGCAGTTGCAGCAGCACCATCTGCAGCAACAGCAACACATGCAGCTACAACACATGCACATGCAGCAGCTCCACCAGCAACAGCTGCAGCAGCTCCAGCAACAACAGCAGCAGCAACAGCAGCAACACCACTCTCAGTGTTCCCCACCTCAGCACTCCCCCAGTGTACCTCATTCTGTGGGGAGTCCCCAGACAACCCCTAAGCAACAGCCCCAGATACAGGCCAATGCTCAAGTCCTGTCCCAGGTCAGCATCTACTAAGCCAAATACCAATTCAAAGCAGAGGACTCTAATAAAAGCACCGTTCGAAGAAGATGCTTTTTAAAGTTGCACTTAAGAAGTGTGTAAGTACTGTTATGTTTTACAAAGAACTGTCATGGTGTTGACAGATATAAAGACACATGGGTTAAAAGGACTGGTTATTAACATGGATTCTGAAGATTCTGCAGAAGGGAAAAGGCATGCCATTGTTATCACAGAAACATTCAGTTATTTATAACAAAGATTAATTTATAGGATGGATTATTGCAGTTTGAGATTTCATGGACCAGTGAAAAGAATATATAACCTTTATGGACAAATCTGTCCTGTACTTTATCTTGGGGAAAACTTTTTAAAAAAAGAAAAACAGTGAGAAATGATTGGAGAGAATGACTCAAGAAACAGCTGAATAATAGCATTAATATCTCAGTGGAAAGTGCCCTCGTCTCTTTTTAAGACTGACATATCCTAAAATGTTTACCTTTCATTTCCTTGTGCGCTCCTTCAGGTTGTACTGCACAAGTCTTAATCATGAATACTGTCAGATGCATTTCTGAAGACAAATTCACCAGGTAACAAAGTCAGACTCCTTCTGAGATGCTCTTATTTTTCGGAGCTCTGAAACAGACATGTATCTGTGGTGTCCAGTAGACTAAGTATTTAAAAAACTGCTGTAAACTTGTTAAAGACTTTAAACTGTAATAGTAATCTACTGTACATGCTTGGAAAGGAGGGCAGATTGAACCTGCTTCTCTTCCCAAAAAATTCAAGTTTATTCACTAAAAACCCAAATGGCTCCAGAATTAGGATGCTTTGTCTTTACCTCAGTTTTAATACTGATCAATTGTTTTTAGTCTTTTTAATTTTGTGTAAAAAAAAAATATTTTATGGTAAATGTAAATTACATGTTCAAGGCAATTCATAATGTCTTTATTTTTAAAATAACCCCTTGATACCAGAAATTTATTGAATGAGGTTAAAAAGAATAAATGAATAAACTTCTCAACACCATTTGGTTAAATGGTGATAATCCATTGGAACAGCACCGAGTGTATTATAGGCCAGCTCTCAAGGAATCCACAAGAAAAGTACAGAGAATATGTGCATTTTTCATACCACATGTTGTAAAAGTCATATGTGACGCTTTAGGTAACATGACCTGTGGATTGATGTAGTGCACTTCTGCTGTTTTATACTTTTTTATCAGTTACAATAGCAGCAATTAAATTGTTTGTATTTTGCATACAAAAAATTAACTGCTTTCAAAAGTGTCTGTAGAATAAATTTATGAAGGGGGCAAATCTCAACCTGTTTTGAGCTCTTAATGGGTATAGAATATCAATGGCTATTCCGTTTAGCTTAGTTATCATGTAAAAAGAGACGTTACTAATATATCGACCATAATTTTTGTTCTGAGTATTACATTTCTTTGTGTCTCATGGTTTGTAATTAAAGGTAACAATCACAAACTCTTATTTTAAGGAATCAATTCATTTCATGATTCAGATGAAAAGATTACATTTATTTTGAACTTTTTATGTAGCACATTAGAATGGAGACAAATATTTTTTTGTTGGTTATCAGCATTGCTTTTGAATGATCATAACCAAAGTAATGTGATAAAGAGCAATACACAAACTGTTTTATTCCATAAATTGTTTCTGTAATGTAGTTTTAACATGCATAATTCTAATCTAATCTGATTGTCTTTTTTTAACTGCTATATGTGCATCAGTACATTTTAAGACATCCTCAGGGTGTTTTCATTCTCCCAGGGAAACTGTAACAAGGAAGGAAGAATAGCAAACACTAATTATCATAAATCCACAATAAAAATTACGTGGACCTGTATTTTTCTGTCAGAAATTTGCAGACTTCTCTTAAGAACAGTTCTTAATGAATGGAGGGAAAATTGACATTGATCGGTATTGAATACTTTTCTATTTATCTTAATAGTTATTTAATTTTTATTTTTACCAGGATATATTTTTGTTGGTTTTTGGCAGAAAAGCTGCTGTAGTAATGATGCAGTAATTCCCATTCCTCATGCCTAATTACAGCATCTGTCCTGTTAGAAGCTGTTGAGATGAGGTCTGTAGGAAACTACAAATAAAAGCTGGCAACAATCTTAAACTGCTTATGATCAAATGAAAATTTAAACAGCAAGTGCCATGCGTGACCTGAATTTTAATGTGTCTGGGGGGTGGAAGAAGGAGTGGGGAGAGAATGGTGAAGTAGGTGTCCATGACTACCAAATGCAAGGTTTTAAAACCCACAGTACTAGAGCTTTAGGAAGCTACAGTTAATATTCTGAACACATTTATGATAAAATATATTAATAATACTTGTCCTACAGGCCAAAGCGGAGGATGGTTTATTTAAAGGACAAGCATTTTATAGGTGTTAAACTAATTATAATGACATTTTTTAACATTTTTGACTGAATTGCAATATACATTGCTAAGGATCATAGTTCAAATGGTGTTCAGCATTTTTCAGTTCTTTTCAAAAAATGAAATTCTCCTCTAAGGTCTTGCTCAATCTGATGTCATTTCTCAGACACTTTCTTATATACCCATTGTCAAATGTCACATTTAGGCGCTGGGAGTTTTCTCTAAAACAGCTTTAGAGTGTTTTTTTTTTTTTTTGCTGGCTGTAGTTTTATTAATGAATCTGTCAATGAGTGAATAGTTTCATTCAGTGAAACAGTTACAAGCTGCTTATTTCTTTATTACCTCCCTGCTGAAACAATCACTAAAATACTGAATAAGACAAAAGGGAGTTGTGGAAAGGAAGTGGAGTTTTGATGGCTGAAATTTGGTGCTGTGTTTTCCTGTTCAATGCACAGATACAATATAAGCAAGACAATGGCCCCTCTGGCCCTGACCTGCATACTCATAACCAGCGTCTGGGATGCTGTTGCAGAGGCCAGCCAACCACAGTGCCCATCTTTAATTAACATGTGTCCCTTACAAAGCACATGTAGATGAACCCGTGGCTTTCAGCACCTGCTCCTCCTGACTGGTTGGGTCATTGCCAAGACAAGCCTTTTTTTTTTCCCTTTTCTTTTCCCCCAGTGCCTCACAATCTGAGAAAATAGGAGTATGTTTACACTTTGTTGTTACAGCAAGAGCAATCTAATGGAAGTGATGATAATAATCCTGGAAATGGTCAGAAGGTTGTCATGGCAACACGGTTTAGGTGGATTTAGTGGGGAAATGAATACAACTTCGTGGTATGCCAACACCAAGCTTTCTCCCTTTCAAGATTGTCAGTTTAATACAATGGCCTCATTTTGGATGAGTTATGCACTTACAAGAATTTACTAAAGCTCATTTAAAAACGACGACTGCTGTAAGACTGCTATTTTTTGTGAAGCATTTGTTCTATGCACTCATTGGTGATAATGGCAGTTATGAATGGTGCTTACAGGTATTTGTATACTAATACCGTAACCAATACTTCTGCAGGCACAAAGAAAATGAGATCGAATATAGCCAGTTTAAAAAATGTTCCAATAAACACTAAAGGTGCTCAGTCTATGTAAGTTCTGCTGAGCCATTCCCTTCTGTTGACTATGGTGGTGCTCAACAAATCTTGATCGGCCGATTAACGCTGGCACATGACCCCGGTTCAAAAGCTATTGCCCAGTGAATAATGATTTTTCAAGCCCTTTGTTGGTTAGTGACATGCACAGTTTGTTGTAAAGGCCTGGTGTTGAGGGAAGCACTGTGCCCTGAAGGTGGACTTGTAGATTGTTGTGTGTCAAGCTAATTCACTGAGGAATGCAGTAGCAATTGTCTATCACCAGATTAAACATATCGGCCTACCATCAGATGTCATGTGTAAGGGCTTAATGGTTTCTGTAGCTCACAAAGTGAATTGTGAATATTTATAGAATATTGATTCCTTTTCTTGTCCATTTTGAATTATACATTCTTCTTCTAAAAATTTTTTTGAATTGTATTTTAATTTCCCATAACCAAAAGTTAAGTTTCAAAACCTAGAAATATTATTAATCTCTATTATTAAACACAAATTTTAACTTTCTTCTACCAAAAGAGGCTTAATGGGGCTGATCATAAGACCCTGGTCTTCAAAGTGACCCAAATTTTAGTGTCCACTGATCACATTATATACTTAATTAGCAGCCTAAGTGTGTAGATCTGCTGTGTTCTAGCTACGTGACCATCTTAAGTGCTGAGTGTGGCTAAGGGCCAAGTCATTGCTGACTTGGAGTGAGTTCCTGAATGTGGTAAATGAATTGCTTAGTGCCTTTTACCAGTGCACAACAAGACACACGAACAGGTGCTTTGTTGTATAACTTGTTCACATGGCACGCAGGTTAAGTTTCTCAACCGTCTGTATCGCAAGCAGTATTCTGGTTGGTTCAGCACAGCAGCTGGGCTGTGTCTTTAAGCTTCGCTTTTAAATAGAATGTTGTCTCTGTTCTCAAAGTCCCAGCATTGTCAAATATCACTGCAAAGAGCACCCTCATTTTCGTGCATCATTTAGCCAAGTGTCTCGTTGCTCTTTCAGTGCGGGCGGGGGGGGTGGCTGACATTTTGTTTTTGAACATGTCTCTTGCGTTTGTGCATAATGTCAGGGGTGATTTATTTTAGTTCAGATGTTTGGTTTACCCATGGAGAAAGAAGACAATTGTCACTGGTATTTCAGCAAGTGTTTGGTGTGATGATAAACCAATGTACGGTGTGTCATTTGTAAGGACTGCTCTACAACAACATGCCTGTGGTAGGTCTTCTTTATCTAGTGGCTCTCAGACAAGTCAAATGTAGAAATCAAAGCAGATTAACACTGAAGAGCACTAATGCTTTTGTTCTCTTTTCAAATGTTGTTGATACCGAAGAGTAACGTATTTGCTTTTAATCTTAAATATTTCATTTTAATTTTATGCAAACAACATTTTATATTGCTTTCGCATTGGCGATAAGCTGTGTTTTGTGTTTTGACATCAGAGATTGTAGCATCCCATGATATGAACAGGCAAAGCATGGCACTATACAGCTCCAGCCCTTACTGAGGTGAGCAGCTCATAAATAAATTTTTTCTTTCTGATATAGAGTGCCATTTGCAACAAACCACGGACAACATCCCTAACTCTGCTCTTGTATGTGGAGTAACAATGTGGTCCACAGCTGTTCATATTGCTGTTGTTACATGATTTATTTATTTATTTATTTTGCAATTTAATCACATGCAGCTTTACGCTGAACAGTACTTTGATATACAATCTTAATAGTTATTTTTGCTTCAGTGTTGCACTGTATTTTTGGCATGTATTGTTACTTGCTCATTGATTTACTGCTGGATTTCAAAAAGGGGGAATGCAGTGATTGTGCCCTCAGTTATCACAGCTGAATTTGATCAACCTCATTTTTGCCTCATTAAAAAAAAAAAACTATGGTTCAAAGTGCAGTGAGCTAGTAATATATTTTGGAAAGAATTCAAATTTTTGTTTTCTCCCCTCATCAGAGGCACTAGATGAGTTCAAACACATTGGTTTTTTTTCCATGTTTTCTGGACCAGTTTAAGAATGATATCTTAACAAAAATGAAAGTTCAAAAAGCTTTCCATGGTCCTGTATTAATATTCAACAAACTCATGACCTACACTAAAATAATGTGTCCACACTACTAGATGTTTAATGTATTTCCAAGACCTGGTATTCAGTGGGATATAAACAAAGGGTTTTTATATATTTTTCCAGGGAGAATTCCCATGTCTACACTTAAATGTAGCCTTACATCAGTTTGTACTATATTGACATTATATATTACATATAAACTAGATTTAGTCTGGGAAAAGTTATGAATACCATATTTTAGAATTTGTACCGAATCTGAAAATTCTAACAAGCCTACATCAGAGGTTTTTTTATTCATCTGTTTTTTTTGGGGGGGGGGGTATTTAAGATAATGCTTATTTAGTTCTCTTGTTCCTGTTAAATTTCCTTCATCCATGTTTTATTGGCTTTTTGTTCTTTACAGAAATCATCTCCGAAATTGCTTTGTATGCCAACTTACTTAGCCTATTTATGTAAGCTATTACTTGGCTCACATGTTCCCATGGCAACAAAACTGATAAAGTGCACCGGGAGACCAGAATGATAGATTACATGTTCATGCTGTGTCATATCCAATTAACTCAAATTGACTGTATGCTACATTATGCCAGTGCTCTTAGGAAGATCAATCAATATGGACAAAATCCAACAAGGTTCCCCCCTCTTCTCTTCCCATCTGACGGCAGGAAACTGAGGCAGATCATGCTACTATGATGTGCTCTCACTGCTAAAGGGGGCAGGTGCTGCATTGACACCATTCAGACTTGGCCTATTCAGCACAGGCTCTTCTAACGCTCCATTCATGCATAGCAAAACACCATCTGCTCCTGTTTTGCCTCAAGCAATCACAGCTGACCAAAAAAAGCATGATAACAGCTGTTGCGAAACAAAAGCCAAACAAAGGGGCCAGGGAAAGGGTAGGAGCAAGTCCAGTGCAGGAAGATATTCTAGAAGCTCAGAGTTGGTAACTGTAGGCTTTTCAGTCCCTCTGAGAACAATCTCACAGCAAAGCTGGGAGGCAGGCTTAAATATTAGATATTTAATCCACCTGTTTGGGAAAACCCTTAATCTTTGCTTGGCCAGGTGATAAGTGATGGGTGGTTATAAGGCTACAAACATATAGCCACCTCTGGTTTCTGTGCCTCGGTGATGTAAATGGATGAAGCAACAGTCAGCTTTGCTTTCCTCTAGTCTCACCATCATGCCTGTGCTTTGTGTAGCAATGCAGTCGAGTATGAGTGATACCCAGCTACAAGAAAAACCATTTTTCACATGTAGCTACAAAAATAGTTGAATAATATTTAATACAATATTTTGAATGTATTGTGAATTCCATGAGTAAATTAACATTTACTCATGGAATTCACAATATCAGCTTGGCATCTGAAGTGCACTTCTTTACTTATTTTTAATAGATACCAAATAATGTGTTTCTATTCCTGTCATCAGAAGCATTAATTTCAAGTAACTGATGTATTGAAATAGTTACATTTACTTATTTATCTCAGACTTCTTTCCTAAGCAACTTACAATGGTAAGCACCTCACAACTGTTTACCCATTTGTAGAATAGAGTAAGTTTTACTGGAACAGTTCAGGGTGAGTACCTTCCTAAAGGCTACAACAGCTGTAGGTAAGATTCAAACCAGCAAACTTTGGATCCAAAGGTGGCAGCTCTAACCAATGTGCTACCAGCTCCCCTCTACATTGTGCTTGTGTAGTAGTATAATCCTTGGCATCTGGTGTTGGTCTTTCACTACAGGTATTGCTATCTAGAATGCAATTTTACAGCTCTTTTCAAGATGTATGATTTCAAATGCAAATATATTTGTGCACGAACAGTACATGCTCTGTGTAGCTAAATGTTGTAAAAATAGTCACTATCCATAGCCCCTTAATCAAATGCAGGGTCACTGTGGTCCTCAGCTTATCCCAGAAGCATGGGGTGCTAAGGCTAGCGAGGGTACTGCCCAGATGGGATACCTGTCAATTGTAGGGTAGCAACACGCATACACTCCAGGTAATTTAGAATAGCCAAGTCACCTGAGATACATGTCTTTGGACTGTGGGAGAAAACCAGAGCATCCAGATGAAGCTTGTGCGAACACAGAGCAAATGCAAACTCTAGAGAGACGGTGCAGGGACTGCACCCCCAACCGCACTCACAGTCCAGGAGCTGCACTGTTTCTAACCACTGTGCCACCATGTGGATTGATGTAAAAACAGTCAATTCCTATCTGCATAGAGGTTTTATATTGTTTTGATTTTACCAGTGGAATTAAAGCAGAGTGTATCATAAACCTTACTGGGGAAAAATCTAACTTCAGTCCTTCGTGTTAGTTTACTTTGACTTTTTAATAACACCTGGAACAAGAGAGGGGAAGGAAATGTACAAAAATGAAGTGTTTTCGTTCCATTGCTTTGTGGCACAACGCGGCTCCTCACAGGCCAGCAGTGTGCGGCTGCGGAACGGCACGGGCAGAGGGTCTGCCGTTTGAGCGTCTCCACGGCTTGCGCGCCTCCAACGTGCGCCATGTTGTGCACTGCTCCTTGCTGTCCTTCAGTCATCCCTCTCTGGCGTTACATTATTGCATGAATATATCAGCAATACACATGCACGGGGGGCTGTCTCTAGGGTGAGGGGCCGAGAGCAGAGTTACCAGTCGGTCTGCGCCGTAGAGCATTTAGATGTTGGTTAAAAGAACAAGTCTTCCAAGAAGCGATTCCTCGCAGTGCTTGTTTTTTTTTCCCCAAAGTCTTCAATGTATACAGTCCTTGTTTTCCTGCATTTCTCTTTACTTGCTGATCAAGTGTTGTTCATGTTAATGGTTAAAAATTGATTTAAAAAAAAAAAAAAAACAATTGTGTGTGCGCACGTACACACATCGACGCACACACAGAAGCAGCGTTCATTATTTCCTTGCCGGGAGGAGCGGCCTCTTGAGGAGAACAAGTGTGGGCTGTGTTTCTGTCAAAAGAGATTTAGTGCTTGACCCAAGAATTCATTCGGCGCTCAGAGGGACCCATTGTTTGTGTTCGCTCATTGTTTGTACATTACAGAGAGAAGAGGGGCCCATGTTGGGGGAAGGGAGCCAAGAGTCCCAGTGCTGGGGGACTGAATGCCCCCATCCCCCACAAGCAGGCCTGTGGCCAATCCTGAGGCTCTCAATGATGCTATATATTTACCCCGAACACAAACATACACACCCAGACACACACAAACAAACAGAGAGGCACAGAACATCTAGCCAAAAACCATCAACTCTGACAGACACTTACATCTTTCCTTGGTGGAGAAACATCCAAACAAACATGGCCTTCAGACCCCAGTGGACCCCCGCCCCCCTACAGAATCTAAATTAAAAGGCTGCATTGTGCACAGCGCAATTGTCCCACGTTAGCCGTTTTTGTTTCCCATTCATTCTGCACGAGTGCTTCCCTTTTATTTTAATGCTTTGTTTGTGACTGTCCATTTTTTTTCTTTTCCCACTGCTGTTAATAGATTTCTAAAAATGGTATTTGGATTAGTCACGGAAATGTTCATCCCTGAAAACTTTCATCATAGTCTACCCGACTTGTACACTGGAAACTAATGAAATATCTCATTGTATATTAAAGACCGCAGAGTTCTGAGAAATTTTATGCAGGGTTGCTGAATGGAGAGCAGAAATCTCTATTTTCTCTCAGCTGCAAAATTACTGACAAAAATGTGAACAAAAAGGTTTGTATAAAGTTCAAGAACACAAATAATGGGAAAAAAAAGCCATCACATTCTTCTGTTCTTTTTTTTGAAATTAGTAAAAGCAGTGAAATATTTTTGGAAGCATCCCAGACAAAATCATTGCAGTTCAATGTTAATTAAAAAACAAATCTGTATTTCATGTTCTTTTTCTATGATAATATTAAATTTTGAGGGTATGAAGTTCTAATAAAAATTTACAGCCAGGCATGCTGGTATTTAAAAAAAAATAATGAGGAGAATAAAAGCAACGAATACCTTCAAGATCATAGGATGGATTGCGGTGCAGCCGTAAAAAAACAGAATCGAAGAAAACTTTGTCTGCATTTTTAAGAGGTGAGATGTGACTAGGCCAATTCAACCAGAGTTGAATGTGAGCATTTGTTTTGACCTTTACTGCTGCTATTAGAGCAGGGTACCTTTCCTGTACCTTGCAAGATGAAGTACATTAAAAAGTAAATAGATGTGCTTTATGAAAAGGTCAAGTTTTTTTTTTTTTTTAAATAATTTTTCTTCTTTTTTCCGCACAATGTTAAGTCACAGTATGTTAACCATTACAAAGAGTGCCACGCCGGAATGGGAGTGGGATGGTGACACTGTCTGCGAGTTCGCATCCTTCTCTGGTCTCTTCGGCGGCTGTGGAGCTCATGAGGAAAGTACTGTATCATAGTAAGCATGCAGCCAAGCAAATAGTTTTCTTTTTCTATAAACAAAAACATTTCAGTTAGCCACTGCCAGCAGACTTGTCCTGATGGAACCATTTAAGTGCTGTGAGCCAAGACCATGGGCGAACGCAAGTAAAACTTAAATATTTCTTTTCTGCAGAATATTTGGCAGCACTAGAAACGTCACTTTTCATAAAAAATTTCACCTTTTATTTCCTTGTCGGTGCAGATAATTTGTGCCAAAGAAAAGAAAGCAATCTGACATTCCTTGTCCTTCATCTCCTACAGTATACCCCTTGCCAAAATTCAGATGAATTTGTACATTGGAATTTGCCTTTTCTTCTCACTAGTGTGTGTATGTGTGTGTGCGCATAGGGGGGTGGGGGGAATGGGGGAGATGGGGGAGATGGGGATCCCTGCCAGGTTGAAAATGAAAACATGCTCCTTACTTTGCACTGATTTATTTTTTAAATTGCGCTGTTTCCAGAGCCAATAAATAATTCACTGTAACTCAGAATTTGTGGGCAGGGGCAGTTGTCCATGAGACAGTTGCAGTGTTCTAAGTGCAGTGCAGGATTGTGTTTACATTGTCTCCCATATACACACGGACTGTTCTTCGTTTAGTTATTAACCACAGCTTGACTACAGAATCCCTTGTACTCTTAAAGTGGGCTCAGAACACATCTCTTCAGCCAACTCCTCTGCTCTGTTATGCTGAAACTCTATCCGGCCACTTAACCTACCTGCTTTCAAATCAAATTAAGTTACTTGAGTGTGTGTGTGTGTGTGTGTGTGTGTGAACTGAAGTTTCTTGCTATAGCTGGGAAATTCTGGAATCTCCTAATGTGTAGGAAATAATGTCATTCATGACTGACTCTTACATCTATTTATGTTGCTGACACATGTAGTCACTCAACAAAGACGTGCCAAATAAACAATTGTAATTGTAATCAGCCTTCTACATTATACCACTGTATTGCCTACAACATTAATTCCTACTGTTATATGGACATTCTCAATTATTTATATAATATATAATATTATATATTGTTATGGGTGGCACAATAACCCACACATTACCCACATTAACATTTCTGAGGTTATGCCTGCATCCCAAAGATAACTAATGCATGTAGAATCATTTCCATTCTACAACCAGCACTTACCTATTTATAAAAAGTAGTATGAACTTTAGAATGTATCTTTACCTTGAAGACAAATCAAAATTAGATTTAAAAATAAGTTTGTCATTTTTATAATTTAACCAGGTAACTGAAAGTAGTTAAAACTGAACCAAGTAACTAAAAGTGTTGAGCATGTGCACAAAGGGTTCCGTTTCTTTACAGCTAAGAATTTGTCTTACACAGACCAGAGGCTGTGTCTGGAACAAACTCTGGAACTTACACCTTATAACACAAGTTTAATAAAATAAAATGAGGCAGTAATTCTAAAAAAACAAGTAAAATACTATAATACTAGTACTATTCTTGTTAAACATGTTTGTACTATATTACGGGTGGCACGGTGGCACAGCGAGTAGTGCAGCTGTCTTACAGCACCTGGGTGGTGCAAGAGAACGTAGGTTTGATCCCTGCTCAGCCTGTATGGAGTTTGCATGTTCTCCCCGTGTCTGTGTGGGTTTCCCACGGTCCAAAGACATGCTGTTTAGGTTCCCCCGTAGTGTGCGAGTCTCACAGAGAGAGAGTGTGTTTCACCAATGTATGGATGAGTAGCCCATTGTAAGTAGTGTATCTAGCAGTGTAAGTCTTTGGGTGCTCTGGTTTCCTCCCACAGTCCAAAGACCTGCTGTTCAGGTTTCCTCATAGTGTATGAGTGACAGAGAGAGTGTGTACCACTGATGTATGGATGAGTGGCCCATTGTAAGTAGTGTATCTAGCAGTGTAAATCACCTTGGTGAGTAAGATGTGTGGGCTAGTAACACTACATAGTATCCACTGTAAGCTGCTTCAGAGAAAAGTGTCTGCTAAATATGTAAACAATTTTTTTGTCATCTTCCTTTTTGGGCTAATTTCGATTTGTCCACTGCTGTGGTGTTTCGGAATGAGCATGTATCTGTACGTTTGAAGGCCATTTACCTGCGTGCTTGACCCGATCATCACTGACTGACCCGTTTCCTTGTCATGACGCTGCTTTTGCGTCGGAAAGTGTATTTTCAGTTGCCTTATTGTAATGTTATGAGGACTTACTGAAAAAAAAAAGATATGACTGAACTGGATTGCTTTCATGTTGACTATTCTTTGATTATGGCTGAGAATGTCATTTATCATCTTTATACCATGGTGAAGGGCAACACGTTCAGATTGTATTGCTTCTCGTCAGTCAGATGGTTTTCTATCACACTTTGGGTATAAGAGCCTTCAGCACCATTAGGTGCATTTTGCCAATGCTTATATTTAAATTTGTACTTATTAAATTTATATTCATTTTTTAATTTTGGAATTCTTATGGGATGAAGTTTTAACAAACAGCCCTGGCTGAAATATTTATGACCTGTCTTATTTATGCATAATATCAAGAAAGTTGTTCTAGAAATAAAAATAGGTCAATTGCCACAAACATCTTGCTTTTTTGTGCAAGCAGGAATAAAACAGTCACTTAATCATTTAAAAATAATTCACTGTATTTTGGTGGAATTGCACATGGATTTGTTTGGCCAGAAAAGAATATTGACTAAAATATCAGACTAAGAGAGTCTGGTGTGGTTTGTGTTCCATATAAGTCACAGATTGGATGACTTATACTGCTACTCTTTAAAAATGCCTGTGTTTATACAGCAATCACCATAAACCAGTGAACCAGATAATAAAAGAGAATGTGTTTTTAAAATGTACTGTCAAGTCACATTTTGTAATCTCAAGATGTTTTTACCGTGCAGAGAAAGGTCATAGATTCTATAAATTAATATCATTCTGAATTTCTCTGTTTTTCAGATATGTCCACAGCAACAATTCTTTTCAAGCTTTTCGCTCTGAATCACAACATTTTATTTCTGTTTAACAGCAGTTCATAAAAGTGTGTGCCTCAGGCAGGAATCTGAAATGAAAAAAATAAATTATGTTTTCAGCTGGTTGATCAGGAATGCTGTTTACATAATTATCGAGCATTTATTTGGTGTGGATGTGTGAATTGGTTTTAAAATCACGTCGGCACAGCTGTAAACCTTCAGTGTCCTGTTAGTTTCGCTTATTCGTTGTATATTGATTTTTCAATGAAAACATATCTGAAGTATTTGCACAGCAGCAATATCTTATAATAGAGGTTACAGTCTAAAATGTTCATATGTTGTGAATTATGCAAGAGCACTTGGACCCTGAATTCTGCATTATTCAGACTCCCTGAAAATGATTTTACTCATTTTGTTCTCTGTTCTGTTCATAATGCAGTTGACAGATCGATGCTAATGTCTACATTTATGCAATGAAGAAATAATGAAATTTCTAAAAATACATTTTTCCATGGTTGGATAACTATATACGGTTTATATACCAAGTGCGGACCTGTGTTGCATCTTTCAGCAGACAGAGCTTTTGCAAGATTAGTGAGTCTCCTTAGGATAGTGCTGTACATGGATCTTGCCCAGTGGACAAGAATCGACTTATGACTTGCGATGAGCTGTTTTTTTCGGGGAAACTGGAGAGTACGGGAGGTTAGAAATCCGGAACGCATCGATTAGCTCGTGGAGTTATAGTATTTTGGTACAACAGCTTGTGTTTTTTAACAAAAGAAATTAATTTTGCTGTAAAACCACATGGCCACATAATGTCAGAGTTCTACCATTTAGGGTTTTGCTTTCTCCTGTCTTGTGCTGCACCCATGAGCTTTCACAAAATGTTAACAGATTTTTCACGACTGTGTTTCTGGGGATAAAGATGTATTAATACACCACGTTTATCTTCAGAGAGTCCTAAAAAGATCATTTCAACGTGCCTCATTTGAAAAGACTGTAGAAATGGGAGCGTCTTACCTGTTAGCATTTTTATATAATTTGCCATTTAACGCAGCATAGGGCCGAGATTGTTCTTCATCTCCTTGCTGCTCCTGCTGCTTTTTGTTGTCCTGGAGAAGAGTTTGTGGTAAAATCTTACTTTGGCTCAGCTAACATGTTGCATTTAATTAATTCATATTCATAGACAGACAATGCAGAACAAGAGTGGGTGGGTTGCACTTTTTCATATGTCACTGAGCATCCCCTCACTTGGCTGTCAGAACAGCACATATGCTCATGCAGGCAAATCAATGGGTAGAGAACCTTCTGGAGAAAATGAGAGTTCTGGAGAAAGATGACAACTGCACGTACCTCACTTAGATAAGCTGAAAAATGTCATCTGTTTGATCTGTAAAAGGCTGATGCTCTGTATTGCTAAAATGGTTCCACAAGATGAAGACTGAATGAAAGCCATGCCGAAATGTTTGAAATGTTCTGTTGCTTTAGGCTGAGCGTAACTTTTATTGCAAAACGGATAGTCTAAAAATATGGAGCACCATTTATATACGGATCAAAACGTGCTTCAGTTGAAAGAACAATTCGGATCGTCTGAAGTTGACCCAGTGCTGCAGCCTTCTTTGAGTAACGGTTCTCCACAATCCCACACCGGCTGGCGCTCCGGGTCCCTCATGCTTCAGTGGCTCAGCCCAAGTTCACAGTACATCTGCTACTAAGAGAGATGTCAGCTCAACAAAATTCTGGAATGGCTGTCAAAAGGAGAACTGAGATGGGCACAGTCTGAAGGTCTATCGGTTCTTCGGCTCAAAAGGGTGGGATATTGGAAACGTACAAATTATGTTTCACGTTAGATGTGACACTCTTCGTGGAGTTTTGATGGATTGTGATCTGATCTGGGTTACCGTGACCAAATTGCTTCACAGAAGCCAAACACAGAGTCTAGAAAAATTAAGTTTAGTTTGAACTACCACTGTATACAGGTGGTCCCTGATTTACAATGGGGTTACATTGCGCGAAACCCATCATAAATCGAAAATATCGTAAGTCAAAAATGCATTTAATCTGGGAGGTGTGGATCACTGCCACTGCTCAGCATTGCGAGAGAGTATTGCACCGTGTATCGCTTGCCTGGGAAAAAATCTAAATTCAAAATTCGAAGTAGGGTTTGTACTGAATATCTATCGCCAGCTCACCATTGTAAAGTCGAAAAAATCGTAAGACAAATCATCGTAAATTGGGGACCACCTGTAGAGTGAGCCCTTCTTCTATAAAAAATTGACTTACAAAGACATAAAGATTTCAAAGATACAAACATGTATTTATTTCTAATTAAATTTTCTCATGTGCATTTGCAAATTTTCATTGCAGAGTGAATGTCACCTGCATTTTTGTAAAGAGCAAAAAGCAAAGGGCCCGCAAACAGGCTAGGAATGTGGGACAGATTAATTCACCTGGCTTCCACAGCAGACCACCGTGACCCAGTTATTGACAGTGAATGAGTTCCTCGGTGTTTGCGGCTCATGTGTTTAGGGGCAACAGTTGACATTGGAAATCTTCCATGGGATAGTTTCTTATTTTCAGATATATTAAATTAGATTTAATTTTAATATAGCTCATTTAATAAAAATGTTGTTTTTCAACATATTTTTTATTCATTTTAGCTTTAATCAACACTTTTACAGAAACCTGCAGAAATAGCTACCCGCTATATATAAATCAAGGTCTGTGCCAATTATTACACTACATTAATTGAACTGATAAAGCTGACAAAATGGGCAATTGCTGATGAGAGTTGTACATGCTTATAGCAAGAGGCAAGGAGCTTATGGAGATGACAATTCTTTGAAATTTTAAAGTACAGTTTCAATGTTTCTTCAGGTTAATACATAGTAATACAGTGGGTTCCTTGTTTTGAAATGTTCGATCAACCTTTTTTGCTATTTCAGACTTTTTGAGAAGTATTTAGTTTTTTTCATAAATAGAGCTAGCAAATCAAACCATGCAGCAAAGCTTTACTTGATTTACCGACAGATAGTAGTGAATAGCAGTCACGTAAAAAGGCTGAGTTATAAGTTACATAGGTTCTAAGTCAAAAACTACATCTAAACACAATGTGCATTTCACCAAAACACAAAGAGATTCAGATTGAGACACATGATTCTCAAAGTAGTCACTTAGTCCAAAATCACCATATTTGCCAACGCACATTATTCAAGCAGCTGCGTTTAAAAGTAGAATAGAATAATAGAATTGATAATGACCCCCTGTCCCACCTCTGAATTAAGTTTGTAAATCAGGAACCGGCTGTATAATAAAAGTCCTGCAATAGACGGTGTCCCTTCTGCACTCTACCTTGTCTTGTTTTAAGATAGATTGTGGAACACACCAACCCTCCACAGTATGAATAATTGATGAAAATAGCGTAAAGAAAGTCCAGTAGCAAAATTTTTATTCATTATCGCTTTATTACAGTTTTTTGGTTGTCTGCATTATCCAGCTTTCATTTTTTTTGTGAAATAAAGCCGCGGTGCCTCTAATCAGAACATTCAAAATGGCTATGTGTCTCAAGAGTGTTGCCTGTTGAAAAGATGGTCTTGTTTGTCTTCGCAGAAATAATGCTTAGGATTAGCATGTCTTGGCAGCCATAATAGCGGTCAAATTCTGTTATGTTGAAGGTGTATGAATAGTATTCACCATGTAAAAATCCTTGTATGTGCAGACTTTCATGGCCATTAAAGTACTGCCTATCCCTTTTATTTTAACACAGTGGTTGCATTTACAAACTGAGATACGAACAGACTGCTGGTCCATGTTGTTTTCATAAGTCTGAGTACCCAGTGTACTTGAGAAGCTGGTGGAGTACTATTAAAATGGCAGAGTAGTTCCAAATGGTAAAAAGAAATCAGACATGAAGGTTTTAGATGAATTTTTAAAAAGAAAAAAGCCTGCATTTCTAAAAAAAATATACTGGAAACCATTTCAAATACCTTTCACATGTTAAATAGATTTTTGTATTAATAAAAAAAATCTGGTATTAGTTGAGGGGAAAAATATAAGATCATGATGATGCTTTTTTAGTCAAGAACAATGTCAACTTCACATATCTCCCTGCCAGGATAAAACAATGCTCATGGACACACAGGGGTGAACACAGTTTTTCCTGTAGTTTTGCTAACTTCGCAACATTATAAGACAAAATAATCACACAATTGCCATTTTTTTTTCTACCAAAATTACATTTCTGCTTACGTTACTTCATTTAGCAGATGCTTTTCTCCAAAACGACTTCCAATGAACACACCTTATTCACCCAGGGTGACTTACGCTGCTAAATGCACCACTTACCATGGGTCGCTTAGCCATACATCAGCAAAACACACAGTGTAAATTGTCTTTCATCCTTTGAAACTGCAAGCTATATTATTATACAGTGATTTAATGTGACATTGTATATAACAAAATACTGCAAATGTTCTGATGTTTTTGCTTATGTGGAGCTATGTCAACAAATATTGCTATGTTAGTTTTGCTGTGTAACATTAAACAATGAAGCTTCGCTACGGTTTCAACACATCTGTAAATAATTATTATTGGTAAAATGGTGGCCCTATATTTGGGAAAAAATATTTAATATAATATTATAGGGTTATATGGGTGCTAGAAGCCTTGATAAGAAGCCTTAGCCTGTTGGAACTGAGGGTAAAGTTAGTGCCTTTGGCCTATCCCCCGTGGAGTCCAAATAAAATTTCTGGTTTGTTGGAAAAAAAAAAAAAACAAAAATGTTATACCATAATTTTGTAATGGCAAATATTTTCATATTCATTAAGTGAAGATACAGTTTGTTGGGCCTCTGATCAATTTATTATATTTTCTTAACATTTGATCGTTTTTAGCAACAAGCTTTAAGTCTCGCATGTGACAAAAGGCATTGTATGATTGGATTTTTGAAGTTCACAAAATACCAAAACTTCTGTATGAATCTATGAAAATGGAGAGTCCATTATATGAATTTGAATAAAGCGTTCTCCATTAGTCTTCATTACTGATCGGATTTCCATGTTCACTCTTGCAAGACGTCTCCTGAGGTTTCCCCTGGCCGATTACTCAAATGAAACTGATTGTCTGTTTTGTTTGTAAAGTTCTTTGTCTATCTTATGATTCTCAAAAGATGTCACATCAGTCAGTTACGTCAGATTTGTTTCATTATTGACACACCCAGAAACTACTCCAAAGTGACATTTGTATAAGATCTGGCGAGGAGAGAAAACTTACCAACACTTTCACCGTAACCAGGGCTCAGACCTTTCGACGTGCGTTTTTAATCTTTATTTCATGTACAAATACTGTTGCTGAAATTAGCAATTAAGAAGACTTAATGGAAAATACTGATTTCTAAGCAAAATTTGTATGCACTTGGCATGTTCTATCAAATGTGATTTTCTGTCCATCTCTGGGGGGAAAGCGTTCTTTGAACATACTGAGAGCTGACGTAGGAAGATGCCAGCTCCGCTACTGGCACTTGAACAGGATGAAAAGATTAATTCATTATTCTTCTCTTTAAAGCTGCATCCTGTTAAACAAAAGAAAAATATGTTCATCTAATCTTCAAAAATAAATCAATATATTGAAATCATACTTAAGGGACTGGACTGCTGACTAAAAGTTTGAGGTTTCAAATCCCAGGATAGAAAAATGTGTTGGATGCTTGAACATGATGCCTAGTATCATTCCCAAAGTCCTGCCAACTTTTCAGTATGCTTTTTTTCCTTAATATGGGGTAAAGGAGTTCCCGATGAGCAGGGGATGTGGCGTACTTTCATACTGACCAAAGAGCAGTGCCTGGGCCACATGCTGTAGGTAATTGTAAAGGAGTGGCAATGGTGTGCATCACAGGTTTCATGTTGCCTTTGGTTCATTGTTCAATGTAAGCCCATTTCTTTCAGTTTTTCAAAAGTAATTTTCCCCATTTACATGTTTTTCCCCTTTTTTAGGGCATGTCCACTAAATTTAAAACTTGTTACACTTATTAGTGAAATTAGGAGAAATGACAAAGTCCACATGGTGGAAGACTTTTTGGTTGGGATTTGGAGAAATGAACTTAATTTTTAGTCTTTGTAAAGCTCACTTAGTGACTATATGGAGCGTACTTGCAGACTGGTAGTGAACAATGATAGAGAACAATGTAATAAGTATACTCGGTGCCATTCCTGCGTCACTGCATTGAGAAACTAAGTGGTCCATGACAGGCATTGTGGGGGCAGATGGCTGTTGGGAAGAAGGTCCCCCAAAAGCACCCTATTGTGCACTGTAACCGAACGATGTGGGGACTAGAGGAGCTATGGTGCACAAAAGATGCTTTGACACTCATTTCTGGTAAATTACCACCAAACCCCATTACAATGGGCGCAATTGCTGCAATAGTACACATTAATTATCATAACACACCGAAGGAAGGATGTGGGGGGGGGGGGGGGTCTGTGGTGGTGCAGAGCATTTAGCCTGTGCCTGCTCTGGTAGGTCTTTGGTTCAAGTCCGTCTTGGGGTGCCCTGTGATGGACCGGTGTCCTGCCCTAGGTGTGTCCCCCCACACCGCCAGGCCAGGCCCCAGCCCATCACAACCCCACCTAGGACAAGCGGCTTCAGTCGCTAAAGGAAGGCAGTATCCATTTATTATTTATAATTCTATAAGTCTGCCTACTACTGCTCATTGAGCTCCTTTGTAACTATTACCTATCACAGAGCAAACAAAGTGTGAGTTACCTCCCACGGTCTAAAGACATGTGTTTCCTGTGGATTGTTGACTCTGAATTGCCAGTAGGTTGTGAATTCGGACGTGTGTCACCTTAAAGGACCCTATAATGAAAGTAATCATTTAACCTACGTGATTCTTTCCTAGGATTGTCTTGTTGGTTTATATCTAATTAGCGCACTGGTATGTGAGAGATTGGGTCTATATTTGTTGGGTCTCATAGAAAACAGATTTTTGTGCTGTTCCTCCCCTCTATTGGGGACCTGTGGCAGCTGGGTGCAGCGTGTTTATGCTGGACTACTGTGATGATCTTGAACATGGTCTCATTATCATTCCTGCTGTATCCAGTTCTCTTTTAAATGATTTATATTTAGATGTTTCCCGTCTCTAGTTACAGAGTCCGATTAGGTTAATAATACGCTTGGCAGCAAGCCCATTTCCTGTAATATGTGTTTGCGCTTGTATCTGTAATTGTAAGTTTGCATTGCTTTTTCCACCATTGAGGAAGAGAAATAAATCTGGACTAACAAGTAATGTCGCAGGTATGGTTCTGTCAGTTTGCATTGAGTTTAAAACATACAAATCAGCCCAAAACAATTCCAGGTTTTTAGGATGTGCTCGGTTACTCTACGTCCTTGCAACAGTGAACTTTTCATCGGCTGCATAGACAGAAGGTTCAGATGATTCCCCAGCGTAACGGGCAACTCTACGATTCCCAGAGCTCGGGATCCAGCGCCTCAACGAGGGGATATAGGGACAGGGGAATCTGTGCTGTCAGCTCATCAGTGACTACGGCAGACATTTCTCAGAATAGCAACTTGTCATCTCTCCCCTTGTCTCTTCTTGTTTTTGTAAACTGGACTGAAAAGAAGGGCAGTGCCCTCAAGAGGCTCTGTCTAATACATTTACTTTGACTAATTTGCTTTAATGTTAAAGCCGGTTGCTGTAATTATTGAGGAGCACCCGGAATAGACCACTGTACAGTCATTTGATCGGGATGTTGTTGGAACGCTGTTATGCGCCATTATGTATTATTAATGCTTTTCAGTCCTTGCAGTGTCACGCTTGATCGTTGTACTGCGACATGTAGAGCCGGAGTACCTGACGAGGAGCGTTGGGTTCGCCTGGTGGGTCCCTGCTGTTTTTTCACTCTGGCAACAGGTGGCTCACCTTCTTCACCTAGGTCTTTCTACAGCTGTGAACTTGAGCCATACGGCACACCCGCAGAGCACCGACAAAAACACAAAAGTCCTACGAATAAGGTTTTATACTACAGTTTTAATTCAGGACTGATTTTAGGGTGTTGCGAAGATGTCCGACTACATTGCTTCTTTTTAAAAAGACTGGTTATTTCCGTACCATTAGGTGGGCTTTATACACACACAGTTTCTGAACCGCTTGTCCCATACGGGGTCGCGGGGAACCGGAGCCTACCCGGCAACCCAGGGCGTAAGGCCAGAGGGGGAGGGGACACACCCAGGACGGGAAGCCAGTCCGTCGCAAGGCACCCCAAGCGGGACTCGAACCCCAGACCCACTGGAGAGCAGGACCCGGTCCAACCCACTCCGTCACCGTGCCCCCCGTGGGCTTTATAATATATCTCTAAAGATGAGCGCTGTCTAAAGTCCGACATGGTTTCCTAAGACTCTCGTGCTCACTTCAAATCCATAACCGAATAAACATTTTGCACTCTGTTACAGTTTTAATGTACAATTTTCATAATTATGACACTAACTATTTTACATTTCACTGTTAAATATTGCCTTGACGGTATACGTTTTCGGTGTTCCTGCTAAAATCGCTGCAGCGCAAAAATATGAGCTCAGCAGCATATTTTTCGTTAGAAACTGTAGTTAGACCTGCAAAATGTATTAAAGGAGGTTAATAAGTAAACCACGTATAGCATGCAAGCGATGACTTTTTCAGGGTTCTGAGGTGCCTGTGAGAATCCTGATGGTTAAGTTTCTTGCCTCTCCATGCACAGCTTATTTAAACTGCTAAACCCACTTTTGAGTCACTTAAAGTACCATGAAACCACACTTGACAGGCAGAACTGCTTCCCAGTAACAGTGAGTATCAGTGCAACTGCCAGCACTGTGTGAAAGAAACTGACAAAATTCATACAGGGGCCCATTCTTAAGAGATGTACTTCCTCCCTATCCTGGCTCTAGGTACTATATAATTACATTTAAAAGGACTAAGTTAAAGAATGGATACCCAAGTTTTTTTTTTTTTCTGTTTTCCCTTCTTGGAATTACAGATTGTACAAAATGTCTAGGAAACAACGTTTTAGGATCAAAAATGTTTATTGCATATGGATGACAGATTTTGTTCCAGGTTTGTCTGTGTCTAGGTTTGTAACACTATTAAATTCATATTGTATACTGGTACATGTGTCAATTTTAGATTCATCATTTATTTGTGTCAGAATGGTGCTGAAACACAAATACCCTTAAACTGATGACCAGTCTAAAGTAATGCGTAGCTGACTTTTTTGAGCAGTGATTCATTTTGAAAGAAAGGAAAGTGTTGGGAAAGAAAATGTACATGGTTATGCTAATAAAAGAAATTGAAACCTCACTGTAGCTAGAGAATGCTGGAAAAAGACTGCTGTGAAATTAATATTACAGTTCCACTGGTCTCTGAGCCAGAGGCTTCAAAATTCTACTTGCATATGCAGAAGAGTATTCATCCAAAGGCTATCCATAATGTATTTTGATTTAAGGCATGAAGGGGACTAAAAATGCCAATCAAATAAAATGCTTGCAGTTGTTTTTTGACAAAAGGGCACAGGTGATGTAGTGGTAAGAGCTGTTGGACTGTAATCTACCGAACCGTGTTTGCATCCCAACTCCTATTGTGGTATCTTCGAGGAGTTACTTGTGTAAAAATTACCCCGCTGTATAAATGAGCTAATAATTTTAAGTAGCTTTTGTATACAGAAGCAGCATTGTAGCTTACTCTGGAGAAGTATCAGCAACGAAATGGTAATAGTCATGTGGGCAATTACACTGTCCTTCTACTACTCCCTTTGTTGAGTCCCTCATAAATAAATAAAAGGGGATCGTATTTTATTATCAAACAGAAGCCTTCTTCATTCACCACGGATTGCCGGAGAAAGTCATTCTAGCTGATTGGCAAGGAAATAAAGTAGAAAGAACATTTGTGTTGGATATAATTCAGCAAGATGTCTTCAGCAGGGGTTCTGCCATCTGGTTGAGCAGCTGTATGTTTATAATTGCAAGAGAACTTAATAAGTGATAACTACAGCAGCAATGCATTAGATATGCGATTTAAGTAGGCCAAGAGGGACACTCATCCTGAAGCTTCAATCTCTGTGTGCAGAATTGCTCTTTAATTCTCCCTGGCAGTAACACTAAAGAAAAAACACAGATCCATGAACTGTTGAAGTGAATCATTTACATGTTGATGCTCAGTCATTTATATTTCTCATCAGAATCAGCTTTCCGAGTCCATCATTTTCTAACATCACCCACTTTCTTTTTAATGCTGTTATTCAAGTAGTTATCTGTATATGACTAAACATGTACTCACATTGTGAAACACACAATTCTTTCTGTAAATGTAATGTACTCAAGCCCTTGGCCAACAGCTTGGCAGCAGGTGTTTCAAAGTCCATGCAGGGCAGCTGCGTTTCTCCAAAAATTCACCTGTTTTAAATGGTTTAAATAGTACTTTTTTTCACATATTTATTTTCTCAACCTCATGTGTATATTTAAGAATAATTCCCTTGACGTATTGTTTTTTTTTTGATTTACGACAAAAAAAATGATCATTTAACTGTACTGTGGAAACGGTTCAGCGTGAAGTGTAACTAAGAGTGATGGTAAAATTGAAAACTAGGGATATAACTTGCCCTTTCATATATCAAGTTTGGTATCTTCAGGTGAAAGCTTTTTTTCCATGTCTGCAAAGTATTTGCATTGGCTCCTGGTGTGACGAATGTTTCAGACATGAGTTTTTGAAGATACAATATTTTTGTGAATGTTTTTTTAAGTGGTATTTTTTTTTTTTCTGCTGCTGATTTTCAAAGATTGCTGGCTGTTGCATGATGAAGTGACCTGCATTTTTACATCCAGCTATTTGCTGCTAGTAACAACTCTCACTCAGACAGAATAGGAGTGAGGGATTGTCTGAATGCAAATCACATCCATAATGTTTACACTTCAGGTCAGGTGTTGGTGAACAGTAACAACATGAGGAATGGTGCATTTGTTTATGGGGGGAATCGATCTACAATCTGCGCTGGAGTTTGTGGAGACAAGGTGCTTATATTTTCAATTATTTAAATTAGTTTTAATTGTACAGTTTTAAAAAAAAAATGTGAAAAACTGTCTATTTTTTAATTATTATGACTACATCTAAAAGTGTACAGAACCTAATCCTTAAATAAATCTAGGTATGTCTGTACCATTAACCTTTTATTGATTTTATAGATTATAAAGAAGGTTAAAAGTGGCCATAGCAGATTAACTTTGCATGTTTGTGGGATGATTCGATCAACAATGGTGATTAAGAAGGAGGCTGAACGTTTTATTTTTAGTAAAATGTAAGTAAAACATATTTTCATTTTCATGTTCGTGTTGGGGGTTGCGGTGGCCCATTGGTGTGGTGGCTTTGACCGGGTCCTGCTCTCTGGTGGGTCTTGGGTTCTAGTCCTGCTTGGGGTGCCTTGTGACGGACTGGCATCCCATCCTGGGTGTGTCCCCTCCCCCTCCAGCCTTACTCCCTGTGTTGCTCGGTTACGCTCTGGCTCCTCGTGACCCCATATGGGACAAGCGGTTTCAGAAAGTGTGTGTGTAAAATGTTCATGTTAAATATATATATATATTTTTCAAATTATATTTTCATCTTCATGGGAGACATCTATTAGTACAGTGATTAGAGCTACTACCATTGGACCCAAAGGTCACTGGATCAGTTCCCACCTACAAAATGGGTAAATAGTGGTAAATAGCTTAACATTGTAAGTTGCTTTGGAGAAAAGTGTCAGCTAGCAGAATAAATAAAATGCTGTTTCAAGTTAATAAACAAAAATATTGCTAAAAATAATTAAGTAAAAGCCAACTTGCCAATCCATCCCTTAACCACTTGTA
This sequence comes from Scleropages formosus, assembly GCF_900964775.1. Taxonomy (NCBI): domain Eukaryota; kingdom Metazoa; phylum Chordata; class Actinopteri; order Osteoglossiformes; family Osteoglossidae; genus Scleropages; species Scleropages formosus. Next base: position 25,564,858 of record NC_041812.1, read on the forward strand.
CCGATGAGGTTCATAGGGTAGCCACATGTGTACACACTCACCCATATTCACACACCGTGGGTAATTTTGCATCACCAGCCAACCTGAACTGCATGTCTTTGCACGTTGGGAGGAAACCTGTGCAGACACGGAGAACTCATGCAAGTCCCATGCAGACTATTCTGGATCTGAACATGCGCTCAAAAAGCTCAGGCACTGAGTCGGCACTGCTACTCGCTGCGCAATCTTGCCACCTGTTTTTTTTTTTTAACTATAGTTTTGTCTGAGATTTTCACTGAACCTAACATCTGAGGGTTGTCTGTATTGTTAAGCTTTTATTTATTCCTATGTAGTGCAGTAGCAGTGATTTCAGATTTATGAGCAAACAGCGCAACAAACTGTGTCGATTATATTTGTAAGCTAGGGAGCCAGTGTAATAACGGCTGAAAGGTCGAGACCTGAAGTTGCCATTATTTTACATTTCTTTACATTTACATTTATTCATTTAGCAGACGCTTTTCTCCAAAGCAGCGTACATCTCAAAGAGAATTTTAGGCCTCCGTATGCAAAATACATGTGAATTTGAAGAAAGCGGAATTTTATTTTCAGCAGTGATTTCTTTAGCAGTGACGCCATTAAGATGTGTGCGCAGTCTCTCATTTTCGGATGTACGAAGGTAGGAGGTGAGAGATGTTGCAAAGTGAATGGAAACTTACCCGGCCTCGATGAATTGTTCCGACTCATAACAAAGGAATGTACCAGCTGACCGGTTCTATTATCCTCCGAAGCTGAATCGAGCAACATTTTGTAGACAATAGAGTGATTCGCACCACCCAGTATGCACAGCTGGTCCCAGTGATGTTCTGTAGAGCACCTGTGATAAACAACACCGGAACATCTCTCTCTTTCTGTGTATCTTTTCCTCACCAAATAAACCAGAGTGTTTCTGAACCCCCTGGTGATATTCTGCGCTTAGACCCGCACTGTCTACATTTGCTCTTCATGTCAGTAAACACAGTGATCGCATATTACTGTTGACACATTTTTTTTTTTTCCGAGATAAACATATTACATGAGTTCACGAGAGGGGTATTTCATGATTTTGCAGCATTGTTCATTATTTCAGTTCCAAACCAGAGATAAAAGAGAAAGGGCATACACATCATTTTTTGATCTTATTTATTTTATTCTTATAAATGTCATGTGAAAAGGCATTTAAGAACTACACAGGCTGCCAATCTTCTGACGTGTCGTATAGGTACACTGTAGCACGTACAAAACAACCATGCAGCACATATGGATTTTTAAAAGGGCACGTTAAAATAGTTTTTTGCTTATCCCAAATATTGCTCCTTCCTTTTATGTTCTTCAGATGAACCCTCAATAGTTCAGATCACATTTTTCAAACATAGCAGGTTATCTGCGGCTTTCAACGACGGTATTCCAGTTCGCTGATTAACTACAATTTGCTGGTATATTTCTCAGATGGCAAATTTTGAGTCAACTCTGTTTTTCGTTTAGATTTTGTACAAAAAATAACATTGCCACGCGAAGGGAGCGCTGACAGTCTACATGGCTGTGATCACAGCTTCAGAACCACCCAGCTTGTTGCTCTGATGTCACTCATCATGACAATTTTTCTTTTCTATTAAAGAAATAAATAGGTTTCTCTGGGCTGACGAGCCTCGTGTAGTGAACAACTTTTTCTGATTTTTTTTTTTTTTTTTTTAAGAGGCAGATTATGGCCAGAAAACTTTTTTCATATGTTCAGCGGTGAAATCAAAGCAAACACCGTTAGTTATGAGTCGTTGCAATTTCTTTCTCAGGCCGTTCTGCCTTATTTTTTCATTCTCTTTAATTATGTCTTGCTCTTTATTAAAAGCCTATCGCAATGCTGGGGAAATTGCATGGAAAAGCCTTGAAGCCAGACACAGATAAAGGAACTGGCAAGCGTTTAAATTGATCAATTTTATGCAGATCTTGATTTTTGTTAAATCCTTATTCCCATGTCATAGCAAATGCAAATCTCAATATTTATGTCATCAAACAGCAGTAAAGAAATGGAGCTGCACTAATTTTAATGAATAGTGCCTGTGTTGTAGTACCCTGAATATGAACTCCTCGCGATTTCTCTAGGCATTCTGATTTAGATCGGCTTGTCGAGATGTAAAAAATATTTTCACAAAAATAAGAATTTAATGATTTAAATATTTTAAAAGTTACTAAAGTGCAGGTTTTAGTGAAGGACATGGCTGTCACTTTAGGCTGGTTAATGGTAATTTTATGCTTTTTTGATGCAGTGTCTTGGCCGGCATCCCACACAAAAGTTAATGTTAATCCCAAGACCTTTCCAAATACAAAGGTTTAGTGTTGCATCTTTTTTTTTTTTTTAATTGAAAAAAGTCAGAAGAAAACAAAAGTGGGACTTTGTATGATGGTTTAATAGAAAGAACTATCGGTCACAGTTGCACTGAATGTTGCCGGTGTTGTATGTGTAGATGAGGGTGACGTAGATGATCCCAGCTGCAGGCACATCCTGATATGGCCTCTTTTCTTCTTTTATTTTCACCTTTGACAGGCACTGTCAGCCTCAGACATTCTCTGATGATGGATGGGAAAAATGTTAGCTTGGTATCCTCTCACTGAGTCAGCATTTTTTTCCTTCATAAGATGCTGCGCTTCTAGGCAGTGTTTTGTCATAAATGCCAAGTTAGTTCAGAGCTTCTTGGTTTTGTCGTTAAGGTCAAAAAGTTTTGAACATCGGCTATCTTTATATTTATCTAGTATTGCAAGTATTTATGTCCCCGCAGATAAACAAGCCGCTTATACTTAATGCCTAGAGCAAACATTTTAGCAGTATGCAGTAAATGGAAATTACGCTCGTAAGCAGTGGAAAATAGATAAATCTGGTGACTGTGTACCGAATTCCATTAAAATGTATAGTGGAAAAATCCCAAGAATCTATTTTCTTCTAGAGAAATAGGTCACAGATTCAATTACAGCCACTGAAGCATGGAGTCAGTCTATCATGCCAAATTAAGTGCATTTTTGTAACCTACTTTTCTTTCAGTATTTTATAGACCTATCCAGCACAGTAGAGGATCTGTAGAAAATAAGTTATTTACTTTTTTATTCGCAGTCGTTTTTTATTTAAACTTCTGGTGCTTTTAAATTTTATGCACATTGGGAAATAATTTTCTCCCTGTAGAAGCTGTTAACTCGCGCTGCTGAGTTAATCTCTCTTGAAAAGCCGGCACTTTCACCTTTTCTTGCCTCTCTTTGTAAGTTTGAGAATTGCCGAGGCAGTCCTGAAATCTCGCAACGTGAATACAAAGAATTACAGCTTGCAAGCGCACCACGGCGTGCACAAACCAAATTCTTGACTGCAGTACAGATCCACAGTCACGACAAGATTTCTGGGGAAAAAACTTAATTTCGGTACATTTGCACTTAAAAGCAAAAAAACAACAATTCCGTGAAGATGTAAAACATGAAATACGTGACCATAAGATGATTTTCACTCGTCATAGCAATGCTTTTTCATTTTCAGCATTGTTTTTCCCTTTTGAAATACGTTCGGTAATGATACGTACACGGCATCGCATCAGAGCACTTTTGAAAACATTTCTTTTGGGTTTGTAACACGAGCGGCGAAGGACTGACGTGGCATGTGAACCAAAAATCGCTAATGAACCGGTTTTCCATGACTTGATAAGATATGCTACGATAAGCACGGAATTACAAAAAAAAAAACATATTTGTGACAACAAATTGTATTTACTCATGAAAATAAATAAGAAACAATGAAATATAAAGGAAACACTAATAGACAACAACGAACTGCGAAAATGAGAGAACCCACATGAGAAAGAACAATGTTACTGAGGTTTTCTATTACATTTATTCATTTAGCTGACACTTTTCTCCAAAACAGCTTACCATGTTAATCTACTTACAATTATTTACTCATTTATACAACTGGGTAATTTTACTGGAGCAATTTAGCGTAAGCACTTTGCTCAAGGGTACTACAGCCAGAGGTGGGGATTGAACCTATGACCTCTGGATCCATAGGCAATAGCTGTAACCACAACCTCTATCAGCTCTTCGAAGCATGTATCTCCAATGGGGTTACTGTAGACTTGCTAGCTCTCTAGTGACATATCTACAGAAATTTAATTCACATCCAGAAATCTGTTTTTTTTTTTTTTTTTTTGTGCTTTTCTGCAAAAATAAATAAATAAATCTGAGATTGAGATTGCAGTGAGCAGTGCAGCTAAGGCAGGGGGTGGGATTTGTGTTGATGGACAGCTACCCACCGCCCACCCCTGCCTTACCGGTGTAATGACCACCAGCTGCTGGAAATGGAAAGGTAATTAGAGAAGGATTTTTAGCAGCTTGTCTGAGGACTGAGGGAAGGTTTTGAGGAGTTTTGGCATGAAGCAGGTGGCCTCACTGAAATGGGTTGTTTTTTTTTTTTGGCTTTTTTGCTTCTTCTTTCAGTTTACCTGTTTTGATTCGGTTTGCTTTCAGGAATAAAGCCTTATTGTGTGTGAAACACTGCTGTTGGGTGCTGTGGTGCCGCGTCTAGCTGCATCTGGCCCACATCTGACCACACTGCGTAAATTAAATGCATGTAAGAAGTGACCGCACTTCACTAGCGAACAAAAAGTATAATTAACCTGCATATGATACCTTTTTATTGGTAGTTTGCACAAAAGCTGCTGATTTAGTGTGGTTCTTTTTTTTTTTTTTTTTTTTAAATGCTTTGATGTCTCATTATGACACAGTGTTATAAATTCTGAACAAACATCCTCTGTCTAATGCGTTCCTAAAGTCGGGTGAATTCTCGAAGATCAAACATGTAACTCCCTTTATTTTAGTAAGAAATTATTTTAAAAAACAGAGAGCAGTTTACCATTATTAATTTCTCCAAGACTGTACAACTGTCTACCCGTGATTGTTCAGCTCATTCGCGGCTGTGAGCTTAAAGTGCAAACTTTTTCCAGGCGCCCTGGTTTCCTTCCACATTACACAGCTGTTGCACGGCGGGTTTCACATGAGCGAGCGACTCTAGATTTGCCTGTAGTATGTATGTGTGGATGCATCTGTGTGTATGTTACGTTTCTCTGGTGTATGAATGACTGTCTGGTAAATCCAGTGTTTTAATTCATATCGCATAAGGGTGTTGGCTAAATTCTACTGGATAATTATTATACATTGCTGTGGATAGAAGAATCTGCTAAAGGAATAAATCTAAATGTCTCGTGCTGTTCAGCTGTTGGGGATTGCACCAAGTCCTAATGCGTTCCTCATAAACGTGAAGAAATGCTTCACGAGAGAAATTAAGCGTATTCACGAAATTCCTCACTGAGCCATTCTCAACTCGCGTGGGCGTGTCCGGGCACGGCTGTGCAAACTAAAACAATGACTCAAATTTTAGCATGAGTTTTAGGCATCGACTTCATTTGAGCCTCTATCTTTGAATGGGAGTCGTGCTAGTTGCCTGGGAGAGAAGCATCTGCTAAACAGCGAATTTGTTATGGCAACAATATATGTAATGACGTGTTACCAAAATGGGACCAGAGTGACACGTATCATCAGGGTTTGAGCTTCTTTCATCAGAAGACATACATCCTTCTTAAGCACTGTGCTCCCTTTGCCCTTCGTGTCACTCTTCATTGGGAATAGACAGTTGGTGAATCACTGCTTTGTTCCGTTCCAACGGAAAGCGTGACTCTGTTCGCTACACCAGCTCTCCCACTGTCGTATTTAATGAATATTCATAGGGACATATGGCACCATGGGCGATTAAAAACGGAAAGCTTGTCAGAAAAATGTCTCGTCGTGGAAAAAAATGGCATCGCTTCTCACAGGGATGTCCGCGGATGGACTCGAAGAAAATCATTTTACGAATAGCTAGCAATAGTGCAGTAAGTCACTTGTAGCGCCGCTTTGTTGGGAGCGCAATCAGTACTGGGATTTTCCTTGTCATGGCCTGCCAGTGTCAAGAATCTTCTTCAGTGACGTTCTCTGTTCCTGAAGGATTCTTTTTATATCTGTGCTGGCAGAGGCCTATTCTTACTTTCCCTGTACATTTAATCAAAAAGTGACATTTCTACTGAAGAAAAGCAAGGCTGGGATAAGGGATAACTTCTTCAAAAAAACGTTAACGTTATTTTGACCTGAAACAAGTTCATATTTTCGGCTTTGCAGTGTTTGACTTTGATCAGTAAACTGCCTTCATAAAAATAAATCACTTACCTTCTGCTGGTCCTGCTGAAGGTCGCTGGTAGTTGCTTGAGCAGGCAGACTCACGCCTTCCTTAGTCAACGTGTGTGTGTCGGCAAATTTAGGAAAACGAATTAGTCATATTTTCAGCATCTAATTTCTGCTCATCATGACTTGTTCGTTATATGAAATCATGAAATCAGCGTGTTAAACCCGCTGTGTGACAACAGATCCACTATAATCTGAGTCATATAATTTGCTGTTCAAATCTGAGTCGAGCAAATGAAGGTAAACCTGTCACCTCTGTTACAAGTCGTGACAGGATAATGAATAATGATGAGTTAATATGACGTGCTGAATATCTCATTCTGCGTTTTGTTTTGTTAGCTCTAAGTGCATTGTTACTATTTGCGGCACCTGATTAATACTGGTGAGGTATGAGTAAGGCATAAATCTCAATACATCAGTCAAAATAGTTGAAGAGTAGTCAGGCCAAACTAAAACGGATCCCAGATACAGTTATGAGCAGGGAAATCTTCATTCTTTTCACAGATGGAGCGCTGATTTCCCATGAGCGTCACTGTGTGATTTGTGAAATTTAATTACATTCTAGCCTTGCTGTCACTGCTTAGTCCTCGTGTTGTTTGCAGTATGTGTTTCGGTTGTCCACTTACTGGTAAATCTTCGTAATTTTGTATGTAAAATCCATGTTTTAAAACAGCAAACTCTTCTGTGAACTCCTTCGGTGGCTCTTGACTTTCCCAGTGGGTGTATCGGCAGAACACCCTTTTGGACGTATAGCTGGCACTGGTGTGGCAGAGTGGGACGGCCGGCAGGCCAGGCGAGCAGAATTCCCAGCCTTATTGTCGTGATCGCTTCATGGTGGCTGGACATCATCTATGATTATACTCGCCATATTGCTATTTGATGCCTTCTGTTTATTTATAATTACCAAAGTCAATTCTTTAAGATTCTCATAAATTTATTGATATTTGAGGAGAGTTGGTGATGACCACCAGAGAGCTAAAATAGGCATATTCCTGACCTGCTGGGTAAACTATTTTCTGAAAGATTTTCATGTCATTGGGGCAGCGGTGGAGCAGCGGGTGTGGTGGGTCTGGGGTTCGAGTCCTGCTTGGGGTGCCTTGCTGTGGACTGGCGTCCCGTCCTGGGTGTGTCCCCTCCCCCTCCAGCCCTGTGCCCTGTGTTACCGGGGTAGGCTCTGGTTCACCACGACCCCGTATGGGACAAGCAGTTTCAGCCTATGTGTTTATAATTTTCCATGTAATATTTTTAATTTTGTCATATTTTCTCTCCTGCGTAGGAACACTTCTTACCCTTAAATTGTATCATTCACAATTAAAGATTTAAGTAATGCCTTTTATTTTTTTCTTTCAGCATGTTTTCAGCATTGAGACTTTCACATTCCTGCTCTGGGGCTCAGCACAGACGTATAGATAAAACTGTAAATATAAAGCAGATTGTAATTTTACATTGTTATAGAGAGAATTTATATTTGCTTAGGATATGTCAGAAGTTGAATCCATAGATGGAGTTTGTTCAGAATACATTAACAGCAAGATTTACAATTTACCCACCTCTCCAATATTAATTAACTGTCGAATCAACGACATTCAGTCACCACATGATTTCCTTTATCGTTTGCGGATCAGTAACAAGATACATTTATTTTATTCCTTAGGCCAGTCTTACTATACAATAAATGCGGTGTTGTTCATCTTATCTATTAGGGCTTTATTAGACAAGTATTACGAGTATTTTTGCAAAGCATTTTTGTCACATCTCTGTCTCATTCCGCGAGTCCAATAAATACTAAAGCGACGATCTCGGAAGCAAAGCGTTTGGAAAATGGTAAAAAGCAGTCAGAGATGCAAATGTCAGCTGAGAGTGACATTACTGCTTCGAGCAGTTTGGCATATTCACAGCGGAAGCAGCAACACGTTGATAGAATTGACCCCTTTACCATTGTCGAGCTGAGATTCGCTGCCGCGAACAAGAGAAAGTCTTTTCTGTGGTTTCGAACCTCTTTCAGCGTGTCGTATCCGATACCCTAATGATGTACGGTGTCTATCAGGATTTCAGTTGAATCGTGAAACGGCTACAAAGCAGATTTTTGAATTTTTTTTTTTTTTTTGCTTCAGATGCCGCCCCCCCCTTCTTGTTCTTTGACTGTAATGAGGATATCAGATGCTTCAAACCTGCTCTGCGTATTACTGAATATGAATTATAGATGTGAACATTTTTCCCTAGGTTATTACCGCAGTCTATTTAACTGTGGATGTAAACTGTCTTGCGTTTGTGCTAGTGATGAAACTGAAAAAGGACATGATTATAATTAGAATGCTGATTCCTGCCTGTGAGGGGTGGGAATGCATAAAATGCATGCCGGGGGGAGGAGGGGATAGGATCCTAATTACATGCAGTATCCTTACTGGAGGGAGCACATTTAGCTGTGTCTGCTAATGGATAACAATGAGAGAAATTCACCTGGGCTACAGCCTTCCACATCCTCGCAGAGGGTGCAGGGGTTGGAGGTAGGGTCACTCAAGGGGACTTTACTGGAGACCAGTGGGTCTGGGCTGTTAAGAGGCCAGATCAGAGCCTGGGGCCTTACATGGTATATTTAACACTGTTCCCTGGCTGTATTACATAAAATAATCATCTTAATGATGCTGTCAAGGGCTGGCTGGTTCGGCTAATGGGGTCAGCCTCCGAGTCTGAATTTTCCCTCCTTTTTTGAGACCGCCACTGAACGTAGTTTTTCTTTCTGTTGCTTTTTACTCGGTGGAATAGGTGGAGGAACAAACATTGTGAACCAGCAGTGTGTGCTCAGGGTGTATCTTTGTTCGGGGCTGAGCAACCAGCCCCCCCCCATCCCAACACCCCCCACCAGCGGTGATAGGTTTGGTAGTCTTGCGAACATCAGCCAGGGTCGCGTGTAGGTCGCAACCAATTTATCACGGACAGGCAATGTAGACTTTGTAGCCTGTTAAGGTTTCAACTGGCTGAGCATTTAAATTGAATCACTGTTTGTGTTTATTCCTCCGTTTGCAGGAGCATTACGTGCGTCACCTGCGGTCATAGCGAGCCGGAGTTGTAGTCCGGAGTTATAAGAATGCCGAAACAAACATACCTTTGGTTCGCAACTGACTTCAGAGAGTTTCTGCATTCCTGTCGTTAATGTTACTGTTCTCTTCTCGGTTTAAAATGTAAATTGTACCAAAGCGAAAGCAGGTAAACGTGCATGTAAATACGGACTGGCTGAAAAGGCCGAACGACCGTGCTGTCGTTGCGGCTCATCAGCTCTTATTATAGCAGGTTTTCATTAAGTTAAGATTGTTTTTCTTTTCTTTCATGGGGCCGGGTGGCGCAGTGGGTTGTACCGGGTCCTCCTCTCTGGTGGGTCTGGGATTCGAGCCCCGCTTGGGGTGCCTTGCAGTGGACTGGCGTCCTGTCCTGGGTGTGTCCCCTCCGGCCTCACGTCCTGATTTGCCGGGTAGGCTCCGATTCCCTGCGACCCCCTATGGGACAAGCGGTTCAGAAAGCGTGTGTGTGTTTCTTTTAGCTTGAATAGCCTGTGGGACAATATCTATTCCTGGAAATGATAATTTTTCACAATTGTAAATGTTTCTTTAGTACACATATTTCGAAATTACGCGTTTTGCGTCTCTCAGCACATCCAATCCTTGCTCGGAGAGCTCCGGCCACCTAAAAACCTGCCCCAGAGTAAAATTAACCCCGCGGAACATAATGTGACGCTGAAATGATTCGCCGAGGAAGCGCTAAAATCGCGGCGCGGAATCGTGGATGTTCTGCGGAGGCGATCTGAGATTGTCGCTCTTGCCGGATGCTGGAATGAAAGGTGCCGTGCGGTAACAGGAGGCTCGTTGTAATGGGGGAGGCTTTCCTTCGCCCTGCTTTTGAGATTGCCGATGTGGACCGTTCTCTGCCATGAATGCATTCCTGTCTGTGAAATGCCAAGCAAATTAAACATAATGCCCACTGATTGGATCCAGTCATACTGCTTATTATAGACATCAAGAGGTAATGAGGTATGACAAATATTTTATCGCCAAATTTAATGAAGCTCTACATCTTTCTCTACAATCCACATATCCACATACTCGTGCGGTAGGTTACCGCGGCGCGAACAGAACGGAGCTGTTACCGTGTTGCCGCGTGGCTTTGAAATACTAGCGAAATATCCGAGATTACAGCGCACTTAACGGTCTGTAAAAGTATAAATGTGAGTTTATGAGGATAAACAAGGCCTGATGAATTTCATGTTAAAAAGGATTTCGATAATTAATTTTCCTTTTCGTTGCTCAACAAATGACATCTGTAACTGGGAATAAGGGGTTACTGTATGTTCTAAACTAATGTTTTGTTTTTAGTTTCTTACAGCAGCCGGGATTCCTTTCTCCTTTTGGTCCATTTCCGCTGTTTAGAGTAGAGCTCTTGCCGTGCCGGCCGAGAACAAACTCAATTTTCATTCCCTGTTTCTTACTTTATGCGTAAACGGCGTCTGCTCTTCTCTGGTACATCATACCGAATAAGTGCGTGACCCACTGGGTGACACTTCCCAAGTCGGGGCATCTAAGATCCTCCCAGTATGGTTACATATTGTGCTATGAGAACGTCTGGTCGCTGCTCAGTTTCCAGTTCATTTCCGCACCTTCTGTTCTGTTAACGATAGCTGGAGCCTCTGCTGCGCTGTTGGAGAGCACATCTGTGGGTTACGACTCTATCGCTGTTGGTTTTGCTGATCAAGTGCTCCCCGAACCGCTGCGATGCTTGTGCCACCTAGAGTACAGCAGGAATTTCAACCCTGTCTGACGCCCCCTTGAGAGTCCGTTTCCAGATTGAACAAGACGGTGATCGTGCCGTGTTCGTTCCAGTTTTTTTGTTTTTGTGCGTGTGTCGCTGTCCTGCGTGCTCCGTGAAGAGGAGCGCGGCCCGATGAGTTAACACAAATGCGTCGTGTTTCCGGTGAAAAAAGACACCAGTCAATTTTGTTATGATGTTATGGCGTGGTGGCACGGCGAGTAGTGCTGATGTCAGAGCTCCTGGGTGGTGCGAGAGGATGCGGATTCAATCCCCGCTCGGTCTGTGTGGAGTTTGCATGTTCTCCCTCTGTCTGTGTGGGTTTCTTCTGGGTGCTCTGGTTTCCTCCCACACTCCAAAGACATGCTATTCAGGTTCCCCATAGTGTGCGAGTGACGGAGAGAGTGTGTGTGTTCCACTGATGTATGGATGAGTGACCCAGTGTAAGTAGTGTATCTAGCAATGTGAGTCTTTGGGTGCTCTGGTTTCCTCCCACACTCCAAAGACATGCTGTTCAGGTTCACCCATAATGTGTGTGTTCCACTGATGTATGGATGAGTGACCCAGTGTAAGTAGTGTATCTACCGGTGTAAGTCACTGCGGTGAATAAGGTGTATGTGTGGGCTGGTAACACTACATAGAGTTTTTTGGAATTCGCTTTGGAGAAAAGTGTCTGCTAAATAAGTAAATGTAACTTGGACAGTACATTTTCATATTAAATATTTCACAACTAGGGGGTGCAGTGGTGCAGTGGGTTGGACGGGGTCCTGCTCTCCAGTGGGTCTGGGGTTTGAGTCCCGCTTGGGGTGCCTTGTGATGGACTGGTGTCCCGTCCTGGGTGTGTCCCCTCCCCCTCCGGCCTTACGCCCTGTGTTGCCGGGTAGGCTCCGGTTCCCCGCAACCCCGTATGGGACGAGCGGTTCTGAAAATGTGTGGTGCGTGTGTGTCTGTGTGTGTGTGTGTATTTCACAACTAGTATAGCGTCGTACCCCCGTCCTGGGTGTGTCCCCTCCCCCTCCGGCCTTACGCCCTGTGTTGCCGGGTAGGCTCCGGTTCCCCGTGACCCCGTAAGGGACAAGCGGTTCTGAAAATGTGTGTGTGTGTGTATAGCGTCGTACTTTTATAACCTTCTCACTGAAGGTGGGCGTAATATTGTGTATACAGATTACACACTGCTTCTTTCATTCTTCTTTCTGCAATCCTGTCAGCACTATTGGGGCACTGACTGACTGCTGTTTTCTGTATGAAGTTGTTCTCGTTCGTGTCACTTAGAATTAATACAGAGCGCCACCAAGTGGTCATTTTAGTGTAACGCAAATTGTAAACCACGTGAATTGCGCAACCTTGTGGCTTACAACACTGAACAGTGATTGGAAAGATTTTAGTTTTTCCCTCCATGCATTTACAGTATGTACGTGCGGATGAATTTATTTATATAGTAGAACTCTGATGCGCCTCTTACAAGTGTTTTAATCAGGGGAAACATAGAAATCACATGATTTCTTGGGATGGGTGGTTGCACAGTAGTTAGAGCTGTTGCCTTTAGATCCGAAGGTTGTAGGTTTGAATCCTATGTCTTGCTGTGGTACCCTTGAGCAAAGTACTTACCCTGAATTTCCTCCAGTGAAATGATCTTGCTGTCCAAATAGCTAAGTAATTGTAAATTACCGTAGGAGAAAAGCATCAGGGTCAACTTTGTTTGCGACAAAACTTCAGTACTAATGCAGCAGTGTCATAGTTGCCCCATAAATATTTTTTGTGGTTGCCGGTATCGCTTGAGTTTCCACGATCATCGCATAGCTTTTTATATTAAAAAAAGACCCATTTATTGACAGGGCAGTAATAACCTCTTTTCTTTTACTGGTTTTCTCCTAAGATAAAAAGCTGTCACCTTTACCAGCCTGTCACATACCTCAAAATTATTTTACAGATCTTTTGTCCGAAACCATCTGTTCTTCTTCTGCACTTGTCGATTGTTTATTTTGAATAGATTATTTTGGAAGGGGGGGCACAGTGGCGCAGTGGGTTGGACCGGGTCCTGCTCTCTGGTGGGTCTGGGGTTTGAATCCCCCTTTTGGGGTGCCTTGTGATGGACTGGCGTCCCGTCCTGGGTGCGTCCCCTCCCCCTCCAGCCTTGCGCCCTGTGTTGCCGGGTTAGGCTCTTGTTTCCGCAACCCTGCTCGGGGCAAGCGTTTTCAGTCAGTGTGCATGTGTATCTCAGAAACTTTCAGCAGTATTTTGCTTTCTGCTGTACACTACTTGTTTCTTAAATGCAGTATTAATGTAATCTACTTAATACAGTAAAATGACCCGAGCTGCTTTAAGCTTTTTTTAAAATACATTTTTATACTATATTTTATTAACATACACACACACACACACACACACACACACACATTTTCAGAACCGCTTGTCCCATACGGGGTCACGGGTGAAACCGGAGCCTACCCGGCAACACAGGGCGTAAGGCCGGAGGGGGAGGGGACACACCCAGGACGGGACGCCAGTCCGCCGCAAGGCACCCCAAGCGGGACTCGAACCCCAGACCCACCGGAGAGCAGGACCGTGGTCCAACCCACTGCGCCACCGCGCCCCCTATTAACATACATACATATAAAATTAAAATGCACCTTTATTACGAAATTGTGATTTACATAGAAAATCCGATGCACATTAAACACACACCGGTCATTATTTTCATTCTGCTGTTTTGTAATTCTATTAAAACCTCCTCTTTTCTAGTTTTCTTTTTTCTCCTGTATATTGATCGTGAATTTTGACTAGAAAGCGGCAGCGTTTCCACTTGTGCCTCATGGCAGGTAGAGGAGTGTCACGGTAGAGGGTAAGGGTTTCTCCATGGCTATTAGTGAGCCATACCCAGATTAGGCAGCTCCCTTACAAAGGACCGCTGCTGCTCCGGCAAGTCTATTGGATCACGGCTGCTAATTTACTGAAGATCCTTAAAATTCCTCTGATCTGTGTAATCAGAAGTGCCTGCCAAATCCGCTAATCCTAGCTTGTTCTGTGAAAACGCTGACCCCCAGGAGCAGCTCATAAGCTTCTGACTTTCACATTGTAGCCTTGGCGCAGTTTCCCACCAGAGGTAAAAGATGCCCTGCCTTTCATGTAGCGATGAGCAAGCTTTCCTAAGTAATGAAGAGTAGGTTTTGTCCACGCTTAAAATATAATGTGCTGTCCATTTTTCCGGGGGGGGGGGGGGTGTGCATTTGCAGGGTATATTCATTAATGTTTGACCATCAAACATTAATAAGAAACCTCTGCTATTTTATATATATATATATATATATATATATACATACACATACACACTGTATATATGTGTATATATATACATATACACACACTGTATATATATCTATGTGTATATATATGAAATCCCATTATAGCATTTATTTATCTGAAAGGTGATTGAAAACATCCATAAACACATTTCTGCACTTGTGGTACAATTTTATAAGGTGGTTAACATATTTAAAAAAAAAACCCTTTTTGTTTAAAGTCCTTACTGTTACCCTAGCCTGAAAGTCCAATTATAAGTGATTTCTGGTGACGCAAACAAAGTTTTTGTTTCCAGGAGCTTTTTGTGTTTCACCCTCTATTTGCTGAACACATGAACTACTGCAACGATTCCAACACATTAAGGTTTCTCGGTCGTAAGTGTAACTGAACTCTTTCTTTCCTCTTTTCAGCTTTTACCGCATCAACCCAAAATAGTGAGGTTGGAATGGAATGTATGATTTCTCTGTGAGCAGTATATATATATATATATATATATACACACACACACACACACACACACACACTTTCAGAACCGCTTGTCCCATACGGGGTCACGGGGAACCGGAGCCTACCCGGCAACACAGGGCGTAGGGCCGGAGGGGGAGGGGACACACCCAGGACGGGACGCCAGTCCACCGCAAGGCACCCCAAGCGGGGCTTGAACCCCAGACCCACCGGAGAACAGGACTGCAGTCCAACCCACTGCGCCACCGCACCCCCTATATATATATAGCTTTTTGGGGGGTCTTTATTATAGTACAGCTGCTAGTGTAGTGTTTAGAGCTACTGCCTTTGGACCCAAAGGTTGCAGGTTTAACCCCCACCTCTGGCTGTTGTACCCTTGAGCAAGGTCCTTACCTTAAATTGCTTCAGTAAAATTACCCAGCTGTATAAATGGGTAAATGATTGTAAGCATGTAATAACTGCGACCTTAACATTTTAAGTTACTTTGGAGAAAAGCATCAGCTAGATGAATAAATGTAAATGTGTGTGTGTATATATGTGTATAGTTTATATGCACAGTTTATATAAATATAATATATAAACAGAAGGCATCCATACACTATGTGTGTGTGTATATATGCCCTGTGTTTCTTTGAATCACATTGCAATGATGCCTGTGAATTACAGGTGCTCACCATGGTATGTAGCGTAAAGATGCTGTTTTTCAGTTCTTTCCCTCAGCCAGCTTTTCGAAGGGGTGACGAGCTTTGGAAATGCTCTCCTGTAGTTACCTTAGTGTAAAGTGGAGATCCTGATCCCAGGTGAGCTGTACATCATTTTTTTCAGCTAAAGGCTTTCAGGTGCCTTCCCTCAGTTCTGAGCCCCAGTGGTAATGTTCTCCAAAACATTTCTGTTTTCGCAGCCCGGATTTGAAGGGAATGTCATGGGTGAACAAGCTGAATCTGTAGCGGTTCGCAATATCTAATGATCAAAATAATCATAATATTCAGTCTGCTTTGAAGTGAAAAGGCCAATACCTATGAAAATTAATATTCACAAAAGAAACTGTATTGTCTCCTGAAATTACATTTCGTTCCCGGAGGAGAATACCTTTCCTCTGCTGTTTTATTTGGAATTAGACGTTCAAAGAAATTAATATGGTTATTTAGGCTTCTTTCAGGAGCAAGTAAGACATTCTCAGCAAGATATTAGAAGTGAAAAGGCTTATAATTTCAGGGTGAAAAACGCACCCTCACGCTTGATTTGTGGAAAACAACAGCAGCAGTTTTCTTTCTGATAGCCATATATTTTACCAAATAAAACATTGATGCTCTCTTTAAAGGCTCCATCCTTCTTGCTGCAGATTTCATAGACAATAGCACTTAGGTGATAATTTCTTTCACCCAAGATGTATGGCATTGTAAATATTTAAAATCAAATTTGGCAAAGAGACAGAGATGGATGCGGTACCGTAGGGAGGCAAAGAAACTTCACTGTTTTCCCTTTTCATTTCCATTTTTTTCCCACAGTCACCTTCTCAGACCTTTTGCTTTATAACCCTAAACGTGTCGATGGCGGTGTTGCATGCATGCCTCGCTTATCTGGGGCCCACATGGCTACGGGCTCACTTGGTTCCAAAGGATCCCTTTGTATGGGATCGCATGCCTTTCCCCTGTGACACCTCCCAGCAATAACACGCCTGGCAGCATGTTCGAGGCTCCTGCAGAGAAAGCCACATTTGGGAACACAGAATATCAGTAACATCAAAAAATTTATCTCATATTACATGTACGGTGCAATGGGCAGAGCTCTGAGGGAATTCATTAGATCTCTGTGTGATGCAGAGATTTACGTTCATTTGCGACGAGTTAAATGTGGAAATTTTACCGTTTCACATCGTTAGATCATAAACTTTGGAAAACGTCCACTGCATCTTTCACTTCAGTTTTAACCGTAGCTGTAGTGTTACGCACTGATTTACACGCTCAGTGCACGTTTTTCGCAGCGCACTCTTATTTTCGCTCTTGTTACTTATGACATTTTACTTTTAAAAAAGCCAAGCGCCAGGCTGGCAGATACTGCTCCGCTTCCAGCCCGCTGTCCAATTAGTGTACCATTTAATTTTTTATTATTTGTTTGACATCTGATGTATTACCTAATTAAGACAGAGGGAATTATATGTCGCTTATTGAATCCATATCGCTGAAGTTCAGAGTGGCAGGAAAAGGCAAATAAATTAAGTTGAAGATGAAGCTGGTAAGCATGGCAAACAGCGGCGTGAACGAGGACATGGATGTGACAGTATTGGAATATTAAGTTATGTCGGCCCGTGCCAGCAAGCTGGGCTATCGTAACTCCGGAGTGAAACGGTTGATGTATGACTGCTGAAGTGCCTTAACATTTATCACCATTTATTAACTAATGCTATACCTCTGAGCTTGTCATCTGCTAAGTGATGACTAATAGGCAGCATTGCCAGTCCTGATAATGGACTGCGGTAAGTATTGTGTTAGAAAGTGGGGCGGCACTACGCTTGTCCAGTTTACTGTCTAGATGATGCAGAGCATTAAGACATACAGCTACAGAGTGCTCTGATTTGCATAATGGCTATCTTTATTTTTTTGGTTTGAACAATGCGAAACAAATTCCAGAAATCTGAAAATAAAATTCACTTGTATCGTTAAACAGTTTGGCCAACTTCAGTATTACATGTTTTACGTGTGCTTGTGGACTAGATTGTGAAACAATACCGATGCAGGCTAAAACAGGTAGGCTTAATAATAATAATAATAATAATAATAGTTTTTGATAGGATGGTAGTTTTAAGAGAGGCGTATTTATTATCCACCCATTTTCATTAACTGGTGGTCCTGGTTAGGGTCGCAGAGGTCCAGAACCTTTCATGAACTCACATGGCGGGGGGGGCTGGGGGGGAGGGGGGTACACTCTGGACGGAACACCAGTCCATTGCAGGGTAAGCACACACTCACACACTCACAACTATGAGTCACCAGTCCATCTCAGCTGCATGTCTTTTAACCGTGGATGGAAATAGAGCGAAACACAAACTCCACAAAGACTAAGCCAGATTTGAAGCCATACCCCAACGGCTCAGGTGCTGTGAGGCGTCGGCACTATTTACTGCACCACCACGTTGCCCCCTTTCTTATCACATTTCCAATAAATCCTTAAGTTCAGGACAGCTGCTAGCATAGTGGTTAGGGTTACTGCCTGTAGATCCAAAAGTTGCAGGATTGATCTCCAGTTCTAGTACCTTTGAGCAAGGTACATACCCTAAATTGCTCCAGCAAAAAAAAAAAAAAAAATTAACCAGCTGCATAAATGGGTAAATATGTGTAAGCTTAACCTTGTGAACTGCTTTGGAGAAAAGCATCAGCTGAATGAGTAAATGGAAGTTCGATGACAATCTTTGTGGCATGCAGTCTTTTTTTCCAGTAAATACAGTCACTGCGCTCTTGACCAGTAGTGCCAACAGGTGCTGGCAGTTGCCTTGCGACCCAAATCACAGCAGTGCACAAAAGCCAACAGAAGCTGCGGCACAAGAAGAGCAGCAGCGCCAAAGCCCTGCCCCACGTGGGTTGAGCGTGGTATTTTACAGCAGGTGGCAGCACACCACGCTGCAAGTCGTTGTTAGGCGCCCCTGGAACAAAACTCTAATGACTCCATTATGTAGTGAGTATTTAGTAAACAACTGCAGAGCTGAGAAGGCGGCACACGCTCCGATTTCCAGAAAGCCGTGCTGTGAAGTGGGGACAAGGGTTTGGGTTGCTCCTCCTAATCGAGGCCAGCCTCGGAAACATGCTGAAGGCATTAAGAACATACGACACGGTAATGAAATTGCATAAGAGCTTGTGATTAAAAGTGCGCCAAACACTTCTTTAAATTTGCTGTAGTCTAGCCTTAAAATCCCAGATTTAATATATTGTTAAAGAGCCCTGCGTTGCATTCCTTCCTCCCTTTCGTCTTGGTCCAAGACAGTTGACTAATGCAAATTGTAAAACAACTATGCATATATTTACAGCACTGTAGCTGATTAAAGAAGCAAATGTTGCTTTTAAAAAGGCTTGTTCTGAATTCAGATGGAAATACAGCTTCACCGTCCCTCCGCCAGACAGCGACTGTACCATGAAAGACTGGCTGCTTTGTCTTTCAAGGGTTTTATCGGCTCTCCACGTGTTCCCAGTCAAGGCAAGACGGATGACGTGTTAAATCAAGTTTCGAAAAGCATTGCATACTAGATCTTAGTGGGTGTGGCGGGTTTAGCCAGGGCCTGCCCTCCCGTGGGTCTGGGGTTTGAGTCCTGCTTGGGGTGCCTTGCAATGGAGTGGCGTCCCGTCCTGGGTGTGTCCCCTCCCCCTCCAGCCTTGCGCCCTGTGTTGCTGGGTTAGGCTTCAGCTCGCCGCAACCCCACTTGGGACAAGTGGTTTCAGTGTGTGTGTATGTGCGCGCTGCACCTAATGGCTTTCGCTGATTTCTATTTGTCAATTGTTGGTGCCTCTCACAATCAAGTTTAAATATGCAGAACTCGGCAGCAGAAGCAATAATTTTATCTCGGGACGTACCTTTGCTGCATGTGGCAATCGCTTGTAATTACTGACTAATGAAGGTTAAATGAAAATGTTTGTTGGCCATCGGGTGCTTTTCACACATACTAATTGTGTTTAGTGAAATTGTGAAATGTCGAACTGTCAGATGTGTGGCGCTGCCAGTAAGGCCAGCAGCCAAGGCTGGACGTGCGGATGACGGGCCGTTCAATGAAAGAGGTGGCAACTGTCATCGGCTCGTGTTCCCAGGACCGAATACGGTATTAATGAAAATAGTCCAAGTCGTTTTTGTGTAAATGTGGGAAAAAAAAACAAAACAAAAAAAAACAGCACGTGAAGATAAAGGACGTCCTCCAGCGATCGTGAACCCCTGACTCTGAAAATCACAAGCAGTGTGTTTCTGCTGTGGCTCCTGCAGGAAGTTTGTCTTGTTTTAATAATTTACTCAGACATCAGTTATGTTTTACAGTTTTTTAACTCTTTCATTTTTAACGTGGGTCCGCACACCCGTACGAGTTTCAGCTGCAGTCCTTCCTCGTGGTGCGACACTGCAGCGGACTTGATCAGAGGTGTCTTTCAGCCGTGTCCATTATTCTTGCCCAGATAAAATCTAACTACCTGCAAAGGTCAGCGAATTTCCTCCGATTGACTTATCACAAAGAGAGAGGAGCATTTTATTAGAGCTGCCCAGGTGCAGTGGGTGACATTTCAGGAAACGGATGTCAGGCTTGGTTTCTTCGACCATTAGCTGACCTTCACACATGTGCATCCAGTTTGATTCTAGTCTATTTCCTTTTGCCTGTATACTGGTTATTGCAAAGTAGACTTTACCACGCTCTGTATTTCAGCAAGGGGGGTGCAGTGGGTTGGACCGGGTCCTGCTCTCTAGTGGGTCTGGGGTTCGAGTCCCGCTTGGGGTGCCTTGCGACGGACCGGCGTCCCGTCCTGGGTGTGTCCCCTCCCCCTCCAGCCTTACGGCCTGTGTTGCCAGGTTAGGCTCTGTCTCCCCGCGACCCTGTATAGGACAAGCGGTTCAGACAATGTGTTTCATCAAGTTCCCCATCTGATCATAATTCCGAGCAGAGACTCTTTTTTCATGATGCATCTGACGTGTTTGGTTGTCTTTGGGCTGAAGTGTGGTCCTCGGAGCGGGAAGGAGCCCGGAGGAAGGCGAGCAGGAGAAGGCCGATCCCCCGGCAGCCCTCGTACACTGCACTTTCTCCCTTATCTTAATAAGTAATGAGCCTGCCACAGGCTGACAACCAAATATTTTTAACATAGTTATAATGTATGACTTTCAAAGGGGAGAGCAGGCATTGATATATGGCGCAAACAGTCATGACGGAAAACTAGTGAAATATTAATGGCCTGTTTCCCGAGCATTAATGTGGAATTGACCCGATAGCTCGGAGAGGAGCTGGGAGAGATAGCTGCTGAGTTCTGTCCTCCGCAGTTGGGATTTTGCTCGTGGGGAGGTTTGGGGAAAAGCGAGAGAGGCGTATTGATATTTCTCAGGTGTCACTGGATAATCGTCTTTGTTTACCCTGGTGAAGTAACCAAATGTACCCACACATTTAAATGAGACACAACCCAGCAGCCCCGAAGGGACGGCGGGAAGCGAGTAAACAATACCTGGCCGTCGCCTCGTCTTCAGGGTGACCCTTCGCCGAATCCGCCTTTTACAATGAAACTTCGTTGGCCTGGCTACTTCTTCATGTGGTATGGGTCATCAGTCAGGTCCAAATGGAAGATTTTCTCAGCAAAATAAAAATGTGAAAATTTCCCTGCTGATCAGACTCTGGAACAACAGCAATTTCTATACTTATGACTGTATCGATGGGCGTCACTGATTTGTTGTTAAGTCCATGAAGGGCCAGTGCGTCGCAGAGATGGACAGCGACATAGAAATGTATCGTGAAGCAGGCTCAGATGAAAGGAGCAGGAACAGAAGGGAGAAGAAGCCCATGCGGGGAATGCTCAGCTAATAGCAGCAGCGCTGCGAAACTCTGTGTATTTGCTTTTAATTCGATTGAAGTTTCGTTTGAGCGTCGCCTAAACACTCGAAATCCACCGTTGTTATTCAGATGGCCTTCAGACAGCATTCCTGTTCACATTCAGAACTATGGGAAACTTCTGCAAAAAAAAAAAAAAAAAAAAAAAAAAAAGAAAAAAAGGGCAGCAGCTTGGAATTTGATGGTGGTCTGGACTTTACCCAAGTTTCCATCCAGATTTTCCAGCCCTGCCACATTTTCCTTATGAAGTCTGCATCGTTGGCCTTTCGCTAAAAAAAAAAGGATCCGCGATGAAAAATAGCTCGAAACAAAGGAGACGTTACATTGTGAATTTATAGATGGGATCGAGGGATGCTTTAGGTGAGCGTACATCTGTATCTACATTTATAGCTATTGGCCTATAGCATCTATTTATTATTATAGAAATGTATTATCGCATAGATTCACGGCGGCAGAGAAAGCACCCGCACTGTATTATTTTAAAGTTATGATTTATGGAGAAAATATTACGCGCAGCGGTGCAGGTGTTTCTGGACATGCTTCAGAAAGTTTTCAGTTCTCTGGATGGGGAAGTGTCTGGCTGTAGGTGTTTGGGTGCGAGGAGAGGAAAGCTACCTGGACGCCCGTGTGGAGGAGCGCGTTCCACCACTAGGGGGAGCCAGAGATAAAGGTGGAGCAGCGCTCCCGTTCGCTGCCGCTGTTCCGTTGTACATCAGAAATGTACAAATCGTCCACAACCTGGTGATTTCCTAACGCCAACGATTAAAGCCCTCTTTTTAGAAGAAAAAGAAATGCATGAAGGGTGCCTTTGCTTTTGTTGTGTGAGTGAGCACAGTGTTTTTCTCTTTTTTTTTTTTTTTACTGCAAATATTAATTTTCATTTAGCTGGCAACTTTGTCAAGGCAGCAATAACACATACGCAGCTGTAAGCTACTTACAATGATGTACCCGTTGAAACAACAGCAATTTAGCACACTGACACAGTAGAGGCAACCCTTATGCGAACACGGTAACGTGCAAACTTTGCACAAACTGAGTGGGATTCGAACCCGTGTTCATACCCACAGCCCAGGAGCGGTGAGGCACCAGCGCTACCTGCTGCCTCACCATGCTGCCCTTCCTCTAGTTATTATGGAATACTTTATTGCTTTATTTAACTGTTATTTTCCCTGCTAAGCGCCCACCATCAATTTAGACACTAGAAGATTTTATATTGAACACATTATTCCAAAGGAAAATGATGCCTCCACATTGAATAGGTCTAATACACAGTCTGGGATTTATCATTCATTCTGTTCTTTGTGGCTCTACTGTTAATGTCTGCTGTCTGCATCACTCCAATAAAAGGAAAACGGTCACCATCCATCCATCCATCCATCCATCCATCCATCCATCCATCCATCCATCCATCCATCAACAGCTGCATGTCCCTAGCAGGGTCACAGTGAGTTTGGCTGATGCCTGCTGTGTGGAAGAGCTGGGGTTCGAGTCCTGCTTGGGGTGCCTTGTGATGGACGGGTATCCCATCCTGGGTGTGTCCCCTCCCCCTCCAGCCTTGCACCCTGTGTTGCTCGGTTAGGCTCTGGCTCACCATGACCCTGCTTGGGGAGAGCGGTTGTAGACATTGCATTGCTGTGAGGGCAAAAAAGCTGTTTTGTAATATTAATTATGTATGATACAATATTAATAGGTACTGGTAACGTTAGTATGGTATTGGATGTGTATTACCATGGTCTGCAGCACAGACTCATAAAGTGCAAACTGTGTTCTCTTTAGTCAACTCTTAACAGTAACAATTTCACTGGTTTTCCCTTGAGAGTCGCACAGATTGTTTGACAATGTGTCCATATTTGACACCATATTTGCCTGACATGCCACTCAAATGCTGCAAAGGTCGGCAGTCACAGTAACTGTATTGGCAGGAGCTCTCCGCTGCGCTCGTTTCCATTGCTTCCAGACTCTATCTCAAAACAAGTTATTGCCAAAATTGTGAGCAGACATTTTTTGTGGGATCAAATCTGAAGCTTTGAAGTTCAGAATGAGCAGCATTCTTTCGAATCACACGTGTTCTATTTCCAACAAAGATCTTTCCATCTTCATTTCTTTTATACAATTTTTTTTTTTGAAATAAAGATGAGCTTTAAAATACTACAGTATATTTCACAAAGTTCAGCTTCTTTCTATTCTTGTTAATATCAGTATTACAGAATAATATGCAGACTGTATGTGAACTCCATCCACGCTCCCAGTTCATATTGAAGTCAAAAAATCAATTTGCAGTTAATAATCAAAGTCAAAGTTTGGCAGCACGGTGGCGCAGCAAGTAGTGCTGCTGTCTCAGTGTCTAGATGGTGTGAGAGGACATGGGTTTGATCTCTGCTCAGTCTGCATGTTCGCCCGTGTCTGTGTGGGTTTCCTCCGGGTGCTCTGGTTTCCTCCCACAGTCCAAAGACATGCTGTTCAGGTTCCCCCATAGTGTGTGAGTGTCACAGAGAAATTGTGTTTCGCTGATGTATGGATGAGTGGCCCATTGTAAGTAGTGTATCTAGCAGTGTAAGTCACCACGGTGAATAAGGTGCGTGGGCTCATAACACTCCATAGAGTTCACTGGAAGTTGCTTTGGAGAAAAGTGTCTGGAAAATTGAAATTATTTACATTATCCCAGTACTCTGTAAAAGTACAGAGTTGCAAATGTGATTCTCTGTCAGTCTCCTACTTTCTTTTGGCATACTTATCATTTCCCTTCCGCTGAGGGCTTAGGGCTGTACTGTACTTTACAGTGGTTGACCATTGAGTACCACTGAGGTGCTCCACCTGTATGTGACTTTTCAGTGATGAAGCTGCTGGGAGATGTGTGGCAGATGCATGGAAGGAACGGGTAGCGAAGAAGGGGCTGCTCCGTGGGGCTTTAAGGGCGCTAGACGACAAGCGTGGATATTAGGA
The DNA here is from genome assembly GCF_900964775.1 of Scleropages formosus. Taxonomy (NCBI): domain Eukaryota; kingdom Metazoa; phylum Chordata; class Actinopteri; order Osteoglossiformes; family Osteoglossidae; genus Scleropages; species Scleropages formosus. The sequence continues at coordinate 25,589,177 of NC_041812.1, forward strand.
GAGTTTATATGCAGAAATGAACTTGTATCCTTCAGAAAAACACTCCAGCTCACCTGATTTGCTGTAGCCAGAACTGTTATTCAGCCATGCAGTTGAATTAAATGAAGTTTTCATTTATTTTAAACACTACTTTTCCTTTCTGGATACAAGTATCTGCTATAAATAAGCAAAGTGTGACACTGAGATTGAATGTTTGTCTAAAATAAGGCTCAAAAGACACATAAGAGAGTTTACCTGGAATACGGAGCTCAATAAGCCATACAGCTGTACAAATTCTCTTTATAAAACCATTATAGAGAACCAAAAGCCATTTTATAGGCTGTTTTGGATGTCGCTGCTGAACTTTGTCAGAAGCAGAGGCGCGCGAAGCTCGGCCGTTGGCCTCACTGTACGTTTAGAACGACACTTTAGAGGATCTTTAATCGCCTTTTCCCGATAACGCGAAAGAGCACCCAGGTAACAATATTCATTCTTCATTCTTCAAGGGGTCAGGAACACACTTTTCCTACCTTTTTCTTTACCTTTTTTACTGTTTTGCCCTCCGTGCTATATAAATATTCTGCTTTGCAAAATTAAATACAAATATTAAGAATTGTAATAAAATGATGACCACCTTCACTCTGGAATGTTACAGAATGGTGAGTGAGCACTGTTACATATTTCATATTCAGGAGGCCTTATTTTCAGCCTTACATTTTTCAGAGTTTCATGTGTTTTGTTTTGACAGGTGTAACTGAAATCTTCTTTAATATTACTGTAAAATTTTCTGCATCTCATATCAAGTGGTAATGAGCTATAGACACCACTTAGATGAGGTCAGTGTTGAATGTATTGAGAAAAAATGGGAGCATGGTGGGCAAACAGAGTTAATAACTAAAGGGTAACATCTAAATAAAAGGAGAAAAATGGCAACAATGTTAATTTGGTAATAAAAAAAAGCATTTTTCATGCCACGGCAGTTTAAGCTTTCCGGGTTTCTCCTCCAATAAAAGTTAGGGGTAGACGGCTATTTTTGTACCCAGCTATGGAGCAGTGATGCGTTCAAACAATACCTTGCCTTTGGCCTTATCATCAGTCTTGCCCCCAAAACCGGGTTAGCATCGAAGTGTCTTTATGAGAGCCCCAAAACAGGATTTTGATCATCATGTATTGATGGATTGCCGGCACCTTGATACATCCATATTAAGGAACCAATAACTGTGTGCCGTCTGCAAGCAGGTCTTGCAGGTGACATTAGAAGAGTTACCCCAGGGGTCTGTCTGAATAAAGCTTGAAAAACCCGACACACTGTTCTGCTCCTCTGTGTGGGGATGAGCACTGAGACAGCTGGTAGTGTAGTGCTTAGTGCTGCTGCCTTTAGACCCAAAGGTTGCAGGTTTGCATCCCGCTTACAACTGTAGTCCCCTTGAGCAAGGAACTTACCTTAAATTGCTCCAGTAAAACTTAGCCAGTTGTATAAACGGGTAAAGAATTGCACATAACTTTGCATTGTAGGTTGCTTTGGAGAAAAGCATTAACTAAACGAATAAACGTAACACCACAAGACACATGCAGTCTGAGACCGCTTGTCCCGAGAGGGGTCGCGGCGACCCAGAGCCTAACCCGGTAACACAGGGCTCAAGGCTGGGGGGGAGGGGACACACCCAGGGCGGAACGCCAGTCCACTGCAAGACACCCCAAGCACGACTCGAACCCCAGACCCGCCAGAGAGCAGGACCCGGCCAAATCCGCTGCACCACCACTCCCCCCTTCAACACCCCAAGGTTTACCTAGAAATCAGAGCTGCACTGCAGTTTTTGGAAATGCACCCCTTAATCTTCCACGAAGGCGATATTTAGGTTATTTTTTAATGGGGCAAAGGTAGCATTTCCACTGTAAAGTAATCTTTCTCAGCCTCTATTCTCAGGTTCCTCTCATACGGTTCGCTCGGTAGGGGGTCTGCTTAAACATCTCGAACACCTCATAGCACGCGCACACCGTTGGGCATCAGATCGAGGAGCGCGAGTCAAGTCCTCGTCTGTCCGTGTGCGAGAAAACTGGAGCTGTTCTCACTGCGACATATACTTGTGGGAAGCTGATGACTTGAAGAAAGAGCCTCATTAATATGGAGACAGGTACTCTGTTCACGAGTTCATAAGCAGTTCACAGACAGCCGGGAAGTAGCACACTTTACAAGACAGTGTTCAAAGATCTTCGACATCTGAGGAAAGCCGCGAAAGCCAATAATCCTGCTTTCAGAATGCTAGTCCGTCCCAGATCAATCCCCGATCGAAACATCAAATAAAACCAACACTCTCTCTTTCTCGCCCCCAAAAATCACTTACTTGGAGGTGTTAGACATGTCGGCAAAAGTGCCATTACGACTGGGACTCGGCCTCGGGGCGGGGTCTCAGATTCCTAAATATTTCCCCGTGATTAAAGCTCGTGGTTTAGAGTGTGCCGTTTTTTTTTAATAAGACTCTATTCTTGCTCCACCGATGTGCTCCCCCAGCTTTGGGGAAATGATCGGCAGACTGGGCTTTCATGTTTATCTGTGTACCAGAACAAAGCAAGGATTAGTAATCTTTCTTTCATCCACTGATCAGGGACACTGCAGAGCATCTCCCCGGGGGACAAGCTGTGCTGGCGGGAATCTGCCGGACCCTGGTGAGCATGGCTGTGGTAACCGTACATTCTGTACAGCAGGACCCTGGCACCTGCCCTTCTTGTTGTTTTCCCCCCTTTATTATACCATTATGGTTTTTGTACTTCATTGAAACACATGTCCTTCTTTCAGCTCCTTGCTCAGTTTTATCACAATTTATCAGTTGCCCTAACTGGCCTGTCAGGTTATTTAATTTTAGGGGACACGGTTACTTTAATAGCACTGGTGAACAGTTTTTTTTGTCCCATGGAAAAAAATCCTGTTTTGTATGTATTTTTGCGCGCTGAATTCAATTATGTGTTCAGAATTTCTCTATCACCCATACTTTTTATGTGCCAGTATATTTGCATATTGTAACAACCCACGTTGCTGGTGTTCGAGCAGGGAATGCACACACACACACACACACATTTTCAGAACTGCAGGGAATGCATTTTTTGTAAATAGTTGCATTGTGGGAAAAATGTGAAATGTGGGTGTGCAACCACTAGGGGCACTTCTGGGGGAAATGATGGGGTGACCGTGTTTGCTAGTTTGTAGGAAAAGAGCCTGGGGGAATTATGTAGGTTAGTAAGGCTGGCTTGAAGCACAGGTCCTGGAGAAAATGGGGGTCTTCAGACCAAGAGAGCATAATTTCTTTAGTGCAGGTGTTCTAATAACTTGTTTTGAATGAACACTGCCTCCATGTCTTTCTTTGCCCCATCCAAATTCACGGTGCTGTATGCTGCAACGTTGTACTGCAACAAATATTAGTACCAGAGCCATAGGGGGCATTTGAAACATGAAGTTTGTAAAACACTGTTGTTTTCATTGTTTGTGGAGTACAATAGCTTATATTCAAAAGCACAAGTCTAGATAAGACATTCTGCATATGGAAAAACAGTACTAAAGCAAGTGGAGTCCCGATATGTTGGCACGCTATTTCTGTACGCTGAGGACGGATGTTCCTGAGGCCAAATAGAGTCGAAAAGCATGCACTCATACGTTTTCAAGTAAGTTTGTACATATTTTAGGTGTAATAACAGCCTGATTTACGAATAAATGATATACATTTTTTCAAAACTTAATTGCTTTGTAACTTTTAAACCCCGCCTGATAAAAAAAGTCCGAAAACAGATATGAATTCAGCGTAAAAAGTATTACAAGGTACACAGATTTTAGTTTGTGGGACAAACAAAAAAAGTGACAGTTTTGTGGACCGGCGTGATTTTTCGACGGTTATCAAAACATAGACAATGGATATTGACTTGGGGAATAGGGTCAATAAGTGACCTTCGCAGGCCGAAAACAAGTCAAACATCTCAGGAACTGAACTGGTCAGCTGGATCATATAAGTCACCGCTTAATTGCATTTTGCCGTTTGCTATAAAACTCCCTGAGCAAACAACTAACATCGTAAAAGACGTTTGTTTTTTCGATAATTTCGGGACCTAACCCTAAGTGCTGCTTACCGTGTGACTGTCACTTAAGTATATTTTGGAAACCCTGTTTCATTTCATATTAATGTTGTAATTGAATTATTGCCTGTAATTCATTTTGATGCAACAGTCAGTTGGCATCTGATGCAAATTGGCATTCGTTTCTTGGCATTTAAATTGATGTCTTGACTCCATTAACTCGGCCCTATAATGCATTCTGGGACATTAGTAAATAGACTAGACTGATTAATCACAACTTCATAGGGGTCATTTGCTTCCTGGTTCTTAATGAAATGTCTCACATTGACAGGACGGGCAAACCTCACCTTTGTCACCTTTGTCACTTTCAACAACTGGGTTTTCCCTGCTCCTCGACCGTACCGTACTGTATTTCTAAGCCTACAATGGAAAAAATACTTGACAGTGTTTCCTCTGGAAAGTTTTCCTTGTATGGTGTTAAAATGTAAATGGCTTATTATCTTATTTAGCACATTCTTAAATAATGTAAGTCATGCTGAAACAAAGAGCAGCACAGCCTTCCCTCACATAACAGGGTCCCGTAAAATGAATCACCGCATGGCTTAAAAAATACTGACCATTCTTTCATACTGAAGGGATTATTATTCAGTACAAAGGCATTTTAGGCCCATTACACAGTTATTTTACTTCAATCAGCGGTATTTTGTTTACCACTTACCCTGTATTTCACTTTTCGGAATGCACAGATGCTATGCCTGTTCCGTAACAAAACCGACTACTCTATACATGACAGTCTCACCAAGTCACGTTGAACATCCGAACCCTAACTCAGCTAAACTAGCAGCTTCAAAACACAGCACTTCTCATGCACACAGTGAATTCTACAGTGATCTTGTGACCTTATAAACACACACACACATTTTCTGAACCGCTCATCCCAAACGGGGTCGTGGAGAGCTGGAGCCTAACCCGGCAACACAGGGCGTAAGGCTGGAGGGGGAGGGGACACACCCGGGACGGGACGCCAGTCCATCGCAAGGCACCCCAAGTAGGACTTGAACCCCAGACCCACTGGAGAGCAGGACCTGGTCCAACCCACTACGCTACCGCGCCACCGCGCCCCCCCCTTATAAACACGCATGAGCAAAGTTATAAAAAATGTCTTGTAACATAGCAGAGAAGGATAAAACCAAAAGGAAAAAGAGCATTTATGAATCATTCAATGCATTATATATGGTGAGAAACAGAAAGTACGGCTTTATAAGGAAAAAAGTGCAGATACTTTAATTGGTGGAGGCAAGTTGTTGAAAGTGGCTCATTTCCAGCAGGAGAAAAAAGTGAAGAGAAGAAAGTTGAGCAAAAAAGCACAGGGAAGAGAATATCACACACAAAAAAAGTAAATTAAGCGAAGGTAGTGCTGATATTGCGTTTGGCCACGAGTCGTCCACTTTGGGACCCAGAAAGCTGTTCTGCTTGTGCTTTGGTTCCTTGTCACAGTCCAAGGGCGATATGGATCGTCCAAAAATGAGCTCTTTTGCACTTTTCGTTGCACTAGTTTTAGTGACACAATTCAATCATTTTTTTACCGATATAAAACATGTTATTGTCATGTATAAATTAGCCTTTCGTTTCGCTATTTCGTTTTAAGAGACATATTTCGACAAGCTTTTCCATGCAAAATGATGGTGATTCACCCCCCTCGCAACAGGATCCTGTCTCACGCTATGATTTCATTGAATGAATTAACGCCCCTTTGCAAGGCATTGCTGGGTGTGGAACCGTCCGTTCCTTTTCCGCAATGTGTGTAAAAAAATAATGTTCAGAATTTAGTTATTTTTAGCTGCTCACTGTTCGCTGATTCTCCGGAAGTGTTCCTCAGTCCTCTCTATCTGGCTTGCTCCGTCACCCTGGTTGAGTATGTTAAGAACTGCAATTTAATGAGAATATTAACCCTCCAGGGGGGTGCGGTGGCACAGTGGGTTGGCCCAGGTCCTACTCTCCAGTGGGTCTGGGGTTCGAGTCCCGCTTGGGGTGTCTTGCGACGGACTGGCGTCCCGTCCTGGGTGTGTCCCCTCCCCCTCCGGCCCTACGCCCTGTGTTGCTGGGTAGGCTCCGGTTCCCCGTGACCCCGTATGGGACAAGTGGTTCTGAAATGTGTGTGTGTGTATTAACCCTCCAAATGAGCTCTTCGCAGATTATTTATATCATCTGCAGCGGAACTGAATTCATTCGGAAAGGAAAGCCATTGCATTTGCCTTGCTGGCCGATGCTTCGCTCTGCTTATTTTCTCAAATATCTTATTACAGATATAGATTGTAAGCATCCATGGGTTCTGTCGCTCTTGTCATTCTCTTTCTGCAACGCGGTTCCGGTCCTCTTTGTACTCGTACACATATAACCTGCTGTTCAGACGCTGGAAGCTGGCAGACGCCGGAAATGCAGAGTGACCTCAAAGAACGTGGGCGTTTTAGGTAAACTGCCCTCACCATTATCAGCTGGGATTGCATGTCTAACGATGACTTTTCAAAAGACGGATCAGAAAAAGGCTGACCCGGCTGAACCGTTTCTATTCACATTTTGATGAGCGATTTGATAACGCGGATCTCAAAGAAACTGCGTTTATATATATTTTTTTTCAAAACGAGCGCTGTAACTCCTGTGGTGTCGCAAAATTGGCGGCTCCCCTCGACACATGTGCCGTCCGGATGAGTAATAGCATCGAAAGGCGTCACGTGCGAATCATAAACAATTGTGACTATGAATAAATAGCTCGCAAAAGGCTTCGTGCGACACAAATCCATCTGCTTCGAGCATGCTTATTGATAACAGGCTATTAATTTCTGTGCTTCATGCAGTTCGCTCTCTGACCTTTCACATGTGAGGGAGAGCGCCAGGAATAAACAGTTGCGAGCCATCAAGCGGAGGGGGACATGACTCAGAATACCAACGAGAGCCCCACGCCCTCATCGGGACATGCTCTGCTCACAGACACGTCGGTCTCTGCCTCCCCCTCCATCACCTGACAGATGGGCTTAATGACAGGCCTCTGCTCCCAGTGTCACGACCATCCTTGGGCTCCGGTCACACGCACACACACACACGTGCATCTTTTCCGCATGATTACAGGCGCAGGGAAACGCTTACGTGTTTCATCGTTTTCTGCACTTTCTCCAAATGCCGCATCAAGGCCAAGTTTTCGTTAAACGCACCCCGCCGCAGGCACAAACACGCGCATGAGCAAAATGTGATTTTGGGGTGACCGATAAATAAGCACAACACTCGTAAATTCGAGGCACCGCTACCTGTCTGTACGCAGCGTTACCGTGCGGAATATTATTCTAAGTGGAGCTCGGAGACAAGATCGAATATTAGAAGCCGCAATAGCGCGCACCAGGCACAAAAGCACCGCCGCCGATCCTAAAGACGACGGCGTCTGTGTGCGTCCCTGCGTTCTGCACCCACGCGGTCGTCAGCTTACGGCACCCCCGCGAGGCACGGCCGCCGCGTAGGCCCGGCTCTAACGCATCTCCGGTTTGTGCTTCAGACGAACGAACGGAGCCGATTCTGCCCACAGCGGGAACACGTGAGCGCAGGCGTCCCGGCTGAATACAAGCGCTAATGTTTGGCTTCTTTCTTTTCACTAAATCCATGAAGTTAATGAGACAAATTAATGATATTACACTTCAGCTCAGCGCGAGCATAACTCATAATTATTGATTGCTCTGGTTAAAAGAATACCTTTAGTGAGAAAAATGGTGCCATTAGTACAAGCTGAATACAAACCAGAGCTGACAGAGTGCTGTGCTCCCAGGGTTTATCTGGCTCTGGTAATTGTCATAAGCATTTTAAATGGATCGCTCCTGCATTGAGATGTGACGTTTCATTCATCAGTCCCATCCAATGAAGGAAATGTATCTAATATATTTCCTAGTGACATTAGAATAACTTTGTTGATTCATTAAAACTCATATAGCTTGCGGGTGTCCTTGCTGTAATTAATTTTCAAGAATGATGTTTTTTCGGCAAGACATCAGAACAGTCAGTAATAATACCAAATTCCTGCCCGTTTCGGACGTTCTTCTCCTTGCGGATAATTTTAGGTTCGGGTTTGATTTGGTGAATAAATCTACATTACACATGATAATGTAATTTCATATAAATGATAGTCCTGTGAAACAAACAAAAAAAAAAAAAAAATCAGATTAATGTATTATATATTAAATGGTATTCCGAGTATTTTCGTACGATTCTTTCTCATAATTGCTACTGAAGTTTTTGAAAGAGCTTGGAAAGGGATTTTTTTTTCTGTTTTCTTTCACTTAAGTTACACTCACGTATTATAACAGGAGTTATAATGATTTGAGGACTGTGCAGAATGGCAGTAACAGCAGTGTGATATTGTATTACATTATATTGTATGGTGCGTTCTGGTCACATTACTATAACTCACAGCCCAGAATTTCCAAAGGCGGCTGCTTATGCGTAGGCGCCCCCCTCCTTCTCCAAAGCACGCTCCCCCATTGGCCGCATCCACATTGATGAAGTCATGTTAATGTGCACGGAGATTCTGAAGTCCTCCATTATTTTGACATGTGATAATTGGATTTGCTGCCGGGTTAGTTTGTGAGCGCAGGACTCACGTTCCGCCGCTTTGTCATGTCTGCAGAGCTTCCGGGTAGTTCTGGGACCACGATCGGGCTGCCCTTTTCTGAAACGATGACCAAGCTAGCAAAAGCCGTGGAGAACTCCTTCTATGAGCAGGATCGCTAGGGTTGAATGTGCGGGGGTTCAAGTGGGTAGCAGACTGTACCGTGGTGTGAAACTGATGGGCCTGTTTCAGATGCAATGCTGTCATTTCTGTGGTTAGTGTCATTCTGTCAATGTTGTGTTAAAGTCATGAACGAGGTATAGGAACTTTTTTAGGAACCAAAACTAGACGGTATGCCTTGAATCTGCGCACGATGTGAAGTTCGCATGTTCTTCCAGCGTTTCCAGGGTTTCCTGCAGGTGCTCAACATTTCTCCCACAGTCCAAAGACCTGTGATTCAGGTGAACCGGTACACGTACTGCGGAACTCGACTCGTGACACAGGTGACTTATGACGACCCAGACTCACGATGACCATCCCGTCGAGTTTATTTTATTATTTTTGAGTCCCAACGTTGGATCGTAACGTCTGATGATTATCACTCCGTCTGCTGTATGTTGACAATGGGGCTGGCTGCACCGCTGCAAGAGACCCTTTTTTCTGAATGGCTCAGTCAGTGTGTTTGTCAGCAGCTGCATTTTCTTTACAAAAATTTTTTTTTTTTACAGAACTTTTTGTTTGTAATTCTACTCGGGTTACGTTTTTTTCACAATGGTTAGGAAGCAAAATCGTGAGAACAGTGGTGGTTCAGAAAAGAAATGTAAAAAAAAAAAAAAAAACATTTAGAAACGAACAGTATAGTGGAGCGCGAAAATATAGTACTGCACTGTGTTTATGTTTTTATTCTATATTTCTATTATTTTAACATGAATAATGTGAAAAATTAGTGAAAAATATAATAAACCCCTAATATATTAACATAACGGGGGCACGGTGGCGCAGCGGGTTTGACCGGGCCCCTCTCTCTGGTGGGCCTGGGGTTTGAGTCCCGCTTGGGGTGCTTTGTGATGGGCTGGCGTCCCGTCCTGGGTGTGTCCGCTCCCCCTCCAGCCTCGTACCCCATGTTGCTGGGTTAGGCTCCGGTTTGCTACGACCTTCCTTGGGACAAGCAGTTTCAGACTGTGTGTGTATAACATAAAATTTGTGCATGTATGTTAAAGCCATGAGCAAGCTGTTTTATACCCTTATGGATTACATAATGCAGCATAAGGGGATTTGCAGTTCAGCAACATAATCGACTTACGACGAGGTTGTCGGAACAGAGCCCTGTTTTAAATAAAGGTCTCCCTCTGTGTGTGTGTGTCTAAGCGTGTTTCCTTGCTTTGCTGTATTAATGGGAAAATGATTGTATGGAGATTAGTGTAGTGTACCAAGTATTGTAAATCACCTTGGACAACAATGCCTGCTAAATACCAGTCATTGAAGGTCGCTTGGAGAAAATCATGTGCGATATAAGTAAGTTTGTACACTGCTAGATTAAGTGAATTACCTTTTTTGGAATTTACTCAGAAAACAATCTCATATTTCATTGGCCATGCATAGAGTACAACAAATCTGGAGTGGAATTTTCCTCCCTGAAAGATAGATGTCTTCATTATATCATCAGGTACCGACTGATTTATGCGCTTTAATTATTTCACTGTTATTATTTCTGATCCAGACAAAAAGAAGTTGTTCCGTATGTTAATCTGCTCGAATGTATTAATCTCATTAATTTGCGGAATGAATATACTTTTATCTAACATTCCAGAGTTGCTGCAGTCGCGTGTTCCCGGTTCATGAATCACAGCTGTCAGAGAGAGGGAGAAGATTAATCAGGGTGCAGGGTGCTCCCATTTGCCCCAGCCTCCGTGGAGGGAGGAGGGTGGAACACCTGCTGGTACGTGTAATTATTTCATCTGCATCCTTTCCCAGCAGCCCTGTGCAAGTGCACACCTGACAGAGGTAATAACATCTTCAGATATGTGTCATGTGGACTGCACTGAGTATGTAGTTTCTGTGTGGTGGCATGGAGCAAAGATTATATTGAACCCTGAAATACCTGCAGGGGATAACTCAGGGTGAGCAGGGCAAAGTTGTGAAGAAAATCACACACACACCATCTGAAACTACTTGTCCCATGCAGGGTCGCGGGGAGCCAGAGCCTGACCCGGCAACACAGGGCATGAGGCTGGAGGGGGAGGGGACACACCCAGGATGGGACGCCAGTCCATTGCAAGGCACCCTAAGCAGGACTCGAACCCCAGACCCACCGGAAGGCAGGTCCTAGGCCAGCCCACTGTACCACTGTACCACCGCACCCCCCCTTCTGAAGAAAATACTTTTCCTTATTAATGCTTACTGTTTCATTTCATTGTATTAATGTTGTTTGGACAAATAAGGTTTGATTACACAGCATTTCATCCCATCTTTCCACATCGTTGTTAAACATTTTGAAATACAAATAGTGTTTGAGCACCAGTACTGTATTACACACTAGAAACTGCTCAGTCCTACACATGACAGGAAGGGAAATATTATACAGCTTGGAAACTTTTTCCAAATCATCTTTTTGGTTTTAACACTAAATATATTTTTAATTCTGTGTGGCTGCCATGTGGTATCTAACTGGCCTCTTAGGTATCGTAACTGGGAAAAGTAAAAGGAATTTTTTTTTTTTTATTAGAGGTAGATCTAGAATTAATTTAGAAATATATAATCTAGATCTTTAGTCTCTGTCTTCACTGATTTGTGTCACTGAGGTTCTGTGCATTCTGTGGACTCCTTATGGAACACATCCTAGCTATGGGATTGGACCATTTCTATAATTTCAATAAGGAGAGAACAAGTTTACACCCTAACCCTGAATGCTGTGATTTATCAGTCACGGTTTTTTATAATATTAAGACATGTTTCTTTGTGAATGTTAAATGGTTTGTGTTTTATTACTTAAATTGGCTGTCCAAGTTTATTACAGATTTCCTTCGGCATCTAAATTTTTTGTCTCTTTATGTTTTTTTTTTTTTTTTTTTTTTTTTAACGATCCTTAGTTGAGGAAGTGTTTCTGCAACATTTTACGAACTGTTTTTGCGACAAATCACATTTACCGCAACACCTAACTGAAGGAAACGGAGGGTAAGATTTGTGTATTTTCACAACAAAAATTCACGCACGCTTTGCCCTCAAATCTCCGTAGGCGTCGTATCCAGTCCGCAGTACAGGTGTTTTAGTTTATCAGTGGAAGGAAATGAGATCTTTACACCCAATTTCATCTGAAGTGACTCAGGATTTACATGTAGGGTATCCAGTGACCCTGGATAATAACTTCCAGATTTCATCTTGCTGAGATGTAATGAAGGGACTTGCAAAAAGACATAATCAAATTCATGTAGTCTTTCAGCAGACTGCTCACGATCCAGGTCTTGTCAGCATGGCCATATCCTTTTTTTTAGAGGTCTTAAAGGCAAAAAGCTTCTGACGGCTTGTGACGCAGAAACTCGTCCTGTTGAGATAATCTAAATAAACCGGGGATCTCCAAGCTGGAGTGCTGGCCCCCTTGTCCAGTGGCACTTAGGCGAAAAGGGCCCCCGGATGTGCGTTAATGCCTGCGCTCTGGCAGGCGGCCCCCAGCGGGAGCTCTCATGTGTGTGCCATGTGAGGGGAGTTTGGCTGGCAGACCGGGCCTGCGGTATAGCCGCTCGGGAGTGGCGAGAGCCCAGGAGAGCCTGCAAAAGGCCACACAGTGTAATTCAGCACCACAAACAGCTGTTCACGCACCCTCTTCCTTTTCTAACGGCACTTCCACGTCTTCCCGTGGCCCGCCTACGTCTGGGACGGCACAGCTACTCCATCCCGTGTACAAACGCGGTTTTCTCTTTAATCGCTGACAGATTTGTTTCCCTCGCTTTTGCCGCAGTGATGTGTTCCAAGCCTTAATAACCCGGTGGTTTAAATCGTGTGGTACATCTGAAACCTTATTGATTGAGCCGAAACTCTGCCGGCGGACTTTTGTCCAACTTTTAATTTTCAAACTTTCTACTTCTGCCCGTTTCGTGCAGTTGCGCAGGAATGAATGCCAGTGAAAAAAAACGTGAGGGTAAGAAACCCATCTGATTAGTAAAGTAGCGTTCCATGATGCCAGGACTAGACAAGAGAGGATTATTGTCATTTCAACCCTATACAGCTGGTACAGCACACGGTGAAAAGAAACAACGTTCCTCCAGGACCACGATGCTACGTAAAACAACACAGATACCTACACAGACTACATATAGTGCATGTCTGCAGGACTTGTGCAAACAGCGCTAGACGTTAGAATAATTCCTAAAACGGGACAATAGGCACAATAATGGACAGTTCAGTACCGACCAGTGCGCGAGTTCCGGTGCCTCGGTCCAGTCCCTGAGTGTTGAGGAGTCTGATGGCTTGGGGGGAAGAAACTGTTGCACTGTCTGGTTGTGAGGCCCGAGTGCTTCGGTACCTTTTGCCAGATGGCAGGAGGGTGAAGAGTTTGTGTGAGGGGTGCGTGGGGGTGTGAGGGGTCATCCGCAATGCTGGTGGCCTTGCGGATGCAGCGTGCGGTGTAAAAGTCCGTGATGGAGGGGAGAGAGACCCAGATGATCTTCTCAGCTGTCCTCGCTATCCGCTGCAGGATGTTGCGATCCGAAACGGTACAATTTCCAAAGCAGGGTGTGATGCAGCTGCACAGGATGCTCTCGATAGTGTCCCTCTGTAGAATGTGGTGAGGATGGGGGGTGGGAGATAAGCCTTTCTCAGCCTTCGCAGAAACTAGAGACACTGCTGGGCTTTCTTGGCTACGGAGCTGGTGTTGAGGGGCCTGGTGAAGTTCTCTGCCAGGTGAACCTCAGTGGCACTGGTAATCCATGACTACTGAAGCTATTGGAAATCTTAAGAGGCAGCTGGGAGCATAGTGGTTGGAGTTCCTGCCTTTAGAACCAAAGGTTGTGGGTTCAGTCCTCATGTCTGAGCGAGGTAGTTACCCTTAATTGCTCTGGTGAAAGAACTTACCCAGCTGTGTAAGTATTTTTAACCTTAACATTGTAAATCACTTTGGAGAAAAGCATCAGCTAAAATGAATACATATTGCAGATGCTTTTTCAGGTGTGTGGTCTTTTCATTCCAAGATATTGTCTTGGTAGAATTCAGCAGCAGTGGGGGTCTGCTGTGGGATGATGTGATGTGACCAGATTTTCTTTAAATGTCCTTAACAGACAACGCACACAACCATGAGCAACAAACTTTAGTTTCCATGCCTTGAAAATGTTACTGTAAAATACACATACACATTTTCTGAACCGCTTGTCCCATACGGGGTCGCAGGGAACCAGAGCCTACCCGGCAACACAGGGCGCAAGGCCGGAGGGGGAGGGGACACACCCAGGACGTGATGCCAGTCCGTCGCAAGGCACCCCAAGCGGGACTCGAACCCCAGACCCACCAGAGAGCAGGACCCCGCCAAACCCACTGCGCCACCGCACCCCCCTTACTGTAAAATATAAATATAAAATAGTTATTCAGAGTACTGAAGTTTTTTAGTCTGGTCTTTCTCTTTTCTAATGCTTTCGGAAACCACAAGAATCATAATCTTTAGCGTTTTAGAAGAGTTAAATGCATGATCTTCAAGTAGCAGAACCACCAGCTGCTGCTCCTTATTATGTGATATAAATTTCTGACACTATAAAATGATTTGAAATGCCTTCAGAATGTCACATCCACACCCGCAACTCAACCAACAGCACCTGACTCTGGTCCAGCACCTGACTTACCCTTTAAAACTGCTCACCCTTTAAAAGATCCCCCTCAGCTACCATACCTTTGCGGAATCTCGCCAGAGACAACCGCCCGCCCTCGTGACGTCCAATGCACACTCAACACTTATTCTTCACATGAACTCTTTAAAAGATTTTAAAGTACCTTTCATTACACTTTCCGGAACATTTTTAGTCCTATATTATTCAATTATGTTTTTTATGATTGCTTTCACAGTAAACAGTTTGTTGAAGTATACTACCGCAGTAGTGACCACTGTAGCTTAAACTTGCAGTCTGCAGGCTATAGATAACTCTACATTTTCTTTCATGGCTTTTACTGTTGAGTTGATTCACTGTAATATTTCTTTACAGAGTAACTGATAGTAGAGTTTCAAGCTCCATTTCAAAGATAGAAATATTACCAATATTAAGAAGTATGGGATGATATATATTTGAAAGTTTGTGCCTATGTCTGTGTATTTGTTTACAAAGTTTAGGCAGCAGGACTCACAAAATATATCAGCTATTGAGTAAAATGAGTAAAAAGTATTGAGTTCTTTTTGAACCCAACCCATGCGTTTGCCGCTATGTTCATGATTTTTCCCTCTCATTCAACAGAAAAGCCATTGTGGGACCCTTCATCCATGAGAATGGTCATGACATTTTCCCTAGAGGTCATTTTTCCTGTATTTTGCCTGTGTTTAAAACTCCTTTGCTGCATTAAATGAACAGAAAGGTCTCTGTGCTTGTTTAGCGCAGACCATACTGTGGACCCTCCTCCCAGCCTTGATTACTACACCTTACTGAGGGGGTGGAGGGGAGCACGAGGACAACGGAATCATTTTCATTCCTGAATGTGGGATTTGATCGGTGTGCTTAGTGCCATTGGTAACTATTTTTCTGCGGTGGATTGCCTCTATGTCCAAACAAAGGATGTTTTCATAGAGAGGTCAAAGGCAGAGCTGTCCCCCCCTTTTTGATGAAATAAAAGAAAGAGGAAATTACATACTAATGGCTATTGGCCGTCATGGTGGTCTGGTGATCAGTATTACACAGCTGCAGCACATGTTAGAGAAGAGGTGAGCTGGAGCAGAACCAGTCATTGGGAGAAGGAACGTATCATTAGGAAGAACAAGTCAATGCAGGAGAGGAATTGTTTGGAATGGAGCGACAATGAAATGAAGGTTCTGAGACTAGAAGTCTGATAAAGCAACACTTACCAGGATGAATATCATTGCAGCCCTTCATTTTAAAATTTGGAAAAATGACTTGAAACACGATTTGATTATGAACGCGATTTAAATACTCGTATTGAATTTATACGGACCGGTTCGGCCGTGTGCTTGACAGTAATAACAGAAACGTGTTCTTTTAATTTTTTTTTTTTTGTTTTTCCGAGGACTGGTGCAATCCACGTTCCAACTAGCGCTGCAGAATATGAGCGGATCCTTTTAGAAAAGAAAAATGGCACTGTGCTTGCCGTATGTATTTTCCAGCTTTTCTTCTGTGATGTGTTGAGTACCATCCTAATGAAAAATCAATGGGCCCACTTGAGAGGGTCCACAGAGCTTGTGTAGCAGGTTATGTAATTTGATCATATCAATCATAACTGTGTTAGAGGCAATCCATCTGACTTTAACAGGGCTAGGGTCAGCAGGGGGAGACTGCAGCTCTCTTGCCATCAATTACCACTTATTATAGAGGTTTATTCTTCCGGGGGGAAGTATAACCACCCACCATAAATAATATTAACCGGCCAGCCGCATCAATCAATAATGCTTCTATTGCCCCAGTTTTAATGCTAGCTACAAAGCTCCCCAATCCAATCAATAGCAAGGCCCCTGCAGACAGCTGCTACAGCTCCAGCACAACACTGGCAGGTAAAGTGAGCCCTGCAGGCCCAGAGGGTGGACAAAGAGGCAATACTTTGAGCTTCTCTATTGTCCTTCCCAGGCTGCACCATCTGCTCCCTTCCTGCAAGGCCTTGGATATTTACTGCATGTCATAGGACTTTTTGCGATGTGCTTCCACATCTGATCCGCCGGTGCGCTCATGCGAGGTGAAATTCAGAGTAACAAGAATCCCACACGAGTCCCACCTCCCTTTGTCTTGCGGTTCGGCATGGGTTTGCTTCTGCAAAGTTTTCGTCTGGAAAGAGCTGGAGGCTCTCTGTGGTGTCAGAGGAAGCAGTCGGTAGCAAAAGTGGCACATCCCACACAGAGCGCATCCACACAGCTTGCATAGCCCACACCAACATGCCCTGAATAGCTCATTTGGACAAAATCTTATGTCATAAGTTTATGGGCACTGGAGAAAATAATGCACTGAAGCGAAAGCCTTAGGAAATGGGTCTGGAATGGCATTGGTGGTATCTTTGAATTTTTCTTTTTAGCCATCCACGGAGATTTCAACCCCCATTTATATCTCTCCTGGCTGCACACCCATAGCACAGGACATTTCTCCTGAAGGAGGCCTTATACAGTGGAAGAATTAGTATTTCTTATCTCGTCCTGTAAACCTGGTCCTGTGCTGTCGGGCACTCTTGTAAAAGAGTCCGCATTTCCAGATTAAGGCAGTGTTTCTAAACTGCGGATGTGTGAAATGACCTTTCCTTCCCCTCCGGGAAACTTTCATTCATTACAGTTTTTTAATCAAAACAAATGGGCTCTTTGCGTTTACCCAGCATCACATTTCCTTTAATAAGGGCATCTTGGGTGTGTATTTGTGAAAAGGTGTAATGAAAGGAGATTCTTTTTCATTTGAGAGACACATGTTGTGTGTTGTTTGCAGAAATTTAGCTTGTGAAAAGGGAGAAAATCATTGCATTCATAATTATAGTGTTTCTGACAGTCGCTGCCACAAGCTAAGAACAAAGAAGTCTTTTAAATGAGAGCACAAGATGGGTAGGGGGTGGGTAGAGAGTGCAAAAATGCGTGGAAGACCAGTTGTAAGAAAAATCTACGGCAGAAGCCAATGAGTAGACGACTTACTTTTAACTCACAACATAAGGTTCAGTGTCGCCTCCTGGGTGCCCTGTGGCATGTTGGCATCCATCAGCTAACACTGACTCTTGCGTTGGATAGACATGCTTTAAAATTACTGGTGTGAGAGGGAGACAGATGGTATACGCTTATCTGGGTGTGTACTGAAAAAAAAAGTTTAAAAAGTCACTATTGATGTCTATTTTCATAGCTCGATTTAACACATCATTTTAAAGATGTTTTTTTTTTTTCCCGTCGGAAATTTAAGCGAGAAAATAGAAATTACCTTCTTATGTCAGGGTGTTTTCGATGTGAAGCTCCTTTACAGCATCTCCTGTGATAGTGAGTGCCACACAGAAAAACTGGGCACTAGTATCGTCTACTTCAAAATTTAAGTGCATTATTCAAGAAATGGAAAAGTGTTATATGAACTCGATAACAGTACAATTTCTTTACATTTATTCACTTAGCAGGCACTTTTCTCCAAAGCAACTTCCAGCGAACTCTATGCAGTGTTATGAGCCCACACACCTTATTCACTGCGGTGACTTACACTGCTAGATACACTACTTACACTGGGTCACTCATCCATACATCAGTGGAACACACTCTCTCTGTGTCACTCGCACACTATGGGGGAAACCTGAACAACATGTCTTTGGACTGTAGGAGGAAACCAGAGCACCCAGAGGAACCCCACACAGACACAGGGAGAATAGGCAAACTCCACACAGACTGAGCAGGGACCGAACCCACGTTCTCTCGCACTGGGTCATTCATCCATACATCAGTGGAACACACTCTTTCTGTCACTCGCACACTATGGGGGAACTTGAACAGCATGTCTTTGGACTCTAAACTTCCAAGTAAATATTTGGAAGTACAGACACCCGCTGCTCTCCGTTGTAAGCCATTTATGTAATGTTCTATTTTTTTTCTGTTTAGTCTTTTCAAAACTTGCAGAAAAAGTTTACGATTAGTTTCTTGTTCCGAAAGTAAATTTGTTTTAGAGTTTCATAATTTGGGACAATGCGCGTTCACATTGTATTTCCTGAGCTGATGCATTTTTCCAGTGTCTTGCACTGTTCAGTTACTTAAGAGCAATTTCTTAAGAGCAATTTGGCCATTTATACAGCTGACTAGTTTTTACTGAAGCAATCCGGAGTAAGAACCTTGCTCAAGGCCACTACAGCAGGAAGTGGGAAGTGTACCTGGGGTTCTTGCAGGGCAAGGCAGCAGCTCTATCTACTACCCTGCCTGCTGCCCAACTCTTATTGCCCCTTACTAATCTTATTTTTCAAATATTTCATGGTTAAATATAAGCTTAAGAAGCCAGCTGTGAGCTGCATAACACATTTTAATCAATGATTCCAGAAAACGTATAGGACAAATTTGACACGAATAAGCGGAAGATGAATCACTTTTACAGTGAACGCTTAACACCACTTCCCATGAGTAAACATAATTAGCATATTTGTATCCACAATTGTTCCATCGCAGTTTGGATATATTTGTCAAGTTAAAATCTGTGGCTGAATGTTTAAAACTGCTAAAGAAAGAAGAATTTGCTATTGTTATTTGAATGCTCGGCAATTTGGGGTCAGTCTATAATGTTGCCGTACAGATTAGAGTTCGGTTTAAGCCTTGATTATTTATGTATGTTGTAGAATGATGTTTTAAAATCTGTCTCTCTATTTAAACACTGTAAACAAAAGGCCATCAATCATAAAACACAACACACTTGACAGCTGTAATTGTTCCCAGAAATGTTTAACTTTGAATGGGTTTCATTACACATGTTTTCAGTACTGTAAAAACCTGAATTATTCCAATTATCGCAAACTCTGAGTTTGTTCAGCAGTCGAAAAATCTGCAGATGCCCTAGCGATGTTAATTTCATCAGTAATGCTATGATGTAAAAACTTAATTGTAAGATATGAAAATTATCAAGCGATAATATCTCCTCGAAGCACACAAAGGGATGATTTTCCGGACAGAGATTTATCTTATTTCTAGGCTATAAAGGATTTTCAGTGGATGATCCCTATTGGCAGTGTAAATAGGTCCAACAATAGGCTTCCTCTTCGTCCAGGAAACAAACTCCAAAGGGTTTACTTTTGCAGGTTTGGCAGGTTTTATACAGTCATATGATCAGTCACGTGATTATTCACATGATTGCTACCCAACTGGAGTGGAGGACACAAGTAATAGGGCTGCGGGAGCAGTTCGTGGCACCTGCTATTGCTCTCCATGCAGATGGACAATGGCAGACGGAAACCATCTGTTTAGCCTCTGCAATTTGTGAAGTCTGTGCGGGCTTCTCTGATAGAAGCATGCGTTTGTGTTCCCGTGTTGTTCCCCATGCGGTGCCCCGTGCGTCACATGTGCCAGAGTAATGAGCCATGCGCTCTAATTTTACAATAATAACATTGTGTAACATACGGTTGAGACCACACCCCTGCCCACCACCTCCTGGATTATGAGCCACACCCGGGGAGGCAGCAAGTACCAGGTGCGGCCAATGAGGCCCTTGGGTGTTCAAATGCATTACAGGAGCGAAGAGGACGGGCTGGACTGTGGAACCACGTGGGGCTCTTCGAGTGATTCGTTGCAGGTACAGATTCGTGCTGCAGCTCACAGGTTTTCTTTAAATTGCGACTAACTTGGTGTTTCGCCAATACGCCATCTGATTTCTAATAGATAAAACGTATAAATTCGAGCCCGTGCCAGCCCACCTCACCCTTGATCGCTCTCGGGACCAAACATGCAACAACTTGTTCTGTATCTGAGTCGAACAAGTGGTTTGAATGGGGTAAAAAGAAACCCACAAGACTCCGGTGGGTTGCAGGATGTGTCGGTTTTACTGAGGATGACAGTACCTGGTTGGTCTATTACGTCATTCTCGAAACGATTTTTCTACAAAAGTTTGCGACGCGAGTTTCGCACGAGTTCTATTAAATGGACCGCTTTATAGTTCTTCCCGTAAAAGTACTCGGACAGAAGTGACTAATACAACTTGAGCAATGACTTATACATGAAAAAAAAATCATGTGCTGTGATGTAGAATTAGTAAACATTTAGGCTCTGGTTCCCCGTGACCCCGTATGGGACAAGCGGTTCTGAAATGAAAATAATCTCAGTGTTTGATTAATGCCAATATTTGGTATAGCTTTGCAATGCATCTTTACCGCGGTGTGTGCTACCGGTGGGTGCGGGATCTGCTTGCTGTAATGGATTTGCAGAAGAAATACACAAAAGCTTCACTGAGCAAACATGTCAGATAAGGGGGGACGTGCGGTGGGCGGATGGAGGAAAGGAGGAGGAAAGGGCAGTGCACGTGGGTTTGTCTGAAGGCTTATATATTGACCTGCGGCTGACATCTGGTTTTCACTTCATAACATAATCAGCATTTGACACATGATTACAATCCAATTTAAAATCCTTTCTGCAAACGCATTGATTTTCCTACTGCCCCCTGAAACAATTACAGTAATATCTTTGCATGATTAGTTTACACATTGCTAAATTACTGACTTAATAATAGGGAAATAGTTATGCATCCGATTTGTCACACAATGGAGATTAACATGATTTCAAGTGGTCCCTGGAGAAAAGAATGGGAATTAATAGAGAAAAGCTGTATAATTTTTGCTGGTAAAGAAAAAAAAATCCTTGTTACAGATATATTGACTTTATTCTTATTTAACTTCTGGTGTATTGTAAATGGGGGGGGGTGGTGGGCTTTTCCGGGTCCTGCTCTCTGGTGGGTCTGGGGTTCGAGTCCTGCTTGAGGTGCCTTGCGATGGACTGGCGTCCTGTCCTAGGTGTGTCCCCTCTCCCTCCGGCCTTGCGCCCTGCGTTGCCGGGTTAGGCTCCGGTTCACCTCGACCCCGCTCGGGACAAGCGGTTTCTGCCAGTGTGTGTCTGTATTGTATACTATATAATCAAATTTGCAATCAGGACCCAAAGGTTCGTCTGACACAATCTGCTTCCAGTGCTGGTTTGCTGATTCCTTCATTCCCTCTAGTTATGTCAGAGATGTTGATACACTAAAAAATGTGTCTTTTTTTTTTTTCTTCACAGATACATACAGAAATTTTGTCGCTTAACTGACACCTGGGTCACACAGAGAAGGCAAAAAAGGAGCACAGATGTTTGTGCGAAAAGGCGTGTGGTTTATTTACGAGGAGCTCGAAAAACAGTGAGGGTCATTCAAGATTTCAAGATGCTGGTGGTCGCAGGGTCAGCCTGCATTCTTGGGTCTCACCCTCAGCTCTCCGTTTATTAGGGGCATAATGGGAACATGTGTATTTCACATCCCACCTCCCTCCTCCCCACCCCCTGTTCCAGGATCATGCGTGAAACCCTGAAGTCATTGGCTTTTTGCTGATCACTCTCACTTTCCAAATACAGCTCCTTGAAATAATTAAGTGCAGTGTTTCCAGCAAGAACCTAATCAAATGATAGAAGGGCTGTCCATGTTGTGTTATGTTTTCAAAAGGATTGCATTCCTTTGACCTGAGTCATCTCCATTGATCCGGAGTCCAGAGCAGCCCTTTCCCCTGAAATGAACGTGCATAATTGGTATCGGGTTCCAGTACGTTGTCTCGGTTCATGGAGATGACTTCAAGTAATATTAATGGATGTAGACTCAAAGGAGTAATATGGCCACATTATGGCAGTTTGATGAAGCCAGTGTACCATCCTTCTTATTGAAAAATTTAGCCTTACAGAGCAATGGATCTTGGTGGTCCCTTTCATACCAGCCAGAGAGCAATGGTGTGGAACTAAGTAGTATTTTGTCGGTTTTTGTCAGTTTTATATAGCATAAAATTGGTAACAGCTAGTCGGAATCTGGTGAAATACTTTTCTCCCTTAATACCGCTGTTGTTATTTGCCTAGAGAGTGATGCTGTCGCCATCTATTGCTCTTTAATTGCTCTGGGATTTTTGCACTGTGAATAATATACTTCTTCTTGGTTTGCAGTTGAAGCAAAAAGCAGTGGCGCACGTAACTTGCATTCAGTAGTCTGTTCAAGAAATTTGTTTCAATGCTTCTCTTGAATACAAAACAGTTGTACAGAATGGCTGACCTTAGGTCCCCACATAAGACGCCAGGAGATGACCTGCTTCTGGTGTCTTTTCTACTGTCAGTTCAATTATCCTGCAAACCTTTGCATTTAAAAGCCCTGTCTCTGTCACACACTATGCGGAACCTGAACAGCATGTCTTTGGAGTGTGGGAGGAAACCAGAGCACCCAGGGGAAACCCACTCAGACACGGGGAGAACATGCAAACTCCACACAGACTGAGCGGGGATCGAACCCACATCCCTCTCGCACCACCCAGACGCTGTGAGACAGGAGCGCTACTCACTGTGCTTCCCCCAAAAAATCTAGTTAATACTTACGTGATACACTATGGAGGGAAATATTGTAATGTCATCAGAGGAGGAACTAGCAGTTTGTTAAGTGGTTTGAGGAAGTTTTGCAAAGGCTGCTGCAGAAAAATATAAACTGCATGGAATTTATGGCTATGACTGCTTTCAAATTTACACACACGCCACTTGTCCCGAGCAGGGTTGTGGCGAGCCGGAGCCTAACCCAGCAACACAGGGTGTAGGGCTTGGGGGGGCGTACACACCCAGGATGGGATGCCAGTCTGTCACAAGGCACCCCAAGTGGGACTCGAACCCCAGACCCACCCGAGAACAGGCACAGACCAAACATGCTGCCCCACCAAACCCCCCCCCCCCCCCCCCCCCCCCGCTTTCAGCTTTAAAATAAATAAAATGTACAGAGATACACAATTTAAAAGTGACTTCTCATTTGAACCGAGTCTCAATAAGTAAGCTTGTCGAAGAGGTTTCTCATTGTAACTGAGATGAAAATGTTTCCCCTCAGAGCTGTGTGGGTCAACTCTTCGAAGCAGGTCATAGCTGAGCCTCAATGCCCACTTAATCTTTAGGCTTGCTCTGCATTAAACGCTGTAGGGCAGGACACCGATGTTGAAGCCTTGAGCAATGTTTTTACCCCTAATTATGCCGGAAAATAACCAGCTGTATAAATACATAGCCTGTCAAATACGAACTTTCTAAGATGTCGATTAGGGTGCTTGCGCAAAAAATTAGCAATTCAGAGCAAAAGTAATGAGCTGTTGATGAACAGATGACAGTGCGATGCAATGAAAGGCTACCAGATCTCATGGTTTACTTCACCTTCAATTGTTCTACACTGTTCACAGCCCAAATTTAAAGTGTTGTGCTATGATGGAAGGGGTTGGGGGGGTGGTGCAGCGGTGCAGTGGTGCAGTGGGTTGGCCCAGGTCCTGCTCTCCGGTGGGTCTGGGGTTCGGGTCTCCCTAGGGGTGCCTTGTGATGGAGTGGTGTCCTATCCTGGGTGCGTCTCCTCCCCCTCCAGCCCTTCGCCCTACGCTGTCGGGTTAGGCTCTACCTCCCTGCGACCCTGTGGGACAAGCAGTTTCAGATGAAGTGTGTGTGCTACTATGGAAAAAAAAATGCGTGGAAGGCAAAACACATGCAAACTTCCCATCATTTCATCATTTTCAGACGTCTCCCTCACCATTAATGTGACGCTGGTCCTGTTCCAAGGTCACAAATTGGTGTTTTCTAGCAGAAAAGCACAAAACCGCTACCTGCCGTCGGCCTTTTGTTTACTCAGCTGTGGGCTTACCGTGTCCACTCAGGAACGGTTTTTAAATATTTAATCTCCCGAAAGAAAAAAAAAAAAAAAAAAAAAAAAAGAGAAAAGTTTGCTTTCTAAGAGAAAAGGCAGAAATAAATCATTGTTATAGCTCTGCAATCAGCTTGATTGTGTCATTATCTCTGTTCGCCTCTAAGGAAAAGGGAGTTTAAATAAAGACAAAAAATATGTCAGTTGCATCACTTGCTTCTTTCATGTAGCTACTGCCATCTGGATATAGTGGGCATGAGAATAAGGAGCAAAAGAAACACAGCATGGGAAGACTGCGTGATGTGCCGGAGAGGTTCTACATCTGCGCAGCGTTTTCCCTCCTTTTTTCCTGGCTTGGTGGAAACCAGTAGATGGAGCTGCTGTCTCTCCGCATTGAGTTGCTTTTCTCTGAGTCAGGGCCAGTTTGTCCCAAAACAAGACATGCAGCCACACTCCTCACACATACCACATACACCCCCAAAAAGCTGTTAAAAGTTCAGCTTAGTTCCTGAATGGAGGCTAATGTTTGCTAAATTAAGTGGTGATTTCCTGCTTGTCTTTGGGAAGGAGGAAAAAAAAAAGGAGGGAAAAGTTTTTTTTTATTGGTTGGGCTTTCTGTGTTCTCTGATTGTTCTGCGTCTTTGCATTTTTTATTTTTTTTCCCTTTCAGTCGAAGTAGTGTGAAAGGCTGTGCTTTCTGTTACGGTACCTGTTCTGGTTCCTGGTTTTGAGGCTGAAGGGTTCTGTAAAATATCTTGCTGGTGGAAAGTACAATGGCCAGGTTGACAGACTGGGCTAAAGAGTCCTTTAGGATGCTGACAAAGTGATGTAAGTAATAGCAGCAATAAATGTTTCTTTTCCCCTTTTTCGCTTCTAAAAGGAGATGATAATAGTGACAGAATTGTTTTCTGATAAAAAAAATTAATGATGATCTTAAAGATGCACTTAATGGAATATATAAATGCTTATTCCAAATATTTTATATAGGGGCAAGTTATGTCTTTAATTCTGTTCCTTTATTTTGATTAGTCCTGTTAAATTAAAAGTAGTACTTGAACATGTTGCTTTTTTCATGTGAACTGCAGAAAATTGTTTTTTTTTTTTTATGTTAATAGTGTAGAGTCGATGCTTTTCCATACAAAATAAAAACATTAAAACAGACCAGAAGGGAAAAAGTGTGCTCCCGACTGCTGTTTTTTGTTCTTTATGGAGTGGGGTGGTGCTTTGAAGGGTATTGTGTGTAGGCATGCTGGACAACAGTGCGACAGCATTATCATTCATTCATTCATTCATTCATTCATTCATTCATTCATTCATTCATTCACTGTTATGTGTCAATGGAATGAAGGGAAATTCAGATAGCTTTACTGCAGCTTTAGAGGAAAGATAAGTGTTGCATGTATAAGTTGACATCAGAAGTCTCGATAAATCAGAAATCTTGTTAACGCCAGAAAAATTAGTGCAAGTTAATAATGCATTTTTTCATTTGTATTTCAGGTATAGCCCATATTAGTCATACTGTTGGTGATGCTGCCGCTCCTCTTTTTCTTTCTTGATGTATTACAGTTAATATAATATAATAACATAATTGTTTTTCTTTAAATGACAGAAATTACAATTGTGACATATGTTACAAATGTGTTTTGTGCGTACAAATGTGTGTTGCCAAAAAATTCTGTCTGTTTCACTTGTGTCTTGATGAACGGAGGCAGTTCCATTTAACTTTACAGACAAATGTGTGTGTTTAAATGCTTTAGAACCTTTTTTACTTGATTATCTTCAAGTAATATGTGATATGTTTTACATCTGGATAAAGTATCAAAAGTTATATTCATTTGTCAAATGAAATAAATTGTCTTCACTTCTACAGATTGTTAGGAGTGTTTTTGGCAACTGGTTAAGAGTCAGCATTTCATCAATATTATAAAATAGTTGGTTTTATCGTAATTAATACGATTGTGCAATACTATTTGTAATACTGCTATAATAGAAGTTATACAAGTAATACTGCTGTGCAATACTGTGCAATAAAGGAGCTCCACAGATATAATCTAATTTATAAAGAAAAATAAATTATAACCCAAGCCATTCTGTATTTAGAAGATTCTTTATTTGTCAGATGTTGTATTACTCTATGTACTTTGTGTTTTACAGTAAAATTACAGCAATTACGTATTTTAACTGCTATAAGAGAGACGAGAGGTGTGAGCTGCAGTGGTGTGAATGTACTGAAAATGAAGCACCTGAGCAGTAGTGCTTGCAGAAAGGTGTGTTGCTGACCTCTCATGTGTACTTTGAGTGTGCTTTCTGTCTCTGTGGACTTCTTGATCTTTCAGGGTTTTATACGCTACTACAGGCTGCTAGTGTGAAAGATCATCTTAAATTATCGGAAGCACTACAGCTTGGTGTTTTGAAAACGTGCAGCTGGCACGGTTCTGCAGTCACGTCTGTGATGCCATCTGTGGAGAAAAAAGTTGCTCAGTTGGGCTGTTTAACATTCTTGTCAGGTAGATATTGTTGAAAACATAAGTACAGTACAACTGAACACAAGAACTGCCTAATAAATACAAAAAAACAAATAGTGAAGTGATTCAATTAGCTGCTTCTTCTATAAAAGGATAAATGAAAAGAAGAAAAGCTTCAAAACTGGCAAACATTTTATTTTCTGCACAAATGTTGAATGATTTTTAAGTTAACATTAACGTAGAAATAAATTATTTCAACCTAAAGATTTTTCTTTTAAGTTTGAGATTTTCACACTGTCTGCTGAGATATTATAAAACGGCTTCTCTGAAATTCCAGGAATGGCGACGTCACAAGCTACATGTCCTGGGATTTTCATCTAAATTAGCGCACATATCAAATTCCGGTCACATATTAAATGTACGCAAACTTTTGAAGCCATAGAGAATAATAATCACATTTTCTCACTGCTGAGGAGCCACAGATAATGGCTAATGGCAGAAGAGACTGCCAAGGATAAGGTGGAAGGATGACGACCGTCTCATCAGTAGTACGTTTTCAATAGTTTAACTTTTATTTGAGACTGTTAGAAATATTCGGCCCATTCTGTTTTTAGGTGAACATGATTTTACAAATTATGAAAGGAAGAACCTAGTTAAAATACATCTTTTTTTTTGCGTCATTGATGAATCGGCTTGTAAATGAAACGTTTTTAGATGCTGGTCTGTATGTTTTTTTTCAGTAAAAAAGATCCATTAAAATGGTCACATTAATTTTTTAGACCCACTTCAAATTTTCCTGAAATTGCGAGAAGTGAGATTTGTTTTTATATTATTAACAAAATTAACTGACATCTCGAAGGATTTTTTTTCAAAAACCCACTAAATATGCTTAAAATACATTTTAGGAAATTTAAGTAAATTTTTTTGTCAGAAGTAAATCAAAACTTAGACTCCTGTTGTCTTTATTCTCACTCTGACTATGCAGGGAAAGCAGATCTTGCCCTTTACCTTGTAAGACATCTCAGACTTGTTGAGTGCATATATGCATTGAAAGATCAGGCAGCGGTTTTGACTCCTTTTCGTTTTCCAGACAGACCGCTGAAGCTGGCTTGGGGACGTTGTCCAAGCCCCTCACTGTCATAGAATACTGACTTGGCCAGGGGTCCATCTTATCATGCATGGCTGGTCCTTTAGCCCAGTTTTGCTGAGAGAAATGTGAACAGGTATGGCACCTGTGTCCCCTACAGAGCACAGCCACAGCCCTCATTGTACCCCAATAACTGCTGAAAACAGTAAAAATGGCCTGAATTCATAATGTTTAGGAGATTTTCCCTTTTTTTCTGCTTTCAAAGCAAGAACTATTCCGAAAGTAGTTAGAAGTGTTTTAAGGAATTGTGTTTTTTTAACATTAGATCATTGATCAAAATTATATACTGGAATACAAGCCAAGTAGAAGTGGAAATAATTTATCTTTTAATGCTAAAGAAACATCATTATTTAATAATGTTTCACTAATCTAAATGAAGATACCCAGCAGTAGAGCACAGAAATTGTGTCACAGGTACATGTTCGTAGTAGGGCGTTTTCTGAACCTTTGGTTGGATTTCTGCAATATTAAAATTTAATGTGAAAAAGAATCTTATGAAAAAATATTCAACTATACCCATCCTGTTTATGTTGGAGACCTCTCAAGCTCTTCAGTATTATTTTTGCTATTATTTAATGCACATTGTTTGTTTTGTAGATAAAATAGGCATTATTACTCACTGCTGTCTCTTTTTCCACAACTTTGGTATTGCAGTTAGGCACTTCTGATTCAGGTGTTTAATAAAGTAACTTTATACTTTATTTCCAAATGAAGGTATTTGGGTTAATCTCTAATTAACCAGGATGATACACTAAGAAGTAACTATAGATCGAAGTCTCACTAAGTAACAGAGTGACCCTTAAATACCCATCTCCTTTCAAACTACTGTGTATGTCTTCTGTCATTGGGTTAACATGTGGGAACATATGATATATTTTGGTTTAAATTGGCAAAATATTTATAAACTTAAAAAATCTACTATTATTTCTAGTAGTTTGTTTCAAGCAATAAACAGCAATAAAACTTAAAACAGAAAATTCACTCTGTGTGGCTTAAAATTATGCTAAAAGTGTTCTGATAATCTGTGAGAAAATTTAAAAAAAGGAGAAGCTTTGTCACTGTGTTTGTAATCGGTGGTTATGTGTGTAATGAATGGTACACTGCTACACCAGAGTACCAGTGTACCAGTGTCACGAGCGATTTGGGAAAACAAAATGCTTCATTTTTTGTCAAATATTAATTGCAGTATTTTAGTATGACTGTTGTGAAAATGATCAGTTTTTTTTAAACATAACACCATTATGAAAAGAAATCCTCGATACTGTATGAAGCTATACTGTAAAAATGTGTTGCAAAAAATTCACCTCTCTAATGTAGAGCATCTCTGGTCAACTGTCAGAGGAACAAACAGTATGCTTTACAAACAGGCAATAACCGTCAAATAAGCCCGGTCTTTGTAATTATCTTTTTGTCTACGTTTTAAATGCAACATGCTTTGTAAACTTAAGAAGATTAAAAGTCCAGCTTGTAGTTGTGCCCTCGCTTAGAAAACAGATATAAGCCAGTGATTAATTCGGTGCTCATTGCATTATTAAAAACTATGTATTTCTGTTGTTTTACAGTAATTTTGCATTAATCCCATTTAGCTGCCAGTTGGTGTCTCTCATGTAGTGCAAAGGCTTTAGATAATCTGCCATTGGTATTTATTTAAAGCCACATTGTTGTGAACTATACTAACCAGCCTTAGTCGCGCATGGGGGGATGCGCTAACAATAGTGCAAATAATACAAAGAATACATCCAAAAATTAAGGTGTCCAAAAACAATAACCGCCATTAAGTATTTCAGTTTAATTAGTTACAATTACAGTTTTCACACAGAAATGTATATATTAATGATTGCACATTTCAAAGGTACGTGTTTTACATAATTAATTTATTTTTCCTATACACAATTTGGAGGTGCTGTAAAATTCTTTAAAATGTATGTTTTAATCTAGTAACTCATTGACAAATTAATAATATTAGTCTTTTGGTTTTTAACAATTTCTTTTGATATTTCCCCGAATATTGCGTTCTTTTCTTTCAATTTATGTGTATATATAAAATTGATTTATTTATTTATTCAAAATATAAATATAAAACAGTGAAGTCTTCAACACAATGCACCTGTATTCTTAGACAGTTCTATTTCTTAATAGGGAAGACGAAACGTTACTGCTGATTCCTGAAACCTTTCTGTAAATGTTTACCGAATGTGCTTTCTCTACTTTTCTCTAATTGTTATGCACAGCCTTGTCATTGCAACACTCTGTCTGTATTTGTCCTGTTTTCATTCTAAGGGGATTCTGTTCACAGAAGATCTCTTTACAGCACTGACTTTCATGTCCAATATTATTAGGTGCTATGAGTTCATCCCAAGTAAATCTGTTAATGCATAAGACTATCGGAAGCCTCTTATGTTCCAGCTGGGTTGTGGTGAAGACATCGGGTTAATATTTGATCATGTCGAAGTGCTCCTAATCTTATTGGCCTATTCATTCCACTGTGCGCTGCAGCAGTCGCTGTTATTGTTATGCTGCTGTTGCCCATCTTTATGGTGGCTTCTGGTACATACTGGATTTTAGAAGTTGGTGTTCTGGCACAGGTCTAAGTGATGTGAAGATGAGAGGCTTGGAAAGCCTCCTGCTGAGGTGATCTCTGTGCGTGGCCCTCTAAGCCCGGTTCTACTGTATTTCTACCTTCTGGAGCTTCTAAGGTGAAGAGGCTGGACACGCTTACAGCTCCATAATCCCTCCCGAGTGAGGCCTACAGCCCTCACAGACAAGAGTGAAATCAAAGCCCCACTTCTGAAGGAAAATGACTATTAGGGACTGTCAGTGGTTCTGTTAAAATGCACATTGTATGGATTTTTTTGTTACCGTGAGAATCGGGTTTACCATCACTGCGCGATGGTCATCAGTGTGTCTCATTATTTCATTTGCTCTTTTGCTTCATCTTTCTTAAATGTCCATTGTGTCTATTGCATATATACTAGGGGAATATATGCAGTATGTCTATATTGTTGCTCAGTTTTTTGTGTTGTCATGCAACACGAATTGCTTAAGCAGCAAGGAAAATAAATCAATTGAACAAGAAAAATGTAAAACTTTCTTCCTGGTTTTACTATTGTCTTTTTTTCCTGTTTTTTTATCTTTGTATTCATGAAGATGCAAATGTATTTTAATCCGTGCTGTTGTTCGGGTTATTAATGAAAAAAATACTTACAACTTTGTGCATGACTGCTGGATATAACTTCGTGCTGAGATCTGGATATAACCTTTTCAGTTAACCATAATTTGTAATGTTTGAAAATATATAGAAATGTTGAAGATTCTGTTCACCCTCCGTTTCTCGCTTTTTAAAGGTTTCGGTGTTATAATGACGAAAAATGTCGGGTAGCAGGAAAGGAGGGAAGGTACCGAAATCCCTGTGTGACTCAACTTTCCCACAAAGCTCAGCGGCATCAGTGCTCAGTTGTTTTTCAGCAGTGAAGGAAACAGATGGGAACCAAAGTGTTGCAAGCCTGCAGTCGAGGTGGTAATCTATTATTCCTTTCTTTGACCCAGACTGATCAATGTAAAAGCCAACTTCAGCACTGGGTAGAAATGTAAAATTGTGAGCTCTGTTATTTTGAACACCCCACCCATCTACCTATATTTCCCTGCCTCCGCCTCGCATGAGATGGTAAGAAAAGACAGGCTTCTGCAGCCAGAAGCAGTCAGCACCCATCTATCACGCTTAACATGACCACAGCACTTTAAACTCAGGAGGCAGCCTTGTGCCCTCCACAAAAACTGCAAAGACAAGAGAACAAACAGAGAGGGTCTCTGTGGTTTAAGGCGACACAGCAGACAGCTGCTGTCAAGGTGTGCTCCAGCCACAGTGACTTGGAATAGACCTGGCAGTCTGCCATGCAAGTGGGGAAAGGCAGGTGCACATCGCATCGCTGACACCATGACCACTTTGGTCACAATCTGACTCTTGAACTTCTCAAACTTTTCATCGATGGATTTCGCCCAAGCACAGTCCTCAGGAGAACCCTCGGATTTAAACCGGTGTTAGAGCGGTAAGAAAGCAGCGCTGCCTGTAATGGAAAATTGTCCTTGAGTATGAAGCCCATCCATCCTCTTGAGTGTGTGGCGCTGCGCAAGGAAATGCTAAAGAAATGATCACCTCTCATTAATCTGCCCTGAGCCATTGCCAATGACATCTTCATAATGAGTATTAGGTGTGCATCTACATGAATTAAAGTCAGATGAGCACCTGATTGATTACACCGCACCATCCCCTAATGATACTCGGCTTTGATTGTTATTGTTTAAGTGAGTATAATATCTAGATGATTAAAAATGGGCTTTTGGTAGCAAAAAAAAAAAAATACAAGGAAAGCAATTAAACAATTCCATAAGAAAATCACCCTTCCTGATACTTTCCAAGATTTTTAATTGATCCCATGCAAAGTTGTCTGTCTGTTTGCATGCTGTCCACAAAAGGACGTTGATTTCTACATCTCTTTGTTTTCACTCGCAACTATATTTTTTCCGCAAATGTTATATTTCTAATGCTAAATGTCAAAATTTTTATGTTTCTGATGCCACATCTCACATTGCTACTCATTCAATTCTGTTAACTGCTTTTCCTTGTCAGGGTCATGGTGGTCCAGAGCCAATTCCAGAACCACTGTGCGCAAGACTAAAAGGGGTAAACCCCAGACAGGATGCCAGTCCATTGCAGAGTAGTCACTCGTGTTCACACAGCTCAGCCAATTTTGCATCGCCACTTCACCTTAAAGGCATGGCCTTGTACTATCAGGGGAACGCCACACAGATGGAACTGGATTTGAACTGACACCCAAAGGGCCCAGGCACTGTAAGGAAGAAGTGCTACCTGCTGCAACACTGTGCCTCCCTCTCACATTGCCAGGTTTGCCAAATTTTATTTATGAATACAATGAATGACTGTCTAGAATTTAACAAAAGCTTTTTTTTACATTACGTCTATACTATATGTCCACTTTTCCCACTTGGCAAAGCCAAAGCAGACTACAGTGATGGCCTTGAGATGGACTGGCATCTTATCCACAGGATATGCCAATGTGTCAAGATGCTGATGTTGAGACACAGCTAACCCTATTAACAATATGGAAAGTACCCAGTGTTTACCCCATAGTTCTTAGTGTGGGGTGGTTATACCTCAGATGGACCTTTGCAATAGTGACCCAGCTGCCTGTCTGCCTCCTTCTTTCTGTTTGATCCAGGCAGCTGCAGCAGCATCAGGTGAGCCTGCAAACTGCCCATAATAATCATATCACATTTTCAGGTCTCCCTCATTTAATAAAGAATTCCAAGTTAGGAGCAATTGTAATTCGAAAGCGGAAATTCAAACTACAAGGTGTTAGTTTTCAGTTACAAGATATACCTCATGAGAAGAGAGGTTTGAATTCAGAATATGTGCCTTGGTCGCATTACACAACTTGAGAGTTCCCCACGTGTGACTCCTACGTGTCAGTTGCAAATAATTCAAACCTGAACTCGGTCCACCCATCTTGAATGGGTAGCACCGCATCAGGAATGTGGGTTCTTCCAGACCAAAAGTCAACAGCTCTAACCACTTCACCACCTGTTGCCCTGGGTCAACAATTCTGACATTGTGAGCATAGTTTCGAATTAATTTTTTAATCTTTAAGAGATAATAATTTTGCATATTTATTGCTTAAACATGTACGAGACATGCAGGTATCTAGACAAATTGAGAAAGAAATCAACAAACAAACATTTATTATTGCCCTACTGCACATCACCCACAATTGTTTCTCTTTGATGGCCTGTGTGTCACATGTCATAGCTGTGCAGTACAGTAGCACCTCCTGTGTTATTATAGGTAAATTTTGTCACTCAGGAATCTGTTATGTTGAATGCTGCTGCCCAAATTAATGGTAATTAAGGCTTCTTTTTTTTTAATAAGAGCTGACAAGTAGATTTAAAGAAACAAAACACTCATTAAACCAGGGAAGCCTGTGCATTATACATTAAATTGAACTGAGTAAGACAACTTCAACTCTATTTTCCTTATTATCAGTTAATGATATGAAAATCTTTTCTGTTTTACATTAGGGTAATCACACACACACTGCCTGAAACCGCTTGTCCCGAGTGGAGTCGCGGCGAACCGGAGCCTAACCGGACAATACAGGGCGCAAGGCTGGAGGGGGGAGGGGACACACCCCGGATGGGACGCCATTCCGCTGTAAGGCACCCCAAGCGGAACTCGAACCCCAGACCTGCCGTTAGGGTAATCATTTGTGTATTAATGTGATATTAATATGATAGTGAAAAATTCAAAACTCACAGAAAAGAAGGGTTAACTTTACATTGGTCTATTTTTTTTATTACTCGTGAGGATGCTTGTTGAAGTGATTGCAGGTGATCCTGATTGAGCAACTTACCAATATAACTCCATGCAGTCCTTGTCATTGTGTAACCTGGGAAACTGTTTAACATATGAGACCATGCTCAGGCATATGTTCCAATAGCAGAAGTTGTAAAGTAGTAGAAATGTAAATGTAGAAGTTCATTTATACAGCTGATATAGAATGCTGCTGCCCAAGTTGTGTTTGACTTGCTGAAGTGCTTGCACACCTCTCCTCTACTTGTTTCTCTGCGCTGGCTTCCTACAGCTGCCCAGATCAAATTTAAGACCCTGGTTATGGCCTACAAATGCATCAATAGAACCGCTCCCAGCTATCTACAAGACTTGATCATTCACTACGCCCTATCCAGACCGCTACGCTCTTCCACATCTGCCCACTTGGTGGTCCCGCGCACGAAAGGTAAAGCACCGAGGTTCTTCGTTCTGGCTCCGTTGTGGTGGAACGACCTCCCCCTCTCACTCAGAACTGCTGAATCTTTGTCCACATTTAAAAAGAGTCTCAAAACTCACCTCTTCCGGACTCACTTCTCCCATCATCTCTTAAGTTCATGTAAGGTATAATTGTTCATGCACCATAATTTTAAGATCATGCCCAGATAAACCATTACACAGCTACTCCTGCAATGTACGTAAATGTTTATATGTATCTCAAAAAAAAAAACACAAAACTACTAGGAAGGTGATCAGGAGTTGCGGATGTTCAGATGAAGTTTTGTGTAACTACTTGTGTGATGAACATTGGTGCACGTGGTGGAAAGAAACAAACTAACTGCACTTATGAATCACACATCTGCAACTATGTCACTGTCTCCTAATGTAACGCACACATTGTATTTTCTGTGAGATGTACGTCGCTTTGGAGAAAAGCGTCTGCTAAATGAATAAATGTAAATTTGAAATAGAAAGATCTCATCCAGATGCCAAATTCTTCAAGATATCACTTTGTTTGCATGTTACTATTTATTTCCATCTCATGGTTTAAAACATTAAATTCTTGCAGTGTCACCGTGTTTTATATTTAAACCCCACCTAATCAGTATTATACACTGTTATAAATGAATAACCTCCCACTTTGGTTAATATGAGCTGTACATAAGGTCTAACATCAGGATGCAGTCAGTTGAGAAAACCCTTTCTCATTTGTTTAAAAGAAAGTACAGAATGTTCCTCAATCTAATGTACATTAACATGGTAATTTCAGTCAATAACTTGTACTGTCTAAGGTAATGCTTTGATTATTTAATGACATTCCCTTGTTTTTCGAAAAGCCAAGCAATTTTCTATTCAGAAAATAGCACTGTTGCAATGGCTTCCAAAAGCACTTTGCAAATCCAATAATAAGGATTCTCATTAAGCAAAAGCACAGGAATTGAATTGAAACCATTTTTATACCTAGTACTAAGCCTTGGGCCTTTAGAATTGACTCCTGACTTAATTTTGACATCCCATCCGGATGGATCCGCATAACATATTGTGATCAATTTCAGTGATCCAGAATGTTGAGATCTTTCTCCACTTATGTTAAGATCTTTCTCTTTCTTTCCCCACAGCCATCTTCAAGAATTTTCTCTACAGCTGTCCTGCTATGGCAAGGCATCAGTAAAGCCAGCAATTTGTAATTATGGACACCATCCAGGGTAGTATGCAGAGAAATTACAGCCACAGTTAAAGATATTTCAGATATGTTGTGGGCTTTTGACAGTTAAAACTAAATTGTTCATTTATTCGAAGGCTCTCTTTGCATCCTAGTAACAAGAATGTTAGAATGTGATTCATGCTAATGAGGTGGCAGTACAGTAAATATCATTTACATATTTCAGGAGATATTAGATAGTAAAAGTCTCATTGAAACACAAAGATTTTGATGACATTCAGTTGCATTACTGCTGAGCAACTGGAAAATGTTTGACTTGGAGTTCGAGCGCAGCACTCTCCATATTGAAATCGTCAGAAAATTGGAATGGTAATCAATGTCCCTGGCCTTGCATTATCTGGCAATTTGTTCACCTTAAATTATTCAAGGGTGAGGCTTTTTATGTCAGCAATTGTGTGTTTTCCAGTTACAAAGCTTGCCAAGGCTAATAGTTTTGCGGCATCTATCGGTTTATGAATGACATAGCAATAAGAAGATTGCCCAGATATTTATGCCATCTTTGACTTACAGAGATAATTAAAGTATATAAATTAATCAGGGGCAATTAATTAGAAACCTAATGTTCACAGCAGTACTTCTTTGCATGTATAATTTATATTTATTGATTTGTTTGGTTTCATTAGACTATGAGATAACTGTGGGAATGCATTAGTGGAGAAAATGCACAATTAGCATTCGACTGAACCCAAGGTAATTGATAGATCAGTCTGAATTCCTGGCAAATATAAAGCTTTGTTAAATGTCATAAGCACTTGCGTGTGATGACTAATATTTTACTCCATATCTCCACAGTTGATTAATGGTGTTTTTCCGAGCAGCCGTCCTAATGGGTACCTGATAGGCATGACGTATTTACTACAAAAGTGTATTGCCACCCCCAGCCTTAGTCGTTGAAATGTGAAATGGTGAGATGTTGTTTATTGAAGTCACTTATGTCCATCACTACTGTGCTGATGATATTCTCTATAGTCAGCAACCCATATGGTGCAACATGGTGAGCTGTGTGCTCTTCATTTGATTCCTCATCGAATCTCCTGCCATCATTCATTACTCTGAGGCTTCGTCTCCAGCTCTGCAGTTTAAGAGAAACACTAACAGATACTGGTAAGCAGTAAGAAACTATGGTATCACAGGATTCAAAAGATCCCTTTCATTTCTGTTATATTTTCTTTACCAAAACACCAGTGGTATTTTTGAAAAATAAAATAAAGCGATATGGTTCAATGAGGTTAAACGGACATTTTCAATTTATCCAAAGAACACCTTGCATTTCTGGGAAACTGCAGTTTTCATGTGGAGTCCTGCGTTTTTGCAATAAACCCTCATGTTTACTGCTCTTTTAGATATGTTGCAATGCTCTCATTTCCGTGGTCAGCCCCATATACCATCCAGATCTGACGGAAGCACGGAGGAGAATAAATCACCAAGTTTCACTATTCATTTAGCTAAATACAGTGGATAAAATGGGTGCATCTCACTCTGCTGAATTGATTACTTGTTATTGATAAAGAATTAAAAGCTTTTGCTCTCCCTAACCACACTGTCTTACCTCTTCTAGAATGCAGTAAGCCATTCTCGCTCACATATTCCCTATTCTTAGTTTAGCCACAAATAGGACTCTATTCTATAGGTATAGGGTAGTGCGAATGTCAGCATTTCCTCAAATTCTGTTTGATACTCTTTTTTTCAGTTTGATTTATATATTTTTCTCCCGTTGTTTCCTATGGTGTATATTTTCTTTACATGGAAGTATAATAGAAAATGCAACTCTGTACAACTAATGCATTCTTTCTGTTTATTCATACTTGTGCTGCTGTGCAGTTGCAAATGTGGAATGAGCCACTCTCACTGGTCGGCTGGTACACAACAGAGATTGGAACGGAGAGGTAAATGACTGGTTGGTAAACTGATAATTGTTTTGTGCTGTAAACCCCAGGAAAAGCCTGCATTTTTCTTGGCTGAGGTTTCAGAAAATTTCTCCAGCCACGTCTACAGCGTGCAGAACACTAGCCTTTGTTTTAGGGCGTAAGGTTGCTCTTCTGAAGTGTGACTGATCTGTTCTGTGTCTCTTGTTCTGCCTACCTGCAAAGGTCCCTTTACACCTGTGAGACTCCTGCTTTGACTGACACACTATCATGCCCATTGACTAAAGTTTACTTGGTTTATGAGAACAAGAGAGAACTGCCAAAAATGCTAGTGGTTGAAGAAATGAACTCCCCGGTTCAATTAATTCACTCAAATTTTATAATGTTTTCTGACTCATCTTCATTGCTGTGTTCAACAAGGGCAACTATACTTATTGCACCTTTGTCTGTTCTATACATGTGACTATAGGAATGAGATTCCAGCAGGCAAAAAGACCTTTGTTACTCAGGGGTACAGCATATGTTAACCTGATACGGGGCAGTGGGCTGAGGGCAGGCCATATTGACATTTCAGGACTTCTGTGTTCTTTATACTCTCTGTGGGCTATCTAATTTCTGTGCAATGGATCCCCCGAGAGAGACAGCTTATATTTTTCTAACTTGTGTATAAGTAAACTGTGAGATCGTTTAGGAGGTCAGATCAATCTCTGCCATTTATTACTGTGCAATGTGACACCACCCTTTTTAAATGTCCCCATCCCATATGATTTAACGTCAGGCCTGCTTCATGTCCGTGGAATATCGCGGTACAAAGGGAGGGAATATTTTATAGACAGTGCTATGAAAAGGTTTTTGTTTAAACTTTTGATTGATTGAACTTTTGTAAACAAAGACGAACTGATGTCTTCTTTGAAGATTGTTTATTGTAAAGCTTTTAACCTTGTAGGGATGCCTAGTCTGTGTCATATTTATTGCACCGGAATTACAGAGCTATAGAAACTTCTAAACTGAAAATGCCAATATGGCCTTTGGAGGAGTGTGGGCCGAGGAACACAAAATGCTTTCATTGATTCTATCAGACTTATAAACGTTATAATTAAAGTTATGGTTTTAATATCCATAACATTATACTGTACAGTGTATAGTAGGGACAGTGGGGGCAGCTGATAGGGTGGTGGTTAAAGCTGCTGCCTTTGGACCCAAAGGTTGCAAGTTTGATCTTCAGCTATAGAACCCCTTAGCAAGGAATTTCCTCTAAAATTGCTCCAGTAACATTACCCAGCTCTATAAATGGATAACTAATTGTAGGTAGACTAACATCATGAGTGGCTTTTGAGAAAAGTGTCATGTAAATGCACAGTGCTTTTAAGTGACTTGTGTACCTAAGTGAAACCAGAGTGCTGGATTTCAGGTCGCAGTCTGAGTCATGCATTCTCTGTGACTGTGAGATCTACAGTAATGAAACATGTCAGGCATAATTCTCCTGGCTGAAAGAATCATAATATTGAGCAAGGTTTTGTAGCAGGGAAGAAAAAGGCCAGGTGAACTTCGCTAGACCCAGCACACTCCTAATCAGCAGCACAGGGTTAATCCTAAGGAGTTAGCGATTGTAGAGGTAATAGGAAGGAGAAGTATTGAACTGCGTCAAATTTACAGCTGCAAGGATTCTGTCCATGGCGATTTTCAGTGCTTCTCCAAGCATATTGAGGGAGGGCTGTCTGACATGTCATCAATGAGCACTGAAGCTTTACTAAAATAAAGGATGCTGCATTTGATCTATTGCTTGAGAGGTTCGATACTAGTCATGCCATTATTTAAGTCCTCAGCTTTACCCCAACCTGTTTTCAGATCCATGAAAAATCATTCAGTTGCACAGAGGAGTAAAATGTATTTATAACTATTTGATCAGGAGATCCTCCAGAACAAGCCTGATTCTAGGGATGCATGTTTACAGATACTGTATCTTCACCATGTAACATTGCCACATGTTTTGCTTTTTTGAATAATCTGAGATAAACACTTGCAACTCAGACTGCAGAAATTATTATGTACCTGGCACATATGTCTGATTTCAACCTATGTACTTTGAATTTTTCGGTTAGTTTGTTGTGCGTGGTGTACTACCCAAAATAATTGCCTAAGTGATGTTCAGACCAATGTGATTCTTTGAGTATCAAATACAGTATATGCACAGAAGGGTATATATTTGTGGGACCCAGGTCACATGTAATGCACTCCCAATTATAAGAGCTTAAATAGTAATAAAAAAGTTGCAACATATACATATCAGTCATTTTATTGGTCCATCAAGTTAGTATTGGAAGGGACCTTCTTTTGCCTCTACAACAACTTGAATTCAGCAACAAGATGCAGGCGGAGTTCTTGGTCAGTGCTGGTCTGACAGCTTCTCATAGTTTCTGCAGTTGTTTTGGCCACACATTAATTCTTCAAAAATCACATTCCAAGTCATTCCAAAGGTGCTCTATTGCCTTGACATGTGTGGACCATGCAGGCATTGAAGTAAAGTAAAGGCACTGTTATAGAATCATCCTGAGATGATGTATGCTTGGTGACATGGCACATTATTCCGATGTAAGTATTAATTGGACAAAAGCTGGACTGGCTATGAAGGGATTCACTTTGTCTGCAAAAATGTTTTGCTATTTTCTTATTACTTATGTGCTTATGAATGTGTGCCAAGAAAACATTACCTGCAGCATTACACTTCCACTACCAGTCTGTAACTTTGATACTGCCACGCCCACTTCATCGGCATAACCAAATACACCTGGGACCCGGCAGGATATAAGGCAGACGCGAACGTAGAAGAACGCGGAGCCCTATTCGCCAACTGCTCACTCGTTCTGAGTCAACTTACCTGTCGCTTCTGCTCCTCGTTCCCTGCTCCTCTTTCCACCTCCTGAGCCCGTCTCCCGAAACCCCTTTCCATTCTGTGACCTGATCAGTTTACTCGTGTTTTGACCTATTGCCTGTGTTCACCGACTACGATTCTGGATTTCCTGTTGTACAACGTTTGCAGTCCGAAGACCCAAGCCTGTCCCTGACTACGGTTCCTGTCCAGCCCCTGAACAAATTCCTGTGCACTCCCCAATTGAGTGCGCCTTCTCCTTCCCTGACGAAACCATGGCAGATACAAGGAATGATAGATATGATGAGGATACAAGGATGGATTCATGCTATTGAAACCAAAGAGCGAATCTCCCTTTAGTGTGTCACAACAGAAATCCGGATTTATAAGACCAGGAAATGTTTTTTCCATTATTCCGTTGTGCAGTTTTGGTGATCTTTTGCTCACTGCTGTCACATCCACATCATCTTCTTCTTGGCTGAAAGGAGAGAAACCTGGCATAGTCTTCTGCTTCTGTAGCCCATGTGTTTCAAGGTTTCACAAGCTGTGCCTTCAGAGATGCTCTTCTTGACACAGCAACACAGCTGTTATTTTTGTACTTGTGGCCTTCCTTTTACGTTTAACACATCTGGCCAGTCTCCACTGACCTCTCTCATTAGCATAGTGTTTTCTCCCAAAAAAGTGCCACTCAGGGGATGCTTCAAGAGGGTGTTTTTTTGT
The DNA here is from genome assembly GCF_900964775.1 of Scleropages formosus. NCBI lineage: Eukaryota > Metazoa > Chordata > Actinopteri > Osteoglossiformes > Osteoglossidae > Scleropages > Scleropages formosus. The sequence goes on from NC_041812.1 coordinate 25,630,417, forward strand.
TTAGCACACCATTGTCCGTAAACTCTAGACGCTGGTGTGTGAAAATCCCAGGAGTTTGGCTATTTCAGAGATGTTAGAACCACTACATCTGGCACCAACAATCATACCACATTCAAAATCACTTAGGTTACACATCATGTCAATTGAAATGTTCATTCAAACAGTAACTGGACCTTTTGACCATGTCTGCTTGATATATATAGTGATGCCCAACTATGTGGGGTGCAAACTGTATGTATGAATTAATAATGTGGCTGATGAGTGTAAAGGCTAAACACTTCACATGAAGTCTTCAAGAAGACATCAACCATTCAGTCCAATAGCAAGTACCTGCACCTTCTCAAAGTACCTTGCCCTCCACTACTATTAGGTACAGGTGGCTGTTGGTCCTTCCTCCTTAGGTCCCCTGCTGCAATAACATATAATACACATACAGTCTGAAACCGCCTCTCCTAAGCAGGGTCACGGCAAACCGGAGCCTAACCCAGCAACACAAGGCTAGAGGGGGAGGGGACGCCAATCCATCGCAGGGCATCCAAAGAGGGACTTGAACCCCAGACCCACCAGAGAGCAGGACTCAGTCAAACCCGCTGTGCCACCACACCCCCTCGTATAATGCTGTGAATACAGAGTAAGCTGCTCTCTGAGGATTCATACTCATGCCACAATTCATATAAAAAGAAATGCCCCTAAAGAACTAAAGATTACAAAAAAAAGTCAGGAACACAACTTTTTTTCAATGTCAAAACATTTTCAATAGCAAAACACTAGCATAATATTATTCTTGCAGTAGTAAAAAGTGTCATTGTACTTTGCAGTGGTAGCACAATTAGACTTTTATGAATTTCCCTCAACATCAGTGTCAGTCTGAGCCAACCCAGTTTACTGAAAGACTCCTCTATTCTGCCCGTTCTGCTTTGATGATGCGGATGCAGCCCTACCATGTGGTGAGAGGGCGGGCCGGCAAGGGGTGGATCATCCCCCTCTCTCCTAGGTGGAAAAAAAGCAGGGGTTTGCAGCACAGAGGGTGACAGCTCAAATGCATGGCACATGTAGTCTGAATTGTTGCTGGGAGCAGTGTGGGTCAGGCATACTAATCTTCACACGTATACTTTCCTAATTAATCCTGATTACCACATTTTAATCACTATGCTTGGTCAGTGTCAGGCCTCCCTTGGACAGAATGGCCCTAATTAATTAATCCTAATGAATTAATCTTGAAATTTACAGTCACTCCTTCCTCCCTTTTTGGACTGTTGCTATGGTACTTGGTCAGTTTGTCTATGATCTCACTCTGAAACTGCTTACAACTGACTATTTTATTTACATCAATATAAATTCTGCTTTTATGATGATGAAACCGTTATCGGATGCCAGAACCATTCTGTTTTGACGATATACAGCGTAGCAACCAATTCTAACAAGCTGTCGTATGGCTTAATAAGATAGTAAAAATTCGATGAGTATACAGAAAAGTATGGAGTTCTGTACAATTACACAAAAAATACAAAAAAAAATCTCTGCGAAAAGAATATTCACTTGTGTTATTTTGAAAGGAAAGAATAATTTGCCTGGGTAATTGTAGGTTTTGGGGATACAGTTTGAGTGAAAATGTCTGATTAATCTATCTGTATAGAGCCTTGTAGAGCTTTTAGAGCAAACTTGTAGAGCTCACTCTATATTGCATAAGTAGGTGGGTCAACCACAATCAGTAGAGTTTTTTGGAGGAGGGAGTAGAGATCTATATTAATAAATTTTATTTTCCCATCACAAAGGACACATGTATATATATATTTTATGTCACCCTACCAGTAAATGATGAAACAAATATTTGGCATGCTTTTTACTTGTCACGTGTTGAAAAGGCAGGTAAATTGTTTTATTGGGTTGCGGCAGTAATGGTTAACAAATTAACTCAGTCTCCTCCTGGTCCAGCCTTCACACCCCTAATTAAATTCAGTCCAGTCCTGGAAGATGGGATCCTGCGAGGCAGTGATTGTTTCCACGATTACATGAAGTGCAGCCAGGGCCCAATCGTGCCAGTGAAAGGAGACAGAAAACAATAGCTGGCTGTCGCTGCAGGCTGACCCAAACCTTTGATCAGTCAAATGAATGTTGCTGACATTTCTCCTGGACTGGAGATTGCTTATCGATCCATATCAAAATATTCATGCTAATCCTGAGCAGCAGAGAGTGTTTTCAGGCTAGATTCGTAATCAGATAGCTGTCTTGTCCAGGGCAATTCATTGAACTTGGAAGTCTAATCAGACCTCGGTCCAGTCAAATGTGCTTTGCTGTTTGAATCTGGACCGCAGACCTTGATTGAGGGGTCCTGGGAAAGGTGTTGACAAACCAAATTGTTTGCTTCAGAGACCAAGCCCAAAGTAATAGGCAGTGAATTTGTTCATTACGGGCTGAGCTGAAAAGGGTTTAAAATGACTAATCCACCGTCACCAGAGCCGACGTTCGGACAGCAGAAGGTTGGCGCGTGGTGCAAGGGTCTTGTGCAGTTAGTGTACTTCTCATTGAGAACTACGGGAGACCAGTCGCGTGAAAAATATAGCTTTACATTCTGTATGCCACAATGTTTCATGCTTTTCCCTTGTAAAGAGAAAGGTTTTCAAAACTAAATTCACCTCCAGACTCAAGGCAGTGGAGTCTGCTTCCTTGGAGGGTTGCTTTAAATGACACAATCTGCCAGGATTTAGATTTCACACTTTAGTTGCTCCTTACGACTGTATAGCCCACTTAGAAACACTGCACCAGGGTCATTTCTTGTATATGCGCCCTTCACCATCATCTCACTCAGACTGCTGCCCATCATAGTGTTTCTGCGCTGCAGAAGGCAGAAATTATTTAGAGTGACATTATTTCCTAAGGGTGATAAAAACATACTCTACCAGCCATCATCTTTCCTTCTTGAATTTTTATTGTAGAGCATGTTCTGTTAAAGTGTGATTTTAGCAGTCCTACATGTTTTCATATTTCAAATATCTTTTTGATGAGAATGACTCATTCTCATTAATTCTATGTAATACAAGCTAAACATATTTTTCTTTTTATTCAGATTCATCCTTTTCTGTATTTTAGCCTGTTCCAGTTGCTGTTATATAACATAATTGTGTAAGTATCCATGTATATGGGAGGTTGTAGTGTATATATCCATGTACATCTGCTCAAGAATTAACTGTGAACGCACTTGGTCTCCTGCTTCTTAACTAATTGGGACCAAGAGTTTGTTCCTTTCTCGAAAAGTTTGTAAGTCAAATGTAACAATGAGCAGGCAAAGTGCTTGTCATCAATTCTATTTGGAGGTACTCATGCATTGTGCACGGTGAGAAACGTTTATATTGGACTCAGTTATTGTAGTTTGAGATTGTAGTTCGAGAGTTGTGTGTCTGTATCGATATCATTCTGTTGCTGAAATGAATTTTTGTTTACTTTGAGTTTTACACCGCTTTAGAGAAAAGCTAAATGAACAAATGTAATGAAAATGTCAACAACCCAGACAGCTCTGTGGGGGGGAATTGATACTACAGGGCTTTTTGGATGGAAATAGAGAAACACAGTAGACTAGTTCTCTCTCTCCCAGCCCCTTCCTCTGGTGAGCCGGGATGCTTCATACAAGCCCCTGGGCATTTTAAATCCACTGGCAGGGGTATTTACTCCATGATGTACTGTAAAAAAGAAATAAAAACTGGACCAGTTTTTTTTTTCACCCGTATGCACTTCCTGGAAACCATTTTTTACCCTACGCATCTCACAAAACTCGCTAATACATAATACAAGTCTAATAATAAGAAAAATGTATAATTACAAGAAATTTAGCTACTGTGTAAATTTTATGGAGGAATGAGATGGAGATGTGGGATGACAGAGACATGGCACTTCACACGTGGGCTAAAGACTGGTAGACAGAGAACCCATAGGTCATCTACAGCTTTTTCACGCTATGTTTGTTTCTTCAGTCTTTTGAAAAATATAAGACAGTGCTTTGGGTGATACTATCTGAATTAACATACCAGCTCTGTTCATGGAAAAATAACTGCTAAATACTTCTCAGGAAGGTTTGTAATGCGAGAAGTTTGTTACTGGAAAGTCTGTAAGTTGGGGACCCACTGTTTTGGGAATGCTGTCGTGTTCTCATAGTGTTTCTTATAAATCACATGGCAAACAGAATAAGAAGGCAAGGATTTGTCTGGGTAGAAAAGGTTATTAGAGCACTGAAATCCAACAGCAGCCTGTATATGTTTTTGCCTTTCCGGTCATTTAATCTTGTTCTTCAGCTTCTTAGTACTGCAGCATCTTTGGTGGTTTTAAAGAGCTAACATCTCAATGTGGGCCACCCTGATGTAAGCACACTACTAGGACTACACTGGCCCGGGACATTACTTTTCTTACATTACGGTACACTGTTTTCTTATTTTCTCTTTGCGGTTTTTGGGCCTGTGTTGTGACGTGACGATCCCAAATCTGCCTCGATGTGTTAATACTGTCTTGCAATTATTGCCCACAAAAATCTCAGAAGAAAAAGCGTTGCCAGAACGGCAGGATTATCCTGCTAAAGGGTGAAGGGGTAATGTGCTACCATATGGCTAGAGCTATAATGACAAGTGTCCCGCAGTGAGGTCAATCATACATCAGGTATTAGTGTCAGGTAGAGATTAATGCTCAGACACAACAGGCCCAGCATACCTGCTTTAGCACGGATTCCCATACATTCCAGGAGCCAAATAACAACCATCTGATCCCTGATTGCAGTAGTATGCGCTTCCTCTGCTTGTTTACTGCCTCAGTACACTTAAGTCTGTTATTGTTGTTTTCTCCAGCAATGTGCAGGAAAACATTATTCTTCTTGTCTATGGCAATGTTATAAAGTCCTTCTGTAAGCAGCCTTTTCCCTTTTCTTAAAACTGGACAAATAAGTAATTGTGTAGTTTTGCTTATAAACTAAATTAACGCGATGAGGTGTGTCTAAAAATGCATTCATAAAGATGCAAAAGAGCTCCGTTACACAGCACAGCATTTTTTCAGTCTTGTATCATTTACATTTTACTTTTGCATTTATTGATTTAGCCGACGCGTTTCTCCAAAGCGATGTACATCTCAAGAGATATACAATTTGTGCATTACATTAGGAGAAAGAGACATAGATGCAGACATGTGACTCTTAAGTAAACCTAGTTTGTTTCTTTCCACTTTATGCACCGATGTTCATCGCATGAGTAGGTGTAGAAAACGCAGAATAGAGGATTCTTGATTACCTTCCTACAAAATATGCTTTTTTTCATTTATCATTGTTTACACAATATGTAAGTGAAAGAGATCATATAAAAGAGTTTCACATATAATATACATTTGGTGTATCGAGACTACTGATGGTTAAGTGATGTGTAGGAGTTTACAAAAGGTCCGTTTAATGGAAAAGGACTCTAAGGCGCCCCTTGGAAGTGAGGTGAACATTCAACGGGGCACCAAGTAATGTCTCTCTCATCTATATAGATTAGATTATTTAACAGCACAACATGTCTAAACAACAATTGTTTGCTGTGTAGCAGACACCGATTTATGTGCGTTTGCCAAATGTGACAGATGGACGGGTGACAGTCCGTATGCCCAGACAGATTCACATAGCTATTAGGATGCCCTAACCCAGATGGCAAAAAGTAATAAAAGCAGAATACAGTATATAAAACACATAACTCTGCTTAATGTTTATGCACACAACAAACCAGGCAGACTAAGGCATGAGCTCTTATATATTTTATTTTTGCCTATATATGTATTTTATTTACTATGCAGTCTTTTACCATGGCTGAATATTGATCTGTACCCTGAAACAATGACAAAAGTATATATAAACTTATTATATTGTCTACTTAGAGCCTGTTTATAAATCTGACATTTGTTTATATGTGCCTGCATACCTAAGACACAGCTGGAATGAAAGCAAAAAGAATATATCAAAAATAATGGAAAATATGAAAGTACGTAAATATGTGAGTATGAAACAAACAGCCATACAAGCAAAGCAGAACACTAGCACAAAAGGAATGTTGATGTTCCAATATTAGTTTCTTAATCCTAATATTTAGACTCATTTGTTCAAATCAGCTCTCAGAACAATTAAAATTTAATTTTACTTTACTGTCATTGATAGGGAACGTCTCAGTCTCGTGCTTCCATTTCAAGGGGCAATGGAGCGAAAGGGTGCACTTGTCTTCTGGATGTATTGTGGTTCATATGTCAAACAAGATGATAGAAAAAAGCTCAGATGCGAATATATATGTATATCTTGGGGGCTGAAGGCAGCATCTGCAGCCTTCTTTTGAATGTAGTCAATAGTGACAAGAAGGAAGACCACTGGTTCGTTCCATAAAGCATCCATCAAGGCTGTTGTCTCTAAAAAATGAATTAAAGTAGTAATAGAGCCCATTAGAAATCTTCATCCAAATCTGTTCTGAACAGAAGCAACAGCCTGATTCTTGTTTTTAACCAAGAAATGCATATTTTGCATAGCATCACATGCAAAATCATGATCTCTCTTCTGTTTCTGAGGAGACAAGTAAAAGAATGAACTTCGGCAGCTGTACTGATTTTTGGGTGCGTATTGATGTGCCAGTGCACATGTTGCAATTCAACACGTTTATTTGACTGCTAAATACGCCACTTTTCATTGGTTTGTGCGTTTATATATACATAGATCAAGAGATGCAGAAAAGGAAAAAGTTCCAGAAGCCTTCAGTTGAAGTTTTGCGTCATTACGGTTGAGCACTGCGGGAAGTCCTACGAAGCTGCCGAGAGTGTTCCTCTGATATTAACGTGAACACTGAACACTGAAGCCCTTTTCACGTTTGAGTGACTTATCACCATTTCCTGACAATTTTGGGAGACTTGTGTGAATGATACCCACAGGCCACATATGTTAAGAGTTAACGAGGAAGTGCTGGCTGCAGATGCAGTGTGAAGCATTTAAAGTATTGGAAGACAGGGCCTCTGACTGAGATTTAGTAACACTCATTGTTTAAGGTGATTCTTGCAGTGAAGTGCATTTTTGTTAGAAAATCTTATCAATGAAAAAATTGCTTATATATATTCCAGTAATAATCATATACTGTCTGTATTATTTACTTAAAAGTCTCATTCACTGAATATTGTAAATTTCTCGTTTTGTTAAAAATGTGATCGTCTGGTTATTTTCGTATTACTGTTGGACCTTGCTCAGCTGTGCTATGTGCATGGTGCTAGAGAACCTGGTCTGTTGGTGAACTCCATCACTATCCTGTGAGCAGTAAGTCTCGGTGTTCTGGATGAAAGCATTCGGCAGCTTAGATCTTTCACATTTTCCTTTTTTCAGGAAATTTTGAAAGTCAAAGGGTACATTATGCTTTTGGTCAAGGCCTGTTTTAGCTGATACAGCTGTTACTCTGTTTTTGCCTAGTCATGCTGCGTCCATCTGTCCCTGCGGCTGTTGTTACGTAAACAGACTCGTCCTTATTACGAAACTCGCTCATTAGGACATACAATACCTTTGAAATGACAAAGACTAACGAGTGAAATTTTAAAATTTGTAGACCTCTGGTCAAATTATGTTATGGGAAATACTGTGAGAGAGTCACCCCTTATAGTTTTTAATGGACTGCAGTGCATGTTGTGCCATTTGATGTGTGGCATTGTGAGGCTGCTTTAGTTTGAAGTAGTGTGACTATTGGAGTTCTTGGCAAGGTTTTCTATTCAGATTTGGCCTTTGTCTTGTTTAGTCTTTATTGTTGGACATGTAAAGCATTCATTTAATTGTGACATGTAGTGCTTTTAATTTTTTAAAATTTGTTTCATGTATGAGCTGGAATATTGATAATTAAATCTTTAGTTCTAATTAGGGAAAATTCTTACTCTCATTCTAGCACGGTTTCTTGAATTGACAAAATGATTGGTATGTCTCGCTGCAGCTCTTCATCGCAGTATCCTAGGTTAGGTGGGAACAAGTTTTATACAGTTAATTACACATAGCATTCCGTTTCTGGTGGAATGGCATTGCATGCATTTTTAAAATCTGTGGAATTATTTCGACAGGCTTTATTAAGACAACTTTATATGTAAATGTGTTCACCAGATCAAATTACATTGCATCCCTGACAAAGTAAAAATATTCTAAGTACTGTATTTAAAACATTAAAAATATCCTAATTTGTAATGAAATGTATTAGTATTTGGACTATGGTATTGCATCGTTAAAAGAAAACACGGAAACGGGGAGGAAGGGGTTTCATCGTGGTCTGGGGTAACACATTTGCAACAAGTCTGAAAGAAAACCCTTCTCTGGAATTACTGGTTGTATTCGACATCAGAAATGTCCTTCCTTACTCTGATACCCTGGTGTCTTCGTTTGTGAGCACATGCATGAATTGTATGTACATATATATATTCATGTTAGTGTTCTCATGTCTAACAAAGATTTCTTTAGTTTGGAAATTTGACTCCCTACTACAAAAAGTCTTGATGGAAGAACTGAGGATCAGCCAGTAGAAGTTTAGTATTTTATTCAGTCTTTTTTTAAAAATTTGTGTCTAAAGAATGGAAATGGATTTCCATCAGGTTCTGGCTCTGATGATATGAAGCAAAACAGAAATGTGTGATTAGATGTAAGAGCAGTAGCAAAAGGCAAATGGTAGCATGAGAGGCTGGAGGAACAGGAAAACACCCTCACATGTTGAGCTCACTCTGCTGCAATGGCTGTGCATGATTCAACAAGGCCATGAAGTACTACAAATGAGTGGGCTGAGCAATCCACTAATGCATTAACCTCCTTAACGTCACCGTTAATATCTGCATGTCACAATTAAGCAGAGCTGAAGCAGATTGTGGCAGTATTAAAGATCACAACTAAAGCATATTGTCATTAGATTAATGCCCCTAGATGCCCCTTCTATCCCGTAAGTCCCTCTCTGTGGACATATGGGAAATAATGTTTAATTATTGTATAATAATGACTTTTTACCCTGTAATCACCAATTAGAAAGAAATTAACTCAAGTATTTAAGTATGTGCTACTGTTATGATAGCGTGTTTGATTGAAATATGACTTCAGCCTAATGAAGATTAAATTAAGCCCTTGGATAATCGTCTGACAAAGAAAATTGAGTTGCAATCCATGGCAGTGAAGAATACGTGATGGAGGAGAAATAATCAACGCCTGTCTTACATCAAATCAGCATATTTCCCGCTGACAAGGACACTATAATTTCTGTTTACAAATTAAAGCGTGATTAATCGAGCCGTAAAGCACGGTTTTAGCTAAAGCATAATTGCTCATTTCTTTTTAAATTCAATTTACTTTTTCTTTGAAAAAAAAATGCTGGCAGTGGAACTTTGTATTTGTGTAATTTTTGTGGTATCTTTTATCTGGCAGCATGCAGATGACTCCTCTTCATCTGGTTTGGAAGCTAACAATCTGTTAGCTCCATCTCATCCCAATAAATACTCCAGAAAAGTTCCAGTACCGTACTACACATATAATTAAGCAAAGCATCTGTAAAGATTCAGGAATAAAATCAGGCCTCTGGGGTCTGTTCTCTTGGTATTGATTGTAGGTTTCTTTTCCATCACACAGCTTCCCCTTTTTTTAAACATGATGGTAAAATTTAAGTAATGAACTTTGTACATATGAGCAACTGTTGAGTTAGAAGATCTTACATTTCAGAAGAACTGGATATCAATTTTCTATCATTTTTTTTAGAAAAGATATGTAACTGCTAACCAACGGTTCCTGACACTGCACCAGTAACCTTCTATTTTTGGGTACTTTGCCCAAACTCCGATTATTTCTGCCATGGTAGTTACTTTGTGCGCTACAATATAAGGACAGCGCTAAAATTGTCGACACTTTTGTGTCTCTTGTCTACCCTGTGGAGAAACCCATATTTCTTAATCCTCATATTACCAAATATATAGCAGTTGCAGAATCTTTTCCTAGTCATGAGGTTAGTGCATACAGAAATCTTTATCTTAGATTATGAGAAACGAAAGGGAGGGTGTGGTGGTGCAGTGGACTGGACCGGGTCCTGCTCTCCAGGGGGTCTGGGGTTCAAGTCCCGCTTGGGGTGCCCGGTGACGGACTGGTATCCCGTCCTGGGTGTGTCCCCTCCCCCTCCGGCCCTATGCCCTGTGTTGCCGGGCCAGGCTCTGGCTCCCTGTGACCTCGTAGGGGAGAAGCAGTTCAGATGGTGTGTGTTAGAAATAGTTGTTACAGTTGTTTATTTAGCAGATGTTTTCCTCCAAAGCAACTTTCAATGAACTCTATGTAGTGTTACTAGCCCGCACACCTTATTCACCATGGTGACTAACACTGCTAGATAACACTACTTACAATGGGTCACTCATCCATACATCGGTGAAACACACTCTCTCTGTGTCACTCACACACTGAGGGGGAACCTGAACAGCATGTCTTTGGACTGTGGGGGAGACCAGAGCACCCAGAGGAAACTCACAGAGAGAACAGGCAAACTACACACAGACTAAACAGGGATCGAACCCACATCCTCTTGTACCACCCAGGTGCCACTGTGCTGCCCAGAATCCCAAAGGTTACACAGGAATCCTTAGTTTAGCTATAAAATAGCTTAGCTTGGTTGAGAAATAGTTTGGACAGAAATCCTTGCTTGAATTATTGGACTCTACGCTGTCTACTGTAATAAAAGAATGGTTTGTTCTAGAGCACCTTTGTGTTTGTCCGTGTTTCTAAGGTTTGCTTCGGTAAACCGTGACAGTGCAGTTTTTTAACCTGAAGAACACTGAGATATATGCGTGTTATGGTGTTCCTTTTTCCACAATATACAGTTCATCCAGGTCAGTTCCAAACATTTTGATTTTGTGTTTTTATAACTTTGTGTTTTGAATATTGTCAGCTGTGTTCTGCCATACAGTGAAGCCTTCCTGATGTTACCTAACACTGGCCTAAAGGGGGGAACTCCTTTTTTTGGTCTTTGAGTAATTAGAGATATTGATCATCCACCCATTAAAATTTTGAAATCATTTTAGTTTAGTGATTCAAAGCCTTTTTTCTAAATCCTTAGTATTTCCGCTGTGGTCAAAATTTAACTTGTTCTCTCTGTATTGACTACTTGTTATCAGTGTCAGTCACATCATCTCTAGATTGTATCTGAATTATTGCAGCAGCAATTTGTGCGATTTCCTCTTCCGTTTTTTTTCTGACAACATGTGGTACACATTGCCTAGTTATCATTAGGTCCAAAGGATGGGTTTTTTTCTAAGTTTGGTTCCCACCATCCCAAACTTAACTTTTTGCTTTGTAAAGATGTAAGATTTTGTTGAAATTTATGTAATTTCTACAGTGGAAGCTAGCCTCAAGGGCTAATAGTCAGGAATGAGTGTTCCCCTCCGATGGAGTCTTTCTGTGGAGTATTTTTGTATTTTTTTTCCTGGTGGAGAATACACTTTATAGGAGGTACTCATTGCCCCTTGAAATGGAAGCATGAGACTGAGGCCTTCCCTATCAATGGCAGTAAAGTAAAATTAAATTTTAATTGTTCTGAGAACTGATAAGTCTAATTATTAGGATTAAGAAATTAAGACTGGAACATCAATATTCCTTTTGTGCTAGTGTTCTGCTTTGCTTGTATGGCTGTTTGTTTCATACCCATATATTTACATACTTTCATATTTTCCATTATTTTTGATGTATTCTTTTTGCTTTCGTTCCAGCTGTGTCTTAGGTATGCAGGCACATATAAACAAATGTCAGATTTATAAACAGGCTCTTAAGTGGATAATATAATAAGTTTATATATACTTTTGTCATTGTTTCAGGGTACAGATCAATATGCAGCCATGGTAAAAGATTTCATAGTAAATAAAATACAGTCATAGTCACCTGAGTAGTGTCAGAACAGGTGCTCCTCTCTTGGAAAAACTGTGTGATTAAGGGCCTCATAGCCATAAAGGTGCTCAGTGTAATATTACACATTCAGCCGGTCAAAATGACGTAAGTGCAATATCCTGTTTCTGTAACTCCACAAAGTTACACATTACTTCATGTTTAAATGAGTAAGTTTGCTTAGCTCCCCGTACATTTGCAGTACCATGTTATCTATTCAAACTCTGGAGCCGATGAAAAAAAAGCACAGGAAATTATGGCAGCACAGTTAGAGCCAGGTCTGTGGTGACTGACTGTAGTGATCGTCTCAGGAACAGTTATTAAAAGCATTAATTAAATAATTACGTTTCAGATTTTAATCATGACAGTTTTCACAGTTTATGTTTCAGCACGTGTGGTTTAGAGCAGACCAGATTTCCCATTGCAGATTATGATTATGATATTTTTCATTGACTGACTTTCCCAATCATGCAGTGGTCACAAGTTGTGTACCTGTGACTCTTGTCCAATAAATAGATGATGTCTATTTGAGAGGTCAAGGTCACTTGGTGGTTAAGTAGGGTCCCATTTGACTGTCTGAGATTGATCAGAAAGCTCTGCCCATCCCCAATGGTAACTGAACATTTTTCAGGAAGTTTAGTTTACCCTTTATGACCTAGGATATTTCCTACAACATGAGTTAAACACTCAGGGCAGGAAACCATTTGCTGTGGCTGTAAGATCTATTTAATGACTGTCTAACTGGAAACAGGCTGGCTTAATTCAATGCCTGAAGCAAGCAAAACTGGCCTTTCTTGCAGACCTTGTTGGAATATTTACTGCTTCTTCGATGGAAATCTTTTTGACACTGCTGCAATAAAATTTGCAAGGATCCCTGTTTTTAGCTCGGTGCTGGACAAAGAGTGGTTAAAAGACCCCAGAAAAGTCTTGGATCTTAACCTTATTCTTTATATGAGCAAAGCAGCAGAGGACACATGTGACAGCTGATGAAAAACATTACTTTGGTAAGTTCATCTGAGAACTTGCAGTGGCTCAGAACGGTACATTTATTTTGAATGTTTGCTAACAGTTTAGGGGGGTGTGGTGGTGCAGTGATGCAGTGGCTTGGACCGGGTCCTGCTCTCCGGTGAGTCTGGGGTTCGAGTCCCGCTTGGGGTGCCTTGTGATGGACTGGTGTCCCGTCCTGGGTGTGTCCCCTCCCCCTCCGGCCTTGCACCCTGTGTTGCCAGGTTGGGCTCCGGCTCCCTGAGACCCCATATGGGACAAGCGGTTTCAGACAATCTGTGTGCGCTAACAGTTTAGTAATATCTGCATCTGGCCAGTTTTAAAACACAAATGATTGCATTATTCAACTGCAAATAAAGAATAACATAAAAGATTGCGCTGCCGTGCATTTTCTTTTGAGCAAGTGTGTTTCTTTTGTTGTTTGTGGTTATATCGAATGCTATCATTATTGCTGAGTGAGGATACACAATATGAATGTCCGTCCCTCTATATTTGCACTTTTGTCCTGGGTGTCAGACGTGTGTGTGCATGCATGTGAGCGCTGGATGTGTGTGTGACACTGAAAGATTTCCATTGGCTGATCTTCCCTCCGTAGAGTGAGTGAGTGAGAATCAGCCACAGGCTCTCAGGGTGACACTTTCCGGTTTCTTTCTTTCCGCCTTCCCTCTAAGAGGAAGCCCGGCATAACGGAAATGACACATTTGTCCTGCATCAGTTCTCGATCTAAACAGAACCTGAGAAAAAAAAAAGTTATAGTAATGGCTGCGTTCAGCTGCTCCCAGCAGCGTCCAATACTAAATTTAAATGAACCATCTTATAGCCCTCGGAAATACGATTCCCTATAGAAACACGACACCCAAGAGAAAAGCAGACACCTGCACATTGTCTCAGGAGCATGTTTGAAATAGTTAACTTTTTCAGTATTGGGTGGGTGGAGACTTGTGAAGAGGGTGGCCAGTGTAATTCACGCAATGGAACGTTGACTTGGCCTCTGCGAATGGTAATAGTTTTGGTCTGTGTGTGTGTGTGTGTGTGTGTGTGTGTGTGTGTGTGTGTGTGTGTGTGTTCACAGAGCAGGGGGGGAAGTGAGGGTATAGCAGTGAACCAATTCATGGCCACCCTTTTAGCTTCTTAGGCTTCTGTATCTCCTTGCTACACTGGAATAAAAGATGTAGAAAGAAAGAAACCATTCCCCTTAATATCTCTGTAGTTTAGCTTTTATTTTTTTTGCTGGAAAGGATATGAATGTCGTGCAGGTGCGGTCGTGCAGCGGGCTTGGCCAGGGGATGCTCTCTGGTAGATCTGGGGTTTGAGTCCTGCTTGGGTGCCTTCTAATAGAGCAGTATCCCGTCCAGGGTGTGTCCCCTCCTCCTCCAGACCCATGTCCCGTGTTGCCAGGCTAGGCTCCGGTTGGCATGACCCCACTCGGGACAAGTGGCTTCAGCCAATCTGTGTGGGTATGAATGTCCTTCATGTTAACATACATGGCTAATGCTCAAAATTTACAAACAGTATTATAAAGCTTGCTTGTTCAGAACTTTACTGGGAACTGTTCTCTGTATGACCGACCATTAACTTCAAAAGACTCATTCAGTTCGTCAAAACTTCTGATGGCAAAGGTTCACAAAGCATGACTGGAAAACATTTACAACTGCACAGGGTCAGCAGAAATGCAAAGATTCTGCACTTTGAAATAAAATTTCATAATTTCATCTGAACTTGGCGCAGTTAGCATTTAATATCGTTATTCTTGGTGTTATTTGAATATTTCTAATCAGACACACAAAAGCCATGTTCCATATGCTATGAATCAAAATAGCTTTTTACTTGTTTGATACTCGATCAGTTTAGACAAGTCAATACCGGGTTCATTCTACATAGCTAGAATATTATATATTATGAGAATTAAAGTGTTGGTTTTATCTTTGTCTTTAATGCTCAATAAATCATTCTTATCTCATTAAGAAGATATCAGAATCCATTTGCATGCACTTGTCTTAAACAGGAGGACCTGTCAATGCCTCTAAAGACGATAAGCTGATGACAACACATTTCATTTATTCAAGCACAACCATGGGATGAAGAGCAACAACACAATCGTTGAGAAACAACAGTATAGTTATTTCCCTTCTTTTTAACCCTAATAAATCAAAAGAAACTGTTATATTCTCCATCACAGTCACTTGCATATATGAACTATAGCTTGGTTCTTCATAGAAAATTAAACAAATCTGGCTTTATTTCAAATAGGTTTCAAAGACAGTTTTCTGACACACACACACTGTATGTCAGAACTTCTGATGCAGGGGATATTCAGTTCCAGTCCTGGAGAACCATAAATCAACAGGTTTATCCAGCTCTCTCAGTACCATAGGGAATTTAAATAGTTTAATTTATATTAATATTTAATTTGTAGTCAACAGGGGCAAAGCAACTTGTCAGATAATGGGGATGAAAAAACAGTGCATAAATATTAGTGGGGCAAATTGCAAAAAAATGACAAGCCTAAAGGTGACATTAAGGTATCCTTCTGTTAGGAAAAAAATTGATCTGCATTAAAATGAATTCTGAAATGTCTGGACACCCTTTTGGAACTTTGCAGATAGTGTCATGTGATCACACCTGTGAAACCTTATAACTTTTCGCTCTTGTTTTATTTATGTTGCTGTTTTGCAATGGGGGGGGGGGGAACCGGAGCCTACCCGGCAACACAGGACGTAAGGCCGGAGGGGGAGGAGACACACCCAGGACAGGACGCCAGTCCATCGCAAGGCACCCCAAGCAGGACTCGAATCTCAGTCCTGCCAGAGAGCAGAACCTGGTCAAACCCACTGCGCCATTGTGCCACCTGGAAAGAAGCAGATAGGAGGATTTTTTCATATATATATTTATCATGAAGCAAATTGGCTGATGATGCTGTGGAATACACCACACATCAACTTTGTGAGTGACAGAGAGAGTGTGTTCCACTGGTGTATATGAGTGACCCATTGTAAATTGTCTTTATTGCATTGTAAACCACCTTGTTAAGTTAGGTGTAGGATGACAACACTACATAACATTCATTGGAAGTTGCTTTGGAGAAAAGTGTTTGCTAAATAAAATAACTTAAAAAGAAACAGGTGCAAATTCTACACCAGTACAAAAGCTTGATCAATCTATCCATAAATATGAGCTGAATAAAATCAGGAATCTCGGCTAGGGTGGCGTACGTGTACATTATATTAGTTCTGTGTAATATGTATACACTACATATGAAGAACTGATTTCAAAAGTTGACAATATGAAATATAGAAGAAATACTTTTTTAAAAAATAGCTGGCACATCATAGTCTCTCCATAATTATTTTTATTGTTTCAGTTTGTTTTTGTTAATTAAATTAGGCGTTTTTTGTGTTATAGGACATGTTGGCCTGACATACCGTGAAAACCACCTGAGGCACAAAGACAGCATCCAATATTCCTGTCACCAGTCCAGACTGTAATTGATCCGTTTTGCATGAAAGCTTTAAATTACCATTTATATTTGTGGTGATTTCACAGGTAGAGATTGGTACAGTTCTCAACAGCTCTTTTTCATTCACAGACAGATGGAACTCATTTAACCATTTCTCCATAGAAACAAACTTTGCAGGAGGCCCAATTAACAAGCCACACAGACATGAGAAGTCCCTTATAGACTTTTGAAGTTTCAGGTACTGTGTAACTTGTTTTCAGGAAAGGTGTTCAGTAAATCACGTTCCATGGGAAAAATCTGAAATGCTTCCTTTTAGAACTCTTTATTACCTGTATATAGCATACTGGAATTGCAGACTCAAGCAGTAGTGCAGATAATATACAATAGTGAAATTGCCAGCAGTGTGGAAATGATGGTAGTGTGCAAAGAGGAATGCAGTTAACAGATGTAGTGCAAATGCAGATGAGATTAAGGACATGACCGGAAGGAGTTAGGGGGTGGTCCACCTAGTTCATTTTATTGAAGAGGTGGACAGCTTCACGAAAGAAGCTGCAGAGATTGCACAAGTTTCGAGTGGTGATGGACTTAAACTGCCTCTGAGATGGTGGTTTGATGAGGAGATGACTGCTGGGATGGGTGGAGTACACAGCAATCTTGGCAGCTCTCTTCTTCACCCTGGCAGTGAACAGGTCTTTTATTGACGGTCACTGACAGCCAATGCTCTCCTCAACGGAGCAGAGCTTTCACTGCTCTTGGAGAGGGTACCAGATGATGATGAAGGTGGTCAAAACACTCTCATTGACGGTTGTGTAAAAGTTCCTTAGGACCCCTTGTGAGATACTGAGCTTCCTGAATCGGCATTGAAAGAAGTGTGGGCTTTCCTGATGGGGAAATTGACAAATTCCTTTTTATGATTCTCTAAAGTTAAAGCAGAACCAATGAACATTTAGGAAAATAAAAGAAATAAAAGAATTAGGAATGCTCTATTTAAAATTTGCCGCACCATGTTGGACAAAATATTTTTATCCAGTTTACCTTGATTTGCTGAAGTTGTCTCGTGAAAGTCAAGCTGGCCAAACCGAACTTCCAGTTGGAACTTCAGCACGTTTTTTGAGAAAATTATATTTTCAAAGTACAAGAAAGACTCAGAGCGAAGAACTTTCTCAAGGGGAAGAGAATGAAAGACAGGCATCAAGCAATTAAGGAATATAAAAGCACAGTAACTCATTCAAGATCACCAAACTAAGACAGTCTTGTTTACCCAGAGATACATAAAGGGGTAATAATTGCACTTTCTGTGAGACATTCAAATTTTGTCTTCAGTTAAAATGGTTTGTGGAGAAGTTGGGCGCCAAATGAGATTCCACATTTTAATGAATGAATGATTGCATAAAAAGACCATACTTGCTTCACGAAAGGAGTTGCCTGTTAGCGTTTCTTTAATGTGTTTCTACAGCTGGGTTTTAGCACCACAGATGCTCTTTTTGTTAAGCCATGTCCTACCGTAATACGGAGTTAAAATATTTGCCAAAGCGGCTTTTTTAAAGGACATTTCTCTGTTCATTCACAGCAGCAGTAATAGTATTGGGATTTGTATTATCATTATTATTTATGCCTTTTCATTGACAGAAAATTGAGATGTCCACTAAATGTGATTGATTAGGCCAGTGAATGGACATTATGGCCATTGCACAGCACATGTCAGCTGCTGCCTTTGTGCTGCATCTCTTTCTAAGCTTACCAGCGATCCACAAGTGCACAGAGGAGAGCTCAGAATTTAAGGCCTTGAAAGAAATTTGCACTTTTCTATGGCTCTTCGCCTTGATTAAAAATACAGCTGGAGACACAACAGAAATAAACAAAAGGACACAAATACTCTTTTAACAATAACTGCAATATAGCTCAAACAGATCCACTGTGAAGACAAATGCATTCTCTGCTTGTTGTATTATTAAGTCTTGGTGTGTTTCTTTTATTTAATTGTCTTCACCGAAATGTCTTACATGTATCTCTGCAAAGGACTGAGTGATATATTTCCAGATGTTCAGTTTTGATTCTGCACATTTGCCACCAAAGTCAGAACTGAGTGATATATTTCCAGATGTTCAGTTTTGATTCTGCACATTTGCCACCAAAGTCAGAAGCTAAAAACAGCACGTGGAAGGATTCAAAAAATTGGTATAAAGAGAGGAACACAGAGATGAGGGCGGAGAATGAGATGCAGACTGGCAGTCAGGGGGAGAAAGAGAACGCGAAGCAGAGAGAGACCAAGTAATAGAGGATTTATGAAGCAGCTAAGGTGAGTGTGGTTGTCTTTCACATGAGCAGACTCACAAATCTTCTGTGGCGCTTAATTCGCCCTCTAGCCCATTAATTCATTCTGGGAAATGTGACTCTGTATTCCAGTCCGGTGTCACTGTAGCACAGGATTAGTGAGAATTCAGGCTATCTCGGTCTGAAGGCTGATTACTGCCAGCAGTCCATACGCTCGGAGAACATGCCGATAACGTTCGCTGATATTCCCCAATAAATAGCAACTCTGTTCACCATTGCTGCCGTGTTGCTGGGAGGAGTATAAGTAAAGCACCCCTATTGTCACCGAGTTGTGCTCTGTTGATGAGAACATTCTTTTCAGAGCTGGGTAATAAAGACTGAAGCCCACGCATGCGGAGACAGGGAGAGCCAGGGCACCACGTGCATAATCCCAAGAATGACCTCAGCGGCTCTTCCCAGCTTGAGCTGTGGGCATGGGTCAATCCGCTGCTGTTTTGTACATGGGCGACACCTGACAACATGGCTGGCAGCTAAATTATAGTATTCATGCAATGATGACTGGAGTGACTCATTTTACAGAGGGCAATTTGCTGGAAATTCCAACGAATCATGTCGTTGACGCATTAAGAATGGGACAATGAAAGTACGGATGCTTCCCGACTTACGATTTTTCAACTTCACGATGGCGAGCTGGCGACAGACATTCCGGTACTTCGATTTTTGAAATTAGTTTTTTCCCGGGCAAGCGATATGTGGTGCAATATTCTCTCGCAATGCTGGGCAGCGGCGGCAAACCCGTAACGGCCATCGCACGTATGCTAGGCTACGATGTTTGGTAGGTTAGGTGTATTATGATATTTTTGACTTACCATGGGTTTCATGGAGCGTAACCCCATCGTAAGTCGGGGACCACCTGTACTAGCAATATAGTTGTCTGAAACTGCACCACTAAGAACTTTAAAAGTAATTGAAATGAATTTTCCGGAAGCTTTGCAAACTGTTCATTTCGCACGCGTCCATCAGCAGTTCGGCGACATCCGTGTTTGCCGGCCCCTGGCCAGGCTACTATTTACTGGTAGAGTAAATGCCAGTGCTCCCTCACAGTGAAGCTGACTCCTACTCCATCCCCCCTCCTCAACCTCCACCACCCGCCCCCCCCACCACCGTGCTCATCTGTGTTTGTTCTGCAGGCCTGCTTGACTCATATAGTTCCTCTTTATTGGACAGCCAGTTTGTTTTATTTATCTGACAAGGATTCTCCATATTGTTCCAGGTTATCTGCACTCTCCTACAGATCACATTACTGCCTGTGTGAGGATTTGACCCATCTCAGGGTTCACCTTTAAATCAGATTCTTATCATCCCCCCGTGATAAATAGGTACAGCTTAGCAGGAGATTACTTCCAGCGTAGCACTCTGTCTCTTTCTGCCGACGGCCTTCCAGTGTGGAGTCAGCTCGCACCCCAGTTCCACCCAGAAGTACAGGAGAAACAGACTCTGTTCTGCTCAGGGTTTTAGGACTTCCGTAAGAATGAATTCCTCGCTGGCCATTCCCAGGCTCACAAGACAGACTCTTTTCTCGACTCCCTCTCCATCCCCTACCACCTCATCTTCTTCCCCTAAATTCAATTCCATCATTTCTGAAAGTTATTTGGATCTGGTGGGAAGGGAAGCAAACATTTAAAAAGGGTCTGAAAACTCAGCTCTTCCAAACTCACTTCGTCCATGATCTCCGAAGTTCTTTCTTAACTAATGCAAGGTGTAAATGTTCATGCACCATAACTTTAAGATCATGCTTGGATTAACCTTTACGCAGCTACTCCTGTAATGTACGTAAAGTTTGTGTATCTCAAAAAATAAATAAATATCAGTAGGAAGGTGAGCAGGAATTGTCGATATTCTGAAAGGTTTATGCAGCTACTCGTGTGACAAACATCGGTGAATATGGTGGAAAGAAGCAAACTAGCTGTACTTAAGAATCACATGTCTGCAACTATGTCTCTCTTTCTCCTAATGTAATGCACAAACTGTATTTGCTATTATACGCAAGTCACTTTGGAGAAAAGCGTCTACTAAATGAGTAAATATGGATGTAAGTTCTAAGCAAATTTGTGTTCTCATTTTCAGGTTCTATTTCGACACATTTCACATGCATAGATGTGATGAGCACTGGAACCATTTTCCAAGCTGATAAATATGCCATGATCGAGCAGCTCGCTCCAACCGGAAGCATCGAGAAATATGGAATACACCAGTTAGTGCAGGGTTAAAGGTTAAACCAAAACAATGATAACTAACTTTGAAGTAATCATTTGCTGTGAGCAGAATTAAAAACATTCCCCTTCTTTCTGCTGGTGAGAGACCACACATTTGCTAGCAGCTGTTGTGCTTCACCTTTACGCTCTGGGAGAGGTAACTCAGCAGTGAGTCAGTGAGTGCAGAGACAGAGTTGGGGTCGGCTGGAATATTTTTGCATTAGACGGTACTTTAATGACCAGCCACGAAAGAAGTGATATTGGATGGTGCTCATAGTCCAGTGTAGAATTTCTAAATCTGCATTGCTTGGCTCTTTCCTCAAGATCAAAATGCTCTCCAGAAGCAGAGAGTCACTTACTGTGTCTGAAGTGCACAAAGGCTGCTCCATAAATTCATAATTGCAGAGAAACATAGGTGCCCTTCGATCTGTCAATTACCCCCCTGCTACTTGGAGAAGAGTAGTATGTTTAAAATTTTATGATGGACTATAAACGTAAGGACTGGAAAACAAGCAGCATTATATCTGTCTAAATTTTGTGCTTCTGTGTATTGCAGGCCTATTTTAATAATTTGCAAAATGCTAGTGTATATTTTTTTTTCTGAAGATCTTTGCATTATTTCACTTTCTTGTCAGGCATTCAAATGCATTTGTTGAATTTCTCAATATTTAATGTAGAATGACTTCAACATTTGACCTTTTTCTGTTCCACATTTAAATTAGCTGAGGAAATTAGTAGGTTTATAAACAGTGTTAAGTTTTCTTCTTTGCTCTCTTGCCTGCCTTGGTCATTTAGCTGGCAGGAGTAGAGTTGTGCATTAATTGTGATGGATTTTGCATTCAGGGTTCCATCCACTGGTCAGTCCCAGAATGCTAAGCACAAAAGCTGACCTCTTGACCTGTCTCGGGTCACACAGCAAAGGAAATCGATAAGCAGATGTAGAGTCCAGAATGGCATCTGACCATGTCGTACTGCCTTGTTTGCCGGGCAAACACACTCAGTCACACGGGTTCTGTAGCTGGGCAGTTATCCCACGACGTTGCCTTGTTTAAAACAGAGATTCTGTAAATCATGCAAATCTGTTGCAGAGGTAATGAAATATAATCCCGTTTTTTTTAACGCAGCTTGGTTTTCTGCCACAGCAGCAAAGAAATACACTTGGTACTTCTCCCCAGTTGTGCTCCCCAGGGTTTCTTTGAAAAGACGTAAAGGATAAATAAATAAATACATTGATGCAGCAGTCATTATCCTAGTCACACCTTCAGAATGAACTCAAGAATAAATTTATACAGTATTTAAGTGTAAGGCACTGCCACAGTTCAGTCTGATTTTTACATCAATGTCACAACATAGTTATACCGTCTCACAGAATTAAAATGACATATTTGCAGATATCTTCTTATCATGTTTATAAAATTTTTGTAACTTATAGGGTTAAAATCGACATTACTGTCTTTTTGCCTTAAATGGTTACATGTTCACTTCTCATTTTTCTCTGGCATTTGGAACGAGTTTTCTCTCTCCGTTTGTCTAAAAGGACACTTTCAGTAATATACTGGAGCTCAAACATTCAGTATTCAAGGCCGCTTTGTTTTTCAGGGAAAAAAAGAAAAAGCCTTTTCATTGCAATGTAAACTTTGGTCATTATTTATGTTTTTCCCAAATTCCATTTTGGGAAAAAGAAAAAGATTGTGTTTGACATGGCATGGGAAGAGTTTGCCAGCTTGCTTGGCCTTGAATTTTCTCACTGAACTGCGTTCCAGACGGAGCGACAATATCTATCCACTCTGTGGCTACATATGGACCTCCTGGCTGACCCATTTAAACCACCAGCAGGTGCCTCATGTCCCAGCACAAGGGAGTACGCAGGGAGAGTACGAAGCTGGTTTTCGTAGAAATGAAACCCTCGGGGTATAGTTCACAGAGTCTTAGCAGTATTTTTTGAGACACCTCATTACTTATAGGCGTTGACACAGCAATGCTATAATCCAACATTTACAGAGATATTATGTGATGTGATTTACTCTGATATAAACAGAACACAGTATATGTTTTTTTTATTAGTAATAATAGAAACATTATTTTTGTTACTTGTTTTCATTAAGGGGGCTGCGGTGGCACAGTGGGTTGGACCGTGGTCCTGCTGTCCGGTGGGTCTGGGGTTCGAGTCCCGCTTGGGGTGCCTTGCGATGGACTGGCGTCCCGTCCTGGGTGTGTCCCCTCCCCCTCCGGCCTTACGCCCTGTGTTGCCGGGTGGGCTCCGGTTCCCCCGTGACCCCGTATGGGACAAGCGGTTCAGAAAATGTGTGTGTGTGTGTTTTCATTAAAATGAAGCCCTTTAATTTCAGGTTCAGGAAGCCATACAGCTGTCATGAGACACAGCTTATCAAGTATTATCGTCCGGCAAGTCAAAAAAGAAATTTAACACATATGATTTAAGGTCATTCTTCATATGAAACGTCACTGAGAATATAGTTCCCTTAGTAAATTTAATAGGTCGTATTAGGTTGATTAATATCTGATTTACCTTGGATTTCTCACCACAATTCTTTGCTGCTGTTTGTTAGTCCCTTGAAGCCAGTTCAGATCTATATTACCTGCTCCCCATCAGTCTGTCAGATACCAGTCTTTGTCTGCCTGGCAAACACTGACCTGCTGAGAACAGCTTTGTGATTAAAGGAAGATGTGTTGCTGGTCTTCGGAGAAATAAAAAACAGGAATTGTTACATACGGCGGTCGGAGAAGTAAATCCATTAAATAGACGATGGCGGAGGGAAAACAGATAAAGTCTCCAGGCAAAGAAAAAAAACATGATGCACTGTAAGAAAATCTCCCCCGAAGGAGAAGAGTTCCCTCAGCTTGAAGGTGATGTCTAAGAAGCGGAGTGAGTGACACATCTTTGGATGAGTGAAGAAGCTGTCGTGCTGATTTTACCTTTTAGATGCATCTTTTGTTTTCAGGGATTTGTCCACCTCAACAGACAAAGAGTTCGCATTTTTACATAACTCTGGATGAGGTATTTAACATGTAAATTTACTCCCTTACATCCTCTGTGTTTGTTCTGATTGTACTTTTTGAAATACAGAAAAGCAATTTTGATTAGCATTGATAATTTTAATGCGGTACATTACAGTCTATCAACGGCAAAATACTGCCGTTTTCAGAATTACTCTGTCTTTTAAATGTATGTGTTTCACATTGTATAAAAAACTGAAAATATTTTAAAGGCCCTCAAGTCTCTGAGTGGACTGTAGGAGGTCAGACAGACAATGAATGAGAAAGCTTCTTTAGTCCGGCACTGAATTTCCTTGATGAAGTATCCAACGGTATACAACTGTGCTCAACTTTTTTAATTGGTCCCCTTTCTTGGACACCACACACCATCTGTCCCCATGCTGACTGCGTCAAAGTCACATACTGCCAGTGTGCTGTGAAAAGGACAGTAGGAAAAAAAAAAGCCTCCCGCAGACCTTCACAATGCTTACATTTCTTGCATAATACAGCCGTAAAAAGATATGGAGAGCGCTCGTGCACTGGGACTCCCAGCGTTTTCGAATAAAGTTTCGTGAAGAAACACGCTAGATAGCTGGGTCCCCAACAGACAGCTGATTAATTCACCGCCCCACTCGCGAAAATTGTTCTGCACTCTGGTTCTATAAATGCAAAAGCCCTTGGGTATGTTTAGCACAAATTTAATAATGGTCCATGGTAAGTGCCCCGGTTCTTAAAGGACTCCATGTCCCTCTCTGCTACTTCAATACCTGATGATGTCATGTCCCTTTGTGAGCTAGCAAAAACTCTTCAAATCGACTGCCAGCCCTGACCTTGCCTTTCAAAACTTTTTCTTTTCTTTCTCCCATTGTTTCGTTCCTTTTCCTTCTTCATAATCAGATTCATTTCTGTGGAATTATTTCACCTCCAGGATTGTATGCAGCTGATTATTTTGGTATAAACAGTCAAATTCTTAGTTTAGGTGTACAGATTGGATGTATGGATTCTGGTAAAATGCTGCTCATGTACTTGACATTAATAACTTTAATGCTTTAAATGGGTTTTCTGAAATAATTTTCCCTTTCAAATATTTAAGGACATTCAACTTTTTACTGTCGGAATCAGCTGCAAGGAACTTGATTTGGAAAATAAATAATTCAGATGAAAACCGTTATTTGTATTACTTCAGTTTATTTGTATATTTTGGTTATCATTTCTACATAAGGAATAATGTATTATAATTTAGCTTTTATTATACAGCTACACAGGAGAAGGTCACTGTTATGTAATAACATATAAACGCACATATTTGTGCGTATGCTTTAGTTTATTCCGCCGATTAAACAGACGTGGGCAACGATTTACAGAAAGGTATTGGAAATGGACTGATTCCTTAGTTACTTTCCTGTCTGTCATTTCTTTGCTTCCAGCTGCAGTGCTGACAATAAGACGTCTGAGTTAAAAACATAAACATGCTTGCGGGCTCGGAGTTAGTGCGGCACTCCAGTGTTGTTTCTTTCTGTCTTAGCCTCTTATTCTTTTCCTTTTTTTCCTCACTTCAGAATAGCTGAGAGCGCACAACAATAGCCATAAGCAACAACAAAATTGCATTTGTATAACTTGTGCCCCCCTACTGTGGAATTTTCTATTATATACCTAATTATGCCTGTCAGTGTGTGAATCAAGATAAAGGCATTCTTTGTCCCCTTTCTCCCTTTGTCCCCCTCTGTGTTTTCTTCTTCGTCTCTTATGTCCCGGTGATTACAGCACACTTACACAACTAATTGCCTTACTGCGTATTAGTGATACAATTATGCAAGCCGTGGGATTCTTCTGTGAACAGCCATCTGTGGACAAGAGACACTATTCAAGACGACCCATAATTTGAGCCAGCCTGACACGCCAAAACCCCAAGATCATTGTGCAGCCCTCATATTTCATACCCAGCCTGGCAGAGAGGTGGTTGTTATTTGTCGCTCTTAATCAGACTTGAACTGCTTTGGCCTTTCCCATTGTCTCTATTGCTCTGTGACAAGTAAGCTGGGACTTTTCTTTTGCTGCGAATAATTTGCCGTTTGAGGTCTGGCTTTTTAAAAAATTTCTCTGCAAGTGACTCGTCTGACAAAGTTACTTTAAAAGAATTTGTTGCGTGAGAATCGTGCGTTTCTGTTTCGGAGAAAAGTTCTTGACGCATGTTTGCGACTGCATTTCGGCCTTTTGGACGTAAGTATGGAGCACTGGCGTGAGTGTTAATTTCCTGCTTATGAACGTTAGCACGTGAGTGGTGTGTTTAAGTTTTTCTAGGCTGAGGAGCGGTCGAAAGGACTGGGTGGGACACGCTCGAGTGCCAAGTTGTCACACTGGTTCACCCCAGCAGGGCTCCAGATCTGCCCCCTGCCCCCCATTGCAGGGCTCCTCCATGCCTTATATTGTCTTCATGTTTTCGGGGTTTTCAGAGCAAAGTCTGAGAAGCTGCACTAATGTTCAGCTGACGGGAAGCCGTTGAACTGTTGGCAAGAGTAAGATCATTTTTGAACAGCTTCGGATGTGAAGTACAGAGTCAGTTGAATCCTAAAATTCTCTGCATTATACATGCCCTTGACAATCTCATGACCCTTTTGAACAATGGTGTGGGCCAATGTCTCTACGTAAGACATTTTACTTCCCCACGTCAAGAGTATGACAGAAGGGTAGAGAATGGACAGTGTTAGATTTTTAAGTTTTACCCTAGTCGGGGGTTGAATCCAGTTCACTCTGAGTGGATTTCGTATGTTCTCCCAGTGGAAGGCATTGCCACAATCACTGTTCACCGGTTTTCTCCAGGTGCTCTGGTTTCCTGTAATAGTCCAGAGATATATGTTTCAGGTGAACAGGCCACTGAAAATTGCCTGCAATGTGTGATCTTGTTGGTGAATATGTGTATCTGTGGGTACCCTGTTATGAGCTGGCATCCCACCCAAGGTGCACCCTACTCAGCTTCCAGGATAGGCTGTGGAGTGCCATGCCCCAGACTTGAGAATGTCAGTAGTTTTGGGAGAAATTGTCAGTATCTGCTACTGCATGTGCGGAAAGGGTTGTGCAAGTGACAGCTGGTAGTGTACAGATTAGAGCTTCTGCCTTTGGACCTAAAGGTTGCAGGTTTGATCCCTACCTCTGGCTGTAGTAACCTTGAGCAAGGTACTTATCCTAAGTTGCTCTGTTAAAATTACCCAGCTGAACAAATGGGTAAGTAATCTTAATCTTGTAAGTTGTAGAAAAGTGTCAGTTGAGTGCAAATGAGTGTGGGCAAAATAAATTTGGTATTTTGCCATGATTGCTCAACATAACAAAGCTTGAGTAAAAATTATTTTTTTAACTAAAATTTTATTTAGTATAAATTTATTATTATTATTAATGTTAAGTATTTATATTATTTGGTGTAAATTAAAATTTAAAATCTCTTGATGTTTTATTGCTGCTACTTCATCAAATCAAATTAAAGGAAATCCTTGGAGTTCCCTTCAAAGTCTCTCACAGAGACACACTATGAATGCCCAGTGTTTAAAGTAAGCATATGAAGATATTTCCAAAATCTCTCCATAAATACTGGGAAGCTAGCTTCCTCCCTGGTGAACTGCTGTATGCACATGCACCCAGGAAGCCCAGATAAAACCTGCAATGTTGACAAATTGCAATGATATTGCACAGCCACAGCTTTAGAGAGAAAGCACAGCCATCCTTTGTGACAAAGTCAACACTTTAATCACACCCAAGACCAATTAATTTGAAGCACATACCACCAGCAGTCCCACGTCCATTTGTCTCATAAAACTATTTTTTTGACTTTGACAATCCAGCTGTTGGAGCAGAGTCCCTTATCTATTAATTTTTTATGTGTAACATTAAAAACTTTCGGACATTTGCAGAACTGCATCCATTTTAATGTTTGGCTTGTTACGTAGGTGCCTTTGATATGTAAAGCAGATGTTTGAAAACATTCTTGTGTCTTGTGCCCAGGTCAGTTTTTACTTGAGCATTGCTGTTTTCCACAGAGTGCTCCTTAAACCTATGTCCTTCCCACCTGTAATTTAGAAGCCTACGGGTAACCTTTAATGACAAGGCAGCGCTCTAGGTTCCTGCAACACAAATACGAGGTGGTTTTCATCCATCAGTGCTTACCCAGCCTGTGATGTCCAAGTGATGAGAGGATATAATCTGGCTGCAGATGGATTTGAGGGAGGAGCTAGCGGCTGAACTGTAACAAGGGGCAGGAACTTAACTTGAGGTTATCAAGAAACCATATTCACATGCCCTTGCTGTGTCTTCATGGTTGAACATGGCATTCAGGTGGAATCTTGGTGAAGACAGTTGTTTTCTGTCACATTAGCTCAAATCACTGTTATATACCGTTAAATTCCGGTAACGCTCATCTTAGAGAGGACTCACTGTCATGTTATGTGGAAACAGAAACATGACGAGTCGA
The DNA here is from genome assembly GCF_900964775.1 of Scleropages formosus. Classification (NCBI taxonomy): domain Eukaryota; kingdom Metazoa; phylum Chordata; class Actinopteri; order Osteoglossiformes; family Osteoglossidae; genus Scleropages; species Scleropages formosus. The sequence goes on from NC_041812.1 coordinate 25,658,757, forward strand.
GCTGATAACCTCTGTCCAGTAAATGATTCCAACACATCCATATAAATTATGCTTGAACACATTCTCAGTATGAGCCACCTTACAGTTCTGCAATAAAATCTACAGCTGTTTCTATTTTACAGTTTTATTTTATCATTTGATGCTTTTATTCTAGACCTGCAGTGTTTGTTCGGTTTATGCGATTGGGTATTTACTACAAGTAGGTATCTTGCTTCAGGTTATTAGGGCAGTAAAGGGGCATAAGGCAGCAACTTCAAGATTATAGGTCCATATTATCACCTGTTACACTACTTGATGACCTGTATTAATGATCTTGTTATAATACAGGCAATGTTATTGAAAATGTATGATGTTCAGTGAGCAGTTCAAGGTAGGATTTACATGAAAATAATATTTGTTTTTTTTTTTTTTAAATTTATTCACAGTAGTTTTGAATTGGCATGATTCTGTATATTGAAAAACTATCACACAACAGTTGTGATCAGGCTCATCAACAGAGACATGGAATACGTTGCCATTTTCATTTATTTATGTGAGAATGTGAGTCCCACTTCTGTAAGGCCAGAAAGGAGAGGAAGTGAAAAAGGTTCCTGCTTGGAATTGGAGAAAAAAGGGAGAGGAAATGGTGTGTTAGAAAGCAAATCAGTCAGTGCCAAAGAATGAGGTTCTGTTCATGCGCCAGCCTTTTCCGTCTCTCGGATTAACACGTTTGGAAATTCTAACACTCTCCATCTGACATCTCTGTGAGGGCACAAAAGAAAGGGACCTTTGACAACTACATTTTTCACATGATCTGGGGAAAGAAAACCTGCTTTTGAGAGCCACTGAAGCCCAGGAAAATTGTTTGTTGACCACACAACAACCATAGTACTGAGGCTGTCAGTGCCGGATCCCGAGAGAGGAATTCCTTTGGGAAACAGATTAATAGTTCATTTTCATGGTGGTGGCATAGTGAGGAAAAAAAGGAAAGGGACAAAAAAGGAATTCCCATGAATTCACCAAAATATACCACTTGCCAGCTTGCTCTTCCGTTGTTGGTAAATAAAAAATGCATTTTCTAAACTTTCATTACGTTTGCCAAGGCCTTCTATATATATATATGTATATATGAGTCTGTACTGGCCTAAGAATTTGCCAAAAGATCCACTTTTTTGTGTGAATTGCATACCTTTATCAATGTATGGTAATGAACTTACTGATGCAGTAGTAAGTAGGTTAGTTGGCAGTACTTTTTTAGTTTGTAAAACAAAAGTGAAACACCCGTACGTTACGTTGATCATTTCAGCAGTGTGGAAATTTTGCATATCATAATTGTTTCCAAGAATATCTTTTTCAGTGTCTTGTAAGTTAAATAATACAGTCAACTTTTCATAATATGTAAACTAACGAATAAGAAATGTGGTGCTGTTTTTAATTTTCTATAGTCATCAATTTTGTACAATATGTTGTTTTTGTGTTCGGAACTAGATTGGAACTAGTATGTACATCGCTCAGAGCATCGTGTTAAAGTGAATCTTGACTTTCATCAAAATTAACAACATGCGTGGGAATTGTCATTCCGAACCAAAAAGTTTACATTAGATATCGGTCAGTCAGTCAATTACACTTTCACAGAGTCTACTGGAAAAACTCATTTCCATTGTGATGAAGATCTGTGAGGTGTTGCATGAAATATCCCCACAGTGTCCAGGACTATGCGTACCAGCCGAGTTTTTGAGCTGAAAAGCTTAGAGAACATATGCTCATAGTTGTCAGTATGTATTATTTATAACGTATTATTATAGATAACTGTGGATGTGATAGCTCTACGTGGCTGCAGGCTGGTTACGCGGCTGGTTTTCAAGCAGGAACAGCAGCCTTGAGTAGCCTTTGCCCTTGCACCACTAGCCCTGCTTTATCTTCCTCAATGGGACCTTTCTCACCGAAGAAGACATGTCATCATTCTGGGCGATTTGGTCTTTTTTAGTCAAGGGTAGAAATCGCATAATCTTTCCAAGCAGGAGGGAAGTATGAGAACTGCTGTTGCTTTTTAAGAAGTCAAGCTTGATTTAGAAAGTCTGCCTGAGCTGGCTCTGAATGCAAATCTGTCACTCTTTGTTACACCTGTTTCAAGATACGTAAACTGAAATAAGCAATCAGAAGAAGTACCTTCCTCACGCCCCACTAGCGTTGCTGAAGTATTAATGTTACAGGATGAAAGTATTGTTAATATTATTGGATTGTGTATGTACTGATAATATGAGCCTCGTTTCTCTTTCATTTTCAGCATAGGATGCAGTAGGTTCCAGCAGCACGTCCGGCTTGAGCAGAGCTGCGTAAAAGCAGCATTATCGATCAAGCCACCGAGACAGGGCAGACCCCCAGCACCTGTGTTTTTAATGGCATGCTTACTTTTTCATGGGCATTCATATAAATCTTGTGCCGTTAGCCCCAGAGCAGGGACATTTTATTACATTTTATATTGTATTAGCAGTGTCAGTCAGTGTGTGGAAGAAGAGTAGTCCCACATTCATCACATATCTGTAGGCAGGGGCCGCGCTGACGGGCTTCGCTGCTGAGGCTGAACTCAGGCAGCTCCAATTGAGCTCTTTGTCATTCCCAGTCGGATAAATGGTTGTGATCTATAAAACTATCATGGAACACAGCAAAGTTTGCCCAGCTCCCACAGAAATTTTGTTCCAGGGAACACTAAATTTATGCACTGGCTAACTAGCTGTGTGCTTAAAATGTATTGATTGGAACAAAACCAGCAACAATACATTTTGAAAAGCAACTCTTTCATGATGCAATTCTTATTTCAGCTTTCAGTATTAACCACTTCTGAAGAATTGCCCAGGAAAGGAGAGCAGCCACTGGCACTTAGACCCTTAGAGGTTTTTTTTTTTCCCCCTTGTCAAGTTTTTTGTTCCTTTCCTGAAGGCACCTAAGATTACTTACAGTTTTAATAATTGTATGGTTATTGTAATAATTCAATATATAGCAAACTATTTTTCTTATGCCTTTTTCAGTACTCTGTGTCACTGTATGAGAAGATCACTCTACAAAAATAACTTGAATTGAATTGGACATTACCAGTCAAAATGCTGCCCATGATTTAATTCTGAGTTAAATTAATTCCTAATTCAGTCTTGCTCATGATCAAAATGAAATTTTCTTTGCTTTAGCTGTTTCCTGTTTTTTAACATACGTATGAGACCTGGTTGCATGAAATCTCTGACAGTGCATTGTTGAAACCAAGTGGTCTAATGAGAGCAGATGTTTATGAATATTCATTGACACTGGGATCACTGCTTGATTAATTACTATTGATATTGTTTTCAGACCAACGTATCTGTAAATATTGATTACTTCCATTGGTGGACATACTGTTGCATCTTACATTCTTTCGATTCCATCGTGACTGAATGATTTGTAGAATCCCTGATGTTCCACTGAGATTTATCTAATGCAATCATAATATCTCATGTTGTTGTCAACGACACGGCTGCATCTTCTTTCATGATGCAGGCAACATTTTTGGCAAGTGAAAGCTGCATTCATTGTCCCGTCAGCATTTTGAAGTACCTTGAGAATACCATTTAATGTGGGCAGAAGTCTGTACCACTCCTGTTTTCCAATAGGGAAATTCACATGCGCTGATCCCAAAGGGCACTTGAAAAGCCTTTGCACTTCTGGGACGTTGATTAACACATAGATTATACGCAATGATTGTTATTAATGTCAATTATGTAACCTCCGTTGGTAGAGTTCTGACATAGAGTAGTCCTCTTTATTGTAATTTATTTTGCTGTTTTCCAAGAAAGGTAGCGTCCTGCAACATCATTCAAATGAAAATAACACATTTTCAGTTATTTCCTTTCTTCTAGGGCTCTTTGGAGACCCATGAAACTGTGCAGAAGTCCCCCTTCATCAGGACACTTCTTTCATTCATTGACAAAAAAAACTAAATTTCATCTCAAGTACAAAAGTGTTGCCTTGGCATCAAGGTATAAATGCTGAAAGATTGTTAGAAATTAACAGAGCACTTCCTCTTTCCACTCATCCAACAAAGACACCATTTGTTCCAGCATCACACACTAAGCTCAGAGTTATATTTTCACAACTGCAGCTGTATTCATTTGCAAATGATTCCCTCACATTCAATTCCCAGAGTCTGAAATACCTCCAGAGCTAATAAAGAAAGCAAAGTAGAGCAAACATTTGGCTTTAGTCCTAAAAGCTGCTCCAAGTTTAAACTTTTTTTTCTGCCTTTTATTTTAAGATGGGTTTCCTCTGTAAAGCAAAAAAAAAAAAAAAAAAATCATTGGGCAATACACATTTCTTCAACTGTAAGCATCCTAAATTAATTTTTAATGGGAAAAATACATTCCATGATAAGAATTTCTACATGGAGATGTGCTTTTAAATTGGTCCATTGTGTCCATTCATTTCCACATGGAGTGTTGATTGTGCACCTGGCCAGAACAGAGCATTCATTGTCCCACATCCTTCTAGATGCCCGATCTTGACAATGGTTTGGTGTCTTAAGCATATGCATACTGCTCTCACTGTTTTGGCTCAGCTAAAGTACTTAACATGCAGTTGTATCTCTGCACAAATTACAGGTCAGCAGTCGACGCACACCCCAAACTGAGTCTAAATAGACAAGGCATGAAAAGGCATTTAAAATTTTGCTAGAACTTGCTTCTAATGCTATTAAAATGATGTGAGAAAAGTCAAAATCAGTCATCCTTAGTTTAACTCTCACATTTGTGGAGGAATTGTTTGGTTGTTAAAAATAGCAGTTGCTCAACTCATGTAGTTACGATGGCAAAAAATGTGTTGCTCATACTTTAAAGAAGGTAAAAAAGGTTTTACTTGTGCTCCAGACGTAATCCTGAGTAGACTAACCAAAAGACCAAGCATTCATTCTCAAATGGCACTGCATGAAAGGTACGGAACTGACCTGAGCACAGCTTCATTTACACACACACATTTTCAGAACCGCTTGTCCCACACAGGGTCACGGGGAACCGGAGCCTACCCGGTAACACAGGGCGTAAGGCTAGAGGGGGAGGGGACACACCCAGGACGGGACGCCCGTCCGTCGCAAGGCACCCCAAGCGGGACTCGAACCCCAGACCCACCGGACAGCAGGACCGTGGTCCAACCCACTGCGCCACCGCACCCCACAATAGCTTCATTTACAATATTGTCATTTCTGAGCGGTAAAGCTCCACAGGAGTTGGAATAGATAGCTTTCTCTGTATAATAGTCTTTCTGGTGGTGTCCAAACTCACTTGGCAAACTCTGTGGTTTTAAAATTGTTTAAAATAAGTCATTTAGGGTGAAGAAGGTAAAGGGAGACAGAAGAAAGACAAACACATCTCAAATCATTATGTCTTTGTAATAAAGCATCCATGTGGTGTTAATGATGATCGGGTGCAAATCCTCCCCAGATTAAGCCCCAACCCCTGCACCGAGGATCTGGAGAAAAGGCCGTCATGTATGGTTTTTTTGTGTTTCTCACTCTTGCTCTCTCTCAAATTTAAATTCAAGCTTTTTGAAGCTTTAAAGGTTCATTAATGGATGGTTTCAGGTTTCGCAAAGCAGTCTGTAGAACTACATAGAAATAAATCCAAAATGACTAATGTCTCCAAACACAGAATGAATAAAAAGCAATTATAAAGTAACAGGAACTGTGTTAAAATATTTTAAATTCAGTTAATTTTTATGCAGTTCTCTTTTCTACACAATAACACGGAGCTCAAGTAACATTTGTCAAGGGCATTTTAGGACAAGCATGACTCAGAGCAGTCTTGGTGTTCTTCTGGTGTCTCAGGTATCGACGAACTATCGTGTGCTACATGATTCTTAGACTGACAATGCACTCTGCTCCTGGTCCCTAATGTTAGTGTTTCTTCAATACACGAAAAATTGCATATTTTATGAAATTTCGGATTACCTGAAAATATTAAAAATATTAATTTCAGCTCAAAACAAGATGTATCTTTCCGAGTTATTGCGGAGCAATGGCTTCCAGCAAGTCACTGTCGGAAGGGTATTCTGGGACTGCGGTGTTCCTTGATGAGTTCTGTTTCTGCTGAGGCCAGTGTAAAGCTGCTCAGCAGGTCATTGGCATTACTGTCCATTTGAAGAACATGGTTAGGGCTTTGTGTCTCCATTGATATTGGAGGTAAATACTGTTTCTGGGGAGAGTTTGTCTTCAGGGCTCTTGTTTCTATGGCGGCTCACTCTTCCGCAGCTCAGCTATTTAGAAGTGTGTTCTGATCCCAAAAGACAATTCTGCTTCTCAAGGGGATGATTAGAGCTTAACTTTACTCCAAATGTGCTCAATAATCTCTTGTCCATTCAGATTACCTAATACAAATCTGATATAGAGCAGTCCAATCCAGTGCTTATTTGATCATGATGCATTTTCTTTTTTTTTTAACGTTTCAGAGTATGATTGTTGTGGATTCAGAGTTGAAATCATGACTGGAATGGAGAGAAAAATGATGTCATATGTAACAGAGATGTTTTGTTTGCTGTCCCTTTTGCTAGGCAACAGCTATCACACAGCTGGCACATTTGTCAAAGGAGCAGCAGGTGCCTTACATTACATCAGTCCACTGCATAAGTGATTAGTACTTAGATATGCCCAGGGCACCGAAAGTATTTTATTATATCAGTCGTACATGGTAAAGCTACGACTATCTAGCAGTAAGGTACGATAGAACGCTTCTACATGAACAGAAGCAAGCAACCTTAAAATAATTAAAATATACACACATTTTCAGAACCGCTTGTCCCTCACGGGGTCACGGGAAACCGGAGCCTACCCGGCAACACAGGGCGTAAGGCCGGAGGGGGAGGGGACACACCCAGGACGGGACGCCAGTCCGTCGCAAGGCACCCCAAGCGGGACTCGAACCCCAGACCCACCGGAGAGCAGGACTGCGGTCCAACCCACTGCGCCACCGCACCCCCTCATAATTAAAACATCTGATCATTTTTAGAAGAGGGGTATGGTGGCATGGCAGATCCTGCTCTCTGGTGGGTCTGGAGTTCAAGTCCTGCTTGGGGTGCCTTGCGACGGACTGGCGTCTCGTCCTGAGCGTGTCCCCTCTCCCTCCAGCCTTGCGCCCTGTGTTGCCGGTTAGGCTCCGGTTCGCCACGACCCCACTTGGGATAAGTGGTTACAGACTGTGTGTGTGTTTTCAGAACTTGTGTTTTTTAATGACAGTTTGATGGTCAGATGGATACTGGTCCTCTGTATGTTGAACTTTTTCTCATGGTTTTTTTGTAGTCTTTTCAATTTAAAAAAAAATGACTCAGATGCATGCCACATTTAATGCAGATTACCAAAACTTTAATCCCTATAGCGTTCTATCTGCGTTTTTAACAAATTTCTCTCAAAATGCACTGGAATTGGGACCAAAGGCCCTGTTCCTAATTACAGAGCAGGTATAATTGCACAATCTCGAGGGAAAAAAGAAAAGAAATCAAGATATTGTAAATTTAGTTGGCTGCTCTTAATGATACCTGATTTCAACCCTGGAAAAGAGCAAATAATCCCATCAAAGAGAACAATGCCTCCACACCTGTCCTTGCTGTCCACCCCCACCCAATTACACAGTGCTAAAAGTCTAGTCTGTCTCTTGTTTGATGCTTTACACACTTGCAAAGTTCCTCCCTGCTAAGGCATATTATTGCCCAAATAGCAGTAATTTCCAGTCTTTGTTTCATTTAAGGCAGTGGTGACCAACCAAATTGTACTGCTCGTATTTTAATAACCCATGATATCAATTTCAGACAAAAATATTGTGTATATTTAATTAATAATGCAGTGACATTGCATTCACTTATACATCGGTATGTATTTCTTAAGGTGTCTTATGTCATGTATGTTACCGTACAAAAGACGTGTGTATTCATGAGCTGCTGCTGGAACCGAAAGGTTAAGCTCTCTTCTGGCCAAGTTGTCAGCACAGCAGGTCCATTGTGACTGAGCAGATATTCAGCATTTGTCCAGTAGCAGAGACAGGAGGCTAAATATGTCGTTTACAATGACCCAGGGACTACAATGGCAAACACATCCCTGACCCTCTAACACCTTCACCGTGCTAAGGCGAGTGTCCACAAAACCCAGCCTGGGAGCAACTATGCTTATACCCTAATGCATGGAGATGTGCCAAAGTCACATGACTGCAGTTTGAATCGGCATGAATGCCGAGTCTCCAGAATTATTTGTTCACGTTTCTCCGAACGTACAGAAAGTAAGTATGTTGGAATTTTTTTTTGTTGTTGTTGTCGTCTGTACGTTAAGTGTTTCTCACATCATTTTCTGGATGTTTTTGTAATTAATTAAAAAGAGATTGCCAGTAGTGATCAAAACAATACATACTGTGACTATGCTATAATGTTACTGTGAGCTTAAGTACACATCAAGACCCGTTTCCAGTAAATATCAGACTTGTGTACCGCTCATCTAGGAATGTTTTAATCAACGCCTTATAAAACAATTGCAAGCAATTATTCTGCCTCCCCATCAAGACATCTGGATGAACACCCCTCCCCCAGACCACATTCATGGGAGAGAGGCTTTATTTTGAGGACCTAATGCATGAGAAAGGACGGTTGTCTTCAACACACAATGACCATACTGACATGTTGCTAGGAGAGGTTCGAGGGTTTCTTAGTGTCTGCAAGTGGAGGGGGTGTGAATGCGGTTGGCCTGCATCAGTGATCACAGTTCCGGAGGAACACAGACACCTAGTCTTTATTAACTCTTTCAAGCACTTGGGCAGTTCCTGCCCTTTATTTCACCAGGCACTGTTTGTGTTTTCTGTCTGTTGTGCAGGGACCACCACATGGGCTCTCTCCTTCAGCTTCAGATCTCCTGGAAACTCTTAGAAAGAAGATGGCCATGTCTTATTTTATGTGGTTTAAAGAAACCTCTATGGGTACTACAAAAAAACAGCACGCAAAAAAGTTTTCAGAGCACCCAAAATATATCAGACAAAACCAAAAACCGATATTGTAATTTAGACCTCTATTATTAGACTAAGGTTTTGTCCACAACAGGTTTGTCTTCATAGTCAGCTTTAAATTTTTTTGTTTTTATGTTTCTTTTTAAACCTTAAATTTTCTCCCAAAGTGTGCTTTATTTCTGAGTATTCAGCCTTAAAACCCATTTCATATCCCTGGTATTCCCCTCATAAATTATCCTGGGGTCATTGCTGCCCTGCCATTATTTTTGTTTTATTTTTTTTGGGTTTACGTTTACGCCTTTCTATTTGATGTGAACACCAGTCATTTCCTCCTCTGCTTACTTTGAATTCATCACATCTCTTAATAAGGAAAGAAAAAATTCAGCCTCTGTAGCGTAACACCAGCAGTCATCTTAAGAAAAACATTTTTTTTTTTTTTTTTACATAGTTTGTAAAAAACAAAAGTTCTTTTCTAAAAATTTGGTCAGAATACTTTTAGTCTTTTTTTTAAACTCATTTTTTTGGGTTTAAAATCATGATTAAAAAAATATACTGTTATGTTTTCACTGATAGAAATGGGTGCTGCAATGTTTTCAACTAGTAGTTTCACCTTAGCTTGTTTACTCTTGTGAGTGAGGTATATGCACTACTGTAATACACAGTAAGCTTTCCTGAGGCTTCTCCACAAGTAAATGAAAAAATGCATATGGCAAGAAAAAGTTAATAATTTCACAATTTGAAGCAAAACCCAATAAAGCATTTCTGACCTGCTTCTTTTTACTGCGTTTTAAGTATGACTAATAGATGACTTTGTAAAACCCTTGCGCATTAATTTCATTGCTCTATGAATTTACAACTATGGCCTAAAGTTAAACGGAGTCGTCTTGATTTTTTTTTTCTCCAAAAAAGGTCATAGCGGAGCCCTTAAGTGGATTAGTGTGTCACAGCAGGAAGTGAGTGCAGGAATCTTTTTGTACTTTATGGGCCCATTTTGGGGTGAAATTCATTTGGGATTAAAGAAAAAGAGGAGCTGGAGAAGGAAGTGGTTACAACCAGAGTCAGAAACATATAAATGTCCCTCTAGAGGACCACTGTGCCCTCACTGTCAGTACCACTCTGCCCCAGACTGAATCTCCGCAGTGCCAGACTGCAGCTCATTCTCTTGCCCACTAGTCTCATCCTAATTAGGAACTTTTTTTGGTTAAAAAAATGATGCGTACAGTGGATGTAGGCTAAATCCTAGGCGAGGAACTGATGTTATACCTCCCAAAAAGTATTGTAACAAAAGAATGTATGTACCCCGAAATTCACACTAACCTTCATACTAACAGGTGTGAGCAAAACAGTTTTATTTCAGTCACTCACAGAAATCTTTATATTTTGTTTGTCTGTGGTGGCCCAGAAGCTGGTTTTTACACTGAACTAATTCCAGTCACTTCTTGGCAGATGTTATAATCGTCTATAGTAAGGACTTTTCGTCCTGAACACTGGAAAAAGCCCCTCCTCTCATGCTGTGACATGGCATAGCAAAAGCATTTTGAAGTAAAAACAGGTCTAAATGTGTTGAAAGGTTAATGCGTGTTTATATTCTCTTATTGGCAGTGGCAGAGGCTATGCAAGTGCAACTGCGATCTATAATTTTCTTTTCCAGAGCCTCTACATTTTTGGCTTGATAGGGATTTTTTGTGAGCTGTTAGTCATTACTTCTTTTGCAACAGTGTTCTGGGAAAGTCCGTTACCTGTAAATATTTTCTTTATATTCTTTGTCATAGAGATGATGTATTTGTATGGTGTTCATATGCATCCTTTACTCTTTACCCTTTGCACAGCGCCAATATTTCGTTTTTATTTATGGCTTCTATTTACTAGATTTCAGGGATGTGCATGTGTCTCTGTGTACGTGCGTGCGTGTTTATGTGAGCATCTGTGTTATAGCACACATCCTGAAACTATCCATTCCTCTGCGAGTCCTCTCAGGTGTGAGCTCGTTGGTCTCTTGCTGTCTGGCTGTGTGTGAAGTGTGAAGCTGCAGCATTTGGCCAACTCCAGCAGTGGGAGGACTCCAGTATGCTGCCAGAGTACGAGTACCTAACAGTCCTCTTTACTTGTAAATGTTTGAAAGTGGGAATCAAGGTTACATAATAAGAAACTCCACTTTCAGTCTACAGGTTCTACTAACAATGTCCTTTTTGCACCCTGAGTTTCATCTATGCTCACTGTAGCGAACTCTTTTAGTGAGACCAGATTTTTTTATTGTATTGATTTTAAGACAGGGGTGCGGTGGGTTGGACCGAGTCCTGCTGTCTGCTGGGTCCGGGGTTCGAGTCCCGCTTGGGGTGCCTTGTGATGGACTGGCATCCCGCCCTGGGTGTGTCCCTTTCCCCTTCCAGCCTTTTGCCCTATGTTGCTGGGTTAGACTCTGGCTCCCCGTGACCCCATATGGGACAAGTGGTTTCAAATGATGTGTGTGAGCGTGTGTGATTTTATGACATTACTGTTGTGAGAACAGGTTAATTTGTTTAGTGCACTGAAATGAAACTGTGTTTTTGTACTATGTCCGCTTGTTCTATGTTTTTTAACTACAAAAACAGCAACACCGAGTAGCATATGGCAGCAGAATACAGTAACAGCACAGAGTAACATCAAAAGTGTGACTGCAAGCCCAAATCAAGCCTAAAACAAACAATGCTCCATAGAAGTGATCAGCAGTCATTACCTAAGTCAGTAGTCCAAGGACGTATGGACCCACGAGTTGTCATTCAGATCGAGTTTTATCAGACGGAAGAAAATTGCTCTGTGTTTTTGCATTAGGCCTGTTTGCGCTCGGTGAGACGGCAGCCGTGAGGCGAGGCTCCTCGTGAGCCCTGCAGTAGGAGGCGAAGGAGGAGGCGGGCAGTGGAGCGGCAACCCTCCCCGCTCCTGCTGATCACCACAGGCCATTAATTATGTCATCATGGGAAATACAAATGGTGACCAGAAACAGAGAATTAGCCCCCTGAGTAGAGAGAGCCATAGCAGAACTGCTTTGAGTTATCCCGCTGCTGCGGGCTAGCAAAGGGGTGGGGGCTGGGGGCAGAGGCGGTATGTATCTTATTGGTCCAACGTCGGTTGTCCATGCATCCCGGAGCAAGGCAGGTTTTGTTGGCCTGTCATGTGTGGTATGATTTACAGGGCCGCTCACCCCACCAGCAGCAGTCGACGGAGACAGGCTCGGAGTCTCTCGCTTGCTGAAAGGCCCATTGATTACGGGGAACCAGCTTAAGCTGGATATGCTTATTCTTTTGTTATTTCACGGGTTTTTCAGACCCTGTTAGGGCCAGTTTTAAATGTCTATTGAATCATTGTTACATGTGCAGGACTAATGCTATCACTTGACACCATTCCTATGTACAACATACAGTTTTTTTTTCATGCAGCAGTTAGCAGGCGAAACACAGTACGATCTTCAGTTTGAAAATTATCTATTTGTCACAGTTATTATGGCGGGCTTTGCATTTTTTTTGCGTGTACCAACCTGTGAGGGTATCATAATTAGCTTCTCGATTGAGCTTTTGTTTTCCTTCGTTTTCATTAGTCATTTTCACTTTGAGAACTTACTACAGCGAAGGCGACGCATAGAAAGTGACAAAGTCAGAGGTATCCAAGTTTCGATGAGAAGTGGACCTCCCGTCTCCCTATAAACGAACAGCAGGAAGATGGGTGACGCAAGGCTCTGCTCGGGGTGGACCGTAAAGATCGCTCTCACGTGTTGGAGCCGCCTGTCCTCTGTGTCCTCAATCTAAAAAGGCTGAAGAGCTGAAACTCTCTTATCATCTACCTCTTCTTCTCCAGTGGAGAATTTGTTGCTCTCCACGCGGTGTTCTTATACGCATCCATTTCAAAATCAGCTTAACCAATTTTTATTTCACCTGAAGTTTATGAATATTACAGAAAAAGATTTCTCCGCTATGGCCATCAGCAAATATCATTCGAAAAGTAAAAACCACATGAAGGGTTATGGTAAATGATGTTGCCCCTTAACACAAAGCATCACTGGGGAACTGACAGCTCAAGGAATTTTCATTTTGCATTTTTGATCAACTTTCTGACGTCGGATCACTCTTCTGTACTCGTCAACATCCCATTCATTCCCATCAAGCTTCAAGTTGTGGCAAGTAGGAGAGGCCAAGTCCTGTGCTGTAATGCCCATTCCTAGACAGGCACGAAGTACGACACACAAATTATTTAACATTTACATTTATTTATTTAGCAGATGCTTTTCTCAAGAGCGACTTCCGATGAACTCTATGCAGTGTTATGAGCCCACACACCTTATTCACTGAGGTGACTTACACTGCTAGATACACTACTTACACTGGGTCACTCATCCATACATCAGTGGAACACACTATGGGTGAACCTGAACAGCGTGCCTTTGGAGTGTGGGAGGAAACCAGAGCACCCGAAGATTTACACTGCTAGGTACACTACTTACACTGGGTCACTCATCCATACATCAGTGGAACACACACTCTCTCTCTGTCACTCACACGCTATACTATATTTTACACCACTATCGCTGTCTAGCACAGGCATTTCTGGGGTCTGCTTAAGGTTTGTTTCTCAGATACATTTCCGACTGTGCTACAGTCCCTCTTTCTCTTCCAGGTGGGGGGTGTTCTGAAATGTGAGATGCTGTTTCTGTTTGTTTCCGTAGATCTTGAAAAAAACCCTACTGCTCGGAACAGACTTCAGTGAAGAAAGGCCCCTGGCAGTGCGCGATACAGGGTGAATCACACTTGCGCACAAATAGGTGAGTAACCGTTCACGTGACTTTCTGGAATATGAAAACATCACACGTCGACTCACATCTGAAGATCAGCTAAATTTACTGAGGCAGAAAAGAAAAACTAAGTAATTGTTTATGAGCTAAACAACGAATAGCAATGAGTCAAATGTAAAATGGGAGAGGAGTTTCTCAGCTACATCAACAAGTGTGCGAAAAGAGAAGCGAAAGAAGAGTCCTGGAGATGTGTGTCTGCTCCTTACGTTTACAGTAGTGAAAGAGTTCCTTTCTTCAAAAACATAATGGGATAAGAATATGATATTTAAAATCTGGCATGATCCTTCTGAACATTTATGGTGGACAGTGCAGTGCCGGGGAAAGCATTAGAAGTAACGTCTTGTTTTGCTGGGGTTTCAGGGTGGGGGGGTTTGGATGCCACTGTTGTCAGTGTGTCATATAAAAGACAATATAGACTAATTCATATGCAAATATGGTTGTGATTTAAGGGGTGGGGGTTTGGCATTAAGGCTGCATCACTGGGGGTGTGTGGGGTGAGGGGGTGTGGAGTAGCAGCGCTGAAGACACATAAAGACATTTGTGTAATGAGGCTTTATGTATTCCCAGTTTTTTCATAATAACATGAAAAAACAGACTTACCTCATCTGCCTGCTACAAGCAAAGGCATAAATAAAGGCAAGGACAAAAGAATTACTATCAGCCAGTTTGTGAGCACCAGCTACAGCAAAGTGTTCTTCAGAGTATCTGGCAAGAAGATTAATGTTTTGCTAAATATCAGTTTGAGGGCAGAGGGGGAGCTTACTGGGTATTCTAAAATTAGTTTTCACTGGCATTCTCTTAATTATGGTGTATTGCCACAGATGTGACAGTGGCTCTTGTCACGATTCCGCCATACCGCTCAGGGACCGTTTAAACGCAGCAAGAGCTGTTGGCCCAGGCACCGAACGGGAGCGCTTTTCTCTGGAAGTTTGTTCGTATTTGAGCGGTCCCGGCCCCGAGCGCGTGCAGGCTGCTCCTCGGTCATCTGGCCGGCGTTGGTCCAGCAGACCTCCACTGCTGTTGAGGCTACTAAGTCCGCATACAGCTTTTCTCATAATGTTTGAGGTGAATTTTGCTCTCTTATTAGAATAAAACTGTTATCTACACCTAATGAAATACATACTACATAAGGGTAATCTGGTGAAATAAAAATCAAAGAGAAAGAAAAGCAACTGAGCAAAAAACGTTGAATTCGTGATCAGGTACCATGACATTACATGTGCTTCTTGAGAAAATTTAAGCACCCTAAGATATCGTAATGGGATATCATCTTCTTCTTATGCCTTCCACCCCTCCTGGGGCCCAGGCCGCCGACAAGGGCTCTCCAGGCGTCCCTAAGAGCCGAGATGTCATGAAGTTTCCTTACTGGCGTTTCTGTAGCTCGCAAGGTTTTTACGGTGTGGAGTAACTAGCCCCACGCCCAACCCTCCTCACTTCTCAGCCAGGCTTTGAACTGTCCATGGCGGAGTTCAATGGGATATCATAGGGATGTAAAAAATGACAAATCTAGGATAAAAAGCAGGACTTTTTTTGTTAAATTTACTGCAGTGGCGCAGCGGACTTGGTCGGGTCCCACTCTCTGGTTGGTGTAGGGTTCAAGTCCCGCTTGGGGTGTCTTGCAACGGACTGGTGCCCCATCCTGGGCGAGTCCCCTCCCCATCCAGCCCTACGCCCTGTGTTGCCGGGTTAGGCTCCGGCTCGCCGCAACCCCACTCGGGACAAGCGGCTTCAGCCAGCGTGTGTGCGTTTACTTGATAACAACTGGTAATACAGTACTTTAACATGTGTGGCATGGTTGCAAAACATGTAGTGCTGCTACCTCAAAGCACCTGAGTAGCATGAGAGGATGTGAGTTTGATCCCTGCTCAACCTGTGTGGAAATACTTGCTTTCGAGCGAATTGGTGGTTCTACATTGCCCGTAGTGAGTGTGTGTATCTAGTATTGTAAGCCGCCTTGCGTGAAGAGCTGTGGGCAGATGCTGCTACACGGTGCTCAACGGAAGTTGCTTTGGAGAAAAGCGTCGGCTAAATGAATAAATACAAGAAAGCATATTTGTCCTGATTATATTATAAGCTCCCCTCAGAAAACAGCTGCTGGAAACAGTTTAACGTGAAACCAATAGAATTTTGGTGTGGACAGAAGTCGGGTTTTCAGAGGTTCAGAGAGTCACAGCAGCATCAGAATAAGTGCCTCTGGCGATAGGTGCTGACCTCACTGTTTTTCCACAGAGGTACTTTAATCTCTCCTTCACAAAGAAATGACCGAAAATGCAGGCCAGAATGACAATATCGTAAATCAGCACGCTTCTTCTGCCTGTAATCTTCAGCGGCAGCAGCAGAGACCCTCCGTGGAGTACAAGTACAGGCACGCACCGGCCCTGTCTGCCTACTCCGGGGTGGCAGGATGGCTGTGCTGTCATAGCCGGAGAGGCAAGACTTTGCAAGAGAAATGGACCGAGAAATAGACCGAGCAAGACCCATATTCATCCTCTTCTTCTAGTGTCTTCCTCGGTCACGCGCTCTGTACTGTACTGCGTGTGAAAAACAAACTCATGTTCCTCGGCACACCTAACACCCACCTGGGGGTCGTCTTTGTCCTCGTTGCTGATGTCAAAACTATGGAATCCCACAGAACTCAGTTGTAAAATCGGTTGCGTACAAGCAAAAGTGCTGCTGTAGGTGCGTACGTCTGCTTGTGCGCGCGTCTCACTGTCGCCTTCATTTTCTAACCATTACGGGGACGTTTCTGACGAAAACGGACAGCGAAGGCATGTCCCCACAAAATGAAATCTGAAATCTTAGTCAGGTTTAAAAAGTGCCAGGATTTTTTTTCTTCTTGTCTACTTATATGTTTTCATATTTGGTTGACCTGAAATTTTGAAGGAGTTATTGCATTTGAATGTAATTAAGGGTGGAAGTCTCAAAAAGGTCTGTGTGTGTGTGTGTGTGTGTGTGTGTGTGTGTGCATTTTTGTGAATGAGAGACACAGCTCAGCTCCACGGACAGTGACTGGTTTGAACGTCTTGCTCTGTCTTCGTCCCCGTCTTAATCTTCATCACGTGTAATATCTTGAGACGCATCACGGTCAGAGGCTGATGTCCTCAGACACTTTCGATCAAAAACAAATTTTATGCAGAGTTTCTGCCTCCGAGGTTCTTAAATCCTGGTGCAACAATGCAGCGATACCTGGATGACACTTGGGCTGCGTACCAGGTATGAGTGTCAGGAAATTTAATGTGCAGCTCGCTCTTGTTTACAGTGGGGCATCACCGGTCAGGTGTGTGTCGCTCAGGCCTGGAGGCCTGCGGCTGTCATTTGCTGCATCCTCACACCTAATGACACAGGTGTGACTCATGTAGCACCTGGTGCGCGTGCTGTCAGCCTGCTGTTAAGAGCAACATACACAGACTGGTGTCTAACGTTTGAGCCCTGAACTGCGTAAGCCTTGAATCAAAGGACAGTGTGGATGGTAATTTTCATGTTTGAGCCCCTTCAGAAAGTAGTGCGGAAAATTCCAGAATTCCAAGGTAGAATCTGATCTCAGCATACTTTTGCTTTATGTCTTATCAAAAACAAACTAGTTGGGTAACTGCAACTTTTTTCCTTTTAATATTTAACGAAAAAAGTAGTTATCGAAGTAAGTGATTGAGTTATATATGGTGTTGACAATTTGACATTTACATTCTCGTTAATATGCTTTTCAGAAAAAGCTGGGTATTTTCTGAAGGGTAAAATGAAAATATTGGATTTTAATCAATAGCTCTCAATTAATTCTCAAGAGGTGCACTTTCAGACTTAATGGGTTATACTGTAGAGTTTCTCCAGCGTGAATAAAGAGCAGCTTTTCCCTGCAGAATGGTTTTGAAGACCCCCCCCTCCCCACCCCCGCATTCTCCAAAGGTGTGAATAGCCGGTAAGCAATTAGTTATCTACATTACTTGGAAGAGTTTATAATTCCCATCACCTAATACAGGAGCATCCACTCAAATTACAGGCTTTGAGCCGAGTGTGAGGACTTATTTATTGTGGCACCTTTTCTTTCTGTGCCCGTGACAGTAGACTACAAAAAACTAATTAGTGCTTTCAGCTCTGCACCCATTAGCTGCAACCTGATCCTGGTGCCATTTCAAAAGAAGTAATTATGACATTACCCCTATAAATCATTGCTTCGGCAGCGACCCTCCCATGCAAATATGATTTCTCGGTACAAATTGCCGGACCTGTTTTACGTTCTCCAACACATAATTAAACCTGTGGTGTGTGAAAGGAAGTGATTTGGTTTAAAGGTTCTGGCAGCAACACTTTTAGTTTGCTTGTATGAGAACCAGCTACTGGCAATAAGGAAAACTGTTCCAGATCAGTATCAACAGCATTATTATCACATCACACTTGCCTCTTCAAGTATTAAAAAATAGTAAATATGAGGTAGTTTCATTTTATGATTCTATCATTCTTTTAAACAATTTTAAGTTTAAACACAGTATTTAAAGCTGGCTACATCTAAATTGGATCGCTGAATAGCGGCAGTAAACTAAAGGAGCCTTTTCTTCGTGTGTATTTCGGAAACTCTTTGTGTCGTAGTCTGTTCCAGGGTAGCGTATTTCAATGGATTTATTCTCCGATTATTCTGTGCAGATGGAGGATACGGTGTTGTGTCTAAAATATTAATTATGGACAACAGATTGGTACCTAAACTTCATGCTCAGGTCAATTTTTTTTCCCTTGGTTTTGTGAAATTTGTGCAGCATGAAAAAAGTTAATAACAATATCAAACCCTCTTCTATTATAAATAAAGTTGGCTTTTTACACTGCTTCTGCTGGATCTGATTTTTTTTCAGAGGGAGCAGGGTATCTGTGCCATTGAAAGTGTGAGTGTGTGGGAAGGTGGGAGCCACTGTAGACATCAGTAAAGTAAACCCATGGGTGTCAGGCTGCTTTCTCTGCTTCACGTCATCTCCTAATTAAATTTGTTTTTATGTTCACGTGATCAGTTTTCTCACGTTCTGCCTTTCACACACAAACTCACACAAATATATACATAAATACACAAAAACCCACATGTACATTTATTTAACTGACAGTTTTGTCCGAAGTAACTGATCATTATTTGCCTATTTATACAGCTGGGTAATTTTACCAGAGCAATTTAGGGTAAGTACCTTACTCAAGGGTATCACAGCTGGAGTTGGGAATGAAACCTGTGACCTTCTGGTGCAAAGACAGCAGCGCTAAGCACCGTACTACCAGTTGCCCCATAGACACGCGTGTACATACACATGTGCAAGCATACACTTGCCTCCAGTCTAAAGTCAGAGCCTGTCTCCCTGCGTCTTTCATTCTTTGAAGTCTTAAGAAGATCCATGAACGTGGCTTGGGTGGGGACGTGCTGGCCATAATTGACAGAAAATACACAGTAAATGTATTAAAAGCACATAATAAAGGTAAAGGAGCGTTTTTCATTGGGGGGGGGGGGGGGGATGACAAGGAAGTTTACAGTGTTTCCCCTTCTCTCATAAACTTGACAAATGTATAGTTCATAATCGGCATACTGTGAACCGCTCCAAAAGTACACCTTTCGGAGGATATTAAGCTGAATCTTTCACACGGATCCCTTGACTTTTTCATCCGGATTTGCATTCATTTGGATGATGGAGATGTTTTGCTTTATTTAAAGATAGCAATACCTGGCCATAGCAAGAAGGTGGAAGAGGTAAACTTTGGGAAAGTTTATCCGCTCTGTAAATGCACCGCAGCCCATTTCTCGGGCCAGAATGTGACCCAAGGGCTACATCCTGAGAAGTAAGTAATTGTAGGATAACGGTGCTGGAATGATTAGACGAGGAGATGACATTCCATTTGAGTGATGCACGGGAGCAAGTTAAAATGTGGAAGTATGGGGGATGGGAGCCTAACGAAGGACACATTCTTTCATATCATTAAAGAAGTGGTTATCCCACAGCTGAGCCTTTCAGCTCAACTGAGAGCAGCGGAGAGGCCTTTTAAGTGGAGTGAACTCCCATTCATTTTCGAGCCTTTTACTGCAGAAAGCCTTCCTGACCCTAGTAGTTGCCTTCCCATCATCCCCTAGGACAACAGAACAATCATAAATACTGAGGGTATCTTTAGCTGACACTTTTCTCCAAAGCAACTTACAACATTAAGGTTTATACAGGGAGGTAATTTTACTGGGGCAAATTAGGGTAAGTACCTTACTCAAGGGTACTACAGCAAGAGGTGAGGCTTGAACCTGGGGGTCCAAAGGCACTTGGTTTAACCACTACACAATCAGCTGTTCTACCTATACATTGCTCTCACCCAAAGTGACTTCCAATACTTGGCACAATGAGTCACTAACCCCTACAGCAGTGAAATACACTTTCTGTTTGTCACTTACTCTGCGGACAACCTAGAGTCAAAGTCCACCTGAAGAGCAGTTCTTTAAGCCATGGAAGGAAACCCACACTGACCACCGGAGAACATAGAAACTCCACAGGGAGCGAGCGGGACTCGAACCCACCTCCTCTCGTACCACCGAGGTGCTACAGGACACCTCATATTTGTAATGTAATGTGTCTGATTTGAAAGAATTTCTCTATACATGTCACACTATGAAAGCAAATTGACGAAACAAGCACAGACGAGGATTTGCTACTAGGCCGACTGAGTTTCGACTTAATTTGACTTAAGAACTCAGCTGTTTTGACTTGAGAAAGGATGATTCGCTTAGTTTGCGGCGGATGATTCATTTTCTTGTCACCTGCTCTGACACTCTAGTCTGACTTCCTGGCACCTACAGACAGGGGCGCAGGACTAGAGGATGGAGATTACCTGTTAATGGCCGTCAGCACTGCTGCTGTGTCAGACACAGAGAAGGGGAAGCACTTTAATAATATTTGTTCTTGCCAGATGGTCAGGACATCAAGGTGTGTGTGTCTTTCACATCTGGGTCTTACTGTATGCCAGCATGTCACTTTTTCTTATTGCCGTTTCCTCTAGGTATTTTCCTTTATGTCCCTTCTACTGAGAAAAACTGATTGGTTTTTCTATATCATACATACAACATTTACGTGTGTACTCCACTTACAAAACACATGGCAACATCTTACCTCAGTAAGCATTGCTTTTCATGACTTCTAGTGAATTTTGGCCACAAAAATTTCCCGTACTTGTTGTCAGGCAGATAGCTTTGCATATGAGGGGAAGAGAAAATTAAGTAAAATGTGTGAAAAGCACTTCATTTAACAGCTGGACAAATATTTTCAAATGCAAAAGTCATAAAGGATTTGCTGTGAGAGCTCACAGTGATTGGCCTTTGATTGGTTAACTCCTCCAGTAATGTTTAATTTAATCCAATAGCAGCTACTCTGTTCATGTTTTTGCAGCAGGGAAAATCAAATATACTCTTAGTGTGGTCTCGTTACGTCACCAATAACCCCTGTCCCATTCGGAAGCTTGCTTTTACAGCTGTTTAATATAAATTCTTTGTGTACGTCTTTCTCTGGATGGTTTATTTTTCTAGACAATGCATAGACCCACATTCCTTCAGTGTTTTCCTCCTCATCTGTCTGCCTCGTAGACGTTCGCCAGGAAGAAGGCGAGGGGCATGGAGGGGAAGGGAGTTTGCACAGATGTCCTGGTGACACTGCTGTCACATACAGATTTAAACGCAGATACATTCTGAGAAAAGGAAGAGCAGCAGCAAGACAGATGTGTACAAGAGCGTGTATACATTTTACATTTAAACAGATTTATTTCTATTGAGCAAGCGTGTATTTGTGTCATCTGGAGCCCAATAAATAACATTCCAGATGACTGTCGCGTTGGGTATACTTAATGCAGGTGATCCTGACTTGTATTAGTCAAAATCATTTGAACAGGGACCCTAAGAGTGAAACGAGGTGACTTGAAGCCCGTAAAGTAAAACCCGTGAACTGCGTGCCACGAGAGTGAGATGAGATCCTGGTCATTTTTAGCCCAGGTTCTGCAGCTCCTTCCCGTTGCTAATTGTGACAGTATAGCAAGATTGAGCAAAGACACAATGCTAGGTCCAGGGAGCGAGAAGGCATAAAAAGAGGGACACATGTGAGAAGCCAGACTGAGCAGAGCTTAGTGTACAGCATGCACAGTCCACTGCTTCTCCATGGTAGACGTATGCTCTTGTGGACCTCCCCTTCAGAGGGCTGAGTTTTTCCAGTGTGGCTTTTCAAGGCCACAGCACATGCCAGGAAAATGAGAGCTGTTGAGCGATGCAGCACTAGGACAGAGCACTTACTCTAGTTTAATTTAACCCCTCCGCTGTATATTTGTGTTGTTCAAGAGCTCTCTTTTGTAATCGCATCTTGGTCATGCATCTCCTTTCATTCTGCAGAATTAGAAAAATTTCTAAGTAAGTGCGTACGAACATAAACCACACAGATTTTTTACAAATTATTTTGGGAGCATCATTGTGTTTGTTAAAATTGTCGATCTTTCAAGATTGCGTTCCTTTTTATTGTCGTATATTATCATGTTTCTCAGTTGGAGAGTCCAAAAGTATTGTAAAAGCAAGGTTTTTGAAGATTGTTTGGCCATATGGCAGATATAAATGACATGCATTTCCAAGTTCTGCATGAACTCCGCTCTCACGCTTTATCTTCCGGGCAGTCCTCTCTTCCATGTCAGAACCGCAGATCTGAGTGACCACCTGGCTGTTCTCTCTCCTTTTCAATACGCATCCCTGTATTCCCTGAGCAATGACTAGCTGAGTTGTGGAACATTGATTCAAAATTACTGACATGGGTCCTGTTGTGTTATTAAGTGAGAGCAACCTTCATGCTTTCCGGAGGAAAAGTAACCTTCTTAGGAGCTCTGGTGCTGGAGTACCAGCAACAACCAGAGATGGAAAACCGGAGAGATGCATGAACGCTCTTGTGTAAAGTTCATAGGATGGTCACACTGAGAGACATGCTCTCCCGAAGTGAGGTGACTAAGACAAATGGCTATAGGTTTTGGACACATTAATAAAGAAGATTATAGCATGCTAACGTCTGCTTCTCCCCTTTGTTATCTATGCCGGAAACTATGATTATAATTTTAAGGTGTGTAGGATGTAGGTTAAATCCTGTAATTCCAATTTAACTACAGAGGCAAAAAGTACATTGTACAACATGTGGGTTTGTAAGTGTGGCTCTTGTTCTTTGTTTTTAGTAATTGCTGTTTTGTCTGTCAAGTAAAAGAGGTAGATTGTCACTGCAAGAGCCAGGGAAGAACTGGGAAGAGGAAGAACAGAAGAACAAAAGCCAGGGAAGAACATCTCCTCTAAATGACTCTAAGGGTCCATTGGCCACAGTGCAGAACAGATTTGCTGCTCTCACTGCAGTAAAGAGCCACTTGTCTCAAACCAGTAAAAACATAGGGTTCCCTTCCAGTTTGTAGTTGTCAGTCCCAATGTATATATGACATAAAACCATTGGATTTTACCATAAAATAACACAGCTGGTCCAAGTGTAGGTACAGATCTAATCGTGCCTGTCCAGTTCAAACCCACAGGTTAGAGTTCTCCCAGGAGACCCTGCCACTGTGTTTCACAGCTCAGTTTCTGGTAGCATGTATTGGGAGATATGTTTAATTATCATAACAACAAGTGAGTACAAGCAAATGACCTTGTAAAGGCGCTATGAGACTTCTGCACGAGCTGAATGGGCGTGCAGGTCTGGCCTTTGCTGTACAGCTCTGGGTGCATACCCTGCCCTCCCTTTTAATCTGCGTATCACACACCCAGGAGCACTCCAAAAATTTCATTACAACAGCTTTAAATGGCACAGTTTTCAGGCTTTTAATTATTTGTCTCCTTAGATGTGGCTTGTTTAGAAAGGCAGTAAATCAGCAGTATTGGGACCGCAGGGCCTAGAGCCATAAAAATGGGTAAGTAGTGCCCCCCTACTCAACTTTACCCCATTTCTCCTTTCTCCCACCCCTGACGTAGACCAGGAAAAGACAAACACAGGAGGGGGGTATGGGGGAGGTAGAATGAAACAGTAACATAAAGTGCCATTGAATGAAATGTTTGGAACTCAAAATCCTAACCCTAACCCTAACCCACAACTTGTCCACAAGCCTTTCCTTTTCCTCGCAGTAGTTACCCCCTTTCCAGCCCAGACTCTTGGCAAAGCTCTCCACTCTGATTCAGATGCTTTAAATGCTGGATGTGCACTCCACTTATACTCTCCCCATGGACCACTAAGTTTATGGAGATACTTCAGATCAAACAGAGTCTTCCAGATGTAATAGTGCTAATGGGAATAGGAACCCACAACTTGCATTGCCAGTTGGTATTGTACAGCCTTTGTGTCACATGGTGTGTGTTGGATATAATGACCACAAGTCATGTAATATGCAAATGTGTAAGAAATTTTATTGTAGGCGGTCTGGGGGGTCTCACAGTAAAGTCAGTGGCAAACTGAATGACTCCAATTTTGCATAGTGCCATACGAATCTGAAAGTCTGACGAGATATGAAGCTTCTCGCAACCTCTTTCAGCATAATGTAAACCTTATGATGGTTTTAGAAATTTCTTTTTACTGAAGAAGCATTAACTGGAATGCTGTGCAACAGGAACAGCTGGTAGTATAATGGTCAGAGCTACTGCCTTTGGACCCAAAGGTTCGAATCCCAACTGTAGTAGTACTGT
The DNA here is from genome assembly GCF_900964775.1 of Scleropages formosus. NCBI lineage: Eukaryota > Metazoa > Chordata > Actinopteri > Osteoglossiformes > Osteoglossidae > Scleropages > Scleropages formosus. Next base: position 25,683,220 of record NC_041812.1, read on the forward strand.
AAAATTACCAAGCTCTATAAATGGATTAGTAACTTTAACATTGTGAGTTGCTTTGGAGAAAAGAATGAAATGAAACAAACAGCTGTATGATCACTTGAAGTGTCTGTCACTTGTATTAACTTCTGAACTCCTCAATGTATAGTGCTAAGCTTCAGTGCTGGTGGCTACCTACACCTTCCATGTTCACTGAAGGGCATTTAGACATCACAGAGACTCCTGGTTTTTACCTGGGCCTGGGAAATGTGGACAGCCCTACGTCACCGAACCTCCATCGTATGTAATCAGCTGCTGTAATGGTCGCAACTAGCAACTGCCCTGAATGGCCCTCAGATAGCGATCAGAGGCCTGAGACATGTTAAATTCAAAGCAAGCACTCTGTTTCCAGGATATTATTGCAAGGGTTTTCGTCTTCTGTTTCTCAGCAAGCGGGATGAGGGGAGTGGGTGGCGGTGACTTGTCATTCAAATTGGACTAATAGTAAAATGGACCTCTCTTTGAAGTCTGACTTACTCCTTTTCCTCCTTTCTCTTACCATTAAGTAGTTGCTAAGTCTGGCTTTATGGCCCTTTCAACTTAACTGCCAAGCATACTCTCAAAAAGTATTACAAGCTGAGGATAGAAACATCTAATCACACCAGTTACCGGATGTATTGTCAGTGTGATCGTGAAGCGTTGGGAATGCGTGACTCTAAACACAACACACAGCAAAGACCACTGTGTAACTGAGTAAACACTAAAATTACTAGCTTTATGCTTTAATATTTGATTTCTTTCTGTGCTAGAGGTTGTAAAGTGTGCTCATCTATAAGAACACTTCCTAAATCATAATAACAGACTTCTGCTTAATTGCTGAGTCTCTCTTACTTGCTTAAGAGGAACAGAATGGTGCCGTTGTTATTATTTATGACTTTTGCTAATGGCTAATCCACAGCAAATTTAAATCAGCCAGACGTTTTTATAATGTATAGAGGTTTATTCTGTGTGCATATGAGGTTCTTCAGTGAAGCACAGCTGGTTAAGTACCTACATTATGGGTACAGGTCCAGCACTTTTTCTCTCTGCAAATATATTTATTTTTCTATATATTTCTGAATATTGTATATATGCCTGCATATCTTTTGCCTATTGAGCATATGGAAGTATGTTGTCATAAACTGAGTTTTTATATTTTGGCTCCCAGAGTTGGTAACTTCTTTGGCTCTGTAAGCTAAATATTTTTTGGGAAGACACAGGGTCGGTCGTGGTCACTGAGGGTCAGAGTCTGAGTCAAGCAACACGTGGTATACCTCCAGATGCTCGCTGTGGATCTCAGGGCAACTTTCACAAGACAAAAATGAACGACTGTGTGAAATATTTTATGTATTTGAAAAAGTTATATTTTTTGGCGTACCTGTTAGTGTCACTGCAGAGAACATAAATATGGCAGTGAAATAATCAGAGCAGGGTAGGACATCTGCAAATTGGCGGGTGTTCCAGCAATTATTCATCCTTCATCCCTGCACTATCCCCTCACCATTTCTGGTGGATGAATAGTGGGATGCTGATAGAGCAGGATTGCAAAAGCTCATAACATAACATCATGTTGAGTCTTCTGTTATGTCAAGAAACCTTAGAAAAACAACAGGCTTTCCCAAAAGATAGCTTACCAGCAGGCTCTGGTTGATGAAAACGACCATGTGTTGCAATCAATGTGCTAGATACAGCACTCAGAGAGGTAAACTGAGGTGGAATCTATTAAGGAACGTTTGAAGACTATCAACGCAAGGCAGATGCCTGAAAAGGACAACATTGCTAATATGTCACAGTACCGGGTGCTTGAGTTCCATAGCAGATGTTTTGCAGCTCTGGGGTTTGAAAGTGGTTCAGTGGTTCGGTGGTCAGGTTAGACTGACCTGATGTATGAGTAATGGTGTGTAACCAGTGATCGCAAATCTTTTTTTTTTCTCTAGCTCTTCCTCTTCGATGCAGAATGCTCAGCCACGCTTCCTTTTAAGCACATAATTACTTTGAAGCAACCAGAGCCCATACATTTTACCCCATAATGGCACTGGAGCCATTACCTCATAATTTATGAGGACAGGGTCCAAAGTTTTAATAATATTTGGATAATATTGCAGCAGAACTTGTCTGCACGATGTGATGGATGAAAGAAGAGCAGGCCCATTGCAATTCTGAGCATGACATTGTATTGGCATTCGACAACTTGATACCCATTCGCCATTTATAGCAGAAGCTCAAAGCAAGAATAAAAGGCATTGAGTCTCATGAATTATAAATACAAGAGTGAGCGATCAGAAAAGTGCAGTACAAGAGATGGGAGGCAGGCTCGCTGGCGCAGAGCTGTCCCGTTAACTGCTCATCATCACACAGATAAATGAATTTGCGCCTGGAATAATACATCTTCTTTCAGCGCCGTTAATGTATTAAAACATCAACATAAAACACACAGATGTGGGGTGCGCATGTGTGCGGGCTGCATTTGTGCATTAACGCTATGAGCTGAAGTGGTAATTTGACTGGTAAGCAGCAGCGGTAACTATATTTACAGGGCCGTATGTGTCGCCACTTGCGCATTTGCTGCTGTTGGTTTGTTTTGTAATCCGTTTGTATTCCTTTTATATTTCAGACGTTTCCAGTGTTGAGCCAGCTTGTGTACACAACGGGTTCTGATTCTGATATAATTCTGTCAGCCTTTGGGTGGCTGTTAGACTACAGCAGCATGTAGTCTGACAAGGAATTAGACATTGCAGTGCCTTTTTAATTGAGCACATGTTGCGGTGTCATGGATTCTCTACACAGAGCATTTTTAATCAAGCTGTGTCCCATTTTAGACACAACCAGATGGAGATTTTTTTTTTAAGACTTAAAAAGAAAAATCCCTAAAAAATGTGCCAGCATTTACATGCAGCATTGACTTGGTACTGTCGTAGTAATCAAACCAATTTCTATCATCTTGGACACAGTTTTGATTCTAAAATCATGTCTCCTTCAAAAGGACAAGCGTCTGCTCAGCTTCTCTGTGTCTTTGTTGAGGAGCACACATCTTAGGACAAGGTGTTATTTTTCGAGGAGTGCGGTGATCAGACGAAAGCCAGTCTTGAGTTTACTAGATAAGATCTGCGTACAGAGCCGGGGGAAACGGAAAGCTTCCCGCCAACGGGAGGAGGGGACTTCTTTAAGTGTGGCCAAAAGTAAAGAGCAGCTGCTTTTATTGTTTGCACCCCAGAGATAACATCAGGCAGAGAGGCCATTGTTGAAGCATCTTACTCTTTTACACAAATGCAAAAAAAAAAAAAACTTTGAGTTGCGCCACATTAAGAGATTACCACCTGAGATTTATGAAAATGTGAAGTGATAAAAGAACAATGACTTGGCCAGAGCTGAGTGAGTGGCTTTGATTCATGCAGGGGATGGGGGCTGTTAACAGCCCCCAACGAACAAATAAATGGAGCTGGGCCTGAATGCTTTTACCACTTTGCCATCAATTAGCAAAAGAGTACAATTGTTTGATTGTCTCTGGGCAAAATTGCACCTTTTATAGGACAATAACAAGAGCAAGCAATGCAGGAGATAAGTTCTTCTGTCATTGTTTAAGTGAGGAGAGTGGGGGTATTGGTGATGGGTGGTTTGCCTTTGAATTAAGTCATGCCATTTAAAAAAGTGTAATGATGGCATGATCTGTGCGCTCAGGTTGTTATATTTATGTACACAGGAGTCTGAAAACACCGCATGCTGTTTCACAACAAAAAAAAAAAATAATCCGTTGTAAAGTAGCACAAGTACACACACACACACACATTTTCAGAACCGCTTGTCCCATACGGGGTCGCGGGGGAACCGGAGCCTACCCGGCAACACAGGGCGTAAGGCCGGAGGGGGAGGGGACACACCCAGGACGGGACGCCAGTCCGTCACAAGGCACCCCAAGCGGGACTCGAACCCCAGACCCACCGGAGAGCAGGACTGTGGTCCAACCCACTGCGCCACCGCGCCACCGCGCCCCCGCACCCCCCACGTAGCACAAGTAGTTTTCTTTATTTTTTTTATGCAATGTGAACATCTTTCTATTTTATAAAGAACATGCAATAAACTTTCTAATAAAATACGTCACCATGTCTTGGAAGCCAAAGGGAATCAACAACGCAGCTTTCCTAAATGTGACTCCCAAGCTTCCCTCTCAAGTGCCAGACTGAGAGTGCCACACAGTTTGCTTGGGTCCAACTGGACAGTCAAGAAGCACAATGGTAAAAGTTAGTTTCGAAGCTGGGGTAGAAGCAAGAGAGAATCTTGCACTGTAAAAAGTGTTAAGTGGCCTTGGTGTCCAAGACCTGACAGCCAATGGCATTAAGTGCCACAATAGATAACTCCAATATTGTCTTGTCTAATCATGCATCTTACAATAAATGTACTCTGCTCCTTGACAACATAGGAGAAGCTTAAAAGAGGTGCTGTGGTTCGAGTAGAAAGCAGAGGGTCGAAATATTACGGTTAAAAAAACTGGAACGGCAATCATGTGGTTCATAATTAAAATCCCTGGAATGAAATTATTAACAGTTAAATTTTTATTTCGGACTGTTCAAGTACAGCTGCTGCAGCATGCATATGCAATAAAAGACGTCTGCATTTAGACATGGATTGCCGCTGTTTTGGCTTCTCCAACACTCATGCTCAACGAATACAGTGGTATGACACACTGATATTTTATTTTAAATTGTCATTAAAAATATTTTATTTTAGCTCTGGAAAAAACATAGACATTTAAGTTATTTGCAGATGTTCAGTCGTTCCTTTTTATATTGACGTGTCAGTTGTGACTCTGGGAGTTGAGTGTTGACTCACATAGGAGTGGCGAGACTGATTTACAACCACCTAAAAAAAGATATTTCTGCGTGGACATCTCAGACTATTTAAAATTCCTTTTCTGATAGTTTCACGTAGGTGCTATAGTTCAGAAGTCTATCTGAAGTGCTCTGGGATGTCCAGTGTTTACAGTGTTCTTCTAACTTCATTTTAATGCTGGCTTTCAGTAGATTATTTCATAAGAATTTTTACAAGCTGCTGAACATCTTTGCAGTCAAAAACGCCTACGGTGTTATTCAGAAGAGTGGCGCATTTTACACTCCAACCAAAGAGCTATAGAGAAATTAATATTCAGAAATATTTGCTCTGTTTAATTTAATAAGGCGTATATTTAAAGAAAACAACTTGTCTAAAATACCTTATTCATGAAACTGTGAGGAAATTTCAAATATAATCTGAAGTTATTAAAGCAGGTTCACATTACAGGTTGAAAAGTGTTCTGTTCAGTGTTAAGAACAGCCATGCCTTGCAGAAGACTGAGGAAATTTAAGTATTTAAGTATTTACCAAAACTAAAGTAGGGTTCAGCAGGATCTGACTTGAAATCTCCTACATCTACTAAGGTTTCCCAAATGAAAAATATACACATTAATTATTTTAGCAAAAATATAAAAAGTAGATATTTTAACGATGCATTTTTTTTGCCTCTGAGTTGGAAGTGTTAGCAGTGACTAATGGTTTTCTTCTGCAGTGCGTTGTGCAGAGCACAGCGCCGCAATGGACATGTGTGGTGAAGACCATGTGTAGTGAATTACAGCAGTGTAACATGTTCTTCCTGTGCAAAGGGTAGCAGATGGGTAGCAGATGAGTTGATCACTGAGAGCCTGAGAGGCCCACATCTGCACAGAAGGACAGGACATGGACACACCATACAGTGCTTAGATGCAGACTGCAGCACACGGACAGATATGGACGCAGAGATCAGCACATGGACGCGGACCCACAGCACTATACTGTATCTGGAGAGGAAACAGCTGATAGCATTTTTGCAGCAGCGCCTGAGTTTACGTGGTAGTGTGGCCGGGATGGCCTGGTTCGTACATCTCTGTCAAATGGGGGCCACTAGGGTAGAGCTCCATGTCTTGGAGTTTGGCATAGAGTTAGTTGAAATTTTATCTGGTATAACAAATTGTTAAGGTGTTAGATGGTGATTCATGTACAGTACGTTTATGCAGTTTTACATACATACACAGTATGCATCATACACACACACACACACACACACTGTCCCAAGTGGGGTCACAGCAAACTGGAGCCTAACCTGGCAACACAGGGCATAAGGCTGGATGAGACACCAATCTGTCACAAGGCACCCCAAGTGGGACTTGAACCCTGAACCCACCAAAGAGCAGGACCCAGCCAAACCCGACACAGACACACACTTCCTGAACCGCTTGTCCCATACAGGGTCGCGGAGAACCAGAGCCTACCCAGCAACACAGGGAGTAAGGCTGGAGGGGGAGGGGACACACCCAGGACGGGACGCCAGTCCATCGCAAGGCACCCCAAGCGGGACTCGAACCCCAGACCCACCGGAGAGCAGGACTCAGTCTAACCCACTGCACCACCACAACCCCTCCTGCATCCTACAATTGTAATAAAATGTTTAAGGAATGGAGATACACAGTATGTGTCTCAAATACACGTTTTTGTCCCTCGGTTTCAAGCCAACTATTTTCCATCAGTTTATGAAATCACAAAATCAGCTTCCCACTTGTCTTGTTAACAGTCTCAACAAACCACAGCCACAGAAGTTACAAATCACAACTTGAAACTCCTGATTTATTACCATTAATTAATTTAGTTGCGGGGGGTGTGGTGGCGCAGTGGCGCAGTGGGTTGGACTGGGTCCTGCTCTCTAGTGGATCTGGGGTTCGAGTCCTGCTTGGGGTGCCTTGCGGGGGACTGGTGTCCCATCCTGGGTGTGTTCCCTCCCCCTCTGGCCTTACGCCCTGTGTTGCCAGGTAGGCTCCGGTTCCCTGCAACCCTGTATGGGATGAGCGGCTCAGAAAGTGTGTGTGTGTGTGTGTGTGTGTGTGTGTGTGTGTGTGTGTGTGTGTGTGATTTAGTTGCCACTCATCTCCAAAGCAACTTATAATGTTAGGTTTATACAGTAAGCCAGGTACAATAATGTATCTACTTGTACAGGTGAGGAATTTTTAGCAGAGCAATTCAGGATAGGTACCTTTCTCAAGGGTATTATAGCAGAAGTGGGATTTCAACCTGGGTTCTTTGAGATATTACAGAAATTAATGACAAATATGTAACTATAAATTCCAACCAAACAACCAACATCAACAAGCACTTATCCTGAGCGCAGTTGCGGTGAGCTGGAGCCTAACCTGGCAACACAGGGCGTAGGGGACAAGCCCCGGATGAGACGCCAGTCCAACGCAAGGCACCCCAAGCAGGACTCAAACCCCAGACCCATCACAGAGTAGGCTGCAGCCAAACCCACCGCGCCACCGCACCCCCTGCGCTATAGATTCGGTTATTTAAATGAAATACACACACACACACTTGTCCCATACAGGGTCACAGGGAGCCAGAGCCTAACCTGGCAAACCAGGGCATAAGGCTGGAGAGGGACGGGACCAGTCCATCGCGAGGCACCCCAAGCAGGACTCAAACCCCAGCTCCACTGGAGAAGAGGACCCAGTGCAACCCACTGTGCCACCACACCCCCTGCACTATCGATTCAGTTATTTAAATGAAATAATCTGCTTTAATAACACAAATACCATTACTAACATAAATAAAACATTAATCTCAAGAAAATAGAAATTAACTACCAATAAAACCTTTGTTAGTAGCACTACACAGCACCTGCAGCAGTATAGTGTCCACAGGCTTTGCAGAGTGAAAGACATGGGTGGTGATCTTGTGAACTTTAGTTTTTCATGCCAAAAACATTTGTGAGTCATATCTTCAAAATGTCTCCACCCAGGGTGTGCCTTGCCTTGGTGCTGTATTCATCTGGGATAGGGTCCAGACCTCTGTGACCCTGAACTGAAAAAGCTGTGATTGGTAATGGACGAAAGATTAAATATATAAATTTAAAAGACAAGTTAGAAATAATAATGATTCTTTAAAATATTATATAATGTATTGGTCTTGTCACCATCAGGCATATAAACACTGTACCTTTTATTTTGGTATTTTAATTCTATTTTTTCTGAGAAGAATAAAAGGAAAAAATGTAAAATACTATATAAAATCAATATTTTTTGTTCTTTACTCTGTGCTTGGTATTATATAGCTATTTACATTTTTTCTTTTGTTCTTAAAAGGTAACATGATTTTATTTACATTTATTCATTTAGCTGACGCTTTTCTCATAAACATCTCACCATGATAAGATGCCTACAGTTATTTACCTATTTATAGAGCTGGAAAACTTGATTGAAGCAATTAAGGATAAGTACATTGCATTAGGATACTACAGCTGTAGGTGGGATTCAAACCTGAAGCCTTTGGGTTCAAACATAGCAGCTTTAACCACTATGCTACCAAATTACATGTTTCAAAGTAAGCAAGTGTAAATTTTACACCACTTTTAAGGTTTGGCAAAGCATTGTCCTTCGTGCTTTTACTCAGTACTCCAAAAGACATATGATATCCACCACACCTTCATCTGGAAGAATGTCGATAGATGGAGTTTAGGAGACACCATTGCCCAGTATCTCTAGTGATAGCCATGGTGGGGGTCCCCAGCTACAGGCACAGAAGCTTTCGGCTATAAAGCGATGGATCACCCCAGAGCAGGGAAATGAGTGAGGGAACAATCACAAGAGAATGCCTTGAAATTATGACAGAAATGTATCTCTCCTTTTCATCAGTCCAGTCCCAGATGCCTCTTCTCTCTGACACATACTCAAACTCTTGTCAGTTTTACACTAATCCAAGCTGATGAAATCACTACAACGGCTACGTATGAAAGCCCAAACGAGTTTGCCACTATTCCGGACCAAGAAAAAGGTACTACGGCATTCCTTGGTTTCATGAGAAAGTCAACCATTAAGGAAATACGCAATTTATGAATGATGAAAAAAATTGCTCTCAAAACAGCACGCATTTCAAACAGTGGCAGCTGCAAGACTCCTATTTTTCGGGTGGTTTACGGGTTAAACATATGATGACTTCATTGTGCAGAATCCTCTGTAAAGAGATAAAAGGAACAAACAAAAAGCTTAAAACAGAACTTAATGGGGTTTCAATCAAGGCAGACATGGAAAATAATTGGTCCTTGTTTGATATAAAAGCTATTTTATACTAAAAGCACTTTGACTGATTTTTTCTTCTTTTCTGTCCCTGAAAGAATGCTTCCTACATGTGGATTAATTAAAGTGTAAGCATTAAATATTGATTGATGCATTATCAGTACCTAGCAGTTGCCTCCTCTCAGATTGATTTCCACTGTGATTTATTGTCATATTTGCAAAGTCATTTCACTTGATAACAAAGAGAAATTGCTTGCAACCTACATAACCTAAATCCATTTGAGGCGTGAGAGATATCTGTGTGTTTTTAGACTCTGTATAGACTGATGACACTATATAGCGTTACTTCCGCAGAGTAAATCTCGCTATTGTGTCGTTTTGTAATTTTGTTTTTTGCTTTTCATTTATTTTCTTGACAATGCGGTATGCACAATGTTTGAAGATGCACTGTGCTAAATGAAAAAAGCAAACTGATTAGTTAATGTGCACCTCTTCAGGTTATTTGTACCATACAAAGTCATACGTAGTCAAAGAGGCACCTCCAAGAACATCTTCATCTGGGATGCTTGGAAACTACTGTACAACTTTCCCCAGTAAGTGAAAACACATTGAATTACTGAAACTCTGGAACTGTTGTTTTCTCATCTGCTCTTTTGAGACTGTTCTCTTACATTTGGAAGCATCAGGCCATTGCTTTTTTGTCCTTGTAGATACATTTTGTAATACTGACATTTATGGAGTTAAACATATTTCATTAATGGCATGTAAAATGTATTGTTGAATTAAGAATTAAATTATGAAAATAATTAGTTTTCTGGTTTCTGTGTAATAATAAATATTCCAGCCTCTCTTCCTTTCACAAGTTTTCAGATCTTTTTAAAATATATTTGTGGATTTACTAAGAAAACTAAACCATTTGCTTTACAGCACAAGTTAAGATAATTTTTACATTTATCTGATACATTTCTTCAAAGCATCTTTTAATGTTAATTGAGTTCCAACTATTTACACAGCTGGATATTTTTACTGGAGCAGTTTAAGGTAAGTAGGTTGTTCAAGGGTACTATAGCTAGAAACAAGATTCAAACCACCAACTTGTAGGTCCAAAGACAACAGCTCTAACTCCTGTGCTACCAGCTGCCTATATGTAATGTAAGCTTATGTTTTACACTTTATCCTGAGTATTAAGATTTTTCTTCAGCTTTGGCATTTATTGCAACTATAAAAAAAGAAGCTGCAAAAGAAAAATGCTTTGTTCACGTAGGTATACACTTTTATTTTGTTGACTGTGTCCTCCCCTCGTTCCGTTTTTTAGGCTTTACAAATTGAGTTTTCCAGATGCGTGAATTCCATGACATTTAATTGTGTTTCTCTGTTTTTTTGCAAGGGAGCCTTGCTGCTTTTTCAGGTTCCCCTCCCAAAGTGTGTGTGTGTGTGAGCAGGGTGTGAAGAGGACATCATATTGCTCCAAAATTGCATTATTCCTCATGAGGAGTTTGTGTGGGAAAACCCCTGTGGCCACAGGCATGTCCTAATAGATTTTGGATTTGGTAGAAGAGGATTTGGTCTGCAATGTTTATAGGGCATTCATACAGTTTAAAACTCCAGAATATTGACTTGTAATTCTTTCTCAGATGGAAGATGAAAGAGACAATTGTTGAAGTTTTGATGGCTTTGTCAAGGTAAATCCTGTTCCCCCCTCGACTCCCAACTTGAAGATTGAGTTTACCTGCTGTGTGCTTTATTGCCGCTCATGTTTAAATTCCTGAGAGAAGGATTTTACGGTTGTGCGCCTTGGTTTCAGGTTTTAGTTTGATCTGATAAAAACAAGGATGAAAACGTGCCAAAATCAATGGTTTCAGGATGTGAATCTTCCCATGGATATAAAAGTAAACGTTTTTAAAGGAACAATGTGCTTCCTAAATTACACACGTTCAAGCTGGTTCTTAGACACGGAAGTCTTCTGGAGATGAAGTAAATTTCATTATCATGTCAGTCTGGATCTTTGTGTTCACAGGCACATAGCAGACCAAATCTGAGGTGCAATTGTATCAAAGGAAAAGGAGATTTTTTTCTCTTTAATCCACTAAATAAATTGGATCTCCCAATGAGTGCACTGGGAAGTTCTGGTACCATCTTAGAGCCTGAGAAAAAGGAACGGGTCACGCAAGGGTGACCACTGGGAGCAGTACTGTACACGCGTGGTAAAACGGATAACTGCATATTAAAGCGTGCACATATACGACATCTGTTAATCTGGTCCTTGTTATTGTAAGTAGGGAACCAAATACAAAGCCGTACACAACGGCATCTTGATTTGTAGCTCCACATGTCCTCTTTTGTCTGTAAACAATGTCCTTCATGTTGAGGTCAAACGAACCCTGCTAATTACTGATATTTGTCTGTTCTTTCTTATTTCATTAATGTGCCATGACTGAGTTACTAATTATATGTCTGTTCTTTCTTACTTCATTAATGTGTCATGCCTCAGTAAGCGTTCTTGCATGTGTAGATTTAAGTTAATCCAGTGGTGTAGAGGAGCTTCCTCGGCTGAGCAGTTCGGTGTGAATGAGCTGAATCGTTCACATGAAAACCGGAATCTCCCAGATGATTCTTAGAATGATGCACGTAAGAAAGGTTTACTCACACGTCTTTGTTGATGCTTCATTTCTGAAGTAACAGAAGGTCAATTCAATCCACCGAAAACAGATTTAATAATAATACTTTATGGGATCTCCCATTCTCTCTGCTAAGGATGCAGTATTTATCCCAGCCTTTGATCATTGCTTTTTACTTTCAGTTGGACAGTTAATTTGGACAGTTAAGGTATGAAATCTCACCTTTTCCAGACCCATTTTACCCAAGATCTCTCCAGCTCATGTGTGGTGTGAAAGTTCATGCACTGTAACGTCATGATCTTCCCTAGATAGGCCTTTACACAGCCACTACTCTGGCATTGTATGTGATTGTTTGTTTGTGTACCTTATTCTTAAAAAAAAAAAAAAAAAAAAAAAATTGGTAGGAAGTCATCAGGATTCATCTATCCTGCATTTTATGCACCTACTCGCTTGATGAACATCGGTGCATCAAGTGGATAGTAGCAAACTTGGTTTACTTAAGAGTCACATGTCTGCAGCCATGTCTCTCTCTCTTAACGTAATGCACAAATTGTATTTTTGCTGAAATGTACGTCGCTTTGGAGAAAAGCATCTTCTAAATGAATAAATGTAATGTAAATTAATAAGTCCACCTAAGACACCACCGCTGAACCCCTATTTTTTTTATGTGACATTCATATTTAGCCAACACCTTTGTCCAAGCCAACATAGAATGTTAGATTCACCATATGCAGGAATCTGACAATCAACACAACACAGCAGCGTAACTCAGACGTGAAGGGCAGTTCAGATTCCCCAGTTTACCCGAATCATATGTCTTTGGACTGTGGAAGGAAGCTCAAGGGAATGCAAGGAGAGCAGGAAGGGCTAATTTGAGCCAATGTCCAAACCCACAGGCCATGAGCTACCTGCTGTGCCACTGCATTGTAAATTCATTGAGCAGTAAAGAAGAAGTGCATCTTTTGTCATGGAAGGTTATCTCCTTCCATTATCATTCAGACTAGTTTTTGGAACATTAATGGGTCTTGGTGGGCAGGAGAATACAAGAAATGCATTGCACTGTGTCTTTAGATCCTGAGATTGTCTTGAGGTAGTTTGATTAAGTCTTTGTCTTTTCTTTGTTCATTATTCCGCTCATTACTCTGAAAAAATGTCAGAAGACTGTCTCACTAAAACTAGGCCGAATTCTCATGGTCATTTCAGTCAGGGCGAGAGACATTTTACTAATCTAATCAAAAACTGAATATCACTCCAGAGCAGTCTTTAACTTAATATTTGCTTAATACAAATTTAGAATTAAAGGGCACAGTATCTGTACCTTATTCTTAAAGAACCATCTTTCATCCCATTTTACTTTTCCTTAAAGCTGTATTTACATATGTATTTTCAGTTACACTGTAAATTTTACCCTCAAGCACCTATACATAGAGCTGTGACTTTTCTCAATTTCTGATTTTTTTGTCGTCACTATGCAAAGGATTTTCTCATAGTGCTTTTTTGTCTTGCAAAGTTTGTCCTATACTTGGCTACACCAGTTAAGTATACTCTTTCAGTGAGTTTTGGGACTCCGTGCCAAGTGAAGCCATAGTTTACATCTTCCTGATATGTAGAGTAGTGTAGTGATTAAAATGCAAATCCAATTAAATGCTGTTGAGTTGTGCTACTGGAATTTTTAGCAATGTGCCTAACATTGGTGAGAAGGCTTTGAAATATTCTGAAATACAAGGCCTTGTCATATTTCATGTTTCTTTGTATTTCTCAGTATAACTTGAGTTTTGCTTTAAGGACTGTGGTACTACACAATAAGTTATCAACTTTATCAAAGTGCATGTATGCAAAGACTTCATTGAGTTAATGCATCATCTTCTAAATAAAAGAGAAAATCTAGGCTCATATTTTAAAAACAGTTGTAGTTCCCCACCCTCCACCAAACAGACACACAAACACTTTTCTGTAAAGTGACAGTGCTTGGGAAAGCATGTGTACCCAACAGTGGTGTGGCCTGGCTGCTCACACTTCCATGTTAACCGTTTAACTCCAGTGTCGGGTTGTGAATGAGGGAATCAAAGAGGCGCGTCCCCAGGGATGTTTGTCGGGAGATGTTCCACCCCTCCAGCATGTTTACAAATGAAGGGCCACAATTGGCCATTCCAGAAAGGTGGGGGCTGGGGGGGGGGCTTTTGAACCCCGGCTCCCTTGTGGAAGCTTGGGCTTCTCTCCGTGAATATTAACGAGAGCTGAGAGCTATCTGGACAAAACAAAGCTTGGTTTGAGTGTCAGAACTGATAATAGACCAGTCTCATTCACAGGGTATTCTGGGCAATGGTAGAGCAATGGTGGCTGAGGAAGGGTTGAATGGGAGAGGAAGTGATTAAAAAAAGCAAACTTCAGTGAAAGGAGACCTGTGTCTGAAAAAGAGAAACACTGCAGACATGAAACATTTTTTTTTTTTTTTTAAATTATGGAACAAGTTAAGGTTCATTTTGCCGCTTTTAGGAGACTACAAGAAAACCGGTTCCGGATAGTTACAGTACATATTGTCTACCCCGGTCAGATGTACTCATGCGAAAACTAAATATGGTCAGGGGGGAAAAGCTCAGGTAGGTAATTCTAATTCAACGACTTATCGAAATAAGGCTTCAAAATACGGTGTAAAACATTGCCCAAATTATCCACAAAAGCAGGGAATCCATACTGTTTTTTTTTTTAAAAAAAGAAGTCAAAAGTAAATGTAAAAGCAGTATTGGAGTGGATTAAGGACATAAATTATAGTTTGTTGCCATCTGTTCACGTTGTGGGACACTACTATTTCAACCAGTACAGCCCCCTCCCAGCTTGAGTCCTTAATTTGCTTTAGCCGGTCAATGTGGTGACAAGTTTACAGCTTTTACACTCCCCCCTCCGAGTGGAAAGTACTCGATCCATACTTCCATATATGTTCACTTTCACACAAACTGCAAAACGGCAAATGTGTTAAGGAATCATATTCCAGCTGATTTTTTTTTAACCCTTTTTTAAGCTTTCTTATTATTTCACCTTTTTTTGCATAGTGCGTACATTGGGAACATTTTCCCTTCTCCCACACTGTACGGCCTGCATTATTTCAGAGCTGCTGATCATTAGCAGGATGTGTCAGCTGCCACTGGAAACACATGTCCATTGCAGACCTGCTCCATGACAGGCAGCCCCTCCTGTCGCATCTCCTGCCATCCCATTTCATCCCCTTGGGTGGGAGATCAATAGCTCGACTCAACCACAGCAGGTCCATTACCAAGTCAGGACACTTGCGCTGGCTACAAATAGCTGTCCGGGACTCAGCTGAAGTCCTTTCTGTCAGATGCCAATAAACATTTTATATCTTGTGTTGGGAAAAAGCAGGTTGCACAGTTAAACTTTATTGACCAACTTTTTCTCCCTTTTATTTTTTCCCTCTCTCAGCCGTCTCTTTAAACTTGCATTCATTAATATATTTATATATATATATAAAAGTTATTTTGTAAATTTGTAATTTGTGTCTTTTTTCCTTATGTCTTTATAATCTATCTCATAAGCTGCTGTTTCTTGCATTTGCACTAATAGTTATTTTATTTTGTAAATTTGAAATTTATGTCTTGTGTCTTTTCTCCCTTATGTCTTTATAATTTGTGTCATAAGCTGCTGGGAGGATTCACAGAGTAAGAAATTCATTTTATGATGTAGCAGACTGTTTACTGTACATATGACAATAAACTCTTGAATCTTGAATATGTGTTGTATATATGAATTTTACAGGTTACATTTTTCTCCTTTTCTGTTACAGTATATACATATAAACACTTAAATACTTTGCTCATTTTGCTCTGATTTCTTTAAGATGTTTTCCTCCCCAGCGTCTGCCGCAGACTGAATGCTTTTTGTCTGTGTAATTTCCCCTTCATCTACATGTGACTCTGTTGCCAGGTCTAAGTGTCTCTGTCATTTATCATTCATCAGAATCATAGAGACGTAAACGTAATTGCAGAAAGATTCAAACACAACTCACCAGTTGTTGCTATCTAGAGGCATCGTGTTTCTTATTATTCCATCTTCATTGTTTAATCAGACACAATCAAAGGGGAATTCGTTTTAGAAATATGAGAAGGTCTTCGGAAACTACGGCGTCACAAGAAGAAAGTATGACCAGGAGACGAAAAAGGGGTGGGGGAGCAACACACTCGGGAGATGCTGAAAAAAACGAGAGCCACTTCCTATGAAGTTGCACTAGTTGTCGCTCAGTCTGGCATTAATTCAGTTCTCATGGTACAAACTCGTGTAGCTGGAGCAGTTAATGGATATGTGGATATGTGTTTGAATCTGTAGTGTTTTGTCATCTGTATGATGCTGAGCTCTCGCACTGCCGCCACATCGCTCCTCCACCTCCCTGCTGCCGTCCCCCCCCCCCCACCTGGCACCAACTCCCGCTCTCTGGCCTCTTCTGAAAAGTGCCAAGCAGGAGTTCCTGCTTGCTGGTGTCTCCCACTCCTGTTTGTGTGTCCTTTCAACAGCTGCCTGCAGCAGTGCTTTAGTGCCAGAGTCAGACAAGGTGCCACAAACAAACACGGTGAAATACAAAGGAAACACAAACACAGAACGAAACCGTGTATAAAGAAACACCCTCCCCGTATCCTTCGCTCCCCGGTTACACCCGTTTATTTGTCTGTGTGTGTGTGTGTGTGTTCACTTAGTCTGTAGCTGTGGCCAAAGATATAGTGAAAACACATATGGGCTGAAGTGATGACTTTGCAAGAAGCTGTCAGAAACTGAAGAGTGAGCCCTACTGCCCAGCACCAGTGGTAAGAGAAAGCCGGAAAGCAAGGCGTGTTTGGTCTCTTCATTAATTATCACCATTCTTTCCACAAGGAAGCAGCAAGTTGTACATTTTAATGCTGCCAGTACAATTATATTGTACTGAAATATAATTATATGTTACATTTATGAGTCAGGTTATGTGCTTTTTAAGATTTTCATTTTTCAAAATAGCAATTGAAATTAAAAATAAAAAAAATTGATTTGTGCAGAGTACAATTTATTGGCGAGACGCATGTCACCAAAGATGTTTTTTTTTTTTTTGTTTAATATAATCTCTACACCCTGATTTTTTTGTTTAAAGGCAATTAAAGTGAGTATTCTATGCATAGGTACACGAGCGCAGTTACACCCTGTGTGGCAAACCTTTATGTGCAGTAAACCTTATGTGTAGAAGTCGGCGCAGGTGTGAAATATACAGTTAAAATTCTGGGAAAGAAAGGGCTCGCGCTCATCTGCGGGTTTGCGCGCGCTTCCCTCGCACTGCAATCATCATCATGTTCCAGCGCAATAGTTTACCATAGTTTACCGGAGCTCGAGCACGGCCCTGCTTTACACTCTCTGAAGGAAAAACCTTCCCAACAACTTAATAAAGGCAGCAGAAACTTTATCCGTCTTTATAAGGTGTAGCGTCGCAGAGATGGTTTTTATCTATCACACCGTTGGGTTTTTTTTTTTTTTGTTGTTGTTTTTTTTTTTCTTTGCACTTCAGCTGCACGTCACGTGTCACATATGTGTGGGAATTACTTTCGTTAATTGTTTTACTTATTGTAACTTACGGGCTTCTTGTTTTGCACCTCTTGCACGCCTGAAAGAGCTCTTTCTTTATCTCGCTGCCCTCTCAGGGAAGGAGCAGAGGTAAAACGGGGTGCCTTAAACACTCAGCGAAGTGAGAGGATGGGGGGTGGGCATTTGGAGAGGGGCTTTTGGAGAGGGGCATTTGGAGAGGCGGCGGGAGGCGCGCTCTCGGTGCCCGGAGCAATTAACGGGCTGGAAGAGTAGTCAATTAATGAAACCTACATTAAACTTTAATACATGTACATTATCTCCGAAAGATAAATGTGCACTTTTAAACACTCTCAATTATTTTCACAATTGTAATTGCAATTAGCAGTTACGTAATTTCCACCTGAAAGCCCTAATCTGCATTATTCGCAGACAACAGGCCTAGCGCAAGTTCACCGAGTAATAATGTGGCGTTTTAATTGAACTTGGTGTAAAGTATCAGCGACAGTTTCATGACAACAGTAACGACGGTAACTGGAAACAACGTGGGGTATCAGAACTGTTTCCACCCCAATATTTCTCATTCAGTGTAATTATGGTGGGGGTCGGGGGGGGGGCAATGAATTCTGAATTTTTCAGCAATAATGAGGTTCTGTCTGTGAGCGAAGGGCAGTGAGTGATGTGGCACACGGAGTACACCCTTCGACACTATTGATTAGTGTGTGTGTGTGTGTGTGTGTGTGTGTGTGTGTGTGTGTGTGAGCGAGAGAGCGAGAGAGAGAGAGAGAGAGAGAGAGAAAACGACTCAGCCATTTCTACAGCTCCCAACTGGGCCCTTCTTGCTTTACAAACGCTTGCCCTATCAATTTTACATGTATTTTACATCATATATTTACTTGTCCAATCGCTGACATTCATACTTAAGTTTTATATGTTTAACAACTTTAATTATCCATTTAATCGCGTCCCTGACGTTTTTAACTCTTGTCGCCAAAGTGCATTATTATTATTATTATTATTATTATTATTATTATTCGTTTGTCACTCTCATCTTCGAGTCAGTTATGTTGGGCTCGGCTCCGTCCGCAGGCGCACAGCGCGCTCAGAGCCATTAAGTGACCATTGATTCGTGCGGCCCCGGACTGTCGGACACCGCGACACTGCGGATGTAGCGCTTCCTCCCCAGCAGCTGCGCTCCGCTCTTTCCAAGCAGCTCAGCACTCGGCACTGCACTGCTTATTTCTCACAATGTACTTTTAAACACAGTGATGTCATTTAAAACATATATATATATATATATATATATAGACACTTTTTTTTTTTTTTTTTTTTTTTTTTGCTCCCGAGGAATTGCGTGCTATAATTTAAGATGATTCACATGTTCTTATTTCAAACACGAAGTAGCACTTTCTCGGAATTTAAATAATTTCTCATTTGCAAAGAATCATTCATGCCTTGTGTTTTGTGTTTGGGGTACAATGACAGCAATTTAAAAGTGTATTTCCTCATGTTCACTTGATGTATCTTTTTTATTTTCGCAAATAGTTAACACTGAAAACAGTTTGCAACACTGTAAAAATAATACATGGATTATTAGTATTATTATTACTTAAAACCACCCTGATTTATATTGTCGTTCGTAAGTGTACTTGGTTCTGTCCTGTCTTTAATAAGTCAATATCAGACTGTCTAAGTAGGTATGTGACACAGGAGAGCACTAGATCCATCTCGCCTGCAGCTGCTTTTTAAATATTCAGTGAAAAATAATGGCATCTGAGGAATCACCTATAGAACCGTTATTATCTTCATTCTTCAAAATCAGCCCCGCTGATGGCTTCGTTTGTCTTTTCCACATAATAAATCTGCCCGGATCCTCAACACTTGTACAGCTTCTCCAGGGACTTTTACCCTGAACCGGCCCATCTCAGCCCTTATTAATAATGCTGAGAAAACAGACACCTATTACTTTTTATTTCCTTTTATCATCGCAGTCCATAATTGTTTTATTATGAACACCAAATTATATATATATCTCATTCTTACGTTATGGCAGCCTTACTAAATTCAGAAAATACCTGATTTGCAAATCTCCCTTATGTTCTGTAACCCAGACTGTGAAAATATACCTTAAATTACATGTTTGCGCTATAATCATGTAGGTACTAGGATTTGTGTAACTGTTGCATGATGTTTTCCTTTTTTGTTTTCTTCAGTCCATAGGGACAAATTGTACAAAATACGTTTTAAACAGGAATGGCGTACCTTTATTTGATTTTATTATTAGTGTGTTAGCGGAGAATTGTTAGTGACCGTGATCATCCTAAAGGAGAGACAACTTCATTCTCGGCACGATAATAGAACAGCTCCTTCAACAGCCTCTCTAAAGGCTTAAGAATCGCAGCTTTTACTACGTCTGTACCACCTTCTTACTGCAAAGTGTAATTTCTTGCCTCTTTGTAAAAAAAAAAAAAAAGAAAAAATAGCCCACACTGTTGTTAAGCAACATCCCATCAAGAAGTACAAAAAGCACTCGCAGCAAAAGGTATTTACCAATATTTCCCAAATCACTACCAAAAAAATTTACTAAAGTGAATTTTCTGACAATGTGTTTGACTTAAAAAAAAAAAGAAAAGAAAAAAAAACTTTACACAAGTCACGTGAAATATGTTCCCTTCCCGCGACCTGTGTCACTGTCACGACTCACAGCCACGCTCACGCTCACACACACACACACACACACACACACACCCTGTGTGATAGAACAGCCCGGTGGCCAATGGTATCTCAGGTGGGTTGGGCTCCACATTTTCCACGGAGTTGCGTGGGGCCCTTAAAGTTTGTTTGTTGTCGGAATACACTGCGTGCTGTGGGCTTCACGGTGGGACGGTGATCAGACGACTCTCGCTGGGATTTTCTGCACTTTCTTCGGAGCCCCGAAGCCCGGTGACCCGTGCGTGCGCACATTCCACTCGTGGGAGATCGGAGCGCAGCGCAGGAAGGAGCGGTGTCTCCTCGTGTCCGCGGAGCTTAGGGAAAGGCAAGGCGAGGCGAGGCGAGGCGAGGCGAGCCGAGGGATGTGCGGAGCCGAGCCGCGCCGCTGGGGCCACGGGGGGCTCGCTCGTCGCGTCTCGCTGTAGCCCGCTCTTCGCACTCTGCTGCTGGGTAATGAAGGGTTAACAGGCACAAGTGGCGCACCGGACAGTGGCAGCAGCGGTAGGCTGGGCACAAGGGTTAAAGAGTGTGAAGCAGTGGGAGATCCAGCCTCCCCCACGGATCCACCATTGGGTGCGAGAGCGGAGAGAGACAGGAGTCCCCAGCAAATCAGGAGCTAATTGATTAAAGAGCCTCATTAGAATACGGGTCTGGCCGCGTGCCAATCGCCTTCCAGAGACCCCCCTCCCACCATCTATGATTAATAGAGAAGCCTATTGATAATCATAATTACAGCGGGACACATGCGCGGCGGATGGACTCCATTTCCGTGATTCCCACACGGTTTCTGGTGATATTATTTTTTTTTTTTTCTCTAAATTCTGTCCCGGCTGATGAGTGAACCAGCATGTCGCGGAGGAAGCAGGCGAAGCCCCAGCACTTCCAGTCGGACCCCGGAGTGGCCTCGTCCGGGAGCGCCGGTGAGTGAGCGAGAGTCCGCAGCGCAGCGCAGCGCAGCGCGGCGCGCTTCACTGAGACGCGCACACTAAGTTTAAACGGAGCGCTTGGACTTGCGCGGAGCTCTGCCTTTCTCCTTCGAGTTCTGCTCCTTTCCCGTGTCTTGGGAAGCTCTCCTGCCCTGACGCTCACATAACTTCCCGAAAGCGCTGCTCGGACCAAAGCCTAGGGCTAAAACGAAAAAAAGCGTGTTTCCGAGGCGCACTTTTTTTTATTATAGGCTGCTACAAATAGAACGTTGCACGCTTAACTTGCGTATCATTGCATTTCTTATTTCTTTGATTCATTATGTGGAATTACAGACACAACTATAAGGCCAGTGTGTGTGTGTGTGTGTGTGTGTGTTCACGTGTAAGTTTACGTGAACTTTGTGTTCCGTGCAGCACCGCGCGGCGCTCAGTGTTTGCGCTCTTATGACTAGTTGGAGAGTCTCGAGCTTCAACAAAGTTTTCATACATCGCAAAGATGGGGATTTCACTTTATCCTGGGAGGGAAAAAAAAAACTCACTTGTGATATAACGAGTGCAACCTCGTAAACACAACGGAGGTGGTTTTTTTTAGGCTCTTGGGCTTGTTCGCCGGCGTCAGCTGTAGTTCACACACCGCCTCCTTTCCACACATTACGTGTCCTTTTTCAACCAGCAACGAATTAATTATCAAAAAGTGATGCGCCGCTATGTAAAATGATACACGACTTTGGTCTGCGTGGTACCGATTCGTTCATACTCGCCTCTCAAGTGAATAAAAGTGTAGTTTTTCCTGGAAGGTGAGTGTCGGGCTGTGATTTTTATACGGGCAGGAAAGAGTCCAACCAAAGCAGCACCGCATTATACCTCTGAAGTGCTATCCAGAAAAGAAAGAATATTTCTACTAATTTTGACAGGTCGGAGAATAATAATAATAATAATAATTATTATTATTATTATTTTTATTAATAATAATATTTTTGTTCTTGATCGATCCGATCATTCAGTGTTGAACTGCCTTTCGTAAGAAACAGGATCGGGTGCAGAAAGTGTGATTTGAAATGGTGAGAAAATGAGATGAGAGCCTGAAGTGGCATCACCACTGAAACTCCGTGTGTGTGTGTATATAATATATATAGTATACTTTTTTTCCCTCTCTAAAACAGTGAAATACGATTCTTTTCTTGTTCTTTTAACCTCATCAGATCAGGCCGCCAAGTCTTACCTTTTTCCAATTAGTTGATAGATGAAATATTTAAGGTTGTTGTTGTTGTGTTTTTTTTTTTTTTTTTTAAACGGCGCCTTTTTGTGTCTAATGTACTGTTAAAGTAAGATGTTAAAGTTGAGCTTCAAGTTTCTCATCGCTGTACGCATCATGTACAGGTGAAACACAGTAAAAGTGGGGTTACTTTTGGGTCTGGCTCTCCATTCCTCTCCTCTCCTCATGGACTGTTACACCTTTTTACACTTCTCACCCCAAAAGTCACCTTTCGTGTGTGTGTGTGTGTGTGTGTGTGTGTTTGCATTGTTGTCCTCATCGAGGTGTGTGTGACACATCCTCACTATTCGATCAGTGTGAAGACTGACACAAAAAAGCCCCGCACTGTGTGTTTCCACGACTGAAATCTTTTTTTTTATTTTCTTTTTTTTTTTTTTGCTGCTAACTGTTCTTTCAGAACTATACAACATACTACTTAATAATCATCACGGAACTTGCTGGAACTTAGTACTATGAAGTGAAACGGGTTAGTTTCTCTGTACATAAAGAAATTACGAAATGCAAGACACTGAGAAGACGGGATTTTGGAGAGATTGTACTGTAGGACTTCTTAACGAAAAATAAGCTTAAACGCGTTTTCTCAGCCTAATTTATGTGTTACTTTTAACTTTAGCTTTGCGTTCAATAAAATGAAGTCAAATAAATGCTGTTTGTGTCCGTAAAAGTATGAGGAGGCCCGTAAATTGTACTGTTATTAAATTATAGACTACTAATTTCTTTAACTTTTTTTTTTTGCACAATAACGATTTGTACATTTTTACCAGATATTGGTGTATATCGCAGTATCACTTTCACATACGAAAAAGGCTTCGGGTGAAGTAACCCTGTTTTGTTTTGAACACCAAAACTGTCATTGTACTTTTTTTTTTTTTTTTTTTTTTTTGGTCAAAAATGTTGTACGAAATGACACGTTTGCAGTGTAAAAGTACTAGAGGAGTGCTCGCTCTCTATTAATTTTTTTTTTTTATTTTTTAGTGACCCTGTGCAAATATGAGCTGCGACTCTTATCAGGATCCCTTTGCACATCATTCGTGAGTTAAGTGACACTGATTGAGCAGGAAAACTGATATTTTGTCTTTAATGTGCAGCTTCTGGATTGTGCTGCTCCCTCTAGATCACTTCAAAAGCAAGTGTGTCCCTGGAACATACTGTAGCTGTCATGCCTCTAACATTTTTCCCTCCAATTCGATAATGTGTACAATGGCCTTACTTCTAACTGTCCGTCAGCAGACTTGGAGCTGCAAAGTCGGACAGCAACAAGCAGGCATGCGTGATTTATTCAGTTAGCGAAAGTGCAGCGCTTATAGTAATATTAGTTATTAACAGTCATACATCGAGGCAATGAACACTTGAGTAACTTGGTGCCCAGTAACAAGTGTTTTGGATATGGAGAATGATGCACGCAGTGTGGTCGATGTCCATGGTTGAGGGCGACGTTCTGCGAGAGCTTGTTTCGGGGGAAATGGGAGAAAACTTTGCGTGTTGCGGTGGATTTGTAGTGATGATGGTACTGGTCCCAGCTTGGGCCCGTGTGCGAGTGGAGTGGTGTGTGTGTGGGGTGACTCGTCGCCTCTCTCCTCATCCCAGGAGCTCAGCCGTTGCCCCTTTGCTGTTTTAACCTTTGCCAGGCTTCCTTCAGGAAGGGCGGTAGGAGTGCAGGGCGACGGCGGGCGCTCTTTCGCCAGCTTGTTAACCCCGGGGGTTCAGTGTCGAGGGTAGCTTTGTGGCAATCCACGCTTTGTTTGAGAGGAGGCCTTGTCCGAACGCCGATCCTTCTTCTGCCCCATACTGCTTTGCGTCCACCGAGTAGCCACCCCCCCCAAAAAAGAGAGGCATTTGATAGAGTGACTCCCTTCTGATATTTTACCCTGCTAACAGCAGAGGTTTACATACTTCTCGCTCTTCCATTATTCAGCTTGTCTTTAGCCTTAGAGAAATTCGTAGTAGTCCTTGGCTCCGTTGTCTTCTTCCCCTCTGCTTTATACGTGATTACTCTCCAAATGGCTCCCAAAAGCTGGCGAGATCCGCATCTCTTCCAGGCTAAGGACGGCTTTAATGTGACCCCCATCTAGAGGCGTTATCAGTTCTACCTGAGAGCCGGAGTGGCGAAGACGTGGAAGACTTTCCTTAAGCTTAGTGGCAGTCACACTGTGCCGGTGTTGCAGAATAAAGTAGGACGTTTTAAGACGTGTACTTTTATTTCTGATTTGGATTATTACTGCACTGTTTGGGCGCAAGCCTCTCCACAAATGTTGTCTCATGCCTTTCTGGATGTTGTCTTTAAACTGGTGTGATCGTGTGGTTTCAGGACCTTGATTTATCATCACATGAGTATTGTGTGCTTGTTCGGTGTCTTTACATCCACTGAAAGGCTGAGGGATGCGACTTGGTGCAGTTTTTTTATTTTTTTATTTTTTTTTTGGTCAGTGGAGCAAAAACTGTTCCCAATGTTTGTAAATTTTCCTACAATTTTGAAACGGGTTTCCTCAAGTTGACTACATTTTCGAATGAACATACATTTTTCAAGAAAAGGCCATACGGCCAAAGTTTTCCCTAAAGAACACACTATATTAAGTTATCTTGCTAAAGAAAGCTGCTGAATGACACGCAAATAGCCAATATTTACTTTCTAAAATAATTTCTCACCGAATTTCAGCCCATGTTCGTGAATGCCATTTCCACAGTTGTTTCTCCGAAGTCTGCAACGTAAAGAAAGTGGTCTGCGTTTTTGGGACAACTGGGCTCAGAATGTCTTGAATTGAGGAACTGAGAACAACAGTTTCATTCATTTCTTTGGCGTCACAATTGTCGGCATTTATTTAAATACTGCTGCACAAAATACTCCATTAGCAACAAAGGGACATTTTCAAACTGCGTGTTCTTTTTTTGTATTGTTTTAAAATATACTACTCAATGAGATCTAGATATTTTTGGTTTTGTTAGTGTTAGATTCATGTTTATACTTTATTTAGACATGGTAGTACTCAGGAAGTACTGTAGTGGAGGTTTACAAAATTGTTCCCAAGTGTCCTTTCTTGTGTTATGTTGAAACCACATCTAAAATGTGCTAAAGTAAGAATAACATAAGAAAAGAACCAACCAGGATGTGCTTGTACTGCTGTGTAAATTATTTCTGTGTATTCTGTCCTTTGGAATAATTAAGAAATGTACTCTTGGCTATGTCATATTAGACTGTTTTTCCTTTGTGGTTGCCGGGTTGTTCAGTTAGGAATTTCTCACAAACGCACACAAGACTGAATTGGCCAAATAAATCTCAGTTTTTCAGTGTCTTTTTGTATGTGTTTCATTGCAAGTTGGTTTTGAGCTCTTGGCCCTGTGCAAACAACATTTCAGCAGAATATGGCAATAAGTCATTTGTTGTGCTTGTACTGTTAATTTTTTTTGAGGGGAGTGTTTTTAATTTTTGTGTCTTTCTACACTATGTAAATTTGTACTTTCTCTGAGTAAAAGTTTATTTTAAAGCATTCTTTTCACATTTTTTATAACTTCTACAATGTAAATTTACTACATATTGTTACATTAAAACAGATTTTAAAATATTTTTATTGTTTCTTACTGTAGCATAAATTGAAGAAGCTAATTGATAATCCTTTTTATGTTTTTTCACCATATTACTTAATCAGTTCCCTGGTACAAGTAACTTTTTACATCCATATTTAGAATTAAAATTCATTTTTATCTTTCTCAGGAAAACCATCTCAAAATATAAACTTTATAGTTCAGTTTTAATGAACCAATCATTTATAATGAATATAATAATGAATTTGTCAGTGTGTGTTGGTACTTTTGTGTGCCTGTTTCCTGTATTTCAGTTTTGTTTTAATTTAGTTTATGTCGTCGTATTCGGTGACAAAGTGGGGTTTTGCAGCAAACCAGCGCATCTCTCATCTGTTCGCATTAAACCTCTTTCACATCCAGCTGGTTTAAGCAGGGATTGGTAATATTTAAAAGTTGCCTACTCCTGTGCGCATGATTTGGTGGTGCGAGGCTGGGTTTTTACTGTCATGGCAACTTTGTGTTGCCTGATGTTTTAGTGCAGGGAAACATTGAGGAAGATAATCCCAGAATTAAACAAGATCTGCTTTCGGCGGCTGCTGAGACAGTCAGGCAACAATGTGCTAGCGGACCCTACCGTGCAAACAATAGATTCCCATTCTGCTTTTTCTAAACAGCACTGGGCCAGAAACAGAACATTTTTTTTGAATTTGCAGACAAATCCTCATGCAGATCCTAAGAGACAATAAAGGCCATGGAAGGATTTGTAGGAAGTCACTTTCTAAAGCCGTTTTTTAAATCGCCATATTTTAAAAGACCAATGGTATACCGGTGGAAGCAATATGTCACAGAGTTTATGCGGTCATCGCAATTTGTTTTTCTTTGAAATAAATACAAAATGATTGGTGTGTGTGGGATTACCCCACAATGGACTGGTGTTCCATCCAGGGTGCACACTGCCTCAAGAAACCCTCTGCTTCTGGGACACCCATCAGACCACCACCCAGCACTGGTCAAGTGGTTGCTGATGATGGAACTTGTTTCTGATGAGAGAGTTTACTTTTCCATCACTGAGCATGTTCCTTGTTTGAGGCTTTTGAAGAAGTTGTTTATGAAATACAAAACCAAACCGCATTCTACAATTTAATTGTGAGCATTGAAGTATGTGTGTATTTTAAGAAGAAATTAAAATTCACCTTTTTTCCTTCATTTCTCTTAACATTTAAACACTAAAATGTGCATATTTTTTAGGATTTGTAGACTTGTTTAATGACTTCAGTGAATTTTGACAAGTCAAAAGAAATATAATTACAGGTTTGGTGTCCAATGTTGCTAAGGTGACAGCTGAACCCAGCTGTTAAACGCATCGTTTTGGTGTTGTGGCTACCTTTTGTAGCCAAGGGCTTTTGCTCTTGTCAATCTCTGACTGCAGGCTGAGTGCTTACAAATTAGTTTAGTAACTAGTATGAATTTGAAGGTTGCTGAAAATCAACAAAGATGACAGCATCTTGAAATCTTAACGAATCCTTCGAATGACTGTTTTGTACTCACTGGGCAGTAGAAAATGAAGCCTATGAAAAATTAGAAATCAATACTTTTTTTATGGAATCCCAGTGTCTGCACTTCATAGCATGTTGTGTTTGATGGATTATCAGAAGAAAAATGATTATCTAAAATGACTGGACTGATGAAATTGACATGTCTTGAAAGATCTTTTTCTATTTTTTTTTTTTTTTTTAAAGCAGTGCTTGAGAAGTTATATTGACTTTAAGACTTTTTCTCGCAGTGGAATATTTAACTTTTATTTTTTTTTTCCCTCCATCTTCAGGGAATGTAACCTAAGTATAAAACAGGCTTATGGTAGACTAACAAAAGAATTTAAGCTGCAAAAGCTGCTTCAGCTCCAGTACTTTTCTAGGGACTAATGCTGTTTTCTTCACTGTGTTTTGCAGGAGATGCTGAACCCTGCTTAGAAAATCCTGTTAGTAAGGACTCTGATGCCCACATTTGTAGCTGCTGTTGTGCAGAGTTCTTTGAACTATCAGATCTGAAACGGCACCAGAAGAGTTGCACTAAGAATCAATTGGTTTTAATAGTGGACGAGAACCCAGCATCTCCTGAAGCGTTCTCACCAAACTCGCCATCCACTAATCCAGATGAGCACATGATTGACGTGGCTAATAACGGAGATCAAGCTGAGTGTGGCGACCCTTTGGAGCATGATGTGCTTGCCAAAGAGGAGTCGATGGATGTGGATCCTTCCAGTATGCACAGCAATCATGGCAGTGCTGGAGATCACAGCAGCAGTGATGGGAGTAGCTGCTCCATCAGTGACAACAGTGGGGTCAGCGACCTTGCAGGCCACATTGCTGGCACCCCAGCTGCACCCACACCTCTTCTTCAGTTAGGCAGCATGGCTGAAATGAGTAACTTCTCAGTGATCAACAGCAACGTTATCATTGAAAACCTGCAGAGCACAAAGGTGGCAGTGGCCCAGTTCTCCCAAGAGACCCGCTCCCGCAGCAGCCCCAAGGTAGCCGTGCCAGCCCTGATGGAGCAGCTCCTGGCGTTGCAGCAGCAGCAGATCCACCAGCTGCAATTAATTGAGCAAATCCGCCACCAGATTTTACTGCTGGCCTCACGTACACCCGAGACACCTATACCCCCTGCCTCGTCGCAGGATGCAACACGGACACCTGCTAACCCGCTCACTGCCCTCAGCTCTCATCTCTCACAGCAGTTGGCTGCCGCTGCAGGGTTAGCTCAGAGCTTGGCCAGCCAGTCTGCTAGTATTGGCAGTTTGAAACAAATGGCTGCAGCAGCAGCAGCACAGCTACCTGAAAGCAACCTTGGTAACAGTAGCGTGCCCCCTGGCAGCAACTCATCCCCGGGCACCGGTATGCTGGCAGCATCACCTCTGAGCACACATCCACCTGACAAACAGCCCACACACCCGCAGCTCAACACCCCGTTGTTAGCAAATGCATCCACCCGAGCCTTTGGCATAGGTAGCTTGTTGAACTCTGCGGCAAACCCACTTCTACCTCAGCCGCCTCCTGGTAACCCTTTGTTCCCCAGCTCTCTAGCCAGCGTTGGCACAGCAGTAGAAGACCTGAATTCTTTGGCTGCTATAGCTCAGCAGAGGAAAAGCAAGCCCTCCAGCAGTACTACTTTTGAGGCCAAAGGCAACTCGGAGGAGGCCTTCTTCAAACACAAGTGCAGGTTTTGTGCCAAGGTGTTTGGGAGTGACAGTGCCTTGCAGATCCACCTGCGGTCTCACACCGGAGAGAGGCCGTACAAATGCAACATCTGTGGGAATCGTTTCTCCACACGCGGGAACTTGAAAGTTCACTTCCAGAGGCATAAAGAAAAGTATCCCCACATCCAAATGAATCCCTACCCGGTTCCCGAGCATTTAGATAATATTCCAACAAGTTCTGGCATCCCTTATGGCATGTCCATGCCCCCAGAGAAACCAGTCACTAGTTGGCTAGACAGTAAACCTGTTCTCTCCACTTTGACTACTTCGGTAGGGCTGTTGCTCCCACCAACAATCCCATGCTTGCCACCTTACATCAAAAAGGAAGAGAATCACTCTATCGCTATAACCAGGCCTTCCAGTCCTGTTAAAAGTGACTCAGGAGCCACTGAGGAAACGGTAAAAGTTAATGACAGCGTATTGGAAGAAGGCGGTGGTGGCACTTCGCCTACCTCAAATGATAAAACTAAAGAGAACAACCAGACTTTCAGCTTCTTTACAGGTTTAAGTTGTGCTGCTGAGAGTGCTGTAGAGTGTGCGTCTTCTAATAGTCCCCCCGTTACCACCAATCCACTATTGCCTCTCATGTCAGAACAGTTTAAGGCTAAATTTCCCTTTGGATGCCTCCTTGACCCAATGCAAGCATCTGAAACCTCCAAGCTCCAACAGCTGGTTGAGAACATTGACAAAAAGGTGACGGACCCAAATGAGTGTGTGATCTGCCACCGGGTGCTCAGTTGTCAGAGTGCCCTGAAGATGCACTATCGCACACACACAGGAGAGAGGCCCTTTAAGTGCAAGGTGTGTGGCCGAGCGTTCACCACCAAGGGCAACCTGAAAACACACTACAGTGTCCATCGTGCCATGCCTCCGCTGAGGGTCCAGCATTCATGTCCCATCTGTCAGAAGAAGTTCACTAACGCTGTTGTCTTGCAGCAACACATTCGTATGCACATGGGAGGGCAGATTCCCAACACGCCTCTGCCAGACAATTACGCTGAATCCATGGAGTCTGATACTGGGTCATTTGAGGAGAAAAATTTAGATGACATAGAAAACCTCTCCGACGAGAACATGGAGGACGGCCCCGATAATGGAATCCCTGATACACCCAAATCTACTGATGCCTCCCAGGAGAGCTTGTGTTCCTCACCCGTACCACCAGAGATAAAGGGAAGGCCAAGCAGTCCGGAGAACCAGAAAAGAAAATTCAATCAGTGTTTCAGTGAGGAGTTTCCGGCCAGTAAGTTAAAATCACTGGAGAGTGGCTCAATGGAGGGTGACTGCCGCACCAATGACTCGTCATCCATCGGAGAGGACATCGAGAGCCAAAGCACAGGGAGTCCAGCTATCTCTGAATCTACCTCTTCTATGCAGGCACCCTCTCCTACAAGTGGAGCTCCCATGCCCCACACATCCCCCAGCTTTGAGGAAAAGCAGCACAGAGCCGTATTGTTGGAAAACCCCACTTCAGGTCTCATGCAGGTTTCCAATGTTGGAGCGCTGGACCTGACATTTTGCAACCCACCAAAAGATCCTCTGAGTATGCTCTTCCCCTTCCGTGAGCGGGGCACCCTCAAGAACACAGTGTGTGACATCTGTGGCAAGACATTTGCTTGTCAGAGTGCCTTGGACATCCATTACAGAAGCCATACCAAAGAGAGACCATTTATTTGCACAGCCTGTAACCGTGGCTTCTCCACCAAGGGGAACCTCAAGCAGCATATGCTCACCCACCAGATGCGAGATCTGCCATCCCAGCTCTTTGAGCCATCCAATCCCAGCCTCACACCCAGCCCCAGCCCATCCATTCTTCCCGTTAGCTCACTGTCATCCATGATCAAGACCGAGATCAACGGCCACCTGCAAGGCTCATACCAGGATAGCAAAGATCCCACAGGTGGCCTCATGAACTCCTCGGCTGCCACGTCTCCCGTCTTGCCCTCTGCTCCACCTCGTAGAACACCCAAGCAGCACTACTGCAACACCTGTGGGAAGATGTTCTCCTCCTCCAGTGCCTTGCAGATCCATGAGCGAACACACACTGGAGAGAAGCCCTTTGCTTGTACCATTTGTGGCAGGGCCTTCACTACTAAAGGCAATCTCAAGGTTAGATCTTGTTTATTTGTTGAGTGGTATTTTGCATTTTATTAAGTCTTTTATGATCTCACATTGTATTGAATTTTATTCCAAATGCACAGCAATGCACGAATATTCAGATATAATACATCAAACAGTATTTAAGTAGAGTACAGCAAATATAACTTTAGTTCAGAGCTTTCAGCAGTTTTAAGGAACAACCGCAGTCAAAATGTTCTTTTACTTACAAAATCTGATACTTGTTACTTTATTGCTATGAAATTGTACCTGTTTGGAATTTTCCCAGATTCACAACCTTGTATGAATTTTGTTGATTCTTAGTTGTCTGCGATTGCTCAGTTACTGAAGCGTGCTTAATTCCGGAGAAGGAATACAAACCGCTGTTTTCTATAAGAATTTGTAATAGTTTTGTAGTCCATCCTTGCACCTCTTCAGAGAGAATGTAGTCATTATCAGCCGAATCCATTCCATCATAGCAATCACAGTGTAAATACATGACTGTCCCTGTGTGGGGCGGGGACAACATGTATGGTTCAAAAATAACAGTGGAGTAGGCATCACAATTTTAACCAAACTATACTTTCCATGCATTCTGAAGTATGGCTGAATCAGTTTCCATCAGTGGACTATTGTGTTTTTCTTCATGACTTTTAAAAATGTTAGAACTCCAGTGTTCAAATGAGCTATAGTTACTATCTTGGGTCATATTATAGTAAGTATGTAACAAGGAAGAAAACAAGCAATTTGGCCTGCTCTTGTTGCCTGTTTCTAATATTTTATTCCATTCTCCTGTTATATTCACAGGTCCATATGGGAACACACATGTGGAACAGTGCACCTGCCAGGCGTGGTCGAAGGCTCTCTGTGGACGGCCCTATGGCCTTCCTGGGGACCAACCCTATCAAATTTCCTGAGATTTTCCAAAAGGACATTGCAACTCGGGCTGGCAACGGGGACCCAGGAGGCTTCTGGAATCAATACACAGCAGTATTCTCCAATGGCTTGGCCATGAAAACCAACGAGATCTCCGTCATCCAAAATGGGGGCCTCGCACCCCTGTCCAGCAGCATTGGAAACGGGGGCAACTCGCCCATTGTAGGCTTGACGGGAAACCTGGAGAAGTTGCACGGCATGGAGCCTAACGCTGCTCTCGCTGGGCTAGAGAAGATGACAAATGCAGAGAACACGGGCCACTTTCGATTCTCGAGGTTCATGGAGGACAATAAAGAGATTGTCACTAACTAGAACTGCTCTGAACAACAGGCCCCAGACAAATATATGAACACCTGTATGGGAGAAAATCACAATGGAGAGCAGCTGGTTTTACTTTGGAAACTAAAATGCTACATTTGTTTTTTGTACAATGTACAATGTTATTGTTAACTATTTGTACAATGTACAACATGTTATGGTTTTAAGGAACTTATTTATTAGTGACTGTACTGTTGCTTGAAATCAAGTGGAAGCATTAACCTTTTTTCTTCATTTTCTTTTTCTATGACCTGAGTGGATTTGTATGAGGGATTTCAGTGTTATGTTGACTCACCGTTTCCAGATTCGTCAATATAGGATACATTACCTTGACATTAAGTTATTTTATATGTAGTATGTTTGTTATACCTACATAATCTTTGATGTCCATGTAATGCATTAGAACTTTAATAAACAAACTAAAATACAAATGCTGTAAATAGTGTATGTTTCTGTGATCCATTCAGCTGTATAACATTTTTTTTTCCTTCACAGAAAATATATACATTGCAGACAAGTAACTTTTATCATCTTTTTTTTCTAACCTGTATTGTTTCTGTATGGCTGCTATTTCTTTTGTTTTTCTTCATCTCGTCCCTTACTGGTCCCGTAAGTATTTGTTCTTTAATTCTAGAAACAAAGTTAAAGCATGTCTGCAACTTGACTTTTCTGTTTTTACTGACCAAACATTTTGGGTCAGTAATAAAAAGCTATATGACTATGAATTTGAATTTGTTTAAAAGTTACATGCTCAAGGAGTTTGGCTGAGCTGGGGCCTCAAATTGTTTTAAGAGATGTTTGCATTGTGTTTTAACTTTTTGCCTTTTGGGAGGGGGGAAGTGGGGTTAAAGGTTAATGCAAAACTGCTTTTAGAAGAGAGCTTTTTATGAAAACAGTTGTCCTAATTGTTTGACCTCAAGAAGAATGGAAAAAAAAAATGTAAGTATCTTTCATGGGCATATAATACAGAATTCCCACATTGCTGCTATGTTTTGCATCTCCATTAAGATCACATGCAAACAAGTGTAGATGGTTTTGTAAATACTGTCAGCAACAAATTGCATAAGTAATGTACATAAAGTCGTTAGAAGACAAAGTCCATCTTGACCAAGGGGGTAAAAGTATTTGTTTTTATAAATGTGTAAATGTGTCTGGGCTTGTGTACATATATACATACATAGATATAATGTTTAAGAACACTTGGACTGTTACATGCACTTTCTTGGAAAGTTGGAAGATGTTTCTGGGTCCAGTTTCTCAAAATTTTAATACCTACTAACATCTACTATGCTGTACTTCCCTACTCTAATAATCAAATACACCAGTTTTGCAAAAGAAAATGATGTGTGCTTGGTGTTCATTTAAAAAAAAAAAAAAAAAAAAAAAAAAGACATTTTTATCTGGTTTATTTTAAAGTGATCGCGTTTAAAAGATGCCACGTGAAAAGCAGAGCAACGTTTCTTTCATCGTGGTGACATATAATGCCCAGAAGGCCTAATCTGGCCATTGTTCGCTATGTTAATTCTCTTTTTGTGATGCGTTTAATGGCCCTTCACTCGCGCCTTTGTCCTCCTCTATTTTATCATGTACATTTGCATTAAGAAAATAATACAAGCTTTTCGTGTCGAAGGTTCCGTTAATGATCAGATTAGTCATGTAATGTAGATGGGCCGCAGTCATTAAAAAAGCTTTTTATGGATATCGTCCAATTCATCGTCAGCGCTCGGAATCTTTAATTACATTATCGATTATATCGATATTCTTCCTCGTCCGTCTTTTAAACCGCTGCGTTCGGTTGCGCTCGCCGCTGCAATATTGTAATCGTCGCATTTTTTCATCAAATAATAATACATATTTCCCGATTTTTCCACAGTTTTATCTTACCGCTTTAAGACGCACAAAATCTTTTCGGGGGAAAAAAAAAAAAAAAAAAAAATTAAAATGTACGCCGAAAGTCTACATGATTCGGAGCTGAAAGAAATATTTGCAGTTTGAAAACGCGAATGCGAAATAAAAAAGCGAACGAATTACAAGAGGCTTTTAAATATTCCTTTCAATGATCACGAAGAAAAAAACGACGATAATACAATAACAATTACACAAACTGTCCCGACTCAAAAATGCGTTTTCTTTGTGTGTTCTTAACCACTTATCTATTTAAATACTGCATGGGTTCGAACCCCCGATTAGTCATTATCCAATACCGCAGCATATAATAATACATCGCTGAAATTATACAGAAACAGTAAATTTGTGGTCATTTTTATGTGTATACTACAACAAAATAAAGGCACTATACTTCTGCAATTATTTGTATTTTAGGCAACAAACCAAAAAGTAACAAGACTTCAATTACATTAACGGAAATATAAAGTTTGATGAGCGCATTTTCTGAAATTGGCTGCATAATATAGGGACATGGATAGGTGCGTATAAAATATTTCAATTAAAAAAAAAAAAGAATGCGGTTAGGAAAAAAAAAATACATCAATTTTATAATGTTAGCAGGAAACAAATTACTGCAAGCGCGAAAAAGGGAAAATGACAAAAGTTACACAGACGGATCACTAGACAGTTGCGAAAAGTCCTCAAATTAAGGTGAAGTTTGCTCGTCTTCTGCACGGTGGTCTCTCGTACACCCCCCCCCCCCCCCCCCCCAACCCCTCGTACCTCCCCATGCACTGTAATTCTGCTCTCATATGTACAGTATTTAGATGCTAAATGATCACTGGAAATTACCAGGGATGCACACGACAAGACCCCCCCAGCGCCAGTTCTCGTTTCCACAGTAACATGTGGCCCCGACTGGACTTTTTTCATTCCCACCACTATATAGTCGCTGCTTCCAGCTTTTGTGCAAGAGTGCCACTTAATGTTTTAAACACTTGCCAACCATAGGCTACGGGTAAACACGTACTGTAGATGAGCCCTTACACAAGTTAGCACGGCGGTGGCCCGGGTGTTGAGTTGGAGAGGGTGCACCCGGGCCCCCGCCAGCCAGCCCGGTAGAGTAGCAAACACGTGTATCTGGACTGTGAGAGGAAAGCTTTGAGCCTAGTGGGGGAACATGGGAAATCCACACGGATTGGTCTAGATTGGAACCCACAGCTCAAAAGCCCAGACATCAACACTACCTGCTGCACCACTGTGCACGCTTACATATAAACACCTTTGTGAGTGAAAGCTTACCACAATTTACATTTATTTAGCAGACACTTTTGTCCAAAGCAACTTCCAATGAACTCTATCTCAGTGTAAGGTGACTTACACTGCTAGATACACTACTTACAATGGGTCACTCATCCATACATCAGTGGAACATACTCTCTCTGTGTCACTCACACACTATGGATGAACCTGAACAGCATGTATTTGGACTGTGAGAGGAAACCAGAGCACCCAGAGACAAACACAGTGAGAACTTGCAAACTCCACACAAACTGAGCAGGGATTGAACCCATGACCTCTCACACCACCCAGGCACTGTGAGACAGCAGTGCTACTCACTGTGCCACCCAAAACTGCTTACATTTACACATTTAGCTGATGCTTTTTTCCAAATAAACTTACAGTGTTATGCTTTCAGTTATTTACCCATTTATACAGCTGGGTAATTGTACTGGAGCAATTTAGGGTAAGTACCTTGCTCAAGGGTACTACAGCTGGAGGTGGGGATCAAACCCATGACCTTTATTAGAGCCAAAGGCAGCAGCTCTAACCATTATGCTACCAGCTCTCCAATGTCCCATGAAGACATGTATCTCACCAAATCTCAGGTTTTCAGACTTTCTTCACATCGGCATTGTGTAAGAGCACAAATCGCTTACCTAAACAAAGTTCTTCAAACAATCAGTGCAGAGATGAGGTAATTATTACATTAAGTTGCAAAGGCTTCATTGTGTTGCATGCCTTCATCGTAGGGGGTGTTTGGAGGAGCTCATGATGGTATGGTGAAACTGAAATGTGATGGGGGCCTACACATGGGGTGAGGATGTGATTTTTTTAAGACTGGTTTTATTGGCAAGGTCAACATTTACAAACTTTACAACATGTCAAGAACTTGTATTACATTTATTCATTTAGCAGACCTGGTTCTCCAAAGCAACTTACAATGTTACAGTTATAATTGTTCACCCATTTATACAGCTAGATAATTCTACTGGAGCAATTTAGGGTAAGTACCTGGCTCAAGGGTACTACAGCCAGAGGTGGGGGATCAAATCTCCAACTTTTAGATCCAAAATCAGCAGCTCTCACCACTATGCTACCAGCTGTCCCTGTTATTGTGTTAAGTGTATTAAGTGTATTAAATGTACAACATGTATTATTAAGTCATTGTTAATAACACTGCAAAATTACCAGTCGGATTACATCAAAGAAAGAGGAAAGAGGCAATAAATAAACAAAGTGGCAAAGAAGTGATGATAATGTGAACATCTGAAAATGCGGTGAGGATACCATTAAGTTGTGGTGAAAATGTCATCCAGCGCCGTTTTGGATGGACTCCTCTCACGGTTCTGTAAGAACATTTTCATGCGGCACGGTGCTGTGGGGCAGCGCAGCTGTCAGCTTGGCTTCGACTCACTAACTTGCTTCTTCAGTGAGCAACATCCTGCATGTAATTCAGAGTAGATACTCTGCATTATTGCATTTGCTGACTTCTGCTTCAATTAGAAAAACTCCCCTTGCGGCAAAACGACAAACCTTGTCTGCAGGACACGTGTCATATAGTTTTAGTTAGTTATAAGAAGAAGTTAATTAATGTCCCTCATCAGACTGTGAGCATCTTCCATCCATCACCATCAACCACTTGTCCCGAGCAGGGTCACAGTGAGCTGGAGTCTAACCCAGCAACACAGGGCACAAGGCTGAGGTGGGGAGGGGATACACCCAGGAAAGAACACCCATCTATTGCAAGGCACCCCAAGCAGGGCTCAAACCCCAGACCCACCACAAAGCAGGAACAAGCTGAATCCCCCACCAGTGAATGTCTTCAGTTTCAGTAGATTCACTGCTCTGTAAAGTCTTCTTTTTACATTTATTCATTTAGCTGATGCTTTTCTCCAAAGCAACTTACAATTCTTTACCGATTTATACAACTGGGTTATTTTACTGGAACAATTTTTAGGAGAAGTACCTTGCTTAAGGGTACTACAGCTGGAGATGGGATTCAACCTTGCAACCTTTGGATCTGAAGGTAGCAGCTCTAATCACTATGCCACCACCTTATGTTCCTGCAGTTTGCTATTTTCATTTGCTTCCAGTACCTGCTTGACATTTTCAGATGACTAGACAACAAAACGGGTCTGTGTAGATGCGTATATAAATAGTTTTTTTTTTTTTAAATGTAGCTATTTATTCAATAGTAGAGCAGCCGGTTGTCATGCATCCCTGGTTACTTCACGACCCTGTGTTTCGCATTTGGCTCCCTATCGATTGACCTGTGAGGGGATATGGGAGTGCTGGAAGCTCAGGTGGCAGAAATGTGTGGAATTGATCGTCTGCACCGGGGCTTGCGGCTCGCCGCTTTTCCACTCGGGTGGCACGCCCAGCAGGAGATAGCGATGAGCGTGGTGAGCGAGCTCACGCTCCTCACCACACCATGTAGAGCACATGTCATAAAGGTCAGATCAGTTACTTATGTTTCACTATTTCTATAGGTAGGGTTTAAAATCTGTCTCTGCGTGGTGCTGGTTACGCTCACACACGCACACACACGCACGCACACACACACAGAGACAGAGCTTTTGTATCTGAGCTTAACCTCTTGTCAGCCTGCCCGGGGTGCCGTTTTTATTTACTGCCTTCCAGCAGCACTTGTATTGATTTTTGTTTTGTGGTTTTCATAGCACATGCTGTCCCTTGTAGCTCAATTGCGCTTCTTCCTTTGACGGTTTAGGGAGGCTGCACATGTGGAGGGCAATCGTTCAGTTTCGCTAGAGATGGTGGGGTCCCTTTTACGCCCGTCGTCGATCACGATGTCCGTCTGCGCGTTATTTATGAGTTCGGAATTCCCAGAAATTAGAAGAATGAGGCATGGCCAACCGCGAAGTCTGCTGCGCAATTTCCGACGAACCTCTACCCAGCCTGAGTTCCAGAAAGAAGGTTTTTAGGGATGTGGGTAACCGTCAAGCTGCCACTATTTTGGCAGTTGTTGTGCATCCTGTCAGACCACCCAGTTCAGTGCATGGTCATCTTCACTGTAACAGTCACCCCTCACACGAGCAAAACTGGCTGCTCTCAAGAGAGAAGGAAACCACGCTGAGCCATTCTTCTCTGAACGTGATGCTGACAACATCAGACCGCTTCCTTCAGCTGGCGGTGTCACCTGTGGTGAACTCTGAGCACTGATCTTTGGGAGCTGTTAGTGGTCCACCAGTGGTCCAGACAGATGTAATTTCTCATGAGCTTTGTCATCCTCTCTATTTTCACTATGTACACACTCATGGCTTGACTTCTCAAAGAATGCAAGCATGTTCATGGTGGCTGATTGATCTTCCATTCGACATATTAGATATTAAATATGTACACCCCCCTTGGAGAACTAATGTACAGCCTTATAATTATGGATTACATACATAGTCAAAGTACAGGAACACACACACTGTCTGAACTGCTTGTCCCATGCAGGGAGCCAGAGCCTAACCTGGCAACATAGGGCATAAGGCCAGAGAGGGAGGGGACACACCCAGGACGGGACGCCAATCCATCACAAGGCACCCCAAGCGGGACTCGAACCCCAGACCCACTGAAAAGCAGGACCCGGGCCAACCTACTGCACCACCTCTCTGAGTGCAGGAACACCACAAACCAATTCAAAATCTGTTGCTCCTGTCATTTCATTTGTGCTTCACAAGTATTTCATCAAAGAAGGTTGTCGATATGCTGCTGTTTTTAAGTCCCACATACCCCTTTTCCTACTGTGTGATTTAGAAAAAAGCGAGACACATTTTCACTGAATTTCAGGACCTACTGTAGCAAAGGGGTTATAAAACACAAGCTGTCAAGGAGACTTTAGAGCCGAGATCCACGAGGGCCCTGTTTTGGCACCCTGCTGCTACGGCAGACCAGGGGGTGGGTTTAGAGACACTTGAGTATACTTTAGTTGGGCACTCAAGCCTGTCCAGGAGCAGCGGTGCTCCATTTCCCAAAGAGGAGCGGCACCGCTGGGGACGGCCCATGAATGTCTGTCCTGTCCTTTTCTTTTTGTTGCTGCCATTACTGTCCCCAACTTATCATCACCAGCAAAATTAAACAGCCTTTTCCACAGGGCCATATTGCTGAAGAGTCATTTGCTTCATTGTCATGGTAATTCTTCTATAGAGGCCAACAGCGTGTGTGCTATATGATGGTGTTTTATTAAAGCAGAAAGAAGAAGACAGTTCCCGTAAATGTTCTCCCTGGTTTCGTGCTCTCTGAATGTTTTTGAATGAAGTTTTTATTTTATGGTTAAAGCTGTGTAGCTGTATGGTTGAATGCAGGCAGATCCTCTTTCTGTTCTCATTTCTGGAGTCCCATTGCAAGGTAAAGTAGGCCAATTCCGCCCTTCCCCCCGCCATCCGAATTACAGCCCGTAACCTTAGCCTAGACTGTCTGCACCACGACTTAAATACACAAAGAACCATGTAGAATTTCATTTAAACTATTAGGTTACTTCATCACAATCTAACTTTAATTAATGCGAGGCTCATATATTTTTTAAAGTTGTATAACTTGTTAAGTAGATGTGCTCTGGTCCCATTTAGCACCGAAAGAAACAAACCTGAGATGCGTAAAGGCTCAGATATTCCTACCTTAGCAGGTGTTCTGTATGGCTGCCAGGTGATATTTTAATTACTTTGGTCCCGTGTGCTTGACAGTGCAGGCCCTTTCCTTGAAGCGGAGGTCGTTGAATTTCGTTAGCTCTCATCGTGGAGTGGAATGCAGCGGGCAGTGTGAAGTGAGGTCCTCATTTCTTTAGTTGGTTCCCGTTGGCTTGGGATCGTCCAGTTCTGAATACAGGTGGTCCCCGACGTACGATGGGGTTACGTTCCGCGAAACCCGTCGTAAGTCGAAAATATCGTAAGTCGAAAATGCATTTAATACATCTAACCTACTGAGCATCATAGCATAGCATACGTGCGATGGCCATTATGGGCTTGCTGCCTTCGTGCTGAGCAGTTATCTTGAGTTTCTCCTCAAGAGTAATTGCCCGCCTCTTATTCTTCCCACCAGTAGCAGGAGACAAACATGGGCTTTCTGTGACATTGTGAATGCACAAAACACAAAGTAGATATAGGGGGGGTATCTGTATAGCAGACTGGGAGATGCCATTGCTGCCGCTGCCCAGCATCGCGAGAGAGTATCGCACCGCATATTGCAAGCATAAGGCAAGCCTGGGAAAAAATCAAAATTAAAAATTCAAATTACGGTTTCTACTGAATATCTATCACCAGCTCACAATCGTAAAGTCGAAAAATCGCAAGTCAAACCTTCGCAAATCGAGGAGCATCTGTATGACCGGTCTTGTCTTTTTCGTGTTCACCGTTTTTTTCTTGAGTTCTTGTCAGATTGGTTATTGAGGTTTGGTTATATTACCGCCCATCCCTTCATTATCAATAGCTGCTTGAACAGTACGGAGTCGTGGTGGACCGGAGCCTTTCCCAGGAATACAGGACACGAGCCAAGGCAGAGTGTTCCCTGGACGGGATGACTGTCCATCAGGTGGTAGCCACACACACCCATACCCATACCCCTTATGGCCAAATTAGAGTCATAAATTCACATGAGATTTTGCACCCTGTGAGATAACAGAACACCCAGAGGAAACCCACATGAACACTAGGAGAACATAAAAAAACTATGCAGAATTAGATGTATTTGAACCCATGTCCAAATGCATATCCCAGGTGCTGGAAGGCACCAATGCTACTAGTGTTGCCCCAGTTAAACTACCTGCTAAAAATGTGGTTTGCCCA
Organism: Scleropages formosus; assembly: GCF_900964775.1. Classification (NCBI taxonomy): domain Eukaryota; kingdom Metazoa; phylum Chordata; class Actinopteri; order Osteoglossiformes; family Osteoglossidae; genus Scleropages; species Scleropages formosus. Next base: position 25,724,464 of record NC_041812.1, read on the forward strand.
AAAAACTTTTGTCACTTGCTGTGAAAATCACATAAAAGAGTGCAGCCAGAGTTTGTATTTTGGCTCCTTATCAAGTACTATTCAAAAAACAGACATACATTTATTCACTTAGCAGAAGCCCTTCTCCAAAGCAACTTACAATGGATACTATGTAGTGTTATGAGCCCACACACCTTATTCACCATGGTGACTTACACTGCTAGATACACTACTTACACTAGGTCACTCATCCATACATCAGTAGAATACACTCTCTCTGTCACTCACACACTATGGTTGAACATGAGCAGCATGTCTTTGGACTGTGGGAGGAAACCAGAGCACCCAGAGGAATCCCACACAGACACAGGGAGAACTCCACACAGACTGAGCAGGGATCAAACCCACATCCTCTCACACCACCAAGGCACCGTGAGACAGCAGCACTACTCGCCGTGCCGCCGTGTCACCATGGTACATACCCAGTAAAGAGAGTCTTGTACAGTAATTGTTTTTTAAAAAGAACTATTCGTAATTGTACTTAAAAGTTTACAATATCTGTGCATTCTCAGGCCTTAAGAAGTTTCTATGTCATGAGATCTGACCTTTTAGTGTTTAGAAACTAACTAAATGGCATTTGCTGCTTGTCCTCAGTTCCACTTTTCATACAAGGTGGTCTGCATGCTGTGTTGAAGAGTTCATTCTGGAAAACTAATTTTTTTTTTTTGTAAAATTCAGACTTTCGCCACTTAGATTTTGCTTCATGTATTTCTGATTTACTAGTTATCTAGAACTTGATTTAATAAAAATGCCTAAGTCATGAAAGTAGAAATAAGGGCTAGATTTTTCCCCCACTTTTACAACAATATTCAGTTAAGTAATTAAACTGTACTTGTTTTTTTTTTTTTAAGTTTTATACATTTTTTGACACCTTCTGCTTGCTGTGCTCAGCAAATCTCCACCTCCAGCAATATTCATCTGTCATGCAGATGGTGCATCAATCATTGGTTTCATATAACCTTTAGTTTCAGTGAATGTAAATTTTGGTTTTAGGTAATAATTTCAGAATCATCAGGCTATAAACTGTATTATTTGTTATTTAAGTTTCTTGAACCTCTTTGGTGAAAGAATATTTATGGACCTTATTTTCAATTTTTTTGGGAGAATTTCAGCCTGGTAAGCCTGATGTCCCAATTATTTTTTTAATGTTATGGTGTTATTTTGAAAAGTCCGCACTTCTTCGGGTTATTTATTTAGTCCCTTGTACAATTCCCTGCATATTCATTTATCTTACATTTTTCAGTTGGAAAATAATTATTGTTAAGGCCAAGATATTTACTTGCATGTCAATTAAATGTAAAGCTTTCTATTATTATACAGTTCAGGTTCAGAGAAGTAATAAATCTGTAACTGTTCAGTTTATCTTAATTGCAATCCGCTAAATGCCTTATGTTATAATATTTCATTTTTTCTTTATGGACTTGTTTTGCTTTTTTGACTGAATGTACTGTATTGACTACAATGTGTATCTGGGTGTGAGAGAAGTGTTACCTCTGCATTTTTGGTGACAGCATCGCAGGCCTTCAGTGGGGCTACAAATGAACAAATTGTGCAATTCTAGGGCATCTTGGCTCTTGAAGATGGGATTGTGAGCCAGCTACTGTGTTCCTGCCAAGAAAACGTCAAGCGTAGGTGGAAGGAAGCTCACTGCAGAAACCCACAGGCCCAGTGACCCATTGAGGAGGTGATGAGAAGGTACAGAGATTCATTTAAAGAGAGTAGTATTGGCCATCTCTGTTGTCTGGCTGATGGGCCATTCGCTTGCTGTCCACTGTGTGCAACTGAACACTTCGTATCCTCGCCGTGTTACCAGGTACTCAGCCCTTGTCTTGTGCCACAGACTGCAGATCTTCTGCAGAATTTTCTGGCAGAAGTTCTTAAGTGCAGAATAGTAAATGACCGAATATGAGGGATTAAGGAAGGAACCCCTGCAACAGCCAAGATTGAAGTCTTCATCGGTGCGATAAAAGACAGGGGCGTCTTAAGACATCTAAGCATACATGAACAAATAACAATGCCAGAGTGTATTTTAATACAGTGCCAGCATAAAATCATAGTACACAGAGTGTTTGTTTTCAGTTGTTATTCTTCTTATTTAGATGTTATTTTCTGGCTGTGCTCCACTGCCTGTTCTTCAAGTTATTGCTTTGTGTGAGATATTGAGCAGTCAGTGCCATGCATGACTTGAGCTCACCCAAAAGGATTATCTGATCATTTGTCAGTGTCTTGTTAAAAAAGTTTGGGTAAATTGGGAATCGGTAAGTTTGGATAATTCTTACAAATTCAACTTTAACTGATTGACTTAAACACCTGAGAGTGAATGGGCTTAAATCTGCAGGCAAATGACGCTGGAGATGTTAGTAATTCTAGATGCTATATTTAGAAAGGTGTGAGGGTAGCTCTGATCTGGGTGGGGGGGTGGTCTGGTGGAAACAAGTCCCGCGTGAGTTGTGTTAGTGCTTTAATTCATGTCGGAAAAGCATGCCGAATCATCGAGCCTCTGGGAAGTGCTTAGAATAACCGAATCGAGCCTCTGAGAAGAAACTTAGGATAAAATTATGATTTTTTTTTTTTGGTGTCGATAATATATAGTTTGCATTGTGTAATCCCATTTGTTATTCTCTAATTGTGATGGTCAACATTCTTTAAATGCAGTTTATAAATTATACCTACTTGGCATATTGCACATTTTCAGTGTTTGGGGGCATCCTACACAGTGAAATATTTAGAGTTTCATCAAATGGGCAAGTCTGTGCATGATAATTCTCTCAAAACTGATTTAACTCACTCACTCACAACTAACTCACTTTTAGTATGTGGTATATATACACATTGCTGGTCCTCCGTGTGTTGTGTGCCCGCGATGATGTTGACATGAAGGAGAATTCTGGGATGGCCTCCCACTGGCATCTGGGTTGGGTGTTTGTTTGTTTGTCTGTTTGTTCATTCGTTCATTTGGTAGGCTCATGGCTTCTCTGCAAGTGCAGGAGCGTCACCGCTAATGAGGCTGCGTGGGGACTGCGGAGAGCTCCCCTGATGCATACTGTCGATTGGGTCTGTCGCGATGTGAGGATTAGGCCAGCCATTCCAATTACTGCGCAGAGCCCGGAGGTTTAGCAGGCATCGATGCGGCTGTCGGACGACGAGCGCGGTGGGCAGCCACGGGACACGCTGAATGACAGGAGCTGGCGCCTGACTACCTGCATACGCCGATGTCATGTTGTATTCATTAGCGACAAAGGGTTCTAGGTTATACAAAAAGTTGAGAAGGAAGGTGGCAGCACATAGGGAGCACAGGATTGCCCTGGTAATCGCAGCAGACGTGGCACTGGAAATCGAACACGGGTACGACAGAAATTATTCTAATATTAGTAATTATAGGAATATTAATGTTACCTGTAAACAACAGGATGCCCTGTATTGTTATATACTGTAGCTAAAGGGAGACGTAGGCCATGTCCACACACTGATTCAGGTTAAAGGCACATATAAGGGGTGGACAAAATTAGAGAAACACCACATGACACCGGAGTTCAACTTTGAAGTAAATCACAATTACAGACAAGCTGAGTCACGTTTTGTCAGCTGCCTATTGGCAATATATGTCGGCTATAAAAGAGGTATGGCAGCTGACCCTGAAACAGTATGATGTGATGAACAGAGTTCTATAGGGCTAATTAGTCAGTCCCCTAATTTCAGGTGCATCGGTCACAGAACTGCAAAATTTTTGTAATGTGTCAAGGGGAACGGTGTCAAAAATACTGACACCGTGTGCTCAACATGAACCAACTGCACAGGGAAAGAGGAACCGTGGCCACAAATCAAAGCTCGCTGACAGGGATGGACAGGCACTACATAGGCTCCAGTCTCGAGAAAAACATTTATGCCATGAGCATCACAAAGCTGGAATTTATGGCAGCACTGCTTTTTGGAAACTCCTTGTATGCAAGGCCAAAGCACAAAGACACTTACCCTGGTGAAAGAAGTACAAAACTTGGACCCTTGAGCAATGGGGAAAAGTAATATGGTCTGAATGAGTCATCTTTTACCCTATTTCTTACACCCAGATGGGTTCATGTTTGGAGAAAGTCAAAGGATGCCTTCAACAGACAATGTCTGTTGCCACCTGTTAAACATGGTGGGGGATCCGTAATGGTATGGGCAGCCATCTTGTGAGAGTCATTCGGTCCAATGATTGCTCTGAAAGGTCATATAATGTCCAAGGAACACGAGACCACGAACAGGAACACGTACACCTTATGGTGGATACACTGCTCCATTGTGATGTTTACATATTTCAGTATGCCTATGCCCACATACACACTGATAAACAAATTCAGTGCCTTCAATCGCCTCCCTAATCACAAGATCTAGAGATCATTGAACCTTGAGCAGAGAGTAGAGGAAAGATTTCCATCCCTCAAAGAACTGGAAGATTTTCTTCTTGAAGAATGGTGCAATATCTCACTATATGCTGTTCAAGACTTATATTGATAACATTCCAAGAAGGATTGACGCTACTCTGAAGGCAAAACGAGGCCCTACTCCTACAGGGTCCATAATATTAATATATTGTGAGGTGTTTCTGTAATTTTGTCTACCTCTTGTAATATGGTATAGTTTTCCCTGTTTGTTGAGACCTCATACAGCTCTATGCTATGTTCGAGTGGCAGATTCTGCCTCACTTCCGGGTCATGTGACAGTGGTGGACTCAGTACATTTCTGCACATCCAATATTCCTCAGCCCAGGGTTAGGTTACATGCAATTAATGTAAATCCAGATACTCCAAGTAGAATTGTGTAGTATATCTCTTTAGCTCTCTGTAATGACATGAAGTCACCCAGTGTCACAGTGATGGATATAAACTTATGAATATTTCCAGTACTCCTGGTCTTTCTAAAGGGCCATTTTAAAATGCATAATGACCTATATTTCTTTGTTAAGACAACACACTCCCACTTTCCACAGGGGGAAGGTGTCTGAGTGTTATGATGAAAAATGAATGGATTGCTGTATACTGTCCTGGCCAGCTGGAGCATTTCGTTGCTTATGATCTTGAAGAAAAAACGGTGCCGGGAGGGAACAAATTGTACTTTTAAGTGTTACTGTAATGCTGCTGCTATCAAACCGTACTGGCTTGTGCTTAAATACTAGTTAAATTTAAGTCAAATACCCATTTGCTATAGACTACAACGCAAACATTTCTGATACATGTTCTACAGTCAAGAATAGGCACTCGTGGGGTAATTTACTGAAAGTGATAGCTTAAAGATGGCACTACATGAACATGGTGAAGGTGACAACACAATATCAGCAATGTTTCTGAAGGGTTTGCTAGGTTTCCGAGTTCATTGTAAAAGAGGTTGTTTTTAAAGTTGACCTGAAGTATGAATTCTGCACTGCAAATATAACTATGTGATCTCAGTCTGGTGTCTGGATGAATGGATTCACCTGTTTAGGTGAACAAAACCTTTTGAGCATTTATGCGGAAAACACACACACACACACACACAGAAGGCAATGGGCTGAGAAAAACTTTTAAAAGGGTTCAGTTGCCTAACCAGGACAAAGTTAGACCCATCACTGTTAACCATCTGTGGCGCTGTCCTGCACCGATACCTTTTAGCAATGCTGCTAAATGTTTAAAAAATGTAAAAGAATATTTTTTATTGTAGATGTTATTTTTAAGCTCTGCTTAGATGAAGATCAAGCTACCTATTGAATTCAGCTCATGCGAAGAAGATGGATGGACGGCGAAGGAGTCGGAACTGAAGCTTAGTGTGCCATAGCTTCATCTGCCTCATAAGTGTAGTTATTATGGATTAAGAAATATGGCTCCATCCTGGCTTGACAATGGGCTGCAGGCTGCGATCCTCTCCTCCTGAGGGCCTGCTGACTCCCGCCACCCTAGAGGTCTTTGCTTGGAGCTTGCCATTGCTCCTGCTGCACAGTTGGCTGTGTAGGTAGGCGGGAGTCTTATTAATAACGTTAAGCATGTCCCCCAGAGCCCCACACAAAAGGCGAGAGTTGAGCTACTCTGCTCTGCTTCCCTCACCCCACCCCATCGGTGCTACACCTCGTCGCCTCGGCTTCCTGTCACCGCCGCATCTATGTTGATGCGATCCAGCTGGCAAGCCGCTTGTTTGCCATTAAAAACACGCCTGTTGTTTTGATCTCTGTTCTGTGACGCCAGAGGAGAGCTGCTGGCGGAAATGAAGGGATTGGGTGCACGAGGCATCAAGGGCCCGAACCTGAACCCTAATGGGATACGGCCACCATAGTTGTTTATTGCATTATTCCATTTTTTTCAGAATATTATTAACTTTTGCGAGAAAGACTTAAATGAGAAATATACCTTCCTCCTATCCAAGTCACATAGTTGTGTGTGATTTTGATTTATTTTGATTTACTGCCATTTTTTTTTAGTTTTCTATATCTAGAAATTGTATGGGTTCATCCCTGCTTGCACAGCAGTACTATGCAGTGTGTTCTTTCGTAGTGATCAGAGTTTACTGAGTACCCTACTGTACCATACTAGTCATTTGTGGCAAGGAGATCCCAGGGAGGACAGATTTGGCAGTTCCCTTACATGGCTGAGATGAGTTGTCTCTGAATCATTTCTCACGGCGATATCTCCAATGCGGTCAGCTGGATGCGTATAAAGCTGTGTGTGGAATCGCGACTATAGTGCTGTCCTGCTAGTGTGCAAAATCTCCTGAAGAAGCCTGCAGAGATGTGAATGAAAAGACGCCACACTCAGGATCTACACTGAGATTGAATGTGTTACATCTAAGCATGACTTGAGTCCTCAGACTTCAGTCATCAGTGCTGCACATTGCACTTTTTTATTGCATATTCAATACCTTGCACATTTTTTTGTTCTCTAAATCTTAATTTTATTTTTTTACATTTTAGCTTTAACTCAGTTCCCTGTACATTTTCTTTTTTAATTTAATTTTAGTTTTATTCTCTTCTTATTTTTCTCTTTTAAATATATTGTCTTGTTTGCACGGTCTACAGAGTTGACTAGATTAACATTTCACTACAGGTTGTATGTGTGTATGTGACAAATATGTACATATACACACACACATACACTTTCTGAACCGCTTGTCCCATACGGGGTTGCGGGGAACCGGAGCCTACCCGGCAACACAGGGCGTAAGGCCGGAGGGGGAGGGGACACACCCAGGACGGGACGCCAGTCCGTCGCAAGGCACCCCAAGCGGGACTCGAACCCAAGACCCACTGAAGAGCAGGACCTGGTCCAACCCACTGCACCACCGCACCCCCCGTATGTGACAAATAAAATCTTGAAAATCAACATAACTGCTGCAGTTTCTTTATATGCAGGATCCTTTTGAAAGCTTTTGTATGTAGAAACAAAAGTTCTATTAAGGCACAGAAAGCCCCCCCCCCCCCCCCCCCCCACACACACACACACACACACACACACACACAAAAAAAAACCCTAGTGATGCTTTCCAGAGTAAAAAAATGCATTAAATAATTGGAGACAGGAAAGGGAAGGCGCCTGTCTAATGAGTTCTTTATGATAATTAACAGATTGGTACAAGCAGGAACAGGATAACGGATGTGGTTTCGTATTGACACGTAAGAGGCACCACAAATCTGAATTGGAAATGTACAGAAGCTGACACTTCTGTGTTTGCAGGGTGTGCGCTTCCCACACCGGCATTAAACTTTACCAACGCTTTCCAGCAACCATCACAGACCAGCTCTTTGCGTTCACACTTTTACACTAATAACAAAAGTTGCAATGTTACCGAGAGCTGTGCACGCAGTCAGGAAAAAAAAAATAAAATTGTTAAAAATTTAGTACTCTTTCAAAAATGCATTGTTTTAAATGTGACACAATCTCTACCTCCCGGTAGATTTATTCGTTTAGCTAACACAACTTAAAATGTTAAGCTACTACGTACAGCATAGGTTATTTACCCTTTTATGCAGCGGAATAATTTTAGTGGAGCAATTTAAGGTAAGTACCTTGCTCAAGGGTACTAAAACTGGAGGGGGGATTCAAACCTGCAACCTTTTGGGCCAAAGGTAGTAGTAGTAGTAAGCGTTACACTACCAGCTGCTCCAAGAACACCAACCTCAATACATAAAAGTAATAATGACCAGAATAAATACATGTGATGAAGTATCCTTACATTTTATCAACTGAGGCTAATGGGATTCGGGCTTTAGTTTTGTCTTGTAAGATAATGTGAAAAGTAGAACTTCTTCAGCACAATCATATACCCTACCGTTTTAGAGGTATAATTTTATTCTTCATCCTATGTTTGCTCAGAGGACCTGTTTCAGGTTCTACTCTGTTCACCAGCATCCCATGTTTGTGGTCCACTGTGGGACTGACTTCCTCATGCGGACGTAGGGAAGCGTGGCCTCCGGACAGGACCGTTCGTTAAACGGCGGCTGTACGAGACAGACCTGCTCTTTGTAGCCCTGTTCCTGTCCAGTGCTTTTTTTTATCAGCTAGAATTATGGCTTGTCACCGAGCGCATTTGTCTGCGTTTCAGTTCTGTTGGTGTGAAACTTCCTACAATATTTTTCTCAAGGCATTTTAAGATGGGCTTTTCTTCTGAAAGCCTTGCAAGGTGTCATTCTTTTTAAGTTTTAACTGCTGGAGCCAAATTGCCATCGGAGATTTTCTTCTACAGCGCAAGCTGAATGTCTTTATTTTTTATCCCGTTATAGTTCACCTCAGCTGAGATGAGCTGTGAGCGCAATCTTCACATCGCAGAAAAAATTCTTATACAATAAATGCTCCCAGGATAACAATAAAAACCAGGATATTTGAGTTTTTCAGCACTGAAAAATTCTATCATGATAATATCTGTATTAATACTAACAGTATGTGATTTTTTTCGTTTCAAAAATTTACTTTTCATTGTTATTTTAAATTATGTTTTTGTTTTGGAATCCTTACAACTACAAAAAAAATTGCTATCAGACTTAACCTACATTTACATTTATATTTATTCATTTAAGAGACGCTTTTGTCCAAAGCGACGTACATCTCAGCAAAAAAACATATCTGCTATACATTAAAAAGAAAATAATAATATATATTATTATATTATAATTAATATAATAATAAAATTAAATATTATAAAAATATATTACCTACTCCTTTTAACAAGAAAGACAATATTTCCAAAAGTTATTTCATTCTATTTTTGATTATATATCGTTTAGTTGTTTGTTTTTGAAATGTCGCCTTTCTATGTGGGGTGTCATATTTTCATTCCTGTCCATTATGTTGGATTTTGTACAAAATGTTTCAGTAGTACTAAAGGAACACTTACTGTTTTAATATAACACAGAATGAGTGATTTTTTTTTATTTGAGAGGAAAATAGATATGTTGGGTGCATAATTTTCTGTCCCCATTTTACTGGCAACAGAGGTGAACCTCCTTGCAGTACAATAAAAATACATTATTTTAATATTCATTCTTTAAAATGAATTCTTGTTAAAATTAATTACCAATAATATTTGGTTTAACAGTTGAAAAGTTGGTAATGATTTTCAGCTGTTAAACCAAATGTTATTAGTAATTTTAACAAGAAACTGTGTTTGGCATCTGAGAGGGGAAGGAACATGCTGAGTAGCCTCTTCATATGCGTTTTTTTTTTTGCATTTTATGGTTTCTGCACTTCTTAACCAATTACATTATATTACTTAGCAGGCACTTTTCTCCAAAGCAACTTCCAATGAACTCTATGTAGTGTTACCAGCCCACACACCTTATTCACCAAGGTGACTTACACTGCTAGATACACTACTTACACTGGGTCACTCATCCATACATCAGTGGAACACACACACTGTGGGTGAACCTGAACAGCATGTCTTTGGAGTGTGGGAGGAAACCAGAGCACCCAGAGGAAACCCACACAGACACAGGGAGAACATGCAAACTCCACACAGACTGAGCAGGGATCAAACCCACGTTCTCTCACACCACCCAGGTGCCATGAGACAACAGCACTGATTGCTGTGCCACCGTGCCGCGCTGGTTTGTTCTACTGCAACTTATTGTCCTCCCATCCAGGGTACACTCTGACTAGGCCAGCACCCTGAGCTTCTGGACACTTTGTGATAGTTAACTTGTAACTTATACACTTATGGTGTTAGGGTTACAGCCTCACAGTTCTTGTTGTGGGAGGGAAAATCTAGTGGCATTGACTAAATGAATGCGTTAGAAGGAATTTTGTTTAATAAAACGCATATTTTAAAGCAGTGTCAGTTCCTGAAGAGAATCATCATTCTTCACATCAGAGCCAAATCGAAGAAATGTGTTTACAGCATGTCTGGGTAGGGTGAGGAACTGGAGGAAGGAACATTTACCTCTTCGTTAATTTTTGGAAACCAATGTAGAATTTAGCTAAGAGGTAACATGTATCGTTGCATAAAGACTCAAATATATAAGCTTGTCTTTCACTGATGTTTCACTATGTAATATAAATTAAATTAATTTTTCAGCAGTCATGTTTCTACTGGGGGGGTGCGGTGGCGCAGTGGGTTGGACCGCAGTCCTACTCTCCGGTGGGTCTGGGGTTCGAGTCCCGCTTGGGGTGCCTTGCGACGGACTGGCGTCCCGTCCTGGGTGCGTCCCCTTCCCCCTCCGGCCATGCGCCCTGTGTTGCCGGGTAGGCTCCGGTTCCCCGTGACCCCGTATGGGACGAGCGGTTCTGAAAATGTGTGTGTGTGTTTCTAATGCTAATACTGGTTTTAATATTAAATTAGTAGTCAGCGAGCCCTACAGCCTTTAAAGTGTGAAGAAGTAAGCCGCTCACAGCTACCACAATGTAGGACGTGTGTGTATGTGTTTGTGTGTGTGTGTGTGTGTGTGTGTGTGTGTGTATATATTCGCTCTTCCTCAATCTTCTGGGTGCAATGCTCTGAGAGAGAAGCATGGTGGCACAGTAAGTAGTTCTGCTGTGTCTGAGCACCTCAGTGTGCAGGAGGACATGGGTTTGGTCCCTGCTCAGTCTGTGTGGAGTTCACCTGTTTCCCTGTGCCTGGGTAAGTGAGCTCTGGTTTCCTCCCACACTCCGAAGACATGTTGTTCAGGTTCCCCCATAGTGTGTGAGGGACAGAGAGAGTGTGTTTCACTGATGTATGGATGAGTGACCCAGTGTAAGTCACCCTGGTGAATAAGGTGTGTGGGCTGACAACACTACATAGAGTTCAGTGGAAGTAAGAGTGTGGTAAATTAAACTGTCAAAATGGTGAGAAACCCAACACTGAAATTTACATGGAAAAAGTTTGCTGTCACAAATGCAGTTGAATTAAGATGTTTAATCTTAAAGACTACCTTTAGAGCTGGATGCTAAGGCTAGTTTTTCTGCTGTAATGTGGTTGAAACAAATCTCCAGACAGCAAAAAGTACTCAATTTACCCCATGTGCAACCCTACTTGCAATAAAAAGGAAGTACAGCTGTTAACTGTTTTCTTTTTTTTACATTTTCCTACAAAAGGCAGTGACAATAATGTTTAGGGTCACTGAACCTCAAGTACTGCAATTTATTTAGGCTCTTTTAAGCGTCGTATCCTGCAGAGACTACATCATAAATGTCAAGTGAAGTATGATGGTTATTGCTGTGCCCATCAAGGGAACCACCACATGCATCCCCTATATCAGATGTGACGGGTAGTGGCTCTCATGTGTCCATAATCCAGTTTCGTGTGTGGATAAAGCTGTGCTTTTGTCAATGTCAGGATCGTTTATGACAAGGAATTCGTTTTTAGATTGTTTGTATAATCAGTAAACCCCGTGCAGGCAGGTAATGTACTGTTCACACTCATCTTGGGGTTTCCAGTTGTTATGCAGTACAGCAGTTTGTTTTAAAGGGTTGTCAGACCTCCGCCACTGGCATCCCGTCACCGCCGGCTCGCCGCGACCCCACTCGGGGCAGGCAGTTGTTGACGATGGATGAAAGATCCGCACCACCTGTACTGAACGCTAACCTTCTCATTTTATTAATTGTGTTGGGTGACCCTAATGACCCTAAGGAGACATTCTCGTGATTTGGAGCAGTACCTTTAGTGACTGGCTGTTCTTGGTTGGACTCGTGCAGACTGGCAGTGGAAAAGTTCACTAATGTCCTCTTACAGTTATTCATTGAGCTGATGCTTTTCTCCAAAGCAATTTACACTCTTACCTAGAATTATTTACTCATTTATACAGCTGGGTAACTTTACTAGAGCAGTTTAGGGTAAGTACCTTACTCAAGGGCACTACAGCCAGATGGGGGGATTTGAACCTGTGACCTTTAGGCCCAGGTAGTTTTTCCTGTCTCTATCCCACAGAAGCTGAGCTAGATCCCTCTTTCAGATACATACCGTATGTCCGGTGTCACCGAAATATTCGCTGCTTCCCTCTTTGCGCTGGTCCCCTGTTTCACACGGACCCAAGGAGAGCGTTATGAATGGTTCATTCTGTATCTTGCTGCATCTTGATTTTTTTTACCCCACTGTTAGAAGGAAACATGAATAGGCTGAGTTCAACCGAAACATGTTTCGCTACGCTTCTGCCTAATTATACTGAGAAGAAACTCATTAAATCTTTTGACAGCAGGATTCAGTATTCTGTAAAATAAGTTAGAAACAGATGAAGTGATGAGTCAGCTACCTGTTGCAGATGTTCAAGGAATTAATCTCACCACAGTCAGGATAGTATTTACTTGTAAATTCCATTTATGGTGCTCGGTTAAGGAATGTCATTTAATTGCGTTCGACTTCATTAATGATTACATTTCTGCAACAGTTTTTTCCACTCATTAAGCTGAATCTGATTGCCAGTGTACTGCGAACAAAAATGCGCGATGTTTTTACGTGAAACCGCTGCAGATTTGCTGTCAGACCAGTCAGATGAAAATATTATGTCGCGATTAATTACAGCAGCTACTCAAGTGGGTTATTAATTGAATAACATACTATATGATGATGATTGCATTGTAACGACCCGCGTTACTGTGAGTTTGGGCGGGAAAACAGGTCTGTTGTAAATAGTTGGATTGTGGGAAAATTAGAATAAAGTGTTCAACCATTGGGCGGACTTACGGGGGATATAATGTGACTGTGTTTGCCAGCAAGTTAGAGAGGAAAGCTGGTTTGAGGTGCAGGTTCTTGAGGAAAATATTTTCTTGGACAGAGAGCATTATTTCCTTGTATGCAAGTGTTTTAATAGAATATTCATCATGAATGCTGCCTGTGGATTCTTCTTCCTTCTCTCTAACAGCAGAGTGCTGTGCACCACAATATAATAATTCTGTATAACAGTGTACTGGGGTTGGATGCTTGGCCTCCTTGTCTCTCTTCAAAATGGAGTTCAGGAAAATGTGTCAACTCTAAGCAGTGAGAAGTACCTCATTTCGGCTGTCCTCGTGAAGAGACCCACAGTGTCTGGCTGCGGGAATGTGGCACCGCACTATTCAGTGGTCTGCAGTGAGCTGAGGAATCTCTCTTGACGCTCCATGTTCCCAAGTTGTTTGCCCGGGTCGTGTGGCAGGAAGGTGCTTGTTGGCTCTACCTTGAGCCTGTCACACGCTGGCCTTGTACCAGCTTATCCGTGTCCTTCTGGATGTCACCTTGGTGTGTTCCATCATGTTTCCCACCTCTTGACCTTGTGCTGTTCACTGCACTGTGATCTGAACAAGTAAATGTTTAAAAGCTTTAAAATGCTCATAGTGTGCTGTTGTAGCATGTGGATGTTTGAAACCTGGGTGGCACAGTGAGTAGTGCTGCTGTTTCACAGCACCTGGGTGGTGCAAGAGGAAGTAGGTTCAATCCCCCTCAGTCTGTGTGGAATTTGAATATTCTTCCCATGTCTGTGTGGGTTTCCTCTGGGTGCTCTGGTTTCCTCCCACACTCAAAGGACATGCTCTTCAGGTTCACCCATAGTGTGTGAGTGACACAGAGAGAGTGTGTTTCACTGATGTATGGATGAGTGACCCAGTGTAAATAGTGTATCTAGCAGTGTAAGTTACCTTGGTGAATAAGGTGTGTGGGCTCATAGCACTACATAGAGTTCATTGGAAGTTGCTTTGGTGAAAAGTGTCTGCTAAATAAATAAATGTAAATGTATCTTGGTCCCAGCACTGTTTGAGTGGTTTGTATTCTTATGTCTTCATATGGGTTTGTGTCTAGGTACACTGGTTTCTTCCTTTCAGCCAAAGAAGTTAATTCAGCTGAATTTATTACTCTGCAGTTCCCTTGCTGTGTGTGCTTCTGTACATGATATGCAGTGGACTGGCATGCGCTCCAGCTTGTACCCCACTTTGGACCGACTCCAAATTTCCACAGCCTTGTTTGTGAAAAAGAATGAACGCTCCGAAAAAGCGCAACACGATAAAACTCGCTTAAATGGGTTCAAGGACTGAATTACACGCGACGTCCAGTAGATAAAATAATCAAACTTTTAATTGTTTGTATTTAGATCTTTTTAAAAATTTGGAATTGAGAGGTATTTTGAACAATCTGTAGACCATTATTTTAAGCAGTGCCATTAAAAGTTGTAGGGCCCTTAGAGAGAATTCCATGGTACTGCACAGCCCTTCTCAAGGAGCTACAGCAGAGCCATGCTGGAAGACCACTAGATGGCCAGGTGTGGTCCTTCCTCAGGCACCGACACAGCAGTCTACGAGGAAAGGGCTGCGGTGAAAATCGAACCCTGATTTCGCACTCTGAGAGAGTCCTAACCAGACCACCAACAGGCCAATGCCCCTTAGCAGTGATGCCTCAATCACTCTACTGCCTTGCTATGTATGTGATGGTAAAGATACTCGTTTTCTTTTTATTGCACGCTGGCAATCCTTAAAACTGAGCATTTTTCTTCTACGTATCGCATTCTTTAATTCAGTTTTAGTGTAGGATAAATTCTCTCGTCTCGGTTGTAATACTGATATAGAGGCTACCGGTAATTCAGCAT
The DNA here is from genome assembly GCF_900964775.1 of Scleropages formosus. Classification (NCBI taxonomy): domain Eukaryota; kingdom Metazoa; phylum Chordata; class Actinopteri; order Osteoglossiformes; family Osteoglossidae; genus Scleropages; species Scleropages formosus. The sequence continues at coordinate 25,739,465 of NC_041812.1, forward strand.
TCTTCTGCAGGAGCTGTAGCCTCTGTTAGTCATGCCTGTTGTTCACCTGTCCTGGAAAGGGCTCTAATGATTTATTGACAAGGTAAAGTGCAGAGGGCTGGAGCTTAAGCTTTAGTAATACGCATTGCTCTGTTTGAGGAACAACAGGAAATCTGGGCTCTCCAGTTTTCTACCCGCTACTGTTGAGGGTCAGGGTCATGTCACGCCTGAGGTTCCCACACATTTGAGCAACTTCATTCTAACATTTATTATAATCAGATTTGTCTATAACCTCTGTGTGCTTGTTGTGGGGGCAAGACATCCTGCACGCCATAAATTATATCTCATGGCAATTGTGCATGAGAAGTTTTGAATTTCAGGATGTTCATTCTCAAAGATGCTCTGGGTGAGACCCAGCCCCTTCAGAAAATGCAGTCAAAGTCAGAAAATGAAAAATTATGTTAAGTTATAAATTATGTTATAAATGATAAAAATCAAGTAAAAATGGATTGTTATTACTACATGGGGGGCACAGCGGCAGAGCAGGCTTGGCTGGGTCCCGGTTTCTGGTGAGTCTGAGGTTCGAGTCCTCTTTGGAGTGCTTTGCGGCAGACTGGCGCTCCATCCTGGGTGTGTACCACTCCCCCTCCGGCCCTGCGCCCTGCGTTGCCCAGTTAGGCTCCGGCTCACCATGACCCTGCTTGTGACAAGCAATTTCAGACAGTGTGTGTGTGTGTGTGTGCGTGTGTGTATTATCACTCCTACTAGGTGGTGTAACAGGTAGTGCTGGACGGTTCAGACATGGCTTTGAGCGTGGCACAGTCTGCATGTTCTCCTCTCACACACTCAAAAGAAATGTGTTTAAGGTAATTTGGTGATGTTTAACTGGCCCTTTTCTCTGTGTGTGTATGACAGAGGGAAAGAGAGAGAAAGAGACTGCCTTGTGATGGACTGATGGACTAGCATCTCATCCAGGGTGTACTCAGCCTTGCTCCAAATGCTCCCAGTATGGACTCCAAGACCACCACAGTCCTGCACACACACACACACACATTCACTGACTGAAACCTCTTATCCCAAGCGGGGTCACGGCGAGCCAGAGCCTAATCCAGTAACACAGGGCGTGAGGCTAAAGGGAGAGGGGACACACCCAGGACGGGACGCCAGTCCATTGCACGGCACCCTAAGCCGAACTCGAACCCCAGACCCACCAGAGAAGAGGCACAGGCCAAATCCTCTGCGCAACCATGTCCCCCTGTTTTGTACAAATACTGATATTGTACTGATAATTAATGAATCAATAAATTAATTTCCGTTACTTATGAAAAAAAGTGTAGCAAAGCCTGAAGTTAGACGTCTTCTTTTACTGACACACAAAGTGGCCCTGAGAACTTTTTCTTGTGGTTTTAATATTCAAGGGCTGTTGTGAAGACTGCAGTCCATGTGAGTTTCAAACAACCCTGTGGTCGCCGGTGAAGTTAGATAATGATTGACCAGTGAGTGTGCGTGTGCCTTTACAACAAGCTGGGGGTCACATTTGGAGGTTCCCAGGGGGGGTCTAATTAGTGTCTGTGTATCACACAGGAAGTGGAATATAACAGACACCAAAGCAGCACACTGTGCCCTCTGGGTAGAAAGAGGTATGTTGGATTTCGAGGTTTCTAGTCAAGAGGGGTGGGGGGGCACAGCGGTGCTGTGGGTTGGACCGGGTCCTGCCCTCTGGTGGGTCTGGGGTTTGAGTCCCACATGGGGTGCCTTGCGACGGACTGGCGTCCCGTCCTGGGTGTGTCCCCTCCCCCTCCGGCCTTACGTCCCGAGTTGCCGGGTTAGGCTCCGGCTCCCCCGACCCCCCATGGGACGAGCGGTTCAGATGGTGTGTGTGTGTAGTCAATAGGGTGGCGCTCATGGTGAGCAGTGTGCCGTGTGGTCAGGCCTGAGTTTTTCAGTGAAATGTGTTCACACTTAATGCGAAGAAGCACACATGAATAGGGTTTAATCCCCCTTTGGGGGAGAGGCTGCCTGTGCTGTGCGGTAGGGCTGTGAGCAGAACTGACGTCATGCACTTGGAGGTCGAGGAGGAGGGATGGCAACCCTGTTGTGCCTGGCACGACGTGGTGAAGGGTACCACTTCTGTTGCTGCGTTTTTGTCTGGACTGACCAGATTTACCACATTACTGTTTCGTGCACTTAGGATGAAGCAGCTGGAATCTGCAAAGGTTTACTTTTGTCCTCTAAGAACTCGAAACTCCTAAAAGAGATAAACATCCGTATGTTTGTTAAAAAGTCTGCTAATATGGAGACTGGCAATTTCTAACAATACAAAATTACTTTCACTTTGTATTTGTCGACTTTGTGGGGGTGGGAGGGGTCTAAATTCTTGCACGTACTTAAGTGCCGCTATTGTAAAAATTACTTTCTTCCTGTTGTTGTTTTTTTTTTTTTTTTTTTTTTTTTTTGCAGAGGGTGATTTTATTCATGCCTGGGGAAATGGAATAATTTAAATGCAGATGTTTTTCACTGTAAACAGGCTTACAGGAACACTGACAGTCCTGTGGACAGAGAAAATGGGAGGTATCTTTAAAAAAAATAGTGAATGGCATTGAAAATAGGATAGATTGCCTACATTAGAGTAGTACTGATAATAAAATCTTGGATGTAACAATTACAGATTTTGTTATTAGTATTTTATTTTGTTTGTAATTTGGTAGTACATAGACAATGGCGACGTACTGGGAAAGTTCTTGAAAAGTACCGGCCACAGTACTTTTCTGCCAGTGGCTGTTTCTTTACGTAGCGTGGGCCGAATTAAATACGAATGTGTTTGAGTAACATTTCAGAAGGTTTTTTCGAAAATCTTTGAATCTAGCTTTGAGAGCAATACATACTAAATCTATGGCTTATCATGACTCAGGAACTAAGTATCCTGAGCATTTGCAGGAAGTACTAACTAGTTCTGCAGAAGAGTTTGGGGAAAGTCTTGAATGAATATTGAACGAGTCTAAAAATTAGTGAAATACAGTTACAAATTGTGATTCACATTCATGAATAATGAACAAATAATTTTACATGGGGAGGCACGGTGGCGGAGCGGATTTGCCCAGGATCTGCTCTCTAGTGAGTCTGGGGCTCGAGTCCCGCTTGGGGTGCCTTGCGGTGGACTGGCGTCCCATCCTGGCTGCGTCCCTTACTCCTCCAGCCCTACGCCCTGTGTTGCCGGGTTAGGCTCCGGTTCCCCGCAACCTTCTATGGGACAAGTGGTTTCAGATGATGTGTGTGTATAATCCTACATGACCTGTGTGGTGACAATCACAAGTAATTTTTCACTATTAGTGTCCAAGCCATTAACTTCCTGAAGGCCATGTTCATGTGTGACCTCTCACGTTCTTTGCTCCAATCGTCTCTAGAAGGCGTCGAGGAAAAGAGACAGGCATTGATGTCCAGCCTGTGTTCTGAAGGCATGTTCACCCTCCCCTTTATTGCTTTTTCCTCGTATTTCTCCACCCCTCCATTTGGTTAAGTGGTCATCAGCAGGTCACAGAGGTGGGATAGAAGTTATAGAATGGTCTGAACGGCTCTGACCTCTGCCTTTCTGAGCACACCTGATTTAGCAGAGCTGGCTTCAGCCTGAACTGCCAATACTATGCTGATTGTAATGAATCAGGTTCTCCGCAGTGCAATAATGTGATCAATTTCTCATTTCACTGAATAAATAACTGGGGAGATAGGGAGCTGTCTTTGACCTGCCGTTAACCCTCTTGCCTTATTATTCATACGCCAGCTGGAGGAGGCCAAGAAAGGTTGGGGAAAAATTAAAGAAGGGAAGAGAGAACACGCAAAAGGGAGCTACTTATTTTTCTGTTAGCTATCTGTCATTTATATAAATGTCATGGGATCCATGAAATGATGACAGTGAGTTAGTCGTCATGCTTTTTTGTTCCACCGGTACTGATGCAGCTTTTTGGTGTTGTGAAGGCCTAGACATATGAACTAAATTTCTAGTGGGCCCACATGCATTCTGCAGGGAACTTTTTGTATGCCTAGACCTCCCTGTTATGGATGTCTCATTTTTTTGCATGTACTGTATTTTGCTTCTTTTACACCACAACAATCAACAAGGTTTAAATTTTGTATCAATGTGGTTTTTTTTTTTTTTTTTTTTTAAATAAAAAAAGTCTTCAGTTTTCTTAAGAGCTACCCAAGATGGACTAAGTAACCTATAAGTCTGACCACTTAAAAAATGCTGGACAGAGCTCAAAAGCCGTAAATCACACTTCTCAGGATGAATCCGGTCACATTTAAATATTTACCACCCGATCTTTAGTTACACTTTGCCTTACTCAAGTTCTGCCTGCCATGGCCGTTTTTTTAAACCTTGCCCAGGGACGTTGCGATGCACCTGGCACAGGCTGGTGTTCGACCAAGAGAGATGGAGAAGATGTGATGCGACACGTACTCGTTATTTATTTGTAGTTTTTCTAACGTCAGCTGCATAGGATGCCTTTCCTGAAGAATGACATAGGGACGGTCTCTTTCATTTCAGAAGCACTGGTTTTAGCTTACCTCACTCCAGCCATCTAACTTTAATCAAGTTAATGGCCACATTTAAATGCTCCTAATTTTACCTTGTTAATTGCTTGCCTTTAATTAAATTTAATCGAAGCCCAATGTATTTTAAAGTAATTGGAAGTGGAGCTGCTGAACAGTTAGAACTCGGATCTTGAAAGAGTGATTGAGTACTAGCTCCTGAGCACAAGCATGTTACTCTGATTTTCAAAACCAGATGGTTCTCGAGTTGCATTTAGTTTAATGTCTGAAGAAAGCCTATTTCAGCACAGGTATGGAAATAACAGAATTTTAAATATGGAAAAATTTGAACTTTTTTCAGTCACCTGCTAAAAGTATTCAAGCAGCGTGTCATCCTCAGTGGCGAAGGGTTTTACTTGTCTTATCTCAAAGTGTCCAGTGTGATTGATATAGACCCCGAGTGGATATGTTACTGAAAGTCAACTGCAGGCGTAGCAAGACTCCGTGCAGATCCAGTGTCGAATGAAATGACCTCCATGAGGTTGAGAAGCTACTGTTCTTCACCACCACGAGCTCAAGCCAAGCAACAAGTGCCTGTTGAGAAAAATAAACAGGTTTAGAGGGTTCCGGAATGAGGCTAGGAATGGAATATGGTTTGTTTTAATAATCACCCTGGGACACTCCTCGGAGATTGAGAGCTTTACTCTGCACATTTTAATATGCTTGGCTTTAAGGAATTCGAGAGTAATGGAGAGTGTTTATTAATGTTGTGTTCTTTGGCAGCTGTCAAAGCATTCAATAAGTGGCTGTGGCTGTGCCGTAATTGTAAAATCAGACATACAGTATGCTAAAATTAAAATGACGTGCATTGTGCCATCATGAACTATTATGAATTTTGTTGCTTTAGCTTGTAAAGCTTCATTATTACTAGTATGGGTAAGTAAAATTTTCATAATTGTTAACATTCTCAACATTCTCCCTCTTGCTGGGTAATTAAAAAGGTGGTTGGGGGGGTGACTGACTTTTCATCGAAACAAAAAGTCAGTGGGACACAGCTTCCAGACAGATGAGGCAGAGCTTACAGACACTTGTGCTGCTGTACAGTAGAGCATGGTTTGGAATGGATCCTCTTACAAGTAAAGTAATCGCATGATACTGGGATGTAGCAGACAGGGGGTTAAGATCTTGTATTCTGGGGTGCATTATACAAAGTTGAGAAGAGGAATTTATGAAAACTATTAGGGTGACAGACTAGGCCTAAATATAGCCTCTGTGGGAGTGCGCTTGGTGAGGCTGGGTTGTGCGGTTTGGTTTGGCTTGGGGTGCCGTCAGGCAGCCAGAGTAAACCAGTCAAGCCTTGTGCTAAAGCAGAAACATCTGCCCTCCGCAGCTCCGTGTAAACGCTGTGGTGAGCTGGAGTTTTAATGAATGAAAAGAGGGAAGGGAAAGAGGAAGGGGTGGATTGTGATGGGCAAGTGTTGCAGCAGGAGAGGTTGTCATTACGAGCCAAGATAGGTAGCCTCAGAAACCAAAAATGAGAGACTGCTTTCTGGATCTCCTGGTATCAACCCCCTGTGTAATTTTTAGTACACTTGTTGGGAAAGACAAAGTGGTCTCGGGGAGCCGCAGTGAGACCTGCTGCTCAGGAGGACCAGTTCCGTTAAGACAGTAGCTGCTATGAGCTGCACTTCCTGTGGCTGAGGGCACAAATGATGGCTTGGATGCCTACTGTGACCAACAAGACCTCCCTAGCTGTGAGGAGGGAACTATGGGTAGCTGGGCTGTGGTGGGAGTGTTCCTTGGCGGTCTGATCCTGGTCAAATTAAAATCCAGGAGGCTTTTTGGTAAAGCTTATGTGCCACATGCCAAAACAATAAGAGCAGCAGGAATGCTGATCCCATAAATGAAATGAAATTGACACGTGCAAGGAGCAAGTCTTTAGAATTGGTGAGGCAAATATGTACAATAAAACATTTTGTGCTGATTATGTGGAAAATAGTTAATTGCAAAGAAATGCGAAGCTCTCGTTTGTTCGTCTCGACCAATGAGGAGCTAGCGGGAGAAGAGGAGTGGCGGCCAGCTGTTGCTCAGGGAACCAGTGGAGGAGTCATGGTGTTGTGGTACTGAGGGCGCCTAATGAAGAAACCCTGAGCATAGCGTGTAAGGATGCAAGCTCATGTGATGAGCGCCCAGGAACTCGGTACCACTTGGCTCGGTTGCACTGGGTCAGTGCACACTTCCCCTTCACACTTTGTCTTCGGGTTAATAAAGAACCTGCGACTATGTTCCCATTTCCCATATTCAAGTCCATTTGAAATGAGTTGACTATACACATTTTTAAACTTCTTTTTTTTCCTCGTTGCAAATGTGTCTCTTCATCCTTGTCTTTGTTTTTCCCCACACTGGGGCATCAGGTAGTGTAGAGTCACCACCTTACACTCAGGGGGGCTAGGTTTTAATCCCACCTCCTGCTTTTCTTTTCATCAAGGTATTCACTCTCAACTGATACAGTAATAATTGCCCAGTCAGATAAATGGGTAAATCATGGTCAGTATCCTAACATTTTAAGTTGCTTTGGAAAAAAGCATCATGTAAATGAAAGAAATTGCATTCACTCCCTGAGCGATTCGAGTGATGTGGATTTATTTTCATCAAGAGAGGCTGAACTGTATCTGATTCTAATGATGACACTTCTGAGATTGTTGTCATTTGTAGATATTTTTGTCTTCATTAGCACTATGGTTCGTCCCTTAAATGGCCCTTTGCTCCATCCTCCAGCTTGGGTAATGTGTTCTGTGCTGTCATTGTGCATTACAGTGATATCAGTACACTTCTCGTCTGGCCTGGCCTTGTGATCCTGATATACATCACTGCAAATGCCACTGATGGATGTCCCCTCACAGATACATTTGGATTTGCAGAAATGTAGACCAGTGATCTTTGTCACTGGAATTTATTTGGAGACCTGTTCTGCATTGTCTCTACAGCTAGTGCCCCTTTCTTTCTCATCTAACATGCCACCCTGTCCCCAGCTTGACCACAACCACTGATCTGATTAGCAGCAACCACTGGTGATTTGGTGAGTTACGAGGGGAAAAATGGCTGAGAGTCCTTCAGTCCCCATGCAAACAGGTCCATGAGACCTTTTCTTGCCGCTGTATCGAAGACTCTTCTAAGGATGGAGGATAACTCATGAGGAGATCGCACTGACTGTCTGATGCTCTATGTCCCCGTCCCTCCGTGTTTTTAATAATGCAGCTGTTTCCCTTGGGCTCTGCAGTCTCTTTCTTGGCATGCAACAGAGTCTGCAGTAGTAGGTTGTTGATTTTATAAGGGCTGAACCAGAAACATTTGTTACACATGGAAACCGAATGGTTATAACAACCATTCACTTGATAGTTTTGCCTACAAAGTGATCAAATCTGTAGCTGAATAAATTAATTTGCTTAGTTTCATTACAGAAAAAGTGAAAACTGTTCGCAGCTGAGAGGACAACGGCTGAAATATTATTTTCCTCTCTGTTGCTGTGTTATAGTGGGATGTAACTGATGTGGTCTTACCATTCGAAGACAGCATTTGACGAGCAGCTGTCATATTCTTTTTTTCTCAGAGAGCTGTCTGAGCTCATGTAAATCAATGTCCTAATCACCCCAGAGCCACAGGCTGGAGTGTAGCCCCGTGCCTGCTTCTGATCACAGGAGAAAAATACATATCATAAGCACAGACAGTGACACAGATTAGCCCCTGCAGGGGATTAAAGCTGTCACTGGTGGGTCAGGGTCTGCGCACCAGCCACATTACCCGGCTGAGTGACTTCTGGCAGCTGGTGCCTGAGAGGAGGAGGAAAGATGGTCCCTGACCGCAACCGGATGATGATGGTGATGATGAAGAGATTGCTTTTTGCAAAACGATCTCCATAACATTTCATGCGTGCTCAGTGGCTCAGAGCAGGCCAGGGTATGGGGCTAACTGCTTTGTCAATTAATCTAATTCACCACCACCGAGACTCCAGCATAATACTGCAAACAACAGTGGGAAATAAAATGTGCATCTGTAATAACTGTGAAAGGAAACAAATGTCCAAAATGCTTTGCTGAAAGGAAGTCCTTTATAGTGGACTCAACCCAGTAGTTTGCATGATTCCTCACACTACGTTGATATGGTAACATGATGTCTTTTTAATGTTTGGTTAAGTAGGTTGGGGTAAAACAGTTACGACTGAATGCGTTTCTGTACTGAATGATGCTTCACATCTCTAAAATCAATGTTCTCACTGCTTGAGCTTGCTTTGATTTGGCCAAGTTATTCTGGACACTTGGGCTGAAGTTCTCCAGATTACACAAAGGTTCAGCTTTGTGCATGGTACTTCAGGAGCCAGCATGAATCACAGATTGCTTGGAGTAAAGTTCTTCAGAAATGTGCTAGGGTGGACATACCCTATATGGGAATAGGGAGATGTTGGGAAATGTGTCAGTGAGCTTACTTTCACATCACACACTGAGGTTTGGTGGCTGTCTGCTCCCTCCTTCCTCAAGGGGTTGAGCTTGGAGCATCACACACAGTCCTGCAGGACTGGTCATCTGAGCTGATGGCAAGCAGACTGCAGGCTTGGGTTGTGGACCCCTGTGTTGCCACATTGCTCCTAATGAGCCCACCAGAGACTGCATGTAAGAGCGAAGATTGGTGCAATCTTTTACAGGCTTAAATACTACTTAAATAGATTTTTTTAGAAGCAATTGTATTAGCCATCTAGGATTCATTACTCTATAGCTTGTGGAATTAGTTTTTCTTTATCTTCAATGTTTAGAAAAATACATATTACACACACTCACAAATATACACACAAATCTTACTGAACACAACACAGAGGCTGTTCAGGTCATCAGAATCACTTGTAATTTCACGTGTTGCATTTCCTGCTTGTTGAGCCCCTATACATGCTGCCAGTCAGAAGTTTGGGTTCATCTGGGCTAAACTTGCATAGGATGGACTTGAGAGAAAAGTCAAAGTAAGCAATCTTTATGTACCTTACATATCCAGGAACTGCTGCAGAAGAGCCAGAAAGACACACAAGCTCATTTGCTGTTGAAAGTTTTCAACTGAATACCTCATCGGAGGGAAGGGGAAGAATTAGTCTCTAGCAAGCATACTCAAACCTACCACTGGTACTGCATAACCACATAAGATGTAGTGGTTTCATGTTAAGGACACAGATCCTGGACAGTGACTAGAAATAGTAGTGGTGGTAGGAGTAATGCAGCACAGCCACATTTCCCCTTCTGTAAACACACACTTTTCACACACAGATGAGTACTGTGTATGAAGTATATATATCAACATTTGATATGAGAACTATCTGCCTGGAACTAATTTTGAACATCAGTGACTTAATTTTTTTAGAGTCTGAAGCTGTATTTCTCTTCTTCTGTGTTCATAGCCCCTAGTGCATGCCGTACTCAGTATTACCTGGTTTGAAACCAGTGTGATCTTGAATCTAGATGTCTGGACAGCTTCACCCAGATTGTTAGCGTACTTGTCCGGCTGGTATGTTTTGACATGGTTTAATTGGTGTTTAATGACAAAGGACTCACTGTCCTGTTTCAGGTGCTGTGTAAAGACTTGAAACCAAGCTTTCCTGTCCATCCATAATTCAGTGCTGTGGCTGCCACAGTAGACGTAATAGCCGGTATAAGAGTGATATTGAAACATTGGCCAAGGGTGTCTGGTTGCGGCTGGTCTCCCATCAGGTTAATTGGATATCTTTGATATGAGTGAGGTTAGGTCTGAGATGCACTTTTGCATTTCTGAGAACAGCATGAATGATTCAGCACTGAAGCTTCCATCTTTGAGTAATGATTGGGTACTGACCATAGTTAGCAGTAGGCTACAGGGACACAGAGCTGTGTAACTGGGACCTTTACTCAAGCATCAAAGGTACACCTTTGAAGTCTGAGCTGCAGAGACATATTTGGTTTAACCTCCAAGCTTTAGGCTTTTCTGATATTAAAACTTCTTGATTCTTATCCAAAATGAGATTGCACAACAACGGCTGGGTGGCAGTATTGCTTTTAAATGGTAGCAATAGTTGTTTTTATTACTTGCCTCTTAGGTACAGGTTTGTAATTGTTGTCCCTATCCACTTGGGCATGTTGACATGAGCAATGCAGGAGTTGAGCAGTAGCTGCTTGACTTGCATTGTTCTCATCAAGCTAGAACTTAGTTACATTATGGAGGCGAAATTGTAGCCCTTTTGAAGAGTTCTTCTCCAGAGGAGGATGAAATCTTTGATGTTAGAGAGCATCCTAGTCCGTTGCGTGATCAGCTGCTTTGCTGGCTGCTGCTTGTGGTGTCTCAGTGTGTCAATTTTTTGTATAGAGCAGTGTATCTGTGATCTCTCTTGTACTTTCATTCATTTGAGATGCTGCAGAAGGTGACTAGGACTGGGTGGATCTCTGTGGGTAATGCAGAATAGTGATTCTCCCTGGCTTTGCTTCATTCGGTTTGTGTTACAACACATCTTGAATAAGGTTTGCATAAGTTGGGTTTGAATGAATTGACCTGTCTCCAGGGATTGCTTTATTGCTAACCTCACCTGGTTTGCCAGATTGTAATTCAATCAAGTCATAATTAGCTCCATGTGTACAAACAAAATCGGGTCCTTGGGCATACATGGCTTATGGGGACGTAGAAAATACTGGCCCTCCCCACAGGAGAAGGGTTGCAACTCTCAGGAGTTTTTTTGGTTTCAGTCCTTCCACTGATGATCCTTGTGATGAACTGTTTGACAGGGGCACTTTGCTCTGTGGATTGCTTTAGAGTAGTACAGAATTAGTCCAGTCTGCCTGCTCATCATCTTCAGCACTGGTTAGATGATGCCGCAAGTCAAGAGAACTTGAGTAACACCGAAACTTTGTTAGCATGTAGATTTGCTTTCTGGGGTCTGGCAAAGCAGCTGCTGGTGCACTAGGACTGTCACATTTCTAAGGGCTGACTCTTGATGTTTCGGTAATCCATACATATTGATTTGGACTGATAATAAACAATTTGATTAGCCACTTTCTATTGGCTGTCACCCCAATCACTTTCAGAGCTCCGATGAAGTGGAAGAGAGGCAGGCAGGCCCCAGGCTGGAAAGGAGAAAGAGGGAGGGATGCCCCATCTTTTGACAGAAAAAGGAATTCAGCCCTGATTAGGGCACTACCCTCAGTGAATTGGACAAGACAGCCGAGCCGCCAGGCTATTAACTCCCTTAGAAAATTCTCAGCCCTTTCTCAGGGGCCGGCAAGAATATTGTGATCCGGATCGATAAGCAATCTCCGGTGTGTACCGAATGCCTGCTGGATTCATTTGTCTGCACCCTCCCTGAACAAAGCACCTGCACAACAGCCCACCCCCTCCACGACACAAGGATACACCCACCCACCCCCTCTCTCTGTCCATGTCTCTCTCCTGTTCTCTCTGCTCTCACTTACTCACCTGAGTCTTGCCCCCCTTTGTTTAAATAACGACCCTAAGGGCTGGAGGAGAAACTGCCTGCATCAATTCCATCACAGCCATGTCGCCTCCCCAGGCAGCTGCACGTGTGACTGATGGGGGTTGGGGGTGCCACAGGGGCGGGACCATTAAGATTAACTGACAGCAATACAGATGTCATGGTAAGAACTCCCTGTTGGCACACAGACACCAGTCATCTGTGTTTTTTGGTAGTAAATATGTCGGGCGGGAGGCCGTGCTGTTCTTATGAATGGGGGTTTGTGAGATGGGCGGTGCAGGGAAAGCAGTGGAGTCCTGCATTAATAACAAACTGTTTTTATATCCTCAGCCACTCTTCTGTGTTAGACTTTCAGTCTGTGGTGCTAAGGCATTACATTTATAACCAGCATTTTTGCTGGTGTTTATACAGCTATGAAAATTTTGACAGCTTTTTATTCCTGTGTGAATGTAGTCAGTTTTAATAAGTGCTGCTTCTTGAACCTGCCACTTTTATCGCTTGTGTCCCTGTGTTCATTTTCCCTACTAAATCTTTTTTCTCATGATTGACAAATGCATCAATACATTTCATGGATTCAATGACTTGGTGGTAAAAAGTCACTTGGAAGCATAGTAAATTCTTTGAGCTTTACCTTAATTCTACACCAATGGGGATCTCTCTTTTTTTGGGCCTCGGAATCCTGGGAACATGTTCTTAGCTCTAGTATTCACAAAGGCACAGCTGCTGGGATACAGGTGTACTAACACAGTATACATGTTTTCATGGCGGGCTGAGAGATCCTGGACGGTAGGACCCAAGTGCGGAGTTGTTTGTCTGGATTCAGGGGATCAGGGAAGTTCTTGGTGTCGGGGACAGGCAAATGGTCGGTCGATCGGCAGTCAGAGCAGGAATCCATGGGCGAGGTCAGGAGACGAAGCAAAGTAGAGTCGGTCGTTCGGCGGCTGGCGTTGAAACGATGATCCATGAACGTGGTCGAGAAACAAAGCAAGGAGTCAAAAACTGGAGAACGTGAACTGGGAACAGGAGATGTGTACAAACGAGAAGTTGCAAGGAAGGGCTGCTGTCCCTGACGAGATTTCGCAAAGTGTATGGGAGCTGAGGAGGGCCTTTTAAAGGGTGAGCAGTTAATCAGGTGCCGGAGCAGAGTCAGGTGTTGTCGATTGAGTTGTGGGCGTGGACGTGACACATGTGGACCAAAGAAAAGAGGTAAGCACAGTCAGGATGCAGCTTTATTACTATATAGTGGTTAGATCTGCCCCCGTTGGAGATGAAAGACCCAGGTTTGAATTCAACCTGCTGCTGTAGTATCCTTGAACAAGGTACCTACCCTGAATCGTTCCCATAAAAACTACTCAGCTGTGTAAATGCGCAAGTTATTGTAAGCAGGGTAAAATTATGAATTCCTTTGAAGAAAAGGAATAAATGAAAAAGTGTAAATTTCTGACAGTTGGTGAAGTTGAAACTATGGCAAGTTCCATAAAAAGCCTGCTTTGTGTAAAGAGGGGAGCTGTGGAAGTTTTGATTGCTATCTATGTTGTAATCAGGCCTTTCTCACAAGAAGAACCTAAATGTGATGGAAAGTATAGAAAAAGTGCATAATAAATACATGCAGCAAATATTTCTAAGTACACGTCACTGTGGCACAAGAAAAGCTCTTTTGAGTCAGGATGCGTGTCAGTCAAAACAGGAAATCCAATATAACATTTTTTGTTGCTTTTAATCAACACAAGTCAAGAAACTCATTAGACAGATTTGTTTTGAGGTGTTTTTTTCCCATTATAGAATATGGAAGCAGAGTTTTTGAAAGATAGACGTTCTGTCATGTGCCAGGAATTCGGCGTACGTTGCTGCGAGTTCACGTCTCCGCTGATTAGGGGGTGTCTGAGAGACCTACGGAACCCATTTACATTAGTCTGCTTTCCTCTGTCTAACCATCATAAAATATCATACAGAAAATGGGGGTTTGTAGACCAGTCAACTTAGATGAAAGAAATCAGTGGAAAAACTCAAGGGGAACCAACTAACCTTGTATCCTCCGGTTGGATCCCTACTGTTGACTTTGTCACCGAGATAAAATCATTAGTTTTAGGGCCCTCTTTTGGGTACCTCCATGATGACATGAGACACGGTGACACAGTAGGTAAACCTTGTGCCTCACAACTCCCAAGCAGCTTGGCAGTTATGGGATTCGAGTCCAATTCAGGGTGTGGGGTCTTTGCACCCCTCAGGCATCCAAAGAAAAAGGTACCAGCAAACCGCTTTGAGTTCTGCTTTGCCTTGGAAACCATGCGAATGGTCACTATGACTCGGACTCAACTTCATGGCACTTTCACCCATCTCAGTGAAACGTATAAAACTGGTGTTTTGTTTTAGGCGAGTGAAAAGGACCGGTGGGACCTACTCTGTGTCTCTAGTCTCTCATTTACTCAGAACGAAAATAAAATAGAGTTGTTCATATTATCGAGGCACCCAAAAACACATATTCCTCAACAGTAAGTATCAATCTGTTCTATCTTTTCATTGCTGTAGATGACGGGGCAGCACATGCCATAGTTGTTAGAGTTGTCTCCTTGTCAGCGAAAGGCCCTGGGTTTGAATCCCTGCTCCTGCTCTAGTACCCTTGATGAAACGACTTACATTGAACTGACATGGTAAAAACTGAAAGAAAAAAGCATACACAAGACATGTAACAGGCCAAATAATCACAGAAACTCTGACAAAGGTGTTGTGTTCCATTAAACAGCTTACATTCCACAGCACCCTTTTTAATATGCAAGTAAAGCTGTGTAAATTTCAGTAGGTAAAGGGTTTCAGTGTTTATTATAACTTAATGAAAATGCATTTCATCTCCAATGTGATTCATTCGTTCATTATTTCTTTCATTCCATTCATTAACTTTCATCTCCATTGTAATGAACTGCATTGCACTGCAGAACTCTGTTCTCTGTACCTCATCTCTACACGATGCCTGTCAGCAAGTATGAATTTTAATTGGAAGTATTATACAATACATGTAATGCTTCAACCAGAAGACTCGTATCCAGAGAATATGTAAATAACTGTTGAATAGAGTAACTGTTATACTTTTAAATTCTGGTACTTACACACCTTTCTTACTCTTAAGCCATTAATATACATCTGACCTCTTCGTTTCTCCAAATTTCACCGTAATTTTTAAGCTAAATTATCCTGGATGTACAGTTGTCTTGAAACAATATGTAGAACAAGTCTTTATTGGAAAACGTATTCCTGATCAGTATTAACGTTTCAAGAGTTCTGTGTGTTCCGGAGGCCAGTGTACGAGAGACATGCCATTTCTGGAAATAATTTTGAATTGATGAAGTTCTAGAAGATCTGCAGTCTACCGTGTCTTTTAACTTTCTCCAGTTCATCTGAGACCTTTATGTCATTTTACCATCTGCTGTAATTCTCTCCCTATCAAGTAATTTTTCAAAGGCTTTTTACTCTTTTTCTTCCAAGGTCAGTTATAACCTGGACTCTATTAAAAGTAGAATGGAAAAGGCAGTTTGAATGTTGCACTTTCTTTCTTTCTGAGTCTGAATTGTAAAATACCTAATAACAATAGCTCTGTTGCCTCCTGCACTTGCTCTACCCTTACTGCTGTACAAATGACCAGACACACAACTGGAACATCCACAGAATACAGTTTCATTTTCAAACCTTGCTCGATCTAATTTATGTAACGCAGTTTGTTTTCTGTGAAATATTCTTTCATCCAGTTTAAAGGAATACTTTAAGCCATTCGAGTATTTAAGTCTTCGGCTGATTCCTACATTTCAGATGAGCACCCAAGGAAGTAAATGAGCACTCGGTGGGGCAGAGGGGCACTACATCCTGTGACATAAATGAGTTGTTACTTTAAGGCTGAAACTGAAAGAGGAAGTGAAGTTAACTTTAAAATGAAATGACTGCATGGACATCAGGTGCCAACTTTTGGCATGAGCAAAATCTTGTCACCCACCTGTGACAGTGACAGTAATGTGTGCATAGGTGTACTGTCCTTGGGGTTGGTTTTGTTGGTGTCTCCCTCTATATTCATCAGCTCTTGTCATCTTGAGCCCATATCGGGCAGAAATATGCAACACCTGATCTCGGGCCCTTCGAAGGCACACGTTACGCCTCTATCGGCGTTTGGGCTCGTCGTCAGAGGTGCCTTCAGCCTCAAGAGAGTCGTAACCTGGACCAGCATGCCACTGTTTGTTTTTCTAGTGTTAGGCTGCTTGTTTTTCCTTGCAGACCTGGAAGTTTTTGCCCTGACTGAAGCTAAACGGATGTGACTGTGCTTTATTTTGCCTAAAACGCAGCAGACCTCCAGTGTCCCAAGTGCATTCTATAATTAGCAGCACCACCTTCTTCCGCGGAGTCAGAGCGAGTCAAGAGTTGCGTGGCTGTCGGAAGAATTTGGGAAGTTGTGCTCCAGTTACACTCAGCTTAGTGGCAGGTGGGATGTCAAACCCCAACATTCACTGACCAGCTGTCCCTTTTTCAGTCATAAATCCACATGACTATCTATGCAACTTGGCGAGCACCTTGTTTTTCCATTCATAATTTCTAAGAAAAAAAATATCAAAATGGTCTTTATTAAGATTATTAAGATATGATGAAGGTACTAGCCTCGTGAGCAACTGCTTTTGTACCCTTCTACAGGATAAATAACGAAACTATAACTAAAATAACCACCTATCTACAAGACTTGATCAACCACAACCAGACCGCTACGCTCTTCCACATCTGCCAGCTTGGTGGTCCTGCATACAAAACGTAAAGCACGGAGGTTCTCCGTTCTGGCACCGTTGTGGTGGAACAACCTCCCCTTTTCACTCAGAACTGCTGAAACTCTGTCCACATTTAAAAAGGGTCTGGAAACTCACCTCTTCCTGACTCACTTTACCCATGATCTCTCAAGGTCATGTATGGTGGAAATGTTCATGCACCATAACTTTATGATCATGCCCGGATAAGCCTTTACACAGCCGCTACTCCTGTACTGTACGTAAATGTTTGTGTATCTCAAAAAAAAAAATTAATAGGAAGGTGATCAGGAATCATCAATATTCTAAGTTTTTTGCAGTTACTCGTGTGATGAACATTGGTTCGTAAGGTGGAAAGAAACTAACTGTACTTAATCATGCATCCGCATCCATGTCTCTTCCTGCTAATGTAATGAACACATTGTATTTTCTATGAGATGTAAGTCACTTTGGAGAAAAGCATCTGCTAAACGAATAAATGTAAATGTACAACTGCTTTGGTGAACCTCCATTTGTATATGAAGCAACAGTGTTAAAGGGACTCAAGACAGACAAGCACTGAATAAGTGTTGGCTAAGAAATTATATTCCTAAAATTTCGGTATATTTAATGGGAAGAACTATTATGCTAACTATTGAAGGGAAAGCTGATGATAGTAATGAAGTTCACCCCGGTCTCACGTGACCAGAGCAGTTAACATACCCATGCAGCATCATACAAATTAGAATGCATTGGATGGTTTATGGATTAAACCTTGCCACAAATTTGATCAGAGACACAACCTGCTGCATTAGCCTTGACTTTTTCAGCAGCTCTCATTTGTTTTGATTGATTCCAAAGTTAGAGGAAGGCAATCAGTAAGTACCACCCAATCAAGGGCCAACAACATAGAGCAGATTAGACCGCTTGTGGTAATCAATGGAAATATTCTGTGATTTGCTGCCTTTCAATTCTCGCCGTAAATTAAGACCATAACGTGCAAGTTAGTTAGCAATAAAACAAGAGGCAGCGACAGGCTGAACTATAAGAAATGAATTAAGGAGATGAAAAGGACGTGCGGATCGGTACCGTAATGAGACAGAATTACGGTCCTCCAGTCCGCTCCTGCTTTTCTAGACGAAGCCGTCAGCAGTTAATGGGCCGCCTCGAGTGCCGGCGTTTGTCATTCTGCTTCTGTGCTGATATTTATTTGTTTATTTTTTTTTTATTTATTTATTGCCTGGATTCCATGTCATCATTTACCATGAAACGGCTGACCTCCTTGCTTCTCCAACAGGCACACGGTGTATCAGCTACTTCCACCAGAAACTGCGTACGTATTTTTCGTTTCAGTAATGTTTTTCTCTGTTTGTAAAAATCTTTCATTTGTGGTGTACGCAGCCACGCAAGCATTTTTCACATGCTTCTCCATATGTGACCTCCAGACTATTAGTGGGGCCATTTCTTTGTCTTTAAGACTGCAGTGGCGGTGTTACGGGGGTCCTGAGAGATAAAAGATAAAAAGGGCAGCAGTGTCCTCTTATTTTATGTGTGGCAAGTTTGGGCCAGACTGATCTTGTCTCTTCAGCTGGGTGAGCTCTGCACTTTGCCCTAATTGAACGGCTAGACTGATGATCCTGACAGTGGAACAAGTGCATCTGATGCTATCGTCTAGAGCTCGCACCAGGCGCAGCCTTCTTTATCATAAGAATTACTTAAAGTGCCTCTTATTTTTTTTATCTTCCCAGTGGCGGCCTAAGTTTTCTTTATAATATTGAGGAAAGGGCATAATCAGCACCAGAACCTTTCTGGTGATGTGGACAAAATCCTTCAGTTTCGAAACACAAATTATAATTTATGAAAAACTGCAGAAGGTGAGCGTTCCAGTGATAACGGTAGTCCGTCGGCTTCCATTTGATCAATGGCAAAACACACAGGCGTGGTAACTTCTTCGTATGGCACTAGAACATAAATGGCCTCTGATGGGTTAGTTCTCAGATTCAAAGCAATATGTAGTGCTAGACAGAGCATGATGGTTTGGTCATAGACAAGGTGGTGCTCCCATGTTGCTGGCAGATGGCTGAAGAGTAGTGCAGTGCAGCCGTCCCCTGACTTTGCGTGCCCTTGGTGCATCTTCTTTCTGCGGCCCATGATCCAACATCTGAAGAGCCGATAAAAACCCTGTGCTGCCCCACAGCAGCTGGGAAGCTTAATGCTGTCAGAAAGGCAGTTTATTTCCCCCCAGTTTTTACCTCCTGTGTATATTTTATTGAGCTGCTCTCATCCCACAGCTGAGCAGTCCTGCCATAAGCAGCGCTCAAAATGTATTTTTGAACTCATTAAGACAGAAGGTGAACAGAACTGCTTTCTTTGTCCATGGATCTTTCTTTAGCCTGGCAGTTAAGTGCAGTCTTACAATCTGATTTTTCCAACATCATATGAAAGGAACACACAGGTGACTTTTAAGGGATATTTCTTGTTTTTTTTTTTTTTTTCTTTTTTTTTTTTTTAAAGGTTCTGGATTTACATGCCCTATACTCACATCCTCCACACTGTCCTTGATTTTGTGAGCCAGGTCTGTTTGTGTAACAGCACATCACTCTGGCTAACAGCAGAATCATGTAAAAGGACGTAAAACAGCCAAACTGGGTCATAAAACAATCTTGAACAGAGTCCGGGGCAGTTAGAGTTTGTACCATGTGGGGCTCAGCGGACTTACCCCAGAGGCCAGGTCAGTGCTCCACACAAACGCAGGACTTCGGAGGGGGTCTCAGAGTTGTTTCCCTACAACAGCATCTGTTTGCTCAACCATGGGCAGCATCTCAGCGTATGCGCCGGCACAGACAGTGATGTCGCAGGAGGACTTCTTCATTTCCTCAGACCAGGAGGCACATGCGAAAGGCCCCAGTAGGACGACGGGACCTCCGCTTACTCACCCAGATATCTACTCTAATTTGCTCTAATGTAAAGTAAATACCAGAAATGTGATTTGAATTGAGAGGAAGATTATTTCTGAAGGGCATCCGAAGGTGGGAAGAAGCTGCTTGTTGCTCACACCTCTTTCACACGAATCGGGTGAATTCTCTAACACTGGGTACGTGATGTTACAGGGTCAGACTGGGAAGTGAAAATCTCAGGGCCTCAAAGCAAAAAGGAACATCCTAACAGTTCACTGGAGACTCAGAAGTGACTTTAGCCATCTGCTTTAACAGAGACCTATAAATGTTTTATTTCAGCACAGTAATGGGAAAAATGGGTATCCTCCGATAGGGAGTTCTTTATTGCTAATGGCCTTGAAAAAAGTCTCTGGCACTGTTACTGAGTTCAAAGACCTGGATGGAGATCCTCAAAATCTTGAATTACAAAGTAAAAAAAAAAAGAAAAAAAAAGATGACTGTTCCACACCAATGAACTGGGCTCCACTCATGAACAAGTACTGCATTCTTATCTCCCTGTTTTGCTGAGATTTTCAAGATGTGTTGGAGGCTCACTGGATGTTTTTTTTTTTAAGCTATAAAGGTGCTTAATATTTTTTTTAAAGGTTTTTACTCTAAAATGTTCTTGCAGCAGACGCATTTTTGTTACCCATTAAAAGAACATTGATGATACATCTTTAAGTGATTTGCCCCTTTAGTGTATTTCTTAATATTTTCTAATTTGTGTATGTGGGTGCTTGATCTATACGTGTGAAATAATATTAGCTTTTTTCTGTCATTAAAGAAATATCTGCATTGAATTGTAAAAATGCCTATGGTAAATTAATAATCTAAAAGATTCATAACAAAGCATGCCTTGCCTAGCACAGTCTAATTATTAAACAAAAAACACTGATCTCATTACTATTGAATCAGCATTTAAATAAATTTGAAAAGTGAAAGTAGCTGGAACACACCTTGTGAGGTAAAAAGCAATACCTGTATAACGTTTTGAAGGCTTTTCCAAGGTGCCCCCGGCATTACACTCTGTGCTCTCTGCAGACCCCTGAATCTCTGACCTGCACACATGGTTATTGATGATGTATGATTTTTTCACAACTTGTCAAGCATACACCGGTTTTCGGTTCACAATGAAAACCTTGTATCTGCTGGTGAGGAAACAACTGGAGACACTAGACGAAGACTGATGAGTTCCACGGAAGTGTGTTTGGCAGCAATTTGGACGTCTTGTGGATGCAAGACCTAGGGCAGGGGTCAGCAGCCTTGGTCCACCAAGCCATGTTAGTGCCGATTTCAACACGCTGTCCACTTGGAAGGAAGCCTGGTGTTCCTGCAGCCGTGTCAGTGCTGTTGTGCTGTTTCCGGCAAGTGGTGCATGGCCTACTCTTCTACAGCAGCCTTGCTCGGCGCCCTGCTCTCTGTCAGGGTAATTACTTGGCTGCCTTCTTGAGTGGCTACTCAGGACCTCCACACCTCTCACTCCACAGCACACAAGATATGTGCGCTGGCTACCAAGCGCTTTTTGGTGTGTGGGCAGAAGTGCTGACAGGGTGTAATTATGCTGGTCATTGTTTTCTTTAGGTGTTCTGTAAAAGTTAAGGGCTGCAGAATCAACCTCTTAACCCGAACGCCCCGGCCCTCTATGACGGAGCGGTCTGCATTATGACTGAGGCCAGTGTTCATAGCGATGTGTATCCCCTGTTCTTAAGTAAAACAAAAGAAGAAAACTCGTGTAAATTGGAATGGAGGCTTTTAACTGGTAAATGTCAGTAAAACTGCTTGTTTTTAAATGTTTATCGATGACATCTAAAGTGCTTTGAGGAAATGGGCTCCAGCACAGACAGAACAATAATCCATACTCGCTAAAAATAAACAGGCGGAGGTGACAAAAATATGCACTGTCTTGGTTTGACTTGAGATGGGTCCCATTACAGGGAGGAGCTCATTTCATTACGGTTACTGAGCTTCCAAAGAGCAGCTTTTGTTTGGCCTCTGATGATTTTGAAGAACAAACACTACCAAAAACTTTATGCATACACAATGACCATGAAAGCAAGTAGGCTGCAATATGCAATTGTACGGAAAAATAATTCACTGTACAGATATATTTACATTATTTCATTTAGCTGATGCTTTTCTCCAAAGCGACTTACAGTGTTAAGCTACTCACAATTATTCACCCATTTATAGAGCTGGAGCAATTTTAGGGCAAGTACCTTGCTTAAGGGTACTACAGCTGGAGATGAGGCTTGCACCTGCAATCACTAGACTACCAGCTGCCCCTAGAAACTGTGAGATTCTGTTTAAATGAATATTTATTGAAACAGATATAATTCAAACATTTTACTCATTTGAACTGTATAAATTTTCTTCTCTTAATAAATTTTTTCTTTATTTTCATGGCACTGTGAATGATCATGCCTTCATTTTTGTTGAGCTGAACTGTTGGATTATGTGGCTCTGTGGGTTGTGTTGTTGCAAGGAACACATGAGGGTCTTCATGGAGGACCCCTCTGGGAAATGGGTGGTGCTTGATCGGTCTGCATGTGGTGGAGTGGGTAGAAGCAGGTGCGAGGCAGCCGTCCTCAGCCAGGCCTTGGCCCAACTAGGATATATAGGATATATGTGGCCCTGTGGGACCCCGCCGCTCACTGCCCGCACGGCTACCACAATTCCCCGCATGGAAGGTGAGCCTGGCCCATGAATTAATGAGCAGCATCGGTGGAGTAATGACAGCCAGCTGTCTATCCTGGGTACTCGCATTCTGCTCCCACAGGGCAGGGGCACTGCCTTGTTTGTCTGGGGTGGTTGTCCTCCCTTTCGGCACCAGGGTACATGGAAAAAGTACGGACACGAAAGAGCAGGATACACCTCTCTGCAAATCAGGCTACTTTTCACCTTCGCACGCTACTTTCGATCAGCCAAAATGACAGAAAGATTATAAACAAAATCAAAGTCGTGCTGTAGTGCAGCTGCTGGTGCCTTGCCCATATGTAGTCATTAAGCCGCCAGCAGAGCAGAGATTTTAGCTTTTAATGTGGCCCTTCAGGAGCGGAAAGGAGGAGCAGGGAGGTGGTGGGAGAGGAGCAGTTTGGCAGTTCACAGGGAGCGCGTTCCTCCCCTGGAGAGGGGGAGTAGCATGCCCACCTCCCGCTGGCGTCAGCACAAGGAGGCACCGCAGGTCAGGGGACAGTAAGGGGTAGCACGAAAATGACGGCCGAAGACAACATTTTAGTCTTACTCTCCCCCTTTGCCTCTTCTTTCATCTCTCCTAAATGCATGAAGGGAACAAAACCTTTTAAGCTTGATGCTGAGTTTACACCCATAATGCATTTCAGTTAAACTGAAAAATTGACCAATTGCATCTAATGTGTTTTGTTAAAATGCAGTTGTTTCCTCTTGAGGTCCATATATATTGCAAGGCATATTGACCAAATAGAAGGCGTTCGGAAGGAAAGGCATTGCGATCAAAAGGCCGAGGTGGGGGTCACGGGGTGGGGAGGCAAAGAAAAGTTCTCATTATGGCTCCCAGACATTAATTTGAACATTTTTTTATATGTGTGTCCTATTAAGCTCTGTAAGTCCCTTTTGATAATTGTGCTTTGTACTTTTACAGCACTTCAGTCTATTCCCAGTTCAATTTCCTCTTTTATCGCACATTTGAAATATTGATTTCTGACAGATAAAAGCAAACATTATAATCTCACCAGTGAGCTGTAAGTGAGTGAGCCGTGCAGGAGGAATGCATCGGGGAACCGTTGCATTTGAAACCTCCTTTGTTTTATTGCAATTTTCGCCCATAGAATTTACTTACTGCTCTCTGATATTTATGTGAAGAGCTGACCTATTGATAGGCCGTTGATGTGACAGATTCCTCTTGTCTTCGTCCCTCCCTGGATGAGTTGCGCGAGGCATCGTTCGCGTGGGCTCCCGGGATCTCTGCGATGATTGCAGTCGCTTAAACGGTTGTCGTGGCCATCGGAAGCGCTGTGATTTATCCTTGTCGCTGTGCATGAAAGTTACTGTTTTCTAATAAATAAATAAAAAATCTGAATCAATCACATGCTTGTTTTTTCTGCTGTTGTTAAATCCAGCTGTAAATAACTGTGCACGTGGTCGACTCACAGAACTCAGGCACCGCTATGTCATCGGTACTGTTTCTCAGCGGTTTTTACACTTGGTGCCTTCAAGAAGGTATGAGCTGAAGGACCTCAGGGGCACAGAGGTACTGGAAACTATTTACTTATATTTACAGAAATGGGTCTTCGCAAGGTAATTCTGCATCCGTGTTTCATAAAAAAGCTGTTGACTTCCTAGCAGTTGACTTAGAAATACATCCTCTAAGTGGCCTTACGGAAAGGTACTCAGGAAACCGGCAGCTAATAGGGTAAAGAAATGAGCTGAGGAGAGACTCTTTTGTTGTACCCTTGGATAAAGTTCCTGTTAAATATTTTGGGTGCTGTAAAGTTGCTCTAGAGTGACTGCTGAACAATTCAGTTGCATAGTGTATTTGATGATTTTCAATCTCTCGAATATTCATAGTGTAGTGAGAAATACAGTGTCTTTCATGGGAGGGAAAACAGACCTATTTAATAGTCAGATTTCTCTTCTGTCCCGTCAGGAAAAACGGTTCAAAACAAAATGGTCTTATGAGCCTCTCTGAATTTTTCTGCAAAGCTCCCGATTTCTTTGTGCAATGTTTATCGCTTTGCAGACACTATGTGGGATGTATTGCAAGTATCTGACCGCCCAGCTCACCCTTATTGACTGCATCTGACAAGCATAATCCTTTCCTCCTTTCTAGTCACTTCCATTCAGCAATCAATCACAACATCAGTGCCTGCAGACTCGTATGAAGTGCTGGTCATCAGCGATGAAGGACCCGGTGGATCTTGCTATCATGTAGTGATTGATTTGCCTTCAAAGAATTCTTAAGTGGTTGGGTGCATTTGCTAAAACATTTTTGCTGTTCAGTTCAGCTTTTTTCTCTTCCAACCCATAGATCTGTTTATTATATGTAGTGGCTGTTTTATGCTGAGATTACTGTGTCAGTCTGATTGAATTAATTTACCTGACCTCGGAAAGGTTTACCCCGACTCATGTGTGCAAACACCAAGAAAAGTTATATTTAATAAAAACTGAAAACTAGCACAGACAGCTGTCACAGTTCCAACACGATATCCACCTTGCACTGGGTTAGATGTCATTTATTTTGACTAAACCGCTTCTTAGATGAGGGTGTGGTGACATAGTGGTGCAGTGGGTTTGACCGGGTTTGACCAGGTCCTGCTCTCCAGTGGGTCTGGGGTCCGAGGTGCCTTGTGATGGACTGGCATCCCATCCTGGGTATGCCCCCTCCAGCCTTATGCCCTGTGCTGCTGGGTTAGGCTCCGGCTCCCCGCCATCCTGCATGTGACAAGCGGTTTCAGATGGTGTGTGTGCGTGTGTGTGTGTGCTTAGAATAGCAGAAAGAATAACATTTTTTGTTATAAGGACATGAATATACATGCTACTAACGAGGGGCAGAAAACATGGCTACAGCTGAAAGAGACCAGGGTATGATGAGTAGGCCACCTTCACGTCTACATGGATCCCTCACTCCAGAACAGATGCTCAGCTATCGGCACCACGTTGTTTCCTGGTGCATTTAATAGCTTCATTCACCCAGGGTCTGGGGTTCACTAAAGTGATCATCGGTATATGAAATAAGGGCACAGGCGAGCCCTCAGCCTGCCCTTAACCTCCAAACCCTCCGTGAAAGGAAGGACTGGTGGGCTCTCAGTGTGGCAAAAAGGCAATAATTAAAACCTGTGCTCTGCTCGCTTTATTCTAATGTATAGACGTGGACGGGGGGGGGGGGGGGATAGCAGCACTGCTTTACAGAAGCACCAAAGAAAGTGTAGTAATTATAGCGGGGACAGTGTCAATGACCTCTGCGATGCAACATCTTGTCTCTTTTGTGTGTGTCCCTGCCACCCGGGTTATTGGCTGAAATTGTATCTTTTCACTTTGGCTCCGCAAAGAATGCGCGCGGTATTGGGAGCCAGCGAGGCGTGACGTCTTCCTGTTTTTCTTCCCTCTCCCCTTTCTTATTTGGAAGTATTTTATGAACAGCGGGGACCCTGGGGAGCAGAGGTTAGTAAAAGAGGTGCACAGTGTATAATTCAATAATTATCAGATACCGTGGCTGCCCCCCGACGCGCCACCCCCTCCCGCCGCCCGTATTGGCAGGTGTCAGGTGACAGGCGGGCACGGTCTCTGCCTGTCAGCTGCTCTTCTTTTGAGCTCTCAGCTCAGACTGCAGCCGCTCTCTCGGGATGGGGACGGCCGACGTGCTGCGAAGCCCGCCTACGGCGCTCACCTGGTCTTTCCAGCACACCGCACACAGCGCTGCGTGAGGCCGAAGGTGCTGAAGGTCCGAGCCATTTACCCTTGTCCTTATTCTCTGCACTGTGATCCTCCGCCCAGCACTCATGGTTTCATCCTCTGCGATAAGGCAGAACTGATGGCAGCGACTTGTCAGGGAGACGAAAACGCTCCCTCGTGGTTCGGTTTCATAGAGTCCGCTGGAAGTCCACTGTCCCTTGTTAATTGAGCAGAACTGGTTTGCTCTGCACAGCTCAGCTCCTTCACAAGAAATTGACTCTCGCTTCATGATCCCTTGATGAATTTGAGCGCAAGGTGAGGTACATTACCAATTCCGGAGATGCCTTTCGTCAGACGGCAAGGAGCTGAGAAGTATTAGAACCGGCACCCGCCGGCATCTGACTGTAGCTGCCGTTCGCAGTGAAAGGTGACAGTCAGGTGTGTGTCTGCGTTAGCAGCTGTCTGCCTTTGTGTGTCTCTCGGTGTGTATGCATGCTGCTGCCTGTTGTTCTCCCTTGATCGCCGTCACGGTGCTTTTCCGCTACTTCTGCTCTCTATGTCACATACTCAGACTTAAATAGACCGGCGTGTACGTTCAGGTCAACTCATTTACATGGAATCCCTGTTAATCTGAGTAGCTGTTCACACCAATATATGCATAGCTCCACTTCTACGGTAAACCGGCCCAGGCTTATCAGCATTTTAAAAAGGCTTACCCTAATCTTACCAAACGTCCCATTAGCGATGTCCGGGTGGGTGTGGTGAAAGAGGCCGACTCCCTCCGTCACCTAACCACTGTTTGTTTAATGTGTTGTGCCTAGGTGAGCTCCGCATGCTAATTTGTGCAAAGCGGCTCTTTGTGATGGAGCGGATGTTCGGGGGGTCTGTTCAATTAGATCCCTGTCACAGCTGACATGCGACGTGCTGCTTTGCGCAGCAGCGACAGCATGCAAAGCCATGGGGACTGAAGGACCTGACAGTGGTGCAGTCCCACACTTCTCCCAAAGAACATCTTAGCATTAGCATTTACTCGTTTAGTTCAGACACACAACTGAGCTGCACACAAACGAGCATCGCCTTCATCAGGGAGACAGTTGCGTGTGTATAATTCAATATACACCTGCTGCAGCTTCCTTAAGAAATATAAAAATGGAACTCTGACTTGGAGATGTTCTTTGATCACCAAGTGACCGGCTCCTAGAAGCCCTCTAGGAAGGCAGTCTCGCTAGTGGAGTTACTTGAAAAACCAGCACTCTTCTGAATGGTCTCCATTCATCATCTGCCTCAGAGGCTGCAATTTCTCCGTTTGCCGTATGTACATTTTTCCTACTCAGACTTGCTGTAAGCAGCCCATACCCATATCTGCTGAGAATTAAACTTTTATGCAGAATGCTCCACCTGGGGAGAGCCTAATGTACAACCCCAGAATCTCAGTGATCAGTTAGCTGTGATCGAGCTTTAAAATAGATAGGAAATATTTTGAAATTGGAAAATAGTTTTTGTTGAAATTGAATATCAGGCTAATTTACTTTGGGTTTGATTTAGACCCAACAACGAGCTACACAGAAACATTCATCATGGTTGTAGCAGACTAATCTCACCCTACCTTAAGTTTCCTAAAGCATCCTTCTTTTAAAATGAGTCGTCCTATCGAGAACTGCATAACTCACTCATTTTGCCTACCACCTCGACTAAGAGTCTAGGACTAATGATTGACTCAAGTGTGTCTTTCTCTCTTCGATCACACATTGAAGCCACAACCCGGACCTGCAGACACATCCTGCATAACATCCGCAGGATCCGTCCCTACCTCACAACAGACTCTACACAACTACTTGTCCAGACCAAGGTGATATCCCACCCGGGCTACTGCAACATCCCACCTACTGCCATCAGACCTCTGCAGTAGATACAGAACGCTGTTGCACGAGTTGTGTTTGACTTGTCGAAGTGTTCTCATGTATCTTCTCTCTTCGTCTCTCTGTATTGCCTTCCTGTATCCATCCAGATCAAATTCAAGACGCTGGTTATGGCCTACAAAACCATCAACGGATCTGCTCCCAGATATATGCAACACCTGATCACTTTCTGCAACCCAACCAGACTTCTACACTCCTCCACCTCTGTCTTCTTGGTAGTCCCACACACAAGAGGTCTAAAATCAAAAGTACAAAGGTTTTAGTTCTGGCTTCAGTGTTTTGGAATGACCTCCCCCCTCACTCAGATCTGCAGAATTTCTCTACATTTAAGAAGGGTCTGAAAACTCCCTTCTTTTGGACTCACTTCTCCGCTGATCTCTTAATCGCATGATAAACATGTAAATCACACAAAAACACTTGCTGATGTGGGGGGGGAGGTCACGACGAGCCGCAGCCTAACCCAGCAACATAGGGTGCAAGGCCGGGGGGGGGGGGGGGGACACACCCAGGATGGGACGCCAGTCCGTCTCAAGGCACCCCAAGTGGGACTGGAACCCCAGACCCACCAGAGAGCAGGACCCACTGCGCCCCCACCCGAAATCTTACCATTTTTTCTTAATCAGTTTTTAATCCGATCACAGTAATTGTTCCACTAAGTGTATTTGACAGAAAGAGCATGAACATGTGGGTGTGCAAGATCATTTTGGAAAGGCCATTTTTGAAGACGTGAAACGTGAGCTGTAGGGTGGCTCTTTGGCAGTATGCTTGATTTGATTGACCCAGTTCTTGGATCAATCACATCACTACAGTTTGTCACTTTGCTGTGTGGCTCTTGTGTCCAAGATACAACACAGCTTCTAGGAAATTATTATCATTAGGTATATATTGTAGTAATTATGGTAACAGCCTGTGGTGTTGAGGGGGGGGCGCGATGGCGCAGTGGGTTGGACTGGGTCCTGCTCTCTGGTGGGTCTGGGGTTCGAGTCCTGCTTGGGGTGCCTTGCAATGGACTGGTGTCCTGTCCTGGGTGTGTCCTCCTCCCCCTCCAGCCTTGCGCCCTGTGTGTTGCCGGGTTAGACTCTGGCTCCCCACGACCCCGTATAGGACAAGTGGTTCAGACAATGTGTGTGCGTGTATGTGCCTGCATTGTGTATGTTGAAGCATTTGCCAGAGAGGATCCAGTAATCCCCTGTATAGAGCACATTCTCAGTGTAATTCATTATATCTGCAGATCTTTATTATAACTGTGAGATCATTGAATGTTGTTAGTTGTCCATTTCATGCATTACATTCACTTTATCCAGTAGGTTACTGTAAATGTATGTCACATTTAAATCATTGACACCAAATTAAATTCTGCCGATACCTGCAGGTTCTCATAATATGTGTGGCCCCAGTGAAATTTGTTGTTGTCATTGTTTTATCACAACATCCCAATGTAAAAACAAGGGGCAGCGGGAGACTTCAAGCGATGCCATATGTTAACGCTGAAAGTTACAGCACAGAAAGCCTTTATCTGGATACTCCCAGAGTCTGATAACTTGAGTTAGTCTTATTAATTCAGATAACCTGGCCAGAAGCACATCTGTGTGCTGAAAAACTAGATCATTCCAGGTTTTCATGTGCATTTATACAGGTATCTCTTACACGTTATAGTATGCTGCACTCCAGGTTCAGATGAAGCAAAGAAGGATGCACCTACAACCTTTACTAAAAATATTTGGGACCCTTCTTCCTCAAGGAGTCTATACTTTAAGCCAGCCTTCCTAGCCTGCTAATGTTTCTCACATTCCCTCCCTTCTCCTACTAGCCAATAGACACTCACCCCCTCATAATCCCCGTGAGTCCCCATAGCGGTTGAACAACGATTTCACATTTTACCCACAATTCTCAACTATTTACTATCAACATCTTTTCCAGCTCAAACATGACACTCCCCAGTAATGCAGGTTCAATATTACAATATTTATTTGTGTTCTTCAGTGAGGTCCAGTCCTGCTGCATCGCTGCTGTGCAAAGTGAGTATTGCACAAGGTTTGATGCCTCTCGAGTAAACGCCTTTTGCCCCAGTCTAATAAAAAAGGTTTAGTTGTGTCAAGTTTAATCCCGCTCTGCTTGTTTACTGTAAATTCCCTCCTTATGGAAAAATGGCACAACCAGGGCAAATGAAGGGGATCTTTAGGAGAGCAGATAGAGAGAGACACAGTGGTGTGGAGCACACTGCCCCACTGTGGCCTGAACAGGGCCTGCCCACCCAGCAGGACCCTACCTTCCCGACCAGGCCCCTCCGACACCAGTCCAACCCCCAGCAATTAACCGCACATTTACATAGAGGCGCAAGGACTGTCGGCGGTGTTTACAGTTTGATCACATATGATTGATGTTCTGTTAATACAGATTTAACTTGGCATATTTTCGCTGCCAAGGGACCCATGAGAAGGGTTCAATTACGGAGCCGTCTCATTAATTCGAGAGCTCGCTACGCTAAAAAGACAGCGCCTTTTGATTCCAGAATGCAGATGTGTGAGGAATATAATTAGCAGATAAGACTTCTAATTCAAAACTGCTGTTTGGCTGTAGCGAAAGCGGCTTTCGCTGTGTTTTACAAGTTCCTCTGTCTGGAAGTGCACTTTTTTTCACAAAACGGAGTGTTTTGGAACATTATTTCGGGAATTCTGTTTGAAGAATTGATCTGCGTGCTGTAAGCTGAGGCTTTGCCACAAATGTTTACCTCCAGTATTTTTCGGCCTTCGGTACTTTATGGAATGGGAATTACGAGGTGTTGCGTCCCCGCGTTACGGATCAAAGGGTTTCCACGTGGACAGTGATGGCGATGCCCCGCTGACGGCTTCTCCCTGGAGAACGCAGGAAGAGGCACTTTAATGAAGTATTCAGGTATTTGTTTGCGTTCCTCCTTTGCTTCTGCTGTTTGAAACCGCCCTGCTAAATCTCGAGGGGTTGCGTCAGGCTGCAGCAGACCCGCAGCAGACCCACAGCATCACTGGAGGAGGAATGCGGAAATCGGACGCTCTGGCCTGGTGTCCTTATGGCACTTGTACAGCGCGGCGGAGCTGAATGAACCCAGCCTCCTGCCTGGTTTCCGGCTGTTGGAGCCCAGCGTGTCAAAGGCTCAGCCGGACTACATCAGCACAAGAGAATGCTGCTCGCTGGCCGTGTCACACATCAGTTACTCGGCGGAACCCGACACTTTCCAACTGGGTTATCTCATACTTCAGTGGGAAGTGAAGTGAAGACTGTTTCCCTGTCTTATGGAGGGAGGCAGTGCTCACTTCAGCAGTTTATATTCATCCAGAACTGAGACTAGCTGACAGTAGCAAAGCCTTCTTCAGCCTTCAGGTGTCCCTGCTGCGTATTTCCCAGCAGGCTTTCTCCTACCGAAGGGACAGACACCATCCTACAAGAGCACAGCACTTTGGCGTGTGTCAGTGCTGTCCGCTAATTGTACCTACTTGTTCAGGAGGAATCTGTGATGAGTTGGAAAACGTTTGTGTTATATTCACTTGTATTATATTCATTAACATGTATTTATTATATCGACATCTGAAATGTGAAGCCATACTGCTGGAGTTCAGTGTAAACCTTGCCTGCCCCTGTTAATACATACCTTAAAATAGGGTAGAAGGGTACAATTTTAAGTTTATTTACTATAGAAGCCAACGCAGTCACGGAAAGAACATGCAAACTATACACAGACTGAGCTCGATTCGAACCTAAGACCGAACAGCTCAGGCATCGGGTGGCAGATATACACGCTGCACCACCATGCCACCATTATATATGTTTAGGAAAGCAGATAAAGAATAAGGTTATTAGCAGTGTTAGTTAGCTATATAACATGTGTTAATGATGCCCTTTATGTAAGTGCATATGTGCTTTCCAGAGACGAGGGGATTATATTGGGGTCTGGTAGGTCCGTGGTTTGCTGCTTTGAGTTCGCTGTGCTGTTTATGTACAATTGACAATATCCGACACAGTTCAGCTGCCCTAGCAGTTCTCACTGTGTCGCTCTCTCTCTCTCACACACACACACACACACACACACACACACACACACTAACTTGTTTAGGCCCCTCCTAAAGGGACAGAAGCCAAAGATGTTCTATGTTCACATATACAGTATCTCAAAATACCCAGTGTGTGTGAAATTCCACATGTGCGCTTGTCTTTCCTGAACAGGTGGTGTTTTTGAGGGCCTCTTTGCATCTTCACCGCATATGTAACGGTTAAGGAAATCCAGCAGAAGCACAGTGGTTCCATGGTGTTGACTCCAGTGCTCTGTGCCCCACTTCTTGCTGCTCAGCAGAGAGACCACTGGGACGCAGAGACAGCGCCAGCGGTGTTCCAGGAGGGAACGTGGCAGCCGAACGATGGCCAAGTCAGCGTCCGCCTCTCCCGCACATGTTTGACGCCCAAAGATCCCGCAGAGGGGACGGGGGGCACGCTGGACTGAACAATAGTGGGAGTGCCTGCAACGTTCCCCAGGTTGTAAGAGAGGTGTCATTTACACCACGTCACTGGGCCAAACTGGGCCCAGTCTGAGCTGGAGGAGACACGCTATTGATCGGCCCGCCCAGAAAGCCAGCTGCCATTAAAGCTGTGACAGTGGAACTGCGCACTATTGATTGCCAGAGTGGGGCCTCTTAATGTTATTTATAGGGGCCTCCTTTGAAAGGGAGCGCTCCCTGCACCACTCTCTTATGGCTACTAATTGATGGCAAGTGAGGCATGGTCTCCCCCCGCTGACCCCAGCACCCTGAAATTCAGATGGATTGCATCTAACACAATTATGATTGATATTATCAAATTACACTTTGCACGACATGGCAGCTCGTGTCGGCCGGCAGGTCTACTGACCGCCCCTGTCTGTCACGGGCCCTCCGCTTTAGTGCTCCCCGGAGGCGGTGGCGGTGGCTGGGGGTTAATTGTGTTTGCGTGGGTGCTCTTACATGGGTGCGTGTCCTGTGTGTCGTCCTGCTCCGTATAAGCACAGCTCATGTGAGAATCATATTCTTGTCAAATTGAGAGGGCAGTCTCCCCCCGTGCGTGGTTCGGATCCCAAGGGTTGAACAGCCCCTGGTGGCAATTGCAGATTTGTTTCAACACACTGGCCCTCAACTGAATATGATCAAGTCTCACACAGTGTCTGCAACGTATTGCTGTGTTAACTAGTGAGGATATCAGTGATACCTAAAAACAGAGATACACTCATTCTTACTGAGCTCTTCCACCGAGAGAATTTGATGGTTATACTGCAATGCTGTGTCATGCCGCTCCCCGTATACATTCATATTTCCTGTCACTCTGGATATGTAAATGTGCACTGGCAGCTTTTTAAGCTTATGCTGGGGTTATTTCCCACATTTGTGTAACTAGACTCTAATGCGTGAAAGGGGCTTCCATTTTCACTGTCATCTGTAGACATATTTATATTCATATTCTGTTTTAAAAGGTCTCTGTTCTTTCTAGTAAAATGAGCAGAATGATGAGCTTCATGCCAGAAAGGTTACTGCAGAACCTTCTCGGAAAAAAAGAACGTAGCCCTTGCTAGGATGTTCTGGCACGCACCTACACACACTCGTCACACAAATTTACACGTGCGTGCCTCGTAACCTGTCTCAGTTACAACTAACAAACACTGCGTTGCCATGCCTCCCATATTTAAGACTCTCCTACCCACAGATTAACAGTTTTCTACATTTTACACACTTGGAAATCTGATGACTGTTTACTGCTGCGCTTCAACTCTGTGTGTGTGTGCTCACAAACAAGTTTTTTTATATTTTACCATGATGTATTTGCCGTTCATTCCCATAATCCAGTTATCCCATGAAACTATAATGCGATTTATGCTTTGTTTATTATAGCATCCTAAGGCATCCCTCTCCCTGTCACACTGCAGAGGTTAATTATGGCATCTTTGTGTAAAAGACTCTCTTTATGTTACTGAAATAAAGTTTAGCATGTCAGAATAGCACATCCGTGGGGAACTGAGTTAATTCAATGAGACAGATAGCTTACTTCAAGCTGTAAATTATAACAGAAAGGCTTTTTAAATCCATTACATTTCCAGCTTCTCCTTAGATTTAATGCTCTCATCGGTGCTACAGTCCTGTTTATGTTCACTATTCATATTACAGAGAAAACATAAGGCAAATGGGCCTTATCCTGTTGAAGTGATGTCGCATTTTGATTTTTTTAATCCTGCGCGACGGTACTTATTTATTCGCTTTTTTAGTCTTTGCAAGCGGTGTCAAAATACCAGTTCTTTGCGTTCCCGCTGTATGATGTGAAATGAACGGCAGTGTCTCATTTGTGTTGCTTTGTACAATCTCAGCTAACAGCACAGGACTGGGGGGCCAGTCTGCCCGCTCTGGCTATTAGGGCACATTGAGGAGGAGCCCCCAGGATCATAAGCCTCCTGCTCCTGCTGCCAAGGGGAAAGCAGAGCAAAAGAAATGAAAAACTCTCTCGACTTGTCCTGTGGACTTTGTCCTCCCTGTGCAATGAGATGCTGTCTGATTGTTTTATTATTTAGGTGACATTTTCGTCCAAAGCAACATACAACATTGCATACACTACACTAAGGTACTTACTAGGATCTATCAATCCATGCATTCATTTCGTCTCCAGTTCATCTGAAACGCATCCTTGGACTGCAGGAGTAATCTGGAGCACCCAGAGGAAACCCACAGAGTGGGATTTGAACATGTGTCCAAACCCACAGCACAAGATTTGCTTTTGTAGACTTAACATGTAGGTTTGAGTGATAATTTTAACACAGTGTATAACAATGGTGGGTCATACATAGACTTCATGGATTAACTGTACTTCCTATATGCAGTTTTTGTCCCCTTCCTCCAGTGGTGTGGTCTGCATACTAATATTTCAGCATAGGCTGGATTTCGCTTGGGTCGCTGCTGCTCTCAGTCCATTGAATCCCGCAGGTGTCCAGCAGTGGAGGCTTATGATCCTGGCTTATGATCAGCGGGACTAGAACCTACCACATGACCCATAGGTCTACTGCCAATACGGTTCCTCTGATGGTTTTCTACTTTTTCTCCCAGCAACCTTTGAATTCATCAGAAGAACAGCTCTCACAAGTTCTTTTTTTTGCACTGCAGCTGACACCAGGAATCGGTGCGCTGCTGTACCTACGACTGAGTTCCGAAAGGTGGTGCACTCCGACTTTGACGATGACATGAGTCAACAGGTAGCATCCGACCGCACTTTCTTGGTGGAGCACGGTTTGAGCGCTCGCTGCAGCTTGCTGGGACCTCATGGGATGTGTGCTGCTGCTGGCCTAATCCCCTCTGAGAAGCAGATTTATGAAGAAGGGAAATAGAGAGAGTGGCTGATGATGAGATGGAATGATAAAGAGAGCTCTCAGATCTTGTTCTAGTTTTTTCCCAGAATTAATCATACAATTCAGATACTTCTGTCACAAAGGCGGCTGTCTAAGCTGATTTAGAGTAATGATTCATTAAACTGTCGGTGCACAGATGCTTGCCATTTGTTAAAAAAAAAAAATACAATTTTCCGTGTTGTTAAGATTTATTTTATGTTTTTAAAGCTATCGTCTTGATTTAAATTTCCAGTTACTATGCTGTACGTCTTTACAGTTGGCGTTGAGTGAATACTTGAATGGATTTTGTTCACAGGAGTTAATAAGGTCTAATGCTGAGGAGGTAGGATCTTACAGTGACAAACGGACTGCATTTTCTCCTCACCGCTACTCCTATTATCAGCAGCTTGCAATATAAATATGCAAATCTTCTACTTGAACTTTACAATCTTCTATTGAGGCAATTCATCTCTTCAAAGTACTCATTTGCATCAGAAGACACATACATCATCGCATGTCATCCTGAAACCAAATATTAATCAATTTTGCGCTGCGAATTACCTCCTTGTTCTGGGCTGAATATTGTGCCTTGCAGCTACTCAGCTACAACGGTAACAAGTTCATGTGATGATTCCAGCATAAGGCAAAAATTCAGAGGTCATGCCATGGAGCTTGTCATTTGAACGACAGCCCACACCATTTGTTCTGCAGATCCTTGATCTCAGGGATGTGGAGTCGGGACACAAAACCTTTGACTCGGACTCCAGTAACCCAATAATTGCTTCCGACTCCGA
Source organism: Scleropages formosus (assembly GCF_900964775.1). Classification (NCBI taxonomy): domain Eukaryota; kingdom Metazoa; phylum Chordata; class Actinopteri; order Osteoglossiformes; family Osteoglossidae; genus Scleropages; species Scleropages formosus. The sequence goes on from NC_041812.1 coordinate 25,775,589, forward strand.
CTCCACAGCACTGCCCAAAAGTTGCACATTACTTTGGGGATCGACTTATCCAGCGAATATAGGCCTAAACTTATATTACACCTCTAACTTTTGGAGGTCGACTTATATGCCGGCATATACGGTACATTTAGTCGGAGTCGGTACATTTTTATTGATTCCAGCAGCCCAGTAATTGCTTCCGACTCCACGGCTCCGACTCCACAGCGCTGCTTGATGTCGTCACTTCATAATTCTTTTTTGGGCTAAACCACTACTTCTGGCTCAGCGTGTCGATTTGTAGTAGCTTGGTGCATGATAGCTCGGCACAGCGACAGGTCACCTGTTTGAGAGTGCTGCGTTGGAGCCGTCCCTCTTGGCGTACACTTATGTCCCTAACCGTAATGCTGCCCGCTATCCCTAAACGCAGTGCCAAAACCCGGGGTCCTCATAGCGTGTTCACTGGCAGTGAGCTGCGTTTTCTTGTAACGCAGAACAGACTTCGCTTTTTCCTGGATCACAAAGCAATTCCTCCAGTCGACAACATGTGAACTATAGGAAGAGACATTTCCAGCTCTTACTGAGGAACGAGAATGCTTTAGATCAAGTAAAACAGTGCAGTAAAGCCTTTTCTAGTCATAAGTTGACTAGTGATATGAGATACTGCGGTACAATTTAGTTTTCTTTACTGCTGCTGTCCTTCCAAAATGTATAATTTTCCTCTTAATGGGAAACTAGTTATCTCAGAGAGGCCCGCAATTAAAATCTCAGGAGAGAGAATAGAGAACAATAGCAAAGAGGAGAAATCTAGCAAGCCCACTCAAGTTTGGGCGAGTACTGAAGCTCCTCCTTGAAGCCCACCTTGTCCCATGTGCAGTAGCGGTGGTCCGTCCAATCTCTGGACTCTGACAGTTTCTCCGTGTTCCACAGTTTTGTAGAGATTCAAGTGGATTAGTTTCTGCTGGCATCCTTCCAGTCACCTGGAACAAAGGAGAGGGGTTTGCTTTAGATGGAGTGTGAGATTGACCTCAGGTCGCAGCAACAAAGAAGCAAGTCTTTATGGCGAAACATGCAAGATCCTGAATATAGCGAGGTCTACATCTGTCCTCCTCCTCTGACAGTCTTTGTCAGGATAAAGAGGCCTCTAACAAGTATATGTACATCATGTGTGAATCTCATTTGAAATACCAAGCATAATTTCACAACATATTGGCGTTCTAGACACAGCTGAAAATTCGGAGAGGTGCCGGCAGTGCCACTGTGCTGTCAGCTCTGCTTTCGACCCACTCATTCCCTTTGGGTGTGGAACACTACAGGTTTTCCTCCAGACATCTAATTGCCAAGATCCTGACATTTTCCTTATTATGGGTGACATCAATTATAAGAGTCACTGTGCTGATTTTGCCCGCACACTCTTAGCATTCTGATAAACATGTTTATTTTGGGCCGGCGAGACCTCATCCATTAGCAATATTGTTTTCTTAAACATTACATCGATTCAATTTAACTGCAGTCAATTTCAAATGGTTCTGACATTCAGATATGACCTTAAAGCCGAGCGATTCCTGAGCTATGATTAGGATTAAACTTTTCCTAATGAGGCCATTTTTCTTCTGTCCAGGCGTCCGACCAGGCCGGGGCAGAATGGTCAGTAAAAATTAGATCAATTATTTTAAATTGTGCGGGTTTAACTTGATTACCTGGGACCCACTAATTTGTGTAATTAATAGCCGTCTTTTCACAGGAGGAGCAGTTTATTAATAACAATCCATATCGGTGCTCTGTGTTCATCCTTGATGATGTGACGCGGTAAAGACACCAGCTAGGCAGGTGAAATCATAATCTGAGGGGCAGGAGGGTGCGTGTTAATTACAGCAGTTATTAATTGTTACAGTTGCACTTCAGCACTGCACACTTGTCTCCTGCCTTTTCCCTCATTATTTATAGCATTGTGCACATTTCACATGGTGAATCTAATTAGCAATTCTGCTGGTGGGCCAGCAGTCACAATGAGGCAGTATCAGGGCTGACAGCTGGCACCAGGGCAGCATGTGCACTGTGCGCCGAAACAAAACCCGCATTATCCGCCGCCCCGCAACGTACGTATCGCTAACTAATAAATACATTCGCGGCAGCAGGCTGTCATATCAAACAATGGGCTGATGGAATGCCTGTTAGGTGTCATTGTTTGCTTACAAGCAGTGTTTATGCGTCTGTTTGCTGGCCTCTCCAGGCTTCGCGTCCCCGTACAGCTCCCTGTCCCCGGGACGTTGTTACAGGTGGGGCCTGACGCACTCAAAGAATGCCCGAGAATCCCTCCTGTAGTCTTGTGTTAGCACAATTTTTAATGAAAGCTTTTTATAAAAGGGGGCAGCTGGTGGTGTCGTAGCTGGAGCGGCTGCCTTTTGGCTCCGAAGGTTGCTGGTTTGATCCCCACCTCCGGCTGTAGTGTCCTTGAGCAAGGTGCCTGCCCCGCAATTGCTCCAGTACCTTCACCCGGCTGTGTGCCTGGGTACCTACCTGTGGCCCTGCGATGGCCTGGCGTCCTGCTGAGAGCGTACCCCCCCCATCCCATCGGCCTTGTGCCCAGTGTCTCCGGGATAGGCTCCGGCTCACCACGACGCCACTCACGAGAAGCAGTTATTGAAACTGACTGGTTGTCTTTTCGTGATCTAAATAAAGGCAATGATTGGCAATCCAAAAAAGTGAGCGAGGTAGTAAATTTACATGGTGATGTTTAGTTCCAAGAAGGGGATGCGGTGGTGCAGCAGGTTTGGCCTGTGCCTACTCTTTGGTGGGTTTGGGGTTCCAATCCTGCTTGGGTGCCTTGCGATGGAGTGGTGTCCCATCCTGGATGTGACCCCTCCCCCCTCTGGCCTTGTGCCCTGTGTTGCTGGGTTAGGCTCCAGCTTGCTGCATCCCCACTCGGGACAAGCGGTTTCAGTCACTGTGTGTGTGTGTGTGGTTCTGAACATCAATTTGTGTTTCTGCATGAGCTGCTTGAACAGGGAGCTGTTAGTGGGCATGTAGCAGGTGTATGATCTATAAAACAGAAAAATTTGCCAAAGAAAGACTTACTGTGGACCACATGCCTTTATGTAGACGTGTTTCTGCTCACGCTTTCCTGTGAATCTAGCTACGGTGGCAGTATTGGTGAAATGGCTGTGGCATCAGGCCTAAGTTGGCCCATAGATAACACTGGGCTGCTTATTGAGCAAATGACAAAATAATGCATGTTAGAAATGGCCAAATGTGATGAGATGAACTGCCCTGTCAATAGTGCTTGAAACCTGCTGGAAACTGTTATAATTAAAACACTAAAGTGATGTATTCCGTTAGGCATGATTACCTTTTGTTCACATGCTTTTTCATTTTTAACGATCGGAAGTCTGCCTCCCTGTGTTGAAACACGCGTCTTTGCCTCTTTTAATCCGTCTCTTTCCCATTGAAAGCAGCGCTTTACAATTCAATACATGCGTGCGCACTTTCTGAAGAATACGGAAAGAATAACAAGCAATCTCGCTGGAGGCTGTTTACATGAAGCTGCCGTAATTTCAGATTCGGGTGCACCGTCAGCGTAGGGGACAATCTTCAGATTCCCGCAGAGAGGTTAAGAGATTCACCAGCGCATAGCCACCATTTGAAATTGCATAGCGGGAAACGGAAACTTCAGCAACCCACTAACTGTGGGAAATTGTTCATTTACACCAGCATCAGGGTGATTTCACCTAAGCACTGCGACCCCAATTATATTATACATGCGGGAAATCTTGCTGCACTGCATCGGCACAGGTCTTTTATCACATGGTAGTGTGGTTTCACCCTATGTTTTCAACTAACTGCTTTTCACAGTGTCACCCGCTTCTTATTTTCCATCCGAGTCCTGCCAGTTGCCTACATTTCGGTAAACTCGAGGTGGTCGTTCTAATCCTAAAATCTATCAGGGATCGTCTAAGCAAGAACAAGGAGTATTTTCAGGTGCGGTGTTTTACTGCACTTGATCTATCGTGGTTCCCAATTCCTTCCGGGATCCCTGCCCTGAAAAAAGTGTCCATGAGGGTGAAGTGGCCAAAAGGCAGCACTGGGGCGCCCTTGTTACTGTAAATACCCTGAGAGGTCCATGTACTTTGATTTCATTTAGCGATCGTCCCGGAGCCCGAGCTCCGCAGCGAGAACAACGATGCTTCAAGCCATCTGCTCATGTACAACGAGAACCAGATAAATTATCATGTGAGGAGCGGCTGGCATATGCTGGGGCATAAACCTATGTGAAGGCGTCAGGTGCCAGCTGTTGCTTTGACAAAGGCGAGTCTGGCAGTCATAGAATCTACAACTCACTGGGGTGGTGGGGTTGCACTGGTTTGGGGAAGAAGGCAAAAACGCCCGTTAACATTCAGAAAAGTACAAAAAAAAAAACCTAACCACTAGAAATGCCCAAATTTAATTCAGACAAGGAAAGGTTGTTCCCACACTGTTATTCACATTTATCGATTTAGCTGATGCTTTTCTCCAAAGCGACTTACAATTATTTTTACCCATTTATGCAGCTGCATAATTTCACGGGATCAGTTTAGGGTAAGTACCTCGTTCAAGGGTACTACAGCCAGAGACGAAATTCAAACCTGCGACCTTTGGATCCAAAGGCAGTAACTCCAACCACTATGCTACCAGCTGTCCCCATTACTTGTGGAAGGGTCATCTCTTCACCGCATTCCATCAGTACGGTTCCACTGTTACTTTTTCCATCTCAGTTTCAAAGGAAATTGACATAAAAAAAACAGGCAAAGTCTGACATTTTGCCACCTTGTTCCCAGATCCAGCACTGAAGAGAACAGCAGAGCAGTTTAGTGTAAAGGGTAGATGCGGGGAGAAGCATCTCGATTAAAGATCTTTACACTTAGACTTGCCACACCTCATGCATAATTCAAACAAATCATTTCCATTTTCCACAGGCTTTAGCCAGTATCAGGACAATGGGGTATGTTTTGGGTTTTTCATAGTAAATAACACATGGTATGTACAACTTTTTGTACCGCAGGCTCCACAGTTAAATTTTTTCTAAGAATAAGCCCATTTGTAATAATGATACCTGCTATTAAGACTGTTTACGGAACTTTTAACAAGCAGTCCCGCTAAGATTGTCCTGATAGCGTTTATCGAGCATTTTTGCTGTTTGTTTCACAGGCCCTGATCGGAGGAGAGTCCTCTGAACACATCCCCGCTTTGTAGCCAGGGTGAAACGCTAACTCAGTAGGGGGTAACGACTGCCCCTCCGGGACAAGCTGAGCGAAAAGCCGAGGGATGCTGCCAGTGCTGGTTGTTGTAAGTTGTTCAAGTGGGTGGACTGAATGAACTTGTCAAGTCGTGGGAGGCGCCACATTTGTTATGGTAAGTCTCCATCAAGTGAGCGCTCCTGGAATTACACCTGGCAAAAGCTTCCTACGCTACTTATTTGGCTGAGGCCTTTGTCCTAGGCAATGTACAATGTTAGATGAGTACATTTACAATGAGTTACCCATTAATCTATAGCGTGGTATTTTACTGGACCATTTCAGGCCATCCAGTACTTCAATCAAGGTTACTGCTGCAGAGATTCAAACCCAGGAGCATAATATTGCACAGTCATACCATCTCCAAGACTACACCTGAAATGTCTGCACATCACAGTAGGAATTTAAACTGATGGATGCTGACAGAAGAAATTTTATTTATACACCTTTGTTAAAGATATGAAGTGGTCTTGTCCTGCTCAGTAATTCTCTTTTGCCTATACTGGGTGTTGTAGTGGCATCTGGAGGCTCTGGCTCCCACATATAGGACATCCCTGAAGAGCTGACATAGTGATGAGACTGTAAAACTCACAACACCACTTAACTAATGGGTGGCACCGCGCTACAGCGAGTAGCGCTGCTGTCTCACAGTACTTGGGTGGTGTGAAAGGACATGGGTTTGATCCCTGCTCAGTCTGCGTGGAGTTTGCATGTTCTCCCCGTGTCTGCGTAGGTTCCCTCCAGGTGCTCTGGTTTCCTCCCACACTGCAAAGACATGCTGTTCAGGTTCACCCATAGTGTGTGAGTGACAGAGAGAGTGTGTTCCACTGATGTATGGATGAGTGACCCCTTGTAAGGAGTGTATCTAGCAGTGTAAGTCACCGCGGTGAATAAGGTATGTGGGCTCATAACACTACATAGAGTTCATTGGAAGTCACTTTGGAGAAATGTGTCTGTTAAATAAATATATGTAAATGTAACTATAGAAGACAGAGTTAGGCATACAATGATCAGCGTTAAAAAGAACAGAAAAAAGAATCTAAATATATCCAGCTGCTGTAGAGTGTGATCATGCTATGCAAGTGACCTTTGGAAAGAGGTAAATAAGTAATATACTGTGATATTAGGAAGAAAGATGTCATGGTCTCGGCTCTGAGTTGCTGCTTACACTTGAAGAAGCAATGAACATGCGTTCATCTCCCCAGGTCTCAGATGGGTGATGATGAAGAACTGCTCCTTTTCCATAAAGACCTGGTTGAAGCAGCTGTGCTCAAAGTTCTCCTTCATCAGGAGGTCGATCCTTCATCCCTAAAGCCTTCAGCTCTTTATACTTCTTACAGCAGGACAACAGTTGTGTAAAATACAGGAAAACAAGAATCAATGATAAATACAATTGTTTGAATATTTATGTACTTGATACTCATAATTGTGCCTGGCGTATATTCCGCAAAATAAAAATACTTAGTGTCTGTGCGTGTACCGCTCTAGCCTAAGAGGTTCTCCAGCATAAGAAAGGCTCTGAGAGCTTCAGCGGAGGCTTTGACATTGAATACAGAGTTAAATTCCTTTAGGCAGAAGCACAGGAGAGTGGTCGGGCAGATGGCAGGACAGATTGTTTTTAAAGAGGAGAAACACTTCTGACTAGTGTACTATCTCGCAGATTACTGTGTATTATCTTGGTAAAGGAGACACTGCTGCAATGTGTTAAGAGAGCAATAGGTTTAAAAATTTGCCCAAAGCAATGCTGTTGGGAAAGATTAGTCGTTTTTGGGACCATCCTTACAACTGAATATAATTACTAAATTATGAAATTACCCACAATGAGTACCAAAAAAAAAAAACTTTGCAAATTAAGTGATGGATGCCCATTTGTGGTTTTAATCGCTCCGTGTCCTCTTGGAACATGGCAGTACTATCACATAACACTATAAAAATGTGTACTAGAGAGTTCACTGTTGGCCTATTCAGGCTACTTTACATTCAGCTGACATTTTTTTCCCACCAAAGCAACTTAAAGTAAGTTACTTACCTATTTATACAGCTGGGTAATTTTACTGGAGCAGTTTAGGGTAAGTACCTTGTTCAAGGGTACTACAGCCGGAGGTGGAGATCGAGCCTGTGATCTTTGGGGGTCAAAGGCAGCAGCTCTAACCACTTATACTACCAGCTTTTTATGCGGCATGGTGTTTTCCGTCACAGTTCAAGCTGAAATTCCTCATTAAGGTTCAGTATACTCTCGTTTTTGTTCCTCTACAGTATGAATAAAACTTTGTATCTGCTTCACAGCTTCCTCTATTACAATGCCGCAGATCTAACATTCAGTTATCAAGGAGGGGGCGTGCATCTCATTTCGCTCTTAAAAATTTGTGGTTATGGGCAGATGACATTTATTCATTTAGCTGATACTTACAACATTAATCTACCTACAGTTACATATCAGTTTGTACAGCTGGGTAATGTTTACTACAGCAATTTGGGGTAAGGACCTTCCTCAAGGGTACTACAGGTGGGATTTGAACCTACAACCTTTGGGAGCACAGACAGCAGCTCTAATCACTACACTACAAACTGTCCCAAAGGACTGTTAAGCTATATACAATTATTTACCCAGCTGGACAACTTTACTGTAGCAGCGTAAGGTCCAGTTTATGTTACTTAAGGGCAGCGACTACAGGCTGGGGGTGGGATTCAACCCTGTAACATTTGGGTCCAGAGGTAGCAGTGTTAATCACTCTGCTACCAGCAACCCACATTGAGCGGAACATTAATCATTTGCAAGGCCAAGGGGTTACAGGAGACAATCCATGCAAATTCTGGCTGTTGCCATGAATTAGTGACACTGAAGTCATGAAAACACAACATGAAAAACCGAAACATGGTTTTATGGCTACATGTAAAAACAGCGAGGAAGACACGAGTTTCATGTCTTTAAAAGAAGTGATGCAGTGTCAGCAAAGCAAGCTGAGCAACAGATCGACAGGAGAGGGGGAAGAGAGAGGGAGAGGGAGAGGGAGAGAGAGAGCGAGTGAAAGAGAGAAAGGGGGAGAGAGAGAGAAAGGGAAGAAAGAGTGAAAGAGAGAGAGAGAAAGAGAGAGAGTGAAAGAGAGAAGGAGAAAGAGAGCGAGAGAGAGAGAGAAAGAGTGAAAGAGAGAGAAGAAAGAGAGGAAGAGAGAGAAAGAGAGAGAGTGAAAGAGAGAGAGTGAAAGAGAGAAGGAGAAAGAGAGAGAAAGAGAAAGGGAGAGAGAGTGAAAGAGAGAGAGCGAAAGAAGGAGAGAGAGAAAGGAAGAGAGGGTGAAAGAGAGGGAGAGAGCAAAAGAGAGAGAGTGAAAGAGAAAAAAGGGAGAAAGAGAGAGAAAGAGGGAGAGAGGGTGAAAGAGAGAGAGAGAGAGCGAAAAGGGAGAGAGGGTGAAAGAGAGAGAGAGAGAGAGAAAGAGAAAGGGATATAGTGAAGCGAGAGAAAATGAGAGAGAAAGAGGGAGAGAGAAAAGGGGAGAGAGACTGAGAGAGTGAGGGAGAGAGAGAGAAGGGAGAAAGAGTGAGAAAGAGGGAGGGGGAACAGAGAGAGTGAAAGAGAGAGAGCAGAAAGAGAGGGGGAAGACAGAGAGCGAGAGAAAGGGAGAGAAAGAGACAGAGAAAGAGAGAGAGAAAGGGGGGGAGAGAGAGAGCGAGAAAGGGAAGAGTGTGAGAGGGGGAGGAGACAAAGAGAGAGCGAAGGATAGACAGAGAGAGGGGGGAGGCGAAATTCTGACACACACAGAGAGAGAGAGAGAGAAGGGAACCACGCGCTCAGAGTTGAGAGTGTATGAAAGCCCGGCTGCTCTCCTACAAGCACGCAGTCGCGACCGGCTGAGCTCAACTCGGCTCAACTCTTGATGTCGCTGGACATGTAGAGACGCCACACGGCCACTAGATGGCAGTAACAGTCCAGCTGTCCGCCGAGCTCCGCCAGTGCCCGCTTCCGCGAGAAAGCGGCGATAGCCTGACGAAAGTGAGCGATTTGTCTGACGAACGACCAACGGCTAAACAAAACAAACTTCAGCTCGAAGCGTCGCAGCTTTCAGTACCATTTTAAATATTCAAATTATGCTCTCGGCATCCCTTTCAGATGTAACTAAGCACATTCTGGAGCGCAGCTCCTGTTCATTTTCAGACACAAGACAGAAAGCAGTGAGCTCGGCCATAACGCAGCGGAGTTACTTTTCGTCGCCCGCTTTTCACACTTTCGCGTTTAAACAACAACGTGGCCCTTAAACAGTGGGGATGGCGAACAGTTTTCTTTTATAGAAAACATCCTTTCATGTTTTCAAACACTGTTCGAAGCTTAAGTATTTAATAGAGTAGTTACCTTTACATTTTAAATGTACATTGAATGGCAGTGGGGAGGAATATGGGGGGGGTGCAGCAGCACTATTAAAATGTAGTAATTTTCCATGAAACCATGTTTCACTGGCACCGCTTGCAGTAGGCAGCGACGGCAGCGTGTCTCAGGTGTTTGTTCTTGGCTTGTGCCGCTTGCCTGTGGCCTAATTCTGCAGATTGGGCCCGGAGCCGTAGACGCCGTCCTGCGCGAAAACCACGCAAAGTCATTTAGTTTACATTTACGTTTCTTCATTCAGCAGGCGCTCTCCTCCGAAGCGACGTACATCTCGCAGAAAATACAATGTGTTCATTACATTAGCAGGAAGGGACACTTGGCTGCAGACGCGTGATTCCTAAGTGCAGTTAGTTACTTTCCGCCGTATGATGCCGCATTAGTGTTAATGGTGTTCAGCAGAACATCCTTTGCTTGCATGAAATGTATTTCTCAGAAGCCATTTGATATAGTCTGTTGTACGAAAACCTTTCACTTTGGTTCTGACAAAAATAAAGAGAAAAGTAAAACATCCCCACTATAAAGCGGTGTGGAAAAGCAGCGTTGGGGTGCTGGAAAAAAAAAATAAGCAGCTTCCCGTCAGCATCACCAGTTCTATCCCCATCTGGATCATTGTGGAAAAGCCAAAGACATCTTTTTATTGCCGATCCAAGCATCTGCCACATCACAAGCTCAGATGTTCATATGCTGTACTGTTATTTCTAAGGATGGTCACAGTCCCCTACAACTGCTCAGTCTATTTCACTCCCATTGGTTTTGCTTCTTCTCTACTGACTTTCCAAATAATGTGTCATAACTGATCTGTATGAGCACACAAGTCGATAACATTCCCAATAAACATTATAAATAATCATTAGACCAAATATTAAATTTACGTAATAACAATTAAGACCATTTATTCAATACACATTAAGGTTGCCGTCCAGTAGTACTTTATGAGTTTGTGCATTTGACATACATGATGTGAACATTTTCTGGCTCTTAAATGATTTCATTCATAGGATACAATGCTGCAGTTCCCAGGTACATATTTAGTCAGCCCAGTCATATAATAATAAGATGAGATAATCAGATAATAATATATAGCTGGAGATAGATCATCTGATAATTATAGATAATCAGATAATCATATGATCATCATATCTACTTTTCAAACTACTACGAAAATTCAGGAAGATAGAATCGTTATGGCAGTCTTGTCGAAATATGGCAGTTAGGTTGTGTACAGTAGAAACAGCAATCATCAATCACAGCTCTTAATCATTATCACAGCACAAAGGCGGAGAACATTTGTCAGTTTTCACTATTACAGGTAGAACGACAAACTCCTGTAATAAATTGCGGATGTTCATTGCTGGGAGTTTCAAAGACCGTTCTGTTTTTCGTGGAACAAAGCAACTGCTGCTAAACAGCAGCATTGGAATCATAATATTTTAACTGATATGGATGTAGCTTTTATCATTACCTCTTTGTGCTTGTTTTTGACGGAGGGACTTTTCTGACGAGGAACGACAAAGGTTATTTCAAAGTGGAAGACAACGACTTTTCAGTCTGTTCTGGGGTAGCTGGACTTTCCTGCCATGTAATCTAGCGTGGAGACACACATGCAAAGCAGCTTTTGCAGAAGTTGTAACAGTGGTGCGATGGATTGGCTTTGACCTTCCTTCCAGGCCTCACGGCTCCACATGACACTGCCATCAGCCTACACCTTGTGAGTGACTCAGTGTAAGTAGTGTATCTAGCAGTGTAAGTCACCTTGGTGAATAAGGTGTGTGGGTTCATAACACTACATAAAGTTCATTGGAAGTCGCTTTGGAGAAAAGCATCAAGTAAATGTAAATGTAGTAGACGGCCATGTCACTGGAGCTGTGTAACTGGACAAATGCCATGTATATCAACACCTCACCCAGACCCCCCCTGAAATGTTTGATTCTTTTAAACACAACACTCCTGTAAAAGTCACTTTCTTCAAAATTCACCCTAACCTCTACACTGAGCTAGACAGCTTTCCACCACACAAAGCCTCACAAAGTACGATGTGTCTGCTGCTGACCACCATAGGTACAAGGATGGGTAAAACTCTCCCGGACTCTGGTTTTTACTGATAGACACCTTCCAAATAACTCAAATTAATCACTTGCACAGCTACATTTAAAACGCCTTGGCTAGAAACAAATAAGTGCCGTGAATCCATCCACGTTTCTTGCCACATTTGGAACCTCCAACCAGAAAGCCAGCAGAGCTAAGAACTGCGTAACTTTCAGCTTCCGGAAATCATCACTGCAACACCCATTTCCTTTAAGCAATTAAGAAAACGCAAAATCACGAAGAGATTCTCAAGGAGACTGTTTCAAAGGCACTTTAGATTTTAACATTTTTTCATTCCTGCTAGAACTGAAAGGTGTAACGCAAGACTTTACTAAATGTGGGCTTGGTGCAAATTTTAAATGTTATTGTTTTTTTCATGTTCTCTTGCCCTCATAGGAATGTGATCACTGAGCTCTTCCGCCTTTTCTGACAGGATTCTCCAGTAGAGCACATGACATGATCATAGAGCTCATAGACAGTCAGATGTTACAGCTATGAGCATACAGCACTAAACATTATTTCAAATAACATGTGTCTCATGTTTGAATGGCTCTCAAATATATAACTAAATTCGACACCTGACGAGAAAGAGAATGAAGCAGCTGTCCAGCGTCCAAAGTAAAGTGTGATTCTAGCTGGTGCTTCCCATGGTAATAATTCATTCCGAGTTTCCAAAGAATGGGACACTGCGAGTGGTCCAACAGACTGTGGAGTTGGAAACGCTCCCACGGAGTAGGAACGGGTTTTCAATTTAAATGTAAATTGATGCAAATGAGTCTTTGAATATATGACTAGTAATGATGTGGACGTATGTTACCGGTGGAGGATATTCTCTTCATTGTTGAGCAGTGCGGGAACAAAAACTGGAATGATCTTGCGAAGACCTTCTATTCCCCAGCTCATTCTGATGTAGATTTTTTGGTTGATTCTTGGTCGGACTCACACCCTTCCCCATGTACAATAAAACATAAATAATTATAAAAGATGAAATTTAGTTTTCAAACAGTGTTAATAAACACAATAATGATTATGTTGTCTTTCTGCAGTCGTTTCACTTCCTCTTCGCCCAGTCTGGTTCCCTCCCTCCGTCCCGCCCTCAAGTCAGAGTGCATGTGCAGTCCTCCGCATGCGGTATTTCTCATTTTCGACTTGTTTCTTGCCCAGGACTCTGCCATCTGGCCAGCTGCGTATTGTTCGTCCCACAGTCAGAAGGAATGGAGCCTCACCTGACCAGGGCAGTGAATGGTCTGGAGTGGTGAGAATAACCACACTGCCAATGGTACAAACCAGTGGAGCAGCATCCTGTTAGATCACAGGCAAGTAAGCAGGCAGGCAAGTCTCCAAGAGTTTCACCAGATCAGAACCTCCATCCAAGACTGTCCATCAGGCATCGGCTGCTGCAACCAGAGAGTTAACCTTTGTGGTGAGTAACACGTACAAATATTGAAATGAGGTACAGTATTCAGAGTGTATGTTCAGCTCTGAAATGTAAATATCATCACTCTCAAGTTGCTCACTTCCCCTTTTGTAATTTCCCTTGAATGTCGTGTTTCAACGTCTTTCAGTAGTTAAGAGGAAGTGGTGTATTTCACTTAGGCTGTAAAACATAAAATATAGGAAAATGTAAAGAGAAAATGGAACTTTCCGCACTTATGTGTAGCCCAGCAAATAACACAAACATTTAATCAGGTTTATAGGGAACATAAAATACTCTTCCTCTTTGCCCAACGAGTTTTTATTTCGCACCAGTGATGTTGTTCCTTGTCTAGCCGATTCCTTGGCTTGCAATATAATTATTCATTTAGATGTTTTTCTACAAAGCGACTTCCCGTGAACATTATGTAGTAATATTTAGCCCACAGCTTCTCACCCAAGGTGACTTACAATGGAAAATACAACTATATGCAACTTCCACATCTAAACACCAGTGAAACACTCTCTACCTCCCTCATGCATACTATGGGCAATTTACATTTATTTATTTAGCTGACACTTTACTCCAAAGTGACTTACCCATTTATTCAGCAGGAAAGAACAAGGTGTAAGAGTGCAGTAGGTTCAGCTAGTGCCCAGTATGCAACAGGTCTGAGGTTTAAGTCCTGCTTAGAGTGTCTTGTGACAGACTGGCATCCCATCCTAAATGTGCTCTCTTAGCTCTACACAATTTTACAGGAGCAATTTAGGGTACATACCTTGCTCAAAGGTATTATAGGCAGAGGTAGGGATCAAACCTGTAACCTTTAGATCCAAAGGTAGAAGCCCTAACCACTATACTACCAGGTGCCCTACACTCTACCTACACTTTAGAGTCACCAATTCACTTGAGAGCATGTCTTTGGAGTGTGGGAGGATACCGGAGCACCCAGAGGAAACCCATGCAAACTGCACACAGGCTGAGCAAGGGTCAAACCCGTATCCTCTCGCACCACCCAGGCACTGTGAGACAACAGTGACCACTTACTGTGCCACCATGCTGCCCATATTCGTTGATATTAGTTAAGCTACTTAAAAATGATTTCTCATAGCATGTGAAGCAGGGTATCTCACACCCTGTGCTTCCAGGACAGGCTCCAGATCACAAGGAGAGGGAGAGTTGGTAGTGTAGTGGTTAGAGCTGCTGCTTTTGGACCCAAAGGTTGCAGGTTTGAATCTCACCTCTGGCTGTGGTACCCTTGAGCAAGGTATCTGGCTGAAACCACTTGTCTCAAGCAGGGTTGCAATGAGCCAGAACCTAACCCAGCAACACAGGGTGTAAGGCTGGCAGGGAAGGGGACACACCCAGGATGGGACACCAGTCTGTCACAAGGCACCCCAAGTAGGACTCAAACCCCAGACTGACTGGAGAGTAAGCCCTGGCCAAACCTGCTGCACCACTGCACCCCCTTTTGAGCAAGGTACCTATGCTAAAATTACTCCAATAAAATTACCCAGCTGTATAGATGGATAAATAATTGTAAGTTGCTTTGGAAAAAAGGGTCATCTAAATTAATAAACATAATACTTTGTGCCCTTTCATGTTTGACCTATTGGACAGATGGATGAAGGGGGGTAATGTTACTGAAGCAATTTGAGGTAAATACCATGTTCATATGTGCTTCATTACAGGATTTGTTAACAATATTGGATATAATGATATTTACCATGAACTGCTCTGGTAGCATGTTAATATACTGTACACAGTATTTGCTTATACAACTTCTTTAATAAGTTTTGTTTTCTCTCAGTTGCCCTTGATTGATATAACTGACATCTTTAAAGTTTATGTGCTAAATTTGCTGTTTGCTTTGTCAGATGGCTGAGAATGTAGCCTCTGTGGAATGTCATGTTCAAGAAGGCGTTGGGTCCACAGTACTCGGCCAGCGATCCCAGCCACATTGTGACACCACAGTAAGAAAACCAATGCCTGAGCCTTTCGGCTCCCCACGACAGGGCCAAGGGGACTCTTTAGGTCAGTCAGCCAGTACCAGAGCAATCCAAGTGGCAGCAAACAAAATGCAATTCAGTGGAGTGCAACTCAATTCATATAATGTCTTTCCCACAAGGTTGTCTCATAGCATTTTGTCTCTAAATACAGCACTTGTCCTGTAATGTGTTTGATGCAGAACAAAGTTCAGGAAGTAGCTCCTGTATGACCACTAGAGAGCTACAGCAGTACTGGAAGGAGGTGAAGTCTGGTAGGAAACCTGTCAAACTGTTGTTTGAGATCCCCTCCACACGTACTGTGGAACAAGCCCTGTCCAAATATGTGGTGAGTAGCTGTCATGGGATTTAATCGTTTTTCCTCTGGTTTGTTCCGTATCTGTTGTGTGTAGATAATTATAAATAACACTACAGATTAATACACAGGAAAGCTGTATTTCAAAGGCGTTTCATTCAAAGCATTATGTTAGAATGAAATATTGGGGCGTTGTGCTCTCTCCCGATACAGCTGTATGAGATTGTGGTGATCAAGTCAGGCAGCTACGACTCCAAGCAGGCATCTATCGAAAGGCGCTATAGTGACTTTGAGCGCCTTCACCACGAGCTTCTACAGGAGTTCAGCGAGGAGCTGGAGGAGGTGACGTTCCCAAGGAAGAGACTGATGGGCAACTTTGCAGAGGAGAACATTGCTGAGCGTCGTATCGCCTTTAAGGACTACCTGGCTCAGCTGTACGCCTTCCGCTGCATCCGTCGGGCACCGCCTTTCCTTGACTTCTTCACAAAGCCCGAGCTACGGACAGCCCATGGTTGCTTGCGGGGTGGCCAGTACAGCCGAGCGCTGGAGATCCTGCAGCGAGTGCTGGAGCTACAAGAGAAGTTGACACAGCATTGCCCTGGCCTGATGGTGCCCACACTGTGTGCTGTGATGGTCTGCCAACGTGACCTGGACGAGCTTGCAGAAGCCTTTGCCATCGGTCAGCGAGCGCTACCCCTGGTGCGTCGATATGGCCTCCACAAATACCGCTGCCCACTGTTGGCCATGCTGGTGGATGTTGGTTACCAGGTGGACCAGCCCATCGCACAGCTGCAGGAGGAGCTGACCAAGGTGAAGGATGCACAGAGGGGCCTGGTGTCCCAGCTGTCCCTCAAGGAGCTCGTTGTGCAGGAGTTCACTTAGGGTCAGCATACTGCACTGTCATCACATGTGCATGGAGGATCTGGACAGTTTGCAGGAACATGTTTTTAAAGGGAGATCTGAATACACATCAATAAAGGGACATTGAAATGTGCACCAATAACCTAGAAGCTGTGTATTTTTAGTCCTATTTTCAATCATGCCACCAAGGTGTGAGAAAGTAATAACATACGTAAGCATGCATGTTTACATAAGGGACAACTGCACACAAATTTTTGCAGCGTTTCAAAAAATGTTAACATTTCTAATGTGACTTTTTGCTCCTTGTCTGCTCCCTGAAGTGTGACACCCATGCCAGCTTGGGAGACGTGAGCACAGACACACATGACATGTACGCTGTGCAGGGCCGTTGCAAGTAAGGTGAATGGCGGTGACAATGCTGAGGGCCCTCATGTATAAAGAGCCCACAAATTCCAGCAGTAATTTATTTTAGTTAAAACCATTTTCAGGGAGCCGAGAACTCCTAGCTATACCCCTGATGCTGTGAGCCACCCATTTCCGTTCACCTTACAGACTGCTTTGACCGGAAACCCCGGGGCTACAGGTCAGAGAGAACCCAGGCTGAGCCACATCACCGCTAATGGCTGGTGAGGCACTGCAGGGATTCGCAGCCCTACGCTACCTATACTGTACTATAGTGTAGACAATATTTTGAAGGTATACCAGGAGGGTGGGGGGGTGTGGAGGCACAGTGGCACAGTGGGTTTGACTGGGTCCTGTTCTCCGTTGAGTCTGGGGTTTGGGTCCCGCTTGGGGCGCCTTGCGATGGACTGGTGTCCCATCCTGGGTGTGTCCCCTCCCCCTCCAGCCCTACGCGCTGTGCTGCCGGGTTAGGCTCCGGCTCCCCACGACCCTGCATGGGACCAGCGGTTTCAGGTGATGTGTACGTGATGTGTACCAGTGGGGTGCCCCCAGGTGACCACATTGCCCAGAAATGCGACCCATTTAAGAAGTTACTGCACAGGACACATGCTATACAGAAAGAGGGTACCACAGAGGGCTGGCTGAAGGGTGACCAACACCGTAGCAGGTCGGTTCGAATCCCACCTGCAGCTTCAGTACCCTTGAGCAAGGTACTTACCCAAAATTTCCTATCTGTATAGATGGGTAAATACTTGTAGGCACCTTTTGCTGTAAGTTGCTTTGGAGAAAAGCATCAGATAACTGAGTAAATGTAAATGTAGTAGAAGAATAACCTGAGAACACATGGATCGTGGCAGGTGTTTGTTTGCAGGGTCCTGAAACCACCACTTGAGGGGGTTATTGTGTTTTAAACATCAGCTTTACAGGAGGCATGTTTTTCAGCGCTAATGGAATCGTTGGTTCATCAGCCCTCAGGAAAGACCACAAATCGAGTTTGCGCACGTCAGTGTGCGTCTTCCTTAGCGAAATCAACTGTTCTTTCCAACTCGGAGTGATTATCCGCTCCGCGACGGCAGTTACTTGGTCAGTGCATCTATTATAGATTTGAGCCTATGGAATATTCTTCATAATGCAGTCTTTCTCCCAATTTAAATGAGCAGTCAGTCCAGCAGAGAACAAACCGAGTTAAAAAGCAGTGGAAATCAGACACATCACACAAAAGTGAGAAAGTGGGAGAAAAACAGGCAAAAATAATTGGTTGGCCTTTAGGGGTATGTATCCTGCACGCTGCGTTTCTGATGCAATCTTGAAAGAACTCATCAAAAGCACATCACTGGAAATGCAGGTCATTCTGTTTGCCATTTCCTCTTCCTACTCCCTTTGATGTGAAAAATAAAATGTTATCTGAAGGCTTTTTTTGGACTGTGTATTTTTTTAATACCAGTCTGTGTTCTGTGATTAGATTATTGTTTTTTTTTTTTACCGCTAATAAAAAGGCAGCTTTCGAAAGCTGTGATGAAGAAGATGTCAAGGAAGATGTCGGGGAGTGGAGAAAAGGATGTTTGTCAGTTTGTTCGGAAATGGGAGACGCTCCGTCGCCCAGCAAAGTGACGCCACGCACAACGGCGCGTCTCTTGTTGATGAAGACATAATCAACATAATATCAGAGATTAGGTTTGTCCAGCGGCTGCTGTTTATTGCTACTTCACACTTCTTTGTTTCCGGAAATTTCCACTACGGTACCGACTTCAACTTTTTTTGTATGGCAGACCCATCAAAATATTTTTTCTTTTTCTTCTGCCGCACTGTGAAGCGATCGCACTGATACCTTCAGTTTGTGATCTAAAATATGCCGCAGCTGTTCTGCGTTGAGACATCAGTCTCAGATGAGCCGAGTACGGCAAGTGCTGAATGAACACCGCAACAGGAAGCCAAATTAGAGCTTTTGACTGGGATTTCGAACAGACCTCTGCAGGCAGGACTGCCCAATATCATGGCCGAAGACAGCGATCAGTTTTACGTAGTGCCTTGTGATTCTGGTCCCTTCATTCGGTACGGGAGCTCCTGACTGATAGTATCTGAGCCCATGCGGAGCGCAGGGCCGGGGGCGACGGCCGTTTGAAGTTTGGCATCTCCAAATCCTTTTTGTTCAGCTAAATGTGTTCGATAAAGATATGCACAAAGATGCACGGTCCCGGACACCCTCTGTTTATCCCCGCATCCATGGAGAATTCGGTAATATTGTCCTTTAAATAAAGGTTCCTGAGACAGTCATGCAGACAGCAATTTGCTTTGATTGTGTGCTTCCTCTTACAGGACTCTCTACAAATATATATATTACATGAATGTTATTGAACTCTCAAAAAATGTGTGGTTGTTTCTTGGGTGACAAGTCTACAGAAGGTACGATTGACCCCGATTGCCCCAGCGTATAGTTGTTAACCGTCCAGACCTCGTAGACTCAGTGCGCAACTCTTTAAAACAGGGCTGGGTGCATTACGTCTCATTTAAGATTTAATGGCTTTAAACTTTAGCCCCTGTTTTCAGGATTTGAAACCGAGGTCAAGTGTGAAAAAACTAGCACTGCCGATGCGCCAGACTTTGGAGGAAACCACTGAGAACATCTTCTCATGTAACAGACACTTTTCTCCAAAGCTACTTACAATTATTTACCCCGCTGGATAACTTTACTGGAGCAATTTAGGGTAAGTACCTTACTCAAGGGTACTACAGCTGGAGGTGGGGGTCAAACCTGCAACCTTTGGATCCAAAGGCAACAGCTCCAACCACAACACTACAAGCTTTCCCCATCTACAAGCAGACTGGACACCAAGTACATTCCCCTCTCCATCGCATATTACGAATGAGGATGGAAGATCACTCTCAAACTTTGCAACGCATTTATTCCTTCAGCTGATGCTTTTCTCCAAAGCAACTTAAAACTGCAAATAGCTTTAATTATTTATTCAAACCTGCGACCTCTTAGTCCAGCAGCAGCAGTTTCAACCATTGCTCTGCCAGGAAGTTACATATATGAAGTAAATGCTTATTTTTAACCATCCGACTGTGACCAGCTGGCACCAATTGGTCTTGATAGGAGATGTGTGACATGTCAGCGCTGCCATACCACCCACTTTGAGTTCAGTCTTACAGCATTAAGAGGAAACTCCCTTGTCTTTAAGCATATATAGGTTACCTTTTCAATTGCGTATGTAACCTTTGCTACGTGGGGGGAAAACTAAAAGGCACTTAAAAAACAAGGATAACTGAACATCTGTGTTCCTTTAGAAATAAATATGAGAAATCCCCCATTTCCAGGCATTATAGCATAATGGGACACAAGGCGGGTGGGAAGGTGCTCTCAGTTTCATGGGATGTGGCCTAATCAACTCAAATGAAGAAATGTTGACATCACTTAGTGGGCTTGGTCAAGAGATGTCTTTGTCTTCTTTTTTGAAACATTTCCTATAATTTTTGGTTCCTTGTTCTTCATTTTTCACCCATGGTGTTTACTGTTGGTATTATTGTGTTTAGGTGTATATTTTTCGGGGGGGGGTGGCAGCACAGCGGTGCAGCAGGTTTGACTGGGTCCTGCTCAGCGGTGGGTCTTGGGTTCGAGTCCCACTTCGGGTGCCCTGCGGCGGACTGGCGTCCCGTGCTGGGTGTGTCCCCTCCCCATCCAGCCCTGCGCCCTGTGTTGCCGGGTTAGGCTCTGGTTCACTGCGACCCTGCTTGGGACAAGCAGTTTCAGACTGTGTGTGTGTGTATATATATATATGTATATTTTTCTTCTTTCCCGAGTAATGTGTGCCATTCATTTACTGGATATAATAAGCAGTTTTTCTTACGATGATGATTTCATAACTGTTCATATGCCCAATATATCATAAACATGTCTCTTATGTAACGCACATGAATGCTGAGGAAAGGGCTTAGCCAAGACATGGAGATGTTTTAGATGGAAAGATGTCTGATAGATTTAATTTCAACACCCAAGCTCAATCTTCCATTCTGTCTTTGAGTTTGGCATGTATTTTTCACATTTCTACATAGGATCATTACCTCTCCACTCCACTGGGAAACGGTTTCTTTATGTATTAAGTGCGTGAGACCAGAAAACAAACAGGGTTTTGAGCGCAACGAACCGCACCACTCAATAGGTAAACCAGTAAGAAACTAGTAACAAAACCTTCCTTAAAATAGATTTCATGAATCAATCCGGCCCTCTAGGCATGAGCTGAAATTCTCCGGCACATCACAGTGAGGAGACATTACATATCCTCGTGTTCTCCGTCATGGATTTTGACAGGCTAACAAACAGTTACCTGGCTCTGCAGCAGAGCCATCGTGTTGAAACGCAGCGCACACTTTGGACTCCCAGTGTGCTCACTGACAGGCCGCTGGCAGGCCTTCCCACCACAGGCTGCTCACTGCCGCTTGTGGGTGAAGAATAAAATCAGAGGACAATGCATCGGCTCCTGTGGAATGTCTGAAGTTGGGTCTTCACGTAAACCCCTGTGGCAGGGATAGAGAGACTGGCTTTCAAAAAACACCCCATGCACTGCAAGCCCAGTGCCCTCCAAAACAGGTGTCTGAACATGGTTTATTTTACATCAAGTACAAGCTTTATAACCTTTACAACCTCAACATGCTCTTCAAGGTACAATAAGGAAACAGATCTCATTCCAATAGATCCAACCCCTTAAAGCCACCAAGTCACTCTAACCATGCACCCCCCTCTCTTGTGTCATCATTTTAAAACATGACTCAAAATCACTGTTCATTCAAATGAGGTAAATTTATGATTCATGAACCTTTCAAAAGCACTCTCACCCTCGCTATAACCACAACTCCAACTGCATAATTTTATATATCAGTCTAATCATTGCTGAAGTCATCAGTTCAGGTTTGCTAGGAGTCTCATGAGTTTTCTGGTGTCAAAAAAGCTACATTTACATTTATTCATTTAGCAGACACTTTTCTCAAAAGTGACTTACATCTCATAGAAAGTACAATGTGTACATTACAGTAGCAGGAAGATAGATGCAGACGTGTGATAAAGTACTGTTAGTTTCTTTCCAACATATGAAGCAATGTTCATCACATGAGTAGCTGCATAAAACTTTATCTAAATATCCATGATTCCAAATCATCTTCCTAGCAATAATTTTTTTTTTTTTTGAGATATATAAACATTTACATACATTACAGGAGTAGCTGCGTAAAGGTTCATCCGGGCATGATCTCAAAGTTATGGCGCATGAACATTTATACCTTACATGAACTTAAGAGATAATGGGAGAAGTGAGTCTGGAAGAGGTGATTTTCAGACCTTTTTAAATGTGGACAGAGATTCAGCAGTTCTGAGTGAGAGGGGGAGGTCGTTCCACCACAACAGAGCCAGAACCAAAAAACTCCGTGCTTTACCTTTTGTGCGTGGGACCACCAAACGGGTAGATGTGGAACAGCGTAACGGTCTGGATGGGGTGTAGTGGGTAATCAAGTCTTGTAGATGGCTGGGAGCAGTTCCACTGATGCATTTGTAGGCATGTCGCTAACATTGATGTTCACTAATGTTGCATTATGAGGTGAAAAAGGCACATTACGCAGTGAAAAGGAAAAATGTACCCACTCACAGTCAGTGAAGATTGCTCGATGAATCACAAGTTTGAGTGGACCACATACACTACCTGTGTTTTTTGGGTTATTTCTTTAATTATACGCCCAAAGCTTTCCCCAAATGGCACAACTATTTGTTGCACGACTAAATCTCAGCACCAGATGTTCTCAGCAGAACCTTTTCCAACTACATATAAAATTACTTTATTCTCACACAGCGACCGAGCACACGTGTAAAAGGCATTTTTTGGTCTCACAGCTGGGACTGAAGCTCAGCTGAGTGGCGATTTGTCACAGAAAGGTGAAAGGGCTTGGAAACAAATCAGTGGACCGGGTCATGTATAGGTGTACTGCACACATAGAGGTGTACAGCAGACTGGCAGAAGGTCCCGTGGAATTAGTAGAGGACAAGCATACGCTGTTCCGTTCAGCTCCTGTTAGGCACACCACAGGACAGCTGCAGCAGCAGGGACATTTCTTAGGACATAAAGTCCCATCAGAACCACTCTCTGGGACACATATCTAAAAGCCAGTTATCTCGGCACCACTATCTCGCAGCGCCATCCCGAAGTCTGCACAGCCCACTGCTGTCCTCATTAGAAACCCCGTCCAACAGACAAAGATTAATACCAGGAGGGGGCTACAATCAGACACGGCCATATGCTATGTAGTTCCAGATAAAAGTGTAAAAGATCATTACCACAATGGAAAAGAAATAGAGGCACAGAGCACAACAGCAAGTGGCGTTTTTCTTCCTTACCATTGTCACTGTGACTGATCTGCTTCATCCCTCCCCTGGTCCTCCTCCTTGTAGCTTTTCCTTCTTTAAAAGCATCCAAAAGAAAACATCTGTGCAGGAAAACCAGGCCTTTTGCACAGTCACACTGCTTTTTAGTGTGTGCAGGGGAACAAATACAGGCCCGATCACAAATATGCAAGAGCATGTCGGAGCTACAGCCAGATACTCCGACAGCTGTTGATAGAAACCAGGCCGTCTGAAACTCAGTGATCACCGAGTTCATTCCTGCACATTGCGCCATGAGGAAAATGTCAAGTATTCTTACTGCTTCTCGTCTTTTTTTTCCTGCTGTGAGGTCTCTGTGACCAGAGCAACCCAGTGCAGGATGAGAATGGAGTGTATCCAGAGAGGGAAAACGGGCAGAGCCTATGCATTCCTGCCCACGGTCTCCGTACATGATGCTGAACTCCATACTCAGAGCCTGGGCCCCTTTGCACAACCTAAACAAGCATTTTTTTTTTTTTTCCATTTTCCTTGAAACCAGGCTGGATTTAAATACATATAAACCCATAGTCCATTTGAAATGTAATTAAAAAGATGAAAACTCACATAGGGTACAGCAAAAGAGCAGGTAGCTTTTCCACATCGTAACACAAGATTAGAATAAAAATGTTAGTTATGCACCATTATCATTTTTTACAGTTAGAACATTACAGTTATGGGACAGTTCCATTCGGGTCGGTTGATGTAACTGTTTTACTAAACCTTGCATAAAAGAGAAATAAGTGTTGAGTGGCAATAATTCTGAACATAAGCCAATAAATGAATAAAACAAAGAAGCATGTCAAGAAAATGATGGAAGTACAGGGAAGTCTTTTCAAATTCTTTATGGAGTGTTTTTGCATAATAGTTTTAACTACCAATGTATATCAATATCTGCCACAAGTGAATGTTCACAGTATCACAGCAATGATGTGGTCTTGTTTGCAGAGAATGAATTAACTTTATTTTGCATTGTTACATAACACGATTTCCTTTCAAATGCCTTTTTTTGAATTACATTATTGAGCAATGTTATATTATTTTGTCCAAGTACAAAATCAGGATTCATATCAATAAGATATATATTTCTGAAATTTAGGGTGTTATATGTGCAGGACTTAACTCAGTGGTTATTTAAAATATGCAAAGCCTAATATGCATGTGCAATTATTGAATTATATTTAACGTTATGAGTGTCAGACCAGATTGGTTCATCTCACCTCCAACGTGTGCAACTTGTGTCCAATTTTGCGAGGGCTGGTGATCAATAACAAGATGACAAATGTTGCACGTTATTAGTCAACATTAAATAAGATATACAGTATATCAAGAGGAATTTGTGGAGACAACATCATTTTAAACTAATGTTAATTCTAAGTCATTATTAGTTATTTTAGCTCTATATAATACTTTTACAGAAACTGCCTGGCAAATAGGGTATCTACACACACAGTCTGAGACCACTTGTCCCAAGCGGGGTCACGGCGAACCGGAGCCTAACCTGGCAAGAGAGGGCGCAAGGTCGAAGGGGGAGGGGACACACCCAGGACGGGACGCCAGTCCATCGCAAGGCACCCCAAGCAGGACTTGAACCCCAGACCCGTCTTGTTTGAAGTTAATAAAAGAAAATAAAACAGGAGTCCTGCAACAGAGTGAAGTCCCATGGTATACCCTAACTTATACCCTGCGTTTCCAGGATACACTCGGGAGCGCAGCAAAATGGATTAATGTCTTAAAAGTATAATAAATTAAGAATTCACTCTGACATTTTTATAGGATATAGCTTGTGAATAAATCATGGGATGTGTGCGTTGAGCTTTAACTGTGACGTAATGGTTAATAGTACTGACGTACAAACAGACCTCTGGCTCTAAATGTATAGGCAATGCTACAGTCTACTGAGTACCGGGAAGTGACAAGAAATCGTTCATACAGAACTGTGGTTGAATGAGCAAGAAAGGTCTAAATTCCCATTTCATTGTCTTTCAAGGACCAAAGTTTAGCCATGTGTCGAAATGACTGGTGTGGCGATCTGAGGCACCAATCGAAATGATCAGTGTTCGCAAAATTGCCGACCGAAGTTAAATATGCTGGAAACAAATTGACGGGCCAGTTCGACTTGCAGCATGGTGGAAAAGTGTGGGCCGCTGGCTTTGGCTTCCTACTTGTTGGACCTTCATTACTCGACCCCGTGTGCGCCTTTCATCTTTAGTCCTCTACGCTGCTCAACAGAAGTTACACGGGCACCTTGCAGCTTGACATCCCTCCATTCATGCTGTACCTTAAACAGCATGCTGTGACATCAAAGAGGAGGAGATGCCTTTGATGTTACTAAAAAGAAAGAAGCCAATGATTTACTAAAAACCAATGGAACTTTTGCTTGTTCTTTCTTCTACCTCTTTCCTAAAAAGAAATCCAACCATTTTTTCCTAGTTCTGGAAACTTTTTTTTCCCTTATTAAAAAGTACATTTTCAGTCATGAAACTGCACAGATCTGGGAGCTTTTCTTTAAGTGTGGCTGGAAAAAAAAAAAAAAAGGGCAGGTTTGTCGCTCCCACTCATGACACCGTGACGTTGTCCACCCGAACCCTGAACGTCAACAAAAATCTCTATCACTTCGTAATCATCATTTTATGGTTTGAATGAGTGCTCAAATTTGCACAAATTCATTTATTGAGTTGGTTTGTTAAGAGCGAATTTTGTATACGTGCATGGTTTATTTTTGATTCCCTACAAGTAAAATGCATGAGAAATTTGAATGAAGTCAATTCAAAGGGGCTGGGGTGTGATTTGCAATATCTTGGGGAGGAAAAAGGTGTTTTATTGACTTACCATGACACATTTAGATTGAAGACAGTGTGCAGGTCCTTGGCTCTGAGCAGCAGAAGTTCCAGATGAGTCTACAGAAGGGTGATGATGGATTTCAAGCAGCATCATTGGCTCAGGAATTTAGAGTACCAGTGTAAACCAGCAAGCACACCTGGGCAACCCTTGTATGAAATGAACTGGACGGACAGAGCAATAGCACAGCCACCCACAAGGGTATTCAAACTTACGGCAGCTACTATACAACCATTTAGATTTTGATACGACTTCCATCTAAAGCAGTCCGTTTCAGCCTAAAACATTCAATGCAACCAATGTCTCAATAAGACAGGAAAGCGGCTTAATCTGAAAAATAAGTCATCGATACTCTCAGTCCAGAGACTAAATTTGCCAGCGTGCATTGAGGCTCATTATACTTCAGTTAAAACCATTTCCATGACTAAAGGCTAAACAGGGCCCATGGAATCGTATCAACAGCAGACTCGCATATCCTAAAGGTCTAAAAGGAGCCGTTTGGCTCTGACAAAGCATCACGAAAAAATACAGTGTGCACTCCTTCGTATCCTCGAGAAGCATAACGCTGGCGTACCAGCATTTTAAAAATTGTCCTTACCAAGTACGTTTTTTCCATTTGCCGTGTTCTATAGCTGAAGCACTTGGGTGCAGGACACCCCCAGCAAAGCGGAACGGCTCATCGTTGAGCAGCACGTCCACGAGCGAGCATCGCAATACTGTACGAGC
The DNA here is from genome assembly GCF_900964775.1 of Scleropages formosus. Classification (NCBI taxonomy): domain Eukaryota; kingdom Metazoa; phylum Chordata; class Actinopteri; order Osteoglossiformes; family Osteoglossidae; genus Scleropages; species Scleropages formosus. The sequence goes on from NC_041812.1 coordinate 25,802,240, forward strand.
TTTCAACAGCGTCACTCTCACCCCCTGTCCATTGTTCTCTCATTAAACTTTAATAAACCATCAAGATTACAATCTTTACCATTCGCCCCTGTCCATTTAAGGAACGAGACAGTTATTAACGTTTTATTTTTACCCCTATTTCAACACATAAAAGACAGCCACACCAATTAGCTTTAATTCGTTTTTTTCCTTTCTTTCCATGCTCTGAGTCGGCAGAAACAGGCGTTTTCCAATCATCTGCATTATTCCACGAATCTCCTTTGAAGTTCTAAGATACTGTAAGAAAACGAAGCCACTTATCTGCACATTAAAAATGTTCAAAGCCAATAAATAGTGTGGAACAAATGTACAATATCATTGGATTTGCCTTTTACTCCCTGCTACTATATTAGTAATGGAGTACCCCGTGTCCTTCCCATCCCTAGCATTTAGCATCTCCTCTCTACAGAAGCTAGCACCCCACTGTGTGCCAATCCTTCACTTCAAAGCTCGCTGCCTATCTGCAGGAAACAAAGCGTAAAGTGAAAACATATGGCTGTGTTTCATGTTCCCACATTTAAGTCAATATCATTGCTTCTCTGCTTTTGGCAACAACATAATAGGGTTAATCTCCACCCTTGCACCCCCCTGTTTAAAAACACGGAATCTCGCATAAGAGAAAATGGCGCAAAGGGGCGGGGGTCCTGTTCCCTGGGCTTGTGAGGCTTTGTTTGCAGGAAAACAGCCGAAACACAAACGGAAATAAAGTAAGAGAAACACCTTTGCTGGTTTTACATATTCAAGAGGAACAGGTTTAGTACTGGTAACGATAAAACCTAAAGGAAATGTACCATATTACATGCAGCGCATCAGGCGTCGGGCCTACAGGTCAACAAGCAACACTTCCCCCTCGCTGCACAAAGGGTCAATGACCCAGGCATAGATTACTCAAAATTTTGAAAGAACTTTGCATGTGGAGAAAGCAGTACATTTCCCCATAGAAGCATTTATTCATTTAGCTGACACTTTCCTCCAAAGCGACTTACACTGTTGAGATTACAATTATTTACACAGCTGGGTAATCGTACGGGAGCAATTTAGGGTAAGTACCTTGCTCAAGGGTCCTACACCCTAAATTGGGGATCAAACCTACAACCTTTGGATCTAAAGGTAGCAGCACTAACCACCACACTACCGGCTAACCCAAGACAAAGTACTTCCTCATTTTTTTTCCTTTTTTTAGGTGACCCTGTTACTTGGCTTCTGTATTTGTGCTATATGAGCCATTAAAGTCATCCTGCTGCAGATCCTTTAACCGTCCACCGCCGTGGTGCAATTATGATTGCAGATTCCATTGCTTTTTTTTTTTTCCAAATGTGTGCTTTGACAGAGAATCCAGAGCGCATTGCCATAATTACACATATCAAAACACACTGCAGACACAGCAAGGTTATTGTCAGCGAATAGCATGTCAGGAGGGATGAGATGCAAAGGAAGTTACAGCCATAGACTTCAGACTGTTGAAGGACCTCCCACCTTCTTCACAGAAGAACATGACACTGAGCTACGGAAATTAAAGCAGTCTTGCACATCTGTTACTGAGCCAGCAGCATCCATTTGGACTTTTCAGGCAGTATCTGGTATGTACTTGAAGCAGTGTTGGCAATGTATGTGCTTTAAAAAAAAAAAAAAAAACTTAGATGAAAATCAGACCACATTTTAGGAGTCATTTATGTAGAAATCCAAATAATTCCAAAGGGTTCACAAACTTTTCCTCAGAACTGTACAGGCGAATCACAGAGACGGTTCCTACCACAATATTCCAGGCAAAACGGCCAACATGACGGACACTGCACCGTAACTGTAGTACATATATGTAAATGAGCAATATATGTTTTCTGTGGTTGAAGGGCTCAGATTGTAACTGCAGAAGGTAAATTAACATAAAAAGCAAATTTAAGAAACTAGTTAAAACTTTAATGGGAGGGTTTTCTTTTGGCACAGTTTTGTTATTAAATAAATAAAGCATTTAATCAAAACAGTCTGCATATAGTAAACAACGGTACGAACAAGAATGAGGCGGCTAATTAAACTGCTCTGTTATTCTGAGGTTGTAACAAGACAGGGGCACAAAAAAATGTTCCTATTCACAATTTGCACTAGAAAGACAACCCATTCCTGCCAGCAGTGACTGGCACGGCAAAATCATCCGGAATAGCAATAGACATAGGCAATTGTTTTGCATACATATATAGGAAGTGTCATTTTATGAATATAAATAAGCTTATACTTTCTACAAGAATATTGTAAATCCCTTTCTCAGTGCTTCAGATATGGTATTTACATTAGGATTCTTTTTAGTAGCTATACAAAACCTATGGATAAACATAACATAGTGGTGGCATACAAATTAAGGATTACTGAGAGACAAAGAAGAAAAAAAAAAAAAATCAGTGGATATTTACCAAGGTACAATACAAATATCTCATAAAAATTAAAAAACACACATCTTGGCTTTTTTCCTGAGACCAAAGGTCCCTTTACAAAGGAGGAAGTCCAGGATGAGACTGGACTAACTGTCAAGATGCACTGACAGTTGCTGTGATGCAAAGATGCGTTTCACTAAAGGAAGGAATAACGTTAGCCGATATTGAAGGAATTCGATACCCCAATGAGAGATGCATGTGCGATATGAGGACACGAGCAAAAACAAAAAAAAGGCTCGACAGTTACATAATGTATCACGTTACACATGAGAACAGACAAGCACAAAATTTGCTGATATGATTGCTACAATAAATGGCAACAAATTTGTATTTTGTAACAAGTTTGTATTCAAGGGTTTTGAGACTGTGGAACAAACTACAGTGGCTACTGCCCAAGCAGCTGCGTGAAGGAAGCCTCGGACTCAGGGATGGTTTCACATACAAAGGAATCCTATGGAGGACAACATTCTTCTACACATCCATTCAATCCAAACAGCTTGACTCCACACCTGGCCTTGAACGCTATGCACCTGTTCACCGCGTGGCTGCATGGGCAGGGCTCTTCACATGCTGGCTTGAGCAATGACGAATGGCAATACAGCCAGAGCATTATTCTCAGCTCTACCCTAATTCAATCCCACGTAATCATAGTGTCCTGCTAAAAAAGCTAAGATCGAATGCTATTAATGGGAAAACCATTAATGACGGCACACAGTCCATGTCGGAGTGCTCACTGCTGCTGAAGAGCACGCAAGGCTGGTTGAAAGGGCCCCTTCAGGATTGAGTTATGAGTCGTCAGGAGGCCGCACACAGGACCCAGTGTCTTTTAACACCAGCAAGCTTAGACAGCTGGCAAGAACGTGCAGCCAACGTCCTGCTAGCTGCAGCAAGGCTCTGGTTTCTCCCAGCACATGGCCGCCTACTGAAGGTGGCGATGACAGCTGCACATTGGGAGAGGTTAGATGGCTCACACACGACATCCACAACACCCTTGCACCAGGTCAATCTATAATGAATGGTCAGGCCTATGTTGTACAAAGTTTTACAAACTTGATGATGATGATTTAACCATTCAGTCAAGGCTGGCTTTCAGTCAATTTATGGATCATTGTTCTCCATACTTTACAATTTTTGACCACGTCTTTTAATTCTTTCAAGGGCATTTTCATGTCAGCCTTACTGATGTCCAGCCAGTGTGTTTTTGGACATCCTCTTCTCAGCCCACTGACTATGCCAAGCATTAATACAAACTTAGCGGACGCTTTTCTCCAAAGTGACTTCCAATGAACTCTACGTAGCGTTATCAGCCCACACACCTTTTTCACCAAGGTGACTTACACTGCTAGATACACTACTTACACTGGGTCACTCATCCACACATCAGTGGAACACACTCTCTCTGTCACTCACACACTATGGGGGAACCTGAACAGCATGTCTTTGGACTGTGGGAAGAAACCAGAGTACCCAGAGAAAACCCACACAGACACGGGGAGAACATGCAAACTCCACACAGACCGAGTGGGGATCAAACCCACATCCTCTCACACCACCAAGGCACTGTGAGACAGCAGCGCTACTCGCCGTGTCACCGTGCCGCCGTAAGTTCAATCAACCTGGGCATTCATTTACATTAGACTGCAGAAGTCTGCCGCAAAGTCTTCCCTTCAGCTGGATCCAACACAGGTGCCAACTCCTGAACGATACATGTACTGCATCCATTCCAACTTATTAAACCACAGTTTAAAACAATGACAACTGAAAAGTACCTGAGAAAAATCTAACTTTTGCCTCAGTCTCGTGAATAACGCTCCCACGGTGTAACTCAGGCATTATAAAAACTATAGTATGTACAGTTTCACTTAATCTGGTGGTGAAGTGGTCTTCGTAAGCAGCTCATTGTGACAACTAGGTTAAAGGAGTGAGTACAAACAAATACAAATGTAGAACATTAAAATCATAGATATAAAATGTCACAGCACCCATTAAGCTTCTATAATTGACAGATATATTTAAACAAACAAGATAGCAATTGAACACAAAGCTACATGACTGTGGAGTGTCCAGTTTCAGTGTGGGATACTCCATTGCTAAAAACATCTGAACAATAATTACAATTATAATAATCATAATACATGAGGTAGCATCTTTTTGGGATTCTTCGTTTTGAGTTACTGTTTTTCAGTCTGTCTTTCAGTTATTCTCTGTGTCCAGTCTAATCTGGAAAAACAGACTAATAATGTATGACAGTGGTTTTTTTTTTCCCTTCTAAATAAAGAAAAAGCAAAATGCACTGGAGCCTTTAAACCGGTCAACTGTGACTCCAAGGAAACCACTGCCACCCCTCACATTCACCCAGAGCGAGCCCATCTTCCGTCAGTCTTGAGCTCAGTCCCTTCTGGCATCTCCTCACAGCCCCATAGGAAAAGCCCAGTGGGCTGCTAGGGCATGGTTCTTCAGGGTTTAGCCTGTCAGCAAGACAGAGAGAACCAGAGGGAGGAGACCAAAGTTGAATCCTTGCGGAGCAAAACAGTGAAGCTCCTCTCCAGACTTGACAAGCTTGTCTCCCTGAATTTTCTTACGCACCCACCGATAGAAGTGACAGTATAGGGGGAAAACCTGCTGACTCCAAGAATCCCAAGCAGGTCTTGTGACACATAAACCACCCGCATCCCAGGGATAGTCCCAGCACGTCCACCCCCACTGCGCTACAGTCTTTCTCACTAGGACAGGTGAGTTCAGTTCTCAGCCCAAGACCTTCAGCCCCACTCCAGCAGAGCTGCCCTTCTCCATCTTCCTTTACACAAAGTTTTGGCAAGTTTGGACCAGCAAACCTTCAAACCCACATGTTAGACTTTGTGAGGATCAAGACTGGTAGAAGTGGTGATAGTGATGATGGTGTTCATGATGGTGGTGGTGCTCATGTCTCTGGACCACATGAGCACCTAGACTGCCCTCGTAGAGCAGGACACTGGGTAGCTCTCGCACCTGCTCCTTCTCCAGCATTGACCCTGGGACCCCCAAGGAGCCAAGGGCCCGGTACACCTGATGTGTGCCTTTGGCTCGTTGCTTGTGTCTCCTATGGGCCACAGAGGGCTGATGAGGAAGGGGGTTTTGGCAGAGCAGTGCAGGAGGAGTGGCTCGGCTCCTCACCGTCCTCACCGCTGCCTGTGTGGCTGGGGTCCTACTATGGGTCTTGGGAGAGCGCAGGACGTGTTTCCCCAGGTCCTGGCCCCGCAAACGGGGGCAAAGGGTGTCCAGGGCCGAAAGGCCACGGCCCAGGTTCTCCAAGGCCTGTGACCGGCGGTGGTGCAAGTAGGAGTGTCCGTTCTCTGGCTCATGGGAACGAGATCTGGCCTGATTGGTTTGCCGGGCCTGGGGTTCTGCTCTCATGGGTTCTTCCCCATTGCCTGCAGCAGGACAAATTTCATATTCAGACAGCCTGCACTGTGATATCACTGGATATATTTAATACCATACCAGTATTAGTACAGTACAGTAACTGTAAAAGTACTCATTAGTATCAACACTCCAGTGCTGAGTGATATGCCCTACAATTAATCCTGGAGCTATACATAGCTCCAATGTTTAAAACAGGTCTATTTTTAATCTAAAACTACAAAATAATTTCATGGCCTAAACCTACATTTATGAAATAAAGCGCATGTATGATATTCACAAATGGGTGTAAATGGCAGAAATACAAAGGGATTAACCATCGTTTAAAAACTGGCATTTCGCTCAGCCTTGTATACCAGATTATGATATCAAGAACTCGCGCACAAACACACACACAAAGTCATATGTTCCTAGCAGAAAAAAAATTTGCGGTACAGAAGTAATTTTCTTATTTTCCGAACGAAAGGTTGGAGAACCACCTGAACCAAAACGAGATGTGTAGTTTTCGATGCCTGCCAGGTCCAGGTAGTGGTTCCTGCGCTCCAGGTTCTCATCCACGCAGTGGCGCTGGCAGCTCTGCTGGCCGTGGTGATCGCTGTAGTGTCGCCTGCAGAGCACAGTAGAGCAGAGACGCTTTTCACTGGACTGAGATTCCTCTGACCTCAAGTAACACTGAACTCACAGCCCCCCCCCCCCCACAGACTCACTGAGATGCTCAATCAAAGTTAAGATTTTTTTCCTAAATAAACAAAAAGACCTTCCACCCCTCTCTGAACAGCTGTTAGAGACAGACAAAACGGCCTTGACACCTAGCGCCGTGGATAAATGATGGCATTGTGCTGCGGCAGACAACCTCATATGCAGAGAACAGATCAAAGAGCATCTGGGCAGCTATCAATAGCGAGGCCTGCGAAAAGCCCCTGGGGGGCAACCCTACAGGATGGGTGCCGCCCTTCAGGTCAACAGGCCACACACACACACACACACACACACACACACACACACACACACGCGCGCGCACACACACGCTTGGCCTACTATCAAACACACCCCACTTCAACAGCTTACAATGGTTCACAGTGTTTTCTAGCAATTTGTTTTACTTTATTTTTATTTGTTTTATTTTTGGGACAGAGCTCTCGCTCTGCTACTCTGTCTAATACAACAGCCTTTGGTGTGCACGTGTACGGTTCAATATAGAGTTTTGCCGTGAAACCCGCAGCACTCTTTGCGTACGACGGTCCAACCCACCGTACCGTGAATTCTGCCCGCATGGAACACGGGGGGCGGGATCAACAACAATATTTTGATGTGGCTCAGTGTTTAACAGAAAAACACGAGCATTAAAGGTGCTCTTTTAGTTAAAAATGTCAAATTGTGGAAAATGTTTAACTTGGCCACCCTCAACAGAGCGTCCACACATTTTACCATCCGCCTCTAAACGTTCAAGTCAGTACTTCATTTACTGGGGCTAGTGGCTTGGAAAAGTTACTGGGTAAAGGTGTTCGCCAGGCCATTTTTTCCCCTTCGCGTACACTTTGTGTTAATATTTGCACAAATCTGGAAATTTCTCTAGTGCTGCCTGTAGTTCAGATCTCTCACTCTCTCTCTTCTTTTCTTTTTTTTTTTTTTTTTTTTTTACATCTGAGAATAAATGGGAAAAAAACTTCAGACCCACACACAGGGTATGCGGGGAGCGTACCTGAGAGAAGCACGCAACTTCTTGTCAGAGCTTTTAGGGTCTTCGATACACTTGTCAGTCTTCTGCCTGGTGTGGGTATTGTCTGCATGAAGACAGCAGAATCAGAACACGGCGCACACAAACGTAGCCACGCATGACATCTACAGAAAGAAGCCATGCTTCAAAGACGAACGCTTTGAACACAAATTCAAGGGAAGAAAAAGAATAAACAAAGCGTTTCTTCTTCATTACTTTCCGGAGCTTAAGTCACTTTTTTGTTTTTATTAATAGAAACATGGTGCCTGCAGTTTAAAAGTAACATGACTGCAAGGTGTTTTCAAAGACTACCTCTACTTTGACATGTAAGCGATAAAAATACCCATAATAACAGGAAGTAAATAAACAAGTGCTAGTTCCGAAGTTACTTTTTCACTTGTTTACCAAGTATAAAGTTAGGAGAAAGTTGAGTAAGTTAAATGCACTTTTTTCCACCCAACTGTCTGATGCAGGCCCTTAGAAACTTGCTCCATAGTTATCAAAAGGAATATGTTCACCTCTTATGATTTTTTTTCTTAGCATTTGAAGACGACAGGGGGTCCTCTCGCCTGTCACTACAACAATCGTTAAAAATGTAGGAAGAATTTGATGAGCTTGCAGCCCGCACACAAGAACACGCGTGCAAGACGGGTTCCGGCAACGGCGGGGGTCTCACCCGTAGCTAGTTGCACAGGGCTCCTCCATTCCTGGCTCGAGTCTGGGGCCACGGACAGCTTGACACGCAGTGTTTTACTGGTGCTGGGCGAGTGGTTCACAGAGGCGTCCACCACCTCGTAGATGGTGTGCAGCAGGCTGGTGATGTCCTGCAAGAGACGGCACGTTCGGATGCGGTCACTCGCATCCGCGTAGTCGGATGTCGGAGGAGACACTTGCGCCGGACTCTTGGACGAGCTCCTTGTTAAACATGTAGCTGCATTGAACCGGTGTGTGAAAATCTTGGAAAGTCTTTGAAAAAATAACGTCTGAAGAAAACCGAATTATCAAATAAGAAATACACTGCTAACAATTATAAGACATGGTGAATAAACAAAAAGAACAGATTTTGTCTGCAACTTTGTTTTATTCTGAGCACGGTTCAGAAGTGGAGATGGGGAGTCAGACTTTGAGCGGAAACAGCCTATGCATCCTTTGCCCCACGGTAGGGTCAGCAAACACACCCATGAATTAAAAAAAACCGAAATGGGTGAAATTCAGGGCTTAAAAGCCTTTTTAGGGAAGTGTAGCGTTTTTAACTCCCCGGATCAAAAAAGCATTAGGTTTAATTATACATGTCTCCAGTCTCATTAGCTTTTTCCCCTCTGAAAGTAATTACAGTTCTGTTACAAGCAGTCCCTTGACTGTCACTGCAGAGCAGCAGGCCCACAAGACGAGTCTGGAGCTAAGCCGTTTTGCCCCGATTAGTTCAGCCTGTTTCAAAAGATGCATCTTAGCTCCAAACTTCTTCCCTATTCCCATGCTTCACCATCTCCAACATAAAGGACTATCAGGTGGTCTTTGGGGACCACACTGAGATATGCTTTCAAACACTAGTATGAAAACAGTCTTCTGTCGTTTTGGGTTTCCTTTCTTCTCTCTCCGTGAGCGAATAAAAAAAAAAAAAAAAAAAAAAGCAGCACGAGAAGAGAGGCGTTTCCCCCCTCCTTGCACATCGCCACCCACCATCTCATGTGCCGCGGGGCCAGAGGCAATGCCGGAAAACTGGAGATCCAACAACACAGAGGACGGCTTCAGATTCATCACCACATTTCAACTCCTTCTCAGAAAAATAGGCATTTCTGATTGCAGCTTCAGACGTTTAAAATCCGGAATTCAGCACTTACAGCTCAGCAAGTGAGCTTCCCAGGGAGTAGCGCTGAACTCTGGTTTTTGTGTCTTCGCAGCAAAACGGGCGAGTTTAACAGAACACATCTGATCAGCTTTCGCAAGTCTGGCTCAGCGCACAGGAAACCGCACACGTTAGGGCAAAGGATGCACAACCTGAATGATGACTCGTACCTCTCTGGTGACCTTTCCGCTGTTGTCAAAGTCATACAGAGTGAACGTCCATTCCTGTCGGTTATCATCTTCCAGGGACACAGCACACTCCAGTTCCTGGAGAAAGAGAACAGCTTTACAGTGGAATATTACAGTGCTGTGTGCTCAGGTGTGAAAATAAACAAAATACAAAAATATGAAAGCTTCAAAGAGTCATTTCCATGTCTGTATACATCACTGTGCATATGCAAACTGGAAGTGTTTACATGCAAAACATGTGACACACTGCAGCGCATGAGTCCCTGATTTGTTCCATAGATGTTCATGTGTATACAAATTTCTTCTTACAAATGATGCTCTCTTCAATTACATTTATTAATTCAGCTGTTTCTTTTCTCCAAAACAACTTACAATGTTAAGATACTTACAGTTATTGACTAATTTGAACAGCTGAGTCATTTTTTTAATGGGGCAATTCTGGCTAAGTAACTTGCTTAAGGGTAGTACAGCAGAAAGTGGGACCTGAACCTTGATTCTTTGAGCAGCTCTAACCACTACACTATCAGCAACCACTAGCTCAAGCTGACATTTTTCATTTACACAAAGAACAGCTGATTATAGCACTGGTTCCCCATACCTAATAAATACTGGATGCCACACTAGCGATTTGCAAAAGGATATACGGTATATTATATCCAACTAACTGGACCACTTATTCCATGAAAATGGGTGGAAATGAAAACCAGCACACACAGCAGCCTCCACAGAATGGCTTTGAGCCCCTGCTGTAGTGCAATCTGTGCTGCAGAGATTCACCTGAGAAGCCACTGAGAGTGAAACAGCCCAAGTAGGGCATCCTCGCATAACCTCCAAAGGCATTTGGCACAGACAAACAGAGAATCCCCGCACCCTCACCTACATACTCACTTCAAACTTAAGCTGTTTCTTGGCCCCTCCGGGCACGGGGCTCTGCTTCTCCCGATTCTTCTCCTCGGCACAGCAGCCATCCATCTTCTCTGGGGGCAGTGCAACTTTAAGGGCAGGGAGAGGAGGCAAATGCTTGAGATGGACCATGGAGAAATGGAAAACTAGATACAGCTGACCAAAGCCTAAAAGTACAACCTGTGTACAATCTGTCAAAGACACGCTATGACCTAGACAAGGAGCAGAACACCTAAAAGGTGAAGCTCCACTGATAAAGATGAACCAGTTTCCCCAATGCCATGGGCAGGATGCCATGATGTAGTGGATCCCCGTTCCACAGAGACGTGTGCACCCCTGCAAGGAAGCTGCTATCACTTTAAAAGTCTGAGTCTTACATCAACTAGTGTCAAAACCAGTTGAATTGTCTAGTTTCCCAATCTATTCCTATGCTTCTCATCCTACAAATCAAATGTGGCTACAGCTCCTGCATAATACTCAACAGAAAAAAGCAAGGAAATATGTAGAATATTGTTCTGCTCTGTTTGGACCTTTGACTGAGATTTAGAGTACATCTGCGGCGCTGACTGAATGTAGAGCAGCGCTACGGAGCAGCGTGGCTGGATCCCAGTCACAGGTACGGGTGCCACGTTGAATTCCCTCCATCCCTCGTTCCTCCCTGCTGCACTTTGAAGCTCTATTCTCAGGCTCGCCAGGGCCTTTTGGATAAGGATCTGAGGACTTTAAAACAGAATTGTTAATTAATTAGCAAAGTTGCATTTTAAAACTTGTTTGTTGCGTTAGCCAAAAGGCCAAGCGAAACGGCCCCGCTTTCCCCCCCTCCGCTCTCTGTAGATCAAAGATCCTGTCCTTTCGCTCAAAGAAACTCTGAGAAAAAGAGGAGAAAAAAAAAAAAATCTTGGAAAGCTCCACCAAGTCAAGGCAAATACCCTCAGTCCCTTCTCTTGATCTTCTGAGGCATGAAAACAGGACTGTTCGTGCTTAATGTCCCATGCTGCAACTATTTTCAGAGACCATTATTTTACCAGCAACAACAAAGCCAAATATGGTTTAACAAACTGACCATCTGAAAACTAAGGGCAGCCTTGAAGTGTGTGGACGACTTCGGACCGCCAACCGGACAGCAAACGTAAAGAAAAACTAGAAGGGGGAAAAAAATAAATTCCTGTAGTCAACGGACTGTGCGACAACTTGAGATGGCGAACGCGCAACCGCGAAACAGAAAGGGATCAACAGCAGGTCATATTTTCATTTCACTTCAGCTCTCTTCCAAATACCAGGAGGAATTACCAAAACCTTTATCTTGGATTCTCTTTTTGTTTTGTTTTGCCACCATGCTTTCCTATGAACCCTTTGGAAGGCCTTCTTAAAGCCAGATTTCTGTTTTCCGTTTGTTTATGCGTAAGACAGTATCTCCGCGCTTTTACTCCAACTTCCTCACTGATGCATTTTATGTATGGAACAGCCTATCTTACTCAACGCCTCCCCGCCCCCAACACAGTAAGTTACCGTCTCTCTCCTTTGCTCTCTCTACCTTTCAGGTCTGAAACTTGAGGTGCCTCTACCTGTGTACAGATCCTCAGACACACTGTCTTTCCACCTTTCCAGCTGAGAGGTGTTTTTGTGAACAACAAACCAAGAATGCGCTTAAAAAAGGGTCCCCTGATCTACAGCACATTACAAGTCAGAGAAGTGGCTTCTCACTGCACAGAGACGTGGTGAAAGTCATAAAAAGTAAATATGATATGTAGATATATACATAAGTATCATGATGATTGAATGAATCTCTGCCGTCACTTCTGATAAGTGGTCTGTTACAGCTCCAGACATAGCATCTCAAATCAAGATACTAACAACTTCATGCTGCAACCAGAACACCTTAGAGAAGTAATATATATATATCCCCATGAACAGATCTCTGACTATTATTGGCCCGGAACCAGAGATCTACCAAAGGCAGAGTGGAAAGCGTGACGAGTAAACCCCCTCCCGCAACGTTCTCGCATAAGTAAAATTGTATGTCAGGAATGAAGCAGGTGCAATATGCAGCAATCTATGGAGGTGCAGTTCCTCTCAGCAGCACCAAGGCCATTTATAACTCTCCATGGGGAGACCGTATGACAGCCATGATCTTCTCCGTTACCACCCCTTCAAACGCCATCATGTAATTTCAACTGAGGCTTTAAAGCGCAAGGCGAGGCAAGAGCTCATTTCTCAAGGTGTCGCCGAGAGACTGCCAGGTGTCCAGTGTTCAGTGACAGAGATGGGAAGAATATCTGCGCTTCAGTATGCCTGACATTTAGGATTCTCTACAGAATCAAGATGGTGGCAGGAGTCAGCCTCCAGGCTATCCCACGGCCCAGCTAGCACGCTAGCACACAATGACTCCAGCACCCACAACACAGCAATTGGGGCCCCTGGAGTTCTCTTCCTGCTGTGACTTCAAATGAAAAAGCAGGGCCTGATGCAAGCGCACTTCGCCGCAGACAGCATTTCCACTCAGCCGTCTGCACAGCCCTTGGATTAAAGAGCCAGATCACATTACAAGGCCACAGTGGAGAGAGACAGTAACAGGCAAGAAAGGCAGTAGGGTCAGATGTTTCTAGCGCAATCATCACTCCAGCAGAGAGACGGCATATTTTCTGGACTTGAGGAGAACTGTGAAGGACCTACCTTCCAAACGATAATGTTCCTCGCTGATCCCTTCTCCACACCCCTCATCCAAGGCATCCTGTGGAGAGACAGAACATCAGAAGAGACTCCAAGTGGAGTGAAGAACAGCTTTCAAAGGAAGATACTGATAGCATCGCAAACGTGAAAACAATGGTTGAACTACGGTTATCCGTACGCAGGCGGCAAACAGGAGAGTGCAGTACACTATTTGTTTTCAATACTGGGGCGTGCAGGAGAAAGAGCCTTTTTCAACAAGACGCTTGTCATCACTGTTATTCCCAGAACCAGATTAAGCTCGTCTTTCAATTTGCTGCTAACTGCAAATACGAACCCTTGTTGGCAGCCCGGGTCCTGCGAAGACGCTAACTAAAGGGCACGTCGACTCATTTTGCGGAAAGAGGAATGCTGCGGAGAAAGGAGCTGAGCGAATGTCCGCTGCAGCGCTGCTAAACATGCTGAATATGAACTGGAAAACCATTGCAGTTCTGCTCAGCCTGACATTTCAACAGCCTGCTCAACACCCAGTCCTTCACCCTACTCTTTCTACCACGAGTTTTCCCCCATGCAGAACAGCTTTTCTCAGCTTTATAACGTATTGTGTTCTTTTGCAGCAGCTACCGGCTTTTTCACCGCCCCGTTTCCCAGAGCTCCACCGGAACGCCATGAGGGGCCATGACTGCCCTCAGTCTCATTACACTATTATAACATTGCCACTCCACATGAAAGGGATTTTTACAAGAGGGCATTCTCACTAATGTATGCCCTAAAAAGCACCATCCAATTTACATACCTGTTAATTATGCGTCCTGCAGAAAATTATGTGTACACAGCACAAATATGCATCAGTCGACACTTTCCAAAAGAATATCGTAAATCAGCGAGGTGCTACTTTTTTCTACCCAGGTCCAGGATTGGCCAAAGGATCAAAGTTAGAAGATGAGCAAGTCCAAAGGTTATTCCATGCCCATGTGTCTTTTTTTAATTACATATTTACAGGACACAAAGTGTGTTAGTCAGTCTGTTGAAAAGACGACAAACTGATTTTTTTTTCCCCTGTATAAATAGTAGGAGTCGATTAATAACCATGAGCTTGAATGAACACATTCACAGGGTTAAACTTCTCTGGACTTTCTACTCCGGAACATGGAGGAGAAAAAAGGTTCCAGCCTAACTGTAATGCTGGCAAACAAAGACATACAAATCCAAGCAGTAATTGAATACACCAGTCCCTCTGCCTGTAGACTAGTGCCATGTAAAGACATAGATCACATTCCACCGCATGACAGAAACTCCTGAGCCCTGCCAGCAGAACGTCTTTAATCTGCAGGAGTCAGGGTCGGTCCTTATAAGATTAGCACCGTTCCGGCCTGTCTGACCCAGGTCTTTGTCTCAGTGGGTGGCCCTGCCCGGGGAGAGCAAGTTCAAATATAGCGCTAAAACATGAGGCAGGTTACTCCACACCAACACCTTATCGGTCTGCTGTGCGAACTCTGCCTGAACTCTAGTAATGCAGATTGTGCCAAGAAGAGAGCTGTGAAGCCATAATAAAAGTACACCAGATACTACGGATGTTGGAAAGACGGCGCAGCTTGCTCAACTCTGTCATGGGTACTCATCTGGGCATGCTGAGCTATCTGCGAAGATTGTGTCAATGGGTTTCAGATTTTCAGTGAAGCTAATAAATCATGGAGTAGTCAAGATACTTCCATGTACTACATACTTCTTGCTGGTACACAAGACAAAACAGGAGGTCGGTATTACAGCCCCAGTCCAGCCTTTGTTTTGTGAAATTATTCCACATAGAAGGAAGTAAAGTTAGAAGATTATATAGTAGACAGTTGTCAAATATAGAAAATGTCCAAGTGTGCTGTAGATCAGAACACGACTTGCCAGAGATGTTTACTGGGGTGATACGGTAGCACAGCCAGTAGTGCCGCTGTCTCACGGTAGCTGGGTAGTGCAGGAGAACATGGGTTTGAGTCCCTGCTCAGTCTGTGTGGAGTTTGCATGTTCTCCCTGTGTCTGTGTGGGTTTTGTCTTGCTTCCTCCCACAGTCCAAAGACATGCTATTCTGGTTCACCCATAGTGTGTGAGTGACAGTGTGTTCCACTGATGTATGGATGAGTGACCCAGTGCAAGTAGTGTATCTAGCAGTGTAAGTCTTCAGGTGCTCTGGTTTCCTCCCACAATCCAAAGAGATGCTCTTCAGGTTCCCCATAGTGTGTGAGTGACAGAGAGTGCGTTCCACTGATGGATGGATGAGTGACCCAGTGTAAGTAGTGTATCTAGCAGTGTAAGTCTTCGGGTGCTCTGGTTTCCTCCAACGCTCCAAAGACATGCTGTTCAGGTTCCCCATAGTGTGTGAGTGACAGAGAGAGTGTGTGTGTGTGTTCCACTGATGTATGGATGAGTGACCCAGTGTAAGTAGTTTATCAAGCAGTGTAAGTCACCTTGGTGAATAAGGTGTGTGGGCTCATAACACTACATAGAGTTCATTGGAAATTGCTTTAGAGAAAAGCATCTGCTAAATAAGTAAATGTAAACACGAGGCATATCGCAGCCTGCCACTTTTCTGTACTGCCAGAGCCCATCGGCTCAGCTACCAAATCAAAGTATAACTGCCACACGTTACAGTACCATGTGGCCAGAGAAAAATGTATGCAAAAGTGATACAGATCTAATGGGTAAGAATTCCAAACTACAATGAAATGGGTACAATACAACCTCATTAAAGTATACTTTCTGCACAGAAATCACAAAAGGCGGATCAAATGGGGGTGTTGTCTCCTAAATATGTCGAAGTCTTGCAATTTGAAACAGAGGACAGCTTAGTCTTAGAACCCTTATTTTCTGCCTCTCCTATTGCCAGCCCAAAATGTGGCAAACATTTCTGTTTTTGATAAATGACACCAAATTAAGGAGGGGTTAGTAAGGAACATGAGAACTGGATGAAATGGGAATGTCCTATTTCGTTGTTGTCTGCTGTGATTAATGACAGCTGGATGAGTAGTAGTTTCTGTCATGTGACTTAAAAAAGGGTCAAAAAAGTGATGGTATTCCTTTTGATACCTCCTTGGTGAAAGTCAAACACCATATGTTTGCTTTTGTCGACTAAGGTGTCTTCAACACAAAGTATTTTACTCCTGGGTGGAATCATTTGATAAACTGACCATGCAAAAGTGTGTTATGTAATACCCTGCTCTGAGAGGGAGGCTGGTACAGCTGAGCAGGGTGAAAAACCCTCACGTTCAGCTAGCATACACCTCCTGCCAAACCACATATCACCCCATTCGAGCTTGTTGGTACCATTCTTAGAGGCTCACTACTGAATCATCCCACGACCAGTGGGGAGAAAGATACACACAGGTTGTGTCCATTGTTGTCACAGGGCAGGGCAAAGGGGCAGCGTGAGATGGTGACCCTGTGGCTCACAGTTCAAGGGTCAACCATGTGGCACAGTCAAAATCCTATCTATTGCAAAAGACACTGGCAAAGACTGAACATTGTCAACCATTCATAGTGAAAGGCTGTGTCAAGTTAAATATTCACGCTACTCTCTGCAGAGCAATTCATTTTTCTATTCCTACCATAAATATGAACATTATTCTGCAACACTTAAATGCCTGCAATTTTTAAAGCTGAGTGGAAAACCTAGAGCTTATAAATGCATTTAATTTAGTGGCAGCAAAGAGCATTCTTCCATTTTAATAATTGATGCAGACTTTTAAGCCTTTGTTTTCTCAAAGAGTTTCACAACTCCTCACAAAGGAAAACCTGTTTAATTTTCCTTGTAATACCATTAGGGTGAAATAACACAGCTAGCGTAAACGTAAAGATCAATGACTAACACGTAACCTTTCAAATATGAACTGAAGCCCTCTCCATCTTGCTCCTTGAGGAAAGGAATGAGCCTTTGGCTAGAGGTTTTATTACATAATGAACAGAATAGTTCATTATGGGGGGGCACAAAAAATAACATGACGATGGCTTTTTTGGAAATCTAGTGAAAATGTATACATTACGGCAGGATGTTCGCAATCTCCATAGGGCTCAATGACCTCCCACTGCCCCTCTTGTATACATTTTTATTCTGTTAACCCCTTCAAAGCAAAAGTGACCTAGTTCCAAGGAATGTAGTGAGGAGAATCACAACATATTTCCTGGACATATGCATGCAGTAGTTGGTTTGGAATGATTAGAAATACAGGTGGTCCCCGATTTACGATGGGTTACGTTCCACGAAACCCATCGTAATTCGAAAATACCGTATGTTGAAAATGCATTTAATACACCTAACCTACGGAACATCGTAGCCTAGCATACGTGGAATGGTCATTACAGGCTTGCCGCCTTCCTGCTGGGCAATTATCTTGAGTTTCTCCTTAACAGTAATTGTCTTCCTCTTCTTCTTCCCACCAGTAGCAGGAGACACAGATTGGTGTTTCTGTGACATGGATGCACAAAACAACTGCGTGGCAGACTGGGAGATGCAGATCACTGCTGCTGCCCAACATTGCAAGAGAGCATCGCACTGCATATCGCTTGCTCAGGAGTGGGGAGAGGGGAAGGGAAAAAACAAAATTTGAAGTATGGTTTCTATGTCTATCACCAGTTCACCATCGTAAAGTCAAAAAGTAAAAAAAAAAACACAAGTTGAAAAAAATCGTAAAATCGGGGACCACCTGTATATGAAAAATTTACTCCCTTACTTACAAAAGCAGCTTGCAGTGATTTCAAGCGGGACAGAGAGTTGATTTTCAGTTCAAGTCGGGCTGCATTTACGACTGGGTCAGGGAGAATACGAGCCAGCGAATGGAGCCCCAGTTCAGGCTGTCTGCTATGGTGTTCCAAGAACTGAGCCAAAGTTGGAAAGCCACTAGAGGGGAGTCATCTAGGCAGTCGATCAGCTATCAGCCAGCCATGTTGATATGTGAGTGGAACTATGGCTGAGGCAGTGCTGGAGGCAAGGCCTGATGACACCGGAGAATGTCTGTCCCACAGCAGTCGAGTGGTGGTGTGCGTGTGTGCACTTGCATGTGCGGGGGGCTCTGCCTATCCTCGTGTGTTCCGTCAGGCTCAAAGCCTGCACTGTGCCTTCCCGCCAGGCCGACGACAGCCCCCACTGATCTCGCGCCAGGGCTCACTGGAGAAAAGCCTCCACATTTCAGCCAGGACATTACTGGCACTCCATCAAAAAGAACGGCTAAAATAAAATAAGGGGTGAGCTTGTACTTTTCTCGAATACCTGAAAACAGTTGCAAATCTAACATTTAAGGAAAATTCACTGAAAGGCCATGGAGAAACGCGCGCACAGCGAGTACGTAAAAAACACAGTTAAATAAATGAATAATCAATTACAATAGACTCGACACAAGCACATCTCTTGAATTCCTTGCTCTTTCCACCACCTGGATCATCTTCACAGGAGGATTACCGAAGCAAACAGCTCCTTTAAAACGTCTGCCAAAATAAACACAAACACGTTTCTGGAAAAAAAGGGGTAGAGTGGGGTGAGGTCTGCACATTAGCTTCTCACTATTGCTGCTGAGGAATTCTGGCACTTTTGTTCACAGCAGGCCAGAGCTCGAGAGGAGACTGTGACCCTTCCCACCTGGATTTCAACAGCTGAACATTTTCAATGACATCTTCTGAGTAGAGCGAAAACATATAGGTAATTTTCGCTCACTCGGCGGGAGCTCAGTGTCAGGATTATGCTCAGGTCAATTCAACACCAAGTCCCCTTACCCTTGAGGTCCTAAATTCAACAAAAGAGGCAGATAAAACATTATACCAATACTGACAACCCTCAAGAGCAGAGATGGTTCTTCATAAGGACATTGTGTTTGACTACGGTGAGCACTGGTACAGCTACATTGAGCATTGAATTGAACAAAAAAAAAAAGTATATATACACATCTGCAAGGTAATGTAAGATAGTGTAATAATACTAGAGGACTACATCAGAACCTCCTGACTACTGTGCCCATTGCTGACATGTTCCAGCTAATAATGAGCTAGCAGAATGTCTACACACAAGCTCCAGAGGCTAACTGAGCCTGAATCCATGCCAGCCATTGACCCCTGTCCTTCAGCACTGTCCTCTTAATGCGCACAGAGAGTAATCATAAGATCGGGAGATATCCGCAAGCCCAGCAGGAAGCACCGAGATCAGAGGAGACCAACGAGAACAAACCCTGCTCCCAGGTCGAGCAGCCAATGCACGGCTAAAACACTGGCTTCTCACCCTGCGCAGCTTAAAAGAATGTAACCAAGCGCACCTGAACCTCAGAAAACGAAATACGTATGACCCAAAAAAATTATACTTCATCCTAGTCAGTAAACTAGTAACAAAATCACGGCCTGTATCAAAGTCGTCTTTATGCAGCGGAGTTGTGTCAACCGTAAGAACTGAACCCCATCGATTTTATCAATTAAGTTATACAAGATTTTCTGTTACACTTGGTATCCATCATCACTAATTACTGCAGTAACTTGACTCAGGACATCTCAAAACATCTTGAATTAAGCTAAGTAAGAAGTACCCATGTCATTTTAAGTGGTTTGCTGAGGTAATGATGTTTTCTTCCATATTAAATTTGTGCACTAGAAAGCTGGCAGACACACCAGATGGCACAGAATCACTCTATCCTTTTCCACAATACAACACATTGAATCTGAAAAGGGAAAACAGCTATTTTGGATAACATCACCTCTGCAATTAACATCCACAATTTCTGCAATTTTACTGATAAATATACAGTCCAAATTTAATAGAAACTCATTGATTTAAACAAACAAACAAATAAAACACCCTTGAATCATGAGGCTAAAAAGAGAGAACTGTCATACGGGATCGCGTTTTTTTCGGACAAGTTAGCATGTGCGAATTGTTTCAATCGGCGCTTGTAATCCTGGAGTTCTCGATCAGTAAGTGATCCAAAGCAAAAACTGCAAATTTTTGGCTTGAATTACTTACTGAAAAACTATGCATCATTCACTTTGAAAGATGAACAAGAATAATATGACTAAAGTAACAGGGGGACAGCTGGTAGTATACTGGTTAAAGCTGCTCCCTTTGGACCCACAGGTTCGATCCCCACCTCTGGCTGTAGTACCCTTGAGCAAGGTGTCTACCCAATGATGCTCCAGTAAAATTACCCAGCTGTATAAATCGGTAAATAACTGTAAATACCTCAACGCTGCAAGTTGCTTTGGAGAAAAGCATCAGCTAAATGTGTGTGTCTGTTACAAAACAGGGAACTGTTGATTCAACCTAATCTCTGAAGCACAAGATGGAAACATACGTTAGGTGACGATTTGAGAAAAACATTACATCTCTTAAACCTTATTATCTTTCCATTGATTAAAGCATTTATTAATTTATTAACCCTCAATGCATGTAAGCACCAGGGCAATCAAAATTTGAAATACATAGTCTTCCAAAAGGCTGATAAGAACTTTCCATGTTCTGCTGCACTGTAAACACCCTGAGGAGCACCATGGTGGTCTGTCAAGCAGCTTCGGCTGGTGAAAGGTTAAACATTAATATGAAATCCCCATGAACATCTCTGGCACAGGCCCAGGCAGTCAATAAATCTAGTTTTGGAGCTTGTTCTCCCACAGGACATGGAGATTGGAGAGCACTGGAGCTGGATGTCAGTTAAACCAGATTTATAGGTCGTGCCGTCTGCCAAAAGTAATGCATCACAGAGTTACTGCCCCTTTTAAATGTGAGTGAAGTTCATTACAAATAAAATGGCTTGTATAGAGGAGGAGGGGGACCATCCACTGTGGCATGCCTCTTCTCTGAGGGTTCATTAGCTAGAGATGTAATGAGAGACTTTCATACTTAATTTCCAGCCCCCCAGCTCAACAGAGCCCTTTTACAGCATCTTTTATGACAAACTCCCAATTATGACTAAAAAGACAGCTTTCAAACTGCCTACCCGCACTCCCCAGGGCGTGCCGAAGCAGGCTGATGTCTGGGATCTCCGCCTAATTAGCTTGAGTGCCCTGGGATGGAGAGAAGAGCCTAAGGTCGGCACAGGTTCATTGAGCATAAAGCGCCTTGGTCCACAGCTGCCCCTCCACCCAATGAAGGGAACGGTCCATGAACTACCTGTATCACCCTGTCCTAGATTCCCCATCATACATTTCCTTATACCTACCCCACTCTCGCAGCACCTTCCTCTGTGCCCTGGACAACCTTCCAGCTCCACCTCGATGCCTTGTTCAGTTCCAAAGGCTAGGTCATCACAGCTGGATTTTAACTTCCAGCCATCCTGTTTCTAACGTTAAGGCTGCACCCTGGTGTTAACAACCTCCATAAGGACTGTATCATGAGCTGGCTCAAAGCAAGCATCAAATTACACCACCCGCTCTGAAATTATCATTACTGCTTCTTTAGGTGGCACACTCTAGGCATACTAAATTTAGCTTTTCCACACTCTTTCTCTCTACAATACTATTGATTTGTACTTGAGCCACCAAATGAAGTCTTATTTCCCCTTATCACAACACAGTGCTCACTTGGAAAGGAAAAAAAAAAAGCTAATTCTAATAATGACAGCTAATTCTGGAGTTCCTCCGAACACCCTTCACAGGATTCACTAATTCAGCCTTGCGAGACCTGCTGCAGTGGCTGGCGGGACATCGCTGCACAGATCTGGATGTGTCACACTGGTTGAACTACCAGAAAAAGAGAGCTGCAATTTCTGAGCGGGCATCTTTACCAAGGAAGGCTCAGCTGTTCATTGGGCAAACCCCAGCAAATCTGCCGAGCAGTCTGCTTTGTGTGCAGCCAAGGTCAACTCTACAGGCTTTTCTAAAGCCCGCAGAATTCCTTCGCAGCCAGAGGCACAATTTTCTGCAACGGCGCAAAAATTAAAAACACGTCCACCTTTGAGGACTTGCAGCCTCCTCTAGCGTATGCCTCCAGCCTTCACTTCCCTGAAAAAATAAAAATTAAAATCTTCCCACCCCCGAGTCGGAAAGCCACAGAAAGCAGTCTTGTAATAGGATGTGGACTTTAACCATGTACTTCAAATGCTCCCAGTTCTACCATCCGCTGGGGGTTAGGGGTACCCCAATACTACTTTTTTTTTTAAATAAAAAAGTAAAATGATCAGTGACATAAGATATGGAGAAAAAGCCTGCGTGAAGGAACAGCAGGCGTATAGGGATGTCTTTCTTTCATGCCCATCCCCTATGAAGCTGTGAAGTCATGTCTATTTTTTGCACCACTCTCCCTCGGGTCTGTTTACAGCCAACCAATGTTAGCAGTGACTGTAATGGACTTCAAAGCCACTATTTATTCCCATCAGCATCCACAAAGTCCCATACCTCTCTCTTCTGTGTGCTGCTAGCTAGTTACAAGTGTAGACGTGACTAAGAAAAATAAGTACTCTAAATGCTGTTTCTCGTCTGCTAAGCCACTAAAGAATAATTAACTCTAGGGATTACTGCTTGCCATACGTGTGACTTACTATGATGACATTAAAAAAAAGCATACACAGCTGTAATATCCTCACTGTAACCTACACTTTATAAAGTGTCTTGAACAAACAAACGTGTATGCTAAATTAAAAGTATGATTACATTTGATTCAGTATCAGATTTATTGCAAATAAGTGGTAACCAAGAACTTTATTCAGTAAAAAAAACTAATAAAACAAACAAAATACTTAAGACACTATTCAGTACCATTTCCCAAAAGGTGCATACGTACTTGCAGTGCATCAGTCTACAGTCCTTGACAGAAGACACCTGGCAAAAAATAGTCAAATATGTGTTTGTCCAGAGGGAAGGTTTTGGAGAGCCTACATAAATCAGGGTTATGAACAGATAAGTGGAGTAACAAGAGGGAACATACCTAATGCCTTGTCAAACAAGAGCCAAAAAATTGGTGAACTGGTTTTCAACAGAATTTGAAATGTTGGAAAATGTAATTGTGACCAAAACCATTGCTTTTGGCAATGACCCTATAATGCTGCCATAAAGACAAACAAGCCAAATAGATCAAAGGATGAAACTAAATCAGTAACAAAAGAAAAGCTTAGCTTTTCCAAAACTTAACCATTATTACTGGTGAGAAACAGAAAATAAAAACTAATTGTGAAATGATATATGAAACAGATTACTGCTGTTGAGAGAGAACACAAGTGGGGGGGGGGGGGGGGGGGGAAATGATTTCATTCATCATCTTTAACATGCCCATGGTGGAGGATAGTCAAACTAGGTGCCGTAAGCATTTTAAGTAATAAAGTGTGGCTTTTGATCACAACTTAATCTTCAATAGCATTTCCATATTAAAGCACAATGTAGTTATGTTAATGTAGTACGTAACCCTTAAAACTCTGCTTACAATACTGGAAGTCACCCCACAAAATGTACATTTAAACAGTAGAAGGACTTCCTATGATCTGTAAACTGCCATATTTGCACTGATAATGTGATCTACCCATCTCAGAGTACAAAATACAAATGGGAAAACACCCACATTCCTCCAATGTCCTTCCTTTTGGTCCTTGTTCAATGTCAGGCCTTCCTCTGTGAGTCTTGCTCATTGCCACAAAGCCTTTGTTCAAGCCCTCCTCAACCACCTCACGAGTTCTATATAGATACCTACATCTGGCACGTACTGTGATGATCAGATAAATTGAACCCATAACACCAGAAATGTTATATTAAAAACAATGACTATTTTAAAGTAGAATTTGTCCCAAACAAACTTTTTTCAAAAGAGAATTAACTTTTACATAAATGACAGATAGCCATCACACACAGTACAGCTCTGAAGCAGATATAAAAATCTGTCCGCTGCACTGAAGTCACTATACATAAGAGGCAAGACGACACTAATGGGCTTGGTGTTCAGTGGACCTCCCAATACTCACCCATATCACACACACACACACACACACATTTTCAGAACCGCTTGTCCCATACGGGGTCACGGGGAACCGGAGCCTACCCGGGAACACAGGGGCGTAAGGCCGGAGGGGGAGGGGACACACCCAGGACGGGACGCCAGTCCGTCGCAAGGCACCCCAAGCGGGACTTGAACCCCAGACCCACCGGACAGCAGGACTGTGGTCCAACCCACTGCGCCACCGCACCCCCTCACCCATATCACCTATCACAAAATTCCCTCTTGACGCCTGAGGCTGTGGACCGTAAACATAGGAGAAGACAAGAAACTTCCTTTCATCAGCATGGCCCCCATGTTTGGGTTTTCCTGACCCAAAATATTCCCTTCTCAAATCACTGTCCTGCACTCTAAATGGGTTCCACAGGGAAGTGAGAAACCAAAAGTCAAAGGGAAGCACAAGTGTCCCAACCAATTGTTTGCAATCACTTTCCAACATCAGTCTCAATGCAACAACAGCACATCACCTTTTGCTGCCGCTTTACAGCTATAAAAGCTGAAACAGAAATGTCCACATTGTACAGCACTCCTCCAATATGGGCAACTTGGGTAACTCATTGATACCCGAGTTGAAACAACCTCTAAGAAGAAACTGGAGTAAAGACACCACCACCTGTATCGTGGGCAGCTTAAATTGCATATGTCAGTATTTTAACCAGAAATTTTTCTTAGCATGCTGGGTCTGGGGTTCGAGTCCCGCTTGGGGTGCCTTGTGACGGGCTGGCGTCCCGTCCTGGGTGTGTCCCCTTCCCCCTCTGGCCTTACGCCCTGTGTTGCCGGGTAGGCTCCGGTTCCCCGTGACCCCGTAAGGGACAAGCGGTTCTGAAAATGTGTGTGTGTGTGTGGTGGTAAAGCAAACTTGACCCTGAAAACAGGAAAATTACAAGTGTCCAGGGGAAGTCATAGCCAAACAGAGAACACTCTGGTAGAGATGGCCTGTTACTCTTCTCTCCATTGTCAGTAGAGCAATAGAGAAACCGGAGGGTCTGAAAAAGCCTAGACATTCACACACATGTACAGAGCTCAAAGAGGAAAGGCTTCCTGAGGAAAGACTGCATTTTCACCTAAGCTTACAGTAAGCTCATGTCTCACAATGAGCATCATTTCCAGGTTTAAAAAAATGCCTATACTCAGAAGCGAGGCATTTAACCGAAATGTCAACCCCGGTACTAAAACACAGAATCCAGCTCTAACGGAACTGCTTCCATGTTATAATTTTCCTGCAGTACTTCTAGTTAACATATTTAGTGTGCTTTTTAAAAAAAAAAAAAATTAAAATAAAAACAGACAAACTCAAGAATAGCCTTCAAAAAAAAAGCTGGACACTGAGATGTAGAGGTGTTCTCGGTTATTGATTGCTCAGCAGAGGGCAGATATTTTGGAAAATGAAGCAGAAATCTCAGCTGCTAATCCTTGGGGATTCTGTGCACATTCTCTGAGAAGGCTTTGATCTCCAGAGCACATCCGCACAGCCCCAGCAAGGCGCATGGCGCCATGCTGCTCGCCTACCAGCTCCCATGCCTCTCACGCCTCATCACTACTTTTACAAACACACACACATACACAGGCATACTACAGCACACTCAGCAGCTCCCTGACAATGCTGTATCGCTGATAGCTTAGCAGAACAGCAAGTGCCTGTACTGCTTGGCACAATGTATTCTTCTTTAAATCACTGGATTATTAAACAACGCAAAGGATGGGCGTTCCAGGCTTTGTGCTGCACAAAGCAAAGAGGTTTAACACACACTTTACTTTTGAAGTCTGAGAAGGAAATTCTTCCCCTGTGTCACCCTCCCAAGTTGGCGATCAGGTCACAAAACACTCACTGTCACACATGTTACAGCAGCTCCCACCCAGCCTCAGTCCCAAAGTACACTTACTCTAGAGATGCTTCACTTCTCCTATGGAGCAAGGGAGGGAGGAAAAAAAAGCCCTCTTTTGACCGGAAGATACTCTCCCTGAAGGCAACCCAATTTCTCAGACAACTACAAACTTCTCCTAAGCTCTTCAAGGAGCAACAGGAGCTTTCTGTGCAGGGAAGGGAGCACAGCATGACAAGAGAGCGGCACTACGAAGCACAACATGAAGGAGGGCGGAAAATAGGAAATTCTCTTTCAAGAAGGAGATGTGCCTCAGAGTTTACCAAAAAACACACAAAAAGAGCTAAAATATGGGTGAGGTGCCAACATCAAAGCTACATTTGGTGTATTGAAAACAGCCAGTGCTTTGTGGGGGTAAGAAAAAAATGGAGGAAGAAAAAAAAAAAAAAATGAAGAAGAAATGAAGCCCTGCTGTGTTTTTCATGTGATGTACCAAGGCACACTTGAAATCTTTCTAGAGCTTCACTTGGTTCAAAAAAACTTAAGATCAGCATTTCAGCCTGACGTGGCATGCATGAGGGAGTGGTAGCCCACCACCCTGTAAGGGGAATGGGAGACGGTGGAATAGATCGCTGCTGCGTCTGCATTACACCAGGCCTGGTGATGGAAGTCCCTTCCTTCTCACCCGGTTTCAGTTTAGCGCCTTTGAACCTTCTCAGCATTTCATGGAGCAGCTCAACTGGCTCCGTCCCAGTGTGTGGGGAGGGAGGGCAACAGGGTCAACCCACCAGAAGGCTGCGGAGCATCCAGCCTGGCTTCCTCAGTTCAAGCACGAGAGGTATTGGATTTCACGCCATCCAGCTGTGTGACCCCCTTCAAACTTAGTCTTATTTCAATCGCAACAACTTGCTCAGCTGTATAGTAAATGTAAGAAACAGATGGAGGGCAAGCTAAAGCAGAAAGGCGTGGGTAGGATATATGTGTGGAACCGCAAGGTACTGATGCTGGGGGAGGGGGGGAGGAGAAAAGAAAAAAAAAAAAAAAAAAAAAAAAAAACTTTACAGATTTGCCAGTCCAAAAATCTTTCCAATGGAATGTAACAGCGTAAATTCTTTAACCCACTTATGCATAACATAAAGAGGAAAGATTCCACAATAAAGAACAAGAACTCAAAAAGGAAAAAGGCTATACGGTACAAAAAGAGGAGAGGAACACAAAAAGGACAAGATGAAAGGTCCTGCTCCGCTGGATACGAAAGGACAGACATGAATTGCAAACAGGTGGAAGGTGCTGGGGAATTCAGTCCCACCACATGTTCTCCACACCTCCTATGGCCCACCTCCACACCAGTAACCTCCATGTGATGCAAAAACTTTACTTGCTTGCCCAGGAAACGGGGACAGAGGCTGGGGGTGTGTGCAAGGCATACCAAATATATCCAGGATCACCTGAAAGGAAGCTCACACAGCAAGCCAGCCACAGGTCCACCTACCCTAATAATGTCTGGACACAGTCTGCGGTGTGCACTGGGCAGACATATTGTATTGTAAACCATTAGAAAACCTCTACCTTAACAGTGAAACCACTGATTAAGTGCAGAGGCAAAGGCAGCGGTCATCAGTTGTGTGGGTGGGTTTACATGGAGTATAACCTAATTCGAGCTTCCGCAGAACAATAAAACTTTGTGCAGAAAAATTTAACATTGAGACATTATTTTGAATATATGTAATACAGCACCACAAAATTCACCTGTGCAACTCACTGCTTACTCTCTTATAACTGAAATAAAAATGCTTGACAATATCACATTGGGGAAAAGCATTCACTTCTTAACCGTGAGAAGAAAAATTCCAAATGAACACACATCACCATCTGTTCCAGCAATGCTAAAACACACTTAAGCAATTTGTTTTAGTATGTAATTTCATTTGATCGCTAACATGTTATGGTTTGTTTTCTGTCATTTTTCAATCCATATTTCTTGCCACAGTGTTTAGTCTATAATAGGGAAAAAAAATATCACACTCCAGGAAGCTCAAACACAGCTAAGACTTTTCCTCTGTTAGATTCTTCCAAATTGCTCTGGGCTCCAACAAGCTGTGTACCGAAACACATTTAAAGACAGAAAGCAAAGACGCAAGGCACCAGACAAGACCATATGTTCCACAGCAATCCAAAGGAAACTTCCCAGCATCTTTTCAAGCAGGTCAACTTGAAAAATTTACAACACATAGTATATTTACATTTATTTAGCAGATGCTTTTCTCCAAAGCGATATACAAATGATTTTACTAAGTTGTATTTATGTAACTGGCATGCGTTTGTAATTTACCAATACGCATACATGGCATGTTTATCTAAGGTGACCTATAATGTTATTTACAAAGTACTGAACTCCCAACAATCAAAGTGGTGCAAATGCATACACACATTAAAAGTAATTTACAGTTGCTAATTCACCTGAAGTATGTCCTTGGACTGTGTGAGGAAAGAGAAGCACCCAGAGTAACCTGGCATAAGAATGCGATGAACATGCAAATTTCACACAGACTGAATGGTGAGCAAACCTACATTTTATTTCACAGCCAAGACAGTATGAGGCAACCATGCTGACCATGAAGACATCAGAATTGCAGAACCACGTGATAGTGTTGTCAAGCTATTTCAATGGAAAATTTAAACATACAACATGCATGTGTACAATACACCCCAGTAAGACTCAATATAAGCCAACGCTGTCATAAGTCTATCAAAAATGATTCCCAATATTTTGACTTTCACTGCTATCAGTTAATGCAAGACTGTGCCAGATTTAGCACAGAGACACAGCCGGTGTCCTATAAGTGTTTATTTAACAAGTCTTCTTTAGAGGCAACCAGAAGCAGTGACTTGTGTCATAAACTAACCAAAGTGGTGTTACAGGCATTAATTATCAGACAGCCGGATCAGAAGTGTCCTGGGGCCCATATCCTCACGTGCACGGGCTACATGAACCCCGCTGAAGTGCTGCTGCAAGTAATCACAACACAGGGAGGCAGAAGGCAGAATAAACCACCAGTCCAGCTAAACATCCTAACATCACAAAGCAATTTGCACAGTCATACGATCAATGCACGAAAGTTTAAAATCAGACATGACCGTATTAATTTGCATTCACTTGAAAAGGTGCACATTTAGAATGTTTCCTGTGCAACAACAAGAGTTATACATTCCTAAAACAAAAAGTTAATGGATATGATTATGAATTCAGAAGTCTCCCTTCGGCAAACACGGGTCAAACGTGACACGTTGCTCCGAAACACCCGAGATGATCCGTCTACCAACGCATTCAAAAGCCAGTGCTTCTTACTTGAATTCTTGGGCTGCAACTATTTGCTTAAGAATCATTCTGCAGAATCATTACAGCATGTTTTTGGAAATGATGATGGATTTGAAGTGCGAGCAATTGGACTGCGGTAAGAAAAGAAAAAAAATCACTATTTCTCATCACTTAATGCAGCATCTACTATTTTTTTTTGCAGAAGTACCTTTAAATAAATGTTGAGCACTAGTAGTCTGGAAACATTACACTTATAGGTCTTTTCAACAGTGTGTTTCACTCCTTTTCGGGAAACAAAACACTCTGGGGAAATTCTTTTATGCTTTATTATATGCTCAATACATTTATTAAAAAATGTACCAAGTGATTAAGAGAAAGCGGGGATATGCAGCAGCTCATCATGTATAGGAAAATGCTCCTTAACTTCTCCCAAATGTGACCAACACAGTTTCCGAAAAGCAGCCAAGTGAGTATGAAAAAGAAAAGGAAAAAAGTACCAAAATCATGTGTAAATATCTCGCTGCACCTTCCGTTAGACCCCAACTCTATGCTTCGTGATGCGCCGTTGTAAAGCTCAACTCTGAGCATAATATTTGAGCAAAATGAGAATTAAAGACCTTCAAATAACGTCTTCATTCGAGACGATTCAAGAAGTTTCTATCATACACTGTCCGGTTCAGGATAATCGCACTCTGACAAAGTTCCCAAAGCGTCAGGTATTTTTTTGCTTTCGTTATTTTACCTCTACTAGAGAAGCTCTAGCGGCGTTACGTGTTAGTTTCCGCGCAAAGGAACACTTTCAAGCAGGCGATAAAAATGCAGTTTTTTTCTTCTCTCTGGAGTAAATTATGTAAATGAAAAGACGTTTCACGTCAGGTTGTCAATTTCGCCGGCGCGAGGCGCGGTGCACGCGCTCGGGGGGGTTGTTGGCGCGCGAGGGAGGGGGGGTTAAAAAAGATGGGGGGAAACACAGCTGTTATACTTTAAAAGTGTAAAAGAAAGAATGTTACGGCCAAGAGTCGAAGTAGAACACTGCTGTTTAGTGTATATGAACTACGAATAGTTATACTACGGCGAGGGAGGGGATAAAAAAAGTCGCGTTTGCCCACATGATGATCCGTCATGACCGCGAAAAGGTGCCGTTACGGGTTCGGTTTCGGAACAACTGATGAACACAAAGCTGTTGTAATGAATGAGCGCAGAAGACCACAAACACAAGAAGAAAGACATAAACACAACGAGGGGCGTGAGGCGAGCGCGCTCTTACTCGTGTAGACAGGGGGGCGCAGGTGGCTTTCTGCGGGCCCTCCTGTTGGACCTTGGAGTCGCTCAGCTCGTATTTGTGTTTAAAGATCCAGTCGTCGAGTCCCCTCCTCGCCAAGCAGGCGTTCACTACAAAGCTGTCGCCTGAAACGGCAATACACCATTAGACAGGACACATCAACCGTATGTTCGTGGCGTTTAGGCTAAATCTTCCCTCAAACACATCAGGCTGGACGGAGTAACTTTGAGCGCAATTTCTTTTCATTGCAAAAAAAAAAAAAAAAAAAAAAAAAAAAAAAAAAACTTTTCTTGCGATCACTGCTCTAGTCTTACCTTCGGGGCTCTCCCTCGGCTTACAAACAGCAGCTTTTCAGGAAAAAAAGAAGAGAGAAACCAGAGAAAACGGATTTAGTACCCCAATCATCATGTATTTCACAACTGAGCAATTGAGGTGCGGAGGAGCCGTACCATGTTTGGAGTGAAGTTTACCCATCTCTCCGCATCGGTTTGGGATTGAAAACCATTGGAAAAGGCGAATAATCCAGAAGTCCGCGCGCAGCCGCGCTCGCGCCGATGTGTTAGAGAGAAGTGCGCGCGCGGCGCCGCGCTCGTCCACAAAGTCCTGCAGGACCAGCAGTGGGGACCGGTTCCTCCTCCGGAGCGTCTACCTCCCAGGGCCCGGGGGGCGGTTCCCACGTCCCGCTCGCGACAGCCTCCGCCCCCCTCGCGCAGCCCCACCGTATAAAACGCAGGAAGGCAGGAGCCCGTCGCAGCTTCCCAGCCTCCGGAAAGCGGCGGAGCGCGGGAAGAACAATGAAGGCACTATTCTATTGTGCCCTGGAATGTCTACGCTCGACAAATAAAAAGTTCCTGTACTTAGTGACCCTCATTAGTTGCCAGTGAGTCGGTCAAACAGCACTGACCTGTGAAACTTTTTACAGGACTGCTTGGTGTTGGAGAGCTTCCTGTAAGATGCCTTTTTGGTTTTTGATGTGATGTAGCCT
Organism: Scleropages formosus; assembly: GCF_900964775.1. Classification (NCBI taxonomy): domain Eukaryota; kingdom Metazoa; phylum Chordata; class Actinopteri; order Osteoglossiformes; family Osteoglossidae; genus Scleropages; species Scleropages formosus. Next base: position 25,833,767 of record NC_041812.1, read on the forward strand.
CTGATCAGCTTACAGAGCGGGCATGTTTATGCTTATGTAACAGTTTGACACAAAAAAAAAAAAACAGATCAGTATGAAGAGAGCAGGCTATTTTTAAAATGCGTATATTTAACTGATTTCAGTCCACAATATGTAATGTGAATTTAAAATAAAGTATTTTGCAAGTCTTGGAATAAAACCTAACCCTTCACACTGTTTCTTTTGAGGGAGTAACGTTTAATTTATCAGCATACTGCGTGATCTATCTTTAGTGTCCTTCTTAGAAGTCTGGGAATGTGGCCATTGGGTTAAAAGTTGTCAACAATAGGACAGCAGGGAGCATGGATATGGACATGGAGTTGGTTCAAGTCTTAGGCGAGGACTTCTGAGCAAGGCTCCAAGTCCAGTCCTTCAAACAATAGCACAAGAGTAATTTCAGTAGATGATAAGAATATTAAACTCACAGGACAGCAAATAACTATAAGTGTCATCTGTGAAAAATTGAGGGAAGATTGTATTAATGCACAGCCATGACTGAAATTGATAATAGTTAATGCTGATAGAACAAAGGCCTCTTCAAAGTGTAAGCTTTGCTTTGAGGGGTCAGTTCCAGAAGTGGCCCTGATCCTTCGAGAAGGCTTTTTTCTGCTGGTGAGGCAGTTGCTAGTTTCCCAACCTACAGGTTTCCATTGTGAAGGTGCTCCATGGGAGTGTGTGATGCCCCATTAACAGGTACTGTGAAGCATCACACAGGCAGATACAATCACTGGTGCTGGTATGGAAAAGCATGGGCGCTGCCAGGCATAAAAACCCACTCGTGTCAGATTGCAGACACGGTTCAGGTTGTGTGAAAGGTGGGCTTGGAAAAGTGCAGCTGCCAAGCTTCCAGGCTACAGCACACATCCTTTTTCCTCTTAGGTCAATAAGACACTTTTGTGTGTATGCACCAGCAGCCAGGCGTGTGAGCCTGAATGAGGGAAGCAAATTCTCATAAGTGGAGGCCTTGAAGCATGCAGCAATATTGCATGACACAGTGCTAGATTGCTTAATGATACAGAGCAATGAGCAATAAGGGGCAGATGGCTGCAAGAGGATGCAGGTAAGGTGATGTAAGGAAAAACACAAATCTCACATTAAAACATTTTCTCCAGCCTTACTTACTCATCGGTGTAGACATATCTGTTGGTATGAGATATTGCTCAGTCTACTGGCCAAGATTTGTTTAGCGAATTAACTTCTTAATCAATATCAGCCTTTGTATTACAAATATTTAATATTGCTTGCATTGATTTTAACTGTGAATTCCAGAGGAATCACCAAACACTGCAGAGTGGAATATTGCCAGTGCAGGCAAGTGCGACCTGAAGGGGTTAATCATGGGTAGCTGAGATACAAAGAAGTGCACCTGCTGTTTGACACTGATATGACAGAGTAGACAGGGTCCTAAGTTCAGAAGAGCACTAATGAAAAAGGGTACTTTATGAGCTGCCAAGCTGGCCACTGTGATTCCTTACCTCGAGAACAACACAATGACCGCAGGACAGGTTCAGAGGGCATGACGGTCAGCTTATCGATCGACGAGCTGGAGCACCTGGCCCGGTGTCCACACTACAAAGAGGCAACAAGTCTTTCCTCAGTTTTAATCAACAGTCCAGCTGGAAACCCACAACTGCACCATTCAGAAAAACCTTTCAGAGGCTGTGATGGTTTCACCATCTTTATGCCCTTGGTACACTGTTAGTAGGGCTGCGGCCGAAATGTAGTCACAGAGAACAAAGACGACCAGCAAAAACCACTGGGTGCTATACTGGTTTCAGGAACTGGATTTGCATCATTGTCATAGACATACAAGTTCTGCAACTGTAGGACCTGGACCAGAAGAGATCCTCATATGAGAAGTTCCAAACTGTACGCTACGTAAGCTGCCAAGACTATACAATATGTACTGTACAAATTAAAACAATGAAACAGCGGGTTTTACAGCAAAAAAATGAGGGTGGATATTAATCTGATAGGGATGCAGTGTGCATGTTCCTTGGCCACTAATTTAGTTTCTATCTGTAATTGCTTAGAATGTGTCAGATCATAAGCATAATATATTTAACCTTATTGTTTCTACTAAACATTACCATCAAAATATACAGTATAATCATCAGAATAAATCCTTTTAAGGGTCAGTTTAATTTTTTGCTTAGTACGGAAATATTTATTCACGTTTATTAAAAAAGAAGTGCAAAAACTTTTGAATCAGACATGTTTGACACATTTCACAAGACAACTATAAAATGTGGAACACATAACACATAAACATGTGCAGCACTGAATATTTCTTAAAAGATAAAAAGCATCAGATCACATCACATCACTAAACTGATGTGTTGCATATTGTTTTTTCACATTCAGCTTTTTTACAGGCATAAAAATACCAATAAACATAATCCTTTCTCCAATGAAATACTTAAAGTGCCTTCAGAAAGCATTCAGACCCCTCCACTTTTTCCACAATTTGTTGAGCCATGTACTTATTTTAAAATAGATAGATTTTTTCCGTCAGCTGACACACAGAACCCCATAATGACAAAATGAAAACACATTTTTAATTTTTTTGCAAATTTATTAAAAATAAAAACTGAAATCCTTTATTATATATAACACTTCAAATTGTGCTCAGATACATCCTGTTTCTTTAGAACTTTGAATTTTCTTGAAAATTTGAAGGTAGCCCATCAGCAAATTCACTTGACAGAACATGACTTAGAAAGGCATACACCCTGTCCTCATAAGGTCCCAAAGTTAACCATGCAGGGCACACTAAAAACCCAAGCAATGAAGTTTAAGAAACTCTCTGTAGACTTCCAAGATGGAGTTGTGTCAATGCGTAGATCTGGAGAAGGATATAAAAAATATCAGTACACTGAAGGTTCCAAGGTGCATAGCAGTCTCCATCATTGTGAAATGGAAGAAGTTTGTAAGCAGCAAGTCTCTTCCTAGAGCTGGATTTCCATCCGTACTTCACAACAAGGGCTTTTATAAGTGAGGTGACAAAATGAGATATACGTCGATTTGGAGAAAAGTGTCTGCTAAATGAATAAATGTAAATGTAAATGTAAAAAATCCAATAGCACTAACAGAGATTCAGTGTTGCTGTTTACACTTTGGAGAACCTGACAGAAGGACAACTTTCTCCTCAGCGCTCTGTGAATCGGGTCTCTATTGATTTTTATAGTGTGGCTTGACAGAAGTTTGGAGTTTGCCAAATGCCACTTACATGACACTGAGAACATGACAAAAATAGATTATCTGGTTTGATGATACAAAAATTGGCCTCAATCTCAAGCCCCATATCTGACAAAAATCAGGCACTGCTCATCACCTGGTTAACACCATTTGAGCAGTCAAGCATGGTGGTGGCAGCATCATGCTGTTGGAGTATTTCACAAAAGAAGGGACTAGGAAACTGTTATGGATTGAGGAAAAGATTAACAGAGCCAGATACAAAGAGATCCCTAAAGAAAACCTCCTCCAGAGCACACATAATCTTGGACCAGGTTGAAGATTCAGCTTTCAGTGAGATAACAATCTGAAGCGCTCAATCAAGACAACACTGGAATGGCTTTGGAACAAGTCTCTGACCTCCCCTTAGAAGGTCTATGGAGAGACCTGAAGACTGCAGCTCACCGACACCCCCATCTAACTTGACAGAGCTTGAGATGATCTATGATAAAGAATTAGCGAATCTGCCCTCGTGTGCAAAGCTGGTAAAAAGATACACAAGAAAAATTACAGCTGTGATTGCTGTTCAAGGTGGTGTTTGGAAAGTACTGAATAAAGGGTCTGAATACCATGCAAATGGAAGATTACAGTTCTAATAAATCTGTTTAGTTTTAATAAATTTGCTGAAAATCCTAAAACTGCGTGTTTACTTTGCTATTGTGTGGTATTGTTTGTCAACCTTGATGGCAAAAAAAAAAAAATCAGTTCAACCCATTTAAAGATAAGCGTACAACACAACAAAGTGTGGAGTAATTCGGTGGGTCTGAACAGTGTCAAAATGACAGCATCAGCTGTTAAAGACATGGGCTTGTAATGCTGCAAAGCTCCATCCTCATCCATCCTTTTTCACTGCTGTAAAAACCATGAGTAACGTACGTATCCTCAAGTGCTTCGGTCACAATACTGTAAATTCCATCGGATAAAAACATCAGTTAAGCAACAAACCGATGTGTGAATACAACCTTACCAAATTCCGAAAATAATGATACAGCACGCCATCCAAACGGAGTTTCCAAAGTGTCCTCGTTGAGTCTTTAGAAAGAACTTTGAAACTCACCTTGCTTCACGAAAGTTCAGAAATCCTGATGATAAAGCATTTAAAATACATTTAAAATTAAGTTTCCACCTCTTTTAACATATCAATGAGCAGGACATCAAAAGAGCAGGCAACATGAAATGATTATGCAAATTGTAATATATGCAATACCTTAGAAATGAAAGCATAGACCTGGTGGTGCTCTATTTTAAAGACTTGTCTTAATTAGCTGCTGATACTGTACTTTATTTTATTGGCTTGTGGTGTAAAGGAGTAAAACAGTGCTGTCCCACTTTAGCATTCCTTTTTATCTGATGGAAGCAGCAAGTAAAAATAGTCTTGATAGAGCCTTAAGCTCACCGATGTGGCTAGCTAACTTTATCCAACTTAATGAAACCGGATTAAACAATGTGCTCCGAAGAATTCAAAGCATTCTCTTTCCTCTTTCTTAAAACGCCAGCGCATGTTGTCCAAACACAACTCGGTCACCCCTGCTTTCAAACCTCCGCCCTGCTATCTGTAACCAGCCGTGGCCACTTCTCCAAGGAGCCCAGGATGCAGCCCGTCTCCAGGATGAACTCACAATTAGTGCATTCAACCAAAAACAGTAGGGTTCCCCCTTTGATGTGAGGATCAAATAAAGGAGCTGTGTGTTTTTGTTTGCAATGACAGGCTTACCAGGCTCACTAATGGGTGGCTAATGGAAAGATAGGTTTATGATTCTCATTAATTACCTGGCATGTCATGAGCAAGGAATGAAGGAGGGAGCAAACAGGGAGGCGGGATGGCAGTATGGCACAAAAAGGGATGGGAAAATAACAAAAGGGTAAGCATGAGATCGGGGTGAGGGTGGAGGCAAGAGGGGGCACTGCGGAGGGGGAGGAAGAGTGTGGAATGAAGCGCGGTAGAGCGAGCGCAGTATCGTGCGAGGGGAGAGACGTCCGAACGAGAGAAATAGAGAGGAAGAGGGAGGAAAGAGGGGAGCAAGAGTAATCCTTTCTCAAGATGAGAGGAGCCACCAGGACAACAGCTTCAAAGAGAGGAAGCTCATCCCTTGGGTGCACCTCGTACTCCCTGCCTGCACCATCAGAGCAGTCAGCTCTTCCTCACACACTCCCAGCACCCCCCTCCAGGGCCCCAGCATGCCCAGCTCGGCGAGCCTCCAAGCCCCCCGCTGCCTCCCTGGAGTTCAGGCACTTCACACCCGCTTTATAGCCTGTATCAAGGTGCTGAGGTTATAAACAGCCCATTTCAGCCCAGCTAGAGGAGGCATTGCATAGGAAACCATTGGCCCTACAGTCACTCCTGGCGAAATGAAAAAGGGATACCAAGGGTGGTGGTAACCATCTCACTGGCTAGGATGACAAGGGTGGATTTGAGTGGAAAGGGCAAGCTGGGCTCTGCAGTGTTTACCTGGTGATCTGCTGGTGACCAGCCTGGCCCCTGCCCCAGCATGGGGCAACAGGAGGGGGTGGGACTCACCATGAGTGCTATTTATTTAGTTAAGCTCCCGCGCCTACAGGCCAAGGCGTCAGCCTGATTTGCTGAATAGTTTTGGCTTTTTCGGCTCGGCGCTCCAGACGTTTTAGAAAAAATAACAAGAAACAAACTGATTTTCAGTTAACTAGCTTCGAGCAAAAAACACGGAATTCTAACAAATATGTTGACGCTGTGCTTTTACAGGAGGAGCATTTTTTTCTAGTTTCTTTCGAAAAGCTTAGGAGTATCAGCATATCTGTCACTTCAACCTAAATGCATTAACCCCAGTACCTTAGATTGTGAACATTTTGTGCATTTAAAAAAAAAACTGTGCTTCAGCATTATTATTGCTGTTCTACCTTTATTCCACTGTCAGTCTTAACTTCAGTCTCATCACTACCAGTTGATTCATTCATCAGTCCACATCAACTATGGATGTAAATCACAGCTGGCAGTTTTATACTAACCCTGAGAAGAGCGGATTAAGCATACTCTGCATGGAAGTGCATGAATTATGAAGCTCTTTTAACGCCACTGGTTTTGCTGTGTATCACATAAAGGGTGAAATCAATGCACAACTACTCCCTCCAAAGGTCTGCACCCCTGCTGCTCATCTCCTTGGGTTTCTATACTCATCCATACACCTGCAAGCAGGTGGTCCTCATGTGCACTGTGGGGCTCAGATGATAGTCAGTCGATATGAGATAAGGTTGACACTGGGATCCAGAAATCCCATAGTACACACCAACAGAAACTGCCAGGTTCCAACCTTTCCATTCAGAAAAAAAAGGACAATGGAACACAATAACAAAGAAGACATTCCAGCAGACCTCCAGTGTCAAAAGGACACTACATCACACAATTGGTTCAGGGTAGTATGGCAAGCATTTAAAACTATTTCATACTTCCCTGCTTCACCTCATTATGTAGTATGGCCTTGAGGGATTCCAGATGCTATAGCCTCAGTGTTAGCCCTACAAATGACTGCCTTGTCTAATAGCTTCATAGCTTCAAAACCAGCATTGTGGTTTGGAAGTTCTAAGAACACATTTATTTCTCTTTTTTTTATTTAAGACCTAGAAGCATCACGATTCGTAGACTCTTTGTTTCCTTCACTGGCACTGGCTGCACCGTAAGCATCGTTTTTTTTTTTTTCCCCACTAAAGTTCTTCACAAAATGATCCACAGGAAAAGGCACGGCCTGTAGAATAAATCACAGAACTGGGATCCCATGACAGGCTTTGGAGCACGTGGTGTGGGTGTCTTGGTGGGCCAATAAAGTCTTAACAGTGTGCCAATCGTTATTGCTCGTTCCTAGGAAAATAAACCCGTATGAGGGAAATGAACTTGATTAGAATTAAATAATTCCACATGAAGCTCCCCTCAGACCTGCTACATTAACAGCTACAGGCAGAGGGAGAAGAGAATGGGGTAACTCAACTCCACAGTCAAAATTGAGGAGTACAGGGCTAGCATAAGAATAGGTGTGCAGGTGTGTGAACTTTATAGAATTATCCTTCTCAGAACTTTGCCTGTAAGTTGTACCCTTGAGCCCTGTCTCAGAAAGCAACTCTTGGTAAGTTATTTCAACAGAAAATTACACTATCTTCTTCACGTAGAGACAAAACCCCCACTGCAACAACTCCTGAATTGCACATCACCCCAGACAAAGTATTCTCTCGAATGATTAACATTAAAATCACAAATGGACTTCAATTTTTTTGCCCTCTTTTTTTTTTTTAAGACCTTTCCTCTGCAGAACAAGTTATGTTTCATCTGTTTCTCGAAAACAGGATTTGAAAAGCAAAATTAATTCAGTTTTGGAAGCATCGGAACACTGGGCCAAACTGTAAAGCTTGCCATTGTTTCGGTTTACAGCTGGCGTGCTGGCCGTGCCATCTGTGTCAAAGAGGGGAGGGGGCTACGGTGTAGGGGTCTGAGGAGGAGAGTGCGGGCTCTCTGCTTGCTTTCCCCCTACTGGGTGTCTTTGGCCATCTGGCGAACAGGCAGCTCCTTGCACATAGAAACTGACAGCCCTTCCTGTTGCTTATGAAACACGGTATGTTAACTACCTGTGTGTGCAAGAGTCATCCCAACACCTATTAACTTCATCAGTAATAGGTCACTGATGAGGGCAACAAGCCTTTATATACCTGCAGGTAGGTTTGGTTGTGCTCACCAGATCCACGTCAGTTAAAAACAACAAAATAATAGGCCAGAATTTCAGAAGGACAGTTCAGGATCTTAGATGTTAGGGCAGTCAGAACATATACTTGCAGCATCTGACAGCAGTGACCCCACACTGGTTCCCAATACAGTTTTGTTTTTTTTTGGGAAAAAAATGCTTGCTGAAAACCACTTAACCTGGGCATAGAAACAAGACCGAATGAGTCACTTGCCTACATCATACACATCACTTTTACACAGAGCCAGCTGCCTTTTGTAACTGAATGGCACATGGTTGCATCTGTTGTGCTCCATTTAAACAGATAATACACACAATGGTGTTTTCATTAAAAAAAGTTAAAAAAAAAAACAAGCACAAATGAAGAGAACGAACTGCAAAGCACAGATCAACCTTGTGCCACCGAATGGGTTTGATCCTCAGCACTGTGTGGTTTACTCCAGGCTCCTTGCAAGTGTCTCGGGTTCAGTATCATCTTTGCATGAGAAATGCGAGGGATTTTTCTCCCCAAATTTTCATTCCATCTCACATTTATTTTTCCTCGTCTGGTCATATGCTTTAACTCACATGAGCACATAGACGTCAACTTATTCCAAGATTTCTCCCTGGCCTTTGCTTCACAGCATTTCCTCTTCCCCCCGTGGAACTGTGTGAGCTCCTAACTTGGAGCAGATGCTAAGCCCCCGGTGACTTCACGCTGGCCTCACAAACATCCTACGTGACGTCAGGCTCGGCCATCGACGGCCAAGGGCGCACTGCTCGGATCTGTGCGGATCTCCACGTTCCTTATTGGCTGAGTCGTGAGCTCACAATGGGAGCCAAGACAGAGCTCATGTAGGTAGAAAAAGCTTTGTTCCCAGATGTCACAGACATGCGAAGCTAAATGATCTCTCTTTCGGTATGTGGGGCATCAGCAGCCATTTGTCACAGTTCCTTTGTATTAAGGCATCCAGTGACAGTTCTTTCAAGAACTTATGAACTCGCTTATTACAGATACATATACTTGTGGGTAAGGGCTTTAAGCTGGAAGTAAACTGACCCTGTTGACATCTACACAAGGAAGTCTAAAGTCTCCTTCATCTCATCAACTGTGGCAGGACAGCTGGTGGTGTATTGGCTAGAACTACTGCTTTTAGACCCAAAGGTTGCAGGTTTGAATCTCACCTCTGGCTATAGTACCCTTGAGCAAGGTACTTACCCTAAATTGCTCCAGTAAAATTACCTAGCTGTATAAATTGGTAAATAATTGTAAGTTGCTCTGGAGAAAAGTGTCAGCTAAATGTGTCTAAAATGTATTGTTCATTCCTGCCTCATCATTTTGCCAATTTCTTGCTTTTATTTTGTTAACTGCTTGTGTTGTTTATTTAGTTTATTCACGTCAGCCTTTCAGTTCAACAATTATTTGGGCTTTATTTTGTTGTTATTTTTGAATAAACGTGATGAACGTAACAATAACGCTGTAACAAAACGATTACAAATGTTCGTTAAGCTGTTCCGGAGTTAGGAGGGAAGCAAACAGAGATGTTATTGAAAGACGAACGAGAGCACTGCGCAAATAAAGTCTTCAATTAAAGCAGACAAAAAAAAAAAAAAACAAAAAGCATCAGCAGCAATCCTGTCACGTTTACTTCCAGAACAACTATGACGAAACCTTTTTGCCTTTCCAAAGAGTGGCAGGAAACTTCACCTGCGTTACCAAATTTCAACCAGAAGAGGAAAGAAAGCTGAGAACGTGATTAGATTTTCTCATCTTGCTAGACATCGCGTGCCTCGGAATGCGAATCTGGCCTCCGGATTACCCTGCCACGTTTGTTCCACCTCGCAATACGCCTGTTCTCTCAGACTGTCAAGGTGCTTTGCTTTGGTACAAAGCTCCTTTTCACAGATCCTTCATGCCAGCATTCAACCTGATTTTGTCACCGGAGCTGACCAGAGCTGACCAGAGCTCTGTGCTGAGGTTCCAGACGTAAGATGAAGCGTTCCTGGCCTGGCAGGACTGCAGACAGCCCGGCAAACTGAGGATGCTTGCTAAGTCTGAGTGAGCATGACTGGCTGCTAATGGCTTTGTATCGTACCTCCCTTTTCTTAGACTTCAGGACAGACAAGTTCCTTATCTTCCCTTTGAAGAAATTATGACTCTCACAAACGATATTGTTTGTTCCCATATTTCTTAGAGCTTTCATTCAGACAGCGCGACAGCCTCCTTAAGTGTTTTTTCTCGTCCCGCTCCTCAGGCAGTTCCTCCGGTGGCGCTCGGCGAGGAGGCTGTCAGCGGCCTGACAGAGAGCGGAGACAGGCATCTCAGCACCTAATGAGGTCCTCGTCGAGCCGTTCCTTCGGTCCAGCTAGGCTTACTGCACATCACTGCGCGCACGTAAGTGCGTATTTACATAAAGCACTTACAGAAGCGTCACGATCGTCCATTTTTCCTCATCAGTTAATTACCTATGATATTTAGCATTCTTTGACTACATTTACATTTATCTAATTAGGAGGCACTTTTCTCCAAAGCGACTTCCAATGATCTCCATGTAGGGTTATCAGCCCACACACTTTATTCACCGCGGTGACTTACACTGCTAGATACACTACGTACACTGGGTCACTCATCCATATATCAGTGGAACACACTCTCTCTGTGACTCACACACTAACCTGTGCTATAACATTTTTACCCATATCTATAATCAAGTAGTTTTTTTTTTTTTATTATTATTTCAGTTAGGGCTGAAACAGACTGCAGGTATGATGACAGTTAAGGACACAGCCTATATATACCAAGTGCCATAATTTCGATGGCTCGGGTCACTACTGTAGCGCTCTTGAGAGCAGTACTTAATTTGAATTGCTCCATCAAAATATTCAGGTTCATCTGTGTTGCTTTGAACAAAAGTATCAGCAACGTGCAGTACATAAAGCTATAAAAGTAAATAGAAATACACACTGAAGCCATTGCTCCCAAGTGGGGTTGCGGCAAGTCGGAGCCTAACCCGGCAACACAAGGCACAAGGCACACCCTGGACGGAACACCAGTCCATCACAAGGCACCCCAAGCAGGACTCAAACCCCAGACTCAGAGCAGGACCCAGCCAAACCCGCCACGTCGCCACACCACTGCGCTCCCAGTTAAACAGAAATAGTACATTTCATTCATTTCTGAAAATGTCCCATATTTTGGAAGAAAAGGATGAGTTGTTGGTTAAGTAGCAGTAACATTTTTCGGGGGTAACTTCTCCAGTTACTGAGGATTGCTGCCAGCCCAGAGCCCGGGAAGGTGCAGTGCCTTACCCACGACAGGTCCTCCTCCACATGGCCTCCCATGGGCAAGACCAGTGTTCCCAGCACTGCTATGGAGCCAGCCAGTGTGTACAGCTTCCATGCAAAAGTGCAAGAAGTCTGCAAAGGATTTCACTTTCTCCTGGGGGTCACATTCGTGGATAATGAAACCATTTGGCATGATTTCACTGAGCTTTGGAGTGCTCTTCTAATTGTAATTAATTAATTCCTAAGAAAACTGTAAGGCAATTACAACATTTCTGTGGAGAATTGAACACAGTTCCCAGCATGTTCTGTATTAATAACATAATCTTTGTTGAACAAAAAGCAGAAAGATGACTTTGCTCCTTAGAGACTTATTTTATTTTTTTAAAAATCTGTCTGTTATTACGCAAAGAATTTGCGCTTCACCTACGATGAAGAAAAACAAAGGCTGATACAGTGCACATATAAATAAAAAAACAGAAAAAGTGTGTCCATACATGCAAATGAATTTCCCTTCAAAATATTTTTTTTTTAATTTATAGAGAAACTACTTAAGCAGTTGTTTTATGCAAATGTTGAGCTTAATTGGCATTAGAAAAATTGCTTTGGCGTGCTGTGGGGCACTAAGATTAGCTGGAAGAGAAGGAACAATATAAAGTCTTCAAAAGGCCCATTTCAGAGGAATTATAGTTTCCTTTGAACATCTTCCAAATTTTAAATACATCGAAGCCTGTTGGCATACATTCTTGGCGTAAATGAAGCTGTACCAAGGCATTGCAATGAATTTGTCGCGAACCAAACCAAGGGTGAAAGGACGGAGGCAGAGGAACTGTGTCCTGGACCAAGAGCGGGCAGGAATTCTGTCGTTGTTGGACCCCCTTTGTTAATCCCTTCCCTCTCCCAATTCTTCTCCATCCATATTTCCTCCCGAGTGCCAAGTACTTTAGCAGATGAAAGGAGCAACAGTTTCCAGTTCCAAAAGAAGGGTTTGCCAGAACCGAGGCAGAGTGATGGACCTTAGGATGTGCAAAGCCCATTTTGCACCACTCAGCTAAAAGCTGTAGTACTCACCCCTTTCCATGCTCCCCCACTCTTTGAGTGAGCCAGAAAAACTCACGACTGCTACAGTGAGCCTATTTTTCTCCCATGAAGTGATGAAGACACTGTAAAGTGCACTGTATTCATCACTGTTAATAGATGACTCGCGTTTCGCAGAGTCCCATTGACACATATCATCTACGAAGTCCATCATGCCTAAACAATTTTTCTTAGTTCTATAGAGAAGGTGTACCATGTTTTCAGTCCAGACACGACTGCCAAAAGATAGTAAAAAATGTATTACTTGTCACACCCTCAGGGAAAACGCCACAGGGAATGGTCATCATAGCCAGTCCTAAATACATGCCATACACATACACCTCATTAGAAACACCGTTTAAAAGAGAGAGACCTTTCCGCAAAGAGATTGCGGGATCTCTTTGAGAAACCTCATCTGTCTTCATGCTCACTTTGCCGCTTGTTCTTTTGGATCTCGACTCTTGCTCTTCGCACCATGACTCTTCAGATTACGTCCTTCACGTGAAAGCCACGACCCTCCAGATCTTGACCCATGCACTTCAAACCACGTCCACAACATTTTGAATCATGCTTTGAACTCAAGCAAAACCCCACAGACCTCGAACCCACGCTTACCTCCTAAGTGTCATTCCTAGATCAGTCCGGTCTCCGAACCCTCTTCGTTCCCTTTCTGGTGACCATTGACCTTTGCGCTTGCATCTGAGAACTCGCAGGAGATACGACATTAATCAACAACAGCTACTGCAGCTGTTCAGCACTGTACACTTAGAATCATGTTTGGACAAGGCCTTAAAGAGTAAACTTTAAAAACTTTATCTTAGAAGGTCAGTGACTCTTAAGGATCCTAATGAGAAGACGTGAAAAGCGATCCATCAAAGTCCGAAAGCACATTCCAAAGTGGCTTATGTGGAGCGCACAATTACATGGAGTGGTCAGTGTTGATTCTTTAGGTTGTGACAGCTATAATCCCATTAGATCCCAAGTGTGTGGACACAAGCAAACCACAGGAACACCCTGTAAACAAACACAGAGGCCCTTGTATTTAGCGGTCGAGAAGAACAGTATTCAGCGATTGCGCAAAACCACTGAAAACAGAGTGAAGCACGAAAGTTACTTTGCTACTTTGATTAAATTATGCATTTGTGCCCGTTGGAAGTGGAGCGTTTACCCTGCTGTTTTTGAGGAACAGTCTACATTCTTATTTTGGTCGCCACATTGGCAACCACTCTGAGTTTAAGGAAACAATGTGGAACAACCAAACACAGCATGCAGGGGTCAACTATATAAACATTTCAGCAAATGATCTTTGCTGAAAACATGATTGGCCATAATTAAATATAATCAGGTTTTGCTTTCAAACCCAGCACTACTAGACGATCTCATTAATCTTATTCCACAAGGAACAAAGATGCTTGTTGGAAATATGAAAATTGGGCATTAATGTAGACTCATTACCCGAAATCATTGAAAACCATTTGCATGTTATTAACTTACCAAGTAGTGTATGCTGACACCCAACAGACTGGGTGTCCAAATTAAGACTTTCACACTGGACATGTTGAAATTATTTATCTTCCGAGAGGCTTTACATCTCAAAGATGAATAGTGACTTTAAAGCCCGGATTTTCAAAAGGCTGAGGTACTTCATTTAAACTTAAGAGGACTCAGATCAAAAAGTGAGAAAAGAATCATTCAAAGGACACCTTATTAAAAAAAAGTGGACCTCACAGTTTTAAGCTGCGCAAGTTCACGGCCATTGCAGGACACAATTCACTCTCTCGCTCTTCCACGGAGATGAAAGGAAAGATCGAAGATCTCCGCTTTTCCACAGGGGGCCTGGGCTTCTTTTCACTTGGCCAAGGATCAGAAATACATGGGGAATGTCTGGCAAAGTTTGTTTTCTGAATACCACAGATGCTTTTGCAAAGTCCCCATTGCCGCGCCTCGGACTGGGGGATTTGCGCTATGTTAATGGGACAACGGGAGCTTGGTGCGACTCGTGAGAATCGTTCACTGGTCATAGTACTCTCGAGGTGACCAGCGCAGAATGTGGAGATGAACGAATCACCCCCTTTTTGGAGCACCTGCCCATATGCATGTCGAAGGAAGTTCCAAGCGCAGGTCAGGTTGGAGGATGTGCACTTACACAGACCAAAATGTGGTCTCGTCCAGCCAAACAACACTACTCCCTGCTCCACCAAACAGCCCTGCTTTTAAAGTCCTCAAACCATCCTATGCACCTACCATAGTCTCCTGAGGACTTTCTGTATCCATACCATAATACACGTGATAGATGGTGGTAATGTAGCAGCAGGGTGCTGGGACCCTTCCCATCATACCTTGTGGTGTGGCATCATATTTGTTGTTTTAATTACAGTATGTTACACTAGGAATTTGTTGTACTGTGTTACTTTTTCTTGTGTTATTGATGTTGAGTCACTTGGGTGGATTATTGTACATCTGTTTTTTGTAATATGTGTTTGCCCACCGCCAGTATGTCTTCAGTTGCACCTTATGTCCTGGGATGGCAATTGTGGGGACAGTTAGTAGCATAATGGCTGGTGCTACTACCATTGGACCCAAAGGTCACAGGTTTGATTCCCCCCTCTCCGGTTGTAGTACCCTTTAGCAAGGTACTTACCCTAAATTGCTCCAGTACAATTGCACAGTTGTATAAAGGGGTAAATAATGGTAACCTTAAGATTGTAAGTTGCTTTGGGGAAAAGCACCAGCTAAACAAATACTGTAAATGTTTGTGTGATGAAAACTAGGGGGCTGTACTTCGTCTTTCAGTGTCTTAAGATTCTGTCGTGCAGTGTTTATTTTAGTTGGTTTTATTATTTTCATTTGTTTTATTGTTGATGCATTTGCATAATGGTTTTTAGAATTTATTTATTAAATAAAGATTTTAAATGGCGGAAATGATGAATGCAGAAATGTTACCTGTCGAGCTGGACAGTTCATGGTACAAGACACCCCTGGTGTGCTGGTACTCCATTCTGATCTGTTCTAGAAGAAGAAAAAAAAAAGGAATTAAAAAAATTTTACAAATTAAAAAAAAAAAAAAAAACACATACGCTAGTTATGAATTGTTTGTTGTGACAATGTGTTATAAAGCAAATTTTCAAAGGAGTAACCTATATGTATTTTAATCATATACAGAAACCACACATATGCACTTGTGCTGCGGGCTTCAATTTTATTGAACATTTCCACAGACCGAGTACTAGTGGCTGCTGTCTTGACTTCAAAAATTGTAGTAAATGATTAATTCCTAAAAATTTCAAAGCTTCAGATCACAGGCATAATGTCTCTATGAAATAAATGGGGTGTCTTGCATAGCAATTTGTCTTAAAGACAAAGACGCATTAATTCCTTCCGTCCTTCAGATGGTGTAAATATCAAAAGGGACACCCTGCGAAGAATTACAGAGCTGAAAAATAACAACAACAGGAAATAAAATAAAACAGAAACTCTTCCGCAAGGCTCTTTCCAGAAAAGTCATTTATGTTATAAACTCTTATCTTCCGAATGACTTGAACTGGAGCAGTGCCTCCCTGCATATCTGTAAATCTTCGTACAACCCCACAGCACAATAATAAAACGATAATGAAAAAATGAAGGAACAACTTTGACAAATTTGTCGAGAGATCTGTTATCAGAGGCTACATTGTGTTCTTTGATCAAAATACATATTACATCCAGGAGAACGCTGAAGGAGCCGAGCATGCCGATGACAACAATGTCACCGCGGAGGTGCTTCTCGCTGAAAACACTTTTGATATTTTTTGGTACTAATTAACAAGGCAATTACGTTGAGCCATCTTTCAGCAGCTCTCTTTGTAGACGGCTAGAACAGTGACTGAGGCCCAGCAAAGTGTGTTCACAAAGTGCCTCTCTTCCTTCCTGATGTTATCGCCAAACCGGATCGCTCCAAACGCACCTTCCGTTCCCAAAGCGAAAAGAGAAGGCAGAAGTGAAGGAGCCAAAGACGACTGTTTGGTTTATGTCGGAGTTGGCGCGAGCAGCCCTTCTTCACCAGCCTGCCTCGGCACCTCCAGCTGTTGTGTCGAAACAACGGGACGTCTCTAAATGGCACGGAAGGGTCTGGTGCGCTTGCATTGTTCAGACTCTGGGAAGAATTCCTCCCCCGTTTTCCAGCATTCCAAGGCAAACAATGAAGGTGCCTTCAGAGCCCGGTGTTCAGCAAGCTGCATTTTTTGCGAGCCTACCCGCCACAGTGCAATAATCAGCTTTAAGACCCATCTCCCGCGATTGTCGAGAACATCGAGCTGCCCTTTTCATTTGCGTGATTGAAACGGTCTTGCAAAGGTTGCAGAATGGCCAAGCCATAGGCCTTTAGCAAACATCACCTCTGCTGACCTTTGCCCCAAGTCATCAGCGATCAGCTCAGGATTTTTTCAGGGTTCAAAACTGTTGTCCCAATGTGTGCAGACCCTCACGCTATTGCGCAATGAAGGTTTGTTGTGTCACCGAGTCATTCAAATAATTATTTTGCCCTTTTACTCTGCTGCGTGCACGGCCCTTGTTCGCATTTTTTCTGGTGTGAAATTTTATCGCTGTGGGCCATGAGATCAAATAACTAATTAGAGGTGATACACATGACCGCTGGGAACAAGCGTGGCATTGCACAGATGGTGTCAGCGCTCAGCAATTTGCCGGACACTCACACCAGTTATGGAGAATGGAAACTTCATACGGCCTAAACAGACATGACAGTTCAGCCAAGAGTGGTGAGATGCCTGTGAGTGTCCTGGCCAGCTAGCTGGAGAGCACGATCTGAAAACTGAAAACGTATGCAATGTGCACAGTCATTTTCTGGGGAACAATGACATAACGGGGTCAGAGGCACTGGGCAGCATCTGACATGGTACAATTCTGGGACACAGTGTGATGCATTCACTAGAGATGCTGTCTCCTGAATGGTTTTAAAGGCTGAATTTGAAAACATGAGTAGGGATGTAAGGAATGCAAGCAAAAAATTCAAGAACTTCTGTGTGAATATTGAATTTCTGTGCAACGTTCAACACTCCAGGCAAGGGTAAACCCCTTAAGAGCACGTCTGCCTTCAATATGCACTCTTACTTGATGTAGTGATTTTCATTTAATGTTCTTACCTGCAATAAATTGGTGTCATGCATCATCTTGGAGGTTTACGGCACACCTCTTCATATAACTAGATATTCACTGAAGTAGTCATGAGCACATAATTCAGAGGTACAATAATATCTGTTAGCTTAAGCAGAACACAACACTTCATCCTCTGTCTTCTTGTTGAATGACTCTTCCATCACAGAGGGAGTCAAGCTCAGTCCTTACTGCATGCTGACCCAAACCTCCCGAAGCACGATCTCCTATAGCCCCATTTCCCAGCATCTCCTTCTTCTCTGAGATTGGAGTCAAATTTTTGTAAGGTATTTTAGGTCTATTCAGAGGGGCTGCTTAACAGTTTGATGGCTTGCTTACAGACTTAGACATGACCCACATCTCCCTCTTATCGCTCTCAATGTCAGTGCCCAAGGGCAGGGATAAGAAATAGTAAAATTGTCAAAAATAGTCAAAAATTCCTCATTCTTCATCAGTCATACCTTGTCATACCTAAATCCAAACTTAGGAGCATTGCTTTCCAAGAATGTCACTAGAAATATCCTAGGGTGGATATAACTAGTTCCAGAGTAAACAAAGAAAGTATTATTTTCATAAAGGAAAACATTTTGGTAAAATGTCAATATCTTTCAGACAAAGTTGACTATTCTCTCTGCAATGTAGCAGCTCAGAAATAATAGCTTCAATTACTTGTTATTCGTACTGACTCACCTGCTGGGTTTTTATGGATTGGTGGTAGTTTGTTTTATGACATGTGCCATCTAATCCGAACGGGGTCATCATGGATGTAATTGCCACTCATAGACATTTTCCATATTAAATGATAAGCAGCTGAGAGGCTGAAGCAGCTGTACAGGTGACTGGTAACCAGCACTCATTTAAGAGCAATGTTTCCGTCACTACGAGAGAAAAAGAATATATGCATCATGCCATGAGCAAACTGCACTTGTGCTCATGCTGATTTAGTCTCATAGCAATCGCATGAAATGTCATGTTCAGAGTTTCACCTTTTCACTGCAAAGCAAATTTACATAAGGAAAAAAAGTGCAATACATATCAAAGACAAAGTGGTTACAAATGCAGTCTCAGGGAAATGGGTGATATTTTTATTTCCATTATTGTTTACTAAACTCACGTGAAGAGGCCTCATGTTCAGGTGGAATAGTAGAGTAAACTCTACTGCTCTTGCAGGCAACTTGACATCAATGAAATCCCAGCACCAAACTCAGATCTGGACCTGGTCTCGAGGGGACAAGTCACTGCCTGATGTAGCTGCCATGCTCACTTTACACACCTAACATGTCGGCGTTGAAGGATGCAATTGTACACTCCACGGACGCATGTCATTTTGTCTCCTCTCACAGCTGCTACTCCTCCCTCAGCTTCAGAGCAGTGCAGAGCTGAGCAGACACAATAAGCTGCCACATTGGTAAAAAATACCATGCAATCAGAATGTCACAGATATAATTTCCATACACACTCACACATATAAAATCCATTGGCTGTCAACAAACAGTAGTGTGTTGTTGATGGGAATAACAGCATTGTACCCACTTGTCAGAGACTTGACAAGAAACAGCTGCCATTAAATTGAAATGCTGTGATTGACTGTGCTGCGAAAGCCAGTCTTTTTGACAAGTCATACCTTCGAATAAGACACATCGCTTAATAACCTGGGGGCACAGCAGGTTTGGCCGGGTTCAGCACTCTGGTGGGTCTGGGGTTTGAGTCCTGCTCGGGATGCCTTGTAATGGACTGGTGTCCCATCCTGGGTGTGTCCCCTCCTCCTCCAGCCTTGTGCCCTGTGTTGTCGGGTTAGGCTCCGGTTCGCCGCAACCCTGCTCGGGACAAGCGGCTTCAGCCGGTGTGTGTTTAATATCCTTCGCAGTATCTGGCTATGTCCTTCTTGTCTTGATGAGGGTTACCATGTAGTTTTTAGCAAAGCAACGTTTACTTCAGCCTGATTGTCAAACAACTAAATATGTTTTGAGTCTATGTTTACAAAACATAACATAATGAAACATTACTTTCAGTCATGAAAACATTATTGTGCAGTCATGTGGTGGGCCATTAACACCTGTCACATGTCTTCTGGCTTTCATGGATGCCACACCAATACTGAGACATTACACGTTATTAGTGTGGGAGCAGGAAAGGAGTGCAGCACGGTGGTACAGCAAGTAGTGCTGATGTCTTGCAGTGCCCGGACTGTTTGGGCATAGGTTCAAATGTGGCTCGGTGTGTGCGGAGTTTGCATGTTCTCCCGTGATCTGCATGGCTTTCCTCCCACAAGCCAAAGATGTACAGTCCAGGAGGATTGCTGAGAGGTAATGGGTGGGTAGCTACCCCGTGTGGACTCACATCCCATCCCGAGCACCAGCCCACTCAGCCTTGCACCCGGTGATTCCTGGATACACTCCGGTCATCTGCAACCACCGTGGATGGTAGGAAAAGCCTGAAATAAGACTTGAAAAGCCATGTACTCTCTAGAACTTGCCCTATGCAACTTAGTTTTTCATTTTTACAATCTGTAAGAAAGTGTTTTTTGGGATCTGAATATTGTTAATAGATTACAGTAAGTTACCAGAGAATGGCTTTTAAAGTGAAACAAAACTGTTTAATGTAACAGGAACTGGAACGGACTCTTGGCTCTATTTGTGGTTACGCAAGACACCGCCTTTTTCATTTCATATAATGAATCAAACCACTACAAGCGTTCCCTTTGGACAGCCAGTAATGAAACATGGCCCCACACTTGTTCTGCGCGTAGCTGCACATACTGCACACATATGGACATATTTAGGCAATGGAAGGGAGCCAGGGCTGAACGGTATGCGCAATTATGGCTCTCTTGGTTCTCTATTTATGTCATTGTTTATACCCAACAAAAAGACAGAAAATACACTGAAAGAGAGGAAAATGACTTATAAGCATTTATGCCATTGTTAAAAATTCAGACTGTATTAAGGACTGCTGTGCAATACAGCTGGAGATGTCCATGCAGTAATTTTTCAAAAATACAAACCTTGTTTAGGTCTGTTCACAATTTTTCGGTGATGGACTTGCTGCATCACGTCAGTGCAAAATGTCACTGAACAGTATCTGCTGATCTGTTATCTTCATAGCTGACACTTCTGCATCTAGACTAGATGTGCAGTAAAGTTTACAAAAGTAGATTCATATTGTCATGCACACTTTACTGTGCCTGTAAGCCTCTCACTGACTCACCACTCGCTATAGTGAACCATTTGGCTAAGTCAGATTTGCAATGGTCCGTGAGTCTAACTTGGACTCACCCTGGGGTTACAGGCTAGACACCCTGGATGGGATATCAGTCCATTGTTGGTGTTTGTAAACCTATTATATATAATTGTAATTATGAGCTTACCATAAAGGACTTCACTGCTTCTGCAGAACATGGACTTAGGAAGCTTGTTTTAGTCTGAAGATATGATATAAGTATTTCCCTGAACAGGGGGTACAATGAAGAGTGATTTGAAATGTGGGTGGTTTTCATTTATTTACTGCCTGTTGTGGAGGAACCATTTCAAATATCCTGAAAAACATAAAGTCACTTCCTCTTCTCCCGATTTCAGCGTCTGATGCACAGAGCACTGTTTTTCCTTGGAAATGAAGAAATCTAAGTTCAAAACTGGGGTCGTAAAAGTATACATTAAGGCAGAATCTCACACACACACACGCACGCACGCACACACACACTGCCTGAAACCAGTTCTCCCAAGTGGGGCCGCAGCGAACCAGAGTGTAACCCGGCAACACAGTGCGCAAGGCTGGAGGGGGAGGGGACACGCCCAGGACGGGATGCTAGTCCATTACAAGGCACCCCAAGCAGGACTCAAACCCCAGACCCACCAGAGAGCAGGACCTGGGCAAACCTGCTGCGCCACCACACCCCGCTTAGGGCAGAATTAGGTAAAAATAAACAAATTTAATTGTCAAAACCAAGAACAAAACACAATACTGAAGTCAAGCAGAGTTTTTTCCCCAGACTATAATTAAGACTTTTTTTTCTCCTGTACTATAACCTGGAACCACTGTATACGTCATAAAATCAGGTCCTATTTAAGTGCAATACTCCAGCTGGAAGTTCATTAGAGATGATGTGAACTTTTCTGTGTTTATAGCACATTTTGCTCATTAAATATGCAAGGCTATAGGCCAGAGAACTGGTTCAGTCCAATGTCCCACATAATGAAATTGGCGGAAGACCCTCACCAACAAACCTGACATGGAAAGGCTAAAACCAAAAGCTTCACCCACCAGTCATTGCTCACTAGATATTTCGGAAATAATCTAAAAAAAACAAATACTAACCAATGATTATAGCTCGATTCAGAAGTCGTTGGTTATCAAATGAGGCAGTGAGCCCACAACACGGACAAAAATACTGATCTCAAAGTAGAGGACTAGAAGTGCTTGTAAACCCATCAGTCATGTGGTGGTAACCAGTTTCTGGCAAAGCATGCTCTGCTACTGACTCCGTACCGTCCGCTGGACTTCTGGAGACATTCAGAACATGGGGAACGGTCAACATGGGACAGAGGCAGGGAAATGGGTGCAAGTCAGAAGTACATTTAACCCTTCTTCCCCTGGTCCGAGCATCAATGTGCGGCCTGTAATGATCATTAAATGTTAGCGGAGGGCTGGCAAAGATGACTGAACACTACATCTCTCAGACTCGAGGACACGTTTTCATGTATGACTCCTTTGTTCGCATTGTTCCCTTTACAGATGTTTTCGTTAATATTTGTGCCTCACAACGAATCGCAGCCTCCCTTTTCCATATATCATATATTACTGTTAACCTTTAACAGTCCTGGATTTAATGGGGTCAGTCCAAACCCTCAATGCCCTCTTTTATACCAATCTGGCATTTTTTCCTATAGAAAAATCAGTCAAACGGTCGGTCACCTCCAACAAAAAAAACTGTGTCTGCTTTCACAGTGATGCAATTTATATCCATCAACCTTCAGTCCCCCCATGAGGATGGCCAGACACAGTCTGGCATTTTAATATGTGATAACAACTATGGGGGTGACATTTAACAAGCCCCCGAACCTCCCAGCCTCTATGTAGCCTACACCATTCCTTCAAGCCACGGAGGACAATAGGGGCCTTCTCCTTTTAAACAGCATCAAAAGGACAGATAAAAAGGCCACATAATTTAGACACAGCTTCCACAGCCTCAGAAGTGTAAAACACCATTGTAGCACATGCATATTCGAGTGGCGCTCTCGGTCCCCGAACACGGCCCCTACACAAGTTAGCCTTGTCCGGCTCCCCCCGCAAGGCTCTGTCTCTTGTTTTGTTTGCCTGGGAGGATGCGAGCATTCCAAACAGATACGAGCAAAAACATATTTTCTGTGCGTAAAAAGATGCTCTGTAAAGCGTCTGAAGTCTTTGTGTCTAATCCAAGTGCCAATCCAGTCACGCAATGCCAGCACAAAGGGAATATCAGATAAAAGCATTAGCAACGCAAATGGCATGTGTTGTGGAGGGAGCGGCGCCAGCAGGAGAAGCGCACTTGGCCCAATTAAAGGCTCAGCTCATCCACCGAGTGTGTGGACGGAGCGAGCGGCGCTTGGTACACATCTGCACTGGACCATCAGCGAGACACTCTGCGTACGGGACAATGAGCTTCCACCGAGGAAAGGAGTGTCCATTAATAATGTGAATTTCTCAGCACACTTAAATGTCAAAAAAAGATGGAAGACTTCATTACATTTACATATTTAGCAGATGCTTTTCTCCAAAGCGACTTCCAATGAACTCTGTGTAGTGTTATGAGCCCACACACCTTATTCAGCAAGGTGACTTACACTGCTAGATACACTACTTACACTGGGTCACTCATCCGTACATCAGTGGAACACACTATGGGTGAACCTGAACAGCATGTCTTTGGACTGTGAGAGGGAACCAGAGTACCCAGAGGAAACCCACGCAGATATGGGGAGAACATGCAAACTCCAGACAGACTGAGCAGGGATCGAACCCATGTCCCCTCGCACCACTCAAGTGCTCTGCCACCGTGCCGCCCATTACACATGTCTTGCCCTTTCCTCCCCGAGTGCATCGGCCCAGCAAGACAAGTCACGTCTGCTTATCTCGTACACATATAAGTACCAGATTAAAAGAAGAACAATCAAAGTTAGATTTCTTCTTATAGAAAACATAATCCCTTTTCCTTACACTGCGGACTGTTTCGAGTTTCGATACGTAAATCGACACTCTGAGAACTGGTATTAATTTCATACATTATCTCATCTGTAATTAATGACCACTTTTCTCACATTCACAGAGAGGATGACAGCTTCTGGTAATGTCGTTCCAGGGGGAGGATTTTTAAGACTCAATTATCTCAAAACTCTTCCAGACAGTCTTTTTAAATATATTCAGAAAATATAAAGGAAAATAGCTGGGAAACACAAGAAAGGCAATTCGGAATTAGCATAGTCAGATAGGGGAGCATACATTTCTGTCTTCAAAGCGCTCCAGCAAAGCACTTAGTGCACTTAGAAAAGACTGGAGACTACACACTGATAGGAATCTTTTACTCATTGCGCAAGGAACATAAGCCAGAATACACATACTATCAATCACCTTGTTATGTATGTCAAGAGCGTGCAAGAGGTTTATCCCCTTTTATGCCCCTAGTCTGCAAAAAGCCAACTCAAATAAGTTGCGCTCTTCAGCCTCGGCCTTATACTACTGTTCCCGCAGCCTTGCGGGCCTCCCCTATAATGGAGTACTGTAAATGAATTTTACATTTTTAGCCAGTCTCTTAGATTAAACTCTAATTAGTTTAGTGGGAATAAAATCTTGACGGGCAATAAATCCAACCAAAGTGTTGCAACAGCTTTTGATGTGCGCACACTTTTATCTGTTCCGTCAGCGAGACGCTAAGGCTTCCTTTGCACAGGGAAAATGGACCACTTCATCATTTTTGGGCACTATACAACAGGATGAGCACCGCATGGCTCAAAAGAGGGCAATGCCCTCAGAGGATATTTGAAATAAACTTGAGAATGCTTAGGGCATTCTGGTTTCCTCAGGACTAACCTTGAAGTGAAGGGCTATCGTAGAACCTCAAAATCACATCACACATTGTCTGAAACTGCTTGTCTTATGCAGGGAGTCAGAGCCTAACCCAGCAACAGAGAGTGTAAGGCTGGAGGGGGAGGGGACACACCCAGGACAGGATGCCAGTCCATCACAAGGACCCCAAGCAGGACTTGAACCCCAGACCCAGCAGAGAGCAGGACCTGGTCAAACCCACTGCCCCACAGCACCCCCATTACCCCAAAACCAGAATCTTTGAAATTAGAATACCTTATATTACACTCCATTTACCTGTTCTGAGCACAGTTCATCTGACAAATGCAAGAACCGTCCCCCAATGTATTCAGTGTGATCAAAGTTTTGGTAATTAAAAACGTTGACAACATGCGACACAAGCTGCTGATCTAAATGAAAACCCTGACTGTCACTGCTACAATAACAACTGCAATAAGTGAATATTAGGGAGAAGAGACTTTGAACGTAATCTAGAGGGAGGTTGGAGCAAGTTCAAGCAGAATGTCCTAGTAGTGCAGACAGTGGTGTGATCCCACTCTAATCCCCTCTATACTTATGCAAAAAATGTGAAGAAACAAAAATAACAATCAAAGAACTTGATGTAATATTGTGCAGAACTTTCCATACCATCATTTCCCGTACCTTCCGTTTCAGCTTCCTGGATGCCTCCATCGTGAAGAAAAACGATAAAACATCTGTTGACTCACTAACTCATTGTTTTGTTTTGGAAAAGAGAAGCTCGCTGACAAGGAGTGATAGAGGCTAAAATTGACAGTTAATAAAAATTACATAATAGAAATGACCACAGAACTCAGTGATGCAGTCTTACAAAACACTGTATGATGTAAGTTTCACAAAGTTGGTACTCAGGATGGAGTCACCACTGGGAAAGTGCTTGCACTGAGCACAGTAACACATAATCTGGAGTACAGAGCACAATTCCTAGACCCCTAGTAGCGCAAGAACGTCATATTGTCTGAGTCATCTTTTACTCTACCCTATATCTAAACATCTCTCCTTCAACACATTATGTAACTGCCTGTCCAGTGCACTGTTGCAGATGTCCAGAGCTTATGCTGGTAGTATAGAGTCGAGGCAGATGACACCTTGAATGAGACAGCAGTCCATCATAGGACACTCATACAGTCACATACCGAGGGTGAAACAGTTACCATTTCACCTGAAAAACTTGTCTTTGGTCTGTGGAGGGGAAACTAGAGAACCGAAAGAAAAGCTACAGAAACACAGCAACATACAAATTCCAGATAGACTGAACCAGATCTGAAGCCACATCCAAACATACAACTCAGGTCCTCCAAGCTACCAGCATGTTTATATTTAGAGAGATCCAAAGGATGCCATCAACCCTCATTGTTTGATGGCAGCTGTTAAAAAAAAAAAAACGGTGAACCTGTAAAAGTATGGGCTGTCGTTATGTTGGAAACACTGAGTCTGATGACTTTGCTACATGATTGTACAATGGTCATACGATATCAGCACATTCGAAAGACTTGGTGCAAAAGTTCTCAGTTTTCAGATAATGCCCCCATATTCCAAAATGATAATGCCTTCATACACTCATACGTAAACAAATTTTCAGACAGTTTGATTAAGATGAACCCAACTGTCTTCTAAGGTCTTCACAATCAGAACTTCTGAATGTCAAAGTTTTTTTTCTCTGAAAAATTTCAGAGTGTGAAGTGCTCATCTGAATTAGATCATTTCCTGGAGATGTCTCTTGTTTAAATATTCCAAAATGCCATTAGACAGTTGAAAATTTATATGAGGGAATTCAAAGAAGGAAGCTGCTGAAGGCAAAGGGAGGTCCTATTCCTTACAACTGACTTGCTATTGTTAACTGCTTTTCTAATTCAGAGTTACCGTGGTCCAGAGCTTCTCCTGAAAGCACAAGATAGTGAAGGTACACCCTGATAGCCACACACATTCAATCACACAATAACACACTAAAGGCCATTTAGAGTCTCCAATTCACCTGGAACACATGTCTTTAGACTGCTTGGGGGGGTAGGACACCAGATACCCACAAGAAAAGCACACAAACAGCACAGACTGAGCTGGTTTCAAAACTATGCAACTATGAAACTGCAAGGCTGCCACTAACAGAAGGACTTCACTTTCTTATGAGTTGCTTGTTATTTGCATATTTGTGGTTTTTCCATTGTTTTTTACCAAGTCACTGCTGCTGGTTTTAATTAAACCCCACTCTTTACTTTTTTCTTTATGAATTACCAGCCATAAATTTCAGTTTAGGTTCTGTTTACTATGCTTTGAGTTCTGAAGGTCAGGCAGCGCGGTCCGGAACTCCACATATTTTGTCTAAGGGCACATCCCCTTTTGCAAAGAACCCTCTACAGGAATTTCTGTTTCTAAGACTAGACATTTCAGAATGAAGTATTGTCACCACTGTATGTATTTAATAATTAATAACTTATGACAAGGGTTCCTGTGTTGTCCTCCAGTGTAACATTGCTAGTCCTACAAGACTCCAGTATGTCTCAACAGAGTAGGTGGGTGTTGGGGGTGGTCAGTTTTTCACCCCACTGAGCCAGAGGGTCCTATTTGTGAATTAACCCCACTCAACATCTTGCCCTTCCTGGCACAATAATGGGATTTAGTGATCAAGAGTGACCCTTTATGTAAAAGTGGACCGATAGCTGGAAGGATCTCTTTAACTGTGATCTATCCATGACTCAGACCGAAAGACCTGAAGAAGTTATGCATGGACTCAACTGAAACACCAACTTCCTGTTCAGCTGGTCTCTTTTTAATGAGCTTACAGCTCAGAAGGCAAGAACATCCAAGCACTGAAGATGACTACGGACAAAAAAGCTCACACAACTTCTTTGTATAATTGCATTGTCACCTGTGCCTAAAAAGTAGAGGACAAAACTCAAGCTACAGACACCAGGTGACAGCTGCGCCTAATCACCGTATGTATGGCTGCTCTTTTCTCAAAACACATCTGCAAATTAAATTTTGTCATCCTCTCACATCCTTCTGCAATCAAAAATGCTAAACCTTAAGGTATGTGCAGGGCGGGGTGATTCATGTACTTCTGTCTACTAAGCACGCAATGCAATGAAACCATATGGTTTTATGTGGAATTCATATGATGAGTGCACATAAGCCCAGCGATGATTGAGGGAAAGTTGGATAGAGCAGCAAGGAATTGGTAGAATATATTATAGAGACGTTTGATCTCATTAATATCTGAAAGATATGGAATTTGCACTTCAGAAAGTACTTGGCCCTAGCTCTTGCTCATAAGCTTGAATTCCTCATGGGCCCTCGGCTCCACTTCGGGGGGTCAGAACTGTTTTCAGTTTGCTGTCAGTCGGGCTGATGCGGACTGTGAATTTGTGGTTCCTTGTTCCTTGGTCTCTGGTGACAAATCCCTGCGGCTTTCTCCTAGGTTGGTCCTCCTCTGAAACTTACCTCCTGGTCCTTGCTTTCCCATGATGACATCCCATTGATCTCCCCCATGGTCCCACTTCCATGCTTTCCTGCTCTCGACTCCTTTCCGAAATATCTCCACCAAGCCCGTTCGTGGCTGGGAGGACCTGCAGCATCTTCAGGGAGCGGAGCAGAGCTGCTTCTGCCGTCATGTCACTTGTCTCCATCCCTGAGTCATTAGGCACTTTATCTGTGAAATAGGTGTTAAAATATACATCTGTCTCCATATCAGCAAATAATGCTTCATCTCCACACAGGAAACTGCAAATGTGAGCATTTAATTCATTATTCAGAGCATCACCCACAACGCGCTTTTGAAGCGAGTTCCTAATAAACTCCCTTCTCTCACTGGCAGGTGCGCTGGACAGACAGACGCTTTATTTTCTCGCAGCCAGGAAAAACTTTACCTAATGATTTTTGTCAACAATAACAACCACAGCAAAAAGCTTGAAGCTGGTCTGCCATTCACCACTGCTCCTGCTTCCTCAGTTCTTTTGTTGTCTCGTCCCTTTTGAGCGTCTTTGTGAAATGGAGAATAAAACATGGCATATACGGCAAGCTCTTTTCAGGACGCTGAACACTGGGCATCTTTCATGTTAACCTGGAGGCTCCTCCAGTCAGAGGGGTTCCTAAACAACCTGCCGACGATTTCATTTAATAGCCAGTCTGATGTGCCTCAAGTGTTAAACACACATACTCTACAATGGAGCCTCTCGAAGAAAAGAAATAACCCGAAGCACAGATTTCATTTCAGTGTCGATTTCAACTGGAGTTTTAAATCAGGTTTTAATATTTTATGGTGAACACTCAAAGCTCTGTTCCATCATTTTGCCTTTTGGAAAAAAATTCTTACAGCGGAAAGTGTGCAACAAATGTTCGGTGAAAGTAATGTAACGGTTGGTTCTATGCATTTAATCTATTAGATAAGACACTGGAAACAATTGCATCATGACTGAAGGTACCACTATTTCCTATTACAAATCAATCGTGGTGGAAGCGTTACATTCAAATACACTCGTAGAAATGAAATGTTTTGTAAAGATTTTTCATTCAGAAATTAGACAAACTTGAAAGTGTGTGCCTCTGTATGCATGTTCCACACCTACCATCATCTGTCCCATTGGAATATGACTTTGTTGGCCTTATGAATTTACTATATGTGCTTGGAGGGCTGGTCAGGCCCGTGAATAGGCACACCGATAAGCAAGAGGAAGACGAAAGAGGTGCTTCTACTATGACAGAGCGGTCTCAAAGAAAGTGTAGTGAATTGGTAAATTAGCCAGTATGTACAAAACACTTAAGTTCACTGTATGAGAATTCAAGCTCTACCATTCTGTGCACCTCAAGGACTGGTCTTTCGAATAACACACTAATGAGACCAAAATGAGCTTTTATTGTCCAGAGCATGAAGAGATTTCCTTAGATCTTCTCTAGTTACAGTAACACCCCTCTGTTGTTGGCGCCACATGGTTTCCAGCTCTCACGATGCCTCCAGTCCTGTCACTGGTCTTGCCCTTAGTCCCGTCCGCTGTCTTTCGTTCAGTCTTTGTTTCTGTCACCACGACTGGCCCTGTGTCTTGTTTTTTCAGTATCGCTGGTCCTTCAATCTGGTCGATCCTTTTACAGAATACAGCACCGGCATTCGGCAAACCATGAGACCAGACTTAACAAATCTTGGGAACTGAAAAACCACACCCATGGCTTCCCATCAGTCAATAGCTTGACAGTGGACTCTGGCCAGGACACAACTGATACAAAGTAAGACACTGAAGAAAAACTACTGCAATTAAACTCCAGCTCAAGCTACGTACCCTGATATGACCGTACCCCCGCAACCCACCCGATCCTTCCCTGAAGCAGCATACTGTAGCTCTTTCAAGGCGGCACCCCGAGAGCGGAGGCTTGATGCCATAGCGCCCCGCCTCCATCCCCAGCGGGCCAGCTCCCTCTCTGCCGGCATCCCCCGAGGCGAGGGGAAGATTAAAACAAATAGGAATTTAATCAAGGGATCCTTCTTTTTCAGGGAGACGGCAGCTCTGCGCGGCCTCAGACAGAAGGGCCCCTCTCCAGGAAGGCTGCTGCAAATCAAAGCTTCCTGCTCGCCACTCGCTGCTCCGCCGATCCATATCACAACAACAAAACCGGCAGAAACAATTATTTATTCCTTTTGATGTCGCTTTTTGAAGTTACCCCACCCCCTCCCCTTTGCCGCCTGTCTCCCTCCCTCTCACTCCTCTGTTCTCCATTTTTATATGGAGGAAACAAGGTCATGCAAGTTACTCCAGAAGGGCTCCTTTTTTGAAAGAGCACAAGCTCTGGAACAACCATCTACGTGCTTGCATTTTAACACAAGAGTCGTTTTCTTGTTTGCTCTAATTGAATCACAGGAAACATGTTTCACTCAGCCCTTTTCCTGACAACGGGTTCTGAGTTGGGCCAGCTTTCCCCCCCTTCAGGAGTCTTCTTCAGCAATAGCTGAAATGTGTGGCTATGCGTGTCTGAATTTTAAGGCTAGCGCCAAAAGGTTCGTCTGAAAAAGGTCAACAACTGAGCTCTCGGAGAAGGCCTCCATATTTTCTGTTAATTTGTTTCAGGAAATAACGATTCTTTGTCCCAGCGTGTTGCACAACGGTAAGCAGAATCAACGACGAGTTTTCCTCAGATGTAACCTTAGATCCAGTTGTCGGAAGTTTTCCACCGTGCTGAATTTGTGAACTGAAATGAATAATTCTGTAAGTGGTGCGTACATGAAGAGCAATATTCAGAAGCCATGCCACAGATGACACTCTATAAATACCTATGAAACATTAATAAGAACTGATAGCACCTGAAAGAAAAGCCAGGGAACTAAAGTCCTTAGCAATAAAGACTCATGGGTGTTTAAGCCGGAGACGTGATAGTTGGCGATGGGCTCAGTGGAGAGCGGTGCGGCCAGTTGCCATTGTACCAGAGAGGACTCTCTTTATGGCCATAGGCAGGGTGGATCAGAGTCTTCCTAACCCTGCTGCATTGGTGTGAACCCCCCACTCTCACGTTTGCGTCCAGGAAGAATAGGAATAGAGAAGGCCGTGTGTGTGTCTGGCTGGAAGGACCTGGGTATCATTGTGCTTTGATCAAAGAAATTCCATCGTGACAGAAAACAAGGTTGTGGTGCCTTACGGGAAGTGCAACTCTTACTGCAATCCTCCAAAGGGTAGACTAACTTCAGCATTTTCATGAAGCCAGATCTCCAATCATGATTTTGTCATGTACAGCTTTAGACTCTTTCACAAATTTCTTGGGGCACCCAGCTGTAGAAAGCAAACAGTATAAGCAGTGTGGTGGCACAGTGGGTAAAGCTGGTGACTCACAACTCCTGAGTTGAAATTTGTGCATAGGTTTAAATCCCCCTCTGTGTGCAGAGTTTTCATGTTCTCCACGTGTTCACAACAAGAAGGCAACAGTAAACCACTTCTACTTACCAAGAGTCACTGTGAGGTGACTTGACCTGAACAGCACTTATCCTGCTTTAGCATGCAAACCCAACATTCCGGAGAAAAGTGTTAAACGAATGAACAATAATAGCAAAGTTGATGGTATGGTCAAACCTGAAATCACAAGACAGAGTTGCTTTTCAGAGCCATTCTTGTATTTTGGTTCACCTGGTTTTCATTTGTGATTTATCAGATTTCCAGTTTACATAGAGCATTTATGAAAAGAGGAAGCATACTAAGTCAACTGAAGTACCTTAGTCAGGGCTACAACTGTAATCATCCTGAAAATACATTCCATTCCTTCACCACAATGCACCCTACTCTTAGATTTAAAAAGAGGAAAGTCTTCTCAAGGTATATCACACCTCCTTAAAGAGGCCATGCAGAATGTAAAATTTTAAGGCATCCCTCTAATCGCAGTCTCAGATCCGTTATACGTTTCCTTTCACCCTCGGCGAACTCCTTTAATATGCCTTTCAGTCCACCAGTTTCAGAACGGTCTTTAATTAAAGTCCTGCTAATTACACAACTCTTGAATGGCTATTAAATCCTAGTTTGACTACAGGGAGTGTTTTTAGCTTAAAGTGAAAGCCCAGCTAGCACCCAGAAGACTGATCTCTTCTCCTTCCCCAAACAGAGTCTGGCTTCTTCAAAGGGTTCATAACCCACATAGAACCCGGTAGTTTGTTGTGGATTAAACTAACAATTTAAATTCTCTTTCCACTAGGTACTTACACACATTATGATGCAAAGCTGACTTCACTCTTGGAGTATAACAGTTAATAACTAAACACTATGAATAGATAAACACAGTAAATGCCAGTTATCACAAGGTGCATATTAGTAAAGACATTAACTTGTAACCTGAAGGTTGCTTGTTCAAGTTCCACAGGGGATCATGATTCTGATGAGAATAGTACTGCTACAAAATTGCTCCTAAGAAATGAATAAATCCCTTAGCCAACACTCAAAAGTAAAAATATTAACTGTTAAATATTCATTAAGAGATGCGGATTTTTCTAAATTTTTATTCTTATTAGCAGAGTGGAGTCAGACAGGTCTATGAGAACAAGTTCTTTGAGAGCTGAGAATAGAAATGAATGCTCTGCAACCAAAATTCAAAGGTTACGTAAACAGCGGTAAAGGTTTGATGAGTAAGATTGCAGGCAAGCAAAGGTTTAGACTGAAGAGAAAAGGCTTCTATTCTTATTCGGTGATAGACTATACAGCAAGCCTATCTACATTGCCCCAAGCACCGTAGGGCTGCTTGTAAGATTCTCACCGGCTGACAGAGATGTCTCCAAGGCAGGCGCACGTAAACATGACGAGTCCCCACCACAGGCAGGGGTACTATGGGAGAAGATAGCGGGGTAGAACACAAGAATAACACTGATTTACTGGGCAGCACGGTGGCACAGCGAGTAGCACTGCTGTCTCACGGTGCCTGGGAGGTGCGAGAGGACGTGGGTTCGATACAAAAGAAAAAACAACTTGATTGCACACTTTAGAGCGTGAGTGAGAGAAAGAGTGTGTTCCCCTGATGTATGGATGAGTGACCCAGTGTAAGTAGTGTATCTAGCAGTGTAAGACCTTGGTGAATAAGGTGTGTGGGCTGATAATGCTATGTAGAGTTCATTGGAAGTTGCTTTGGAGAGAAAAGCATCTAATAAATAAATGTAAATGAACTGACTTACACCAAACCGTCTATGAAAAATGAAGATGTCAGGTGTGCTGAAACCATCACTAGCAATCTAGGAGGGAACTACCAGAAAACACCGTTTACGTCCAGTAAACTGCCTCTCTTAGAGCACTTCTTGCTCAGAATACATGAGGAAAGGGGCAAACAAAGACATGGCTACAACAAAGGCTAGAGAGCGTGTGATGGAGAGACTGTTCAACAGTGGGACGCCGGGCCTGATTGGCAGATCAAGACCACCGCACCTACATGGAGCCCATGCCGCGCTCAACTGAACAACACCGCCATTCATCACGCTTCTGTCAGCAAGGCAGTTCCAAGCTTAGCAGTTAGTTTTTCAAATTATAATGGAGCTGAACCCTCCCACTAGGTTTGGAGCTTAAAAGCAGCTCCTTGTCAGAGCCCTCCTGTTTCGCTTCACAGCACAAAAGGACCGGGTTTGCAAATTTATCTGCGAGGATTTCTCAAAGAAAATATTAAAAAGAATCGGAGCTTCCGAAAACGTCTTTTTACCGCACTTCCTGTTCCTGTTCCTCCCTTATCTCTCATTTCTATTTCATCTAACACCTTGCCTGCTCTCTTAGTAGGGAAGGCATCTGGGAGCCAGTCCTTCTCTTTGCCCTGTGAAGTTTTCACAGAGGCTTTGAAGTGGCGCCGCGTCTCAGCCGGTCTCCATCATTACAGGACCTCGCTGGGGCGCGTGCCATCTGGCAAACTGACATGAAGATGCCACAAAGCCATTGAAAGACTCTCTTTAAAGTGGCCTGCGGGCAGGTTGGCCGATTTGCTCTGTTTGTCTTTCATGTCTCGCGCTTGGACGTCCGAAGAAAGGTGAGGTGCATCTAGGCAGGCTTGATAGGAGCGACCTGCGATACTCATGCCTTCTCGTGGACACGCAAAGCAGAGAGAATGACAGCTTTCCATAAATACACCAGCCTGCTGGTGTTTGCCTGGAGGTGGGACTTGAGACAATTAATACGCCACCTTGCCGATGGCAAAGCGACGGGAGGGAAGGTGAGTTCAGGTACGAGTGCACCTGCTGACCGAAGGTTGAGCGGAAAAGTCGCAAACCGCAGGTACGAGGAAGATGTAGGAGCCATTTGCCCACTTTGTGATGAGAATAGCGGACAGGACTGTCCCCACGACCAAATGAGGATCCTGTCTGCCTCAGCAATGAGGGGTGAAACTGTACTTCTGGAATCAGATGGAGAGAATGGGAGTAAAAATGGCTAGGCACTCTATAAAGCATGTAATGAACTGTTTTTATTATCATTATTATTGTCATTATTAATATTATTATCATTATTATTACTGTAAAATCCACATTGAACGCCCCCGGGGGTGTAACATTTTCCAAAGGGGGGCGTTTATTAGAGGTCATATGGTAGTGAAATCAATTATCATTTCTCTCCCAAAAAATTCATGCAAATGCCACAAGTACATCGGGTATTACCCCCTAGCATCCTTTCAACAAATTAATTAATGTGTTTGTGGATCGTTTCCTGTTATGGACTATGGAAAAGAATGGGATTTAAAACTTGGGACCGGGAAGTTTTTTTTTTTTCCATTCTTTTCTGATTATTCGAAAAAAAATATACTGGGTATTTTCAAAAATTGGTGGGAGCGTTAAATAGGGATTTTACGGTATTATTATTTTTATTATTATTACTACTATTAAGGCCTACACAAGTGTTGTTAGGGTGGTAAGAAGAGCCTGTTTCCCCTGTTTGATGCTGGGACTGCTGCCTCTAATGTCCTACTTTCAGTAGAGGTTTCTTCTCTCATTACTATTCTGTGACCCCTTTGCAAAACAGACATCATCAGCACAAAACTGAACAGATGAAGCATGTGTTCATACCCAGCCATATTAAAGGTGATTAGTTCCAGAAAATAGACACCAAGAAAGCAGATTTTGATCTGTAGCGTCTAACCCGCCTTCAGAGAAGCAGATGTTTTTAAAGTAAATAGTTCCGTGCGTTCCGTGACAAGGAACACAACTGAAGACAACTGTTCCGTTTCATCTTCAGAGGCATTGCCGTGATCGTCACTACGTGTGCCCTGGTGTCGGCCTAGTGGAGCCAGCCGTAAGCGTGCATGGCACTGTGAGAGTTGGTGCTAAGGCCACACATATGCACTCGAGACCCAGGGCAGTCTAAATAGTGCTCCACAGATCTCCCCTTGCACGGACCCGTCATCAACACGTGAGATATGGGGGGAAAAGCGTGTAACAATTATCGGTACTGGTTACAGAGACTGGACTAAAAGATTTGAGATTTAATTCCAAAAAGATTTGCATTTTTATGCTTTTGAAAGACGTGTTAAGCTTTATAAAACACTAATTCCAAATACACACACACACACTGGGGCTGGCAGAGGAGGGGACACACTCAGGACGGGACACCAGCCCACCAAAAGGCACCCCAAGCGGGATTCAAACCCCAGAGCCCTTAGAGAGCAGGCACCAGCCAAACCCGCTGCGCCACCACACCCCAACCTTGCACCACATACTAAAATACTAATGAAACTGCAGTTTCTCTACGCTATTTTATAGAAAAATATAATATAGAAGTGAATGACATGGGAAGGATATAGCATGGATGGACTGTGCAATGGTCTACATCAGTTGACCTGTGAATTCCATAACACCCACCCAAGCTATGTGCTGCTCCACTGAAAGCAAATTATAGGTCACTACTGACCTGAGAGCTCTTCTTACACAGAGGAAGAGAGTCTTCAGGGCAGGTGGCAGGAAGGAAGTGAGGTGTGTGCAGAGAGAGGATCAGGAATGCCTGGTACGTCTACAAGACGATGATGGAGGACATACTGAGACAGAATGATGTGCGGGAGGTTCAGTGATCAGTTAAAGGCAACTATGACCAATGAGTTAAACCAGTCTTCCAACACACCTGATAAAGGACTCCGCACATCTCTTCTCCAGGCCACTAGCTCGAACCTCTAGACATTCTATGCTGCCACAAGTCCCATCCCCACTCCGTCCATTTAACACTTCTATTTATCATCCTTCTCTGCTCTCTTCCCCTCCACAACAGACTGTACTCCTCACACTAATCTGCACAACCACCCTCCATCCCTCTTTGCTGAGTAACACTGAACAACCTCGAGTTAGGCTGGACTCTTTGGAGGAAGCAATACAGGGTAGAGGTACAGAAAAGAAACTGAAACTCCTACCCATCATGGACAACAGCGCTCCCTCTATACCACATGGACTAAACAAAGCAACCTCTTTAGTAACAGACTCTTCCAGTTCCCTGGTTCTAAGGAGTCCTTATGCTGGTGGGGTGATACTGGTACTTACAACAATCCAGGCTTACAATGGTGTCCAGCCCTAAATTATTTTAACCTTCTGACATTTGGTCATAGAACATAATGATGACCCTTCCATCTGCTCTATGACAAGATCAGCTGGCTGGAATGGCAGAATTCAATCATTTTTCTTATCACTTCAGTTAGTGTACACACACACACATTGTCTGAAACCACTTGGGGGGGGTCCACAGTGAACCAGAGCCTCACCTAGCAACACAGGGTGCAGGGCTAAGGGGACACACCCAGGACAGGACATCAGTAAATTACAACATACCCCAAGCAGGACTTGAACCCCAGACCCACCAGCAAGTGGGACCCAGCCAAACCCATTGCACCACTGCATCACCCTTTCTACCAAAGTATTAATTACCAGATTTTGTTCACAAAGACCGTAACAGACCCATCAGCAGCTGTATTTCTAAGAACTACTGGACACCGAGGCTTATTGATGAAATTAAAGTTTGGAGGAGCAATTGGTTTGAATTTTCCAGTGGTTAATGTTTTTGTTTGTTCAGTGATGAAGATATACTGGAAAACATTCTCTTTCAGCATCACAGCGATTGTCTTATCATAGAGTTCTGTCCCTTTTATGTCCTCGCCCTCCTCCGGCTCTCGAGATAATTAACTTGTCTTTTTTTTTCCTGAGCCGTCATTCGAGTAGGCGCATCAAATTGTGACATACAAGCAGCTTTCTGAAGGGCTCTGTGCAGTAGCCTGCGCTAAATTTTCAAAAGTGAGAGAGGCTGACAGAAGGGTCTTATCCAGTTCTGCCATTGGGATAGAAGACCCCCCAAACCCCATGGATCTTCCCCAATCCCCGTAGGTCATATAGGAGACAGACCCACTGCTGAGGAAATACCCACCAACTGAGTCCCATGCATACACATCCCCTTATAATGTATAAGTCACATCGGCAAGTAGCGCTGCTGTCTCACCGCACCTGTGTAGCGCGAGAGGACATGGGTTTGATTCCCTGCTCAGTCTGTGTGGAGTTTGCATGTTCTCCCTATGTCTTGTGTGGGTTTTGTCTTGCTTCCTCCCACAGTCCAAAGACATGCTGTTCAGGCTCACCCATAGTGTGTGAGTGACAGAGAGAGTGTGTTCCACTGATGTATGGATGAGTGACCCAGTGTAAGTAGTGTATCTAGCAGTGTAAGTCACCTTGGTGAATAAGGTGTGGGCTGATAACTCTACATGGAGATCATTGGAAGTCGCTTTGGAGAAAAGCATCTGCTAAATAAATAAATGTATAAACCATATAATGTCTATGCATATTTAGCAGATGTTTTCCTACAAAGCAACCCAAAGCAATGAATGATATTCGGTATTTAGCTGACATCTTTCATTCAAGGTAACTTACAATGCCAGACACGGTACAGTACATTAGTTACAGTAAATCGGTCATCCATACACCAGAGCAACACACTATCACACAAACACACACTATGCGTAATTTAGAGCCACGAATTTCACTTCAAACACCTGTCCTTGGACCGCAGGAGGAAAGAAGAGAACCCAGAGAAAACCAATAAATAGAGAGAGAGCCTAAGCAAACAGCACACAGACTGAGCAGGGATAAAACTCACATCTTCATGTACCATCCAGGCACAACACACTTTGCCACCATGAGACCCATATACAGACCCACTGGCTACTTTATTAAGAACTCCTGTACACCTGCTCATCCATGCAATTATTCAATCGTTGTGTGACAGCAGCTCAGTTCATAAAATCATACAGACACAGTTCAAGAGCTTCAGTTAATTTTCGGATGAAACATCAGAATGAGAAAAAAATTGTGATCTAAGTGACTTTGACCATGGCATGGTCACTGCTGCTAGACAGGGTGGTTTGAGTATTTCAGAAACTACTGATCTCCTGGGATTTTCACACACAACCATCTCCAGAGTTTACAAAGATTGATGCAAAAAAACATCCAGCGAGTGGCAGTTCTGTGAGTGGAAATGTTTTGTTGACGAGAGAGATCACAGGAGGATGGCCAGACAGGTACAAGTTGAGAAAGCCTACAATAACTCAAATAACTACCTTTTTGAACAGCGGCAAGCGGAAAAGCATCTTTGAATGCGCAACATGTTGAACCTTGAGGTGGATGACTACAACAGCAGAAGACCACATTGGGTTCCACTCCTGCCACCTAAGAACAGGAATCTGAGGCTACAGTGGGCACAGACTCACCAAAACTAGATAGTTGAAGACTGGAAAAACATCATCTGGTCTCATGAATCTCAATTTCTGCTGCAACATGCAGGTGGTAGGGTCAGGATTGGGTGTAAACAGCATGAATCCATGAACCCACCCTAGCTTGTATCAGTAGTTCAGGCTGGTGGTGGTGAAGCAATGGTGCGGCGAATGTTTCCTTGGCACAAATTGGACCCCGTAATACCAACTAAACATCATTTGGATGTAACAGCCTATCTGAGCATTGTATACTTTATAGCAATAACCCCCCTATCTTGTAATGGTTACTTCCAGCAGGATAATGGACCATGTCACAAGGCACATGTTATCTCAGACTGGTTCTATGAACATGACAATGAGTTCAGCCTACTTCGATTATGCCCCCTGTCACCAGATCTAAATCTAATAGAGCATCCTTTGCATGTGGTCGAATGGGAGATGCGTAGCAGAAATATGCAGCTGATAAATTTGTAACAATTATGTGATTCAATCATGTCAACATGGACCAGAATCTGTAAAGAATATTTCCAGCACCTTATTGAATCCATGCAATAAAGAATTTAGGCTGTTTTAAAAGGAAAGGAAAGGAAAGGAAAGGAAAGGAAAGGAAAGGAAAGTCACCCTCCCCACTTGCCTTGGAAACCAAAGGAGTTGTTGGTATGAACTGAACTGCACTCAATGGCACCTTCATCCATATGTAGGTGTAAAATCTAAAATTCAAAAGTTAGGTCATGCAACATGACAAAGACCCAAAATACAGGAGTAAGAGGAGAGAGTGGCTCAAACACGGTCAAGTCAGAGTCCTGACCTCAGTCCCGTTGATGTGCTGCAGTGTGATCAGAAGAAGGCCATTCAAGCAACGCATCCCAGAAATATACACAAAATGAAACTAGTTTTGTGTAGAGAAATAGACTAAAATAATGCCAACTGCAGGACAGGTCTGATCAGCAGCTATGGAAAGCTCTCAGTTGAGGTTATTGCCAATAAAGGAGGTAACAGTATTTACTGAACATAAGGGTTCAAATGTTTTTTCCTTCAATGACCATGTAAAACGCTGTGTGTTTTGTTTGTTAACTCAGGCTTTCTTCATTTGTTAGGACCAGGAAGATCAGATCAATTTTAGGAGCTATTCATGCAGAAATCCAAATAATTCTAAAGGGTTCACAAACTTTTTCTCACAACCGTGTATGATATAAAACCGTACAGACACTAAAACGAAAACATAAAAAGATACGGAGCCTCATGGGCATCAATCCCCTTAATGTCTTTACTGTGTGGTCTGCATTTTTGTTTTTTTTTTTAATCTGAGACTTGAAAGGCTGGTATATTGCAGGTTTTTATTCCAGCTGAACAGTTAACCGAACCAATTACCTCCTTGATTGAACTGATTTAGTCTTTTCGTTCAGTACTGAGGCTTTTTGCTATTTTAGCAGAGATGAAAACCCTGCACACACTTCATTACCGAAAGTGGACACCCGTGAGCCAGCCGTAAGCAGAGTGCAGGGGCTGCTGACAGCGCTTCCGTAGAGTACTACACCGTACGCTTATTCATTACGTGGATCATGTCTTCAGTAACCATTTTGCCATATATTAGTATACATTGAAACGGGAAATAAATTCAAGAAACGGTTTAGAAGGACAACAAGACAACACAAGCAGATCTGCAAGCCTATAAAGGGCCACTCTTCACCGGCAACCAGTTTAACGAACATCTCTGTCGAACGCATTAAAGGCAGCACAGCGCAAGCTTCGGAGCATAATAACAGGCTAAAAGGGCTTTTCAGTCATCAAGAATAATTTGAGCAAAAACCACAGTTTTCCTTGAATTCTGCTGGGAGTCACAAACTCTCGAGTGGAACGCTCACACACTCACAAACGAGTGAAATTGCCACATCTGCAGCCGCCACGGATCTCACTGCCTCGGCACAAGGCAAATGTTGTTCCTCCCCGACTCTTGTAACGTTCCGCATCCATATAGGAACCATAAAGTTACTAAATTCTGCACCGTGGTCAGCTCTACAATTACTACACTTTCGCTGTCTCCAGACAACGGTTGGAAGTGGCCCATCGCAGTGAAAGTGGAGGCGGCGCAATGAGACAGGGCTCGGTTTTATAGGGTCAGCCACATAACCTTATGTTCTTATGTCCAAAAGAGAAACCTCATCAAATTTGAGCGCAGCCAGACTGTCACTCATACAGCCATCCCAAAACCACAAGCCGCTACCGCAGAGGGAAACTCTTCATGTAGTTTAGAGGGCAGCGCTTTACAGCCTGAAAAACGTTTACAGGAAGCAAAAAGTCTCTTGGCAAACGTCTCAGATCGTAGAAGAACAACAGAATTTATTTGTTCAATATAATATTGTGGCTTGCCTCCGATTTGATTGATTGCTCGTGTTTCATTTCGCTTCCAACGCAAAATACGTGATAATGACAACACATCCAACACAAAAGGCAAAGCAGAAAATTGTTTTTCATGGTTCAGGCCGGAGATGGTTTTATAGTCAAAAAGAGGTGCCTGGGTCCGTTTCCCTCTGCTGTTTTGTGAGCACAGTGTATTTACTGTAAAAATATCTTCCATTTGTTAGTCCCGTTCAGTTCAGCTTTTTATTGCTGAACTGCACAGGGAAATCCAGTCTGTGTGCTGATATCCAGACACCTCTGGAGGTGTGAGCAGCAGGTCAGTGCAGATGGGAGTTCAGAATGCAGATGCTCATGTGAGAACCTCTCTGGTGAATGAATGTCCGTTTCCAGACTTGGTCAGGGTGCAGCTGCGATACACGGTTGAGAGAAATGTGCAGCGAGAAGGTAGACCTTTATGTCGTCACATATTGCTGCCTGCCCCTCGGACATCTCTGCTTGGAGGAAAGATCACCATCTGCAAGTCACTCTCTCAAAAACCTGCTTCACTGGTTAAGAGCCTGGGAGTAACAATCAAGTCACCTCTCTGTTTCTCTCAACACAGTGATGCCATAACCCTGCTCGGCAGATACATCCTGCATAGCATCCGCCTTCATCTCACAACAAACTCTATATAGAGTCTAGCCTGGGCCATGATGGTATCCTGCCTGAACTGCAGCAACTCCCTCTTACCTGGCCTCCTCCATCAAATCTCTCCAGCCGATACAGAACACCGTGTTGTGTTTGACCTACCAAAGTGTTCCTTCCTGTCTTTCTCCACTGGCTGCCTGTGTCAAGTTTAAGACTCTGGTTTATGGCCTTCAAGATCATCAATAAATCTGCTCCTTGATACCTGCAAGACCTGATCACTCTATGCTCCAACGAGACTGCTACGCTCCTTCACCTCTGGCCACTTGGTGAACCGATGCACAAGAGATTCAAAATCAAAAGTCTGAAGGTTCTGGTTTATGACTCCCATGAGACGGAATTATTTCCATCTCTACCTCCAAACTGCTGAATCCCTCTCAACTTTCAAGAAGCAAAACAGTTCTTTCAGACTCACTTCTCTTCGGATCTCGTATCTACTCCATAAATTTGCATTACATCTTCTATCACAGATATCTTTGCATTTTCTACTGATTCTTCATGCTGCTTCTCATGTTGTGTTATATGCTTTAAAAAATCTTGTACTCTCTACCAACTCTAAATACAGCTACTTGTGGAATGTATGCTGGTTTCTCCGGTGGTGTCACACAAACTGATTGAACTTTGAGTATCATGTGTCTACATCTATGAGCATATTTACATATGTCTTTTGTTACAGTGCACTTTGGTTTTTTCTAAGTTGTTCATCACTTTTGAGAAAAGTACCTGCTAAATGAATAAATGTAATTGTAAATATATTTTCAGTAAGCATGCACTACAATGTGCTAATGTTTCATGACTCTGTTACAGAATAAGCCATATGATTTTTATCTTCGAAATTATAGCGACAACAGTATCTGGGCCTCCAAAGAATAGACGCTCTTGGAACCATAACTAGCACTCTGATAGATGAAGAATTAACAGTAATTCTCATTCAAATCCAATCCCTAAATAAAAAAACCATAGACTGGGTCAGACCAAACAGGCCGAATGGTTGTTTTTGCACAACTTAGATATTTTTAAGTGTACAAAAGCTTAGATAACTTCAAGAATGTTTACAGTCCACCAGTGAAACACAAAAATGTGCCCAGGATGTGCTGAAATTGTGGTGATGGGTTGAAATTGCGTTCATATAAATGAGAAGTGGAATACTGAGGAGAATCCCAGAAACACTGAGATCAAATCCAGAATGAGTGATAATTCATTGTGTAACTGAAAACGTTTGGCTTGATTTTTATTTTTTTCATTGGAAATGGCGGAAATGTGTTGTCCTGATATCTGCATGTGATCGAAAGGGTTTTTGTGTGCTGCAGAGAAATACCTTAGGCTATAGAAACTCTGAAGTGGGTTGTAGAGTGATTGACAGTTCCTTGGGCGGAGTTAAATGGGTCACATGGGTTCTGGAAGTGACATTTTCCCCAATAATCATGGGTGCTAAAGGCTGCAAACTATTGCCAGACTGCTTTTGTTATGTTTGTGGTTACTATATTGGAACAGAACAAGTGAAATATGCAAGTTCAACACACGACATTTTACACCATATACGAAGCCTACTACTTTTGGATGCCTGCAACATTGGGATGAGTGATCAGAACATATCATGGGTGCCTTGTGTCATTTGGTGCAGATCAGCTCGGGAAAGATGGCTTTGCAGCAGCAGAGCAGTCTGCCGTTTGCTGTTCCTAGAATAAAGAGTTTGCCAAGCACGGTGAACTGGAGCCTATCCTGGAAGCACTAGGCACAAGACCTGGAGGGGGTACCCTGAACAGGACACCAGGTTTGTAGTATGAAATATGGTGAATTCAAATAACGGCACATTTTAATTTACTGATTTACAGCAGTACTTCTGACTTCACTTCACTTATGCCTACTACCCCTCCTGAGGCACAGGCCGCCGACAAGGGCTCTCCAGGCATCTCTGTCCTGGGCCAGTTTTTCCAGCTGTCCCCAGGTGTGGCTCATCCTCTTGGCTTCTGAATCCAGGTGGCGTCACCATGTGTTTTTTTGGCCAGTCTCGCTTCCTCTTGCCTTGGGGTTCTACGTGAGGGCTCTTCTTGTAGTGTTTGAAGCTGGCTTCTGCAGGGTATGGCCAATCCATCGCCAGCGTCTTTGCAAGATATCTTCTTCTACTGGTTGTTGTCCTGATCTCTGCCATAGCCCTTAATTGCTGATGATCATGGGCCAGTGGATCCTGAGAATCTGTCGCAAACAGTTGTTGATGAATGTCTGTATCTTTTTTGTGGTGGTGACAGTGGTCCTCCAGGTCTCTGCTCCGTAAAGTAGGACTGACTTTACGTTGGAGTTGAAGATTCGGATCTTGATCTTGACTGTCAGAACTCTGGACCCCCACACGTTCTTTAGTTGCAGGAAAGCTGCCCTTGCCTTGCCTATTCTGACTCTGA
Source organism: Scleropages formosus (assembly GCF_900964775.1). NCBI lineage: Eukaryota > Metazoa > Chordata > Actinopteri > Osteoglossiformes > Osteoglossidae > Scleropages > Scleropages formosus. The sequence goes on from NC_041812.1 coordinate 25,877,895, forward strand.
CGTCAACATCTGTCCCACCCTGCTTGTCAATTATGCTGCCTAGGTAGGAGAAACTGTCCACCTCTTCTAACGTTTCACCTTCAAGTGTGATCGGAGACTCCTTGCCTGCATTGACCCTCAATGTCTTGCTCTTCCCTCTGTGGATGATGAGACCCACTCGTCCTGTCTTCTCCTGCATTTGCTGGGGGGTGTGTGAGAGAAGGGCGAGGTCATCTGCAAAACCCAAGTCATCCAACTGTTCCCAAGATGTCCATTGGATCCCAAGTCGCTTCTCAGCTGTGGTGGTCTTCATCACCAAGTCGATCACAAGCAGGGACAAAAATGGTGACAGGAGGCATCCTTGTCTAACTCCTGTTCGCACCTGGAAAGCGCTAGTGAGCTGCTGACCATGCACCACCCTGCAGGTCATCCCGTCGTCGGAGTTCCTGATGATGCACGCTATCTCCGTTCATTAGATGCAGGTTACCTTAAAGCACCTGTTATCAATAAGACCTCAGTAGGAGGTCGTGCCTTTAGTTATCACTTGATCACTTGACCGACCAGACTATCGGGCGTCGAATCGACTCCGCTGGTCACAGCACGCTTTCCATTCCTCTCTGGATCGCGCCTTCCTCATCCACGTAGCTCCAAACGTTTTTCTTATGTCGTCAATCCATCGTTTTGGAGGCCTTCCGCGTGGCCTTTTCCGCTCACGCGGATACCACTCGACAATTGCGCGAGTCCACCGATTGTCGGTGAACCGAGCAACGTGTCCGGCCCATCTCAACTTTTGCTTCTCGTACTCGTTGATGACGTCCCTCACGCCGGATTTCTCACTGATCGTCTCACTCCGGATATGTTCTCTTAGTGATATTCCCAGCATAGATCTCTCCATCGCCCTTTGAGCAGTTACCAACCTTTGCTCTTCTCTCTTTGTGGTGGCCCAAGTTTCACTGCCGTATAACATTGCAGGTAAAACTGTGCCATTGAAGAGGTTCGCGCGGGTGGTCTTATCCAACTTTCCTTTGAGCACATCCTTGATGGAGTTGAACGCTTTCCATCCGGCCCTTATTCTCCGCGAGATTTCCTTCTCCATGTCTCGACGCATATTTACTTCTTGTCCAAGGTAGACGTATTCCTCCACCTCCTCTATTTCATCGCCTTGAACCACCGCCTTTAGTTATAGAGCACCTAAACTGTAGAATAGTCTACCAGTTAACTGCCAGAAATGCCCTGTCTGTTTCTGTTTTCAAATCCCGACTTAAGACTTATGTGTTCACTCAGGCATTCCACCTCGTAATGTAATTCAACCTGCTTTGGTTATTTATTTTATCACCTTCACAAAAATGCATTTTAAATTTACTTAAGTAACAAATTACTAACTCTGTCCTATCTTCTTGTTGAGCACTACCTCGCTACATAAGACCTGAGGAGGCTGGCCAGTGGTGACAGACGAATCCCATGCTGACAGAGGATGATGTCCATCTGCCGTGATGATTGAGACGTTCTATGCTGAGTCGGGGATCCAAGATATCGTTGACCAACATTATAATTACTTGTTAAACACTGACTTACAAATTGTTATTTTCTAGAATGCCCAAGAGGGGTGGGCAACCACTGGCCTGTGGACCCCCAGAGGTTTTTTCTCCCTCAACTTTCAGTTGGGAGTTTTTGTTCCTTTCCCCAGTGGCCAGTAGGTATACTTATAGCTCTATAATAAGTTCTTCATTATGGTAGCCATTAGTTGACTGTCTTCTCTGTTTGTATCAATTTTTCTTGCTGTATGCCTGTGTTAAAGCGCTCTGTGTTACTGCGTGAGAAGAGCGCTCTATAAAAAATAAATAAAAATGTTGGTAAACTTCTCTGGTATTCCGTAGTGTCTCATCAACTTCCACAGGGTGTCTCTGTCTACACTGTCAAAGGCTTTCTCATAGTCAATGAAGTTTATGTAGAGTGGTGAGTTCCATTCTATTGACTGCTCCAATATGATACGCAGGGTGGCTACTTGATCTATGCAGGATCGCTCTTTCCGGAATCCTGCCTGCTGGTCTCGGAGCTGTTGGTCAACTGTGTCCTTCATTCTGCTGAGGAGGATCCTGTTAAACACCTTGCCTGGGACCGACAGGAGTGTTATGCCTCTATAGTTGGAGCAGCTGCTGAAGTCGCCTTTCTTCGGTAGCTTGATGAGGTATCCCTCCTTCCATTCTGTTAGGACAAGTTCTTCCTCCCATATTTTCTTGAAAAGGGGGTATAGCATCTCCACTGTGGTTTCGATGTCAGCTTTCGACGCCTCTGCTGGAATGTTGTCAGGTCCAGCTGCCTTGCCATTTTTCAGCAGTTTGATGGCCTTTTGAATCAGCGTGTCAGAATTTATAAAGAAATGAAAAAAGCAGAGAAACAGCACTTTGGTAAAAATGTATAACAGTGGATTTGACTGCATGTTTAGGAAGACAATGCAAAATGTACACCGTACTTCACAAGTTCAGGAGCCTAGCTGCTACTCAGAAAGGCAGAGGGGGGTGTATTTGAGTGCATTATGATCAATAAGCCAAGAGCCAGTGACTGCACTGACTTCAGTGCCATGTTTTCTTGGTCAGTTCTCATTCAGCTGGACCGACTAAGAATTCATGTAAAATGCTGTTTTGTAATTACGTGTAAACACGTAGTCTTTAAATAACACATTAACGGTAAAAATGAAACCAAAATTATACAACCTGCAGCAGAGATATGGTCAAAATAAAAATAAAAAAAGCTGTCAAAATTGTTTAGAAGTGCTTTTCAACTCCGAATTATCTTTCAACCGTCAGGAATAGTACTTAAAGGTTTTTCGCAAAGCTCTCTAGGCGCTCCAACGAGGCGGGATTCTGACAGGAAGCCGAAGTGCAAAACGGCTCTCATTTCACCTCTAGTAAAGCAACCCTCTCTGGATCCTAACTCGGTCCAAACCTACAGGCCAGTCTCTCTCCTCTCCTTTCTGTCTAAAACTCTAGAACGAGTGGCCTGTGATCAACTTTCTAAATTCCTCGCCCGGAACCATCTCCTCGATGGATATCAGTCTGGTTTCATAGTTGGTCACTACACTGAGACGGCGCTTCTGGCAGTGTCTGATGCTCTCCAGTCGGCTAGAGCGGCCCACCTCTCCATGGTCCTCATCCTCCTCGACACTGTCAACCACCAGATTCTACTCTCCTCTCTTATAATCAGCTTGGGATCAAAGGTGCGGCACTAAGATGGTTTGAGTCCTACTTATCTGACAGATCCTATCAAGTGGTCTGGCGGAACCCTTGTTCTTCTCCTCTGCCTCTCTCAACCGGTGTCCCACAGGGCTCGGTACTGGGTCCTCTTCTCTTCTCAATCTACACCTCCTCCCTTGGCCCGGTCATAGCCTCCCATGGATTCAAATACCACTGCTATGCTCATGATACCCAGCTCTTCCTCTCCTTTCCACCTGGTGCGTCAGACATCTCCGCATGCGTTGCTGCCTGCCTGTCGGACATCTCTGCATGGATGCCTGATCACCACCTCCAACTCAACCTCTCCAAGACAGAGATTCTTTACCTTCCAGCTGGCCTGTCCTGTACTCTCTATCAATCAAACTCCTGTAATCTAAGGTAAATGGTTATATGTATCACAAAAAAAAACCAAAAAAAAAATTACTAGGAAGGTGATCAGGAACAGTCAATATTTTGGCAAAGTTTTCTGCAGCTACTCGTGTGATGAACATTGGTTCATACGGTGGAAAGAAACTAACTGCACTTAAGAATCACGTGTCTTCATCTAAGTGTCTCTTCCTACTAATGTAATGAACACATTGTATTTTCTGAGATGTATGTCGCTTTGGGGAAAAGCCTCTGATAAATGAATATATGTAAATGTAAAGGTAAGAAATCCAAGCGGAACGAAACACACAAATCCTAAAGGTACAATAACAGCGCCCACTGGTGGACAGTATCACCAACTACAAAACGAGAAACATCTCCGAGAAATTAAAGATAAAAATACTTACAACACTACTACAACGTAACACTACTTTACAGAGCTCGGAAAACGTGCGGTGTTGCATTTTGTGCGCTTTGCGAATGTAAGTAAACACACAATTCCAGAGATTTGGAGAAAAACGTCTGCAAAACGATGAAATGTGACCCGACCAAAATAAGACTGTAGAACTGGCCTCCTGCCAGTAGATGTCGCTGCCGCTGCAAACGGACACCTCAGGGCCGGAGTTCGTGGATCGATTAGCAATCCTTCCCAGCCCAAAACAAAGACACAGCTCCGGCGAGAAGACGGTTCTTTATAAAACAGTAACAGCAAGTCATGGGCAAGAAGCATAAGAAGCACAAGTCAGAGAAACACGCGTATGAAGGTGAGAGGGTGGTGGGGAGCGCGCGAGAGATCGCGGTGCTGAGGAGCGGAACTGCAGCCCAGCGTTAGCGCGCTCCGACTCGGAGTCCGAGTCCCAGCATAATTTAGGCCACCACACACACACCAGTTACTCAGATCATCCGTAGCTTCACTTTGGTGTGGATTGATTGGTGCCCTAAAACGATGTGGCCAGACTCATCTCACGGGGAAGGCTGTGGCCAAGCAGCGCGATGACCGCTCCGGCTCCGCGGGTTTCCGTTCGTTTGCCCGGCAGCGAGCCCACGCGCGGGAGAGCCCTGCCGCTCGCTTAAAATTCATGCGGTCCGGTGGCAGACAGGACAGGTGTCGTGGTGGCAAGTACTAGCGAAGTACGGCTTTTTTCCTTCCCCCCCTTTTCACCGTGCGCGTGTCCACCTTACACAACACACAGAGTACCCGGAGAAGCCACTGCGGCTCGTGCTCAAGGTGGCGGGCAGCGAGGTGACGGAGCTGTCCACGGGGAGCTCGGGCCACGACACGACCGCGGGCGACGACAGGCTCGAGCACGAGCGCCACCGCGACAAGAAGAAGAAAAAGAAGAAGAAGGGCGAGAAGGAACGGAGCAGCCCGGCGCCGTCGCTCGACGAGAAGCGGAAGAAAAAGGTGCGTGTGCTCGGCGGCGCGGAGGGATACGACCGACGCGGCGGCTCACCGTCATTCTTCATTCGCGTTGCTGTCTGACACCTGGGTACTATATAATATTATAGCGGAGGGGATTCGAACCAGCAACCCTAACACTGCAGTTCTCCGAAATGGTGGAAACAAGTAACAAAAGTAACTCTACTTTAGAATCATGTGCTGTACGAATACACGAATAAATGTGAATGCTCTGCTCCAGTTTTCGAAAAAGAAGGGCCAAGATTCCGTGGACACCGACTGGGAGGAGAGAGAGCAGTGTCAGACCCCAGTACGGTGCGATGTGCCCCAAGAAAAGCACCTGACCCCGTCCGTGGCCAAGATAGAAGGTATTAACTTTTTTTTTTTTTTTTTAATAGACCTTTCTAAGGCTTTCCTTTGCGTTCTTCCACAAGCCTGCATTGATCAGTTCACGTGACGTCATTACTCGTGTGACGTCGTTGCTTGGCACGTCATTGCTCTTATGACGTCATTACTTGACTAAAGTACATTACAGTAATGAGATTTGTTTTGTGTCTTGATTCCGTTTTGTATTCTTTGTCTGGATTGCTCTGCGCTTTGTGAGCCGAAATTGTGCTTTTGTCTTGCAGAAAAAGAGCAAAGCCCTCTGCAGGAAGCCCTATCTCAGCTGATAAGACAGCTGCAGAGGTGAGCACTGTCTTCCAGATGTCTCTCTAAGTTCAAGTCGTTTTTAGCCTAATTCCTCTATGTAGCTTGTAGACAGTAGAACGAAATGTCGTTTCTCCGAGACCATGGTGCAACACAGAACAGGAGTACAGGACAATGAATACAGGACAAAACCAAAAATCAGGGCTGTACTGAAGGCTAAATCTGCATTGCTCCTGGAGATCCTTCGCTCCACATGTTATAGCAGGTATGTTCAGTGTGAAGTATAACTCAGAAGGCCCAGAAGCTCATAGTTGGGGTCCCGTGTGAAAATATGTTGTGAAAAAAGTTAATCATTAATGGCAGTCGTTACAGTAAATATCACAATAGTAATTCCATCGACTGCGACCCTCCCAGAACAGGCAGATGGAAACTGAACAGATGTCCCCTCCCTATCTTTTAGGCAGTGTTCAGTGATGCTAGGATGAAATTTGCTGTGATATTGACATGTTCTTGTTTTGTTTATAGGAAAGATCCCAGCGCTTTCTTCTCCTTCCCAGTCACAGACTTCATCGCTCCAGGATACTCCATGATCATTAAGAAACCCATGGACTTCAGCACAATGAAGGAAAAAGTAAAGAAGGATCAGTATCAGTCACTGGAGGAGTTAAAGGTAGAGTTGCCCTGCTCTTCTACTCTTTGTGAACTACATTTCAACTTTCTAAGTCCTAAAAATGTAAATGAGCATTTGGTGCTTCTCAAACCTAATAACTGATTCCTATTAGTTACTGCTTTACCTGCTAATCAAGGTTTTATTTTCTTGACAGGAGGATTTTAAAATCATGTGTGAAAATGCAATGATATACAATAAACCGGAGACCATTTATTACAAAGCTGCAAAGAAGCTATTGCACTCTGGATTGAAAATTCTAAGTCAGGTTGGTGTAAATGGACGTTCAGATTGGCAGGACACCATTATTTTGTACCTCACGTGTTGAAAGTACGAAGTCCTCCAATTGTGTTTTCTCTGTGGTGTCGTGTTATTGCTCTGTACACACCGCTAAGGGCCTTACTCCCAACATTAGTGTTTTCCAGTGAAACTGTTACTTTGTGGGGAGCACTCAGCACTTGTCCACAAGTGGAACATCAGCAGTCATTTAAATTTTCACCAAGTTTTCCTTTCCACAACTTGTCTATGCTGTCCAGGAGAGGCTTCAGAGCCTGAAACAGAGCATTGACTTCATGGCTGACCTGGAGAACACAAACACTGAGGAGGGGAAGCCAGGGAAGGAGGGATCCTCCAGCCTGGACCTGTCCAGAGACGGCCAGTTACCCACAGATACTACTGAGACGCCCCAGTCGCCAAGGAGAATTTCCAAGGACACTCCCAGGTCCTGCCAGAAATCTGCCCAGAAGAATGACTGCTCAGATTACAGATCTTTAATTACCCATGGTTAGCATTACATGCAACTAACTACACAGATTTTTTTTTCTTTTTTACAAAGTTAGGTTTTGTTTAGCTAATAAACTGCTGGGTAGTTGGAACAAGTGTTTTTTTTTTTTTTTTTAATTTTTTTTATACTTTTTATTTTTTTTTAAGTCAGGGTGTTTGTCTCCCATATCCTAAGTCTTTGAGTGATTATTAGTATAAGCATTGAACCTGTGCTCTGTTTAAATGAGTCTTGCGCAGTACAAGTAAACAGTGCATTCTTGATCTACCACTCCAGGCAGGACAAGGACTCCAAGGAGGAATCGCTGAGGAATGGTACTACTCAGGCTGAAAGGGGGCTAGAAGAAATCCGGAAAATCATTGAGGATTCCGGAGGCAAATTGTCCAACAGGGAGCTACAGAGTGAGGTAGGGCACAGCAGTAAGCAAAATGTGAGCTCTACAAAACTTGGGAAGTGGTACCTAATCTACGCATCATTATTGCCGCTCTGCTGCTATTCCTCGGCCGCATGTCTCCCAAACATAGCACTCGTTCTGCATGGGGAACTCAGGTACTCAAAGCACACTGTTTTACATTGTAGTTCCTGTCAGAATCAGAGAGGCCCAATGACAATTCTTTAATTCTCACCTTGTTAGGTTTCCAATCATGTAACCGATTCATCAATTTCTAGCATGAGGACCAGTAGGTGGTCTAGTGGTGATAACTGTCAGATAACTTTGCAGTTAGAAGGTTCCAAGTTGGAATCCCCTCTCACACTGCTGCTGCTTGATCCAGTAAAAACTATACAGCAGTATAAATGGGTAAATCATGCTAAATGGCTGAGCACACAAACCTAACATTGTCTCCTTGGACCCATGCTTCCACTCTGGGTCTCTTCAACACTACAGGTCACAGCAGTGTCATAGTTCTCTGTCTTGAGCAGGCTCCATTTTCTTCTGAAGCTTCGATAAGGGGGTCTTTTTCTGTTTTCTGGATGCCAGTTTGTGACTGTCTATATGTTGTCTTTCATTTTGTGGTGTCACCTGCCTGCCTTTTAACTCATGTTTTTACAATATCTGATTCCTGTATCTCTCTTCATTTCATTGTATTTAAGGTGGTTATGAAGGTGTTTGTTATGGATTCTTCTTTCTGTTGCTCTCTAGGTAGTGATGAGACTTTTTTCCTTTGGCTAATAGAGCAAATCTGACATATGTCAGCTAAATAAAAGTTACATTTTCCTTTTCTTCAGCTGGAATTTGAGAGGCGGAAGGCAGACGGCACAACCACTCTTGGGATCCTGAACCCAGCAGAGCTGGCAACTGGAGGTAGAAAATGCAGTACTACATTCTGTAAAGCTGTGTACTTTTGAGTCTATGGTATAGTAAAAGACAGTAAATGGAAAGTCTCCCTTTCACATCTCTCTCAGACACAGGATACTGCCCGGTGAAGCTAGGAATGATGGTGGGCCGGCTGCAGAGTGGCATAAACACCCTGCAGGGTTTCAAAGAAGACAAGAGGAACAAAGTCACACCTGGTAAGGCTGTCAGACATGTACACATCAGTGCACACCATGTGAGGGACAACCATGGATACTGTGTGTCTTGGTCACTTTTACCATTGGTTTTTTCGTGTATTATGTGAGCAGTGTTTGGAAAAGGCACTGGCAGCTTGTTCTTTAATTAAAATGGAAGAATTTAAAATGTGAGGAGTTTGTATGTTCTTGTTTGCATTTTGTGAGTTTCCTCTGGGTACTGAGGGTTTCCTCCCATAGTTCAAAAACAGGTGAATTAGTGACTAAGTTGGCCATACTATGTGAATGAGTGTGTTGTTGCCCTGTGATGGACTTTAATTGTTTTTTTTTCCCCATTTTCCCTCATTTTGTATTTTGAAGTCTATAAAAACCTGTTTATGTGTTTGAGTTGTGTGTAACCTGCTCCTTCACAGTAGCCTACATGAATTATGGACCATTCAGCTCCTATGCTCCAGTTTATGACTCCAGCTTTGCCAATGTCAGTAAAGAGGATTCTGACTTAATATATTCGTTCTACGGCGATGAGTCCAGCCTGCAAGGTTCAGAAAGGTATGTGAAACATACACACTTTATCTTGAGCACAACATTATTGGCAGGCGCTATCAGTCATTTTATGCCAGTAGATGACTTTTTCTAATATAAGTTTGGTATATGTTTAAAATACTGACGTCTTTTCCGCCAAACAAATCCTTATGTGGAAGAACACTGCTACTTGTATGTCGCAAAATAACTTGTAATATTTTTGTATCGCAGTTGGAACATATCTGAACCACATGCCATGTTTTTCTGTTCTGACAGCATCTCTGAGTTTCTGTCAAAGACAGAAGAACATATGAGCAAACTGGCTGATAATATTTTGGATGCCTTGACGAACGGTGAACACTCGAAGTCGCTGCTCGAAATGGAAATGGTAGGGCAACGATGGAAAAAGTGTACACTACCTTGTTGCTCTCTCTTCTGTTAAAACACTAGCTTATTATCTTCTCCAATTTATAAGACTACCGAGGAAGGTGAAGATCCAGCAGAAGAAGCAGAATCTGCAAATGACGTGGAGGTAAGGCGCCTTGTGAAGCACATGTTGGTGTGTGGGGACAGGGAAGCTGTTGCACAGTTGAGTCCCTATTTTCTTCCAAAACCAGTTCCCCAACACCCACAACGTTGGCTCCGAGTGCATCATCAGGAATCTTGTCCATTGTGTTGTATGCCATACACTAAGTCTGTGTACCACAAAGAGCAGAAGTTCTCACCCCAAGGCTGTCAGTCAAAATTATGTAATGAACCCCTTCAGCTGTGTTTAAGTGCTAGTCTCTCTCTTCCCACTGCTGCTTACAGATAATTGAAACGGAATCAAGCAACAAGAGTACTCTGGCCGCCCTGAGTTCTGTGAAGGAGCTTGGTCTGGGTTTGGATGTTGACTCCCCAACTTTTGACTCAGAAGGTAAGGGAACAGGGTCTGTGGTTATGTGTGGGTAGAGGACACAAATGTGCAGGAAATACAGGACAAAAAAAGCACAGACAGAAACCACACTGCACTCTTAAACCAAAACAACTCAAAAATACAGCTTCTATGTATAGCAGGTTTTTTTTTTTTTTTTTTTTTTCCCCTTCTAGATAAAATATTGTAAATTTCCTTGATCATGTTTTTCCAAGGAGCTATAAACATATAATCAACCGTCCTATTTAATTAAAGCTGATCCACACTTTGATTACAGCCCAAGGTCAGCAAAGTTAATATGGCAGGTAGTGTGTTGAAACCAACTCTTCATTTCTATCTCAGAGGCCAGGCAATTCCAGCAAAAACTGGACGAAACCACATTGCTCCTGCGAGAGCTTCAGGAGGTCCAGAATGAGCGTCTGAGTTTGAAACCTCCTCCAAACATCATCTGCCTCTTAGCCCCGAGCAGCAGGGAGCTCCAGCTAGGTATGAAAACCTCTTCTATCCCCAGTATCAGAAATCAGAATGAGTTTTATTGGCCAAGTGTGCTGACTCACACAAGGAATATTACTTTAGTCTGTGTTACTTAGGAGCCAGAAGGATTCATTTAACATGTTTTCATCCTGCAGCTGAGAGAGTGACAGGAAACCTCATGCACCTTGCTAGTCAGGTGACACCAGGGGATGTGAGCAGTGTGTATGGGATCAGAAAGGCAATGGGGATTTCACTGCCTATGGAGTTGCTGGAGGAGAATCATATCAACCTTACTACAGGTCAGTTGTATACACACAGATACACCTAGTTGCTTCCCTGCTTGGAGATTGTCTTAAGTAAAACAAGCTGCTCTGATTAACCAGTCATATCACCTGTTTACCACTGCGCTATCTAAACATTTGTCTGTTCAGCTTCAATTTCCTTGTATCACTAGCTTATCGGTGGGTCTCAAAACATGTCAAACTGGTAGTCGGGCTCCCATCTGAGGAAATGTTTTCTGTCTCAGAGTCAGACGCCCCAGAGTCTGTGAACGTCTTCCCTGCCAGCGAAGAGGACACGGCCATAGTTGTATAACTTGGTGGGATGTGAACATTTTTAAACCTTGGGAGCTTTAATTGCTATTGTACAGAGGGTACTTTTTTCTTTTGTTTGTGTTTCACATAATAAACTTTTTATAGTAACTTGCTATATTTCCTCTTGACCTCTATCACCACACAACCATCACCTAAAAAGAATTGCCAATCAGGCACACACGAATAGCGGTCACATTCTCAACTGCTTGTAGTCTAGACAAGTTAAATTATTTTATTCACCATTACTGTACAAAAGGGGGGGGATGTTCAGTTACACTTGTTCTCCTGTGATGCTGTAAACATCAGACAGTGGATATTAGAAATTAAGATTACAACCAGTAGGGATGGTCAGGACAGATAGCGATGATAGCTTGGTGTTTGACTTCAGTTTATCACTTTTTTCCTTCATGGCCACTAACTGTTTCTACATTTTTTTTAAGCTTTTGCCAGTTCCATCAACTCAACATCAATGTTTGTTGACTACCTGCACAGAAAACTACAAACTTGTAGAAAACGTCTTACCTGCTTCAACAGCAATAGCAAAGCATAGCACCCAAAGAAAGTAGCCCACACAGCATGTCTTCAGCAAGGCAAATAACACACTGAGATTTATGGTGGCCTTTAAGCAACAAATACAAAATGCTGCATCAGGCTTAATATGTAAAATGTTCAAAACAAAATGAGGTAAAAATGAGTACTACACCTGATCTGGGTTTTTCTTTTCACTACATTAGATGTAATTTTCAGAACTAACAGAACAGTATTTTTTCTCCATAAGATGCAGCAAAGTTTGACTGTTTCCAATAACGAAACATTTTTATGTCAAACCTTATATGAACATTACACAGTAATTAAACAGAGTGTATGTTAATTATGGAAGTTGACTTAGGGAATCTATTTTACCTCAAACTATCCTACGTTGATCAACAGTAAAAACTCTTGTGAAGAGCAAACATTAAAGAACATCTTAACATAATGAGTATGTACAAAGTAATCAAATAAGCTCCAGTTCAGTTCTAAAATGTTGTGGCCATCACTCGGAAGATTATAGCAATTCCTTGCACTGGGAACTGGAATGTTTCCAATAAAAAGCTTTACAAAATTCAGCAAAACAGACTTAATACTACTGCATTTATGGTGACTTCAACCCATTTTTCCAAATGGATACTTCCCTTTTTGTTAGGGAGCATAAATGAAGGAGTAGGTAAAAAGTCAGTATATTCAGTTGCACTGGTGTATGCACGTTCCAGTCTTGGACTCAGCTCACACTCATGCCCTGTGACTTGCTCATGTCTGTGCACACAAAAAAGGTCTTCAGCTCGCCTTTACCCTTTACATTAATGAGGCCCCGACACTTGCAGGAATAGCCCAGCTTCTGCAGAACAGTGGCCGTCTCCTCCGTCACCTGAATGGAGACAACATGATGATGTGAACGGGTAATTCTCCTTCCGTCCATCTCTCACGATATACTGTTTACTCATGGAATGAGTGTTGTGAAGAGCATGGTTGAGGTGCGTGTGACTGTGAAAGAAGCGGGGATGGTCATGGGCTCGCTAGACTACCTGGATCTTGCCCAGCTCTCCAGTACTTTCCATTCTGCTGGCCACGTTCACAGTGTTGCCCCAGATATCGTACTGCGGCTTCCTGGCTCCAATAACCCCCGCAATTACTGGCCCATGGTTAATCCCTGGCACATCATAATACAAGCAAAGTAACAATGTAATAACTCGTACACACTGACCTTCACACTTTCGGCAATGTCCTCATTCATCACATTTAATGAAATCATTTTCTGTGCATTTCTACAAGCTAGTTTCTCTGTTGTGACTGGACTACTGATGTTATACTGGGAGACTTAAGTAGCTGTACAGGGTTGAAGGTCAGCAAGCGATTCAGACCCAAATACACAAGCTTCAGGGCCCACTCACCTACACGCAGCCGGAAGCTGTTGAAGGAGTGCCTATTGATGCCATCCAGCTTACTGATGAGTGCAATGGCAAACTCTACCATGTTCCCGATCTGTGCCTGCTGCCTTTCACGATCCTGAGTGCAACAAAGGCAACCAGCTAAGCAGCATTCCACAAGACTTCTCCAACGATTCAAGAAAAAGTGAGTTCCAAGTACAGAGCAAACATGTCTATACATTGTATTAATCTGAAAGGCCTACAACCACAAGAAATGGCAAGTCTGAACCTGATCAACAATGAAGTGCCTCAGTTCTCCACCATGCAATCAAGACCATTGACGAACCTGTAATTCACCTCGCTAATGGCTTCTTTCCCTCCACCTCCTCAAGATCACAAACCTGGTTGTTTTCCTGTCCCGGGGTCCCACTGAGCCCAGCAGCTGCCATGTAGGTACTGCCAATGGTTTTGATTTTTTCCACACCACTGAACTTGGGTTTGGACAAAAGCTGCACGGACATGAGAGGCCAGAGTTAACTAGGCATGAGGCAAGATCTGTATGCATTTGTCATGGTATGAGCTCTTCCTGGAGAACTGACCTCATCAAAATCAGCAATGATTTCATTGAGGAGCCTCAGACATTCCAAGCCCTCCTTGTTGATGTCACACTCAGTGTAGAATTCCTTGAAGTCTGGAATCGAGGCAAACATCACGCACACACAGTCATAAGACTGGTAGTAGAGGTCCTGTAGAAAAAGCCCAAACGCAGACAAAATCCAAGGTCGGTATATGGTCTCACATTAAAACAGTGAAAAGAACGTAATCCACAACAAGCTACCATCACAATACAAAGTTTATCACCAGTGCCCTTTTAATAGCCTTAACGGCTGTGAAAAGACTAGAAAACTAATACCTTCCTCAAAGCAGCCAAACATCAATGTGTATGTAAAGCAGCCATTCCCATCAAGCGTCTCATAAAAACACTTCCCGGGAAAAGTGAAAGAGCCTTTTTCTGAAACACCCTTTAATATATTTACATCAGTTTTGTGCATTGATTTCACTCACATGTTCTTAACCTGCCCATTGAGTCCTCCCGGTCCATTTAAGCATTTTTGAAGACACACAGAGTATAGAATAAACCAACCTCATTCTTTTTGTTTTCCCCAACAAACAGTGTAGCCACATGGGCTGGCAGGACATTCTCCAGCAGGAGTCGGTTGAGGTTCTCTCGTGTCTCAATCTCATCTTGCTCCAATCGGTTCTTGTTCTTCAGCAGAAAGTCCTTGCGGCAGCAGTATTCATTCTGGTTTGGGTTGGAAAAATGTGAAGATGAGAACAACGGAAGGGGAGACTCTTTGGTGCACTGGGCCCTCGGATGAATGCGAAGACAGCCACTTCCTCACCTGCCATATGATCAGGAGGATAGTGAGCAGGAACAGAGTGATATATATGCAGCTCATGCCCTGGGGATGCTTCATGATACCTGCAACAGCCAGGATGTCACTGCAATACAGGGACAGACAACTCCCATCAGGCACATGAGGAACACAATGAGCAGTGATGACACACTCTTCACAGCTTCTGGTCCACCTCATGGTGATATTCTGCCTGGACTACTACTGCAAGTCTCTGCTTTCTGGTCTTCTGGCTGCTGCCATGAAGCTTCTTCTGATACAGAATGCCACTGGGCAAGTTGTGTCTAACCTGCCAAAGTGTTCCCATGCATCTCCTTCTCTCTCTGCACTGGAAGAACCTGATCACTCACTGTGCCCCAGCCACGCTACGAATCATAGCCTCTGGGTGCTGGGTGGCCCCATGCACAGGAGGTCTGATTCAAGAGCCTAGAGGTTCTCAGTTTTGGTGTTCATCTAGTGGGATGATTCCCCCTCAGAACTGCTGAATCCCTCTCAACAGTTGAAAGGTCTCAGAGTACACCTCTTTAGGCCCCACTTCTTTCCCAATCTCCTGTTTACTCCATAAACTTGCACACTATCTGTTACAAACATACATACATACATAAAGACCTTTTCCCTACCAACTCTATATGCAGGTACTTGCGTTACATTTGCCAGCAAAAAAGGTGGTGTAAGACTAAGTAGCTGTACTTGCATGTCTCCATCTGTAACCGTTTATTGATGAAATGCACTTTTGTTTACTCTGAGTTGTATGTTTCTTTGGAGAATAGAGTCTGCTAAATGAACAGATGTAAATGTAATGGAGGACATTGAAAAGCACCTGCTGTTGTAATAGAGTAGCTGGCCATAGCACTGGAAGAATGACACCTTTGAGCTGAGAATGATGACATATCCAGAGGCAGAGGCAAGGATGATCAGGGCCAACTTGAGCTCAAAGCTTATGCCAAGGAACACTCCAGATGCAATCAGAGCAAGGATGCAGCAGTACACAGAGTACTGAAAGTAAAAGAGGAGACCTGAAAACTGTAATTTCATATACCCAGAGCAGAATATAAATGTAACAAAATTACAGTTTTTCTAAGGTGGAAAACATACAGGAGTCAACAATATTTGTAATCAAACTGGAAGTTTGATAAAATAGCTGATTCCTGTACACTGACTTCTCATGACTCAGTGGTGAATGTGATTTAAACTACAAACATATCAAATTATGAACGAACTTCTTGTGTTGTATTTGTAAGCTGAGGAGACAGTATTATTTGTTTTTAACATGGCATAGGTAAGTTACTCACAGGCAAGTAGAACAGCCCATTGCAACCTGATTCCAACTGCTCTGCATGTCCGGAGGTGTTCATGTGGGAGGTGATGTTGAGTTCACATGGTAGTGGGTTGTCTATGAAACACTGCAGGAAAAAACATTATAATCAGAGCTCTGACAGATTCCAGACAAAGTGATTTAAGAACTGCAAAGGTTTTGGAACTTGGGATTATTCTGTGTGATGAGACTGAAGCAGGAATGGAGCACTGCGGTATCACTGGTTACACAGTGTAAGTGACAACAATTACCAGTCTGAAGACAGCCATGATGAGGATAATAGCAGTGGAAATGATGGTCAAGGGAAGACGTAACCAGGGTTTCTTCCCTACTGCTTCTGATAGTGAGGGCAGCCACTGCAAGGCCAGCTTCTCTGGGAAACAATGCTGATACATGCAAAGATACGCATTGGGAAAAAAAATTGCAAGCAAGGACAGAAAACTTCCATAAGAACAGTGATTTACCACCGTGTTCATGCATGGTGAAGATCTACAAACAAGGTCTCTGTTCTCAGCTTGGTGCAGATACTGACCTGCAGGTGACCCGCGAAACAGACAGCAAGGGTTGCCAGGAGAATGCACGCCAGCACCCCAAAACACAGGCCTAGTTCCTTACGCCTGTGTACAGGTAAACAAACAGCTTCATTTTCCATATTCATATTCACTCAGATGGAAGCTTTTAAATGGTTCCTCACATAAAAATGCAAACCTAAAAATTCCATTTTAAATTCTTTTATGTTTGTATATTGGAAGAAAACAATTACAATTTCTATACAATTCATTTCTGAACAGGTTTATTGCGCATATTGTTTAGCATTTAGTCCGCAGACAAATCTCGGAAAGCGGCAAACATTGCAGAGAATGGAAATGGGTACCCACTCATTTGCTACAAATAACTGGATGAGGAAGATGCAGAGGAAGATGAATGCTGCACAGCCAATGTAGTACTTGAAGTTGGGCAAGTCGATAGCTCGGTACTGGAAAGAAAAGAACGGCAAGAGGTAATGACTTCCCCACAAAACCTGCTCGTAATATGGCCTCCAGCGGACAGGAGGGTGGAAATGAATGTCTGTGTAACGACCAAGACAAACTGATAATCTAGTAAAATACATCCAACCCATCCAGAGGAATATTCAGAAGCCCATGCTTGTGAGATGAGTCATACCTGTTTTTCAAGGTCCATCTTGGTGAACCACAAGCTAAAGGTGCTGAGCTCCTCAGACTTCACCCACTGCCTGGGGAGAAGAGGGACACAAAAGCTGACTGATGGATGTTCAGGAGCCTGCTGTGCAGTCATAGATGGAAAGGTCCTTAATCTATTTATACTTATTATTCTCAAGATAAACACCATTCTGCAGTGTTCCACACTGTTTAAAAATTTGAATTGTCTTATCTCAAAAACCCAGCTATCCAAGCTGTACACACTGGTCCTTGTATATGTGATACCGAGTGTCCGTCACCTCAAAGCTTCTTTTGAGTTTTTGAGGGAACAGCAGTTCAAAAATACACACTTTATGGAGCTCAGTTCATCTATGGTTGTGGTCATCTCGTTGTGGAGGTCTTCATCAAACTTGTTCTTCTGACACATCATCCTAGAGGGTAAGATACAGATGCAGTGAGGGAAATATGAAAAGTCACTGTTAATAGTGAACTGGCAGCAACATGAAGGTTATCCCAGGAACAGGCTTGATGTGAGTGATCGGTCAAACATTAGCAAGAGTCACCAGTGTCAGTAAGACGGATAGCTGAAAGAACAGGCTGCCCAGAAGTGTGTCCGAGTTTCAGTAAGTAACAGTGTGTGTGTGTGACATGCCAAAATACCTGTGTTTTGCACCTTTGTTAAATGTCTGTATGTCACATGAAACCACGGGAGAAGCACCAAAGGCCCCTATAGTCAGTTTACTTCTGGAGTTAAAATATTAAGTCCTCAAACAGTAAAGTTCTGAAAATGCTACCCACAGAAGTCAGCTAAAAGAGCACAATGGACTTAGCAGGGATGGATTAATGACCACGTTAGTTATACGAACTGCTGCCACATCCTCCAACCCTGGGTCAGAAACACAGAACTGAAGGGAATGCTATAGAGATGTTATATGGTTAGTGCTTCAACACCAGGGCTCTTCATTTTCAACATGGTGAAGCGCAGAGCAAACAGCTCATCACATCAGTATCGACAAATGTGCACCAATGCAGGGAAGGGGGACCCAGTGCATCTGCAAATGACTGTGTCTGATCAGTGCTGAGGTGGGAAAGAAATGTCTTCCAGACTTTGAAATTTGATTTTTACCATAATGTAACATGACTCTCTGTAGAACAACTAAAAATATTTCAGTGATTAGCAGAACTTAAACAGGGAGCAGCTTAAAGTCTTTATCATAAGATAACTTCACTGAAGAGGATCTCAAGGGTACATTTATTTTGGCATGCATATTAACTTTAGGAAACATTGCACTACATGTTGCCTGGAATATGTTAAATATAAATAATTCTAATGCAGAGAACAATGCTACAACAGCAGGGGAGAAAAATGTTCTATGAGACATTACTGAATAGTGTTTTTTTTTTTTTTTTATTTGGATATGCACACAATCCTTACATAACATGGTTAATTTGTTCAGTGAAATCATCCTGTAAGGAAAATTCGCATTGTTAGGTGGCAAAATTACCATTATTTCTTACTGAAAAATAATGTTACCGTTTCCTGAGCACAAACGTCTCATAAAATTCATTAAAACACCTAAATAAAATGTATTTTTATGGATGACAATATACCACCAAGATATTTTGTAAGAAAAACTTATTTTTAAGCCTGTGTTTTAATGCTTTTTTATAAAATTGTATTTTATATTTTCATTCATTAGTCATTATCAATAATTGTTCGACCAATGCAGGGTCACAGAGGTCCAGACCAATGTTCCTTCTAAATTATGCCCTTGTGTATGTGCACATGGTTCATTAACTGTGCATTAATTGTGCATTAACTGTATGGAAAAATACTGAGTGCAAATAAACCATCCTCTTTCTAATTACCAAATTTTTTACATAACAGGCAGTCATTGTAAATTCACTGGTAGCTGCCTGTTCCTATTAGGCCAGCATATACTGTGGTCTTTGTCTTGCTATTTTTACAGATGCCATTTCTTTTTAATCTTACTCTCAATATAAATGTCATAACATTTAACTTATTGTCATGGACCATACTAGCTATAGTTAAAGGTCAAAAATTGTTTAAAAATAGTTTATTGTCCAAACGACCGTAGAAATTAATGGCCACACTGGTCCAGAGTCTATGCAGGAAGCACAGGCAATGTGGCAGCCTGGACAATGCGATAATTTGTTTAATAAATAAGGGGTGGCACAGTGAGTAGTGCTGCTGTCTCACAGCAACTGGGTGGTGCGAGAGTGTGGATTCGATCCCCGTTCAGTCTGTGTGGAGTTCTCCGTGTGTCTGTGTGGGGTTCCTCTCAGTGCTCTTGTTTCCTCCCACAGTCCAAAGACCTGTTTTTCAGGTTCCCCCATAGTGTGTGAGTGACAGAGAAAGTGTGTTCCACTGATGTATGGACAAGTGACCCATTGCAAGTAGTGTATCTAGCAGCGTAAATCACCTTGGTGAATAAGGTGTGTGGGCTGAAAACACTGCAGAGTTTATTGGAAGTCACTTCAGAAAAAAGTGTCTGTTAAATGAGTAAAAAAATGTTTATGACGTAAAGGAAAAGATCACTGCCTATAACATATTTTGCAATGAATGCAGCCACTATGCCATTAGAGACATTGTGTAGTGTTACAAATGAATGTTTGATCTCCATTCCTGCTGTAGTATTCTTGAATAAGGTACTTGAAATTATCCTGCTGTAAAAATGGGTAAATCATTTAAGAAGCTTAACATGGCAAATTGCGCGCGCGCACGCACGCACACACACACACACACACACACACACACACACACAAAATATCTGACCCCATACAGGGTTGCGGAGAGCCAGAGCCTAACCCAGGGCGAGGGGCTGGAGGGGGAGGGCACACCCAGGACAGGACACCAGTCTGCCGCAAGGCATCCCAAGTGGGACTTGAACCCCAGACCCACCGGAGAGCAGGACCTGGTCCAACCCACTGCACCCCCCATGGCAAATTAGTCTGGAGAAAAGCATTAGCTAAATTAATTAGAATTTATAACAGAGCTAAAAATGTTATTTCAGTTGCAGTATAATAGTTATAACAGTATTATAGTTACCTTAATCAAAAATTGTGATTAGCATTTTAAATCACCTTGGCTGAATAAGGTGTGGGATGATACTACTAAATGTAAATGCAAATGATTAGCTGTCAGTCTGAGAGGAAGTATATACTGTAGGTGGTTTTGCTATGAAAGAAGCATAGCGTCCACATGTGAAGCAGAAAAAAAGACAGCAGTCAGTGAAGAAAACAGCTGTTGCAGAAGTAAAATTACTGTATGATTGCAAAAATTCTGTTGTACTGAATAAATATAACAGAAAAAGGATATATACACTCATCCCAAGTTATTTGGTTTTCTCGTATCCGTTGTATCCGGTTTTTCATTTCTCTGGTATATGATTATTAATGCCACTTTTGGCTATTCATTCTGGATATTCATTTATCCAATTGGCCACCTCCAGTCAGGGATCATAAGTTCTGGGCCAGCACCAACTGAATTTGAAAATTGTGCCAAGCAGCTGTGAGAGAGAAACTCTGAGATGTTCTAAGTTGCATGCTGACACACTAGTCTTGCTTGCATACTCATGTTTAATTGTCAAATTATTCATTTATTTATATGTGACACTTAGCCTTAGTCTTCTTCAAGACAGTCCACGCACACTATCACAGTAAGTTTGCAGTTTTATACACTAGACCCTTCATGTTCACCCTGTTACCAGATAACTCAGAAAACTTAAATTGGCAAAAAGCTAAACATAGAATAGGCAGTTAGCAGCATAGTGGTTAGGGCTGCTGCCTTTAGACCCAAAGGTCACAGGTTCAAAACCACCTCCAGCTGTAGTACCCCTGCGTAAGGTACTTACCCTAAATTGCTCCAGTAAAATTACCCAACTGTGTAAGTACAGTATCTTAAAATTATAAGTTTCTCTGGAGAAACACATCAGCTAAATGAATTAATTAAAAAAAATTAACTCTCAGATGTGAAATGGTAGCATTTTTTATACAGAGAACATACTTGCTGCTACAACTGCACAAGCAATTCAAAAAGCACAAGAGAATAGAAAAATATTTTCCTGGGACAAATCGTGAAAATGCAAAATCATACAAAAATACCCCAACATGAAGAACTAAGCCCATAATATTATTGTTCTTCTTTCTATTTTAATGTGTTACAGAATGTTTTTCTTATGATACAAGGCATCATTTAGGGTGATTCTGAGGTGAATTTTGGGTGGACTTGGAAAGAACTGGAATTTTCCCCCCATAATATATAATGAAAAAGTAATTCCATTGTTCAGTTTTTTTTACATATATATTTGGTGTGTGCTCAAGAAGGAACTAGGGACAAGCTAACAGGGAAATGATTTTCATAAGGCATTATAGCAGTTTTTCCACTGTACAGGACCCCATTAAATGAAGGCTCACTGCAAATCGCAAATGCAGTAAGTTTCATTTTATGTGCTCCAGGCAACATGTAGAAGCGTGTTCCCTCATATTTGGTTTTTTAAAACTCTTAGCTACTGTAAATTTATCTAAATTATTTAAAATTGTAGCGTGAATTGCAGACATTTAAATGGCACATAATTTTACCAAGACATCCCCTGTCAATTATCAAGTTTGATGGGTGATCTTATGAGTGACAACTGCAATGGAATAGGTTGGTACACTTGGTCACACGCTGCTCTGGGTCTGCTGGATCATACCATCCCTTATGGCCCAGCACCAGGCTCAAACCCTGCGGTTCACAGTGTCTGAAATGGGCGAAAGTGTGGCCCAACCACCCATGCCGTGCTACATTTGCCATTTGCATTTGGGCCATGAAACCTGGTCCCCAAATGTGTCCACCAACATGGGTAGGCAGACCAGCCTGCACAACACCACTCACTTAGCGCTGCCCAATGCCGGGTTGGGGAAGGAGACTGCCTCCTCCTCAGACTCATCCAAGCTGTCAGAGACCAACAGTGAGAGACTCATGTTGAACGACACATGATGCGCGGGAGAATTGTGCAATCAATCAAACCAAGTGCAGACTGCTGGAAGTCTAATATTTTTTGCACACTCTTGCTTGTAACAGGATGCAGGATGAGTCAAAAAGCTTCCCTATTGAACATGACACACAATACTATATCACTAATCACCTGTTTCAATCACTCCTGGCAACCACGCATTTTTTCGACCGATGTAAACACATAGTGTACTTTACAGTGCCTTCAGGAAGTATCCAGGACCAGGTCTCTCCGCACTTTTTGCGTTGTAGATTTATTTCAGAATGGGTTGAATTGATTTTTTTTTGCCATCACTTGACACACAATACCTCATAATGGCAAAGTGAAAACACATTTTTAGGAATTTTAGCAAATGCATTAAAATAAAAAATAAAAACTTCCATTTCCATAATTATTCTGACACTTTAATAAGCACTTTGTAGGACCACCTTTAGCAGCAATTACAGCTGAGTCTTCTTGGGTATATTTCTACCAGCTATGCACACCTGGATTTGGACAGTCTCTTCTAATCTTTCTCGTAGTTCCTCTCAAGCTCTGTCGAGTTGGACGGGGGGTGTCAGTGAACTACAATCTTGAAGCCTCTCTACAGATTTTCTACGGGTTCATGTCTGGATTTCGGCTGATCTCGACGAGAACATTCAGAAAATTGTTCTGAAGCTGTATGCTTTGGATTATTGTCATACTGAAAGCTGAATCTTTGCCCTAATCCAAAGTTATGTGCGCTTTGGAGCAGGTTTTCTTCAAGGAAATCTGTGTTCGGCTCTCTCATCTTGCCCTCAATCAAGACCAATCTCCCAGTCCCTACTGCTGAGAAGCATTCCAATAGCATGATGCTGCCACCACCATGCTTGTCCGTATAGATGGTATTGACCAGGTAATGAGCAGTACCTGGTTTTTGCCAAACAAGGTGTCATTGAGGCCAATTTCTGCCTCATCAAACTAAATAATCTGTTTTTCTCATGCTCTCAGAGTCCTGCAAATGGTAACCGGTAAACTCCAAACTTCTACCTAGCCACCGTACCAAACTCAAACACCTGATTGAAAAGAGTGCTACAGAGATGTTTGTCTTTCTGGCAGGTTATATCTGTACACAAACTCTGAAGCTCTGTTAGAGTGGTCAATGTACTTTGTCACATCACTGATTAATGTCCTTAATTCCCAATTTGGCTGGAAGTCAAATTCTAGGAAGTCTCCTAAAGGTTACAAAGTTCTTCCATTTCACAGTTATGGACCTGGGAACATTCAATGCACTGCAACTTTTTTATACCCTTTTCCAGATCTATGCATTGACACAATTATATCTTGGAGGTCTACAGAGAGTTATTTGAACTTTGTGGCTTGGTTTTTACTGTGCCATGCAGTGTGAACTTTGGAACCTTATAAGAACAGGCATATGCCTTTGTAAATCATGTCCAATCAAGAGAATTTTCAATAGTTGTATTACTATCAAGTTCTAGAGATAAGTGAAAGTTCAAAATAAATAGGATGCATCTCAGCAGAATTTGGAGTGTAGTTATTAAATGTCTGAACATTTCTGTAAATTAAGCATTTCTGTTTTTTTGTTTTTAATGAATTTGAAAAAAAATCAAAAATGTGCTTTCCTTTTGTCATTATGGTATTCTTCTAGTCAATACATGGCAAAAAATGCATTCAAAACATTTTGAAATAAGGGGACAGCACAACAAAGTTTGGAAATGGAGGGGTCTGAACACTTTCTGAAAGCACTGTATATCTTACTGATAATCCACAAGCTACAGAGTCCCAGCGCTATGGCAAGTCTGTTCATGTAACAGAGGAGTAGAAAGACATTAAAATTATCAATAAATCTGAGCAGCTACAGTAAGGACATTTGTTTTCAGTGAAGTTAAGAAAGCTAAAGTCGTTAGAATTTTTTTTTTTTTTTTTTTGAATCTTGCTTACCTTTCAGTTACCTTGGGTATTGATCGCAGAGGTATGTCCTGAAAAAAGGTTTTAAACTGTTTTATTCATGGTTTAGACAGAAGCTTGCTTTTTTAAAGGCAAATTAGCTAGGTTAGCAACAAGGTCAGAGAAATCTGTAGACCTAAGCAGCTAATATCATAAGTCCTTTACTGAACTATAAGTTTATCTTTCATACAAAGAGATGGTCCATAAAACAGATATTAAAGCCTTAAGATCAGAAGAGGTTTATAGAGCAAGTCATAGAGGTTCCTTCTTTCTGTCTTACCTTGGAGTGCAGTTTGCCATTGACCATGGCATCCATGATGTATCCCTCCCGGCTCTGAAGGTGGGCAAAGGGTTTGACAGCACCCCATGACTCCAAGTAGCGTGTCATCCGCACAGAGGCTCGCATCTTCAGACCGTCATTCACCCGTGGCTTTGGCAGACGCCGTTGACTCGAGGCAGGGTCCTTGGACTGCATGTGGATATAGAATAGACCACACTGACAGCATTGCCATGATTACCAGAGATGTAACACCATCACAAACTAACAAGAACAGCTCACCCTGGGGTCAATGACCAGGTAGGTTTTCACATTTTGCTCCTTCAGATAACTATCCCTCAGGTGCCCATTTCCCTCCTCAACTTCATAGGTCTTGAGGTGTTTCAGAGTAGCTTCTGTGATGTGGACCCGCCTGCCCGTGTAAACATAAAACCTTGTAAATACCTTGGCTTAAAATGTATCTAATAAGCCTAAATCTCAGCATATACATAATAAGATAATGCATATTTCTTCCATCATATGGACTGTTGCGCACAACTTACTGTGACATTACTAACCATTCCAAAGAACAAAAACAGCAGCTACCAAAGTGCTACTGGTTAGGCAGTACAATACTTGACAGACCACTCAATTAAAAAAAAATACTTGAGCTATACTGCATAATTTTACAAGACTTACCCTGGTAAACCTCCAGACTCCATGTGATTGGCCAAAGTGACATCGTGTGACCACACATCAAACTGCCACTTGCGGAGTCCAATTACTCCACACAGCACGTTACCAGAGTGAATGCCTACTCTCATGCTGATATCGACACCCGTAGCCTCTCGCACTTGCCTGAGGAGTGACAAAGACCAGAATGTTGGTGTAAATCACCTCACTGTACAAATTTTGCCTTATTTGCTCAATTCTCAATTAAAAAAAACTTTGAGGCTGCAATTAGACAGTCTTGCTTTAATGCCTTATTTCTCATAATTAAGATGAATGAGGCCAAACACTATGAATATATAAACCAAATTTTTTAATACTTGTAGAAGTACACATAAGATAAAATCAGTGGTTATGTATTCAGTGTAGTCTGTGGTTTTCTGATATTACCAGTGACTTATGGTACACAGAACAGAATGCTGGAGAACATAACTTTATACGTGAGTGACTGCGATGAAACTACTAAATCATACACTCAGGTGATACTGACTTATACAGAATAATAATAATGTCTGTGGAGGCTTCAAAAAGCACTAGAGCTAGCAGGGCTAGATCTGGGCTCCTGTGTAATTGTTTCATTACTGATTGTTTTACATAAGCATCAAACGTGCCCCACATACTGGGCTCTAGATTTCCCAGGATATCTACCCTTGAGTATTGTGTTATTGTGATATTAACCCCGCATCTGTGTCTCCACGAAAACAGTACGGAAAATTGCTTGGGGAACACATACTGGGTTCTTGACTAGGGTACATACTTGATTGCCTCACACATGTCTAGGCCCATCTTCACACAGTTCTCAGCATGACTGGGCAAGGAGACAGGCAGGCCAGACACACAGTAGTAACAGTCCCCAAGGATCTTTATCCTCATGCATCCATTCTCCTGTGAAAACAAGCAATCTCAGCACAGCTGTCCAGTATTATGAATAACAACAGATTCACCTTCATTTGCAAAACTGCAAATGAAGTGCTTCATGAGACAGCTTTCTTTGTCACAAAGTATTTTCAGAATCATTTAATTTATCTGTAATGTTGGACAAACTCTACTGCTATAGCTATCTGAAAAGCAGTCAATAATAATATTACAGAAGAATAATAATATTGAAGCACATTTCTTTAAGACTGAAAATGGTAAAAACATTACTGGGTAAGTTAATAAATAAATTACTTTAGTCCTGTCTTCTGTATATGTAATGTATTTCACAAATCAGCAGAGTTGTAGGTGACTGCTCTGTATATAAATTAATGCACTGAAGGAATATCATTGCATCTCACCTTGGCAATCTGGTCAAACTTGCCGAAGAGTTCATTGAGCATGATGACCAGCTCTTTGGGCGAGCAGTCACTGGCCAATCGGGTGAAGCCAACAATGTCAGCATACAGGATGCTGCCACAAAACAGTGCTATGAAGACATGGGAGGCAAACTACAGACATGGGCTTTCAGCTGAAGCCATATGCAAATGCTGTTTCATTGTTGGCCATCTAGTGAGCTGCCTATTATAAAATAAACACAGAAGTAAGCTACTTTCTGTGTACTTATCAAAATGCTATTCCATGAAACAGCCATTTAAA
Source organism: Scleropages formosus (assembly GCF_900964775.1). NCBI lineage: Eukaryota > Metazoa > Chordata > Actinopteri > Osteoglossiformes > Osteoglossidae > Scleropages > Scleropages formosus. The sequence goes on from NC_041812.1 coordinate 25,904,277, forward strand.
CTTCTGCAAATGCAATTACAAATGTTTGTTACATACATGTGAGGAGATTGTTCAAAAATCTAACAATTTGAATATACATTGTCAGAACCGCTTGTCCCATACAGGGTCGCGGGGAGCTGGAGCCTAACCCAGCAACACAGGGCACAAGGCTGGAGGGGGAGGGGACACACCTAGGACAGGAAGCCAGTCCATCACAAGGGACCCCAAGTGGGACTAGAACCCCAGACCCACCGGAGAGCAGGACCCGGTCCAACCCACTGCACCCCCCTGCAGTTTGAATATAGTACACACAAAAGTCCTCTGGAGACACTGAACGCTAGGAAATGTTTACAACACAGACTACATACTTCAATGCTGCCTGAAGCCAAAGAAGGTCTGCTATGGGAACTCTCATAACTGGTCATGGCCTGTCTGATGAAGAAGGGGCCAGTATACCACCTCCAGCAGACCAATCAACAGCCCATTCCCAGGTACTGCTGACCCAGTGCCAACTTCCCTCTTCATTAAATTGATGCACCATGGAGCCCAAGAAAGACAGCCCACATTATCACCATCATTTGTTACTAGCGACAAACAGGGATTTCTTAAAGGACATTGAGTAGAATTATAAAAAGGGTTCCTCCCTGAAGAGGACCACCTTGGTTACTAACACAGATCAAAGGGGGCCTATAATGTCTCTTCATTCCACAGCTTTATTTCACCACAAGCTGTAACTCATCCCTAAAAAAAGGGTGCTGCCAACAGGGCACTGTTGCAGCAAAGGCGCCATGGTTTAATGGAGTCATCTTGACCTTCCACTCGGTGGCTCTTTACAAGTGCTGACAAAATGCCAGCAGCAGGCTGATTTAAGGTACAGTCTGTTTTGCAGTCTTCCATCCTGAAAAGTGGTTTGTAATACCAATTGCATTGTTAGATGCCAGTATTAATTCATGTACCACAGAGAATGGGGAATGTCACTATGTAGTGGGTTTAGTGAGTACTAAAAAAAGATTGTTTAATAAGAGTGTTTTAGTGGAATGTCTAACTCTCTCAAACCTCGGAGTGAGTTTGGTAAGAAAGCAGTCAAGCAATCACAGAAACTTGACAGGATTTGAATACTTCACTGCTTTTTACGTAACCATCCCTCTGAGCTGACACACCTCTTTTTTGTTTGTAGTGGACTTGGGAGGAAAAAAATAGCTGCACAACTAGAGGGTGATACATGTTTATTAGAAAATCTATTTTGCCGAGTATGGATTTCAGGGTATTTCAGCTGGACAGGTACTGCTACGGTGTACACATGAGCAGGTCAAAAAAAAGACCACCACACCTGACATTCTCATGCCTCCTCACATAGAGACTGTGGAAGTTGTTGTCTCTAACCAGGCACTGCTTCTCCTTCTTGTCTTTGCAGTCTTGCAATCGTTCCATGATGGCCAGCTTCATCTTCATGGAGATGTGGACAGGCAGCACTGACTGCAGGAGGTTCTCCTGAATGGAGAGACAGACAGACAGGGACACACACGCACACACGCACACACACGGTGAATTTTGAGAGATTTCTAGCTGGGTTGTCTCTGAGGACTATCCACAACTGTCAGACTAATTTCTTCCCCACTATGAAGAAAACTCATACTGCAAAGCCCAATTAGTTCATTCAGCATCATATTTAATAGTGATGATGATACATGCCTTTGTAACTGCACTGAGGAAGATGTCTGATTTATGCTGGCGTGCCTACTTTCTCACTAACAACGAACAGACAAGACAGCAATGGAATATTAGGATTTCCTGTGAAAGCTCTTACTCTGAACTTTACTTTTTCCACTTTCCTGTTTTTCCATGTGAATGGCACCACATCAGCCTGCTTGGCTGTATGCCATAACCAGGGCTCGAGCAGCAGAAAACATTTCCATCCAGTTTACCAGCTCCAGTTTCAACATCATCAAACTTCCGAAAAACTTTGAAGCATGAAAATTAGGTTTTGAAATTACGTACATTAGGCAGAGACAGTCGAAATATGATTCATACAAAAGAATTTTCATATTAAAAATATAACTGAGCACCCTCTTCTCCTTCCTCATCTAAATCTTTTGTGGTTAAAATGGTGCAGCCTTGATCTTCCGGGTTCTACTTAATCTCATATTTGATCAAAATGAGTAATGTCTTGATCAAAAATGTCTCCGCTCATATCATTACTGCCTTCACTGATGCCTGTGTAAGACATCTTGTAGTTACTAGTGACTATTTCAGTGAGGTGTAACTCACAAAAATCATAACAATCCAGAAAAAAGTCCCACAGACAACAAAGAAAACCATAGCACGCCAAGATTCTTTTAATAATGAGACCGACAGTCTGGTTTACAAAAATATTTGTCATATTTATGGTACTATTTAAGGTAATATTTATTAAAATTTGTAAAACAAACGCCACTTGTGCAAGTCTAACATAAATCCTTCACAAAATGATTGATTTGTTTAATAAATAATCAAGGATATTGCTATGGAAACAAAGCCATGTTTGGCAACCGCAGCAAGACAAACTGATGAGACATTGTAATCTGCCAGGAAGGACATGGGGGGCTGCTAGAGTTGGGAGCTGGCAAGGGAGCAGGGTTAGAAGGCAAAGGCCAGGACCAATCCTCTCTTCTCTCACCTGTTGCCTCTTCTCAGTCTCCAGCTTTACACGAATGCCCAGGCAGCGTAACATGTCCTGGAAGGTCTGGCGAAGGGCCCTCTCCATAAGCACTTTGTGGAAGGCTCCCACGGCACTGGCACACAGGAAGAGCACGACATTGGCAAGCAGCTGGAGAATCAGCGCCTGCATGGACAAAGGCAAGTAACTGAAATCATGCTGCTTAACAATAATGAGAATCAAATGGTAATACAAACCAACATGTACATATATTTTTTAATTCACCATAAGCTAAATTAAGTGGGAATTAACTTTTAATGAATAAAGCTACTCTGAAAGGGCGGGGGAGGGGGGAGCTAGGTCCTGCATTGAAATCCCTGGTCTTGCTATAATACCCTTACATGAGGTACTTACTCTGAACTGATACAGTAAAAAAAACTTATCCAGCTGTACAAATGGGTAAAGCACTGAAAGTACCTCGCATAAACCTCACAATGTAAGTAGTCTCAGACAAAGGTGTCAGTGAAATAAAAGTTAATATTATTAGATGTACTGTACATTACATCATAGTAAAGTTAAAATGAAGACAATGATCATATAACTGGCAAACAAAGAGCATACCTGTGAGGGACGCTGAGAGCTGAAAAAGTAAACAGTGAGGGCTGTGACGTGAGACAGCGAGGAGATAATGCTCAGCATAACAGCATACAGCATCCGGAAGGGCAGCATGGTGTACACAACAAAGATGATAAAGAAGAAGAATGGGACCTGTGGAGGGGTGGGGTAAAAGACAGCAAGAGGGTCGTTGAGTGCTGATGAATGGAATCCCATTCCCAATCCTGTATAACTCCTGAGTGCAGGAAGGCCGTTATTCAGACAGCTGCCGGCAGTGATATATGATGGCCCTGAAGCATCATGTGAACAACATAGTACAGTCATCACCTCTTCATACAGTGTGCGTATGCCAACAACTGTGACTCGACAAACCATTAGTTAAATTTGGGTTTGTAGACATGACCAACCACTAACTGCAGAGCTGTTCAATTGAAATTTTGACCCCAGAAGGGTGATGTTTACTTACAAAACAGAGCTGGTCCAGATGGGGATAGGTCATGGACAATTCCTGTTTAACCTCCAGAACATCAAAAACAGAGGAAATGGATGGTGGATCGAGTACCTGGTCCCAGGGGCAGATGACCGTCCTGCTGAAAGTGAAGGTGAAGCCCATGGCAGTGAGCGTGGCCCACACCACCACACCCAGGGGCTTCATCCAGCGCTGCGACAGGGACTCGCTGCACACCAGCACAAACACGGTGAGGAAGACACAAAGGCCGCAGCTTACCACAGCCACAAAAGCGCTGTGCTCCTTGGCATTCTGCAGCAGAATAAAACTGGACGTCAACAAACAATCAAAGAAACAACAGGCCTTGGGCAGTTGCACTCCACTAAGATGGCTGGCAGGGTAACATTCACAAAAACTCTGGTTAACTAAAGAGCAAACAAAACCTTTCACCATTTATTCCCAGATACTCACACACAAATATTATAAGAAACAGCCCAGAACACTTCTCTTCAAAGCTCAAAAATGCAGGCACTGGATACAGAAGCAGGGAAATCTAGACTCATATATACAACATTTTTTAATACTAATCTTTGAAATTTTGATTCCTGCCTGAGATGTACAAGTCAAAAAATATATAAAACACTTCAAACAAAAAATGATGACTTCCTTTCCAGTTATTAAATACATACAGAGAAATATAATAAAACATAAGTGAATGGTCTGCACTTCGCATTCTGCAACATGCTACATTTGCTCATTACTCGTCCTTCAGCGTATGATCTTTATGAAACACACAGAGCAACTGAGTCCAACCACAGAGAAACAGGAAGTGGAAGGGGGGTGGGATCGTGGAGACATTGTCCTCATGAGTGGATTTATTCTGAAAGGCCCACCATAACCCTGGATTTTGGAGGTGTGTGTCTGCAGCTGAGGGTTAAACCAGGGTGGTGGTGAAAGAGAAACCCAATGCTCTATAGGTCTGACTCCTATACATGGCTGGCAGGAACAAACAACCTCAGAGCTCTCCAGTGAGTACTTGTGTAACTACTGTCATTTTGATGAGTGCTGCAAATGACCAGGAAACACTGCATAGCTGTCTTGTATGTCTGATAGGTAGAGCTCATTAAACATGGTGTGAGAGAGCAGTAGCGTTCTGTTTGTGGTGACAAAACAGAAGGGATTGGGAATGAATCTGTGGGATTTGACGGAATCATTTATTTTCATTCTGTAAAAAAAAGAAATTTAAAAAATAATTCTGGTGGATTGAGCAAAATATGCATTTTTGTAAAAGGAGTTTTAAATGGCCATCCATCTTAGACATTTCACTTGCTATGACAAAAGCTCCTTTCTGGCATCCATCACCTTTTCAGAAATTGGATGGAGAGACTGAAAGAACAGTACACAGAATTACAATTAACACATGGGTTTTCTTTTTCAAGAATATTACCTAAAAAGCTCCTAAGAGGAAAACACTAGCATGCCTTCAACAATCATGCACCAACAGTAAAAGAACATTTTTATAGCAAAAACAACATTTTGGAAAAAATGTTAAGTGATCTGTGTTTGTCTGAAACTACAATCAGAGGAAAGAAAGCCAAGCCTCTGAATCTACCTTTTTCCCTATGAAAGATCAGTAATTAGGTACAATTACACAAGTCAAAAACATTGGCCCATGAAGAACCTGACTTTACGCATAGCTGCAGTCTTGGCCAGCATCAACACCATATCATGCCGTTCTGTCAACAGAAATTCCTTCCACTTTCTCTCAGTGATACAACAATATTCTGCATATCCCACTTTTCCTGGAAGCAGACTGTGTAGTCCCCTGGCATTCCTAAGTATCTTTGTTTCTCTGCATTCCCTGAATTCCTCCCCTGGCTTACGTGTCCCCCCGCCACCCATCTGCCTGCCTTAGTCAAGTTTCTTCTTGTCTCATATAGCTCTCCTGACTCACTGTGTCCACCTACTGCCAGACCTTAGGCCTTAGTGTGGATGCAGGAAGGAGGGTGCTGATGCAGATCGGCGGCAGCGGCGGCATACTGACCAGCCCCAGACAAAAGAAGAGGACGAGGAGCACGGCACATGACAATGTGGTAAGTCCCAGCAGTAAAACCAGCAGCTGGTACTGGTTGACACAGGAGAACTTGCGGTACAGGGCCTCCTGCTTGAGCTCTAGATCGTTGAGCTGGTACTTGCCCTTTACTGGCATGGTGCCTCAGCGTCAACGCATTCACAACTCCAGGGCACACGTCTCTTCACAGGCCCACCGTTACATCCATCACAGACTAAGCTGGTTGTGTGACAGTCAGGTACAGTCCACCACTCTCCCTCTCCCTGGCATTTCAAGATGTGCTGTGCCTATATTCACCAGTCAATTCAAGTGGACCTTCTGCTCAGAGGTGATCACCTAGCCCAGCATTCACTGCTCACTGCAGGCCCTTGCTGCAGCACTTCAGAGGGAGGAGCCTGCACTGGGGAGTAAGCAGGGGTGGTGGGAGGAAAGCATAAAAGTGGAGGGTCTTCAGGGATTCTTCAGACTTCCCACAAGTTTCTTGTATTTGGCTTCCTTCTCTCTGCGTCCCGCGCTCCCTCTCGTCCCAGGGTAGTTCCACCCAGAGAAAAGGGACCTTAGTCTGAGGATGGGCTGTAGAGAGAGCAAAGAAAATGGGGCATAATCTGTCAGTTTTCAGAAGACCTCTGGAAAATACAACAAATGTCAGTGCTGTCATTCAGAAACATGAGATCCTGTACATATACACAGAGGCACACACTCTTACTATGCCATTTGCCCACCAGCTTTTTCATTTTCATCTATGTACTACATCGCAGCATCATCACAACCATTCTTGTCTAAATATGTGTTTGTTCATGTCTAACACGTGCTTGTACTGTCAGTGTCCAAATCTGAGCCTCGTCACAAGCATTTCAACGCCCAGTGTACCCAGTGTAACTGTGCCAATGACAAATAGATGACTCTGACAAATGGCTGCTCCACAGGAGAAAGCCTGACATTCACAGACAAAGAGCACAACACTGCATTTGAAAATTCAGCTGTTTAGTCTATATGTATTGCTGTCATCTGTAAGTGCCATTGAGTTATTATGCTTTGGGGTGGAGAGAAGGTCCAAATTGTCAAAATTTTTCCTGCTGATCGTGACATAAGTTCCTCCTCTTCAGTATAAAGCTATATAGGGAGAGATCTGTCAGATACAGAAGTAAACTAGGGTGAAACCACATATGAAGCACAACAAATAATGAAATAAATGGGAAGTTTCAAAATCAACTGTTTTAGATTCATTAAGACGAAGTCCCAGATCATAATGGTATCGTTGTTCCCACGATCAATAAAAAAACTGCATGCATTCATCCAAAAAATGTGTCCAAGTTTGGCTCGGGCTTCCATGGACAGCAGCCACAGTGACGGCTGCTCTCCCTAATGAGTAAAATCTGTGCACAGCGTTTTTACTGGAAAGTACAGTACACCACAGAAGTCAAGCTCTGAACCAATCACTGCTTGTACTCCAGTGCTAAACAGGGGTCACAGCGCAGCTCCGTATACTCTTGCAAAAAAAAAAAAAAAAAAAAAAAACATGCCTCATGGGAAGAGCTGTTCAGCTCATCGACTACCACAGTCATGCATCGAGATCACCCTCCCAAGGCAGTTACAGTGCCCAGAAGCAGCACCTGGAACCTGCCAAGATAATGTTTGTGTATTATGGTCAGGGTTCAGGGGCACATGGGATTCGTGGAACACTGAGGCGGTACAGAGCTCACAGCGCGACACTATAACAGCCTTTTGTACCATTCAAAGCTACACACACAAAAAAAAGACAATTCAAGTAAAAGAAAAAAAACTACAATTTCACCTACTCACCCTGTCCTTTATTTTTCATAATTAAAATATAAGACAAGTGTAAATACAATTAACTGGGGGATGGAATTGTAATGGTCAGCAGAGATAACCCAGCTTTAACAATATTGCCAATTGAAAGAGCCTAACCCCTTTGGTGTGGTCAAACGATCACTAAATTCCACATCCTGCCAAAGAGCATGGAACAAGGGCTATCTCTGATCCCACACTTAATACCATCACTTTCCTGACCAAAACATTGTGTTCCTATAACCTCCAAATAACTGCACTGCAACCCAAGTAGTCACTGATAATATAGAGCATTTCAACTAGGAATTCATTTAAATTACTCATTGCATTCAAAAATGGTAGGAGTGAGCATTTCTACCTGCATGTACTGGTAGAACCATGCTCCATAATACTTTTTCCTAATACTTTTTTTTTTAAACTTTTTTCTCACAAACATGAGTGGCAGAGAAATGGGGCAGCTGTTAACGTACTGGTTAGAGCTTCTACCTCTAGCTCCAAAGGTCGCAGGTTCAATCCCTACCTCCAGCTGCAGTACCCTTGAGCAAGGCACTTAAATTGCTCCAGTAAAATTACCCAGCTGTATAAATGGGTAAATACTTGTAACCTTAACAGTGTAAGTCATTTTGGAGAAAAGTATCAGCTAAATGAATAAATATAAACAATATACATAAATGAGCTTTTGCAGTAGGAACCTCGACTGTCACGGCTGTTCTTAGGCTAGAAATGTAACACACTGAAAACTTCTGGAGGCCCTGAAAAGCTATTCTTTTACAACTCCACATGGTTCACTCTGTTTCATTGTGTATACACAGCCTCTACAAAAAGTCATTTTGTTGGATTGAGCAGCCACTTTTCTGTTCTGTAAAACACATTAGCCATGTAAAACTTGTGTTAAACGATTCTCAACCAATGTCCTGCTAAAGTCAGACATCACCAGGAGGGCAACAATTCATCACGCGCAATTTGCAGAAGCTACGCAGAAACTTAGCGGTGCTTTACACTGCAGTCTTGAGGTTGCCGTGGTGAAGGCACAAAAGAAGAGAACAAGAGTCCCCCCAGCAGACAGAGGCACCTGCATGAATTGGCTGAGACTTTGGCAGGAGTACAAAATGTCAACACAGGGATTCCAGCATTGTTCTCTCTGGTGGTGGAGGGTGTCACAGCCACCAGGAATCATCACAGTGACATCCTTCTGCAGAAGTTAGAGGAGCTTAGCTCATTACTTCAAAAGAAGGTAACAGGGAAAGGCAGCAATTGGTCCCTGTGAGATGCCAGGTTGGGACAGAGCACTAGGGGACAGAACCGGCATGCTCAAGATGACCAAACTAGAATAAACAAACTCTTCATTGTGACTCTCAGTCAACTTATTCGTTCTGCATCTAAACACTTTTTCAAACAGAAAAGCTGATAAACTCAGTGGTTATCTAACAGTTGGCAGACTGAGAAACCTGCTTAATGACATCCAAGTACTTATTTGTTCTTCCTGACCTCCAGCTTTATGTTAATGTCTTGTAATACACCAGGTGGACACTGTCCAAAGGCCAGAGAGACACCCATGATTTAAACACCATTCATAAGTCTTTATCCTGCTTTTTTAAATTTTTTATTTTTTTTTTTAATTCTTTATTGTGTTAATCTGACCACCTGCCAAGGCAACACCCGGGGCAACAACAACCCACAGAAGCAACCAGTCTGCAATTGTCTGAAAGGAAACTCACCCAGCACCTTCCAGCTTCATCTAAATTGAGTGACGCCTAAGCACAGTATGCTTGTACAGATACGTCTGAACACGTGTATGTTGCTTTGGTACAGAACCCCTTGTAAGGGATCACTCTTGCACCTCCACTGCTATAGAATTAGAAATGTCCCAGGCTATGCTGCTAAAAGGTAATCAGATTAACACAATGATATCACCAACTGTTTTGGGCTCTGTGGTCCTTATTTATGATAAGCACAAGGAGTGCGGCACAGGCCCCACGCCATTCACAAAGTTTTGCACATTTCCAGTGAACTGAGAGAGCAGAAATATGCTTCAAATATAATAAGTGCCAGAAAAATATTTTTCTCTTTTTATGAGATCTTTCAGCAGGAGCTTAGCTGGCGTGCTTTCCTAGCGCTTCTACAGCAACTTCCAGAGACACAGGGCACTTACACATTGCTTTGCTTCAACTCTTCTGTCCAGGTCTCCCCCATACAAACACTGCCCAGGTTGCCGACATGCACACTTTTCATGGGTACTGCACATAAACCACAAACACAACAATGCCACGGGAAACAGACACCCTTCCCACACATAACAGTGCGAAACTGCTCCATGAAGTCCCATTGTGAGGGGATCGCTGTTATTTCTTAGAAAAAAATAACAGTTTCAAGATGAAAATATGATTTCTAGTCTATCTTTTGATGTTTCCTTTTCAATTTGTGTTTCTCTGACTTTGCAGTTCTTCTCAATACTTTTTGCACTTTCTTTTCAACTTTTTGAGAACTTTTTGTAATATATTTTATGGCTATTTACGATACAGTATAAAGAAATAAATTTAACTTCACAAGATCACTACCTACAGTATGTATTTTACTCTGCAGAATGCAGTCACTGTGCGGTCAGAGGCACTGTGCAACATTAAAAAAGAACGGTTATGAATGCTAAGTGTTCTGCACTTGATTGTTACATTAAGGCTTTATTTGTGATAGATGTCATTATTTCCTGGGAAATTAAGTTTAATACACTAGGTTTACGGAGAAAACAGCCCGATTAACACCACCGACAGAAAAACCTTTCAGGCTTAAGATACAAAGTGTATATGGGGCACAGCATATTGGTTAGAGCCGCTGCCCAGAGGTCATAGGTTCAATTCCCACCTTAACTGTAATACCCTTGAGCAAGGTACTTACCCTAAATTGCTTCAGTACAGAACTACCCAGCTGTATAAATGGATAAATAATTACCTTAACACTAAGTCACTTTGGAGAAAACTGTCAGCTAAATTAAGAAATTTAATATCTCTGTCCTATAAAATATCTGATACAAGCAACAATGCCACTGTACAGAATAAAGTACTCATTGTGGAAGTAAACTGGACAAAAATGTTGAACATAATAATTGTAAAACAAAATGTTATTACAATTTATTTTCATAAGCCATTGTAGCAGTTTTTTGTTGTACCCTATTATATAAAGGATGAGTGCATAGACACCTCTTTCAAGATAACATCATGATTATGAGGCAATTAAAAACTCGAAGGAAGATTTTACTTCAACAATGGATTTTAGGAGAGCATAAAACTATGTGTTTGTACCAAGTGTAGATATTATTAGGCACTCATTTATATGAGGGCATAAGAGTCATCAAAGATCCCTAAGGAGACATCCAGAGTGCCAACATGGTCTTCTCTACCACATAGCCTTCCTTGCTGTAGGATTTCTCTGGCCAGAGGCCAAATCTAATCAGCACTGGACTTCATTGTGAATGGTTTTCATTAGTCTGAAAAGCAGCATAATGATCACTGAAGCACTCCACATGGTCTTCGTGGGAAAGTAACAGTAATTTGCTTCTTGCATGATTTTAACTCTTGACACACTTCCTGAAACTTGTCACTGATGTTGCTACAATCACAAGGTTCCTATCGCATCCAATAAAGCAACAGCATCTGAAAGGGACCATTAGAGTTTAACTGTAAAGCTAGACGATACCAGACATCTCATTGAGCATATTACATCCTGCCAGTTCTCCCAGAGGCATCATTTGCATTGTGTAACATATTAAATAAGACAGGTTGTGCAATATCACAATGAATGGCTAACACAACTGATTCCAAGCTCCTGCATTCTAGCATGGCATGAGCACTGGTGAAAAAAGCGGTGCTTTGTACCCCAGCGACGGATTTAAGACCCTAATCATGGGTCACTGCATTGCACTCTGCCATATGGACGGTCCATTAAACTGACTTTCAAACCTGATTCAGTATGAGCTCAGAACAATTTCTGTATTATTGTTACATTCTTATTTCAATACTGACCCTCCGTTTTGGATTTTTCTGTTTTCGACATTTACATTTGTTCATTTAGCTGACACTTTTCTCCAAAGTGGCTTACAATTATTTACCTATTTATGCAGCTGGGTAATTTTACCGGAGCAACTTAGGGTAAGTACCTTGCCTTGCGTCCCGTCCAGTGGTTCAGAACCTTGCCTTGCTCAAGGGCACTACAGCCAAAGGTGGGATTCAAACCTTCAACCTTTGGATCTAAAGGCAGCATTAGAAAACATGATTATGTGTAATCCAACTATGTGTTAAATGGGTTACTGTCATTAACACAATCTTAACAACAACTATCTTGTATGTACTTTTAAATTATATCTCTGCATTTAGCTATATAATTCCAATACAACATGAAGTTTTAAAATAGCCACTAAAAATACACAAGGTCCTGTACAATGCTGTGTCTGCATTAAGTGTCTAAACTTACACCTTGTGTGCCTCTAAGGATTAATATTTCTCTGAAAAATCTATCCAAAATAGTTTAATTCTTTAAACCAGCAGTAATGCTTTGAATAGATGGGCATTTCAGCACACAGAGCCTGTGGCTTTAGCACGAGCTCCAGGGCATTAAGGAATGGGTCTGCTACCTTTCTATGAACACAAAATGACAAGACAATGGAGTCCTCTATTTGACTCTCCCTACTTGAGTTTAAATAAAACTTCAATGCAATGCATCACATTAAATTTAAATTTAAATAGACTAAGGTCTCATGTTTGTGTGATTTAAACAAGACACTGACAATTAGATTATAGCCCTATTCCTTAAAATACTGTGTAAATATGCAATACATATATACAATTGATTATCTTCCTCACAAACTTCATGCAAACTTCACGAAAAAATTCACTGGAAGCAATTCTGCATTACTCTGAAAGTCCAGTTATTTAAAAGGTAAACAGTACCATTACTGCTGGTGGTAGAGGCAGTTGTGCGACAGTAAGTCCTGGAACAGTCAATGTGATGAAGGTGTGCAGGAGCCACCGAATCTGAGACTGTCACAGACACCATGTCTACTTCCTCTCGCAGTCTGACGTCTTCCCTGCCAACTCACCCACCCACATACCTCACTGCTACGCTCTACAGCCCAGAACACAGATGGAAGTGGGAAAGGCCCCTTGTGCTACACATCTACACCATTCCTGAACTCCAACTCATGCACGTGCACCAATAACTCCTGTATCTGTAAGTTAGAAGTATGCAGTCAGCTTCTCATCCTTACCAAATCATATCCAACACAGACAAACATGTCAATCATGGTGCGTAAAGGTGTGAAAAAACCTGTCTCCACAACAGAGTAATGAAGCAATATACTCCAGGCTTGCAGGCAGTCTGTTCAAGAGGAGTTTGTTTTTTATGCAATTAAAAATCAACAACAATTAGAATTTTGGCTGTTGTCGCTATTGATGTACTTTGGTATTCCTGCAGTTACTGCTTACACTGTCAACAGCTGGACTGGATTTCAGTGAAACACAGTACAGAAGAGGTGAGGTTACACTTGGCATCATTCACCTGGCAACAACAGGTGCTCGTGACTTAAGTTCAGGAAGATTCCCAAGAATCTGGCACCAGGCTGAATTGCAGAGATAAATCACCAGTGCATATGAGGTAACGCTTACCAGGACAAGGACACATAAAAAGTGGTTCTTACCTTATTTTATGTAAAAGTATATGTAAGAATAGCAAAAAAGATAGCCACTGTATTGATAGTGCTGATGACAGGACTGTCTCGACACATTGCTACCTGAGATTCAGCCTGGCGTTCCTTCATCGCACTTTCTATCTTCTTCAGCCCTTATCCTGGGCTTTCACATCCCAGCTTCTGTTTCCAGAGGAGCATTACCTCCCTGGGGTTTCACTCAAAGAGCCCTTTGTCTGCACCATCCATGCTGGGAGCTGTGGAGGCTTTAAGATTACACAGCTAAGAAAGCTCCTCCTCTTTTTCAGGATTTTAGCACAGAATATGATCAGCGGCTCCCCATCTCACTCGCTAACCGTGCAGACAAAAATGTCTGGAGTCAACAGCTCATCTGTACGAGCCTCCATTACATAACCCTGAGAAACAGTAGTGGCTCACCCTTCTGTACCAGCTCACACATGCCACTGCCAGCAGCCAACCTACTAAGCCTCATTCCAGCAATACTGCTGAGACTTTTAAGGGTTTTTAGAAAGTTCTGAACATCTTTAGAAATGACACTGCTTTACACAGTTAAATGTTTCACCTTCTCAAAGAATAATGTATATGTATCCCTGACCAGTGTGCATCTCCCAAAGGAAACCCAAGCCACCCTGAGTTAGGGACCCTTAACCAAAATGACCATGTCTAACAGATAATTATAAAAACATACAGATGTATGAAAACAAAGGCCAGGTAGCGCAAAAATACAAACAAGCATTTCATGTTCTGTATTTTATGCTTTTAAAATAGACACCCTGCAGCAATCATGTGAAAAGCAAATGGTTATACTTTGAGCCTACATTTACAGACATACCTGCACTGTATCTGCACCACGTAAAGCCAAAGCAAGTGAAGGATACACAAAGATACAGCAAATCACTTTGACTTAAATCACTTAAGCAAATGCATGATATTAGTCTTAAAATGATACAGTGTCGAGAACACATAGCGTTCGGCAGCTGGCTATGCGACACCGGGTCATGATATGTTTCTGCTTGAAATGTGTCTTGTGAGACTGAAAATGAGTCCTCTGCAGTTCTACTGGGGCATCTGCAAAAGTGGAGCTAGTTGAAGTCCCCTATGGTAGATGTTGCGGCTAAAACCCATCCTCTCTCAGTTCCCTGAGGGCCGTCTGGCAGCCAGGCCTTGTTTAGGCTGCTTTCTCCCCGATCACTGCAGCTCTGACGCTTTGGAGGAAAGTGCCATCATCAGCCAGTGAGGGTGGAATGTCTGCCAAAGTCAATCAGGGCAATCCCAAAGGTCAGGCTGATTGCACCACCACACTCCCAGCCCCCAGGGGACAAGCATCTTTTATTCCAGTTGCTTCTCTTGCAAATGCACAAGAAAAAAAATTACTAAAAAGTTATTTGGCACTGTTCCCCACCCCATCATCTCCCAGTGTCTGCAGTACAGGAGCGAGGCCTCTCTGTGTCCTTTTAGCACTTGAAAGAAAATGACAAGACAGCAGACAGGAAAGCAACCATGACACAGGCTCAGTGAATGTGCATGCAGTCTGGCTGCAGTCCCATCTGCTTCAAACGTTTCCAGAATCTCAAGGACCTGTTGAGGCAGACCCAGGCTACGTCAGCAGGGCTCGTTCAATGTGCTCGCACTTGCAAAGGGCTCTCTCTTCAACAGCCAGCAGAGCTTAGGCCTGCCATCAAGACACAGGGTGAAACCCCTCCCAAGCATTACGACAGTACCTCAGTGATGAGGGTGTTAAGCAAGAATGTCAGGTTTGTTTTGTGTTCAGGGAGGGTACATCCTATTAACACAAAAACTGGACAATGTGAAAATGCTCAGCCGCATTTTGAGTAAATTACCTGCATGTTCTGACTCTGTGTGTTAAGTATCACAAGAGCAGGCTGGTGTGTTTTTGTTCTGATCTGTGCTATTATCTACATTTATCTCTGACCATAGGCCATTAAAGAAAGACAAAAAGCAAAGAAGCAAATTAAAGATGAATGAATGTGTAATCAAGTGGGGATATTATCACTGTTCACAACAGATACAAACATTTCTCATCTATAATTTGATTATGTGTCACTACCATCCCTACAAAGAGGTTTCTATGTAAGGTCCGTTATGCAAAGTACTTCAGACAGGAGGAAGAAATAATGTCCTGCAGCTAATGGCTGTAAAGGTGGATGTATGCATACCATAAAAGAAGACAACTGATCTTTTATATTCCACTAAAAGATCTAATAGCTCTGAGTCTGAAGGCTTTCTCTGAAATCCACAAAAATGTACCAACGGTTAATAAGAGGGAGGAAGAATGAGAAGCTCAGAAACAAAGTGTTTGAAGAACCACTGCACTTGCTATAAGCATAGATGAGGAGAAAATCCTCCATCTGCATCAAGGCCGATCTCAAAAGCATTGCTCAAGCCAACCATACTCTGCCTCACTTCCGCAACAGCCCTCGCTAGGTTGTTCTCTAAATCAGGAACTGCCTTCATAAAGAAATTTGTTTCATTTTCTCTGAAACACACTTAATGCACTTCCTCCATAGACTGTGTTCTTGTTCAGACCAGTATTGACAAGAATACCTTTACAGATTCAAAGGGTCAGTAAACCGCATCACCGTCAAGCTAAATTCAGCATAGCTCGTGACATTTTTTGTTATTATTAAATTCACTACACATTTATTATTATATTAGAAATAAAATAGAATCCTCAGAAGAAGGGAAATGACATAGCTCAAAACCACAAGCAGTACAAAACCAAGCATCAGTCTCCATTTGCTAAAACGAAAACAGAAGAAACCACTGTTTTTCTCTGCCATAGTTGCGAACATCATTCTCACTGGCACTTATCCACATACATGCTGGCACTGCGCTATGTCCTTGGGACGGAAGCACAAAGAACACTAAAACAGAACAAAAATAAGAGTGCAAAATGAGAAGAGATGAAATATACCTACACATATGAACATGAAGAACACAAAGGTACATCCCCTCCTCCCCCGCAGACCACCACGTCAAGAGAGGATGGAACATGTCCTGGGTCATGCGACTACGTCTTACATGATGCTTCCCAACCGTGCGCTGAAACACTCCATCACAAGCCCATATACTCAGCAATGTATGAGAGACCGATGTTATGGTCACAGTCACACTGTACATATCTAAGTAAGGAATGTAAGTTTTCAGACTGTAGCTGCAGAAGACTCTGGAAGACGGTAATGAATGAGTCTGCCCTGAAGCACATAATTAATTGCATGGACTAGGTTCATGTCATGAGGGCACATTAAATGGTTATGAGGACCACGGTAGACAACTGTAAACACCTTTAAATAACTGACGGTATGTCTGCAGAAAATAACACCTCAACACCACAGCTGCTAACTTTTCAGCAGCAACCTGCACCGGAACTGAAACAAACCGATTTTACCCATTATGACAGACAAGCAGTTAACGGGATTGTGAAACAGAGCAAAGAAACAGGAAGTAAAGACTTTGTATTATTCTATTATAATTTGCTGAGTATATGTTTATATGCTGTGGCTTACATAGATTACAGTTTTATACTTTTACACATCTGATAAATGCAGCTGAAGCATTTCACTTTCTGAATTTATCAAGGTCAGACACCCTCCCAAAGTACATCAGGATCCTTCTTGAACCTCTGAGCACATTTACTGGCCTTTACTGGTCTCTGTGACACCTGTAATATCACTTTAAGGAGATTAAGCATTGTCAGAACTGTAACACAGAAAATCATATGCTTTGTGGAATGGAAAATTGACAAAATGACAAACCATTTCATACAGGTTTAGTCCATTTTTTAGGTTTCCTCAAATGTACTGCAACAAGAAAACCGGTCGACAGAGTGTGGGATATTATCTACCCAGTAAGTCTCTGTGTCCAGTGCTTCTAAGCTTGCTTCATAGCTTGCTGACATCACAAGTTCTTTAATGACAGCTCAGGCCAGACTGGGTGGAGAACAATATTACCCAAACACAGCAGTTAAAATGATTACCTGTTTCCAATACATGTATTTTTAAGACATTGAGCTACCATGTCTGCAAGAACCAAGGTGCCTTGCACTAACCTGTGATTTAACTTCTAGGTTCATCCAAAGATTTGAACTTGTGAATCTACTTTAACCCTCTACTAAAGCATATTCTCAATTACAACATTTCTGTTTTCGCTGTCCTTCAGAACCATTGGCCAGTTTAAAAACTAAACATTTTAATATAGCATATCACCCATATATCAAACCTGCAATATCAACAGTTCCAAAAGGTTTCAGTTTATCATCTCACACCAGGAAGACTATCACACAACCATCAGTAATAGCAGCAACATACATGCCCTTTTTAGTGTTTGCATTTTCTCTTTTTCTCTATTAACATCCCATTCTTTAACACGATTTCATGTAGAGACAACCGAGGGCTTCCATTCCTCCAAGATGACCCTCACAAAGAAAGCAGAACAAAAGAATTATGTTGTACTGAACAGCAGCAGCCAACAGACGAAGCAGCGGTGTTTGAGAACTGGGTTGGGAGGGTCTTCCCAAGCAGGGCTTATTCCAGCACGTTCCCTCTGCGATGAAGCAGACTGGCGAAGATACACACCAGCTCATGTGCCAGAGCAGAAGGCATACGCATCACGCGCTTGTTGTGAGGGAACGAGAGGCCGAGCTTCGGGTGGAAGGAAAGAGCACAAAAATGGAGCCCGAGCCCGTGCCCAATCCCCCCCCCACACAGAGCCACAGCATTGCAGCTTCGACTTTTTCTGGGGCCAGAGATGACAGCTTCATCCTCCATGCACTTCTCTACGGAAGACTTTTCAAGGATGGATGATGCATACAAGTCTTAGCACCACCGTCAAGGACGCGAAGCTGACTTTGGGCCTCGTACACCGAGGAGCATCTCAACTAAGAGCTGTCTAGATGTCCTCATCATCATCATCATCATCATCCTCCTCCTCCTCCTCATATGAGGCACCACTGTGACTGTTCTCAGTTCACTGGGAAGACACAGTGACGAGAGAAAAGGAGCTCACACCCGTTCACACGCCGGCTGAAACTGTCTTTCACACAACGCTGCTCACTGACACTTTATTAGAGTAATGAAGAAAGAAGTCGTTCTCCCAGCTGGAGAAAGAAGGAAGGAGAAAAGGGAAGCGGAGAGCACTTCACACTGAGGCGAAAAGAGCCCGCGCGCGCAAACTTCTCTTCCCCCAGCAGCCACCAGGTTTCCGAGCAACTGTACTCCTAACGCATTTCTAATTGTGTGTTTCCCTCCCCCTCTCTAACGCGTCGTAAAGCGCGAAGAAAAGTTTTGTGAAGTGCGTTTTTATTTATAGTTTTTTCTTTTTTTTTTTTTTTAAAAAAAAAGCCGAAATTGCGTAGACTCACCTGCGGCGGTGGAGGTCTCTACTCGCTCTGTGAGTGTGTGTGTTTAGTGTGAGTGAAAAAGAACGCAGGTCCGAACGGAGGAGGTTCAGAGAGGTGTGTGTGTGTGTCTGTGTGTCCTCCCTCGTGCCGGGTGGGACACGGTCTGTCTCCGCGAGCTGAGCGCGACGCTTCTCTCGTGTGGCTGAGGTTGGCGCGAGCGCGCCCATCAACGCGGAAACAGCGGAGGACCGAGATCCCTCGGTCAAAAGAAAAAAAAAGAAAAAAAACAGCATGAGAAAAAGCTTGTCAGAGGAGGTTTTTTTATACAACGTTCACGCCAGTGTGTGAAAGTCAATTTTATTTCAGTCTCCGCTCAACTCTTCTCGTATGAAAAACCGTTTTTTTCACAATTATTACAAAAGAGTGGGGCGCGCAGCTCTGACTCGACTAGTCTGCTCTCACTCATCCCTCCACGGCAGCTTTGCCGCGGTTATGAGGCACCGTCTCTTTGTCCTTCGTCAGAAGTAAAATACTCGTCCGCAGAAGATGCTCCTCTACTTTCCTAAGGGTTTCCATCACCCCAAGTAGCTGTAAAACCGAAATATTGCCCTTAACCCTGAAACAGGTGAAAGAGCCCCAACAAGATGGGTGCCGTTCATGTCTTGACCTGTGAGACACGTTGAAAGTGTCCTGTCCTCTTGGAGCGCAGGCTGGTGTCCACAGGTCACTCTGCTCGGGGTTTCAACACTCGCTATGTCTCTGAGACACCCTAACTTACCCTTCTGGAACAAAAAACACTCACCCTGCCATGGACTGATGTCCAGTCCAGGCTGTATTCTACTTAACTGCACACTCTGCTTGTGGGATAGGGTCTGGACCACCATGACCCTATTTTAGGGGAGCAGTTAACAAGCGTGAGCGAGCGAATGAGTGAAAACAAACACTTGAGTATATAGTGGCCAGTAAAAATGCACTTGTAATATTTACTTTGTTACACCGGTCATCCTCAAGTCATCAGTCTTGAAAGGCAAGGGTTGCACTATATCGACACCTGTGTGAAATCAAAACAATACTTACTAACTCGTTTTTAACTAGTCTACATATTCATCTGCAAGTAAGGTTAAAAAAAATAGGCTTGCTATTACTGTAAAATGAGCAGTGTACAGCTGCTACAAATACATGAGTTGGGAAGTTTCCTGTTTGGATAGACATTTTTTTCTTTATGTTTTGACAGCAGGTCTAGGGTTCGAGTCCCGCTTGGGGTGCCTTGCAATGGTGTGGCGTCCCGTCCTGGGTGCGTCCTCTCCCTCTCCAGCCTTGTGCCCTGTGCTGCCGGGTTAGGCTCCGGTTCGCCACGACCCCGTATGGGACAAGCAGTTTCAGATGTGTGTGTGTTTTGAGAGCATTGCATTTGCATAACAAATCACACGAGACGTGCCACGAAACATTGTATAAAGTGCCTTTTAATATTGAAATATACCATTTGAAAAGTCCTTTTGATTTTTTTTTTTGAAACTCCATTTACCCACAGAGATTCAACGCTTAAACCAAATATTTTTGTTAATTCAAATACTCACAAAAAATATACTTTGCAAAAAGATTTTTTTTTTTTATATATATATCTTTCAAAAAATACAACCAGAATGTGTAAGTGTGATACAGACGAACATGGACAGGAACAGCAAGTTAAAATCTCAACATTTAAAAAAGAGCACAGCTCAGCTGCTTACATTAAAATAAATATCTTTTCTTCTCTTTCTAGAAAAACAAACCTATCAAATCAGTGTTAAAAGGTGGAGGACTTTTCACTAGGAGGATCTCAAACACTGAGCTCAGCATCAGGTGCAGTAGTAGGAAGGCTGAGACGTGGCTGTGTGTGTTCCGCCAGGGCCCCACCGAGGCCCCGCACACGCAGGAAGCACGCTTCGCTTGCAACGCCTCTTGTTGAAACCCAAGACACAACAGGTTTGCATCCGCACCACAGCGTGCGAGTTTATGGAACAGCGTGAAATATTTGGGTGCCCAGAAGTCAGTAACACGTGATAGCCACTGCCTTTAACAAAGGGGAGCTCGGCCCTCTCATCATAATGGCTGGAGAAATATCTCATGTTGTTCACAATATCAGTAAGGGGGGGGGGGGGGGTAGTCATACAGCAGTAAAATCAGCAGGTAAAAAACATCGTTATAAATGACCACTTACATACATTCATAGCAAAGGAAAGACAAAGTAGATGTAAAATTCTGATTTGAAAATTCTACACTCTGATCCACAATACACTACTTTATACTTATTTGTCTGAATGCGACAAAGGAACGAGGAATGAAGACCGTCAGTCTCAACATCAGAAAACTGAGCTGCTCAGGTCTTTGCAAGCAGGTGGCATTGCCTTTTTTGAGTATGGGCTGATAATATAATCGACTAAGAAATTGTGTTGCGAACATTGAGAGAAATTGAGCATTGCCGAGGATTATGCATATCTTTGTACTCAGAGTCAGAAGTGGTGGAGTGGCATTGTTAAACCAGGCCGCCACCACCACCACCAACAGTCAAGACACTTAAACATGCTGCAGATCCCAATTAATGGCATGATATCATCTACACTAATGCTTACTGTGTTTGCCTACCATTCAGATATGACGGGCCTATTTACAGGTTCCTTCCGACGTAAAGAACAAAAGCAACTTCACCTAATACCAAAAAAGGGTCTCAAACTACTTTCCGCATAAAGAAGGCAACTGTGTTTGTCTTCAGACTTGCCGCAGCATCGCTCAGTACGTTAGGTTGATCTAAGCGTCTTTTGAGAACTTTATTGTAATTTAAACATCTGCATGTTTCTTACAGAAATATTTAAGCATAAATGTTTAAAAAATACATTTACCAGTTATTTAGTCGGTTTAGATTTTATTGCATGTGTTTAAACATGTGTGACAACTACAATTCAGGCAGACCAGTTTAAGTCCTGTTAAATACTTGAATGTATTGTGCTAAACGTACCAGATTTTTTCTCCTATTGCGCCACCTATTGGTCATATAATCAGAAGTCCAAACTCGTGGATGAATGATTACACAGATACTGGATAAAATCCAAACAGCAAAAAAAAAAAAAAAAAAAAAAGCAGATTGGTCACTCATGTAAAACTTCGATATACTAGAGAACCAAAAAAAAAAAAAAAAAAAGACTAAAAACACTGATGCAGGCAGTGTTTCCTTGACATTGACAGATTACAGTTCCTGAAACCGAGCTTTGAGTCAAAGTTCAGTCAACAAGATTTGAGTATTACTGAATTTTCATATACATGTGCATATTTATAATAAAAATAAATACTTATTCCATAACTGGTAAAACACAGGGGAAATAAGTTTTTTTTCCCATTTTTCTACCACCATCTCTACTGTCAGACTCTGAAGTACCTGTACAGTATTGCAATCAAACAAAAACATCTGTTTTTTGCTCTGTTGGGCTTTCTCATTTATGTATCTTTTGTCTTAGCATTGCATATTATTTTCAGAATCTTATAGGAGAGCCTGATGGTTGGTATTTGGGTGCTTATCAGCTCCTGGCAAAAATGTACACATCTTTAACATGTCATACAAACCCACTTTTCTGTAATTGTGTTACTCCCCATTTTGCTTGATATCCTTTGTATACAAAAACATCAGTAGAATTCTGCAGTACAAAAATGTCCATGGACTGAAAAATCTTAACCCTCAAGCGTAACTGAAATTGCATTTTTTTTTTTTTGTTTGGTTTTCAGTATTTTAATTTTTTTCTAACCCTTTTTTTGTAAACTGTATTTAATCATGTTTCCAGTTGATTACTGGGGCTCAAGTCTCCAGGGATTGTTCCAGAATCACTGCATCCTAGCACAGGCACCCCGCTCCTCTCACAAAAATGCAGAGCCAGGGAGGCACAGAGATTTGTTGGGAAACAAGGAGTCTGGTGAAGGGCAGTGTGTGTTTTACAAAAACAAAAAGATCCTTCATCTCTGTTCAAGCCCAGAAATTCACACATTGATTTTTTTTTTTTTTTGTCCATTTCACTTATAAAAAGCTGTGTATCACTCAACAAAAAAAGTAATAAGAACAACAACAATAATACAAACAGTCCTGTAGGAAAAGGCTCCAAGAGCAGAACTGAGATACAGTCTCAAACAGCCAGTGGTTCCCCTATCTGCACAGGTCACTGTGTACAGCTTCCCGCTGGGATTTCCTCTTCTTGCGCTCTCCCTGATGGTGGACCTTGTTACTGGGCACTGCGTTTGACAGCCCTGTGCTCTGCTGCCCTGCAACACATTTTGCGGGGGGGCGCGGCTGTCTGCTGCTCGTCTGCAAAACACATTTACAAAATCTCTCTGTTCACTGATCACCAATACAATTAAGACCATACTTTTGTGATTTTTAATTTTGGAAAGGTGCAGTAAAAACATAAAGCTATATACACACACACACACACACACACACACACACACACACACACACACACACACACACACAACAGTTCCAGGAATGGACCACCTTTCAACTGAGCACAGACTAAACAGGTGTCCGGTGGGTTGTCTGTGGCGCACACAGAACAGTGCTTCAAAACACCAAACTATAAAGGGCACGTCTACTGCTGTGTGCTTCAAATCCCACCTTTCCCTTGGTGACGCTGCCAGCTGGGCTGCTAGATGAGTGGCCTTGTGCTCTGTGTGTGGTCACAGCTCCTAATATTTCATTGGGCAAGCCGGGGCTCCGTCCTGCTGGCTGCTTCGCTGTCTTACAGGGGGTTCCATCAGAATCCTAGGCGTTCATTTAAAGGGGGGAGGAGGAAAAATTTTATATATATACACACATACATACACGCATTCACACTTAATAGCACTAATACTACATCCATTATATTCATTGCATCCAGCTTCCTACAGTACACTGCAACATTACCAAAGGACAATATAACACAGCTGTACACACTCTGCAATGTAGGCTACAACCTGGTCTGAACATCAGTTCCTCACAGGGTGTTTTTTTGCTCCAAAATGAAACAAAAATTGAGGAGTATCCAGATTAATAGCACAGTAGTTCACAAGAGTTTACTAATTTACTTCATGTAACAGATCGTTGTACGAGTCAAGGAGAAACTGAGTCTTGGTGCGGTCAGCAAGTACTCACAGCATCACTGGAGCTGGAGGCTGTTGAGGAGGGTGAGCAGGATGACGAGGGTGAGGAGTGGGGTGGAGAGGAGGAGTTGGATGAGCGCTTGCAGCAGGATGCCGCGGGAGGTGCTGCCGTCTCCTTGGACACATTGTTGTTGCACTTGTCCAGCCGCTGTGGCTCCACCAGTAGTGTTACATCATTTCCTGAGGGAGCACATAAGGACAACAGAAACCATGTCCATCAGTTCTCATTTAGAATGAGGTAAATACCTGTAAGCCTTACTATACACTGCTGCTGGAGTTGTCTCTCTCTGCAGGCATTATGAAGTTAAATTTCAATTCAATAAGCTCTCGTGCACACTGGTAAGCTTCAGAAGCGTACCGTTACAAAGCGGCTCATTCTTTGACTGGCTCCCCCACTGCTTTGTGATCCAGTCTCTGTATTCTACCACTTCTTGAGTGACCCGTATTATTCTTCCCAATATACTGTTAAAAGAAAGCATGCTAGTTATTCTGAAGACACATGTTTATGCAAAGAGCATTGCACACCATGCTCAGGAATCAACAAGAGAAATAACAGAGGATCAAAGTGGAGCGTGTGTCTTACCTCTCGCCCTCATTGTTGGGGTAGTACTTGGCAATGGGCGAAACGGCATGGCTCAGTACAACATAGGCATAGTCGAAGGCTTGCTTCACCTGCATGGCACCATAGGAACTTCGGCCAACATCATTGTCTGCTTACACAGGAATATTAATTTTTTTCCCCACTGACTCAAAAAAAGTTTATAATTTCCTCAAAAAAAATCTAAATGCTAATTTTTTTGCATATCACAAAAATGAATAAGCAATGCTGTACTGGAGCATTTTAAAGCGGGAGATGGGTCACACACAGGGCTCGCACCTGGCTGCAGGGGGTCCTCGATGTAGAGCATGGAGGGCCTGTAGCCATCCAGCATGCTCCTCTGGACCTCATCTTTGGCCACATAGCTGCCGCCATCCTTAATCCGGATGCCTGTCTTCAGGTAGTTGAAGTGCCGGCCATAGAGCTCAAAAAACTCGATGAGAAGGACGCCCATGTTTGCATTGGGGCTGCATGCATCAACCCTGTAGTGCAGCTAGAGCCGACAACAGGGGGCGCCCTACGTTAACCAACATATCATCGCCACTCAAACTGAAAGTGAACACACTGAACTATTCCTGACAAATCAAGAGACTTTTGTTCAATTCAATGCATGCAAAGAGTTAAACATTAAAGAGCGTGAATGAAAGAATACTCGCAGGAAGTAGAGGCTCACCTGCAGGAAGCTGACAGCCATGAGGAAGAGGCTGTAGGATCCGATCCCCCCGGTAAACACTTCATTTAGATCCCTTTGCAGCAGGAATTGCTTCAGCACCAATACCAAATGAGGAAGCACAGGGTATTTCTGGAAGACAAGAATCAGAAAATTGGGCAGTCCGTTCCTCATCAGACCACAACATGCTGCTCCTGAAACATCAATTTTCAAAATTAAATAGGTCCAACAGGATGACATGGGTTAGATCCGCCAACAGGACGCTCTTACCCATACCATACCCATTTTCCGTGCGGGGGACAGTATTTAGGGTAGTTTTTGTTACCTTTTTGAACTCCTTGATGAGCTGAGCAGCTTTCACACCGTTCTGTACGTTGAAACTAATGTCCACCTTGACCTCAGTATATGAATCTGTCAGCTTGATGATTGGTACCTGGAAAGATACAGAAGCATCTCAATGCATTTCTCACACAACACACACACACACACACACACACACACACACACACACACACACACACACAGAAAGCATGTGTACACAGATACATACCGTGGCCTTGTCCAACACCTTGATTGAGTTCTCTTCGGCCACATGCCTCTTCCGCAGGGCCTCCTCCAAAGTCCACAGGGGTAAATTGTCCCACTTTCCGAACACCACCAAATCAATGTCACTGCAAGCAAAGCAGAACTGGTTACCTCACTAGTTCCAGTGGACAGGCAGGTATGGTCATCGGTCTCTCAGGAGACTGAGGGACGCCACAAAGACCAAGAGCTCATTTCCACAGCACACAATACCAGTACTACCCAGGCACACCTCCACTGGGCCCATCAGCTGACTTCTCCCTAGAACTTTGGAGTAATATCTAGTTTACAAAAATACGGATGCAAGAAGGGAACTGAACTAAGGTGCCACCTGCTCTAATGCTACGTAAAGGACAAAAAAGGAAAAACTCAGTACAAACACAGGTATGACTCACCTTGTTGGTAAATATAATCCAGTAGTAAAGCTCCCAAATATCTGAACCTGAAAAACAAGTTCAGAAACAAGAGCAGTCAAACAAAGAAGCACAAGCAAAAAGAAACACAAACAAGTGCTGGTGAAATTAAAGCGATTTTTTTCAAATACGCCCCCACTTATCTAAGCAAGCGAAGCTATGACATGTCCGCTGGATACACTAATACATGCTACTCTCTAAAGCAAAACAAATTAACCTGATCGTTTCTATTTAATCCCATTTGAATAAATTCAGCCTGGAATAAACAGAAGCCTGAAGTAAACACAAAAAATGAAATCTGGTTAAATTAATGACATTTTGACTATTGGTGAAGTGTGAAACCCTTTTTATTATTTAAAAAAACACCCCAGATCAACATTTCTGAACATGTTAGCAGATTTTACCTGGGGATTTAAAAATAGATTTAAATCTGGCTTTGTGTGTTTATATTGTAAGACACCTTAATTATGACCGGGCTCAAACTCACATCTCCTTAATGACAATATGTGATGTATATGGAAAAAACAAGAACAGTGGGTGAGGTACTAGAGGAGGAGGGGTGCTTCTACTTAAAGTCAAAGGGACATAACTGCAGACCCAGAGGCGAACCAAAATTACAACCAGTAACATGGTGGTTAAGGCTGTTGCCCTGTGAACTGAAGATCCCCGGTTTCAATCCCCCTACCGCTGCACTACCTCTGATCATAGAACTCACCGTGAATTAATACAGAGTGCACTGCAAAATAAATAGGTAATTCATTGTAAAAGATGGTTATATAACATTTGTGATGGACTGGTGCCCCGTCCAGGGTGCACGCTTCCTAGCCTAGCGCCCAGCGATTCCAGGATTGGGTCCAGACTGCTGCCAACCTGACAAGAACGAGCGGTTAACGATAGTGAGTGAATGAGTGTGACCGAGGGTTACATAACACTATAAGTCACCTCGGACAAAGACATTAGCTAAATGAAGGTTATTAATTATAATGTGTTAGTAATGTACATACTGTGTACATACGCCAGGTTTATGGCTGCTGGCCAATACAGAGAACTAGAGGGAGCCCATGAGCAAAAGGGGGGGGGGGGCAGAAAGGCAAATAATGACCAGTGAGCTTCTACTCAAGTGCCAGGTCTCCTTTTCAGCAAAACAACACAGTCCTTATCTGCAGGCCGGCTCAAAGTCAGCGTGAACGGGCCCACCTGCGAGGGCTAGTGTACACAGGACGACGCGATTAAGCAGCCAAATATAACACATGGGCCAAAGGAGATAAGGGCACTGCTTGCTTGAAAGCACTGGAGTGTTGGGCTGCAACCTTCACTTTGCACCACGGTGGCGCTCCGCCCACAGGAGCCAGAAGTTCACACCA
Organism: Scleropages formosus; assembly: GCF_900964775.1. Lineage (NCBI taxonomy): Eukaryota > Metazoa > Chordata > Actinopteri > Osteoglossiformes > Osteoglossidae > Scleropages > Scleropages formosus. The sequence goes on from NC_041812.1 coordinate 25,931,675, forward strand.
AAAATGTCTTCATTCCAAAGGCCACTCCATGCATTCAATTAGGTTTTCAGCAAACGCGTACAGGAGGAATGTGCGGTGTAACGTGTGCTCTTAAGAAGTCGGCTGTGGAATCGCAGGGATAACAACGTAGAACTACTGATAGCGCTGTTTGTGTAAACACTGGGTATGGAGAGAGATGGAGGTCCAAGCAGGCAGGGCACATAAGGAAGGCAGCAGTGCGGAGATCATCTGAATGCCACCCGTACATCTGCGAAGGGCCATAGGTCCTTGATGACCCTTTCGATGCGCTCCACCACCTCCATCCTCATTCGCTCCTCCTCCGGGCGTGGGGACATGTACTCGTAGAAGTCGATGATCTCCTCATGCAGCCTGCAGAGCACAGGGGAGGCAAGCAATAAGAACAAGTTAGGGGGGATCCTGGAGAGTGTGAAGGAGAGCAATGAAGTCACTAACAGCAGGAGAGTGGTGTGTGTAAACAAGATGAGAGTACACAGCGATACCACACCGCCTCTTCAGCTCCATTCTGTCCTCTGCCCTTAAGTGACATCCTCCTCCCCCATCTGAACTCGTACACCATTAGCCCTGCTAGTGGATGTAGGACCATTACCAGAGATCCCCAGCAACATTAGCACAGACTTTCAGGCTTCTCTCCTCCAATTTTGCCTACCTTGAACCCAAAATCAAAGCTCGAAACAACAGTAAGATGACCATTCACAGTGCGCCGCTGTTGTACAAGGTTTGACTGTGATAACCTTCCTGTGACTTTGGATACGACACTAACCAAGGTAGAAAAGCAAGTGCACTTTAACGGATTTCTATCTTTAATGTTAAAGATAATGCTGCGTTTCTGGAAAATGTAGCAATTATTTATTATTTGTTTCGCTGACAATGTTCAGCTATTTCCAATCATTTACTCAACGATACAGCTAGGTAATTTTTACTGCATCAGTTCAGTACCTTGATCTTGGCATTACATAGGGAGGGGGCTTTGAACCAGTGTCCTTTGGTTGCAAGACAACTGCTCTAACTACTCTGCCACTTGCTGCCCCAGTTCAGGAATCACTCTGTAACCGTAGGCAGCATTTCAGTGTTAAAGCAGGGTATGTCTACAACCATAGTAAGTTACCCCCCTAATGAGTATGTTTAGTAACCTGAGTGGGAGGCACAGGCTACAGTGGGTTCAATGGCACTATGAGCTTCTCAAGGACAGAAAATTGGCTGAGAGCACAACTGACCAGACCAAACCGTTCAAACAAGCCTGGCTATACAAACTTCGAGCTATTCCCGCACAGCTTCTACGCCTACAACACAATCAGCACTGGACTCCCAGCAGGAGACCACTGCTGATGAGAGCAGCTGCCAGCCCTACCCTTCACCTTAGATACAGCGACCCTGGCTCTGTTCCGTGCCCGGCAGGGAAGGTCCAGCATAACCGACGGCGCACGTGACCACATATGAACCCTGAATGAAGGAGGCTGGGTTTACCAAGGCTGCAGAGCGATGAACAGACAGCTTGACAGGTCTGCAGAGGGTCGACACGGCACTGCAAGCGCATCTAGATCCTAAAACCTGAGCCACTCAAGCAAGAAGCTGAAAACCAAGAAATGACCTGAAGTGAGAACTTAAGGTGTTCAAATTAACACTGAACACTACAGTAAACTTAAATCCAGCACTGATTCCAATCCTTGCAAGCTGAATCTTGTTAATTCATATCACACAGGTATTAGGACACAAACCAATGCCAGAAGAAGCTGCACCGAGCTGTGTGGGAAAGGACCAAGGCCACCGAGCTTTGAAAACCATGCACCGGTCAAGCTACCAAGTACAGACAAGAACTTTGCAGTTACTGTTCCACAATCCCAAGAGGTCAATCATGATGTCTAAGGCCTGGTTTCTAAGTCAAGTGTGACCCACCAATAGGGTCACGTGGAGCTAGCAGAAGACACAATGTGCGGTCATTTCCACCTCTCATGCAGACTCAACTGGAGGTGGCCCACCATACAGTTCCCACAGTTCTCTCACACGAAGACCTGGGACAGGGTGTGGAGGGCACAACCCTCTGGGAAGCTTGGCTGGCACATGGGTGAGGAGTCAGCAGCGCGTCATGTGTGAGCATGTCCCACAACCTCCCAGACGTTCCCAAAGGAACTATACAGAGCAGAACCAGTGCTCCTATCTGACTAAAGTAACTCACACATCCTACCCAATCGGAAAATAACCAAAAAAAAATTAAACGTCACAGTGTCTTCGCTCAATGGTCTGTGTAACTTGCAGGTCCTGCTGAGCCACCCATGAAAGAAATGCCTGAACGGGGACATTGACTCCACCCTGGAGACTCGTGCACTCATGGTGGCGCATTTATAATGTCATAGTCAAGAACAGATTCACTGAGCTGTTTCTCCGCTCAGTCTTTGTGGCTGCGTTTCCTCTCCTCACCCCTCCTATGGAAACTGACCACACCTCATGGTCTTTCTCAGTCATCTTTCTTACTCCCTCGGGCTGTGAATCACTTTGCATCGAACAGCGCCGTCCATGACCCAACGCGAGTGACAGCGTTCCAGGTGCGAGGCCCACCCAGAGTGGGACGAGAACAGATTCAACTCCACGGGGTAGAACTCGCCCAGGAGAAGAAGGGAGGTGTACGTGAGGACTGGCAGCATATGCTTCAGGGGAAACGAAAGAATAAACAGCACTGCCACATGGACAAGTGCCTTAGGTTTCAATTCAGAGTTTGCAGAATGGCCTTTGTGGAGAAAACGGTTGCTTTCAGTTTCCTTTCTCCAGTGCTGTGTGCTCCACTGAGGCGGCTCCTCAGGCTGCGCTGCCATTGGCCGCTTTTACTCAGCCAGCCAATCACGTGACACACAAGGTATCCCTGTTACTGGGCGAACAGGGCCCGCATCAGGCCAAGTGGATCCAAGGGAAACATTATTATTATTATTATTATTATTATTAGTATTCACCATCACTTAGCTGACACCTTCTGTCCAAGGTGGTTTACAATGTAAGGACTCTAAACTACAGGTGGTCCTCGACTCATGACGGGATTCTGCTCCAATGACCCAGTCATAAGTTGATTTCACTGAACCATAAAGCGGTATAAAAAAGTTTACGTGAATGCCATGTTGTACAATAAGATTTTTTGAGCTAACTTCACACATTGTTTGTGTTAAAATGATCTACATAGAGAATATAAAAACACAGTATTATATTTTCAAGCTGCACTTTTATTTTCACCTTCATTTCAAAATCCGACTTCCACTTTTTCCATACGGCACCGCCCTCACTTTTTCGGCCGAGTCATTTTAACTGCAAAGTACCGAAGGCAATCACAAACAAAAAGTGTTTTAAACAAAATGCAAGCGCCGCCAGACACACAAACACAGAGACCCGAGCAACAACAAATATGGGCACCTCGCATACGTAATCCAATACGGTTAGAGACAGCCGTCACGAATCTGCAATGTCATACGTTGTAGAAATCGTAACTTGAGGACAACCTGTATTTACAATTATTTAACCATTCATGGACAGGTGGGTCATTTTTACTGAAGCAATTCAGAGTAAGTACCGAGACCAAGGATGCTACAGCAGAAAGCGGGGGTATGAACCCATGCGTTGACTTACACCACCCGCTGACTGAATATAAAACCTCCCAACCCTGCAATAAGCAGAGGTGAGAAGCAGGCTTTTTAGCGGGCACGACTTGGGCGGACCGAGAGAGACCAGTCCGCTGGATGCCTTCCTGCCCGAGGGTGAGAAAACGCCCTTATCGAGCTCTACGACGCAACCTTCCTCACAAGACGACCCACCTCATGCATGCCAAGGGCGGAGAATACCGAAAGTGAGACACATGTGCACCTAAAGCTCTGTCAGTTGCAAAAGGCACTTTTGTTTATGTCGCCAAAAGGAGAGAAGCATCTGCTACGCGAATAAACGTTTGACTTGCGTACACTAGCAGTGTTCCAAAGCCCTACTGGGGAAACTGACTCAAGGGCACTGCAGGGCGGCCTGGGGCAACATTAACCGCCCTGCCTGAGAGCATGGCAACCCACAAAACGCACATGTTGAGGTCTCGCTCCATTGTGCGGTTGACGACGACAACAGAATTCGCCGCTTCCTCATATGTGCACTTCGACCTCAGGGCAGGAATCCACCAACATGATTGTCAGCACCTAGAAAAATGTAGGAGGACTTCTTAGAGCAAACCAGCCATTATCAGACACCGGGGAAGTTCTCTCTCATGACACTCCCCCCAACATACACACACACAGAGAAACTCTTTGCACCAGCACCCAGAATCACACAAAACTGAAAGTGACCAGGGACAGAGGACGGAAGTGACCCAAGCATCACCTCCAGTAAACATAAAAAGTTGGTGACACACAGACGCACACATACACACTGCAGCTGATGAGCTAGAGTCAGAAAATAACCAGTCAGCTCTGACCTGACTTCACCCAGTAGCACAGCGCTGGCTCTGGGTGTGAATGACCTCATGCAGGACTCACGACATTCTCACGCTGCCTCTTGTTGAACACGCCATCATCCACCGGTTTGGGAACGTAGTCATACTGCATTCAAACCACTTTGATACTACGGTTAGGCCTGTTTTGACTCTGTTTCATCAGTCAACTTCGAACAGGCTAATGAATCACATTTTACTTAATGGAGCGTTTGCAACAGAGCAGTACAGGCTAGAGCCAGTTCCAAGACTACCAGCTTCTGCATCACGATCAGCGAGTTCATCCTTGTGCTCAAAGGTATTCGTGTGTATGTGTGAGAATCACTCAATCGTCCTGCTGAGCTGGACTGGACTACTTCCAACATGACACCCGGTGCTGGGGAGCCTCTGCCATGTTACCCCCTCCTGCACCAACAGACCGAAGGCTACAGATGTCCCCCACGCGGCGGATTATGACGACTCCCAGCCCACAGATGCAGAGATAGGGGCCACACGTGGGATTCTTTGCACATCTTAATATCACCTGAGCGTGCGCCTTCAGAATGGACTCGCGCCCCAGCCAGCGATGACACTTCTCCCAGGTAATCCAGCGCCACTCTCCACACACTCGTGGGAAAATAATCCATTTAAGGGTGGACGATCTGCTACATTTGGCTGGAGAAGAAGGCGAAAAGGAAGGGGGCGGAGGAGGAAGAGAGCAGTTACCACGCTCTTCACAAAACCGAAAGGCAGCTGGAGGGTCTCGAACCCTGGCAAGAGGACAAGCTGGGACAGCAGAGCTGTGTGTATGCAAATGTGTGTGTGGTGCACTGAATGGAAAAGCTAAGCCTCCTGAAGGTCTGGCAATACCTGCCCTGCCACATTTCATACAGCAAGTCTTTTCTGTTGTGGATTATATCTACTGCTTCAGGTATGGAGGGGATGGAGACACCGTGATGCAGCAGGTTGACCAGGGCCTAGGCTCTGGATTTGGACACGGGTTCTGTGTGGAGTTTGCATGTTCTTGTGAGTTTCCTCCAGGTACTCTGGTTTCCTCCCACAGTCCAACATGCTTTTCAGATAAATTAGTCGCTCTTTGCATATATATGTGTGCGCGTGTGTGTGATGGCGAGACAGAGAGAAAGACAGACAGCATGTGCGGCTACAGACAAGTGTCTGTTCCAGGGTCATCATACCCTGTGCTTCCCGCTTCCAGGATAAGCTCGGAACCACTGTGACCCTGCACAGGTACAAGGGGCATGCCACTGTACTCTGACATCACTCCATGCTGCATAAGCAGCACAGAAGGCAGGGGACTCCCTCAACTGCGGAAGGAAAAGACGCGATGATGTGCCATTTATCCGCCACTCGAGAGTGTTTACAACTGTGGCATCAGTGGACAGAGAATAGCCATTAACTACGGTTTCATTACGAGCCCTGATGAAAAGCGTAACACATCTGTCTCCAATTGTCTATTCCCCCTCGGCAGCACAGCCAGAGAAGGTGCACAAAGTCAGAACTGGCTAGGGAGCCAGAGACATTTCAAACATGGGGAATCCATCGCCGCTCACAGCTCTCACATAACACGGCGTAGGTCTCTCGCGCACGGATATACGCTGCTGTACAAGACTCTTGCCTGCTGCATTGCTCTCAAAATCGTACCTCGCGGTGATGTCCCTGTGATGGAGCTTAAAGCTGTCGAACACGCAATGATTTGTTTTTTCTTTCATGAAATGCTGAGGGACCCAGGTGCCAGAACAACCTACCACTGCGTGATTTGAATAACTTAGTGGCAACCCAGTATGTTTAAACGCTCTCGTCTGGTGTTTCTTCATCCTACATTGGGGACTTCCAGGCTTGCTCTTTCTTGCGTTTTGTTGTCCGTTTGTGTGCTCTACAAATGTTTGAATAACAGGGGGGAGCATAGAGAAAAGATGTGCTGTTGCTGTATCTTCAGAGGGTCATAGCAAAGATGCAGAAGTTATATATGCCGGTGCTACTCTCACTATTTTAACTACGGCCCTGTAGTTAATGTAGATACCGATATGTGCAAGTTTCACACACACACACACACACACACACACACTTTCTGACCCGCTTGTCCCATACGAGGTCGCGGGGAACTGGAGCCTAACCCGGCAACACAGGGCATAAGGCTGGAGGGGGAGGGGACACACCCAGGATGGGACGCCAGTCCATCGCAAGGCACCCCAAGCGGGACTCGAACCCCAGACCCATTGGAGAGCAGGGCCCGGTCCAACCCACTGCGCCACCGTGCAAGTTTTTTTTTTTTTTTTTTAAAAAAAAAAGAAACACACTACAGGAGAGAGTGGACACCAGGTCCAGCCTGCTGGTGGCAACACAGTGGCAATGTCTCAGCGTCTGGTCCGGGTGCGAGTCCTTCTTTAGAGGAGGAATGGAGCGGATCCATAGCCATGTCAGTGGGTGGCAACAGCAAGCTGATAAGACAGACAAAAGGGCAACCTGAAACCTTCATTACTTCACTGCACAAAGAGCAAAAAAAGACTTTACCAACCATGTTGAATGCTGAAAACTCCAAAAAAATAAGTTAAATCAGTAGACTTTGAGATGAAAACAGGACAAGCCAAATCAAAACTGGTAGCAAGGTAAATCCTTTGTAAAAAACCATGCTTGCTTCACCTTTTAGGATCTCTCCACCCTACAAACAACCTCCTTTCTCCTACTTCACAGAACTGTGTGCTTATAGTGCAGCAGTTTTAAGCAGTAAGGACAAGTGGGTGCTTGCTGATACGTGTGCAGCCAGTTACATAAACAGTGGTAGCACCTTGCACCGACTGCACCGCATTCACAGTAACCTCCAGGTTATTTCATCCCTGTTCATGGTACAATGCACTGGCCAAGCTTCTGAGAAGCCGGTCTGCAGCATGTGGCCTTCGTCACTGTGTCTGGGAACAAAGTCAAGAGAGCAGTTCAGAGCCGAGTAACAGAATACATCACTGGGGAAGCAGGTGGCAGAGTGGTTAGAGCCACTGCTTTACCAGGATTCCAACCGCATCCCCCCACTGTAATACCCCTGATCAAGGTATTTGCCATAAATTAGTGCTTTTAAAAAAAAAAAATCACCCAGTTGAATAAATGAGTAAATCGCTAAGCAGCTCAGAATACAACCATGGTAAGATGCTTTGAAGAACACCATCTGTTCAACCAATAAATAACTAACAGGCAGAATACACAACCTTGCAGATTCTAGGGAAACTCTTCCTCATTGCCCATATGGGAGCAGGACCGTATTAGCAATTGTGCCCGATCTGGACAATGTTGTATGGAGCTTCCTTACTGGTTATTCAGATCACAGAGTACGCCAGGAAACTCCTAATAAAGGAATGGGGGGGGGGAATGACATTTACAGCACGTTATCAAAAAACAGGGTCAATACAAGCCTTGCTCCTATGCTCCGTGCCCGTTTTGCTATTCTGGGTCTCTGTGTGTGTTGTCGGGCAGGATCACCTGTCGCTGAGAAATACTCCGGCCGATTTGGTTACCGTACTTTTCCTTTGATGGGGGGGGGGAAACCCGAGTGTAATGCCAGGCTCTTCGACCAAACCGAGGCTGGATTTGCTCCAGAGTTCCTGTTCGCTAGATGTCATGCGGACCAGCAGGGTAGGACACGTGCATGAAAACCCAAAAGCGCACCGCTACCTGCCCCCCCCGCCAACCCCCCACACAGAGGGAGCAACAGCCCTGGGCCACTGAAGCCTCTTTAAGCCGGCTGGCTGCTGCGGGACACCCCTCGTTGGAAGAGGAGCACCTGATCACCACTGACGTCACAAGCCATAGGGTTACTCTCTAGCGAGGGTGGGGGTTTGTTTTGGAGGGGCAGGGCAGGGCTCCCCTCAGCATGTGCTACGTGTAAACACAGCAGGCTCCTTGGGAAAGGGCCACGGGGCCTTGGCAGCCCTACCGGCAGTGCTCACCCACGCCATGCTCGCCGCCTCTGCCACGCTTACCCCGGCGCCGCGGGAAAAGTAGCCCCACACCGCGCCTCTTCTCCACGGCCTTTTGTTTCTCTTTCTTTCAAGTTCGTGACATGTCTGAGGATCCAACAAAGATTTCTGCATCAAACAAGTCACACCCACTGAAAATGTACACAGAATATGAATGCAGTCAAATGAGTCTAAATGTAAACAACTTCGCACTGATGTTTGCACCAATTTTAACTATATACATACACCTGAAGTGCCAAAAAAGTTCTCGCAACCAAAGATGATAAAAAATTATTGGCTGGCAAAATTAAAATTCCATAACGAAACAGCTGGAAGCGTAGTAGTTAGACCTGCTTCCTTTGGACCCAAAGGTCGCAGGTTCGATTCCTACCTCCATCTGTGACACCCTTGAGCAAGGTACTTACCCTAAATTACTCCAGTAAAATTACCCAGCTGTATAAATGGGTAAAAAATTATAACATTGTAAGTCGCTTTGGAAAAAAGCATCAGCTAAATGAATAAATGTAAACACATACATTATGAATAAAATCAAGATGCTTACATATAAAATACCAAGTCATTACCAGTGTTTGACAACTGCAGCAGCAAAAATGCAGAAACGTAAACATCTGTTAGCTGAGCAGCACAAAAAGCTATTCAGGGGTTTTAAATGACAAGGACAAAGAAGGTCTGGAAGGGTTGTATGAAAATGGAGCAGAAGAGAGTGCAGAGAATACACACGAAGCTGCTGAACTACGTCTCACATGACAACCTGTCAAAAGAAGTCAAGACACACACAGCTCTTGTTAGTCACACACCTAATTAAACATTAATCAGACACGGAGGGAGGTGGCGGCAAACAGGAGTCTGAAGCCAGGGCCTGGCCAGACCCCACTAAAATGACCTCACCCCCGTGCTTTCTGCCAAATTTAAAGTCAAAAGGCGAAAGTTACCACGTTACAGTAACCACAAAGGTATGTTTGTTCATGCAAAAGGCATCTCGGCTGTTACTGAGAGGATCGGGACGAGTCCTCGATTAGAAAGGCGCTGCGGATGCCAGCCGCACAACAATGCGGGAACCTGCGAAAGAGGCCGCCTGAAGATTTCTCGGAAGTCACGGGCACATCGTATAAATTTCACCAAGTTCTTGACGGAGGAGCGCAGCCACACTCCGACCTGTCGATGAGAACGAGTCAAATTGAATAAAGACCCCGCGTTGACTGAGTAAATCTGTTAGAGGAGTTTCAAGACCAGCTGCATATCACTTGGGGGGGGAATATTAATATTTAAAATGTTAGACATACAGCCACTGCGTATTATGTAATTACAGGCCTCGTTCAGAAGACCTGCTTTTGTGTTCAACGTGAAAATTTCCCCCCATGGGAAAACAAAGCGAACTGAAATGCGGCTAAAGCGCAAGAGTGTGTTTCACTCCCCGCGAATGCACCCTCACTCGGGATTCTTCCCCTTGGTGAATTTGTCATGTCGAAACCTGTGCTCTGCCCTGACACTCTTCCACAATCAGACGTCTTACGACAGCTGGTAGCGTACCGGTTAGAGCTACTGTTTTTGGACCCAAAGGTTGCAGGTTCTATCCCCACGTCTGTCTGTAATACCCTTGAGCAAGGTACTTACCCTAAATTGCTCCGGTAAAATAACCCAGCTGTATAAACGGGAAAATACCTGTAGGCAGCTTGATATTGTAAGTCGGTTTCGAGAAAAGCATCGGCTGAAGGAATAAATAATGTAACGAGAATGTCACGGCACGCAAAAATATATTCCGCATATATTCGTCAGCACGAATGGTGACACCCCCCCCAGGATTCATTTAATGGCCGATAAATGAAAACTGCAGTCATGGTGGGCGACACCTGAGCTCAGTGCGATACTTCCCTCCTGCCTTCATCACTGCAAGTGATGCACATGATGTCAAGGGAGAGAGGAAACACACACACACAAGTGCAGCAGCTGTGGACCTTAGTCTAGAGACAACAAAAGGTTCAAAGTGGAACCTGAAAGGGAGCTCAAAAGCGGCCCAACACACCCGAAGACGCCACCTTCGGCTGAGCTCGAAGGCAGCAAGAAATTTCTAGAATCAACCGAAAAAAAAAACGCGTTCATGTCTGTCTTCTGCAGAAGCAATATTCATCGGCACAGTTTCTTGACCCACGGGCATTTTGAGCCCAACGTACCTCAACGACAGATTTTACACTTTAATCATTTAAATAACTTTCCAAGGAAACTTGGGTTATTGAAGGCTACTCCATCTGTCATTCCACCAACCAGTTTAAGTCAAAATACTGCTAGAGGTAATGAGATGTCCCTTGTTTTTTTTTTTTTTCCCCACTTAATGGATGCTGTACAGAAAAACAAGATTTCCTACTTAGATCCTGCTGAGGTTGCGGAAAAGTAAAGGCTTCTTGGTCGACAGCCATAATTTTGCCAAACACCGTTTATACCAGTGACCATATTTTAAACGAGTGACTGCCGATTATTATTAAAGGACACGAGTTTATCCATTTTAATGTACGGATGTGGTTGTGGAGCACTGATCAAATGCCAGTACACGAATGCACAAAGACAAGGCCCAGTTTCTTTACTGAATGGGGAGGAACGCTGTGCGAGAGGATCAATGCCAACCCGGGTACAATTATTACTTCACTGTTGAAATGTTGTCCAACGTTTCGCACTTTTTTTTTTTATCCGACGCGACTTAGATTCTAAGCAATTTATGCCGCTTGGTATTGTACTGTAGCGACAGAGTAAGAAGCTCAGTCAAACGTGTCGCAGCCGAAGCAGAAAGTGGGACTTGAACCAGCAACCTTCAGTCTACAAGCTGAAGTTCTAAGTTCTCTGTGATGGGAGCCACAGGTTTGAAAAGCAGACTATTGACACCTTAAACTAGCTAGACACACCGACTGCAAGGCGTGTCCGCTTTCTTGGACATCTACCCGTCTCAGTCTTTCCTGGCTACGCCTCTAACCTAGAGCGGAGATGAAGACAGCAGAAGGCCTGGGCACTGCTCCTGAGGAGGTCACCTTACAATCTGAAGGTCCTGAGTTCAAATCCCCTGGACCCTTGACCAAGGTACATACCCTGAACTGAGAGCAGTAAGAATACCAGGCTACACGGGTAAATAACGGTAAAGTTGATCACTTAAGAATCAGTGTAAAAATGTAAGTCACTTGGAGAAAGGTGTCCGATCAATAGAAATGAATAAGAGAAATGAGTCGTGGCAGCGATGGATGGTCTCTCCATCTTCCACCCCAGGACACGGACGGACACACAGAGAGAGAGAGAGAAAGAGAGCGACCGTGCGCTCGTTAGGAGACTCAGTGATCCAGTGCGAAACAGCAGACGAACGTGGCGGACGCGCCACGTGGGACCCCAAACACACACAGCCGCAGTGGTATACTCTTAACTACTCACCCCATGACCCCCTCCGAGTAGTTCCTGCTTTTCCACGGCGTGCCCGTGTATCCGGCGAGCGCGTCCTCGGCCGATCCCGGGCAGAGCAGAAGGCTGCTCGTGTTGAAGCCGAACGTGCTCGCCTTGTTCTCCCGCCGCCGTTTGCTGCGATGCGCGGTGTCCGAGTCCCCCCTGGAGGAGCCCCCCGCGAGCCCACCGGCGCTCGCCGCCCCGCCGCCCGTGCCCCTCCCCGCCGGCGCACAGTCTCGTTGGTTGTTATTACTCTCCAGAGGTATATAGTCCCGCTGCTCCGCGACGTCGTCCCTGGAGTTCGACATTCCCCGGTCGGCCCGGTTCCCCCAGCTCCCAATGTGGCCGGTGCTGCCCGCCGCGGCCGGTGCTCCGCTCCCGCTCTCCGCTCCCCCGTCGCCGCTCGCTGCTTTGGGACTCTGACTAGCGCCGCAGTTGCTGCCCAAGTAGAGAGTGCCCAGACTCTGCGTTGTTTCCCAGATGTGCACCCAGAGGCTGTTGGCGGGTCCGAGTTGTTCTGGCTGGAACCAGGCGATCCTCGGATCCATCAAACGGCGTTGCCCGAAGCCCCCCCCACCGCCCCCCCCCGGAGCGCGGCTCGGTTTGTAGCCCGATCCGCCTGTTCAGCTGCCGTGCCGTGCGCTGCTGTCTGCTTTCCTCATCAAACCAGTTCGAATCCGAATATGATAAGCAGTTTTAAAATAACGTATAAATAAGAAGAAGGGGGGGAGATGAACCGTTTGAGTACAAAAAGTTGTATTTTAGTAAAGTGGAAGGGAGACAGACGTACGAACGCCCGCGGACCGTCGCTGCGAATCTGACCCCTCGTAGTTCGGGTCCTTCAATGGCGGCCCACGGCGCGGCAGTGCGCAGGCTCGAGAGAGAGAGAGCGAGAGAGAGAGATGGGGGGGGTCGCTGGGCGGAGAAATGAAAGAGAAGGACTACAGAACGGCCTGTTGAGGGGAGAAGGCGGATCAGCGGGCTCGTTCGTGACGGCGGCGAAACTGACAGGAATTCCGGCGATTGTCACCAAACGAAACGACGAGCCTCACTCGGACAGAAAATTCTGGAAGTACTGCTAAACGACGTTTGCGAAGCAAAATAAAACGCCACATATAAAATACCCGAGGAATAAAAGTGAAAACGTTTTAGTTACAAGCCCCAACCAAACTGGTTCTGCACAACATTTCCATACATATCATATGCCGACGTCTACAGCTAAGACCTGTTGCTGAGTACTATACCATGTTTACTTTACTGTAAAAGCCTCTTCACAATACACAGCGCAGTCAGTTGTAGAAATTTTAACAGACAACCCAGAAATGTGAGGATGCCTGGCGTCGCCAGAGGAAAAGAGGACCCCGATCGGCCATCAGTGCGCCACGGCCCACGCCAGGAGCCTTTCTGTGGCAAACAGTTTATCACAATGCGCCAATACTAGCTTAGTAACATTTTATTTATGCAAACAAACAGTACTTTGTCGAGCTGTGAAATCATTGACGGCAAAATAAAACTCTGGCCAAGACCTAAAGCCTGCTCTTTGCCTGATGACGTAACATTATAGCATCTAATAAAGCATAAAGTCAGACTCACTGCAGTTTCCATCCAAAACACAGGATTTTTTTTTAAAGGCCATGTTGTAACATGGCATGCTCTGAACAAATATACTTGGCTATGTCTTAGTCCCGAAGAACGAGTGCCCTCTTTTGACTGAGCAGTTCTACTTTTAGAAACCAAGCAGCACAGTGGAGCAGCAGGTAGCACTGGTGCCTCACAGCTCCTGAGCTGTAGGTTCGGGTGCAGCTTTGAGTCTCGCTCAGTCTGTCAAGAGCGCACGTGTTTTCACTATGCTCTTTCTTGGTTTCCTCTGGGTGCTCTGCTTCTCTGCCACTGTCCAAAGATGCGTTTCAGGTGAACTGGTGACTAATTTACCCGTAGTGTGACCGTGTGACTTAATGAGTGTGTGTGCGATTGCCCTGCAATGGACTGGCATTCTGTCCATTGTGTGCCTTGCCTCATGCCCTGTGTTTCCACAGGCTCCAGACCAGTGTGACCGTGACCCTGCACTGGAAAAATTAACGAATGAACTTTTTGAAAGAGCTGAGATTTCTTCGAAGGTACAGGATTCCGCACCAGCTACATCAGGCCCACACCGCTTAGCCTCTCCAAGCACAGTGTGATCTTGTTTATTTTCAAATGCCAAAGAAGGGGTGAGGGGGTCAGTGTCCCCTGAATGGTTGATGAGGTCATTAGTGTTGTAGAAGCCACATTCTTACCTCTAAGCCAAACTAACGAGTGATATTTGTGATACGTAAAAGAGCTATCCAGAATGAAATCTTAAAACTTCACAGCTTCGTACAAGTACATTTCCAGAAAACACAGTAACATATGATAGCACTCAGCTATTTTAAGGAGGAGAATCCACTCTAGCAGCTTTCATTACATTCCACATTTCGGTTTGTTTTATAAGGGATGTGTTCCCCTCTGTTCTTCAGCAAGAGAGCAGATCAGCAATCTATACTCTGATCAAAAAGGGATAAACATCAATAAACAAAAAAGCAGTAGAGCTCAGTTGCCCACCTTATATGTATGACCACAGATAAGAGTGTAGCCACTGAATGACCACTTTCTATTCTGTTTTATAGATATGAACCCATGCAGAAAAGATATGCTTAGAATTTTACAGATGAAAATGGAAAACGCACACCAAAATTGACATTCCAGGCTATATTTTACTGGAAAAATTAATGCAAAAATCATGATATATAGAAGCTGGCTGGTATTTTCCTCACATGACTCAAAAGATTCTGCTGGAAATTGTTTGTTTTATGTGTAATTGCATTCATAGCTTTTTAATGTAATATAGGCCACAAAATTGTAAGAGAAAAGTTCATCCTGTATGACAGCCTGAAATCAAACTCAACAAATTGGACAAGATCACCGACCTTTGGACATTAACCTAATACTCATTTCTTTTAGAAATTTTAAGGTTGCATATATATCAAGTTCAATATTTATGATTTACACGTGTTAAAGTGAAGTGGGACTGTGGCACAGAGGGTATAGCACTGGTGCCTCACAACACCTGGACTGTTAAATTAGGGGAGGGTTTGGGTTTCCTCCCACAACCCAAAGACAAGTGTTTCAAGGGTCAGAAGTGAGAGTATGTGTAAGTGAAAGTGTGCGCTTGTACCCCCTCAGCCTTGTGCCCAGTGATTTCAGGATAGGCTCCAGACCACCACAACCCTGACCAGGAAAAGCAGTTACTGAAAGAGAGCAAGTAATTCACCTCAGCTGGTGATCCAGATCTCCTTGGAGTCCAAGTTGGACCATCCATCCATTGTCAACAACTGCTTGTCCCAAGCAGTGTCGCGGTGAGCCGGTGTCTCCCCTGGCAATACAGGGCACAAGGCTGAAGGGGGGGAGGGGACACACCCGGGATGGGATGCCAGTCCACTGCAAGGCACCCAAAGCAGGGTTTGAACGCCAGAGAGCAGGCACCGGCTGAACCCGCTGCGTCCATAAACCACAACAAATGAAAATATATATCCTACAGCCTACAGCACCCTGGCTAAACATTCATTAGAAAGTTCAAAACATAATTTTCACATTGTTCAAGTTTATCTGCAATGGACGTATTAGAAACACAATAGACAGTATTTTGTATAATATAGAGGGTTGGACCCTACTTGATAACGTGTGAAGTTTTTATTAATTCTAGAACATGAGCTACCTAACTCTTCCTTCTGCTTCAGTGGGTTATATTAAGGCCTTACTTCACATACATTAAGAATCCTTTTGAATAGCTGTGCAAATTAATCTTCTAAAGCATGATGCTGACATCATTTGAGCTGGTTTTTATCTCCAAAATGCAGAGTCACAATATTCTCCCAGGCTGTAAAGCTGCCACAGCTGAACAATTGGAAATAATTATGAAAAAAATACGTTCCTCCAAAAACGGACATAGAGAAATGATACACGGTGAACTGCTTCTTGCACATTACACAGTTAGAAAACATGGCAGAAACAGAAAATTTTTACATGCAAAATTACACATTTACAATATCCAAAGCCAGTTCACAGCAGACCGCACTAAAAAAGAATACTCACACTCCACTCACACTTTGTCTCTTAAAAATAATATAAATCTATTACAGCAACTGATAAAACAGAAAAAATGAAGTAGCACAATAGATTGAAAACTTCACAAATATGCCTTCATGGCTGTTCCATTGGTAACTGTCAACAGATGTATTGATACTTTAACTAATGTTCATACTGCCAGGTGTATCTGAAGCATAATATCACAAATAAACAAAAAATGTATTAGTGCAACTAACAGCAGAACTGTTTTGTTTTGTTAACAGAAAAACAATGCTCATGAGTATGTATAAAATCATTACAAAACTGATTTATGTTACCCATCTTTGTGTACAATCACTGCGCTGTGCTAAAGTGTTGAATTTCCCAGAAAATTTCTGAAAGCACCATGAAGAGTTATCATTTCCCTAGAAATTGCACAACATGGTCATTTTAAATCTCGGCCCATTCATCTAAATGATGAAGGTGAGAGCAACAATTTAAGCCTCTGGTTTTCATAACAGATCCTTTCAGGACCCCTTGGTACATTCTTTTTTGAGATCTCATAATTAGTTTGCAGCATCTAAATACATTGGATGGGCCTGAGCTCACTCGCTCATTCGCTGTCACTAACCACTCGTCCAAGTCAGGGTCACTGTGGTTTGAAGCCTGTCCTGGAAATGGGCACGTCAGAGTACATACTGGATAGGACACCAGCCCATCACAGAGTAAACTCACAGAGTCACACACTAAAGATATCCATTCATCCATCCAGCCATCCGTCCGTTTGTCCCGAGCAAGGACGTGGTGGTCCGGAGCCTATCCCAGAATCACAGGGCGCAGAATCACGAGATGCCAGTCCACCACAGGGTAGCCACATCCACACATAATCGCTCAACGATTCACACACTACAGGCAAATTTAGCATCACCATTTCATGTGAACTCCATGTCTTTTAGACTGTGGGAGGAGACCGAAGCACAAAAAATGAAATCGACAGAACCAAAACTGTTAGCAGACTACTCAACAATTTCCCACTCATACGAACCCAAGCTTGTGTTGACAGCCATTAGAGATTTAGCTATTTGTAAAATTTTAGTAATTCTAAGTACAGAACCTCATTTTCATGATATACCTTAGTTGTTGAAAGAATAATCACAGTAACAACTGACTGAAAGAATGACAACTATTCACTTTATAAACCTGGGCACTAAAAACAAACAATGAAAAACACTATACAACTGCAAAGTCTTAATCTCATCATAGCATTTACAAATGTAACCAGTTAATGTCATACAGGTAAGTGTATGTCAAGGCTATTCTGGATAACCTACCCAAAAAAATAAAGCTGAACTGCTTTGTCACTAATACAACCGGTAAAGATGTCATCTATATATGTATAACAAATTACAGTACAACTTCAAATGCCTTATGTTTATTAGTAAACTTAAAACTCGGAAGTCATAAAACACAACGCAAATGAATTTTAAAAAATTCATGACACCAGTAGGATGTCCCTTAAATTTATTTTTTTAAAAAGTATAATGCACATGCTGTTAGCCAGCTGTACTCCAATATTTACAGTCAACAGAAAATTGGAAGAAACCAAGGAAGAAGCTGCTTGACCACATTCAACATTTACAATAAACTGATATGAAATGAGTTTAATACCTTCATGTTTCTCCTTAATGTAGTAAACAATTTAAAAATAGGAATGTGGCATCAGATTTGCTTAAAAACATCTACTGTCAAAAATACAAATACAACAAAAATAAAATATTTTATATGGTGCCTGCACATTCTGGCACACATAAGGTGACTTTTCCAGCAGCACAAAAAACACTGTTGTATGTGGTTTGGAAAGCATTTTCCCAACACCTTGAACTGCAAACAGCATTTCTTCCCTTTTCAATCACATCACAGTCACCATGTTTCTTGCAGGTGTTTGATCTATACACTTCTCATAAAGTGAGATAAACTTGTTCCAAAGGACAGCTTTTTTCCCCATTTTGCAATAAGCAGTCTACTGTATGTGTGGCCGTGGCTTCAAGATAAGTTTCCCTGTCTGGAAAAAAGAAAACACAGTGGTTTACATTAAAATATCTTAAGGTACATTTATATTTACTAATTTTGCTGTCATTTTTCTCCAAAGTAACTTGCAATGTTAAGCTACTTACAATTAACTTATTTATAGACCTGGGTAATTTTTTTTTCTACAGCAATTTAGGGTAAGTTTCTTGCTCAAAGGTACTACAGCTAGAGGTGGGATTCGAACTAGCAACGGTTGGGTCCAAAGGCAGCAACTCTAAACACTCTGCCATTAGCTTCCCCAAAATAAAGAATACTAGCTGACTTCACAATAAATTAGTACATTATCAATCATGCTGAAGATGATGACACTAAAAACCAAGTAGACAGGCCATTCAAACAAAACTGGTGCCAAGCATTGTCATCAGACATCAACTTTTCCTATATTTAGATGTCATTTGAGTCTGGATTCAAATTTAAAACAAACTTTATTCAAAATTACTAGTGAAAAAAACTTACATCATCGCAGGACATGTTGTATTCTGCTAACACTGTCCTACAACGAGCAGCAATTCTAAAAGACACAGGTCAAGGAAAGCTGACAGCTGTCATTAAACACTACAGTAAGAGTTTAGCACTCATATGGCTGAGCAGAGAGTACTTTCAGATTAAAGTAAAAGGATACATCGATGGGGCAACCACACGTTTATGTATTCCTGCAAAAAACAATCCTATAAGAGTAATGCAGCTAATTGTGAAAAATGGGTGATTCCACAGAGATGAGAAGAAGGACACCTGCAAAAATAAACAATAAAATTAATAAATTCTCACTGTCTTAGAAGGGTTGTGGGGGGGGGGGGGGAATCTTCTCTCCCCCACCTTCTGTGTGTCAGGATCTATCAACCAGTTCCAAGCTCCTGTTGCTGTGCAGACAGACACCACTATAAGAATCACTGTAAAAAAAAAAAAAGAAACATACCCAATATTAACAGTCTGCAACACAAGCACTGACTGACACATACTAATTAAGGTTTTCACTGTTGCAATTCCTTTGTGTAAAAATCAGTTCGATACTTACTTCGCCAGCGACCTGTTGCAGGCTGCAAACAGGACACATACTCTGTCAGCCGCCTTTCAAAAGCCTTAAGATCTGAAAAAGCAAGAAGCTATCAAACACCAGCACACTCACACAGAAGCTCAGGACCAAAATATTTATCCCGCATGAAGCCTCTCATATGATATGAACATGCAGAAGCTTGTTATGTTTATACAATCCATTCTAAATCCTTATGATGATGTAATCAGTCTCAGACAACAATTCTTGTGTGGTCAGCGCGTGCGGTGCCACAGCTGCCGTCAGCAGACCTGTCTGCTGAGCAACCAAAGCCCACTCCTCAGCACTCTGAAGCCCAGACAGCTGTCGTCCCGCACCATTCAGTGGTCCTGCGGTTAAAAGTGTCCCGTGATTTATTGCCGATTTCACAAAGTGCCATCAGCTATCCCGAACAAGCCGGAGGGCCGTGATCCTTTCGAGTCCCGGAGGAGGAGGGAGGAGGAGTGTCCAAGTGTGACTGCATTCCTGCCCTGTCTTGTGTTCCTTATATTCTGTAGCTCCATTCAAAATAAGCCTCCAGAAGGATTCAAACCATTTTTTGCTTTCTACTTAGAGTAAATGTAGTGCTAATTTTAATATCTATGTTACATGACCTGTAATTAAATTGGGGTATGGAAAAAAAACAAAGTTTACCACAAGCACACCGAGTTCAGTTTCACTTGTAATTTTACAAGGAAACACTCAGATATTATGGAAATACATTAAACCTAGATATTTAAGCACTTTTACACCGAGATGGACCACCACTGACAGATAGCAGTTTTAGTAGTGTGTTTATCTCTTTCTTCCCTCAGTGAGCAACGCAGCTACTTAGTGTGAAGCATTTCTCGTGAGAAACTGTCGTAAAACCGCACACACTGCAAAGGTGCTTCAGAAAACGGACGACATCCCAGATATATAAACTAAAAAAACATAGCTGGCTAATAATATTATTTGACGTGAAAGCTGACGGAAGAAACTTGAATTACGCTGAATAACTTAGCGTGTCTTTCAAACGTTATGCTTCGCTCCCAACTAGCTAGTTGTGGATTCCGCATTTCATAGCTCAGATAATACGTGATAAAAAGAAGAAAATACGTGATAAAACGACAACTTCTCTTCGGGAGGCGTGGTCTTAGTTATTATCAACGTAAATCTTCCAGCTAGTAGTTCCGCCTACATTTTATGGTCGCATTTAGTTAAGCTTTCGAACGCAACGCTGGAGGCTTCGCGACAGGGACTGAAAGCAGCCGCGCTGCGACCCGCGAAGCGCTCGCACAATGACCCGCACGTGGAGACAACGGCCACGCGCCGTACCTTCCGCTTGCTCCAGGGAATTCATTTCACCCTTCTCCGCGTACCGCCGACTCGCACGAGAATCTCGTCCCAGAGGCCTCGAGTTCCGCTCACAACCGGAAGTATGCTTTCGTCACTATTACGTCCTTCACCATGTCACATTACCTTGCTACTGTAAAAAAAAAAAAAAAAAAAGATGCAAAATATGAAGTAGTTTTTTTCTTTAGTGTTCGGAAAGCTTTATTTATGCCTTTGTTCTCGAAAACAATTACACGTCACACATACAGATGTATTACTTTTCACTTGCTGTATTAATTTTTGAAGTTTTGTATTTCGTCTTCAAATACAAATACTACTAACCGGAAATTTTATATTAATAATAATAATAATAATAATATTAAAGTATAAGCATTTTGCCTTCTAGAGGTAAAATATAAAAAAATAAATGAAAAAGTCGCTTTGAAATGAAGTGTCATTCATGCATAGATAGTCCAGACAAGCGGGTCACTAAAATTTGAACGTCACACAGAGCTTTATATTTGAATACATGTTTAATAAAATGTAAATATAACTATCATTGAAACAATGTGCTGTCTACAACTGTCACTATTACCATCACTGACATGTCACATAGCCTATCAATACTATTATAGCAGTAACCTGTTTTCAGACTGGTGCAAAAATTGCAAAATTCTACAAAGTGGTAACACGAGCAACTTGTGCACATAGTTTTATTAGCATTACATTTGATTTCCCATGTAAAGAAAAACGGGGGGGGGGGGTGATGAAAATCAATTTCCAAAATGTTTCCAACTCGGACTTCTCACTTAAGCGTTGCCGATGATGAAGCCGGTTCTTCTTGTGGTACAAAGGCATCAAACAATGGTTTTAGACTCTGTGAAAACGGACATTGTTGTAAACATTATGCGGACAGTCCAGGTGCAAACATCAGCTAGTATTATTATTATTACCAGATTGGCAGATATTAACATTCCACAATTCCCGGTACCACTTGCTCACACTGGGTTATTATTCAATCATCTTTCGTGTTGAGTACAGTGTACAGACAGAGTAGTATCCTACCATCGAATTCCCCCGCCTACCCGAACCAGAGTCCTGCTGCCCACCTTATTGAAGTGTTTCTGGGTTTCTTCTGCTTTGCCGAGCTGCTCCTGGCTCCTTACGAGTGCTGCCACATTGGAGTCTACAAAGAAGTATTAAATTCCATAGCACTGACTGAATGAGAACAGTTATGGCTAAAGTACAAACAAATGTCCTGGCATTTTAGATGACAGAAAATTCAGTGCATGATCCAGTTAATGATCAACGCGCTTACCAAGGACACTGTTGATGCTATTAAGCCTCTGCAAAATAGAACTCATTTCTACAGCTTTCAGTTTTCCCGCCATTTCCGCGATATTTCCGGTAACACCTTCTCCGTCTGGAAGTACAATAAGTGATCAGTGTAGTATTAAATAATAAAAAATAAAAAAAAAAAAACACCGCTGACGAACTGTCGTATTGCATACGCAGATGAACTAATATCACCTGTAATACATATATTTAGAAAACCACGCCCACTACAGGAAGTAGAGACCCGCGCGTTCTTTCCAACCAATTGGTGCTCCGTGTCGACACGCCCACTACAGGAAGTTTGTGCCCCAGTTCCTTTGAGCTCTTCGGCGAGGGCAAAGGTTTATTTCACACTTAAAACTGCCCTTTGAAAAGGATAACAGCAGCTGAGTGAGGTATCCTCATAAATCTCAAAACATATTTCTGTTGTTATTTGACAGGTTATTCTGTTGTGTGAAGTAACTGTCCAGGCCACGATATTTGCGTTATATAATATTTTAACACTACAACTTCACCACTGACTGATTTTAATTGTGGTCCGCGGCGCCACAGGCCACTCGTGTGAAAATTTAGTAGTAATGTAGTTTATTCTTTCACGGGAATTCTAACAGCAGCGTTTATGACCACTTAAAATTCAGAAAAAAAAAATCTTACGTGAGTCTTGCACGTATCATTAGTGCGATAAAAAATAAAAAAATTCAAAATCTGAGGTGAAAACAGTGCCTTAAGTTCATCATGACTGACTGTCTTCTGGTTTATTAAGATTCATTTCAGAAAACAGGAGCCCCTTCCCGCAAAAACAAAGTTCTACGAATGTGTTCGTACTTACATTTACATTTATTCATTTAGCAGACGCTTCTCCAAAGCTACGCCGTACATCTCAGAGAAAATACAATTTGTGCATGCAATTAGGAAAGAGACATAGTTGCAGACATAATCATGTGATTCATTCTTAAAGTTAGTTTCTTTTCACTTTGCACCGATGTTCATTGCACAGGTAGGTGGATAAAACTCAGAAGAGAGGAATGAATCCTGATCACCTTCCTACAAGTTTTTATTTATTTTTTTTAAAAGGTACACAAACATTTAACATACAAAACAGGAGTAGCAGCTGTGTAAAGGCTTATCTCATAAAGTTACGGTGCATGAACATTTACACCATACGTGAGCTTGAGAGATCATGGGCGAAGTGAGTGCGGAAAACGTGAGTTTTCAGACCCTTCTTAAACGTGTACAGAGTTTCAGCAGTTCTGAGTGAAAGGGGAAGGTTATTCCACCATGTTGGAACCAGAACCGAGAATCTCCATGCTTTACCTTTCGTGCGCGGGACCACCAAGCCAGCAGAAGTAGACGAGTTCATTGGTGGTTGCTTTGGAGAGAAGCATCTGCTAAATAAGTAAATGTAAATAGCTAGGAGCAGTTCTATTGATGCATGTAGGCGGGATTAAGGGTCATTAATTTCATTCGGGCAGCTATTGGAAGCCAGTGCAGAGAAACGAGTAGAGGAGATACATGGGAACGCTTTGGCAAGTCAGGCACAACGTGCAGCAGTGTTCTGTATCAGCTGCAGAGGTTTTGATGGCTTGGGAATTAATAACTAATAATTAGTCTGTGTGCACTGCATGGAGGTGCCTGACGTGGGCAGAATGAGAGCAACACACCAGATAGCATTAGTGTTAGCCTTATGGGACTGTTTGTATCAGCAATTAAATGTGAAAATCTGTGTTCTTTACAAATGAACAATGTCAGCAAATCAGGTGCTCGTTGTTAAGTTAGGCATAAAAAGAGTTAGTTGTCTTACAGAACAATAAGCGTCCTCTAGTTGTGGATGATAGTCTCATACAATATTGTCAACATAAGGCAGAGCTTAATATAGCTTTTTTTTTTTTTTTTTTTTAAACAATGTTGGTGTATGGAGACTTTTATGATGAGGTAATTTATGGATATTTGGTTGCATTGTAAGCTTTTCTTTCTGGGCATTTGAACTTGAGTTTCTTACACACACACACAGACACACAATTTTTTCCCCTTTCTGTAGGAGGGACATTCAGTCCTGCATTTTCTCTCTTTGTATTGGACAAAAGCTTCTGACACAACAACGGAGAGCCATAACTCGACAATGAATGGCCCCTTTCTCATCACTGGTGGTGGAGGTTACTTTGGTTATCGGTAAGTCAGTCTCAACAAAGGTGGTAGCACAGGCAACTTTTGACCTTTTCTGCTTTGCTTTTAAATTTTGTGAACATACAAGTAAGTGTGGTGTGTAGCTGCTTATTAAATATTAAAGACTTCTTTCCATTATTTTTCAGCCTTGCATGTGCATTACATAAAAAGGGAGCTAAAGTGATACTGTTTGACATCCAGCCACCGAACGAAGAGATCCCAGACGGTATGGAATTCCTGAAGGGGGACATCCGAGAATACACAGAGGTTGAAAAGGCAGCGCAGGGAATGGACTGTGTTTTCCACATTGCCTCCTTTGGCATGTCTGGCAAGGAGCAACTGAACCGAGGGCTGATTGAGGCGGTGAATTTACAGGGAACTGAGCACGTGATCAGGGCTTGTGTAGCAAACGGCATCCCCCGGCTGGTGTACACAAGCACCTTTAATGTTGTCTTTGGTGGGCAAATAATAGAGAATGGGGACGAGAGCCTTCCATACCTGCCTCTCCACCTACACCTTGACCATTATTCCAGGACGAAGTCGCTAGCAGAAATGGCAGTGCTGAAAGCCAACGGTACTGCTCTGCATTATGCTTCAGGCATCCTAAGGACATGTGCCTTGCGTCCAGCGGGTATTTATGGGCCTGGTGAACAGAGGCACCTGCCAAGAATCGTCCGTTACATTGAGAGGGGCATCTTTAGATTTGTGTATGGAGAAGCCAGCAGCCTGGTGGAATTTGTCCACGTGGACAACCTGGTATTAGCTCATGAGCTGGCCGCCGCAGCCCTAACATCCCGCAGGGAATACCGTGCTGCAGGGCAAGCCTATTTTATATCGGATGGCAGGCCTGTCAACAACTTTGAGTTTTTCAGGCCGCTTGTGGAGGGCCTGGGTTACGACTTCCCAAAGGTACGGCTGCCCCTCTCCTTTGTATACTACTTTGCGTTTCTTACCGAGGTGGTTCACTACCTCTTGGGCTGGGTGTACAACTTCCAACCACTGCTCACACGCACTGAGGTCTACAAGACTGGTGTCACCCATTACTTTAGCATTGCTAAGGCCATGACAGAGTTGGGCTATAGACCTCAGAAGTACAGCTTGAATGAAGTAGTGCAATGGTTTAAGAATAAAGGACACGGGAAGAAGCCTATGTCACCCTTTAGGAAGATATTGAAGGGCATGGTGCTTACAATTGCAGTAGTTGCTGTGCTGTTTTCCTACATACCAGTTGTTGGTACCTAAGTGTTTTTGGTCGTTACGGTATACCTTAGGTTTATGATTCATACCTCAGTATTAGGAGACCAAATTAACAGAAAGCTGAATGTTTGACGACTGTATTTCGACTAATACAAGCAGTGGTGTTAGTTCATTGAAATCGCCTTGTTAGGCAAGTTACCATTGTGGGGAAGCTGAATTACAATTATCCCCCCCTTCATAAAAATAAGGGGTTCCCAGAGAAAAAACATCGCCCACTGTATAATTAATTATGAAAATTAAAATGTGGTTTTACTGCATACCAGTAACACCAACATACTGTATTTTTAATATTTTGCATCAACGAAAATTGTTTTTGTTAGAGACCAAGGGCCAATCCGCAAGGCAGGAGTACCCCCTGGACAGGATGCTCAAACTCCGCACAGACTGAACTGAATTCAAACCTATGTCCAAACAGCGCAGGTGCTGTGAGGCAGCAGGGCAACCCCACTGCACTGCTCCTATTTTCATTCAGTCATTAACAGTAACCATTTGTCCAATGCAGAGTTAAAGTGTTTGGATTTAAACGTGGTTTGAACGCCAGTTTAAAAAACGACAACAGACCTTTTATACATTGGGGAACGCTCATTCTAACAACGTCTTTTTAAACTCCCGTTTACTATTTTATCTTGTTTATATCTTACTGTGGCTTGAAAAAAGCTGTTTTTAGCCTGTACCAGGGCAGTTTGTCTTTTAAAAGGTGCAGTTCTCATTTTTAAGTGGTGCTACACTACTGAGTATTCGGTTTTCTGCTTTTTAAATGAAAATAGTATTTTAATTAAAAACACTTTGCTACCACAATACTTGTTTTCTGATGTGGAGCATTGTGTGTTTTATTTGGATTTAAATATTCCCTTTCACTCTTGTCTGGGTGACTGAAATGCACAGGAGCCCTGAAAGACAGTTCCTTTCCTGTTTAAATACTTTGTTTTTATTGGGATGTCTTCATACCAGCTTTTACACAACATGAAAACTGCACAGCAACTGCCCATGGAGTGACTTTTTTCTTCTCTAAAAATTGTCTTCAAGTATCAACATTGACAACGGGATTTCTCCACTTAAGTGTTTATCATTCTCGGCTTGTAATGATTCTTTCCATAATTAGACTGTTTTGTACCAGTGTACAAGATAGCCCGAAACCCATGCAGCAGCTGCATTGCACTCAGACTGAACTGTCATTTTTTAAAAGCTGCCATTGGCTAAAATGACACAAGTAAAGGTGGCTGGCCTGGAAGTTAAATTACCAGGCTACAGGGAAAAATGCTATTGTACTGATTTATAAGCCTGCTGTATTAAAGGGTACAGATGCTCCTCTACTTACGATGGTTCAACCTACGATTTTCCGAATTCATGATGATACGATGGCGATACGCATTCGGTAGAATCCGTACTTCGAATTTCAATCTGTTCCTGCACTTGTGATATGTCGTACGATACTCACTCCTAATGTTGGGTGATGGCAGCGAGCCGCAGAGTCCACTCAACCACGCTCGCAGCAACCTCATAGTGATTACGTGAACGAGTGTAAACAACTGCAAGTGTATACAACCGATACTGTGTTGAAAGCGTTTTTTTATTTTGTGTTTTCGTATCCTATCATGTTTACTAAACGCCCATGTGTGTCTCCTGCTTAAATTTGCCCAGCTGTAGGCTATGGTAAGTGTTCTGAGCATGTTGAAGGTAGGCTAGGCTAGGATGTTCGGTACATGCAATACTGTAGTCTTTTTCGATTTTTCCACTTATGATGGGTTTATCGGAACGTAGCCCCATCGTTAGTTGAGGATCATCTGTCTATTTTTCCATAAGATGTTGTACAGAATTCTGTTATAGCAGGCCTGAGTGTACTTCAAAATTAAGAAATGCCTAAGAAACGTGCATTTAGTTGGTCAGTCCCACCTCAGATGCTGCTGGGAAGCAAGTAGTATCTTGGCTAATACTGACTCGTAAATTTAAGATACTGAATGATTTTCAGCTTACAACAAAGAATACTGTAGACAGTTATCAAATCCATTGTATGTTTCTGTTGCAGTAATGTCAAAGGGTGACATTTAAAATTTTACCATAGAGGGAGTTATTGAAAAGTAGAAACACATTGATAAAAGGGAAGCTCAGAATGTGAATCTGAATATTGCTCATTTTGCAGGAAAGGCTTGATGGACCACAGTGTAAAAACTATTTCTCATAAAGCAACGTCAATGTCAGTTTCTTTGTGAATTAGATTGTCATGGAATATAGCATGTGATCTTTTTGAAAGAAAACTGTGGTGTACTACTGTTTTTAATGATATGACTGTACTTTGTGATTTTTTTTTTTTTACTTGCCTTATTAATAGTCTATTGTTCCAATCTATTGTGCTTTTATTGATGTAGACATTATTAGACTTATGTAATACTTCTGAAATATAATGCAGAATGGTCTGTTTAAAAAATGGCTTGAAAGCAATCTCATAATTTAGTGTTTGTAAAGTACAGTAAGATGTGACTGTTTGAAAGAGAATGTATCATACAGACACAGATACTTATAAATTCTGGGACACCTCTTGATCTAATGTGGACTTTAGGGAAAAGGGAACATGGATGATCTGAAATAAATGGAATTTTGTTGAGTAAATGTCAGCCTCTGACGTTTGCCCATTTTATTGTATCAAGCCCTGGGAAATGCAAAGAACAGCGATCGTATTTTGTTACTGCCATACTTTGGCTCCTAAAATAATGTAGTATAATTTAGGTAATGTGTCGTACAGATGAATAAATAGTGCAAGGGAATTGTTTAAAAAGGTCTTTTTGCACGAATAACTGGCACCGTTTTTCAGGGGTGCAGTAGCGAGTCATTGTCGCCAGGGGGCATCCGGTGTCTCGTCCCCAGAAGAAATACAAACGATAGAGCAAAGTTTTCAGCCTTACGACGCGGAGCCGAGCGCGTTCATTCAGAAGACGGCGATAGCGCGACGACTGAAACGGAGACAACGCCAGCCTCGCGGCTAAAGCTTTGCGTCGGTCCCTCTTAGGTAGATGATTGAACGAGAAACGTTTCTCTTTCGTGGCGTGAAGGGAGTTTGCCGGATTACTTAAATTTAGTGCGCACATAGTATGTATTATTTTTTTCCGGTGACTTCAGAGGCAGAAACAGTGGGAGCCAGTGCTGGTGGAACGTAGGAAAGAAGATAAGTTGATATTTTGAAAGACGCGTTACTCGTATTGCATTTTTTGTGGCTGCGCCCACACACACACAGCTTTTGAATGTTTGTTAACGCGCCTTCATCTAAACGCATTTTATTATTGACCGCGCTTTCCCCACATCATGGCCATGGCATGGTTAGTGTGACGGGGTCCTGTGCTCTGTGCGCGAGACAGCGAAGTGCACTGTGTGACTGTCGTCGTGACCAGCGTTGCCGTTATTATTGATGCCGCTCACTGCTTGGGCTCGAGGTACCTGTTCCGCGAGTGTCGCGCGGCGATGCGCTCGAGCGCACCGAAATTCGCGCCTCGGGGCTCTACTTCTCGCGCTGGAGATATAAATAGGGAAACGTGCCGTTCATCTCGCTCTGCTTCGGCTCGCCCCCCTCCGTATTCCTCCCCGTGCAGCCGTGCTAGTTACGATCATTGTTCCTCTCCGGCATTAAGCACATTCCAGAGGGCCGCAGCGCAGCCGCGTCTTCTTCCTCACATTCCTTCCGCACAAACGAGTCCCTCCACTCGCCCTTTACAATAAGCGCTCGCGCTTCTGCGCCAGACTCAGTCTCGGGCTTCGGCAGCTGCGCTGCTCCCGCCGGGCAATGCAGCCTCGTTTATCGGTGCGCTCCATGAATTGTGGAAGTGGACGCCGCATGACAAATCCAGGAAACTCGTAAACTCCTCGGCGCAAATTCCTCCGCGGAGCGCGAGCGCGAGCGCGCCGGCGCCGATTGTGAAGACGAGGCGGCTCAAGTTATCAAAGAGCACAAGTGGAAGTGCGCGCGCCGTCCGAGCGGAGGCTGCAGCGGTGCGAACGGCGGGCGCCGGGAGGCGAGGAGGGAGGAGGGCCTCTCAACGGCCTCTTAAGTGCGGGCGGCGCTGCGTGTCCGACATGGAGCGGTCCGAGGACCCCGCGGGACTCCGGGCGAGCAAGTTGATCCAGTGCGTGTCTCTGTACGGCGCGGCTGGCGCGGCTCCCTCGGCCTCCTCGGGGGGAGAGGCTTCGGAGCAGAGAGGCAAGAGGGGCGGCGGGCCTTGTGCTCCTCCCCAGCGGCTCCACACCCCCGCCGACGAGCTGCCGGCGTCCGCAGACAAGGTGCTGGCGGTGGCCCCGGCGAACGGGAGCCGGGCCCCGCACTGGGACGCGCACTGGGATGTGCTGGCCTCCGAGGACAGCCATGGCGCCCGGCCCGCGCCCTCCCACCGGAGACACTCCGCGGAGGTGCAAGCGCACAGGAGCGGCTCCGAGGGCACGGCGCCCGCCAAACAGGGGCCTTTTGCCTCGGCTCCGGCCGGCAGGGGCGCCGGCGCGGCGGGCCCGGCCCAGGACAGGCAGCCGAGCCCTAGGAGCAGCCTGCTGCAGCAGCGCGACGGGGGCTACGCGCCGAGCCCCAGGTCGAGCTACGCGAGCACGGCCAGCGACACCAGCAAACACTCCAGTCCCAGTCCCAGGGCCAGTTTTATCGGCTGCGACTGCAGCAGCAAGCCCGGCAGCAACCGCACCAGCGGCATCAGCATGGGCTACGACCAGAGGCACGGCAGCCCGAGGTCCAGCACGGCCAGCCAGTGCTCGGCCGGCGCGAGCCCTCGCTCCAGTTGCTCCGATCCGCGGTACGGGCCTTCGGCGAGCCAGGAGCAGGAGGGCGTGGCCCTCCAGGGTGCTCCTGTGCTCAGCCCCCGCTCCAGCATCAGCAGCCAGGAGGGAGGCGCGAGACCCTCGCCGGGGTTCAACTGTATGGCGAGCCCCAGGTCGAGCATCTCCAGCCACAGCTCCAGGAGTTCCCGCAGCTCGAGGGGATCCGTGGGCATGTTTTCGGAACCGCAGGGGCCCTCCCCTCGCTCCTCCGTGATGGTTCCCGGGTTACAGGAAGATGCCGTGGTTCAAGATTTCAGAGACTCGAGCTGCTTGCAGAATAGGAGCCGCCTGCAGTCGTCTCCCGGAACCCAAGACGCACCTCAGCAGGCTGCTCCGCTGGGACTGTACCCTGAAGTTGCCGCAGCGGTTCCGGCACATTTCGCTTATGGAAACCCTGCGAAAAACTCGGCCCTGGGCCACAAATTAAAGTTGCCCCAGCAGATCGCACCGTGTCGGGACAGTGGGCCAAGCCAGGTAGAAAGAAGACTGGAAGCCCTCACCTTAGAGCTCGAGAAGGAGTTGGAGATGCACGTGAAAAAAGAGTATTTTGGTAAGTCCCAGTTTTCCCGTGGGCGGTACAAATCATGGTGTGACTATAATGAGGAAAGGTAGGACTTGGCAATGAAGAGGTGCATTTTTCCAAAATTTGTACCGCAAGTGAAAGAAGTGTCCCCTTCTGAGCGTCTTCCACCTCCCAGATCTGCTGCTCAACAGGCCGTTGCTGAACAAATCCAATATTTCAGGGTGTGAAAATGACCAGTGCTGTATTTTCTCAGTATAACATTAAAGCCGAATTGAACATCATACTCCCCTGGTGACGGATTTTACAATTCAGACCCCGAAACGTGTCAGATTGCTCTAAAGTCTAACGAAGAAGGTAATATTAAAATAGTTATGTTTGAAGTTCCACTCCCCTGCCTTAGACCCAACTGTATGTATTAAATATTTCATTGAAGGCCTGCAAGTTCAAAGGTGTTTATTTTTTATATGCCGTAGGACTGTTTTACAGATGCTGTTTGCCATTGCAGAATTCTTTACTTGTATTGGCATGTAAATAAACTTCTTCAAAATTCTCCTTAAACCTTTCACAGGT
This sequence comes from Scleropages formosus, assembly GCF_900964775.1. NCBI lineage: Eukaryota > Metazoa > Chordata > Actinopteri > Osteoglossiformes > Osteoglossidae > Scleropages > Scleropages formosus. The sequence continues at coordinate 25,962,691 of NC_041812.1, forward strand.
TTTCATTTATTTTTTGTGATATTGTTTTGATTTGGCATTAATATCAGATGTACTTGTTGAGATGGGATGAAAGGACTCGGCAAAGCTGCAAGAAAGTCCTCTACTTGTGCCTCCTGTAAATAGACTTTCCGCTGTGGCATAAACCATCCTTAAGGTGAGAAGAAGTGCTCCAAAAAGCTCCAGACAATTTAGAGTCGGCAGATCTCTGGGTTTCAGATAGTTCCAGCCCTTTCCAACGCCAGCTCCTGTAGAACAGTGCTCGCCTGTGGTGTGTGAGACCAGTTGTTCGCTTATCAGAGGGCAGCAGGTGAAAGTCAAGAGAGAAGACGGAAGTTCTCGCAGCAGGCAAAGAAAGTGCGCTCTGTATTCACGCCGCCTGCAGCCGGATTCATCGGCGTGCCGTTGAGACCCGTAGCGCTGTGCCTGGTGCTGCCGACTCGCGATGTTGTTTTGCATCCCGTTTTGTTGCGAGGGGGTGAGGGTGGCACTGTTGCTTGTCATCAAATTAGCTGTAAATCGACAGCTGGCTTCAGAAGACAAAGCTGTTGCCGCAAGTTCATCCAGCCCCGGCCTGGCCTGGCCTGGCCCGGCCCCCCCACAAAGCCATTCATTAGCCAGTCAGTGGGGCTGCTGCACATGCTTGGCATGGGATCTTGGCAGTCTAGCCAGACAAAACCAGGGGTGTGCACTGCTGGCAGGGACCCTGGCGGGGAGGGGGGTTAAAGTCTGATCACCTGCTTAGAATAATAATGGCAGCAATAGTGCTTTATTGCAAAAAGCATAATTTTAAGTTTGGGCTAATGGTATTGTATTTATAGTGACATCCTCTCCGCTTGTCGCTCTTGCTGTTTGACTTGACACGACCCCAGCACTAGATTCGATCGCTCAAGGACATCGTTTTAATGCTAACCATTTCTTCCTCACTGCTTGGAAGATGTACTATTGATGTTTCTGAACCTAGGATTTTAGAAATGCAGTCAATTGGGTGGGGGAAGGGAAGAAATTCTAAGTCTCTGGGTTTGTAGCTGATAACGTAAATGAATGGTAAAGAATGGTAAAGAGATCCAAACACAAGGTGTGCACTGTATGGTATTGTGCATTTCAGTAAGAGTACGATGTGGATAACGTTCTTCTGAGTAACGTTTTCAGCCAGATCCTTCCCTTGCTTTCACTAGACTTGTACAGTGCTCTAGTCTCCACAGTCCGTTGTCTTTTCTTGCCTTTTGACTGCCACGGTTTTGCTTCTCATAAAATGATGTGCAAAATGACTACATATGCCTGCTCACATTTTTGTGGCTGGACGTTAGTAATGACTTGTAAAACAAGCACATAAATACACTCGAACAGCTGAAGGTAATCCTTTTGGGTCCCTTTCACAAAGTGGGCTTCCTGTACTCATTCAAGCATGGAGGGGATTTATGGGTCTCTTGAAATAAAGTCCTCATTAAAAGTTTCCAGCTCAGCCTTCTCCTATCATGTAAACACTGACTGGCCTTTTTCAAAGACTGTTTTTAGAGATATGCTTAATTTGCTTTGCAGTGACTTGACATAAATATTGAGCTCCTTTTAAAATATATATTTTTTTTTTGTTTGCTTGCCTAAGATGGAGTGTAAAACAGTCTAAACTTCATTTTTTCAGGAAGAACATTCCATAATCTGACAAGGACTGTTAGACTGCCGTATATAAAGCACAGTCTGTGCTCTAATGTTAGTACTGTATGTCCTACAGGCTTGAGAAACTACTGCACGACAAGTCAGCCCTCAGGGTTTTTACTTCTGTTACAGATAACTTGTACAATCCTTACATGGTAAATTACCTTGGACAAAAACATCAGCTAAGTAAAGACTAGTGGTGGTGGTGGTGGTGATGATGATGGCGACGGTAACGTCTATAGGATCTACGTGCTCTAAGTCAAAATGGCTTAGAAGTGGCAAAGATGGTCAAGATACGTGGTAAATGTGGTGTTTGACACATCTGCTTCTGCGGTTTAGGGTGTTCCTGCTATTAACAGTGTTTGGATCACTTTTAAAGCCTTATTGTAATGAAAACCTGTGAGCTTCTGGGAGTCTCAGTAATGCTGCACCTGTGTTTTCGTGTGATGAATGTATGACCTGGCTGTTAGCCAAGCCAATCGTTAACGTTTTTTCCACGGTCATATCCGACCTCGTGATTATACGTACTACTGCTGATTCCCTTTGAGGCACAGGGAAATTACTTTACCATAGTATCACAGTTTCACAGTAGCATACCTAAAAAAGAGGAGCCCAGCCATGGTCCTTCACGGCTAGGATTCCACAAGTTTTATAGAGTTCATTATCAATTAATGCATTATTTGATTCTCAAACAAGAATTTATTATCCAGGTGACAAGCTACATTTATTCATTTAGCTGATGTGTTTCTCCAAAGTAAGTTACATTAAGTAACTTAAAATTACATGTACATATTTCTACAGCTGGGCATTTTTCCTACCGAGATTTAGGGTAGGAAATATAAGCAGAATGTAAGATATGAACCAGCGACCTTCGTATCCAAAGGCAGCAACTGTAACCGTTACGCTATCCGTCACCCCGGTAACCTGGTGAAAAGTTAAGGTTGCGTGACAAGCAGCATGTTCTGTGGCCCTTAAGGACTAAGGTTGGGGGGCTACTGATTTAGTCCAACTAGTGCCGGAGGGGTGCTAGAGACTCTCCTTGAGTTTCCCTTGTTTGCGGCGATCAAAAGTCACACGGACGCTCGTTTTATAAGCAAACATTTTGAAGTACTTTTCCGTTACGCAAACTTAACGTGCAACGTTGGCTTTCCATTGCGTTTGTTTTGAAGTTGCCTTAGTAATTTTAGTTCCTGAGGGCAGGAGGCATTGGTCATTGCTTCACCCAACAATACATTCTGGTATTTGGTTGATTAGTAACGCTCATCTACAAAGCGGAAAGCGAAAGACCCGGAAAGACCTTCAGGTCATTTGTCATGGTTTCTGCGACTGTTTAGGGGTCTCTGTTTTGGGGGAACATGTGGGGGGGGGAAATGCTGAGATTGATAGACTGTTGTTTTTGATGAGCTCTTTCCTTGCTAGGATTTGGCCTGTTAATTCTTGTGTTGGATGTTGCAAGAGAAGTTTTGTGACTCCCCCTCCTGGGTCTTAGGAGTTCCCCCCTTAACCGCGACAACCCACCCTGTCTCTCTCTCTCTCTCTCTCTCTCTCTCACTATCTCAGGTATCTGTATCAAATGTGGGAAGGGGGTGTATGGAGCCAGTCAGGCCTGCCAAGCCATGGGAAACCTGTACCACACAAACTGCTTCATTTGTCACTCCTGCGGTAAGCTGTCCCCCTTTCCAGCTCAATCACTAGATCATCGTTGTTTCTCTCACCTTTTATGTGAAGTATTTTGCTTAGCTTGCCATGTTTTTTTCTTTTTTTTTTTTTTTTTTAATAAAGCGAAGCTAAAATTAATCTAGTTGAAAGCTACAATGACAGTTCACTCATACAGGGTTTCACTATGCAGCTTGTGACAATATGCAACCTGTCACACGTTCCTTGCATAGGTCAACAGCCGCTGGCTCTTTCTGTCATGGCTAATATTAGTCATATCAACAATTTCTCCCCATGTTTTACTTTGGCATGAATCCTGTTTAAATGATGTGAAGATTAAATGTTACCTTGAGTACACAGTGGCATAGCTCAAAGGAACTAGGAGTTTAACCTGGTCCTATTCTGGTCCTATGAACCTAACTTAACATTGAAGCGGACCTTTTATTGGCCTTAGTGTACTGCAGGTCATACTTAACAAAGAAACGGGGGCTTTCGGGTTTTGGAGGCGGGGTTCAGGTTGTGCCTAGGCCTGTGGCTTCAACAGAAAGCTGTGTGAAATGAAACCATTCTGGGAGAAACTTGAAGTGTATTTCAGGATTATCGAGGAGGAATGGGTCGATTTCGGAGGAAACTGGAAGTGCAGGTGGCAGTTTTCAGAGGAGGGCACTTTTTTGGAAGACCATTACTGTATAAGCGCTTTGGCGTAACGCTGCATGTCCTGTAGCTGGGCTGGATGCTGTGTCAAGGTACATGCCTGAAAGTGCAGGCTCTGAAACGCTGCCCCGCCCATCAGACACAAAGTACTTGACAAATAGCCAAGATTTTCCAAAGGATGGATGTGTTTGGAGTAGTTTGTACACACAGAGCACACTGCAATGGGAAAACAACCCCTGTCCTTGTGAATTTTTTTTTTTGTTTTGTGCATTTGCACAACATATGTTGTTAGAATATGTTTAATGGTCTCTATGCATAGCCACATACTCAGTCCTCTGATCCCCGTAATTGTCGCATGTCTGTCTAACTCTTAACACTGTTCCAGTTCAGTTTTACACTAATTTGCCTACAACACCCTCCCACCCTCTTCAGTTTTTCTAGGTGTTTGGCTGTGAGATACCTACCAGTCCCCTACACACAGTGCCACACAGGCAAGCTGGCAGAGGCTGGACTGGAGGATGCTGCTTGCTAGAGGCAGGTTTGCAAGAAGTGTTGATATAGCAGCTGCCCTACCTGCTCAAAGTGAGGGTGCTAGTAATGATGTACCTCAGCAAAACTGCCAGTTACAGATGTGACTAAAGATGTGCTCAGAGAGCTTTCTGAGCTCTAGAGACCAGCTGACTAGTTGAAGAAGCACCCAACTAGTTTAGTCACTTGTCAGCCCGAAGTACCTTAGCATTTACTACTGTGACTGCCGTCGGGACTTCTCCACTTTATCGCCAAACCCTCCTCGCCCCCGACCCCTGACGTTCCACCTGCTGTGATCGCGCTCCATTGGTCAGGCCCTTGTGTGTGTTCCACTCGGTCGGAATGCCACGGTGTCAGAGACAAAGGTCATGTTTGCATTGCAGGGGGAGGAATATGCAGGGAATGCTGGCTTTGTGCGTCTCCACTCCCAGCCCCTACCGCTCCTGCCCGCTAAGCACAGCATGCAATGGAGTCCCCGACCGCTGTCAGGACTTCTTTTTAGCACAGGCTCGCCTAGGATGCGTGCTATGTAAACAAGCATAGAGACTTACACTAACCCACACACCTTCATGGTTTCTGTGGCGCCATGCAGGTACAAGTTCTGCTTCATTGCAGCTTGCGAAGTTGCAGGCAGTTGTACGTTAACTGTTGCTTGGTTTGCTTGTAAATAGCTGTATGCCATGCCATGCCATGCCGTGCCATGCCAGGACATCCATCTATGATGACGAAGACTGGGGAAATCAGGCCTTATGTGAGTGAACTTCTTGCTCATTGCGAAATCTACAGAGCTGCAAATGAAATTGCATTAATAGTGTTCTCCACATATGATGGGAAGATTGTATTCTCTTGAAAAGACTTCAGCGGCTTGAAATGTTGGAGAAGGAAGAGAACGAGAGATGAATGGACTGAATCACAACAATCCTGGACACACACCTGTCAATACTGAAGGCATAAATGGAAGCCAATTTGGATGCCTTCTGTCCATGTGGTCGCTAAGAGTTGACATCCGGTTGACAGCGCTTAACAGCAACCAAGCTTTGTGCTGTGACTGCTGAAGCCTGCAGACTGTAGAAGGAAAGAAGTGCTTGTTGGAAGGGGCATGAGATGTGGTGTCGTGCCTTGAAGGCAAGACCCAGCAGTTGAGATAATGACTTCAAGTAAAATTTAGAGTAAAAAATGGTAGAATCCTATTGCAGACTAAAGGAGTGATTCTTGGAAGTACACAAGCCTTTGTCTTGCTCTGGGATAATTGGAGGAAGCTCTCTGAAGGTTGACAAATAAACCTTTGAAACGGGCCCCAGGGCCTTTTGTTTTCCGGTGCTTCATTCACACATTCATAATGCTGTTGCCTCGCTCGCTGCAACTGTCGCTGATGTGATACGGGCCAGGTGGGTCACCTGACCTTGGACCCCGCCTGCCAGCCGCCCCGGTCATTACGCATGTCATCGCTGCCTGGGGCGAGGAGCCCACCGCAGTTCCCATTAGCAGGCAAGGAGAAAGGTTCTTCCAGCTGAAGCTCCTGCAGGTGATAAAGGCTCGATTGTTCTCTGAGAGGAGGGCGGAGGAGAGCACCGGGAGAGAGAACTGCGTCCAAAGCAGGCACTTTTCCTTGTACTCAAACCTTAGAGTCATACTCTCTCTCAAAGAAGAAACTAACGTTTTTAGATGTTCAAGCAGTTTGTCTCTTTGCAGTGTTTCAGTTTTCAGGCAGGATATGTACACTGTTGATGGATGCATGCAGTGAGGGCCCTATGCTCTGACTGGGGCAAAGAGGATTAAAGATGATATACACTGCAGAAATATGTACAACATGGTTCAAAGTGGGTTTTGTCAGTAGAGTTTTCTTGCAGGCTGGGCAGTTGAAGATGGAAACCTTTGAGAATCGGGAATATCAAGTGGTTGTGAGCTCCCAGGTTGACCTAGTGTCTCATCCTTCAGCAAGCGGAATTCTGGGGCTTGCATCTGGCTCTGACACAAGGCCGTTGCCCTGGAGTTAAACCAAGGGAATGGTGTAGATGACCTTCTTTTGGGGCCATAGAGGGAGAATGCGCTGCTAATGCCGAGGGCTGCTTTGAGAGTGAAGTTTTCTTTATACCGTTTGACAAAATGATATCAGATTTTTCATTCTCTACAAATTGTTGTGGACCTGCAGAGCCCGCTTGGTTGAGGTCCAGAGGCAGACAAATGAGGAATGTGAACTTGGAGAAATGTGATCCTCCTCCCATTGGCGACACATCCTCTGTGGGAAACAATGGACAGGATCCACTGGGTTGCATTGCCTCGCCCGTCTTTGTGAAATGGACAGAATTGAGTGCTGAGCGAGCGCACAATGATTCTAGCTTGAAATGAAATCATGTTGAGGGCAGGAAATAATGAAACCCAGAGAAGGAAGCACCCCCCCTCATCCGACTGTGCTTTGTCATGTTCACTGAAGGCAGAAAACCATCAAATCAATTTGTCCCCCTCTAAGCTTCAGTCCAAAAGCCCTCGGGGGCATTCCTGCCTCTGACCATCTGCTCCTCCTGAGCTCAGCCGACACTTGGGAGGTTTTGTCCACAAGCCGTGCATCATCGGTGAGCACGAACACCTGTGTGTTGCACCATCGATGTTGAGCGTAGCTCCTGAACGTCTATTTTTTGATGAACTAATTTAGTCTTCAGCAGTGCCTGCGTGCAGATGTGTAGTGTAGTGCATTTCTTTTTCTGCACTGCAGTAGCTAGGGGTTTGAACAGTTTTTGAACATTTTTACTTATTTTGCTCTCGTTTGCTAAATGAATTGTTCTCTCTCGCCTAGGTTGTGACACACCGTTGTGCTTGCTTTTGCTTTTCCATAAAACGTACATTCCCAGAACGGCTCCCCAGTAGAAAAGATATTACTTTGACATTTCTGTTGTCGTAACAAGTGCTTACTCTGGTGTTTACCGGTTCACCTAATGAGGTGTTTGTGGTCTCTCCTACCTGCAATGGTAAGTAAATTATGACGAGTATTGTGACAGTAGGATCTCCAGTAGAAAAAAACCATGGGGAGAGGAGACTGGAGAGCCCCACAGTGATGTCCCCTGCAGGCTCTCGGGGACCAAGGAGCTCCTGCCCAGACGCAGCCATCTCCTGTGACACAAAGAGGGTGACGGGCAGCAGGCCAGGCCCCTCCCCTCTCCCTGAGCTGGGCTCCTGGGTGGGGGATGAATAGGACAAGCCAGTGACCTCAGGCAGAAAGAATGTCCCTATTTGCACAAGCCCTCTGGTCCTTTTGGAGTAATCCGCGCTTGGAACAAGGAGGGCTGAGGAACGCTTTGTGTTTACCTCCCAGACTCGTGGCTTTCCCTTCAACTATTTATCTATTTGTTGGAAGCATGCATGGCAGATAGAATTGTGATGATGTGGCAAATGGTCATATTTTAGATATGCTGGGAACAGGTGCGGTCTCTCTTCTTTCTTTGAATGCTCCTGGAACGGAGGTCCACCAGCTTTACTTTTTGCAAGACGTGCTCATATTGCTGATCACTGCATTTTCCTCTTTGTGATATGATGCCTGCTACTCTGAAAGCTTTTAGTATGATATAGACCCTATGTATAAGTTAGCTAGGAAAAGGCAGTGGTAGTTCTGAAAGACTAAGCCCCAAGTACCAACTAAAGCCATGTATGTGGCCTGTGTTTTGCCACGTTGTGGCAGAGACCTCATGCAGTTTGATTTGCTGTATTTTTATGTGCGCACACTGCAGAGATCAGAAGACCTAAAGCTCTTGAAATGATGAAACTTGCTGTGACTGCACTGCACTGTGCTATATTTAGAGTAGTCATGGCAATTCCAATCTTTTATGAAGCCCGCGTTTGATTTAACTCAAAAGTTCACTCTGTTCTGGCTGTATGTTAAAGCAGATTCTGAATGGACCGCTTTTCTGTGTGCTTTCATTTTTCTGCGCTTTTTTTGGGGATCCTCTCAAGATGAGGCGGGGGAGATGGGGGTTCCCACAATGCTTTGGCCAAACCAGGAAGCTGACTCATTGTCTTGTCTCTGGCCTATGTGTGTGCTAAGGCTCACATTGTCCCTTTTCTTTCTGCCCCTCTCAGGGAGAAGACTACGGGGAAAGGCTTTCTACAACGTGAACGGCAAGGTCTACTGTGAAGAAGATTTCCTGGTATGTTTGTATGGCTTTGGGCAATTTTTTTATTTTTTTTTAAACACACAACTTGCACAGTCTACCTCTAATGCAAAAGTACTGCACTGGCTGTACTGAGTTCTCCACCTCTATTACTCTTGCTATATCTCAAGTATTATCCAGATTATCTTCTGTAGCCAGTAGAGCAAACATTGTGCAGACTTTCTATTCCTACTTACCCTCTAATTAAGCCTTTAAGGGGCCTCAATTCTGGCATCAGATGCAAAGTCACCGAGGTTAAGATAGGCGGTTTAGAAGTTGTAAAGGCTACCTCCAATTGATTGGTCTGTACTGCCCACCTTTACATGCCACCCCTGACAGAACAAGCCAAAAGCCCAAAGTCACATTTTACATGTCACATTCTTTCAGGATTGAATATAGCTTACGTCCCCACTGCCACCCATCATCAATGACCGTTTGTCCAGTGCAGGGTTGCAGTGTTCAGGAGTCTATCCTGGAAGCATAGGATGTGAGGCAGGGAAACCTTGGACTGGACTGTAATCCACATGCACACACATGCATGCAGTCTGAAACCGCTTGTCCCAAGCGGGGTCGCAGCGAACAGGAGCCTAACCAGGGCACAGGGCACAAGGCTAGAGGGAGAGGGGACACACCCAGGACAGGACGCCAGTCCATCGCAAGGCACCCCAAGCAGGGCTCGAACCCCAGACCCGCCAGAGAGCAGGACCTAGCCAAGCCGGCTTTGCCACCACGCCCCCCGTGAATCTAATCCATTTCAGGACAACTATACACTCAATTTTTCACTCACACATGCAAACACTAACCATTTCTCTCAAAGCACATCTTTGGACTGTTGGAAACCCATAGGAACATGGAGAGAACGTGCAAACTCCATACAGATTGACATGGATACAAACTCACATTACAGCCTACAGCCCTGGAGGTCTGAGGCACCAGCGCTACTCACTGCACCACCATGGCACTTTGTTACATCATTGAACAATTGCTGACACCATCAGGGTGTAAAGAGTTGCTCCTGTCTTAAGTTTGGAGGAGAAGAAAAGTGCAGCTTGTCAAGATGGGCGAAGAAACAAAATTCCCCGTTCTCGAAGAGAGCGATAGCACCCCTGTAGATAAGGCTCTGCTAGAGCAACAAAGTAGCGTTTACTCAGTAGAGTCATATATATAATATATATATATATATATATATATATATATATATAATATACACACACACACACACATAGACTGCATACTGTGTGTGTGTGTGTGTATCATTCATCCCATGCAGTTGGTCATTTTTCATGATAATGACATTTTCTGTGTCTTTTCTCACAGTACTCTGGGTTTCAGCAAACAGCAGACAAGTGCTTTGTGTGTGGCCACCTAATCATGGAAATGGTAAGACTTTTGCATCCGAAAATGGGGACAGAGTGAGGAGGCAAAAAGCTGGTGCACAGAAAATCTCTTTGTGGTCCATTTTGAAAGCTGATGTTAAATATCGGCTGTTTGTACCATGGCCTGCTCTTCACCTGTACCCTCTTCTGTTGCTCTTAGATCCTGCAGGCACTGGGCAAGTCATACCACCCAAGCTGTTTTCGCTGTGTGGTCTGTAACGAAGGTCTGGATGGAGTGCCTTTCACAGTGGATGTGGAGAACAACATCTACTGCGTGAAGGACTACCACACGTAAGACTTTTCCACTTTCTCTGAACGTTTTGAGACCATTGCCAGCTACCTCTTTGTTGGTGGGGCTTTGGCTTCATTGTAGCTATAAATTCCATTAGAGTTTAATTCATTCAGTTGCTCTCTATCCAGAAGGTGATACAGAGTCAGTGTGTGTAACAGCTTCTAGGTTTAAATGAATATTTCATATATGATCTCCAGAAAGTCTTGGAAAGAAATGGTTGTACATGGTGAGGTCCCGATACAGCTCCAAGCGAAGGACAAGTTCAGATTACCGCTCCGTCTCTTTTCTGGTACAAACCTGGTTCTTTCTTATTTAATTTCAGAGTTTTTGCTCCTAGATGTGCCTCATGCAACCAGCCTATCCTTCCTGCCCAGGTAATGTGTTATTAACCATATGGTTTATACTCGTACCAGGAGTGTACTACAAATAACTGACTGCCACGAGATGTGTCCGTGTCCTCCCAGGGCTCAGAGGAGACCATCAGAGTGGTGTCCATGGAGAAGGATTATCACGTTGAGTGTTACCACTGCGAGGTGAGATGTCACCGTCCATCATTGCCTGTCCTTCTGTGTAGTTTTCCAGTCTGTGCACAACCTGTCCAAACTGTGTAACAGTCATTCCTGTCCTACAGGACTGTGGCCTGCAGTTGAATGATGAGGAGGGCCAACGCTGCTATCCCCTGCAGGACCACCTGCTATGCCATAGCTGCCACCTGCATCGGCTGAAGGGTCAGACAGCACCCCACCCACCTCCCAGCTATCCCATGCACGTCACTGAACTGTGAAGGCGGCCGGAATCGGCACGGTGCCCAGTGGGACGGTGAAGGAGCCGCTGAGGTGGGAACAGGGCTAGAGAGACGGATGCATAGAGAAGACTGAAGATGAGCAAGTGAGGTGATGGAGCAGTCTTCTGGAACGTCACATAAGAGGAGTCTCAGAGCCTTTAAACCAGGATGTTCCCCTCGCCGTCCCACCTAAAAATCAACGAGCGTGATGCATTTCACCAGTATAAAGTCACTCTTGGAACGCATCCACCAGGACACAGGAGCTGTCTTGTTTTCCCCGTTGTGCCCAGTTTGGCAGTAGAAGACCATAGTGCCTCTTAGGGATTGAGCGTTCTCTTAGATGTGACTTCACCTAAGGGACATACCACACAGCTGGCTTTGTGGTGAAATCCCAGAATGGAGGTAAATGGTAACACAGATGTCTCTCACTGGAAGTGGCCCATGTCTGGAGTCTAGCACTTAAAAATGACCACTTTCTCATTGGTCGTTGCCTTTTCTGTTGGCTATGCAAGGGGCCCGCACATCTGGGTGGGGTGAACACAACATTCCACATGCTGCCCACACGTGTATCTTTCAGATGATTCAGACTGCTCAGTGATTTGACTGTATTGTTTGAATATATTGCTGACATGTGCTCTGCCTCATGCTCTGCACACTCACCTACACTAGTGTCATGTGATCATTTAGATACACAAGCAGCATCTTGTTTTTAACAACAATGGCGGGATGGGCATGGTTGCGTGCATCTCTCGCTATGTATGTATTAATGTATACATGCCTGCATATACTGATGATCCGAAATCAGTCCTCATTATTCCTCTGCCTTGATTGGTTCTCTTTTGTCTATTACCTAATGGAGTCGAAGGCCAGTTCGTGAAGCTTGTAGCACATAATTTTAATTTACTGTACATCATTGGTGTAGCTGCTGGTCTTTCTGGAGAAGATCCAGGATGATGTGTTGGTTCCCCCCCTCCTGTTATCCATGTCATTTTTTTGCTCATGTCCCTGATCCCTTGGTCTGCAGGCTTGGGAACCTGTTGACTGTCGGTGTATCTCAAACACTGGTTTGTTGAAAGAAAGCACTGATTTCATTATGTCCTGTTTACAGCATTTGTTTTTTGAATGCATGTTCCTTTTCAAAAGAAAAAATCCATATCTTCCATAGCGTGCGTTGGAATGTTCTGAAGAGTGCAAAGTTCCTCACCTCTCCGCTGAGGTTGGAGAGACAGGAAAGGTGTAAAGATTGGAAGTCGAAATTGCTTCTGGTTTCATTACTGATGTGTCCCTCCATTCTCTCCACGGGTTTGGCTTTGTTGGGGCTACAGTTCAGCCTGTCTGCTGTCATTCTGTTGACCAAAAAATTACCCAGAGGTCATTGGCTTCTAAAGCAGGAGCCACACTCCCTCCTTCAGAGCTGTCACTTGTGACAGCAGATCGACGTTTCTCCTCATACTACTGAATGTGAACGGAGCCCTGGAGTCGTAGAGAACACAAGATATAAAATGGACCTTTGAATACCCTTTGAGAAATCGTGGTCTTTTTAAGATCCTTTTGTGTCCTGTTATAGTTCTTTTCCTACTGCATTCCACACTTTACAGAAATTTCATCTTGTATTCCCACTTTAATACTTTGACAGGTGTTTGACTCATCATTCCTTTGATTGAGCTGTTTTTCTGTTATTAGCATGGCTCACTGAAACCAGCACAGTTAAAAAGTGCATTGGACTCTTGGCGCACCCCTTTCTTATTGTAATATGTGCATTAAAAGCTTTTATAAATTAAAGTACATGTATAAAACACAGTACAATTACTGTTTTACCCAATGTTAGTGCTTTTGTAACAGAAGCAAAGGAAAAACTTCAAGATGCGAAGAGTTATTTTTTTTTTCTCCAAGATACTTTCCATTGAAAGACATATTTTGATACACTGTGCAATTAGGATAGCTGTAAGTTTTGTTTCTTATGCCATCAGAAATCCGAAAACGTAGCTCTGTTCGGTATGTAGCTCTCGACATGTGTGACACTTCTGTATCTTTCAGTGTATGATTTCCTAGATGTTTCATGAACACAAATAAAACAGAGGAAATGTAGATTTATTTATCTAAACTTATTTAATGAGTTAAAGTCAGGTTTGTCCTTTAACCTTAGATGATCTGCTTTTTCAATAAAGTGGTTTTGTAGTGAAACTGGTTTTTGGGCTTCTTTTCCAGTGGATGCGTTATGTTTTTGGAGACACACTACTGCTCCCTATACCAGGTGTTGTTACTCTGAAATGGGGTTTTACTATTAAATAGTGGCTTTATGTACATTTAGCTTCAGGGATACTTTTTCTCTCAGTTTACTCTGAGAATAGTTAATTCAAGTTATTTAGGAATACAGTTGCACCACTGAAGAGTTTGTGTCAGTAATTTTGTGATCTAAACATGTTTGTGTTAGATTGTGAAACAGCTAGGATCCTAACTATATGTGTGTGTGTTTGTGTGTGTGTATATATATATATATATATATATATATATATATATATATATATATATATATATATACACACACACACACACACACACACACACACACACATATCTACATGCACAACCAAAACTTCAATCTTTTGCACAATTCTGTGACCAGGCTGAAAAATATCGATATGTTCTTGAATATTCTTAATATGGACCCAACTGAATTGTGTCACTAGACTGGTGTGGTGAGTTGAGTCTCATTTTTGATCCCCAGCTCTTATAAATTTAAAGTGGAGTGCGTTAATGGGTTCTTATGTGCCTTTAATAGAATGTTTATCATCATTCATTTAGCTGACACATTTTTCAAATGATGTAAGGTACTTACAATGATTTACCCATTCATATACCTGGGTAATTTTACTGGAGCAATTTTAGGGTAAGTACCTTGCTCAAGGGTACTATAGCTGCAGATGAGGCTCAGACCTGTAACATGTAGTCTAAAGGCAGCATCTCTAACCACTACGCTACCAGCTACCCCAGTCAAATGAAACCCAGTTTAAATGTGTCTTGGTAAATGTGATACAGCATGCAAGACAAGAAAATTTCGACACACCGATTCTGATGACGAATATATTACAGGGTGATGAAGAAGGGTTAAGAGAACCAAGTTATGATACAGTAACAGTTAAATGAAATGGCTATTGTTGCAATTAGCCAGTGAGCTCCACTGGGAGATTATCTGTCTGGCCTGGAATTCTGAAAATGTTTCGATAGGGGGGAGAACGCCACAGAGCTAATCTAAATGGAGAAAGTGTTGTCAGGGTGAAAAATGCTGCCCTTGTCAGCGCAGGCCCCAGATCAAAGCCTGGCGGGTCGTCCGACGTGAGCGCTAATAAAAAGATCAGAGATTGAAAGGAGAGGTTCAGCGCCTGGCCATGGTGCCCTAGAGGAATTCCTGTGTGCTGCACCGTATTGTCACTCCCCAAGGTCTCAATCATGACCAGACATCCATAGGCACCAGCGCTGGGGGCCAAAAGCTCTTTGATGCTCCGAGGCCAGGACCTGGGCCTCCCGGGGACTCTGTGAACCCAGCGGGTTGCCGGACCGGCCTCGCTAGCCGATTATTTGAGTTGTGTTTTAGGGAGTTAAATTAGCTTGGTGTTGTTTGTCAACAGGGCCAACGGGCAGATTTCGACCATCTTCAAAGCAGCGGAGAACTATTGTTTGGCTTTGTGAGCCCGGACACCGCTGGGTTTTGATAAGCGCCTTATCTTTCATTTGATGAGACTGAGAAGAAGCATAAATATGAAAGAAAGGCTGCGGGTCACAGGCACGCTCTTTGTTACTTGAATGGAATCCAAAAATGTCGGGTATGTAGAAAACTGCTTGGAAGTATATATATCGTACAATTTGTTCCGGGGGTCACCCGCAGCACTCCGTGAATTTGACCGCTTTGACGGCAGCACGCAGGTGATTGCCGTGAATTGTCTGCGTGTTGCTCGGGGCGACACAGGTGTTACCAGCCTGCCTTTACCACTGACGTATCGGAGCTGTTTGCCGAGAGCTCAGTTTGGCCGTGATCCTTTGATGAAGGAGAACGATGAGACTGACCTCTGCATTCCAAACACACACACACACACAAAAAAATGCATGAGTGGCTGTTAATGCTGGCTTACCCTCGCCTTATGTTTTCTTAAGCGCTACAGAAACACAGCCAGGGGTGTTCGTAGAGTATCAACAGGCGCTACAGTGTGTTTCTGTAGCGCCTGTTGATACTCTACGAACACCCCTGGCTGTGCTAACAGGTAGACAATGGTCTTCCCAAGTTCGAGCAGAAGCTCTGGTATGTACCGTACGTCACTGCGCTCTCCACATATTTGCGATTCAGTGTACTGATACCGACATCGCTGGGGTTCTTGGGCGTGAGATGCACGCTTCGCTTTGCGTGCTGTGAACATGGACCGGTGCGCCTGGAGAGGACTGAAAGGAGCGCAGAAGGAAGGCGTGACACAGGAGCCGGTGGTTCGGGCACGGAGAGATTCGGAGCAACTAGGAGCATAGCGAGGAATTCTGGGACCCCTGAAAGAACATTGCTCTGCCCCCACCAACCAAAAAAAAAAAAGATCTGTGGGCCACTGGAATCGCCACCACCGTTCGCCCCACTGTTGACAGCCCAGCGAACAACGGGAAGTGTGTGCTTTTGCTGGGTGGGCCATCTCATTATGGCGCACCCAGCACAGACAATGAAACGTGCAGCTGAGTCAACTTATCACTCCTTAGCGTGTGTGGGCACAAACCGGCAGATCAAACGGCGTCCACAGCTGTTGGCCAGGCTTGCCAAAATCAAGAGGGTCTTGGTTTGAAGAGTTTCATTGTTGGTGAGGTCAAAAAGGCCCGGCCTGCCCCAGGAGTGGGGGGCCCTCACAATACAGGGGCTCTTTCTCGTGGTGCGCATCAGAGCACCCGGAGCCACGGCTTCTGAGGGGCGGATCCTGACCACAGGAGAGAGACATTCCCCTTGCAAAATCTTAACCCCACCTCTGTGTAAAAGGAGTGCATGTAGGCAGGTGGAGTAGGATTGGGATCCATGGATTTATTCATTCGGGGGTGACATTGGAAAAGGTGTAAAGAAATGCATATATCTTGTCACCATGACTTTTATAGTGTCATATCTTTTGAGGTGCCTGAACACATCGACAGTGATGTAACCTGGGGTTATGAAGTGTTTCTGGTTCTCGCACTCCATCCATCCTGTGTCCAGGTAGCACTGCCTTGAGTCCACGACTCACCTCTTCTGATCCACAGCCCTCTAGACTCCCCCTCTGGAGCCTCAGTAACAACTTTGACAGCCTTCCTCCGTCTGCGGGTAGCTCCCGACATACGACAGGCCTTGGACAAAGACTTCCTTGAAGACCCCCTGCACCCTAATTCAATGAGCAACACCTCTTGTCCTCCTGTCACGTGACAATAACGCAAGGAATTATTGCTGACTCAAATAACTGTTTACCAGTTTTATCTATTTAGGCATCTCATTTGCATGATGAACTTTGCTCACATATCAGATTCTTTAACCAATTTCCTTTAGTGCCACGGTAGGCAAAAGTGAGTTCTAATATTTACTGAATCTTGAATCTGTTTTCACAATTATTGTATACAGATACAGATTTCCATATTTCCATTCAGTCCTCAGTTTCTCTATTATGTTTTCATAATTCCATTTTCATTCCAGTCATTTTCAATTTTTTTTCTTCTCAGATGCAATCAAAAGTGTCGTGCTTCCTGCTTCCAGGCACAAAAATACAAAGGATAACTTCTGTTTGAACTAATGTGTTGTTGCCTAGCAACCTTTCTCATCCATCATCGCTGTCTGATGTCCACTGAATTTTTGGAGCTGTAGGTGCACATTGAGTTTATGCAGTGCTTCACAGTTCTGGGAGACAGAAATATCTCACTATTGTTCATAAGCACAGCGGTAGCTTTCTTTTACGAAATTATCAGAGAAGGTAAAAGTGCACGTATTCCTGCGACATTCTACTTCGCTGTGCAAAACTGAAGCAGTTCACACTGTGCAACATGAACGCCACCAAATTCAAAATACAAAGTAATCTTGAGAGAACAGCATAAGGCTTTGTTGAGTAGGATGATACGGAGTTTCACCATATTGTCTAATTTTTTTGTGTTATACCTGTTTTACCCACAGGGCTCAGAATGATACTATAGTAAGTGCGGAGGCATCTTTTGCAATGATAACGAGATATAGAAGACACGGTGCTTTGGAAGAAATTGCTTAAAGTTGCCATATTAATGATGGGCTGTAACAGGTTACAGAAATGCAGTGTTGAATACATTTGCATAATTAGTGTTTATTGGTAATCTGAGCCATTTTATGCAAGTGAAGCTCTTGCCTCCTGCTGAGCCAAGAGGATTAAAGTGATGAGTGCCACCTAGTGGCAAATTTAACTGCCATTCTTTGGATTTTAATTTATATTTTTAGATATTTGTTGTATGTAAATACGGTTTTGGAGAGAAAAAGTGTTGGCGGCTCTAGCGGGGCTCAACAGCAGTATGCACTCCAGTCTAGACACCCAGAGCGATGTGCGGCGCACGTTGATGTGATGCTTCGGCTGGTCTCCAAAGGGGGGTTTTCAGGCTCCGTCTCTTACAAAGAACGGAGATCCAAAGGAGTCACTTGAAATGGATCTTTGTGCACGTGGGGGAGTTGGGTGCTGTCTCTATGACAGGCAGAGAAGCATCACCAAGCTCGGTCCCCCTCCAGAGACACGAGAGCACAAGTGGCTTCTTCCACAGGCCACACTTGGGCTTCATGCATTTTTGCTACAAGTGGGAAAAGATGACAACCTGCTCCTGATAGGTGATTAATCGTTATCTACTGCGTATTGAACTAATTATGGGGAGGTGGTGGCGCAGCAGGTTTGGCCGGGTCCTGCTCTCTGGTGGGTCTGGGGTTCGAGCCCTGCTTGGGGTGCCTTGTGATGGACTGACGTCCCGTCCTGGGTGTGTCCCCTTCCCCTCCAGCCTTACGCCCTGTGTTGCTGGGTTAGGCTGTGGTTCGCCATAACCCTGCTTGGGCCAAGTGGTTTCAGACTGTGTGTGTGAACTAATTATTTGGATAGTAAGCTATCTACCTGATACTTGAGGTATGAACCAGATAGTAATGGTACTCTGCTGAAACCATTGATCGATGATTGGCTATATGGTACAAAAGACAGATGTGAGGCACTGCTGAAATGAGAGACGGACATTTATATGTCACAGTGACAGAGTTGCATAGGGTGATATCTTCCAGTCATTCCAGTCACACAGGTTTCATTCAGATGCAATATTAAGACATGTGCAAAGCTGGTGGTGGCCAAGACTGTTAAACAACTCCGTCACCAACTTCCCTCTGGTTTGAAGGTGCGGATGGGTGCAGAGAGTTCAGAACCTCAGGCGAAGTTCTTCTTGATGAAATTAATGAGGCCGTTGGTGGACGAGTCGTGTGAGGTGACCTCTGCAGCATCCTTCAGCTCCGCCTCGATCTTCTTGGCCAGCTGTTTCCCCAACTCAACTCTGCCAGGGGATAATGAATTAATAAATGTACTCAATCAACTCGGCAAAATATAAGCTACAGTGACTCAGAGCAGAGCTTCAGAAGGAGCGACATTACGGTGATTTCATGCAGAGCACATGTAAGCACGCTGGCTGAAAGGAGCAGAACTGACTTTAATAAAAGGTGGGTAGAGAGTCAAGAATGAGACTACATTTATTCATTTAGCCAACACTTTTCTCCAAAGCAATGTTAATCCATTTACCGATTTATACAGCTGGGTAATTTTACTGGAACAGTTTAAAGTAACTAGCAGGCTTAAGGGTACTACAACCAGAGGTGGGGATCAAACCAGTGACCTTTGGGTCCAAAGGCAGTAGCACTAACCAATACACTACCAGCCATCCCACTGAAACATGTATGTTTATCTGATCCTTTTCTCCAAAGCAGGTTACACAACTAGACTACCTACAACTATTTTAGCTGGGTATTTTTTATTTGCTCCAGGATACTGCAGCAGTCAGTGAGATTGAAACCAGCAACCCACACACACATACTTTCTGAACCACTTGTCCCATATGGGGTCACGAGGAGCCAGAGCCTAACCCGGCAACACAGGGCGTAAGACTGGAGGGGAAGGGGACACACCCAGGACAGGACACCAGTCCATCACAAGGCACCCCAAGCGGGACTCGAACCCCAGACCCACCAGAGAGCAGGACCTGGTCCAACCCACTGCACCACCACACCCTCAAAACCAGCAACCCTCAGATCCAAAAGCAGCACCTCTAACTACTACGCCATCAGCTGTGGCTGTTATTTTCCCAACAACTACTCAAGTAAAAGAACCGAAACAAAAATTTACTTGAGAAAAATTAAAAAGTATATCAAAAACCTCCTCGACCTCAAGTTACTTTAATTTAAATGAGACTTTTTGACATTAAGAGCCACTATCACTCTTAACAGATTTAATAGTCTCACGACCACGCCCGGACCTCAACCAGCAGCACCTGACTCCAGCTGAAACACTTGGCTATAAAAACCACCACTCGAGCATGTTCCAGTTGCAGAATCTCAAAGAGACAACTGCCCTCTGTGCACTTATGGCCTGTTCTACCTCAGCTCTCGTCCCTGACCATTTGCCTTGCCCTCTGACTGCCAATCGACTCTTCACCCACCCCCAACAGCAAGAGCTCATCTGATCCCTTGGTTTCAGATAACCTCTCCTGTACTTGGGTCTAACCTTCCCCACGTCCTCCGTTCCGCCTGACAAATATACAGTTTTTACCTTTACATGCTAATCTGGTTTCAGTTCTGTAATTTATACAGTTGGGTAACTTTAACTAGAGCAATTCACAGTAACCTCTACAGTCATAGCAGGGATTCAAACTCCTGTTCTTTGACTGCAAGGCAGACAATAGTTATAACTGCTACGCTGACTACTGCCCCAGAACAGTTATATCACTCATTTGCCATTTAGCTAAAAACTTTATCAAAAGTTCTTTACAACTACCAGAAATGACACTCAAAGTGACAACAGATTACAAGGAACTATCCCTACTAACACTGTAAACCAATAACTAATAAATGAAAAAGGCCAGTCTGTTCAGATATTCACAATCCAAACAGAAAACCCTATAGCTTCAGCTCTATTCTATGAACTCAATTTACTTACTCCGTCTAGTTCACTTGACCGTCATCCAGCTATGCAATGGTTCATTTAAGACATCAAAGTACAAGCTTGAATACAAGTTATATTGCTAGTTTTCCACAGCTAGCTAAATGCTGTCTAACTCCGCTAATAAACGGTATTGTAGCGCTAATGTTGGTATGCTGTGGTTAGAAAGCAACTTGTTAGCTAATTAGTGAATCGTTAGGAAGATAATGAACAGCAGTAAAGTAATTTAATGTTTTTTTGACTGGACGTGGAGCTCATGTGCACTGAGACTGACGCGACTGAGATCCTTTAGCATCAAAGACGACAATGCACCTGTAAAGTTTAGGTGGATGTGTAGCTAGTATACTCTCTAGAACTAGCATCAATCTGTAGCTAGCACACATTTTTCGGTCAAGGTCAAAATATACCTTCAAAGCTGGACGAAGAACCAATAGCTAGACAGCTAAATCCAATGGGAAGTAGTGGTGTGTAGTGGAGAACATTTGTCATAATGCTACCCATTAGCAGCACTTTTTAGAAAATGTAAACATATAATTGGCCACAAAACAAAAAACACAGCTTCTGTGTACTGCATTAGCCGACCATGTGGATGACCAAATATTTAGCATATGAGTTAACATGGCCACTTCTGAAACCTTTAACTTTATTTTAACGTGACTGGGGATTTAACTCTTCTGGATTAGACCGTTCCAATATTTCGCTTCCCCTGTTGTTGGAAGCATCTTCAGGGAGCTGCCACATCTCGTAAAGGCTAGATGTGAACTGGAGTGTTCGACGAGGGTGGGTGTATTTATGGGCAGGATCGGGGTCGGAGGTCATAGCGGGTGGTCCTGATAGGTGCTGCCCCTGCTGCGTTTTCCACTTGCACTGTATCTTTCGTGTTATAGGTCGGCTCGTTGAACTGAGCTTCCATGAGAGGCAGTCAGGTCATTGTGGGTCTGGCGCGAAGACTCGAAATGAGAGATGTCCAGGTTCTTGATAATTTGAAACCCTCCTCCCGACTGAAGTTGTCGGTGTGCTTCTGTATCTCGATCGCCTCTTACTATGCGGCTCCTCTATCCAGCAACAGGTGCAAGAACTGCGGTCTCTTCAAAGTGGATCTCATGACCGATCTGCAGTGAGCGTTCAGCCACTGTTGAGTTGATGTTATTGTTTCTTGTCGCTCTTATGTGTTCTTGGAGCTGTGTTGAGATAAGTCGACCAGTCTGCCCAATGTAGGTTTTTCTACAGTTGCAGGGTATTCGGTAGACACCGCTAGCCTTCAGTGGTAGGTTATCGTCAAGACCACCTTCACTACAGGATCCACAACAAAAAGACTCCTCGGCACAGTAAAACATAACCTGCCACTGACTTTTAAGACTCAATGAGTCATATTCATGTAAAAAATGTATGGCAAAAATCTACTAACCCGTGTTAGACTATCATGAAGTAACACAACTTAATCCTCTTGACTCGTGGTATTGGTGTCATTGGCTTTGTTCAGACTTGGTAGTCCATCAGAATAATCCACCTTTACTAGAATATTTAGATTTAAATGTTTTCTAAAATGGGGGCGCGGTGGCGCAGTGGGTTGGACCGGGTCCTGCTCTCCCGTGAGTCTGGGGTTCGAGTCCCGCTTGGGGTGCCTTGCGGCGGACTGGCATCCCGTCCTGGGTGTGTCCCCTTCCCCTCTGGCCTTACGCCCTGTGTTGCCGGGTAGGCTCCAGTTCCCCGCGACCCCGTATGGGACAAGCAGTTCAGAAAGTGTGTGTGTTTTCTAAAATGAAATTAATCGACTAATTGCAATAAAACAATTTTAATCACGATCATGCAACACGCTGGAAACACCAATAAACTAATCACTTTGTTCTTACACTATGGACTCTGATCGTTCTTTCATCTTGAGCTATATTTACACCGCATGTGAAATACACAGAAACTGATCGTGTTTCCATTTCACTCTAGCGTTCATATGTACTTCAGTGTTATTAACTAGGTGGCACCAATTTCTAAATTTCTTCAAAACGTGGACATGAATCGTTCTTCCCCCTGCGGCTCAACAGCTTCACTCTTATGAAATTCAACCCTTGGAATACGGAAAGTACTTATTCTTATTCAACATATTTAAAGTCAAACTGTTAATCATAGTGAGCGAAATACATTTTCAATCAAGACAGGATGAAGCACAACACTAAACTCGTATTTCTCAGCTCTAAACACCGATAGGTTTCACTGCACAGAGAAAGTTAACCCTTTATGATATTAACCCACTGCTCATATGTATGTAATGTGGGTTGCATATGATATGGAATACTGTAATGATATCCAAATGTTAATAGTTTACAGTAAAAATGACTGACTCATAGCTGGCAAGAGCCACTAAAATCCACAGAAGTTAATGCAGAAAATACTCTGAAAAGCGCAATTTTTTCAGAAATTAACTCAAGCACAACTAAAGGAACAAAGGTAACATGTTACTTCCCACCTCTGATTTTACATTACATTACACACACACACACACACACACTTTCTGAACCGCTTGTCCCATGTGGGGTCGTGGGGAGCCAGAGCCTAACGTGGCAACACAGGGCGTAATACATTACATTACATTTACATTTCTTTATTTTAATACCACAGAGAAACTGATCAATGGAATTGTCACTCGAAGTACAATCCCGACTCGCAATACTCACCCCCACTGGTCAAAACTATTGATCTGCCACATGAACCCTTGTACGAAGATCTTGTGCTCATACATGGCTGTAACACAGAGGGTCATCACAGTTATACACACTGCACACAATAGTGTACAAAGTAAAATAATATAGCAAATAACTAGGGCTTAGTACACTGGCTTCACAATAACCTTAAGATACATGAAATTCAGAGATTTATTTCATCTGGAACAGGTAGCCTATGGGTAGGCTTTACGGCAATCAGAAATCAGAGGATTCACTATTCCAAGATGTATAAATACCTATGAGAATTCCAAGAATGTACGGGGTGAGCTTCCTGAAGACAATGGAATTGGTTGGTTTGTTTCCTTGAAATACCTTTAATTGGAAAATGAAATAAAAATGTAAAATCATACACTATAACACAGCATCTTAAATGTTTTAAAAGTGCAGTATTCACCTTTCCGTTATTTCCTTACATCTCGCTGCTATTCCACACAAAATGAGCATCTAGAAAGCATTAACACATTGCACATCCACTCACTTTGTGTGGAAGCAGCTTTTCCAGAGCTTCTCCACTCAGGCCACTGGCCTCCAGTTCCTTTCTCGCTTCCTCTGTGGTCTTGCCCTTCATCAGCGCCTCGGTCTGTGCCAGGAAGTTTGCCATCAGGATCTACTCAACGGAAAAGAAGACAGCAACACTGTTTTTAAAATCCTGAAGAGCAGGATATATGATTTTTTTTGTGCATCGCTGAGATTTCAGCACAATGTAGCAAACTGTTACAGGAAATAAGTTTTAATATAACTTATAGTTTTAAGTTAAGAATAAGTTACTGTTACAGGAAATATGTTACAGAAATACCAGCACTATAACTTTAGAGGACTTTTGGAAAGTATGCCAAAGACTGGAAATTCTTACCTTACCAGTCCTTATATAAATGTTTAATAGTGTTATACTTTACAATTGTGATTATCCCAGAGGATCAGACTTGCAATGAATGCAGCAGATGCATCCCACAGAGCCACTCAGCGCACACACACACACACACACACACACACACACACACACACTGTCTGAAACCACTTGTCCCAAGTGGGGGGGTGCAGCGAGCCAGAGCCTAATCTGGCAACACACAGGGCGTAAGGCTGGAGGGGGAGGGGACACACCCAGGACGGGATGCCAGTCCATCACAAGGCATCCCAGGCAGGACTCAAATCCCAAACCCACCGGAGAGCAGGACCCAGTCAAACCCGCTGTGCCACCATGCTCCCCCGCTTGAACCCACTAAACACCAAATCCCCAGCACCGCAAAGGAGTGACAGACAAACAACTGGTTGCGGATTCTTCATCAGCTCTTTTCTGCATTTCCTGGCAATCGCTTAACGACTCTTATTCCGTGTGTACTCTCATCCTTCTGAAGTCCTGTTTACAGTGTGTTTGTGTTCTAGTCCTGAGCTCCAGTCCTATTTGCGTCTGCCCTCCGTGCTCTCGCCCCGGTCCCGTGTCCCTGCCTGGTCTAAGTCACGTTTCAGTGTACTCTGTCAGTTTTCGTTATGATACACTCAGTGCATGTCTTCACTCTGTGTTCCTTGTCTCACTTTGAAACGTTCTTACTTTGTTTACACAGTATATATGTGCCAAGCTTGGCCAGAGCCAGTTGTATGGTGGGTCTGGGGTTCGAGCCTGCTTGGGGTGCCTTGTGGCAAACTGGCGTCCTGTCTTGGGTGTGTCCCCTCCTCCTTCGGCCTTGCAACCTGCATTGCCAGGTTAGGCTCCGGCTTGCCGTGACCCTGCTCGGGATAAGTGGATGAGTGCAACACACGTCCGTGTCCACATTCCCTTTGGATGTGACAATAATAATTTCTATAGCTAGAAAGACTACAGTTCAACACCATATTTCAGGCAGCGGAAAGCAACAGGGCTGGGTATGCAGGTTCACCTTGTGGTGCAAATTGTCCCTGATGGGATGCTGCGTCTGTGCGGGAATGAGGAAATCAGCAGGAACCATGCGTGTTCCTGAAATATCAAGAAAATGGGAATACTTCAACACGTTGTGTCTAACGCCCAAGTCATGGATCTGCCATCGAACAACGTGACATGCATAGATTGTAAAGGTTTTTGCAAAACATGAACCAACCAGCAAAGGCAAAAACTACACCGAAATTAGCTTAAAGATGAGCGCCAGCCTGGGCTGCGTACCCTGGTGGATGAGCTGATAGAAGGCGTGCTGTCCGTTGGTTCCTGGCTCACCCCAAACAATGGGCCCGGTGTGGTAGTTCACACGGGTGCCCTCTTTGGTGACGTATTTCCCATTAGACTCCATATCCCCCTGCGGACAGACACAACCTTGAACGTCACCGAGGGTCACCAGTTCACTGAGAGTTTCAGACGAAAATAAGTCATCCCGGCTCTATGTCCCCGCTGCTCCCCACTGCTCTCACTGCTTCTTGCAGACCTGCTGGAAGTAGGCGGCGAAGCGGTGCATGTACTGGTCATAGGGCAGCAGAGCATGTGTCTCCATGTGGAAGAAGTTGATGTACCAGATCCCCAGCAGAGACAGAATCACAGGTGCATTTCTCTCCAGGGGAGCAGTGCGGAAGTGGTTGTCCTGCACAGAGGACAGGGGGAGGACATTCAATCTGGCACATGCATGACACATGGGGAACTGACTGGAGCAAGGAGTGACTTGGCATCCCCTCCAAAGAGAGCTGCACAAGCTAACCCATAAAGAAACCACCTACCATCCAGTGAGCTCCGCTGAGCAATTTCTCAAAGTTCTCAAAGCCTAGTGAGGAATAAGAGAAATATTTCAGCACGGTCTATTACTTAAAATTTTACTACAAATATAACATGCCAACTGTTCTTCCAACAGCTCGCTACGGAACACATAAAACTAGAGCGAAAAATGAAATAAAACAGTGGCATAAATGATGTGGTCAGTTCCATCTCAAGAAGCGTTCCTGCAATCTAAATGGCAACAAAGGCACAGAGGCTTTGAAGGTACTGTTAATGGTTTTCATCAGAAAAGGGCTCATCCACACACAGTACCTATGTGCAGCGCAATGGACAACCCAATCGCTGACCACAAGGAGTAACGTCCACCAACCCACTAGAAAAGAAAAAGAAAAGAAAACGTTCATCAGGACTGTGTGCTGCTCCCCTGCCGTTACCAGCATCGTCATCCATCATCACTACAGGAAGGAAAGATTTTGACATCTTCAGACCTCCGACAGCCTCCTTCCACTTCACTCCGACTCAGCTTTGAATATACGCCAGTATGAAGCTGCCAGTCCCCATGGCCACTTTCTCCGGTGCCTTAAAAGTCCTTAATCCTGACATGTAAATCACCAGTGACATCAGTCCCCTTGTTTGGGAAGGTGTCAATCAAATTGCACTTTAAACACTGGCAGACTGGGCTAAAACTAACAGAATGAATGAATGAATGAACAGTAGTTTTGCTTTGCCATGGACTGGCAGCCACCTTATGCTTACACGATAGGGTTGGGAATACTTCGACCCTACACAAGACAACTGATAATGAATGAATGAATGAATGAATGAATGAATATTTCAGTTTTAAAAATGCGCAGTACAGTTTTGTTGTTTTATATGCACAGAAAATGTTCAGATTTATTCACCCCGACAAAACAACAATTCACTGCATTGTTACCAAGCCATCTCATCAGCAAGTCTTCAGACCTGATCAGACACCATGTGCCAATAGAGACTCTCTAGACCAGTTCACTGTAAATACCAACAATGTGGCTAAATGTAGCTCAGTGGCCTTTGGTGCACCCCAGGCCTTACAGTAACCTCCGCAAAAGAGAAGGTCATCACCAATAATATCGCAGAGGCTGAGAGCAGCAGCGTGGACAGCGAGCTCTGGTTACCCAGCAGCTGTCTGCCTGTGCGCGCAGGCAACTACTTCACAGGTCAAAAGACCATGCTATTAATAGCTGCTTCCTGTAGGCTCCTCGGGGCTGAGAACTGGAGGACGGCAGCGTCAGGCCCACTTACGTCCCAGAACTCAAACATGTTTTCAGTGTCGATCCCGAAGTCCTTCACTTTGGGCTGGGAAAGACAAATCCAGGGTTAGTAGGCAGCATCCACAGAGCAACAAACTACCCAAAGCACACATCAGAGTTGCACCTGAGCTCACTCACCGCATTCGTGGAAAGTGCCACAAAGTGTTTGGCCACAGCAGATTTCTGCGGAACCACAGAAAGGAACACCCTTAGTGTTGCTTTCCTACTGACTGCATTTGAGAGCCATTCCCTGCTGTGCAGCCCAGGGTGTTCGGACTACTCACATCCTTAGCGGTGCTTAGAAACCACTCCTTGGCTGATTCGGCATTGGTGATGGTTTCCTGAGTGGTGAATGTCTGAAAGATGTAACAGCACACTGTGAATTGTGCTCAGGATGAATTTACATTATACATACATTTATTTAGCAGAGACTTTTCTCCAAAGCAATTTCCAATGAACTCTGTGTAGTGTTATGAGCTCACACACCTTATTCACCAAGGTGACTTACACTGCTAGATACACTACTTACACTGGGTCACTCATCCATACATCAGTGGAACACACACACTCTCTCCGTCACTCACACACTGTGGGGGAACCTGAACAGCATGTCTTTGGACTGTGGGAGGAAACCAGAGCACCCAGCAGAAACCCACACAGAAATGGGGAAAACACGCAAACTCCACACAGACTGAGCAGGGATAAAACCCACATCCTCTTGCACCACCCAGGCGCAGTGAGTCAGCAGCGCTACCCGCTGTGCCACTGTGCCACCCGGGGGGGGGGGGGGACAAATCCAACTTGAAAATGTGAAAAGCAAGACATAAGAGAAAATTCAAACCAAGACTGAGATCTGAAGAGTGAGGCTACAGTTATAATGTCCACAAAGTATATTCTTAACATTCATGACAGTCTTCCTAGGTCTGTTGCAGAGAAGCCAGTTCTTAGGAATAGAAGATCAATACCTTTGAGGCTATAATGAAGAGCGTGGTCTCAGCGTTCAGCTCAGCCAGGGTCTTTGCAATGTGCGTTCCGTCAATGTTGGAGACAAACCAGACACGAGGTCCACCTTTGGAGTAGGGCTTTAGAGCTTCAGTGACCATCAGTGGACCCTGGAACATGGGGAGATTATGAACCCTGGTAGAACTCCAAATCTGCTTAATCCTGCATTTAATACATTGGTTGGGGCAACTGAAATAGGGCAAATTTAAACAGACACACTCCCTAGCTTATAAATGCTACAAATCCTGCTATATTGGCTCTACTCACCAGGTCAGAGCCGCCAATGCCAATATTGACGACATCAGTGATAGACTTCCCAGTGTAACCCTTCCACTCTCCACTACGCACTTTCTGTATGGGGAACAGAGCAAATCTAAGGTATCGGTGCACTGTGCCTTTTCCATGTCACCCAAATATCTACAAGATCCCCAATGAATAAGCAGATATAAAAGACAGATGAAGGCTATACATAGAACTAGTCAGATATTACATTTTATATTAATTAACCTTATTTTTCTGAAACTTTGTTTAGCCGGAACATATTTAAGATATTATGGCACTCTTATTTGTCAGCTGTGCTTCCAAGTAGAGTAGGATGATTGAAGATGATTAAAATGCAAATGAAGCAAAACTAAATCATATAAATAATGCCATCAATGGAAGGCTTTTGCTCCTTACATGACAGAAGCCCTTCATCTTCTCAAGGACCTTGTTGACCTCAGGCATGACGTCCTTGCCGCCAACCATGATGGGGGTGTTGGAGCGGTTCCTCAGTGCCACATGGAGAACTGCACGACCCTGCTCGGAAACGGAACGAAAAATGTTCAGAACCCAGAAGGTTCTGATGGAGATGACCAAAAAAAAAAAAAAAAAAATCAAAGACACACTCCGTTGTGCGATTCTTATTTTTAGTCTCTGCAGTGAGAGATTTACACTGCAAGGAGTCCCTAGAGATGTGGCATTGTTCACATGCACTTATGACCATCCTCCAGTTCATCATGGATCTCTGTCTTTTTCCCTTACTTTCTCAGCTAAAATCCAAGAGAGAAACACTTTCATTCACTCTATAGTATGTTTCAGTAGATATTCACAACTTTTGAAAAACGGTAGGATGTATATTTTGCTAATATTCCTCTAGATGCCAACATCAGTACCATTAATGGAAATAACATGTACATTTATTTAGCAGACGCTTTTCTCCAAAGCAATTTCCAATGAACTCTGTGTAGTGTTATGAGCTCACACACCTTATTCACCGAGGTGACTTACACTGCTAGATACACTACTTACACTGGGTTGCTCATCCATACATCAGTGGAACACACACACACTATGGGTGAACCTGAACAGCATGTCTTTGGACTGTGGGAGGAAACCCATGCAGACAAGGGGAGACTATGCAAACTCCACACAGACTAAGCGGGAAATAAAACCCACACCCTCTCGCACCATCCAGGCACTGAGACAGCAGCGCTACTTGCTGTGCCACCATGCTGCCGCTAATATAGGGGCCTTCATATAGACAGAAAGAAATACCTCAGTGAAGTTGATCTTCTCTCCAGTGAACATCCTCTCCCTGCCAGCCTCCACTCCCCTCGATTTTGCCTGGACAATAAAAAAAATAAAAGACACGATGCACTGTAAGGATGCAATTAAACTGAGAAAAGCACTGAACATGCTGTACTTACTGCTGATAATGTTGCGCGTAACAGGAAAACACTGGCTGCCACACCACAACATTAATTACACTATGTGTCATTCTCCTATATTTAGAGGCAGATTTGTGGAAAAAAGTACTGGACCATTCTTAACATACATGTTTGCAGGCTTTCAGGTATTTACATAGAGGGAAATTTTGGCACTACCTTCCCTTCAGTCATTTTTACAAGGGAGAACTCTCTCTCTCACACACACACACACACACACACACACACACACACACACACACACACACACACACACGCCCCTAGCCCCACCAGAGAGCAAGACCCAACCAAACCCACCGCTCCCCCGCACCCCCTGTGCCCCCTGTGTGGGAGAACTGGTTCAAGGAATTAAGGTTTTGACAACCCTGGGACTGAACCTGTCTCATCTCACGCTCCCCAACATGACTGCTGGTAGTAAAAGCCAACAGTGAATAGTTAATAGTGAATGGTTACCAAATCCACCAACATCTTCATGACTTCTTCATTGATGAGATTCTTGGAATAGTCAAGTAGAATGTCTCCATCCTCCGTTTTCAGTGTAATACTATTAAAATGGGGGAAAAAAAAAAATTTGGAAAATCTTTTCAAAATAATGATTCCCCATCCCATGGTTCTGTGGTTCTGCCAGCTGTAAC
This sequence comes from Scleropages formosus, assembly GCF_900964775.1. NCBI lineage: Eukaryota > Metazoa > Chordata > Actinopteri > Osteoglossiformes > Osteoglossidae > Scleropages > Scleropages formosus. The sequence goes on from NC_041812.1 coordinate 25,992,978, forward strand.
ACCCCCCAGTCCTTGGTTCTTGACCCACGCAGACCTGCACTTTTGTTCAGGGACCTGATTCTTACAGCGACGGACGGAGCCGCTGCGGTAAAAGGGACGGAAAAGTGCGGAGCAGCGAAGCGCTTGTAGCCTAGGCACCGTTTACCGGCTCCCAGTATAAATTACCACGGTAAAATAGGAGTCGCATGACTTTCTGTATCTGTTTTTTAACCCCCTCTGTTTTCTGAAATCCCAACCCAATGTCAATTACTACGGTAATACAGGAGCCGAATGGTTTCGATAAAGAAAAGTGAATAAGAAACCAATCTGCTTTGAGAAATAGCTCCCGTTACCTGCTTCTTTACTTCAGTCGGGCTTTTTACCTTTATATAACATCAAGCTGACGCTTTTCTCCAAGGCGACTAACAATTATTTGCCCATTTATACAGCTGGATAATTTGAGAATAAGGACCTTGGCTCAAGGGTACTACAGCTGGCGGGATTCGAACCTACGACCTTTGGGTCCAAAGGCAGCGGCTCTCACCACTACAGTTCCAGCCGAACTTTAAAGCAGCTTTAAATGCACATGTCACTGGTGAGACCGTTTCTTACCTGAATTTACTGAATCTGTCTTTGTCACTTTCGAACATGTGTCGCATGTTGAGAGTCCCGGCGTTGGATTTGCTCCATTGATCCAGCTTCTGGAAGCTCGGGTCGCTCGTGAGTCCCATGATGGAGAGTGTAAGGGTTGCGTGGCGATCCGTGGGCTCACTGCGTGCACACTGACCCTCAGGCTGAGTGCGGATCGCCGTGCCGCACGGGGGTATAAAGCGCTCAGCAAGCAAATGTCACTCCTGCGGCGATCCAATGAAAGCCCTGCTGCCCCGACCCCTCCCGGAATGGGACACCTCAGAACCCCAGGCATATGCTCAGTGCTGCCAGCAGGGGGTGTAGTGGTTGGCGCCGCCACCTAGCATTTACATTTATTCATTTAGCTGGCGCTTTTCTCCAAAGCGACTTACAGTGTTAAGATGTTTCACAATTATTCATCCCTTTATAGAGCTGGGTAATTTTACCGGAGCAAAATAGGGTAAGTATCTTGCTCAAGGGTACTGCAGCTGGGAATCGAACCTGTGACCTTTGGAGGCTCATCTAGCACGAGATTTACAAGTATTCATTTAGCTGATACTTTCTCCAAAGCAACTTACAATATTTGTCTACCTACAATTATTTACCCATTTATACAGCTGGGTAAGCACTCAAAGTCTCGGGTGATGTCCTGCTCTAGTGGGACCCTTGATCAACTAGTAGGAAAAGCGTGCTGTGTCTGATCAAACCCAAACTTACCACTCCATGCGTTGGTGCTTAATTTAGGAGACGCCTTTCTCCATGAGGACCTACACATTGCTCCCACTCAAATTGACTTCCGATACTTGGCACAATGAGTCACTAACCCCTAGGCTACAGCAGTGAAATACACTTTCTGTTTGTCACTTACTCTGTGGACAACCTAGAGTCAAAGTCCACCTGAAGAGCAGTTCTTTAAGCCATGGAAGGAAACCCACACTACCACCGGAGAACAGAAACTCCACAGGGAGCGAGCAGGACTCGAACCCACAGCCTTACACCACCGAGGCACTAAGACAGCACATCTACTCACCGCATAACCGACGTTTTCGCGTAACGTTCGTTCTTTAGAAGCGCAAACTTCCAATTTATCAGCTGTAAGCACTCGTGATTCCTTAGAATAGTTTCAAAGTTATTGGCAGAGAAGAGAACTGTGAGCACGAAGCTGTGAGACGGTGTCTGCGACTTTGTAGCGATGAGTAACGTTAGTGTAACATCGCTGTACTATAATGCCACAAGAGGGAGGGAAACACCACGGTATCGAAGAGATGTTGCGACTGCTTCTAAAACCGATGGCACGACGCCTTGCTCCTCATGCAAAGTTTAAGGTTCTAGGGTATATTATCTGGTACATACTTCAATGGCAAATTCTTTTAAGCAATGAAAACTGAACATACATTTCTGAATGTTTCCATATTTCACATCATGTGACACATTTCCATTTTCATGTAAGACTGTATCAGTTTATTAATTAAAATCTATAATATAGTAGGAAAACGGTTTATAAGTTTTTATAAAACGCAACATGGTAACATACTAGGCTATACTGTGGTGAGGTGAAATGCTTTCTTGTTGCCCCTTTTCTGCATGATTCGCCTCACAACTTTTTTTGCTTGTCATAATCACGTCACCAGATGATCAGAAACTGAGCGTAAAAATTTAGCGCAAACTGACATTTTCGGATTTGCAATTTCTTAATGTTTTTGGGACATTTAACATTTTACATAATTTCGCTTTCAGTTATGACTGAACAAAAAGAGTATACAAAAAAAAAGAAAAACAGGAGTAACTGTAACTATATTATATTTAAACAGCGCGTTGAACACGAAGCGGTCTCGTGACTACACCGCCTCCCACTCGCGCGCAGGGAAACTCCCTCTTCGGGCGCCTTTTTTCCTTTATATTTTTTGTGTGCGGTTAACAGGGAGAGACGTCACTTCCGGCCTGCGCTGACAGGGATCCTCCGTCGAGGGTGGGACGCGGTGCTGGTAAGAGATGCGGCTCTCCTGTACTTTAAAGGCGACCTGTGATCAGCGTGATTGTGGTTATTTTTTTTTTTTTTCTCCCCCTCTCTCCCGTAGACGGACCCTTTTCCTGGGAGAGCCCACATTAAGGGGGGCACTACTCCCCTGGTAAAAGGGGAGAGCGGGACTCTGTGTGTTTTCTGACGGTGTGGGATTTGCGTGGTGGAGGTGAGCGCCGCTGGGCCGGCCGACGAGCCGCGCTCCGCAGCCCTGCGCGCGGGTGCCGCGAGCGCCCTGAGGCAAAACTGCGCGCGCTCCTCGCAGCTAATGAAACATAGCAACCAGTAGAACATGATGTTACTGACAAAACGGTCAACACCGCTCAGTCAGTGTCATCTACCGGGCACTCCTGTGTAATAATATTTAGCTGGAACATCATGTCGACGACGTGCAACGATGTCATTATAGTTTTAATTTTAAACATTAACTTGAACTGAATGTCCAGCGGTGACGGAAAACGGACCGTTTCCCCGAGTGTCCGTATCCAATTCTAACTGTCGCTTCTCCGCGTTCTGTGGCGCAGAAATGCCACGCTTACCTGGTGTTGTATGTTACTAGAAAAAATGCCGCATTGATTGTGTCGTGTTTTGTTACAGCGTCACACTTATTTCGATGGAAAGTGAGAAGCCTCTCGTCAGCAGACATTTTATAAGCGCGCCTTTCGGCGCAGTGACGATCGCCTTTGGATCCGGTAACGCGAGTCGACGGGTTGTCACTGCGCATTTTGTCCGCGTTTAATTTCTGCGAGTAAAAGCCTTTTTTTTTTTTTTTTTCCCCTAGAGTCGTGTGTGTGTGTGTGTGTGTGTGTGTGTGTGTATATATCGATCTATTTTTTTTATATAGACACACAGCTAGTGATTCCTTCATTCCTTATTTGCGATTTCTATTTTAATGTGTTTTCCAGCTGTATTATTTAGTATTCATGGCCCATAACTAGCTCTCTGTCCGACTGCTACTATATTTAAGGTGAAACTCGTTCTGTGGCCTAAACGCACCGCAGAAACTGTCAAACGCCCCCCCCCCCCCCCCGCAGTGTGGACAGTCAGTGTACGTGGGTTACAGTGAGTACATGTGTACTTTGTGGGGGTCCCTCCTGTCCCACACAGACAGAGCAGCAGTGTCCTTCTGTCCTCATCGCTTGTTCACCTGCACCACACCTTGGTTGGGTTGGGTATGCCCATCTCCGGACAGCTGCGTTCACCCGTTTCCGAGTTATAACTAGAAGTAATTCAGTTTTTCATTTTTTGTAGTGTGTCCTTTTACTTTCCTGCTACCTTAATTCTTTTAATATCTTATTGAGTTTTATAAGAGAGGGGGTGCGGTGGCGCGGTGGGTTTGACCGGGTCCTGCTCTCCGGTGGGTCTGGGGTTCGAGTCCCGCTTGGAGTGCCCTGCGATGGACTGGCGTCCCCTCCCCCTCCAGCCTTATGCCCTGTGTTGCTGGGATAGGCTCCGGTTTGCCACGACCCCATATGGGACAAGCGGTTTCAGACAATATTTTTTTTAATGTTAAATAAAATTGGGAGGCTCATCATTTGCACCAACAGCTGTGCATGAGTATTAGTGGTGCAAAAACTGCCAATTTTTTTTTTTTTTTTTTTAAATATTAACTGGTTTATGGTATAGCAGGATAAATGGACTGAAGCAAAAGCTGCTGATTTGCAAGTAGTAATGTGATGATCATTCGGGGTGCTTTTGCCTTGTGCATAATTCCTTTCCGCCTCACAAATTGCTAGTAGTGTTTGAGTGGTGTACTTGTTGCTTTCCCTGAGTGGTAAGTGATCGGGGAACTTGCGGCAGTAAGTTGGTCCTCGCTAGGATAATGTGAAATGCATTTCCTGTTGGATTACTGCAGTTTATAAATGCTGTACAAATGGGACATGCCCCTTGATGTCTTGCTAGGAAAGTGGGGAAATATGGAACGTGGTTTTGTGGCAGGGTCTGTTAGAAGGTTAGAAAAAAATCCATAAGGTGGAACCTGGGGGCCATCCATGAAAAGTGGTCCTTCGATCCATTAAGATGTCTCAGACTTCAGTGACTGAGGGACAGCAGCTAGTGCAGTGGTTAGGTGTTGCCTCGTGCTGGAAGAAACCAGTTCACCATGCCAGCTGACACTGTAGTACCCTTGAGCAAGGTACTTTCTCTGAATTTCTCCAGTAAAAATCCCCAGCTGTGTAATTGAGTCAGTGTTTTAAAGTAGTTTTATTATAAGGTGTTTTAGAGCATGTGTACATAAATTCTGTACCATCATTTTAGTTTTTCCCTCCTTTGGACCACATTTTAGCTGACGAGTATTATATTTGACTTCAGACATACTCAGCAGTTGTGCTCCACGTTATACCTGTATGAGGACTTGATTGCGCAAAATTGTGATGCAGAATGGTTTATTCTAAGGCACATAGTTTTAAATCTTTCTCAGGTTCAGGCCTAAATTTCAGAATGTGATATTTATAGCCAGTTATGTATTCTTTTGTTTTCTGCATTGACCATGAACTGATATTTAGATTTAGGTCATATCTCCTTTTGTAACCCACCGGCCCAGTTCTTTGGGTTCTCGCCAACCAGAAATAAGGCTTGGAGATTAATTAGTGGTGAAGTGGAATGAGAAAGTAATTGATGCGGCACAATATTGCTGATTGCAGAAGAGGACTCCCCAGGTTACTCTACGCGTGTGCTGTAAGCTTCTCTGTAAAAAGCACAGGGATGCTGGTAATGCCTGTTGATATCTCCACCACTGTTCTGTTGCTATGGAAATAAATGCAGTCCACCACCATATTCCTGAGGGACATGGGTCTGAGTGCCATCTTTGCTGTTGGGGAGTGGGTGCAGTTCAGACGCTTGTTTTGTTTTAACATATGTTGTTTGTGCTTTTAAACGGTTAAGTGAAATTTGAAGTGGTTAAAGCACTGTTGACTTTGTCATTATGTGATCCTGTACTTAGCGTGGATGTTGCCTCTGCTGGCATCATTTCTTATCCTTTTGCTGTGGGAAGCTTTTTTTGCCTCTGAGTGAATTTTTATCCGCACAAGCGCCTTTTGCATGTTGTAACATTGCAGTATACATGAATAAATAGTGCACCCTTGTGCTTCTGTACTCTAAGCAGGTACATTTAACTAATGGTGGAATTGCTGCACTAGAAGTTCTTTTTTTTTATACCAGCAAACTGAGCAAACAGATGTGTAGTGTGCAGTCTGAAAAGATTAAAAAAAAAAAAAGCATGCTACTGGAGAGACGGAACGCCTTGATTCCAAAGTCTGTAACCTTATCCGATTTCTGGATTACATTTATTCATTCATGGCCACTGCAGCTCTGAGCAGACAGACAATGACTTTAACATGTGTAGCAGTGGCTCATCCTGACCTTGCTTATGCGGTCTGGAATGCCATTCTCCTCGGGAACAATGGTGTTCTCTCCCTTTCGTTTGCTCAAGTGTTCTGTGGTGAAGGAACACCTCTGCATGCTTGCCGGGATGATGGACGGCAGCTTTCGGTAGGACTTGTTGGATCCTTTCTTGATGCTCTTGGGCTGCTCCTCTCATACCCTGAAGGACCTTGAGCAAATCTCGTGCATTGTGTGGAGCTGATGAACAACAGCACCTGTTCTCGGGGTTGGAATGAGAGAATGCAGGGATGTAATTTGAGCCCCGTTAGGTCTTTACCTGCTTAAATGTGTTTGGATGTAGCACTGTACAGATTTACATCTGTGCTCGTGCACCTATTTGTTCTGCCGTTAAAGCATTTTCACTTAACAGATTTTCATACATAGCTAGCAGAAATATTACTGTAATTTTATAGCAGCTGTGCAGCTGACAGCGTGCTAGAGAGAGCTCCTGCCTTTAGAACTGAAGATCACAGGGTCGAATCCTGCCTACTACTGTAGTACCCTTGAGCAAGGTACTTACCCTGAATTTCTCTAGTAAAGCTATTGAGCTCTATAAAGGGGTAAATAATTGCAGGTAGCTTAACGTTGTATGTTGCTTTGGAGAAAAGTGTGAGCTTACCAAATAAATGTAAGCAGCCTTCATGGTAGACAATAAATTGGTACATAATTTTGAAGTTTCTTATCAATCACGGTAGGCTGCCATGGTCAAAGCTAAGTAAAGGTTAATATTGGAATGCAGACAGCACAGTTATATCTGAAAGGTCTGTTTCATGTCTGCTTCTTTGTATTGTTCTAAAATGTCATTTTGCAAATTGGTATTTATAACACATGTCTCTCTGATCCCCTGTTTCCCAGGGGGAAAATATTTAAAATGGTAATGTGTTTGTCAGCGTTTATCCCTCCTGTTGATTTTGTAGCTCTCATTCAACAGCTGTTTCAATGTGCGATTGACAGTGCGGATGCCCCCTTTGCTAGATTTCCTCTTGAAGATCTTTTGGATGATCCAGTGGATTTCCGAGCTAAACGCTGCTACATGGGATTATACTGCTTTGCTGTGACTTTTCTCGTCTGCTTTTTTCTGTGACAGTGTTTGACAGAAATAGGGGGAATCCTGCTGAGCCAGTTTTCCTGCTGTTTGTTGGGGCAACCCAGGTTTTATTGTCCACCAATTACGGTGAGCAGTAAGCCTGTAATACTGCGACTGCTTCTGTTGAGAGTAATAATGCATGTTTTGTTTAGGACATTCTTCAGTTAGATCTGAGTTCTTTTTTTTTTTTTTTTTTTTTTTTTTTTTTTTATAATTCTGTAGCCTTAGAGATATTACTGTCATTTTCTCTTTGTGTTCACATGTATTCCAAAAAATACAATGTGTGTTTGTGGTAAAGACCTCATTTCTTCTACTTATGAAGAAACACAAGTCCTTCAATGGAGTTTGTCAGGGTGAGTTTTCCATACGGATTCTGTACATTTACACTGCTGGTTTGACAGAGTGTAATGCAGCTGAGCTACACTCAAATGCTAACGGAAGGATGTTGACTTTGACCACTGGTGCAGGGTCTTTCACTACTGGGCTGGGAGGAAGTGAGATGTGGAGCCTGTGTTGTTGGTTTCCTGGGAAACCACCGTCGTTCCTCGACTTCCCTCAGTTCTCAGGACCGTATTTCCGCCATAGGTTTTCCTCTGTGAGAAGATGAGGTCCCTGCCGAGTGTCACTTGTGATCTGGTCTGCTTTAGTCCTTGCAAGAAGGCATGCTGTTGGTCAAAATAATGAGCTCCAGAAAAAGAATCCTCTAGGAGATTCACGTTTCCAGTCCTTGGATTCAAGGTGTTACTCCTTGGGCAAGTCATACTCGGGCCATATTGAAAATCACTCGATGGCTCTGAAGGATTTAGTTGTGGTTATTTCATCATTTCAGATTATTGCATGTGTGGTACAATGGAGGTAGTTTGTTTTTTTTTTTTCTTTTTTTTTTTCCCTTCTTTCAGTGATGGCCAGTGCAACCTCAGTTATGATAGTATTTCAATCTATGGAACTTCCACTAGTAGTAAGATAATAACCAAACAGGGTTCTGATGGTTTAAATTATCATGGAGCTTGTAACGTTTTAATTGGTAGCAACAATATTTAATAAATGAATTGGTGGGGGGAAATGTTTTGCACCATGCTTGACGCCATAAAAAAAAAAAAACACATTTTCTTTAGTTTCATATTACTAAAAATAAAGTGAAATGCGCGTTGTCAGGTGAAGTGAGACCCCGTGCATAACTCCCAACACGAAGAAACGTGAGCCATGTTTGCTTCGCACTTGTAGGCTCCAAGCTCGTGCGTTGCTCCTCTTGGTGACTTCTGACCGGAGCTGTGTTCTGGGGGAGGCGTTATGTGAGCTGAGATGTTCCTGTTGAATAGCACACTGGGTATGTTCATATCTTATGTGTTGTGTTCATCCCCTCGCCATCCCATGTGATTCTGTGTCAACTCTTACTTTCTTCCCTGTGCTGATGATCAAAGCTAAGAGCATACCGACAGCTAACGTCCGTTCTTTCAGTTGTTTGCCTGTTAGTAAGGTGAGGTCACTAGCTTCTCACCCCTCAACTCCCTCAGAGGACAATGAAATGCTTCACAGGTGTTCATGTTCATAAGAGTTTGACATGACAGTGGTTCTTAGCTCTCACTACATAGTGCTGTTAACATTTACGTTATTCATTTAGAAGATGCTTTTCTCCAAAGCAACGTACATCTTGCAGAAATGCAACGAGTGCATTACGTCAACAGAGACTTGGATTGTGTTTCTTGTGATTCTGAATAAGTTAGTTTACGTTCCACCTTATGAACCAGTGTACATCACATGAGTGGCTGCAGAAAGGTTTATCTGTTGTTCAAGTTACAATCGCAAAGTTGTTGAGCATAAACATCATATGTTAACACGCACTTAAGAGATCAGGGGAGAAGTGAGTTGAGAAGAGGTGAGCTTTAAGACCTTTCCTAAATGTAGCAGTCAATTCGGCAGTTCTAAGTGAGGTGGGAGGAGGTCATTCCGCCACGTCAGAGCCAGAACTAAAAACCTTTGTGCTTTTGGACCTTTTGTGTGTGTGACCATCAAGCAAACAGAGGTGGAGCAGTGTAGCAGTCTGGCTGGGGTGTAGCAAGTGATCAGGTGTTTGTGTGTGTGTGTGTGTGTGTATCTGGGAGCAGTTCCATTTTTGTTTTGTATGCCATAATAAGGGTCTTAAATTTGGTCTGAATGGATACAGGAAGGCAATGCAGAGGGGGAGACATGTGGGAACACTTCAAGTCATGTACATTTTAAACTTACTTATTTAGTTGATGCTTTTCTCCAAAGCAACTTAGTGTTAGTCTCCCTACAATTATTTACCCATTTATACAGCTGGGTAATTTTTACTGGAGCAATTTTAAGGTACGTACCTTGCTCAAGGGTACTGCCACCAGAGGTGGGAAGCGAACCTGCGACCTTTGGGTCCAAAGGCAACAGCCCTAGCCACTACATTACCAGCTGTCCCTAAGTCAAACACACCTCGTGCAGCAGCATTCTGTATCGACTGCAGAGCTCTGATGGCAGTAGGTGGGAGGCCAGACAGGAGAGAGTTGCAATAGTCCAGGTGGGATATCACCTTGTCTGGACAAGTAGTTGTGTAGAGTCTGTTGTGAGGTAGGGACGGATCCTGCGGATGTTATGCAGGATATGTCTGCGGGTCCGAGTTGTGGCTTAAATGTGTGATCAAAGAGAGAAAGACATGCTTAAGTCAATTGTTACTCCTAGACTCTTAGTCAAGGAGGTAGGCAAAATGAGTGAGTTATCCAGTTTGATACAAATTTTTTGGTAAGAAGATGGGCCAGCTGGGAGGTCACTGAGGTGATGTACTACTTTGTTGTTCGGTTGGCTTATTTATCCACCTAGATGACAGTTCCTTAAGTCAGTAATGTTCAGGGTTCATGTCTTCATGCACTATACTGCTTCCTGCTGCTTTTTATAATGAACGTCTGAACTACTTAGTAGTATCTGAATGAATTCTTCATATATGGTAGTCAAACCTTGGACTGTTTTCCAGATTTATTAGTTGCCATATCTCTATTTTTACAGTAATGCAAATTGTGTAGCTTTTTTTTCTTTCCCTTTCTCTGCTCCACAGCTAACTTCAAACAGAGTTAATGTTCTAGGGACAACACTGAATAACAGAAGAGCCTTCGGGGGAGATAAGTGCCTTCTGATGGCACACAGAAGAGCTGCGGGGCACATAACTTTTTGCCTTGATGTTGGGCATCGTTTCAGGAACAGGAAGCCCACATTTAAATGTGTTCCTAAGGAACAGTTGCTTACTGCACCTGTGTTGTCACTTGGCTCAACCTCTGACCTTTCTGCTCCTATTTAAAACATCCACGCATGACACAAGAGCTGCCTTAAATGCTTAACAAATGGCTTTCAGAGCATTTGTGTAGAAATCTTGTTGGGGATTCTGGAGAAACCTCATGCTTACCTCCTTCAGGAGGAGATTTTTTTTTTTCTTTTTTTTTTAAATTTCCAAAATTAAACACATACTGAAATAATTTTCTTTACAGTGTAGGCTAGTTTACTTTTGTGTGGAAAGCTTTTGTCCTACTTCTTTTTAGCCTTTTTTTAAAACCCATCTAAAATTAGTACCTTTTCAGTAGTTATACGTGAAACCAATTATCAAGATGTTGGAGCTCTATGAAGCCGTAATTCTTTCCTGTGTAAATAGACCCCCCACTGGGGGATCTGGAAATTTTCCTCCCCCCCCAGATCAGTGTTGCTACAGTAAAATTGTCCGTAGCTCTTAAACATGTATATAGCTCTTCATCCCAGACATGATTTTTATCTGTTCTGTGAAATATTTGTGGATGAACTATGCATGGCAGAGGTGCTTTTAAGTAACCACATAGTTGTGTTGGGGGAGAGGCAATCCAGCCTGTTGCCTGAGATCCTCCAAAATGCTTAAAGCGGTATTGCCTCGGCAACTGTTCCAACTCGACTACAGCTCGGCATGAAATGTTGGCAGAGTATGCAGTTTTCCACTACTTCATCATGAGATGTTTGGATAGCGCTGCAGTGACAGCTCACACAGCGCCTTGAGATTGTTTTCCTTTGCTTCATGCCACAATATCTTGACTTGCTTGCTTCTGATCCCTTAAACTTAAGTTTCTGGACAGCAATTCTTGTGTCACGGTGCTGAAAAGCCCTATAGGGTGTGCATTTGAAAGGTCCATGTATTTTTAGACCAGTGCTCCTTGGTAGGTAGACAGGACCTGTTTTGGATGAGGGTTGTTTGTCGCAGTTTTAAAGGCATGGTTAAAGAAAGCACTCCTTTACTGACAACAGATGTAGAGGATTTTTTTTTTTTCCTTTTTTTCCCCCCCTTTCCTTTAGCTGAACTCTTTCTGCCAAACAAGTAATGTGAAACAGCTGTTTGCCTGCAGAGGCTGAAATATAATGCATGTGTGGTGGAATGTGCAGTCCTTGGCAGGAGCCATCAGAAGGCTATGTGGTGGCGAGCTGATGTGGAGCCAATGGTATAGGGACATACAACCTCAATTCCGTGTGATTCCATAACGTCACCAGTGTAGGGATCTGGAGCCTTGACATCAAGAGCTTTTCTACATCGGGGCCTATCTTGTTGACAAGATCTGATGCCAAAGTTGGTTTTTTTTTTTTTTTTTTTTAGCTCAGGTTTTACTGTGATGTTTGTATCTGGCACCAGAAATGAAGGTTGAAGAAACTGATCTAACAGCTCCTGTTCCAAGTATAGCATGTGAGGCGCACACAAGGGGCACATGGCTAACTTTAGCTGTTACGGCGCTCTGCGGAAGAGTGACATTAACGTGCCCCGGCAGCGAGCCGTCGCAGGCCTCAGACCCCTTCAGCACACGTATTTGTTTGGGTGCCGGCGAAAAGGTCTCATGTATTGCACCAATGGGAGGGATTTCGGTCACTGCGATATGAATCGGACCTTTTGACTCTGCTTGACCCCAGCTGATATATTTATTTGCTCACTGACACAGTGAAGGGCACTTGCCCCAAAAATCTAAGTGTAGTATCTGAATTTTCACTGTCCTGCTTCCAGGGGAGTTTGACCGTTAACCAAAAGATCAAGGAAAATTAAATTTTATGAGCAAGAAACCAATGGACAGTTAAATATGTGTTCACCAAAATGAGGGAAAAGGTGTTATTGGGTGCTAAAGCCTATGCGTGTTACAGCATCAGTTTCTTGTTTATATTGCATAAAAAGCATATCCTTATAACACTTCATACCAGAAAAAAACCACCCATTTTGTCCTTTAATATATTTTTTAGAGTTTAAAATTAAGGGGAAAGAATTTGTTGTTTTGTCTAAGTGTAATTTTAAAAGTGTTTTGGGAAGATATCTCCACTAAAGCAGATTTTCTAGATGTGTGCTTGTTTTATTTAGAAAAATGTGGAAAAACAAAAAGCTGATTTAATTTTGCTTCTAAATTAACGAAACTTTAACTTGAGTTCCATTTGCAAAATTAACAGCTTGGCCTGGATTGTTGGCATTAGATCCCTCAGTATTTTGTAGCTCTTCCTGGAATTTACAGTGAAGCATGCCAGAAAAATTTCTTGGATAAAAAAACCAATTGTCTTAGCCTTTCTGTTCACCCCAGTTCTGTTTAATCCTTGTTTGCCGTGTTGTGCCAAAACATCAACTGGTTCAAAATGGCAGCTGCGAATCCCGTAGATTTACAGGTCGGTAGGCTGTCGCCCTGCTCTGCCCCCTTTCCATCGCACCGCTTTTGAAATGGATGGAATTTCCTCGCTAAAGAGCTTGTGAAACGGTGTGTCCTGTGTGCTGTGGAGAAGTGAAACCATTCCGCAAGCGCCTCTTGTATTTTCCACTGTTGAATGTTCTCATGGTCATTTTGTGACTTCAAAACTCCTTTCAAAGTTAGCAATTCCCTTCTCCGTTGAGCAAGCGATCGGAAAATGGAGCCGCGATTTCCTTTCCGTGCTCTGCTGTCAGCGAAAGGAAGCGCTCTGAGGTCAGCAGAGCTGTGAGAAGGAAGTTCTGAGGTCAGGGGAATTTTGGACCAAGATGTGGAATGGATCAGGCGGCTGCATTTGTTGATGGATGTAGCGAGCAAGCACGTACATGGAACAGGTTCTGTTGGCCCAACGGTCAGCGGTAGGAGTGATATGGAAGAACCATCCTAAACAGAGCCACCGGGATCCAAACGCCGCAAAGACTCTCTCTGAAGCTGAACATGCAAAAAGCACATTAGCTGCCTGTTTTCCTCAGGGGTGCACATACGTGTCAAGTTATCCATGCCATGCAAATGAGGCAATGATAAAGTGATGTGGATTTGCATAATGACCTAACTTGACAGATGGTAGAGAAGCAATAGTTTACAGTTCCAGCCTGAGAGCTCAGTTGAATGGTTGAACCGTGACTTTTTTTTTTTTTTTTTTTTGGGGTGGGACGGATAAAAGCAAAACACTGAGATTCTTACAGTTGCTCTTTACTGTGGCCCTGTCTGCAATTTTACTTTTTTAACATGGTAATACCTAGTATGTTGTGTATGATGTCAGTCTTCAGTGCTTTACTTTAATAGTGGTAGTGTTTATTCATTGTATGTTCACTTTTTTGTAATTTTTTTTCCCCTCTCCTGTCTTTAAGGAAGCGACCTGGGGGACCAGCAGACATGTTTGTGCTCTGTAGCTTCATACTGCATTGGTGGAGAGGCCTGGCCTGGGAGAAGCACTTGTTTCCGCAGTGACGATAACTACCTCGGAGAAGAGCAGGGGCCCTGTGCGCTCTGAACACGGAGGGATTTTCATAACTGTCTGCAAAGCCTGCACTCATTGGAAGCAAGATCACTGACGGGCTGGATCTGTCAGCCACCTTATTAAAGGCTGCACTTAGACACTGTGCTGGACACTCTTGGGTTTTCTTTTGTTTGTTTGTTTTTTTTTTTTTATTTTATTTAAATTTTAATCTTATTTAAAAAAAAAAGAGGAGGGCAAAAATCCTCTTTTCCCCTCTTGACTGGTTTTCCAATTTTCCCTTTTTTTTAAATAGATTTATATCTTTGGTGATAGGTATTTATATTTAATTGTGCTATATTCATAACAAGATATCTATATACATGGACAAATGGAAGCCTTTGTTCCAGTAATAGAGTAGAAAATAACGTGCACTTTGATATTTTTCTCGGCTTGACAGAAGTTTTCTCTTAAGATGAGAACAAATGTAAGGAAGTGAATCGCGCAACACCCAGAAGCTAATTTGTCCCCGCATCCTTCATATACATGCTCCACCTTCCCATCTACTGTGTTGAGTCTCTGGAAGGCTAGTGGGGAAGTAAGGGGGAAGCTTTCCGCACACAGGCCAGATGCAAGGCGGAGTCAGTGCTGCATGGAGTAAAACTAATTCAGCAAACCTCCATCTCCCCTCCTTTCTGTTTCTTTCTATTGATACCAAGGCCGTGGAGATGCCCCTCTGGCAGATTATCCCTGTAGGCACGTTTTGCACTTAACATCAAAAGCTCCATGTGGAGAAAGCCGATTTTGTGCTTGTGAAGCCAGCAGATCGGTTTCGCAGACGAGAGGGAACAGTAAAGCGATAGGACCGCACCTATGTATTGTTGCAGTGCCCAAGAGAACAAAATGGACTACAAGCGGCGCTTTTTGCTTGGCGGGTCCAAGCAGAAGGTGCAGCAGTATCAGATGCCTGAGCTGGGCCGGACCCTCAGCGCCCCTCTTGGCTCCTCCTGCTCGTCCCCAACCTCCGTTGCCCCCGGCGGCTGCGGCCACTCCCCGCCGTATTCTGGCGGAGCCACCACCGCCAGCACAGTGGCTGACATACAGCAAGGCATCTCCAAGTATCTGGATGCTCTGAACGTGTTCTGCCGCGCCAGCGCTTTCCTCACCGAGCTTTTCAGCGGCGTGTTCCAGAACTCCCGCTACTCTAAAGCAGCTATGCAATTGAGGGACGTGCAGGACAACGTCATGGAAGCAGCCAGTCGGCTCACGGCCGCAGTAAAGCCCGAGATCGGAAAGATGCTGATGGAGCTGAGTACCAGCGCAGCCAGTTTCAAGGATCAGGGTGACCTGAGCCTGCAGGATGTGGAGGTATGGCGCCTAACCCAAACCCTGCAAGTGGGGCATGTAAACAGAGCATCCGCCACGCCCGGCATCCAAACGAAACCATACTTTGTGGCATTGTGGGGTTTTTCCAAATTGGGTGTATTCATAACAAATGCTCACTCCATTTTAACTCTTTTGTTCTTTTAAAATCATTTCATGGGTGTGAGCAGTAATGCTACAAGCAAGACCAAAACAATTATTGCCTGAAAATCACCAGAATTTTTTTTTTTTTGTTCTGCTTTTTACAATTCTGAAACTATACATCCACAAGCAATGGTTTCATGTCCCCCTTTTTAGCATTATACAGTATTAATGTATTGTAACAACACTTTGCCACTAATAAAGTACTAATTGTTTACAGTGATGGAGAACTTTATGGAATGCAATCAAAAAGAAAATCCTGTGGCAGAAAGTTATGTGCACTTTGTGTATTGGTAAATGCCTCTGCTTGGTGTGTTCCTGGGTGTTTGAAAGGCTCGAGGGAGTGTGCCTTGACTGTGCTCGGGGCTGCTGTGAGTACAATGAATTGGAATTCCACTTCCCGGTAAGGGTCTCGCAGACACTGCTTTCAGATGTGGTTCAATAAACTCTGAGGCATAGGTCAGCAGCATGTTTAAATTAACTCTCAAAGATTTTTACTCTGTGTAACTACAGCTGCATGAAAACACTGGCAAGTGGTGGACGACATGGTTTGAAAAAAATCAATGTACGGCATATAAGACCTTGTCCATCCTTTTCTTTGCAGCGGGTTCTTGGACAAACGGCTAAATGTCTACTATCGCTTTTCTTCTTTTAAATGTGTTTGGAGCCTGTGTTTGTAAAAGGAAACCTGAGAAATGCTGCCGAGGTGTCCAGTCTCTCCTCTCCGCAAAGAGAGCATTTGTCTCTTGAGCTCACAGTGGAGCCTTGCTGGTGTGTGTTCTGTTACACATTCTTGTGTTTTTAAACTCCCTTCATATAGGGAAGAAGGGCTGACAAAGGTTAATCCCAGTTTGAAGAATGTCCACTGCTTCAGTCCAGAATGCTCACTGCATGCATTTTTTTTTTTTTTTTCTTTTCTCTCTGAGACCTGATGGAGCACTGTCTTAAGCAGACAGACTTTTGGGAGTCTTGGTGCTGTTCCTTGAAGAGTGACTTCACCCAGGAAGAGACGTCTACGCCGTTCGCCGACTTGTTGAGACGTAATCTGACAGTTCTCAGCTGATATTGCTGCAGCATGTTTTGGAGAGATAGCAGGAAAGAGCACATTGATTGGTGTGCGCAAAGGTGTCTTAAACCTGCCTAAGAGAAAATGGTGAGAGATTGTGATGTGGAGTTGGATTTTTCACCCTGTCTTCACTCTGTTTACTGAGAAGGGTAGAAGTCCAGCCAGGGCTGCAGAACAAAAATGAGCTCTGTCAGACACGCTCGGAAATGTCGCTCTTTGTTACTGGTCTGTTTCACTTGGCTCGTGATCAAAACTGTTGGGAGATGAGACGCAGACACGGACGAGTGCCCAAAAGGAGCGGTTGCAGTCTACTGGGGACACCAGCTACGGAAGCTTTTGGAGAGGAGCGCAAACATCACTGATGCTGTCTTGCTGCTGTGCAACCACCAGTTTCCGTGTGTTGCCCTTGCCCCTTCGGCCTGAAGTGCAACGCTGACATGATCGTTTGTGCCCACTAATGGTTTTGGTTAAGTACATGCAGTGGGAAAGATCGGCAAACCTTGCTTCTTATGCTATATCTTTGGCTCTTCAGCTGCTCCCCTTTTAGGGCTCTAGCTTAGACTGAGATGCATGGTGCTACGCTGAGGCCGTACTTGCCTCTGTGGACCTCCAGGTAAAGGGTTTCCTGTGAGTTCTACAGTGTGGTAGAATTGCAATGGCTCTTTTGACCACAAAAGTAAAATATCTTATTGATAAAGTTGAGATTCAGCCAAAAAGCTACAAATAATACTGCCAGCAATAGGTAGTCGAAGTGCTTCGTGCTTCAGGGTACAACCCCCTGCCTGAAAAAGAGATTACTGTCCAGAGAAGCTCATGTCCACCTTATGGTTGGGGCTCATGAAACAATCAGGTTTATGCCATGAAAAAACTTCAGTAAAATATGAGACATAGATGTCCATGAATCAGGTGTCCGCCCATCGATACAGACATCATAGATACACGTGAGTGATTTAGGGCTGGTTAAGGAGTCGATCCCAGGTTCATCTTAGCACTGCTGCCCACAAAGATAAGCTGGGTGTAACACTAATTATACAGAACAAGTAAGGATTCTTCAAAAAAAATGTTTTGCTGAGCTCATGGCATTTTATCCAGGATGAACTTTACAGAGCCTTCCACAACAGTTAGGTGTCCCTAGGGGTTTCTGGGTCCTGAGCAAGGGGGGGAGGTCTCTTGCTGAGTCCAGGTATTCCTGAGAAGGATGAGCAATGGGTCCATGCTGCTTTGGGCCCCTGCTCTCTCTGTCGGTCATGGGCTTCTTTCTCAGAAGCGTTGAAATTCGTAGGTCTAACTGTCCATTAAGATGAGAAAAGTATGACTGATCTCAAGCTTTACAGGAAAATAGCATCACTGCATTTGTCAGGCTTGCAGTGGCACTTAAATCACTTGCGTGTATCTATTGGAATTGCTGTAACTTTTTTTTGTTGGAAAGGAAATACTCACACCTCTGAACTATGAACTGTGATTTGCCTTATCCCTAAAGCTAGCACAGTGAACGGCAACCAGAGTTGCCTTGAGTAAGAGTTAAGACTGTCAGTGTGGCAATTTGAGATCCATGTTTTCCTTTTTTTAGCATCATATTGGGGAAGTTTGATTTTAGCAGATGATGTATTACGCAATCAGAGATGCGCTGGGGAGACGGCTCACTGGCCCATGAGCATCAGCTTTCATGTGACTGTCACTGCTAAATGACTCATCCCAAAGCAGTGGGTCAGTCTGGGCCTCAGACTTCCCGTCTCTGCCTTTGTAGCATTTCGGTGAGATCGTCTTTTTTCTGGAAAAAAATGTTGGGGGATGAACGGCCACCAGCCACCCAGTCAGTAACAGAGGACATTGAAGATGGCTGACCTTCGTGTCAGAACTCTCTAATAACTTATTGGGTGCCTTTTTTTTGGGCAGGGCACTTCTGGTGTCGTTTAGGGAAGGACCAAGGATTGCTGTGAGTGACTTGGAGCACTAGATTACCATCTAGCATTCCAGTTTAAGACCCTCACTTCCTAGCTCAGCTTGTTCTTGCCATAGTCATTACGCAAATGTTTAAACGTGCTTTATTTTGGAATCGCTCCACGTGTAAATAGTTATTCCACTAAAGATGCCTAGCGTGGCTTCTAGGATTTCCTTGGGCGTGTTCATCTCCTCACCTGCTCAAGGCGTCTTGAGGTGGAAGACAGCTGTAGTTGTCTGAATGTGTTAAAGGGGCTCCATCCAGCACACTGGAACGGCATGAGTCCACCTCGCCATGAGGGCGATTTGCTTCTCGTTCCTTTCGTTCGTACTCTGGTTTGCTTTGGTGTCACTGGAGGCAAACATTGTGGACAAAGCATGCTTGCACTGGCGCTCACATCTTAGTGATATATAGTAATATGCTTTGTCTTGCCCTTTTTGAGTTTCTACATTGCCGGTTTAGCTGATGTAAGGGATGCAAATCTGCACCTATTTCTGCTTTCTCCTGGGAATGCACAGTCTTCCTCAGGGTTGTATGTTACGTTTCTAGTGTGTTGTCGTCAACCAACCAACATTGCGTTTGAGTTTAAACGATGAACAGTTTTACAGCTGAGACATTTTATCGACTTCCTTAGAAAATGAGCGCCTGCCAGTCTGCAGTTTTTGCAGGCGCTCAGAAGCTGGACAGATTACATTTGATGCACATTAATGTAGATGCGGTGTAAATAAAACAGGTGAGGCAAGACCCCACGGCAGCTTATTACTGTGTAAATAACAGTGCATGGCCTCTGTGCTGCGCTGTGTCAAAGCATGGGTGGGTTTCCATTGAAGTGGTTCACAGACGGCAGAGGGATGTAAAACGCCAACAGACGGACCATGTGTGTCAGGTGGTGTGAGGACTCCTGTGCAGTTCCTTCATCCTATGTGAAATTGAAAGCGTTTGTCGGTGTTTGAGCTGCTCGGGACTAATGTGAGCATTGCCACGGTGACCACTTTGTGTGCTCCTCTGCAGGTGCTGGGCCGGTGTTTCCTGACAGTAATGCAGGTGCACTTCCAGTTCCTGTCGCAGGCCCTGCAGAAGGGGCAGCCGGTGGCGCAGTCCTGCCTGGTCGAAGTCCTGGCCCAGGGCGTGGAGCGGCGCGGCAGCGATCAGCCCCAAGGCCCCTCCCCCTCCGAGCTGGAGGAGGCCACACGGTCATGGCGAGCTGCAGCAGAGGTAAAATACTGCAATGATGTGATGCTGGAAATTGTCTCACTATTACTGGTACTATTAGCTCATAGTTATAATGTAAAAAATTTGGCAGAAGATTATTTACCAGTTTTTCTTTCAAGTTACAGTTGTATTTTAGAAAGTGGTTTCCTATGCCAGAAGTTCACACTGTAAACATGTGGATGACTGAAGTGTGAAATTACTCAGTGTAGCATTCCTACCTGTACACTCTTATGACCCCGGGCTCTTATGAAACCAGTTTTGCAAAAGAAGAAATTGGGTCCCTATAATATGATGTGGTGAAAGAGCCAGATGTTCTTTTTATAATTTAACAACAGACTTTGGTCACAGCAACCTGGCAGAATCGGTATGCAAACGCATACAGATGTGTAATACAGCACGGTGGGGGTGGACAGTTAAAGAAGTTGCAAATGAGTGACCAGATTTTCCACAGTTCTTCAGAATTATAATGCAGGTCAAATATGGACTTTTCTAGAGGAAGAAATACTTGGGTCAGCAATGTCGTTGTACCGGGAGCTTGTGTTGTAGACGATCACTATAGAATCAATAAAATACTCTTACATACTTGGCAAAGAAATGTAATCGTCCTGTGTTCCATAACTTGGTCAAAAAGTTTTTTTTTTTTTTTTTTTTTTTTTTTTTTTTGGATTGTGGCTTAGGTATTCCGAGGGGGAAGAATCCAGCTGTTAGTCTCTATTGACATGATCATTAACATTTTAGTATGTTAGTGTCTTTTACAGCTAATTTATCTTCTGGCGAAGTGGTTCACGGGGTCCTGGGCAACATCTCTTGAATTCTTTCCTTCGGCTCAAAAGGCTCAAAAACATGGGGCTTGGGAACATGCTCTAGGGCTCCGTACATCATCAACTTGCTTATGTGTCCTTGGGAATGCGCAGCAGGAATGCGTGTAGAATACGTTGCCCGTTGTGGTTTACCACACCCTTCAGATGAATGTGAGATTCTTTACAGATGAGATCAGTGTTTTCTCGCTGGGGCCCACAGGTTGGCTATGTGGTTGTGTGGCAGGACTGTCTGACCGCCTGTCTGACATTGATCCACTCCAGGCCACAGTGCGGCTGAGGGAGAGGGGGAGAGATGGTCACCTGGCAGGCCTCCAGGTTCAGCAGCTCTTCTGCTCCCACAGCACCGCTATCCCTGAGCAGCAGCAGCTGAAGGAGCTGAACATGAAGATTGATAGTGCGCTACAGGTGGGTCACTGCTCTTATTAGGGCAAAGAGTATAAATTCCCTAAGATTGTCGTCTTTGGTATTGGTTGTCATTTTGTGCGGAACCAAAACATTCAGGCTAACAATTAGTCATCACCTTGCAATAGAAGAACCTTCAGGTTCCCAGTCCTCGCTCCTGCTGTAGTGCCCTTGATCAAAGCACTTAGCCTGAATTTCTCCAGTAAAAAACAAAACACTGAGCTGTATTAATGGGTAATGTTGAAAGCCACTTAGGACTCGAAGAATCAGGTAAATTTACAGTAAAAAAAAAAAGTGCCTCAAAGGATTCGAGCAGCCGTATTAGAGTTGTCTCTTTGGCATCATGGGCTTGCTGGGTTTGTTGCACAAAATGAGTTTGTTTTCCCAGTGGTTTATATGCTAGAAATCTGCTACTGTAGTGAATGATATGAGATGTTTATCAGTCATTTTCATGTTCTCATTCTCTGTGGTTTAAGTTCTAAACTAGATGGATTCTTCACATGATGCATATATTGGTAAAACTGAGTATCTTTCCCCGCACAGTGTTATAAATCAGCTTTGGAGGGCCTTGGACGCGGCGAGTACGCACTGAAGGCTGGTTTTTACCTCGACCCCAAATCTACTGAAGCCTCTTTACAGGTAGGTCAGCGTAAAAGCGCTGCTCATGTTTTCTTTGCTCAGACATCACTGAAACCACAACCTGCTTGTTACTGAATGGCATCTGTACGTCCTTCACTGGTACAGAGTCTGCTGTGTGTGTGTGTGTGTATCTGCAGGGCTGTTGCAGTGAGGCAGAGGCCCAGCAGGCTGGCAGGCTGCAGACCCCCACACAGCCCATCCAGTGTGAGCTGCCCGCCATCCCGCTGCAGATCGGCTCGCGCTTCCTCAAAAGCGTATCCCCGAACGAGTCGGCCGCAGACAACCTCAAAGTGAAAATGGTACAGCGGTGTTCTTCTGCGGCCCATAGGCTCCTTAGACAAATACACTCCAATGAGCAGAGATGAAGATTAAGCACAATTTCTGAGATCCGTTTCCTCAAGCCTACTGTTACCCACTAAGTGAAACTGTCTGCATGGCTGCCGCTGGAGTTTCGTCTTGCAACGTTGCATTGCGGCGCTTACAACCATCTTTATTGGTTTACTTTCTCCGTAGCCAGAGGAGCTCTTGCAAATCTGATTTGTTTTGTCATCTCATCTTCTGATTTAAAGCTCTTGACTTCATTCATGGGATGAGGTTGACTCACTACTGAGAGCCTTGATTGGATTTTGCGCCACTGAGCACGGAGCAATGAAGTGTTTATTTACAGCCTGTCTCGGCATTAGTCACCGTGTTTCCGTTCTCCCTGTAGCGCCATCAGAGCCGTTGTTGGGGGGGGGGGGGGGGGGGACATGCTCCTCTGAGTGCTGCCATGTGTTTGTGTGCCTGCCATCTCAGCAAACCACGCTGCAGCTCATCAAAGCAGAGGTGGGGCAGAACGGCATGGTCGCTCGGGACGATGTGCCCGTCACCGACATCCTCAACCAGGTGTGTCCCTCAAGCTGGAGAGGAGCCTGCAAGACCGCGGTGCAGCTGCTCTTTGGCCAGGCGGGCCTGGTGGGTACCAGCAAAGTCCTCGGCTCTCTGGGAAAGTGTGGATGTGCCTGGAGGAAATATCAGTCCTCCCGTCAGGATGTTTCACTGTCTGGTACAACCGCAGGACTCAAATGCACCTTGGTCTGTGTGGAGTTAACGTCGTCTTGCCATGTTCAGGAAAGTTTCCTCCTGTGGTCCAAAGACGG
This sequence comes from Scleropages formosus, assembly GCF_900964775.1. Lineage (NCBI taxonomy): Eukaryota > Metazoa > Chordata > Actinopteri > Osteoglossiformes > Osteoglossidae > Scleropages > Scleropages formosus. The sequence continues at coordinate 26,015,483 of NC_041812.1, forward strand.
GTGTTCCAGGTGAATTAGGTGCTCTAAATGTGTGTGTGCGTGCTGCAGTGGTTCAAGGTGGAGCCTGACTCACCCGGTGTGTCCAGGACAGGCTCCAGAGCACACAACCTTCATTGGATTATCAGTAATTGATAATGGAGGGATGTAAAGACTACTTTCTGGCAAGGTTTATTCACTTTAAGCTGTACAACGTCACATAAGGGCAGCTGCTGCTGTTCAGCACAGTTTTAGCCTTTTTTTTTTTTTCCTTCTGTTCATCCGTTAGGAGTGTTTGCGCAGTTACATTGTCGCAGTGCAGTTTGAGTAGCTGCGTGAAACTGCTCGGGTCCAGCTTTAAACATCTTCAGACATGTGGGACATCACGCTGTTCTTCTAAAAATAATATGAGCAGTGACAGATTGCCCGTGTGCTGCAGTGTTGACACGTATCCTCGTGTGTGTGTGTGTGTGTGTGTGTGTGTGTGTGTGTGTGTTAACAGGTGGTGGTTGACACGGCTCAGATTGAGAACAAGGAGGCTTACGCTCCTCAGATCTCCCTGGAGGAGTCCAGAATTGTGGTGCAAGTCCCTTCCACATGGTAAAGAAATTGGCTTTAGTGAAAAAATTTATTTATTTATTTTTTTTTTTTGGAACTTTCCACTGCATTGTGGTAAATTGGAGCTCAGACCAAGCAGCAGCATGTTCTCCACACAGGTGTTTGAAGGAGGACCCAGCCACCATGTCCCTGCTGCAGCGCAGCCTGGACCCAGAGAAGACCTTGGGCCTGGTGGACGTGCTCTACACGGCTGTCTTTGACATCGGCAGGTGGAAGGAACGCAGGTGAGCGCCGGTAGTGCTGTTAATGGAAGTCGGTGTGCGGCGGGTGCTGCGAGGAGCACATATAAAACACATTAACGGCATTGCCAATACTGTGAGGGTTTTGTATTGCCGCTTCAATTTGGTAACCGCTCTCCCTCCCCCATGGTAGGGAGCAGCCCCTGCCCACCATTCAGATCCAGCTACAGCGGGAGAGCACCGAGTACGGGGAGCTGGCTCACCCATCGCTCACTTCTGGGTCCAAGCTCAGCGGGGGGCTGCCCAAAAGCATCTCCAAGCTCACCTCAAAATTCAAGAAGAGCTCCTCTGCCAGCAGCCATGGGGGCAGTTCCTCCATCCCCAGCACTCCTTCCCACAGCACAGAGGACAAGTCCAAACTGCTGCCTCAAGGTACCCCCCGCATGGGCAGCCTACCCTGCACGCCGGAGCCTGGATCCCCACAGGGTCCAGCCAGCCAGCTGGCCAACGGTTACACCCCTGACGACAAGGGCATGAACCTGCCCACCGACCAGGAGATGCAGGATGTCATTGACTTTCTCTCAGGGTTCAACATGGGCAAGTCCCAGCAGGCCTCTCCGCTGGTCAGGAGGAGGAATTCCATGGCATCCAGCAACATGGCAGAATCAAAGGCTCTGGGCGGAGGTCCTCCGTCCACACCCACTGTGTCCCACGGCAGCCTGCAGCCCCCTGCCCAGGCCTTGCAGCAGCCACCCATCCATCCAGGACAGAGGCAGCATCAGCAGCCTTCCCAGCAGGCGTTGCAGTATTATCAGCACCTCGTGCAGCCGATTGGTCAGCAGCCTCTGCCCCAACAGCAGCAGCAGCAGCAGCAGAGAGGTCCGAGCAAGTGGGCAGCTCCCCAGGTCCCCACTGCTGGATTCTCTTCCATGGGCCACCAGGGGCAGTGGGGTGCGCCTGGCCTCCCTGACCTCAGCTCCGAGCTCTACAGCTTGGGCCTGGTGAGCAGCTACATGGATGGCGTCGTGTCGGAAATGCTGGGTCAGAAGTGCCAAGGCCCCCGCAACAACACGTGGCCCAACCGAGAGCAGAGCGAGGGGAGCTTTACTGCCCTGGGGGACACGGTACCCTTCGACCCAGTGGGTGAGTGTCCTGCTGGACACCAGGAGGCCATTGCTTAATTTAAAGCAGATCATTTCTTAAACTAGAAATGTGTTCATGAGAAAATGGCGGTAAAACATTTATTCAGGTGATGTACGTCGCAGATGGATTTCCTCCTTGGGTAAAGCAAACGATTTGGCCCACGGTGCTGCGGGTGCTGTAATTCTTGCTCTCGAGAATCCCTAAAAGAGGCCAAATGTCTCGCTGCGCTTCCTCTGCACCACTGAGTAGAACTGGAAAGCGAAGCGGTTAAAGCGACACATTGTAGCGTGAGGGAACGTTTGCTGACACACATATTTGAATTCGTAACACTTTTGAGGTCGTTACGGAGTTTATATCACAGCTGCACATGTTTGAATAATTATTGGGACAACATTTTGTGACATCCAGTAATTAATTTGGACGCTTCTGCTTTTTTTTTTTTGATGGAAAAGTGGTCAACAGTTCATTTCGCACACATTTTTTTGCCTGTCAGCGGTTAAGTCAAGCGCTACCTGTACAGGGTCTGATCTCCCGGCAGTGACAAGGTGTTGAACGTTGCCGTGCGACGTTTCCCTGCAGGATCTCGGGATTTCAGCAGGACACGAGTGGCGCGTTGTCGGTTCTCTCTATGGTTCACTGTCCTCATGCGAATGTGGCGGAGATTAAAAGCGTCTTGAGAATGTAGTTATTCTGGGTGGGATGATTTGAGTCTAAACAAGACTCGCTTCACCATCAGGTTATTGCCGTTGATCTCGGTGACAAAGCTGTGTGTTGAATGAAGGCCATGTGAGCCGTAGAAGCTCGAGGGCCGGAGTGAGAAGACGGACCTTGTGGTGTCGCATCCACGCAGGGATACGTTAACGCGGTTCTGATCGATACACCATCAGCAGGCATGCTACCGAGTCGCTTCAGTCCACGTCAGTGTGGTGTGTAGTTAGAGCCAGAGAGGAGCCCGGGAGCCGCGCTGCGTGAGCGCTCTTCACAATCACGCCGTGTGAAGACGGCTGTCACGCAAACATCGCTGGAACGAAGCGCTGCGGCTCGGTGACAGCTGTCCAGTGCAGCGCTGGCGTTTTAATTAGAACACGCTAATACTGGGAGACTTGAGCGGACGCCAGCGGACAGGAACATCAGGAGCAGCTATGGCCCTGTGTCAGCCGCATGGCTGCCAAAAGGGAACGTGGCCACCCTCTAACTATGAGCTGCGAAGAAAAGTTACTCCGCCTACCACAGATGGTTCAGAAGGGAACACTAGCCTGAGTGAACACCAGAGAATGATCACGGTGGTCCACAGCAAAAGGGCAGGTTGTGGGGCAGGGAACACCGTGGAAGGGATACCCGTCCACCACAGGGCAATCGCGCTCGCGCACAGCCGTGCACACCACGCTACCGTCACCGGTTGATGTTGACCGCGGGACGAAACCGGCGGGAATATGAGGAGAATGTGAACTAGACGCACTGAGCCAGGTACAAACCCACAGCTAAATGGGAGCCTGGATCTGCGAGGCACCAGTGCTACCCGCTATGCTGCCCTGTTTTGGCATGTCTCGTTTAACTGTGCGCTTACTTATGAGTTGTTACTCATGATGCGTAGGAAGCTCCTTTCATATCAGACTGCCAGTCAGGTGGTTTCTGTTACCTTGTGCTGTAATGCCAAGTCTCCCTTAAAGGTTCGAGACGCAGCGGTGAATGCAGCGCGAACCGTCAGGTGACTGAGAGGAACTGCTCTTCTGCCCTTTCCCGTGCAGTGGGAACAGACCCGGAGTTTGCCCGCTACGTGGCTGGCGTGAGCCAGGCAATGCTGCAGAAGCGGCAAGCGCAGCACGTCCGTCGCCCGAGCAACGCCCACAGCAGCTGGCCCGTCTCTGACGAGGCCCACCGGAGCTGGACCCACGCAGACTACTACGCAGAACGGTGAGGGTTTTGCTTCGGAGCGGCCCGTTCTGGAGAAGAGCGCGCGCCGAGCGAACGAATGAATGCAAACTCGTACTTTCCACACTCGTGTTTGACTTATTGCTCGGCTGATGCCTTTATCCAAAGTGATTCGGGCTTTGACCCCTTTACACAGCTGGGTGTCGTTCCTGGAGCGATTACTTGTACGGCAGTAGGGAGGTGTGGGACTCAAACCGTAAACTACGTATTAGAAGGCGCAGAGCAAAGGGGTTTGCTTCGGGTTCAGCCGTGCCTCTTAGCTCCTGTCCAAGATGATGGCAGCTGTTGAGAGCAGCATTGCCTGACTCTCACCAAACCGTCAGGATATCTGTGCGCGGGATGATCTCTGCTTCTCCAAACAGGGATGCTGTGAGCAGCTGGCCGGCCAGCCAGGCGGACTCTGCCAGCTCCAGTGACGAGACGTCCTCTGCCAATGGGGACAGCCTGTTTTCCATGTTCTCAGGTCCTGACCTCGTAGCAGCTGTCAAGCAAAGGAGGTGTGTTCACAATCAATGTGGCGGCGTCACCTGCCGCAGCCCTTCATTACATCGTCGTACAAGGCATACGTACGTCGTCTGCGGCTTTTCACGACGGCGCATCGTTTGGCAGTCGGCCTTCATTTGTATTTTGATACTAATTTCCCAGTCCCTTCTGCTTTCTGTGCAGGAAACATAGCTGTGGTGAGCAGGAAGTCAGCACTCTTCCTTCTCTGCCCCTGCATCACTCCAACGATGACAACAACCAGGTGAGGGGGAGGTTCCATGCTCCGCTCGTTGCCCGTGCCGCTCCGTTCCGCGTGCCTCACAGCGTGCCGCTTTCACACGCTGCAGGACAGCAAGATGAAGACGTGGCCCCCCAAGGCACCCTGGCAGCACTCTTCCCTTCACACCAACACGCTGCCCAATCCAAGTTCTTCCTTGTACCCTGTGGGCATCTCCTCCAGCCAGTGGAATGACTCCATGCAGATGCTGCAGTCGCCGGTGTGGTCCACAGCCAGCAGCTGCTCCGCCTCTTCTGGGTTCCCGTTTGGGCAGCAGCAGTCGCAGCAACCGAGCGCGCAGCCACCGCAGTCCTCTGTGCAGCAGCAACAGGCCACCCAGCATAAGGCCCTCAACAAGGGCTTCAAGTCTTTCCCTCTGAAACATGAGCACAGGCCCTCCTACCTGCACCAGTACTGACCCCCTCCCCCTGCCTGTGCAGGACCCTTGTCCCCACTTGAGCTGCAGGCTCCTTTCAGTTTAGCGATCACACTGTGTGTTGTGATTCAGGCTTCAATACAGCAACACCTGTGCTGAGGTGGTCTGGCCAAACGAGAAGGGAGGTGTGTGTGCGTGTATATAGGCCTGTGAGATACTCATAGTTAGTGTTTACAGTCAAGCAAGCCACACCCATCAGCTCAGTGTTGCTCCATTTGTGGCTCCACCTCTAAAGGACTTATTCCTGAGAATGTGTGCTTTCTTCACAGTTGAGCCAAGGTTGTGACGGCAGCTAGTCCAATGGTTGTGCCTTTACTGTGGTTAGTGTACATGCTTGACTTTTTTTTTTTTCCCTTCTTTTTCCCTGAGGACTTAGTAACCTGTGGAATGCACATCGACTCGAAGCAAGTACTCGCCCATTCAGCTACTGCAGCCGTATGTAATTAACAAGGGCAGACACCCGTAATGACTACCTTCCCTTCATACTGTGTGATGAAGCTGTAACTGCCAAATCTCATGTGCAATGAGCCAGAGTACAGCTACTGTCTACTGTTCAATAGATTGTAAATTATTTGAAATTTAAAGACAAATACTTCCATTTTTGTTAAAAGGCTTTGAGCAGGCTCAGCAGAAGAATAAATTGCAGACTACATGAAGGTGTAATTTGAAAGATATACACTACATTTTTCAAGTGGATGTTTAAGGTGAAATGAAATCACAAACTGTGTGCCATGTTAGTATTACTGTTTACAGCCAAACAATTTTTCTGATGACTTGTAGCAAAATTAGACTGGAGTTGGAATTGATGATACTAATTGTAACTGCTTATCCAGTTCGTATACTAACGTTGAGTATATATATGGTCAAATTTGTCATGTCTTGTGATTTTTTTTTTTTTTAATTGGCAGATTTTAAAGGGGAGTGCAACTGTAACAAGTAAATCTTAGCATATTTTCATTTAAATACAATATTTTCTTGTACAAAGACTGACAGTATTAATCATATTTTTGTATTTTCTTAACTCATAACTTTGTGCATCATGATATAGGCAATTTTCCCCACAAGAGATGAAAAGCACATTATATCAAACTTTACCAAATATGCCATTATATATATACTAAACTATTGTAAAAAGAGTGACTTTTAGCTCATATTTAGTTTATATGGCAATGGGCTGTATTTAAGATGCCCAGAATGTGTTTGCAGATGCCAATGTTGCCTGTATTTATAACATCATGTTTTCTGAAAACTAAAATCCTTATACTATGTTTACAGAATCTCTTGCTGTGTATGTATACATCCACATATGCAACATGTGTGTGTGTACTCCTTTATGGTCATGTGCTTTGCACAATCAGAACAAACTGCAGCTCTGTATGTCTATACTGTGTGTAATGACCTCTAACTGTAACTAGGCGTTTCTCAGCTCGAGTGGTTGCTTCACCAAGAAAAACTGCTGGTGACCTGGGACGGGATGGGACACTGCTTGCCTTGTGTTGCTTGACGTCACAAGACGAAAATTAAATTCATCTTGAAAAATACCTTTGGGTGGTGATGCCTTCTCCTTACATCCAAATCCACATGGGAAATTCTCTACTTGACTACTAGGCCCTCTAGTGACAGCCCTCAGTACTTCACTACCCCACAGTTCGTGTAGAAAAAGACTAGAAATAGGGCATCAAACACCTTTTTATTCCATTTCTGAATAAAAACCCCAGGCTGCTGAGGCACACTGAAAGTACACCATGCTGTTAAATTGCTCAAGTTGTGAAACATCTGTCCATTATTCCAGAGGTGAGGGGTAACTGACAATTACACCTTCATAGGAAAAAGCATGTTATGTACAGTTCATTCCAAATTAGCATGGGCCACCTTAGTAACTTATTGCAACAAATGCAGAACCTGCCCTTCCCAACCTATTCAGTGTCCCCTCACAGGACAATCACACAGTGTGCAATACCCACTTAAATGTGAGACCATCCCTTAGCTGCCCCGCATTTCTTCATGTTTGTGTTGTAGTGCATTTAGGAAATATCTAGATGAGATGTCCACTCTTCCTGGCATTCCAAGACTTTCATAGAGGAGCAGCTAGCAATGATCACTGACTGACTACACTGAAACAACTTTAAGCCAAAACTCCCTTACACCAGTCTTAAGCAAGCTTAGTATTTCCAGCTAATAAACAGGAACTGCTTTTGTGAATATGGCTCACTCAGCAGGGTGCGGAATTTGTACACAAAAAGCATTGGCTTAGCTGCCGCCGAGGCATCCGAGAGAGGGCAAGACCAGAATTAAGTGTAGAAATTATTTGATTACATTATGACTGGTTAATGACAAACATACCACTCAAAGTTTAAATGAAAATACTCAGTTAATCCAGTGAGCCGTATGAACAGCAGAGCTGTCCTGTCCCAGCAACAAAGTTGCACGCAGAAGGCGCTCACCTTAATTCACTAACACCTGATAACGCAATTTGAGAAACCAATCCCAAAAACGTACACCTCTACTATTTATTATTAAACATTAAAATCTAAAGCTGTACACATCTGATGCAAGGTTTACCTATAGCTCTCAAGACCCAGTCAAACAGGACATTCGTCTCAGAAAATGACCATTTCGCTTGCATCAGAATCTTAGTCCTAAACGATTAAGTAACAAGTCTTTAATAATGGAACTTTTGAACATCTGAATGATTCATGCATTCCCCAATGACCATTTTGGAGTAATTACTTCAGTAAATAGTCCTGAACAATAGCAGGTCTAACTAGTCCACCCCTAAGGTAAAACAAGCTGCTGCTTTCAATGGATGTAACCTATTGCATCCTTACATTAATCAGTAAACTATGTATGCAGTTACACATCACTTGCACTGGTTATCAGCATGACATCTCACCAAATGGCATACATTTGCAAAAATCCATTCCTGCTTCATTATGAAAACCTGGCCACCCAACAACATGTCCCAGACTTACAGGGTGCAAAAAAATACTTTGGTCATTTTAAACCTCTGAAAAGACTATAGTAAAAAGTAAAATACAATTTAACTTTTAATATAAGTATAAAGTAGCCAACTACAAGTAGATGAGCAGGAAAAGAGTTTGCTGTGAATGCATCAATGAAATTAAAATTGTGTCACTTTAAGGGGATGCAAACAGGCCACACTTCCTGTGTGAATGGGTCTTGAGTGGGATTAGCAGAGATTACCAATATTAAAATACACTAAGCAAAAAAAGAAAAAAAAAAAAAAAAAAAGATCAGAAACCTACTTTGCACCAACAGTGCTATATAAGTATACTTTCAGCAGATGTAACTTCTAGTAGAACGCAAACCATACTGCTTTCATTGTGGACCACAGCAGCGCATTTCGCATAAATGTACCCAGCAAACTGTATGCATGGCCAAAAAAGTGGGACAAATGACTACTAAAGAGTGGAAAGTAGAAAAAACAAAGCTGAAGAACTGTGACCCCCCCACCCCCCACTGGCTATATACAGGAATTTGGTGCTCCACAGTTACATTACAGGATATCCAAAAAATAAAGCTATTTCAGTGATCAGTACTCATCACAGTATCAGCGGGCTTCTGCATACTTCTCTTTACACCTAAATGAACATTATCAAATACAATTTGAGTTAGAAAAACTTATTGATGCAAAAATACTGAACAGTCCCACTGAAGAGTTTTGTACACAGTTCCTCTACCCTCTGCCAATTGATCAAATAAAGCAGAATCTTTTCAAAGATCGCATTTTAAGAAATGGAAAGAAAACTGCATTTACAGTCAGAAGTCAAGCAGTGTAGCCCAGTGCTGGTGACAAGTATACAGCAAGTACATTTCTTCATTCTTTATGTCAAAAAAAATTCTGGACCTTTGAAGAGCTACATTTTCATTAGGGATCCGTTCTCCAGGTGCACTATGCAGCCACTTTATTGTCCTTCTGGGCAGGGTGGGGTGCAGGACGGGGGGGGGGGGGGGGGGGGGGGGGGGGAACACAGACAAAAATAAGTTATATGCCATTACAGTAAGATATTACACACTTTTGTAAGGTAAAGATTACGAATACGTTACCCTGTATTCAAAATCCGAGAACTCTCTGCCACCCCGGCTGCTGCCTCTGAACCCGCCCCGGAAACTGCCGGCACTGCCGCTGGAGCTCGCACCACGTGGGGGCCCAAACGACCCTCTGTTTGCACCACGGCCTCGGCTGCCACGGAAGCCCATGTTGCCCCGTCCCCGGAAGCCCCCGCGCCCACGACGCAGCGGGATGCCAAAGGTCTCTGCGTTCATCCGTCTCTCCTCAGCCCAGGTCTGCCTTCGCTCCCTGACACAGCATAGAGCCACAGACAAGCTGACTCACCCGGAGCACCTCACACCATCATCCCAGCCCAACATGACACTGATCTGAGCTACGAAGATCAGTTACAACTGAGTTGCGTAGGTGATCATGCACATGAAAGCTACAGTGCAGAAATTAGACCAACCTCTGGAAGCCTGAAGCTCCAGATTTTTCTGATGCTTTCCTACAGAAAAAAAGGATTTTCAAACAAATTGAACGGAACTTCTGTGTGACCCATTTCTTTAGACAAACCACCACAAAGCACCTCTGCAAAGAAACATCTGCCTCGGCTACAGCACTTATTCAGGGCTAAGTGAATGTAACGGTTTTCTTCACTGTGAAGGGTGACTGCATACCTGGTGTCATCGCAGGAGATGTTGTCAAAGAAGGACTTGGATTTGTCATAATAGCAGTTGGGCCCCAGGGGATCCTCTTCATCAGCATTTCCCTCGCTATTCTGGGTCTCAACCCCAGAATCTCCCTTGTCCTCCCCATTCACTGCCTTCTCTGGCTTCTCTGCCTTGTCATCTGTGCTCAAAGGATGAATGTTGAAATTAACTGAAAGGACAACCAGTCTTAACCAATCCAAACTAAGCTGAATCCCATAAAAGCCCATTCACAACTGCATTCATAAATTCCTTATGCGTTTCGTGCCTCTGAAAAAGTGGGGCACCTGCTTGCCTATTAAACTGTTGTGACCACTGCACCTTTCAGTTTCAGCTTATTGTGAAACTCTCTGTCAATCTCCTCCTTGTTGAACTGGGCGTTGGCGCTCTCAAAGTCAAAATCTTTCTCAAACTTCATGGGGCCATCCCGCCGCACAGAGAAACGACCTCTGCCACGGTGGCCACCTCCTCGTCCACGTCGGCTCTGAGCGCCGCCAGCTTCAACAAACACAACAGTTTATTGCTACAAATACGCTGCTGACAAACTAAACATTTAAGATGGAAAAAGGAGACAAAACGATGGTGGACAGGACATAAATTAACAATAGAACATCAGAGTTTCTTATAACCCTTAACTTGAAATCAAAAAGGATGAGGGGCTGGGTTAAAAGCGCATGCCTGAACACGTGTCAGCATGTCAGAAAAGCCCCTTACCCGTGTGCCTCTTACCAGCATCCCTGTTTTCACTCCTGCTTTGCTCAGAATCTGCTTTGGGGACCTTTTGCGCATCCATGCCTATGAAAAGCAGTTTTTAGTCTTTCTACAACTACAACGAGGTAACACTGCATAAACAGGAGTATTCCTACTTAAGCTAATGCTACAGATGAATGTGGGAGGCCTGAGTACTGTATCAAAGGCTGGAATAATCTCACCTGGCGCTTTGGTCACAGACTGGGCGAGACTAGCTGTTGCTGCCCTATCTGCAGTGGCCTCAGCAGCAGCAGCTGCAGCAGCGCGGAGCGCTGGCCAGGGCCGGCCAACAGGCTCACCCCTCCTCTGCTCCTGGCTGCCGATGGTGGCTGGCCGCGTAGGCGCAGGGCTCCTGCGTCCCACGGAAACAGGTGGGACAAGGGATGCAGAAGGGGCTCCAGCCTGCACAGCCTGCTCCAGGGTAGGGCTCTTCCTCAGGGGGTCTAGCTGGGGACTGGAGCGGCCTGAAGGAGAACACATGACATGCATCATCAGTTGCCGCCGCTTCAAATGTAAGAAGAATCTATAAACCTCTGCTACATTTGAAAGGAACACCACACCACCAGATTGAGAAGTGAAATGTACAACTAGCAGAAAATACTGCACATAGTCCTGCCAACCTTTCGCATCTATTTCATTTATATTTTTTTTTTTTTGAGAAATCCAAAAAAAAAAAAAAAAAATCAGCACAATCATCACAAAGATGACTGTACACCAGCAGCTGTAATTCTTTGAACAGACCACTGTATAAGCTATTATTGGTCTGAACTGCACTCCTCGTAACATTCCTGGAATGGGTTACCAATATAATTCAAACCACTACAAAATCTGAACACTTGCTATAATCTGTTTTATTTACTGGGCACACTATGTTAACTAAACAAAACAGTTAATTTCTGTTCCCTTACACTATTTACTTTTTATTGCCTTACAAATTGCAGACAGTGCATGAAATAGCGTATGAATACAATATGTTCTCCACTGCTTTCCAATTGTTCTAATGAAATGTTTATTTTAACGTTTACTCGTTTGGAGATGTTTATTAGCAAAACGACACCTTCGGTAGTTTTTTCCGTCATTTCAGTTTTCAAATTCCATTTACAGCAGGCCAAAAGTCCTCGAAACTCTTTTGTTCTATTTGAATGGTGATTTATTTCATTAACAGATTATTAGAGAAAACAGCCCAGGCTTAACAAAAACCAGAATACGCAGCAGCCTAGATCTGTACAGTAACTTTCTTGATGACATAAATGAAAATGTGCATCCATTAGATATTTTAACTCATCTTGTAGAGCATAGTGCTAAGAAGCCTATTACTTCAACATCTAACATCACTACAAACACACATCTAAAAACATTAATTTTCACTCAAAGCCCTTTGTTAGATGGTTAGTAAACGCAATAAACTTCACTCAGATGGATTAGCCAAACAGAACACGCTAACCCTCGTGCACAACAAAATTCAATCCTGCCCAACTCCGTTCAAGGATGACCACTGAGCGTTTTCCCACTAACAAGGGGTTCAGATGTTAGAGGTTTTACATTCTAGTCATTCATGCATTAGTATGTCTCGCACAAACGTCGCCACCAACTTCACATTTCTCCACAAGCCCGTTACCTTCCATTATGCTTGTAATCAGAGAGCGTGTGTCAAGGGAAAAAGGAGACGAGAAGCTACTGCTCAGGGACATAGCTGCTGAGGCACTTGTGCTATTATTGAAGGGGGGCAAAGAACTTCCTGCATGGAAAGGAACAGCATTTTCACCTAAGTGCTCATAAGAATGCTGCACAGCTGAGGCTCTCTTGTCTCTCTGGCCTAATGGATCCTTCTCCACTGCGACCGTTAAGATTACCTGACCACTTGCTCAGTTCCCTTTTACAGCCTCAGTCTACATTTATATTCTATATCTATGTTCTTCCAGTCAAAACAATGGATCAGTTTCCAGTGCACTGGCATTATATTACAAAAATGTACTCTGAGAACTGGACCGCCCCACTGCTATTTGAAATACTCAAGAAAAAGGAAAACACAGGTAGCTAAAAACCTAAGTTGTACCTTAAATGCACCAAATTATCTAATCCACAAAATCAACGGCACTACAGAAATAATTTATGTAAAAAACATTCAGTACGCTTGCACAAAAAAAGAGAAGTAGGATTAAATTCACTTCAGACTTCATTAGAAAATGTCTACACGATCAACTACCAGAATCCAGCAAAGTGACACATACCTACACCAACTGCCCCAAACTGCTGAGCTGCCAGGGAACTGGGGCTGAACTGGCTGTAGGGAGGCACGGGAGCCCGGCTAAATGGGCCATAGGAACCAACAGACTGGAAGGATGCTGCAGTGGTGCTGGATCCAAGAGAAGACTGGAGAGAGGGGAAGAGATGTAGAACATGTATATTTTTGGCAAGAGCAAAGATGCAGCAGAAATCTTTAACAAACAGGGGCGGCATGGTGGCACAGCGAGTAGCGCTGTCATCTCACAGCGCCTGGGTGATGCGAGAGAATGCGAGTTCGATCCCCGCTCAGTCTGTGTGGAGTTTGCATGTTCTCCCCGTGTCTGCGTGGGTTTCCTCCGGGTGTTCCGGTTTCTAGGGCTGTGTATCACCAGCAATGTTACGATACTAAGGCCAATATGATACGTATCACTATATGGGTCAAGTTGGGATTTAAATTCCTTTTGAGCAGAATTTAGTAAAAGTAATATGTTTATTGTACATTGAATAACCAGTGTTATAACAGTTGTGTTAAATGAAAAACAATTTTGTTTGTCATTAAAAAAACAATGAGTTAAAGGAAATACATTGTTACAAAAAACTTAGAATAGCTTTTCCTTCTGCTTTTAAAGTCTCTGCCTCAATAACTTAAATGACAAGTATAGTGTCAAATGCTGAAGCATGTCAACAAGGCTCAAAGACCAAACAAAACTTAAAACATATTCCATAAAAGCCAAAACTAACAAACTTAGTTTTCTCAAACACGTCACATTTTTAAACACCTACTTAACATAGTGGCATGTTATCGTAACATACAAGTGGGTTGCTCTCAAAAGTCCAAGCATCGCAGAAAATGGAAACTCTCTCTGCAGAAGAGAGCGACAGCAGAACGTCTCATTTAACTTCATCATGCAACCGGGGAATTGCCGTTTCTGTTAAAAACTGACGGGTTAGTATTGTGTAGTGCGGTTCACACTCGTGAAGCAATTGTCTGAAGCCGTTATTCCCGACAACGCTGCATGGTTGTAAATCCTGACATATTAAGCGCATTAATGCATTTGTTATCTTTTGAGAGCGCCGAGACGTGAATGGGAGTTTCGAGATAAAAGCATCGAGCAACGTTGGCTGCTTCTGAGATGACAGGTGTGTGCTGCTACCTGCTGCGACCAGGGCTGGCTGGTCTGGATGATGTCTTGTCATATACAGAGAGGTTTGTCGTCCGCAGTACTTAACTTTTGCTTTGCAGTTCTTGCATATCGCATGACTCACGTCTAATGTCTGACTCTCCAGTTTAGTGTAAAACCCAAAATTGTCCCATATTTTTGATTTTACTTTTGTCAGCAGTGGCAAAATCCTCTTACCCATTTTGAATAGTGTGCTGCTGCTCACATTGCTAAAATGGCAGCTACTCAACATCAGGTGATAATTCAAAAAGTGCGGCAGAATCGATACGCGCATCGCCAGGAGTTCATGACGATGTATCGCTGTATCGATATTGTGAGCACAGCCCTACTGATTTCCTCCCACAGTCCAAAGACATGCTGTTCAGGTTCACCCACAGTGTGTGAGACAGAGAGATTGTGTTCCACTGATGTATGGATGAGTGACCCACTGTAAGTAGTGTATCTAGCAGTGTAAGTCACCTTGGTGAATAAGGTGTGTGGGCTGATAACACTACATAGAGTTCACTGGAAGTCACTTTGGAGAAAAGCATCTGCTAAGTGAATAAATGTAAATTCATTGAGCCTGACCACTGAAGTCTACAGTTAATACCTTAGTACTAAGGATGTTTTTTTTAAAAAAACAAAGTCGGTGGTGAAAATAAAGTTCACCTCAACCTCCTGCTGTTTCCATTCAAAGACCACTAGGTGTGCAAGCCTTTTACCTGAACAATAGCAGGGTCCTGAGGAAGGGAGCATGTGGGTTTGGGGGGCTCACAGACTGTGAGATCCTTAATGTCACTCCCCCGGAAGATGATGTACTCAAACACCTCATCGCGTGGAGGGATGGGTCTGTCGGTGGGGCGATCTTCGGTACCAAAAGAGCGCACTGAAAGCAAAAACAATTGCAAAATATAGCAATTAACAAAACATACACTCTGTGGCAGCTATAGAAGGCTGTAGCATACCTTACAACATGGATGTCCAAACGGTGTTACAAACCAACCAAAAGCACATCAGCATCAGAAATGGCACAAATAAAAGAAAATGTTCAATTTGCCAGCAGTTTAATTATAAAACTTAAACATGTAACACAAAGTATGCACACAACTTAGTAACACTAACCAAACAAACATCTATGAACAGAACTGAAAACTTAAAAGGACAAGATGAGAGTACAGGAGAACCCATTGTAATTTTCTATTGTTTTTCCTTTGCACAACACTTCACTAGAGGTAATACTAAATCATCATGAAAACACAAGGGAAAGTCCCATATTACATAAGACTGCACAGAAGCAATAAATGCCTAACAATTCTCAGGACCTTATCTGACAAGTACACTTCAGGTTTAATATTAACCGTGTAAAAGGGAATCAAAACAGAAAAAACACGTTTGCATGTAAACATTTTAAGGGGCATCAGGTGGTATAGCAGTTAAAGACACAGCAGACTGGAAACCTGAAATTTCAGGTCCCACTTTATGAAACTACTGTCATGTTTTTAAGTACTTACAATGATTACTACAGTAGTAAAAAAAAAAAAAAAAAAAAAAAACTCTGCTATATATACATGTAAAACAAAAAAACACCTAAAAGACTGCATAATCTTCTCTGTACCTATCAATGACTTTACAATTTTCTTAGATTTAAGACAAACATTACACACATTTATTCATTTACCTGACAGTTTTCTCTGAAACAAATCAGAATGTTAAAGTCCCTATAATGATTTACCGATTTATACAGCTGGGAAATTTTAGTGCAGCAATTTAGGGTTATGGTTCTCAAGGGTACTACAGCCGTAGGTGACATCTGAAACGGCAAAATTCGGAGTGTAAGACAGCAGCTCTAACTACTGCGCTACCAGCTGTCCCTGACAGCTGAGACCAAGAATAAAATGGACTTTCTACTATGAGCTTTAAAAAAAAAAAAAAAACCCTCAATTCACAGGAAGTTGATATTAGACCCCCCCCCAGATATTAAGGATTGTGAAATGTGTATTAAGCCCACTATCCCTACAGCCTGCAGAGACTGAACTCACTGAACATTGTCCCAAAACAGAAGGGTGTGAGGATCAAGGAAAAAAAATAAATAAAAAAATAAAATAAAAAACAAAACACCTATACCTTCACTTCTCCATCCGTCTCAGGAATTACATTCATTTAATTAGAAATATACAATTGTTAATGTAAATAACACACACTCTGATCTTCATGACATGTGACTTTGCAGAAGAAGGATTCAAATCACTTTCTCTCCCCAAAAAAAAAGTTGACTGATAAGCAATGAACAACTAGAAGTCACTAGAATTTCACTAATTTATCCGTCCCTCAAACAGCTTTACTGCAGCAGGGCTGCTTTCTTACAAACTCAAAGTTTTATCCCACCATCATGGTACAGTAGATATAGGTAAAACACTAATTCCCTTTGGACCAGGTGATTTAAATGATGAGAGGCGGGAGACCCGGCCTTAGCACAGTCTTTAGTGTTAGTGAGAGAGAGAGAGAGAGAGAGCGCGCATCACCTCGCTGCCCCATTGAACGAGTCTCTCGAAACAGACCCTACAGATCGCGTACAATCATCATGATCATCGACATCATCAGGCTGCGCATTTACACAGCCGCTCGTCACACTTGACTTGTCTCCAGTAGCTCGGACGGCCCCGATCCCCTCTCTAAGCGATCTGCTAACAGAGAGAGGCGCGGCTGGACGCGTAGTTCAAACGTCCCGGCGAAGTTGGCAGAATTATAAACAGCGCTAGCAAGTTTAGCCGCTCGAGCCTCCCCCTCCTCTCCTCTCCTCTCCTCTCCAGCCACGGCTACGTCACACTGCTAGCTTAGCTACCAGCTCCGTTAGCGCAACAAAGAACTTCCACGAAACTTTATTCGCTCGCTGTATTTAACAACACTTGGTAACTCAAAGCGACGTATGTTTAATTTAAATTCCTCGCGCACACAGCACTGCCCCCCCCCCCACCTCATTACCTTTGGCAAGTGCGACGGTCGAGTTTTCCGTGTCGATAGTATACAAAATCCCCTCATAGCGAATCTCGGCCTTCGAGATGAGGCTGATTTTGCTGCCAATGTAAGGGGTACCCCCACTCATGGTGTCTCGGTTCACTAAAACAGGAGATTATATTGATTTCGGTAGTTTCCCTCGCCGATATTTCGCGTCAACTCTCTTTACGCCTTTACTTCTCTCCTATTTCCGTATATCGACCTACGATCCCTTTTCTTTCTTCTCGGGAGCTACTCTTACAACATGGCCGTCGTCATTTTCCTCCGCTCAAATCGCAGGGGCTGATGGGAGGATTCGTATGACGCAGGCAATCTCGCGGTAATCTTTATCTCTTGGGGGGGAGGGGCTGTGGAAGTGTCGTACACATTTCAAAACATCAACAAACAACAGACGTGCACGCAGCCAGTTGCTCTGTATGCGCACAAATCTATGTGCATTTGCTATGCGGTACTCACTCATACTGAAGCTTTTTGATACCATTTCTTTGGAAGTTTAAAAATGAAAGTGATACTAATGTAGCACAAGGACACATAGTAATGGTGACTTGCCGTTATATGTCAATACTGGCACACAGTGGAGTGGAAAATGTCAGGTTTTGACCGTATACTTAACGAGCTATGGATATGTGACTTTCAAAAAAAGGGTTTTCAAAATTTAAGCTCCAGAAAGCCCCTTTCGAAAAAGATTTTGAATAGTGGATTGGCATTCAAAAGGTTCTCATGGAAAGGCATTGTCTTATTGACAATTCTAGCAGAGTCACTTTGTCAGTTTATGAAAACGTCCTTCCTGTTCTGCTAGTTACATGTGAAACCCTGGTTAAATAATTCAATTGTGTTATAAAAAAGTCACATCAATGAGTTGTGCATTTTAAAGTCAAGGTCAATTCAGATTTTTTGGTGATACTTAGAACCATCAACACTGGCTGGCTAATTTCACATAATTTAGCGTCGTTTCAATTATTGCTGTGCAAGACAAAATGTCATGATGCAGAGATGGTGAGCGAAAACTATAGCAAAGTCTAGCCCACTCGCTAAGCCTACATTTATGCGTGAATTACATGTTTGACGTGTACGGTTAAATGTTAATTGCCATACTGCAATAATTACACGCTCTAGTCTTGTTCGTCCACTTTCCTTCCAGTAAGCGAAACCGATCTCATAGGGACAGAGTAAAATGAATTTTGGCGCTCTGACGTCACACTATTTCCCACAATGCCCCAGTAACACGCATGCGCAGAGAGCGTACGAAAATTTGGACAGCGATCTGAGCTCAAAGATGGCGGGTACCTCCGACCCTCTGGAAGATATGCTCTTCTCCGAGGTGGATGAGAAGGCTGTGAGCGACTTGGTGGGATCGCTGGAGTCGCAGCTTGTCGGCCAGAGCAATCCGTCAGCTCCCCATTCGGATTCCCGGAGCACTGGGTCCACAGGCACCGCCAATCATCACTTGGGCAGGACGCTACCTGCTCCACCGGTGGACAGTGTAGCGGAGCAGCAGCAGCAGCAGCAGCAGCAACAGCAGCAGCAGCAACAACAACAAGGACATAAAGCTGCGAGAACGTCGGAGCCCAACTCGAGAGAACCCGCCACAGAAAAGACGCCGAGCTCCGCCGGCGCCGCTCCGCCTTTCGGAGACCCTTCCATCACTTCGGGCTCCGCGGTCAGCGCTAGCAGCAGCGGTTTGCAGCCACATGGAGCATCTAACGTGACAGCGCTGTGCGCGTCCGCTCCGGGAACTTTGGCTCCTGCGCCGGGCAGCCGGGGGACCGTGTCGGGGTCAGCGGGGACAGCGGGGACAGCGGGGACCGCGGCGGGGACAGTGGGGGCAGCGGCCGTGTCTGCGGACAGCGAGCCCCTGAATAACCACCTCGCTCCGGCCGCCAGGACTCCGAGTCTGAACGGGGACGGTGGCGGGCTGGTCACGCTGGGGGACTCCCCTCCGAGCGCCGCGGCTCCGGCCGAGTCGCCTGCCCCTCGGCCCGCCGCCGCTGCCCCCCCGGGCGCCCACAGGACCCCCACCATCGCCCTGCAGCGGCTGCCCGGCCACATCCTGGCCACGATCGCGCAGAACGGCACGGGAACCATCATGTCCACGCTGGTCCCGCAGAGCACACGGACGGTCCCTCGGAGCGCGGAACCCGCCCACGCCAAGCCGGACTCCAGCGGACCGAGCAAGGCGGTGATCCCGAGCGCTCCGGGCGCGGCCACCGCGGCCACCACGGTCACCACGGTCACCTCGGCCACCGCTGCCACCGTTGCCACCCCTCCAGCTGCCCCGCAGAACCCGCCCCCGCAGAAGGTTCCCGTGTCCAGCGCATCTCCCGCAGTCTCGAGCCCCGCGGCGGCGAAACCGAGCGCGCCGGGACCCCCGCTGGTCAGCACCACCGTAGGGGTCGTGAGGCCGGGGACTCCCGCTCCTTCCCTCGCCGTGGCCACGCCCACGCAACCCACGCAGCCCACGCCGCTCCGGCCCGGACTGAGCTCCACTCAGAGGATCGTGACCCCGCAGTTGATAGTTAGACCCCCCCAGCAGCAGACCACCATTCAGCTTCCCCCGGGCTTCACCATCCCACCCGGTAAGAGAGAGAGAGAGAAACACAGCTGTCTTCACAGTCACGTTGGGAAGCAACAGCTCTGTGTGTGTGTGTGTGTGTGTGTGTGTCTTTGGTAGAGTGGTTAAAGTGATGACTATTATTATTATTATAAAAGCTTCTCCTTTTCTTCTTGACCCTACCTGGATTAAGCAGACCCCACGCTGACAGAGTGTGTGACTCTGGGGCTGTAACGCACCCGGGTGCTGAGATCCCCCTGCCTCGCACACGCTCCCCATTGGGACGGAGCTCTCCCTCTCAACTTGATGCTCTACGAAAAGGCCAAGAGCCTGCGGATGCACCCTTGACCTGAGTTTCCTAACCCCGAGACCCCCCCCCCCCCCCCCCCCCGCGCATAAAACACGTGTGTGAGAGACAGGGTAAATAACTCGGGTGTAAGAACGCTCCGCCGAAGTCACGGCGGATCCTCGGCCGACGCACGGAGCTGGATGGAGTCTGTGAGGAAAGTCGTGTAACTTGTTGATGTCCCGCTGTACATTTCTCTTTCACTCCAAAACCCAGGGCAGCATGGTGTGTGTGTGTGTGTGTGTGTGTGTGAGAGTGAGTGAGAGAGAGAGAGAGAGAAGCTTGCAATGCAGATTGCTCCACCACTACTCAGTCACCTGTCCCACACCGCTGTGGAGCTCCAAGTGTTCCTCAGTGCTTCTTGTACTCATTGTCTAGCGTGACACCTTGTGCTGTCGCTGGAAAACCCGTGGTTCTGAGTCTACTTCCCTCCCCAACTTCATGGAAAAGTTTTATATACAGTAAATTAATTATTTTTGTCTTGGCTGGCTCAGACAGCCGCCCCGGTGCCTTACATCTCGCCGGTGGTGCGATTGGGCGCGTGTTCGAATTCAGCGCCGTCTGTGCGGAGTTTGCGTATTTTCCTCTGCTTCCTCCAGGTGCTCCGGTGCTGCAGAGACGGGCGCTTCAGGTGAATCGGTGACTTCGAATTGCTCGCAGCAAGAGCTCGTGTGACTGAGCGAGCGTATGCGCTCGCTCTGTTGGGATATTCCTTTTGCCCTGCTCCTTGAAAAGGAATTGATGGATATATTCTTGGGTTCTGTTCTTTCTAAAAGGGTTCATCCAGTGTTGCGTGGTGATGATCACTAATTCAGACAGTTTTTCACACCCCCTTGTTTTGGTCGGATGGTCAGATGGTGACTGGTGTGGGGCTCTAGGTGGTGGAGTAACCGGTTAGTTCTCAGCCTGCAGTCTGAAGGTTTCCAGTTTGAATCTCACTACTCCTGTTGTACCCTTGAGTTCTGAACAACTGCGGAAAGAACACCCCGCTGAATAAGACGGTAGATCATTTTAAATCTAATTACCTAATGCTGTGTGACACTTCGGACAGAAGTGTCAGCTGGATTTTTAAAAAGAGTGGAATTTGGGAGGCTTCTTCAACTGCAAGAACAGCTTCCTCACCAACAAAGTTCTAATCATACAAAGACAACATATTGATGAAGATTTGTACTCTAGGGTCATAACAAAGTCTCCATCTGTCTGCATGACACAGGGAGATAACAAAGGTGAATATAAAAGGTTAGGCAAGAGCTTTAAAAACAAGTATACTGCGGTAAAACATGAAAACACTAAAAACTGTTGCCTGACTGTTAAATGTGTTATGCTTTTTTGATGCTTTTCCATAACTTTTTTTTTTTATTAATACCAGAAGATCCACCGAAGCTCATCTCCTACTCAAAAGAAGTGATCTTCTGATAAAAATAGTAATTTTCAGTATTTTTATGTTTTACCACCAGTATATTTGTTCTTAAAGAAGTTGTTGTGTCCTTCTGTTTGGATTTCAGTCTCTTCTGCCTGGATGGTGTGTACTTTGAAAATGTTGGGTTTTGGGGTGGCGTGGTGGCACAGTGAGTAATGCTGCCGTTTTACGGCACCTGGGTGGTGCGAGAGGACGTGGGTTCGATCCCCCCTCAGTCTGTGTGGAGTTTGCATGTTCTCCCCGTGTCTGCGTGGGTTTCCTCCGGGTGCTCTGGTTTCCTCCCACAGTCCAAAGACATGCTATTCTGGTTCACCCATAGTGTGTGAGTGACAGTGTGTTCCACTGATGTATGGATGAGTGACCCAGTGTAAGTAGTGTATCTAGCAGTGTAAGTCACCTTGGTGAATAAGGTGTGTGGGCTCATAACACTACATAGTTTTTTCAAAGTCCCTTATGAGAAAAAGCTTCTGCTAAGTAAATGTAAAAAAGAAACATGCTCCTCTTTGTTTTAAGATTCCCATAAACAGACACATACATTGAAATCCAGGCTGACTTGTTTGTTTAGGATCAGTGTATGCCATTGCGAGCGCTCATGATTATTATATTTGCTTCAGTAACTGAGTAACCTTTATATTTTTACATGTGGAAGGGGATAGGTGCCATATCACATCTTGTTCGGTGGCGGCAACGTTCTTTGGTATCGTTTTTTGAAGAAGTTTCGGGATCAGATACTGAAGCACTACTAGTGTAACTGTTATTACTGCTCTTATTGTTGTGTATTAATTTTTCTTTGGAGTGACCCTGTGTACAGCACTGCAGAATGGCAGGCTTCTTAACTTTATTTTTGGATTTTAGAATAATTCATGTGATTGATTATTGCAGTTATTTAATTTTTATAACGTGAAATGATATTCCTTGTGCCCTGCAAGAGTGCCTTTCCATCCAGGGTGTACCCTTCCTCGCACCCTGTGCTTTGGGATAGTCCCCGAACCACCATGACCCTGCCTGGGATGAGCGGCTGTTGGTAATAGATGAGTGATATACTTTTTCAGGGAAAAAAATATGCATTAACAGCCAGCGAGATTTACCCCCCCCCCCCCCCCCCAGACCTCGCACTTCATCGACAGCATGGCGACTGTATACCTGGGTAACTTTGTGTTTCAGATGCGTGTTGTCCCTTCATTTGTGTGTTGCTCGTGAGACAGCATGGCTGATCCAGGCCCAAGAGATGCGCAGAGCCGCTGTGAACCGCTGGCTCTGTTCCAGCCCGAAGCCCTGCATGCGTATAGTTAATTGTTCCAATAATACTTATACGGCAGATATTTCAAAATTACTTTGATCCCTAATTACACCAAAGGCCCCCAGGACACTGTTGCACATTTAGGCAGCATCATGTAAACTGTCCATTTAATTTGTATTGAGGTAAATAGTTTCATTCAGGAGAGGCAAAAAAAATGCCATTAATTTGCCTACAAGAAAGGCTGTGTGTAATTACAATAAAAATCTCACTTGAAAAATACCTCTCTGGTTTTTTTAATATAGAGGAAAAAACATGCATCTGAGACCTGGGATGTGAATTTTGCATTTGCTGAATTTGTTTTAATGTTTGAATGTGTCCTCAGAGTGACAGCACTCAAACATTAAAACAATCAGTTATTTTTTTAATTTGACACATTACATATTGTGGTATATTTGATATATCATTTGAAATGGTTTCTTCTCCCTGCCGTGTTTCTGCAACAGTTTTAACAGCATAAAACGACTTGATGGCGGTTTGACGGTCATTTATATCATACAGAGATGCAACCATTCATTTTTGTCCACTCCAGGTCACGTTTTTAAGTGCATCTCCCAGACTGTACATCCCTCAAAACTGCCTTCTGATGCATATGCATCCTGTGGAGGATGTTTTATTCTTCTAAATGATACCACATATGTGACAGCGGGGTTTGTACACTTTCTTAGAAGTCCTTGAAATCTATTGAAGAACCATTTTTTTGTTGTGTCTCGGAAGGATTTAAGGTGCAGTACTTCCCAAAATGCTCTGTGTACGCAGAGGATAGACAAATGGTGACTTATCTGTGTGGGACATTAAAAGTGTACAGCACAATCATGGATGGATGGATGGATGGATGGATGGAGATAGAGGAGTATCTGTGCTTCATTCCTGCCTGTTTGGGCACAGATGAGTGTGACAAGTAGTTACTTAAAAGATATTAATGAAAAGATGAATCTGTGTTAATGGGAAGGCTAGTGGTCTCTGACACCTTCTTCACATCGCTTCTGGCGTTGTGGTGCTTGACATCTTAGGTAAAGGCACTCTGGTGCCGTGCTGGTTAAAGGAGATGCGCTAATGATCAAGGCTTGATGACAGTTTGGCTGCTGTTGTATATTTGCCCCTCTTTCTCTTTCCTTTGAGTGGACACCTCCAGTTTCGGTGCTGATCTCGGGCCGCTCTTATCGTTGCCTCCCTCTTTGTAGGCATGGTGCTGGTGCGCACGGAGATGGGGCAGCTGGTGATGGTTCCTCAGCAGGCCCTGGCCCAGGCCCAAGCTCAAGCCCAAGCTCAAGCCCAAGCTCAAGCTCAAGCCCAGAGCCAGGGTCACAACAGCATCTCTCCAAGACCCGTGACCCCGACCACAGGAGCAACCTTCAGAATGGCCACCACGCAGGTACAGGTATGATCTGCTGCACAAATCTCCGATGTTCCTCATAGGCTTGACCTCAGTAACTCTTTAGTCATACATAAAGTATACCTTATTGAGCTTCATTCACCATGTTAAAATGTTTACTGTGAACAGCTGCTGTCAGGCGGTTTGTTTTTTGAATCGTTGTTGAATGTGTTATTGAGGCCAACCCGGGGAAATAACTCAGAAGAGCTGTTATCAACATACTAATGTTGTCTTCAAGATTTTGCTGGATGCAATTTAAACAGCTTCACGTCTTGCTGAATGAACTGTCTCCATACTCTGTGGCCTCTTCCTCTACAGTGTGCAGTCGATCTAGAGCTCCAACCTCCTCATGTTTACCCCTGTGCTCTCCGTGGCCTGACTAACGTCTCCTCTTTTCCTTGACTTCTGTGTTCTTGTGATTGCATGTTAACCAGTGCCATGGTTCAGCGCCCTGTTCTCTTTGACGGCTTTATTTTCTCTCATTATCTGGCTCTGATCCTTGAATCTAAATCCCAAATCCACAGATAGTGGAACCTTTTGTAACCTGGCTCTATCTGTCTTCCAATTTCCTGGCCACCACCACCTCCTGTAAGGCAGGATGACCAGTGTAACATGAATTTCAAATTTTTTTTTTTTTTTTTTCCCCCCCCGAATGGGCTACATCTTACAATTTGGTTCATACCTTTGACCAAGGCAGCTTAAAATGCTAGATAAACCATACAAAACTACCTGCAGTCCTTCACCTGTTCATTCACAATGTAATGCATTGACACAAGTACAGACTTAGGACAATTTAGATATAGACTAATTAATTTATACTAATTCACGTGCAAGGAAACCCACACAAACATGGTGAGAACATGGAAACTCCATACAGGCAAATCAGGGTTTCAGTCCACATCCAAACCCCAAACCCAGGAGCTGTGAGCACCGGTGCTGTCTGCTGTGTCGCTGGGACATCCTCATACGCAATCTGTTATGTATTAGGTTTTCGGGTGGATTTATTGGTGTAGTTTACTCTTCATTTCTTTCTTTCTTCTTACAAATTGCCAGCTTTTGTTTTTAATATTTACCAGTTTTCTGCTTTTGTTATTCTGTGGGCAGCAAGTCACATGCTAGATATGAAAAGTCATTCAAGTTCCAGGAGGTCATGTTCACTACTTAACCTGAGTTGCCAGGTAAAACACTGAACTGTATTAAAAGGTAAACATTTTTGATTAGGCATGACATAATAAAAATGAACAAATTTTTTAAATCGTTTTACATTTTTTTTTGTCTTCTGACAGTTTTGTTTATTGTGTGTTACGCATTGCATTTATGAAAATTATGTACAAATAAAGCGTACCAGAATTTAGTGCATATACAAGGTGGAAATGGTGTCAAACTGTCACATTCAATACGAGATAATTGCTACAGTAAAAATAGTTTACCCACATTTTTTTTTTTTTTATAAAAGCTTTTAATTTGCTTGTTTATCAGGTGGAACATTTAGTCTTTACCTGTTGGTACCGGTCCACTTTCCTGAAACCAGTTTATATTTTTCTGTTTTGCTTGAACCTTGTTATTTTCCGTAGCTTGGCATTGACACATTGAATTGTAATCTCTTTTCAGAACTGGAAATGCCAACAGAACATCTGAATTCACAAGGACCAAATAAAGAATGGGTCCTTCAGAGGTAGTCAGGCAGAAATGCATCTGTCCCTGTGTGTAATTAAATTATGACCTGATTCACACAATTACCACTGTCATGGAACATTAAAATTTTTTAAAAGAAAATGGTGAATACAGAGCTGTGAAATCCATTTTATTTCCTGTTCTGGCAGTTTTTCGTGTTCTATTTTTGCTCTCTTCTGTTATTTGCCCCTGTAGTTGTTACTCAAAGGGAACATTTCAGTATCCTGGTTTCAGTTCACATTGCTGCACAGACATAGAACCTGTTTTCTGCTTTTCTCTGATTTACTAGTGCATTTTCCTGAAAAGTCAAAGATTAGATATTTAACTGGGTTAAAGTCATAATCATATTGTATTTACCATTCCAGCCCTGTATAGTTTGGACCTGCTGCTCATGAAAATATCCATTCTGCATCTGCCTGTTCCCTTCTGTGTTGTGTATACAGTTTTGGGAGACTGGGGTATGCACACATGCATGTCCCAATCTTCATAAATTGACTTTATACAAAAATTCCACAAAGAAGTTGAGCTGTGGAAGCCACACGTCTAATACTCTAGTACTGTGGTACTTCATTGTCCTTGCTGGTGTATTTTGCAACAGCATCCACAGAAGCTGATGTGCTATGTTTTGTACCATTCTGAAATAAAATGTAAAGTAAAAACCACAAACTTGCCATTAATTGGAGTGATGGGTATAATGGGGCAGCATTTGTGCCCTAGTGTTCCAGCAGAGCTGATATAAAGTGCATTCAGAAAGGAGTCATAGCCCTTCACTTCATGTTTTATATGGTGCAACCTTATGCTAAAATTGCTCAATGAGGGGGAAAATGATTTTAATCTCCAGTCAAAACCCTGTAATAACACAGCAGAAACAGGATTACAAAGGGCTAATTTATTTAAAAAAAAGATTGAAAAAATTAGACCTTTTTCTTAGTATGTATGTAGTTGAAGCACCTTTAGGCAGGGATTACAGCCTTGAGGTTTAGGGATGATGCAACAAGCTGTGTATACCTGGATTTGGGGGTTTTCTGGCATTCTTCTCTACAGACCCTCTCAACTGCTGTCAAGTTGGATGGGGACTGTCAGCAGACAGCTGTTTTCTTGTTTCTTCACAAATGTTCAATTTGGTTCAAGTCCAGATTCTGGGGGAACCACTTAGACATTGAGTTGTCCCTAAGCCACTCCTCTGTAGTCTTTGTTTTGTACTTAGGGTTATCATCCTGTTGGAAGGTGATCCTTCAAACCAATCTGAGGTCCACAGCAGATATTCATTAATTTGCTTCGTTTGGCATTCTCTCGACCCTGACTAGCGTCCCAGTCCCTGAAAAACAGCCCCACAGCATGATGCTGCCACCACCTTTCTTCACCGTTGGTATGATATTGTGTAGGTGATTAGCAGTAGTTGGTTTCTTTCAGACATTAAGCTTAGAATTGAGGCCAAATACTTTTATCTTGGTTTCTAAGTCTGAGAGTCCTTTAGGTGTTTTTTTGCAAACTCCAAGTGGGATTTTGGTGGAGTGTGGCAGCGATGCTGCTGTTATGGAAGTTTATCCCATTTCCTCACAGGATCTCTGGAGCTCAGTCAGAATGACCATCAATCAGGTTTTTGGTCACCTCTCTTACCAAGGTCCTTCTCCCTCAGTTGTTCAGTTTGGCCAGTTCTTGTAAGAGTCATGATTGTTCCAAGCTTCCTCCATTTAAGAATTATGGAGGCCACTGTGCTCTTGGGAGCCTTCACTGCTTCAGATTTTTTTTTCTTTTTGTTTTGTTTTGTAGCCTTCCTCAGAGCTGTGCCTCAATGCAATTCTTGCTCTAAACTCTGCAGGCAATTTCTTTGACCTCATGGCTTGGATTTTTCTTTGGGGGCTCTTATATAGACAGATGTATGCCTTACCAAATCATGTCCAATCAGTTGAATTTACCACAGGTGGAGTGATGTAACATTTCAGAGACAATCAGTAGAAATGGGATGCACCTTATGCACCTCAACTAAATTTCAAGTGTCATATCAAAGCATCTGGAATATTTCCTATATGTCAGTGTGATATTTCAGATTTTTTTTTAATGAATTTGCAAAAAAAAATCTTAAATCCTGTTTTTGCTTTGTCATTACGGGATACTGAGTATGGATTGAGGGGAAAAATGAATTTAAGCATAAAGCTGCAACATAAAGTGAAGGGGTCTGAATAATTTCTGAATGCACTATTCCCAAATTAGTCTAACTCCACTGAGTAGTGTTTCTGATATTTTTTAGTGCTTCCCAAATCCTGACAGGTTGTTATATCTCAGACTACAGTGTTTAAAGAAAATGAAAAAAATCAAATTCTGTTTTTTTTAAATGCACAAGATGTTTTACATTTATTTACAGAATACTACATGCTATTAAGTGTGTGCAAATATGCAAAGTAGATTTCATCCATGTGAACAGCAACTCTGAGTCAATGAGGCAGTTTGATGAACTGTATGGCCAGAGCTGCATGCTGTTTGACTCTGTAAAAATGATCTTCAAATGGATTACACAGGCAGTACTGTTAAGTCTTTTTAGTAATTCCAAGAAGATCGTTCATAGAGATAGGTTATATGAATGTGGTACATTGTAAGGGTTTTTCTACAGGATGTAAATGAGTTGGGGCAGTGGGTGGGTGGTTGAAAGGAGGTGTGACTCTGTGGGACGTGGCTTCAGTTAGTAAGGGGAACTGGGTAGGAGGAGTCAAATGGTTGATGGAAATTTGGTGGGAGGAGTCAGTTAGTGGGTGGGGACTATGGGAAAGAAATCAGGTGGTTGGGACAGTGGGGAAGGAGTCAGTAATGGGAACTGGATAGGAGGAGTCAAATAGTTGGTGGAATTTGGTGGGAGGAGTCAGTTATTGGGAGGGAACTATGGGAAATGAATCAGGTAGTTGGCTGGAGCTGTAGGAGAGGAGTCAGTGAATGGGAACTCTGAATGGGAGTATAGTCCCCCTCTAAGGGATTTATAAGTTTTATTGTTGTCATTTAGTCTCCACTTGTGCTGTTTTGTGAAGAGACTTACAGTGTCGCTCATTTATACACCCGGATGTTATACTGGAATGATTCAGGGCTCCATACCTTGAAGGACTCACTGGATGCCGATGTTAAGAAACACCATTACCACGGTGTCTTCTTTTCCTTCTGCTGATCTTGTGGCTGTGCTGGAGTCGCTGTTCTGCTGATTTTGGTCGTATTGTGGTGATGTTGGGCCAGTAGGTGGTGTAGTGGTTATAGCTGTCGCCTTGCTCTCCAAGGGTGCAGGTTCATTTCCTGCTTGTAGCACCTCTGAGCAAAGATATTTACTATGACTTGCTCCAGGAGAAAGCACCTTGCTATGTAAATGGGAAAGTCATTGTAAGCATCTTAACATAAGTCGCTTTGGGGGAAAGCGCCAGTGAAATGAGTCAACGTGATGTGGTGGTGGTGGTGGGGGGCTAGTCTAGTGGTGGTGTTACCCTGTTGTTGTCAGATGGCAATCCCTGAGCAGCAGGCTCCATCTAGTGGTTTTACTCAGCTCTCAATTCGGGGGGGGCTACCTCCTCAATCCTCAACTAACACCAGTGCTATGGAAAAACAGGGAGGACAACCGTGGTACAACCGCGCATATTTAATAAAAATAAAACAGAAAATGTGGCATGTGCAAAAATTTTGGCACCCTTCCAGTTCATCTGCTAATTTTACTTTTTTTTTTTTTCTTTTCTTTTCTAAAGGCTTAGAGCTGAATTGGCTCATTAGACCTTAATCCAAGTCTGGGGAAGAAAGTTCCAGAACTTAATCAGTCTTCTGAGAGGTCAAACCTCTCAGCGCATTGTGCTCGCTTTGAATACCCACTTAGAAAATCAACGAATCGCATACCTTGAGCAGGGCTGCCCAAGTCGTTGAGTATGACCCTACATATCTGGTTCATATTGAAGTTGCGTGACCAGTGCTCTTTGCCGTCTTAACGGTGACAAGGACCACTCACTGCCTTCGTCTGTCTCCTGCTAGAAGACAAGGAAAAAATACATACATTTTACATCCACGCACATGAGGTCATTTCCACAAACAGTTATTGCACAAAAAAATCTCCTGTTAAATCTGTTTACATTTTTATTTATTGAACTGAACATATCACTGCACTTCATCCCGGAGCGTTTCTAGTTTTGTAGCTTGTTATTGTGTCAAGAACCCATAGTGGGTTTGGCAGGGTCCTGCTCTCAGGTGGGTCCAGGGTTCGAGTCCCGCTTGGGGTGCCTTGTGACGGACTGGTGTCCCATCCTGGGTGTGTCCCCTCCCCCTCCAGCCCTACGCCTTGTGTTGCCGGGTTAGGCTCCGGTTTGCCGCGACCCCACTTGGGACAAGGGGTTTCAGCCAGTGTGTTTGTGTGTGTCAAGAACCTGTAGCAAGATGTGGTTTGCTGTTGAAACACTGCTCTGTTGTTGAGACATTATAACTTTGAGGGGCATAGTGTCAAACTATTAACACTGTAAACTCTGCCAACAACAAAATATTGCGTACACGCAACATATTCGCATGCTTCTTCTAATTCTCGCTCATAATTTATCTTGCTGTCGTATTATCGCCGCTTTATTCTGTTGTTCTTAGGTGGCATAGCGGTGCCGTGGGCAGCATTGGTGCCTTACAGTGCTTGGGCTGGAATTTGACTCACTGGGTGCTCTGGTTTCCCCCTCAAAGTCCAAAGACAGGTGTCTCAGCGACCTTGTGTGTGTGTGTGTGTGTGGTTGCTTTGCGCTGAGCTGAGATCCTGTCTGGCGTCTGCAATTTAACAGCACGTGGCGTCGTACTTGGGGCTTTCGCTATACAGTCAAAACTCTCAGTTCAAATCCTGCTTTTGCTGTGTTGCTCTCACGTCAAGGTGCTTACATTGAATTGGTACTGTAAGAATCCCCTGCTGTATAGATGGGTAAATCGTGGTAAAGTTGATTATCTAACATCGTAAGTCGCCTTGGACAAAGGTGTCAGTTATATGACCGATGATAACAATCCTTACTGAACACCAATTTCCTTTTTTTGCAGAATTAAAATAGTTTGCATACTGTACTGATGTTTTAAAGTTGAAACAGTGCAGTACAGCAGAGGTAAATTCAGAGTAGTGTATTGCTGTAGTTACACCTAGGGACATCTGTGTAGCACAGTGATTCGTGGCAGCGCCAAGAGAACCTCTGGCCCTTTGGAAGTGTCATCCTCTTGTATTCCTCACATTCTCCCGGAGCACAACTTCCCCTTTTCTTTCTAGTGAGCCTCAAGGCGGCAGCAGAGTCCTGTTTTACTCCAGAGTCCATGTGGCAGCTCGTGACCGTGGGAAACTGCAAGGGGACACGTGTCCCTGGCACGGTGACACTAGTCTTGTCTCTCCGCGTGTCTTATGTCTTCACACATGGAAGGAGGCTGTGAGAAACTGTGGCTGTTTGCAGTGTGACATAAGCAAATTTACATGTATTCAGTTAGGTGACACTTTTCTCCAAAGCAACTTCCAGTCTTAATCGATCTACGATATTTACCCGTTTGTACTGCGGGGTAATTTTACTGGAGCAATGCAGGGTAAGTCCCTTGCTCAAGGGTACTACAGCCTAAGGTGAGATTCAAACCTGCAACCTTTGGGTGTAAAGGCAGCAGCGCTAATCGCTACATTACCAGCTGTCCCCGTGTGTGTGTTTATCTAAAGAGCAAGTACCTTTCCAACGGTGATCATTAATGAATGAATTGTTGTCTTGATGAAACACAATGTTCATGTACATGAATTAATTTCACTTGGTGAATAATTAAACGTTAATTTCTAACCATCGTCATTAGCAACGGCAGTTTCATTCTGTAGGTAAATGTGAGAAAAGAGGGTACGTGAAAATCTCTTTGGTCAGAACATGCCATTGTGCCCTTTGCTGTCATCGTGAGTCATCATGGGTCAGCAGGTAGCGTAGTGGTTCGAGTCCCCCCCCAACGAAAGACCTGAGCTAAAATCTCCACTCCCTCTACTGTACCCAAATAGCTCTGGTAAACCTTACCTTTATAACACACTACTTACATTTATTCATTAAGCTGGCACTTTTTTCCAAAGTAACTTACATGTATTTACTCATTTTCATAGCCAGGTAATTTTAGTGGAGCAAATCAGGGTACTACAGCCTGAGGGGTGGCTCAAACCCATGACCTTTGGAGCCAAAGGCCAGCAGCTCAAACCACTACGCTACTGTTCTCCACCCCTTCTGTTCCCTCTCTGTGTCTCAAGCCTTTGCTCACTCCTTGGGTGCTGCGGCTGGCTTTTGAATTCTCCAGTGCCCGAGTTGAGTTTGAGACCCCTCGCACAAAGGGCTGTATCGTGGGACTGAAACGGGCAATGTGCTGGTCACAAAGCTCTCACTCCTACACGCTTATTCTGAAATCATATCTCATTTAAACAAGCACAACGCACCTGCAGAGTAATTCCTCTCCTTTGAGCTTCCTGCCTCAATTACGTTTGTACGTTTCCATTTGAATGCTTCTAATTTCCACCAAGGACTGAAAGGTCCTCATAAAGACGGGAGTCATTCATAACTCAGTTATGGAACAAGTACTGGGGTATAGAGGAGAGGCTGAATGTGTTGAAGGAATGGCTGCGTGGAGCCCACCCCACTGCTCCCTCTCCTCGCTAAGGTGGTCTTGGGAGGTGTTCAAAGTCTTTTGGTATTAAATAATTTAGCAGCCAGCTGTGTGATTGTTTTAAAAAGCTAACAACGCTTTAGTTCATGAATGAGGAATCAGTTTTGATTCGTGGCGACAGCGCATCCCTAGCAGCCTGGAGGCCCTCACGGCTGCCCCTTCACGCCTGTCAACAAGCCTCAGTGAGCCCCCCAGCCTTCCTAGCATGCAGACAGCTTGCCCCCGACACCCCCCTCCCCTCCTCGGGGACTGTTACTCTGGGCGACACTCGGAGTTTGGCAACAGAGGATTTACGCAGACCCCACTAGCCAGATGTGCATTATCATCATGGTGGTCCTCCTGGTGGACCGACCGAAGGTGGCGCATGCTGCCATCCGTCATCCACCAAAGTACATGCTTCTCTTGGACGTTGGACAAAGTTTCCCACAGAGTCGAGTGCAGGTGTGTGTGTGTGTGTGTGTGTGTGTGTGTGTGTGTGTGTGTGTGTGTGTGTGTGTGTGTGTGTGCTGCTTTACAGTTATGAGACAATTCTCCTCTTGCTCAGGAGCTCCTGCTCCTCCTGCTCCTGCTGCTGTAATGCCCACTCCCACTTCCTTCCTTCTCCTGCCTCTCCTGATCTCCACCTGCTGTCCCTCCCTTCTTCTTTTGCAGTCTCCTGTGAGCTCCCAGGCCATCCGACCATGTCCACCGGTCCAGGCCAGGATAGCGCACCCCCCCGCTCCCGCCGCCAGCCCCGCCCTCCAGGTTTCCTTGCCCGCAGTGCACCAAACCCCCCACGTCCTGCTCAGATACACTCCTCTCCCATAGTTCGCCTTGGACAGCCGTCACAAGACCTGTGTTTGCAAATATATGTCTGGGACAGAGCTACTGCATTCCCTTACGCATTTCTCAATTTATCGGACGCTTTTCCCCAAAGCGACGTGCAACTCATAGTAAGCAAAATATTATTTCACAACAGACAAAGGGCTTAGATTCAAACCTACCGTTTCCAGATCACATCTTGTTTGTTTGATATCTCCGTTTCCCTAGCACACATATTCAAGAAGTCACATAAAGAACTGACAAATGAATTGCAAAACAGATAGATAAAGGTAGCAGATGGTGAAGGAGTAATTTACGAATCTTATCAGTAGCTTAGGTGAGAAATGTGTTTTTAGACCTGTTTAGAAAGCTGGAGAGGATTCAGCAGTTCTGAGGAAGAGAGGAACCCACTCTATGACATCAAGGCCAAGACTTTGAACAACAGGATTTTAATTTCGGACCCCTTGTGAAGTTCTTCATCAAACCTGCTATGTGGTTTGTTTGAACAGAAATGAGAAGCGGGTTACTGTGGCCCAGTGGGGGTCTAACCTTGTACTCCTTTACTTAGGTCTGCATTGTTCTGCTTTTATTCCGAAACTGTAACTGCGCGGAAGGAGCATGATGGGGTTAAGCTGTATAAGCTGTGTATAACATCATAATGTATGAGCTGCACATTGAAGGTATTTCGCATTAAGGGCAACCCCCCTCCTACCTCCCCCATGTCGGCAGACCTCTGATGGTGGCTGAGGAGCGGAGTGCCTTCCTCTTGTCCTCCTTGGCCTTGCCGGGGGAAAGGCATCATGTGGCTTTTGTGTCTCTCTCTCTCTCTCTCTCTCTGCTCCTCACTCTTCCAGAAGGCATCTGTGACTGGGGGACCCGTGGCAGCTCCACAGCAGCCCCCTACGGTCATCACAGGGGGGCAGAGCGCCCCCCAGGCCCAGCCGCAGCCGGCCCCCCAGCCGGCCCCGCCCGCCCAGACCACCACTCCGGCTGTCCCCGCGAGTCCGGGCCCCGGGGCCCCTGTGGTCTCCCAGGTCTGTAGGGCTCCGCACTTGTGACGGCCACAGCTGCCAGCAGGCTGAATTTGTGTCCCCAGGCCCAGCTTCATGCAGCTGCGGTCAGCTTCTCCACACACACAAAATCACGCTCCGGTGCTCGCATGCTGTACCGTAGCTGTGCGTGGGGCCTCAACAATATGTGAATAATTTGATATCCATAACAGCGATACTTACATTTCCCCGCTGTGTTCCCTGTGAATGAATACGTTTTCATAGAGCCAATCGCAGCTGTTCGGTACGCACAGATAAGTGAGGTATCTAGAAGCACATTTCGGAATTTGTTGCGTAAACAGACCCTTGAGCCTGGTAATATCCCATTATATTTAAATGGATTTTAAACGTTAAAATTACACAGGTGACTGCTGTACAGACAGATCTACTTTGCTGTCAGGACACTAACAGAAGTGCTGCACTCGTAACACTCATCATGCGGGAGCAATGCTTGTGACCTCACAGGCTATAGGATAGACAGTTTTTTATTCCAGCTGAGCCTTGATTGGCATCGAACACTGCTGTAATCACGTTAATCTGAATGTGCTAGTTGAAAACTCGCTAGTTTTTCAGTTGCCTTGAAACAGCTAAGACTTCAGGTCTCTTTTGGTTTCCAGTCTGATCAATGATAAAGAATAATGTCATGTCATTGTCCGAACCGCCTGTCCCACCCGGGGTCGCGGAGAACCGGAGCCTAACCTGGCAACACAGGGCGTAAGGCCGGAGGGGGAGGGGACACACCCAGGACGGCACCCCAAGCGGGACTCAAACCCCAAACCACCGAAGAGCAGGACCAGGACCAACCCACTGCGCCACCGCACCCCCTCTGATAAAGAATAATTTTTACCGTAATTTGTTAGGCACATTTAGATCGCTTAAGAAAATACACTGATCAAGTTCATGAGGCAGTTGAAGGCAGCAGCAAAATAAACGGTTGAATATATCACAGTTGCCCTGTTCGGGAAAGATGCTGCTAAGATTAATATCAATAACTGGTCAGTATTACACATCCCCAGTTTGCGCTCCTCTGTGTCATATCTTAAAACGATCATATATAAACGTCACTGACACGTGGAGACCCTCGGTTACATCGATACAGTAATGTGAAAGAAAAAGGCTTTTTGAACGCAACAGTGCCTGCACTTAGAAAGGGGACTCATCGGTGTGTCCATTTCCCCAATCGCGTAACTTGACCAGAGCTGCCCAAGTCATTGAGTATGACCGTATATATCTGGTTCATATTGAAGTCGCGTGACCAGTGTTCTTTGCCATATTAACGGTGACAAGGACCACTCACTGCCTTCATCTGTCTCCCGCTGGAAGTCAAGGAAAAATTACATACATTTTACATCCACCCACATTAGGTCACAGGTTAGCTCATATCCATAAACAATTATTGCACAAAAAACCTTGCTTTTTTTAAACTATCTCCTGTTAAATTTGTTTACATTACAGATTATAAAAATACATTAGAAAATTTAAAAAAAAAAAAAATGTTTTTTTCCTACTGTTTGGTTCCAGGAATTAAACCTGACTTGAGCCCTGTTTTCCTCCTAGGAGATGCAAGAAAATGTGAAAAAGTGCAAGAACTTCCTGGCCACCCTGATCAAGCTGGCATCCCACAACTCGCCCTCTCCAGAAACTTCGAAAAACGTCAAAGCGTTGGTCCAGGATCTATTGGTGAGACTCGGTGGACTGACCGGTTTGGTCATTGTGCACCTGAAAATAGGACATTTGGGTTCTGACCCTTTGTGTTGTAATGCAGCTTGTTCTCGGTAGATGGCAGTAAGCAGTTCTTTTTTTAAAACCACCCGTGATTTTTTTAACAACAATAATAATAATAATAATAATAATAATAAACCTTTTTTTGATCGTGCAAAGCAATTTACAGTAAAAAAAATAGGATATATTGTGCTGTAATGAAAAATTGTCATGAAATGAATCATTTAAAAAAATTACAGCAATAAAACAAACTGCATAAAACATCCACAACATAGTAGAAATATAATAGTAAAACAAAAGATGAAA
This sequence comes from Scleropages formosus, assembly GCF_900964775.1. Taxonomy (NCBI): domain Eukaryota; kingdom Metazoa; phylum Chordata; class Actinopteri; order Osteoglossiformes; family Osteoglossidae; genus Scleropages; species Scleropages formosus. The sequence goes on from NC_041812.1 coordinate 26,051,583, forward strand.
GAGAAAGGATAAAGGCTAGCACTCAGTTCTGTTATGTGAAAAACATTTGAGTGATAAGCCTGGATTTAAAGGTTAGGGTTATGGTTATTGGACAGCTGGTAGTGTAGCGGTAAGAGCTACTGGATCCAAAGGTCATAGGTTTGATTCCCACCTCCAGCTGTAGTACCCTTAAGCAAGGTACTTACCCAAAATTGCTCCAGTAAAATTACCCAGCTGTATAAATGGGTAAATAATTGTAACCTTGTAATAATGGTAACCTTAACATTGTAAGTCTCTTTAGAGAAAAGTGTGAGCTAAATGAAGAAATGGTCAGGGTTAGTAGGAGATTCCCTCAGATTCCTGGGGTGGGAAGTCCATAGTTTCAGGACATATGTGGAAGAATCAAGGGACATGTACAACATCAAGATTAAGCTAATTTGAACAAACCTCTTAATTGAGCTAGGGTGCAGAGGTCCAAACAGCTGAGCATGATGACATTTTCCAGAAAAAGTTTTTTTGATTTTAGAAAAAAATGGCACACTCATCCTAAAACTCTCTGGCCCTAACAGGACGCCAAGATTGAACCTGAAGAATTCACCAGTCGTCTGCAGACGGAGCTGAAGTCCTCCCCCCAGCCGTACCTCGTTCCCTTTCTCAAGGTCTGTGCTCCTGCCTCGTTCTGAAGAGTTGATTCTATGCACTGTCCATTGGCAGCACACCCTGTCACGATGCCTGTGTCCACATGTAGTATCCCAGGCCCTCCACCCTGTATTTAGCCCTCCCCTGGGACTTTCCGGGTCATCTGGAGGTACTGGTACTAGTGGTCCAGTTCTTATTAATTTCATTTATAACTGCATTGTTAAAGGAAAGGTAAAGGAACATCAAACCTGCCTTGATTAAAACATGGCACATCAGACAAATTAATTCCTTATATCTGATTAAATATACAGACTGAAGTGTTGTCTTAATGCCTTTTTCCCCAGCATGTTATGGAAGATTTTGACCGAGGTTTATGCTGCAGGATGTTTGAGTGCCGGATTCGCTGTGTTTAGGCTTGCTGAACATGTCCTGTATTCCCTCTCTCTGTGCCCTCTCTTCCCTATCCTCTGCATCCCACACAGAAAAGCCTACCTGCCTTGCGACTGTCACTGCTCAGCAGCCAGCAGTCCTTGACACAGCCACCCCCGCAGGTGAAGCCTGCCCCGGGGGTGCCGCTGGCAGGTGCCAGCACCGTGCCCACCATTGTGGCCGGACCCACCGTGAGGGTGCGCCAGCCCAACAGTGGCACGCTGCCCGCTGTCCTGCCTGGGGCTGCCCACGGAAACACAGCAACCCTGGTGGGTCCTCGCCCTCGAGACCTGGGAACTACAAAGCTGTCAATGAGTTTTCACTGCCCAGTTCCTGCCTCCATGTCCCGCTGGTAATGAGAGTGGTGCTCGTACCGTAGTGAAAGGCATCAGCTTTACTGGCAGGAGGTTGCGGTTAAGAACTTGCACCTGTAACCTGAACAGTGCTCATTCAAGCATCAGGGTCCCCTGTTGTAGTGCCCTTGAGCACGGCACTTATGAATCGCTCCAGTGAAATACCCTTTTATATAAATAGATGGAAATGCATAGCGCTTGGCTCTGTAACACTCTAATAAAAGTAATAGCAATAACGAAGGGTTAGAATTAGGAGCTGAAAGGGAACGGTGTTTGTTTTCTGCTCTGTGAACAACCTGTGTGTCTGTGTGTGTGTGTTTAGTGCCCATGATTCCTGTCCAGCCAGACCCTAGAGTTTCAAGTCTGTCTTTACTCTGCAGGGAATCAAGAGAGCAGTCACTCAGGGGGCGCAGGTCGGAATGCCCATGGTGGTCACACAGACTGTGCGAGCGCCAGGTACGGATCTCCTGTTGAGCTGTGCGTTCCTAAACTGAGCCGAGATGAACTGGTACGGATTCCAGATCAGCTGAATAAGCGTAAAGGCTCCATGGCATCCCCAGTCTGCTGATGCTGGAGTGTGTATGGTCTCTAACGGGTGTACTGTGTGTGTGTTGCGTGTGCGTCAACGCGCATGCTATAACTGTGTGTGCCATTGTGCCCAGAAACACATTCTACACACATTGTATTTGCATGCACTTCAAGTGGCCCGCAGTGCAAATCTGTAGGTTGCTCCGTGCCCATAAATTGGAACGCGGGGAAGTTCTAAAAATAATTTGTGCCTCTCGGCTAGGGACATGCCTCTTAAAATCAAGTTGAAATTCACTCTGGCTGTCCTTGTGCCTTCCTGAAAACACGTCTCCAAGCTGTAGGACACGGTCCGGAATACAAGCAGAGCCGGTGAAGCACAGTGATATTGACAGCCTGCTGCGTTTGTATTCAAACATGAATAGAACCATTCAACAGTTTTTTTTTTTTCCCCTGCTTCTCCTCTTCCTCCACTGTTGACAAGACTCTTTTAAAGGTATGTCTGCATGACGAAAATGATTTTGGACAGCTCATGATAACATGGCTCGTGTTTTTATTTTTTTCCTTTTTCCCAGGCGTAGTTGGGAAGGGACCAGCAATACCAGCAACAAAAAGTCCCGTGGGCATGGCTGCTCAGGTCTCCGCAAATGTGAAAAATAAGCTGAACGACCCCGGAGGCGGTTCTTTCAGGTACCAAACGACGTTCTGTACGCAGACAAGGGAGGCCGTGGAAGCCCTGCTTTGTGGTTACGGAGCGCTGTCACTAGGGGACAGCATTTCTCCGCCGCGCCGGCGGGGTCCGCGTCCCGCGTCTCCACCGCCGACATGGAAAGAAGCGACGGCAGACGCTCGCGAGTCTTGCCCTTTAAGGAGCTGTTCCTCCTGTGCTGTCAAAGCTGAATAGCTTTGCTTATAATGCACATGGAAATACAGCGTGTGGCGGGGCATCAATGATTCATCACAAGAAAGACGGAGAAAACACTAACTTCTCTTCCTTTTAGAGACACATTCAGTCCCGCAAAGTTTCTCTTCTGCCAAGATAACGTCTGCAAAAGCATAATAAATACCAGTGTAAACAGGGTGTTTCCGGGAAATGACATTAATTAAAAAGCCCAGGGATTGCAGCAGGGAGTGGTTGCACACGAGGACAGAGGTAGCGCCCATCGTACGGTGTGTCGGACGGCACTGTTGAGGTTCTCGGCGTACCGCTGGCTTGCTGACCCCCTGGTACAATGGCGTGTGGTCTGCTCTTACTGCAGTCCACCCAGTCAAAACAAACAAGTAAGCCACTGCGGTGGGTGGGGGAGACGGGCAATAAGCTGGTTTCCAAGCCGCAGACGCCACCGCAGACCAGCGCAGCACCGACCCCCGGTGAGTCTCCTCCTGAGCCTGGGGCGAGGGGTCCGAGGAAGGTAGCTCCCATGCCCACACGCTGCAGGAGGTTACCAGGTCTCCGCACAGCCGGGCTAAGACTCAGTCACTGGGTCACTCTGGAGACTCGCCAAGTTCACGGTAATGGTCCTCGGTCCCCGGGGGGGGGGGGGGGACTTTGCAGCTGCAGGCACTGATTGATAAATCAATAAATCTTTAGTGACTTTGGTAATTAAGCTGTCAGGGCTGTTTGTCAGTTTTCCTTTACTGCTGACCTCCCCCACTCCCCGTACCCCCAGTTATTTTTGGTATAGGCATAACTGAGTCAGCCTCCTGTGTTTTAAAAAATAAAAGTGTTTCCCCCGCGTGCTTTCATTTGCTGCATTTATTTTTTATTGAAGCCGCGTAAAGCGCTATAATCCTGGTTTTGTAAAGCAACATCGCTTGGCCCGTTGCCCACCCCGTGCCAGCGCTGCTGGACTCAAATTTGGTGTGTGCAGGAAAAGGCTGCGTGCTCTGCTCTGGCCTTGTGACCTTTGACCCGTCCTGGAGTCAAGTCAGTGTGTGTGTGTGTGTGTGTGTGTGTGTGTGTGTGTGTGTGTGTGGGGAGCTCAGTTAACCCTCGGAGTGCTGGCTCGCAGCACGCACACGCAGCACCACACCCTGAGTGGCTCCACGATGAGATGCCTGGAAGAGAAGGACGAAACATTTCTCTCCCTTTCGTAAACAATTTAAAAACTTTTTCTACTTTAGTGCTCTTATATGGCAGTATCCAGTGTTCTCAGCCTTTATATTTCGGTTTTCAGTATTTTGTAGTGGGGGGTGCGGTGGCGCAGGGGGTTTGGCAGGGTCCTGCTCTCTAGTAGGTCTGGGGTTCGAGTCCTGCTTGTGGTGCCTTGTGACTGACTGGCGTCCTGTCCTGGGTGTGCCACCGGGCTAGGCTCCAGCTCACCGCGACCCCACTTGGGACAAGTGGTTTCAGCTAGTCTGTGCGTGTGTGTACTTTATTGCGATGTGAAGAGCGGAATGGTAACGTAGTGTTTTTACTACAACGTTAAGTCCGTTGCAGGTGTTGAATATGTTGAAAGTGAGCCGAATGGCACCCAGCAGAAGATGCCCTGCGTCACCCAAGGAAACTGTGCTCCTTCTCCTTTTGAACAGTCCGACTTCAGCCGTGGTTGCGGAACTGCAGCCTTAGGGCAACTGCGTTTATGACCGTAGGGCCGCTTGGTCCAAGAGTGCCTGCAGTTTGCAGTCACTGTGCTGAGTGAACACAGATGTGTCTCGCAACGTCTCCGACCGCTTTCCTCCTTCTGTGACTAAACCGAGGGTCACATCCTGCATCCACCTTAATTAAGGTCACGGCAGGGACGTCTCCACACGGGCCGCCGCAGCACCCTCGTGATCAGGAGCCCGATCGCTCTCGCATTCATACTCACGCACGCTGTCTCTGTATTGACGGTTTTCCCCCGTTCCCCAGGGACTCGTTTCCAGCCTTCGGCCAAGGCTCGTGGCCTGACTTCTCGCTGCTGGCAAGTGTGCTACAGGCAGCGATCGCTGCAGTCTCGGTGCTGCAGCGTGTGCCCCCGAGTTTAGAGAAAGCAGCGGCAGAGGGGTTGTCCCGAAGCGAACGCTGCGCGGTTGAAGAGTCTCGCTGCTGGGGCAGGGTTCGGGTGAGCGTTCACCTCAAGCCTCTGAAGAGACCACATTTCCTGCCCTGCTTTTGCTCTCTGCCCATGTAGGAGGGGTTGGGTTTGCCGAGGTGGTGTCAGGCAGTTTGGGCATCTTATAGAATAAAATAGTATTGTGGAGAAGTTGATCGCATCCCTCCTAGATGCTTCTTGACACAGGTGCCACAATGAGGACAAACCTGGCGATGCTGATGTCTTCCCAACGCTCTATTCCGGCTTTCGGCCAAGTGTTACCGGTTCTCTCTGGTCTCCTGCTCTTTGCTCTTCGTGCAAGTGCTTCCCGATTTGCCGGTCACAACAGACAGTATATATAGGGTTTTGTCACAGAACAGAGTGACACCACCGGGACAAACTGTCTGACATCTGCCTCATCCCGCAAACTGAGGGCCAAACGTATGGCTACATTCCACAGTCGTCGACCCCATGTGCTTTTATCAAGTTGCTCAGAATGCGCGCCATGGTGCTTTGTCCCGGTGATGCTTGGAAGGTGTCCATGGCGGGATGCTCAGGTGGCACACAGTGTTCCTAAAACAAACAAACAGGCTTTAAATAATAATGTCCTTCAGGTGTTCACCGGGGTCACGGAAGCCAAAATCACTTAACGCTGAGGTCCTCTGACTCTCCTGTGGGTGGAACTACTTTAATCATCTCTGTCAACCTCCTGTAGATCTGTCAGGACTCATAGAGCAGGGGGACCGGTCTAAGGACGCACGCAGAGGCCTCAGCAGGGCGTACGATGATGCGTATTAAAGCGTTTCCCTTCGGTTTCTTGGGAGCCCGGGGTGTGGGGGCCAAGACCACCGTGGTCCATGGCAAAAGTCACGTAGCCGGTGTCTTACTGGACCGCACGCTCGCTGACGGGAAACACTTCTGACCTGCGCAAGTTTTTTAGCCGTTAACTGTTTAACGGTGTCCTCCGTCGGCGCTATCTAGAAATGGACATAATGGAATGTCACATAGCTAAAATAAAACACGGATTCTCGTATTGCTCTCAGCTTTAATTGCGTCTCCACGATTACGCTTTAGCAGAAGCAACTCCGAAGTGAGAATTTTCCTTTTCCTCTACGCATAAAGCATATCTATTGAAATATATTTACAGCATATTTACTTTGCTAAAGGGGATAACAGCCATATCTCTGCAGGGAACCCAATTCTTGGACTGCTGCCTGACTTGGTTATATTCCTTGTATGTAATTGGTTGACATCATGCAGGGATTCTGTCATTTTCGAGAGCTTTTTTGTGCTCGTTTCGCGATAGATCTGTGGGGAATGCAATCGCACGCTTGCCCGTCGCAAGTGGTACGAGTTTGATAATACGTTGATGCTCCGTAGGGCGATGCCGGTCTAGATGAGACATTTTTGAACCTGCTTCACATTGGACATTAGTGGTGAGTGTCTGTACATGTACGGATTGTTGTTTAGGAGAAAACTTTGAAATAATGTGGAAGGATGTGTCAGTCGCTGAGCGGTACGTTTCTGTTTCGACCGAGAGTTATCATGAAATGCGCGAAAAGAATACAAGAGGAGACGTTCTGACGGCAAGACCTTGTCATGCTGCAGGGACGATGACGACATCAATGACGTGGCGTCCATGGCTGGGGTGAACCTGAACGAAGAGAGCGCCCGCATCCTGGCCACCAACTCCGAGCTGGTGGGAACGCAGATCCGCTCCTGCAAGGACGAGGCCTTCCTGCCGGTGGGACTCCTCCACCGGCGCATCCTGGAGACAGGTGCTGCACAGTCACGCACGCGGAGCTCATTCAGCAACTGGCGGACATTCTGATGAAGGCTGAGGAGTTGTTTCTGCTGCGTGCGCAACCATATTTATGACCTCTTGCTCCTCCTGGTCACATATCCGCACACTTAGTCCTCAGGATGCCACTCGCGTAAATTGAAGCGCAGCCCTAAAGCACGAGCTACACTTCACACACACTCATTGTCTCATTGACTAAAGCTCATTTTAATTCCAGCATCTAATCTGTGATAAAGAAGTAGGGAAGCTGACTGAGTGCTGAAACTTTAACCCAGAATACAAAAAACAATGAATTGAAATAATCCGGAATATGTTTTTTTTATATACTGGCCCTTCGTGTTGCAGGCATTTGAGATATAGGTTCTCAAAGTTCATTTATTTATTTCATTCCAGTGTTTTATTTTCTAAAATTTCTGGAGTCAGGAGTGAAAGCAACCTGTATTTACATGGTTTTGCATTGCTATTAAAAGACACCCACGCTCAACATGAGAGTTGAATCGACGGGATGCAGCTGGCATCATGTGCGGCGTTACTGAGTTTTTGTGATCGGGAGTAAGTGGGGAAGTCGCACATGTTTATGTCGTGAATCGGTCACTACTCACCACTGAGTAGTCTGTTAAGAGAACGTACTTTTGTTTTCTATGAGTATTAATGCAGGTTGAGGTTACTGAAAATGTTGAAATACCCTCGTATTCATTATAGCCGTATCGACTTTTTTTTTTTTTTTTTTTTTTTTTACTAAAAGTAACACATTAATAAATTGAGGGACTTGTCTGTTATTAAGCTTTTTTGGTTGTGTAGATAATAAAGTCTGAAATGGCCAGGAGCTGACAAACATAGGGCATGTTTATTTGATGTCAGAAATCAGGACTGAACAGGAGCTTGTGGAGATTACGTATTTTTATTTTCATTTTAAATGTGCGTTCATTTTAATGTGGAAACACAGCCTCACGCCCCCTGCTTCTGAGATCGACCCTGGACCACAGGGACCCTGCATTGGATAAGCAGTTATTGATAATTATATTATAATAAATATTCCGTACAAATATTCTGTTAAAATTATATTATAATAAATATTCCGTTAACACTTCCACCCACCCATTTATCCATTCAGTCCATCCATCCATCCATCCATCCATCCATCCAGTCAATCCATCAGTCCTTTAGGATTGATGGATGGATAAATGTGTGGGTAGAAGTGTTATGAAATATTTTTGGAGGATTAGCTAAGGAGGGGGCGCGGTGGTGCAGTGGGTTTGACCGGGTCCTGCTCTCCAGTGGGTTTGGGGTTCGGGTCCCGCTTGGGGTCCCTTGTGATGGACTGGCGTCCCGTCCGGGGTGTGTCCCCTCCCCCTCCAGCCTTATGCCCTGTGTTGCCGGGTTAGCTCCGGCTCCCCACGACCCCGCGTGGGACAAGCGGTATCGGACGGTGTGTGTGGATTACCTGAGGACTTTACATAGCCTAAGCTGTGAAAAAAATGGAAGTACATCTGTATTTTGTAGCTTCAAGTCCGGCTGAGTATTTGCGGAGTTCTAATGCTCTGCCTGTGTCCGTGTCGGTTTCCTGTAGGTGCTCTGCTTCATAAATTGCCCACAGTGTGTCACTGAGCGTGCAACTGCCCTGCAAAGGACTGGAGTCCTGTCCGGAGCGTACCCTACTTCGTCTTGTGCGTCCTGGATCCAGGCTGTCTGTCATGACCCTGAATTGGACAGGCAGTTAAGGATAGTGAATGAGTGTGTTCCCCCCCCCCCCCCCCATTATTATGCCGAGTGCATTTGAGTATCCATTTCATGAGAAATGTTTCATTATAACACACTCTAGCGAAGCACTCTGAGCGTTAGCTGTATGCGCTCACACATACGCTCTGGAAGTGACACTGACACTAGAGTAATTTGTGTGGTACTTCCTTATTATAACTCTAATTAGGAAGATAAATGAAGCAGTTGCTTTCGGACAAACCTTAAGCCAAGTTGTCAGTAGCTACAAGTAAGTTTTATCTATAATAATGATTAAAAGGCAGCATGTTGCAGTGTATGATTGCATAATTTTGGCTGTGATTTCCATCACCACCTTGTTTACATGTTGATTGTTTGCTGAAATAATTATATAAATGTTTAATTACTGGTAGCTACTGTCTGGATGCTTGAATCCACGTTTTATAGGTGCTTTGGCGATGTCGCTGCGGTTAGTTTTGTGGAAAGGGCCACAGCTGGGGTCACACGCTGTCTGAAAGCGCTTGTCCCAAGCGGGGTCGCAGCGAACTGGAGCCCAACCCGCACCGGCAACACATACAGATTTTTCTCATTGTATATAATGTTAAAAGCTTTTTCATTTCAAACCATTTTGTCCAACTACTTGTTTTCTGGGAATGAAATAACAGTGTTAAGGGAAGCCTGCGAAGGCTCCATGCCCAATGTGCTGTTATGATTTCAAGGATTTGATCACGTTGGACGTATTTGTTGTGTCTTCAGCGAAGAGTTCTTTGGTCGCCTTTTTCGATATGCTGGCTTTAAAATATTTCGCCTTTATTCGTTCTCTTTTTCGGTCCAATACGCTTTTCAGATTCCCCCCCCCCCCCACCTAACGTAATGAATTCTTTAGCGGCTGTCGGAATCCCCCAAACCCGGGGCCGCACTATAAATTGTTTATAGGCCTTTCTTTTGATGGTTTGTCATCATTTTGTCCTGTGTACTGAAGGCGCCTTGATCCGAGGCCTGTCTCTCGTACGAACCGCTGGATCGTCTTTTCCTTCGTGATCGCAGAGGCAAAATAGGCCACGTGTCTCGGAGATGTTCTCGTGTTTGTTTTCTTCGGTGTGCTCGCGCGCGCTGGTACAAGCCGTCATCGTGTTCGAGCGAACTGAAACTTTGTTTCGTAATGATGCGCCACGTACCGAAGCCTCAGCGCGGCTCTTAATCGCGGCAAGTAATACGGAGTTCTCCAGAAGCCGCAAAATTAGAATAAAAGCATTTCTTTTCTCTCTCTGACAGAAGTAAAAGTGAAAAAAGGTACGTGGTTATTTTTGTTAGATGGAGTTTAATAAAAAAGTCATGGTGCCCACCTTTATTGTATTTTCCCAGATTATACTTTTTTCATTTTGCTTGATTTAGTATACATAGCATACCAACGAGGGCCCGAGGCTGTGTGCTATTATATCGTGCCTTGCTGTGGTTGTTATCCTGTCGCCGTCAGGAAGAACGTGTTAAAAATGTAAATCTTTCCCTGCGGGCCCTCTTTGCTGTTTGCCAGCCGCGAGCGCCCGGGGGGAGGAGGAGCGCCCCCTGCTGGTGAGCGACGATTCAACGCCGCGGCCTTGGCAGTGATTGGCCGCCGCGTGCTTCGTGCTGACGGGAAACCAGGGGAGCTTCCTAGGCCCGTCAGCTCTCTTCAATCAGGCCAGCACTGTCGGCACACGACTCCAAATCAGCTCTGTCCCCGCCTCCGCCGTCTCCTTTGCCTTCCGTTGCGTCCCCCCCTCTCTTCTTGCTCGTTCTTGTCTGCATGGCCTGTCCTCCTGGCCGGAAAGGTGTGTTTCAGAGACAGGAATAATGGAGGAAAGTGCCGGATGGATCAGGGTGGAGGGAAGGTTCTCGCCCAGCTTTGCACACCAATGGCGCACCCACAGCAGCCTTGTACTTTCGGTGGCGGCCTCAATGTCGCTCTGTGGTGAAGCATGTTGCGTGGACCCATACTTGGGATGCTGTTGTGTCAGGGATCCCTGGGCATCCTAGTCCTCAGAGGAAAGGAACTAGATGGCTCGGTACTTCCTAGCCATCCGTCTCGCCCTTTAGCCCTGCTGCCCAGCGCTGTTGCCTTCTTTCTTGTCTTCACATGAATTCCAAGCACAGGATCTATGTCGGTTAATCTGAGCTCCACTTGTCCTCAAGCATCCAGCTTCACGCTCAAGGGCCGCCAAAAGATAATTTTGTGTCGGGGACGGAGAGACGGCCCCGGCGTTTACGCGAGATGGCCTGTAGAAAATGTATTAACTGTTGTCGGCCGCCGAAGCTGCACTGTGGCGGTGCGCGGAGAAAAGTTCCGCCGTTGTTTTCTCGTTCCGCTTCCTTGAGGAACGCTCTCGTTTTTTTGCGCTCAATCGGTGCTGTTTGTTTTTGACTTCTCTTTAGCATAATGTAACATCCAGGTTAGTGCTTCTGTCGCATTACTGTACTAATTGTCTGCCATATAGGTCAGATATACACCACTATTTGAGGCTATAGGAAGGCTGCTTTAAATAATTGCTGTATTTTGCTTGAAAGGCTGCCAGAGAGAGAATTATGTTAATGCAAAATTAAAAGAGGAAGGAAAAACACAAACTAACCTGCCTAATTTTGCTCTCTGCGCTGTAACTTCAGAAAGTGTGTATTGCTCTAAGGGAAAATAATTATCCTTTAAAGTAATGTGGCCAATGTGGCTTATACATATGAAGAAAAAGGAGCAAAGGCGCTCTTAATTCTTTCCATTTCCTCTGCAAATCGTCCTCTTAACACTCCCAACACAAATTAGAGGAGCAAAATGCTTTGACCCAGTCGCTGTGGCTGGTGGCACGAAGCTCCTCTCCGCAAGGTCCTGGCTTCTGGGGGCCGAGCTCAACCCGCAATTCCTTTCCCGTCCTCTTTCCAGCTAAGAAGTTTGGGGTGACGGAGGTCCCAGTGGAGGCCGTCACCTTCATCTCTCATGCCACCCAGGCCAGATTACGGAGCGTGCTGGAGAAGGTGTCCACCATCGCCCAGCACAGAATGGAGACGTGTAAAGTAAGCCACCACTGCAGTGCTCTTCTCAATCTGTCCTGCTTTATTTTTATTTTGCTTTGCTTTATTAGCTGCTCTTAGAATTCAGATGCGCTAGTAAAACAGCCGTGAGAGGAAAGACATGATGACCCTTCGGAATTATCTCGATTTCTGTGTAAGTGGCTCCTGAAAAATGACCTTCATCTAAGTCGTAATGATAAATAAATGTCGTCTTAAGAAGAAATAATTGGAACATTTTATACTGCCATACCTTCATATGACTTGGCCATTCTAAAATTTTGCAGCTGTAAGTATAAATGTTGGAGACTTTGTTCGACTTTCATACATATTTTTTTGTTGCGAAACACGTTTTTGCTCTGAAAATTACTTTGTGGGCCCATAGTCGTTCCTGAACTGAATGTACTGACACAATATACAGAAAAGAAAAAATCTATTTAAAAAGTGTTTTTTTTTTTTATGTTGTGCACTTGGAAAAGTGCTTGTCGTTATTGTTTTTGTCCCGTTTTGCCATGTCGTGTTTGCGGTTTGCAAATGAGCTGTGTTGTGCTGGTTAAAGAGGCCTCCCGTACTCATCAGTGTGAAGCGAATATGCCAACCTGTAGACATCAGCAAGAAACGGCGGGTCCCTCACAGGGTGGGGTGGGCTGGGGTGGGCCGGGGTGGGCTGGGGTGTTTGGCTGCGCGTGTTAAAGTGTGCAGAGATGCAGCTTCAGCGCAGAACAAAGGATGCAAAGAGGAGGATAAAGAGAGGAGCGGCGGGTGCGGCGGTGGTGGCGCCGGGCTCAGATGTTGCGCTGCCTGGCTCTGCTCCTCACATCACCTTGGAATGTGGGTGGGTGGGTGGGGGGAGGCTGTTTGAGCCGCCTGGAGGATCAGCTCAGGAATAAACAATTATCCCGTTAACTTGGGGTGACCTACAAACTTCCTTTCCCTAGTTGTCTCGAACTTGTCCGTCTGATGCAGAGCGGGGATTCGAGCGCTCGCTCGGTTCATTTCGGCTGCCGCTCTTCGTTTTGCGGGGGCATTCCACAGCAACTCGAACAAGTCTTTTTACTCCCGCGCTCTCTCCTCAGGACGACGAGTGGTACGAGCAGTCAACGGACGTGCGGTCGCAGCTGAAGTTCTTTGAGCAGCTCGAGAGGCTGGAGAAGCAAAGGAAGGATGAGCAGGAGCGAGAGATCCTGCTGAAAGCTGCAAAAGTACGTCCGGGGCATCAAGGGGTCCGCAGCCCAAACTGCACGTCCCACCGCGGTGACCACATCGGCGTCAAGAAGGGTGACGCGCAAAAACAGAAACACACACTCTCCGCAAAGTGGTACCCGTGTTTATGTCGCGCTATAATTAATACATGGGTCTACTACTTATAAAAGGTTTAAGTGTATGATCTGGAAACTCAAGGGAAACTTAAGAATTTATCTAAATAAACACGAGCAATTCTCAAGACCGCCGAAGCTCAGCAAGACACTGATTTTGATTAAAGAGCTTTTAAAACTACTCGTGTAAACAGTTTAAGAGTCAGAAGTTGTTGTTTTATTTACTTGTGTTTGCCGAGTAAACGAGTACATTTGCAAAGTACCCTTCTCCCCCACTTGAGCCCTGCTTGGGTCCTGCTTTCATCCGTCTTGATCCCAGTTGGGGCCCTACTTGGGACACTTACATCCGCTATGCTGCTTTTCCCAAATAAGCTCCGGTATGTTACCGAATTCCAATCCCAGGTTTGAAACTACACCGCATGGCAGTGAAGAACTCTTGTTGGGTTTTGTGGGACTCCTGGCAAAAGTTCCCCTGAACACGCATGCACGACGGCGCCGCTTCCCAACACGAGGACGCCAGGCATGAAGCTCTTGTGCCTAAGCCTCACACAGCCTTGGGGAGGGAGGGCAAACATCGGCGTGAAAGCGGGGTGATTAGTTAGTTCTGAAAGGGGACGCTGTCCTGTAATAGACACGGTGTTCTGTCAGATTCCCCACAGTAGCGCCAGTCTCCATTTCACACGCATTAATATGTAATAGAGATGTCATCCAGAAGATAATTATCCCCTCCACCAGAAGCGTATGCGATCCATCCAAACACGGAATTGTGGACTGGGTTGACCTATTTTATACGCTTTGCATTTCCGAGCACTTCTTTAATCGCTCGGTTAGATGTTGTAATATATCTGATTTATGCTGGAGCAACCTCTGACAATTACTTTGTAAAGCGATGGTTTATGTGGGAGTGTACATCAGTACATCAATATTTAATCTAACATTTCCTGGCAGGATGAACTGCGTTTATAACATATAGATCTAGACTTATTGACTCCTATTGGCACCAGCACTTAGATTATCTGCTAGGGTCTTCGGCGGTGAAAGTGAGACTGTTATCTCTTACACCAGGAGGAGGCTCACACCATCTGTTTCAGAGCGGTCGATATTACTGATCCGCTGCGTACAAGTTGTCGTGGCGTAATAAAGGATGCGTGTTCAGTTCACTAATCACAAGCATGCGCTCTGCCGAGTCTTTTGCTGGAAGTTTATTCAAAGTGTCTTCTCCTGCCGGTGTCAATCTACCATCACATATTAAACTGGGAATGTAAGCGTGCCACTGACATACTGGTTCTGTTTGAGTTCTCCTGGCCTCTATTTTTTTATTTATGTGTTTTTAGTTACGTCTTTAGCGAGAATGTCCAGCCTTGCAGTCTGTGAGGACCGTTTTCAGGGTCGGTCCTCTGGTCCTGGGGCATGATGCTTTAGCCGAGATAGCGGCCAGGAAGTGAGACGGATGCCTGATGCATTTCCACGCTGCAGGGGAAGGGTGGGGCTGTAGCTTCTGCTCTTGACTTGATTAGATCGCCAGAGGATGAGGAAGGGCCTGTTGAGTCTGAGCTGGGCTGAGGGCAAGATTCACTCTGTTGTCCAGCATTCTTGTAGAAAATAGACTACAGTCTACTTGCTAGGGTGCCTTCCAGTGTGTGCTGCATAAGGAAGCAAAGTTCAAACCCAACTTTGTGCATCGGGGTGTGAATTTCGTTACGCAGTGCGATTGCCGTAAACAGGTCGGTTTTGGTTGGATAGTGGTCGTGTCACGGGGGTTAGTGAACATCTCCTGAGTTGTACAGCCAGAGTTGCACATGTACACTGAGTGTCACTGAAGGGCTTTACACTGTTTACAATACCACAGGTATCCTGTGGCGATAGTGGGGCGTTCCACTCTTTAAAAGTGTCCCTCCCTGCAAGCGCTCAGTGACACTGTGATGTTCCAGACTGTATTCTCAGGGTGCAAATAAATGCATGCCGTGGTGCACGTTTCATGCAATTCCCAATATCATCTGTAGAACACGAAGGGCACCTGAGCTTGTGACGGCACCCGTGTGCAGTCAGGCACTGTGTCCTTGACGCCTCGCATCACGTACTCATTTCACTGACTATTTTTTACTCACTGCAACAGATGAACAGTTCCCTAAACTAGCTGTTAACCTGTGCTGTGTTTTGCCCCCCCCCCCCAACTCCCACCTCCCCACCGTGCAGAGTCGCTCGAGGCAAGAGGACCCAGAGCAAGCTCGGCTGAAACAAAAAGCTAAGGAGGTAAGCAGCGTGGAGATCATTACGCTTGACATTTCGAGGCGCCAAACATATTAATTTTTTATGCGGTGCCACAAATGTAGTGAAATTTTAAACTCTGCCTTTAGAAAGTTTCAGGAATTATTTCAGTGATTTTGTGACCACATCTGAGAAGGAACTTCTGCAGAGCGGCACACGGAAACACCGGTTTTTCAGTCGTACACATTTCAGTGTTCGAGGGAGATCAGCTTTAAGATAAAGGTGTTATCAGCACTTTTCCTTTCCTTACCATAGCTCTTAACAATCTGCTTTGCATTATAAAGGCTCTTAGACCACCTTTCGCTGCAGCACTGTGGGATCTATGAGTTATTGTGGAGTTCTTGTTGCCTTTCTTTGCCACCACGCTTTGCGAAGATGAACGAGATCCTGTGCCTGTGTAGCTCTTTTTGAGCTCAATAGCAGCTGACCCGCCTCACAACAAAGGGGTGGTTTACAGAGACCCCGTTTCCACACTGGAAATACCTCACACTGAGTTGTTCTACACATTAACAATGACTCATTTGGCGTTTAAACTAAAGCCAAAAATGGTTAACTACTCCAAGGCAAAACAAAGGATCATTCAGGAGTGAAAGAAGTTTTGGCACAACTGGTCTTTTTGTTGTTGTTATTATTATTATTATTATTATTATTATTATTATTATTACAGTACCAGTATGGTACATTTATTCATTTAGCTGAGGCTTTTCTCCAAAGAGACTTACAATGTTACGGTTACAATTATTACAGTTACAAGCTTACAGTTATTTTCCTATTTATACAGCTTGGTAATTTTACTGGAGAAATTCAGGGTAAATACCTTGCTCAAGGGTACTACAGCTGGAGGTGATACTCAAACCTGCAGCCTTGGGGTCCAAAGGCAGCAGCTGTCACCACTACGCCACCAGCTGTTCACAGTATAATAATAATAATAATAATAATAATACAACAATACCAGTAATTGCTTGTCTGGTGCAGGGTCATGGTAGTTTGGAGCCTATCCCAGAAGCATAGGGGGGCAAAGCAGGGAACTCTGTGGAAAGGATGCCAGTCTTTCACAGGGCAATTACACATACTCATTCAGTCACACACTCTCTCTTTCTCTCTCTCTCTCTCTCTCTCTCTCACACACACACACACACACACACACACACACACACACACACACACACACACACTGCAGGCAGTTTGTTCACCATAAACACATGTCTTTGGACTGTGGGAGGCAACTCAGGTGAACCTGGGAGGAGCACACAAATACCACATAGACTAAACTAAATTTGAACCCACAGCCTAGGCTGTGTGAGGCACCAGTGCTACCTGCAGCCCCACTGTGCTACCAAATAATAATAATTATTGTTGCTGTTATTATGATTATCCCTTTTTTGTCATAAGGAAAGTGGTGCAGCTGCTGCAGTTAATTGCTTAAAAATTCCAGATTGGATGCTGGCTCCACCATAAGTCATGTGTATGTAAATCAAGGTGGGTAATAGGCTGTGTGATGTGTTCGCCCTCGGCACTTCTATCAGAGTGGATCTCCTCTGTGCTAGACGACGGGCCTTCACCTCATCCGCGAACTGCCAGATTAGCAAATCAAAACCGCGACACGCATATATCCGTTTTTTTTTTTTTTTAACAGAAATAATACTTTATTTAATGTTTCCCTCTGACAGGAATGGATTTTTGTGGCGGTGTAACGGCCGACGTTTCTCAGCCCAGTGCCTTTACTAATTTTCATCACCTGATTGGCTCAAGGGAAAAGAGCTGGCTGCTCACAGAAAATCTGTTTGTGTCACAGTTGAGTCAGTCGGCAGCCTGTCCGTTTGCGGAAATTTCATCGGGATAATGAACTGTCGCTCATTTCCCTGGCAGCTGGTGGTGAATCCACTTTTTTCCCCTCAAATCTATTTGAAAAATGGAATTGCTCTTAAGTGTTCTATATTAGAATGAATTGAAACGCAGCTCGGAATCAAGCTTAAATGTGATCTTCGTGGAGAGGGAAGTGAGCGAGTGGCCAAGGTGAAGGGACTGGCCGTGGGGAGAGATGCTTGGAAAGGCACAAATTAAAGCACTTGAAGGTTCCCCGGAGTGTTACCTCCTGCTTTTTTTAATTTCAGGTGTGGGCCTCTGTACTCTCCTGCACAGTTCCTCCGCTGTAGTTGTGGATTTGGATCTTGGCCATGCTGAGATGTAGTGTGCTCGTGGTTGGCCTCGAGCACATGGTGTGTCTATTGTAGGGAGCTTGATCCAGGTCTAGAGGAGGCCAGCGAAGGCATCGCACTGATGTCAGCCACATCTGTGCAGTGTGTTTTTAGTGTCTACCTCTGGCCTTGTCTTGTCCTGCTCCAATGTATTCCCAGGGATCCATGATCTTAATCTTTTTTCCTCAAAATATTTACTGAAATACCTTTAATGGTGCTAATGTGAATTCTGTCTTTTCGCTCATGCCAACCACTATGACTCCAATTAAGCAAGGCTTGGGATACGATGGCTGCAGATGCAGCAAAATGAGAAACGGTAGCTCAAACAGGGATAAGTAGTGTCTCATTAACCTCTGTGCTACAACACATTGGATGTAAATAGGTCAATGGGAGGTTGAGGTGTTTGTGAAACACTCGCATGTGGAAAAACCAAAGAATGTCTTGTTGTCTTGATGAAAATGTAAAAGGCACGTCAAGAGTTTTGATACCCCTAGGCTATGCTGGATTGATGTGAAAATATCATCACTACAAACAAGCAAGGTCTTCACAAAAACCTTCACTGTGCTTTAAAAGGGCTGAAAAGCTAGCGAATGTGCCAGGCTTCCTTGGATTGGATTACTGAGAAGAAGTGAACGCCCTCATGGTTAGCCATGGAAATGGCAGCTAGTTGGCACCGTGACTCCTCTGGATCCGGTGACCTGGCCGTCTTCTTTCAGCCGCCTGGTCACTCAGTCGTCTGAAGCCAGTGCTCTGCTACAGCTTTCTGACACACTTGGCAGGAGCAGGAACACGGTGCGAGTGGCAATGGTGGCCGTGTTGAAGGAACAATGGCGCTGCAGGACAGGCGGGCAAAAAGTGTTCCTTTCACAGGGCCGTCCCTGCCAGCTACACCGATGGCAATGAGCAAAAATCCCCATCCGGGTTGGTTCAGAATTATCTCTGTGAATCGTGACAGTTTTCATAAAACATTCACTTTTCTCCCTCTTATTTTGCATCGGTTTTGAAGCTGTTAGATGCAGGGAACTTGTGTGTTGCTTCTGGAATTTCACTTTCGATTAGTTATTGTTCTGTACACTAATAAAAAGTTACAATAATACAAAAACAAACGGACATACATTGCTTCCATGCATTTTTTTTGCGTGGTCCTCTTAAATTAATTTCGGGTACTTGTATTACTTGTTAAAACGTGTGCCAGACATCTGCCTACATCTCACAAGTGAGGACGTGGATGTTAAAAGAGTTTCTGTAAAATGTGAGAACATCAAAAGTGGATTCTGTTTTCGCTCACAAGTCATCAAACCACAAAGCTGTTTTTAAGGACTAATTGTATATGCTAAAGCAGTTTCCCTTCAGTGGCTCGATTGTGTTATTGTTAGTTTGAACCTTCCTTTGTTTTTCCTGAAGACATATCTTGCTGGAAAGAAAAAAAGAAGAAAAAAAAAAAACACTTGAAAACTCCTTTGGTGTTTCAGTGTTTTAGAATATTACTAAGTAGTGTAATGAGAACGAAAACAACACAGATACACATTTAGAAAAAAGATGTGGCCTCGAGCGAGTTTGCAGCGAGTCTCCTCGGTGAGGGTCTGTGTAGAGCCTGTAGGACCAGCCTCTCTCTCGCGCCCGCACTCCCGCTCTTTCTCTCTCTCTCTCTCTCTCTCTCTCTCTCTCTCTCTCTCTCGCGCGCTCTCTCTCTCTCTCTCTCGACCCCCCCCGCACTCCCTCCCTCCCTCTTTGTGCACCGCCTGGCTCCTTGGGACCCCGCTACCATGGGAATTGGGGGCGTTGGGCTACGCTCATGGCGAGTCGTTTGCCTCCCCCCACCTCGTGCGAGCCGGGCGAAGGGACACTTTTCAATTAGAGAGAGAGAGAGAGATGAACCCGAAACCACGCTGTTTCTTTTCTTTTCTTTCTTCCTTTGCACTTCCAAATGACTGACCCGATTGAAACGTCTTTCCAGAGGAAGTCAGAACGAAGGAGCGAATAAACAATCCGCGAGCGCTAAACAAAGGCGAGCACGAGAGGCGCCCATTGTGTGGCGACTTCCGTGCGCGCGCTGCCATTAGATTGTCATGTTCGCTAATTAGGGAGCGAGAGCCCGATTCACCTTGTTAATTAGAGGGACTGGCACACAGACAGAGGCTCGAGAGAGGGGCCCGCGGCGGCGCGCGAGAGGGGCCTCGCGCCAGCGCCTCCAGTCCGCTGACTGTGTGTGAAGGAGCTCTTCTCATCTACCTTGCACTTTTTGATTTGGAATGAATAAATCATTGAGACCTTACTGTGCAGTGCGAATATCTGAGTTCACGTCTTCGCGAGATGCAAATGATATGATCAATGAAAGGTGACGACTAGTGGATCTCACTTTTTTCTTTCTTTTTTTTTTTTTTAAGAAAACTAAGCATTGTTGCAAAATATGTGCAATGAGCTTTTTCAGAAATATAACTACTAGAATTTGAGCTTAGATGAGCTCTTTCACTGAGCACACCCTTCCTGGGATTATTGTAATTTTTCAGATGATTCTTTAAAATTGTTGGTAATGTTTTCCAAAGGACAAAAAATAGAAATCTTATAAATGTGCAATATGTTCTACTATTGCACGTTACAATGAAACTATGAATAGTTTATTCAAAAAGTAAATTATTTTATGTGCTCAAAATATATTCATTTGAAACAATTTTTTTTCCCAGATCTTCTGCAAAGGGCCTTCGTTGCTGTGAACTGTGCATTCAGGATGTAAAAAGTGGAGTTTGAAGGAAAGATTGATTATTATTATTATTATTATTATTATTATTATTATTATTATTTTATTTTTTTATAGAGCACTCTTCTCACGCAGTGACACAGAGCGCTTTAACACAGACATGAGGCAAGAAAAACAGATACAAACAAAGAAGACGGTCAACTAATGGCTACCATAATGAAGAACTTATTATAGAGCTATAATATAACAGCAGTTGGCTGATATCTTGTCGAAAGACCGGGGTGGTGAGAAAAGCTCTCGAGGAGGAAATGTCCTGTGTTGGCGTTGCAGTGTCCCATGAAGCAAAGCCTCAGATGCTGAAGGACACGTGAAAGAAGGGAAGCGCTACAGCGGAAGATGACTCTGTGGTGGGGACGGTGTTGTGTCCGTCCTCCACGTTCTTTGAGTCAAACGGGATGGAGGACGGGCCTCGCCAGGATGGAGGACGGGCACCCAAAACTCAATAAATCACCGAGATCAGTGGTTCCCGGACCTTTGACAGCTGATCCCAGCCTTTACATATGTTCTCTATCTCATATTCCTCATTTGGCTCATTGAGCCGTCAACGAAAGCCTTGACTGGCCAAACACAACGTGCCGCTGCTCGGATGATGGGGGTGCTCGTGGGGAGGGTTGACAGCCACTAGCCAATTTGTCTTTAGCTCTTATGTTTGAAGGAATTTTCAAGAATTGCCTCAATTGCAATATTTAACCACAGCGATCACTATTTAATCATGCTTGGCGAATCAATTTAGTTAAAATTAAACAGGCCAAATAAATGTAATTTTAAGGCGGTAATCTGCCAGCTAAGGAAATAATGGACAGTTGGAAAACCTAACAAATATTGAATGACTCCTGATCCCATTAGTGTAAAACTCGCTTGGACGTTTTAAACTCCCCTAGTGGTCAGTGTGGGTTTTTAATGAGAACAGACAGTAGAGTTGACAAATGCATTTTTGCCTCACGTACTGACTTACTTGTGCAGAATTAAAAACAAAATAGCAGGATGTGGAATGCATTTCGGAAGGAGCGGATACGTAAGCCCTCGTACTGTTTGCGCTGGTGTGTTTAGCTATTATTATTATCCCTTCCCCCTTTCGAACTCCCCGAGGGTGCCGGAGAGGGGTCGGTGGAGGTGCATCGCAGTTGGCGCCCCACCCTGCCGTTACCCCCCGCCCCCCCGTCAGAGCTGCGCTGCCGGCCGTGATGTCGGCCCTGGTGTTATACGCGGCAAAGGACATCTGTCAGCAAGCGTCTGGGGGGCCCTGGGCAAGCCCTGGGGACTGCGGGGGGTGGGGTGCTTTGTTACACGGACACAGAAGCAAGGCGGCAGACCGGCCGCAAATTGCGAGAACGGAATACATCTTTAGCCGTATTTGTTTTCAGTAATGAATATGTTTTTGGGAAGGGGGTATTTGGAAATCCTAGCAAACTGCAACTGAAGACGTGAACCTTTAGTTTTTAATAGCATGAATAACTGGTCTCCAGATGGTTAACCATTTAATTATGCAAAATGCATATTTGCCCCCGTTGATGTACCATTGTCACTCTACATTCTGCACCCCTGTCAAGTCCGGAACGTTTCAGACGAAAAGCTGGCGCGGTGCATAAGCGAGCGTTTAGAGCATTTAGCCACGTAGTCTCCTGTAAGCGTAGCTGTGCTGCAGTCGTGCAGTTTCTGCTCGTGTAGCATGTGTTCTCGATCTGTACTACAGTCAACCATCCCCCCCAGCCTGGGCTGTAACCTAGAGCACTCTGACACATATCATCTGTACTCTTCCAGCAGAGGAAATGATTGGAATAAGGGTTTTTAAATTGACGCCGAACGTTTACCAGGCACTTAGACGCGAACACGTTTATTTACAGTTTCCTCAGAGGCGGATAATTGCAATATAGCTGAAACACCCCTCAAATTCTCCATGGCCTCACCGCAGATGGGGATCAATCGAATTTTAAAGCATCGCTCTCAGGCTCTCCCTCTCTCCTGACCTTTGTAGATGATTAGAGTCTACAAGCATTTCTGTGTGCCTCCAAAGGGCAGGTGGGCAGGCTGCTGGAACTGGCATTTAAAATGCTCGCCAATTTGGCCCCATGTTTAAACAAAGAGTCAAACGGGGCTGGCGAATCTCTGGATTTACATGCTCTTACAAAAACTCAAAGTCGTGCCGAGAGACGCGTCGGTTCATGTGTTGCTCTTATCGTATTTCATTTTACAGTCCTTTAGACCTGAACGCTTTATAATGTGGCACAACAGCACCCATCCTGGTGGAATCAAACCGGTCCTGCTAACGGGCCCCATGCCTTCAAGCGCACTTTTGGAATCTGTCCCACTGGCCATGGTGAGGACACAAATAACCGGATTGCGTTTAGCGAAGTTCCGTCCGGGTGGATCCAGAGCGTTGGAGTGCAGATGGTGGAACGGGCTCTGCGTTCATGGAAACATAGGAGCGTAAGCTGTGGGCAACGCCGGATAGCGCCCTGTGTCAAGTGGAGGTATCGCAACACTCATGCCATCAATCTGATTTTACGGAGCCTGGTTTCGGGGGCTTTGCTTGACCCCCACATTGGTGGTGGGCTTATATGCTCAGTGCCTCTTCCCCATCCTCTTGGTGGCAGGACAGGGCCAGGTCAGAGTTCCATAGTCCGGACATAGCAGAGGTTGAACCTAACTTCCCTTCCGTTCTCTCTCCGTCTCGATGTGCAGTCAGTCCGCAGTCAGCATTTTATCCAGCCGCCACCTCCCGTTTTATTGGATGCTGTATGCAGTTGTAGTATTTTTGTGGATGTCAATGAGGACATCAACTGACTAAGAAAATGACACATTTGATAGTTTTATCTTTGCTTGGAGGACAATCGGAAATCTGTTTTCTCGTTTTTTTTTTTTTTTCTGCAGACGTCAGCGCTCTGATTTAAATGTGCAATTTCTAGACAAAGTAGGACAGTAAATGTACTGAAAGAACTTGAAAGAAAACAGACGGACGGACACAGACAGCGTAGGTGATCGGTTGATACCGTGGTATTTGTGCCATATGCCCATCGTTGGAGATGTTCTGTGTTATTGACGGAATTTCACAACTGCAACGGTGTGTGTGCGCGCATCCGTGTGTCGCAGGGGTTGACAGGAGGTGACAGCGCTCCTGGCACCGAGGGTCCTCAGCGCTCACAAGTTGATGGGACAGAGCAGTCTCCTTCCAGCATCGCTGGCTCTTCAGGCACCCTGTGGGAAGACGTGACATTACCTAAGGGCAGCAATAATGTGACTCTGTGCCACGTTGAAGAAAAAGGGGAAAAAAACGTCACGGAAAGTGTTGCCAGTGTGACAGGGCCAGTGAGATGCAAGCAGCAAATACCTGGCGACATACTGTCATCTTTGCGGTCGTGTTGGGGGGGAAATGTAAGCGACAGGATAGCGGGGGAGAGGTCAGATCTGGGGTGGGGTGTTACTCCAGTGCAGAGGCTCATTAGATGGGTGATAAGCGCATGACTGGCGAACAACAGAGGAGAATCATCCCCAACTCTCAGGACCCATGCGTGGCACCAGTGCGTTTGGACCGTTCCCTGTAGATACCCTGCACGTGCTCAGGCACTTGATTTCAACAGCCCTCTGCAGGTTCTGTGTCATCGCTGATCCCATCTAAAAAGTTTAGATGTTAATAGGCGGCGCTGTGCTCGTGGCAGGATTCATCAACCACCTCCAAGCACATCCCACTGTAGCGCAGAGTAGGCAGTAATGGTGGTTTGCATCAAGTTGCTCGAGTGCTGAGCCTTCTTGGTGGCACGTCGGAATTTGACCAACCACCGCGTGGCCAAAATCCAGGCTCGAGTCCCTGTGAGGTCACGCTTGCTGTCTTCCGGTGGAGTTGTCTAATAATATTGTCCTCCAGGTTTATTGCTTCAGCCACAGTGCAGGAGCAGCGTGTCTGTGTTCACCTCTCCTGAAGTGGTCTGGCAGTCATGCTCTTGGGGAAACATAAGACTTGGTTAATTGGCTGCTGCTACTGAATGAGAAGGTAAAGGAGTAAACCTGGAAGAGGTTCCTTCAACATGCAGTGGACTACTAAAATAAACTTTCGGACGAAATGGATTATGAAGTCATCCAGGAAAGCTGTTGTTTCAGTGCGTGGCCAGGATGACATGGAACCATCGCTACCTGTCGGTCAGAACTTCTGAATGTGTTTCACTCACCGAACTCGAAGGCCGTATCTCCAGCCGGCGCTTGAAGCGTGGTGCGCTGTTTCACGGTCCTGAGCGGTACAGTTGTACACGTGATTATTATGGGTGCATGTCAAAACTCCAAATAAAATCTTAATCAGCCTCGTGGTATATAATGAATTGCACTTGAAAACGAATACGATTGAATGTGTTTTTTATCGAGGTTGAGTCACTCTTGATGCTCCGCGTGGAGCATGGCTGCACCGAGTCCATTCTAGCCGCTCTCCTTAGTTAAGTGTTTATGATCCCTGTTTTTTCGACATATGCTGTAAGTAAACT
This sequence comes from Scleropages formosus, assembly GCF_900964775.1. Lineage (NCBI taxonomy): Eukaryota > Metazoa > Chordata > Actinopteri > Osteoglossiformes > Osteoglossidae > Scleropages > Scleropages formosus. Next base: position 26,076,081 of record NC_041812.1, read on the forward strand.
GAAAAGAGATTTGTGTTGGGCGTGGATTTGAGTCTGCCAATCACGTATGTGGGACGAGCGCATGTGTTGTATGTTTGTCGCATGCCCGTCGTATGCTGGCGTTTCTGTCTTTCGGGCCGCTGCCTATAGTTGTTACAGCAAATCATGTATATGACCTTTTTCATTGGCTGAGTCCTGTTTAGCATTTTGCCCGAACACGAGCTGGGCTTTGGAGAGTTTCGAGCTTTCCTAGCTTTAGGGTTATTGGCACTTCTCTAAGTATCTACTGTGTGTGGGTTGAAGGTTTGAGACACAGCGGTAAAATGCTATATATATATATATATATATTTGTAATTTTTTTTTTTTTTTTTTAAAGTGGGTACAAAAACTATCAGATTTTTTAAAATGGTACTTGTTCAAATTGGGTCCAGGTCGTGCGTTTGCCCTGTGCTTGTGTCGCATATGCTAAGTCCCTTGGGTATATGTCCTCCTCTCTGTCAGATGCAGCAGCAGGAGCTGGCACAGATGAGGCAGCGGGAAGCCAACCTCACGGCACTGGCTGCCATCGGGCCACGGAAGAAGCGCAAGCTGGACTCCCCCACGGTGTTGTTAACAGGGACTGAGGTAAAAGACCCCGGACATGCGGAGACTACCAGGGAGCTATTTCCGATCGCATCTCCTTGATTTCCACGAAGCGCAAAAACTTCAGCCATGTGAAAGTAAAGAAAATGCCTTTTGAAAAGGAGAATGAAATACATACAACAGCCAGCGCTGTGAGAACTGCGTGCTCAACTCATTTCGAGGACAGTCGTTAGGATCTCTCACTTGTGTTTCTTAGCTACCGTGTCATTTGAGCATTTCGGTTCTCCACATGCATCATCATCCCACAGGTAACAAACAGCACTGTCCCCTGCAGCCAGACCATATTGTCTGTGCTGACTGGCTATGGAGAGCTACATGTGCCATGCCGGCCTACCATGTAAGGGACTAAATCTTTTTATTCCGGCCAGTTATGAACAGCATTGTGTGTGCGTATAGATATTTATGATTAAAGAAATTAAGTTTCAGTTATGCATGTTATTTTATATTTGTATCTGTATTCTTAAGGGGGTCGCGGTGGCGCAGCGGGTTTGGCCGGGGCCTGTTCTGTGGCGGGTCTGGGGTTTGAGTCCTGCTTGGGTTGCCTTGCGGCGGACTGGCATCCCTATTGCGGTGTGTTCCTTGCGCCCTGTGTTGCCGGGTTAGTCTCCGGCTCACCGCGACCCCGCTCGGGACAAGGGGTTGTAGACATTGCGTGTGTTCTTTACTCATTTTCGTAGACCATTGGAGAGAGATTCTCTTTGACTGAGTTCACATAAATTAGGCACTAAATTTATATACATTTATATGAAAAAAGCTCCCAAACCCAAAAACTGACCCATAAATATGCCAAATTATCAAATGATTTTACAAACAAGGACAGGCTTCAGTGCTTAGTTAGTAGGTATTAGTTTAAATACCTTTCTGAGGCTTTTACCTGTTTCCCGTGGTTTCTGAGAAAATAGTAATCAATATATACATTGGGAAAATGTTTCATTCTCTGGTATGTATTGTAAAAAAATGAAATGCATAAGATAAAATGGCCACATATAACTCGTGGTTGCGGTGAAACTCCAGAACGGAGGTGTGAGGTGATGGTCACGTGACGGTGGCTCTGATGCGGCTCATTGTATATTCCCCCGAATCGTGAAAAAGTGTGGTCGTGGGGTAAGAATTTTTGTTGCGCGCAAGGTGTTTCTCGTAACTGTAGGGCGAGTCGTAAAATCAACGTAAACGGAACCGTAGTCTCGTAAACTAGACTCAGGCTGATCGTCAGTACTGTCTGATCCTGTGTATGGAGGGACGCGGCTGGGTAGCGCACTTGCCCCAAGGTTCATTCACGCTCTTAATTTTCTATGAATCCTACTTGAACGCTCAAAGTAGGGAGGATCGAACTTGTACGTCGTCGTTATTTCGAATTATTTAGATTTCCGTTACGCTGAAACATTTTAACACTTTTCGTTTCGATCCATTTAAGTTTAGGTATAGAGTGCAGCGGTCTGATTTGTCAGCATGGCATTTTAAGGACCAGATTATTAGTTTGTATTTCTGCATCATACACTTAGCGGTTATCTGCCGCAGAAAGCTTTGCCGAATGTATCCGGTATAGGAAGCATAAATAACGAAATAAAAGCATTACTTCTGGTCCTTGAGTGCTTTCCCCAGTCTCTTCTGCTGCATTTTGTACTTAATCCTTTTTTATCAAGCCTCCAATCCTTCGGCTCCAAAGAACCAACCGTGTATTTTTAAAACAAACCCAGATAAAACAAACAATGGTGTCCGTTCTCCGCCAGCGTCCATTGCGCTTCCTGCCTTTTTGAAATGTTGCATCTCTGCCTAATTAAGGGAAAAAGAAGGCACGGAGTCATACTGCTATTATGTGCGATGGTGGGGAGGGAAGGAGATGAATCTTAACTTATTTTCACTTCATTTTCACCTCCTCTCGTTGCTGGGTTTCGCACGGGGGCCCGGAGCCCCGCGGCGCTGCGCTGCGCCTCCCATCGCCTCCCTTCGCCTCCCTTCTCGAGAGCAGAGCGAATATGACTTTTCTAAGGGGGTCACGGGATGCCTGGCAGGCCTGTGGCTGTTTGCTGGACGGCTGCCTGCTCTCAGCCTCACTGAAGGGCTTGTCATAGATTTCATCTCCACAGAAATGGGCTGGAGGGCCCCCCGGGCTGGGGAGCGAAGGCAGGCGGGCGGGCGGATGGGCCGGCGGAGCCCACGCTGATTATTTCCCACTGACAACAAATCCTGAGGTTTTCGCATTAATCCCAGACAAAGGCGGCCCTTCACGGCCGCACCAGAGAGACGGAACCAGGAAGGGGATAATGACCTCTCTCGGATGCCTCCGTTGCTGCTAGGAGAAACTCCCGGTGAAATCCGGCCCCTGCCGACGAGCCCCCCTAACCTCGAGCCCCCTCGCAATTCCCTGTCCCATTGATAAAATGCAGGTGACAGGTCTTTGGGGAGCGTGTGTGGATCCCCGACCCCCCCGCCACCACCACCACCACCACCATCTTCCTGTGAAGGTGACTTGGTGTTGCGGGCCGGGACCCGGGCCGCCGTAGGGCCTGAAAGTGATAGTCAGGCAGGACAGGGGTATCTGCAGCTTGATCTGGCCTGCAGAGGGGAACAAAGAGGCCTTATGCTGCTCCGGTGGGCGGATTAGTTACAGCACAGCATTAGAGGCTTTTCATGAAAGGGGTGGGGGAGCAGCGTGGCCTGGCAGTGGCTGGGAGGGGTGCTGCTTTTGAAGTCCACTAGGAAGACAGCGTAGCCTGTGGAGAGGTGCGCTGTAGTCGGCGAGGCCCGAGAGCAGTGTGGGTATTTCATCCCCCGCCCCCGTGCCGCCTCTCTCGGCCTTCTGTTCTCCGCCCGCTGCATTGATCACCGCGACGTGATTAGCCCACGGTACGAGAGGCATGGCTTGCCAGAGAAATTTATTTACCTTTCTGAATTATGGTTGCCTTGAGATAACTATTGACACAGACATGAAATATTTATTTCCTGTTTAAGACTCAGATTAAGTGCCATTAAAAAAGAAAGGGGTTTTCATTACATCTGGGGCTGTATATTTTCCCCTCCGCTTGCTGGGGCCGACGGGTGGGTTAGGAGAGCGTATGCGGCGGGCAGGGGGGCTCGCATCCGGCAGCCTGGCGTTGCTCGGTGCGTCACATTCCAGCCACCCGAGCAAGCGTGAGCGCCGCGCTGCGGAACGTGGGCCGGATCGGTCGATCGGTCGGTCGGCCGGCCGTCCCCCTCCGAACAGCCGTGCGCCGGACCGCGCCGCCTGGAAAAGCTGATCGCCACGTTTCTTCCGTTCCGCCCAGAATCCAGCGGTACCGAGCCGTACTTTTGTGAAAATAAAAATGCCCCCTTAGCACGGGCGAAATATCCGGCTCTCGTTTAGAAACAGCCGCTGCCCTGAATATCGAAAGCAGAACATTTAGAGAGAAAGTGATTTTTACCGCTGTCATCCTCAGATACGGAGGCAGCCAAACTGAACAACACAGAGGCAGCAGTTATGAGCAGGAGGGAAAGTCAAGGAGCCACAATGTTAAATCTTTTCTCCACCGCCCCCTCCCCCCCCCAATTAAAAGACTAAACAAAAAGAGCTAAAGTGCCAGATCTAGCCGGTACTGTATTGTCTTCTTTATATTCGCGTTTAAAAAAAAAAAAGTAAAGCATTAAAAAGGAAACAAGTTTAATAGCAGCAGTGTGTTACATTTTTTTCCCATTTGAATTCATTTCACCTACTTGGAGAGTCTGTATTAGAAAAGAGAGCGAGGCGGGGGGGGGGCGGGCGAACAAGGAAAAGTGATGCCCTTTCCTGCAGCTAAATTAACAGGAATCACGTGGAAAACAATCTGAGCCTGGTATGAAAAGGGGAACCATTAAAATTGGCTCGCGGCTATGGACTGCACCCAATATCACTAAAGCTACACTCACTGCAGATGTGGAGGCTGGCTTACAGGCAAACTGCGCTCTCTTCTATAGCTACAATTAAAATCAACCCCTCTGCCAAAAAGTCGGGGGGGGGGGGGGGGGGCACGGATTTGCGAGTCGGGGAGGGAGGCGTCAGACATGAAACATCAAAGACGGATTGAAATTTGCGGTTAATAACAAGAGTGGTCTCCCAGCCCCGTGGTTCTCCGCAGACCCCCGCCACCTTGTTAACGAGCAATTCTGACCTCTGGTTTGTAAGTTAAACTCGTAATCTTGGGATTTACTTCATTAACCAACTTAACATGCGTCGTCCACTCCCCAGCAAGCCCCTAATCCCCGGCGACATTCATCCGGAGCGTCGCCCCGCCCCCTCCGGTTCCTCCTTTTTTTCTCCCTGTTCTTCGCGCCGACGGTAAGCGGTCAGGTCATCAACCGTGTAAACAGCAGGCCCAGAGCGGCCCGGTCGTTCCCGGAGAGGAGGGCCCTCCCGTCCTCCCTGCCCCTCTTGGGTGGGTGGATGGATGGCTGTTTGGATTGAGCTGCCGGAGCTGTTGGGGACGGCATAATTCCCCCTCGTTAGCATATCGGAGGGTGCGTGATGCGGGCGGTGGGTGACTGAAGCCGACGCTCTTTACGGACTGTCATCTCCGACTCTCCACACAAACGGCTCCATGAATAATGTATGGCTGGTGGAGGATTTGGAATTACAGCTACATTTACATGTGTATAATATAAAGAACCTGCTCGGAGGATGTCCTGTGACTTATCTGCATGTGTTCAACCTTTACGTGATTAAGACGAGCATGAAGGATCCGCTATCTGTTGCGTAATGTCGGAAAAAACAATTTCACGCCAAACTTCGGCCACCTTCGCCTTCGGGCCGCTCGCAGCCTGCAATTCTGTTGTATCAACCGCTTCGATTAGGCAGGTGCTCCTTTTAGTTTTTTTAGAGCGCATTTTAATTTTATTAGTGCACGGATGTATCGCGTTGCGTCTGCAGCGACTGGTTGCTGCGAGTTTGTTCGATTCGCGGCGGTAAGGCGTTCACCTGGCGAGTTGGACTAGGGGGAGTACATTTGGCGGACGCTTTTCTCCAAAGCAGCTTACAGTTATTGACCCGTCGCCGGGTGATTTTTACTGCGGCGATTCGGGGTAAGTACGCTGCTCAAGGGTACTTCGGCTGGAGGTGGGATGTGAACCCCATGACCTCTGAGTCCGAAGGTGGCAGCTCTAACCGCCCCACTACCTGGTCCATCTCAGCAAAAAGGATGAAAAATTTGCTAAAAAAAATATATGCAAGGCTTAGGGATGCTAAATTTAGTCTCATTTTTACATTTATTATATAAATATTTGTAAGTGGCAGGGGGCGCGGTGGCACAGTGGGTTGAACCGGGTCCTGCTCTCCGGTGGGTCCGGGGTTCGCGTCCCGCTTGCCTTGCGATGGACTGGCGTCCCGTCCTGGGTGCGTCCCCTCCCCCCTCCAGCCTTTCGCCCTGTGTTGCCGGGATAGGCTCCGGCTCCCCGCGACCCCGTATGGGACTAGCGTTTCAGACGATGTGTGTATTTGCAAGGGAATTAGAATTAGTTTCCGTCAAGCTGAGGCTCACCATGGCTTGCTGTGAAGACTCCACAATGTTGGTCACACACCAGGTTTTAAAGTGGCCCTCCTTTCACAGAGCGCAGGCACCTAGAGTGTACGAAGCTGCCGGACGGCAGCGGGGAGGTGCCCGGCGATACGGCGGAGTGAATAGTGTCGAGGAAATGCCCACGCGGGCGGCGGAGAAGGGGGAATGATCTCATTCCTACAGTCTGTACCCCTGAGAAAGAGTTGGCGCGGGTCTCCGGAGGAACGCGAAGGGCGAGATGCGCGTCTGAAAAGATGACGCCGTATCTCAGAGACATCGAGTAGACAACTGTGCAATCCGGGGACAAGGAACATGCACGCGGAGGCAGCTTAAAGGGTGCCGCGAAAAAAATCGTCCTGACAGATCCGCGAGAAGCAAACCCCTATTGAAAGAGAGGATAAAAAGAGCGAGGCCTAGCGCGGCTGCCTTGTGACACGGCCAACAGACTTTGATTAAACAGCCCTGTCCAAAGGGGCTAGGATCAGCAGGGAGGAGAGGGACAGGAGGCGCCGTGCGCGGGCTGCCTCGCGCCTCTCGCCCAAACCTCACAGGGCTCGCGCGCTTTACCCCGTGGGGGGCGCCCGAGATGGCGCCCGTGAGCCCCCCCCCCCCCGACAGTCACGTTTTCAAACAGCTCTCCTTCTCCTCTTCCCAGGAGCACCTGGGGTACACCGAGCTTGAGTTTTTTTTTTTCCCCTTTTCCTACAGTGCTGGTGTTTCACAGTTATTGTTGCTTTTTTAATTATTGTTGTTGCTGTGCTGCGTTACGCAACACTTTTCACCTTTGAATTTCAGCTGGATGTTTTGCTGCAGATGGTCAGGTCAGGTACTTCGCTGAGGGCTGCTGTAGGAGGGCCCCTCCAGGGATCGCGAGTGGAAGCCTTGTGTTTGCTGTTTTCTGACCTCAACCCTCCTTTACCGCATTTAAGGTGTTCCAGGGACATTGCATGGACGTGGATGAACCGTTTAAGTGCGGGACAGCCGACGCGTTTCCTTCTTCCGTCTTGCATCCCCGCCTCAAGTCGGATGCGGCGTTCCAGCCCAGGCAGTATTCAGTATCGAGTATTAAAATGATTAAAAGCTTCAGAGATTGCGCAACTTTTAATACATCTGGTGAGTTTCAGAGAAGTAGGTTAAGTGATTATAGCTGAATTAAAAACTTAATGGCAGACGTCATAACCCCGCATAATACCGATATTTTAAGGATAGCGTAAATGAGGAGTGCTTGTCCTAATAACGCACGACATCTGTCCGTGTACCAGTTATCAGTGATGTGTCTGTGCTTGAATGATCATTTCATTTGGAGAATTAAAGTCCAATTTAAAACTTTAGTAAGTTAGCATGTACAACTTGTATTTTCCCTTTACTCATAGGAAAATTTTTACTCTCTTTATTACTACCTTTAAGTTTGCACTGTAATAATGGTTAAATATACAGTTTTCACAACAAAGTTGAGCCCCAGGCACTTAAAAGATACCCATCGTAAAGAAATTAATTACCTCCCTTGTTAATCTTGATATAATTAAGTTTCGGAAGAACAAAATTAGCCGCAGTTTTGCTCATGTTCGGGGGAATGGAGGCGCTGTGATGTGGGGCTTCGCCCCGCTCTGCTGGCCAGGGGCCTTCCGGGGCGGCGGACCCCCGGGGCCTTGTGGGGGATGGCTTAGCTGAGTCTACAGTGCTGCCTAAGCATGGCTGCCTCTTGTGTGCACTCAGCTCTCTAAGTGTCGCATTGCTACGGAGCCCCTTCTTAAGATACTGTTAAATCGTACTTTAAAATGGGCCCATGTAGCATAGTAGATCTCACCTTGGAACCAGAAGGGCGCTGGTTTGAGTCCCCGCTCCCGCTGTAGTACCCCAGAGCAAGGCGTTTATCCTGGATTGATACAGTTTAAAGGGGTAAATAATTTGAAGTGTCTCGGTAAACAAATCTCCAGTTGTAAGTTGCTCTGGAGAAAAGTGCTAGCTAAATGAATAAATAAAATAAATTTTAAAAAATTGAAACTTGTATGGGGTGCGGTGGCGCAGTGGGTTTGGCCGGGTCCTGCTCTCCGGTGGGTCTGCGGTTCGAGTCCCGCTTGGGGTGCCTTGCGATGGACTGGCGTCCCGTCCTGGGTGCGTCCTCTCCCCCTCCAGCCTTACGCCCTGTGTTGCCGGGTTAGGCTCCGGCTCCCCGTGGGACAAGCGGTATCAGCCGACGTGTGTGTGTAAAACTTGTATTCTGAGCAACTGGTGAGATGTTTACTTTTACCTGTTTAGTTTATTTCATCTTGTTCAGCTTATGTACCTTCATCCAGGGCCCGGCAACGCTGTCCCTCTTCAGATTTGACCCAGTTTCTTAAGCCGTCATCGACCCTTCCTTGCGTCAGTGGTGCGAGCACATGCTGTCATTCCAGCCTGCACTCCATTGTTTACCACTTGAATGAAGTCATGGTGTATGCGCCATGTGCCTGCCCTGCCTTAGCCACAGCTGTAAAAACAGCGGATTGGGCATTGTGCTGTACACCCCTTATTCACCCATCGCATCCTGAGCCGCAGCCCTCCCCGTGTTCCCGCCGTGCTGCGGCTCCTCTTTTCGTCGCACATGATGTTCTGACAGCGGTGTTCTGACACTGCGGGGAAGCTGTGGATTTTTGTGTTTCGATTTGGCAAAAAGTTGTCTTCCTTCCAATTTTATCATTGTTGTAAACGCAATGTATTGCGGCTGTAAATGTTATAGCCCGAGGAGGAAGCAGAAAGTTGAGAGAAAATGCTGGGAATGACTCTTCTTTGGGAAGAGGAACGTAAGGTGAAAGGGTTGGCAGAATGGTGAAGTGTGCAGAGATGGTTGTACCGCTGCGTTTGGACTCCCTCTATGAGTGATTTGGCCTGCTGTCTGGGGTTAAGGTGCTTTTTTTTTCCACCGAGAGGCAGAACTTGGACTGTAACAAAGCAGAGAGCCCATTACACGTGGACTTTTAACCTGAAGGTTACCGGTTCAAGTCCCATAAGGGGCCCCGGATGCTGTACCCTTGAGCAAAGTGCTTTACCAGAATAGTTGCTGTAAAGTACCTAGCTGTGTGAGTTGAGTACATCTATAAGTCACTTTGGATGAACAACATGACTGTGCAAAAAATATATTCGTCCCAACTGGTTGAATTATTTTAGTGGATGTGCCTTTTTAATGATGATGAAGGTGGTGATGATGATGATGATGATGATGATAATAATGCCATTCTCCAAAGTGACTTACAGTCCTTGGTTTTCATGCAGAGCTACTTATTAAAGTATTTATTATTGTACATCGGGGTAATTTTTACTGCCTCAATTCAGCATTCTACCTTGGTCAAAGGTACTACAGCAGGACTGGGGATTTGAACCCAGGTCTTTTTATTGCAAAGTAACAGCGCTAAGCACCGCGTTACCTGCTGACCCAAGATGTTTCCTTCCTTTTCCACTTAGATTTGAGCAGTGCTGTAACACTCTTTAAATAACAAAGTGACATCTTGTGTGCTTTTCCAGTGCCGGAGGTGTATCTGTCAGCATATGCAGAAGTGATTCATTTTTTATTTTAATCCTCTTTCCCATTGTTGGGGTGACACACGCAGAGCCCAAGATTCTCACTGAGTTCATCTGAATGCCCCCTGCTTTCTTGCCGAGGAGGAGGAGGCTCGATTACGAAGAAGGTGACTGCATTGTCTGCAGATGGCGGAGGTTCTGGTGATGGGGACGCTAACCGGTTTCGTTCGCCACGCCAGAGCACCCGTGTACCGTTTCGGACCGGATGCGGCCCTGTTGCTTTTGAAGTCCTCGAAATACGCGGAGAGCTTTTCCGTGCGTTGTCTTCAGTGTTACTCTGCTTAAAAACATGTAATGTTAAACATTTCATGAAACTGAAGAAATGCAAAGCAAAAAAAAAAAAAAAAAAAAAAAACCAAAGTGTCTTCAAAGAAATTGTGGTAATGGCATTAAATGATCGGTGATCATCTGTAATTATCTATTAATATTCCCGGAAGCGTTGTTTTTCGAAACGGAGTACATTTGGACCTAAGGACTCCCAATTAACAGGGTTTAGAAAATCTAGCGAAGCTCCATTTGCACTCGTCAAGGGGCCGGAGCATCTCCGTTTCCTAAAGTGGGTTAATTGGGGTATATTTGTTTTTGCAGCCCCTCTTCTACCCCCCTCGCTCCCCACTGAGTTAACGACACAAAGCAAAGCTCTGGGCTCCTCTCTGCGAACCGCTGACCCTCAGGAAAGACTGTGCCTGACCCCACTGCTCTCCGAAACTCCTTCGCTACGGCGCGGCCCCGTCGTTCGTACTGACCACGAGCTTTCTTCGCGCCCACGGGTGACCCCTCTCCCACCGTGCAAAGCTCTCCTCGCTTCTGCAGCCGACTGGCACGGTGGAAAGTGCTCCACAGCCCATGCACCCCTGTACCTCTCTTAATCGTAACTCATATGTTCCACGTTCTGTTGACGTTTTTTTTTTTTTTTTTTCTTTTTTCCCTGTATCCCCCCCGACACGAAAAAAGGCAGCAAGGCTAAAATTAGCTGCAGAAAATGGCGCAAGCGAATAAACAAGCCGATCCATTAGCGAGGACGGTTTATTGGCTTGCTTGCCTCTCCTCAAATGGCGGCCCATTAAAAGTGGTAATGTCTGCCGGCAGCGGTGCCTGCAGGAGCAAAGTGAGGCCAGGGAAGGCCTATTTCACATGCATCAGACACCAGAATTAAATAGACCAATGTTCCCTAAAAAGACTGAAGTACATCTCTTTCTGATGTGCGTCTCGGGCAAGAAATTCATTGATCTCAGAATGTCCCTTGGCAATTATAAAATATTAAATCCAAGTCACACTTCTCGACTCAGCTTAATTTTTTTCTCTTCTCACAGCTTTCCATTTGATCAATTTTAACAAGTTAGGAATGGCTTCTAATAGAGAAGAAAAAAAAAAAAATCCCCACTCCTAAAGGTGCTTACTTGAAAACATCCTTTGTTGCGTTTTTTTTTTTTTTTTTTTTTTCGGATTTATTACGTTTTTTATTATGAAAATAAAAGTCATTTGCAGCGTTTTGTGTCCATCTAAGGTGCACTATCATTGCACTGTATTCGTGGGTCGGCACTGGCCGCAAAGACTACTGTGTCTTGGTGTGCACGTAACTATACGGTATATGTACTATAATTATTTTTAATGAGAATTTTGCTTGCTCTTCTTTAATTGATACACACGGATTGTGATGAACGCTGGATCTTTGATGGGATTATGTTACCGGATAGCGAGGATGCGGTTCCGCTGCCGTTCGGCGCAGAAACCCAAGCTGGTAATTGTCTACGGTCTCGGTTAGGCCTCTGGCCCTGGTGTGTGTTGCTGCCACAGGCACCGGGCTGCCCTTCACCATCCTCGGAGACCGTCGCAGGGGTCCGCCGCTAATTGCCCCAGTCATTACGTTTAGCTGGGATTTTAGTAAATATATTCACCCCAGCTGTTTGACAAGGTACACAGTTCATTAAATCCCTCTGCATATTCCCTTGTTATCCTAATTAAGATTTATAATCAATCATTGCTTGTGCTGTATATGGCATTGCCAGATTTGTTTCTGGGGAGTCACTCTTTTCTTTCTTTTTTTAGGATTTAAGCAGTAGTATCCGCTTCCAAATGCCTCTCCATTAGTGTACCGACTGCAATGGGAATTAGACATCCTGAGCTCATTAACAAGCCTGATTAGATATGCTGTTCGGGCCTCGCATTTTGGCATATAATCTCAGGAGTTAAACATATTCACATCTTAATATTATTCCGTTCGTTTTAATTGAAAAAGATAAATGGTATTTTTGTATTAATGTTTCACAATAGTGGATTTATTTTTGTGGTACCAAATGCCGGTGTACTTTGTAAACTAGGACAGTGCCTGTGAATCGGAGAGGAGAAAAGCAGAACATTGCAGTACAGATAAATAGCAGTTTGGGCTGGATTACCTCCCATTCCCACTCCTGCAAACTATGCAGCGTCCACAGGATGGGCAAAGACTTGACTGAACTCATAGCCTGAGACTAGGGACATCAAACTAAAATGCATTTTTGCTGTCAAAGTACACTGCCAGTGTGTTACGGTTCACTCTTAGTTCGATAGGACTGCAGTGATTTGCGATGATAAATAAATACATCTGCTTCGTGATTCACAGTTTAAATTGCAACCGGTTTAAGTCCGATTGTCAGCTCTCTTCCCTTATTGTTAAATGAAAACCTTAAATTTATAAAGCAAAATGCATGTGTATTTTATGAAAAAAAAAACGCAATCCATTTTTCCCAGATGTGAAGTATTTTTTATAAAGTTTTGAGTGTTTTAAGTTATCTAGATTTGTATAAAGATAAAGGTTCGGTCCTAGCCTCTTTCTCTGTCAAGTTACCCAGAAATGATAATTTCGTTTGCAGGTTGTGTGTCAGAGCAGTTTACGCATCACGGCATGACCCTGAGTGAAAAACAGCGTGTGCGAATGTGTTTACACGTATCCTGGAAACACGTGGAGCTTCTCTTGCGGAGCCACAGATGATGGAGGAAGGTGGGAGGCCAGCAGACCACCTGTTTTGAGACGGTCCTACCCCTCTGTTCCCGGGTGGTCCTTTGAGAGGACTAGAACCCCACTGACACACAGTAAACATGCGCACACTACGTTTGAACCCCTGGCCATCGTACACGTACGCGAATGCGCACACTGTGCTGGAATTTTGTGCCTGGCTGCGAGCTCGGCGGAGCTGCTCCCCTTCCCTCGCAACCTTACTATGCAGGAAGCGGGAGCTCGGGCCAACGGGTGTGCCTGCAGCGACCAGCCTGCGGCGCAGGAAGAAAAGAACATTTCCTTTACAAGGCGAGTCATTAACATTGCAGAGAAGGGTGTGGGTTTAAATTGAGTCAATATGTAGATAATGAATATACATACACGGAGTCAGATACCAATATGAAGAGTGTGTGGGGTTTTTTCCCCTTTACTAAAGTTTCCAGAAGGTGTCGTAAAGGTAATGAGTGAGCGAGTGACAGGTACAGTGGGTTGGACCGGGTCCTGCTCTCTGGTGGGTCTTGGGTTTGAGTCTTGCTTGGGGTACCTTGCAATGGACTGGCGTCCCATCTTGGGTGCGTCCCCTCCCCCTCCAGCCTTGCGCCCTGTGTTGCCGGGTTAGGCTCTGGCTCCCCGCAACCCCGTATGGGAAAAGTGGTTTCAGACAGTATGTGTGTGTGTGTGACAGACAGGGAAGATGGTACAGTTTCTGGTGCAGAGGCCCCGAATCTGGGGAGACCCTTGACGGTACGTGAGGGCGTCACACTCAGCTCCACACTCGCTGAGCCAGATTGGAACCATACAATGCAGCAGCTGCGAAGCATCAGAATTACCCGCTGCGCCCGTGTCACACCCTTAATCTTCGTTTTTTGCTAATTTTAATGTGATGTGTTGATTGGATTTAAAAATTTTTATTTCATGTGACTTTCCTCAGTTGTGCCTCAACCTATCGGTCTCAAAGCGGGTTTTGATGCTATATATTACCATGTTAGGAATGGAAAGCAAAGAGAGCTTTGGGTTCACTTGGCTGTAGAGCTGTGCTGTCAGTATGTACTAATAATATCCAGGTGAGGATGTGACACACTGATGTGTGATTGTGCTTGAAGAAGGCGGCTTAGTTAGTTTAGTTATTTATTCATTGAGCTTTATTAATTGATGCTTTTCTCCAAAGGGGCTAACAATGCTGAGATTTTTTTTTAAATCTGCTACTTAGAGTTTAGCTTTTGCTTTCTTCAGCTGATGTTACGGGAGTAAAAAGTCAGACGCCCTGCGCGTAAGCTGCGGTTGCGGTTTGGTTTGGCCTCGTTGCGTGCCGCTCGTTCACGTGCGGGCTGCGCCACCCGCAACATGAAAAGCGGCGCTTGAGCAGCGAAACGAAAAAGCCGGCGCAAGACGCAGGGCTCGTTGCGAAAAGCGCCGGTGCTCGGCCGTCGCAGCCCCAATTAGCGAGTCAATCAGCGGCCTCTCATTGAACCGAAATTGAAAAATGAACAGTAAGGAATGACATGGACGCAGCGTTTCGAAGTAGGGCGTAAAAACCAACAATGCCTCATTAGCCGAAACTTCTGAAGACAAGGGTTCTGATTTGAAGCTCATTACATGTCTCCCATTTTTACTTTAATTGGGTTCAATTTATTTATGAAACGGTTTGAATATTTAATGTGGCAAAGTTTCGCGACTGATCTTAAGAACAGGGAGAGACACTTGGCCTGATGTTGTACCCCGATTATGGAGTGTGTTTTAATGTTCTCGAGCTCGGGATCGTTTTTTTTCCTCCTCGCCGAAAAGCTTCGTTTGGAGCTTGGCGGCCATTAGCGCACGTGCTAGGCCGAATGGGCCTCGCGTTTAGCCGTTCTCGGGCGCTCGCATGTCGCGCGGCGTAACTCCGCGTACGCGGCTCTGTGGCACCTAATCAAAACCTTGCAGCTCGAATGCGGGACTTTATTCCTTCCGGACAATTTTGTTTGTTTTCGGGAAAACGGCGCAAGTGGCTCCTTGCTGTGCTGAACGAGCACGCCGCATCTGTTCAGCCGCAACCCGAAACGGAGGCTTGCCGCTCAACCCGCGGCCCGCGTGCTACGGGAGACGGCCTTGCCGTCGATGCGGCTTCCTCCGCCAGGCCCCGCGCTAGAGGAGAAGCTGGGCGCGCGGCGCTCTGCGTGCGGGGAGCGGGAAGGAGGATTGCGGGAGCAGCGCGCTCTTTAGCTCGGTGACCCCGCGACTGTGTTGTGAAGAAACGCGCTAGCGGCCCCCCCCGGTGCTGGGCTGCGGGGTCGCCTTTCATCTCGGCTGTAACCTGTAGACTTCCAAACTCAAGGCGATGCAACTGCAGCTTTGTCAGTGCGCCACTAATTAGAAAATTCCTAACCTGGAGCAAGATGTTTTAATTATGTGTTGTGTCAACTAGTTTGCAGATTTAATCAACGGTTAATATGCATTTAACTGTGAAACAGTATTGTGCTTTGCCACAGATGAAGTGAAAAATGTCTGGATCCCCTGCTAACTTCAAAAAAATAATAATAGTAAGAGAAAACGTCTATCGCTGCTGTGCGACGGCGTTTTATTTTTGTGCCGTGCTTAAGTTGGCGAATTAGGCGGGAGAGCCGGCGCATATGTTCGCCGAAAGCCGCCGAGCGGAGCCTTTGAAAGGATGTGACACCGCTGGGCCGGGAGTCGGAGCTCCGTCGTCGGCAGGCAGGCAGGCAGGCGGAGGCAGCGAAGGGTTAAACAGAAATTGAGCGGGGATGCTGGGGGCAGCAGCGCTGCAGAACAGAGCGGTGTTCGTGCGAAGGCAAGTCATTTCCCGAAACACTGCAGACACATGGCCCCGGGCGCTCAGAAACCTTTGGAGACCAAAATGGCTTGCAGGAGTTAGAAGTAATAAGGTGTTTTTTTGCCTTCTTTCTCCTTGACTGAAACCCCTGCTCGGTTGCTATGCATCGCCATGGAGCGCTGTGGCAGTTTTTATGTTTTATGTCGGCGTTAGGATGCTCTTGCAGCTGTCCATTTCGAAGATTTGTTGTCCGGCGGTTCAGGATTGAATTAAAGTTGTTTGTTTTTTTGAATGTAATTCTCTCCCCCCCCCCCCCCCCCCCCCACCATTTTTCATCAAGATCAGAACGACCGTGCTTGTTTTGTTCCGGACCTGCACGGATTGCAAATGTAGCCTTTGTCATTTCCCAACTTTCTGATGATATTAATTAAAAGGCAGAGAGGGAAACCAACGGCTGTACTCTTAAAAAAAAAAAAAAAAAAAATGTGGCAAGGTCAGGCAAGTTCCCTCCTGTACGATCCCCGTTTCCGTGCTTTCAAGCGGGGGCGGGGGGCTCTGTCGTGGCTTTTCCCGATCAGCCCGAGCCAGTAAACATTTGTACACGTGTGTTATTACACACACCTTCCGGAAATAAGGCTTCATTCCGCCATCTCCACCCCGTCATTGGTGGAGCGCGAGCCGCTCAACTGTCCTCATCCTCTCTCCGAACCGTGCCGCTTCTTGCGTTTCGCTTCCCGCCAATAAGAGGATATTTTCCGCACTCACGCGCACATCTGCACACTGTTACTCTAATTCTTAATATGTTTAGCAGAGCTTGACAAAACTTGAATGCATTACGCTGTCGATGTCCAAAGGCCATGAACAATTAAACGCACACCGGTTGAAACACTTCTGTTGCACATTAGGGTTGGACACGGGAGCTGGGCTCTGGGGTTGCGTTGGCACGAGTACGCAAGATTGCAGCGTTCGCCGGGCACCCGTGTCCTTTCACGTGTGACGCTCGGTGTAGGTGGACCTCAAGAAGTTGGGGGTCTTCTTCAGCGGCGCTGGCTTACCCCTTGTACGATGTTAGTTGGCGCGTCGGGGTCTTCCTCGCCGCAGTTGCGCTCAGTTTGCGAGCGTACGGTCACGGTCCCGGTCAAAAGTCCGAGCACAGCCACCGGAAGCATTCTTTTCTCGTGCCGTTGGGTTAACGCGTTTGAGCGGGAGGTCTGCAGACACGTCTTCCCAGCTCTTCTGCAGCGGCTTCCGGAGACCTAGGACACGTGCGTGTGTGCGTTGCTTTGCTTTCGCTCTTCTGTCCGCTCTATCCCGGCCAGGTTCAACCATGTCATTTGTAAGTGTCCCTCTCGGTCTTTCAGGACGTATTATGGGAACATGACGTGGCTTCTTTTTTTGTAGACGTCTCTGCTGCAACACCCGCCTCGTTGCGGAGAGCAGAAGGACGGAAGAGGTGCATATGCGTTCTTCTTCCTCCAAAAGTATTTGTCATGGAGGGAACATGGGAGCCGACAGATCTTTCGAGCGTCGCGTGAGGAAAAATCTACGTTGTAACGTTTTCTCTTGTTTAAAGGACCGCTTTGGTTAAAATGCATCCTGCCCAATAAATAGCAACGCATGGAAGGTGTGGAACTGCTGAGCAAGAACGCCCTGTACTGCAGATGTGTCCCTTTGCTTTAGGATAAGTGTAGCAGAGGACGTGAAGGGGTTCAACATCAGGTCATATGTGCATGAGGTAAATGTTTCTTTTTTTTTCTTTCCTCACAGACTGGACATGATGTTCGAGTGCTGTTGGTGGGATGGTTTTCCAAACAAGTGATACTTTACATCCATCAACTTTTCCCACGAAGTCTGTATGTGCCTTACAAAGTGTATAAGCGCGAGATAAACCGCTCTAAGTGGGATCTCTCTGCAGGATCCTGTGAGTTTATAGATGGAGTCCCTGGCATCATGGGGTGGAAAAAAAATCCTGGCTGAGTGTGATTCTTTGATTTTACAGCTATCGGAGTTGTCTCCGATGGGAAAAATCGGCAATGATTAGGCAGTGATTTTTACCGTGCCGTCTGGTCAGGATGACTTTCACTCACTGGCCGGTTGTATCACTTATACAGTTGGCGTCGTGGTGGTTCGTAGGATCTTTCACTGTCTTCCCTGACCACTGCGTTGTGCTGAGGCAGCAAGCAGAAGAGAGAACCACGTCGGTCTGATGGGCCAAAAACTCAGATAGCTCTTTTCCCCCAAGCTGCAGTCAGAGACAAATCCAATATTTGCAGGAGCACTAAAGGCTGGTGCCAAAGAAGTTGAGACAACTATCAGCGCAAGAGACGATGAAGCAATGGAGTAAATGCAGATAGAGTGGAAGAAGACCAAGGGAGGCTTGGAGAGCGGAGAAGGCGGAACTGTTCTTCCTCCAATGACTGTTGATTAGAGCGAAACGTGTATAGTTTACACACACACACACACACACACACACACACACATTTTCAGAACCGCTTGTCCCACACGGGGTCACGGGGAACCGGAGCCCAACCCAGCAACACAGGGCGTAAGGCCGGAGGGGGAGGGGACACACCCAGGACGGGACGCCAGTCCGTCACAAGGCACCCCAAGCGGGACTTGAACACCAGACCCACCGAAGAGCAGGACTGTGGTCCAACCCACTGCGCCACCGCACCCCCATGTGTATAGTTTATTGAAAAAAAAAAAAAAAACTTACTGTTAGCCTCACTGTTGCTATATTTGCTAATATTGACCATCTGGACAAACAAAAATACAGGCATTGTTTGAGATGAGCTGTGTAAATACTGCTGCCTGCGACTGTTTGTTCGCCCCGAAATTTTTACGGCAGCCTTTCTCTGCTTAGACATATGAGGTTTCAGCTTTTCTGACTTTCTGAGCATTGTTTTACGTTTATTAACGGACCTCCAAACTTCACGGATCTTAAGAGACTTAGTGGATGGCTGCGTTTATTCATTTAGCACACGCTTTTCTCCAAAGTTACATACAATGATTTACCCATTTTTACACGTGGGTATTTTTGTTTGTGCTGGACCAAGTTGGGGGAAGTTCCTTGCTCAAGGGTACTACAGCGGGAGGTGGGATTCAAACCACAATGCTACCTGCTGCCCCTGGAGGCTGTCTTTAAAACCATTATGCCCATTTGCCGAAGGTGGAGAACGGGCATTTTTACTTCATGTTGTGGTGGTTAATTGGAGGGGCTTTAATGCTTTTTGTTTGATTCCAGGCTTTGTGGTTAGATGAGGTGTCTACTCGTGTTCCAGTGGTGCGTTGGCCTCGAGTTGGCTTCATGCTGGTCTGGCACGAGTGTTTCACACAGGTGTATACGGGGTGGAGCGAAACCTGTGTCGTCTTGTCAGGAACAAGCTGCTTGTTTGGATATAAGCAGCGTGGAGTGCAGCGCGTAGCCAACCCCCAGCTTGTACAGGCAGTGCATCTGCTGCTTTGCAAGAAGGTGGTGTATTCTTTAAATGCTAACAGCTGTGTTCCATTAGGCCTTTGATCGTATCGTCGGCCTGGTTTGGTCTGGCTTTCGGCAGGTAGGGATGAGTCCAACGTGAGTGTGCGAGGGCAGATCAGAAGCGGAGAAGAAGCTGCGATGTGGAACTCGCAGTCCTCTTGCGGGCCGGGCCTCCGGGGCTTCAGTGCTGCAGACTCTCCCTGGGGTGTGGTGAGCAGGGTGTCGCCGCAGGGCTTTTGGCTCCGCACCGCTCCATTTGTTAGGGGGCCCGGATCACATTCCTTTCCTTGCTGTCAGCACTCCGTTGCGGGCCCCCGCCCCCACCTCCACGCCGTGCCGCGAGCGGGAGAGGCATTCTGGGTGCTCGGTTCTCATTTGGGCTCATCTTTTGCTTGCCTTTAGAGAGACGTTGTCGTCAGGTTTACATAAGCCCTGCAGTCAGTTTGTCATCGTGTGCACTCGGACTGAAATGACCTTGGGCTGGCAGGAATCAGGCTTCAACTGCTCACGACCACCCAGCGCAAGTCCTTTGTTCCTTAAAGCACTGGAGCCGTTACCAAAGGGTGTGTCTTTACAAATCTCTGAAGGTCATACATAGCTGAACACCTTGTATCAGGGATCCAGCAGTAATATTATAAATATTTTATAAGTCCTTTTTATAAGGACAACACGTACGTAACTCTAGCTGCTTTTCATATGAGTACTCCGTGTGAAGCCTCTGAGCAGTATAGTGGCACCAGCTCCTGAACTGTTTGTTTGCATGTAGGTTTGAATCCAGCTAGGGTCTGTTGACTTTTTGCATGTCTTCCCCATGTTCATAAAATGTGTGGAAGGAAGCAATGGGAAACCACTTCCATACCCTCCTTTACCATGAAAACCACGAGTTGTCAATACGAGTCGAGTCCAACTTGACAGCACTTAGCCTTATCTTACCTCACGAAGTTTCTGCTAAAGCAATGAAAGCCTTGGAAGAGGACCTGTTTGCCTAAAAGGAGAGTGGGTTGAGTCACTCACCGTAGGGCGAGGCGTGGTTCTCTGCCTCGGACTCTTAGCACGTTAGCGTGTTTCTGCGGATGCTCGATGTTGGAGGGCGCAAGCCAGGACTGGATTAACTGGAGCAGGCTTCGGAGCTCCTGGACCTCAAAGGCTACAGTGTCTTCAGTTTCTGACCAAATGGGGGGGAAAAAAAAAAAAACTGATGAGTTAATGTCTCCAATAAGTTTTTCGACCTTGGGCTGACGTGTTGTTGAAATGCATTTCTTCATTCGCTGCTTTCATGCGTCAAAGACCCAAGGCAGGCAAAGTTCGTCTCTGATTTTGTCCAGTTTACGTATCTTCTCCTGTTCCTTCATCCATTAATGACTCTTTGAACGTCACAATTCCCTTATATATAAACTGGCTAATACTCCGTTTATTATTGCTCGGTTCAGTAACTATTAGGAGTGTGTCATTGTGTGGTTACTTCAGAAACTTTTCTTGTCAAGTTGCGTGTATTTCTGTGTTTATTTGTAAGTCTGGCGAGAATGTGCAAGACCATGACTGGTCTCCATAGGTACAGTTCACAACAGGACAGTGTTTGGGTTACTGGCGAACACCACAGACACTTTTAAAGAGGGGGAAGACACTAAACAGAGTTGTATTTTGTTTGTTTGCGTGGCAGAAATTAGGCCTTCAACTCTGCATTTGAGTCACAGATGTAAGCCAACACACGCAAACACGCGCATAGACACAAGGCAACAGGCAGTGTAGGGTGTAAGGAACTTTTTAAGTCCCAAGAAGAATGGCGGTGAGCGCCAGCATGGTCCTTGTTCTAGTAAACCATCCCGCACTTTGAACTGGTTCAAATGGACATTACATTTAAATTAATTCATTCAGAGTTAGAATAGTTTGTTCATATGGCTTTAGAAGTACAATCTAAGACGTATAGTAATAACACTGGCTCAGGAACATCAGTCGGTCACACCGTGACTTTTGAAAGAGTGGGGTCCTCTAGGGCTGGGGTCCCGCTGGCATCAGGAGGGAGAGCTTTCTTCTCGGAAGAGAAGCCCGATCCCAGGGTGACTTCACGTTTCACTTACGGGGGTTGGCAGGTGGCCCAGTCTGTAGAGAGTCGTGGCCATTACCGCTCTGTGTATGTCAGCTAAATAAAACATGAAATGTAAACTTTGGAGAAAATACGGGCGCACAGAATATAGACTTTGGCACAGCCGTGGCGTATTTCCCGGGAACAATGGAAAAACAGACGTGGGTATTGCGTTCTTCTCTGTCAGATGTTTGCAATTAGTGTGCCAGTGTGTTTATGGAGCTCAGTCAGGGTAATTGTACGAGTGGGTGGCAGGGGTTTGTAATTAAACACCCGTTTCATGTGATTTTTCTTGGATTCTGGGGCGTATTTGTGGAGTTCTGGACTTGGACTTTTTGAAATATGTGTATGTGCCTGCCAGAGCCGCTGAATAAAATGTATTCCCGTGTAGGTCCCGGGGAGTTCGACGGGCTTGCCGGCCGGCTGCTCCACCCCGAGCGCCTCCTCCCGCCAGTACGCCCGGCAGCGCATCACCCGCGTCAACCTCAGGGACTTGATCTTCTACATGGAGCAGGAGCGGGAGACGGCCCGCTCTCTACTGCTCTACCGCGCCCTGCTCAAGTAGCCTTCCTTGCCTGCTCACTCTCTGACATCACTCTTGGAATGTGCCTTCAATAGGGTTTTTTTGTTTTTCTACAGCTTTGTCCCAGTGTCTCTGTTGTGACCTTAATATTGCTTTAATAAAAAGCTAAATAAATAAAAAAAAAAATAAATAAAAATAAAGTGATTGTGTCTCCACTGTTGTAGCTCCAAACAAAAAATAATTAAATAAAAAAAAGAAATGTGTTTAGAGTGTTAAAGAAGGTCATGCAAAGTCTAGGGTTGAGTCAAAGAATGGATTTTGCACTTGTGCTCGTGTGGCTACGAGAGCTAGCGTGCGTTGTCTTGGTTACGTGTTTATTCCAGGCCTCTCGACTGTTTTACTGAGCAAAGCCCCCAAACAGAGAACAAGCACTTTTTCGTTAAAAGCACCACATGCAGAAATTTTGCTGCAGCCTATGGCTGATAATAAGGAGCTCTCTTGCAGTTCAGGAATATATAATACGGATAAAATCTTTGAAGGCACCATAATATTATATTTCAACAAGAATGGCAGCGTAACAGATCCAGTACATTTAAATGTAAATATTTAATCCGTACCGCATGTACGATACTTTACTACCTATGTAATATTTTTGCATCAAAGCAATTTTTCCGAATCGCGCGCGCATCTTATCGGTGAAAACCTTTTGTGTCGAAGTTATGTCCATTGTACGAGGTCCGGATTGTATGGTTTGCCCTGACGCATATCGGGCGCAGTCTGCGGTTGATCCCCGTGTGCAGAGCACATGCGGCGGGACCCAGTCATGGGAGTCCAACCTTCATCGTTCCCTGTTGTCCAATTCAGGGGATTTTAGAAATTCTAAGGACAATTTTATGTCATTTGCCAGACTGTTAAATGATTCAACATTTGCTACACTTGAAATAATTTTACGGGAAGGATTTTGAGCACGATATCCGGAGGACAGGTGCTGGGTAAGCCTCCAAAACCTGCCGATGCTTTCAGCGGCCCCTCAGTGACCCCCTCTTCCTGAATGTCTCCAGTCCTACAGCTGCTTTTCATCAAGGATCCTTCGACGGGAGCTTTAAAGCCAGGGAAATTAAGTTGTTTTCACTAATTGGACTTTTATCGGAGGTTTATTGTTTTCCCCGGCCAGGGTCACCAGCGTCAAAGGAGTAACCGCAGTCGCGCTGGACGAGCGAGCAGACGTGGTGTGGTCAACGCTCCGGCTGCGTATGTGTGTTAGGCGGGCGCCTCGCAGTACCTAGTGTTAACGTCTTGTCCTTTACCATCTCTTTACCACCCAACCCTAGTTTGCTTGGCCTTTTTTTAATTTCAACTGGAGCCTCTTACGTCTATGCAGCTACTGTGTCTCTTAATAGTGTCGTTTGGTAATTTATCCGTTGACATTTTCCAGGTGGCTTTAGAAGTTAACGTGCATTGATGGTTTGTTTGTTTGTTTGTTTGTTTGTTTGTTTTTATCAGCACCACACCTAAGTTTTTGAATGTGTATTACGATTTTGAAAAGAAAACTGTTTTACTAATGTACATTTCGAAACCTGTTTTGTTCAGAACATCAAGCAGTATTGTCTATAGTTGTTAAAGGGAAACTTGTTTTGTAACTATTTATAATTCCTGTTTTCTTTTTCATTTGTGCAAAGCGGTTTTATGTTGGTAAGGTACCATCACGGGGGGGATAGAAAATTAACAAAATAATTAATTTAAAAGAAGCACAAATAGACTTATTTGTCCAATGGTTTAAGACAATAACTTTAATAATTATTTTTATGTTTTCTGATAAAAAAAAAAAAAAAAAAATGCCAGAGAAAATTTCTACTCCATCAACTTTTTAGCCAAAAGATTAATAGGAAGGTTTTACTGACAGACAGGTGGAAAAATCATGTTTTAATGTATGGGTAATTTGTACATACTGTTTACAAAGACCATGTGTTTATTAGAACTATGTTATTTTTGGTAAACTGTACATATTCTAAAATTTTCCTGTTTGTGTGAAAAGCATACTTCTGTATTTGTACCTATTTTGTAAAGGAATAAAGAAGCTGTTTACTAAATAAACTGATCTTTTTGTCCTTGGACCTTCCTTTTCAGCGTTCAGCACCATGGTAAATCATGAGACGTTCCTCAACGTGTGGGCGTTGACACTGAGCACTACAAGCTCTCCCCATAGTGCTGTTTTTTTCCCCTCGTGTTTGTTTACTAAAGGGTCCTCCTGTTTCAGGTGAGAAGTGGTCAGGTGACCCAACACGAGCCAGGTAGCTCTACAGTCAGGCTTCCATCCCTCATCATAGAGCCTCTGAGATTTTGGTTCACTCTGTGATTATGTTTCTTTTCGCCCTTGCTTGTTCGTCTTTTTTTTTTTGGCATTTATTCCGAAAATACATCCGAAAGGTCATAGATGCTGTTTGGACACACCGTTCATTGGATGCAAGCAGTGTTTTGTGCGAAATATTGAAATAGTTGGATCCAATCAAGAGAGTCGCTCGTTGGCCGTTGGCTGGAACTGCACGTCCGGACCGAGTGACGCTTTTTGACCGGACCAAATTTTCACTCTCTGTCTTGAATTGTTTTGTCTGTGACTTTCGATGTGACCTACGACATGGCGAGTCACTGTGGGAAACCTTCCTTGCAGCCTGTTGGACCTGTTGTACGTTGGTGAAGGTTCACTGCAGGCTTGCTCCGACCACGTTTACCGCTGTGCGCGGTATTTTTCCAAAGACAGAGAAGTTGCTAGATCATTTTTTTTTCTAGCGCAAAAAAATGCTGCTTTTCAACTAAGATCTGTATGGAAAGTTCAGCATATTTTTCCATCGACTGTGTACCTGCATAGAAACTCAATTGGGTAGCTGTCGTTTTTAGAACAGGCTAATGTGTACGGGTGAAACGAGGCAAAAGGCACCCGCAAAAACCAAAAAAAATCATTTTGGGATCTAATATGATTTGGCGACCAGGTGGTGCAGAGGTTTGAAAGCTCTGACAAAAAGACTTAAAGGTTAATCCCTACCCACCTGTTTCAAAAATACCACCATTATCCCCATTCCTAAGAAAAACAAACTGAGCTGCCTTAATGACTATCGCCCAGTGGCACTGACCCTCATTGCAATGAAATGTTTTGAGAGGCTGGTGCTGGGACACATTAAGGACACCATCCCAGACACTTTGGACCCACTGCAGTTTGCCTACAGTCACAACAGATCCACTGAAGACGCAATATCACGCACACTTCGCACCACTCTGGCTCACCTGGACAATACAAACTGCTATGCAAGGCTATTATTTGTAGACTATAGCTCGGCATTCAACACTGTCATCCCGACCAAGCTGATCCACAAACTACTAGGTCTGGGACCGAGTGCCACATTGTGCAACTGGATCCTGGATTTCCTCACCAACAGACCCCAGCATGTGCAGATTGGCAGAAATATCTCCTCCCCACTGACCCTCAACACTGGCACTCCACAGGGAAGCGTCTGAGCCCGGTGCTGCATTCATTGTTCACACATGACTGTGTGGCCAGTCACAGCTCGAACACCATCATAAAGTTTGCTGACGATACCACCATTGTGGGTCTGATCACCAACAACGATGAGACAGCCTACGGAGAGGAGGCGAGGCTCCTGGCAGAGTGGTGCCAGGACAACAACCTGTCTCTCAATGTCAGTAAAACTAAGGAGCTGATGATTGACTGCAGGAAACAGGATACGGCTCATGCACCCATCTACATAGAAGGGGACACTTTAGAGACGGTCAACGGCTTCAGATTCCTAGAGGTCACCCTCACTGCCAAACTCACATGGACTGAGCACACAGCATCAACCATCAAAAAGGCCCATCAACGCCTCCACTTCCTCAGGCGTCTGAAGAAAGCCAGGATGTCCACTACAGCCCTCACCACCTTCTACAGGTGTGCTGTGGAGTCCGTCCTCACAGGGTGTACTACATCCTGGGGTGGCAGCTGCTCCATACAGGACAAGAAAGCCCTACAGAGGGTGGTCAAAACAGCTCAGGAAATCATCGGCACACAGCTACCAACAGTCAAGGACACCTACACCACACACTGCCTTAGAAAGACGATGCGCATCATGAAAGATCATAGTCACCCCGCACGGGCACGTTTCTCTTCCTTGCCATCTGCAAAATAGCTTAGGTCGATTCGAACCCGCACAGCTAGGTACAGGAACAGTTTTTACCCCACTGCTGTAAGACTATACAACACTAACCAATGTGCCACCTTTAGTAACTAGAACTGGACTGCTCCACCCAAGCGCATTGGTAAATTACACTGTCACTTCAAGCATTCTCATTCTCTCGTTCTGAGTTCCCTGACAGTTTCCACTGTTGTTACTACTGTTACCATTATTTATTGTTACTGCTGTCATTGCTGCTATTGTTATTTACTGTCATTGACACTGTTTTGTTTGTGCAGTATTTCTATTGTCCTTGCCCATAGTCTGTGGAGAAGCATTCAGGAAGATTTTCATCATGTACATGGTACTTGTATCTATGACAATAAACTTGAAACTTGAAACTTGACAGATCTGAGTACATTCAGCCCCATGTAGTGGGGTCCTGTACAACGTAAAAGCGCAGTAACAGCCCATGGAAACACATACCCTTTCTCATACAGTGGGTTTATTATTTAGTACACCTGCATTTCCCCCCCGTGACTTGGTCCTTTTACTTCCACACCAGGGATTTTATTCTGTACATTTATTCTGTGTTCCAAAAGGTTTTTGTCCATCAGTGGAGTCAGTCTGTGTCACATTCTGTGCTATTGTTGCTACTAAACTGCTCAGCTGATACTTTTCCCTCGAGTGACTTGTAGTGTTAAGCAACTTGCAATTATTTACCCGTTTTTTACCCATAACTGGGTCATTTTTATTGGAGACGTAGGCAGTGATCTTGCAAATAAAATTTCATTATATCATAAGCATTCATTGGCCAGATCAATCAAAATGTGTCCAACCTGGTCTCACACACTCTCTGAATTTGTATGAACTCTGGACCTCTGAAACTGTGCATCACACAAATTGTTTTTGAAAATGAATGAAGGAATGAAAATATAACATTGAATAGATAAGATTTCTATAATAACAGCTCTTGTTACAAATATCGTATGCTGGAGTCGTCATTGTCATGCATTAAACGCCTTTTGTTTAGGTATTTTAATTTCAGATAATCTATTTTTCTTCATCAACAACAGGAATCATGGAGGAAATGAACCCTGATACATTAGGAATGGCTGTTCAGGTCTTCGTGGCCATGTTATTTACCCTTATGGTTACACTGTGAATGGTGCAGGACAATCTCAAATAATCGTTGTGGTGCAAAAAACGAACAATGGAGGAAACCAACATTAAACAAACAGTCCATCCTTTTATTAACGCAAATATTCAAATAAAATCAAATGATGGAGTCACTGTAAGTTCACACATGCCCTTTAATACTATAATTATTAAAACATTTTGCTTAAATAATATACATTTGCACCTTAGTATACCTTTTGAATTGCTTTTAGAAAATTCGTATGTACACAACATATTGCTTGCAAATTTTTATTCCTGACAGTTTTTTTCTTTTTCAGGAAACCTAAAGTAGGACTTTGAGGATCTCGATATTGTTTTTTTTTTAAATATTTTTTTTTTAACCAAAAGCGCACAGTCAAACCTAGAGTCCTAATACGTTTCAATATACAAAGAACTATACAAGTGACTAATCTTGGGACTAAAGAGCATACAGAAAAGTGATCTGTCGCTTAGCCTCTGGACTTGCCTCCAGTGGATGGGAATGAATCTGGTGCAGAATCAGCGTAATAACACACACAACACTTCTTTCCATGACTGAACTTCTTTCATTACAACGACGCATAATATACAATTCAGAAGAAGGAGCGTTTGAGAGACACTGGACAGTCTGGGGTTTTTCTCTCTGTGTATGTCTGCTGGGTGAGGGCTCACGCACTGAAACCAGTGTGTGGGTCAGTGATCTTAGGTGTCCTGCATCTCACAAGGTCAGACCGGGAGACAAATCGCCCTGCGAGATCAGACCCTTGAAAGGATCTTGCTGCGAATGTTTCTCCGGTTAGCCGACCTCCTCTTGGGCGGAGGCACCGGTTTGTCTGTGGGTGCCGGCTGGCGAGGGGTTGCGATGGGACGCTATAACAGTTTTGCAAACTGGGCCAGCGAGTTAACCGAGAGTTAACAGCTGCACCGTGACGTGCCGCGTATTGTGTTTCTCCTCTTTCTACGGTGAGATGGTGTTTAACGGATGCTAACGTAATGAACCTGAAAGGTTCTTGGAGTAACCAGCAATGAAAGAGATCCACACTGGAGGGAAGCAGTGGACTCATTCCGTAAAAGTCAGCCTCAGTTCCAGGTGGGGCAGTGTCCAGTTTGGGTAATCATGTGACCTGACCCATGTCTCTGCTCCACTTCCACTGAGCCCCCGGGCCTCAGCTCTGTCTAGGTACAATGGCCTGCTTCAGTCCTCCGTGCTGTGGGGCGAAGGCAGAGCATGACTGGCCTGAGGGTTCGGCTGCAATGAGGGAGGCCATTGATCGTTCCCAGTCGCTCTGTGTCCCGCGCCCAGGGGATCGGGGGCAGGGCGCCTCGTAAGCGCTGAGGGCTAGACCAAGGGAGGAAATGGAGCAAATTTCCCATAGTGCAGCTTATCATGCTGGGTGCCTGGACACGAATGGCCCGCAAGTGCCTGGGTAGCCCGAGGGCTCTGTTATGTCTCTGACCCGCCATCATACTAAGGGCTTGACTTTACTACATAACGCAGGTTTGTCATGAGCGACCCCCGCGTGCTCTCCAACCACAGAGCCGGCATCTCCTTAACGTTACAATTTATGTCAGGATTCTGACATAGTGTCCTGTGTCTGTACATGTTCAAAAGGGCAATGGAGACACGTGGAAAGGTTAATTTCGATAATCCCAAAGAGTAAGTCGCAAGGTTGCTTTTTGTAGGAACCCTCCATTACATATTCTGGGGTGGATGATTTCGAAATGCCTTTGGAGGAGCTCTTAGAAAACACAGGTTCCCCTGCAGTCCTATTCTAACAATTGGGCCTTCTCCGGCTCTGAATGCATTACCAGCCAGACGGCTTTAGCCACGTTGCCTCCAGACATAACAGTGCTTCCCGAGCCAGCGCCAGGCAGCTCCTACTTATGCTCTCATATCCCATGACTTTTGAAAACAAGCTTCAGAAATCCTTCATATGGAAAATAACAAAAATAAAGCTATAGATCATAGCTGCAGTAAGAACAAAAATTGATTAATACACTGGATTATATGATCAAAAACAAAACAATGGATTTAGCACTGTGCAGAGAGGTGAAAAAGGATTGTTTGTTCTTTTTTAAATATGACACCCACTTGTTAAGCGCAGGTGACGTGGGCAGGCTGTGGA
This sequence comes from Scleropages formosus, assembly GCF_900964775.1. NCBI lineage: Eukaryota > Metazoa > Chordata > Actinopteri > Osteoglossiformes > Osteoglossidae > Scleropages > Scleropages formosus. The sequence continues at coordinate 26,105,045 of NC_041812.1, forward strand.
CTGGAATCCTTGAGTGGCGTCTCCGAGCATCGGCCCGCTCTACGCCAAAACGCCCACCTCCACGCTGGCTAGCACTGTCCACATTCAGCCGCATCGCCACACAAAACACATGGACTGGACTGCACGACACGCTGGGATGCGCTGAAGGGAGGAGCGCCTGCCGGGTCCCCTGTAGAGTCTGTCCCGGATCGGTCCGGTCCGGTCCTGCTGGCTCAGCAAGCCTTGGTTCAAAGCAGAAGCAAGCCAGGAGAGCTCTTCTTCACAATCCCTTACTTAGAACTTCTTTGGGTGTTCTTGACAGCATCAAGATGTGTTGTTTTCTTTCTATCTGAAGACTAGCTGAACTTACATTCCCTTTAGTGCACTGTGCTCCACAGGGCTGGAAATGTCTGCACAATCTGCTAATGCTTAAGCGTTCCGAAGTTGGTCCTTTTCAGATGAGTGAGCGGGGAAAGGGGATGGGGTGAGATTGTTCTGTGGGATCACAGTCCGCTTTGGTGCCAGTCCCACTCCCAGCCAGACGTGCTCTAGTCCAGGGGCTCCTGCTTTATTCTGATGGGTGTGTTGAGAGGCTGACATCGACGGTCTTCACGACACAGCACGTACTCGCTGAACTGGGACGAGTCCACGCCACCGCCGCATGACGCTACCACGCTGAAGCCTCTCTGGAATAGCCGCTCTAGAACCTAGAGGGACAGCAGATGAAGAGAAGGTTTCAACGTTTTAAGGAACACCCATCCTTGTTGGACTAAAACTTGGAAACTCTGTAGTCTCACTCACTCTCTGCAGGTAGCTGGAGGCATAGTGGTTATAGCTGTTCTCCGCACTTACATTTGAATTTACTCATTTAGCAAACAGTTTCCTCCACAGTGAAGTACATCTCTGAGACAAAATACAACGAGTGCATTTGCTCGAGCAGTCATAGGTCTGGCCTTGAGTCCCTGCTCCAGCTGTTGAGTCCCTGCTCAAGGTATTTACCCTGAACCGATAAAGTAAAAATTAGCCGTCGGTACCTTAGTGCACAAACGTAGCATTGTAAGTCAGTTTGGAGAAAAGTGTCAGTGCAACGAAAAAAAGAGTAATAATGAATAATAACAGCCTTAGTTGTGCTGCTAATGGGTTTCTCAAAGGTATTCTTAGGCCGAACCACTGTTGTGTGTTTGCAGGATAATGGGGTGCAGATCAACTTCGGACACACTGTCCTAATGTAGCTGTTCGAAACAAAATGTATGGTTTCCAATATACTGTACTGTACTGTTGTTTCTCCTTTAGTTTTCATTGGCCTTGGACAAATTAAAGAAATAATATCGGTGCTAATAACGTAAATCCCCACATCATCGGAGAGATGCTGGCCAAACTCTCTGACAAGAACACATCTCAGACAGCTGGAAATTTCGGCCACACACGTCAACAGTCTCATTAGAGAAATGGAAAATTTGTAGGAGAACACAGTCCAGCCTACTGTTCATCAGAGACGCAGGCTGTGGTCTTGTGATCTGACGTGCAGCCTGAACTGGCATCACTGTCCCAACCCATTTCACGTCCGCTGTCATCTTGGCGATATTCACAGACTTGCTTTTCTGTCCGTTGCCATTGTTGTGCTGATGTTTTTTTTTTTTTTTTTTTTTTAACATATTTCTTTATTTATTTTCTTTAGAAGGGTGTCCATTTAAATTTCTCTGGGAGCAGAGCTGTGTGTTTGTTACCCACTGCTGTAGAGCTGTGTGTGGAAATGAAAGGTCTTGCTCAAGGCTACACTGCCAGAAAAAAAAAAAAAAAACTGTAGAAGTTGAAGTGAAATGCCGATTCTTCCTAAAGCCCAGAGAAACCAGTAGCTTCACTTAGCAGAACAGCTTCCATCACTGGTGGGCTGGCAGACAGAGAGACCGCCTGAGCTACTTAAGTATTGCATTTCATTGTGCAATTTACAGCATTACAGAGATTCCTGTAAGTGTGTGTTGGGTGGGTGGATGGGAGGGGTTGCTAGTTAAGGAACTGGGAGATCACATAAACAGATACAGCGTTTTTTAAACCGGGACTGAAGTTTGATTAGGAGCCGAACACATTTTTTCCCCCTTAATGAGACGCCAATAAAATAAAGGGCGTTGTGCAACTTGGGCTTGGTAATGACCGCCTCGGTCGCTCCCATTGCCAACGCACGGTGACTATGACCGAGTTGCTAATTAGGAGAGAAGTGCGGACAGACAGCTGAGCGCGAGATGAAGACCAGCGCTAATTAAGAACCGTGCCAGACTCAGACTCGCAAACCCGTGACAGAAGATGGAGAACAACCACAATTATGGAAATTATATTACACTCGCTGCTCTGATCGTTGCATCACCTTGTGCTTTCCCTCAACATATGTTATTGTCCGACCAGACGTGTTTTGTGGTATGGCTCGATGGCCCTTTATTCATTTTCTAATTGTCCTTGAAAATAAGTGAATATCTTGCCACTACCCTTTAAAATATTCGTTAAAAAAAAGAACAAAAAATGAACATAAAGAAGAGCCCACAGCATCTGGACAGATATGACTTATTTTCCACTGTTTATATTCTGTGTTGAGAGTATTAGGTGGGCATAGAGCTATGGAACCTAGCACATCGTGCACTTCTCCATGCATGGAGGACTTGTGCCAGCTGAGTAACAGGCGAGGCCGATCACGAGTTTGAAGAGCCAACATCGAAAGTAATCCACACTCCTGAAGACCATGTGCCAATTCCTACTGTTCTATACGACTCATTGTTTTCTTATTTCTCCTCTCCCTCCGCTCATAGTTTTGAAGTTATGGAAGCCGCTCACGTTTCTGTCACTCGTTTGGCCATCTTCTCGTGCCATGTTCTTCCGTAGGCCTGTGGACGAGAGCCTGGGAATCGGAGCCTGGCAACTAGACCCGACGTGAGGTTCAAATGAAGACGACCTGCATGCTGTACCGCCTCCCCGGCATCAAGGACGTGACAGGAGCCTGCTGGGGCGGGTGGGGAGCGGTTTACGCTCCCGGCTGCGAACGCTGTCTGGTGCAATATTGATGGCTGCGGGAGCGGGATCACCTCTCCTGACAGGAAGGCTGCACAGATCTCCGTCACAGGGGAGCACGGGCGCAGGTCTGCGTGACACGCGTCACTGCAAGTAGGACGCGAGCCGCCGTTTGCGGGGACGGCCCTTTGTTCAAATATAAATGGCCCCCGACGCCTGGCGGTGTGTGCTTGTGGTGACTGCTGCCCCGTCTCCCGCTTATCATATTCAATTTCATCTAAAATTAAAGATCCTGTCAATTTGGTATTTACAAAAAGCCTGTTGTTCTCCTTCACAAGGTTCGCTGTGTCTGCTGCAGAAGTTGTGCACAACTTTTCAAAACGATTGGAGTATTGTCTGATTTTCTTTTTTTTTTTAACTTTTCGTTTTTGCATCTTCTAAAGTCTTACAGTGACACTTTGGAGAAGTTGGGAAGAGTCTTTCAGAGACTTCCATCTGTGCCATCCTTCCAGTTGACTCTAGAGACAAAGAGGAGGACAGGGGAGAGGGAAGGCCCTGGCCCCACCATACGACACGGACACTGACGCTAAGAGGACCGGCAGCGTGTCGCACCCGGAACGCTGTGTGATTGTGTCTGTGTCCGTTCTCATCCAAACACTTCTGTACTGTGATTGCGCCTGCACACCTTCCTGAAAGCTTCTTCCTTCCTACACCGTCCTACTCCACTGGCGCCTAAGGCTCCTGCACCAGCAAAAACCTCCCAGGGCAGGCGGTTTATATTTCGCTCCAGATTCCTCGCAACGACAGTGGGAAATGTTGATTAAACACTGCTTTCTTGTGCTTTGTTTGTTTGCTCTTGTTTAGAACAGCTTTTCCCGCTTGTTTTCCCGCAGCTGATGCACAATCACAAGCACATACAGGATGGTGCACGTTCAGAACGTCTGTGTCTCTTTCTCTCGGTGGCTAAGGTTTCCTCCCTGCAGGGTGGGGCTCCCCGTTCCCATGGGCGAGCATCCAGAAGTGCAACCAAATCACACACACATGCTCCCTCGGTAAAGTGAGACCTTTTCTCTGAGCCTTTTCATGCTTGTGTGCAGCAGGGGGAGAGGACAGCCCAATGAGCTGTTTAGGAACAAACTTCCCTTACAGAGAGAACACCGCTGTCGGATTCCTCCTCACTCGCCTACGTCAGGTTGAACGATCCTTCCCCAGAGGAAAAACAATGGCCCTTTGTTGGTTCTGGGGAGGCAACATCTTGTAAAGTTTGTCTTCCTAAACGCAGCCTTGCATCTTAGATCGTGGTTCAAGCATGCGCCACTTCAGGCTTTGCAGATCACCCCAAGTGGGAGAGGGTTTCGGCCCTCGGATACGCCGGCCGGCTGCATCGTGAGCTTCTACAAAGCCGTGGGCCACCGGAGGGTTCCTGAAGGACAGCCGCAGAGGTGCAGCGCTCGTCCCCTTAGCGTGAGCTGTGAACTGCTTCGTGTGACCTGCAGTGTTTAAGAGAGCGAGTGTGTCGGTCGGCAGGAGCGCGTGTTGAAGGAGCATGCACCCGCTGTCCTCCGGGCATTCTGACAAGCAACGGAGAGCGCAGTCAGACTTCCAACCTTCACTAGTGTGAGAAAGATCTGGTGAAATCAGGTGAAAACGCTTAGAAAGAGGCCCTTGAGTAGCACTCCGTCTGAGAGGAGGCACACCTTGAGACAAAAGGTCTTTTAAAGCCCACCATGTCCTTATACATTAAGCAAAAAAACTTTATTAACAGCATACCCCGGGTGTCACATTTCTCGCGGCAAGAAGTGTTGCTCGCAGTGGATTAAAGCTTTTATTTCACTCCTGCTCCTGCAGAACATGTATCCTGTAGCAAAGGCAGTGATGAAAACTGAAATGGTTCCCACTTAATTTGAAACGGATGCTAGCACACTGCGACCGAATTCAGCTGTAAATAGACTGGAAGAAAAAAAATGTTGTGTTAGTTGATGCGCCAATTAATTATATTGCAAGCCATTTAAAAATCTATAAAAAGAAGTATAAACCAGTTTAGGATGTTTGAGAAATTCTAAGTACAGTATTAAAAAATGCAATACATGTATTTAAATTGCTGCAGGCAGTCTGGTACTGAAGCCTTTTTTAAAAGTGAAGCTACATCTTAAAAGGAGTGAAATATGAATAATGCATATAATTTTCTTCCTTTTCATCACTTTCTTCCTTTTCATTTTCCAGAAAACATGACCATGGACCAAGGTGCCTTTTCTCCACCCTGATACCATCCCTGGAAGGACTCCATGCGAGGAACTGGGTGCTGGGGTCGGTGGGCCGGGTTCAAGGCCGAGGCTTTGAGCCCTTTGTGCGTGACGCGGGGTTTTCTGCTGTTGCTCCTTTAACATGTATGGATTGTACTTTGCATGTGTATTTGCATATGTATGAGCGTCCTGACTACGGGGCTCACCTGCTGTGAAATTGGTAGAGATGTAGTTTACGCCCATCATGCGGTTGGTACCAGCAGAGCGGCAGTCGGGACCTTTGGTGACGAGCAGCGGAAACTACTGGCCTCCCTTCCTCTTGCCACCTCCCCAAGGAGCTGAGTGCCACGATATGCGGCTCGTCGTTCGCGAATACCAAGCAACGCAAGAGCACACGATCTCGCCAGCTGGTGCATACGCACAAGAGCCACACTGCCAATGAGTGAGGCGCCTCCAGGACTCGCACCTCCATTAAGACACGGAGGGGGCGACCGCACCTCAGTTGCCGTGTCAACACACCTCTCCTCCACACCTGTCAGCCCTGCCAAACATCCTCTCACCTGCATGCGGAGCAGGCTGGAGCCCCCCCTTCCTCACCGCCACCTCCAAATAATACACATTCCATCACATATGTCCCATAATGCATTAGCTGACATGAGTCCCTGACTGAAAATCAACTCTTGTTACAAACATTCGCGCTTAATGCTGAGATTGATGGGCCAGTGAAACAATAAAAAAGTGACTAGAAAGTGACTGGAAAGTGTCAAAAAAGCGGATTTTTTGCACAGCACTATTCTTAAAAATGACTAATGTATGTTTATGGGACATTCTGTCATTTGTGCAGCAGATTAGCCAGAAGTTAAGGATTTAAAATCAAAACCCTATGAGGCAACGGCTGCTAAAAAACCCGAAAAGGTCCCTAACTTCAAACTAAGTAATTTTACAACACTAAAAATTAGACAAATAAAACAAAGCAATAAGTTATATACATATATATAAAGTATACATATATACATATTATATATAAACTGCGGGTGTAAGCAGTGGGTAAATAAATAACAAAACGGTGACTGGCAGGTGCTGAGATCGTTTCAGACCCCCTACCTGCACAGAGTTGAGCCTGCAGTAGCCGTTGAGCGGGAAGCGGATGACATGCGTGGGGTCCTGGTTCCAGCCGGCATTGACCGAGTTGCACATGACATCACCCGTCTCGGGGAAGATCTCTTCTATGAGCACCTTCTCGCCACTGAGCGCGATGCGCTCTCCCAGGTCAGGGGTGACCCGCACCACCAGGCAGTCACAGGGTGGGGCTAACTTGCGCTGCTCCCTCTCCTGCTTCCAACGCTCCAGCTCCTTGATCATGGGCGTCAGCTGGTAGTAGCGGGCCTCCTCGTATAGCAGGTGGAAGTCCTGGGGACACAGGTGGTGGGGACAGGGGAGTCACGGACACAACCGTGGCACGTAAAAGGCTCACAGGCTGGGGGATCCTCCGGATGTTCATCTTTGAATACTCCTGACATTAGCTGCTGTAGTATTATAGTAGTACGTTGACAGTTACCAGGACTCTGGTTCAGATCTGTGCTGAAATACTCTCAGTCAAGGTACTTAACTTGAATTGCTCCAGTGGAAATTTACCAGCTGGACAATTTCGTAAATGAATCTAGGTAGCTCAGCATACGTTTGGCTAATGCTTTTCTCCAGAGCAACTTACAATGTCCTTAGAGTTATTCACCCATTTATACAACTGGGTAATTCAGGGTAAGTACCTTGCATGAGAGTACTACAGGCAGGATTTGAACCTGTGACCTTTGAGTGTAAAGGCAGCAGCTCTAACCACTACCAGCTGCTCCTAGCTGCACAAGCCTTGTAGTCACCTTGAACTAAGGTGTCATTTGAAATGATTAATAATTACCAGTATGATGGCTGTTTTACAACAAGGTTTCCAAAGAGGATGCAGGTTGGCTTCACTGAGTTAAAACAATTATGATTTCTGATAATTCATAAATTACCTACTGACACTGATCAAAGTCTGCCATAATGTTCTTTCCAAACTGATCAGTGGAAGTTATTAAGAGAATTAACAAGGAAAATATATTTTTAACAGGGATAGGAAGACAAAGGAAGGATGAACATTCACCTAATTAAAAATGCCAACTCTTTTATGCAGTGTGAAAAGGGAACTAAGGAAATTAATTTATTCATAGATGAGCATAAACTATGGACGGAAAGGGTCCATTTCTCGTATTTTGTTGCCATGTACAAAGCAAATTAGTCATCTTATGAGACGTTTGAGTCACCCTTTCCTGCTCTTTCAGTGGCCACGTACTTTACCAGCCACACAGAATGCTGACACACATGTATGATGCTCAGCTGGGAACTGCTACGCCTTTTTCTCATGTAAGTATGCGTACATATACACACGGACGTATAAAAGCAGTGTGTATGTAAACACACAAAAAAAGCAAAAGACAAACAAGAAAGAGCCCTGTAGTGCTTGTAGGTGCGCTGAGAGGTGTCCAGCTTTGTAACCACAAACAGTCAGCAGGGAGACTACAACGGGATCCGGGAGGGTGTACGGCAGGCCGGGGGTCTCACGGCTCTTCTGGAGCGCATCCTTTCTCCGAGCAGGGCAGTCTACGAGCAGATTGCCTGCCGCGCCCCAGGGCTCTGCCTGCCGGGGGTCGTTTGCCCTGTCGCTCTCCCCTCTAATTTCCCACAAGACCAGATGGCACAATTGCTCAAAACCGCCATAAAGAGCGGCGCGGAGCAGGAGCCAGCTCCAAACGGCAGCGCTATCGGAACGGGCCAAGGGCCTGATTTATGGGGTGCAGGCAGTTCCATAGTACAAGAACACAGAAGGACGTTAAATGTCCTGCTTCCGTTTGATTTCCACATAGCGAACACTATGGAAACCATTTCAATGGATTTCAGAGATAGTATCTATGGAAAAAAGGCGCATTTGCACCTTTTGAGTTATAGCGCACAGTTTAGGATATATTTCATTTCCCTTTCCTTCTCTTGCTAAACCAAGGAGAAAAAATTGAGCAAAAGCCACCATCAGCTCTGGGTTTGTCTGGCATGAGGAGAGGCTCTCCTCTTCCTCTCAAGAGCTGTGTGGATTCAGGTATTGAAGTGATGACTTAGGGAAGCTTTCTTGTCAGTCACAGTGTGCAGGGCTGGAAAATCTACCGACTCTCTTCGGTGAAAAATTGTCCACTGACCACATGTCTCGACCCCTCTTACAGCTCCTCCTTCAGTCTAGATGTACACTCTAGATCTCAGATGTCATGCAAATGCTCTAATGCTTAAACACAACCGTGTGCGTAGTCTACTGCCATTTTTCTTTTTCTCCTCCCTCCAACCTTCAGTCCTGTCTTCTGCTTGCAGACAATTTGCACGCAGAGATGCACCCCTTCAGGGTCCTTTCTGTACCAAGCTGCTGCTCCTCTCCACTTGTCATAGGTGAGGGGTGGAACTCTTATTAACATAGGGCCCTTTCTGCGAGTCAGTTCGCTCACCCCGAGAAGGACACAAAAACAAAGGTTGTAATCCGAGCCTCGGAAATGGGGATCCGAAAGGTGCAGCTGGCCGCTGCCGGCTGCCAAGAGTAGAATTATCCAGGCCGTTTGAGATCCAAAATAATGACCCGACCTGGTCGCCCACCCGCAAGGCAAATTCTCCCAACGTGGTCTCCCACTGTTACCCAGCACCAGAACACGGGTGACAACACGCATACAGAAAGAAACTGGGAGGACAACTTTGAATCGGCAAGCCTCATGCCGCAACGACAATCGGGCTGTACTCCCTCCGACAAGCTGTTGACGGCACCCCACGTGTTGTTGACAAGCACAGCACACCGTTGCCTTTGGTTTGGCAAGGTTTTTTGGGATGATGAACGCCCCATTGCACCACTTGAGCCCATGGACTGGCTGTGGGACGCACTGTGCCCAGATCAAGGCTGTTACGAGCAACATGCCGGCTCAGGAAGCCTAACCTGGAGAACTCACACCTACAGTACAGCAAAAACACTTCAATAAGGCTGCAAAACAAACCTCTGGACTCATATAACCTTTGACTGAATGCTTACAGGGAGTAAAAGCTAAGTGGAGGAACTGGCTACCAGCCGTACTCTAGGGTTTAAAACCAGGCTTCCTGATTTATATAATCTCATTGTTCGCCCTACCTGACATGCGGTAAAGGCTGAGTACTGAAAACACAACAGTGCCCTGGCAGTTTATGAATGGTGCTCGGGAAAAAATTAATGTTTAAAATGACAGCCAGTTTTATGGGAGACTAAGTTCCAGATTGAGCTGCATTCTTTAAAAAAATCACAGAACTCTAACGGTGTAAAATCTATTATACTGCGTAAGGTATTAACATCCATTGAAATCCAGTTCAGAAATCAAGTGCGTGTTTGTACTTATCTAAAGGCCTGTGTGATTGCCTTTATGTAAGGGAAAAAAAAAGTAAAGAGGAATGCGGACCGAACTTGCAGCAAATGCTACGAGAAACAGAGAACACGCGGGTAACACAGAGGAACCAATTTGCACCACTCGTTGGTGAGATTTTTAAATGCTACCTTGGCTTTCACATTGATTTAGAGAAACACGCAGCGCCATAGCTGCCAGCGCAGCAGAGGCTAGCCCCGTGGGCGATGCAGGCGTGATTGTGTGCAGATAAGAACATGATCAATTCTCTCTGACAGCGTTTGCATTTTCCCCCCCAAGTTCACTCAAAATTGAGAGGCGAGGAAACGAGTGGATTATGATGGCACGAACGCGGTTACAGTGTGCTTCCCTCGTACGTATTTTTGGGCTTCTTCATCGACAAGTTTCCATGCCTGCTTGGTCACGATGACACCGAGCTCCCGGTACCGAACACGCTGGTGTCCTGAGCACTCGGCAGTGTGGAATGACACCTCCGGGTTGCCACAGCAGGGGGATTCTTTCCATATGGCTCAGAGCCACAGTCCGATTGACTGCATTGACCCAAACACATTTCATCAACTATGTTTCCACTGTCACGGGGTTGAGAGGTGCGGGGTGGAGATCTTAAGGGTAAGTGTAGCAAAACCGTTTTTTTCCAAAAGTCAGCTAACTGTGAAAATGAATGCCGGCTTTATTGCTCGGTATTATCACATCCCTGGTTATGGTGGCTGTTAAACGCATTAAGGCCTTATGGGCCATCTAAGTACAAGTGCGGGACCGTGTAAACAGAAAATCCGTTGCAAAACCGTTCGAATCGGGAAGTCAAAGCAACGTGACACTTTGACAAGCTGAATATCACAAGGCCTGCTCTGGCGCCGATAGATGGGCAACGGGAAGCAGGAAGTTGTGTCTCCTGCCATGTACAACGCACACCTGTGTACCTGCGGTGCGGCACGGAGGCCCGTGCTGTTAGACGCTCTGCTCTTTCATCCTGCTGTAGCTTCCTGCCTGTCTGCCACAGCAATTGATTCAGCTGTGAGGGACAGCCATTGTGTGCCTGGGTGGTGATGTCAAGATTGAACTTGGCGCACCGGGAGGAGACGAGGCAGAGAGAGCACACAGCACAGCCTGCTCTGTGAAAAGAAGCCTCTTGCTGGAAAACCGCAGCACAGATTTTGCCATTTTAAGTGTCCGTACTTGCAAAATTTTCTTTTCGGCTTTCTATAAAACGCCACCCTGTTCAGTAGAGTCACATGCTCGCATTAATGTTAGCAACTTCTATTGCAATGAAACCTTTTTTTTTTTAATAAAATTCCACAAATTTAAAACGATCAGCATGTCTGAACCCGTTAAAGAAAAACCAAGTTTAGAGTGAGACCACAGAGTCGCACACACTGCCAACAAATGGTGTCATTCAAGTCTACAGTATCCATAACTGCAATAAGCAGAACAAAGACAGATCCAGTGCGATCTCTGCTCCAACCTGAGCTAGCTGGACTGAGATCCTTCCACATAGCCGAGTCCTGTGTTCCAGCGTGAAAGTGTATATTTTGGACACACCGATTCTCAGGTGTCACAGGAGAAGGATCCATAGCACTGGGGTGCTTGCTAACAAAGGCCAACTGGGGTCCTAATATGGCACGCTATGTGCTGGAACTAAGTACGTCTCTAATCCCCATCATTGCTCCAGCTAATGTGTTCGATTGGCTTCATTTAGTTTTGAAGCAGAAATCGACAATGATGCCGATACCAGCTGCTCAGCTTCTGTGCACGTGAGAGAGGATAAGACAAGAGCCTATTAAGATCAATCTGTGACTGTTGGCACACTGTCCATCTCTTCAAAGGATTGACCACGCCACAGAGTAAAAATACGAGGTCCCTAGCATCAACAGCTCACACGCACAGAGGTTGTTGTATGGCAAGGACACACCAATCTCCTTTGTTCAGTGCAATATTTACTGTGCATGAGGCACTTGCTGTACATCATCCACATACAGGCTCAAGGTAAGGCTCTACCTGGAGCCAGATTCTACTTGTTCATCACTGTCACGTTAAAAACCTTGTTTTGCTTCCTCCTCCTAATTCAGACCTGCCAAAAAGACATAGGGCTTTTGGTCTAAGGCTGTTTATATTTTACAAATCTTTAGCAGTGTATTACCGAAATCTTACTCTATCAAAAGATACAAATGAATGCATATGAATGTTACAGGACTAATAGTGCATCATATAATATTAGGCACCTCTGGTGCTTTGGAAGGAAGATGGTATTTTGATAATACAGAAATAAATCATAGACCTGCAAACCTTTTATGACATTTACTTTTGTTGAGATGCTTTCTAAATTCATCCTGCCTTAGTGAGATCAAGGCAAGCACTGTTCCTGTTACTAACAGGGACCTATTCGTGATTTGGGACTTCAGAAAAGACAAAATACAAAATGAATGTAGCGCATTCCTGCTCACCTTGAAGTCGTCTGGCAGGAGGAGTTTGCAGGTACGCAGGAAGCTGAGGATGTAGCGGAATATCTCTCCATCTCGGTCGATGAAGTAGTGCTGCTTCAAGCTGTCCAACACGATGGGTTCCGTTCCGTTAAACAGCCGACTGATCCTACAGAGAAACACCGCCAGTAAGTTTCCTTTAAATGTTTCCACTTTGATTTTCACTGGGTTAATGAAGAGCTCGAAACAAGAGCGCTCGTCTGAGGTTTACTCTGAGTTACCCTTTTCCTGCCGACTACCTGCGGGAACAGCCTCTGTCACTGTCGCGATGGACAAAGGCAATGGTAAACGCAGTAAAACAAGTCACCTTTGCTGTTCAGTGTCTTCACCTTTTCAGTGAAACACAAATAACAGCACTCCTTTGTGGCCCATCATCTCAGTAAATGAGCTGCAGACTGACGCTCAATACACTTTTACCACCGTAAATAACTAAGACACATGCAAAGTTGACCAGCGGTTAATAAAAGAAATGAAAACAGTTTGAGAGCTGTATAAAACAGAGACAAGAAATTCTAGCATAAATTCTGTGACGATGAAAAATTTTAGCCAAACTTCACGTTTCACAGTTTAGGCGTTAATATAAGTATGCTGTCGCCATACGAGCAGGCCAGTTTCAGCAAAAGCAAGAAGAAGTGCTCAGAAGTGCTGCAGTCTTCACCAACGCCACTGTTCTCATGTTTGTATGCAACAAGAGACAGCCAGCCAGAATAAGAATTGTTCCCCGTAGCTTCATTTTCCATGCAAGTAGTTTGTAAAAAGCAATTTGTACTTCCGTCCGAATGCGAAAAGAACGAAGGTTCATTCCATTAATTTTTGAAAGGTTTGCTTTAATAAGATACTGAGTTCCAAAGGTCCTCAGTGAACCCTTAAAAACACATCGAAGTGAGGACTGTCTGCCGCTACTCTTGTTTGTTTTTTTTTTTTAAATCAGCTGTTTCTTTTAATGGAAATTGTTAATACAACTTGTTATTATATTGTTCCTTTTGGAAAGGCTGTCTTGTTGTATCCAGCCTTGGCATTAAAATCCATCAGTTTGACCTGGTTTTGGGGTTTCTGTATGATCACTGAGAGCACACATTAAAAAGATTTTTTCCTCTTCCAACCACCGTTTGTGGTTTACTCTCCGTTTACAATAAGATTTTGCAATGAGTGCCAGAACGAAAGCTGCGATAACTTTTAATTGCCCAATGTCGATGACATCAGTAATAAATGCAATAATTACAGACGGATTAGGATTGTTTGTAGGTGATGAACAAAGAGAGGCAAATGAACAGTTGAGTTTGTAGAAACAGGACTGATATATATCTAATCAGTAAAAAAAAAATTCAGTTAAGTGAACAAACAAATCCAAAATGATTTTTCTTTTTTCAACAAAACAGGCCATTTCAGCAGGCTTTATGGGTAATAGATGGATGTACTACACATAATACCCTAGCACAGTATTGGTGACCTGCTGAGCAAATCGCCAACATGTTATTAGTGAAAGAAGCCCACTGGGTAATGGAACAAGGAGACTATGTTCACCTGTCAAAGGACACGTAATGCTGGAGAGATTTGTCCTTCCTCCTGTCTTCACTGACTCATATATTTGTATGGTTAAGTGGCCATTTCTGGAGGGCACTCTTGCACAGGGTCCTGTCAATCGCTTCTCAACTCACACGTCGTCATAACATGCAAAGAGTTTTCTTCCACTTTTACACCACCCCTGACAATTTCAGAAGGTTCAGAGGTTCATATTCTTTGTGCATATGCAAATACTTCCCACAAAACAGATGCTGCATTGAAAGCGGTTCATGGTGTCTAACACACTCTTTGAATGGCTACTGAAGTCTTGCGTTTTGTGTCTGATTTGCACATTTCAGTTTAAAAAAGAAAAAAAAAAAAAAAAAAACATACCCAAGCTACTGGTTTGTTTCCACATGTAGATGCCCAGAATTTGTCAAAACCCATAACAGCAATAAAAAAAAGCATTATAGTAATGTCAAGGTACACTGCTTTGCAGGCCTTAACCCTGTGAATCAAACAAAAAAGAATTCACGAGGAGTCTGACTACAGAACGCCAGCGGTACGCCAGCTGGGACCCACCCTCAGAGGCTGAGTGGGTGCAGAGGGAGCGCCAACTTGTGTGTAATCCGGTCAGTTATAATCAAAGCCCTCCTCTGTACCTGGATCAGAGCAGGAGCTCCATGCCACTGCAAGGACAGCCCCCACCACACACACACACACACACACACACACACACACACACACACACACACACACCTCAGTTCTTCCTGTCTGGAAATCGATGCAAAATACTTAAGAAAAAACCCAATACTCATCTCCCTGCTACACCCGAGGTGGTCCTCTCTCATATGGTCTTGCAATTCTTCCAGCTAGAATTTCACCATACTGCTCAGGGGCATCTCTGGTTTTCATCTCGACTTTTTAAAAAAGCAATTAAAATGCAGCCTGTTTTCTTTTCTTTTTCTCTCCTTTTCCCCTTCTTTCTGCTCTCTCTCTCTCACTCTCTATTTTTTATCTCCAGTTCCTTTAGGTAAATCGCGAGAGAACTGGAGCCTCCGTAGCATCTGAAAGACCAGGACGCCCTCGCTCAGCTCCGCTTCTTTTCATGTGGAACAGGTAGTGCAGTCGGCCTGCTGCCTTCCTCCGGGAGGAAGAGTTTCGTAGATGGGCGGGGGGTTTGGAGGGACAAGAACCAGCTCTGATGTGAAATCCTGCCGGTGCTCAGTGGAAACTGATTCGGACCCAGCTGGAGGTAGGTTGGAGCTTCACGGGCCAATCTGTGTCAGTCCGGGCTTCGCTTCTAGAACTCGTGGTTTAAAGTGGAGATCAAGGCTGGAGATGTACAGGGTCAGGCGCTTTGATTCCCGGTAAGTTCAGAGACCCTTCAGCTGGGTTTCAGTCAATACCTAATGAATTTCTACCGTCATTAAGCCAAGTGTGCGAGTGTGTGTATGCCCAAGGTTGTGATTAGAATAAGGAAAGAAATATGAACTCTCTTACTGGATTAAATATTTGTTTGATATTCCCATCAAACAACAAAAATCACACACCAAGACCTTGCTGCAAGAGACTGGGTTTCATATTAATTACAAGGGTGCAGCTCATATCTCAGGAGCTTTTAACCCTCACTTCTGACGGGCCATAAACTGACTTGGACCAAGCGGGCAGAGCTGTGGCCCACAAGCCTACAGAGGCCCCTGCGCATAATCAATGTTTCATAGGCCCTGTCTCCAACACCGGCTGCAGGAATGAAGATGAATACCCCGACATTAGTTACAAGACTAAGTTTCTTTTCGCATCCTGCATAATTGAAAAGGCAATCTATTTTAAAAAAATCACGGAGTTAAAATTCTTCCAACTAAGACCTGCATTTACAGGAAATGTGGACGCCATGCTGCGTTGACAACGAACTTAGGAGTCCTATCACTCAGCTTGCATTAATCAGCTGCCCCGGAGGAATCGAGTTTCAAGGCTTTACGTACTTTTGCTTTATCTTTACATTTTGTTTTCTGGAATTTTTTTTAACACTTCCTTGTTTCTCTGAAAATTGACCGTCAGCAGGAGTTGGTAAAAAGGAGGAAAATACTAAAGTATCAACGATAGCATCCTCTTTCATGTGCTCTAACATAGTCCTCCAGTCTGAACCGCATCACAAGAGCAAGAAGGGGGGGGGAATTCACAGTGCAATGATTTATTGGTTTCAAGCAAATATTTGAAATAAGTTCACAAAGACACAAAAGCATAAAGAAGCTTTTGGCTCTTGTGAGCCAGGTGACACGGCGGCTAAGAAGAATTACTTGTAACTTGAAAACGACCGATTGAAGTCTACGGAGGGGCCCCACTGTAATCCCACGGACAAAGAGATTTCATGATGTTAGGGTTAGTCACTTTGGATCGAAGAACTAAGGAATGAAAGAAAGCCTGTACCTGACATGGCCCAAAACCTCAGTCCATCTGACTGTGCCTGCCGCATCGCCCCGAAACATTGCGACACGCACAGCAGTGCCACTTTACACTTTAACACATGTAGCCTGTTTAAGGTTAGCAGAAGGGACACATTTTGACACCGACTGTCAAACTTGCATCACTAAGCAAGGACTTGTCTGACATCTCACAAAGTTTGAATTTACATGTATATTATTTTATTCGTGACAGGGCTGAGTTATTACAATACAGTCATATGTACTATATTGTACAGCACCACACTAAGCTATTTTTGTATGAAAATATTCCTCAGTTTTTTCAAAAACCCTGAATATGTCTAAAATGGGTTGTCTAGCAGAGATCATCTATGTCTATAAAGCAGATAACACATGTATTAGACATGTAATAAGAAAAAAAACATGATAAAAAAAAAACATCTATGCTGCTGTATGCATCATGCAAGTTTTGGGAAATATTGCACTTGCACCCCTACATCCAAGGATTTTCATGCTTTCTTTACCTGCTAATTAATGCTCATCTTGTCAGTCCCTGGAGTAGTAATTTACTAAGAAATACACAGCAATAATAATTTAAATTCCTCTAAAAATCCTTATTTTCTCAGTATATTGAGAGGAGTGTTGAGAGCAGTTACATTTTCACTGTACATTCTCACAACAGTGCAGTTTAATTTAGCACGCTGCAATAGATTCAGAGTATTTTCTATTTCTCGTTCCCTGTGGTATATCAGACTGAGCTAAACCTAACATTAACATAAACTTAACACTCAACACTGACACGCTGATGACTGTAAGAGATGTTTTCCATTCTTTAAACCGCTAATTTAGTTTAGTAATTTCCCGGAGGAAGGTTTAGGCACATGCACCAGTGAGTAAAGCCCTGAATATACAACTGTTTAGGTGCTGAGAGCCTCAGCTGAGCCCAATTTTGCAGTAAAAAAGAATAAGTTACAAGCCGATGAGGTCTTACCTGGAGTCGGGGTACTTTGTGAGGGTGGCCAGGCTGCTCGTGTACATGTGTCCCCCCACGTCGATGTGAACCGGTGCGTTCGCCTTGGTCAGCTGGGCAGGGAGGGGGATGCCCTGAGCGGCCAGGGGGGACACTGGGGAGCGGGTCAGAGACAGGCGCGACATGGCTCTTCCCTCCTGTGGGCAATAGAGCAGAGCGGCCCGGTGTCACCAACCGCACTCCACACTCCCGTTAGATCACTCCTCCATCTGCCCCGGCACTTATTTAACGCACAAATTATTGCCACAACTTTAATGAAGTGCATTAGCATCTCTTTCTCTTTTTTTTTTGCCCCCATACCCCCGAGGGCCCGGTGGAGGGTTCGCTTATTAGCGAGCCAGAAAGAGAGATGCTAGGTGCCCCCCCCCCAGGGGACAGAACACACCGCGTGGGTCTAATTAAAGGTCGTGGGATGTGTGTGTGAGAGATGAAACACCCCTGACAAACGACACAACACACACGTACATTAACAGGTTTCCGAGCAGTTCTGGGTAATTTTGTCACTAAAAAGGTCCGTCACTGAATTGTAGCAGAGCTGAATAAAAAGGCATGTGTGTATTTTATTTTTAATAAGGCTTTCGGAGTCATTTTTATATGCATGTCACACGATGGGGTTACCCATATGGTCCAGTCAGAATTAGAAGCTAATTACTGCAAATGTAATCCTTTTCTAACAGGCACAATCTGACATTTTGGGAAATCTTAACCATATGCCTGATGCTGAGAAGTCAAAAAACGAACATGATGACCAATAATGTACTTCAGTGAGGTGAACTCTTTAAATGCTTTGTCCAACGTGACAGAAAAATACACAGGTGTCATAAAACATGAGCGAAAAAGGCAGTCCACCATTAAGGCAATTTTCCCCCCATCTTTATCTATTAACACTTTGACGGAACTGTTTTCGATTTTATCGAAACATTTCTGAACGGAAGGCCACAGGAGATGAACTGTCCCAGTTTCACAGGTTAAACAGACGTGGTGCCAGGACTTTAACACCATCTTTAAGACTTTCTTAACAAACCTATTAACACCTCATTTCTATCTTTCAAATTTCCTGCACAGGTTTAAAATGAGTAAAGTGAGATAAGCATTTTTTTCTCTTTCTTGTTCAATAAAAACATATTAATAATTAACTGTAAAACCTTAACTAGACTAGTTCCCACAGTACCATGCCGGTAACTATTTAGTTCTGGAAGAACGATGGCCCAGCAAAATAAAGTGTGAAAGTCAGAGATGAGAATTAACCAAACTGTGGCACTTTGAACCTGCAGAAGCTGAGGATGATACACTGATGAGGAGGAAAGAATGAAGAAGAGAAGGGTCTAAAGAGGAGAGAGTGAAGAATAAGAGGCTATGAAGAAGAGGAGGGAATAAAGAAGAAGAGGCAATGAAGAAGAAGGAGTGAAGAAGTAGGGGCTCCTGAAGACAAAGAGGTTGGGAAGAGAAGCAGAGTGGGTGAAGAAGAGGAGAGATGTGATGGAGAAGAGCGGGTGAAGAGGAAGAGGGAATGAAGAAGGGGTAGTGAAGAGGAGGACAGAGTGAAGGAGACGGAGTGAAGAAATGGAAAGGGTGAAAAGGAAGAGGGAAGGAAGAAAGGGTAGTGAAGAGGAGGAAAGAGTAAAAGAGAAGGAGTGAAAAAGTAGTGAAGAAGAGGAGGAAGTGCAGGAGAAGGACTGATGGAGAGGTAGTGAAGAAATGGAGAAGTGGGAGTAAAGATGGAGGGCTGAGGAAGAAGAGGGGGAAAGGCGAATGCGGTGAACAGGTGACAGTGATGTGGGGGCAGCGGAGGGAGTGAAAAAGAAGGAGTGAAGTGGGGGCAGTGATGAGAGCCCCACGCCCACCCCCTACCCCCTCATTCCCCCCCACACCACACCACACCACATGCCCACCACAGCCTACGGCCACATCCCGCTCCCACCCCGGTGTTTCCCAGGGTGTTGCCCGTGTACCTGCTCCGTTCATTTAATACCCACTGAGGGAGATACTGCTCCGCTCCGCTCCCTCAGAAAGAAGAGACTTCAAAAGACTCGGGAACTTTTGGGCGTATGAAGGTGTCCCACCTCTTCATGTAGCCGCCGGAGGCCACGGCAACCAGTACACAGATATTTATTAATGTTAAAACCCACCCTGGGCGAGTGTGCAAAAAGGGACGTGGGATAGGCTACGGGCCACACAGGTTAAGAGAAAGACAATGTTAGAAAGACAATGTTAAGTACTAGTTAACAAACAAGTCTTTTAAAATGCACTAGACTAGTAGTAGCTGCACGTGAGTGCCCGGAGATCCATGTTAGAATCGACAGCAAGTTCTCGTCACTCCTTTAGCGACCTTTATCGCAAACATATGGAAAGAATCGTGTGACAAAACGCTTCCGAACGAAGCTCTCCTAACATCTACTCCACCGCTGTTTTTCTCCCCCCCCCCCCCCCTCCACTCCTTCCTGAGTGACTTTTTAATGACCTCTCTTCGTCTTTGAGACTCATACATAATCATGTCACTTTCCCCTTTTTTGATGGGGAAAATCGTCGGTCCGCGCCTCAGCTACTTAAACTTCCACAAGATTTAAATATTACATAAAATGTGTTTCGTCTCCTTAAATGTGTGCCTGCCCTCTTGCCCCTATAACTTTTGATGACCTGCCTGTGTATACAAAAAAATCATCATGTAGACATATCATACACAGCTAGATGTGTGTGTAAGTCCCCCCGAAAAGAAGTATGGAAGTATACTTCTACTACTAGGTTTTTAAAAAAATTCCCCTTCGTAATGGGTTAAAATTCGCTGACAACATGCACACTCCGGCCGGGCTCGTTTTGTCAAAAATTAAAAACAATGTCATTAAGAGATTTCGACACTGTTGCCCCCCGATCGGTGCCCAAGGGGTAAATTGTGCCAAGTGCACAATATGGCGCCTTACACACATAGCGACGCGAGCGAGCCGTGCCTTCGGAGCGCGCGCGGACACACGCGGCACCGCGAGCGGCGCGCGGCGCCAGTCAGCTCGCGCCACAACTCCACAGGAGAGCACGTAGGACACTCACGGATGCCAGAGTATCCGCATTAACAGCCCGTACAAAAAATACGTACGATCACATTGACCGTCATTCCTCCAGTGCCCATTACAGAGGCGGCGAAGCACTTATCTGAAAGCATGAAACATCCTAGTACTTACAACAACGCTGTGCCACCCGCGCCTTCTTATGAAAGGAATCGTACCGTTTCGAACATGTTAGGAAGTCCGAGGAAATCCGAGGCAGATCGAGTCCCCGCAGCAGGTTGTGCGGTCGATGTCCCCGTTTTTCTCCTCTCTCTAACAGCGCAAGTTTTGCCCCGAACTCGGAGCGCTTCAGCAGCGCTGCATCGCGACCCGCCTGGCAGCCCGAACCTCCGCCGTGTACGAGCTAAAGAATCCGCGGGGCTCGCAGTCGGGCATCGATCTGAAAAGGGTCGCTGTGGCTTTAAAGCCGCGTTAGCGAGCGCGGAGCGGAGCCGTTCGGACCGGGCACTTTCCACAAAAGCAACAGAGGAAGCAGGCAGGAAGCAAGGCGGGCGGGCGAGCGGGCAGCGTCCTTACCTTAAACATAGAAGAATTCCTCTCCTCTCCTTTTCCACCTCCTATTTCTACACTTAAAATATGTTCCCGTTAAACGGACCGCTGTCTTCGCTTGCGAGGCTGATCTTTTCCCACCTTCTCGTCCCTCTTTTTTTGCTAAAATGAAACTGCCGGATCAGTTATGAGAAGAGAAAGCCAATAATCCGTCTCTAAATAACAGAGGAGAGCTAAAAAAGAATTCTTGCTGCGGGCTTTCCAAACGCCTCTGGGGCAGGGATTAGAGCGCAATTAGCTCAGCCCGAGTCGAGCCCGAGCTCATTTCAACATGAAAAAAGTGATATATTTCCTCCCGGTATGATCATCACCATCACACCACATCGTTTGCTCTTGTTTTATTTCATTTCTTTCTTATTTTTCTCTTTAAAGGAAAAAAGGAAGATCAGATCGGTCCTGCTTGTAACGGTTCAAGTTGTGGGTTGCAGGGGGGATAACGGTTTAATGTTGTTCAGTTTCAGGCCACTGTCACGTCGCTCAATAGTGGGAGAGAGGAAAAAAAAACAGATTTTAATCATTGTCATTTCGTCTGATGTAATATTTCCTCGGGCATTTTTCAACTAGGCATACAATTTCAGTTCCCAAATAAGTAATGCGGCGCGCGCCCGTCTCTGCGCCTGCACTTAAAGCAGCTATTATGGTGAAACGCAATAACTTGTTGATAAAAGTATCTGTGCAAAATTAGGATGTTGAATATGCAGATCTCCGTGAACAGTTTTCACGCGGCATTTTTGTGTCCCCCCTCGTCCTTTTTTTTTTTTTCTTTTTTCTTTCTTTCTTTTTTTTCCAGAGAGTATCTGGCATTGCAAACACCAAATATCCCGCAGGCCATTAAAAGCAAATGACGTCTATGGACGAGCATTGTGCGGCTGCAGAACGCGCCCTCGCCGCGCGCCGCGGGCCAAACGCGCCATTTCAATTAGAGCGCGAGCCGGATGGAGATGTCTGCCCTCCGCGTTCCCCAGCGCGAGCAGGAGCGCGAGACGGCACGGCTGCGAGCTCAGCAAGCCGCCGCATCCACCTCTCACAGATCTGCTCGATTAAAACAAAGGTGACTCGCAAAAATATTTGGTTAACTACAAAAAGAGAAAAAAAAGCACCAGTTTATTAAGCATTCAGCGATATGGAATTGTAACATTTATTTTCCGCGCATACCGCATGATCTGGTTTCGACACGTATTTGTCGCAATCCCTTATCCGTTTCACAGATTGAGGTGTCCACATAGGAGTGCTTATTGTTTATTTATTTATTTGTCTGTTTGTTTATTTGCGAGCAAATACATCTAAATAATGGATGTGGCGTTGAGTGTTATGACGATGCTGTGCAAATCCATTCATGACAGCCCCTTGTTTGTTTCTTGATGTTTGGCGCCAACCAGCGTGTGGAGAGATGAACGGTCACCCCCCCCACCGCGCCTCGCTGTATAGGCGTCCTTCGGCCGCCTCGCGCCCTCACTTCCTCCAGTCCGCGGACAGGAAGCGGGCAGGAGAGCAGCGCGTGCGTAGGGTCCCGTATGGTGACCAGCAGGCTGCGTGTTCAAGTCTCAGGAGGGGACTCGAAGGGGGAAGAACCCAAATAAAACATTTCTTTCGAAAGGAAACCTATTTAAATAAATAAACGCGAAAACAATAATAAGATATTAAATTTGTCTCAGATGACTAATGTTTTTGATGACGCTTTTTGTGTTCTGATGAATAACGCACGTGTGCGTGGCAAGGTGACTGAAAAGTAGCATTTGGGTATTGCGCATGCCTCCACACTTCGACTTTTGTCTTATATGAGTTACAGTTATTACTTCCTTACCTGCCAAATATCTCAGGTATTGTCGGGCATCTCACCTGTTCAAACTGAAGATGGACATCAGAGTGAAATTCACTATGGATTCAAAGTACAGACCAGCTTTTCTCCACTTTACCCCTCATTCGCATTTGCATGTGCACTTTTTCATTTACCAGATGCCTTTTTCTAAAGCCACTTACAGCTGAAAATGTGCAATGACGCATTTTGCAATGGATGAGCCTCAAGGCAAACAAGAAGGCATACCTGAAAAAAGTGATCTGTGTTTTAAAATGTAATATAGAAAAACGCAGCAGAGCATCGAAAGGCAAATTCCGCAAGGAAATCAGTCTCCATGCGCTGTCTAGCCACTGCTAGCTGTTCACAGCAGCCTAAACACATTTGTTGCTGCAGTTTTTACTGGTCCCATCATGGCTGTTTTGGTTAATCCCTGTTGCGCGGTATAATGTGAAAAGTTACACTCCTGCATTCTGTAATCGATCGGATGTGGTTTCTTTTGCAAAAACGCATTGAGACGGCACTGCAGTAATAAATTTGCGTTAAATGCATTTGGCAGTTTCCAGTCTTCAGACTACTGACATGGCTTTAAACGTGAAACAGTGGAATTTGGGTTGGATTTTGGCATCTAACAAAAAAAATGCATTTTGTGTTTAGCATGTCCAGAAGTGTTTAAAAAGCACGTTGCTTTCTAGAAAGTCCATTTACTTTCAGCAGTGGCAAACTGACGGTCGAAAACACCTCGCACGTTACATTCTGTATTTATATTTACACTTTATTATACCATAAAATGGCTAACTGCAATGGTTTCGTGAGGGATGCTCAGGTTGACTGTGTTATAAATATTAAATATTAATTTTACCAACTCCATTTGTTTTGTGTGGGGAGTATTGAACAATACGATTCATTAGGCAAAGTCTAAATTGTTGTCATTAATTCTACAGTATATCTCATGTTTGCATGTTATTTGTCCTTGATAAATTGAAGATTACAAAAAAAAATCAATCAGCACATAAGGCCTCAAAGAGGGAACGTTGAAAATGAGACGTACAATATGCATAAATGTATGACCCTGTGTGAATAATAACTTTGCCCCAAGGTTTGGAACCATGTGTCATTAATGCTAGACGTACTGTAGATTAGGACACAAAAATCTGGTGTTGTTCCAGTTTCAACATTTTGCCCTTGTTATAAAGGTGCTCATTATTTAATGTCCTTCTAAACCTTCCAATGTAGTCGTTTAACCACATCAAATTGTTATGATACGAATGGCACAATATAGTCAATAGAAGGAAACAAATCTCTGTTCGCAGTGGCATTCAGAAACCCACACACATGGCACCACGAGCCTTTCCCTGCTGCTAGATTAATTTGTAAACTGTAATGTACTACAGGGCGATGATTTTTCATGAATTATTGCCTAGATCCAATTTGTCAGCTCCTGCAAACAGCATTGTATAAGCACATGTTGATTAGATGACATTTAAAGATTTTGTGCCTGGCAACTAAAAAAGGCCATTCCATTACTTCAAATGTTAAACGTATGTGTTTAATTAAGTCAGCGAGCCCGCTGCAAATCTTGGCCGGAGTCAGTACCTATTGTTCGATGTTGGTTTTTCGATTATTAAACCTTTGAAATTCTGCTCTGTTGGATCCAGGTAAATTCTCACTGTTGTCTTCTCACTTGAGCTGAAAATACTATCTCTAGTGACTACAGTTCCATCATGTTTCATCTTTTCACATTATTTCCTCTGTATTTACACATGCCGAGAATGCAATCAAACTTTGAGTCGGAGGTGTTAAAATTATGTCTTAAAACCTGACGGAAGCGGAACCTGAGTTGCAGCTGCACCCGTTGGTGTCGGAAGACTGAAAATTCAATAAAATGTGTAACTGAAAATGCTTTAGAAATTGACACAAAGAAGAATCTCTACTTTAAAGCTATTTATAAAACTAATTTTAATTTTTGTAGTTCTTTCATCAGTATATGCTACAGGTTTCTAAATACCAGTTGCAACTAAGCCGCCAATTCCTTTTGGCAGTGAAAAATTAGAAGACAGCTCTTGATTGATATCTTCAATTTATGAATTTAATTTAAATTCAATTTGCTTTCTTCTTATATAGCATCTTGCCCAACATGGTTACCCAGAATCACATGGCATCCAGAGAAAGCCAGTGAAGTTACAAGAAGAACTGTGGGAGTGGGACTGGTAACATGAAAAAAGACAGGTGGACATACAGGCGATTAACTTGTGGACAGTTTGAAAAGTAAACGGATGAAGAATCCAGTAAGCAGCAGAGGAGGGTAAACATCCTGTAACAATCCGCGTTACTGTAAGTTTGAGTGGGAAACCTGTTAAATGTAGATAGTTGCATTATGGGAAATATGAATAAAGTGTGCAACCGCTGGGCGGACTTACGGGCAAAATGCTGGGGTGTGTGTGTTTAGGAGGGAGAGAAAGAGAAGAAAGCTCTAGAAGTGCTAAGCAGGCCTGGAAGGGTAGCTTGGTGGATAGGTTCTGGAAGAAAAAGGGGTACTTGGACCAAGAGCATTATTTTTCTGTGTGCTGGTGTTCAAATAAATGTTTTAGATGAACACCCCCATTCAAACCCCTGGTGCTGTGTGCCACGATAGTGTTAGGGCTGGTTCATGAAAAAAAAAAAAAAAAACCACACAGGCACATTATCAGGTCTAAAGCAGTGTAAACTCTGGCTCATACTCATATTCTGGATCACTCCGATCTGGTGTGCAGTCTAGGGGTCTGGATTGTGAGCATTACTTCACCAGTTCCTCCTTTGCCTGGGGTTTCAGCCCAGACTCCTCTCTCTGAGCCCAGCAGATGCTGCCTGTCTTCAGAGCCGGAACGCTGACATCCCTCGGCTGCCGGACCAGCCAGCAGGCCCGGCCTATAGCGGGACGCGTGTGTCGGACCGCACGAGTCCAAGTCTGCTGTCCTGTTAGCTGCGAGAAGAACAAAAAACAAAAAGAGGGAAATAAACATGCGGCCCCAAGGTGTCGCGCCATGCAAAGCGACGCATTATCCCCGTACGCTGCGATGCAGCTTTCCCGTGAATTGCGTCCTTTTAACGTCTGTGGATTTTCTAGCCTCTAACGTGTAAATCACTGAAGCGAATCAGCCCTAGCCGTGTTCCCCCCCGCAGAAACAGCGCACGCTTGTTTTTGCGTGTGACAGTAGGTAGACGGTGTTTCATAAATGCATTCATACTCTGTAATATGCACGCTTTATCTTGCCCGTCTCTGCCGCAGTATTTCCCCAGCTGTTTCGCTCTCTGCTTGATGTGTTTTTGCATCTATAATGCAGCGGCGGCGCTTATTGTTCGTTATTTCACGAACTGCATAAAAGTTACAGTTTATTATTAGAACGTCTTGAGTTGCGTTGCATACAAATAAGCGTCTTACTAAGCCGCTGCAATTCCCCCAAGTGCACAACGCCGACAATTAGGTTTGTTTAAAGCCGTGTGTGTAACAGCTTATATTTTCGTCTGACTTCTGTTGCCGCTGACTGTCGGCCCGGTTTCGGCGGCGAAATAGTTTTGACGCTTCGACGGCTCTCTTCGTTCCGTCGGTATGCGAGCGCCTTCTTTTAGACATTTGCGCGAAACGACAACTTTGCTTCTGCCCGCTTTAAAATTCCGCTCAGATTCGCGTGTTTGCTTCTGCTCTTACAAAGGTGAGGCGGCGTGGCGTTTGCGAGAGATTTTTATTCCAGAGTCGTGGGTATGAAAATAAAAGCTAAAGTGAAGCCTGCAAAGGGGCCAATTTGAGGAGGAGCGAGGCTCTGCTTTGGCAGTAAGCGACGGAAAGAAAATAAAAAAAAGGCCATTAGCGGCTCTGTTTCAGACGTGCAGCAGCACACCAATAAAACACAACGGTATTGGGTTTAGGCCTCACTTCTGGCCTGTTCTGAAGAGGGACCTTGAGTGCTCACATCTGCCTCACATGTGTAAACCTCAGCATGGACCATCCGGGCTGTTTGCCACCTGAGGGGGTCCTCCGTCCCTTGCGGCACAGCTGCCTTGATCATCCATGGAGGCGGTTGGGGGCTCGCAGTGATCCACCACGGGAGAAACTTGCTGGGCCGCTGAACCAAAAACCTTTACCCTTGAGAAGGTGCTCGATGTGTGCTTGACTACTTCATGAGAAGGCTTAGATACAGTAGGTGGCACTGTGTATAGTGGAGATACGACCGAGGATCGCTGGCTCTCCAGCTGGATCATCTCCTCTGTGCACGAACCATTGACCGGCCGTTGACTGAACCTTCTTGTAGGAGATCTGCTGCGACATATTCTGTGCTTCCGCTGGTTGAGCGGAGGTCACTGGGCTGAACGTCTCCAGCAGCATGCGGAAGCGTCTGTGTCCGTTGACGACATCTTGTGGGGTTGAAACGTAGTGCAGCTCCATCGCATGTTGCTCAAGCACCGCTTCTGCTTTATAATGAAGACAGATGTTATGGATCAGGAGAACTCATCGCATCTTAAGTCGTAGGGTTTTATTACAGAACCGGTCGGTCCGTAACCTTACGTCTCGGTTGCTCATTTGATCAAAAAAATGCGTCGTCGCTTCAATCTTTCGCGTCGCTATCGTGGATTGTAGGTGTCACGGTTTACCTTCTGCGGTTCCCTTCGTTCTCAGGCCTGTTTCGCCACGCACAGAGTATCAGTCAAAGGCTGCGAGATAAACATTTGAGTAATCAGACCCCGAAAGAGAGAGGAAAAAAAAAAATCATAGTTGAACCGAGCTGTTGTCTGCTGAAGAGCGGTGCCAACAGGCCTGGGGCCGTGTTACTATCACCATATTCACAAGCTAGCCGCATCTGCACATCGCACACGGTCCTGCAGAAGGCCATTATCTTTAGCCCTGGAACCATCTTGGTTTACACCCTCCGTGTTTGTTTACTGTATCTGCTGCACGACTGCACGCAGCCAACGCGAGGCGTGCGTACGCCCGAGTCACTCGAACTCAAGCAAGGAGATAAAAACGCTTTTTTGCCGGCTGACGCTTGCAGAAAGTCAAGGTGGAGACTGTGGCCGTCGAAGAGTCATCGATATAATGAAGAAGGGTCCTGTAGATTCCCCTACGGTGCATTTTGAGCAAATGGTCATCATATAGATACAAGTCAGAGGGACCAGCCAGTCCAAGCAAGAGCTCAGCATTGACAATCTGGTCTTATTATTAATAAGCAAAATGAGCTGCAAACGTGCGGTGAATAAATACGTGAGAAATTCATCAGTTACGTGAACATAAATGGTACTTGTTCTTTTCAGGAAACTACACGCTGGCAACGAGGCATGCAGCAACGGTGACCTTACGACGCTTCCGTTTTTGGGCTCGTGATCAATGCCACATGTGCGTACAGGATGTGACATTCCGATTCCCAACTCGCTGTCCACCCAAACTGTCATCAAGGCAGGATTCCAGCATAACGTGCCCTCGGGGGGAAAACATGGCACTTCCAATAACTCCCAAAAGGCTGAATCCACAATTAAGGGTTTCTATGGTAACGTGTGGAGAATGGCTTCCTCCTTGACGTGCCTTGTAACGCTGCGTGAAAACGGGTGCTAGAAGACGCTGCCGTGGCGCTGAACAGCGATAAGGCGCCGCAGAAGATGTCTTTGGGATGGGGGTAGGCGCTGGGTGTCGGCGCTGTGTAGCCGTGTTGTTAAAAAGCGTAATGGACCTAAAGCCAAGGCAGGGGGTCCTCGCCTTTGTAGTGCAGGGGGCTCCAGACAACAAACAGAGGCTGACTGTGATGTGCCTTCTGAAGGCCAGTGGCTTTGTCAACACCAAGGCCCCCTGACAGCGAGGGAACCGAGCGCCCGGGGCAGCAGGGCCTGGTGAGAACCGTGGTGGGAGGGGGCAGTGATTTGGGGGCGGGGGAGGGAGGGGGGGGTGCCGTCTCCCAGGCCACTGGCAGGAGGGCAGTACTCCCCGCAGTATAGCACGGCTTACAGACTGGAGCTGCAAGCTGATGAAATTTTAATAATCACATGTGCAATCCCTGTAACTTTTTCTTAAATGAAAGAGCAGTGGCGAAAACCTCAGACACGCACACTGCTAATCCCATGCATAGATGGTGCGTTAAGCCTTTAGATTCAGCGACTTTATCGTTGTGTTCCGCACCTCCGCGCTTGCTGTTCGCCCCTGGTGTTTGCCCTCGTCTTATTTCTTCTCCTCCTTTCTTCAAAGCGGTGTGTGGGCATGAAATCAAATTGTAATGTAATACTAATATTTATGAGCCTATAGATTCAGACGAGTGCTCTCTGGAATGGAGCTCCTGCCCCATTTTTTTTTTTTTTTTTCAAATCTGAGATTTGTGCGATTGCCGAAACGCAGCATTTTTGTGCTCCTTGCCGAGCTGCGCTAAGCAGGTAGAGACTGGCGTAACCGTGGGAACCTCCCGTAACGCATGCGTCACACGCACCCCTCAGTCAGGGTGGGAGCAGGGATCATGTCATCTGCGTAAAATTATGAGCTTTAATGACTGATGAAGCAGAGAGACTCAAAAAAAAAAAAAAAAAAAAAAAAACGTTTGTATGTGTCAGTCAGCATAATTGTGCTCTGATCTCATGAACCGTCCATGTGTTTTAATTCAATATATATTCAGAGTGTGCTGAGCTCATTCATACAGGGGTCAGGGTTTGACAGCCAGCAGCACCTTCAGGTTCCTGCACCAGGATCATGGTTTGAGTGACATCCCAGTCCAGTAGCCCACTCTCCACATTCTTAGACGTCCCGTGCACCCTTTCCACGACTCACGTTTAGTGCTGATACCTGCTACTTGCCGCATCTATATACATTTTTAGTGCCAGTCACAAGTTTGAGTACACCTGGGCAATGCTTGCGTTGGAGGAACTGGACGGAAGAGTGAAAGCGAAGCTCCACGCGTGTCCTGCATCTCGGGGAAGCGCTGCAGAAGACCTGCGAAGAGAAGATGTATCGGCTGATCTCCTGCTCAAAATTATGCCCACCTTTTTTGGTTCAGCAGTCGACTTCCTCCAAAGTGACCTACGGTGAATATGGCGCAATATTTAGATG
Source organism: Scleropages formosus (assembly GCF_900964775.1). Classification (NCBI taxonomy): domain Eukaryota; kingdom Metazoa; phylum Chordata; class Actinopteri; order Osteoglossiformes; family Osteoglossidae; genus Scleropages; species Scleropages formosus. Next base: position 26,134,605 of record NC_041812.1, read on the forward strand.
ACGCCTTTTGCATCCACGGCGACTGACGACGCCAGGTACGCTAGTGTACGCGTCCAGGCGCAGCGAGACAACAGCACTTCCCCCTGCGCCGTTGTGCCGCCAGTGGGCAGCACTTCATCACCAAATGCAAAAGTGCTCATATTTATGACTGTTCCTGCATATTATGCAAGTTATTTGTCATATGCTGTGATCGTCATAAAACTCAAATGATTTTGTGGACAACCTCAGCTGTATGTATGTGCCGTTGATGCCTACATCATTCTCCTTCGCTGTCACATGAAGCCACGTGTGGCGGCGGGGGGGTGAAAGGTCAAGAGAGGAGGCCTGGGCGGGCAGCACGGCCGTGGGCGGCCTGTGAGAACAGTCCCAGCCCGGGGCAGCTGCTCCATTCGCTGGTTCTATCAGACCTGACAGGCTACCTTCACAGCCCCGTGAGCAAAGGGGAGCACAGAGGCACAAGCGGACAGCAGATGAAATTGCCCTCTGCAGCTCTCTTGCTGAAGATCTGTACTGACAGTCCGCTCTGGACAAGATTATTAGCTTGGGACAACAGGGCGCCTCTTCTCGTTCGCTGCCACCAGTGAGGAAGCAGAAACATTACTTCACCTGTGCGAGGGCACGTGAATCACACACCTCAAGATGCCTTCTTTAAAGTCCGTTTATATGTATTGATTTCACAGATGCTTTTCTCCAAAGCAAATTCCAATGGATACTATGCAGCATTATCAGCCCACACACCTTATGTGACTTACACTGCTAGATGCACTGGGTCACTCATCCATACATCAGTGAAACATACTGTGTCACTCACACACTATGGGGTAACCTGAACAGCATGTCTTTGGAGTGTGGGAGGAAACCAGAGCACGCAGAGGAAACCCATGCAGATACAGGGAGAACATACAAGCTCCACACAGACTGAGTGGGGATCAAACCCACATCCTCTTGAACCACCCAGGCGCTGTGAGACAGCAGCACTACTCACTGTGCCACCGCACCACCCGTTCATAGATTTTTTTTGTCACCCTATTTTTCAGCTGGGTGCAACATGAGCATCTATTGCAAAAGCTGTTTATTCTCAGGTCTGCCATTCACAGGACACCATGCAAGCAAAAGAGTGGGTTAATAAAGCATCACCCCCCCCCCTCCCTTTGTCTGCGAATATCTATTTTCATTATGTATGAGTTGCAGGTCAGAATGAAAGACAGTCAAGCTTTTTAAACAGGACCTTTGAGAAACACCCAAGGATGGACGCTGAAATATTTCCCATGCCAGCATCTGCACTGCACACGTATCCTGTGAGGTGAGTTGGCGACTTGCCCTCGAGGCTCAACCGAATGCCTGTGGGCAGCCTGAGCTCCAAAAGTGGTTGCAGCCTGGGCACGGCATTCCCCATGTTCTTTCGCAGGTGTTAATGCAGCTTTGGGAAAAAGGCTCATATGTCCTAGTTGGGCTGCTGGTAGCGTAGTGGTTAGTGCCTTTGGATCCAAAGGTTGTAGGCTTGATCCCCACCTCCAGCTGTAGTACCCTTGAGCAAGGTTCTTACCCTAAATTTCTCCAGTAAAAATTACCTGGCTATCGGAGCTTCATGAGAAGCTGGTCTGTTGGGGATAGTGACAGGTGAAGGGAGAAGACCAACCATCTGAGCACTTGGTAGACCCAAGATTTTCTGGGTGCATCTCTATCACATCAGGCCTGAAGAGGTTGCAACAAGAGCACAGTAGCTCATTCACTGGGGTGGGTTCAAGCCTGTTTGAAAGTGTCAAACAACAACCTCCTTTAAATGTGTCAAAGTCTGCCAGTAGAATTTTTGGGAAGGTGGATGTATTTTCAGTCCAAAGGCAAATCAGTATCATATGTGCAGAGTGGACTGGAGTTCATCATCCATCTGTATGCGCCTGTGTACAGCCCCTTTACAAGATACTGGATGTTTTTTTTCCCTATTTTTATTGTTTTTGGGCAGCACCGTGGTGCCGCAAGTAGCTCCTGGGCTGTGCGGCTATAGGTTCGATCCCTATTCAGCCCGCGTGGAGTTTGCATGTCCTCCTTCTGTCTGGGTGAGTGTCCTCTGTGTGCTCTGGTTTCCTCCCGCAATCCAAAGACACGTTTTGGATGAATCGATAATGGAGGATGGATGTTGTTGTTCATTTACTGTGTTGACTTCATTATCCAAGTTCAAGGGTTACAATAAAGGAGCTGCAGCATCAAAATATATATGGAGCATAACATCTTTTTACACTGACTTCAGTATGTCAGAAACATAATAAATTGCGCCTGCAGAATCCTTAAGCATTTCAAAACATAATGACTGCGTCTACCCTACTACACCAGAGAAGACACTTTGAACTCAAAAACCTCCTTTCCTTCCAGAAACCTTCAGTATCTGATGTTGTGCAATCAGTGCCTTTATTACCCTTTACCATGTTCCATCAGGTGTAGGAGGGGGTCTCCTTCACTCTGGCCTTCCCCTGTACCTCCAAGCAGTGTCTTTAGCTCCTGCTCCATCAACCACACACACATTTTCTGAACCGCTTGTCCCATACGGGGTCGCAGGGAGCCGGAGCCTAACCCGGCAACACAGGGCGTAAGGCCGGAGGGGGAGGGGACACACCCAGGATGGGACGCCAGTCCGCCGCAAGGCACCCCAAGCGGGACTCGAACCCCAGACCCACCAGGGAGCAGGACCCGGTCCAACCCACTGCGCCACCACACCCCCTCCATCAACCACAGTGTGCTACTATTGTACTAAGTTCAGACTGACCTCACAAATCATATATATAAAATATATAAATATGTATTAAATATAAAATAAATATATATATCCCCTCCGTGAACTGCCACCTTACCGTGGTGGAGGGGTTTGAGAGCCTGAATGAGTCCAAGAGCTATGTTGTCTGGGGCTATATGCCTCTGGTAGGGTCTCCCATGGCAAACAGGTCCTGGATGACAGACGAGACAAAGCGCGGTTCAAAAACCCCTTATGAAGAAAAAATCAAGGCTTTCGTTTATCCCGCCCGGTATGGGGTCACCGGGACCCCACCCTGGAGCCAGGCCTGGGGGGGGGGCTCGCATGCGAGCGCCTGGTGGCCAGGTCTATGCCCACGGGGCCTGGCCGGGCTCAGCCCGAAGCCATGATGTGGAGCCGCTCTTCGGTGGGCTCACCACCTGCCGGAGAGACCGTAAGGGGCCGGTGCATTGTGATTTGGGCGGTGGTCGGGGCCGAGTGCCCGGCCGACCCAAACCTCGGGCACCAATCCTGGTTTTTGGGACTTGGAATGTCACCTCACTGGGGGGGAAGGAGCCTGAGCTGGTGCGGGAAGTTGAGAGATACCGTCTAGATATAGTCGGGCTCACTTCCACTCACAGCTTGGGTTCTGGAACCACTCTTCTCGACCAAGGGTGGACTCTCCACTATTCTGGCGTTACCCAGGGTGAGAGGCGGCGGGCGGGTGTGGGTTTATTAATAGCGCCCCAGTTTATCCGCCATGTGTTGGAGTCTACCCCGGTGAATGAGAGGGTCATCTCCTTGCGCCTTCGGGTCAGGGAACGGTCTCTTACTGTCGTTTGTGCTTATGCGCCTAGCGGCAGTGTAGAGTACCCGGCCTTTTTAGAGTCCCTGGGGGGCGTGCTGGAAAGCGCTCCCACTGGGGACTCTGTTGTTCTACTGGGGGACTTTAACGCCCACGTGGGCAGCGACAGTGATACCTGGAGGGGCGTGATTGGGAGGAACGGCCTCCCTGATCTGAACCCGAGCGGTGAGTTGTTATTGGATTTCTGTGCTAGTCACGGTTTATCCATAACGAACACCATGTTCATGCATAAGGGTATCCATCAGTGCACTTGGCACCAGGACACCCTAGGTCGGAGGTCGATGATCGACTTTGTAGTCATTTCTTCTGACCTTCGGCCATATGTCTTGGACACTCGGGTGAAGAGAGGGGCTGAGCTGTCAACTGATCACCACCTGGTGGTGAGTTGGATTCGATGGCGGGGGAAAAAGCTGGACAGACCTGGCAGGCCCAAACGCATAGTGAGGATCTGTTGTGAACGTTTGGCGGAGGCCCCTGTCAGAGAGGTCTTCAACTCCCACCTCCGACAGAGCTTCAACCAGGTCCCGAGGGAGGTGGGGGACATCAAGTCTGAATGGACTATGTTCCGCGCCTCCATTGTCGGGGCGGCGGTTCGGAGCTGCGGCCATAAGGTCTCCGGCGCCTGTTGCGGCGGCAATCCCCGAACACGGTGGTGGACACCGGAAGTAAGGGATGCCATCAAGCTGAAGAAGGAGTTCTATCGGGCCTGGCTGGCTCATGGGACTCCTGAAGCAGCTGACAGGTACCGACGGGCCAAACGGAGCGCGGCTCTGGCAGTCGCCGCGGCAAAAACTCGGGCTTGGGAGGAGTTCGGTGAGGCCATGGAGGAAGACTTTCGGTCGGCCTCAAAGAGATTCTGGCAAACCGTCCGGCGACTCAGAGGGGGGAAGCGGTGTTCCACGAACACTGTTTACAGTGGAAGTGGTGCGCTGCTGACCTCAGCTGAGGATGTTCTCGGGCGGTGGAAGGAGTACTTCGAGGATCTCCTCAATCCCTCCGACACGCCTTCCGTAGAGGAAGCTGAGGCTGGGGACTTGGAGGGGGACTCGTCCATTACCCTGGCTGAAGTTGCTGAGGTAGTCAAAAAACTCCTCGGTGGCAAGGCTCCGGGGGTGGATGAGATGCGCCCCGAGTTTCTCAAGTCTCTGGATGTTGTGGGGCTGTCTTGGCTGACACGCCTCTGCAGCATCGCGTGGAGTTCGGGAGCGGTGCCTCTGGACTGGCAGACCGGGGTGGTGGTCCCTCTTTTTAAGAAGGGGGACCGGAGATTGTGTTCCAACTATAGGGGGATCACACTCCTTAGCCTCCCTGGGAAAGTCTATGCCAGGGTACTGGAGAGGAGAATCCGACCCATAGTCGAACCTCGGATTCAGGAGGAGCAATGCGGTTTTCGCCCTGGCCGTGGAACACTGGACCAGCTCTATACCCTCACTAGGGTGCTGGAGGGTTCGTGGGAGTTTGCCCAACCAGTCCATATGTGTTTTGTGGACCTGGAGAAGGCATTCGACCGTGTCCCTCGTGGCATCCTGTGGGAGGTACTTCGGGATTATGGGGTTCGGGGCTCGCTACTATGGGCTGTTTGTTCCCTGTATGACCGGAGCAGGAGCTTGGTTCGCATTGCCGGCAGTAAGTCAGACCTGTTCCCGGTGCATGTTGGACTCCGCCAGGGCTGCCCTTTGTCACCGATTCTGTTCATTATCTTCATGGACAGAATTTCTAGGCGCAGACAGGGAACGAAGGTGTCTGTTTTGGTGGCCGCGAGATCTCGTCTCTGCTTTTTGCGGACGATGTGGTCCTGTTGGCTTCATCAAGTCAAGACTTGCAGCGTGCACTGGGGAGGTTTGCAGCCGAGTGCGAAGCGGCGGGGATGAGAATCAGCACCTCCAAATCCGAGGCCATGGTTCTCAGTCGGAAAAAGGTGGATTGCCCCCTCCGGGTTAGGGGGGAGTTGCTCCCTCAAGTGGAGGAGTTTAAGTATCTCGGAGTCTTGTTCACGAGTGAGGGAAAAATGGAGCGGCAGGTCGACAGACGGATCGGTGCGGCGTCCGCAGTAATGCGGTCATTGTACCGGTCTGTTGTGGTGAAGAGGGAGCTGAGTCGTAAGGCGAAGCTCTCAATTTACCGGTCGATCTACGTTCCTACCCTCACCTATGGTCATGAACTCTGGATCATGACCGAAAGAATGAGATCGCGGATACAAGCGGCAGAAATGAGTTTCCTCCGCAGAGTGGCTGGGCGCACCCTTAGGGATAGGGTGAGGAGCTCAGTCACCCGGGAGGAGCTCGGAGTAGAGCCGCTGCTCCTCCGCATCGAGAGGAGCCAGTTGAGGTGGCTCGGGCATCTGTTCCGGATGCCTCCTGGACGCCTCCCTGGGGAGGTGTTCCGGGCTTGTCCCACTGGGAGGAGGCCTCGGGGCAGATCCAGGACACATTGGAGAGACTATTTCTCCTGGCTGGCCTGGGAACGCCTTGGGGTTTCCCCAGAGGAACTGGAGGAGGTGTGCGGGGAGAGGGAAGTCTGGAGGACTCTGCTCGGACTGCTGCCCCCGCGACCCAGTCCCGGATAAAAGCGGAGGAAGATGGATGGATGGATGGATGGATGGATAAATATACATATATATATTACATATATATACAATGTGTGTATCAGTCCACAAAATGTATTTACTGTATATTCATAGTACTTGAGAAGAAGACCTGGTAGTGCAGGGCTTAGAGCTACTACTTCTGGATCTGAATGTTGTAGGTTCAATCCCCACCTCCAGTTGTAGTACCCTTGAACAAGGTATTTACTCTAAGATGCTCTAGTTAAGTTACCAAGCTGTGTAAATAACTGCAATTTTAATATTGTAACTTTGCTTTGGAGAAAAGTGTCAGCTAAATTAATTAAATGAAGAAGAGAATCAACACTGTTAAGATATTGAACAGGTCACGTTAGGTATTTTTACCGAAAGGTTTAATGATGAAAACATTTTTGACCGGTTTTATGGATGTACTTATTCAGATTTAGAGGAGCACTGTGTAACATTATATTGTGAATTTAGGCAATTTGTCGATCTGGAGTTTTTCCTCCTTTTTCAATCTGGAGTACAGCTGGTTTTATAAATCCTCTACTATGTTAAACTGGCAGTTTTGATTAAATCACAAGTATACTGTGCATATTCATATCTGAGTCAGAAAAAGTGTGGTGTTCAAATCACATGTAAATTAACAGATTACGTTTTTTCCGGGTAACACTTAAATAATACTACAGGTCGTACTTTGTGGTTGTTAAAGAGTTCCATATTTTTAGGTAAAAAGTTCTATTCATGCATGATAGGAAAATTTATATGACTGAATATAGAAATATGATATATTGTGTAAATTGACAATTTTAATTATGGTGAGAAACCCCCCCCCCCCACACACACACACACCCAGCACACTGCACATAAAAAAGGCAATTCTTCTCTATATTTTGAATGCATAAAAATGTTGCGCTTTATAAATGGTTACTGTAAATGGCACCCTTAGAAGTTAATTAGCCAAGGCAGTTCATGTTTGAGTTAAATAAGTTGTGAGAAGCAATGAAACAACCCAGATACTCTAATAGTCGGATGAACGTGTTAACAAGCCTTCTTCTGCTAATGAGCCTGCGACCAGTGCTGCCACCTGGTGGCCACTTTAGGAACATGTGACGCGCTCCTTCACGGAGCGTCGATTTTAGTGTTCATTGTTTGATCATCATCATCATCATCATCATCATCATCATCATTATTATTATTACATTAATTTATTTAGCAGACGCTTTTCTCCAAAGTGACTTCCTTCTTCTTCTTCTTCTTCTTCTTCTTCTTATTATTATTATTATTATTATTATTATTATTATTATTATCAGTAGTAGTAGTTATTGTTTCAACTGGTTACTGATGAATTCCAGTTTCAAGAGACCAAAGAAATTCATCAAAGCGCTTACATTTACATTTATTCATTTAGCTGATGCTTTTCTCCATCTCAGAGCAAAAATACAATGAGTGAATTATACATCAATGGAAAAAGAGATTTGGGCGCAGACACGTGATTCTAGAGTACAGTCAGTTTGTCACATTCCACCGTATGAACCTGTGTACATCACACTAGTAGCTCCATAAACACTTATCCATTATTCAAAACAGTTATTAAAAAAAAAAATCGTTAAACATAAAAACACACTTTTGTCATGCACTTATGAGATCAGGGAAAACGTGAGTCCAAAAGAGGTGAGTTCTGAGACTTTTCTTAAACGTTAAAAGAGATTCAGCAGTTCTGAGTGGGGGTAGGGGTCATTCTACTACATCAAAGCCAGAACCGAAAACCTTTGTGCTTTTGGACCTTTTTTTTTTTGCGTGTGTGTGTGTGACACCACCAAATGAGGAGAGGTGGAGGAGTGTAGCAAGTGATCATATGTTGTATATATTTGGGAGCAGTTCCATTTTTCTTTTGTAGGCCGTAATAAGGGTCTTAAATTTTATCTGGATGGATACAGGAAGGCAATGCAGAGGGGGAGACATGTGGGAACACTTCACGTCATGTACATTTTAAACTTACTTATTCACTTGATGGGGGGTGCGGTGGTGCAGTGGGTTGGACTGAGTCCTGCTGTCTGGGGTTCGAATCCCGCTTGGGGTGCCTTGCGGTGGACTGGCGTCCCGTCCTGGGTGTGTCCCCTCCCCCTCCGGCCCTACGCCCTGTGTTGCCAGGTTAGGCTCTGGTTCCCTGTGACCCCCCCCCCCCCCACCATATGGGACAAGCAGTTCAGAAAATATGTGTGTATTTAGTTGATGCTTTTCTCCAAAGCAACTTACAGTGTTAGTCTCCCTACAATTATTTACCCATTTATACAGCTGAGTAATTTTTACTGGAGCAATTTTAAGGTACATAGCTTGCTCAAGGGTACTACAGCTAGAGGTGGGAATTAAACCCACAACCTTTGGGTCCAAAGGCAACATCTCTAGCCACTACGCTACCAGCTGTCCCTAAGTCAAACACACCTCGTGCAGCAGCATTCTGTATCGACTGCAGAGCTCTGATGGCAGTAGGTGGGAGGCCAGACAGGAGAGAGTTGCAGTAGTCCAGGTGGGATATCACCTTGTCTGGACAAGTAGTTGTGTAGAGTCTGTTGTGAGGTAGGGATGGATCCTGCGGATGTTATGCAGGATGTGTCTGCGGGTCCGGGTTGTGGCTTCGAGTCAATCACTGCTCCCAGGCTCTTGATCGAGGCTCTTGAATGAACGAGTTGTCCAGTTTGGTCCAGAGATCATGGCAGCAAGACAGGCCAGCCGGGAGGTGAAGAATCTCTGTTTTGAAGAGGTTGAGTTGTAGGTGGGGATCAGGAAATATCTGATGCTCCAGGTGGAAATGAAAGGAACAGCTGGGTATCTTCAGCGTTAGCGGTGGTAGTTGAATCCGTGGGAGGAGACGACAGGCCGAGGGAAGAGGTGTAGATTGAGAAGAGTCGGGGGCCCAGTACCGAGCCCTCTGCGCAACATATGTGTAGTTCCCATCATTGTGATCTGAACTTAAGGCATTTGGTTGGCCTGGTAGCATCTCCAAGTTGCTCTGGAAGCCCTTCTTGAGTGTTCCTAATGCTCCCTACCAATACTGGTACTGCCCTGGTCTTGACGATCCACATTTTGCTGACCTCAGTTTCTAGCTCCGTCTACTTGCACGGTTTTTTTGGCATCTTTCGGCGTAACGTTTGCATCATCTGAGATACACAGCTATATTGATCGATAGGCAGGTCTCCTTTCTTTCTTAATGCACAGTGTAGTCAGGTCAGTCTGCTGATAGTGTACCATCTGTGACTATGTGGAAGTCCAAAGTGATGGTAATATCTGTGAGGTTGACAACCTTTTCAGGCGCATGGTCATAGTACTTATCAGTCACTTGGACCCCCAGGCGTCCACACATTGTCCTGGGGGTGTTGATGGCCACTTTGCTGTGCCTTGATGTTCTCAGCAGGTGCTGGAGCAGAGCAACTATGTTACTTATATGTTCTTCCTCCTTGCTGCACATTCTACACATTGCTGTCCAGTTGGAGCTTCAAAATGCTCTTCTGATGGCACCTGGTGTTCAGCGCCTGGTCTCTCCTGGTTTCTGTCTCTCCTTTAAGTCCAGAACTGGGTAACCATGCTATGGTTGCTTCATCAGGATTTCTGAAGACCTGGCCATGCGGTGGTCCGCTCTTCGGCAAGTCTGTCGTCTCTCTCTCAAAGTTGTTCTTGAGTCGCACCTTCACGTTCTCTGCAGCAGCTCCTTTAGACGGATATTTCTCTTCTTCATGCGGACGTTCTTCTGTGCCCTTTCTTTTTGAAGGCTGAACTTAGCAGCCACATCCAGTCAGGCACGGACAGGTTTTCGAGGCTTTCTGGGTCACGCGATGGAGAAAAAGGTCAGGTGAACAATTGCTCTGTTGCAAACACACTCCCCTTTGGTGAGCCCACAGGCACCATTTCTTCTCTTGATATATATTCTACCAGTGTCAGACTTTGCATGATGGATTTCTCCCATAGTCAAAACAACAAAAACAACAATAATAACAGTAATAATTCTCTATATATATAATTATATGGTATATATAAAATTATTACTATTCTATTGCTATTACTATTGTTCTACTTTTATACTATTATTCTATTCTATTCTATTCTATATATAAATAATAATAACAAATATTTATTATTACATTTAGATTTATTATTACATTTAGCAAATGCTTTTCTCAAAAGTGATTTACATCTCATAGAAAATACAATGTGTTCATTACATTAGGAGAAAGAGAAACAGATGCAGAAATGTGATGAAATGCAGTTTGTTTCTTTCCGCCACATGAACCGATGTTCATCACGTAAGCGGCTGCGTAAAACTTTATCCGAATATCGACGATTCCTGATCACCTTCCTAGTAATTGTTTTGGATATACATAAACATTTATGTACGGTGCAGGAGTAGCGGCCGTGTAAAGGCTTACCTGGGCACGATCATAAAGTTATGGTGCATGAACATTTACACCATACGTGAGCTTGAGAGATCATGGGCGAAGTGAGTGCGGAAAACGTGAGTTTTCAGACCCTTTTTTAATTGCGGACAGACATTCAGCAGTTCTGAGTGAGAGGGGGAGGTCGTTCCGCCAAAACGGAGCCAGAACCGAGAAACTCCATGCTTTACCTTTCGTGTGCGGGACCACCAAGCGGGCAGATGTGGAAGGGCGTAGCGGTGTGGTTGGGGTTATTATTATTATTATTATTATTATTATTTAGTTGACATGTTTGTCCAAGCCGCCTTACTATGTCACATAAGCAGGGTATTCTTACTGTACCAATTCAGAGTAAGTAAACTGAAAATGTTATCGCAGCAAGAGCGGGATTCAAACCGAGAACCTTCGGCTGGTTCGTGAACAGTCCTAACCACTACGCCTCCGCTGCCCTGTTAGAGTAAATATGAAAGAAACACTTGCGCTCGGTGTAAATGTACCTCTGATATGTGTCACACACCTGGTTGCACTGTGAGCAACTCATGTTCAATTAGGCTGCTGTGTCCTTTTCAGCCTCCCCCATGTTCTAGGAAGGCAGTAGACTCTTTCCAGGCAGGATCTGAGGGCCATGGTGAGCATCACCATAATTTGCTCCCATGATATCTTGTTTCACTTTGCAGACATAATGAGGAAAAGTGAATGCCGGGCAACACAGTAAAAACAAGCACAAGGGGGAACGACAAGGTGAAATTCCAGGATGCCTTGTGATGGAGTGGCGTCCCGTCCTGGGTGTGTCCCCTTCCCCCTTCAGCCCCATGCCCTGTGTTGCTGGGTTAGGCTCTGGATCACCACAACCCTGCTTGGGACGAGTGGTTTCCGCCAGTGTGTGTGTGTGTAGATTCTAAGTGGACTTACTTGAACTCTGGGCTTTTTATTTGGTAAATCATAGATTTGAAAGAAGGAATAACGAAGGAGCGGAGGAGGTCTGCATGTCCAGCGGTGAAATATATTTGGTGCGAGTCACCCCAGAATTTAAACACAGAGTCTGAGAGGGAAGGTGAAGGGAGACTGTTGTCCAACAGAGAAGCCACAACAGAAGAAAAAGTCGAACGAGCTGCAGTTATATAACGGTTTTCAGACGTGTCGCTCGGGGAGTCGGGGGCCGGGCCCAGCAGAGCATCGTAACCCTTCCCCTCTCCGTGGGTCTGTGCGCAAAACTCGAAAGCCGCAAAAAAAGCAGCAGCATTCCGGAACATTCTGAAGTCATACTTGAAGTGCCTCATCCTGTCAGGGGTTGGATTGGGGTGGGGTTGGGTTGGGGTTGGGGGGTGGGGGGGTGGGTGCCTGGCAGCTCCACTGAAGCCAGGCTTCCTTCCAGCCTGCGTCCCCAGGCATGTCCCCCAAGGCAAGCTGGATCACCCCGTCACGTGCCGCTCCGCCGCGGGACCACTGCGCTACATCGTGCCTCGGAAGATCTTACTACGGTATTCGTGCAGTATGTTCCCGCTCAGATTGTCGCCACCTGTACCGGTTTTTACCACATCTCCTCCTCAGTTGTCCCCCCGCTGTTCTGAGGTCACCTAAGGCCAAACCTGAGCTGTCACTTGTAATCCTTTCCTTTGCTGATACCTTACAATGAGACCCCCCACAGTGCCAGGTGGGGAAAAGGTGGTGGGACGTGTGAGCAGTTTGCAGCGGCCTGCGGAGCCGCGCCGTGAGACGAACCTGACCGCCCCCCCCCCCCCCAACCCCAAACATCGGCACCACCTCCTCAACTAACCGCACACACCCGACTCACTTTACACGCTCAACAGTAGGATGACCGCTGCTGCCGCTACAGTTCATCCCTGTCACATTGTACCCTGGTAAAGAAGGAAAGGCTTGGCGATGGTCCTTAAAGTGGAAAAACAAGGGCTGCGTGTTTGATATTGTGGCCGTGACTGAAATTTTTGTGTCTCAGTCGAAAGGGATCACACACTCTTTAAACCGCCACATGATTTTCCCCTCGTTTTCTCTAGTATTTATTAGCGGACTCTTTTGGCAGCGATCTCCTCATTATTGCTGGAATACCGAGCGCTTGATGCGCTTGTTACATGATGCATAATGGCCCAACAGATGCTAGCAGGACTGTGGCGGTGTATCAAAAGCATTTCCGAAACCGTTCTTCCCAAAAAGGTTCGGAGCTGTACGGCACGGCCGTCTCCGGCACGTTAACAACCGCCGCGTTTCGCGTTTGTGGGCGTAACTAACGGCAACCTGTCACAGCGTGTGTGATTCATCCAACGACTGAGCGAGTTCCTGAACGAGTGGTTGGTCGTATTCCCTGTCAAATCCTCACGCAGCTACCTGCGCGCCGGCATCGGACTCAGAGAGTCACATGTCGCGGTGACACAAACATCCATTTACATCAGCAGCACATTCATTTAGTTGAAGCTTTTCTTTAAAGCCACTTATAGTGTTAAGGTTACAGTTATTCACCCGTTGATACAGCTGGGTAATTTTACTGGAGCAATTTAGGGTAAGTGCCTTGCTCAAGGGTACTACAGCTGGAGGTGGGGTTCAAACCTGCAACCTTCGGATGCAAAGATGGTAGTTCTAACTACCACACTACCAGCTGTCCAAATGCGGATGCAAAGGAGGAATGATCTCAAGCGCAGAGTTGATATACAAGTGTACAGTGCAAAGTAGAAGATGAAGTGCTGATGTGCTACAAGGACCACGGGACCAAACTAGTATGCAGAAATGCGGCTTGGACGAGCGGACGGGATCACGGTGGACGGATGCAAACAGGAACGGAAATTACACTGCGATCGCAGGCAAAAGCAGTAGAGAGCCTGTCAAGAATCTGCAGCTAGATGTTTGTCCTTTGCTCCGTTTATAGTGCTGGGGTTCATTCGGTTCAGGTGTGCCGGATCCAGGGAGGTACCCTTTGGGTTCCTCCTGAGAATTGTTCTCAGGGATTCTGACAATCTGGATCTCTTCGTCTATTATAAAAAGCGCTTCTTAATTACTCTGAGTTGTATGTCACTTTGGAGGAAACCATCTGCATGGTAGGGAGAGGCAGGGATTTCAACCTGTATCCTCTAAGAAACTGACCACTGTGCTACCTGCTCACGCTACTGTTACTGAAGTAATGAGGTTTCACATTTACATTTATTTATTTAGCAGACACTTTTCTCCAAAGCGACTTCCAGTGAACTCTATGTAGTGTTATGAGCCCACATACCTTATTCACCGCGGTGACTTACACTGCTAGATACACTACTTACACTCGGTCACTCATCCATACATTAGTGTAACACACACACACTCTCTCCATCACTCACACACTACGGGGAACCTAACAACATGTCTTTAGAGTGTGGGAGGAAACCAGAGCACCTGAAGACTTCCACTGCTAGATAAACTACTTACACTGGGTCACTCATCCATACATTAGTGGAACACACACACACACTCTCTCCGTCACTCACACTCTATGGGGAACCTAACAACATGTCTTTAGAGTGTGGGAGGAAACCAGAGCACCTGAAGGCTTACACTGCTAGACACACTACTTACAATAGGGTCACTCATCCATACATCAGTGGAACACACTCACTCTGTCACTCACACACTAAGGGGGGACCTGATGACGATCAAAGGATCATCACGATAATAATCGTAACATGAGGATGATCATATTATGATTATAATCCTGATGTTAACACTCCCAAGCGTAGAGTCACCCCTTTATTTTCGATGTCTTCCAAACACGCGTCAGTATGGATTTTGGCCTTTTTGATTCCCGACAACCTTGACACATGTTGAGTGAATCCAAGGAAACCGTACAAGGCTAAAGACAAACAAAAAAACTTTATTCATAGACAACTCAGCAGAAACAAATCACTTACCTGATAAATGTCTTTCCTGATACACAACAGTTTGTTGGCAGTGAAAAATAAGGCAAAGGGTTTGAGATCATAAATAATATTTCCACGTTTGTGCACGGACCATAAAACAACTGTACATTCACTTGTTACCGCATACACTTGAACTCTATTGCACCCATACATCCATACATAAAACCCCGACATCGTAAGAGAAAGAGGGTAAAGACGGTCCGGAAGGGACCGTGGCACTGATCCCAGAACAGCGACTCTGGACCAGAGCACCAAACGAAACTTGATGAGAATGTCACCACCATCAGCACACGGAATGGACCGTCTGGGAACAACAAAAGCCAACGCAGCAAATAAATACAATCTTATGGACCGGATTATGCGTGTTATGGATTATTTAATTCTTTAGCGACATTTACACCTTCGGAGCGCGCGTTTGAGATATTGCACTCTTCTTCTCGTAGAAATCCAGCACCAGGCAGCCAAGTGCTTCTGTCTGTTTCTTCAAAGCATCCTTCAACGGAGACGCTACCTGCAATTATTTAGCCACGTATAGAGCTGGGTAATTTTTACCGGAGCAATTCAGGGTATGTACCTTGCTCAAGGGTACTACAGCAGGCAGCGGGATCTGACGTTGCAACCTATGAGTCCGATGGCAGCACATCTAAGCGCGGTGCTACCTACTGCGCCTCCTAGTCGAGGTACCACATGGTCCTGGTGGATCACGGTGCCCATGGGGGTTTACAGTCTTCCGGAGCACTTGCGTACTCTTTTTACCTAACTATTACACCAGTTAAACTAATGCGGACGACGCTTTCTGGTTTCCAGTGGCTTTGATGCCAAGGGAAATCCTGAACGCGCTGCAGACTGCCGGGGTTGACCACTGAATGATCTCATATATCAGAAGATACGTCGAAAACAAATCTTTATGCTTAAACTCATTATATAAATGTGCAAAAATATATATTCCTTTACAGGTAGAGCGTTTTCATTTTTTTTTAATAGGATTTTTGGATTTACCGTACGACACATGTGCATCTGTTTAATGGAGTATGTATTTCTGGGCATCGATGCACAGGGACCAGCCTGCCTTGCGGTGATCTGTGTCGGGGTAGGAAGTGCGGGACCGCGGTACATCGTGGTAAGCCTGTCGCCTGTGTTCGCAGGACTCGCTTGAATTGTTTGGGGATCTTTCCAGGACGCTCCCACCGTAGGACTCTCCCGATGTCGCATTCACTAGAACGTTCTCCAAAGCCATTGGTCTTTTTTTCACTCAGTCTACGTCTACGCACGTTCCGTCATGTTTTCCGGAGGTTGTGGTCATGATCCGCTACCGAACATGTGGGTTTGGATGGTTCGCAGCGTGTGCGCACGTACGGCCCGGTTCCAAGCGGCCGCTACGGGGGAAAGACGAGCGCAAGTCCGACGTCCGGCAGGAGGCCTCAGTAGAGGTCCTTGAAAGGCTTGGAGTAGTTGAACATCAGGTAGTCCATGTAGTAGAAGTCGTAGGCCCTCTGCCTCTCGGAGGCGTTGAGCTGTGCAAAGTAGCGCTGGGTGATGCGGGCGGAGGTGCGCTCCGCATGTGGGTTTCTGTCCTTGAAGACTGGGAAGGTGAGGTTGCTGGGGGCTCCCGCCCTGCGCAGGAGGAAGTTGGCGTCCTCCTCCATGGTCTCGAAACGCCCTATGAAGTCGTACCGCAGCAGGCAGGGGCTGCACAGCTGGTTCACGTGCTCCCAGTGGATGTCCATGCCCACGGGCCGGTGCACGTCCAGCAGGTACTGCATGAACTCCTTGAAGGTGACGCCGGTGCCTGTCCTGAGGGCTGCTTGCGAGGCGTTCGCCCGGTACCTGGAGATGATGGGCCTGCCGAACACCGGGTGGTAGTAGGTGTTAGGGCTCTCAAACTTGTCCCGGAAGGCAGAGACCAGCCGCTCGAAGGGCTCCCGCACGAAGAGCACTTTGGTGTAAGTGTCGAGGCGCCGGGCGATGCCGCGGCGGTCGAAGCTGTCCAGACGCTTCAGGTGGTTGCCGTAGTGCACGGCCTCATGCGGGATCTCCTGGGTGGAGGCGGCCGAGCCACCGAGCACCATCAAGACCCTCTTCCAGTTGGAGCAGCCCACCTTGGGCACCTCGCAGTACAGCAGCTTGTGCCTGTCCTCCACGAAGATACGTGACACGTGCTGGGGAGTGACAGTCCTCGTGCTCTGGCTTTTGTACTTGGCGCAAACCTCCTTCATCAGTTGCTTGCGGTCCTGCTGGACCCTGGCCAGCCTGCGCCAGCCGTCCCGCAAGGAGGACGAGGAAGAAGGGGAAGTCGAAGAGGAGGAGTTGTGCGTCTGCCCCACGGGGTTGCTCTTCAGCAGGAGCTTCCTGTGGCTCTTGGTAACGCGGGCCGGGTTTACTTCCTGCCCCCGGGAGCCCGACGTGGCCGGTTGCCACGTCCACTCGAAGGCGGGGAACTGCATGGGGGGGATGGGGCTGGACGGGCCCTGTGCGGCCGACTTCCCTTCCAGGCTCGGGCCGCTGTCCGCAGCCTCCGTAGCGCACAGGTCCTGCAGCGCGGAGAGAACACAACCTGCAGTTAGGGGCGGCAAATGTGCTCAGAGAGAACGGAAACTCGAGCTGCGGGAGGGCGGAAGGAAGGGAGCGGGGAACGCACCGTTTCCCTCACCGATTTTTCAGCGTGTTTAAAAAAATAAAATAAAATAAAAAACTACACCCATGAACTATCTGGTGAATAAACAGAGGTAAATTTTTATTATTACGCTGATCTGAGTGAAACGCTTTTCAATTTGTTCTCCCCTTGCGATCTTATAATCACCTGCAGCTCGTTCTCGGGTGTAACCAGAACAGAGCGCTGAATATGAGGTTGTGGAGGTACATGTTTTCAATGTTGCTTCTTGTAAATAATTAATTCATGTAAAAAACTGACGTCTTGTTTTTTGTCACGGGAGGCACCGGGGCACAGCGAGTAGCGCTGCTGTCTCGAAGCGTCTGGGTGGTGCGGGAGGACATGGGTTTGATCCCCGTTCAGTCTGTGTGGAGTTTGCATGTTGTCTGTGTGGGTTTCATCTGGGTGCTCTGGTTTCCTCCTACAGTCCAAAGACCTGTTGTTCAGGTTCACCCATAGTGTGTGAGTGACAGAGAGTGTCAGTTCCACTGATGTATGGATGAGTGACCCAGTGTAAGTAGTGTATCTAGCAGTGCAAGTCACCTTGGTGAATAAGATGTGTGGGCTCATAACACTACACAGAGTTCATTGGAAGCTGCTTTGGAAAAAAGCGTCTGCTAAATAAAGAAATGTAAAGGTTCATGGTGTATCCTCTCGTGCCTTCATGTGTCCAATACAGAGGACCACCTTTCACACTGCAGCAGCTGTTGATAAAGGAAGAATAAGCAAAAAGCTTACAAAAAAAACTTAAAATGAAGTTTGGTTTCATCTGATGTTGTGCGTGAATTGAGGGATTAAGTCGTATTCTTCAACTTCTGTCGATGAAGATTTTGTTGTTTGGACGTTACGAATCGACTTCTGGTCCCAGTTAAGTTTGGAAGTCGAGGAAAAAGGTGCATTTTCTAAAATTTCTTTACTGGCTTTGACTTCACAAAATAATGGAGTTACGAACACTCCTGGTCCCAGTTGTTCGTAAAGTGAGGAAGCAGCGCTTTGAGCGGACAGATTTTCACCCGCTGCTATTCTCAAAGACACCACTTGGTGGCGCAATTTCACTGTTTTAGTGCAAGTCGCTTTCCAGGTGAAGTGTTTCACACAGTATATGAGAGCTCATATATATAATATACACACACATATATAATAACTTCTGTGCAACGCTGACTTTTTTTACAAGCCATCTCTTCTTCTTATGCGCAATATTCAACATCCAATCACTTTTTTGTAATTTACTTCTTATCTATTTACATTTTTGGTCTCACATGAGCTGTGTTTGTATACTCTGTAAATATGTTATTTGTTCTGAAACTCTGTGTCAGCTGTTTGTTGTCTGTAAATTCTGGAAGCATCTAGAACTGCAGCAAATTCCTCGTGTGCCTCAGCACACTTGGCCAATAAAACTCATTCTGATGACATATATATATATATATATACAAACACACACACACTGTATATAAATTGTATATATAGCAATGTACACATGCTCCGCCTTATTTATTTTGATAATAAATCTCTGTGTCTGTTTGTATCTTTTATAATAAACACAGAAATTTACTTTGCATAATTCAACTGCGGTAAAATTTTACAGCAGTTTGAAATGTCCAAAAGGAGCCCGAAACAGGCGATGCTCTTTCTAACACCACTCTTACGGCTTCCTGAGAGCAGGGCTACATTATCACACGTGCGAAGAGAAAGGCTGTCTCCTTATACACCGAAGAGAAGGAGCTGAAGTGGCATCTGCCCGATCGCTGCTCTCGCGGAAGAACGTCTGGCACTGCGCGTGTGGGGACATCCACCGCTGGACCGAAGACCAGAGCAACGTTTCCGCCACCGTTAATCATCACAGCGGTGCCAGGAGCATGCAGGCATCGGGGGGCGAGACCGCTCACAGCGACTGCTCGCACAGAGCTGCCGAAGCGAGATGGGTTGTACGTAAGGTGCGGAGAGCATGGTAAAAGTATGGTGAGAGCGTAGCGCAAAGTCAGATGGGTTCGAGACGAGCAGTGGAAGATGGTGCCAGATGGATCCTGGGGGACGTGTGGTCCCTGCAGCTGTTGGAGGGATAGATGGGAGCCCTGTGTTGCTCATCAGGCCCTACCAGAGCTACTCACCTTTCTCCTGGACTGGCCTGCGAATCTCAGCTTCACACCTGGGGGGACACAAAGGGAAAAACAGCACATTGGCAAAGGGTAGCGGCGTTTCCAAGGCGACAAGGTGACGGCAGTCGGCGCGTTTGTTTGCACAGATGTGACTCCACGTTGGGATTATTTTTGAAATTGACGATCTAGGCGCGGTCTGAGAAGGAGAGTAAGCCAGAAGGGAGCGGACACGGCAAGTCCAGCCGGTGTCGTACAGCGCGGCACAAGAGAAACGTAACAGCCTTTCACCAGGATGGATTAACTTAGCGAAGCTGAAGCTGGGAGCGAATTGCGGCCCCGCCGGAGCCCTTCGAACGAACCGACGGCTCTGCGAACGTTTGAAATCCCCAACCCAGCCAGACTGTGTCTGGATGTGACCCAATAATCCTGCAGAGGTTCCCTCCCCAGAACTCCATCAGATTCCGCAGCGCATGCGGTGGCCTCACCGTGAGCAAATATGTGGACCTCAGAACTCTAATCTTTCCCCCCGCAGCGACACTTCTTACGTGATCATTGGCTAAGGACGGCTATCCCCGCCGAAGCCGGATTTTCTCGGCCGGATACCTTAAAGCGGCTCCGTATTCGCCGACCAGGGGTGAGGCTCGCTGGGCGGACCGAGACCGCCGCGCTCGTGTGCTGCCGCTGTGTCCCAGTACGACCGACTGCTGCGTGGATGACGGGAATGCAATATTTTGCCCATGATTTCTCAAGAAATGGCTCGCCCGTAGTTGCTGAAGTCCTTTGGAGACACGTTAGCAAAAGCAAATTAACACAAGTGTAAAGCAGCGATAAAATATTTAGAGCAGTTTTCCAAAGGAGAGGTTTCATCACAGAAATGGAAACGCCGAACGATCAGAGCGAAAGCACGGATTCCGAATATTCCCTGCCGGTGACCGCCCCTAGCCTTGATCTTGGTCCATCTGATCAAATTACCAGCGCCGTATTGATCCGGGAATCCCAGCGCGTTATTAAACGAAAGATCAGAGTAAGTAATTGGCTCCCATCGCAGGCCCTCTCTGTGAGTTTTTCCCATCCAGCCGACAACGGTTCTCCTGTTCTAGCTACGCATCACTGCTTCCGCGCGACCGAGCGACCGCGTTGGCTTTCTCCTGCCAGCTGAAGGCGTAGCCGTGTTGCGCTCCGGGATACGGAAGATGCGGTGCGTCATTTCGTTCTAACATCCCGAACAGCGCGTCTTTGGACTGCGGGAGGAAACCAGAGCACCCGGAGGAACCCCACGCAGACACGGGGAGGGCAGGCGAACTCCGCGCAGGTTTTGAAACCAAGTCCAGTTGTCAGCCACAGCTCCACGCGGAAAGGGACTCGGACTCTCGTCTCTTACTCTAAGCAGAGGCTTGACTTCTCCAGAACCGCTCCTCTTTAACCAACGGCAGCTGTCATACCGATGCGCAAGCTAGGCGCTCAGAGAGGCCCCTGCCCACGTTCTCCACGCGACGATAGATGAGCGGCCGCGTCAGCACAGGAGAGCGATCTGCGGCCTTGCTGCGTCAGAGCGACTGCCGCGACCCGCCTTTGGCAAATCTTTAGCTCGGTATCCACCTACCACTCGGTCTGCATCTACACAACTTCCAGCGGGAGAACGGGGCTCCCCGCTCTGACAGATCCGGGCTTGGATTTTTCTGCATTTCATTTCCCCATAATCATTTTTGTCATGTTTGCATAAATATATTCCGATCATACTTGGATGAATTCCTGTTAAGTTTAGCTTCATGTGCTGCTGAGCCCCCTTTTCTCGAGGAGTGAAAAAAACATCATTAATAGAAAGACACAACAGACCGCGGCGACGCGCAATCCGACGGTAGATTTGTAACTTGCGTGCTTGTTCGGCGGATCGCGAAGGAGTCGGATTTTATTTCGAGGTGACTTTTACGCCCTGCGTTTCACTTCGGGGAACAAGCTGGAATCCTAGTTATAAGCTTCAGCATTCCAAGGACTTTTATTTCCGTGGGCTGCTGAATATTCATGCGGGAGCCAGCGTGATAAGGCAAGGGGCTGCGTCATTAGTACGTCCGATTCCGCTGCCTCTCATCAGAATCGCTGGCTGGATGACCCCGGGAAAGCTTTGCAGAGCGGACCCCATCATCAAACCACCGCGCCGTACGCCGTAGCCCAGGCGATGCAAACTGGACCAACCCGAGGGCAAGTGGCAAGCTTGTTAGAGGCAGGGTTCGGGTTTTGCGCTGTTTGGCAGACTTTGCTGAGCGTGGATCCATCCTCAGCTTGGAGAAAAGCTACTGGATAATGATGCGTTGCTCAGCGAGAGGCTGCCTCTGCTTCGAAGCTCTCCCTGTCTCTGCTCCGCTCTCATTAGTCACTGCGATTATTGTCCCCATAACCTGGGCTGTGTGGCCATAATTCCTCTCCCCTGGAACGCGCAGAGATGTTCCACAGCTGCAGTTATTTAAATATGTTGCAGTGGTAAAAAAAAATGCACAGTGTTACACCGGAATACTGCCCGTATTAATGTCATATTCCAGAAGCCTTGAACTTTATTGGCTTCTCACAAGTACAAGCTCGACGACAGATAAAAGAATGTGAGACATTTATTTATTTAGCACACGCTTTTCTTCAAAGAGACTTCCAGTGAACTCTATGCAGTGTTACCAGCCCACACACCTTATTCACCAAGGTGACTTACACTGCTAGATACACTACTTACACTGGGTCACTCATCCATACATGAGTGGAACACACTCTCTTGTCACTCACACTATGGGTGAACCTGAACAGCATATTTGGACTGTGGGAGGAAACCAGAGCACCCGGAGGAAACCCACGCAGACACAGAGACAACACGCAAACTCCACACAGACTGAGCGGGGATCGAACCCACGTCCTCTCGCACCACCCAGGTGCTGTGCCACTGTGCCGCCGAGGCAAAGCAGTTACGTCAACGGACCATCAGCGTCAAGCCATGTTAAGGACGGTGTGAACTTTCTAGAAGAAAGCACACAGGGTCCTCGTGAAACTGAATAGCGGAGGTGCTTTCGACCTATAACCCATTTGTAATGCCAAGAAAATTCTGGAACGGACTCAGTGTGTCTGCCAATCATGTCCTCGTTTACTCTAAAAAACACACAGTGAGACAGAAAGAGAGAGGTTAAAAAATCCGTTCCAAAATTGAACAAAATTAATACAGCTCCTGATAAATAAATTCCAGTTTCACGAGTGCCTCCGTTGACAAGGAAATCAATAAAAACACACGTTGAGCCACTGAAATCTAAAGTGCTGAGAATCACGTGAGACGCGCCACTTGGCGGTAGAATCGGGCGAACGCGTCCACGTTCGGCGATCCGATTCAGCCGAAATCTGGCTCTGCCATTCGATATTCCGAGGGGAGGAGAGGGGCGCTGTTCGACACGACCTTGGCCTCCGTCCTCGCCGCGGAATCGAAGCGGTGATGCCATGGTGCGTCACGTTGTGCTGAGCGGGCCCGCTCGCGAACGAGTCTCATCGGAGTGCGAAGGAACTGTCTGAGAAACAAAGAAAGAGAAAACTCACAGACGAATATTTCAGCACCCTTCGTCGGGCGTGAACTTCGCCGCCGGCTGGGGGTCTTGCGGACCTCCGCGTTTTACGGGCAAAGCCAGACGTGATGAACCGGAAAGGCCGCCGTGCCTTCGACGAAGGCGTGCGCCTACGGTCGCGTCAAGGTGTTGGCAGCGCCAGAAAAGAAAATCGAAAAGAACGACTCCGCTACACCCGACAGGCCTGTCGGATGAAACCCCAAACGTCTCAGAAAAAAACGACGATGCGTAAAACACGAAAGCACGGAGAAGCAGGGCGCTAAAGACAACTCCCGACATCGATTCGGCGCCGATGAAAGGAAGCCGACGACGATTCACCTCCCCGCCATCGTCGGTGTGTACCCGGGAGCTCGGGAAAGTAAAACAAACCAACAAACGCACAAAAGCTATCGGGATGCCTCATCACATCTATGAAGTGATTTCCATGGAAACGCCGTCGGCGGAGAGCGAATGAATCGGGAAGTGCGAACGAGTGACTTAATAAGATTCGGCGCCTCGACGGTCTCCGCGCTCGTGCCTCGCCTTCAGCCGGAAGCCCCTCGGCTCAGCCGCCTCCGCCCGCCGATGGTCCTCCGACGACTTCTGAGTGCACTTTGACAGCTGCGGCCAAGGACGGTGGGGAAAATGAGAAAGGGGAACTCGTAATGCTTTTCGTATATTTTCAGGGGCGGCGCTTGAGCTCAGTTAGGAGATGAGCGGCGAGGGCAGTATGAGCTATAGTATGAACTATGGCTGTATTTGCAGAGAGAGTGCACAGGTGGGGGGTGCGGAGGGGCAGCGGGTAGGACCAGGTCCTGCTCTCCGGTGGGTCTGGGGTTCAAGTCCCGCTTGGAGTGCCTTGTGATGGACTGGCGTCCCGCCCTGGGTGTGCCCCTCCCCCTCCGGCCTTGCGCCCTGTGTTGCCGGGTTAGGCTCTGGCTCCCCACGATCCCATATGGGGCAAGTGGTTTCAGATGGTGTGTGTGTGTGTGTACATGTGGTGTGAACCAGAGGACAAGGCCCCTCTGGGTTGCCTCTCAACAACTTGCAGCGCATTATTAGGAACTGGGAGGAAAGGCAATCCCGGGCCGTGCAGGGAGACGGTTCCGGTTGCGCTATATTCCTTGAGAGCCACTCATAGAGATGCATCTTTCACACCGAAAGGCAGGAGCGAAGTAAAGAGGATCTGAGCCGGTGAGAACGCAGGCAGCGCTCGGTGCTGTCGTACACAGCCTCCCGCATCCTCTCTGCCCTCGGTCATCCTGTCCTGAGCTGGAGCGCAGCCCTGGGTGATGGTGACGGCAGAGTGGCGCCCCAGAGCGACGCGATGCTGTACGTCAGGTGGGCGGCAGCTCTGGCAAACTATGGATTTTGGCTAAACGTGGATTTGACTTGTGCCCGAGATTAGGCGTGTGTGTCAATGGAGCGAATTCTCGGGCTGTCAAAATTAGCCCCACATTTCCGTTCCCAGTTCAGCTTTCCTCCTTTCGGTTAAAGACGTCTACCCCGACCTCCCGAAACATCTCGTTCTCGTCTTCCCTTGGCTGCCACCCCCCCCCCCCAGTCTCCCGGCGTACGCACCAAACGCACGGAGAAACCAGCCGGCTTCATTTCCTCCCGTCCTCCCTTATTTGTTTTCATTACCCGACTGTAACATTTAGAGCGTTCAATTATTTAATGGCCCGTGCCCTGGAGGTCGGCCTCCCTTTTCTCCCGTCCGTCAGCGAAATATCAGCGAGGAGCGGAAGAGGTGCTTGTCCGCTTTGTGCCGGGGTAATTGGACAGGGATTGGTGCGGACATGTGGTAATTGGAATAATATCCGTGCGCCGCTTGCGACGGCGAGGAAAAAAAAATGCTCTAATTTCCCACGGCTGTCACGGGCCATAATGTTGATGCATATTTCAGATTTTGCGGGATCCCCGCTCAAACGGAGGAGTAGTTTGATCGTCCGGGCGAGACACCTGGCTTTCCGACGAAGCCGAGCGCGTTAGAGACTTCGTGGGTGGGGGCCGTCGGAGGCCGCGTTGGACGCCGCGAGTACGATTCGGTGAGGCGGCTCTCTCGGCGGCGCGGAGGGAGATTCTCCGATGGCTGCAGATTTAATGAGGCACGGTCTGCACGCGCTTCAGCCGCGTGGCGTCGTGTGTTTGATCGCGTGTTTGATCGTGTTAGAGGAAGGGAAAGTATACGCCATGAGCCAAAAACGTTTCACAGTCAGCTCACACACACATTGTCTGAACCGCTTGTCCCATATTGGGTCACGGGGAGCCAGAGCCTAACCTGGCAACACAGGGCGAAAGGCTGGAGGGGGAGGGGACACACCCAGGATGGGACGCCAGTCCATCGCAAGGCACCCCAAGCGGGACTCGAACCCCAGACCCACCGGAGAGCAGGACCCAGTTCAATCCAATGCTCCACCGCACCCCCCCTCTTCACAGTCAGCTATTAACATCAAATAACCATAAAAATGATGACGGAAGGTTGGCTGAACGCAAACATCGATACCATCTTTAGCGTGCTAATTCTTTAATTCCAGGGAGATCTGGACGTTCGCTCTGCGATGAGGGCATTTTAAGGGAGGATTATCGAAATGGACACGTTTTTCGACAGGTCACCGCCACGTTTTGAGCCCAGTGTGATTCGAGTCAGTTTTCCTCCACAATAACCCTGATCACATGGTTGCTGCACTTCTGGCCTCGATGTCCATTTCACGGTTTGTCCGAATGAACGCCAAAGAGCATCGTGGTAGGAAAAGGCAGAGACTTCTTTCAGGGCTGGGTTACGTTCTCTCGGCAACGGCTACTCAGGATGACCTGACGAGGAACACATCCGAGGTGGCAGTTTGAGTGACAAGAGAGCGTATCCACCCTGCGCCAAGGGGGACCATGGCAACGATCACGCAACGGTGTGAAACTCCAGGGGGACTGAAGACAGAAGTGGCGTTTCAACTGAGTGACAGCGCTCACTGAAGAAGGTTCCCCGCCAGGACCCCTCGCCCTCTGAGGTGCGGTGCGGTGCGTTCGGAGACGACATCCAAACAAATCACACGTGGGGCCTCGAACTGATTTCGGGAAACGGTGGTGACTGTGAACCTGAAGGGTGGACGCCGTGTCGCCATCTGGCCTGCTTTGCCCTCTTGTGACACTCTTGGTCCGGTGGGAGGGCCATCTGCGGCCGTTGCTGAACGGCACCAACGCGTCTTCTTAGGATGATGGCACAATTTATGTCGTCGGGGGTAGGAAGGACATGCATCCGGCAAATTAATACAGGCAGTCCCTGAATCACGAACGAGTTCCTTGTCCTCAGTCCGTCTTTAAGTCGGAGTTGTACGTAAGTCGGAACAGTTAGGTATGGTGGGTATCTAACGTCAGTTTGTCAAATGCTTGACTTAGTAGATCGTACGTCGTGTACTTTTCTATGCTTAAAAAACATTAAAAAAATACTCAGGATACACTAAACATCTTTAACAATAGGGTAATAATAATAATAATAATAATAATAATACAATCTAATGATGTAATTATAATGTAATGAGATGTAAGTCACTTTGGAGAAAAGCATCTGCTAAATGAATAATAATAATAATAATAATAAGTGTAACTACATTATTTATAATAGAGAGAGACATAAAGATAATAAATGTTACTACTGCGATGATGAACAGAGGACATGGAGGAGGCTGGACCCAAGTACAGGATTGTTTATTCAGAATCAAAGGATTAGATGTGTTTTCGGGGACGGGCGAATGGTCGGTCGATCGGCGAACTAACGGAGGCGAGGATCCGAAAATGTGATCAAGGGACAAGGCGGGCGGTCGATATCAAAAATACATGGAACAGGACTGGGGAACGATGAGGGACAGGACTTGGAACAGCAGAGGGGGGAGGTTTGAGAACTTGCGGGGGGGGGGGGGCTTGTCTGGAGTGAGATTCCTCAACTGGGAAGAAGTGTCTTTTGTAGCCAAGTGCTCTCTCAGACAGACGGAGACTGCGTGTGTGTGCGTGCGAGCATGCACATGCAAAACATTGAAGAAACTTTAATGTTAGTGTTTTCCATTGTTCGTTGGCATTTCACCTTTCGCTTTATCATTTGCTCTTTCGTTTCAGTTGTGATCGCTTCCTTTTTCTTGGATGCATCACCATCACTTGCGTCACGTTTACACTTTGGTGCCATGGTTAGGAGGGTGAAAACAAAAAAATTAAAGCCAAACACGGTAACACGAGACACTGTTAACGGGAAAAGAAGGAAGTCTGTCTTACCTCCGGCTCACGCGCTCCACCCGCGAGCCGACAAACCGCCGTAGACGCGCAGCGTTTTGATGCGCGTTGCAAAGTAGCTCCCGTTTATTATTACAAACCATTGTATGTAACTCGAATTTTTAATATAGTAGGCTTAATTATGAAGTTTTCATTTGATTTCTACCTAAGGGTGACAAAAAAAAATCAACTTTCGGTCAATGAGGGGGTGGTTCGTAACTACGGGTTGTATGTAACTCGAACGTTCATAACTCGGGGACTGCCTGTAATTCATTTAATGTCCTATTCAGAAGAAATGTACGTCGCTTTGGAGAAAAGCATCTGCTAAATGAATAAATGTAAATGTAAATGTATTCTTGGTGGATTTTTTTTTGTCTCCTCTATCTCTTGTCTTGCTATCTAAGCATTCGTCTTACATGATCGATTACGCATTAGTTAACGCCCATAATTAGCGCTTATGGCAAAGTGACATATGACCGCTCCCCTGCTTTCTCAGAGGTTTCAGGGGTTCCTTTCATTTCAGATGAAACTGGTAAGTCTCAGAGGGTATTTCAGGGTTTCTGAACAGCATAAAAGGCCTCGGTCTCTTTTCTTTATAGCCTAGATGGCCCAGGCTGACTGAGAGACGCACTCTGTTGACGGCTGCTGTAAAACTGAGCTTTGCAGGCTGCCGTGTAACAGGGAGGATATGACAGCGTGAGAGCTTGTCATCCTCTGGCCTGTATTTCTGCATTACCTTTCCCCCAGGAGAAAAGCCTTCCCTCTCCTTGCGCGGGAGGCAAGAGAGTCCCGACAGTTATTCCGCGCGCGCGGCCGGAACGAGGGCCTACGGTACAGTTCGGGGTGGAAGCGCATATCTGCTAGACTACAAATCAGCTTAATGGTGACGTGGAATGCTGCCGTTATTACGGGGAACCTCGGAACGCATCCGCGGAAAGAGAGTCTGTTTTCGCGCGTTTCGGGGGCTTGCGTAGCGCTCGTACCTGTGTGGACACAAGGAAAGGCGCTGCCCTCCTTTGCCAGGTCTGTGAGCCAGCAGATGGAAGACCAGATTTCAGGAGCTCAGATGGAGCCCTAGGACGGTGAAAATATTTATATATGCGCCACCTGTAAAAGTGAACAATAATTAAGGCTACATTCCCGCACGATGAGCTGACAGGGAATTGACTGACAGTAGGGCTAATGACCTCCAGCGGCTGTCTGCGACTGAGAGGGAGGCTTCCAGCGTTAGACAGGCCTCTGGGACACGCCGTCCAGGTTTTAATGATGGCAAGGGGAATATCGGAAAATATTCACGGCGTTACACCTCCGTCCGTGGAAGTGACGCGCGATACGGCAAAGTTCATGAACGACATGCTAAAAATATATTTTTATGTTGCTGCAGAGATCATATTTTCAGGAGAAAATACAAACTACAGGCTCTGCTGAAACAACAAATAATGCAGTATAACAAATGCTACAACTATTTCGTACAGCAAGAGACCTCTAGTGAAGAACCAGAGCCCTCTGTGCAATACTACAGAAACCTTAATGTAATAGAATTTGTTCGTTGTGTATTTGGGATTTGTGCAGAGTAAGGATGTGCTCGGGGCGACGCGGTGGCACAGCGAGAGTCTCGCGGTGCCCCGGTGGTGTGAGAGGATGTGGGTTCGATCCCTGCTCGGTCTATGTGGAGTTTGCATGTTCTCCCTACATCTGTGTGGGTTTCCTTCAGGTGCTCTGGTTTC
The DNA here is from genome assembly GCF_900964775.1 of Scleropages formosus. Classification (NCBI taxonomy): domain Eukaryota; kingdom Metazoa; phylum Chordata; class Actinopteri; order Osteoglossiformes; family Osteoglossidae; genus Scleropages; species Scleropages formosus. The sequence goes on from NC_041812.1 coordinate 26,163,383, forward strand.
CTCCCACAGTCCAAATAGATGCTCTTCAGGTTCCCTCATAGTGTGTGAGTGACAGAAAGAGTGTGTGTGTTCCACTGATGTATGGATGAGTGACCCAGTGTAAGTAGGGTACCTAGCAGTGTAAGTCTTTGGGTGCTCTGGTTTCCTCCCACACTCCAAAGGCATGCTGTTCAGGCTCACCCATAGTGTGTGAGTGACAGAGAGTGTGTGTTCCACTGATGTATGGATGAGTGACCCAGTGTAAGTAATGTCTCTAGCAGTGTAAGTCACCTTGGTGATGACACTACATAGAGTTCGTTGGAAGTTGTTTTGGAGAAAAGTGTCTGTTAAAATAGATAGATCTAAATGAATGAAGTGAAAGTTGAGATTGGTCAGAGAAGTTTCAGAGAGTCAATTAAAGAAGACAGCAACTAACATCAGTTGTGTTAAATGAGCACTGGTTGATAAAGTTTATCTCAGTACATGAAGATAAAGTCTCTCTCTCGTTGTAGATAAGGACGTCTTGGTCCAGAATGTCCTAGGGTCTGTCTCACATACCGCTTGAGCAGCTTTCACGCATTTAGACTTAAACTAAGAAATGGACGTCAGCATCGAACAACCTCCATGTATAACGTTGGCCGATTATCCAAGGAGAATGCTCAAGTTGCGACGGCAATTACCAAAATGTTACATCACAACATCACAAACTTTGACTTTGGCTTTTTTTGACAACTGAAAACGTCATCACAAAGACAGGGTACATTATATCTCTGATCGCGGCTTTCAAAACGGTTAAAGTCGGAGTCGGTGTATTTTCCGCAGCTGTCAGACCTTCGTGAATCTGAGACGGAGAAAGAGAGATAATTAACTTCCTCCTCTGTCAGCCATCAAACTGCTGGGAAAGCACACCATATGGTCTGGGATGGTAAACGGTGTTCTGGATACTAATTACTGCCAGCGCAGAGGAGATTGCATACGCCGCATCCATCCTTCTCAAGTTTTACATTTACGCTCTGCTTTCTTAAAATCAGAGTTGGAAAATAAATGGGAGGTCAGCGCACTTGTTCAAGCGAAAGATATATCTTACACGTGTACGTCATGCCCTTCAAGCACCCTCCCCATGTTTTCGGTAATATCTCAGCGGCGCATGGCCTCCATCAATCTACCCACCAACATCTCGACCAAGAGGTTATGTCTCTCACAAAGGGGTCTTATAATAAAAAAAGTTGCATGGCTCACGGCTTGACATTGGTAAACCTTCCAGGGTTTCATATAGGTGCCTCCGTCATCCCAACAATCCTAGCAGACACACATCATCAGCCTTATTAAGATTTCAAACCTATCTTTCACCAAAAGCAAAGGGAAGCGTTTGCTCTTGTCTAATGAAGCGAGACCTGGAACATAAGCTAATAACTGTGACTCATTTCATCCCACCCTGAACGCGCGTTCAGTGCTGGTCCGCTGGGTGTCTTCCCGTTGAGCCTGACAATTTGATTGCGATTGAATATTTGGGGAGCGAGAGCATGTTCTGCTGCCTGATAATTAAACCTAATGGCGAACAATACTCAGAACACAAATGTCATTATTTTCTGTAAACGCTGCTTCTGTTTCGTTTCATATCACTCGACTAATATCGTGCTCAGTAATTTAATTTATTTTAAAAATAGGATTAATCTCTTTTTAAATATTTAACAGCTCAGCACATCATGTCCGCGGTTCTCTTGTACTGTATTTAGATGTAAAGTCTCAAAATCATGAGATGTCCAACTTTGCCAGCCAGTGTCCATAGTAATATGTGGCACATGCATGTATTCATGTAGCAACAACATATATGGAGATTGCAATATATATCTTAAAATAAGTGCTGAAGATCAACAGTGAACGTGGTGGCACAGTGAGTAGCACTGTTGTCTCACGGTGCCTCGGTGGTGTGAGAGAATGGGGGTTTGATCCCCACTCAGCCTGTGTGGAGTTTGCATGTTCTCCCTGTGTCTGTGTGGGTTTCCTCTAGGTGCTCTGGTTTCCTCCCACAGTCCAAGGACATGCTGTTCAGCTTCCCCCATAGTGTGCAAGTGTCACTGAGAGAGTGTGTTCTGCTGATGTATGGATGAGTGACCCATTGTAAGTAGTGTATCTAGCAGTGTAAGTCTTTGGGTGCTCTGGTTTCCTCCCACACTCCAAAGACAAGCTGTTCAGGTTCCCCCATAGTGTGCAAGTGTCACTGAGAGAGTGTGTTCTGCTGATGTATGGATGAGTGACCCATTGTAAGTAGTGTATCTAGCAGCGTAAATCACCTTGGAGAATAACGTGTGTGGGCTAGTAACACTACATAGTATCCATTGTAAGTTGCTTTGGAGAAAAGCATCTGCTAAGTGAATAAACATAATAACATCCCCTCTCCCACCACTTAGTATTTGAGTCCTTAGGGTTAAAGTATTTCTTACACTCTCGTGGTTAATCTATCTATTAATGTTAAAATGTCCATCAATTCTACTTGTCCCACCTCCTTTATTAACTTGTTTTATGTAATAAGTAACTTCAGTATATATAAGAATATGTGTAGTTGGAAGTGAACCCCCTTACAGAATTAATAGGGACAGCTGATCACACAATAACAAAGCTTCGTCTGAGACAGCTTGCAGCGTGTTCATACATATGGTGTGTGGGGGGAAATGTTGTTTTCAAAATAAGATGCATAAGGGACTTTACTGAAATTGCACACAATGTTTAATTTGAAAAAAAAGGGTCGGATTCTGCGAAGACCGGTTTTCGGTTTCGATCAAGGTGGTAAGTCCACGGGCATGGCGGTGCAGCGGGTTTGGCTGGTGCCTGCTGTGTGATGGGTCTGGGGTTCGAGTGCAGCTTGGGTCGCCTTGTGATGGACTGGCGTCCCGTCCTGGGCGTGTCCCCTCCCCCGTTCGGCCTTGCACCCTGCGTTGCTGGGTTAGGCTCCGGTTTGCCTCGGGACCAGTGGCTGTTGACGTTGGTTGGTAATTCCATGCATGCAGCCATCAGAGAGGGTGTAGCGTAAAGCGGCGGATTTGCCGTTGCTACAAATCATACGAAGAAGAAGTTTTTGTACTTGTACCTCCTCTAGAGTGACCTTGTGCTTGGAATGCATTTCCTGTTTGTTTGCTGTCTGTTCTCTGGAGCTTTGCAGCGGGATAGTTGTGCTTTGTTGCTGCGGGAACAAAGGAGCCGCTGGTCGTCCCTGGAGCTAAGCTTGGAGAGGAACGGGCAGGATCCTCCCCTCACCTCCGTACACGGCCAGCCTCGAGCTCCTCTCTCAATCCCTGCTTAGCCAGCTCCGCGCATCTGCGGGCTTATGGCATTTCAGATCAACAGGGTGGCGACGAATCGGAGACCTGCCCGGTCCAGGCCACGGATTCACGCTCCCGGAGACGGCTCGCATATCCCTGCCGTGCGGGAGCGAAATTTCCAGCGTCTTTTTTTGCTTCTCCTCCCTTGGCTGCGGTAAGGCCTGCCCAAAATGCGCTTAGAGAGGAAGCCCGGTGCTGCTCAGAGCGGAGCAAATGGCACGCTCACAAAAGCTTTTGTTTCATCTCGGACCGAGCCGAAAGAGCTTTCAAATATTCATTACATTTGCATCAATAAAAAATAACTTTTGGTGAAAGCGGCATGGGGGCCACTAGCGACACGGAAGCGGTGCCGCACGGCTCTGGCGGAGAGGTTCGAGATGCGGTAAAGTGGGAGCCGGTGACGTGTCATTGACCCGACCCTCCCGCCGCTTCTGGGATCCGCCGTGTTGGAAACGGCACTCGCCGATGTTGGACGTATCGCTTTATTTTCAGATGTGCCGTGTTAATCTGCCTTGCGAACGTGTTCCGATCACGCCCCAGAGTTCTCATCGGCTCGCAGCGGTTCAGTCGCAGGTCCCTTTCCTCCTGTCTGAATCAACAGATTAAGGAAGCGCGATTAAACGATTTGGAGAGTCGACACCGTGCCCAATAACATCGGTTACTCTCCCGGGCCGACGGAATGAAAGGATTTTCTGGCGTGTTAATTTGCCGGCAAATAATGAAGGTTAGTGGAACATCATTTCGTCTGCATCGAAGGACATTTTTTTTGCGGTGTACCAAAGGACGCCGCATTAAATTGGAAGCAACGTTATTTTTTGGTATGACAGATTAACAGAAGTGATTCGGTACGTCGGTACTTTTGATTGTATAATCGCTTCTTCTGAGAAGGACAAGAAAGGTTCTTTATTTCCACGTCTCATATCTGTTTGCTTACACCTATTCTTTCATGCTGTTGTTGCGGCCATTGTCACGCCCCCGTCGGCGTGACGAGGAGGACCTGCGGCGGATCAGGGGACGGACACATAAAAGGAAGGTGCAGAACACGCACGGACGCGAAACCTTGTTCAGCGTTTTTACTCATATGCATACCTTGCCTTTGCTTTCCTGACTTCCCTGATTCCTTGCCCTTGCCCTTGTCCTTGTCCCCGTCCCCGTCCTCCTCCTCGTTTCCCTGAACCCTCTCCTGTATCTCCACGACTCCCTGGCTTACCACGACTCCTTGCCTGTTTACCGGATTACGACTCTCGGATTCTCCTTTTGGATTTCGTTGGCACATCGGTGATCCTTTGCCTGTTTTTTCGACCATGTTCTCCGGATTGCCCCTTGAAAGATCTTCCTGTGCTCCCCGCTTGGGTCCGGCGCTCCCGCCCTGGGGAAACTCTGTGACAGCCATACAGATGTGAAGTCACTTTTGCCTAAATTTCAGTTCAACCTCAGTCAATATCACACACACACACACACACACACACACACACACACTGGCTGAAACCGCATATCCCAGGTGGGGTCGCGGTGAACCGGAGCCCAATCCGGCAAAACAGGGCGCAAGGCTGGAGGGGGAAGGAACACACCCAGGGCGGGACGCCAGTCCATCACAAGGCACCCCAAGCGGGACTTGAACCCCAGACCCACTGGAGAGCAGGATCCAGTCAATAGGCAATATGATTTTGCAAAATAACTGATGAAGAAAAAGGCAGAACAGTATTGCGTAAATTGCGTGAATATGTAATAACGCACCACGTGGGTGTTCTCTACGTGTATTTCAAGGGAAGGAAACTAGTTTGGAGAGGGATATGAGGAAGACTGCTCTCATTCCATTCAAGGACATCGGATTGCGTGCCGGCTTCAGCCATTCTCTGCCCACGGCCACACAACCTCTTTTTTGGGGAAAATGCGAAAATGGCTAAAATAACAATTTAGTGAAACCTATTGGATATGTAAAAAAATGAAGTGCAGATTTTGTGGTTCAGGGAGTCTGCACTCCTGTACTTGTGTTTTCAGAAATGCATTCTGGTGACCTATTGGGGATAACCTGCTGGGAACTTAGCCAGTAAACAAATGATAAGTTCTTAAGTGCACAGGAACCATGTCCTTACCGAAGTCAACAGAGGCTCTAAAACACACAGCAAAGTCATGTAAGTGCTGTCCCAGTTTTGCCATAAAGGTGGTCTTATAGCCCTTCAAAACGTGACGAAGAAGGGTGTGATGTATTGGTCCCGTCACATGACGGTCCACGACTTTTTATTTTTTTCTCAAGCTTTTCGGGAATTTCGAGAAAGGTCATCGAAACGAAAATAAATGTATTTAATTTAAACTAACTACATAAATAGACAACACAATTGTAACAATAATCAATAGTTATTTTAGGGCCTGCCATATAACAATTTAATACTAACCAGAAATTGTTGAGGTTGATTTTGTATTTTCTACATCACATTAAATATTTTATGTCACTCGTTACCCCCTAAGTTTACAAACGATTTTTTTTTTCTGATTAAAATAAGTCTCTTGAGAACTTATCACGTGTATATTTGGTATTTAGTATGACGTACTGAGTGTCACCATTGCAATCGCTATTTAGTATGTGGAAAGGAAATAGTGCATCCCTGCTCTAATGCCTTAACTAGAGTGCTCATAACAGGTTGTATGTGCGTCACTTTCACCATGAACTACGGTAACACTGCATCATACACCTAATCCTTCACCTCCTTTACCGCCTTCAAACCGCCGGTCGTATCCCAGGATATGGTGGCAGAAAAGGACATGGATTTTTTAGGCGAGACCTGGTGCAACACAACAGAAAGAAGAAGGAGAATAAAGTGTTTGGGAATATTTGAAACGTTCACAGAAACGCCAACTCGGTAATATGACACGTAACCCATAATGCTGTCACTAACGGTGTCTAACGTGATCAATATGTAGAACCTGATTTGAACAAGGTTTTGGGGCTGCCCTGCTCAGTCTACACCTAAAAGGTCTAATGCAGCTGAACAATGGGAACAAATATGGGATTTCAGAGCTCTTGAAATCATTGAGGTCCACCATGAAAAAGGTGACATTTAAATGGTAATGATGAATTGATTCATGCTTTTTGGAAAAAATATCGTAAGACGCGTTACACCTCAAGTGTTATGCAGTTGGGCTGATGGACAGAAATGGAGCCTTTGATAGCGAAGATGAGACTTAGAGTTAAAAAGGAAGCAGTGGAAATTTACCGAAGAGTGATGGTAAAAGAAATGAGCTGATTTTGCTCTCAATAGCAGTTGTTACTTTCGAAAAACCCCAACCCCTGGCTTGCATTACATGAATATACCAGGACAGAGACTGTCCTGAGTGTTAGGCTCATTGCTTTGTCATGTGAAAGTCACAAACCTTGCTTCTTCTCGCTGTGCAGAAGCCATCTGTTAATTAATGTGATTGCTGTTATTAATTAAAAAAAAAATTTTTTTTGGTAATTTGTGATGCAGAGAACAGAATTCTTGCAGCACTATTAAAGATGAGTGACTGAGTCTATTCTACCTGAACAACATGTCTTTGGACTGTGGGAGGAAACCAGAGCCCCCAGAGGAAATAGATGCAGACATGGGGAGAACATTCAAACTCCACACAGACTGAGCGGGGATTGAATCCACGTCCTCTCACACCACCCAGGTGCTGTGAGACAGCAGTGCTACTGGCTGTGCCACTATGTCAAAGAACTGCAGAGGAACACCTTCCAGAATTGTGTTTGTCTCAGGCAGAGCAGGAAATGCACTGTGAGACAGCAGCACCTGGGTGGTGCGAGAGGACGTGGATTCAATCCCCGCTCAGTCTGTGTGGAGTTTGCATGTTTTCTCTGGTTGCTCTGGTTTCCTCCCACACTCCAAAGACATCAGGTTCACCCATAGTGTGCGAGTGACAGAGAGAGTGTGTTCCACTGATGTATGGATGAGTGACCCAGTGTAAGTAGTGTCTCTAGCAGTGTAAGTCACCTCGGTGTGTGGGCTGATAACACTACATAGAGTTCATTGGAAGTCACTTTGGAGAAAAGTGTCTGCTAAGCAAATGAATGTAAATGCTATGTAACCCTAAGGTTGCCACTTCACTTCATTGATAACCGTGGGCAAGGAACCATTTACTCTTCTTAAAAGTCTGGGGTTGCATATGATTATGAATGAGAAATCATTTTGGGTTAAAGTGTCGACCAAGTAACAATCATAATAGCGATAATCTTGTTGCTGTTGGCAAGGTGTCACATTTCTGGCTTTAAAATGAATAGAAAGGCTTCAGAGTTATCTGATACAGCTAGGAGAGGGATACGTGATGAACGCTTCAGCAGAGCAGTGTGCGGAATAAATGCACTCCGTTGCTTTTTAACGTACCTGACAATCGTTTGAGGAAGAGGTTTGCGTTACAGACTTGGAGATAACAACAGTCGTAATTTTCTGGCAGCGCAGGGAAGACGGGCTATCTTTATCAAACGTGCTCCTTTATTTGACAGAGCACATTTATATCTCAGCAATACGAATACAGCCCAACTTGAAGAACCGAATGGGTCTCTGCTTTTATCTCATCAGCTGTCATCGCGACGTGGAACATGTTTGACAAATTCGTTTTGCGCCTCTCAGCGTCACGTGGGCTTTCGTCTCGCCTGCCCCTGCCAGCCTCTCCTTTCTTCACCCAAACGACCTGGGAGGGGGGACTGTGGGCGCTGTGTGGGCCTGCCTCACAGCTGCACACACACACACACACACACACACACACACACACACACCCCGCATGTCATTGTGTCATTGACAGGGCATAGCCAGAACTTTTTTTCAGGGGTGGCCAAGTAAGACCCAGTGATTTCATTGGGGTGCCTAAACAAAAAAAAAATCACAACTGACTGTAACATGCTGTCTGAGCCGCTTATCCCATACAGGGCTGCGGGGAGCCAGAGCCTAACCTGGCAACACAGGGCGTAGGGCTGGAGACACACCCAGGATGGGATGCCAGTCCGTCGCAGGGCACCCCAAGCGGGACTCAAACCCCAGACCCACCGGAGAGCAGGGCCCGGTTCAACCCACTGCCCCCCCCCCCCCCGCCACCCTGTGACATGCTGTACCAAAAGCAAATTCTACAGACAGAAATTTTATACATTCTCCAGAATTTCTTACAAATGTACACAAGAAATTACAGTGGCAGTACTTAGAAATGTCTGTAAAAACATTATAATATAATTTAATACAATCCTTATTTCTCCTCCGTGAACCGCCACCTTACCGTGGTGGAGGGGTTTGAATGCCTGAATGAGTCCAGGAGCTATGTTGTCTGGGGCTATATGCCCCTGGTAGGGTCTCCCATGGCAGACAGGTCCTGGATGACAGACGAGACAAAGTGCGGTTCAAAAACCCCTTATGAAGAAAAAATCAAGGCTTTCGTTTACCCCGCCCGGTATGGGGTCACCGGGGCCCCACCCTGGAGCCAGGCCTGGGGGGGGGGCTCGCATGCGAGCGCCTGGTGGCCAGGTCTATGCCCACGGGGCCTGGCCGGGCTCAGCCCGAAGCCATGACGTGGAGCCGCTCTTCGGTGGGCTCACCACCTGCCGGAGAAACCGTAAGGGGCCGGTGCATTGTGATTTGGGCGGTGGTCGGGGCTGAGTGCCCGGCCGACCCAAACCTCGGGCGCCAACTCTGGTTTTTGGGACTTGGAATGTCACCTCACTAGCGGGGAAGGAGCCTGAGCTGGTGCGGGAAGTTGAGAGATACCGTCTAGATATGGTCGGGCTCACTTCCACTCACAGCTTGGGTTCTGGAACCACTCTCCTCGATCGAGGGTGGACTCTCCACTATTCTGGCGTTGCCCAAGGAGAGAGGCGGCGGGCTGGTGTGGGCTTATTAATAGCCCCCCAGTTCAGCCGCCATGTGTTGGAGTCTACCCCGGTGAATGAGAGGGTCGTCTCCCTACGCCTTCGGGTCAGGGAACGGTCTCTCACTGTCGTTTGTGCTTATGCACCTAGCGGCAGTGTAGAGTACCCGGCCTTTTTAGAGTCCCTGGGGGGCGTGCTGGAAAGCGCTCCCACTGGGGACTCTGTCGTTCTACTGGGGGACTTTAACGCCCACGTGGGCAGCGACAGTGATACCTGGAGGGGCGTGATTGGGAGGAACGGCCTCCCTGATCTGAACCCGAGCGGTGAGTTATTATTGGATTTCTGTGCTAGTCACGGTTTATCCATAATGAACACCATGTTCATGTATAAGGGTGTCCATCAGTGCACTTGGCACCAGGACACCCTAGGTCGGAGGTCAATGATCGACTTTGTAGTCGTTTCTTCTGACCTTCGGCCATATGTCTTGGACACTCGGGTGAAGAGAGGGGCTGAGCTGTCAACTGATCACCACCTGGTGGTGAGTTGGATTCGATGGCGGGGGAAAAAGCTGGACAAACCTGGCAGGCCCAAACGCATAGTGAGGGTCTGTTGGGAACGTTTGGCGGAGGCCCCTGTCAGAGAGGTCTTCAACTCCCACCTCCGACAGAGCTTCAACCAGGTCCCGAGGGAGGTGGGGGACATCAAGTCTGAATGGACTATGTTCCGCGCCTCCATTGTCGGGGCGGCGGTTCGGAGCTGCGGCCATAAGGTCTCCGGCACCTGTCGCGGCGGCAATCCCCGAACACGGTGGTGGACACCGGAAGTAAGGGATGCCGTCAAGCTGAAGAAGGAGTTCTATCGGGCCTGGCTGGCTCATGGGACTCCTGAAGCAGCTGACAGGTACCGACGGGCCAAACGGAGCGCTGCTCTGGCAGTCGCCACGGCAAAAACTCGGGCTTGGGAGGAGTTCGGTGAGGCCATGGAGGAAGACTTTCGGTCGGCCTCAAAGAGATTCTGGCAAACCGTCCGGCGACTCAGAGGGGGGAAGCGGTGTTCCACGAACACTGTTTACAGTGGAAGTGGTGCGCTGCTGACCTCAGCTGAGGATGTCCTCGGGCGGTGGAAGGAGTACTTTGAGAATCTCCTCAATCCCTCCGACACGCCTTCTGTAGAGGAAGCTGAGGCCGGGGACTCGGAGGGGGACTCGTCCATTACCCTGGCTGAAGTTGCTGAGGTAGTCAAGAAACTTCTCAGTGGCAAGGCTCCGGGGGTGGATGAGATCCGCCCCGAGTTTCTCAAGTCTCTGGATGTTGTGGGGCTGTCTTGGCTGACATGCCTCTGCAGCATCGCGTGGAGTTCGGGAACGGTGCCTCTGGACTGGCAGACCGGGGTGGTGGTCCCTCTTTTTAAGAAGGGGGACCGGAGATTGTGTTCCAACTACAGGGGGATCACACTCCTTAGCCTCCCTGGGAAAGTCTATGCCAGGGTACTGGAAAGGAGAATCCGACCGATAGTCGAACCTCGGATTCAGAAGGAGCAATGCGGTTTTCGCCCTGGCCGTGGAACACTGGACCAGCTCTATACCCTCACTAGGGTGCTGGAGGTTTCGTGGGAGTTTGCCCAACCAGTCCATATGTGTTTTGTGGACCTGGAGAAGGCATTCGACCGTGTCCCTCGTGGCGTCCTATAGGGGGTACTTCGGGATTATGGGGTTCGGGGCTCGTTGCTACGGGCTGTTTGTTCCCTGTATGACCGGAGCAGGAGCTTGGTTCGCATTGCCGGCAGTAAGTCAGACCTGTTCCCGGTGCATGTTGGACTCCGCCAGGGCTGCCCTTTGTCACCGATTCTGTTCATTATCTTTATGGACAGAATTTCTAGGCGCAGTCAGGGAACGGAGGGTGTCTGTTTTGGTGGCCGCGAGATCTCGTCTCTGCTTTTTGCGGACGATGTGGTCCTGTTGGCTTCATCAAGTCAAGACTTGCAGCGTGCACTGGGGAGGTTTGCAGCCGAGTGCGAAGCGGCGGGGATGAGAATCAGCACCTCCAAATCCGAGGCCATGGTTCTCAGTCGGAAAAAGGTGGATTGCCCCCTCCGGGTTAGGGGGGAGTTGCTCCCTCAAGTGGAGGAGTTTAAGTATCTCGGGGTCTTGTTCACGAGTGAGGGAAAAATGGAGTGGCAGGTTGACACACGGATCGGTGCGGCGTCCGCAGTAATGCGGTCATTGTACCGGTCTGTTGTGGTGAAGAGGGAGCTGAGTCGTAAGGCAAAGCTCTCAATTTACCGGTCGATCTACGTTCCTACCCTCACCTATGGTCATGAACTCTGGATCATGACCGAAAGAATGAGATCGCGGATACAAGCGGCAGAAATGAGTTTCCTCCGCAGAGTGGCTGGGCGCACCCTTAGGGATAGGGTGAGGAGCTCAGTCACCCGGGAGGAGCTCGGAGTAGAGCCGCTGCTCCTCCGCATCGAGAGGAGCCAGTTGAGGTGGCTCGGGCATCTGTTCCGGATGCCTCCTGGATGCCTCCCTGGGGAGGTGTTCCGGGCTTGTCCCACTGGTAGGAGGCCTCGGGGCAGACCCAGGACACGTTGGAGAGACTACGTCTCTCGGCTGGCCTGGGAACGCCTTGGGGTTTTCCCAGAGGAGCTGGAGGAGGTGTGCAGGGAGAGGGAAGTCTGGGGGGCTCTGCTTAGACTACTGCCCCCGCGACCCGGCCCCGGATAAAAGCAGAGGAAGATGGATGGATGGATAGATGGATAGATGGATAGATGGATGGATGGATGGATGGATGGATGGACAATCCTTATTCTACATTATTTGTATATTTAGATGCTAATGATGCAAATTGGGTATTGGAATTATTTTTTTCTTATGTTTGCAGATACAGCTTATGTAACCTACATAGCTGGTGGGCAACAGCTGACTACATGAGTGCTTCTGCTCATCTCTGATTCTGGTCTGATGTGTGTTGTGTCTGTAGAGCTTCTCCACAAGCTCCCTCTTGGACTCTATCTCTGCTTCCTCCTCGTCTCTCTTAGCAGCACACATTTCCCCTGCTTCGTCCCTCTCTGTAACATTCATTTCCCTGCCTCTTTGTCATTTTCAGGTTTAGTCCTCAGTTTGTAAAAAATAAAAGTATCTTCCTATCCTCCCCTGCTTTCCTTCATGCTCTCTCTACAATTTAGACAAACACGCCTAGCAAGAAACGCTTTTATTCTCACGAAATTTAATAGCTGCTTATAAAAAACAGTGACAGACCTAACGTAAGCGTATGATACGGTAACGTTTATGCGGTAACGTCATTTTCAAAAATCAGCTAGCTAGCCGCTGCGGTAACTTTAGCTAACGACGCTAAGTTACGCGATATTAAGCTAACATTTGTTTCTCATGAGGAAACATCGCAGTACCTCAACTTTAACAAGCTTTCACGAAATGGTAGTGAGATGTAGGTAAACAACACTGATTTTACTCTCCTGAGCACCGCATCCCCTTGCGTTGCTCGCTTGCGCCGGACTAGGCCGCTGCAGTAACGGTACCGAAATGGAGTTTTCCCGCTCCTACACCTCCCTCCTACACGCACAGGTTTGCGTCGTGCGTTAGACGCGCGTCATACGACGGCGAAAAAAGTCACCCGTCAGTGTGGTCAGAGTGCTTTGCACAACAGGGGTGGCGCTGGCCACCCACGGCCACCACGTAGCTACGGCCCTGGTCATTGAGTACACACTGAGGCAGCCATGCGACTCAACACCGGTAGGCAGAACGGAGGGCTGCCCCCATGTACGAGCCAGGCGAGGGGTCGCTCTCAGTTTTACAGCACATTGCACCGGCAGCGGGTGGATATGGGGCCATTTCTTGAGTTACGTGCCCCTGAAATTCCGGGACAAGCCCAAAGAAAGGAAGTTTTTGCGCCATTACCTTCCTGCTCGCTATGCTGCACCCATTTGACTGTTCTCTCCGAAAGTGCAAAATGAAATATTGATGGTAAAAAGTTTTTGTCATTTCCAGGTAAGTAAACAGAGCAAAGAAGCGCGACCTACATTCTTTAGTCGTCCTTGTACGTAGTTTGCGCGGGAAAGGTGAAATCGGTTTGCTCATGTGACACTGGCGCTTTGGCCCTTGAGTGGCTGAGCAAGCAGTGCGAGTGTGCGTATTTTATTTCGCAGAGCCGCGTTTAACTGCGTTGCACGCGAGCGTTCGAATGTGTGCTCCTGCCGTGAATTTCTCCGGGCGGTGTGTCCTTGAAACGCACGGCCGTGAAGTATCAGTCGTCCTTTAGCAGCCGCTCGAAATGCCCCCTCCTTATTTCGTTTTTTTTCTGTTTGCGCTGGCTCATCAGTGCCTGCGTAGCCATCGAGTGGAAGACATTGACATTTGTTTACATCCCCGCTTGCCACTTCTATTGCTGTCGTTGTCAGGAATATTCTATCAGGCTGCCCAGAGTGTTTGGCTGTGATGAACAAATTGGCCTTGTTTGCTCATTCGTTACAAACAGCTGCGGCGAGGAGAACCGAGTGAGGCGGATGCTACGGCGACCATCACTGGTCTCCAAAAACAAGCGAATAAATGGACAGCCCAGCACTGAAGGGTATGTGTGCAAAGCTCGGTATATCACTATTTGCAGTATAGCACTGAAAACAACCTCGCACACATCTAGAGTAGGGCGAAAGAAGCACCTTGTGAAGTTGCTGGATGCTCTCTAACTAGATCAATAATCTCAAGAACACACACACACACACACACACACTGAGACCACTTGTCCCAAGTGGGGTCACGGCGAACCGGAGCCTAACCAGGCAACACAGGGCGTAAGGCTGGAGGGGGAGGGGACACACCCAGGACGGGACGCCAGTCCACTGCAAGGCGCCCCAAGTGGGACTCGAACCCCACACCCACCAGAGAGCGGGACCCAGCCAAGTCAACGGCGCCACCGCACTCCCCTGCGTATCAAAAACAGGCAGCATCCTCTCACTCACTTGCCATCTGAGATGGCTTGTCCCATACAGGGTTGCAGGGAGCCAGAGCCTAACCCGGCAACACAGGGTGAAAGGCTGGAGGGGGAGGGGACACACCCAGGATGGGACGCCAGTCCACCACAAAGTACCCCAAGTGGGACTCAAGCTCCAGACCCCCCGGAGAGCAGGACCCGGTCCAACCCACTGCGCCACCCCCCCCCCCCCCCCCACGTAGCATCCATTTAGCAAAAAATTGTTTCTTTACCGGTTGGTACTTGGGGATGAGAAAGCAAATGCCTACAGTGATGACGAACTCTGATGGAGCTCCTTTGAGCCAAAGAACACACGTTGACACAAGTGTGGTGACAGTCTCAGCAGGGCCTGCTTTGAGCTCTGTGCCAGTAGCCCTCGTTGTTGCAGGGGCTCGTGTATCTTTCCCTCTTCTAAACGGTGATCCAAAATGCAGCAGCACATGCTGCGTTAGGCCTGCCAAAGCATTTTGTAAAGTATCTCTCCTCCTCATCTCTCAGCTAGCTTCCTGTAGCTGCCCCTATCGAGTTCAGAACTCAAGTTAAGGCCTACAAGACAGACCTCGATATCTATAGGACCCGATCGTTCCCTGAACTGCAGTAAGGGTGTTGTGCGCCTTCACATCTGGCCAGGTGTTCACAATCAAATTTTTTTGATTTTTCAATTTTTTTAAAAGAAACATTTATATAACATAAGTTGCTGGATGAAGGTTTATCCGTGATTCAGCAGTTATGATCTCAAAGTTATAGTGCATGAACACATTACATGTACTTAAGAGATCATGGGAGAAGTTACTCTGGCAAAGGTGAGTTTTAAGACCCTTCATGAATGTAGACACGTTCAGCAGTTCTGAGTGAGACGGGGAGGTCGTTCCACCACAACGGAGCCAGAACCGAAAACCTTTTTGGTTTAGACTTTGGACCTTTTGTGCATGAGACCACCAAGCAAGCAGAGGTAGAGGAGGAGCTGTTGCACTTTTCAGTGCACTTTCATTGAGTTTTACACTTTTTCTTTAGACAAAAAGTGTCTGATGAATGAAAAAATGTAAAAGTCTTGGGGGGCAAAAGACTTGAAGCGGTGGGCAATGGGCGCCTGTGGGCAGGGTCATGTGTAAGCCGTTAAGGCAACAGCAGTTCCAGCCCCCAGAATGGATGTTGCTGTCCGTTAAATAATGTATCTAAAAGTCACTCCACACTCATACCCCGGTCTCATGGACCCCACCTCCACAACTTCCCAGCAGAAGAGATTGCACATTTAAACCCGGGAGGTCTTTGTAGCCACAAGGAAGGCAGCGATCAGTCACAAACCATTGCTTTGTCCCCCACAAGCATGTCTGTCCCTCTTGCTGGACACCAGAGACGTCGTATGGAGGGAGGGCGAGGGTGCATCGAAACATGCTGCGTGTATGATGCAGAGGATTGCGATCCGCTTGACTCTGCACTGGGGACGGGGTTGAGGACACAAGATGTCAAGTAGGGCTTGCCTGTCTCTGCTCGTTTCATAGCCACCCCTGCAGTGTCTCCTTGCGCCTGACCCGGTCTCGACGAGGGGACAGCATTCGCCTCCGCCTGCGTTTCGCTCTGCCGACTGCCAAGTGCTTTTCTCCTGGCCTCGGCTGGAAGGCTGCCCGGCCGTGTCTTCACCACCTTAATTAATGTGCATCCCCCGTTGCCCTGTAACCACCCCCCGCACCGTTCCGCTGACCTCACCTGGGTCTCACAGCCTGCTGGGTCCAGACGTGTCCCATCCTGGACTGCTCCATTATTCATCCCAACCCTATTTTATGCATGGAAGTTTGCTTGTGCTCAAGTCTGTTGCCGGCACTGACAAGCAGTGTTATAAGTGGTGCTGAGCTCAGTTGAGGAAAACCCAATGAATAATACAGCACGAAGGAATTAATCCGTTCACGTCAACTTCTGTAAGGTTTCGACGCGCGCTGGCAGGCAGATAAATAAGCAAAACACAGGGACAGGGAAAGATTTTAAAAAATCAAGGTATTTCCAAACCTGTTTTTTTTTTTCCCCCCCATCAGTCGTCCAACGTTTTATCTACACGAAGAGAAGGGGAAATGCTGAGTGCGGCGTCAGGCTGATAAAAACCGTCATGAATGGAACATTTTTTGCATAAGATAAATCTCGCTTCCTTGACTAATCAGCACGGAGCTAAGTGATCTGCAGCTTCTTGCGAGTGTTTGTTTTTTACCGCTCAGTTCTTCTATTACTTTCATTTTTTTGCACTTTTTTTTTGTGTAAGTGGCAGACGGGTAAAAGGGCAGCATTGTCACACGTCTCAGTTTGCAACTCAAACGCATCTGCTCAAATTCCAAACGCTTGCACATGGCAAATACATATTTAAATACTGTAAGCAGAAAGGTAAGTTGGTAGCGTTCAAATTGCCTTGTGATCAAAGCTGTTTGAAAGCGAAAATTTTACAGCCGAAGTTGAGACCACCTTGTCCGTCCCCTTGTTCCTACTGGTTTTATTTTATTGTTTTTTATTCCTATTGCTTTTATTCATTAGGGACAGCTGTTGACAGTGTAGTGGTTAGCATTACTGCCTTTGGATACACAGGTTTGAACCCCACTTCCAGCTGTAGTACCCTTGAACAAGGTACTTACCATAAATTGCACCAGTAAGAAATTACCCAGCTGTATCAATGGGTAAATAATTGTAACCTTAACAATGTAAGTCGCTTTGGAGAAAAGCATCAGCTAAACGCATAAATGTACTGGATTACTCATTGTCCCACATAGGATGAGGTTAGTATCAGAGGTCCAGCTGGACAAAGGTACCTATGAAGACTAGTGGCTGGTTTGATCAGAGCAGATACCAGTCAAGGAGGTTCTGCGAAATATAACTTTGCACACAAACGTTTCAGCTTCTGCGATCTGCGATCCCTTAGTGCCATGTGAGAAACAATCAGAGAATAAATCAGTTTTGTGGAGCTGCAACTTAGCACCTTTAGAAGATTACAACCTTACTTAGGGCCACAGGTAGCACATTGAAGGGGGGTGCGGTGGCACAGTGGGTTGGACCACAGTCCTGCTGTCCGGTGGGTCTGGGGTTCGAGGCCCGCTTGGGGTACCTTGCGACGGACTGGCGTCCCGTCCTGGGTGTGTCCCCTCCCCCTCCGGCCTTACGCCCTGTGTTGCCGGGTAGGCTCCGGTTCCCTGCGACCCCACTTGGGACAAGCGGTTCTGAAAATGTGTGTGTAGCACATTGGTTAGAGTGGTGACCTGTGGCCTCAGAGTTTGCTAGTTTCAACCTCATCTCCTGCTGTTGTGCAATGAAAAAGGGTAAATAGTTGTTGGTAAGTCAAGTTATTGGTGGGTGGCATGGTGGCACAGCAAGTAGTGCTCCTGTCTCACAGCACCTGGGTGGTGTGAGAGGCTGTGGGTTTGATCCCTGCTCAATCTGTGTGGAGTTTGCATGTGCTCTGGTTTCCTACCACAGTCCAAAGACATACTGTTGAGGTTCCCCCATAGTGTGTGAGTGACACAGGAGTGTTCCACTGATATATGGATGAGTGACCCAGTGTAAGTAGTGTATCCAGAAGTGTAAGTCACCTTGGTGAATAAGGTGTGTGAGCTGATAACCCTACATGGAGATCATTGGAAGTTGCTTTGGAGAAAAGTGTCTGCTAAATAAATACATGCAAGTTGCTTTGGAGGCACATGGGCAATTTTCTGAGATTATGAATATATGCAATGATGTACATTTTTGTACATCAAGTACATTTTCAAGTACATTTTTGTGGCGCATGATGGTAACTAGGTTTTGTAATGTAGTGTCACGCTAAGTTTTGGATGGTGCTAAAAACCTTTGCATTCCGGATAAGATGGATGTACAAGACCCAATTTCTGCAAACGAATCTATGTGCATGTATGAGTCACTTTTTCCCAGTGTGCACAGCATTCCCATGTTCTTCACATTGCACAACGCAGAGGGCTTTTATCCCGTGTTCTTTTCTGAAAGTCATACACAGCCTCAGATGCTCTTCTTGATGTGTCACTTTTATTCCTTGGGTTCGACAAGCTACAAAAGCCAGTTGATTTTTGAAGACGGCCAACCAGAAGAACAGGCCAACTCTATGTTGTGTCATTGCAACATTTTTTTTTTCCCCCCTTCGGTCACAGCATTATTCATCGTAAAGAGCTGCAGTTTTTCCGTAACTCGTTTGGAATGTAAAACTGTTGGCTGTTTTCTTGTAAATTTGCTGATGAAATCTCTTCTTATTACAGTGCATATTGATTTTTCTTATACTTTTAGCTCAGGAAGTTATTACCTCCTAAGTGTTTTTCACACTGTAACATTATGCAGAATTTGGTGGATAATTTTACAGTATATGCAATATGGTTCTGTTGTTTCTGTTTTTTGATTTATGTGAGCATATATACTTTCCCCTCGCTATTTGACTGCTGTTACAACTCAGGCACTGGTTCCTAAAACTCTCACCTGTTTTATGAGCTGTAAGTAGGGGGTTTAAACATTTCAGATGAAAAAAGTTTGCAGGCCTATTTTTCCATCTAGGTCAGGCTGATCTGAAATATTTCTTGCCAAAGAAATGCTAACAATGCTTTGTTTAAAAAAAAAAAAATAGGCAAATTGAATTTTTAAAGGAAGTAGGACCTTGCTCCGAATGCGATGTTATTTCTAGAATTTTATGTGTACAAAAATCTGTGTTTAATTTGCTGACACTAAGTCAGAGAAGTTATATAAAGCATACTATGTATTTATGGGGGGCACAGTGGTGCAGTGGCGCAGTGGGTTGGACTGGGTCCTGCTCTCTCTTGGGTTGGGGGTTAAAGTCCCACTTGGGGTGCCTTGCGGTGGACTGGCGTCCTGTCCTGGGTGTGTCCCCTCCCCCTCCAGCCTTATGCCCTGTGTTGCCAGGTTAGGCTCTGGCTCCCCATGACCCTGTATGGGACAAGTGTTTCAGATGATGTGTATGTATGGTGAGTGCGTACAGGAATGTACTGGTAAAAAGGCCATAGAGAAATATCATCTAACACATGAGCATTCTGAATGTTGTGACCTCAGCATGTAAAAGCCCTGAAGTTCACCAGAGGCACCACTGGAGATCCATATCAATAAGCCAACCCACTTGCTTTCAATGAACCCAGTCAGTTCCCAGATCTATAAAGGGGTTGAAATTGTATTGCTAGTTTGTGGTCTGGATCAGCTCCTTACTCTAACTGTCTAGCGACTCTTTTTCACCGACGTGTCTCTCATGTTACTGGTCTAGTGTGTTTCTGTTCCACCCTGAGCTCCTGTCCAGTCTATGCCAGTCCATTGTGAGCCTGGCCAGGTCTTGTGTACCACCCTGCCTTTGCCAGGCGTCGTTGTATTAGCGCCGTTCACCCAACACCGTTTTACTGATTGTAGAAGACCCTGTAGGAGGGGCGCGGTGGGGATGTGTTTTGGACCGGGTCCTGCTCTCCAGTGGGTCTGGGGTTCAAGTCCCACTTGGGGTGCCTTGTGATGGACTGGCGTCCCATCCTGGGTGTGTCCCCTCCCCCTCCAGCCTTTCGCCCTGTGTTGCCAGGTTAGGCTCTGGCTCCCCGTGACCCCATATGGGACAAGCGGTTCAGACAATATGTGTGTGTATAACACCCTGTATGTCTTTAGTGCCGTGCCCATCATATCACCCATGCCCTTTAATTCCTGGGTAGCACTGTGCACTTGTATTTAAACTCTGCGACTGAGACCACTGCACTTTACATCTGTGTCTGGACAATACAGTAAAACACGTCCGTGTTGGTTTTGCATCCGGACATGCAAGTTCAGGTGTTGTTTATTGGGTTTTACCCTGCATGTGACCTTTTCCACGTTCGTACACGCTGTATGCGTAACTGTCGCTCTGTTTTATCCTATTTAGAGGTATCACCTTTTCATCCATATTAACTTAGGCCTTTCTCATTGGGTTCAGTCTGCCTTGTCAACTCATTCCCCTCGGCTAGGTCAACACTTTGGGGAGTCTGGGAGCTGAGTGCATGATAATTATTGATGACTTATAAACCCAACCTCCCAGTTCAGGACAAAGAATTCTCAGAGTACTTATCTGCAAAGTATTTGTAAACACCATCTGTTTTTAAACAGCGCTTCTTTTTGTCCTTTTGCGATCGAGTTCTGGCACAACAAATGCTTATGCTGGAAGATTTAAAGGCAGATTGAGCATTTCGACCATAGAGTCTTTTTAACTCTCTGCTGGCCGGACAGGAAAGTTGGGGTGGAGGCTCGGAATGCAAAACCAGCGATGCTTCATCAGACTGCCGAATCTGAACAGGTCTCCCTTTCAAGTCTTCTGCCTAAACATTACATGTCTGGATGATCATGCTGTGTAAAGTGAAGTAATTCAGGGAGGGAACTCTACTAAGCGACCTGTTGGGTGCATTTCACAATAAAGGCGGAAAAGATTCTGAATGAACGAGGCTTTTGGGGTTTTCAAAGCATAATGCGGAAAGACGGATTGCAGTCGTGTCCCTGCTCCCACTGATTCTTCAATAACTGTTTTATAGCGCCTCATGTTCGATGGATTCTGGCCCGGTACGCAGAGCACTTACAACACCTGTTGCGCCCTGATGATTTCTAATACATTGTTTTAGGGCGTCATTTTACCATAAATTCAACACAGTGGACACTAACCCTTGTTCCACAAGGCCTCAGTCCCAATTCGAATTCCTGTCTTCCATATATTGCACTTCCGGTTATCGGTAATAATTTTTTGTCTAAACACCCGACTGACACAAATTAATCACCATGAATGCTGAAACGAATATCGAAGATCTTTGCACAGTCAAACAGGCAAAGGAGGCAAAAGCATAAAATAGATCTCTGCTTAGCCTTTATCAGAATGTTTGTAAATTTTCACATTCAAATTTCAGCAACCAAGTCCTTTGTGTAGGTTTTATTGAGAGCAGATACGTTACAAACCATTTATAGTATCTCATAATGAGATTTGCCTCCAAAAATTGATTAAATATGTGTACTGTTTGTCGGAAACTTTTCCTTTGCAATATATTGGAATTTTTCTGAAGGAAGACCTGTCTGATATTAATGCAGATTATAGCCACAGATGGTAATAGTATGAGTAGGTATAATTTTTAAATTATACACATGCGCTCATTCCTTACATGTTGGTGTCCTGTAAAATGAAAATCACTATAAAAGCTCCTGGTAATGTATACCCTTTCTCTTTACAATAGGTCTACAAAATCAGTGCACTTGTGCGATTATTTGCTTCCATGGATGTGGTTTGCAAAGACACAAGAGGCAGTACAACCACACAAATGAACTCAACACCATATATGAAATTCCCATCAACACAATTCCTGTCCCTGTTTATTAGTTAAAGTAGTTAAGTAGATATTTACAGTAAGAAAGTAAATGTGGAATAATCACTCATGGGAACATTCATGAAAATTACAGAATACAGTGAATTCATTTAACTATGTGCCAAAATTTAATTATGCTCAGCATAAGACTACATGGGAAAAATAACATTAAGTTACATAGAAACTATTCATTATGTCAAACCAATTAATATCAGTCTAATCTCACAACTGAAATCTGAAACAGCATTTAATAATAATTTAGCTGATGCTTTTCTTCAAAGCAACATATGGTGGTAAAGTACTTATTATTACTTGCCCATTTAGAGAACTACACCATTTTTACACACACATTGGCTCAAACCGCTCGTCCCAAGCGGGGTCACAGGGAGTTCGAGCCTAACCCAGCAACACGGGGCTCAAGGCTGGAGGGGGAGGGAACACACCCAAGATGGGACACCAGTCCATCACAAGGCACCCCAAGTGGGACTCGAACCTCAGACCTGCCAGAGAGCAGGACCCGGCCAAGCCTGCTGCACCACCGCACCCTCTGCATCATTTTTACTGGAGTAATAATTCAGTGCAAGAACCTTAATCAAAGGTACTACAGCAAGAACTGCTATTCAAACCTAGGTCTTTTGAATCCTTATAGAAATAAGTTATAAACATGTAACTATGAATTGCATTGCTTAAATCGCTGTGAAACACATCTTTCTGGGAGCAGGACTGTGGCTAGACTCAAGGTGTGCATCACACTTTGTTCTATGTGCAGAAATGCTGACTGGTGGGGAACAGCCGTGCACCTCCCCCTAGCTCTATGTCCCAATGCAGATGTGCACATGTGCCACAAACATATAAATAGCTTCAACAGCACGAATATCATTACAACAATTATGTTTTTCCATACTGAATTATTTTAATTTGATCCCCTCATAATGGGAATTTGCCTGATGGGGTGATTTCGCCGAATGAATTAACGCCGGCGAACGAGGGCCGGGTGTATATACTCATCAGTAAGAAAAATGAATCCGGTCCGAATTTCAGATACATTTACATCGACTCATCCATTCCAAAAAATTGTAAAAATCGGAAGAAATGAATGTGGCGCATTGTGCCTTCCAGGTGAAGAGGTTAGAGGGCTTAGAGGATCGGGGTCAAGGTTGTTTCTCCCAGTCAGAGTTCACCTGAGATCAAAAACTGATGATGTTTCTCCACGAAGACAAGGCTTACTAACTGCATCCATAGGATTGAGCGGAGTTCGGGTGCCTACGGCTCCGCGCCCTGTCCGTTCTCTCCCGCGGGCTCAGCGTTCGGGGCGCGCCGCAATATGCGTTTCCTTAGCGAGAGAAGGTCTTCCCCATTGCTCCAAATGTGGTATCAGTTTTCGGCGCTTTTCCGTTATTTGATGATCGTCTTCCGCAACAACTTCAGTCGTGATAGATGACCGTAAATGTTTAAACGGTTTTTCTCGTGAAAGAATAAATTTATTGGTTTTTCTGGTCATTTGTTGGTTTGTGAGCCCAGCCACTGAAATCAAAAGCACCAAAAGTGGTCGGTTAAGTTCCAGGAGGACCGATTCAATCCACTCCTTACCGAATTACTCTTTGGGTGGAGGCCCAGGTTTCGCCAAAGCCCAAATGGGACTGAGCTGTTGCTGAAAACAACTGATAAACAATAATCTGGGACAAACAACCCACGTGGGAATGCATTTTGCCCAACGCGGAGAGTTCCTCCAACATGTTAACGTTCGAGAGGTAGAAACACTTTCAGGCTCCAAATAGAGTCATCTCTCTGTCATACAAAAGGCTGTGATGTTCGTCAAGAATAAATTGTAGCCTCTGGGAGACGGGGAACGTGACCAGAGCGGTATCCTCCGGAGTCAATTACATTAATAAGAAATGAACGATTCTTAAATTTCTAGTGCAGCGATCCAGGGACATGACACGTGAACCTCGGGCATTACAGATTAATAAGGGCTCGGTAAAGCAATCTGACTCTGAGAGTCGAACGTACTCCGAATGCTCTGTTATTATTGTACCGAAGAATAGACTGCAGGGAGGAAGATCCTGCTTTGGAAGCGTATGTGAAACTGTGCATTCAAGGTATTTTTTTTTTCCCCCCCGCTGGAATTTGAGAAACATTTGATTTTTAAACAGATGTAACAGCGGCAATTAGCATTTACCTCATATTGCGAAAGACCGACGGCAGAACGTCTCCAATGTCAAACAACGCTTTGAAATGCAATTGCTTCTCTGAGCGTAAAATGAGGTGTGTGTGCCCAAACACTATAAATTTAACCTAAACAGACATAAGAGTATTTTGCCAAACGCAATTCTCTTATAACAAGCAGCCGCTTTAATTCCACCCCCTCACCCCCCGCGGTGTGATAATTTCTGTCGACGCTTTTGTTGTTGGAGCTCTAGCGGCGGATTCAAAGAGAAGTTTCCGTCGAGGGCCTCGCACGGAGCTGACATGATGTTTTTTTCTTTGAAGTTCGGAAGGGAGGAGCCTGGAATAGCGACAACAAAGCCTCGCATTCTATAAATATAAACGCGGCAATGCCAGGGGATAGCTGTGGCGGCGCCGGGGTACGGCGTCGAACCCGAGCAAACTGCGAGGTGTGCGTTTCGACTGCGCTCGAGAAGAACGGCGGTTCTCAGGAGTCGGGCGCGATGGACTGGATGACAGCCGTGGAGAGGAAGGGATGGGGATCTCGGTTGTTGTCCGCACTTTGGCCCCGGTACCTGACCCGACATCACCCCGGGGGAATCTCAGCCCTAGTTTGCCACTCCTCACTGAATGATTAAGAAATGTGCACGCAAACACTTTCTGGAGCAGTGATGAGTTCCAAAGTGGCCAAGCTTCCTGGACAAATAACGAACCACCTGATGATAATGACTTCCATTTAGAGTTTGCCATACTGGAAAGGATCTGCCAAAGGATCCCCGGGTGCAATAGTATGCCTTCATTAATACGTCCGAGCGGCAGGTTATTTTCCGTTTCGACTCTTTCAGGCCGCATATCAAAGCGAGCGGAACGTCTCAAGCCCCGGACCGTCTCAGCGAAACCTGTCACGTCGCGGATACGGATAGATCTCACTTGAGGTGTGTCACGCAGAGCTAACAGAGAGGCAGACGTTGCCCAGCCTCCCAGGTAACCAGACTTGTCTTCGGGCAGAACACGCTTAATTGGGTGCCCTTCTGGTCTGTCCT
Source organism: Scleropages formosus (assembly GCF_900964775.1). Classification (NCBI taxonomy): domain Eukaryota; kingdom Metazoa; phylum Chordata; class Actinopteri; order Osteoglossiformes; family Osteoglossidae; genus Scleropages; species Scleropages formosus. The sequence goes on from NC_041812.1 coordinate 26,188,037, forward strand.
GTGATATTTAAGACAGCCAAAAGGCAGGGCACTCTGGGATGCTGCACTAATAAGACGAAGGCGCGGAAGAAACACCTGCAGTGGAGTGAAAGAAGGATCTGAGCTCAGCAAAGGTTTGCTCAGATCCGATCAGGCATTTGGAAATAATTGAAAATGAAGTTACTTGTTAGCCCCCTTCCCCGCCGAGCGGGTCACACACGGGCAAGGACGTGATAGTTTTAAAGGGCATGTGTACTGCGGGCTCCGTTCCATCTGAACACACGCTGCAGGATCATCTGGGTGTTTTTTCAAAGAAAAGGGGGAAAAGCTTCCAAAAAACAATGTACGACAGTCTGCCACTGGCAGATCAATGACCGTTCTTCTCACGGCTGACCTCCAGACGAGCCAGTACGTGTGGTGTATAGTCTGCACGATGTCCAGGTTTCCCCCCAGAACTGCACAGACCTTGAGAGACTTGCACAGGGGACACTTCAGCAGCGACTCTGACGGTCCGCTCTCAGATTCCCTCACCGCTGCTGGGCAAGGCAGCATTTTTCTCTTCCTTCATTAGCATGGGCGCTTAAAAAACATCAGATTCGTGGAACTGAACAGTTTTTTTTTTTTTTTTTTTTTTGCTTCCCCCCAAGCATTCCCCAACAGAGTGAGAGATGAGCCGCGTTTGGATACCGAGAAATCCAGGATCGTGGAATTGTGCCGCACGTACGACGAAAAGCGGCGTTAACTTTCCTTCCTTACGCTGTAAAAACAGTTCTTACGTTCAGCGGCACACCAAAAGCCTGGATCAAGACTCTTCCTTGTGCTGGTGGATAAATATTCTCTAAAGTGAGCACAACAGATGGCTGGAGCTCAGCTGAGCCACCTTAGAGAGCATGCACGAGGGACATCTGGTTGCTGTGCCCAGCGGACGTTTTTCCAACATCAGACAGGCTCGTCTGCTTCTCATGGGTTACCCTTCCCTCCGGTATTGGTCTAGGGCAGAAGAAGAGAGTGCTGCAGAGCTGTCCACGCCCGAAATCCAAATGTCCAACCCACCCCTTGACATGTGGACCACATCTGCTTCAACTGCTCTCCGCATCAGGAACAATGGGAAGAGAGCCTTCTGGTGGCAACAAGAGCTTGGCCCCAACTTTGCCTTTGTGACCTACATCCTCCATGAAGGGAGAACACTTTCTCCTGGCAGTGTGTTGTCAGCTGCTGGGCGTGGAACCACACAACGGTTCCGCAGATAAATATACTCGCAATGTAACACGTCTGTGAAAACTCCATATAGTTCACCCGCACGGACACAACCCAACGTCAACACTTCTTTTCCCTCCATTATGTCCTCCACTGAACCCTAGTCCTCCTACAGGTCAGATGCCTCCCTCTGCCAGTATACAATTATGAATCGACTTTCCTCTCCTCAGGGAGGTGGCCATCTGTGGAACCTGTCCATTTTGGTGGGAAGATAAAGAGTATTACACACCTAGTAATAGCAGCCTGGAATAATCCACACTGAGGGCTCACGGTGGTATCTGTACCCCATGCAGTCACTGCTCTTCTCCTGCTCCTCACCCTTCATCTGTTCTTCTCTCATCTCCACATGTATCTCCATCAGTCTCTGGAAACACCATGTGCAGCACAGTGGAGGCTTTCCTGCATATTATATACGTCTTTGTTGACTTTGCCTTGAAAGTGCATTTGAGGGGCCATGGACTTCAATAAATCATGCTATTCTTGTCTATTTGAATTAATCCGTTTTGGGAGAAAAATCAATGAAAATCTATTAATTATAATTTTATTTCTGTGTTAGCAGATTTGTTCTGCCATAAATGAGTGGAAAGTCCTATTTATTCTGTGAATAATGGCCGCTGCTCTGAGCTTTTGTATGTTTTTTTTAAAATTGTATTACTTTTTCCTGCTCCTTAACCTTTAAACTCAATACCAGCCGTCTGTCTTTCTAAGGGATGGTCCCAGGCTATCTGAATGCGATTAATGTCCGTGTGATTGATTTTTCTTTTGTACTGCTGTCATACTGGTCCTTTTGTATTGTCATCCTAGAATATTAAGTTTTCAGAAACCAAATAAATGGAAGACACCAGTTTTTATTTCATTGTCTCTTATGATGACGTGATCCAAGTGACCGTAGTCTTATCTGCAGATGATAATATTCTCCATATACTATTATGTTTCAGAAAATTATTTGTATGTGCTCTATACAATGATTGCCTGTTTAACATCATAGAGTATGTGGTGATTGACCTCGCACTTCTCCAACCATGGTATTTGTGGACCATGTTCACAAATACTTACATCAGGGGCCTGCGCTCATAGGCATATCTTCAAATAGTCACTAATAATGCAACACAATAAGGACCTTCCACCCCCAGCTATATAAAGACCGGTCCGAGGTCTACAGCGTGACGACTCCTGTCTTTCGTCACTCCGTTAAATACCGTGTCCGCACCTGACCCTCAGGTCTCAATAAGGTACACCGATTACCCTGGAGGTGGGTGCTGCCGTGATACTGCATGCCACAAATATTTTATTTTTTTTAAATTCACTTTGCAATTTTCGCGTGTTTTTTTTTCATGTGTAATGAGCTATTTCAGCAAATCTATACGTTTCCATTTCCAAACTTTATCTAAAATAGCACCAGTCATAAGAGCCCATAGGATGGGGCTTGTGCTGTTAGCAGACAAGTACTCTTATTGACACTATTTCGGTGCCTAACCGCAACAGGACAATGACTGTGTTATATTTTAAAATAAGATGTTAATATTATGTATGCTGTTTAAGCTATTTTTTAAAAAGTTACGATACCCTCGGATAACGTGTTCTGCAGCACCTGATCAGCACTTTTTCTGAGTTATACTTTGAGGACAGAAACAGAATAACTGCCAAAGCACTGCCTCCTTAACCCAGAAGCAATGCTCTGGAGACATGTCACACTCTAGGGATGTCAGGCCTTCTGTTGTAAACTGATATCACTTTAAATGTATTAGAACAGCCCCCCACGCATCAACCCTCTAGAGATTTTAATCGGCACGTCTATGTCTCCAACAATTACTGCACTGCTACAACTGTTTTCTCAGTTGGCCTTGTGAGAAGAAAAGGATGACAACAACAAAAACAACAATAATAATAATAATATTCATGTAATAGAGGCCCTTTAAACTTAGTATGTCGGTAGTTCAACCTGAAGCGGTTATCGATGGTGAATTAATGAAAATATTCAGGTCTAGGTCATTTAATAATGTATACCTGAATGAAATATGCCAGGCTGTGATTTTGGAATTTTTATCAAGCCTCAGTTGAAATGCATTTCCCAGAAAAGTCAAAGGATTTTTATGGTTTTGTTTATATTGCCAGTTTCTGGGGACCTTCGTGAGACGTGCTGGTGGGACATGAAATCTCTGCAAACTATTCACTCGGGTACCGACCGCGTCTGTAACATCTTTCCCCCAGTTGCCACCAGTCTGCATGGTGTCAGGGGAATCATTGCTGGTTGTGGTCCAGCCTGTGTGATTTTGCTACAAAAGAGCTGCTGCAGCTGATGCCGAGAGCCTGACAAACTCCCGTGCATCTGCTCGAGACGGGCGGCTCTGAAGAGCGTGCTAATGCACAGCGCTGGGGTGAGAGTGCGCCCAGCCGCATAGGCCGCTCGCTTGTTGGTAAATCAATTTCTTGGACTTATGCTGCCTGCCGGGAGACCTGACTCCTCCAGGCACTAAATCACACTGGCAACATATGTATAAATCACATCTAATAAGAGTTCTTTTTTTCCATTTCGAGAACATGACCATGCTTTGCTGGCGAAGCGGAAGCCGGGCGTTGAGCTTCCATAACGCATGTGCTGACGGAGGATGAGGAGTTGGAGGAAGACCGCCTGGGTTTGTAGCTTCGCAAAGATTGGCTACGGAAGCCTGCCCCCAACTGCACCTCCCCTCACTACCTTCACCTCTTAGGGTAAATGGATAATGCAGGGCCGAAAGGCTCGCTCTCCTCCGGATGTCCGTCATCCCGCACTGCACTGCATAGCCACCGTTGTGTTTGAAAATTTTACTTTTTTCCACCTCTGTACAGCAGCACTTTTCTTACTCGTTCACAGATCAGAGAACACGGGGCTTGCTCTTTTTATAACAAGGAAGGGAACTGCTGGGAAGTACGCTAAGGCTTCTATAAAGCCACATCGCCATGCCCCGTAACACACACTTATGCAGTTCACTTGCCTCTGTATTAACTGGGAGTAGTTCCTATTACAGCTGATTCCCAGAAGGGCAGAGTTATTTCGTTTGGGGCTGGTGAACATTATGGTGTAAACAAAGAAGGAGATTGTGCGCCGGTTTAATGACTTGTGAAAGAGCGGTCCCTTTAGCCAATGATGCATCCCATCAAGCCCTTGGTATAGCATTCCTGCCTCTTTCACCAGGTCATGTAACGATCAAGGGAGTGGACTTGTGACTGACTGACTTGCTTGTATTCAAATGCTGAAATGGAAAGTCGTCTACACTTTCAGCTGCTTCTTTGAGTCTCCTAAAATAGCTAGATGTGTTCAGTTCTGAGCTGCGGGGCCGGTGTTTCGCTTCTGATTTCATTTGAGCAAGGTAGCAATTTGCTTCTCTCCCCGAGTGTTACAGTTGTTCCATTTGAGATGATGGTTGATCCAAAGGTGGTGATGGTGGCAATGAAAGGAGAAGGCACTGAGGGGGCAAGAAGAGGGACTGGAAGGCATGCTCAATGGGGCAGGGGCTGTGGTCGGGGCTAAAGGAAGGATAGGGTAGAGTCAATAGAGGCTCAGTCAAGTGGACAGATGGATGAAAGAACAAGGATATTGACAGGGTGGAGGTTAGAGCAGAGCAAGGAGAAGGGGATGGATGGAGAAAAAAGTAGAGGAATGGGATGGGAGCAGCTGGGGAAGCAGGACTGGAGGGTGGCAGGACTGCTGCCTTGAAAGACTTCTCTTGTCATGAGTAACGGAGAAAGCTGCAGGACAATTACCACAAGCAGCTCCACCCAGTTGAGCTTCCCCCCATCTTTCTCAGCATGCTGATCACTAGCAACACTGCTGGCTTTGTGTGAGCCGGCGTGCTGCTCTCCACTCCAGGAGACATGGCGACGAACAACCTGAAACCCTCTTGCAAATCTCCGGTTACAGTCCTGTACAGTGTATTAGTTACGGGTGAAGGACTCACTTAAATATTATTCTTTAAAGGCTGCAGAAGGAATCCAACAACCATTTGACAAAACAGAACAAATGATTCTCATTCTACTCTTAGCAGGTTTCTTTTAAGAGGGGACACTAGGGTTATATCATTGTGATCTGCAGTTTTATTGATGATGCAGAATTCTCGCTTGAAATGGTCTGACTGGAGACAGACAAGGGATCTTCAAAGAGTCATTCTTCTAAACTCTGTTTATTTATAGTGAATAATAAGACTAATTGGGAAATTGGCAGAGGGATCTGCCAATTAATCTGCCATCAAATGGGAGATGTAGTGTGGACTCCTGGGTGAAAGTTCAGGAAGAGGTGGACCGTAGCCCTACCTGGGACCGAAGCACAGGATCAGAATCCCAGAGCGTTCGTCCAGGATCAGTTCTGCTCAACTGCCAGCACATCAGAGTAAATAAAGCGTCTTAGTTGGACTACAATTTTAAGTTGGATACTACAAGTCAGAGCCACTAACTTCTTCAGAGGTACAGATTGAGTTGTTGTCCTGAAACGTGAACGTAGAGCATTGCGGCCACAAGTTCAGCTCTTTATCTACGGAGCTACCTGAGTAGCGCAGAGCAGCATGCTTGTCGATGACTGTTGGCAACGGTAACTCAAAATTTTGGTGCTTTTCAATCTACCGTAATCTCAACAGTGCTTAACATTTCAAGGCTGCTTATGTCAACTGCCATCCTCACTCTAAGTATAATGAGTGTAAAGTGTTGGCACTTTATGTCAAAACTTGCCCATATATACAGGGTGACGAATATAAATCCTCAGTTCCCTCAACGTTTGGTTTGTTATTTGTTTGCTGTGTATACCGTGCAGAGTACAATGAATACCCTTTGAGTGCACTCATTATTTGTGTAATAATGGTAAAAGTACAACAACCTACATCGGTATATGCAATACACACACACACACTGACTGAAACCGCTTGCCCCGAGGTGAACCGGAGCCTAACCCAGCAACCGAGGGCGCAAGGCTGGAGAGGGAGGGGACACACCTAGGACGGGATGCCAGTCCATCACAAGGAACCTCAAGCGGGACTCAAACCCCAGACCCTCCAGGGAGCGGGACCCGGCCAAACCCACTGCACCACCGCGCCCCCCTATATGTAATATAATTTAAAAATATTAATTAATCAATGTAAACTATCAAGGTAAACTCGGTGAATACAGGCTATACCGTGTTGGGCAGTTTACTGAGAGACTGATGTGCCGAATAACATGTTAGTATCATAGTGAGAAGCGACTGTATTTATACCTCATTTATCGGAGAGCCACACAACAAAGAGCAGCTGCACAGGCTCATATAAAATACATAGCATTTTTCATAGAATGGGTTTATTATTCCGCACAGGAGCAATTTCTCCAGGTAATGTAGTAATTTTACAGTCACTATTATGTGTTTCACTCTACAAAATCATATGGATACTCTGCTCCTTAGGTAAAGGAACTAACTTCTTTTGTTGTTTAACAACCTCAGCCAACCGCATACTGAGCCGAACTCACAACTAGAATATTACATTCTATACTAACCGTATAAAGATGAGATACATATTTAATTATTTAAATATTACAAAGACGTTTCATACCATGAATACCCTCATATATAAAGTGTTTCTCTTGTGCTTTGTGAGTCTGAAGGTGAATGACACCAAAAATTCTTCTCTCATACAATTCATGGTACCATTTTTAATATTTTGGGAAATGAGAGATGTTTTCCGAAATACTATAAAATAATATGTTGCTATAACTGTCAGGCATAACAAAAAAAAACCCCTTCCGTTATGGTTGCTTTTTCATTTCTGGTGTGAGAGAACATGGGTTCGATCCCCGCTCAGTAGGCGTGGAGTCTTAAAGTCCTTCTCGTATCTGCATGGGTTTTCTCTGGGTGCTCTGGTTTCCTCCCGCAGTCCAAAGACACGCAGTCCAAGCGGATTGTGTCGTAGGTGAAAACTGGAAAAACCGGTGCTGTTGGCAAATTGCCTGTAGTGTGTTAATGGATGACTAACTCTGAGCGGCTACTCTGGACTGGCATCACGTCCGTGGTGTACCTACCCAGTGATTCCGGGATAGGCTCCGCATCACCGCGACCCAGCTAAGGACAAGCAGTAATTGAAACTGGATGGATGTTTTTTCATTCAGGATCTAGTTACATTCTTTCCCATGAGAAATAATGGTAATGTAATTCCCTCACAACAGGACTCTGGTCACTGAGGTGAGTCATGAAATGAATTTACCCTGTTCGGCAAAACATGGGCGTATATGGAACAAGTGAGTTCTTTTCCCTCCCAGCCCTTACTGCTCTGGCAAAGTATTTACCAGCGGTCCGTCCAGCAGCCGCTCCTCGAACGACATGAACTGGAACCTGTCCGTCAATCTGTTTTCAACGTGCTACGTTCCACAGGACAGCTCGGTCGAGGCAAAGCGGAATTTGGGAAGTCACCGACGCGCATCCCCCGTTACACTCCTGGAGACAAGGAGCGAATTGTTATCCACTCTGTAACAATACTCCACAGCTCAGAGAGAAACTAGCTGGGAGGGCAAATCGTTTCTTTTTGTTCCCAATCTAATTCCCAGCCTCAGATTTAATTATATGGCGTCCTGGGTCGCTGGCTGCTGGACACGAGTCATGCATCTATCTCCCCTAATGCTCGCAGGATGCGTAGGGCGAATACATTACGGGCTCCATGCGCCACTTAGGCGCCTTGCCTCCCTCCCATTTAATTGCCATCTTGCTGGTATTTCTTTCCCGGGACTCCTGCGCTGCACAGGAGCTGCCCGTTACCGACTCTCCGACGTTTAATGAGGAAGCGAGGAAAGGTGAGGGATGACACGTAGCCCCGCTCAGGAGAAAAGAGAAGTCGGGCGTTTGTTCGGTGAAACGGTCCCAGTGTGATCCTCCTAAAACTCAAGGCAACCGTCCCAGAGAGAAACCGGCGCGACGCAACGGATACCGCAAGTTCGTAGGCTGGAGGAAAGTGCTGAAGATGCACGAACGCACGGAGCTTTAGCAGATTACTACATAGAATCGTAGCCTTTTCCTTTGATACGCATCTAAGTCACCTTGAAAAGGAAAAGAAACAACACCAGAACAGTGACTGCAGAAGATAAAATTCTGCATGAGCACACAGTGAAATGGAAAAAGTTTTTACATAGCATTTTTATGTCTTCATTTTAAAGTCCTGTTAAGAAGGGTCATGACTTGAAATGATGGCTGCTGCACAGATCTGATAAATGCAGAATACCTTTAAGGTAAGAAGAAATGTACATATACACGTTACTTCGTTTACCAGACACTTTACTGCAAAGCGACTTCCAGTGAACTCTATGTTGTGTTTTGAGCCCACACACCTTATTCACCAAGGTGACTTACACTGCTAGACACACTCCTTACACTGGGTCACTCATCCATACATCAGTGGAACACGCACGCTCTCTCCGTCACTCACACGCTGTGGGTGAACCTGAACAGCATGTTTTTGGAGTGTGGGAGGAAACCAGAGCACCCGAAGACTTACACTGCTAGACACACTACTTACACCGGGTCACTCATCCATACATCAGTGGAACACACTCTCTCTGTCACTCACACACTATGGGTGAACCTGAACAGCATGTCTTTGGAGTGTGGGAGGAAACCAGAGCACCCAGATGAACCCCATGAAGCCTCCCCAGGGACTGAGGAGGGATTGAACCCACATCCTCTCACACCACCCACATGTAGCTAGGCAGCAGCGCTACTCACCACGTCACCCCCTTTATAGAGGAGAAAGATGTTTAATTTAGAAGAGCTAAACTAAAAAAGTGCTCTTCTATAGAAGTGACAAGGTATTCAGTTGTACTGCGTTACTTTTATGTCTTCGCACTGTGTTCCGCCTAAACGCACCTTCTTCTATATGCGCGCCAAAAAGCGTGCCTTCGGCCGGAAAATAAAACCCCATCATGAAACATGTTTTATTTTCATTCTGCTGCAAAAAATAGCTTGTTATCCCACAGCTGCCTCGCAGGGCTGCCGGCACGTCGTAAAGACGGTTTCTAAACGAAAGGGAGGAGGCGGCCTGAATTTTCCTGCAAATAAATAAATAAAATTACGAGGAGTTGCATCAATTTTGGGAAGCTTCTGCGATGTTTTCTCGAAACAGAGAAAACTTTTCTCTCGCTTCACAGTCAAGAGGTTTGCATGTGGGACCGTGATTTTCCCGTGCCTCCGTGTGGCAGGCAACGGCTCGTGACAGCGGCCTGCCGGAGTTCTGCGTAGGCTTCGGGCGCGAGCGCTGACCCGGCGGCGCCGTGGGCTTTGATCAGTCGTCCGCCCCTGCTGTCGCTTATTCTTGGAAAGGGCCGCTCCGTACCGACTCGACGTTCGCACCCCAGGCTCACCCTTCTATCTACCGTGCGGTTATGCAGCCATCTGCAGCAACAATGGGATGTCCGCAAGCGCCACCGCGATTTCTCTTCCCCGTTATTTGCAGCAGAAGGTGGCCGCGTGGGGTTCTCGTGACCAGCGACGCTCGTTGATGCAGAGAATCGCAGAAAGAAAAAGGCCACGTTTGCGCACTGATGTTTTAAGCCAAAACACGTTTATACTCGGCAAAAGAATTAAGCGAAATCTTCAATTATTCCCTTTTTTTTTTTCCGGTAACACAGATTTTTTTTATTTCCAGTCTGCAGCTGATTCTATTTCCACAGCCAGTACTGTTACATCGCAGTCTGTGTCAGTGTACAGGCTTGTGTTGATTTCAGGCACACGATTTGCATAAGATCAAATATATTTCGGATGTGGCAGATAAAGTATGAACGGTACGTTCCGCGAGATCATTTCATCGAGCCAACAGGGTGCCGCACAAAGACAATTTAGCATTTATCGCACACTTCTCCGCATTGCAATGGTGCCTATCATTATCCTGAAACAATTAAAAAGGGAAACCATGCAGCGTTTAATTTTGATGCGACACGAAGCTCCGTGTTCGGCGTCGGCTTGAAAGGGACCGGGGAGGGGAAACGGTTGATCTCCGTGTTGAAACAGATGTTTTGGGGATTGGCTACCTTGGCAGGGTTCTCCTTGGGGATACACTAAAAGACCTCACCCTCTTAGCAAGAACAAAGACAGTAGGTGGCGCAGCGGGCAGAGCCACTGCCTTCGGGCTCAGGTTGCAGGTTTAAATCCCTCCTCCTGCTGGAATATCCTTGAGCACAACTCTCTAAGCCCTCAACTGATCCAGTAGAAAAGACCCAGCTGTATAAATGGGTGTATAATTATAGGCAGCTTTACACTATGTCGCGGTGAGCCGGAGCCTAACCCGGCAGCACAGGGCGCAAGGCTGGAGGGGACACACCCAGGACGGGACGCCAGTCCATCGCAAGGCACCCCAAGCGGGACTCGAACTCCAGACCCACCAGAGAGCAGGACCCCACCAAACCCACTGCGCCACCGCACCCCTCTAACACCATTTTTTACCCCTATTTCTTGTATCTAAATTTATTCATTTTTCAGTGTTTGGATGTCTCTGTGCTCTGGGATTACCCGCATGGATAGGAGTTTCTTACCAGGTGACCCGATCGCTTAGGTAGACTCCCATGTGATGCAGTTTGGAGGGAGGCTGCATGAACAAATCGTACTTTTTGCGTCTCATTATATGTGTATTTTACTCTATTCCATTTACCACAGCTCTACTACACTCATCTTTAACTGCCTGCCTAAGTCAGAGTCATGGTGGACTGGAGCCTATCCTAGAAGCACAGCACACACAAGGCTAGTCAGGGTACATATTACATAGGGCACAAGCCCATTGAAGGGAACCACACACACACACACACACACACACACACACACACTGCAATTTAGAGTCACCAATCCATCTATAACACATTTGTTCACCGTGGGAGGGAACCAGAGTACCCAGAGGAAACCAGCACAAACATGGTAGGAAAGTCCACACAAACCGAGCAGCGTTCGAACCCATGACTGACAGCACGGGTACCTCCTGTGCCACCATGCAGCACCACTTAAGGTAGCTGTATGAGCTGATGGGAATATGAGAATATATTACAGTGGAGCGTATTAAATGTCTGTCACCCAATACTGAAAATGGGACCGATTACAATTATTCCGTCATAGACATTTTTCTTTTTATTGCCATTACTTAAATCGCGTATGATATTTCTTTATGGTCGAAGATGGGCTACATTCCTGATTTCTCTTGCTTCGAAGTGTTCTTGTGCAGACTGAATGTGACTGATGCCACTGGGGCTATGTGTCCATAATGTGCACCTGAATAGCCGGACCTCTTCGTTCTGCTTCTATATTTTGACCATTTCACTATTTATTTTCATTATTTATTATTCAGTGGACACGCTACCCCCCCCCCCCCATATTCTCCTGTATGCAAACGGCTATCATTTAATATCATGTACAAACACGTATCGGTGGCAGCAGGAGTTTTTCAGGCTGTTGACTGATACACGGCATTTTATGTGGGGTAGTATAAAAACCTTTATGTCGCAGTTAAATTAATGATAAAAGTCTAAAAGGTTCATGTTGAAACTTAGCAGAACTGAAATCATTAGAGGAAAGATGCCATCAACTTTCTGGCAAAGTAGATCTGAAGGTTTCTTCCGTCTCTTGTACAGGTCAGCTATTATGACCCAGCGTAAGAGCTTAATTCATAAATCCACATTACCCCCTTGTTATCATAGCTCCTAAAGCTTCCACAAAACGAGGGAATAAATTTATTTTTAATGAGCCCACACTGAGAGTCTGGCACAGACAAGATAAGGTTTTTCTTTTTAATAGAGCAGAGTTTGACTTTCCTAATAATGAGTCCAAAGACATTGGAACCTCATTGAATCGGGTGCATCTGAAAAGACCAATATTTGATGGCATGCGAGGAAATGAAAACAGAGGAGAAAATGTACTACTTGCGTGGGATTTTGGTTCGCAAAGACTTCAAGGCCACTTGAGCGTTCCTGGGTTGTTGTGTCAAGAACCCCGTGCGCAGATACGGTTCCCGATCGTGCTCTTTGGATCCCTCTCCTGCAAGTGAAGGTGCGGTGATTGCGGTTCCGCCAGAGTTCACCCTGTGGGGAACCTTGACCCTGCGTCATCACGGTGGAGGAAGGTAGAGGCGTAAACAGTGCTGACTTCTCAACGTTCAGCAAGATAAATGGGTCATAGAAGGAAGCTGAGGCTTTTCTTCTTCGGCATACTTTCAGGTGTTGTGTTCTATTCGCTTGGTTTTTGAAATGCACAGAGCACGCTTTCACGCTCTTCTTGATCACCCTTCGACAAAACAGCAGCACAGATATACCAGGCGACGAATGTTTTGGATGGTAGGAGATATCACCATGGCATGCGCAACGATGGCCCGCGTGACTACAGTAACACAGGCGGAGGAGGAACGAGGCACGCCCTGTCCGCACCTGGATGCAGTATGTCGGAATCCCATCTCCTAAATCCCGTGGTCCCAAAGTGAGCGGTACCAGGTCCTGAATTATCTTTTCACTGTGCACTTACTGTAAAGAGCACCAAAACACATACACACACACACTATCTGAAACTGCTTATCCCATATGGGGTCATGGTGAGCCAGAGCCTAACCCAGCAACACAGGGCAAAAGGCTGGAGGGGGGAAAGGACACACCCAGGATGGGACACCAGTCCATCACAAGGCACCCCAAACAGGGCTCAAACCCCAGACCCGCCAGAGAGCAGGACCTGGTCCAACCCACTGCACCACTGTGCCCCCCACACCAAAGAACACGTCATTTTATGCTTACCCTGACTCCACGCCCCATCCCTGATAGTCTAAACAGACTGAATGCAACACACTGCGTTTCTTTACCTTTTTTTATAGCTTTAGTGTCTTTTTACCCTTTGGATATAAGGTAGTACACAAGTTACCAGGTGCAGCATTGTGCCGTACCTTTGTATTTATCTATCTAGTTGATGCTTCTCTCCAAGGTGACCTACAACGGTAAGCTACTTACAATTAGTTCCTCATTTATAAAGGGGTCATTTTTTTCTGGAGGAACACTGGGTAAGTACCTCTCTCAAAGGCAGGGCTGTGAAGTCGGGACACAAAACCTTTGACTCCGACTCTAGTAACCCAGTAATTGCTTCCGACTCCACGACTCCGACTCCACAGCACTGCCCAAAATTGCACATTATTTTTGGGATCGACTTATCCAGCAAATATAACCCTAAACCTATATTACACCTCTAACTTTTGGGGGTTGGCTTATACGCCGGCTTATACGGTACATTTAGTCTGAACATTTTTACCGACTCCAGTAACCCAGTAATTGCTTCCGACTCCACAGCACCGCTCAAAGGTTCAACAGCAGGGTTCAAACCTGGGCCTTTTGAGTGCAAGGAAATAGCTGTAGCCAAATGAATGATGATACTGTAAAATAAACACACCGAATTGTAATGACCCGAAATTACCATGAGCCCGATTACGTAAAAGGCTAACTAGCTGAAGCCAAGCAGGCAGCTCCTCCTGATGGACTCTACTGTATACGATAACTTCTAATCCTCTGAGCTGGTAGGCTGAGTGAAGCAATACATCTCTTCGGAGCCTCCAGTTCAGGCCGACAGTATCTGTCTCAGTGAAGCGTGACTTCGGGCTGCCTGAGCTTTTGAAACCTTTAATACAGTTTGTGAGGTAGGGACTGTCAAATTCTTTTTTTTTTTTTTTTTTTTTATCGCTGAGACCTGTGTGATTGCACGAGGTCAGATCAGGGGCTTCCTGCATGTCAGGTTGTTATTGAAAGGATTTTGCTTGGCAACCAGGACTTAGCACTATGGCAAAAGGAAAACATATACATACGGACAGTCCCCGTGTTACGAACGAGTTCCGTGTCCTTAGTCTGTCTTTAAGTCGGATTTGTATGTAAGTCGAAACAGTTAGGTACGGTGGGTATCTAATGTCCGTTTGTCAAATGTTGCCTTAGTATATCATATAACATGTACCTTTCTATGTGTAAAAAACATTAAAAATATACTTTGGATACACCAACAATAGAGTAATAACAATGATAATATAATAACTAATAATAATACAATGTAATGATAATACATGTAACTACAGTATTAATAGCAGAGAGAGTTATGGAAATACACACACACACACACACATTTTCAGAACCGCTTGTCCCATACAGGGTCACGGGGAACCGGAGCCGGAGCCTACCCGGGAACACAGGGCGTAAGGCCGGAGGGGGAAGGGACACACCCAGGACGGGACGCCAGTCCATCGCAGGGCACCCCAAGCGGGACTCGAACCCCAGACCCACTGAAGAGCAGGACCGGGTCCAACCCACTGCGCCACTGCGCCCCCGGTTATGGAAATAGATAATAATAAATGTTACTACTGTGATGATGAACAGAGGACATGGAGGAGGCTAGACCGAAGGGCAGGATCGTTTGTTCGGAATCAAAGGACTAGACGTGTTCTCGTGGTCGGGGACGGGCGAATGGTCGGTCGGTCGGTCGATCGGTGAGCTGAATAGAGGCGAGAATCTGCAATCGTGGTCGGGGAGTCGTTAACAAAGAGATGTGGAACGATGAGGGACAGGACATGGAAGAGCAAAGCGAGGTAGGTTTGAGAATGCAGAGGGGACTGTTGTCTCGAGTGAGATTTTGCAACTGGGAAGAAGTGTCTTTTATAGCCGAGTGCTCTCTGAGAGAGAGAGAGAGCGCATGTGCAAAACATTAAAGAAACTTTAATGTTCGCTTTTCTAATGTTAATTGGCGTTTCACCTTTTTCCAATCGCTTTATTATTTCCACTTTGGTTTCAGTCGCGATCGTTTTCCTTTTTTCTTGGATGCATCACCATCATGGTTAGAGGGGTTAAAAAAAAAAAAAAAATTAAAGCCAAATACAGTAACACGAGTCACTGTTAACAGCAACGTGGTCTGACGAAAAAAAAGAAGTCTGTCTTACCTTGGGCTCACGTGGGTACGAGCCGACAAACCGCCGTAGACGCGCAATGTTTTGATGCGCGTTGCAAAGTAGCTCCCGTTTATTATTACGAACCATTGTATTTAACTCGAATTTTTAATATAATAGGCTTAATTATGACGTTTTCACTTGATTATTGCTTAACGCTGAAAAAAAAAAAACAGTAAAGGGGGTGGTTCGTAACTACGGGTTGTACGTAAGTTGGATGTTCATAACTCGGGGACTGCCTGTACATGTATATACGCGAGCAAATACTGCAACCTGGTTAACCAACACAAATTTGCATTAGCAGTGTGCTTTTAATTTGAATTTGCTAAATGACAGTACATGGTCTTTCTTTTTTACAGTTCTACCACAATGTTAATATTTAAGAAATTGGTCTTTATTCACCTTTTTCAGGCCTTAGATTATTTTCAGAATTTTTTATTAAAAAGGATATATTTATTATTATTACTATTATTTTTAATTATTTTTAATTAAAAAGGACATAGCCTACCATACTTTAATTAAAAAAGACGTATGTCGTTTCATACCCTACCCTGCTCACAGGGGCATGCTGGGTAAGCACACCACACCACACCACACTATCTCACTGAGAGTGAACCAGAGGACCGATTCAGTGCAAGCGGGAAGAACGCGGCCTCACCTCTTCTGAAGGGCGACCTAAGAGGAGCTGCCCCAAAGCGAATGCCGGGAAAACTCCTGAGACCGCGGGACGAACTCACCGCGCTTTGAAATGACAAGCTTGCGTCAAGATACCCCGTGGCTGTCGGGTTGGTGTGCGGGGGGGCTGAAGAGGAGGAGGTGCTGTTTACAGGGTTTTGTGAGCGTGGTGCAGGACTCAGTCAAGCAGAAATAGAAACAGTAGGGAAAAAAGAAGATGCTTTCACCAAGCAGCGTTACGAGAAAGACTGGTTACAGGCCACGGCCTGTAGTCACCAGGGGGAATCGGAAGGCCGTAGCACACGATGCTCAGGGGTGGTTCCCTTCCCTCTGTGTCCGTGGAGCCCGTCAACGGTCACTATGTCCACGCACTGTTGCTAAGGAGCTGAGAACGCTCCGCCGGCCCCGGAACTCAATGCTTCACGCAGCACACAAAGCTCCGCACAATACTACCATATGGCGACTGTCCACATCCTTCAGTCGCTGTGGGTTACATGCTAGGACAACACGAAAGTGCTAGAATAAAATTTTTTATTCCTGCATTTTACACGTTTTTATTTCCACACTGGGAGTGCGGCGGTATGGCGTGGTGAGTTTAACTGGGTCCTGCTCTCTGGTGGTGTCACGTCCACGCCCACAACTCAATCGACAGCACCTGACTCCAGTTCAGCACCTACCCTTTAAAAGACACTCCGCGACTCCCAGACCTTTGCTGAATCTCGTCAGGGACAACCGCCCTTTCTCGTGACTCTTCGTTCACAAGCCTTGCTAGCTCTTCCTTCACGTCCTCCGGTTTCTGACTCTTTGCTTCGTTTCCCGACCACGTCCACGAATCCTCGTTCCTGTCCTGTTCGCCGTCCGACCGACCCTTCATTAAGTCCCCTGACCTCGTCCATGGATCTCCGCTCTGACCCTGACCGCCGATCGATCGACCCTTCGCTTGTCCCCGACACCGAGAACTCGCCTCATCCCTCGTCTCCGGATGAACGACGCTGCACTTGGGTCCAGCCGTCCCAGGCCCCTATGTTTCGCGTGACAGGTGGGTCTGGGATTCGAGTCCTGCTTGGGGTGCCTTGTGATGGACTGGCGTCCCGTCCTGGGTGTGTCCCCTCCCCATCCAGCCTTACGCCCAGTGTTGCCGGGTGAGGCTCTGGCTCCCCGTGTGTGGTGTGTATTTCCAGCTCAGCTGAGGCCAAACAATAAATTTTTACATCTCCCTTCAAAGCACAACATGTCAGCAAACTCAGGTGGGGAGAATACAGTCATACACTGGTTCAAATGTGTCTACCGTGGTCCTTGTCTTTCTTTTGACTTTTTGGGCTTTGGCCGGCAACGGGCTACATCATGAGGAGCGTACCCTCGGCCCAGTTTCTCCCAAGCCCCGTAGGTCTGGCTGTGAACGGGGAGGGTACGTCACCCGCCACTCAGGTCTGGATGACCATTCCTGCCTGTTTTACAGCTACCGAACAGACGGTCTTCTCTAAACAGTGTGTTTTCAGTCTGCTGTATCTGTACAGAAACTCGATTTTACAAAAGGATCACATAAAACACGACAAAGGTAGTCGTCTCGACTGCTCTTCCCTTCATTTATGCAAGCTCCTTCCCAGCAGGGATCCTGCTGTTTGTCACAGGTAAAGGGAGTAGTTATGTCACATTCAACTGGGAACACAAAGTGCGACGAAGACGCACAACAGTGGCCTCGCGCATGCAGATACACGGGGGAAGCCGGTGCTGTAAATTTCAATTTATCGTGACATGCTTTACATTCACCACTCTGACTTGCACTGAAAGCCTTTCACATACAGAACTAGAACACATAGAGTACTGTGCAAAAGTCTTAGGCACCTAGATGTTTCACAGAAATATCTGTTTTAGACGGTTATTTAATGTCTTCTGCATTAGTGTAAATGGGAAAGAGCATATTTTAGATTTCCAAGCATTGCTTTTGCAAAAAGTTATGGTATTACAGTAAGGGCTTTGTGTGCTGTTAAAGAAAGTACACACACACTGTCTGAATCCGGCAACACAGGGCGCAAGGGTGGAGGAGGAGGGGACACACCCAGGACGGGACGCCAGTCCATTGCAAGGCACCCCAATCAGGACTCGAACCCCAGACCCGCCGGAGAGCGGGACCCAGCCAAGCCTGACACGACCCCACTCGGGACCATTTTGTCAGGGTGTAAGGTTAGTTTGGGGCAGGGGCGCTATATTTGGCACCATAATCAAGTTCTTAGATGTTTAGCAGGTGTGTTTGAGAGTAAACGGCAAGTTGTTAATTCTCTGCCTGTTGGCAGGTCAGCTAGAGCAATTGGTTTTGTGCAGACAGAAGAGAGTAGCACTACGCAAGGGCAGACATGCCCCGTTAGGTGGGGTAACGCACAGGTCTGGAAGCTGTTGGCTGACGTGGGCAGGCAGCTCCAGGTTCCGCAGGTCATTGCTGTTATTTCACTGTGGCCGGGCATGGTGTTATATTGGGAGGGTGAGCGTACTGTGTACTTTGTAGAGCTAACAGTGCCGTTCGAGGATGCTATTGGGGAGGCGTACGAGCGGAAACTGCTAAAGTATGCTGATCTGGTGGCAGAGGCAAGGGACCGTGGTTGGCGGGCTCATGTGAGGCCAGTAGAGGTTGGTGTTAGATGGTTTGTGGCTAAATCAACTACAGCATTGTTGGGGAGTTTATTAGAGGCCGCTCGTAAAGGCAGCGGTGAAGGAGCTGTCTGAGGCAGCTGAGAAGGCAAGTCTGTGGTTGTGGCTGAAAAGAGAGCAGTATAGTTGGGGTTACAGGCTGGAGGGAGGTGTGTGATGGTGGAAAATTTAGTGGCAGGTGATGAGTGATGGGAGGCAGCTGGTGATAAAGGAGGTGTGGCCTTGCTAAGTAGGATAGTTTACATTTGTGGAGTGGTACATGTGCAGTTGGTTTGGTGGCAGGTATGGAGGTAAGGTTAGAAGGTATGTATAGAACTGTGGTTTAGCTGGTTGAGTTAACGGGGTTGCGGTAGTTGTTGAGGCTGAAGGGTATCGAACATGTGTGTGGGGGGTGCGTCTGGGACGCCGGATTGCACTGTTGAGCCTTCTGGAGGTATCGTGGGCCTGATTCAACGAAACACCGATGAAGGGAGGTGCCCACTTGATAACCTCAATGAAATACCCACGTTGGTGCCCGGCTGGTGTGGTTTGTTGGTTTGGCTGGTGAGTTAGGCTTGGTCTGGTGAGTTGGCTTTGTTGGGGTTGGTTGATGGTGTTTGTGGTTAGCCTTGGTTTGGTGGTGGCTCAGATGTGGTTTGTTGGTGTGGTGTTGGTGGTGGGTGTGGTTTGTTTGGTTTTTGTGTGGGTGGGTTAGACTCGGTTTGTTGATTTGGTGTTTGTTGGTGGGCGTGTTTGATGGTTGGTTAGTAGGATTGGTTTGTTGGCTTGGTTTTGTTGGTGGTATGGGTGGATGGTTCTGAGTTGATGTGTTAAACCTGGTCTGTGTGGGTTGTTGGTTAGTTTCTGTGTTGGTGGTTGTGCTGTGGTCTGTAGGTTTGGATTTATTGGGTGGGGTTTGGTGGTTGGTTATTGTTAGTGGGTTGGCTGGATGGCTGGTTTGTTGGGTTAGGCTTGCTTTGGATGTTTTGTTGGTGGGTGTGGCTTGGGTTCTGTATTAGTTGGCTAGGCTTGGTTTGATTATTTATTGGTGCGGTAAATTGGGTTTATTGGTTTGGATTTTGGTTGGTGGGATTAGTTTTGGTTTGGTGGGTGGGTTAGGTCAATTAAGTGTCTTGGTTTCAGGGCATGAAGATGTATGTTGACTATGCTAGGTGGTGTTCTCTGTGATTTTAGGATGGTGGGTGGACTGGGTCCTTGTGTGCTGCCGTCGAAAAATACGCATGAGGTATAACACCTTTTCCTGTGTATCTTGAATCTCGCACAGTAAGGGTTTTGTGTGTTGTTAAAGTACACACACACAGTCTGAATCCGGCAACACAGGGCGCAAGGCTGGAGGAGGAGGGGACACACCCAGGATGGGATGCCAGTCTATTGCAAGGTACCCCAATCAGGACTCGAACACCAGACCCGCCGGAGAGCAGGACCCAGCCAAGCCTGACACGACCCCACTCAGGACCAGCAGTTGTTGACAATGGATGGTTACTAAGCTTTGTAATTAAGAGCATTATTTTTGGAAGCATTCTCACTTTACAGCTTTTTTCCCCCCAACCAAGTACCTAAGACTTTTGCACAGCACTGCGTGTGTGTGCACGTAGAATCACGATGTTCACAGTCCATACTATTTGGAGCATTTGTGTGTGTGTGTGTGTGTGTGTGTGTGTGTGTGTGTGTGTGTGTGTGTGTGCGCGCGCGCGCACTAAATTTGCTAAATATAGCAGCTAAATTTGCAAATGAACTGTTTGCCTCAACACTAGCTGCACTGAGGCCACGCTGACAAATAGCTCCCCTCTAAACCCTATTTTAGAGCACTGCTGTAATATAAAAGTAGTCACATTAGACAGAGGTGTCACATAATAACAGTAACAATTCCTATGTTCCGTTTACTGTAGTTCAGCGCAAGACTTTTCTCTGTTCCTTTAACGGATAACATTGTTAATCCCTCGGTGCGTCACGTTTCTGGTGTTGTATAGTTTTTGCCCTTCCGCACTACTGAAATCTTGCCTTCAGTGTACCGGGTTTTCGTCTAATTGAAGGACGTCAAGGAGTTGAAAATAAAGGCTACATCCAAGGCGAAGCTCTCGGAGGGTTTCATGTTGGCATTTCTTTGAACCATTACGATTCTGGATTGTGTTTCAGTTGCATTTGATCTGCAGCTCTATATAGATTTATTCTTACCTGTGGGACACAGACGAGGAAAGATGGAAGTCCAGAGAATCGAGAGAGGGAGAGAAAGAGTAATAAATTCAACATTTACCCACACTTCCTGCACGTGTGTGTTTCTGACACTGCACCGGCACTGTTTTCATCTGTCCGATGGCGGAAGTTAGAACTATTGCGCTCCGAGTTAAAACTCAATGAGGGAACAGCGGGTAGTGCTGCTGTTTCACAGCGCCTGGGTGGTGCAAGAGGATGTGGGTTCGAGCCCTGCTCGGTCTGTGGAGTTTGCATGTTTTCCCCGTGTCTGTGTGGGTTTCCTCCAAGTGCTCTGGTTTCCTCCCACAGTTGAAAGACATGCTGTTCAGGGTCCCCATAGTGTGTGAGTGACAGAGTGTGTTCCACAGATGTATGGATGAGTGACCCATTGTAAGTAGTGTCTCTAGCAGTGTAAGTCACCTTGGTGAATAAGGTGTGTGGGCTCATAACACTACATAGTGTAAATGTGTCTCTTTGGAGAAAAGAGTCTGCTAAATACATAAATGTAAAACATGCCCACCTTTTATCAGTTTTCTTGTATTGTGTTGAGGTGGCGCAGTGGGTTTGGCTGGATCTTGCTCTCCAGTGGGTCTGGGGTTTGAGTGCCGCTTGGGGTGCCTTGTGATGGACTGGCGTCCTGTCCTGGGTGTGTCCCCTCCAGCCCTGCATCCTGCGTTGCCAGGTTAGGCTCCAGCTGGCCGCAACTCGCTTGGGACAAGTGGTTTCAGACTGTGTGTGTGTTGTGTTGCGTCACCCATGCCTCACCGTACTGGCTTTGCGTCCATCTAGCATCATCGATTCCTCACCGTTCGGATCTTTCATGTGGAGTCTTGCCTTCTGGGTCTACCCTCAGGGGTTGCTCTGTGGCTCTACAGCGCTGCCGAGCACGTCCCTTGCCAGAGGCCCAGTAAATCAGTATGTACCCTGGGCACCACTCAGCTGGGAGCGTGTACCTCGCTGTTAGACTCGGTTCCAGTGGCAAAACATTTGCATTGTGCCAGCCAGTTCTGCCAAAACAAATTAATTGTTGCATTGCGGTTTTTGCCCCTTTTCTCTCCTGATTTAATCAAAAGCAATTATCTATCTAATTCTTATACCTCCACCTCCAAGTACAACAGCCGTGTCGACGCAGGCGCACACCTCCCCAGGTACGCATGCTGTGGGGCCACCGCTTCGTCTCACTCGGCAGGTTGCAGCCTTTATTGGAAAGGGGAACATAGAGGAAAAACACTGTTCTCTGAGCCCCACAGGTTCCCAGCTGACAGCGGGCACCGCAGTTACAAAGTGGGGGGAGGGGCCTCGAGCTGTCACCCCTTCCTCCTTGAGCCTTCTCATCACAGACTAGCTTGGCACAGTGGGGACTTGAACCTGGGACTCCTCAGAGTCCAAGGCACGTCAGCATGATGCCACGATGGAGTCTTCTGCACACAGTACTGGTTTTTATAATGGTCTCAAATCCCAGACCACAGTGGCACAATCACAGCAACATACTGCTGACATATTTACAGCACGATCAGAGGTTAATAGCACTTAAGACCAAAAATCCCTTTACTGGCAGGCAGCTGGTTCAACAGGAAGTGCTGTGGCCTCGCCGCTTGACGGCAGTGGGCTGGACGAGAGCGCGTGCACACTTTTCGTCTTCACCCAATGTTTGCGTGGGATTCCGTTGGGTACTCCTGTTTCCTCCCACATTCTCAAAACAAGCTGCTGCGGTGAATTGCTGGTTCTAAATCCTCCTAGCTGTGTGTGCCTGTGTGAGTTTCCCCGCTGGCACTCTGCCAGGAGTGTACGCCCTGCGATTTACACCCTGCGCTTCCAGGAATTGGCTATGGATCACTGCAGCCCTTGGGACGAGCGGTTCCTGAAGACGGACGCATGCGCGGATCGCTTTGTTTTAAAGAATTCCTCCCCAGCCAACATGAATGATTTTCTTTGCTCTAGTAACTCTTTGCACTAATCTGGGACAGGGAGTTAAATCTGTATTAAATGCGTTTATTCTGTAGGACAATTTTTGTTAGAGGGTTTAACTGTGCCTGTCTTCATTCCTATTTTCCAAGAAAAAATGCTTGCAGGGTTAACAGCAACTGGTGGTTATATCTAAAACAGTTCTTACTACTGTTTTTAATACTCATTCATTCTAAATTGTTAGCCTTTTTCAAAAAAAAAAAAAAAAAACTTCTGATGCCTTTTTTCCCCTTACACTTTAAATATGCAATGTGCCTTTGCACATGCTTTACACCCTTTGACCAGGATAAATTGCTTGGGAGCATGTTAGTTTTTCAGTCTTTGACTTACCTCTGCGCAAAATGATATACAAAGCTATTACACTGTTGCCCTTAGGGTGTAGTGTTTAACGTGATGCTGTACGATACTCCCACCCATAAGGACTTTCCTTCTCCGAGGAGACGTACAAGCTCTGGATTTTACGTGCACCAAGTTTACAACGCACGTGTAATTCTGTGGCCTTTGCATGTGAACTGGGGATCTCCTCGCATCGATGTGAGCAAAGTGAAACCAAAGTCATATTTGCAGCCTAACAAAGCCATAGGGCTGAATTCCATATGTGCTCGGCATCTCATTGTGTAGGACACCAACTGTGACAGGTGGTAGTGTAGTGATTAGAACAGGTGCCTTTGGACCCAAAGGTTGCAGGTTCAAATTTCACCTCTACCTGTAGTACCTTTGAGCAAGGTACTTACACTAAATTACTCCAGTAAAATTACCCAGCTGTACAAATGGGTCAATACAACTAGTAGTGTAGTGGTTAGAACTGTTACTTTTGGCCCCAAAGGTTGCGAGTTTGATTCTCACCTATGGCTGTAGTTCCCATGAGCAAGGTACTTATTCTAAACTGCTCCAGTAACACTGTATAAATTGGTAAATAACTGTAAGTACCTTAACATTGCAAGTTGTTAAAGAACTGCATCAGATAAATGCAAGTGTGGTACTTTTCTTTTTTTTTTTTTTTTTTTTTTTTTTTTTTTTTTTAATTGGGGTGGCACAGCAGGTAGCGCTGTTGTGTCTCAGCGCCTGGGTTGTGCGAGAGGACGTGGGTTTGATCCCCGCTCAGCCTGTATGGAGTTTGCATGTTCTCCCCGTGTCTGTGTGGGTTTCCTCCAGTTTCCTCCCACGGTCCAAAGACATGCTGTTTAGGTTCCCCCGTAGTGTGCGAGTGTCACAGAAAGAGAGTGTGTTTCACCGATGTATGGATGAGTGGCCCATTGTAAGTAGTGTATCTAGCAGTGTAAGTCTTTGGGTGCTCTGGTTTCCTCCCACAGTCCAAAGACCTGCTGTTCAGGTTTCCTCATAGTGTATGAGTGACAGAGAGAGTGTGTACCACTGATGTATGGATGAGTGGCCCATTGTAAGTAGTGTATCTAGCAGTGTTAGTCACCTTGGTGAATAAGGTGTGTGGGCTCATAACACTACACACAGTTCATTGGAGGTCACTTTGGAGAAAAGCATCCGCAAAATAAATGTAAATATTTGTCGGCAGACTAACATAGCAAGTCGGTTTGGAAAAAGTATCCGATGAATGTATCTGCGGGTGAAAACAAGGAAGCCCCCTTTCTTTGCATTTGCGAACGGCGCCCGCGCTGCACCGCGTGTCGCACTTATTTGCTTCCTCCTCAGATTCCACGCGAGGCAGCAGGATGCAGTTCCCGGCCACTCGGCGGAGCACGGAGCCATTCTTCGCGGCTTGTTATGCTAATTCCCACCGGAATGCCAATGACCGGCTTCCCGAAGCGTAATTAGGTGTTGAATTACGAGGTGTCTTATCTTATAAACGTATGGAGACGGTTGAAAATGGATTTGTGTCAGCGGCTGGAGCTGTGCACGGGGGAGGAGTAATGAACACGAATGTGGGTTTTTTTTTTTTTTTACTTTCTAAACAGAAGCCACTTAGCATGACTGAATGCCCTTTGTGCATTATCATGCGGAACGGTTCGCCAATTACCCACGAATGAGACGCTCGCCCCCCCCAAGAAGCTAGAATGGGAAAATACTGAGAAACATTTAATCTCTTGTTTAGCATCACTGCACACCACTTATTAAATATTTTTATTTAATGACATGCTCATTAAAATACAAGCGGGTTTGTAATGACGGAAATTTAATTTCTTAAAACAGATTAGAAAACAGGGGAGTGATGGCCACCGTGGGTTTAATACTTCACTCGCCCAACACGCAGGGCTTCGAGCCACTCCTTCTGCCACGCGCACGCGAAACGAAGGAGCGCGCGGCACGCTCGTGACACGCGGCTTCCCGCCCTGAGAGGCGGCTTGAACGTGAGGTTACGGACTCGCTTTTCCTCCCAGCCACGGGGAAATGTGACTGCTGATGAGAAAGGCAGTGACCTCAGACACTTCTCACGGCACGTGATTTACGCTACCCCTAGATTCCAAAAACGAATGTGTTGCGTGATATTTTGAAATGATTTTACCAAGTGATCACAAATTTCCCCGTTTTTAACATCACGTCTCCATGAATGACTTGATCAGACTGAAATGGCGCCCAGTAATCTTATATGCTGCTGCCTCACTGAGAGACCGTAGGGAAAGCTTAATGTGTGGATATTTGCATCTTTTCCCAGTCAGTTGTTGTTGTTTACCTGACTGGTTACAAGGAGTCCTGTGACTTGGCAGCGAGATCGAAGAGCTCCAAGCTCAGGATAATGTCAGATCACAGTTGCAAAGTTTATAGCTTTCTTCATTCTTGTACCTCCCCAGTATCCTGTTACAGCATTAACACATAAAATTATACAACGTAATTTTGTCTGTTTTTGCAATACCCATTCAGTTTTGTCAGGTTAGGGATACCTTTAGCATATGTCTGTTTTTTTTTTTAAAAAAAAGATCTTCCACATTCTCAAAATTTGCAAATTTTGGCACCAAGTTCCAAGCACGAAATATTCCAGTACCTTTTAGAATCTGATGCTGTCTAGCATGTTTTGGTACTTTCTAGAACCTTCCAATGGCTGCAAAGTGCCAAAGTAAAATTAACACTGTAAAAGAATGCACCACAACTTCAAGATCACGCCCAGCTAAGCCTTTTCGCAGCTACTCCTGTAATGTACGTAAATGTGTATATGTGTATCAAAAAAAAAAAATTACTAGGAAGGTGATCAGGAAATTTCGATATTCTGAAAGTTTTCTGCAGCTACTCGTGTGATGAACATTCTTTCATATGGTGGAAAGAAACTAACTGTACTTAATCAAATGTCTTTGTCTCTTCCTACTAATGTACAAATTGTATTTTCTGAGATGTATGTCGCTTTGGAGAAAAGCATCTGCTAAATGAATAAATGTGAATGTAAATAGAACTAGTAGTATTTTTATAATCAGTGATCTTAAACTAATCATAATGAACACAAAAATCTTCATAAGAACTTTGAAAAATGTTGTTGCATTGTTATCGTCCTAGATATAGTTTGCTGAAATATTTTCCTAACACTTCAGTAATTAATATGTAGTAACATGCACCTTACCAGAAAGCGACAGAGAAAAATAAAGGAAAATAAGTGACCACACCCTGTAGGTTCACACTTCTCTGCTCTTTTTAATAACTGGCAAAGCGCTGAACTGAAAGTGAAGAACTGGTTACAGGTGCAAAGTGTTGTGCGGCAATTTTCTGACATTGTTTTCCGTTGAATACGTTTATAATTAAAGTTTTGATTGCCTGATTTTCCAATAAAATGAGCAGGGAATGTTGTTTCTGTCCTGTTTTTTTTTCCCCTCCATATAATGGACATGCTCTTGACTACAGCCTCTGACAGTATGTGAGTAATATTATGTATTAAAAGTTATTTCTAGTGGTAACCTTTGTCATATGAAATGCCTGTACATGACCAAGTCTTTGGTTGACTTTTTCAGTGGGTCATTAACTCCAGCTTACAGCAGTTTTAATGAGCATTCTGCTTTTCTGGACACGTTGAATGTAGTGCCTTACTGCTTCAGCAACTTGTAAACAATATATTTTGGGGGAAGTAGTGTGCATGTGTTTTGCACCAGAAGTTTTCTTTATCAAAACAGAATGCATGAATTAACGAATGAAAGAACGAAGGGTACACTACTGTTGGGGGTGTGGTGGCGCAGCGAGTTTGGTCCGGTCTCGCTCTCGGGGGGGTCTGGGGTTCAAGTCCTACTTGGGGTGCCTTGTGATGGATTGGCGTCCTGCCCTGGGTGTGTCCCCTTCCCCTCCAGCCTTGTGCCCTGCATTGCTGGGTTAGGCTCTGGCTCACTGTGACCCCACTTGGGACAAGCGGTTTCAGCAAGTGTGTGTACATTGCTGTTATTATTTTGCAGACCCTTATTAACTCAGGTAAGAGAGGGTCACATT
Organism: Scleropages formosus; assembly: GCF_900964775.1. Classification (NCBI taxonomy): domain Eukaryota; kingdom Metazoa; phylum Chordata; class Actinopteri; order Osteoglossiformes; family Osteoglossidae; genus Scleropages; species Scleropages formosus. The sequence continues at coordinate 26,215,039 of NC_041812.1, forward strand.
TTGGCACGGTTACTGTTCATTTAAGCACCCATGTACTTTATTCATATTCCAACGCTGGGAATGAGATTCTAGCCAACCTGTCCTATAATAGTGTCATACAGAAATTACAAACTACTTAAACTGTGTTGAAAGCATGCCAATGTAATGCAAAAGACTCTGGTATCACTCTCTTACAACAGGAAAATAGAGAATTGGGAAGGCTACCGTTATTTGCATCTAGGGTCTGAGATCTGGTGTTAATTTCAATAACAGGGGAGGGGACAAATGCTCAAAGGTTATAACTTCATCTTCTCTTGTGCAAAATTGCTTTATTCCTAAGAGCCTATCAAATGCTCTCCTCTGGCACATTATTATTTTCACATCAGTGCTCTGTGGTGTTAACCGTTGGAGGTGATGTCCTTCAGACCGACAGGCTGTGGAGCCAGATTCACTGAGAGCGAAATAGGGAGAAGTAAATACTCACAGGTCTTTAGTATTAAAGTGATATTTGCGCTAGTCTTCTCTGATAGGAAAGAAAGAAATTTTAATTAAAGTGTGGTCGATTTACAGCTCACTGCTCAGGCAACGACAGAAGCATATTCATGCAGGCTGCGTATTTTTGTTTGCTAGTAATTACATACAACATTATTTATTTGCTTAGTAAGGGCCTGTATTCGGGGCAGCTTATCCAGCACACACTTTGTCCAACAAGCGAGGCTGGATATGTTGATAGCTATGAACTGCCTCCAAGCAAAACAAACCAACCGCTTCACTATTAATAGGAGTTCATGTCCTTCCCTTCCACGAATCCTTGTCATGCATACAGTTCTTTCCTTGCTTGGCAACTCAGTATGGCCTGTCAGTTGAACTGAAGTCAATATCATGGGAATTTTCCCTCTTACCAGGATCTGACTTTTACCGGTAGCCTCACTTTTAAGTGATTTTTGAGACAGAAGCTCTTTTGGAGGCTCTGCCATCCAAGCCAGTGCTTGTCTTGGCGTGAAGGCGAGCGCTATTCAGGCGACACACACAAATATGAAGGGCAGAGTCGAGGGACCACGACTGGCACATATCGGGTTCCTGGCTGCAGACACTGAGTTAGGGTTAGGAGGAGGGAAGGGATGCCTGTTTCGCAGAATCTGTGAAGGGGAAGGGAGTGCTGGGTGAATGCATGGCTAAGAGGGGCCTCCCTCCCTAACATTACCTCATTCTTGGTCTTCGGGTAACACCACATCTGGTGTGACAATGAGCTCAGCCCGAACCAAGGGCAGGAGAGGCGTTAATATTTGTTTAGACCCAAGGCTGCACATTTCACAGTTTACATGGTGACACTTGTGCTGTCTTGTCTAAAGCTTATCATTATATTCTTATGAATTATTCCTAATGCCAAATCATGTCTACATGTTCAACAACTCAGTTTTCCGTTATGACGTACATGCCATTTCCAATCACCTGATTATCCTGGTCCAGTTTCCTTCACCCCAGGACCTGCAGGAAAATGTTGCTCTGAGTCACTTTTCCCAGGTGGAACAAATCACTCAAACAATCCTAGAACCCAAAGCACTGGGTTTGAGGGATCAATGCTTCCTACAAGAAAAATGGAACCAACATGCACCAACGGAAACCAAGAGCAGTAGCTGGAACGAGCAGTGAAAGTGCTCAAGCACTAGCTCTTGCTAAACACATGAACATGTGGAGAATGAGCTCCAGCTTTCACTGCACAAGAAATGGTTCAGGCAGCCAGCTCTACTAACAGGCAGATGACTGGAGGTTGTGAGCTGGCTTCCGATTCAAATGGGATCGGAGTAAAATATGAGCTGCTGTCCCATCTAATAAAATCCTCCACGTGTTATGCATTGCTTTCTACGCGTGCAGCTGTCAGCTAAATTGGATTTCGCACATATTTGTGCATGCTCCTGTATTGCTGTTGACGTCACCGAAAAACAGCATTTCATTTAATTTGCACAAGCTGGAAAGTGCGACTTCATTAAAGAAGGACCAGGCCCTTTCATCTGAGCACTCCTCCAGCTGTGGAGCTTTTCCAAGTCTCAGTGTGTTGGTTCGCACTGCATTCTTCCACAGCTCTTCAGATCTATGCTGGGTGATGAAATATTGCAAACCATGTGAAGAACAATTTAAAAAAAAAAAAAAATCTGCTTAAAATTTTTGGAATTAATCATAAATTTAAAAAAATGTTGACTTAAGGTTGAGGATCATGTATCATGAATACTACATTTGCTTCGTTTATTTAATGCAATGTACCATTTGGCAGGAGTAACGGTGCCATGTGGCAGCAATGCAGCTAAAATTCAACATGCAACACATCCAACAACAAAGAGAAAAAGGACAAAATTCCAGAGCCCCTAAACCTCCGAGGAGTGGTATAAATTAAGCTACTTATCCTCAGGATTGATTTCCTAAAAATTCTTACTGCTAGAAAAAACCATGCAAATTCCTAAACTCTCAGGTAAGTCATGAGGATGGATGGAATTTGCCCATAACCCATCATGAAAGCCTACGCACACAAAGAGCTGTGCCTACCACGTGCGCTGATTTTGAGGTCTACTTCATCCCGCCCGGGGTTAAAAAGGAATTAGCAAATCAATTGATTTGAACCTGCCATGCCGTTATTTATCCCCGAGGTTACTGAATATTTGATGAGGCATGTAGGTCTGCATGTTTTTGAAAAATACCAGACTTAGAACTTACAGATGAAGTGTGTAATGATTGTCCCGGTGGGCCTGCCTGCCCCCTGATACCTGGCATCTTCATAAGGCTTCACTGTGGGGGAAACTGGGATGGAGAACCACGTGTTTGCTAGTATAGTGCTGAAGCCATGAGCAATGGGCTCTAATCCGTCGAGAATGCAGGGACCCGCACAGCCCTGCCGGCTCTTTGTATTCGTGCTGAAAAGAACGTCTTATTAATGGAGTCCTTTTCGGGTTCTCCGCGAGTTCTTTTACGACAATATAAATAAACGCATCCTGATCCTTTTTTTAGTTCTGATAACCTATTTTACCATGAGGTGTGTCTCACGCACCCCAGATGAAGCTTCGCACACTGCTTCCCCGCCCCTGACTCAAACCCACAGCGCTCAGTGACGTACGATTTGCTCTGTGAAAGAGGCAGCCGACGCTCGTTTTTCATCTCGGGGTCTCGTGCTCTGCCGTGTCTCTTAGAGATTATCAGAAATTTCTCATGGACTGCAGAATAGGCGATGGGTGGGCTCAGGGGTGATATTTCTGTATCTCCACTCCTAAAAAAAAATCTAAATGTAACCTCCTGCCCGCCAAGTATGCACCTGCCACGCTACCGTGATATTGAATTTGAAACCTCTGGTAGCCTCAAACACATTTGTTTTATATTTGTGTGCCAAGAGGCACGTCGGTTTGAATGAAAGATCAGTTCTAACGGCAATGTATGGTGCAGATTCAAGATATGAGATTCTTGCTGACCACGTTGTCAGGCTGCCTCCAGCATCTCACGAAATACACATTTTGCATAAAACCGTAGCTTCACGTCCATGATGCATAAGGCAAGATGATGACAGGGGGTTATGGAGAGGATACAATCAGGATTTTATCCTCACCTTCTGGGCAGAGGAGCTGAGAAAATACCATACTACCTGTATGAAGGCTGTAATGCTAGCAGGATGACAGGTGGTGCAAAACCTTATAATCTAACAGGCTGTGACAGCTGAAACGGCTGTATAAGAGGTACATGACAGAAAAAACAGTAATTGCTTCATCTAATGTCTCGGCTGCCTTGAGGTACCTCCTATGTAGGATACACCTTGCATTTTATTTAAGTGTGAGCGCAGAACTGATCAGCGGGGAGAATGCTTGCAAATCCTGTCAGGCGCGTGAAAAAGACAACGTGAATGACGGGTACTGGTAGAGACGAATCTTAAGGAGACAAGAAATGGTCACATTGTGTTTACCTCTACAGTCAAAAACTGGAAACACTTCGGCTCTTAAACGTGACTTCCTGCCACAAGGGTAATGTCAAAAGAAACGATGGATGTCCATCATTACAAAAATCATCATGTGAAAAACATCCGGTGAGACTGCGTGCACTGTGGTCCCCTGGCTTGTTTTGGTTGCTCTCGGAGCTGATGCTGGAGAAGGTGTGAGGGCGAGGTTGGAGCAGTGACAGCGCAGCGGGTGGGAGTTTCCTTTGATTGCAGGAAGCAGTGAAGTGAGTGTTCCTTGAGCCTCTGTCACTGTCAAGTGTCCATCACTTGCAACGGTTCTTTTTTATTTAAATAAAAAGGGAGCCTGGGTCTTTCGTTGAAATATCTTACTTTACCATTCAAAGGGTGTTGCTGTCTGGCTCAGCTCGCAGAGGTGTCACCTAGAATAAGGAGACTTATTTAAATGAGCTTGACTCTCGTTTCTTCTGCCTCTGCTAGGGCTCCTGATGGACAGGGAAGCTAGGAAACATCAGACTATCTGGCTAATTCCATCAGCAAGAACCAGCTGACCTTATTTGCTCCGCTGGCCGCGGCGCCTGCCATCTCTCCGTCGGTCAGCTGGCAATTACCTCAAGAACGTGGCAGTAGGAGCAATAGTATCCGCGTCCTTAAAGTGGCCAGAGGGATGTGTGCTCGAACGGTAAACAGTCTGACTCACACACTTTAGGCAAGACTCCTCCTGACACCAACTGCAGAGCCCCCTGCTGGTACCGAAGTTAGAGTACGACTGCACTTTCCTGTTTGGTTCTCGAACATAAAACAAACACTTCCCCCAAAAACACGGGCCTATACAAATAAAAAATATATATTTTTTTGCCTTTGCTTGTGCTTCGAGGGTGGCCGGTGGCGTTGTTGTTGGAGCGGCTGCCTTTGCCTCCGAAGGTTGCCGGTCTGATCCCCGCCTCCAGCTATAGTGCCCTTGAGCATGGTGTTCGCCCTGCAATTGCTCCAGTACCTTCTCCCAGCTGTGTGGTTGGGTACCTGGTTGTGGCCCTGCGATGGACTGGCGTCCCGTCCAGGGTGTGCCCCCCCACCCCTTTATCCTTGCACCCAATGACTCCGGGATAGGCTCCAGCTCACCGCGACCCCGCTCAGTACAAGCGGTTATTAAAATTAGTTGGTGGGTTGTATTGCTTTGACAAGATGTCTAATCAGGGATCATTGCTAGAGACCCTCTTTGTGTCTTTGTACCGTGCCCTCAGTTAGCATCGGCTATATACAGCACTTTTCCCGGCGGACTGAAACAACGTGTAAAAAACACCTTTAAAGACACGAAACAATCAAAGCAAACTGACTTCTCTGACATCATGTTGCACTAGTCTCAGCTGGCGGTAGTACGCGCCGTGTGCAGCGGCGCGAACAGTAACGCACCCCTCTTGCAGTGTTTCTCAGTTCATATTCCAAACATGTCTCCAGGTAAATCTCTTGGCAAAACAGTAAATTATTCAACATTCAAAATGTTTCATTCCACCCCATCTGCGAGAGGCCTCCCTGCGCTACACTCTGCGTCGCGCGGCAGTCAGCGGTAAAGGAGGATCAACGCGTCCCTCAACGCTCCCCTTAGCTATTTCAACTTCCATCTAATAAAAGCCACCCTGTTGTTTGGGAGCGTCACTGAAACAAACACATTACATTTTAGAGAAAGCAGCTTCTACACACGTTACTTGTGTCTCTAGAATCGTTTCTACTGTGTTTGCAAAACGTTTCCATTAAGCCTCTGCTTTAGTGTCACCCCGTTGGGTTTTCTCCTGTGGGATACCGATACGCTTTTACACTTTAATTACGACCTAAAGCCTGTTATCTCCTGGTGCCCGTCGAGCATCTCAACCTGTCCCACAGCAGCATCGAGAGTCTCCCAGCTTTCCCCCCCAACGGGAACCTTCCCATAGTCCAGCAGGATCATCTTACGCCTCTTCTCCTCTTTCAGGACATTGAAGACTCCTGAAAGCACCCTAAAGTCGCGTCCGTGTCCTTAATTGCGAGACAAAGGCCTGTCGACACGTGTCTGAGTGCTGCCCCGCGAGCGTTTGCAGCCGGAATGCTTTCCGTGGGATCCTATTCCTAATCCAGTGGCACAAACGGCGAACTCCAAGTGACTGTTTTATTGCCCTGCTGTGTCAGAAATGGCAAAGCATTAGTGTGATTTAATATTAAATACTAGGGTTGCATGAAACTTCACAGATTGTAACCGATTTTAGCGAATGCGACTTTTTGTGTGGAAAATGTCTGCAGCAGGATAATTTGTGCTAAGTTTTTATCTGCATAATAATTCCCTTACTACAATAAAGCTCTAGTACAATATTTGACTGCGGTAATTCCACGTTAAAGTGGTGTAATGTGGCAGTAGATTACAGACAAATCCCTTGGTTCTGGAGACCCACGCTTCCTTTTTTTCCAAGTCTGTCACGGCAATTGATTTCTGTCTGCTGTTGCAATTTGCTACTGTTCAAATATTTAAAGCCCGAATACCTTTCGGGCAATTTAGGCTTTGTTTCAAATGACATTTTACTTTTAGAAATCAACCACCTGTCCCGGAAGAGCAACTGTAACAAGGGTGATCACGCTACCGCTGAGTAAGCGGAGAACCCCGTTCTCAAGAAACACGACGCGGGTAATTATTTCGTATCTGCGCACAAATGTAGCTATAGCTTTATTCATTGGGAATGTGTCAGGTCCGTATTCCTGTTAACAGCGATCCCTCCTATATCACAGACTCTAATGGCAATAATAGTAATAAAAACAATGAGCAAAATGTATTTACATTTACACAGCTTCATGTGGTTAAAGTGAAAATTCGGTAAGAAAACAATAGGATTCATAGTAAAAAGGCTTAGGAACTACATCAAAATTATGGTTATTTTAACGTTACTGACAGGTTCACGAATGCTAATTTCACCACAAAACTGTAGCAAATAGTAGCTAATACCACAATATTGTAGCTAAAACACCAGAAAGTGCGACAAAATCGATGACTATAAAAACAGCAGCGGCGACGAAAAGAAGAGCACGCGCGGACGAAAGCACGTGATTCGACGCGTCACTATACTTGGGTAATAATGAGAACTCTGAGCGGAGTGCATGATTGGAAGGTTCAGGAAGTTTTACCCTCCCTTGTAGCTATAGTGATACATGTAAGCTGGGCTTTATTACGAAAAATGTTAGCTAGCTACAGGGATATTTCTTTAATAAAACTAATACATTTCTACTGAAACACTGAACAAAAATTTTACAGAAAGTCATTTTCGTGTCACCCGGTGCGGTCCGCACAACCCTCCTCAGTGATGCTGCTGTCCCTCTGCTTTTGCTGCAGATAATCTATCGGGACCGGGCGGGCAACAGAATAAAAAAATATCCGACACTAAATAATAAGGCATTCATTCCTGTTCTGTCAATTAATACGTCTTGCCTCTGCCTGTACAACTGCACCGGTGACACATATCAAATGTAAGTACTGCTTTCACAAATGAAATGTCATTTGTGCCTGCAGTGAAATTCCAATAGCTGCTGCATTAAAAGGAGAAAACAAGTGGGTGGGAGTACATGGGGTGTGCGGAGAGCGAAGGCTGGAGAAGTGTAAACAGAAATCGTTTGCTGTTAGAGGTTCTTTATGAAATTTATGAATTCATGCTCATCATGAATCGTTTTCCTTTCATTGTCTTAATAAAGGTGATGACATACTGTAGATATTTGTATAGCCAGAAGGTGCCTAGTGGATTTCCTCTCAAATGAATTCCACTACATAGGACTGCTTTAACTCTAAGTAGATGTTTAGAAGTGTAAGACTACAATGTCACAGTGCAGCATGGGTTATCGAGGGGTTTGGGGATGTTCATTTCGGATTTGGGCCCTACTCTGCCAATGTTCTGCTCTTGGGTCGTAGAGCTCCCGCTGGTGTAGCAAACATACATACCTGTACACACACACACATATGCAGATATACATACACACATTATATATATATATGTATATATAAATTTACATTTATCTACTTAGCAGACACTTTTCTCCAAAGCAACTTCCAATGAACTCCATGTAGTGTTATGAGCCCACACACCTTATTCACCGCGGTGACTTACACTGCTAGATACACTACTTACAATGGGTCACTCATGCACACATCAGTGGAAAACACACACTCTGTCACTCACACACTATGGGGGAACCTTAACAGCATGTCCTTACATATATATATATATATAGAAACACTCCAATGCAGAGTCACTGTGGTCCAGACACAATCCGGGAAACTCAAGGTATGAGGCAGAGAACATTCTGGATGGGATGCCATGCGTCATTAGTTCAAGTATACACACCCAAAGGGCAATTCAGAGTCTCCAGTTCACCTGAAACCCATTGGACTATCTGAGGAAAGTGGAATACCTGGAGGAAACCCACAGGAATACGGGGAGAACATGTGTAGTTCACAGAGACCGAACAGGCTTTCAACCCACGTCCAAGCCCCACAGCCCAGGAGCTCTGAGGCAACAAAGGTACCTGCCGCACCAATGACATGACTTCCATCAGCTGTGTCTGCCATTGGAAAGCTAGGTTGTGTATTTAAAAAAAAAAAAAAAAACCACGTCATGTACATGCCTTGTCTTGAAGGTCACTGTGGGTAGAATTATTTCAATTCTGGCCACCGCAGCAGATTCCAACCTGTTCAGAAGCATAGACCAGTCTCAGGGAGACCAAAAGGAGACATCACCCACACCGAAATGCACCACCATGCATCACTGCAAATACTTGCATGGGACGAAGCAGCAGATACTCTTACAAACTCACATTAAACTGTGCCTGCAGCTGCAACACGATTGCTCTAGAGGTCACTGTCAGTTACCGCTTCTTGACGCAACCGTTAGAAATATCTCTTTCATTCCTGAAGCCGATGCTTTGCTGAACTACCACATCCAAAGGAGAAGCTTGCTCCCCGTCAACGGAGGAACGACTCCAGCAGAAACATACCATTAAGGAGCACTTGGATCCCTGTGGATGCATAACTTTGGCTGTAGCCTAGGAAGTCACTGGGCAGCAGAGCTGGTCAAGAAGAACACCCTGCACCCCCAGTCTTAGACATACAGCAGTGAAGTCCAAGCTTAGCTCTCCTCTCGCACTTGTCACTATCTAAACCCCCAACGAGACAGCATCTTTTCACAGTTTAATCAGTTCCAGTGGATAGTCTGTGTACCTTAATAGCCTCATTTCTTTGTATGTTGCTCTTACAGTATACGCCATCCTGAGAAATTTCATTAATTCGGATCCAATTGCCATCGCAGCCTATTCTATGGATCATGGGATAATACGACACACGGAGATAACATCACTATATCTGTGGGCTGACAAATCGCTCATCTTTGCCATCAGAGACCTTAATGAATTCTGGGTAATTAATCATTTAGGCATGCTGGTTGTCACCTGCGAGGGCATCCTGCACGACCTTCTTTGTTCATTTTCTCATTCTCACCTTGCTATTAAAATGGTAATTTATTGTGTTGATGCTGTCCTGTTAGGAGCAGATGTGTCCTCTGAGGATGGTCTCAGGGCAGCTCTTTTCCATCAGGGACACACATTTGGTGCATAACTTTCACACTTGCATATAACAACACATAATTTAAAGACTATGATGTTGTCTAATATTTCAACTGATCATCAAAACGAACGTTTCATTTAGAGTCTCGTGGGAAAAGAAAAATATTACATTTTGTTGCTTTACACGCACAGTTTAGTTACCAGATGAATTTTATAAGGCCTATTTATAACTGTTCTTTGAACTGTTTCAGGTAATCTACATCTCAAGGTGAGCCACTGCCTCCTCTGCGGCAGGAACAGGCCATCTTCATTTAACCATCAAGGCCTTCCTTCTAATTATGTTAAAAAAAAAAAAAAAAAGTAATGTCTGTTGTTCTTCTATGAGGTCGTGAACAATGCCTATAATGATATTAATGAGCCTCACTTTCAGACACAGTGGCATGTGACGATTAGGCCAACATTATGAACGTATGAAAATTTCCTAATGAGTCAAGTTCTCAACTTCATACGCAGTTTAATAGTCTTTTCATCTTTTTTCTTCCCTTCTTCTCAAAAATACTGTGAATAATTGAATCGTTCATTGGTTGTTCCCTATAATACATTCTGCGTATAATGGTAGCAGTAGTATTAGTTTATACATATATAAACTACATACACACAAGTGTTCAGAAGTTTCGAATCACCCAGAAATGTTCATGTTTTTGATGGAAATTGATTTTTTTTTTCCAACACGGTAGCATTAAATTTATCATAAATGATAATCAATACATTATATACAGTTGTTTCATATAACTGTTCTATGCATCAAACTTTATATTCATCAAAGAATGCTCCATTGTGCCGGCCAGCCCATCAAAGACCGTATTCTCACTTCCTGTTGCTTCACCAAAGAGGTTCTGTACAGCCTAGAATAATGCTTTGCATCATTGTCCTGCTGTAAGATGAAACTGGCACCAATGAAGCGCTGACCACAGGGGATGGCAAGATGTTGTAAAATAGAGTGATGACATTTTTTGGTTCATTATTTCTTGCACTCTTGGCTCTTCCCAGAACCAAACCACCCCCATATCATCACATTTCCTCCACCCTGCTTAACAGAAGGCATCAAGCAGTCCTCCAGTATTCATTTGCTCTCCGTGTCACATATGTTCTCCTGCTTGATCCAAACGTCTCAAACATAGGCTCATCCCTTCATACTGGAAAGAGCAGTGCTAGTGCTATCCCTTCGTAACACTCATGATAGACTTCCACTCATCCACTGCCCAATGTCTGTCTTCTTTTGCCCATTTTAACCTTTTCTTTTATTTGCCATTTAAGATATGGCCTTTTCTTTGAAACTCTTACCTCTAAGGGTAGCATCCTGGAGTTGTTTCACTGCAGATGACACCAGCATTTGGTCTGTACTACTGAAGAAAGCAATCAGCTGAGGACCTGTAAGGCATCTGTTTCTCAAAGTGCACCTCTGATGTTCTTATCCTCTTGCACCGTTGTGCACATGGGCCTTCCGCTTCTTTTTGTCCTGCTTATATCCAGTTAGCTCTCTTCTCTCAAGACAGCAGTGGACACCTTCGTGTGAAATCTTCAGTTTCTTGGCAATCTGACGCATTAAGCCATAATAACCATTTGCAACATTAGTAACTATGTCTTGGCTATATTTCTAAATTTAATGGTACCTTGATTAAGAAAAGTATCAAATTCTCTCAAAAACATCCAAATTTCTGAGTGATTCCAAACTTTTGAATGCTAGTGTGTGCATGCCTGTTATTAAAAAAATATATAAATATATACACACACGCACATTATGTCAGAGGAAAGAGTATTAATCTCCAGCTGTGATTTTGTTTCTTCGTTTCCATTTCTGTACTTGCTGAACTTTAATTCACCTATTGTGTGTCAGTCGACTGCTGTCTAATAAAACCTTTCAATGCAAATTAACGGGTGTCTTTGAATAGTGTAAGCTTTCTTTGCCAACGCAAAAATCCCTTCTGCTTTTATTGGATTAGACACATCTATTTAAGGGCGTAAGGAACCATTGCGAAGAAACATGTGGTGTGAGCAAAGGAATGAAAATGCAGCTTCCTCCTCTATTGCCATCCCCAGCAAGTGCTGTTTGCAGGCCTGTTTCTCGGAGGTGTTGACTGTGTGCGCTCTGGAGTTATGGGCCCGGTGCTCGGGGAGGGGGGTCCCAGGGGAGATACCCCGACACTTGACATGTCTTCACTCTGGCTGTGATTAAGGGGGCAGAGTACCAGCAAGAGGCGCTCAATCACTCAGAGGGATGGGCAGAAATAGCCAAGCGCTAAATATGGCTGCTGTCGTCCCCGGCACAAAGGCACCGAGGACCCACTGCGTCTTTGATGTGTCTATTCCTTATGAAACTGCTCAACTCCTACAGGGAAAACGGAAGCTCTCTGAAAGGCCTTGTATGGTTTTATATACTATTTTTCACGGCTTAGAATTACTCCACTTAAGCAATACAGATGAAACCAGTACCCCCTACCTGAGATGAGATGCAGGGTTAATGTAATGTCAGGAGATATAAATTCATGTGTTGGACAAATTATTCTTTTTTTTCCATGTCTTCCACAGTCTTCACTGTTCTCAGCACTGACATGTGTACATTTTCATAAAAAAAAAAAACCCTGGAGACAATGAAATAGAAACAGTTGGCTTAATCTACAGTTTACTTTCCTGCAAGCCAAGTTAAGCAATATATCAGATATTTTTAATTCAGGTAAGAAATCTCAGGTAAGCAGACCAGCATATCATTAAGTTGTGTAAGACGGAGGGAGAAGCTTCACCGAAGATCACCATAATCACGGGTCCGAGGGCTGTTTTGGTAAGCGTAAACATACTGAAGGAAATGGGGGGAGATCCAGGTCACGGATGCTCTTTCACGTCCACTGGGTATGACTGCACGCTCCGGTTCCAAGATGCAGTGGGCTCAACCCAGCTTCCTGGTAGACTAGGCTTGAAGGAGCCTGCATGAATGGATGGATGGGCAGTTAACCATGCATGCATGCTCTAATGGGGGAAGGCAGCAGCACAAAAATATTCAGGGTTCTACAATCTGGAAAGGATCTACAGAGTGAACAGGGTTCTAGTATGGGAAGGGTCTACAGAGGGAGTGGAGTGCTGCCATGGTTGAATGGTCTACAGAGCAATCAGAGTGCTACGGTGTGGGAAGGGTCTACAGAGTGAGCAGAATATCACAGTGTTGGAAGGATCTATAGGGTGAGCAAGGTATTGCTGTATTGGAAGGGTTTACAGGGAGGGCAGGATACTACAGCGTGGGAAGGAGGGTGCTGGGGTGCTCTTGTTTGCATCTGTTTCCTTCAGTGTGGGCAGGAATGAATGTGTGAAGGTGCCTCCACCGCTCTGTGCCCCCAGTACTCCGTGGGTGGTCCTTGGCAGGCAGAGATGCGGCAGTGCCAGTCACTGCTACACCAGATGATTACTGTTTTTCCACAGCCATAATTGCTGGTGGAATCTGACGGAAGCCGCTCACAAACAGCTCCTGAAAAGCTGTGTTTACGAAGATGTGAGGCACTATACAGCACTGCGGAAACAACGCTGAGAACTTTGAGCTCTAAGTACAGATGAGAGAAAGTGAAGAATTTTGTGGAAGTAAATCGAGCATGTTATAAATTACAATTTCAGAGACATGGAGAGCCATTCATCCATACATGATCCATAACCACTTGTTAAATGCAGGGCTGCAGAGATCCATAGCTTATGCCGAAAGCTTAGGGAGCGATTCTGGGTTCACCCCAAAAGGGATGCCAGTCCATTGTAGGGTATTTACTCACACACATAGGCCTTTGTTGACCACATGTTTTCGTCAGGGTCACAGCAGTTCGAAGCCTATCCCGGACTCACTGGGCGCTAAGCTAGGATTGCTAAAACCTGGATGAGATGCCAGTCCATCAGAGGGTAGCCAAAGTCAGACTTGGGCAATTCAGGGTGACCAGTTCACCTGAAACACACATCTTTGCACTGTTGGAGGAAACTCACTCCAATAAGGGGAGAACATCTGAAACTCCACAAAGACTGAATCTGAATTTGAACCTACGTCCAAACAGCTCAGGTGTTGCGAGGCATGAGCGCTACCCGCCGTGCCCCCCGCGGACATGTGTTTTCTTGAAACCAGTAGAATACACAATCAGGTATAGATGCTATGGAAAATGCATCGAGGCATTTTGTTCATTCTAGTCCTGTACCTCCATGCAGATGAATGGACAGAAATGCAAGAACAAACAAAACCAAAGTCTGGCAAAAAAAATAAATTTACTCTATTCAACTCGGTTTTTAGATGTCCCCATTACTTCTTTTGTCCACGTGTCTATCCTTTGTGTTAACTTGTTTGTATGTGGTCTCAAGGGCGGCACAGTAGATTTTAACTATTGTTACGGTTTGTCAATAACTTACCCCTGAAAACGAACAAAGAACAGATAATAGAGAGAAACACATTTTAAATTAATTGAATGTGTTCCTTTTTAATATTGATATTGTCACTTATATCGCAATTTTGTCTGTGCAATATGGTTGGTTAATGCGTGTGTGGGTTAGCAGCTGCGAAGTGTTAGTTTTGAAGGGTGCGCTTTATTAGAATATTTAAAGATGAATGTGCCTTGTCTGCTTGATGTTGAACATTTTCTACATGAAATATGTTTCTCAGGGTTGCTAAGATAAATCGAGCTGTGGAAAAGCAGAGAATTACAATCGCATTTAATATGAGTAGGCAAAACACAGAATTTATGTGACAGTTACATATGCTCCACATACTTATGGCTGCAGTTTAAGCTGTGTTCTTGACAATGTATGCAGAATATACTCAAAAATAAATAAATATGTAGGTGGGCATACCGTAGAAGTAAAAACAAAATGCGCTTTTTCGATGAAAACAAAGCAGATGTCCTCAATCTGTTTGTGCAGGAGAAGGCAGTGTTTTTGTCTGTTTAAAAATAGACTTTTATCAATGGCGTCCATGACAGCATTAATCATGTAAGATTTCCAGTGGAGTGGAAGGGAGAGGATTTCAGCATCCGCTTACGCTCTGGTCCTTTGGCAGCATGGGGGACTGCAGGTACTCACTTCTTGTGTGGCTTACTAACAGAAAACCGGTGTGATTGTGGCGAACGGTACTTCCTCTGGTGCACAACAGCAGTAGAAACAGGAGCAACTTCACAAATTTAGCATTGTGCATTTTTACAAGATGCCGCCAGATCCTCAAAGCACGGAGCCCTCGGTCAAGCACAGAACCGAAGCTCCTTTCTATGTCATCCTGGCAGCAGGAGAAACCCCATGCCACAACATGCCGGCATCTTAAAAGACAAGTCATGGAGGAAAAAAAAAAGATATCAGCTGACAGATTCAAGATGCTGTGTAATCAATAATTTACATGCATTGACGAATCAGTCTGACATTTTGCTGAACATCTGTCATTGTGGGGCAAAATGTCAGCTGCTTAACCACGTTGAGATTCCTGCTTGATGTTATTAGTGGAAAGGGCTCGGAGACCACTGTAATGCTTGTTTTGTGCAGGGACGAAATGAGTAATATTTGAATGTGCAGCTGAGCAAGCAGTAAGCAAGAAGCGATCAATGATTTAAATGGCAAGATAGGCCACTGCACCTCTGAGAATTCCTGCTCCGTCCTCCTCTGTAGCTTTGCCCAAAGAGCCAGGGGCTTTATTTATCACTGTCTCAGTGGCACCTTGCTTATCGTCCCTCGAAACTTTTGCGAGGGTGATAGCGTGGCTGTGATTAATCGAAGAACACTGAAACGGTAGATACTTGGTGCTGCTAACATTCTCCGTTTGCATAATTAAATGGTTTCTTGATCAACCTTTAACTGCTTTCCAGGTTGACTGCTTGTTAACAGACTTGTATAGACACCCCTCAACTTCTGCAAATAGACCGTTCTTCAACCCCTTATGCAAGTCAAAATTTACGCATGTCGAATTCCCCCTCCATTACTGAACCAAGCCTTCTCATTTCATTTGCTGTAAACACAGGTATAAAAAACATTACATAATTCTATAGTAAATGTCAGATATATTAAATACCGTAATAAGACATAGGTCGAGTCAATGAAATACATTTTTAAATTTCTATAAAGCATAAATTACAAAAATAGACTACTGCATACGATACGTGTTGTACTGTGTGTGCTTACCTTATACCTAATAGTATGCTGGCATACAATGGGGGTTATTGTTATGTAATTTATAATTTCTCCATCTCAGTTATTGCACCTTGACATTTATTCGTTGTTTTCATGCTAGCTGTTCCCTTCACGTGCCCCTTTATACGTGCAGCATCCTTCACTATCGTATTCACAGTCGATACCGCTAAACCTGGTTCCCGTGCTATAAACGATAATAAGGAAGTAAGAAGGTGAACAAAGATTATGTTTAATTTCATCTCCAAGTTGACTGCTGTATGCTTGCGAGACGGTTCTCGGTTTTCTTCAAGCACACATTCACCACCAGACATTGAAAATAATGAAAAGGATAGAAAACACTATGTGAAAAAAGCACTACGGTAACAAGAGGAGATACGTTCTTGGCTCAAAACATGGGGGAACTGGGAAGATGCAGCTTCCTGCCTTGTGTGGTTACACCGACTTGCGCGTAACGTATTTCGGATGTTTTCCGTAAAATAAAAGCGCTATCCCATAAATAATGTGTAAGCCAGGAATTTTTTTTTTTTTTTTTTTTTTAACGTAAATCCGGATTTAAGCAAGTTGAATTTACGGAAGTAGAGGGGTGTCTGTACTCTTTCTGCGAGTGTCTATGGCTGCAGAGCTAAAGAACCACTTTGCACCCCTATAGAACAGAACTATCAGAACAGCTTAATTTATGCAACATGAAATAACTGTGGGGGACTGCAGAACATACAACGGGTTCCCTGAAGTGACCATTTATGTGGTGCTTGACTTACTGTCCCAAAGCCAAATAATGACTGAATCAATCTCACATCTGTCTAAATACAGAATGGTTGTTAGAGCACTGATTATATGAATCAGGTCTGGCAAAATTTGTAAAATGCTTCAGTTTTAATATGGATGAACATCATTTGCAGTCCTTACATTATCTCATAATTTGTTCCAAGTAAATCTGGCATGTTGCAACAGAAGATTCTAGTGAAGGGCATATTCTTATTTTTGAATTAGCAGTAGTAGCAACATTGGGTTACAGCAACATCGGGTTACAGCAACATCAAATCACACTCAGTCTGAAACTGCTTACCCTGAACAGGGTCACAGTGAGCTAGAGCCTAACCTGGCAACGCAGGGGGCAAGGCTGGATGGGGAGGGGACACACCCAGGACGGGACAACAGTCCGTCACAGGGTACCCCAAGCAGGGCTCGAACCCCAGACCCGCCAGAGAGCGGGACCAGGCTGCACCACCGCACCCTCCCATGACATAAAATCAGAAAGAGCAAAATATTGTCAAAATATATCCACATAAAGAACACAAGAACAATAAATTACAATAATACAAAAGTTCCATGGTTAGAGAAGTCCGCTGTCCGAAAAGGCGTCCAGAAAATTTGTCTGAACTGTCACGTTGATTAAATGTTAATTTTCTAACACAAGAAAACTCGTCACTTGCATGATCCATATACTTGTATTTTTTTCTTTGGTTCTACCCTGATCTACCAGCTATCTTGTACAGAACAAAAAGTTGACAGTGCTTTTGCTTTCCCTGTCCGATGTTGATAAATTTCCTCCGTGTGATTGCCCGGAGTCTGCTGCTGTTTTTATGGCCACTCAAAGGCTGAGACTAATTCATACAAGTATTTGACAGAGCTGAATTTATTTAGTTCTTTTTCTATTTCATTTCTATTTAGGCTTGTTTCTTCTTTGGCTTACATTTTTTAATTGACTTTACCTTTTATTATTGTGTTTTAACATGTTTAGGGGATTTATTCTTCTTATGTGTGGTCGGTCCTGGAGGGAATGTGTAGCGAGGGATGTTTAGTCAGGAGGTGCAATCCCTGCCTAGCATCCATAAATAAAGTGGCCGCTGACAAGCTCGCTTAGTTTTAACTTGATACCGTGGGTCTGGATGTTGAGTTTTAGTACCACTCTCTGAATTCTACTTCATGGAGTCCTGTGTTCCAATTCTTGTTTTGATGACGACAGACTCCATTGCTGGGGTTTCACAAATTAATGCTAAAATTATTTGCCTTTCCGTTTAAAATGACTACCCTGGGATGCTGATTAAAAGAAGGATGATTTTAATATGTTCAAATATTGTCAGACTAAATGGAAGATTAGTTTGCTCAACAATACAAATAAAGAAGCTGTGCTGTCTTCATTTCCTTTAGCTTTACTAATTCAATAGTAGCATTTTGCTACTATTCTAGACACATTCTAGAGATAATTTTGGAACTAGAAGCTCTTGCGCTTTTAACCAAAGCAAGTTTAAGGGCATTTGTTAGGCGTGATTTAACAGAGCCTCGGAAGTCAGAACCTTAAGGATAGAGGACCGGCGGCCTGTATGGAGAGTTGGGAGCAGACTACAAGGAAAGGACTCATATGCTCAGGGAGACACCTCCATCCTGGGGGCACTACATGAAAGCAGGAGAAGCAGCCCAACTGTAGTGGGGGCAGAAGGTAGGATCCTGTTTAGAGATGCTGCCTTGAAGAAAGAGGGCCCACACTTGAATCTCACCTCTCGCTGTAGTTCTCTTGAACAAAAAAAAAAAAAAAAAAAGCGGCTTTTATGAAGAGGTCGGGACTTTTGTCGCCAGACTGAAACGTGGCCCACAGGCCCGCTATTTGGAACTAGACACAGTAGCCTTGTTCGACTGCTCAATCTATGGTAAAGCTCAAGTGATTTGTGCAGGTGACCTGAAACTGACCCAGGCAAGAGTACACACAGCTCAGGTATATGCCCTGAGATGAGAGTAATTTAAACCAGTAACAATCAATCAAGAGGATCCCTTGAAGGTAGTTGTGCCTGTAAAACATAATAGTGGAGTAATGAGAACAGCACGGGAGGAAGTAGAACCCCACAGTTACGATCCGTGTCAAGATAAGAATCAGGCAGACTACAGAAGACGCCACTGTTACTGAAGGACCATTAACCAAAACAGCTAAAAATAGTGGCCAGATCCAAGAGGGATCTGGACCATGTTTAAAAAAAAAAAAAGTATCTGGTTAATCCAAAATTGTATAAAAGGTACTGTTTGCGAGTTGTATGACAGGTGCTCTGCAGACTAACTTGGCTTGGTACTCTCTAATAAAGTCTACTTGCATTTACTAACTACCCGAAGAGCCTGGTGTCTCCGGAAACCGCCACGACAGGCCCAGCCAAGCGTGCCACTTTAAATGCCACATCTTCCTCTCCCGGCTCCAGCCATGTTGAAGATGGACATTAACATCTCCCGAGCGATGAGACTGTTGAGGTACTACAGGGCGATCACGTCCCGTTAGACTGGTAGGTCACAAAACCGCTTTGAACAGCTCCCTGACTGAAGCCTCACTTAGTGGATTTCCCACAAGGAAGGAGGAATATTTGCAGTTGTACTGCGTATGGGAATTAGAATTTGCTAATGCTATTGTGACAGAATGCCAAGTCCAATGAACATGTGACATCATGACAAACACTGCGGTGAAGTGCAGAATATTTCTCTCATTTAAATGGATGGAATATCGGGGCAGACTTTGATATGATCATTAAAGGCACTCTAGAAAAAAAAAAAAAAATTTCATCCGACTTCCTCCTTCAAGCACTTACGGACAATTGCTTGTACATGTAGCGAAATAATGTGGATTTGCGCCCTAAGTAACACAGACACAAACACATATCTGCTCATATCCTTTTTGCCTTCGTTGCGTTTAACGCATTTAGAATGATGAGAGATAAGACATAACCCTCTGTTTATAACAAAGGCATAATCAAAAATACCAGCATAGGGACACCGTCTTTATGGAGTATGGAATCTCTTCAATGTGCCCATTAGTTTACTCTGAAATTTCTTATCCCTTCTTCTCATCATGACAATAAAGGCCAATTTGAAGGAACAAAATGCTGAGTCCGCCACTTTTCACCGCACCGCATCCAGCGGCAGCGTATAGAATAATTAGTTTAGTACTTGCGAAAGGCTAACCTTCACAGAAGCAATTAATTTATTTATCATAATCGCCAAAGCTGACTCCTGTCTCTTAGCTTGTGTTTTAATATTCTGACGCCACATTATGGGCTTCGGTGCCCTTTTCAGAAAGATGACAAGCAACAGTTGGAAATTATCTTCCAGGTGCCCCAGCCACCCGGTGTGTCAGCGAGGGCCAGTGGGGACTCCCAGTGAATGCGAATTGCAGAAAGCTTACATATTCTTCGTGCTCAACGCAGAGCAGTCTCAAACATCTTCACCTTCTGTCTCTATAAAGGCAATAGGTTACGTGTTATGCTTCTTTTGCATTGAAACCACGATACAATTTCATAGCTGAACTTTTGCATTGAAATACCTGCAGTCACATTTTTCCAAGGAAATAAAACTACCATAAAATCCCTACCTAAAGCCCCCGGGGGCGTTACATTTTCCAAAGGGGGGGCGTTTATTAGGGGTCATATAGTAGCAAAATTGATCATTTCACAGAAGTATGAAGTGTTCACATAGTTATTAATTTGTTTGTGGATCGTTTCATGTTACGGACTACGGAAGAGGATGGGATTTAAAACTTGGTACCGGTAGATTTTTTTCCCCATTCTTTTCCAATTACTCAAAAAAAAAAAAAACCGGGTATTTTCAAAAAAAAAAAAAAATGGGTGGGGGCATTAATTAGGGATTTTACGGTATGAAGGAATAATTCAAAAATGTCCCCACCTGCCTTAGAAATATCATGAGGAGATCAGGTGTTCATTCCTTGTAGAAACCTGCTTTCCCTTTTTCACTTGAAGTGGAGAGGATTTATTTGTTTTATTATTGTTCTCCAAGGAACCTGTCTTGCACCAGAAAATTTCAAGTGTGTAGACATTAAATCTGATGGTGTTTTTGTACTTTTATTTACACCCTAGATAGTAATAAAATGCGCATAGACTCCAACACCTTGTGAGAAATGTTGTTTAGCGTAAGACAGTAAAAATGAGGGGGGAAAAAAAAGGTCAGGGAAGAGGCTGACATTTTGGTGCACACACACAGCGTAAGAAGTAAAAATGATGTACGGTCATCTTTGTGTATGCGTTTGTGTGTACTCATCTTTCCAGGTATTTTCTTGGGTGAAGAGTAAACAAGTACACCGCCTACTGAACTTTCCCTAGCACACATACTGTATATTAACCAGTGTGCTCCACGTCTCAGCGAACGGCTACAAGACTGCGACTGATAGCAGCCTACGCTGAGGGCCTGATCTGAAGCTGAGTGGTAAATATGCATTCTTACACTTAAATGGAGGAGGGGTGAGGGGGGGAGGAAAAAAAAAAAAAAAAAAAAAGAAAAAAATCAGGATCATGTATTCTAAGTCCAGCTAAGAGATAAGACATATTTGCCATCTGAAGACAACTGCAGTTGGAGCAGTGTGTTTGTTTGTGTAAAAAGGCATGATGTAACCTCCAGGGAAAGCTGAAGGCCTGCTCATAGCCAACTCAAACACGGGGAGGTAGAAGTGGCAGGAAGTGACCTGGTTCTGTCAGAACATCCTGCTTGCGTGTCTCTGTTTCTCAGGTGTGTGTGTGTTACCTTAACAGGCATGGTCTCCCACAGCAGAAAACATCCTCAGCGCACGCCCGGGGTGCCAGGGCCGGGAAAGAGGGGAGGGAGCATTTCATTGTGTCGACATACTAACGATGCACAACAACAGAGTCCACACAAATTCTTTGTTGGACTTAAGCAAACATTGTTTACACTGGTGCAGATAAGGCCTCTGAGATAAACAAACACTTTACACAGCCTACAGTTTAAACCTCATCCTTTTGACAGCTCCGTGTTGACTCAAAACACGTGTAAAAATGGAAGTAGCGGCCTCGGTAGGGATTGGAACCGCTATTCCTGTGGTCTGTAGGTCAGTCTCTACACCACCGCACTTTCCTACTGCAGCATCACAAATGATCATCTTTGGTACAAAGGACGGTGTGGATTAAGGGCCCCATCTGATTGGTTGACAAAATGATTGTTACCTATAATCAACACCCTGTTAATGATGCAGAAGCACATCTCTCTTGCAACCACCCCATCACGCAGTTTATGCCAGTAAATGCCCAGCACCCTAACGGTTTACTCATTTCTTATATGAAATGTAAAGGAGCAATATGGTCATTACTAAAAGAAACAGGAACAAGAGGTGTGACACGTTGGCAAGAGACTCAAGCTGAATTGTTGATTTTGGGTAAAATGTTGTGACAAAGGCATTTGCTCGTTGTATCGACAGGTTTAATATAAGGATAGTGAAAGCCTGTC
Organism: Scleropages formosus; assembly: GCF_900964775.1. Lineage (NCBI taxonomy): Eukaryota > Metazoa > Chordata > Actinopteri > Osteoglossiformes > Osteoglossidae > Scleropages > Scleropages formosus. The sequence goes on from NC_041812.1 coordinate 26,236,928, forward strand.
TCGGCTGCAGAGATAAAAGAGAAGCTGAGTGAAGCGTAACTAGATCCGCACCGCAGCCATCCGGTCCAGGCTGAGAGATATTGCTCTCGCTATCATGGTTTCTCAGATAGCGCAGCTCAAAGGAGTGGCGAGGGAGATGGAGACGGAGATGGAATGTTGACTAACGCTGACATACTGCAAGTGAGACCCGTATTCACAAGGCCTCTTCCCTGCCCTCCGCTGCTGCCTACTAGTGAGCTGCACCATGCTAAAGTCCGTCTTCGACGCACTCAACTTTTCTGCGGCGGCACGGGCTGTCGCCCTCCTCCGCGACTGATCTCCCCGAGCGGACCCAGAGACCCGTGGTGATTGATGTATTAGAGAAAGCACATCACCATCTATCCTAGAGAGTGGCGTGAGCATAATTTTGATTCTCAGCCAACAGTCAGCAGCCGCTGTCCACGTCTGGCGGGAGCGTCCGCGAGAGCAGAGCGTCAAGAGATTAACTGTCGCTCTTGGCCTCGACGGCCTCTAATTAATGCGTCGTCACTTGCATGTCTGCGTCCTGCAGCAAGCGGCTGACGTGTGGGTGATGGAACGGCCGTCTACGTGCCAGCAGTGTCGCCGTGAGGCCGTGACAATAGACGACACCTTGTGCATATTATGAGCCTGACCTCAAACTCCATGCATACTGAAACAGAAATTTGACGAGTCGTACACAGGTCTAGACGTCAACATCAAAGTGTTGGGTCCAATTACCGCCTATGTGACTTGACTGATTAACTTAACCATGTGCCCTTCGTACAGCAAGAGATTACTAGTTTAACTTGATGAATGACTGTAGGACATCTAGAACTGCTGTGGTCCGTTAAAGAACACAAGTCAAATTTTGCTATAAAAGAAGGTTTTCATTTTGAGACGGCTTTCCAGACAAAGCCAATAAAAACCTCAGTTATCGGATTACTTTAAAAAGTACACTTCGCCTGTTTTCCCTATTTTGATTCAGAAACGCTATTGATGTTGTGTCAGTTGCAGTATAATGTTACCGGGCTGTTAATAAAGAATTCACACAGCAGATTCTGCTTGGTATGTCTTTGTCACTCTTGGCCTGTCTTCACCTTCACCAGTTTAAAAAAAAATTAAAAATATGGAAGTGTTTGGCAGCACAGAATTCTATTTACTGTATGCCGCACATCAAAGGAATGGATGAATTGAGGAAAACGGCTGAATTTGTTTTGAAGTAATTTAGTGTGCTGTTCACTTATGGATCCCACTTCATCTGCTGCTGCAGCAGCGAGTTGTCCAAACACAGTATTTGAAAAGAAGGTTTTTTTGGCTGCAGTTTGAAAGCCCTGCAAATTGCTCTTCATGTATAGCAGAGACCAGCTGAATAATGCATAAAACCAGCTACATCATCACTGGGCTTTTACGGTGCTGACTGGTGTCCACATCAAAGATACTGGGAGACGCAGACTTAGCACTGTCAATAGAGAGGAGAGGAAAGACTGCCCATGTGCAGAGCTGCTGCACAGTTGACATTATAGCTCCAGGGATATTAAGGGCTTCCCAGGATAAATCGGGATAAATCAAAGCAGCTGGAAACGAATGTCCTTGAAGAGCTATAGTCTAGCTGGGGGCGGCAGGGGGGCGCACCTAGTGAGCATGAGTAATAATTTATATGAAACATATGCTTTGTAATTTCAGGGATAACTCTCAGTGGAATCATGGCAAGGGCTCCAGACACCAATTCCGTTTCTGCTGGAAGGACCCCGAGGTGGAGAACGTAGAAACATGGCCACTGAACCAACTTAGCCTACTTTGGCACTAATCTCCAGGCTCATTACTTAACTGCAGTTAGCTTGGGGGTATGATCGCTGCGTTAACTTGGTGGCTGACCTAATGGATTTAAGTTGTGTAGTCAGCATATAATCTTCATATTACATTTCTGGGTTCATTCTGTAATCTTTTAGTAATAGAGAGTGAGGTAATTGGCAGCTGAGTAATGTACTGCAAAGCTGCATTTCCTTACCAAAAATCATACACTGGCAACTCACATGCAGAAAGCAGATGCTCTTCCTTGAGGATTCATCAGATTCTAGGCTATCCAGGTAGCGCAGGTGCGCATGGAACATGTGAAGTACACAGGTTATGCCATCACAGCCTTGTCCTACGAATAGTGCCTGTCGTTCATCGCGGCCTGGCCAACACAAAGGAGACAAAGGAGAGACTCAACGAAAGTGCAGTTCCTGTGTCCCACTTTATCGTTTGAACAGATGGACTTCAAGAATGCGGGATCGATAGGTTCAGATCCTCAGGGGAATCTCCCCATGTGGCCCTCCCCCTGCCCCTGTCTGAAATAAAAGGTGAACACTCAGTGGGGCGCAGTCTCACCGTCTGCTCTTTGACTAATGTGTTCTGCTCAGACTGTAAATGGCTTCTTCAGTATAGACTGTAAAATGACACTGACTCTCAGAACAAAATGCAATTATAAACATCTCTGACAACTTTAGCTGGGAGCAGAACCATTGAAAGGAGTTTTCTAGTAAACAAAGACATAAAAGGACCATCATTTTGGGATGGCAACACAATTCCGCTGCTGAAAACGTAGGTTACGGCTCATTCTACAACCGGCCACTTGACAGTGTGGAAATCGTTGATGTAAAACATTATTTCCTAGAGCCAGCATTGTGGCAATCACGGATCACGGTCTCGGAACGACTAAAGTGGCAGCTGAAAGTTTAGAGCGGCAGTCCGAAGCCCCCGCCTGCGAGGCTTTGTCATCACCATCCAGGCTCTGATGCCATCTTTCCTTTTATCCTGCTAGCTTACTGCGGGGTTTGCTCATTGACTACCTGGTAATTTTCCACAGAAGTGGACGTTGGCTTTAGATGTGTGCCAGTCCACAGCTTTCTTTATCTCCGAGTGCTATTCCGTAGATAGGCATCGGTCAGTCTGCTCCTACAACACCAGCACATCCACCGGCAGTCAGCAGATCGTATTTGGAGCTTGATAGTTTATCACTTTCAGCGATGGAGGAGTTGAGCCTTTTCTGTGGGGGGGGGGAATTCCTCTAAAAGGAGCAAAAAAAATCAGCAAGAGGAGTGGTGCTCTGCAGCCCCCACGCACCCCCAGCCCCTTTCATAGGCCCACACACTTGAGCTCCATCCTTCTATCCACTCCGCAGAGTGTGTGGATGAAACACCAGGCCACAAGGCTGAGGACTGGGTGACCGCAAAATATGGTACAAGCGCACATCTGGCCTTGGAGCTAGTTGAACAGTTAACTGAGGAGAAATCAGCAAATTGTCATCTATGTATGGAAATTAGCCATATTGCTTTCCCGTTGTTGAAGCGGGCGGAATCTTTTTGAGCCAAACCTCAGCTATTGCAACAAAACACATATACTGTATAAGTCAGTCTCAATGCTGGCAGCCCCTTAAACTATTTTATAATTAACTTTCTACACTGTACAAAATACATGAACTTGGAAGAGTTCGGAGAAGCAGCCGCTGACAAGGAACTAATGCGGCAAAGTACATTTTCATTGTGTGTGTCAGATTTTTGAACAATGCCTCTAAAGCGCAGATTCATTTTCACCGAAATGTAGGTAACATTAATGAGAAAACCCCACAGACTCAATTTCCAGTATGAAAGTCAAGAAGAAATCCTTTATTTCCAAGTCTCTTCCTTGGTTTTGCCACGGAAGGGAAAGTTTCTGATGTTTCGGTTCTTTGAAGCCCTTTACTGTTTATCATTTTTGTTCTCTACTTGGTTCTGCTTTCAAATCCCAGGGTGTGTCTGCGAGGAGTGTTTACATTAACCTGTCTTCCTCATTGAATGCCTCTCAATGTCTGCCTCTAACTGCCTGTTTCGAGCCTGCTGGGGAATTCTGTCTGAGGAGTCGTGGCGCTTCCACGCAGGTGCGAGCATCACTTAGAGCCAGGCTTTCTGACAGAGCCAGCACACTAACAGCAACAAACACTTTCCATATCCCACTAAACATCAACTTTGACAGCACAGTGGTGGTTGTTATCAGATGGGAGGAAAAAAACATCCATTTTTGTTTTTTAAACTTACACACAATGTCCATAACTGCTTGTCCTGACCAGAGTCGCGGTGAACCGGAGTCTAACCCGGCAACACAGGGTGCAGGACCAAAGGGGGAGGGGACACACCCAGGACGGGATGCCAGTCCATCGCAAGGCACCCCAAGCAGGGCTCGAACGCCAGACCTACCACAGAGCAGGCCTCGGCCAAACCCACCGTGCCTCCTTCTACTAAACCTACATTCTCTTCTTTCTGTCATCCCTTTACTTAACGGTGGTTTCAAAGAAATGGACCCACCTAGTTTCCAATCTTCAGTTACTCTGTTGGATATTTTACAGTACTTAAGCAGGTAACTTCAGCTGCGCTTAAGAGTACAACGGCCATTTTGTCGCTTGCGTTTAGTTTGTAGCCGTTAACCTTCCCCTAGTTTGATCTATTGTCAGTCAGGTATGTGGAGAAGCGAAACATGAGGAATCCAGCAGCAGCCTCTTCATTTACATTTAAGATAACATCTCAGTTGTTTGAAAGAGGCTGGACTTGTACTTTCATGCTGATAAGTCATTAGGGGCCTTTGATAGCCAATCTAGTCCTGATTAATTGGTCCCATGTTGAGAGCACTTTTCCAGAGACAGCCAAAGATTGGGGTCCGACAAATAAAGTAATGACTTGGGATCCTGACAGCCGGGACCTTGTCGTGTTGAATAGATGTCAGATAGCAGTCATCATTCAACGCTGAGACAGCTCCACCAACGACACCGTGACTCCCTTGTTTACAGAAGTCACAAAATATCATTTCCTGACAGAACCGGTTGGAAACCTCACACCATTTTCTGCCCTGCAGCAGAATGAAGTGTACTAAAGAGAGATAATTTGGGAATTACATGTATTGGTGGAGCAAAAAACCCCCACAGGATATGTAGTTCTGTCACTGCACAGCTACCCATCTGTCGCTTGACTGTAGCGTTCCAGGTAAGCAGTGTAGTTGCATCTGAAGAGATTTAAAAAGAGAGGAGTTGGCAGAAAGATCCGAAGGAACACACAAATAGAGGCACTAACTCTGCTCCTCCTCTCATTCAATATAGTCACGACGAGGGAGAAGAAGAAGAAAGAAAAAAAAAAAAAAAAAAAAAAAAAAACTTGGCACCCTAAATAAAATAAGCTGAAATATACCAAAGTATTTGGTCGCCACAATTCTTGCTTTCGTTGTCGTTACAGAACCTGTTCTTGATGCAGAACTTACTGTATCCCTTTAAATCAAATAATAAATGTCTTGACTCGATATTTGGGAGCACAGCCTTTGGACAAAACTGCATTCCAGGCCTTCCTATAGCCATTGATGAGCATCTTCCACCTCTATACTGGTGATCTGGCCCACTCTTCTTGCGCAAACTGCTGTAATTCTACCAGGTTTGAAGGGTGCCTTCTTCCAACAGCTGTCTTCAGATCTCATCCATGCATTTTCGATGGGATTTAGAAGTGCTGGCCACTTGAGAACAGTCCAGGGTTTCGTCTTGCACGATTCACAGGGTGCTTTCTGAAGTGTGTTTGGGGGTCACTGTCATGGTGTAAGACCATGAATCTTCAACAAAGCCCCAGCTTTCTGACACTGGGTATAACACTGCACTCCAAAATACCCTGGCATTCTATTGATTTCATCATGCCATCCACACGTTCAAGTGACCAAATGCTGGAGGCAGCAAAACAACCATAGAATCACTGAACCTCTTCAATGTTTTACTGCAAGGAATGTGTGTTTTTCTTTGAAGGCTTCAATATGTTTTCTGTAAACATAGATGTGTGCATAAGAAAGCCCAACTGCAGCTTGCCAAAAAACACGTGAGCATGACAAAATCCTTTTTTTTTGAACATGCTTTCTGGTAAAACTCTAAATTGGTTAAATAAAAATTGTGGTGATCAAATACTTTGGTCAATTGTTAGAGAATATGGGTTACTTGTTAAAAAGAGTGCCAATATTTTTGGCACTAACTTGGCATGTTTTAACTAGACTAAAGACCAAGACAGAAGCATCCAAAGAACGAAGGATCCTGACAGCAGGAACACTGAGTACAAACATATGCTTTTCAGATTTGGTTAAGGCACATCACTACCACAAAATGAAGGGTCTAGATGGAATGCTGAATAGGATCCAGGTCTATGAATAGCAAGTGGCATAACCAGACGGGCATACCCCCGACCTACCGGTTGCTACAGGAATGGCTGAAACCCCAGTTAAGGCACATCAATCTCACAAAATGACAGGTTTAGATGGAATGCTGAATAAGATCCAGGTTTATGAAGGGCAAGTGGCATAACCAGAAGGACACACCCCCGACCTACCGGAATGGTTGAAACCCCAGTCATTGTGCTGAGACCCTTACGCTGAGGGGCAGATTGAGCTTGCAACGTGAAGGGAAGGGTAATGATAAGAACCTTCAAAGAGATTTCAAAAAGCTGCTTTTCTTTGCTGGATCAATATTGTGTTCCAACAATGTCCTGTTTTGATTTCCCCTTTCTTGGTACGGCTCAGTGTTCCTCCTCGAATGGGGGAAGGTTGTCACAGCACCCAGCGCAGCCACTTTCTCCAGAGAGGGCTTAATCTCATCTTCAATGGAGAGCTTCACCCTGCCTGGTGGTAACTGAAATTAAGCTTTTCAACTTCACACACTACACTGAAAAGCAAGATCAAAGTGTCTGTTTTCACTATTATTAAGCATAATCTTGTTTTTTTTCCATCTCATTGGAGAATTTTTTGATGCATTTTTTCAGAACCCCGTTGTTTAATAGCTAATAAGTTTTTCGTTATAATTGTTTTCTGCATATCCATGCAAGGGCACAAAAGTAGAATTTCAGCAAGAGTTTCTAGTAAGAAAATTAATACAGATGGAGTAGACCTCGCTCACTCCATACACAAGTAGTTTCAGAGAATCTGGTGAGACGGGAGAAAGCATAATAACGTCAAATAAGGTAGCTCTGGGCAAAAACAACAACACTGGAAGTGTAGACAGCTGATTAAGGAGCATCAGAGGTATAGTGCTCCCTACTCCAGACTGTGAACTAATGCCTTGAAACAGAAGGGGGAGATGAAAGGCAATCTAAAGATGGGGTCACAAAACAGGTCACAGGCCTGGATGAGGGTGAAGCGTTAGAAATAAAGATGATCTGTCCAGCCAGCTGGTTCTTGCCACCCCTCGGATGCCTTAAATTGCTAAACTAACACATAATCTTGGGTCTGGTGATTGCTGCATGGTGTCTTGCACTGTGCGTGGCCCAAGGTCCATGGACCGTATTAGAGATACAGGGACTAGTGCCTTGCATCACATGACGTCACAATATATTAAATTTCACATATTTTCATGTTCTCATACAATCCAAGGAGGGAGGATTGCTTCTTTCCCAAAGATCAGAAGTAAATTGTACCTAATGATGTGGAAAATTACTTTGCTATAGCTATTTCTTGCCCTGCATTCAAATGAGGTCACTGCATGGTGGCCAAGGTAGAAAGGAATGGCTAGTAAAGAAGCCAAAACAATTAGAACCTCTTAGACAGATATTGGCACACTATGTATTTAAACCACGTAAGCATTAATTGCGAAGTTCAGCCTCTAAACTTGCATTTCGCAAAAATCGGCTATGTGAACATTTACGAAAACATTTTAGCAAAAGAAGTTCAGCTTAACAATTGCCTTTTGCAACAAACACCATGTTGTAAAATTAGCCTACTGGCAAAACACACCCTTCCTCGGTAACTCACACTACGAGTGACTTTAGGACACCAATCCACCAGAGCAGCACGTCCTTTGGACTGTGGCAGGAAACCTAGGCAGACACAGGGAAGACATACAAACTCCACAGACAGAAGGGATCAAACCCACCTCCTCTCGTACCTCCCCCCGGTACTGTGAAACAGCAACGCTACTTTCTGTGCCAGTATGCCACCCCGGTAACAACAAAGGTAACAGCCACACTACAGTATATACTCTTTAGGGTACTATAAAAGAGAACTTTTTAGATTTGATTCTCCTGTATTGCAGCATTGGGGTGAACATTGCATGTAAAATAAATAATTAACTTTTCCCAAATTATATGTCAAGGGAGAATCAGTTCAGGACAGCTTTTACATTTGCTCAAACCTTAGATTCTACCCACCTGGAAGTTTCCTGTGAGCTCAATACAAAAACCAATGAAAAAATTAAAAATTACTAGAAGAAAGCATATTAATGCTGTTGCACATCCTGATTAGCAGCAGCACTTGTTGACCCAATACATATTTTTCTGTAGAACTCTCCCCACTTGATTTGAACGCAAATGTGTACAGCCCATCAACTCATAGCAACCATCTCACAATTAACCTGTATGAAGACACATGTAATTTACTTTGCGAAGAGAACGGGATGACAGGACTACCACGTACGTGCTCAATTTGCCTTCCTCTAGTACAGTCCAAGACGGAAGCAAAAGACCAGAATGAAGCAGAACTCAACGGTTGGGGGGTACAAGGTGGACCTCACTTTGTTGCCCCCTCCAGAGTTGTAGTTGCCTGCCTTCCCAATGCTAATATGAAACAGCCACAGGGACGTAACTCTCAGTGAGGAGGCAAAACCAAAAATATACAAAAATTCCTTTAAGGTGTTGGTATGCCTTCTTTATATATGTTATTCATTTAATTCTGGCAAGAATCATTTTTGTTATAGTGAACTTAATTCATCACACTCAATGTAATTAAAATCTGAATGCAGATGACCTGTATTGGGGGGGGGGGGGGGGGGAGAACTGTGCCATTAATCTCAATTTTCTTCAATATTTTTTGTTTAAAATGCTTACATATTTCTGTCACTTAAGCGGTAATCTGTTTGGGGGGGAACTCAACCAAAGTTAACATGACCAGCATAACATAGTGGTTAAAGCTGCTGCACTCGGTGCCAAAGGTTGCAAGTTTGAATCATATCTCTGACAGGAGTATCCTTGAGCAAGATACTTACCATAAATTGCTCCGGTAAAATCACCCAGCTATTTAAATAAACAAACATTCAGGCAGTGAACCAGTCTAATCTGGGCCAACCATTTGACAACGAAGTCCAAGTATTTTGGAATCAGTTCAGGTATGACTTCCACACAGCAGCTGAGTGAAAGTTTACAGATTACTGGGCAGGTTTGGCATCCTGACCAAATTGGGGTTCTGTTGTTTCTGTTGCAATTCAATAGATACATTCCTTTAAAATGTTTCGTGATGGAAAAATCATACAATACAAACAGGGCTTATGGGAAAATGAGGGTTGGGGTCAGACCAGTTCTGCTCCCAAATATAATAAATCATATAATTATGATTTATACTTTTGATATTAAATGAGGAATCTTAAAGTAGTTCATTGATCAGTCTGAAATGTAGTTTGAGTGTATACTCAAATTTATTTAATTATAGGTAATTAGTAAGGCACTTTGAAAGTTATACATCTGTAATTTTGTTGAAGTACCACATTTGTATTCTACCGTGATATGTTAAAAAAATACTGCAATTAAATGATCTCCCAAGGATGAAAGCAGTCTGCCAAATTTTGTTAGTTTATGCTTCTTGAGTCAATGTAGGCTCCAAATTGAATAAATGATTCCTTATGAATAAATGATTCTTTATCAATATTAAACAAGATCCTGTTTATTAATATATACTCACCCAGTGACTATTGTTAACTGCTTGTCAAAGTCAAGGTCGCAGGCCTTGCCCAGAAACCCAGGGTCCTAGGCTAATAAGGGTACATCCTCGATGGGACACCAGTACATCCCAGAGCTGTACTAATATATACCCTAACCTTATGACAAGTTTACTGTATTCTTGAAACTGGACACCGAAATAACTGTTAATGTCACGTGTTACTGGAATATCAACGTTTCTACAGAATTATAAGATGTTCATAGAAACTAACATAGTACTACTAAATGCAAACCAAATCGTCGTATGGGAGTTGATGGGTTGACAGTAGTCCCCTCAATCTTGATGGGACCTAAGACCGCCTGACCTGGAAAACATAAGTTTAGGCTTTGTTTCAGACTGTTTTCGGGCATTTCAGAGGTTGGCCATGCCAGCTGGTGAAACTAGGGAGAACTGCCACAACTCAAATATGTTTTTCCCCTCTTTGGCGGTGCGTGTGTGTATTTGTATAGCCGTTACACAGGTCTACTGCCTGTTGGTACAACGGACCCCCCAACTCAGATTTGTGTGTTATCTTTAAGTCCTGGGACCAGAAATTGTTGTCAGGCAAAACAAATGACTTGGACAGATGAGCGAGGCAGGCAGCACCTGCAGTCCACAGCACAGCACCTTGGGAGAATAGCATTGCTGTGATGCATCATCAGTCAAGGCAGAAACAAGTTGTCTTAGTGCCAGCAGATAAAAAATAAACACCAGCGTCTGTAAACGCTCCGCAGAAAACACTCTGTAGTAAATTTCAGTAATCATACAATCTCAAGAGGCAATTTCTGGGTGCACTGGTTTCCACAAATTAAATTCAAACAGATGTGTTTGTGTAACACCATCTAATGCTGGTTTTTTTTTTTCCTTGTGTAATTGATCAGTAAAATGTAATTCACTCGTTGAACCAATTTCACATGGCGGTTTTGGATATTCCCATTAGAATCTCCATTATTAGGTTTTTCCACTTGCCATTTTCGTTAGAATAATGCACTTGGAAACTCTAGCAAGCCAAACTTCGGCTTAAATTACAAGACAGGTCTAAAAATTAACTGCATCTATCTATCATGTACTTTCTGGAAACCACTTACCTAATTTTGGGTGGCACAGCGAGTAGCACTGATGTCTCACAGCTCCTGGGTGGTAAGAGGGGACATGGGTTCCATCCCCACTCAGTCTGTGTGAAGTTTGCATGTTCTCCCCATGTCAGCGTGGGTTTCTTCTGGTTTCCTCCCACAGTCCAAAGACATGTGGTTCAGGTTCCCCCATAGTGCGAGTGTGACGGAGACTGTTCCACTGATGTATGGATGAGTGACCCAGCGTAAGTAGTGTTATCTAGCAGTGTAAGTCACCATGGTGAATAAGGTGTGTGAGCTGATAACACTACATGGAGTTCGTTGGAAGTTTCTTTGGAGAAAAGTGCCTCTTAAATAAGTGTAAAATGTAAACGATGGTCCAGAGCAGGTACACACATCGCATGCAGTCACACACACTCATTCACTCACTGGCTCACTTTTGGACTAAGGGATGAAACCCACAACCTGAAATAGTTAAAATTTTCAGACGACTGCTGCCATTGCTAGTCATTTCGATCTGGCCAACACACATCCGCTCCATGTGAAGCAATTTGGAAAAACGTGATATCCACACACTAGTTTTTATCAACAGTATTAGCCAAGCGAACTCATCTGTACTAAAGCAAATATTTATATCCTCAAAGTCTTTTCTCCCTGAAGAGATGTTAGAGCCAGGATGTTTAACTGCGGTGGCTAAGCAAAGGTTCATTCACTTGTTGCCAGTGATAACATTCATGAGTGTATCACACCATCAGTGGAACAACAGAACCATCTGAGATTGAGCTCTTCAAGTGGACTGTCTTATCACCGGAACCCATGACTATAAACAGTGCGCCTGATATGGACGACTTGCAACGAGAATGACACAGGGCACACTATGAACCGGATGGATTCAACCCCATGGCGTCCTTCAGAGCTTCAACAAAGTGGGTTACTCTAGAGTACGACGGAGGTTTAGGAGATGTCCTTCAGCCATTGATGTGATCTCCTTGGTTAAGCAGACAACCTGAACGGGAGCACGGCAGATCCACAAAACTTCTTCCTGTCATTGTATTTGAGGCCTACATGGAAAATCCTTTCTTAATTATGTTGTACTCACATATTTACGTTTTGCCATGTAAAGCGCTCTACCCACTTCCTATTTCTCATAATTCATACCTACAGACTTTACGTGTGGACTGGATAAAGGGAGCACAAAAACAGTATTTTTTTAAAAAAAAAAAAAATCACAGCAGTAGCCAGAAGCAGGAGCAAATCACTGACCTGGAGCTTGCTGCTGGAAGGTCTCGGAGAGGTCCTGCAGGTGTGTGAAGAGCACCATGCCCCCAGCTCCAAACAGCAGCAGGAACCACAAGGAGCAAGGGAGCTTCATGACCATGGGCCGCAGTCTGCGTCTTCTGCACCTGGCTTCTGCTAGCTTACATTCTGCCCAGACCATCTCCAGCCAGGCTTGCCAGAGTGACCTGGAGAACAGTTGCAGCAAGACATTAATATCACAATGTCTCTCAGCCCCAGCAATATCTGGACTGGAACAGTAGATCCAACGTCTTTATTTTTAAGACGCAACATATGTAACCGCTGAACTGATTCAATTAATGGCCACAGGGAGGAGAACACAGAGCAATAAACTCTCAAAGCATGGTTACTGTATCATCTCAGAGTATTTCTGCCCGAGTATCTGAAACCAGAATATTTTGTGTCGCACGTGACGCAGTCTCCAAACATTATATATCAAAATAATTCACCAGCGAGTACTCTGGGGCTGCTGCGGCTGAATTCGAGCCCAGTTCTGCAGTTTGATGGCTTTGCTTTGTACGTTAGCTTGCTCGGTCTTGCACCCCGTGACGTGTAGCTGTTGATCTATTGGTTAATATAGTGCTGATTCCATAGCAGCGGCTCCCCCGAGGTGCGACGCGCATCTGTTCCTCGGGCGCTGTGGGCACGGCTTTCGGCAGGTGCGCCCTGCTGTGGGAATCAGCTGGCCTGCGCCACGGGGACCCCGAATCCTGCACACGCTGCAGCGACAGCTCGCCCCGTTCCGCACACACCTGCGCACACCTACACACCAGCGTGCGCCGCACGATAGCAATGCGACTGCTCTTTCGAGGCGTGTCATTACTGGGAAGCCGTGCATTCCAGTTCCGGGTGGGTAACGTCAGAGCATCTTCTGCTCGGCGCACACAGAGTTCCTACACAGGGAAAGAGGAGCGTTTCGATGAGCGACGGGCACATGGTGTAGGCGAAGAGAGAGAGAAATCATGTTCAAAGGTCATTCCAGGTCTGCGTATCCCCGCTTTTGAAAGATGTGACCTTTATGTAAAAGACAACCCACCCTCCGCAAACAAGCGAGTCTCTTGCTAAAGGCTAAAAAACGGGGTGGGAAAAACATTCAGCTCATTTCTCGCATTTTATTTAATTGCCCAGCCCACACTTCTATTCCACGCAACTGTACAGCTTACAAAAGAGCGCACGTTAATACAGAATGGAGGTTACTTGGGGTTTCAGTAGACTTTAAGCAAGCTTTCAAGAGGAAGTGGACATTTTCGAAAGATTTTACTCCGCCAGGAGGAGATGATGCGGATGCACCCTCAAGAAACGCCGTTTTACCCTTCGCTTGAATAGCATCTGTGGAACAATGAGTCCTACCATCACACCTTGTGTGCCCAGGACTAGACACCGGGTCTGAGAGAGCTAACGTGTCTTCTCTACGCTCATCTGTTGCAGAAGACCTGGGAAAGAACTTTATTCTGTAGGCCCTGAACCGCAGTGCGGAGGAGCAACCTGGGGACTTCAGTCATGAGCGGTGCCCTTATACACCTGCCTACATGGCACATGGGGAAACAGAGCTTCAGCACATACACAATAGTACACAGATGCACTCAGTACAACACTATAGGCACATGTACCACTGTGCACCTACATACACATGCCATACACAACATAAAACGCATCCCTGTCCAATGACAATATGACCTGTTTTAAGAACCGTTTTGTCCACAGTGAGGTAATTCCCCCCAGAGCAGGAGACAGAGAGAAGGATCAGAGACCGAGTTCAGGAGTTTGATTCCTCTCCTCCCCAATACCCAGCCTACAGAGTTTAAAAACCTAGTTGAACCCAGAAGTTCCGAGTTAGGGTCCCACTATAAAGAGAACCAGGCCGTTGTCACGGCATACATCCTCCTAGTTTAAGAGCACGTTTGACATGGGGATTTTAAAAAAAGGCAAATCCTTTATTTCACACACACACACACACACACACACACACACACACACACACACACAGTGGGATTGAGTTGGGTGTGAGGTTTGAGTTCACAAGGCTCAGCAAAGCACACAAGTGCTCCTTTGCAGCTGGAGCCATTACAGTGATATACAGCCTTCGAGGACAGGGTTGTATTACGACTTGGAAAAATACTTTGGTACCGAGCAAGAGTGAAATCAATGAGAATGGGATGTTTTATGAATACAGTTGTACCAACAACGCCGCTTGTTAATTGCGGGTCTTAATTTGTACCATTAGGAAAATACGTTCTTTGCAGGTGGTATATTCTGACGATCCCATATCTGCTTTCCCCACTTCAGCTCTTTGCTGTCAGTAAGAAACTATTCACGGTATTTTTGCTGATAACCTGCGTGTCTTGAATCCCACTGCCTCCGCTAACTTATCGACTTTCTGGCCGCCGGCCTCTTTTTCAGAAGACATCGCACCCGAAATGAGGGCACGTTCTTGACCTTTTTCCAATATGAACTACTAAAACTGAGACCAGTGTGTGCATACGAGTTTCATTTTGTTGCGAGTCCCTTTGTCTGGTGTCAAAGTTCAGCAGTGTGTTTGAGCTCATTAAAGACACCGGTCACACAGTAGTTGCGGTAAAGGCCAATGGGTATGGATCCATCTGACAAAGGAATGCCTACATTACAGAATATATTGCACACAATTACGTGCTTAAAAATGCTGTTCTCGCTGAATAGCTTCATTTGTCATACAATAATTTTGAAAGCTTTCGTGATTTACGCAGACGAATAGCTGCTTGGTTTGCAATGAACGGTAAGCGCTGCCACGTGTTGAAATATTGGCACGCTGTGGATGTTTTTGAGAGGTCAGCACTTAAAGTCTAAAATTCTCAACCTACCTGCTTCAGAGACCTCAATAAGGTAATAACTTGGGGGGGAAAATTAAAATATTTTATTATTCATACACGTTATACATCCGAGCATTTTATAATTATTGCACACAATACAGGAAGTCTTTCTTTTCGCTCTGTAGCCGTTCATTTACAATTGCACTGGGTCATAATTTAACTTGTCTGTATAATTACAACCATATAAATGATTTCCCGGCAGGCTGCCTGAACTGCTGGGTAAAACAACAATGCAGCATGCACAGCTACTTTTGACACTATTTATTTAGTTTCTATATTGTATGCATACATGGTCATGTTTTAGGAAATATACAGTGCTGCTTCAAAGTATGTGAATGTTGTAGGGATGGTCATTATTCTTGATTAAGATTTAATAAAAATCTAATATTTTAATAATTATTTATAATTTTCTACTTACATACTGGCGATGCAGTGGCGCAGTGGGTTTGACCAGGTCCTGCTCTCCGGTGGGTCTGGGGTTTGAGTCCCGCTCGGGGCGTCCCATCCTGAGTGTCCCCTCCACCTCCAGCCTTACGCCCTGTGCTGCTGGGTTAGGCTCCGGCTCCCCGCGACCCCGCATGGGACAAGCGGTTTCAGATTTTTTTTGTGTGTGTGTGTGTACTTACATAGTTGGTTTAACCAATGTAACTCAAGGTTCACTTATTTTTGTACCTGCAGTATTTATCTTTTGTTATTGGTTTTACGAACAGCACAGGCCCGCGACCCGGTCCCGGATAAGCGGAGGGAGAAGATGGAGACGAACAGCACAGGGTGCCAACAGCATACAGATTGACAGTACACCGATACAGAGCAAATACGCCCCCCGGCATAGAACAGCAATTGCTCCGGGTCAAAAGGTAACATCGCTTTTAGTCGTTTAGCAGATGCTTTTCTCCAAAGTGACTTACAATTATTTACACACGTATACAGCTGGCTAATTTTACTGGAGTAGTTTAGGGTAAAAACCTTGCTCAAGGGTACTACAGCTGCATTGAGATGTGAACCTGCAACCTTTGGGTCTGAAAGCAGCAGCTGTGTCCACAGTCACGATCATGCAACACTTATCTGGACACCCCACTGAAAGTTATTCCAGTTTTTCTACTACACAAATGATTTCTTTTGAAGCAACAAATGGAACTGGTAATTACATTTATTCATTTAGCAGACTCATTTGTCCAAAGCGACATACATGTCAGCAAAAGTACAATTTATGCATTACATTAAGAGGAGACATAGCTGCAGACATGAAAGTCTCAAGCAAATTACACACCTATTGTGTCCGATGATAGAGAAAGGTATCAAGATACATATAAAAGCTCATTTTTATTAATGTTCTTAATCTATTTAATATTATGTAAAACAAGACTGATCTATGGAAATAATGATTTTCAGAAATGTATAGACAAAACTTTCTAAAATCACAGGAAAAAAATTCAACTTTTTTTTTTTTTAAAATACACATTTCAGACGAAGGCCTCTGTGATACACAGATATTTTTCAAAGGATCCAGCCAGAATTCACTAGTAATTACCCTGATCTTTCTGACTTATGTTGGGAAATACTTCACATTCTCCCCATCTCCGTTTCCCCAGTGAAACCCTTTCAGGACCCCATCTGGATGAACTCGCCAAGTCTCATTTTCTCTTCTCTCCATCTGTGGACTACTCTTATTATAGTTTTAAAAACCATACAAAATAAGACATTTTAAAGTTTACTGATAGGCTGGAACCTGAGAATACACTAAAAAGCTAGAAATCTGAATCCCATGAGCTTCCATTTTTATTTGTTTTAAAAGAAAAGCACACAGATAAAAACAGAACCTGGAAGGTCATGGTCTGTTCACTCTCATGCACACTTTTTTTTTTTTTTTATTTATTTATTAAGTACTGTGTTAAACTTTGCTGTGCAATGCCAAGCTCAGCCTCATGTCCTTGCTGAACTCAATTAATGAATTGATCCACCATATTTTATGTACCTGTAAACAGTTATACAGAGCTAAAAGTACTCCTCCACAGCAATTCAGTTAGGATCAGAGTGTATGATATTCTACTGCGTCGATATAAAGGTCTTGGGTCACGAGTCTCATGAGTCGCAGAGCCATTGAATCTCACATTCCTCATCCGTCGCCCACATACGAAACGTTCGAACAAAAGCACCAGTGTGCACTGAGCTGTGCTACCGTAAGGCAATGGTTCTCAACTCCGGACCGTGCGTAACCGAGCGCGCCCTGCTTTTTATGACAGTCCACCTCAATTCATTTTGGTATATTTAGCTGTGGATTAAAAACGCAAAATGATTCAAACTATGTTAAAGCAATCTAAATTGTGTTAAACTGCATTTCTGTCCGCTGGAGAACGCATACGAAAGTGGAATGAATGACAGCAAAATAATTTCTCTTAAAACAATAGTGCAATAATCGTTATTTCAACGAACCTCTCGTTACAGTGATTGTATTCCTATTCTTTTTTTGCCCTCCATCAATTAAAAGACTTGACTAGTCCAAGTGACTTTCAATGCTAATATATTCAGCTTTGCGTCCGTTTCAGGAACTATTAAACTAAACTACCGTAAATGCTGGACTGGAGCACCTAAAACAGTTTTCTTACACAAACGTTTATCAAGCCTTCCGCTAATGCATTTGAAACGCCCGCTTTCTCGTTTCAACAGGTCTACCTAGGCCTTAATTTGAAATCAGCCGAGACAAAAAGCAGGAAACGCCAAGGTATGTGAGGACTAGTGATGAGAAGCATTGTTCAACGTGAGAAGTCTGGCTCACGTTCCATCCTAAATCTATGTTCCCCACCTCCGCAATTCTGATATGTTCTCATGCAGGTTCCTTTTGTAATGTATGAGCATGGCTACATTGAAAATGCAGTTCAAACCAAGACAGCAGAGATTTCACAGCCTCTTTATGTGCAGCATATGCTGCACTACAGCATTCTCCCCCCAAGCCAAGAGCAATCACAGTACACAATGTCCATAGACCACAATGAAGCGAGGAACAGTCTGTCTTTTACAACAAGTCACACCTCCTTTTACAGCGAGAGGGAAAAAAAAAAAAGATTTGTACTCTTTGCATCGTCTGTTTCTTTCTAGTGTCTTCAGGGATCACTGGCCTTCACTTAGGCAAGGCACAGATGCACAGTTTCTAGTTTTCTTTTGAACTCAAGCATGAGAGGGGTGATGGAGGTGGGTTCCGATACCTTGCCGATAGCTCCCGGATATCTCCTCCGAGTGGAAATAAACACGCCGGCACACCTGCTTCCCCCCCGAGCCGCTGCCCACGGATCCTTTTTATCTTTGGTGACTGCTTCCCCCTGGACTCGGGGCCGGGTTGTTTCATCACACCACCAGCTCATGGAACTGTGCCCTCTGACATGCAACTAATCTTTCCAGTATCAAAACACCTGCTGCCACCGGCCAGACCCTTTGGTGGGGGCAGCGCTCCGCAGATGGAGCGCTGAGATGGCAGGTTGGAGAAACGCGAGATCCTCGGACGGGCCGCTGGCTGAACATTGCAGCAAAAGAGGGAAAAAAAAAAAAAAAAAAAAAACCCAACCCTGCGATGACAAGATGTCCTCTGGGGCCATCCTTAGACTGAATAGGACGATGTTCGTGACTCAGGAAAAAAAAAAAAAAAAGCTCTCATTAACAGCTCTTCAAACTGTATTCATCGAAGAGCTGGATTTCATACGTGTAAAGAGAACCATAACTCTATATTTACACCCCTTGAGCAACAAAACGCACGCGAGCATCTGCGTCTTAAATCTGCGGTTATGGTTTCTGCACTCTAAAGCATGGTCTCGAAATTAGTGACAAATCCAATTAACTGGAAACCCGCTAATTAAGTACGGCACTGGGACCGCTGCTTTGTGTACATGCTTTGGCGCATCACGTTTATGCAGTTTGTCATTTTCTTTAATAACGCAAACACTGCCGTTTGAAAGGACCCTTGCTGTTATGAGGGTGCGTGCTCGGCGATGGCCTTGCTTTCAATCACGCTCTCTCTCCGGAAGCCCTGAACCGCGAGTTTATTGTGGCATTTCGAGACCAAGCCGACTCACATTTATACGGGCTGCCATGCCCGTAAATAAAAATAAAATAGTGAAGGACATCCCTGTGTTTGCTGAGGTCCCTGAACCGGGCCTACTTCATGTCTTCGTATGTATTTTTATATTACGTGTTTTATTAACATATAAATCTCTTCAACTGTGCATATTCACGAATCGGGGTCGACGTACGGTGGACGTGACCGGAGCGACTCCTCGCCGAACTGCGAGTTATTCCACATAGCCGTGTTAATTTGTTCTCGCAGGCTGTGAGCTACGTGTGTTAAAATTAATACGGCTCCAAACATAATTAATGTTCATTACAACTTAATTAAATCAAAAGGCTTTTTTCTTGAACTATTAAATTCAATCAGAGCTCCCTTAACAACAAATAGATTATGTTGTGAAGCCACTGTGTGGATTGTGGATTTACGCTGTAATTTTTAAAATTGATTTTATCGACCTTCCTCACCTCTAACACTTTCTCTGGTGTCATTTGAATACTAGTACTTTTTGAGCCATAAATTAGATCGTTTGCATGCATCCCGAGTTCGGAAAGACATCTGAAGTGAACCTAATCAAAAGGGACTACGTAAAATCCTCACTTTCCAGACGAACAAATTGAGACACTACGTTTATTACAAGGCACAAGGTAAATAAGGGGATCCGAATTCAACACTAAAACTGTCATTCATGTGTTGAAAGAACAATGTCCACATTTAGAACTCTGGACAACTGAACTTAGCAAACAAATCACTACTGATACAGCGGGATGAAATAAATTGTAATGGGCTGTAGGAAACCGCGAACCTGGAAAATATAAAATAAACGCCTGGCCGTGAGCTCGGCACACCGGTACGGCGGATGGATAAAGATCGCGTTTCTCGGTGGACACCTCTGGAGTGTTGGCTTCACTCACCATAGCAACCAAATGCAAGTTTCTGAATCCCTTGTGCATTTAGTCCACCGGCCATTGAATTGAATGCCCATCACAATGTCACGTGCTCAGTGCACTGGCGCTACGCCACAATGTGGCATGAGCAAAACGGTGGATTCTGAAACTCTTCCCCTGGGTCAATCTCCGTGCCTGGATTCTTGCTCAGCCATTAGAAAAGGGCATCTAGCAACACATGTGAACTGCTGCGCTCTACATATTTAAAGAGAGCTCCGTTCCAGCCGTCCCCGCGCACAGCTTTCATTTAGAGCCTTAAAATAAAGCGCCGTTGACCTTTCGTCTGCTCTGCCCACACAATATACGGCTGTGTGTCCAGCCTTAATGCGGATTACTATGACAGATATAAGACACACTACAAAATCAATAACCTCCGTCAGCACAGCATGACGGCGCGTTTCTCAATGCCGCGAGAGGAGAGCGATGAAGGCTCCTTGCGCTGAAGGACAGACCAGGCCCCCGTTAACGCCACCCGTGCACATCCTCTGATGCAGTTGTTATAAAATGACTACTGTAGCGCTATAGTGAAACAATAGCGAACAACACCGTCAACTGTTTCACGCAACTTCAGTCCTAGCGAAAGAGTCTGGCTCTGCGTGATCTTGGGAAACGAGACACTAATTCCTTCACGTCGTCTGCATGCATGATCACTGTTTAAATAAATTCCAGGGGAAAAACCCCCAGACAGGTCTGCCTTATTAATTGTGCTTTCATCTGCAGATTTTAGGGGATGAGAAATGAGGAGTACTGAGGGAAGGCACTTGGTACTATATTGGCGAATTGCACTCATGCAGCATTTAACAGTGAAGTACCCTAGAGGGACGGATTTGGAAGCAAGCCTCATTCGTCAATATGGTTTTTTTTATAATAAAAAAAAAAAATGGTATACATCTCATTCATGTTTTCAACTGCACTTGAAGTAACCTCCCACCAACACAGTTAAAACACTCGTTTTGACAACATGTACTAATCTGGACGTTTTCCCCACAGTTCTCTTTTTTTTTTTCCTCTTTTGGAATACTATGAATTAGAAAAATTCTTAGTAGACAGGCCTATTACAAAAACCTAGAAAAAATTTGTTAGCATTGCAGTACTTGAGCTTGAGGCTTCAGACCTTTTACCGATTTTGCTCCAGTGTTTGTGGTTTGGAAGCCGATGCACCACGACAAAGTAAAATAGCCGGGGCATCCTTTACCTTAGCTTCGTCTCTCGATGGCTTAAACGGAGAGGGAGGAATCTCTCGCTGAGCAAAAACACAAGTAACGAAAGTCACAGAGGGGCAGCAGCAGATTGACCCTGAATTAGTGTACGCTGCCTGGAAAAACAGGTTGCTTCCAAGGCATCTGGAGGTCATGCAACCGAGTAAAGCTCAGTTAAACTTGTTAGCAGCTAAAGGCACCTTTAAACACGCGTACGTGTCGACTTGGCGTGCGAAATGAATGACACGCCGCGTGCTCTGTGAACCTTCCCACGTGGATTACAAGCGGCAGTCGCCAAACGCTTTCTGCACCGGCGCCGATGACTCGTCACCTGTCTGAAAAGAAGCGTGTCAAACAATCAAAGATCATACCAGCGTCACCGACTGCCACAACGGAAATAAATTTACACGTACTTTGTTAACTTTACAAAGCACCCAGAAACGTGGCTGCTGGTGCTGTGGCTTGTCAGCATGCTGATGAAACTGGGTTGTTGTTTTTAAAGGGGCTTGTATTTTGTTTTAAATTTTGCCTGTGTATGAGCAGGACTTTTCTTGGTTTTAAACCCAGCGTCTAAATGCAAAACAAACAGCAGCACAATAAGATGACAGCAATTTTGAATTTAAAGCTAAATTATCCTTCTAACTATATCACAGACAAGGTGCAGAGTGAGTTTTTGGCAAAGGCTTAATGTAAACTAAGGAAAAAAAAATAGTTCACATTCTAAGTAGTAACCAGAAAATATTCTAAAATGCATGAATCCAAACAGACTTCTGTAGAATTATAAACAGCCTCGTTTTCCCATGTAAATTACACGCCTGCATTTCAGATCTGGTGGCGATAGGCCAATAACCTATTTCATCCTTGTTTAAACCATTTAAAAAAAAAAAAAAAGAAGTCATATATGGTTGTAAATTAATACAAAAAACCTCTTGCATAAAATTAGCAAATTCCACTTTAATAAAAAAAAAACTTAATGACTTAATTACATTTGATTGCAAGGTCTTTTGTGGATGTCAGGAGGGTAGTTTTATTCTAAATGTGCGGCACCTGTGCCTGGATTGCTGAAGGTATTTGTAGAACGTATACTTTCAGCACACAGCACTCTACCAGAAAACCGAAGCCTCTTAGTAACGATGATCTCAAGACATAAATCCTTTCCGTTAGATGCAACCCTACCTCATTCTTACAGCTGTCAACACTTACAGACATGCCACCCATATAATTCAAGGGATAAATTAAGTGATCATTGTTATTTTCTTCAGCTGGGGGAACAAAAAACAAAGCAACACACAGTTTTACAACTGAAAGTGTATATTCTTATTCAGTTATTTCCAACAAACTATAGTTGAAATGTTAGTATTTCTGAAAGTGGTTTGCCTCCACTAGTTTTATTCGGAAGCTTAAGTCACTTATGACTTTCTTTTAAAAAGGAAACTATAATTAGGAAAAGAAAATCTTTGAACTACAGCTGCTTCTGTGATGTCCATTATGATTTAAAAACATTTGAAGTATCCCAAAAATAATTTCTGCATCACACATGTAAGGGTTCTTCTGAAAGCAGGCAGCAGTAATTGAGAGGGAATATGCCAGTTTTGAAAGAACAATAATTTGAGTTTTAAGCTTTCCATTAGGCGAGAGTCATTTTTGGGATACTTCCTTCACTCATTTCATTACGAGATTTAAAAATTAGTGAAGGTGGATGGACAGAAATCACTTATAGCCACTGTTATCTTGAACAGCACTCAAAATCAGCTGTGTTATTGCTTTTGAAAGTAATTTTATTTTCTGCCATTATACCATTTCCTTTGTTATATTTTTGATGTTGTAAAAATCATCAGAAATGCACTCAAATTTCAAGGTTTACATGACATTAAAAAAAACTTGTTTCATTACCTCCTTCATAAAAATCAACCAAAAAATTAAATTAAAATGATATGCATCCATATGTGTGATTAATTTGTTTTGCATTACCTGAAGGCACACAAGGGAACTTTTCATTCTCAGTGATTTTGCAAACTCAATGGTCACACAATCACTTATTTGAGCTCCGTGGAATTTCCCTGTTGAACTGAATAAACAGCAGCAACTTAGCCAATTTGCCCTTTTAAATCCTTAATACACAAAAACAGATGAAAAAGAATTGAGGCGCACACAGGCACAGAGAAAGAATCATTGTTCTGATTCAACAATTTCATTGACATGACATATTGCTTTCAGAAAAAAATATGCATCTATCTTTGAGCTATCTATCACCTTGGCATAGATATGTCAAAACATATCTTGTGGGTTGTGTCACTGAAACCTGGAATATTGCAAGGTGTACACACTATGGAATTATATTGTATGAATAAAATAACCGTGATGCAGAATTGGATAAGCAGTATCTGAAAATAGATAGTTGGATAGCGGAAGGGAGGGAAGGAGGGATGGATGGATGAATGAATGAATGAATGAAATAACAGTGAGCTGTAAACAAGTTGGGGGCTGCGGTGGCACAGGGGGGTTTGGCCAGGTCCTGCTCTCTGGCGGGTCTGGGGTTCGAGTCCGGCTTGGGGTGCCTTGTGACGAACTGGCGTCCCGTCCTGGGTGTGTCCCCTCCCCCTCTGACCTTGGGCCCTGTGTTGCCAGGTTAGGCTCCAGTTCGCCGTGGTTTCAGACAGTGTGTGTGTGTATATAAACATCTTATCTGTTTGCATAAATTGTTTAATATTGGATTTTTTCCCCCCTCATTTGTGAAGTGAGAAAATACCTATACATTATAAATACAGAACATGCACTGTGGTCAGTCCATTTCCAAACAGAATGTCTCTTCGAAGTTGACTAACACAGTACCCGAATCACACTGGACCAACACTAGAAATGAAGGCATTTCCCTGCAATCGACCAGACTCCCAACTGGCGACGTCTCATCTGCCATCAAGGCCGTACCGGTAATGCAAGAAGTTTTCATGGGGGGGGGAAGAAAAAATGTTGCCTCTTGCTGTCAGTCCCTGCACAGCCTTAATAAATTCTGTAGAGTGATATACAGCCCCCTTCCACTCAGTCAATACAAGTGGACATGGCTCCATCTCGCCAAGGTTCTCAGACACGGTGATAGAAAGGGAGACAAACAATGAAAACTCTTCGCTTGGGTTACCGCACGTTTTTTACAGTTCTGAATTACAGTGCAAATCGAATGCTTTTTTGTTTATTTAAAAAAAATCCTTTCTGCGATTGCTACTAATGGAATGCATTTGCTCTGAACCCTAGAGCCTCTTTTTGTGAGTAGTCCTTGTATATATTTATACAGTTTATAATTTGCCGGACCCCTCTGACAGCAGCAAGGCTTCGGCAAGTTCTGTACTGCCAAACATGCTCACGCCGTCAAATTTTTCATTAGAACGGATGGAGGAAAGATCATCCTCACCTGTACTGCTTCATAAATGCTTTGTTTAACTTACAACAGTAAGTAATTAGTCGCTATACTTCTTGAGGTCTTCCAGTGTAACACAAATCTACAAGTCAGGATATAAGAGATTTGAAAATTTAAACCCCAAACACTACTATGTTATCCTAGCAATGCCAGGTGGTTGCAGGAACTGGATATATGTAAATAAAGTTTAAAGATTTATGATGGCTCTGCGCTAATTAGCAGGCACAGGTGATGTGATCAGCACAATCCCCTACTGTAAAGCCCTGCGCGCGCGCGCACACACACTTCTGTAAACACAACAGAACTCACCTCCCCCACTCTGCACTCACTTTGCACACGTGCATCCAAGTAATCGAAGGCAACAGGGATGTCGTCAACTCTTGCGTTCGCTCTTGACTTCACGTCCACAGACCTGATCGCTGCCTCTCGTTGTGACATTATCAATCAAGTGGGAGGCCCATGCTGGAGCATACGCACAAAAACACACAGACACCTCCTCCCTGCACATGGTTTCCGCCGCAGAGACGCAATCCAGTCGAAGGCCTGTCCCCTCCCTGGGGCGTGTAGGGAATGGTGCGGTGACACAGTCAGCCCCCTCTCCAGCACAGCATATAATTTTGACCGTATGCTCACCTGGAGCAGAACACTTCAGTCTTACCACTTGGGTCTGTAAAACCTACAGTGAGCCCATCAAAGATGAGAGGTTGGGGCAAAACAAAGGTAACGAAACAGTCCCTTAGGCTCCATGGCAGCTGTCTGAGGGCAGCCGCAGTCGACAGGGAGGAACGCTGCGAGTTTGGGATGTTTCATCCGGGTGTGAGAAGGGAGCAAGGTGTCCTCTCTGTCCTCTTGTCCAAACACCTGTCCAGCGTAACTCCCAGTGACCGCAGTGCTGCGCTGCTTAACGGGCATTTCCTAAGCCCGTGTAAAAACATTTCCATGCTGCGAGGGGACTCCAGAAAGTGGGATGATTATCTGAACCAGGGCTCCTGCAGGGTGTGAGAGGGCAGTGATTGGTGATAATTAAACCATTCAGTTAATGGAGGCCTGATTGAATGTGTCTCTCAGGGCCTCGGGTTCCCACGTAATTTAGCAAATACTCCTAAAAGTTAATTAAATTGCAAAGTGAGGACACCAAATTAGGAGATGCAGTGAGTAAATGTTGTTTGATCGAAGGAGAAATTTAAATTACAGTCCTGCCCCATTCAGTAAAGGGAGGGCAACTGAAGTTTAAGCAAGAAAGCACATTTTCGATCGTTCATCTTATCTGGGACGAGGAACTCCAGGATGTATATAGAGATGACAATCGATACCCGTTCAGTCACGTTTTCGAACGGTGTCGCGTTAGCATAATCCATCACTTCCTTTTAATCCAAACTGTTCCACACTGAGAATCACAGTGAAAACCTCATGCATTGATAACGGGCTTCTGTCCTTATCTCATCCATTTTACATGAACACATCACTTAGCAGTGGGAATGCAGGCAATGAAACAAATCAAATTCTGATGAGAATTTCTGCCTGGTTGTTGGCACCGCCTTCCCACTCAAGTGCTGAGATTTCCTTTCTTATTTATGCATTTGCTTAGTAGACCCTTTTTCTACAGTCATTTATAGTAGGTAGCTTACAGTTTTACCCAGCAGGACTGAATATTTACAGGATAAGTTGTGTAATTATCTTATTCAAGTGCACATAAGCATTCCCTGCTGGGACTTCGGTCCAGGTTCATCGGTCCGTTAGATCTTGTCACTCAGGTTTTGAGTTTGGAAAAATAGAGCTGTGAATGAGGGTATGAAGAATGGATCAGGAGGTCCAGCATGTGATTGTGTAGAGAAGAAAGAATGTATGATATACTGCATATGTAAAGATTTCTTATTAAATTATTTACTCTTCCATGCCTAAAGAGTCAGTTCATTACTGGCAAGCTCACATGAATGGAATGGCTATGATTAACTTCATAGTACGTACATTTCTACTTCTTAACTGATCAATGCCTCTTGCCGACAACCTCGGGCGAAGCAAGGACAGAGCTCATCTTTGAGTGGATTTTTCTGTGCCGCGGTCTCTAAATGCATTCCGAGTTCTACTTGGCCATTCAGACAGGGACCTTGTATCTACGAGTGAGCCAGTGATTCAACCTCTGACAAAACAAACTTGGTTTTCTTTAGTGAAGTGCATCTTCCTCTCAGGTTGTGCAGATATGCAAAAGACAACATTCGTTCTCAGCATTGGAGCAGCGCATTGCATACTGCCACTGCATGTCACGTTGTACCTCCTGTAAGAGACAGCGACCACACAGAAACGAGTGTTCACAATGCGCGTTTTACATAAGAACATGGCCTACATGTGATGGGGATAAAGGGATATTCAATTTACCATCGTATGTTTGTATATTAGGGGGATGGTACTTTAGTAGCGCTTTAGTCATTGTCCAGTTGACATCATACGCGGTCAACAGCGGCACACTTTTGACTGCCATTTTTTAAGACCATGTTCATTAACGCTCACTTTAAGAAGCACTCTCAAGTGTTTTATTTTTCATTAATGCTCATTTTTATTACTTAACCTGTGCCAAATATCAATAAAATTTGCCTCTGAGCTGGCAGCACAGCTCATGCATATGTATTGGTTACAGGTGTACGATGAATAAATATCAGTATTCATTAATTATGTGCAAACACACACCTAAAGCACATGATAATGTACACAGCTTTAAATGAAGGAAAGGCTTTCCTGTTGTCTTTTGTGTTTCATGGAGGGAAGACATTTAAAAGACAAAACAAGTAGCACTAAAAATGCACAAGAAAATGCATAAAATGAAAAATGAGCTTTCAGCAGTAACCGCATAAACACCAGTCTTAAGTCTAAGCGATGATTTCATCAGTCCATTAAATACCATGTTTAAGCAATGTGGGTCAGGTGCAGCCAAATCCAGGACCACGCTGCTGAGCGCTGCAAATATTTCTTGCTTTTCTATTCACTTTGCAGCTTTGGTGCTTATTTTAACGTTTAAAGTGTTTCAACAAACGTATAGAGTAGCTATTTATTGCAAATTCTTAACCGTTTTAACTAAAATGGCAGTCAAGACCTTATGTGGACGGGGCATGGGTGACAACAGGTGCAGTTACCGGGAGCATTTTGGTCCCTAACCATATTGTTAACTGGACAGTAGCTGTACTCTGAATTTATACCTCTTTGTTTGCTTACATACCCCACCTTCACACAGCAATCATAAGAATCAGGAGACTAATGCACCTAGTTTCCAGTCTACTTCTAACATTGTTTCTCTTGGAGATTTTGGTAGGCGATTTCGTGCTTTGACCAGAGATAATTCTGGAAACGACCTCGATTGTCTCCAGAATCATTTAAAGTGCCTGGAGTTCAGACACATATGCTGCCCACCTCCTGAGGAATACCAATAAGCAGATTGGTTGCCCTTCTAAGGTAACACAAATATTGATTTAATACTGATTTGTAGTATTTGCAAGTAAATTACTTAATTCCTGTGGATTCCTCTTTCACTTGTTTATGTAAATTAAATTACACAAATTTTACAAATTAAAAAAAAGCTGTGAATTTGTTCACTGTCATCATCAAGTTGAAGGAAACCAGAGTTAGACTGCTAACTTCTGCTTAAAATTATTTCCCTGAGAGAAATACCAAAGGTTGCATAGACATGTAATTTTTGTTATATAATATCAGTTTATGTAAAGACAATGAAACAAGAGGTGGGTGCACAAAACTTTAGATTTTTCTTTTTAAAGAAAAAAAAAAAAGGAAGATGTCTGACATACCACAAACACTGATGGCCTTCAGCGGGATAGAACTAAAGGCAGTAATTGAATAAGTCTTTGTGAATAAGGGTTAAAGCACTTTGATGAGGCTTTAAGCTCTAAAGCATCATGAGTGAATATGGCCTCTTCTTCCTATTCTTCATATATGTACCAGTACTGATCCCTTCATGACTAATAGCATGGTAAGACAGTATGCATCCTGTAAGTTAATTTGCTTCCCCGTTATACACATCTTTGCAGGAAGACTGTTGAGAGCTCCAAAGTCCCCATTACAGATAATGAACATATATACCGCACAAAAAAAAATGCATACCTGCAATTAATGAAATTTTACCCCCTTTACCCAGCTAGAGTGTCAAAGCTGTCTAACCATTAGCTATACACTCAAAAAAAAAAAAAAAATGATCAGTTTGCTGTAATGCAGCCTAATTAATTTAAAGGATTCCTCTACTTCTGCACCGGTTCGCTCGATCCCCATTTTCGTTAATGCAGTCATTTCCCGCTCTGCGCCGCAGACCGAGTACTCACTGAACCATTCTTTGAGCCTGCTGGCACGCTCACTGAAACAACATGACTTTTCCTTGTTGGAGCAAGTCATTTCTTTCGAGACAAACATATTTATTTATTAATCGCTTCAGCAAAACCTTTTATCGAGGGCAACAAGTACAGTTGAGTTAATAGGCACGGCTCAGTGTCGCCACAAGTTATTTCCGTCGTGCTGACAAAATTACCTTTGGTTTATCCATATTATTCTTTGTCGAGCCATTCTGGTCATGCTTGCACAGGCATTTGCGCTTGGCCACACGCTGCTTGCGTACAGCCTCAGCTAAAGCCATAGGTGGTACTTTACACCGCCGCGTTCGTCAAGCAGACTTCCAGCGTGGCCCCCAGACAACAGTATGGATTCCTCGTGCTGATCCTCCCACGCTAACAGCTCCTCACTCTAATACCCTTTAATTCCATAAATATCTCTTCTTGCCTTTCTCATCGAAAATAAATATTCTCGCATTCGATCAAAGCCGCTTCGGCTCGGTCGCGGAAGGCAGTCAAGCAAAACAGACAACAGGAGCTAGAAGCCATGATTCTAAGGAGGAGAGTAAACGACGATTTTAATATATAATGCCTCCCCCGTGCTCTTTGCAAATGGCGGCCCTCCATTAGCATAATGCTAAAAAATGTATGAACCGTCTCAGGAGGCTTATTTCCGCAGAATTAAGGGGGCTGTTAGAAGCATCCGCGGCAGCATGAGTCAGAATTCACCTTCTCTGCCACCCAAGTTCTTGGTGTTGGTGACAGCTAAGGGTACTTTTAAATGCCAAGGAGCTTCTGCACGACTTTTGCAGGGCAGCGAGACCAGAAGACTCAAACAAGCAGGCCTCTGCTTGGCAGGTACGTCAGCCCACATACTGCTGAAGGAACTCACCCATACAACTCATCTCTTGAGGACCGTTTGCCATCCTGGCTGGTTAATTAAACGGTGACCTTTTCCTCGGAACTGACAAACGGGTGAACGCGAGCATACCCATCAGATGGACGCCACCATGTTTTCCGTTTGTCTCCAAAGCCAAGTTGGCTCATTCGTATTTTTTAATTCCCAGCGATGCGCTTTCATGTTCCCGGTAAAGGCTATTGTTCTGGCTGGCGACAAAGTGGCAGGAACAACTGTTTAGTGATGGGAAGAGAACAGAGGGCAGGTCCCATGCCATACTGTCACTCCCTTGTCTGATTCTTTTCTCTGTCTGTTTAATATGGCTGACTTTCCTCTTTGTGCGCAGTAAGAAGGGGGGAGGGGAAAGAGAAAAAAAAAAAAAAAAAAAAAGGTGAGCAATGTTACCTGCAAAACAGATCGTCGGCTCATAGGAAGCAAGGTGTGTGAAGACGATGCTATTTATAGAGCCAGAGGAGGAATAATTCAGCGGGAACCCGCAAGTGGAGCGCACAGCTCTCCGTCGACACAACCAACGAGCGCGATGAAAGGAGGAAGCTGCCTTTCCCGCCGATCTCACCAGCCGCCTAATGGAAGCGGCAAAGCGCAGAGGCAGCTTTGAAGTTGCTGCGCGTCTGTCACAGTCGCCCACCTCCCTCCAAGCGCCTCCAACCCCGCCCCCCCACCCTGGCTTTTGTTCTCAGGTGGCTTCGCCTTCAACTGTCAGGCACGAATCTGCCTTTGCACAGCACAACATTCTGACTAACATCAGAGAATACGGACACAACTTTTTTTTTTTTTTTTTTTTAAATTTCCTCAAGGGCAACACACCACAGCCCACAGAATAACATTTCATGCAATTTAATTTTCACAGCTGAGAAGTTCTCTCAAACAGTACAGCTTTACTGTATTTGCTTATTAACTAAGCAGAGTATAATGCAGTATATAATTGTGCACTTTATACACGAAAAATGATATCTAGAGAGCGATTCATACAGAATAAAGCTAGTGTTTGATACAAACTAAAAAAAAATTTAGGCAGACCATTGTTTTAAAGGTATATACAATGACAGTAAAACACACGGATGACATACACACATACATACATGCAAGCAGTACCATGATTACCCACTCAGGCACAACCAACTTATAGTGGGAGGTTTCCACTCCAAGCTACTTATCACATAGGAAGGTACATTATTAATCCCACCAGGGACATTCACTATTATTTACTTAAAATTATTTCATTTTACCCAACAACACAGGAGGGTCTTTAAGTGGAGCTATTCAGGGTTTGCACAGGGGTACTACAGCAGAGAGTGGGATTTGAACTTGGGATGCTTTGACTGTAAGGTGAGAGCCCTAACCACTATACTGCCTGCTGCCCACACATCGTATTTGTACTCAATGGGTCTGTCTTGGACCGCTCTGCTCCTCAGCTTTCAAAACCAGTGCCCGTTCTGAGGCCATCTGGACCTCTTCGTCCCAGCCCTTGTGGCCCAGCGCCCGGTACAGATCCTCACAACATCGAGTCCTCATACACAATCTGTACATGCTGGAGTGGCGATGCGGTCGATGGCAGAGCCAACTAATGCCACTCTGTCACGCAGAAGACTCGTCGTCAGTGGGAGGTATAGATTTGTAGGGGTCTGCACAAGCAATTGCATCCATTTGAAGCTGCTGATTTATTGACCTCTTAAAAGTGGAGGCGATGGGCTTGCTATGTGGCTTCCTCATCGGTGATGTTACACAGGCACTGATAACACTCCCCAGCCGCCAAGCCCAGTGAGTCATATCTGATTCGTCCGCTGAACATGTTGGCTTAGTGTTGTTTTGGTGTGACTGGCTACTATTGTTCTGCAGGAATCATACTCAGTGTAGAAAGACAAAGGGCAGATAAGGGTTCCTGGGCATCTGGATAAATTACAAAGCAGTGAATGGCATTTTACAAGCTTTGGCTGAGCTGCTGAGCCAATGGTCCCACTGAATCATTGCTGATCAGTCTGTTATTAATAACTCGTGTATTTTTGGCCCTTTTGTCCTGTTTGTAAATAAAATTCAACCAGAAGAACATCATGTGCACGATATGGTTTGCTAAATACCTTGCTATATGTGACCGGTGACAACAGGAGTTTGACGCATGAACGCAAAATAGGTGTTTGACAGTCAAAGTTGGATTAAAAACAAAAAAAAGTTCAAGCCACCTAAACACAGCGGAAACAGACTTTTAAGGCATAGTTCAGAGGCTAATATGATATGCTCAGAACGGATAAGTCCTGCAACGGAGAGCAGAAGGAACAGGGTCAGAAGACTCGGCTTCAGGCTTGGCTTCAGTCCCGGCTGACACAGCAACACTGACAGAGCCAATAACTCGGCGCGTATTAGCCATCGCAGCTCGGGGAAGCAAGTGCCAACAGGTTAACTCCACAGAGCTGAGCTGCTCATCCTTTCCCTGAGTTCATAGCTACTGGAATCAGAGTGGATGATGATACTTACAAAAGGTCGCAATGTGCTTAATTTTCCTTATATTGTCTTGGAACTTCACCTCTTCTCTACATGCACGTTACAGGTGCAACGTATCACTTCGGAAGTTTCCGCGAGTCAGCACCTGTTCACCAGTAAGTCGTACCTTCCCCTCTCCAGTTGAAACAGCCACCTGTCACTTCCAGAACTAGTTATAAATGCATAATAATGTAGATATAACTACTTATGATAAGCTCACCAGAAGACATTTTTAAGAATATCTTTATTTTCACTAGGCGCGCCCCAAATTTTTTGGAAAGGACGATACTAATAGGTAAAAAGGCGATAAAACTATCCAGTTGTCTTGACAAATTAACATCTGTTTCTTTCAGAGCACCATTATGGACAGAAAATACAACAATTGTATACCCTATAAAGAACAGTTAGGGAGTGGCAATACTTAAATACTAGAGAGATCCTAAATTGAATTTACATCCCCCCCCTTCTAAATGTACACACAGTGTATACCAAACTAAATCCCTGGCTACTTACACACAGCTGTGAAATACATTAGAATGCGCACGGAATATGCGAGGTGCAAATGGAAACAAGGCCAAGAAGAGAGAGAGAACTGGACATTTCCAGGTTCGGTGGAAGTCAGAACAGCAGCATCTGGAACCTGTTCTCCAAGCTGTCAATTTCACTTCGTCCTGCAGCGTCTCTCTTACATCTTTACTGTTCGTTCTATTTAAGAGTCGGGTTTCACCGTTACGGGGGTAACGGCGCAGACATTCCTTATTTTTACATTTAAGGACAAGTGTAGCAAGAATGAACAGAGCTGTTGTCTGCTGTTTGAAATCCAGGCTGCTATGCGGCTCTGTTAGACAACGTGCACCTAGTATAATCTACAGGTTGGAAATGCCTCTTTTTTCCTTCTTTCTTTCCGCAGCAACTGCAGCCCGCGCCAGTTCGCCAACGCCGTACATCCTGCCTTTTGCAGTGAACGACATAGTTTAGTATCATGATGTCCACCTCTTTATTAAATATTACCTTATATCTTCGCTAAAGAGAGTTCCTGGCCAAAAACACAGCTTAAGCCACATTTAAAAGGATTACTTCGCGCGGTTGTGCTCATCTGCAGGAGTTTCTCTGTGCTTTTGCAGGTGGAGCCACACAAGTCCCCTTCTGTGTGTATGTGAATGGGAAACGTGGGCCGTTGGACACACACACACAC
This sequence comes from Scleropages formosus, assembly GCF_900964775.1. NCBI lineage: Eukaryota > Metazoa > Chordata > Actinopteri > Osteoglossiformes > Osteoglossidae > Scleropages > Scleropages formosus. Next base: position 26,270,383 of record NC_041812.1, read on the forward strand.
ACACACACTGAGTTTTTAAACGACTTTCCTCTCACTTTTCCAGCCCATAGATGGAGGGATGTGTGGATGGGAGCGAGGTGGTCCTGCTCACCCCCGAAACACCAGCTACTACTACTAGTCACTGTATTTACAGTGTGTACGCTGTGTGTAGAGTATGTTGTGTATAGTTTATATATAATTATAAAACACGACATTACAGCGTGACTGAGCTTGGAATCCACATCATCGTGAGACTGCAGAGAAGAAGGCGACGCTCGCTTACTTTTCCCTCTGGACAGTCAGTCACGCGCCGACGGTAATATCATAAAAAAAAAAAAAAAAAAAAGACACCAAATCAAAATGTGGGCACGGTGTCTGTGTGGAGTACCGTGGAGTACCACGGACGAGTACCCAGTCTGTCCAGTGCCGACTTGAGCTGAACTTTATCCGCCCTCACGAATAGCGGACGTAATACTTCTCAACCAAGCGAGCGCGAAACCCCTTTTCTGACAGAAAAGTCGCACGTCCTCATTTAAAATTGGACTTGAAAGTGAACGCTGCCGCGCACAGCACACACACACAGTGACTGACTGACTCCGCAGGCGACACCAATTTCTTCTCCTCCCTAAGAGAAGCAGGCAGCAGCGGGGGGTTTTGGTGGAGAAACAAACGAAACGCAACGCAACGCAACGCACTTACCTCCGCGAAGACAACGCGCATAGATACGAGGAGGCGAGGAGAACGTGAGCGTCTTCGCAGGAAGTCCCCTCGCGCGCCCGCTCGCGCTCGGGTTCGCCTTCCCCGGCGCCTTAGTTGGGCGCGTTCTTCTTCCTCGGCACGGCGGCGGAGGACACTTTCCTAAAAGTGGCAGGGGTGTGACTGGGGAGCGCAACTCACGCGGAGCCCGCAGCGTCCCGCTGTCGCGCACTCCCCCCCGCAAAGCATGTCGTCTCGTCGTTCGCGTGGAAAGTGGCCGGGCTGCCACTCCCGCGCTCCTCGCGTCCCGCGAAGTCCCCTAGGAGTAGGAGAGCGATGCGCTCGAGCCGCGGCGTGCGCGCGCGCCTCAGCAGCCCTCCTCGCGCAGGTTCGGGGGGGTCACGTGGCAAGCGAACGCGCGAGCCGTCGTTACGAAGGCGAGGTTCCCCCTCCCCACCCGCAGCTCGCGGACGAGACGCGCAGCTGGTGGAGCGGCGCACCGGTCCGCCCATCGCCTCAGTGGGCATCGCCCTGGCACGTGCGCGTGCAGCTGCGCGAGGGAACCACATGACTAGTACAATGCATCACATGCGGGAAAACATGAACTAGCGGGAATAATGCAAAAGTGGGAGAACGGGCGAGAACCTATGGGGGCAAACGGATTTGAAGCCATGATCATGATTTTTCCTCCTGAGATGAGATACTTAATAATAATAATAATAATAATAATAATACATTTCTTGAAGTGTTGCGTTCCCTATTATTGCTGTAGACTAGTATGGAGCCAAATATAACATTTACATGTTAAACATCGATGATGTACTAATTTAAAAGTTTTCAGTGGTACTGATTACTCCGACATGTTGCTAAATTGTCCAGACTGAGTCCAAATAAAATTTGTCCAGGGCATGGCAGGTACCACTGATGTCACTTGTTTTACCGCAATTTACCAGAATTCTATAAAACCTCTTTACTGGTGTTTACTGCAGTTGCTGGCCACACTATACAGTGTCCTGCATGATCACATCTGGACAGGTGGACAGTTAGGGTCAGAACACACTTCAGGTGAGGATAGCAGTGACATCAGCTTTACTTTATGCACACACACACACAGATGCACAGTTCCCTTGATGAAACTCCTCTTCTATTGATGTGCCAAGATCAGCCAGTTGTCCTATGGTAAGACTCGATCCCGCGGTTATTTACATATGCTGTATGTCTCCTTGTGCTTGGTTGAGAATTCATCTCCCCTCACTTGACCAAACTCTTCTCAAACCCTCAGCCGCATACCGTACTTTGGGACGTACTCAACACTTTCCACTGTACACCAGGGTGCTGATTTGGCCATGACCCCACACCTTGTCCATGCAGACACATACCGATGATCAGGGAGCTGCTGCTAATTCATGGTACTTCACCCTGTTTTCTCCACCTGGTAAGCTCTGTCCTAGTCTTATATATGTGTTCTCAACATTAAGTTATTAAAATAAAATATTTCTCATGTCCCGAATGGGTTGGCAGACGTAACAGTCTGGCTTTTGCTCATTTATTTATTGTTTAACACCACAGAATGCTTTGAAGGTAATTCTGTGACCAGGGCTCTGCTTGGGGAATGGAGGCTGCAGGTGCGTCCTGCAGAGCTGGAATGAAAAAGAAGAGTGAGATCATTACTAGTGTGAACAGGTGACACTGTGATACACTGGTAGATCTGAATTTACCTTACTATATTCAGCTGATAATTTCCTCCAATTTCTCTCATGTAAAGGTGGGAAAATTCACTGGAGTAGTTCAGGGTAAATACCTTGTTCAAGGGTACTACAGCTAGAGGTGAGATTTGAACCTGTGACCTTTGGGTCTAGAGGCAGGAGCGCTAACTACTACACTACTAGCCATCCCCACTCCTGGCTTAGCTGGCATGTATATAGAATTCCCAATAAAACAAAGCGCGTTACTCTCCTCTCGGAAGCGCAAACACAGTCAAAAGCTGAGAAATCTATAGGGTATAAATTAACTTCTAATTCATCTGCATATTTCATTTCAAGATACATCATAAAACAGAGTACAATGATTTCACCCTTTTTAGCTCTTTTGGCAAGTACTGTAATAATAAGAACAGAACTGAGTGTGCTGCAGCGGTGGGTGCACACTAATTATTTCCTAGAACAAATATAGCTTGCTCTGATATAGGTCTTGCTTGAAAGTTTCTGAAAAAAGGAAGCATATCCACTCGCTTTCACCGGATAATCTGTTTTACCTTGGAATTTATCGAGACATGATGGGGGTGGCCATAGTAACATTTCAGTAAAGTTGTGTAGCTTCAGATTTGCTGGTTTTCTGCTGTTTTCCTTCTGTTCAGCATTTTAAGTGCATATGTGGAATAAATACAAAATGCATGTAACGTGATTGTAAAGTAAGGCCATAATATGATTTCACAGGGTATTTTTTTGCGCTTCTTTTGCAGGCTGTGCTGAATGCGACGGGTCGCAGCGCCCCCGGTTGAGCGCACTGCCCTCTGCTGGCAAGGCAGAGAAAAGCAAGGCAGAGCGCTGCGAGTGGAGCTCAGGGTGTCAGTGCTCACTGGTACCACACTGGTACCACACTGGTACCGCAGCGCGTGGCTGACAGTTGGGTCACTGTTTGCCTTGTCTCTCCGAAGGCTGAAGAACGAGGCAGAACAGATCTGTCACTGTCACTGTAATGAGAGTGATAACTTCAGTAATGGCCACTTCATCTATGTGACTGGTGGTGTAGTGGCTTAGAGCTGATGCCTTTGGGCCCAAAGGTCATAGGTTTACATTTACATTTATTTATTTAGCAGACACTTTTTCCCAAAGTGACTTCCAATGAACTCTATGTAGTGTTATCAGCCCACACACCTTATTCACCAGGGTAACTTACACTGCTAGATACACTACTTACACTGGGTCACTCATCCATACATCAGTGGAACACACTCTCTCTGTCACTCGCACACTATGGATGAACCATAGTCTTGGTGGGTTCAGTTCCCACCTCCAGCTGTAGTACCCTTGAGCAAGGTACTTACCCTAAATTGCTCTAGTAAAATGTCCCAGCTAAACGGGTAATTAATTGTAAGCAGATGAACATTCTAAGTCACTTGGAGAAAAGCATCAGTTAAATGAATGAATGTAAATCTCATCCAAGATAAGCCTACATTTTTTCTTTTGTTCATGTCTTCCACAGAAGCGCTCTAAGAAGTTTCTAAGATGAAAAACACAGGCTTATCTTTCATTAATCGTGTCTATTAAATAACTTAATACATATAACTCATGTGTTACTGCCTTTCTTCAGTCTTCCACCATGCAGTTTAGCAAAGAAAAATTGACGTTGACCGATGCAAGCGACCAGAAAGAAGAGCAGGGGGCGCTGTGAAGAGAGGTGGAAAGAAAGTGCAAAGTTGTTCTTAAAAATGACACTGTTCAAAGTAATTAATAACTGGAAGTTCTGCTGCTTTTTGGAATTTCTTGAAGTTCTGTGTCTGCACAAAACAGGGTCTATTTGCAGAATGCCAAACTGTCTACGTATGTTCTGGAGCCTAGTCGCCAAGGGAGTAATTAACATTAAAATTAAAATAAAAAAAAAAAAACCCAACAAAAACATTGCTACATCCCTTGAAAGGACTGTCCTTGTAAATCCATTAGTACTGTGATTTAAAGAAAAATTACTCATCATTCTTAGTGATGGTGACCCATTAGGACCATATAAACGATTCTGCTCATATGAAAGAATTTTGGCTGCGCGTTGAATATGCAAGACGTGCACATACTCTGTCCCAGTCCTTTTGAAAGCTGCATTTTTTCATGTAATTGCTCTGCGTCTCATTTAAGGAATGTTTTGGCAATATGTCCTTATTACATTATTTCAATAATCATTCAGAGTTACATGCTGTAATTTGTTTTTATTTTTTTTTTTTCCAATAACTAAAGATTATTGTTCAAAACAGAAAGAAATAAGGTTGATTTATTCAGCGCAGAAAATATCCTAAGCTGCACATTCATAAAGATGAGTCAGCTTCCCTTGGATTCGTTCTGCTTTTTATACCTCAGAAATTTAATTTGTATTTGTTTTTCAGCCTTTCACCTTCTTCATTTGTGTTCAGGGTAGTGCCAGTAAATGAGGGTTGAGTTCAATGTTAAGGTAATTGAAATGCGCTGCAAAATGGGGAGGAAAAAACCATAGGGGTGGATGGAACATCCAGTCAATTTTGACGCAGAAGTGGATTTCCAGTACCTTCTTCCACGTACGTCTAGGGGTGCAAACCTCACACTCCTGAGCTGGATTCGACCTCCACACCCAACAAGCGAAGCTTAAAGCACTGCCTTAATCCACTGTGCCACTGTGTCCCAGGAAGCTCCTGTACAGACAATAAGAGTCTCAGATGATATATATACATGTAACTTTATTTTAATTAAACCCTGCCTTTGCTGCTGGAATGCATATATTTCATTGTCGCATGAAAGGAAAACTGGAGAAAGTGTGAGAATTATGTTAGTTTTATCTGGTATGTAGTCCACCAACTGTAAGCGGATGACATTTAGTCCCATTTTATCTTTTTATCGTGAAAAAAATTACTGTACATGTATCATATCAGCCAGCTGAGCATTTTGCATGACCAGTTTTTGGAATATGAATAAGTTTTTCGTTATAGTCTTACAGCAAGTCTGCCATTTAAAAATGAATTTCGCTCGGAAAAAGGAGTCTGCGGAAAGATGCTCGGGGTTGGGTTAGTCATATACCTGGTAAACAATGCAGAATTAAATTGGCAGAGAAGGCCAAACAAACAGACAATCCAAATAGCCCAGCAGTTTTAATATTGTGTAAATGAGAATATTCTCTGGAATCATCACAATAGTGCTGTTATTAGTACTGGGTTTAGGATGATTTAGAGAAGGAAATATATATGCAAATTAAGATGATTTGAAATTTACCAACATCCACACTGTTAAATGAAAACCCTAAGGCTTTTAATTCCCTTTCTTCATAATTTAGATCAGAGCCAAGTTTTTTTCTTTTTAATAGAAAACGCAAGATAACATGACTGTGGATGCAGTCTAATGAATACAGAAAAGCGTCATGAAGATGGAATTCCGTTCGATACACTAGCTGCTTGCTTGTCCTCAGTTATTGTGAAAATGTTTCTCCCTCAACAAAATAAAATGAGTCTTGTGTTTTTCTGAATTGTAGAGCACTGGTACTCAGTAGTGAAGTTTTTATTCAAAATACATATCATTTCATATTAAAGTTGGGGATTCCCTGTAATAGCTGGATGCTAGTGGAGTAAAAAAGTAGTTTGCATTTTAAATGCTGTCTTGTAATGCAATACTTTTAATGCAGCTCTGAAAATGAAATGCTTAGTATTTCCTCCTCATAAATTCCATGGTGACCACTGTGGATGCTTTGCACTGAAATTTAGTCTGAATAATCAAACTTGTGAGCTAAAAAAGGAGCGTGAGAAGCTCAGCTAATTCACCCATCCATTTTCCGTGACTGTGTCTCTTGTGTACGATCACTGCACTCCTGAGTTTATCCCGGAAACACAGGCCTTGAGGCAGGGCATGCCGCACGCTAGTGTACAGACATGGGTCGCTTAACGATGCGGATACGTTCCAAGAAATGTGTTGTTAGGCAATTTCGTCGTAGTGCGAACATCATAGAGTGTACTTATACAAACCTAGATGGTATAGCCTCGATCAGAGAGTGTACTTATACAAACCCAGATGGTATAGCCTCGATCACAGAGGAAAATATAAGGAAAAGTGTTTGTATAACCGTTCTGCAGTACAGTTATACGCCATTTAATAACGTTTCGCTTCACAACTGATCGCATATACGTACGACGGTGGTCCCATAAGATTATAATGGAGTGGAAAAATTCTTATCGACTAGTGACGTCATAGCCGTCATAATGTCATAGCGCAAGGTGTTACTCACGTGTTCGTGGTGGTGCTCCTGGTGTAAACAAAGCTACTGCGCTGCCAGTCGTATAAAAGTATAGCACATACAATTATGTACAGTACATAATACTTGATAATGATGATAAACACCTATGTAATTGCTTTATGCATTTACTATAGTGTACTTTTTGTCCTTATTTTACAGTGTACTCTATTTATAAAATAAGTTTACTGTAAAACAGTATGCTGTGTTACACCAACAGCAGCATCATGAATCTTGTATTTACTGCATCTCTTTACTGCATCTAGGCTATACCATCTAGGTTTGTATAAGTACACTCTATGATCGAGGCTATATCATCTAGGTTTGTATAAGTACACTCTATGATCGAGGCTATACCATCTAGGTCTGTAATAGTAAACTCTATAATCGAGGCTATATCATCTAGGTTTGTATAAGTACACTCTATGATCGAGGCTATACCATCTAGGTCTGTAATAGTAAACTCTATGATCGAGGCTATACCATCTAGGTTTGTATAAGTACACTCTGTAATCGAGGCTATACCATCTAGGTTTGTATAAGTACGCTCTATAGACTATGAGCAATTTAAAACCATCATTACACCCAACTCTTGTCTTTGAGCAGCGGGAAGAAACCAGAGCACCCAGTGGAAGCCTGAAGTGACTCAGGATGGAGCTGCTCGGAATTAATGTGGGCCTGTCTGCGGCGTCTGTTGTGCTTTCCTGAAAGAGTCCCTCAGAGTCTCTTGATGTGGTGGTCTCTGATCAGCAAATCATCTTACCTTCATTTCTAGACTTTGGTAGCGTGGCGCTGAGCTACTTCAAAGAGCACAACTGGGTCATGGTGATCTGCTGGTCTCTGCAAAAAGAGGAAAGGAGAACGTTTTCATGAGCGAATCACTGTTTTCACAGAAGAGTGAAGCGAGTTTCGGGAGTGCCAAAAACAGACGTTTCATTTTACTTGCCATTCTGTAACCAGGCTCTTATTCGAGAGGAGAGATACGCGGCACGTTTTTATTGCCGTAGTTACGTAACGCATTTGCGAAAATTCACGGCCTTTGTTTCAAGTCAGGCTACATAGCGGTTGCATTTATTCATTTGTCTGACACTTTTCTCCAAAGCAACTTAAAAGATTAAATTACCTACAACTATTTACCCATTTCTGGTAATAGCCTGGTAATTTTACTGGAGCAATTTCAGATAAGTACCTTGCTCAAGGGTACTACAACAGTAAGCGAGATTCAAACTGGCAACCTTCGGATTCAAGGGCAGCAGCTGCAGACACTATGCTGTCATGTCATACACTGCATGTTTTATTATCCCACTTGATGATGTCTCTTCTGTTTCAAAGACTGAATGATATTCTGGCACATGTTCGGGGTCTGGGTGCCCTCATTGTAAGACCACAGGCTGAGGGAGCAGTGGGGAGGGCTCCTGCCAGGGTTAGAGCCATGCCACATCCGGCCAGGACAGGTTGGGGTCAAGTTGTAGGTGGGGGATGGAGAAGGGTGTGGCAGGGTCATTGAGAGGGGTCCGGGGCAGGCAGTGCCAGGGGCAGTTTGTGATGGTGAGCTGTTTGTTTACCTCTTTTCCAGTGACATAAAAGCACCAGGCACCCACCCAAATTAATACAGTATTTGATCTGCATGAAAATCTAAAGGAATTCTGGAATGTCTGGACACCCTTCTGGATCTTATTATATAGAGAAATGTGATCACACCTCTGAAATATTGTTAACCGTTTCACCTCCTGCCCCTGCTCTATGTATGCGAATGAATCCACAATTTCGAAACGTACCGTTTCTGTTTCTGTGATCAAAGTGAAAAAAACACACTGCATTCACTTCATCTCACCAGGACAAAACTAAGGTGGAAGGAGTGGATTACATTCATTTATCTAGCAGATGCTTTTCTCCATAGTGACTTTCAGCGAACTCTATATAGTGTTATCAGCCCACACACCTTATTCATCATGGTGACTTACACTGCTAGACACACTACTTACACTGGGTCACTCCCCATACACCAGTGGAACACACTTGCTCTGTCGCTCACATACTATGGGGGAACCTGAACAGCATATCTTTGGACTGTGGGAGGAAACCAGAGCACCCGGAGGAAACCCACACAGACAGGGGCGAAGATGCAAACTCCACACAGACTGAGCGGGGATCAAACCCACATCCCCTCGCACCCCCCAGGCGCTGTGAGACAGCAGCGCTACTCATTGTGCCACCGTGCCGCCCCCTCAAGCACTAACGTACGATAGTAATGTTGTGGTGCAATTTACAGCCATTTGATTTGCGGTCGTACCCATTGATTGGCGCGCGGCACAAAGGGCGAATCAGCACAACCCTTTAGATCCACGGTAAAAGTGCTTTTCATTGCCGCTGACAATGTTTTCAGTATAGAACAAAAACAGTGTTTAGCCGAGTTGCCGGAGAAGCGAAAAAGAAAAATGTGCTGCGGTTCCAGGAGGCCCGATTCTGTTTGCTGTGATTGCCCCATTGCTGAAGCGCTTTGAGATGCCTCCTGCTTCTGCTCTCTCCTCTGTTTGTCTCTCCTGCAGAGGTGAAAAGTGATGAGTGGTTGCTTTGCCGCTCCCACGGCCGTATATTTAACTTCAATATCCGCAGGGCAAGTCAACTTCTATATTTCAAGAGGCGCTGTGGAAATGAACATTAATTATTGATTGCGGGATATATTTCTTGCAGAAATGCCCTTCCGGCCACCCAAACGTGTTTTCATTCTGCTCCGGCCTCGTCGCCGCACCGCGTCACAATTAGAATCAGAATTAGACGGCACGTGGTGCTGTATGTTTTACGAAGTTACTTGGTTTTATTCCCAAAAATATCAAGTTCGCTTTGTGATTTCAGTCAGAAACAAGACTGAGATCCCGTGCGTGTGGCTGAGTGCGATGACAGCTGGGTGATCGCAGCCACGGACACGGCTCTTCGGCAACGCGCTGAAGTGGAAGTGACCGGGAGAGCCTCGCTCCCCGGCCTGGGATTACGGCACACGGTTCGCTGCCTCCAGCCTTATTGAAGATCCCTGCTAATGCGACTTTCTCCATGCACCACCGCCTCTCAGAGGGGGGAACTGAAATCATTGGACTGTTAGATGTTTTTTCCCCTTTGTTGCATTGATAATAAAGAAAAACCTGACGCGCATGTATAAGTGCAAGTGGGCATAAGCGTTGAACATTGCAAATTCTATGTGAAAACTGTGGAAGAATTATGGATTATGAGCAGAGAAGGCTTGTTTGTGTGTGTTTTTTTTTTTTTTTAAAATAATCCACTGGGGTCTAAATTCTCAGATTAATGTCCATTTTTGAGAAACCACCATGCGCTTATGGATGTGCACTCTCTGAAATCTGGAATTTATTTGTACTGAGCACAGATCTCTTTTTCTTGCTCTCTCTGAGAATAGAATCTCTTTTTCTTGCTCTCTTTTATGAATAGAATATTCTCTGTTCCGGCAAGTGTAATGTACATTTTTAGCAGAAATATGGAATCATCCATCCATCCATCCATTTAAATAACCGCTTTTCCTGAGCAGGGTTACGGTGATCCAGAATCTATCTGGGAACCATTGGCTGTAAGGCTGAGGGGGGGGATTTACCCTGGATGGGACTCAAATGGAATCATCTTTACACAGATACTGTATTTATAGTGAAACTGTTATTGCAGCAGTTTTGTGTTTTCTAAAATCATGATCCTTGCAGAGGAATTCACACACACACACATTTTCTGAACCGCTTGTCCCATACGGGGTCGCGGGGAACCGGAGCCTACCCGGCAACACAGGGCGTAGGGGGCACACCCAGGACAGGACGCCATTCCGCCCCAAGGCACCCCAAGCGGGACTCGAACCCCAGACCCACCAAAGAGGAGGACCCGGTCCAACCCACTGTGCCACTGTGCCACCACACCACCGCACCCCCCGGAGGAATTCAATTCAAGGGAATTTTTGTAGGATGAATATCAAACACAACATAGAAGTGACATCATATACATAGAGTATTTATTTCACAATAATAATATCAATAATAATAACAGTAATATTACGATCAGGGGTTTAACATAAGGTACATGTGTCTGTATGATCATTAAGTGTTATGTACCAGCAGTCATGTTTTCTCACCCTGTTTAACAGGGGAAGTGAATCCATCCTGAGATATTACTGCTTTCCTACATGGTACATCATGTGTGTAACCTGGGCTGCAAATCTCACATATGTGTGTGTCTGTAGTGGCTCCACACCAGGTAAAATCTGCCCACTGCAATTACCACAATCTCCTGCAGCATATTCCATGTTTCACTTTATTACATACACAGTATTCACACACACCCACATCATCTTAAACCACGTGTCCTATATGGGGTCGCGGGGAGCCGGAGCTTAACCCGGCAACACAGGGCGTAAGGCTAGAGGGGGAGGGGACACACGCAGGACAGGACGCCAGTCCATCGCAAGACACCCCCAGTGGGACTCGAACCCCAGACCCACCGGAGAGCAGGATCCAGTCAAACCCACTGCAGCACCACACCATCACACATCTCTGTACATAATATTCATACTACCCAATTTAAAATGTGAACTATTTTTTATCAAGAAAGGTTTTACATTTTGTACACTCAGTCATGGGCAATGCTGTCCAATGAAGAAACATAAGAATGGCATTAAAACACATCGGTGGAGGAAGTTTGTATTGATCAGTATAACTGGAATTCGCCGGTGTCTCGGATGACCTCAGTGTCTCCGTTTCCATGTTACCCTGTTTTGCGGAGCAGGATGTCCATCGCTTTAATATCACTGGGCATTTGGGCTTTAATATTGCTTTCACTTTGTTCTTTTTCTCTGGTCTGACTAAAAGAAAAAAAAACACAATGACCTTCTTTTATAGGAAATATTGCTGGAATATTTAACTTGAACCCTGGAGTATAAATCACTGTTTGTGGCTAACCTGCTAATGATAAATGTATCACAGACCGCCACTGCATCCGCCTGTCACCCTAATGTCGAGTAGAGCAGTCATTTTGAGCTGTCTCCTGGGAATTGTTTGGATTTGTCCATGACTGCCAGAACATATGACCGTGTGAGTTTATCACCCACTAAACTGATTAATCGCCTCTGCTAGTGGCTCTCCACATGCCAGCTGGCGACTCACGTTCTGGGGGAAGGAGAACTGGGAGTGAGAGGGTCCCTTTTTTAAGCTCCTTCTGTCCGGGACACAAATCAGGTCTCCTTTCAGTAACACCAGTAAATAAATGATTGACGTGTGATTTGCACTCCTGCCATTTAATTTGGTTAAGGGCTTAATTAAATAAAGTTACTTGGTCCATACTCAAACAGACGAAAATTGTTTGCGTGATTGCGGCAAACTTATTTTTTATGAATTTTAAACTAGTATAATTTTATGCATGTTTCATAAATTTTAAGTTTTATAATGTTATAAATCAAGTCTAAAGGAATTAGTTTACATCTGATTTCTCATGAGTTGAGAAGGGGGCTCAGGGGGCCAGCAAATTAACGTTGAATCAAACCTTGAACCATGGGTTTCATCACCCACTGTATTCCCTGCTTGATTTTATTCAGCGCTTGAAGTTGTGTGTGGGTGGGGAGCAGAAAAAATGACAAAAAGTTAGATAAATAGATAAATAAATTAAATGTGAAAAAAAAGCTAAATTAAATCTTGCTCGTAGGCTTGGCTGAGGGTTTGGAGACAGATGTGATGCTGAGTGATGTTGACGGAATATTAAAGGCCCTCCTGTTCTGACTGTGGTCCCGTCTTCTCCTCTAATCATAACTGTCAGGACTGTGCTGAAGGTGTATATACTGTACATACCTTAATTAAAAAACAGCATCGAGTCTCTGTCTTTATTTTGTTGGCAACTGACAATCTATGTAACCCTGCAGGTTTCAATTTGTGTGTTGTTTTTTGGAAATATTTATGCAAAATTGCACTTATTTTTGCATGACTGACTGCAGAAGCAATAAATGGGTGTGTGGTTTTTTCATTTCGCCTATTTGTCTCATTTCGTTAGCTTCTTCTGTTGGGTAAAAAGAGAGCATTTGGAAAAAAAAAAAAAAAAAAGAAAGTAAATTAATGCATAAAAATAGGTTAATTTGTAAGGCCATATGAATTTTGTAGGTTATGCAGGCATTGCATTGTTTCAATGAACGTTTTATCCGCTGGGCCATGCGGCAGGCAATATTAATCACACATGGCACAACTTGTCAACATTTACCAATCACATTAGCCAATGAATAAATCTGAGAATAGGCATGTCCTGAATTAGTGGGGAAAGAGTGGGTTTTGGAATGGTTTTTGCCTGTTATATCCTTCTTGCAATTACATTTACCCTGCTTATGTGATCTGTGTCCCAGGGAGAGCTGAATTACTGATTTTCCTAGTCTGTTATATGAAATTAATTGCACATTTGTAGCTTACATTTATAAATGGATGAGGCAGCAATACTAAAAAGCTTTACATGTATTCATAACAAGCATATCGTTCATTATGAATGTTGGCTGATATAGCAGCACATATTATTACAGATAAATAGGGTAAGCTGAAAATTTAAAAATGTAGTTAACTAGACATTACAACATACACGGCTTACATGTGGCATGGAAATCAAACACCAAAAAGGCTTAATCTAGACGCTTTTCTAAATTTTCAAACTGAATATATTTGCGGTTGTTTTTATCAGTAAATTGAATTAGTGTATTCATTTTGCTGTAATCTGGTTTTAATTTAAAACGACCTCCTAACAGATGTATTTAATTCTTGCTCTGACGGTGTTTATGTCTATGCATTTATTTGCATGTTGCACGCTTTGTTTTGTGTTATCGCCGACTGCAATGAGAATCAGGCAATCAGAATGCCTCCCAAACGCAGCGCCGGATGGTGGGGCTCAGGGTGGGGGGCCACTCTCGATGCACTGTACCGCACGTCTCATTTCGTTGTGCGCCATTGGGGAGTTGGTGAGTTGGAGTTCTCATAGAGGGAACAAAATCTGCTGAGAGACACACAGCTTCTGATTCCGTTTCAGCGGCACACTTGGGCCAGACAAATAAAGCGAAAGATCGTTTGGAGACGAGGACAAATTTGTTCTTCTTCTTTCATTTCATCCTGGAGGTGAAGGAGAGGGTGCGGTTCCACTGGACGGGTCTCTGGGGCTGCCTTCAATGTTGGACCCCTCAAGTTGTTTGGGATCTGGAAGTTATGGACTAATAAGAAAACAGCATGTTTGGTTCATTTCTGACTTTTGAATGGGTATTTTGTGGATGGGGGATTTTCCTCATATTATAGGAACTTCAATGGGTTCTGATGTGATGTCATTGCATTTAACATTTTGAATGTAACAGGCTCTCTGTTGTGTCGCTATCACTTGTGCAGGAGTTTGTGGATATCACATGTGGTTTGTGGAGCTGTGACAATATTAGCCATATACGGAGAAAGTGCAGGAGAATGTAGATCCAAAGAAATCTGCCCGTGTGAATAACCTTACGATCATGTCTGTATACAGGCTGATAAAACAAGAGTCCTCTTAGCCCTTGCCTTTTTCCCAAGTCCTCTCTCCTTATCCAGATTATGAGGCCAGCTACAAACAAGATGCTCTGCCTCAGCCTTTGCATTCAACAGTATAGTCACTAATTCCTATAGCTGCCCAGATCAAATTTAAGACCCTGGTTATGGCCTACAAATGCATCACTAGAACTGCTTCCAGCTATTTACAAGACTTCAACCGCAAAGAGATCAGCCGCTATAACCCAACCAGACTGCTACATTCTTCCACATCTGCCCATTTGGTGGTCCCACGCACAAAAGGTAAAGCACAGAGTTTCTTGGTTCTGGCTCCGTTGTGGTGGAGCGAGCTCCCCCTCTCACTCAGAACTGCCGAATCTTTGTCTACATTCAAAAAGGGTCTCAAAACTCTCCTCTTCCGGACTCACTTCACCCATCATCTCTTCACGTTCATGTTCGTGCACCATAACTTTAAGATGATGCCCGAATGAACCTTTACGCAGCTACTCCTGTAATGTACGTAATTGCTTGTGTATCTCAAAAAAAAATTAGCTGAAAGATTTCGCCAATATTCTAAATCTTATACAGCTACTCGTGTGATGAACATTGGTTCATATGTTGGAAAGAAACTAACTGCACTTAAGAATCACATGTCTTCATCTAAGTGTCTCTTCCTACTAACGTAATGTACAAATTGTATTTTCTAAGAGATGTACGTCACTTTGCAGAAAAGTGTCTGCCAAATAAATAAATGCAATTGTTTTTATCAATTTAGCTGAAGCATTCCACCGAAACAGCTGCTAATTTACACTTATTCATTAGAAGCTAGGGTAAGTTAGAACTTACAACGTTAAGGTAGTCACAATTATTTACCCATTATACAGCTGGATAATTTTCCTGGAGCCACTTAAAGTAGGTTCCCTGTTCAGGAGTACTGTAGCTGAAGGTGGGAACTGAACCTGCAACCTTCAGGCTTAAAGCGAGTAGCACTAACCACCACACTACCAGCAGCCCGAGAAGAAGGCACTTAGAATTATTTACCTTATTTATACAGCTGAATCATTTTTACTGGCGTAATTCAGGGTGAGTATTACAGGAGGAGGTGGGACTTGAACCTGAGTCTTTTGAGCTCAAGGCAACAGCTTTAACCACTTTATCACCTACTTCCCCTATAGCTGCAAATGAAAATTTACACAAAAAACATTTTAAACTGTTTTGCAGACATGTGTCAGCTGAATAACTAAATCATTTTCTTCGGAATAAACGGCATCAGAGCGGAAACAGAAATAACTTAAATGTGAGGAATCTGGAAATAATTTGAAATTAGACAAGACATTCAATCATTGTCGTGCTACTTAACAGGCCTTTTTTTTTCAAAGAAGTCTTTAAATCTATTTTTTTTTCCAAGGGTTTCATAACCTAAATTTTTTATTCAGGAAATGTACAAGCATACCCTTTTCAAGTTGCTCGATGCTTCTCATTCTGAAAACTTAGTTATTTAAAAACAAAATCTGCAGCAGGAAAGGCAATATTGCCATTATATTTGGTAATGAGCTGAAGTCTTTTTGTAAACTGCTAAAAATCTACTTGGTTTTTCATATTAAGTCGGTACACAAAACAGAGAAAAAGTCTTCTTGGGACTCGCCAATGCTTCTCTGCTTTTTAAATGATAATTTTCTCTCCGCTTTTGTTTTAAAAAATAATTTAGGGTTGTTCATTTTACCTGGTTAATTTGCACTGCAGCAAACATTAAGCAAGCTGTTGTTTTTCACACATGGTTTTCTCATGCTAATGTGCCAGTCCATTTTGCAGGTGACTGGCTCTGTAGGTCTCGAAAGAGTTTTGTTTTGCTTTTGAAAAAAGGGAGGAAATGCTGCTCCTAAGGTTGAGGGCATGTGAGCAACAGCAACGCGATAAACAAACTTCCAGAAACACTCTCCAAACCTTCTACATCCTGCTGGGCACCTAATGAAGTTCATTCTGGGGTCAAATCTCTGTGCACGTAGATGTTCAATGAAGAAACGTTCATATCCATTTTTAAATGAATGGCTGATGGGCTCTTTTGTATTCTGCTGCAGACCCTCTGCTCACAGTGTGTTCCTGGAGTGCTTTACCTTCGGAATTCACTCGGCAGTGACCGGACCGTGTGCTCATGTGGTTCGGCACCACTGCTGGGAGCGTCATGCTCACAGTTTGAGTGGTGGTTTCGATTGCCGATGCTGAGATTTACCGTGAAATACACAGAGAAAGGCAAACAATACGGAATCTTGTAGATGGGCTTCTAAATGTGTCTGACAAAAGAGCATGTGGTGTTGCAGATACACTGAGCCTGTTTGACATGTTATCAATCCCTGCAGGTCTTCACTCACAGCAGACTCGCGATACGGGGACAGCAAGTAACGTACTTATTAGAGCCCTCATCTCGTCTCGCATTCGAATGCTACCTCTTGCCATACTACTCTTGAGCAGTGAATTCAACTAGTATTGCTCTAATAAAAATTAACCAAAAATATGAATAGAAAAAAGGGGGTATGTGGTGGTGTAACGGGTTTGGCTGGGTTCTGATCTCCGGCCGGTCTGGGGTTCAAGTCCCGCTTGGGCTGCCTTGCGACAGACTGGTGTCCCGTCCTGGGTGTGTCTCTCCCGCTCCAGCCCTACACCTTGTGTTGCCAGGTTAGGCCCTGGCTTGCTGCAAGCAGCCAGTGTGTGTGATAAATAGGAAAATCATTTTATGCAGTTTTGTATACAAACATCACACTCTGAGTCACTTTGGGCAAAAGTGTGAGTTGAATGAAAAAAAGATGACTTTGATTCATGACTTTGACTGTTAAGGGTCCATCTCGACTGTGAGAGAAAGCATGGGTTTGATTCCCCGCTTCGTCCGTCTGGTGTTTGCATGTTCTCCATGTGTTCGCATGGGTTTCTTCCAGGTGTTCCGGCTTCCAACCACAATCCAAAGACCAGGGTTTCAGGTACACTGCCGACTCTAAATTGCCCATTGTGTGTGTGAGTGTGAGCGTGAACAACATTACTCTGGTGTGTAGAGGAGTGGTTGACCGCAGGTAGCATAGTGTAGTGTGTCTACCATTGTAAGTCACCTTGGATGAAATGTGTGAGTGAAATACTATGTGGGATTCATTGGAAATCGCTTTGGAGAAAAACACCCGATGAATGTTAGTATAACTCAGCCTACCAACCTATGCACTGCTACCCAGAAATTCAGGCCTACCCTACCTGTAAACTGTGCAGGATCACATCGGTATCTATGGCTCTAACAAGAAAGCATGATGCTTTGAGTACAGGTGATACCCTAGAGCAAAGTATCTAATTTTTTTCTTTTTTTATACCCATCAGTCCAGCTGTAAGATATTGAGTCACGGTGGATGGGGCACCTTGGCTGTCTGCAATGCTTAGACAAACCCGCCGAAATAATAATAATAATGTCTCAGTTGTCTAAGGAATCTTTGTATGAAAGGGTATTCATGGCTCACAATGGAAGCATGCCTCTGCCCCCATTGTGCGAGTCGCCCTCTCCAGGGACTGGGATTCAGCAGCGCCCGGCTAATAGCCGCCCCTAGGACAGGCACGCATCTTGCCGAGCCTGGGAGGCATGGGTTTTTATCAGGCTGGGAATGGTTAACAGGCCAGATAATGCAGTAAAGTGGAGGAGAACCCTGCACAGGGGCTGTGAATAACCAGCTTTATTATGACAGGAAACTTATGCGAGGGGCTTGGCATTCTTATTAAAACGTAATCCACATAGCAGTTTCCGCTCTAAGCCTCATCCCTCAGATCTCCAGCTTCAAATATGACACCTGGGCTCTGATTCTCACCCATTCCCTATGGTGTTTGCAGTTAACTCTGACAAACAAAGAGAAGGCAGTTTCATAAATCATTGTGTACATGGCTGCTGCCAAAATTACTCAATAACTTCAAGCATAGCCAGAAGAAAAATGTCAAAAGAAGGCTGTGGAAATGTTCTTGCTTTTAGTGAGACAAAATTCAGTAGCTGGATTTCATCATGTTTCATACTCTGCTTGGAAAATATAGATGTTTCGGACAAGACTGGTCCTGGACGTCTGCTTACCCCCATCATTTGTTGTAACCTATAATGTTCCTGTCACGTCCACACATACAACTCCTGACAACACCTGACTCTGCTCCAGCACCTGATAAACCGCTCACCCTTTAAAAGACCCTCCTCATCTCCCATAACTTTGCGGAATCTCATCAGGGACAACCGCCCTTCTTTGTGACTCCTCGCTCATACGGATCTCCAGTTCTCAGTTCACGTTCTCCGGTTTTGACCCCCAGCTTTGTTTCTCGACCATGTCCACGGATCTTCGTTTCAACTCCTATCGCCGTTCGACCGACTCTTCGCTTCGTCTCCTGACTTCGCCCGTGGATTCTCGCTCTGACCCTGACCGCCTGTCCCCGATACCGAGAATTTTCCTGATCCTCTGACTCCAGACGAACGACTCCGCGCTTGGGTCTTTCCGTACCGGTTCTCTCGGCCTGTCGTGACAGTTCCATGGGCTTGTTGAAGGGATTGTTCATGAGATCTTTCCTCCGTCAATACCTTCAATACCCCTGTTGCTTTTCTTCAGTGACCATTTTCTCTTCTTTTTGGAGGGCATGCATGCATGTTTTTCAGAGTGGATGGATGTGAGGAAAGACCGCTCTAGAAGCTTTGATGTCACAGGGGATCCATCCTCTGGGTCTCAGCATTCTCTGAAAGCTTAATATGGGAGCGTGAACCTTACCTTCATCTGATGCTAAAACCTTTCAAGCTGCGAAATAGCTTTTCTCTCATTCGTTTAAAGTGACTTCTGTGATTTCTTCCTAAACAATTTTAATGTTTTCCACTTGCAAAATTTTACAGACCAGGTTTATTGCCTCACTGGTTTATTACATGTCTTTTTTTCTGTTTGTTCATTCGTGCCAGTCACGTGTCTTGTGTGTAAGCTGCCAGTTTTAATGTTTGTGCAATGAAATATTTCCTGACCCTTTGCTGGATGTGAGAAACCGGGCAGTAGTGGCGATGATCAGGTGTGCCTGCATTTTTCAGCACAAATGAACGTGGAGGCACGTGTGGTTTATGTTGCCGAAGCTCATGTTAAGTGGTGCATCTGATTCGGAGATCACGGCGCTGTGGGGAACAAGGGTTCTTCCTACTGAAGAGCTCCCTGATTGCGCAATGAGCTGTCTGTCGTAGATCCAAGGACTGAGAGAGAACTAAACTAACTAAATATTTCAGAGAAAAGTGCTGAGCCATTTGGAGAGGTTTTGAGTCAATAATGCGATTGTTTGTGAATCCCTATGATGTAAATCCTGTCGCAATTTGCACAGCTGAATAGTTAATTTTGGTTAGAAGGGCAATGAGCTACTCAGGGATGCTTCCCTTATAAACATTTCTAATGAGTTTAACCGGGCAAATAAGACGACTGGCACTTGAACGGTTGATGTGCCATCAGTTGATACCTTTACGTTCGTCAGCGCGTGTTGATAATTCCCTGGCTAGACCATGTTCGCGTGCACATTTTGCTTCTGCCTTTTGTGTCGCTCGGAAAAGCCCATTCAGAGCCTCCTCTGTATATTATCTTTCCCGGCGAAGTCTCGCAGGGGCTGCTCAGACGAGTCTCTCTGACAGGCTGCCAGCCCACCCACACAACGGTGTCAGCAGCCTTCAAACTGGATTCCTCTCCGCTTTGTTGTTCCACGGCAGAAAATACCTGCATTGTTCATGTTTCCTGATAGGAAGCATTCAGAATGCCCGCGTACGCGGCGCGGATTTTAACAAAGCGGTTTCGGGGAATTCGGGAACTTCATCTATGTTTTTTTTTTAAAAGCCTTTTTATTCCTCGTGTGCCTCTGAAAAACTTTTTAATTGCCACCTGTGAGGGTCTGAATTAAGCCATGCATAAACTGAGCATAAATTGAACTTCATAGAGACATAAATAACCCGGTTATGATGATACACTGCAGCGGGGGGTGATGTTTCCTCCTCAGCAGCAGATAGATGAGTGCTACTTCAGACCTGCGTTGTACTCCCCGCTGCCGATGAAACTTCTCGGCTTAATGTGTGCTGCATGTTCTAAAGGTTACTGTCCACCAAGCAAAGTCGTGGGCGTGAGGGTGACTCATTCTGCTGTGTGTGGTGGGGGTGGCGGTGTTGTTGTTTAGGTGACTAAGTTGAACTCCCACCAACAAAGCGCATCGCAATGTTTCCTGCCACTCGAGAGGAGTCGCTCTGAGTCAGTAGTCTGCCTTCTCGCTAACCTGCTCCCAGAGACAGATGGGATGATCTCTGATGGTGCGGGCACGTCGTGCCAGTACGGAGAAGACGGTCTCGCTTGACTCCCTTGCAGCGGATGACCTAAGGAGGATTTCTGCTGAGCGCCGAGGAAGCTCCGCAGCGTTTCTCGCCCACACGCTGTAGCTTGGTGGGAGTTACGTCCGCGCTTGCGCAAGTTTGAGGATCCAGTCCACCGCTTCCGATGGCAGCGGTTCCCCCTGGGGTCCAGCCGATTAAAAAAGTTTCTAATTTGTGAGCGCTGCCAGGATATTGTAAAATTGCTCTTAATGTAAATAAGGTATTGCTGTAGATTGAAATACTACAACGGGATGTGATTCCCGGTGGGTGGAGGAGAGTCATGCTTATATTTGTTATACCATAGCAGTAGAAATTTTCTGAACATTCCTGCTTCCTCTGTGTTGTCATGATCTAGGAGGTTATATTCCAACAACGTACAAATATATTAGGAATATTATTTATTTTAGTGCTTACTGAAGGTGGTGTGGGGTGGAGCGGTGGTGCAGAGGGTTCAGCTGGTACCTCCTGTCTGGCGGGTCTGGGGTTTGAGTCCTGCTGGGGGTGCCTTGCCTGGACTGGTGTCCCCTCCCCCTGTGGCTTTGCGCCCTGTGTTGCTGCGTAATGCTTTGGTTCGCCGCGGCTGTTGACAGTGGATGGATGGATGGATGGATGGATGGATGGATGAAGGTGGTGTAGAGATTATAGCTGCCACCTCCAGGTTCCAGTCCTGTCTCTTGCTGTAATAGCCTTGAGCAAAGGTACCCTAATTGGTCCAGTAAAAACTACCCAGCTGTATAAGCGCATAAATCATTTTAAGAAGCTTTGGAGAAAAGTGTCAGCTAAGTGAATGAGTGTACAGTATGTTTTAATGGTAGTGAGTGTGTGGCTTATGGCAGCCATAGCTTATGCTTGTAGCTGTGCAATATTGAGTGTGATGTGCTCGAGTGTGTGTGCGTGTGTGTGCGCGCGCGAGGCCCCTCCGTCTTCTTTTGCTTGCTATCAAAGGTATATACAACACGCAACAGGATGAACCGCAGACTGTCCCTTCGCTCATAACACGTAATGCTGTTTCTTTTATTGTTTTCTTCTAGTACAAATATGAAATGTGGGAAAACAGCAGCACCTCGAACAACTGTGGTCTCAGGTGAAATGTGTGAACAGCAGAGGAGTACTGGATGCTTTTCCCGGCTCCAAAATGACACCGTTTCACCCTTTGACTTGAATTTCGAAGACCCTGGAAGATGCCGAGGAAATCGACTAATAAATATTTTAGGAGACGGTTTAATAGAGGTGCATTAGCAGCGTAACCCCTCAGAAAGTCACGGCGCTGACGTCTTTAAAATAAATCAGTTTATTAAGCTGCCTAGTTTCCATGCGAACACATTCACGCCGTGTGTCAGAAAGACATTTAACCTCGCCTATCTTAAATGTTAATACCTGCATAACTTTCTTTTTTTCATTCCGGCGTTGAATGAATAGCGAAAGTTCAGTTGACGCAGCTGTGCCGTGCCATGGAAACGGCGCTCACCCCTGCAAACCTCTGGAGGAGATCGTTCAGATGGAGACTGTCGCACTCCGGCACATTGCTCATTATCGTTTAGTATGCATGCGTTACATTTTTAGGTGTGCTTTTCAAATGCAGACCCACCCGCCTGCAAAGGGAGAGAAGTATAAGCTCCATTCTGGCTCAGGAAGTACTTTCATGTTCTCACAGGTTGCCCCGTGTTTGTATGCAAACCACTCGCTGTCTATAACGAAATGATCTAATCTGAATAAAGCCAACTGCTCCTAATGGCATCGGGAGGAGAATTTAGAATAGGGCCAAATGGCGTTTGCGTTCGCCCTGGTGTGGTCGCCGAACATCCCTCTCCGCAGGGTTTCTGTATATGGCAGCTTGCTCGCGCACAGATTCGTAGTGTTCGAGTGTCTGGAGGGGCCGGCGGGGAAATTGTGGCACTGAACGCCCCATGGAGAGCACACTGTACCGATTCTCCACCCTGGATCTACCGCCATGCTGCTCTGGACCCTCACTGGACAGAATCGCACGCTCCCTGTTCTCCCAAAATAGTGTGACTCCACCTGATACATTGCACACACACACACACATTTTCAGAACCGCTTGTCCCATACGGGGTCACGGGGAACCGGAGCCTACCCGGCAACACAGGGCGTAAGGCCGGAGGGGGAGAGGACACACCCAGGACGGGACGCCAGTCCGTCGCAAGGCACCCCAAGCGGGACTCGAACCCCAGACCCACCGGAGAGCAGGACTGCGGTCCAACCCACTGCGCCACCGCGCCACCGCACCCCCTCCCTGATACATTGCTTTTTTCCCAATCCATTCAAAGGCTTCTGCCTAACTGAATTTTTATTTTTTTTTTGCAATTGGACATGAGCCGAATGCCCAGAATGCACAATACTCACTGTGAAGGCTGAAGAGAAAAGCCAGTTTTGGGTTAGAACCAAAAAAAAAAGTTACTGTATGATGGGTGGCAGGAAACGCCGTTATGAAGCAGTGCGGCGGCTTGTAACTTGGTGCGGATGGAGACGAGGGCTCGCTGTTTGTGATCTGCTGCAGTCCTCCTTTATATTCTCGCATTTGGGTGTGTGCACACTGAAGAAAGGGTTAGCATTTGAATGAGTGCAAAGAGATTATCTTCAACACCCAGAGAATTTGGCATAGAATTACAAGAATGATATTCCTTGCAGGGGGAAAATTCTTTTCTAGCTTGAATCTCCACATGGAAGAGTATGCCGTCTTCTAAAGTGTACATTTCAGTTGTCGACATTGAAAAAAATCTCAAACTTTTTCAGTTCGCACAGAAATTCCATGTGGAGCCAGAACTCTTGTTGAATTTTGACAAGCTGGCCTGAATTTCTTGAAGGAAAATGTCTTTTTTTTTTGTCACAGAGGTTCACGATGAAAACACTACAGAAACAGTAGATATGGCATCAGGTTCTTGTAATGCTAAGTGACCTGGATTTGTGATTAGGAGGTTGAGGACTGAAATCAGGCGTGTAACCTTCATGAGACATCATGGTACCTCACTTCAAGTTTGCCTTTTGGTTAAAATTTGTGGCAAATAGACAAACCGCCTAGAGCTTCTTCTGCACTTCATGATATAAGATGATGATTTAGTGCTTGGAGTCTTCATTTCAGATGACTTACAGTAACCACATATAGGTTTCCCACATAGTTCCCCTAGAGTCACCATCCACCTTCATAGGGTGGGTGAACATGTTTTCCTTCTGCTTCTTTGGCTTTCTGTCTAGGTATCTGGAGCGAGATGGACTCCGCTAGCCTTGTTTTTAATCACTCGAGGCAAGTTTTCATTCAAGCAGATCATCTGAAATAACAAATAGCGCGGTGAAACAAGGCAGAAAGCTTATCAAACATTGTCGAAAGGAGCAAACTGTAAAAAGGGAAGAAAGGCTGGATCCTTCCTGTCAAACACAAATGGGATGCTGAAGCACTGGCACTTGTGCTGAACAGCAACTGTTGACTTTTTCCTACGTCTAATGTTGCTTTTCATAGGCCAGAACGCAGAGTTAAAGACTCTGCAAAACAGAACACTGGTTCTTATAGCACAAATGACAGTACTTAACCACATAAGGTGATATTGTTCTGAATTACTGCATATAATCTGTGTCCGGATGACCTTGGAGACATGGAAGGCTGACATCAGTCTGCGGTGACAGTCCCTCTAGCACTTTGCGCTCAACATTAATAAGTACACTCACTACATTCACTCATTTAACTGATACTGTTCTCCAAAGTGAATGACAACTATTTACCTGTTTATCCATCCATCCATCCATCCATCCATCCATCCATCCATTTTCTAGTCCGCTTAGTCTTTCTAGGGTCACGTTAGCAATAGAAAGACTTTTCCCTACGTCTAGTGTTGCTTTGCATCCGACCCCCATGCTGACCCCCCCCCAACATTGCTTTTTCGGGATGAGCCCGGCCAGGTTACACGGGCTGCCCGGCCACCAGATGCTCGCCTAGGAGCACTACCCCCAGGCCTGGCTCCAGGGGTAGGTCCTGATGACCCTATTCTGGACAGGGAAAACGTTGACTTGTTTTCATTCATCATAGGGGTTTTTTGAATCGTGTTTGCCTTGCTCTTCACTCCAGACCTGGTCTCCATGGGAGACCCTACTAGGAGCATACTGCTCCCGATGATATAGCTCTGGAGATCCCTAGATCACACAAGCCCTTCCACCACGACAAGGCTCCAGTCCAGGAAGGGCCTGTTTATATTGGACTGCTGTTTAATTATACTGGAGTAATTAAGCATAAGTACCTTGCTCAAGGGTACTACAAGTGGACATTGGCAACAAACCTGTGACCTTTTTGAGGTCCAAAAGCCGGCAGTGCTAACCACTACGCTACCAGCTTTTTAATATTGACTGTGTTGAATTTACTGTTGCTTTTTAATATTTTCCATGACAAACAGCTCCGTTGCTATTATTTCCTTTACGGATATTTAGCATGTAGCTGTACAGGAACACCGTGGGTAAGCAGCCTAATTCTCTCCTGTCTGCCAGTAAAGTAGGTCCTTTGTGTTTGCAGTGATTTCACTCTGTGGGAGCAGCAATTTCAACATGTGTATAGGTCCTGCTAAAATAAGGCTTTCGACTTGTTCCAGGAGTAAAATCAGCTCTGAAAGAATTCTTGTTAACACCACAGGGCTGATGTAAATCTCAGAATATCCACTGCTAAAGCTGAATGTTTATGAATTTCCTCTATTGTGCCAGAGTTATAAATATAGATGGCTTTCACACAGATATTAATTTCACGTTCCATCATATACATGCAAGAATGCTGTTCTGTACATGTACAATTGCCTTGCAGTACACTGTAAATGGAAATGGTATTTCTTACAAATCGCTTCTGGAGAGTTTATTCTATTTGCAGCTGAGGAGCACAATGTACATAAACATGTATGTCAATTTTTAACACAGCATACTAGCTTTTGACAGCTTCAACGGAATGAAATAAAGCAATGGCATAAATATCAGGGGATGATACAATGGAAGTGGACAGTGCTCCCAGAGGTGTATTGCTAGTTCAGAGATGCTCCCCTGTGTAACATTTTTATAAATCTATCTCACTAAATGGCAAAGAAGTTGATCTTCTCTTCCTTAAAGCCTCTACATTAAGCCTTCTTATGCTATTAGGCTTATATGTGTGTGCATTTCGAAGGCCCCTAACAATCGGTTTGACAACATCTCTGTACTGTTATTATCCCAAGCTGCCACTTTATTTTTTTTTTTTAATTTGACAGCTTTAAAGAAGCACAAATGGGTTTTAAGTAACAGAGGAAATGTGATGGAAACTAATTTTTGACTGAAGTAATGGAGCTAAGGGACCGCTAGATAGTTCATCATATCAGAAAAAAAAAGAAAAATTTAACAAGCAAGGTAAAAATGCAACCTTTTATGCAACGTTCATTGAATCCCATTAGAGTTTGTTTGTGATACCTACAAACTCTGATCCATCCTGATATCCCATTCCAAAACTTTGCACCTGAGTCCTAATCCCAGTCCTCTCACTTCTGTCCATTGTAATGCGTCCCCACCGTCGCTGTAGTGAAAGCAACTATCAGCCTCAACGAGGGTCCAGGCCAAATCAGCAACCTGCCAGGGTGGAATACGGAGAACGCTTACCAACTGATAATTCTTGCATGCTGTTAATGGTTCCACTGTTGTTGCAGTCTTTCTGCTAACTTTTTTTGGCTTCTGCGCAGTGTGCTGTAGTGCGGGCAGCTATTTTCACAAAGGTAAGTGAGCAAAACCTTGAATGTTCTGGTGGTGCAGAGAAGAAAAAGTGAAAGAAACAGATTCAGAAATGAAAACTTTAGCCAAGCACGAACATATAATTCTAATGCTGTGCTATATTTATTATTTTCTTATGTTAGTATTATTTCCATGTGTGAGATTAGAGAAAAAAAAATATAACAAAGCTTTATTATACCATGGATACAGTAATACGGTATAGGGGATTTTGCAACTCATGACAATCAGTTTGCTACCTGGTCGTTGGAACGGAACCCCGTTGTAAGTCTAGGAATATCTGTATATTTATTGTCAGCTATTGTGTGTTGCAAATGATTTACACTTTCATTTTCCCTGACTGACTGGGTAATATCCGTTAATAGTTATGCTTATTGTCACTCACTTCTTTTCACTTGGTCTGGTATTTTTTAGAAAGTTTTCACTGAGTGAACAAAGGAGCTGAGTCACAGTTATCTATTCTGTTTTCTTTTTCATTCTCCCTCGGTTTCTGAGCTTTTCACATCTGCCAGGGGAGTCCTCGCTGATGAGCTGCTCTGGAGTAATGAGAACGTCTTCATCAGTGTATGAAGGACCATGATGGGCATGACCTGCAGAGTCTCACCTGTTCTCCCTCCTGCCCTGTAGAAACCAAAACCCCGTTAGCTTTCACACTTTAATTGGCAACTTGCTTCTGTGGTAATCTGTGTATTCTCTCCCAGCCTCCCCCGCTCAACCTTTTGCCTCCTGCTGTAAATTTAGCCTCCGAAGCCTCTGCGGATCAGATGAAGAACCAACATGCAGTGGGCTCAAAAACTTTTTTTCCCGTGAAAGTCGGGCAAGAGAAGTTCGGTGAAGCGCATCTCATCATGCTGATGTTTCATGTGCGAATCACCGAAATGCTGAACTTTACTAATAATAACCATCCTGCTTCCCGTGCCACTGGAAGGTACCATATGATCACTTAATTGGCCACAAGCAAATATACTCACTCTGGTAGGTCCCGGAGGAGTGTTTTTTTTTTTTAAGTGCACATTTCGATGTCCCTTCAGATGCTATAAATCTTATACCCGTCATGACCTTTAACATATCGATCTGGTCAGTGTCTGAAAGCTGCAAAGTCATTAGAAATGGAAACCCCATGGTTGGGTTGTGCGCAGGGCCTTCAAGAAAATCATAAAATGTTAAAACCCTACAAGGCAGGCCGATGCAGTACATATTGACATGTTTAAACCACAGTAGTCTTCAGATTGCACTGCGCTATGCATAATGCAGTGGAAATTAGAACTGAAACCCACAGTAGGACGGAACTCGGTTTCCTTGCTGCACTTTTAATAAGAAAGCCTGTTTTTTTTGTGCTTCCAAAGGAGAACAGTGCTCTGCGGTGGCAGGTGTCAAGCACTCTTTTTCATTACGGCTAGGGCTTCACTGCTTCCTTTGTTATTTGACCTCTCTATTTAGAACAAAAAAGCTGTTTTGTTGTAATGTAACCCATGACTTGCTCTCCGGCAGCTTGTCGTGATTGTTAAAATGGACCTTTGCTGGTTTAAAAATGTTTGCTTTGTCTGCGACTCCAGTTTTCTTCTACCCAGTTGTTCACAATGTTCTGTGCAAGCAGATGCCTAATTAAGCAATTTCATCTGACTGATAATGAATCTGTCAGGATGATAATTTCAGCCTCACTTTCTCACATATGTGAATGTAATTAGAATAATGATTCAGTAAAACATCTACAGCTTCTGTTTTGATCCTTTTCTGAAGAATACACTACGTCCTTATGTGATACATTTCGTTACGACCCGTTTTGACTGTACGGAAGCTGAAGCAGCGCGTTCTCCATTACTCAAGTTATTTGTTCACACATCGCTGCCGTTCGGTTCGATGAGGGTTTTGTCACTGCTGCAGAACCTGACATTTCGGCTTGCGGACGAGCGGCGGTAATCTATTCTAAGCTTCTGCGGGCTTTGCCATTTCATGCTTCCAATATCGGCGGAATCGGGGTGATCCATCCCCGGTTGAGACCTTTTCTTTCTGCCGCAGCAAAAAATGACACCACACGAGCTTATTACTTCTCTTTAAGTTAATATCCATATCTTTCTTGCGCTGAGCTTTCAGTCAAGACACTATTTTCTATATTCCTAATTTCTTTTCTGCTGCGCAGCTTCCTCAATTTTAATATGTTAACGTTTCGTTACTTTTCATTTCATGAACAGCACTGAGTCACAGCAACGTGGGAAACTGCAAATACATCCACAGACATAGAACAAGGGCAGAGGGTCAAAAGGTCACAATATTTCACGGATATGGTCGTGTTGCGCAATCTAATAAGTTCCAGAAGGGTGTCCAATTTTTCAAGGAGAACAAGTTTAAACTGTTATTTACAGAGGGAACTTCGGGTGTAGATCATGGAAATAAAATACATTTTCTTGCCAAGCATGTAGAAGTAAACAGGCTGTGTTCCAATCAATTGCAATAACCGCTTGTCCCGAGCGGGGTCGCGGTGAGCCAGAGCCTATCCCGGAGACAATGGGCGCAAGGATGAAGGGGTGGGGGGCACAACCTGGATGGGGCGCCAGGCCATCGCAGGGCAAGCACCCTGTTCGAGGGCACTACAGCTGGAAGCGGGGATCGAACTGGCAAAGTTATATGACTTTTAAAAAACAATTAAGCACGATTTACACATACAAACATTATGTTTCTTATATGGAGTGATTGAATTATCTAACAGACTGAATTTGTCGAATGAGCTAAATGTAATGTCCAAGTGAAATGTGCTAAACAAACACATCATTACGAGGGATGCAGCCTTTTGCTTCTGAAAGATTACCTGTAATGAAACAAATCGTAATTTCTTGGAGGACTAGATATCGCCATTAGTAGCAGGGCTTATTCTATACTCCAGAGAGTACTCAAAAACTGGAATGTAAATTCATATTTCCTTTTTTTTTTTTTGCTGCATGCAGACATTTGCAATGAAACGATCCATCGTGGATCATTATGTTTTGTGACTCATTATGCAGGTGTAATTCAAATTCCTTCCCCTGCACTGAAACACACTCGGTTCCTGTGGGAATGAGGCCTCTGTGTGCAATGTGCAGTGGTGGGTTCTGGCTTAGAAAAACGTGGTAGTTCACGGACGTGAACCGTAGGATGTCAAGGAATTCTTCGGTGTATGTAGATTGACACACAACAGAGGTATAAATAGGTTTGTTTTTTTATATAACACACTTCTTATTCACACACACTGACTGAAACCGTTTGTCCTGAGCGGGGTCGTGGCGAACTGGAGCCTAACCTGGCAACACAGGGCTGAAAAGGGAGGGAACGCACCCGGAACGGAACGGCAGGCCGCGGCAAGGCACCCCAAGCAGGGCTCGAACCCCGGATCTACTACAGAGCAGACCCCGGCCAAACCCGCTGGGCGGCCGCACCCCCAATCCGGAACAGCAGGATATAAAAGGAGCCGCACTGACTCACTGGGTATCAGTCTACCCGTTTTTGCCTGCGATCCTGTGCGAACACCTCTTACCTCCTGCTCCTTCCCATCCTTCATTGTCCCTTTGCCCCTTGCTCTTCGTTCTTGAAATCCCCGGTTCCAGACCTCCTGCCTCGCCCAACGGATTCGGATTTTCTTCCCGTCCCCCGAACGACATCTGCGCCTTGGAAGACCCACGCCTGTCCCCGACCACGACCCTAGCCTGTTCCCTCATTCGTACCAAAGATAAACGTCCCCGCAATTGGGTCCACAACCTCCTCCTCGGTCTCCGGTCCGAGTTCCTGACACGTACCCTTGAGCACGGCACTTAGCCTGACTCGCTCCAGTAAAAATTATCCACCTGTGTAAACAGGCAAAAAGCATTTGCTAAATTCATAAATGTAACCATGTGTGAGCCAGATTATTAATATGGCTCTATCGGGAGGGCACTGTGGAGGAAATTTGACATAACTCAAACAAAGGACCAAAGAGACGAGAGAGTATCTTACTTTATTTCACCCTGGAGGGAGAGTCAACGGATCCTCCCCGAGCATCCAATACACACATATTATATAGTTCCAAAAGCACATGGTACATATATGGTAACATTTCTCATTGCCTTTCTTTCTGCATGATCAACATGTGCTCAGCTCGAGTTTGCTTCTAATTTGCAAATTACTTATCTACTGCGTTTACGATAGGCTAAAGTAGGTTATGCACATCATACACAGCAAGCACCCTGCACCCCTTCAGCATATCTCTCAGCCTCTGCCAACATTATTTATTTTCTAGTTTTTTTCGGTAGCAGCCAGCGTCGGTTATCCCGTGAGGGGTGCAGTTTCGGCACAGCCTGCTTTCACACAATGGGCCTTGGGCAGCGGTTGCAGAACACATGTACAGAATGAGTTGTGCATTTAATGCATACCACACACACACACACACACACACACACATTTTCAGAACTGCTTATCCCATATGGGGTCACAGGGAACCAGAGCCTACCCGGCAACACAGGGCGTAAGGCCGGAGGGGGAGGGGACACACCCAGGACGGGACGCCAGTCCATCGCAAGGCACCCCAAGCGGGACTTGAACCCCAGACCCACTGGAGAGCAGGACCCTGGTCCAATCCACTACGCCACCGCACCCCCCTAATGCATACCATCATTTGTCAATTTTCTTATTTTTCTCTCACAGACCTGGTCTCACATCCTGTGTTTGCATTGTGGGATCCCAGTAACCAACACTTTAGAGAATAAAGCACAAGCTAGAAATATTTTTTCCTACAAATTCATGTCTATACATACATTTCGTAATGTAAATTGCACATAGTAGTGAGACAAAATCATGGCCGCTTTATTCTAGTAACTCAAATGTAAAAATCTGATGAAAATCGTTGGTATTGAATTTGTGTTTGATTGTATGATCTGATGATCGGGAACTGAGATCTGCTATGGGACCACAAGCTGTGCAAATCTGAACCACTAAGAAAGAGAACAATTAAAATGTTGACATACATATACCAACCTGATTTAAATATAATGAATGATTAACTTCAGTAATTTATGCATACCGGTTTTTTGTAATTAAATGTATAAATATTGTTCTCCCCACCTGACATTCCATTCCCACTGTAAGATCACGATTAAGATTGTAAGCAAAATGGCAATATTGATACGGAAAGAATCTGAGCTAAATTATTCACGAGTTAATTTCTTCTGCTAACAGTGAAAAGAGAGTATTTAATTTCAACGACTTTTGTAGATTGAAACGAATATCCATTTTAGTATCATAACCTCAGTGTGCCTCATAATGTCCTGCCCCCTTCCCTTTTGTCACCATGCATTATTAATTTATGTATTCTACCTATCCAGAAGTCTCCATGCAAAGTATTTTGTGTGTTTTATTATGTATGTTTACATTCAGAATTATACCTTTGTATTTGTTCTGAATATTGACACATAGTTTCCAGAGTCCAATTAATTAATTAATTAGGTTTTTTTTAATAAGCTCCATTCTTAATTTAGTTTAAAGTGAACTATTTCTACAATGGCAGGTCTTTCAGTAAAACTGAAAAGATTGAAATCAGTAAAATTTTGAAAGTAAGTCCTGCTTACAACATAAAGCAGAATTAGCACTTGGAATTACTGTAAGCGGGTCATTTTACATTTTAAACACAAGCAAACACTAAACAAATGATTCACTGTTGTTGCGCTGTAGTTTGAGGATACCTTGCGTTTTATGCGTACATTCATACAAATTTGTGAGCTTTTGAGGATTTGCTTTTTTTTTTCTTCTAGAGATTTCAAACTGTGTAGGAAGGGACTTTCTGCTCACTGCATCCTGAGAAGCAAGAAACAGACTCCCTCTCGCAGTTTTATTGTGTTGAGGATTGCAATGAGCATGCAAAACATGGGATCTTTCTTATTGCCTTTTACTGTAGCTCTTGAGCCCCATTAGGAAAGAAATATTTTAAGATTTTTTTTAATCTTAATCAGGAGGTGAAGTGGGTTTGACCAGGTCCTGCTCTCCGGTGGATCTGGGGTTTGAGTCCCGCTTGGGGTGCCTTGTGATGGACTGGCGTCCTGTCCTGGGTGCGTCCCCTTCCCTTCCAGCCTTACGCCCTGT
The DNA here is from genome assembly GCF_900964775.1 of Scleropages formosus. Classification (NCBI taxonomy): domain Eukaryota; kingdom Metazoa; phylum Chordata; class Actinopteri; order Osteoglossiformes; family Osteoglossidae; genus Scleropages; species Scleropages formosus. The sequence goes on from NC_041812.1 coordinate 26,302,723, forward strand.
GTTGCCGGGTTAGGCTCCGGCTCCCCACGACCCCGCATGGGACACACGGTTTCACACACACACACACACACACACACACACATTTTCTGAACTGCTTGTCCCGGGAACTGCTTGTCCAGGGAACCGGAACCTAACCCGGCAACACAGGGCGTAAGGCTGGAGGGGGAGAGGACACACCCAGGACAGGACGCCAGTCCGTTGCAAGGCACCCCAAGCGGGACTCGAACCCCAGAACCACCGGAGAGCAGGACCCGGTCCAACCCACTGCACCCCCCGGTTTCAGACGACAGTGTAATATTAATCATTCCACTGACACTTTAAAGCCACAATTTATTTTATTTATTTATTTATATTGCATTGTTACATTATGGACACATATTTTTGTTTTTGGTCATGTTAGAAGGGTTTAAATAATTCCCATGTAAACCCCCTGCCGGAAACATCCATTAACGGACATAACTGTACCAACTGTGCTCAACAGCTGAAAGGAGTGCCGTGTTTTCTTCTGCACCCTAATCCGGCACATTCTTGGTTTCGAACAGGACCACGGGAGGTACACATATTTTACCCTTTTCTGCCTTGGTTCACTTGGATGTGTAAATCTCTGGTATGTGCACCTGTACCAGGCTTTGAGACACGACCGGAAACTTCCGAGGGTCGATACACAGAGGCAAAGGCCCCGTCGACCCTTCCGTTCAGCGCTAACGTATGGAGGTCTTTTTCACAGCAGAAAACAAATTATGACCGCATGCTGCATTCACGATGGTATATCAATGTACTCTGCTGAATGTTACTGGTTTACGGTGCAGAATACAAATATCCAGCAGCTGGGTGTTGTTGAAACAGTGCCAGGGGTTCAGTGCTCAACCCCGTGGCTGAAAAAAACCAAAGAGGGTGGTTCTTCTACAAGCAATTTACAGTTCATTTCATTGTGAAATTTTTCTATAAATTCCGAAAATGACCGTGATTCCGTGCAAAATCAGAGGTGCCCCTGTCATTGAACGAGGATGGCTGGCTCTGCAGTGCTGCTCCCGCTCCAGTTGAAGCATGATGCTTATAAAACATTGCTGCCTGGTCGACCTGACACTGATAAACTGGACATCTGAAAATTGCCAGATATCGATGCGAGTGACGGCAAAGTCCATCATAGTTAAAATGACACATCCTCAGGGGCCAGCTGATGGCCGGTGGTGCCACCAGGAAAATCTAAGCCTGAATTGTATGAGAGAAAGAGTGGGAGAGACAAACACACTGAGTAAATGTATAGCCTCGCAGATGTAAAACCTTCAGGGAGAAGTTTTGATGGCTTTGTTTTATGTATGCTTGTTTGTTTTTATGTAAAGGACCGCTGATATTGGCAGCCTGAAACCTTAATAAGAACAGTTTTAATGTTGCTTGTCTCTGATGGGTCCCATCGGTAGCATTAGGCACAATGCAGGTGAACTGTTAATATTTGGCTCACAGATTTATGTAGGCCTACAGCATAAAGGCTCACATTCTGACAAATTAAACTGAAGATCAATGAAATCCACACACACAAACCACTTGTCCCCAGTGGGGTTGTGCAAACCGGAGCCTAGCCCAGTAACACAGGGTGCAAAGCGAAGGGGACACACCCAGGGCAGGACGCCAGTCCATCACAAGGCACCCTAAACAAGATTCGAACCCCAGACACGCCAGAGAGCAGGACCCAGCCAAACCTGCCACGCCACCGTGCCACTGCACCCTGACGCTTAATGAATTCCAGTTGACACCATTTTCCACCGATGCTTCTAAAAAATGGCACAGGTCAAAGGCCGGCGTGAATTTCCACTCTCCGATAGAGCCGTACGATTGACCGCGGTGTGTTACCTGACGCTCGAGCTCTTTCGCAAAAACATACAATATTGATATTGAGACATTAAAAATTTGTAGCAAAGATATTAAGATTTGGAAGGTAAAACTGTAACTTGGAGAGCAAAAGTATTGGCGTGTAATTTTCATTTTGTTATATGACTGACCCTCAGGATACGACAGGCTTCTTGTCTTTGTCTCTCCATCTGCGCTCAGAGTTGAGTCCCCCGGGCAGAGCTGTAAGGCAGCCGCTCCGCCGTAATGGCCTCCGTGCCTGTCCGGCTGCAGCGGGCATTATGGCCCAGGCCCTCATCGCTCTGTGGGAAACAGGTTCATTATGGTCACACTTCACTGCTCTGCAAGCTCTCATTTTTCCTTTCTCTTACTTATTACGAAAAATAACAAAACAGGCTTCAGGAGCGGATCCATCCTGATCACCCCGACGTTTCTCAGACGGAAAAGGCCGCCCCGCCAGCACACGTTCCTTCCGCATAAAATTGCAATTAGTTCTGAACAAGCGTTTCAAAAACTTTTTTTCAACTATACATTCCACCGACTGTTTCCACAGAACCCGAAGCATGCTTGATTGAGCACTCTATTAAAGAGCTGCTCACAATAATAAAAATTGTTAAACGCTGCTGGCTCCAGATGAAAGGTAATATTACTGTGACCATTAATTACATCTGCTGAGTTATGCTGTTGTTTTCCCTGAGTACCTTGTTGAACATCATTAGTCAGATGAGAACGTGGTACATTTATAGCTAATGACAGTGAATATTTTGGGTTCGCAAACACAGAAAAAAAACTATTCGGTTTCTTTGCGTTGTTTTTTCGGACTGTTGGAACCCTTCGTCATTAAAACGCATGGAACTGTTCTGCTCGTGGTCCTCGAGGGGGAAGTTCTGCTGGTTCTTCAGCTCTCCGTACACTGCTGGGAGTTAAATGGGATCTGCTAGGGCTATCAGTAAATGGACTCAGGTTGTTCACTGTCTTGCAGGTAGATTTACTGTACTGAAGTCATCTCTGTAGGCTTGCAAGGAGAATAACTCTGATGCTTTGTACTTCTGCAGAGTGTTCTTTTTTACAGTGCTGTGCAAATGTTTTAGGCACTTGGTTGGGGAAGAAAGCTGTCAAGTGAGAATGCTTCCAGAAATAATGCTCTTAATTAATAAACTTCCTACAAAGCTTAGTAACCATCCATTGTCAACAACCGCTGGTCCCGAGCGGGGTTACGGCCCGTTTGGCCGGGTCCCGCTCCCCGGCGGGTCTGGGGTTCGAGTCGTGCTTGGGGTGCCTTATGACGGACTGGTGTCCCGTCCTGGGTGTCCCCCCCCCTTTGGCCTTGTGCCCTGTGTTGCCGGGTAAGGCTCCGGCTCACCTCGACCCCGCTTAGGACAAGTGGTTGTTGACAATGGATGGATGGATGGAAGAAGCCTTCCAAGATTCCATGATTTTACTTGATGTGTCAGCCAGCAGAGTGTGCAGTAGTGCAGCGGGTTTGGCCGGGTCCCGCTCTCTGGTGGGTCTGGGGTTCGAGTCCTGCTTGGGGTGCCTTGCGATGGACTGGCATCCCATCCTGGGTGTGTCCCCTCCCCCTCTAGCCTTGCGCTCTGTGTTGCTGGGTTAGGTTCCGGTTTGCCGTGACCCTGCTTGGGGTTAAGGGTTTCAGACTCTGTGCGTGTGTGTACTTCCTTTCATTAACGACACACAAAGCCCTTACTGACATACTTTTTGCAAAAGGAATGCTTGGAAATCTAAAATATGTTCTTTCTCATTGACACTAATGCAGAAGACATTAAATAACTGTCTAAAACAGATATTCCTGTGAAACCTCTACGTGCCAAAGACTTTTGCACAGTACTGTACGTTTACATGAAGTGCATTCTGTGATAAATGGCTTTTCTAGATTTCTGACACTTATCTCAAAAGCAACTTTCAACATTAAGCTTCATATTTAACATTTATTTATCTAGCAGATGTTTTTCTCCAAAGTGACTTCCAATGAACTCTATGTAGTGTTATGAGCCCACACACCTTATTCACCAAGGTGACTTACACTGCTAGATACACTACTTACACTGGGTCACTTATCCATACATCAGGTAACACACTCTCTCTGTCACTCACACACTGTGGGTGAACTTGAACAGCATGTTTTTGGAGTGTGGGAGGAAACCAGAGCACCCGAAGACTTACACTGCTAGATACACTACTTACACTGGGTCACTCATCCATACATCAGTGAAACACACTCTCTCTGTCACTCATACACTACGGGGGAACCTGAATAGCATGTCTTTGGAGTGTGGGAGGAAACCAGAGCACCCAGAGGAACCCCACACAAACTGAGTGGGGATCAAACCCATGCCCTCTCTCACTACCCAGGCGCTGTGAGACAGCAGAGCTATCCACTGTGCCACCATGCTGCCCGTGTTTACACCTTGAAACCTCTGGATGATTTTTTACCGGAGCAACTTTGGGCAAGTACCTCACTCAAGGGTAGTACAGCGGTATGATTCGAGTCTGCAGACAACAGCTCGAATCCCTGCGCCACCTGCTTGTGGATAAGAACTCAAAAGCAAACCAGGTAGCCAGAAAAGGACTCTGGTGCGAAACACAGTTATGGGGCGCTGAGTGTTGGGTTCCTCATGCCTCTACTCAGTTACACTAACAGTGATTTACTTCGGTGCAAGTTGGTTGCAGATATGATGCCGAACACAAAATCGTGAAACTTATGTCTGTCCTATTACCACGTGGTTCTGAAAGTTGAGTGAGAAGCATATACTTTTCTGCAGTGGAGTGACACTTTCAGTATGTCACTTTTTCTGCACATGTAAGAATATTTTATTTCCGCAACTCATCGCGGCAGCACAAAGGCTGCATGTTAAATACATGCAGAAAAAATGCGATCCCAGTGCTTCATTTATCTGGCAGCTTGACACACCGTTATGCTATTCTGAATTTATGTGACAGTGACGCGGGTTTCTCATTTCACATTTCTGAGATGTTACAATGATACGTTGGTTATTCTGGTTCAAACCCTTGCATGCTGTCAAGCCTCCACATCTGTGGCTCGCAGGACAGATATGAAGTTGTACTTTGCGACTTGGTCTTGTATTTCTCGCCTGTCTGACTTTCAGACCCGGTTCCAGTTGAATGGTGTTCGTCTAACTCTGACACTCTTGTGACCTAAAATGAATTCTGTACTCTGGCTTTTGAGTGGCGCTGGCATGCAAAGCCATCTTATTTCCTGTGGGCTCTCTTAGGTGCATCTATATTGATGCAGAGCCTGGTCCTCTGTTGTAGTGAGATGTGTCAGTGAAGGAGTGACTCACCGGGGTAACGGCCTCGAAGTACACGGCACGAGCATGTTGTGCCTTCATCACCTGGAACCACAATCCTTAAGTTGTTCCGACATTGCACTGTTAAATGTATAAGCTTCATTTCTTGCGTATTAATTTTCCGCATTAATACAGACACTTATTCTATGATAGAGTGTCACATGCTTATATACATCTAAATAAAAAGCAGCTGATGACATCATTGTAGTGGTAATCCTTAAATTACAACACATGTGACTTGTGACAACCTGGAGTTATAACCGTGATATATTTATATTAGTAACCCAACGGTCGGTCGTAACGTCGCACAAGCATCGCTCCATCGATACGATAACGTCGGCTGACAGCTCTAGCGAAAGAAACCAAGACATTTGTTCTTGTTTGGGTCTCACTCAACGTCTGGGAGACGGAAATTTGTTTGCAGAACTTTTCGTTTGGGATTCAAATCAAGTTCCAAGTTTTTATTTAAAATGCCTAGCAAATGAAGGTGATTGTTCTTGGGGTGCCGAAACAAAAAAGATTCAAGTACAATAGATTGAGATATGAAGGTGAAAATAATGGTGCAGTATGAAAAGAGACACACGCACACTGTCTGAAACTGCTTGTCCTGAGCCTAACCTGGCAACACAAGGCATAAGGCTGGAGAGGGAGGGGACACACTCAGGACAGGACACTAGTCCATCACAAGGGACCCCAAGCAGGATTCGAACCGCAGACCCACCAGAGAGCAGGATCTTGCCAAATCCTCCACGCCACCGTTCCCCCTCCAATACAAAAATACCATTATGAAGTCATATTGTATAAGTGGATTTGTGACTCACAACAAAGCCAACTACCATTATGCCCCCGAAAGAAAACCCTGTTGTAGGTCCAGGACCACATTTTGGTACTCCTATCTGCACTGATCAATCAATAACTGCAATGTCACACAAAAAAACTTGTATTATGCATGTGCATATGCATTTTACATGTACTGTCAGAACTCTTCCAGGGGTGTATCTGAGAGGCTTGGGCGGCTTTACAAAGCATTTCAACCGCTTTGGTGTATAAAATGTATGGTGGAACGGCAAGTAGCGCTGCTGTCTCACAGCGCCTGGCAGGTGTGAGGGGACGTGGGGTCGATCCCCACTCGGTCTGTGTGGAGTTTGCATGTTCTCCCTGTGTCTGTGTGGGTTTCCTCTGGGTGCTCTGGTTTCCTCCCACATTCCAAAGACATGCTGTTCAGGTGGATTGGAGTCTCTAAGTCACCCATAGTGTGTGAGTAACAGAGAGAGTGTGTTCTACTGATGTATGGATGAATGACCCTGTGTAAGTAGGGTATCTAGCAGTGTAAGTCATCACAGTGAATAAGGTGTGTGGACTCATAACACTACATAGAGTTGATTGGAAGTCACTTTGGAGAAAAGTGTCTGCTAAATAAATTAATGTAAAAAAGTAAAGTGCTCTGGTCTGCAGTGAGTTCTGTTTGAGACACATTTGCTGTCTTCAGTGACAGAAACCATTTGCGAGTTTTGCTAATCTGTGATAGAAAATTAAGTGAGTGTATTACAATGTATAATGATGCTGATAATTAAATATTTAAGGGAGGAGGTTAAAGTAAAAACAGGGATGCGAGTACCCTGCCGGGAGCTCGCTTCGCATAAGCCGGTGCAAAAAAAGTACAAATGCAACATGCAACAAGTTCCATTAGTAAGAACAACGCACAGCTGAAAACAAGTGTAGGAGGAACGCCAGAAGGCAACGGAGGAGTGGAAACAGAGCTCCTAAGGCTATCAGTATGTCTAAGAGGCTATACTGCACCCTGTGTTGAGCACACTTTTTATTCCCGTGTTATATATCCACCACTGTTTGCCACGTTTATTAACATATCGCTCGTGCGTTGTGTGATGGACCCTTTGTTGGACCTTGCGGTGCTGCCCTAGACAAATCTGACTATGAAAGTGAGCTCCTGAACCACCTCCTATGTTAGAAGTCTTTATAGCCTTTAAAGGCCAAGGGGAAAGAAGACATTAACATGTACAGGACAGCGCAGCAGCCAGTAGCACTGCTGGCAAGGTGACTGCAGAGCTCAGACCAGGACTGCCCCACCTCAGCCCCCAGGTCTCCAGAGGGATTGTTAGATTTCTGATTTATTCAACTGGACTTGCTTAAATGGTCCGGTCACGTCCCGCCTCTCTGCGCTCGCCACAATGTGATGTCCGTTCGCGGGCCCCAGTCCAAATCGCAACCAAGTGCGAGTTTCCTCCACCCACTGCTCCTTGAGTCTGGTTTCCCCCTCCGTATTAATCATGGAAATTTGGTGGCGTTGACCTTTTCCGGGTCAGAAGAGCATTTGCCCCAATTTAAAATAATAATGGCGATAATGAGGACTTCATTACACTTGACAGGGTCTTCCGATGGAGAACGCATCTACAGAAATTAGGAGTTTAAACTTTTAATGTCATTATCATTATTATTCATTACATTCGTGCATTAAATTGTGTTCGGTCTGTATATCTAAATGATAACGATTTTGGCTTTTTGCTGTGGGACTTTTCTACTGAACTAAGAACGCAGGTCCAGCAGTGAATTTCCACATAGCTGCTCTTGATATCAGCGCGGACCATCTCCGAAATAAATAAATGAATAGGAAATCTCCGCATTCCCTTTCCTGTACATAAATACATGGACACAAAAAAAAAAAAAAAGTTTGTATTACTACAATATTACATTTCCTTTGTCGGCGCCTAAATTGTCTGAGACATCAATGGCGTTCTAAGGCTGAATCACATTATTGCATTAACACTGTAGCCCAAGGCTGATAATGTGCTTTTGCAATTTATTTCACCTACTTAGGCAGAAGTGCAGCGAGAGGGCATGTGTGACATGGAGACATTATGAGCATAAAGAAGGCTGTGCTGGATTAGAGGCTAAGGAGCACGTATTTTTATCCTGCCTTGTACAGTACGTGATGCTGCCTCTTGGCTCCAGTGCTGAAGTGTCTGGTCGTATTAAGCCGTTTTGAAACGGAGAACTTATATTTTTTCCCGGCCTTAAATAATGCCGAAATCTTCCCGTACAGGTGCAGATTGAACACGAAGCCGCCAAAATAATCTGACCCACCCTCCCCCAAAGAAAACGGATTCTGTGACCCCAGAAAAAGCTGTCAAAGAAAAATAGAAAGCGGCCGAAGGGAAAAAAAAAAAAAAAAAGGGCTGAACGGCATACAGATGATGTTTGTGCCAAGAGCGGCTGTTCTACCGCTTCGCCGCTTGCTTCCGAGACGCCCATCAGCAAAGCATCGGACGAGGAGCTTATCATTGTCAGCGTTTGCAGATGTGACAAATTTCGCCTTTAAAAAACATGTGCTACCCTGAAAGGCTTTTTAAATACAATTTCACAAAACTTTGCATCTCTACGTACTCCAGCGTGTGTGATCTGGAGGCTCATCTGCCTTGGGACATGTTCTGCTGGCACTGCTCAAAGACACGTTATCACGACACCCACCGAAATTGATTTGTTCCTCAAACAAAGCCCATATATTCAGTGCTGTGGTATGTTGGATCCTGACTGGAATGTCTTCTGTAAAATTCAAATAGCTGGAAGACACACTCCTCTCCGTCGAGCTCTTCAAATGCAGCTCTTCTAAAGAACAGATTTGTTTCCTTTGTACTGTGAGATCGACCTGGTTCTCAGAAAAAACTTCTTATGATTAGACTCCGAGTGGAAACACGTGCCCTTCTGGTCAACGTTGGAAACCCTGGGTCTTTTTCAGCAAAGTCTTGGGAAATGGATTTTTACTCATTCTGTTGGACCGGAATTTCTGTGTGCACCTCAAGGTGGTTGTCTGGGGAATATAAGGTTAAGATGATGATATGGAAATGCATTGCTCTCGATAATTCCCATTCCAGGTTCGTGCCACGGTGGTTACATCAGCTTGGGTTTCCAGCAAAGCCGTCGGGTACGTAACACGTACTTATCCTTCAACGAGAGCATGAGGAAAGGGTTTTTCTCAGAAGATCTACAGCTGCTTGGTGTGCCAACGAGATTTTGCGCCTGATCGTGACAGGAGGCGACGGGAAGAGCATCACAGTATGTTGTGAGGAGTCAGGTGGAGGGGTCCTGTCCGTGGGCTGAAAGAAATGCTCTGCGACAGGAGGGGGCGGCTGGAGACGAACCCCCTTTTCATCACCACACAGGTTGTCACGGCAGAGCGGTCATTTCCCAGGAAGGGCTGTCAACCCGCACCTTTGGCCTTTGCGCGTCCGTCGCCTCTGCTCCACCACCACCTCAACATCAGCACGTATAAAACTCAGGAAGGCTACCGAAGCCGCTCTCATGTTAGAAGAATGAGCATTTCTTCAAGAAGCCGGACTGTGTTTCTCGCACAGTCCTGCCTCAATGAAAGAGCGGCCATCAAAGAAACAAGGCTGCACTCGCGGCTTCCGGCTCTTGGGTTCCGATTACGTATGAGCGCCTAAGCGAGAGCGCTTCCACACTGCAGCAGTGTTTGTTCGTGAGACGCAACGGTGACAAAGAGAATGCCGAAAAGCTGCGGCGGGAGGCTCGAGGAACGTCTCCTGCCGACCGCGCGAATGTTCTCCGAGCATCTCGCCAAGGAGCACCGACGGAAGACGGCATCTCTACTCGAGAATGGCTCAGCCGCTGTGAACACGTAGCTGCTGTTCCCGAGTTATCCGTGACTCATTCATTTGTTTACTTGCTCTCCTGTCACTTCTATCCAAAGCAACCAAAAGTACGTGACTCACTTGTACAACTAGGTATTTCTCTGGAGTAATTCAGCAGGTTGAGAAGGTTAAGTTCTCTGTTCTGGGGCACTACGGAAGGGAACCTACATGTTATAATCCCCTGTCCTTAACTACAACGCAACCTTCTGCCGCCCTGCAAAACCTAGCAATGCTTGTTTTCTTGGAATAAACGAACATTTAGGTGTGAATGTATAACTGATTGATTATTTTCAATCTGACTAATGGGAGGATTTTTTTGCAGCTTCTTTTATTTCGTGTCACCTTGTTAGAAAGAGCACTGTTTCTAGAACGTATCGAATTGTTGAGTGAGTGTTTATTTCTCCGCTGGGTTGATTTTATGTTAGATGCAAGCACAATATGTCATTCTAGGCTGTCATCAGCAGAGTTATCTTGTAACGTTGTTAGTTTTTTTTGCGTTGTATAAAGTTTACATTTACATTTATTCATTTAGCAGCGACGTACATCTCAGAGAAAATACAATTTGTGCATTGCATTAGGAGGAAGAGACATAGTTGCAGACATGATCATGTGATTCTTAAGTAACCCTAGTTTGTTTCTTTCGACTTTACGCACCGCTGTTCATCGCACGAGTAGGTGCACAAAAGTCAGGATAGACGATTCCTGATCACCTTCCTACAATTTTTTTTAAAAAGATACTGAAACATTTACATACAATGCAGGAGTAGCAGCTGTGTAAAGGGTTATCTGGGGATGATCACAAAGTTACGGTGCATGAACATTTACACCATACATGAGCTTGAGAGATCATGGGCGAAGGTAAGTTTTCAGACCCTTCTTAAAAGTGGACAGAGATTCAGCAGTTCTGAGTGAAAGGGAGAGGTCATTCCACCACAACGGGACCAGAAATGAGAATATCCATGCTTTACCTTTCATGCGCGGGACCACCAAGCGGAGAGAAATAAACGAGCAAAGGGGTCTGGCTGGGGTGTAGCGGTTGATCAAGTCTTGTAAATAGCTGGGAGGAGTTCTACTGATGCATCTGTAGTTATTAGCAAATAATAGATAGATAGATAGATAGATAGATAGAGGGTAAGTAAGGAAATTTTGTTTCAAACTTTCCTTTGAGATGGTTCTCATAATTGCCTACTGCTCTGGTGTTCGGTGTTAAGTTACTGACTCTTGCAGCAATGGCAATCACTTACGCTATGCATTATTATGGCAAAGGCATGAATCCAGACCTTGTTTTTCTGAGCTATTTGCATAACATTAAGGATTTTTGTTGAATTATAAAAAAAATAAACCAAATCATCAGAATGAAGAGAAAGCTGGTGGGGCAGCACTGAAGATCAGCTGCAGTGCCTCCGAAAGAGCCCTCCTAGGCATCTCCACAATGAGAGAAAAGGCTTGCTCCTCAGATGGAACAGGACAGGCATGTCAGTAGGCAGAGGGACCAGAAACAGAGCAGACCCTCCGGTTCTGGAATGGATCTGTCCTTTGCTGGAACCTAGGGAACCCATGTTCTTTGCCATACTCCCACAGGGCCCAGCTGGCAGCAGTAGCAGCGGCGTACAGGACATCGTGCAGAAGCTCTCCATGAACAAAAGTATCATCACTCCAGTAGGCTCTTTAGCATCTCCCTGCCCGCAACACTCTGTAACCATCGGAGGCAGACAGATTAGTATTTCCTTAGCTCCCATCCGTCACAGCTAATCTTGTCAGCGATCGCCGAGCTTAAAGATGCTCCCTCATCGTCCCCTATAATCACGGATTGCTCCCTGCCATATTTTTCCCTTCTTAAATGCACCAATTTAAGCGTGCTTGAATTCCACTGAACTGATCTTTATATAGGAGTGAAGATGACTGATGTAACCACAGGGGGAAGAGAAACCGATGCACATTGCTAGAAAATGCATTACATAAGTAGCAGTACATTAATTCTTCTCCTTTTTATAGACTTTTGAAAACTTTTTCCTAATAGCGCTACTACAGTATGCTTAATATACCTTTAAAATGAGGACAAAGCATGTAGGAGTAAAGCGAAGCAAGAGCAACTTTTCTCCATCTCTATATCACCAGTTCTGAAGCATTATGGATCGTTTATAAATATGGACAACAAGGAAAATGAAGTGATTTCTTTCTAATCAGACTGTTCCATGTTAACACGCTTATTTTCTGCAATACCTGGAAAATGAGCACGCTGAAGCAATTGACTTCTCCCTGAGCGGTCGACTCCGGATGGCATTTTTTCGGAGATGGAACCTAACTTTACATGGACGACTTTCGCTGCTAGTGTGTACTTTCTGAACCCGTGCTCCGGCGATACGGGAGGCTGTATGATTAGTGTGAGAAACAGGAGGAGGCCCAGCACCCGGTTCTGACCCAACGTGCCCTTTGGTCAAGTGCATGGGAGTGTGACCTAGGGATTGGTCCCGGTGGGAGCAATTAGACTTTGCAGAAGCATCTTTTCCACTATGTGAGCTGTGATGTGTCAGGCTGAGTCTTAACCCCATCCTCACCTTGCACTGGTGGTCTGGCAGAACTCCATCTTATAGCTTGCTGTGCCATCACTTTGCTGTTGGCTACCACCCCCCCCCCCCCCCCCCCAACCTCTATTTTGCTTTCAAATGAAACCTTGATGAAAGAGTTGTGAGAGACAGAGAATTTTCATTCTGCAGCCTTGTGTTTTTTGGATCCAATGAATCTCTGGATCCAGAATCTTTCTACAGTTCCTACAGTGTTCCTTTTTATACGTGGTGTTTCTTTTTTCAAAGAGGAAAACATACGATATGTTTTCTACATATAGGTGACCTTCCCCAAGTGGTTGACTCTGGATATGGCATTTTTTCTGCAAATGGAAGCAAACTTTACATATATATGCATATACTGTACGGTAGACATACATATACCGTATGTCAACATATATACATACACACACTATATTTCAGTGTAGACACGCACACGCTGGCTGAAGCTGTTTGTCCTGAGTGGAGTCATGGCAAAGCAGAGCCTAACCCAGAAACAGAGGGTGCAAGGCTGTAGGGGGAAGGGACACACCCGAGACAGGATGCTAGCCCATCACAAGGCACCCCAAGCAGGACTCGAACCCCAGACCCACCAGAGAGCAGGACTTGCCCAAACCCACTGTGCCACCGCATCCCATCTTGACGTAGACATGAATATGAAAATATATTTTATATAAAAAAATTAAGCCTGAGCAAAATCTTTGGTTAAAAGATATGTCTGAAATTTTGTTTCCTCAGTACCTAAGCGTGGCACCTTTCATCACATTCCCTTCATCTTTTTCTCTTGGAAGGAAAATTATGCAAAAAATGTACATCCCAAATGTATATCCTCGTATTTTGCAAGTACATTGCTGCATAAACACACAGCATCTTATATGTGTTGCTAAGTGTTTATTTGCACTTTTCTTAAAAGTTTTCCTCTTGTAAATTTATTACCATGTTAGGGTAGCAAAGGCTTTGTCAATCCGATAAATGACAGCTATCTTATCCCAGGAATGAAAGGAATGCTGTGACAAGAATTCTCATGGCTTCATAAGGGAATTCAGCCGTTGTTATGGTTACAAGTTATAAATAGAGTTGCTGGGTGTGCAGGTGACAGGGGACCTGAGTGTTTCAGGATGAAAGGCGATGCTGAAAGCCATCCTAGAATTCATTTCAGTTTGCAGCTCCTTGTAAAATGAGCAACAGATACAACTCTGAAAACTTTCTGGGGAGAAATTAGGACATGCTTTAAAAATGCCAACGAAATGCTCACAATGCTTCATTTAAAAAATAGAGTTAAATGTGATTTTCGTCAGTGTGGATCCGCAAAACCTATGGTAATTTGAAGGAAAAACAGAGGGTGGCTGCTTGACTTTGCCCTATCGTCTGTGGAGCGCTGGATCGTCGTCTTGACCTCTTCCCACACACCAGCCCATGGACTGAAAGAACCCCTGACCATCCCAGCAGGCCGTTCAAAGGCCCAGCAAAGAGTAATTTGCTCATGAGCACAAGGTCTTCAGATTTGGCTGATGGCTCTAGTTTTTAAGATAAATACTGTATGTGGCCCTGCAACAGAGGCTGAGGAGGGGGTCGTGCTGAAGATGAGCACTCATCATCCTTGAATAACTTGCAGACATTTTCAGTCTCTGCAGGACCAAATTAAGCCTGATGAATTCTGATTTTTATGTCTACATCTTTGATGAGACAGAGAAGCATACAAGATGTGGTAGTGGAAGGTAAGCACAAGGTGAACAAAGAGCACTGAACAAAGTTCCAAGGAGCAAAGAACTCCCATCTTGAAAGAAGGGGAGTAGAATAAACCTCTGGGGTTCTATGGCCACCCACTCCTCCTGGAAATTCTATTGTGGTGGCCAGGGACCTATGTCCATATGTCTAGTAAAAAGATCAATATGTCTATGAAGGCAGAACTCAGACAGAGTCTGAGAATGTTTAAGTCATGGTGCAGGCCAATAGTTACTGGTAGGCAGTTGTAGGCTCTCAAACATAGAACCCATTGGTTGTTGGTGGTAGTCATCAGGTACAGGCAGTAGATGGCCTGCCCAGGGGCCACAGCAGGTCTTGCCAGAGTACTACACCATCGTAACAGTCACCTCCAGAATGCTTTCAGGAGAGCATCATTTGCCCAGTTCAGTTCTATACAACCCCATGGGTGCCCAGCCGACCATGTAGGAGTCTCAGCCACTTAAGAACACTTAAGAACCAGCTTGTGTTCCCACTGACTACTTGATGCCCTCTTTTACTAAGCTGAGCATATGTGTCTCGAAAAAAGTTTTCCAAACTGCTGCTTGTTGAGGACACAACATGGTGAACCCATCCTCTCAGAAATTAAAAAAGAGGTTGCTCACATAAGGTCTCAGCACTGGAGAAGGTCGGGTGAATCAGGGTGCTGGCTGTGCACTACTTGTGAACTGTAGCAGCTACACATTTTTGCCCATCTGAGGCTAGATATTGCATGAGAAAGAATATTGATTAGGGGACCTTCTCAGACAATAATGATGCCCAAAAGCAATATGAAAATTCACTGCAGGTTTCAGGGAAGAACTTTCGGAGAATCGGGGTGGAGAAGGGCTTTGAACAACAGCAAAAAAATGTTTCACAGAGGAAAAGTATCTCAGTGAAACTTTCCACAATGGTTTTAATTGAATGACATACACTTCTGTAATTATTTTTATGATTTCTCGACTCTAAAGATCTATACAAAACATTTGTCTCAAATTTATTTTAGCTGTCAACTCCAGAATTCAACTTTGACTGTTGTTTCGCAATTTTTATGTGCGCATGTAGGTATTGCTCTGTACAAGTATTCTTCATTATTGCATATTGTTCTTCAGCATTTGACTAAACCTCAAATCACAATTTCAGGCAGATGCCCTACCTTGGTGAGGCTGCTCTATCTATCTTTGCAAAAATTCTTGCTTCATTTAAACACACTTTTCGCACCTAAAGACACAGCATGAACATAACTTTAAAACACAGATCTAAAGAAACACTACAACTACTATTATAATTAATAACAGAACACAATTAGTAAATACACAAAAAAAGTGTATAACTAAAATACGTTTCAGCTATATTTCCTAGTCACTTGACCTGCATACGTATTTTCATTCTTTGAAATAGCATGATGGACATCAGCTTGTGATTCTGGGGTGAAGCGTTGGACTTGTTGAAGTGGGTGTGTTGGGATACCATCTATCTACATAAGTAATTAATAAACAGCTAACTATGGCTCCCCATTTTAGCCAGCTGTAGAAAGTTCTTCGGAAGTCCTGTTACACAAAGAAAAAACATTCAAACATTCAACATCCCAGCGGTTAAAGACAAAAGAACTCCTTGCTGCTAAGTTGGGTTTTACTTATAAAATGTGGTGCATTTGTTCTGTTGGGAAACATAAAGAACTTTTTTTTATGTAAAATGTCTACCCCATAGAACTTTTTTTAAACAATTATTTCATGTCTCACCGAGCAATATGCGAACATTGAGAATGTAGAACATAAAATCCCAAGAAGAGACTTGGTGAGTCAACACATTTTTCAATCATTGCTTAAAAAAGTCAAATAAAATGACAAAGTCACTGATTTGGCCGATCAATCCAATCAGTCTTTTGTCTTTTGAAAAAAAAATTTGCAAGGATATATTCAGATCAAATCCAATTGACTGTTCTTACCCAGAACATCCTTTTCCAGAACAAATGGCTGTGCTGTGTGGTTTGGGTCCTGTTTCTAATGATCGTTTTGTTCATGACGGATAACTGTGGCTGTTATAATCTTTCCCTGCCATCTGTCATCCTTATATCACTTTGTAAAAATAATTTTTGATATAAGTCTAAATACGGTTTTGGAGGCCAAAGGGTTGCATGTCATCCTGGTGCCAAGGTCTCTGGGGCTTCAGTTAAAGCTGCATTAGCAAATGATACATCTGCTTCTGCTGCACCCGAGTATAATTCAGATTCATTTGAAGGTGAATGCACTGCTGTTACTTTCTGCTACCAGAGACCTCCTGCACATTGGCAGGAAACAGTTGAGTTTTAATAAAACTGCCCCTGTTGGACAGCACGTGTGTGATTTTCATGGTTTTAGTGTAATTTAGTTAAAAAACACTTCAACTTTGTCAAAGCACTACTTTGAACCCAGATTCTGTTTTTTGGGTGTTTGTAAAGCCAGGTCCGATACACAATTTTGAGTCCTCTATTAGAGAGTCCATCCATCCGAACCGCTCGCCCCATACGGGGCATGGGGAATGGGAGTCTAACCCGGAACACAGGGCGTAAGGCCAGAGGGCGAGGGGACACACCGAGGACAAGACGCCAGTCCGTTGCAAGGCACCCCAAGAAGGACTCGAACCCCAGACCCACCGAAGAGCAGGACCAGGACCAACCCAATGCGCCATCGCACCCCCTTCTCTGTTAGAGAGTACATGTAAATAATCATTTTCTGGTGAGACTGTAAGGAGAGTTTGCAATTTCCGCAGGTTCACACTTGACAAACTCACCATCTGGTTAAAAAGCGAGGACGTCCGAGATTTAAAGGCTTGAGTGGAGAGCCTTTCTGCTGCATAATTTGGCATGGCTGTTGAATAAACATTAAGCACTGACAGTGGTCAGAACATTAGTGTGAGGCTGGAAGCCAAGCCTAGCACTTCTGGAAGGTGTAAAGTTGTGATCTCTCATTTGATGGTTCTGTCATCTGGTGGTCAGCCTACCCTTTACAGTTCTATTAATGCTGTCAGGGTCTCTGGACCAAGCCCAGAGGAACCTTGCATTCTTCAAAAACTGATTTTGGCATGATGTTAAAGTACCAGGCAACTAGATTATCTGATCCACAGAGAAAAATCCATCTCTTGCTATTACATCTGCTGGTGGACACCAGAAGGATTAGTGTTGGTCCAACTCTATGATGAAAGGCTTCGATGCGTAAAGAGTGGCTGCGAAAGTAACCAAGGCTTCGGCTGAATCATTAAATCTGCTGCTGCACTTGCTAACATTCACTGAGGAAGGCACTGACTAACTGTGTGGGGGAGTTAAAAATAATGGGCCCATCCCCTGGTTCGACATCAATGAAGACGCACGTCCACGGCCGATATTTTGGTGAGCACTTTAATTAGCTGGCGTGACTGGGATGCGGCGCCAGACAGGAGAGACGAGCGCGAGTCCTAATCGTTCTTTGCCAGCTTGTCAGCTCGAGAAAGCGCCGTTTGTTACGGGGAGGAAGGAAGGGGCTGTAATAACCTTGCACAAGCAGTCATTATTTACAAAACCACTGCCTAAAACGGTTCATAGATCACCTGCCGCGCTCCCCCGTGACGGGACATTTAGCGAGGCATCTGTCTAAATGCTTTGGACGAGCTGGTTTTTAACGTTCGGATAGACACGTTTTTTTGCATCGATTGTGTCACCTGTGTTATGCGACGTGACGTGAGCGTGGCTTATTTCGATGTGACAGTCAGTGCCGTAAGAGGCGAGTTTCGGGAGCGACCGAACGCTCGTTCTCCACTGAGCATTAAAGAAATTGGCGTCAATGTTCCAAAGCCTCTCTATTTGCCTTTCGCTGCATAAATCAACCCGAAACGTGACAAGCTTCAGAAAGAGATCATTCCTGGCTAATGAGCTAGTAGCCTCCCCTAATAACAAAGCGGCGGGGTCTCCAACACCGAATTGGGCACAAAGTCGATTTTCACTGAGGCTTTACAGCACGCAGTCAACGATGAGTGTTCATGAGCAATTCGCCTCGATTGCTTGTTGAATGCGCTGATTCATGTAAACAGGTTGTTCATTCTATTCGTCCATCTACCCCCACCCCCCCTCCCCCAACTGGCAGATAGCCATCCAACATCAGAATCAGAGAGCCCTCGGGACTCACACTGCATTAGTGGCTCAGTGAAAGGAATCCAAACGAATTATTCTTTAAATAAATCCCCCAAGTCCCATTAAGCTATTTGAATCCCTTAAAGTACTTCATTACTGCTATGAATACTAGTGTCAGTCAGCAACTCCCAAGTATTTCACAATAAACCTTAATAACGGAATAAAGCCGCAAGAAACCTTAATCTAAATCTCAAATTTGAGTCAGCATTAGGAGGCCTGATTCACTGGAGTGACTCCCGCACTCGAGTCAGATGGATGACATGTAATTACAGATTACAGTTTTCAGAGGTTAAACACTGGTATCACAGGCATTCATCAAACACTTTACTGCTGTCTGGTTGACTGGCTGCACACCGTGGCAGTAAAGAAGTGGGTGTTTCGCACAAATCATACTTAAACACCCGGCCCGAGCGGTCTCGATTTGCTGAAAACACATTTTGAGAAGCTCGGCGTTCAAGGTGGAACAAGCCGAGTGGCACGGCGAAGGGTGGGAGAGTCGCCCTGGCAGCAGCCCGACTGCGGGTGTTACGGTGGGTGGCGCTGGCCTCTTTCAGGACATTTCTTTGCTCTGCTTCCTCATTCCTTCGAATGATTCATTGCCGCTCTGCCAAAAAATAAAAAATTCCATAAGGATAACTTGTCATGATGAATACCTGACATTTCGGTTGAATGGTAAACACTGACTTTGCAATGTATCTGCCCGCTGCAGCAGAAGGATTGAGAAGGCGGTGCAGTACAGAGGTCCTACCGGCCACTCGTATTTCCGGCCCTTCGTGCCATGACTCGTCGCACATCTGCATTGGAAACATGGTCATTTTTGTTTTTATATTCTACTCAGCAGTGTCGTTGGTATGTCCATCTGCTAAATTGCCAGAGGGGAATCTCACGTAACAGCGCGAGGTATGAGTCCGGCGGTAAAAACGGAGCTGGGTCGGAATCACAGCTCGTCGGTGCGAAGACTTTCAAAAAGAGGGTGTTACATTTAATCCAGTGTTAGAGTAATTTTAGGATGACTGTGACAAAACCAGTAATATTTTACCTGCTTCCAGCTGACAGTTCCCAGAAAATATTCTCCAATTCCGAAGATAAAGAAGCGGAGCTGGTAGCGGGAGGTAACAGGCAGGATGATGCTTAAAGAAGCCGGCTGACGGCGTGAAGGCTCCTCGCGGAGGTTGTGCAGGCACGCTGCTATGGTTTTTATTTCACATTCATTTCTGAAATGTAGATCATAACTGTAACTACATGTATTTCAATACTTATGAAGCTTATTTTTTCAAGTATTGCACTCAGAATGTGAAATACCAAATATAATTCCTGTTTTCTACTTATTTGCATCCGTTCTTAATTACATGTTGCTGCACAAGTTCCATCAGTGTCCCTTAGAGACCATTTAGCTCAATAGCATGTTCACAATAACGAGTGTTGGAAGTTTAGCACCTTATTCTAAGGGCAGATATGTTGTTAATTGAAGGCAACAGTTGAATATGTGTGTATCCATGGAAACGGGGGGCCTTCTGTATGTGGAAAGCCGAGCGGTATTGCTGAGTTTGTTATCAGTCCGTGATGGTGTCATTACCCCTGCATGCAACTGGTTGCACTTCGACAAAGTGGATGCTGGGGGAGGAATCGCCGTGTAATTAATGTCCGCGCTCTGAATTCTCCGAGGACGAACTTCGCCGACTGCGAGGAGATGAAAAGAGACCCAACACAATCATTGTGAAACCCCCATGGGTGAACAGCAGGGGGCGTCGTGGTAATTGCTTGCCTCCTTTTTTGTTAAAGCAAATAAGCAAGACGTGGGTCGGTAGTACTTTCAGGTGCGTGTATCCGGTAACAACAGGAGGGACTTCAACAGTTTTGCAGAGGAACCCTGGGAAAGGTTTTTGAGTTTTTTTAACGGTGGCGCTCCGGTGGAGGATATTTTCGTTTTTATTCGTGTGTAGGGAAAAATACCAGGGCAAGGTGTTAGTGTGAAAGAATTTTGGGGAAGGCTTTTTCCTGCAGGGGCGCGGTGGCACGGCCTCTGCCTGCTGTGTGGTGGGTCTTGGGTTCGAGACCCGCTTGGGGTGCCTTGCGGCGGGCTGTCGTCCCGTTCAGGTTGTGTCCCTTCCCCCTCGCGCCCTGTGTTGCCGGGTTGGGCTCCGGCCCGGGACAATCGGTTGTAGACGCTGCACCGCTTTTCCTGCTCATTGTGCCTCCCAACCTGCCCGGTTCTCATGAAAGAGTCATTAGAGAAATGGAGTTGTTTGATCTACCCGCTTTTATGGTGACTGGAGGAATGCAAAACCACTCCTTCAAGCTACAGGTCATGGCGAAGGCGCAAATAAACGCAGCGCACCGGAGGAGCCTTCGAAGCAAAACCTTCGTCTTTGATCACTTATGTTAGTTTGCAGAATTTTTCCGTAGAAAAATTTGAGGTTTTTTTTTTTTCTTTTTTTTGATCGTGTCAACACGTCAGGAGAACTAAGGGAGAAATCTGCCTTTGTGGTTTTAAAAAAATGTGAAAAATTACGAAGAAGCAGTATCCCGAAGAGCGAAAATCAAGATTCCGCGGCGCGTGTCGCGAAGTTCACCGAACAGCAGCTGTCGTTTTTTTTTTCGCCCGTCTAGTAGAGGGATATAGAAGGATGGCTCGCTGTTCGTGTCTAAGGAGAATAAACCGGAATTTGAAAAAAGTTTTTTTTATTGCTGATAACGAACCAGTTGATTCATCATTTATATATTATTTTGTACTAACTTAAATTTGCAAGAGAGCTGTTTTCAGTGTTTGCCACTCATCCGCGGTCCCGTACGTGTCTTTGATCTGTCGGCTCCTGTAATCGTTGGGTCTGATCTCCCGGAAGGTCTTGCAGTAACCCATCACTCACAAGAGCGTGTTTCCCGCTTCTCTCTGGCACCTCATTGGATTTTAATTAAACCTTCATCTGGGTGCCGGAAAAGTGTAAATAATCTAAATACAGATGCGTCCCTTCGGCGGTCCTCTGTCACCCTAATTAACTGCAGAGCTTGCTGGGAAACAACACCACCCCCGGCTCGCTTCTGCGTAGCCTCCTCTCGCTCACTCGTTGGTCTCCGCGGAGCCTGTGCCCCCGCCAGCTCGAGCGCACGGCCTTCGGTGCTTTGCGTGCCGCATCGCCGTGGATACTTGCGTCACACCGTGGAGCGAGGAAGCTGCCATCCCCCCTGGAGCGGCTCTTTCCCTCCACCCCAGTCGTGGAGCACTTCTGTGACCAGGGACCGCTGTCCAAAGGACGCACGCATCTCACGTTGGCTTTTAGTGCACTGTGTCCTTTTTCACACTCGCTCCGGGGTTCTCATCCTCACCCTGAGCTTCCTGTCACTCCAACAAAGCTTTTCCCGACTTGTGCTCCGCGTTCTTTCGTGGAACTGCTCTGCTACCGTCACCGTGAGAGAAACGCGTATGACCGTTGATCAGCCCGGATGCTGTGAACCAACATTTTGTGGCTTCTGCAAAGCGATCCTAAGTGGGAGGAATTCTGCACACGCAGTAAGCGCTGTGTTTACCGTGTTTTCACAGAAACACGGTGAAACGTTGGTTCGTGCTATCTGGCGTCGAAGTGGTTTGTCGGAACAGCTTTGAGCAGTGAGTCCAGGTGGTCTTGGTGGTCATTGTGAACTTGTAGAAGAAACGCTTACGCTTCTGCTGTTGACTGTAGAGGTGTGTGTGTGTGTGTGTGTGTGTGCTCTAAGCACTGCAATTCCATCTGAAACTGGGATGCATTCTCACTGCAGCACTAGGTGACCTTCATTATGTCCTGGACTGTGGTTTCAGATCTGGGGTTCGATCCTCCAACAGTCTAGGTAGAGTTTGCATGTTCTCTCCATGTTCAATCCAAAGATGCACAGAAGCAGGCGACCTGAAAACACTTCCCTTATTTTAGAAGGTGCTAATAGCAGAGAATCAGCTTTCGTTTGAGAGCATTTACCCTCCTACCCTGTTTCTTACCCTACATTACCACTGTTGGACTCTAATGTAGGAAGCCACTGTTCTGATAATCTGATCACATCTTACAGTTCAGCTGAACTCCTGAACACCTGTGGATACTGACAGTATGGAAGGTTCTTCCCAAATGATCTCTCTCTGTTGGTCCTAGCACCTCTGCACAGCTCTGCACGCACCCACTCTCACACCTCCTACACCTGCATCTGCGGAGGCTGTGTGAACGCAGACGAACGACAGGAAACAGGGACTTGGATCTGTTGAGTCTCTCAGATAATCTGCTTTAAGACTTTTGGGCTGTGGGCCAGTAATCAGTATTCGCTGATCATTTTATGTTTGTAGGGCAAAACGGTGGTGCAGAGGGTGACGCTGGGTCGGGTTAGGGTTCGGATCTGGCTCAGCCTTCGTGGAGTTTGCATGTTCTCCTCGTGTTTGTGCGGATTTTCTCCAGGGGCTCCTGTTTCCTGCCGCACTCCAAAGACATGTGACTTGCCCTATGCCCCGTGCCTCTAAGACAGACTCTTGCTTATATCTATAAATATGAATGTATTTAAAAAATCTGAAAAAGTATGAAGAATTTTTCAGTTTATAAATGAAATTAAATAATTGCAGTCATGCAGCTGAGCAATTTTCCTGGTGGGTTAGGCACAGGTACCATAGGTATAAGTACCATAGGTGCAGTGATTGTAGACAGATCTGTGCTACATGGAGACACAAACAAGTCTCATCATGATGTTCTACATTCATTCATTCTAAGTCTTCTTCTGGCAGAAAAGAAATATTCAGAAACAACATATTGAACCCAAACACAACAGTGTGACTCTGTTTAGCTTGGTGCTCCTTTTCTTTCTTGCCTCTTTCTCACACAGTGATCTTATCCTGGCTCTGCTCCACATGTCTCTGTGTCCCTTTCCGCTGCCACATCCCTGGAGCGGTCACAGCCCCCAGTCGGGCTTTCAGTTCAAAGCAGCCTGGTCCCACTGAGCCATCAGATAGTGCGGCTGGAGCTGGAGATAAGGGACGGGATGCCGGCCGCTTTGGGTCTTTGGGTCTGGGTGCGCTTCTCGGGGGACTGGAGTGCGGAGGCCTGGCACGGCGTGGGCAGCAGGGTTTCCTCTGTCTTTCTGTCGCTCCCCCGTCTCCCTCTCTGAGCACTATGGCATGCCGCACAATCCAGATCAGGCCATCAGTGTGACTTAATCTTGAGGAAGGCAATGCGGCTTACATCAGCGCATCGCTCATGTGCTGAATCACTGATGGGTTGTGTAACGCAGTGATTTGCTTTTAGGACAAACGAAGATGGACTTAAGGCTGAACAATTAAGTTCACAATCCTAAGCATAACGGTCTTTTTCCTTCACTTTTCAACACACCCACTAAGCGTACAGGAACAGGGACTAAAAACAATGGGCTGTTATTTTCTCTGTGAAACATGATCCCTTTTTCACGTCACCAGGGAGGGGATTAGGAATTAAAACAGGAAAGAATTCTTTAATTACACGCCAGTGTCCAGTTTCATAGCTCTCGGTGCCCTTCCGGGGGAAGAATATGGTTCACAATTCATCCTAATGAGCAAAATTGTCTGTTTACCTTCCGCCACGCTTCTGTTTCATTTGTTGTTCTGTCCGATCCTGATTGATGTCAACGGGTGGCTTCACACTAGAGCTCCTGTGGAGTAATTGGGTCAAGCAGGGATAAATGTACTCGGCCCTCCTGACTTGTCTGATTTACTATAAATTCATATTCGCTGCTGGAGAGGGAGCGTGTAAATTTCATACACTGGGTCCAGGGCCCGAGGGGCGCAGTACCAGGCTTTCGGCAGACCGGGGCTGCCGAGGCATGAACGGAAATTGATCATTTCAATAGACAGCACTTTGGCCGGTAAACGTGTTTTCGCTGACCATCGCCTGGACCTAGGTGCTGTACAACCAGTGAACTAAGTTTACAATTTGCTTCCAAAGTCATTTTGTTTCCATCTGGATAAATCAGGTTGAAAATCAAGATTTATAGTCTGGTGTCACATACTCATAAGTAGGTCATTCTGCAGTTCGGGCTGCAGTCCAGCATGGTATTTTTGCTATTACTTCACACACATTGACCAAAAATCAGGAGGAGTTTGAAGAGGCGCTGGTCCTTAGACCTGGAAAAGGCTTTTTTGTGATGGAGAGGAATAAAGGGTGAAACCCTACGGTGCTGTGTGTCTCGTTGTGTTAGGGGCCCTGGTGAAGTACAGAACCCGCTGTTAATTTGGAGGGGAGATTTTGATTCTGGTTTCATTTCAGTCAAAACCAGGCTATGAAAATTTTCTAGTATAATTGAAAATTTCTCTTTGTAATTAGATGGGATACTATGCACAAATCTAATTTGTGCAGTTTGTTCGTCTGATGTCATCCTGAGCTTTAAAAACACATTTAATTAAGTCTGTTAAAGTAACAAGACGTACTCTGATTTTTGACATTCAAGGTGGCACTTGGAGTGTCAAGTAACATCTAAACCGTTTGGTTTTGGAAATGTGTAAATTGATATGATTTCACTCACCTTTCACAGTGTTAGTATGTGTATTATATAATCATTCCTGCAGGGCATCACTGATTTCTGATATTGACTTCTTGTGTTCCTCTTCGACAAATGCAACTGCAGTCAGTACAAGTCGAGGTTTATTTCTTTTGCCAAAGAAATAAACATATAGCTGTTATTAGCAAAAATTGACAACTTACAGCTGGAGCACCTGTCTCTCTCTCAACAGTTTATACACCGTTGAACAATTTACTCCTGGCCAGGTATTTTAATCATGGGAAGTTTATCAACGTGTAAATTGTTGGAAAAAGTAAATCACATCATTTTAGTCACATAGGAGAATGAGACCAGTAAACTGTCATCTGCATGCTGTTGCCTTCATGGTAGATGACTGATGAATGGGGCAGCTGGTGTCACAGTGGTTACGGCTGCTGCTTTTGGGCCCAAAGGTTGCAGCTTTCAATGCCACCTCCAGCTGTAGCACCCTTGAGCAAGGTAGTTACCATGAATCGCTCCAGTAAAAAAATTGCCCAGATGTATAAATGGGTAAATAATTGTAAGAAGCTTGGCATTGTAAGTTTCTTTGGAGAAAAGCGTCAGCTAAATGGAATAAATGTAAATGTAAACCTACACACCTTGCTAGCCACCTGGCTAAGGTTCTGATATCTGACATGTGAGCAGTTTGGGAGATCAGTACCAGCTGTCACAGCACAGCAAGCAGAGGCAGTATAAGAATAATGCAGTAAAAAACAAATGACATGTTACAGTATATTATACAGTGACATGACTTTTTACACGGCATGACCTCCAGCTCTTTCAGGCTCGAAAGAACATTTTTAGAAGCTATTTACTATATATCTTTAAGGCATTAATTTCTACCAAAGACAAGTTTCTGTGAAAAGAATCATTGAAATATATTCAGTTCCTGATCCCTCACAGTTTGATGTTTATAGGCTTTATATGCTTAACTGTCTTTACTGTGTGCTACCAATTAATAACATTTTGTGTTGGCTGAAAATACTCACTGGTAGTGTTTTCATCATTTGCACTAATAATAATAATAATAATAATAATAATACTAATAACAAGAAGAAGAAGAAGAAGAAGAAGAAGAAGAGAGCTGTAAGGCTGTAACTCCAGCAGGTATGAAAGTGTTATGTCTCTCTCTGGTGGCCACTGACAAAACTTAAAATCGCATCAGCTGTAAAGACTTGGCTTTATCCGCAAACCATAAATGAAGAAATTTTAGTTGTATTGGAAAAATAAGTTACGGAAAAAATATGGTTGTCATTTGTTCAGCTTTAAGTCCCTGTTCCTGCTTGAATAACAAATCACTTTTGTTCTGCTGTTCATCCAGTATCATTTCATTACAAAATGAAGATTAATTTAATTTGGCATGCTGGCTTGGGATGAATGACCTTTGTTAATGAAGACGCTCTGGTTGTAATGAAGAGATTTTTCCATGTAGAATGGATTGGCTGAGGAAGGACACCTCTCGCCTTACTCCATGCTCATGCTCTATTTGCCTCTGCCAGGGGTAAATCAGTCAGGCAATGAAGAAAGCACGCCGCCTCCTCCACCCCCCACCCTGTCATCCCTCCAGAAATCTCCCTAGTTACTACGGCAACACCCAATGCTTCAAATGACAGAGGCTGCTGGGATTGTTAAGTCTGTTTTTATTTAAATATTGGCCATGATTCAGTCTTACGGTTGGCATTTTTTTTTCCTGTGACCTTAACCAATGGCTTTAATCACTCAGAATTAACTGTTTCAGAACTTTTCAGGGCACCTTATTTGGTCTTTCAATCAGTGTGAGACTCACAAAATACATTCAGAGTCCATATGTACAGATGGATGGGTTTTTGAAAATTAATGCTGGAAAAGTTTTCTGAAATACAGCAAAGAAATAAAGAAGGCAATATAGCAGAGAAAAAGAGCAGAAGAACTGAAGAATAGAGGTCATCATGGTAAATTTGAGAATTCTAGACTGTGTATAAAAGGAAACCGGTCACAATAAAACCTTAACGTGATGCACATAAAGAGAATGGGCTTCTCAGATCTGCCTGGTGGCAAGCGCTCCCTGCTCTAAAATAATGTGCAACATTATAAACTTGACAGAGGACTGTAAA
Organism: Scleropages formosus; assembly: GCF_900964775.1. NCBI lineage: Eukaryota > Metazoa > Chordata > Actinopteri > Osteoglossiformes > Osteoglossidae > Scleropages > Scleropages formosus. The sequence continues at coordinate 26,329,600 of NC_041812.1, forward strand.
ACAGTTTGTAAAGCTGAGACGTAATTCTGAATGGATCGTCCATTGTTAGTTTGCAGTGGTGGGCAGTAACTTCACCTCTGCAGCGGCACCTGTGCAGGAACCAGGATCTACAGCAGAGCTTCCTTCCTGGCAGAGAACCCTTTGGCCAGGAAGGCTCTGTCCCCAGAGCATCTCAGTGGTTCTGTAAATACCCAGCTGTATAAACAGGTAAAGAGTGCGACATCAGGTATTATAATATTACCAGCAAAAAGAGTCTCTGCTCAGACCATGAAACATGAGGAAAGTGGCTGTGAGACATGCTGACCTGGAGCTTTATTGTGCATTGGTTCAAACGCATGCTTGCTCCACAGATTACACGATGGCCTGTTAAATCAGATGCTTTTCACTCATTAAATTCATTCTATATGATGTCTGGCACCAACAAGCAAAAATCCTTTGATTTGTGCCCTGAATTTGACTTATTTTCAAGGTACAAAAGTGAAATTCAGATGAACTGTAATATCATACTTTGAATCCTTACATTCCTGCCCAAGCTGCGATGTCTGATAATTGTCAAGGTAAACGTCGGTTAAGTTAAAAGCACAATGATGATGAATCATGTAACCCACGGTGCATTCAGGTAGACACAACAGCAGCAGTTTTGTTTACAATTGCTGTAAATCTCTGTGACCGCACACATGCCCAGCGAACACACTCTTCCAGTTTTTCCAGGCTACGCAGATGAGCTCATGCCGAGTAGAACCAACAGGCTGTTCCAGGTAAAGAGATTGCATCATTCCCCTGCGTGACGCCATCCTGTCAGCACCAAAAAACTGGCCAAAGTTGAAAATGCCATTCTGGGCGCGAGCAAAGTGCAACCGTGGTTAGGGTGTTGCGAGACATATTGTTGGTGCAATTGGCTGGTACGCTATGCATTGTTCAGGGGGTCCCATAATAAAAAAGAGACTTTGGTGCCAGTAGTTGAATTGTATATTTTAGCTGTTATGACGGAAAAGAGCACTCTGACTTGTCAACACTAATGAGCTCTGAAAAGCAGCAAACAGCTCTTTGGTGCTGTATAAGTAAGCGATATAATTTTAAATTCTGTCTTAAACTTCACTAGGAGCCTATGCAGGAATGTAAGAACAGCGACACGATACGATCTGTAATACGACTGTTTTGCATTTCTTTCTGCAGCATTCTCCTCCTCGCAGCACTTTGTCACCTTGACATTTATTCACATAGCTGATGCTTTTCTTCAAAGTGACTTACAGTGTTTACAGCTGGGTGATTTTACTATAGCAAAGTAAGGTAAGTACACTGCTTAAGGGCTCTACAAGGAGAAGTGGGATTTGCACCTGCAACCTTCAGCTCTGAAGACAGTCAACCTAACCACTACACCACCAGCTCTCCCTTTCTTGACAGTAAGACATTAAAGCAGCCAAGTCTGCTGTAGACAAAAGCATTTAAATTTTCTGTATCTTGAACAGAAAGGATCTTTAAGCTGCAGCAAATATATCCTCAGCAAAAGAAAATCACATGAGGATTAAAGTGTAGATCTTGGTCAAAAATTATACTTAAAAACCTATCTCATTCTTTAAAGATTATAATCTTCAATACCTTACTTCCTCCAAGCAATAAAATTGGTTTTTCCAAATTTGGAGACGGTTTTCATTCATTCAAAGTGTACTGTGTTTTGATGTAGTCTTTATTTTTAGTCTTATTTCAGTGCTCATCTGCTGTCCCTGGGGTGGTTCAGGCTAACATCTTATTATTCATCTAGTTATATTAACCTACGTCTTATTTCTTTTTTCTGTCATCATAAAATCCAACCCAAATAGAAATCTAAACCCTGCACCTTCCTTCTTAACATTGTAATAGAACCATTTGATAGGCTTCTGACAACATCAACCGTGAACAATTTTATTTCTTTCCCATTTCAATTTTTCTTTTGGAAGAAATGAAGTTTCACGGTGCTGAGACTGGGCTTTCTTACTGTCTGTTTGCACGAGTGTCTTCTTGTTTCATGGGACAGAGACCGCTCTCAAAGCCCTTGTGTGAATGGAACAGAAATCCCTACACTCATACTTGGTACTGTGCGATCCCCAGGATCATAGTTCCTGTTTGCAGGACAGAGTTCTGGTCCTCCGCTATCTTTTACATTTATATGTACTTGTCTAGCAGACACTTTTCTCCAAAGCCACGTCCTTCCGCAAGAACAAAACGACACAAAAAGTGCAATACACCAACAGAAGAAGATATGTGAATGCAGACATGTGATCCTTGAGTACAGCCAGTTAGTCACATTGCACAGTATAAACCAGTGTACATTACACTGGTAGCTGCGTATAAGCTTTTTTTTTTTAATTATTAGACAGATAACACACATATGTTTGTGTACTTTTCAGCTGTCTAAATTATCTGATATTATTTTTCTGACCTTAAATTTCTGCAGAAGCAACATTCAGCTGATTTTATTCCTCATTTCTCAGTGGCCTCAGCCTTTGGTCATGATACCTCGGTCTTGCTTACACAGGCCGGGTTTCCATTTTTTGACACATTATGCATTGCGCTCTGCTTTTAATTTCTGATCACAGCACATCATCTTTGAATAAATGCACTACATTGTGTGAAGTGTGGAATACGTTCTGGCATCCCGAGCATGCAATTGATTTGTTAACCGCAGTTAATTGGAGCCCAGACAGCAGCAACATGTCTAAAGCTGAAATGAATTCAAGCCAGTCAGCGTCAGCGTGACACCATCTCTTGTTCCTTTGTAAACACGTTCTATTGATGTGGGTTTCACTTGTCCTCTTTCTAGAACAGACAGCCAGGAATTGATTGTTTGGGGTATTTTTTTTTTTTTTAAACCTGAAACAGACAGTGAAACGGTGGACTCAAAAAAAAAAAAAAAAAAAAAAAAAAAAAATCCAAGGAGAGGTTCAGAGGACAGAATTGTGTAGTACAGAGATGTTAAATATAAGCAAACAACCTTTATCATCAGGCAGATGTTAAAATGTGTGTTAAACATCTGTGGGATCTATTTACACAAAGTCTCAGCGTTCCCTGAAAGGAAGTCTGGTTTTACTTCAGAAAATAATCTAGAGAGATATTTCTGAGTCAGGCATATCGGCGTAAAGAACGGTAGAGTTTAGAATTGGTCTACAAGTTGAAAATCTTGTGTAAATTAAATTTAATAACATGCCACAGCAGACACCAAAAATTTATCATTTTCTTGTGTGTAATATTTTGAAGAAGTTTTTTTTTAATGTCCAAAACCAAGTCGTTGCATTTTCCCCCCTTTATAGTCAGTTAAATGGTGACTGTAAGGGGGAGAGCAGTGGTGTAGTGGGTTGGACTGGGTCTTGCTCTCCGGTGGGTCTGGGGTTTGAGTCCCGCTTGGGGTGCCTTGCAACGGACTGGTCTCCCGTCCTGGGTGCGTCCCCTCCCCCTCCAGCCTTGGGCCCTGTGCTGCTGGGTTAGGCTCCGGCTAGCCGTGACCCCGCCTGGGACAAGCAGTTTGGGCCAGTGTGCATGTGATCATAGCTCCTTTTAGAACGAGGACACACTACTTTTATGACATAAAAGGGAAGCAAGCCACTAACACTTTGTTATGCTATTTTTAACACATGGTTTAAAGAAAACTTGACTTGGAGTGGTGAGAAAACACTGAGAAGAGAAGGTGTATTTGCGCATACTACCCAGTGCAGACACCTACACTGCACGCCCAGCACTCACACATAAGCAGGATTACGGTTCCCGCCGATGTACTGCAGCCCTTCGTTTTGTCACTGACAAATGGCTGCTGGAGCTGTGTTTTGTAGTCGCCAGCGGTGGCCCTAGGCCTTACTTTGTGTTGAAGAGAAAACAAAAGGAGCGGTGCTCGATTTTCCTTCCAACACCATGCGAAGCGACTACTTGGCTGAAAGCGGTAAAGCCGTAACGCAGCGAGAGCTCGCGGTGTGCTGGCCGGACACAGTGCGGTAGAGCAAGGAAAGTTTACAGGTCCAGCTTGAGTGCTCAATAGAGCAATATGCGGTAGATGAGCCGCATAGTTCTCCTTCATCACTGCATGGTCGGCACCTTCTGAAGCTGATACAACATGATCCAGCTCATATTAGTGCTGCGTTCATCTGTTAAGGCAGCAGTAGCTTCAGGACTCAGTGTATTAAGGAATGATGGAGTCACTGAAGAACCTCATGTGCTTTACTACTGCGTTACAGGAACAAAATTGCAATAAACGCAAATCTTCAACTGCTTACACAGTCTGTTAGTGCAGAAGTCAGTGTCTTTTTTTGAAATGCTGAACCTTTTTTAAATAAATGTGGAAGGCTTTACTGGGCCTTAACTGTATAAGAGGGTCTCGATAGTACCTTCTCTACTATATTTAAGGTCCAAATTACACTCCTATTGGTGTCTCTCTGTTTAGACAGTAGGTCATTCTGGTGTCTAGGATGGATGAAGACATATTGAGCCATTTACAAACACACACATCCGCTCCCCTCAGCAGTAATTGAGAGGTAGCTAGAGGCCTGCTACATGCTGCCCATCCCTCGATAAGTGAGTTCTTTGTTGAGCTGCCAAAAATATCCATGTACAAATACCTGATTGCATTGTTCCAAACCCCTTTGATCAATCATTGGTCCTGGTCTGAGTGACATGTGAGCACCAGCTTTTCCACAGTTGCACATTTCCACCTGTGCATAACAGCATGACAGGGCTGAATCTGAGCATCCAGCAATGAGGACACCTAACCACTACACTCAAGTCTGCATAGCATTCCACCCACATGTAAATTTTTCATTGTTATATTCTCATGACATCCTAGTCATGTTTAGCTGAAGGCTGCCTTTGAACTCCATCCATCCACTGTCAATAACCACTTGTCCCAAGCAGGGTCACAGTGAGCTAGAGCCTTCCTGGCAATATTGGGTGTAAGGCTGAAGTGGTAGGGGGCTTATACAGCAGATGGGACGCCAGTCCATCACAAGGCACCAAAGAAGACTAGAACCCCAGACTGCCAAACAGCAAGGAACCAGCTAAACCCACTGGGCCACCACACTCACCAGCGTTTGAGCTCAACAGCAAAAAAATAGAAAAGGTGGAAGTTGATGCAACTTTGTTGAGCTTGTCTAAGGATACAAAACTTTGCATTCCACATACCACATTTTAAACGTGACCAATAGTTCAGTAGTCAAATGAACAGAAATGTTACCTCTTTGAAAGACAGCCCAAACAGTGAAACCAAAAGTCACACTTTTGTTCCTCCTTGTTGGCAAGATTGCATTACAGATACTATGGTACTTACAGTATGTCCATTACATCTAATTATTGCAATTTTGACTTTATTTTGCCTCTATACCTTCGCTTTAAGTGATGCAGAAAGAACAGTAAGGGTTTCATTTTAGCAACTGCATAATTTCACAGAGCAGCATGTATGATTTCAGCAAACCATTAAGTATTAATGAGAGTAATTAATCTGAGAGGACAATGCACTAAATTAAACTGAACTATTCACATTGGAAGTGTGGAATCAGTATTGTGGAACCTGTTGTCTATCTGGTTATTACCTGTTCACAAAATGTCCTTTAAAAAAAATATTAAATCCATGAAATAATTTCAGGGCCATTTTTATCTGAATGATAAAAAATATACATAAGCTCTAGCCTCTATGGTGCTCTGTATGAAGGAGGAAGAGTGTATTTTTACCTAATTGTCATGCCTTGTTGGGAGTGTATGCATCTGCATTGTAGGTCTTCTAAGGGTGACACACATTTTGGTCATTTGCTGGAAGGCATTTCAGATATGTTCCATAAGTGACCTGAGCACATACACTTTGCAATAAAGAGCAGCATCTGAGCAGGTGGCTTTCTGTAAAAATGCCTCACGATTAGAGGCCTAAACTGCTCTCTCTGTATCTTTTCTTACCCCCCGGACAGAGCTGTAAGGCAGCCGCTCCGCTGTAATGGCCTCCGTGCCTGTCTGGCTGCAGTGGGAATTATGATCCAGGCCCTCATCGCTCTGTGGGAAACAGGTTCATTATGGTCACACTTCACTGCTCTGCAAGCTCTCATTCATTTCTTAGTTTTACTTCCTACCAAAAATAAGAAAACAGTGTTCAGAAGCACATCCATCCCTATCAACTTAGCATTTGTATAACAGAAAAGAGGGCCATAGCAACACCCATACATGGTGCATAGACTAATATTCAATTATGGCACATTTCTCCAGGAGAAACAAGGTTTGGCTGTTTTATCTCCAAGGATCATGGCATTTGGGGGTGTGGTTGGAGCAGAAATTCTACAACTGGATGTCCTTCCTAACATGAACCCTCTATTTATCTGGGCTGCTGCAATCAGTGGCTGGTGCAACTAGCAACTTTGTGTCATCAGCTTACCTGAAACGCATGTCTTTGGACTGTGGGACAAAATTCACACAAACACAAGGAGAGGACACAGACAGAGGGGATCAAACCCACATTCCCTCACACCATGCAGGCACTCTCATAATTCAAAAAACTGGAATATATCCAAGAAAAAACTTCCACTATCGATACATGAACTGAATAGTGATAATGAAGTTTACAAAAGTAAAACTGCACACAAAACATATGATAAACTAAGATCATGGAAAAGTACTTACATTTCCAGTAAATAATACTAAATAATTCCAAAAAAGTTTAGTTTTTTTCCACAGAACCTATTTTATTTGGTTATTTTAGTTATTTTTATTAGCATTTTAATTGCTTTGTATCCAATTTGTTTCTCAACCACAAAAACTGCACCTTATTTTGACAGGGAGCACTGAAAATTGACTGTGCAGGACAAATTCACTGAATTATAAATGTATATCAGTCAGCAGCAGGTTATTTAACCTTTAAGCGCTGTTTTCATTTGTATAAACCCATCACTAAATTGTCTAGAGCAAATGCATCAGCTAAATGAAGAATACTATAAAAAGCTGAATGTTTATTGAATCTAGAAAATAGAGATTAATAAACAAATATTATTTTACTCTGTTATTGTCATTATCAATTATATGACTGTATTACAGTATTGTTCTGTTTTTACTGTATACTACTGGACTGTACAGCAACTCAGAATATATTTGGTGTTACGCTGCCCTCTAGTGTCAAATGTGAGGTTGAAACCATACACACATACAGAAACCGCTTGTCCCGAGTGGGGTCGCGGCGAGGCGAAGCCTAACCCGGGAACACAGGGCGCAAGGCTGGAGGGGGAGGGGACACGCACAGGACGGAACGCCAGTCCATCGCAAGGCACCCCAAACAGGACTTGAACCCTAGACCCACCAGAGAGAAGGCACGGGCCAAACCCACTGCGCCACCGCACCCCCCGCTGGGTTGAAAATATGAGCCCTAAAAACAGAACACCAGTCCCGTCAATCAGTCCTCATTGGTTCCGTGAAATGGGCCGAATAACAGAAGTACTTATTCCATCAGTTCTGAAGGAGAAAAATTCCACTTTGAAATTCCACTTTGTCCCAAGACCATCCCAGGGTCACCCCACAATCATGCATAATTAAAACAGAATGGATAATATTATTTATTAAGCTATTCTGAGTGACGACCTTGTCCGCAAGCTTTTAAATATTTATTTTTTTTACCCCCCTCATTATCAATAACTACTTGTACTCTGAGGGGTTCCACCAAGTTCCACTACTTCAGGAGTCGGAGGTATCGCACTGGAATTGTTAATTTCTTAATCTTTAGTGTATTTTCTATCTTAGAAGACTTAGTGTTCCCTGGATGGCCTGAGCTTCTCTCAAAGGGACACTTATGAGGTAAAGGGATGAAGGCAGGGAGGTGGAGGGTTTCTAAGGTCAGCGAATGTTCATATTCACTCTACTTGATAGATGGCTTTTTACGGTACAAGTACAGTATTAGGCCAGTCTATGTTAGGTGTGATCACTCAGTGATCTTTGCACCTCAGCTCGGAATCACATGAAGGACTCGCATCGGCTGTTGAGCCCCAAACATGGTGAACTTGGAGCATCTGAAAGAACAATAGCAACAGTTTATGCACGATGAACATGTGCTGCTATGGCTCTCTTTTCTGATATAGATACCTGTGAACCCTATAGGGATTCTCATTATTGTTGCATAAAATACGGAAATAAATATATAAAAGCTACATTTACCTGATGCAGCTCACAATTATTGACCCATTTACACAGCTGGGTAACTTTACTGGAGCAATTTAGGATAAGTAACCTTGCTCAAGGGTACTAGTATAGCTAGGAGGTGGGGGTCAAACCTGTAACCTTCAGATCCAAAGGTAGCAGCTCTCACCACTATGCTGCCCCCAATCTAAAACATTAAGTCTTAAAATAAAAAGAATAAATAATTATTTACGTACCTGACTTTTGGGGTTCAATTCTATCACCTACACCACGTTTTTGTCCTACACTCATAATTTCTTCTAAACTGACATATGGAATTGGTAATTACACACCTACAGGTAATGACGTCAGATGAAAGAATACACACACATAAGTAATGTGTAAGTAACAATTTTGTAGTAAAACTAAGGGAGACAATGGATTCACATAGTTTTAAGCAGCGCCCTACACGTTCACGTTGGATGTGCTGGGGTTTCATTTGGTTCATTTGCTTTATGATCATTTGGGAATCTTTCAATAGCAGCACTGCTAACCGTTTTGTTTTAATGAGAGTCTAACACTTGATTTAGAGGAAACTAAGATGTTTGGAAACAAATAAATGTTAGCATTAGTTCCACGCTCACCGAAACGAGGGTTTAGGAAAGTTCTCGAATCTGTTAAGAGAGTAAATGGGAATGCAAAGCAAACCGTAGCTGGGGCACTTTCCGTGGCCGCGGACAAAAGTATGGAGGCGTCTGCTCAAGACCAAATAAATAAAATGTGTCTGAAAAACAGGGGATGACTAAATTTGAAAATATACTCCACCGCGTTTTTCTCCCTGTGTCAGTCCTTTTGAGTGGTAGCGCTGGTGAAAAACAATACTCGAAATAAAAGCAGTCCTATTAAAAATAAAAAAAAGGAAAAATATGTTAAGGGAGTTGTCCGAAAAAAGTACGTAATTTAAAGCAAAAAAAAAGTATCGATTTTAAAAAGCTACTCGAACGTCAAGTCATTTTAAACCAGTTCTTCCTGACAGGATCTTGTTGAGGAGATGGCTGACGAGGGGAATAGGCACTGGCTCGCAAGAGAAAACACGAGGAAAAGGCAGTTTCCTGCGGGGACTAGAAAGAGAAAATGTGTGAAAATGATTGTTATTTTACATTTTGTGCCGCGCTGAATGCTTTGACACTTCCGAGGAAAGACAAGTATAAACCGCTGAGGCGCGCACACAACGCCCATGGTCCCCTCCTGTTCGAGTCGCTGTTCGCTCACATTCGCTCTCGCCTCATTTCGCGCACTACAGAAATTATGACTATTAATTATGCACTTTAAGAAAGCAAATCGGAAACTTAAGAGTAAAATCTATCGAGTGTCCTTGATTAAAAGTCCTCTTTTTAACGGCACCATGATAATTTAATCTTTCCTACGCATGACGCTGTCAGCAAGTGCACGTCAGTGTCGTTGCTGATGGGCCATGGTGCCAGATAAATATTTCAACTGTAAAAGGAGGTTTTACTTACCACAAATACCAGAGTTGCTTTTTATTACTCCAAGTTAACACTCTCCAACTGTTATATTACGTTGGAATACAAAGATTAATGCAGATGGGTGACTGAGAAATATTATTTTTAAGATGTTTGCTTTACATAAATTTGTAGGTCCCTAAAAATTCCATCTTGTCTTAAACTACAATAACAGGTAGTGTTTTAACAGTAAGAACCTCAGAAAGTAGTGCAAAATAATGAAGGTTAAGGGGATATAAGATGCAGTGGTTAACATTTAACAAGTAAAAGAACGACGCTTTAAAACATGTTAAAATATATTATGAGCAGTTTTCGTGGTGGATTGGCTTTTCCCCTCAATAAATCCTTATTTTCCCTCCTCTTCATTACACCAGTGAAGAACTGGAAATGTACATAGAAAGTTTGAGCGCAAACAAAACTCCATCCATTTCCTTGCCCACTTGTCCTTCTAGGGTTGCGGTGGCAATAGGGAGAGCAGAGAAGGCCAGACGTCTCCATCCTTCGCAACTTCCTCTAGTTCAACCTGACAGATCCCCAGCCGCTCCCAGGACAACTGGGAGATATAATTCCTCCAGCGGGTCCTGGGCCGACCTCGGAGTCTCGTCCCAGTTGGCCGTGCCTGGTATACGTCCAAATGGAGGCGCCCATGGGGCATCCTTATCAGATTCCCGAACCACCTCAACTGGCTCCTCTACTCCGAGTTCCTCCCAGATGGCCGAACTCCTCACCCGCGGCAGAAAACAAAACTTATGCAGCTCTAATCAAAATGAATTTTCTCAATATGCTGCAAAGGTGACACTTCATACTGTCAAGAGAAATGCAGGACAAGGAAGTCATTTGTATTGTTGAAAATTTAAAAAAAAAAAAACCCATTTCTTGAGTGTCAACAGCCATAAACATGAATATTTCAGTGCTACAATCCTAAGTCTCCAAGCAAAGGAAAAAGATATGGAAGGAAGAGGAAATTCACCATTTCCCCATTAGTTCCCATAACCCTTCTTATTAGTTCAGAAAACTCAAAGGCTAAAGGAAAAACAGAAGTTGTACTGGTGTATGGCATGTAATGTATGGTACTTAGAGGCTTGCAAAGCTCATTGCAGTTTTGCTTCTGTGTCCTATGGATCTGAACAAAAATAGTGAACAGAGAGGAAGAAACAAGGATGTCACTTTTCACAGTTAATGATAAGATAATTGTGGGGACTGCTGAAGCTATGAGCAGTAACAACATGGACCTGCAACCCAAAAGGCCTCTGGCTCAAACTCCACTACTCACCACTCTTGCAGTAACACCTTGAAGGACAAATACCCAACTCTTTAAGTTCTTCATGTGTTTACCACTACAGAAAGCAACATCAGCTGATCTATTTATAAATGAATCAACTTGTATGAGACATGTTTGGATCATTCCCATCTTTCACATTTTATCTACTATTGCAGCTTTTTAACATTAACTTTGATTAGATCTTTTTGCCAATTCTACTTCCACATGCCTGCAGCCTAAAAGAGGAAAAAGTCAGACCAGTATTGTTTTCATATCATGTCCTTTTTTGTAAAAGTTATTGAAATGTTCAGTCATAGGTAAGAAAAAGCAGTTGCCCTATAGCACTAGAGTAAGCCTAATTAAGTGGGTAATTATAATCAGCTGTCACATCACACCTGATTTGGGTAAGACCTGTCCAAAGTAATTTTCAACTATTTCAGCTGTTACCAGTTAAAAAAAAGTAAAAAATGGCAAAATATATTTATAAAGGTACATAATGCCACAGTCAAAGGATTTTTTAAATTATTATTATTATTATTATTATTATTATTATTATTATTATAGGAGCTTTTATTTATGTTTTTCAGCTCAGAGATTGTATAGGAACCTTACTGATGTCATGTCCGTCGCCCTTTTCAGTGTGCGGTCTGTGGAGTTAGAGAGTAAAATTGCAGTAGTGATTTCCATGTCTTCCAGGAGTTTATTACCATACATTTGTTTTTTGGAAACTGTATAATTGGTGATAAATTGCTGTGAAACATTAAGTTTTATAAACTGTAATAGGAGATTTTTATCTAGGATTCCTTTACAGTAGTCTGAGTTATGGGGGGTTTCCACAGTCTTAACTGCGTCAGCCCATTGTAAATGTAATTCAATACTCACTTGTGCAGGTTATGGTTCGAGGCAGTTTCGGTTGCAGACAGTTTTTTTTTCTCCACTACACAAACTCGAAATCCAATTGATCGTAAACTGCTGATGTTCTTTTTTTAAAGCTAATATAATTACCTTCTAAAATTACTGCAGCTGCTTAAAGCTTTGTATATCGAGTCATCACATCATGTGTTATTATTGACACATAACACACAAAATGCCATTGTTCAGGTGTGAGACTGAGTTGCGTGTTGCACAGTGTGCTTTTTCACTTGTTTTTCACTTGTTAAAAATATGTCTTTCATATTTTTAGCTAAATTACAATTAATTTTACCTGTCAGAAGTTTAACGACTATTAGATAATGCAAAAAAACATGAACGAAGACAATGAATAAATACAGTATAGCACAAATTAAGTTTTTCAATCAGTCCCACAATGTGTGTCCATCAGAAGTGTTCCTTAGTTAATTCGTTTATGCCTTGTGTAAGGTCTTAATAAAATTAATTAATAAATTATTAAGAGAATTAACATAGGGATAATCAATGTATTCCACAGAACAGTACGAGAGAACCGTATTAGTATTGCAAGGTTCTTAGTTTTCTGTACATTTTCAACAGGAAAATGGGAACTTTTGTAAACCTATAGCTGCCGCGCAAACAAAACAAATATGATCTTGGTGTCCTGGAAAGATTTACAGCAAGTAGCTGTCAGAACATGGTACAGAAAGAATAGACAGGATTAGTTGTGCAGGATTACAGAGTTACTGTCCTGCGTGTAGAGGGCAGAATGCAATGTGTCTTTCCATCGCTCTCATAATTTTACCACAGTATGGTCTTGTGAAACTCTTTTTTGTCACCAAATGACAGCATGAACAAGTCTTTTGTTTCTGTATAGATACAGATCTTCAAAAACCCCTAGGTCTGAGGTCAGAACGGCCCGACCTGCATTTGCCAGATAAATCAGAGCTATTAATAGAACAGTGAAATATTACCTCATCTGTACAAGGAGAGAGGAGAAGGGACAGAAACCAGCACAAGAGATGATGGATGCTTGAGTATCTATGACAAAACAAACTTTCTTCACGCATGACATTCACAGTATTTGCTGAATCATGGTGAATGGAGCAGCGGTGTCCTTTTTTACACTAAGCCTGCATGTATTGTATTTTGCCAGTATAATTGTCAAAATATTTATTCATATTAAATTAAGAAATGTTTATTATTTTGTCTGCTTCCAGCCTGAAATGGTGTTTAGTATATCCATATTTATTCCATATTTAATCCAGGTGACATGTATTCTGTAATAGGTCATACGGGCTTTAGAAACAGCAAATAACATGAGGGAGCCTCCGCCTATTACTTCGAAACTGTGAGGTGCCCCTGAAAACATAATGGCATATGATAACATATTCAGCAGATACTGCTGCATTTATTTTTTCAAGTAGGTATTTTTCTCTTTCACAGTCATGACATCAGAAGCTATTTTAAGCATTGTTGCTTAAGCTTAGTGTTTAACTTCAGGAATGAAAATAGCGGCACGTCAGTGGGAAATGTAGAATGCCCGGACTACCTGGTGCTTAGATCAAGCAGGTGCTGTGACACATTTGATGACAGGCTGACAACAGCGAGGGAGACTTGGCAGTTTCTTGGCTCGATCTCACAAATACCTATGGCTTAATTCCAAAACGAACTGGTGGATGTGGCCACATCCCGATCAAGATCAAGGACCTCATTCCATATTACTACAGAGATTTATATTTTAGGGCACAGTGAGAGGACTAATGTCTGAGTGGCAGAGGCCTGAGAAGGGGAAAATTAAGGGTTGTGCTGCCTCTGTGCAAGTTATGAAGAACTGATGTGGCTGTGCTACCCAAAAGACTGGAGGGCAGGGTGTGTGGCCATCAAACTAGGCTGCAAGGGCTTTACAAGGAATTCTTTTCGCTTGTGGTATATTGGGTGGCACAGGCATTCAGAGGACGAAAGAAGTTAAAGTTGTTACTGAGGCTGCAGAGAGGGAATCTAGGCAACTGTGAATCAGGAGAGGTGAGTCATGGGTTCACAGTAGCACTACTTGGGCACATGATCAACCATGGATGAGATCGCCTGGCTGAGGATGCATAGTTTTGAAAGACCTAATACACCCTCTGATGATGTCCAAATGCAAAGTACGACAGCTTTGAAAAAACACTACTGCAACAGTCTTAATATTTAATGTACCCATAAAATGCTCTTCAGTCTTTTTTGATGATCATTATCCTACATGTTAACACAAACACACACACACACACATACACACACACACACACACACACACACACACACTGGCTGAAACCGCTTGTCCCAAGTAGGGTCATGGCAAACTGGTGTCTAACCCGGCAACACAGGGCGTAAGGTCGGAGGGGGAGTGGACACACCCAGGACAGGACGCACGCAAGATACACTGCTTACATTATTTCATTTAGCAGTTTTTTCCCAAAGCAACTTACAATGTTAATCTACCTACAATTATTAAAAATTACCCATTTATACAGCTGAGTAATTTTTTACTGGAGCAATTTTAGGGTGAGTATCTTGCTCAAGGGTACTACAGCGAGATGTGAGATATGAACCTACCACCCTGGGATCCAAAAGCAGCAGTTCTTAACCACTAGGGTACCAGCCGTCCAGTAAGCTGTCCACTACACTATCAACTTACAATGAGTTATTCCTCCATACACCAGTGAAACGCTCTTTCCCTCTGTCACTCACACACACTATGGGTGACTTTTATAATGACCAATCCACCTGAGCAGTATGTCTGCGGACTGTTGGAGATAACCTGAGGAAACCCAGACATGGGAAGAACATGCAAATTCCTTACACGCTGAACGGGGATCAAACCCAAGCCCCGCTGCACCACCCACGTGCTGGGAGACAGCAGCACTACTCCCCATGTCACAGTGTCACCATGCTATAATAAACGAGGAGCAATGGTACACCATCACTTAGGGGCTAAAACTAATTTTTCCAGGGACGGAACTAAAACTTGCCATTTAATTTGCTGAATGTAGAGGTTCTGATACGAAACCTTGGATTTCCCTAATTTCATGAAGAGTTTTGGTATTGCATTTAAGGTTTAATGCTTTGTGATTTATTTAAATATAAAAAAGTATTTAAGGGTTAAATTTAAAAATCTGAATGAATAAAAAAGTTTTTTTCTGGTGGTAGAAATGCTGTTATGTACACATTAAACCTGTCTCCAAATGAGTTGTGCAGTCAGCGTTAATCACTTACCAAGAGCAGTAATGATGATATTAGATAGCTACTCACCATTACAACCATTCGTATGAACAGGGATGCTTTAAACCTGTGTAAAGAAAGCCTTGAAACTTTTCACCGTCATCACAAAGGACCCATCCTGCATAAAACTGGTTAGTCCTGTTCATTAACTATTTTTTTTTTCAAATAGCATACAAGCTGCCATATAAAACACACTTCCTTTCCAAGAACCGTAAAAAACTGTATGCTACAGAACTGTGACCATGAAATCTGTATCAGAAAGCCAGCTCAAGATAAGCTCAGTGTTACCTGCCACAAATTGTTCTATTTTAAAGTGATTTAAAAACTGCGTGCTGTGTTATAGAGCTTTGGTCTTCTGTCAAGCTGTGAACATTCTGAAAAATAAAAAATGGGAATATATCTCTATGGCAGTTATCCATCCGTTTTCTAGACTGCTTAGTCCTTTTAGGGTCGCAGTGGTAATAGGGAGAGCAGAGAAGCCCATACGTCCCTGTCCCTTGATTCTTTCTTCAGCTCAACCCGGCGGATCCCCAGCCGTTCCCAGGCCAACTGGGAGATATATATAATCCCTCCAGGTCTCGTCCCAGTTGGCCGTGCCTGGTATACCCCCAAAGGGAGACACCCAGGGGGTTTCCTTACCAGATGCCCGGACCATCTCTACTGGCACCTCTCAGTGCGGAAGACTAACGGCTCTACTCCGAGTTTCTCCCAGATGGTCAAACTCCTCACCCGTCCGTGCCAATTATGTCTGCTTTAATAAATAAAGGATGTACAGTCACCACTTCAACTTTCAGAATAGCTGGAATTCATTGATGCATTCATTCAGAATGATGCCAGAAATGTTCTGAACTTATCTATTTGGCTGTACCTAATAAAGTGGCAAGAAGTATATTCATATAAGCATTTCAATAAAATATTTTATTGCCTGTAAATCTGTTTTTGTGTGTTAGAAAAGGTTTTCTGTACTTGAATTTTTCACATTTGCATTTCCCTTACAGTGTACCTTTAAAAATCATTTCTTAGGATAGCATTTTTCCAGAACAGATAGCTTGGACAAATGACCTCATGACCACAGTAAAATTTAAAACATTTTTGTCTCTCACATTGCTTTTTAATGCAATGCTAAAAGTGAAATGTGTAAAACTGGCATTTTACCAAAACAGCTAAAAACACTTAAAATTGGAAAGAAATAACAATGTATTCTCCAGGCCTCCAAACAAAATAATTTGCTAAATGGTTTCGTTACGGGGGGGGGCGTGGTGTGTGTGTGTGTGTGTGTGTGGTTTCGTTACATGTTAACCACTGGCACTTCAAAAGATTTACAAATTACTTCTATGGAAAATGAGTAAAACCTGTTTGTGACAGTAGTGTATTTAGCAGTGTAAGTCACCGCAATGAATAAGGTGTGTGGGCTGATAACGGTACACAGGGTTCATTGGAAGTTGTTTTGGAAAAAAGTGTCTGCTAAATAAATAGATTAATGAAAAGAAATTTAAATTTAATACATTAATATATTAATTGATATCCAGAAAGTCAAAATATATAACTGGAAAAAAAAAATTCACTGGTTTAACATCGGTTACTCAACTGTAGATCTTTTTTCTTACTGATTAAACATTTAAATAATAAAATAAATTAATTACACCTTTTTGCAATTATCTACTGCAAGCTTTTTTTATCTTTTAGAAACAGCTTGAAACTGAGTTAAACCCTGAAAATGTAATGTACAAAAAGAAAAGATCACATTTTTATTCTCTGATGTGTGAACGACTTCTGATGGTGAAGAGGTTATACTTTGACATTTGTCCTGAAATATAAGATTTCAGCATCAGACACGAGACAACAAAAGGGTATAATTATACCATTGTGTCATTCTTCTTTGTGTTCTCGAAAACATTTTGTACCAGTATGTCTGCATGGCATGAAAGTCAGATTTAAGATAAGGGTGTGACGCAGCAGAGGAAGAGCGTATAAAAGGGACAAGGTTGTACCAACGACAGCAGTTGACTGTACATACAGTTGTAAGGCATCATGATGGCACTCTCTGTGACTAAGTTCATGCTACTGGCTGTTACTGTCCTCGCTGTCCACAGAGCAGAGGGACGGCTGGTCTCCAAATGCGAGCTGAAGAATGAGCTGGAGGCAGCATTCCAATTAAACCAGTCCTTTGGAAACCAGTCCTTTGGAAACCAGTCCTTTGGAAACCAGACCCTTGGAAACCAGTCCACACTGGATGTTGTGGCAAAGAGTGAGTTAATTTTAATAAATTAGTCCGGTTACTGTACGATAAATGTGACTAAACTGAAAGCAAAATGGCAAAAATTGCTGTAAAAATGTCCAGCTAGAGTTGTGTCAGTTAAAATGATTATGTGATAATAACAATAATGATCATAAACACGAAAAGTCATTTTCAAAATTTGTGGAATGCTTCTGTATGCTAGTTATGTTTGGATTGATAAATATAATATATACAGTACTGCGCAGAGTCTTAGGCACCTAGATGTTTCACAAACACATTTATTTCAGATGGTTATTTAATGTCTTCTGCATTAGTGTCAATGGGAAAGGGCATATTTTAGATTTCCAAGCCAGTCTATCGCAAGGCATCCCAAGCAGGACTCGAACCCCAGACCTGCCAGGCAACGGGACCCGGCCAAGCTCGCTGCACCAAGCGGTTGTTGACAATGGAGGGTTACTAAGCTTTGTAGGAAGTTTCTTAATTAAGAGCATTATTTTTGGAAGCATTCTCACTTCACAGCTTTTTTTCCTAACCAAGTGCCTAAAACTTTTGCACAGCACTGTACTACCTGTGAGAATGCGTTTATTCATTTTTGAAGGAAAACACCTCATTGTTCCAACTGTTCATGCGTGAACATGAATTCAATGCAACTAAATTGAGGAACAGCACATGTAGCCTCCTTAAATTAACAGGATTACCAGAAAGCATTGTATCCACGTAAAACCATAAATGTGACATTTTTTCTCCTTACTTACTACAGACATTATTATTCATCCAGCTGATGGTTTTCCCCAAAGCAAGTTCAGTTAATTAGCATGATTTGCTCATTTACACAGCTGGTTAAATTCAGGGTAAGAACATTGCAAAAGGGTTCTACAGCAGGAGGAGGGGGATTCAAACCCAGGACCTTTCACTGCAGGGCAGAAGTGCTAACCACCACACTGTGCTACTTTCAGTTGTCTGTAAGGTACAGCTGACTTCTGGTTTCAACACAAGCCTTGTGACTCAGCTGGCCCCTGCTACCGCTGGTACGAAGAAGCCGGGGTATGATAATTCAAATCACAAGAACCAGCCTCCCAAGAGACGAGCACGTGATACCAGGAGACAACAGTCCGAGGGAAAGAATAAAGGCGAAAAACAATACGGAAGCTCTGAAAGCGAGGAAGACAATCATGGCAACCATGGCAACGTGACGCCACCCACTCCTACGGTCAGCCTCTACGGCCTCTTCCAGTTGAGTGGTTCTGTGGCTTGTTCGGATGGTGTCAACCCCTCAAGTAACATCTGCAATATTCCCTGCTCTGGTAAGTGGAATTCATTCTTCACCATGTTGCTGCACAGTACAAATTATACATGTAAGTCATACGAGGAAATGAAATATTCTTTACACAAACAAATGAAAATGAAGGATAATCATTCAAGTTTCTTCTTTCCTTTCATTCTTAAGCACTGACTGATGGCAATATCTATGACGATGTTGCCTGCTACAAGAGAATCACTGGCAGCAGCCTGAAGTGAGTACATAAGTGAAGAGTTTACACGATGACACACAATTACAAAGCCGTATTTTTTGTCACACACAGATAATTCTGATGCGGAAACATCTTTCTTCATGTCTACGACTACATGATTTTTTCGGTGTGTGAACCGGCTGTTCTTCTTCCACTGCAGGCAACCGGAAGGGCTTCCACAGCAGTGTGCCGGAGTTGTGTACTCCACCTACTTCTCAGAATGTCTGTAAAACAAAGCCAAGGGAGGCATCACTGCTTGCAAGGTGTTCCATGATGATTCACATTAACGCTTCCTTCCAAAATTGCCTTTCGTAACCACTTCTTTGGGTTGGGTTTCCGAAGTTGAGATTTTTAGCTCAAAAATGAATAAGAAAAAATAAACTTAGCAAGATTTAAAATATTTTTCTCTCCTGTGTCTCATTTCTACATGCAAACTTAAAAATGTAAAATGTGAAAAATAACTACACAAGGCAAAAAAAAAAACAATTATTGTCCAAGCCATTGAGAAACATATTCTGTATTTATCCACTTACATTTCTTCATTTAGCAGACACTTTTTTTCCAAGCTGCCAAGGGGATGTGTGGTCATGTAGCAGGTTTGGCTGGGGCCCACTGTGTGGCTCATCTTCAGTTCAAGTCCTGCTTGGGGTGCCTTGCAGCAGACTACATCCCATCCTGGGTGTGTCCCCTTGCACCCTGTGTTGCTGGGTTAGGCTCCAGTTCACCACAACCCCACTCAGGATGAGCAGCTGTGGCTATTGTGGGTGTGTGTTTTCTCCAAAGCAACTTACAGTGGATACTATGTAGTGTTACTAGCCTACACACCTTATTCACCATGGTGACTTACACTGCTAGATACACTACTCACAATGGGTCACTCATCCATACATCAGTGGAACACACTCTGTCACTTATACACTAGAAGGGAACCTGATGTCTTTGGACTGTGGGAGGAAACCAGAGCACCCAGAGGAAACCCACACAGGTATGGGGAGAACATGCAAACTGCACACAGACTGAGTGGGGAATCAAACCAACAACCTCCTGCACCACCCGGGCGCTGTGAGACAGCAGCACTGCTCACTGTGCCACCATACCTCCCATGCTTTATGCAGAAAAGTGCAACTACAGAAGGAATTACAAAGAATGGTGTTCCTCTGGGTAAACATGTGTGGGACATGAGTATTTCTGCTTTATCCTTTGCCATTGGCCACCTGTTCATGATGTTAGGACAAGAAAGGGTATGAAAATTAAAGGAACAATAGCTCTGCATTGTGAATATTTTCAAGACTGAATCTATTGAAGCAAAGGTGTCCTGTGAAACTCTCCCTGAAATTTCATCATTGTGTTACATCATTATGTTATGTGCCTTTGTGGGAGGTTAGCGCACATAACGATATGAGAAAGTTCACATTAAAAAAAGACACACCAGGGTTCGTCAGGATATCTGTTTAATATATAATACATAATGAAATTCTAAAAAATTTTTGGGAGTACAGTGGCGCAGCAGGTTTGGCCAGGTCCTGCTCTCTGGTGGGTCTGGGGTTCGAGTCCTGCTTGGGGTCCCTTGTGACGGACTGGTGTCCTGTCCTGGGTGTGTTCCCTCCCCCTCCATCCTTGTGCCCTGTGTTGCTGGCTTAGGCTCTGGTTCACTGTGACCTTGCTTGGGACAAGCAGTTTCAGTCAATGTGCGTGCTCTTAAAAAAAAAAAAATTCTCAAAAAAGGAATGCAGTGAATAGAGCATAGAGTGAAATTCTCAAAAAGGTTTATAAATTAAGACATTCATTTAGAGCGAGGAAATTAGACTGTCATGCTCTAAGCACCTCATCATAACTTACTTCATTTCAGGGATGTGTATAATATTATCAATAAAAACACCCATTGGTATACAGTGGGATAAAAACTATGGGAAAACTATAGAGGTGCTCATTGTTTTTGTATAAACTATTAAAATAAACTGAGAATATCTCAGTCTTAAATCTTAAAATACACATAAAATGAAGGAATGTTCAGCTGATTCTACTTACCGACTTAGTTTAACCAAACATGGGGTTCACTTGTTTCTACACCAGTTCTACTTCTGTTTTTCTACTACATGTGTGATTTCCTCTAATTAATGAATGGAATCAGTAATTGCATACCTGGCTTCACACATTCACAAACAGCCCTTCTCAGTATATTGAATTGCATAATTAATTAAGAGTTTAATACTTGAATAAGAGGTCATTCATTTGTAGTAAGAAATTTTTTTACGTGTTTTATTTGTTATAATCCGTATAGGCTACTTTTTCGTCGACTGTTGTCCATTTGGAACAGGTGACTTTGCTTTCTGTAAAAATTAATTTAACAAATTCATCCAATTCATTTGGATTATTATACAAGGACATATTGTCTCCTGTAAGCAGTTCTCTGCTGTGATCATTTGTGTTCTACAGACAGAGCTTCAACAAATGAAGTTTATCACTTAAACATAAAAACAGTAAAAATCAGAAAACATGACAAACAACCCCAGGCTGCCACTGTGTCATCTTCGTGCTGTCAAAACATTTGCAGCTGTATGTATGTGTAAGCGGCCTGAGAGAGGGGTGGGAAGAATAGCGAGACCTTGTAAAAAAAAGAGAACATTAAGGTTAAAGTCTTTGATATTCAGTATAATTTTTTGCTTCACTTTTCAATACTCCATGTTCACACCCACTAAGTGTACAAGAACAGAATGACAATATGCAGGGACTAATAACAATGGGCTGTTATTTTCTCTGTGAAACATGATCCCTTTTTCACGTCACCAGGGAGGGGATTAGGAATTAAAACAGGAAAGAATTCTTTAATTACACGCCAGCGTCCAGTTTCATATCTCTCGGTGCCCTTCCGGGGGAAGAATATGGTTCACAATTCATCCTAATGGGCAAAATTGTCTGTTTACCTTCAGCCGCGCTTCTGTTTCATTTGTTGTTCTGTCCGATCCTGATTGATGTCAACGGGTGGCTTCACACTAGAGCTCCTGTGGAGTAATTGGGTCAAGCAGGGATAAATGTACTCGGCCCTCCTGACTTGTCTGATTTACTATAAATTCATATTCGCTGCTGGAGAGGGGGCGTGTAAATTTCATACGCTGGGTCCAGGGCCCGAGGGGCGCAGTACCAGGCTATCGGCAGACCGGGACTTCACTAACTAATCGCCTGGACCTGAAAGAAAAAGTGACAAAGACAATGGTGTGCAAAGACTGTATAAGTAAGCCACCTGGCAACTGAGGAGAGAAAAACAAAAAAACAAAAAAAAAAAAAAGCAAAAATTAAATTTCCAGGATTCAAAATACCAGTGTCTCCCCAGCCCACCTGGGTATTCTGGTGAATTACAATGGGACTGCGTAGGGAGTGTCTATAAGAAGGACATGTTTATGCGGCAAATCACCGCATTTATAAAAGCACTGAATAGGTTTATCTGAGGGTTTTACAGAACCTATCCATGAATAACCTGTGGCATTGCCAAATGTACAATAGAATAGATACAATATAATAGAAACAATACTGTGGCGTGACATCTTATCCACAATCCAACCATTTACCAACAGACCCGTTTTCCCGCCCCAAACTCTCTGTAACATGGGTCGCTACAATATAATAGAAACACAAAAGAATACAATATTGAACAGGGGTGAAAAAGAGGTTACCAAAAGTGTGTCCAGACAGTCCAGAATTCATTTAGATCTAGTTTTAATTTTACAAGCGAAAGTAAGTTACACACTTGGCTCAGCCGCGTTCTTGACGAGGTACTTTGTATTGTGCACCGTAGCTATGAAATGAATTTCTTTGCTGCATTCTATAATTTGATCAGAAAAAGAATTCAGGTTGTTGACTAATAAGAATGTAGGAGGGGACAAATAAAAGTTTTTCTTAAAGATTTTTCTGAATGCTTGAATGAGCACTGGCCCAGTAAGGTTGCATCCTATCAAAGTCCTACAATGAATGAGCAGGGGTGTCTCCATAAATATCCCATGAAGATATACTGCAGTAAGGTAGAGGCTGTGAGTCAGTGTGAAGTTTTGCTCCTGGATGCCAGGAGAGATGCACACATGGAAGACTTTAGCCCGAAGAGATAAACATTCATTCCAAGTAAGGATCATGTCACGCTCCCACGTCTCCCTCACTGCGTCATGAGAACACATACCAACAATTGCTGAAATAGTATATGATGCAGAGATTGTACCCCTGGAGATGCTATGCGAGCTGGAATGTTTTTTCCAATTCAGTTAATCCAGTCTCTTCTCTTTTTCTTAAGCTAAAGTAAAATGTTGCGATTCCAAACATTTATAGAAATCAATATTTGATAGAACAAAGTCATTTCTTAGATGGTGGGAACTTTACCACCCTTAGATCGGCAACTAAGTGTGACATATCACCCCCTTCGACATCAATTCCCGGAGCTCAGTTTCTCTGAGTATAAGGGGAGATGTGGGTTGAGAGTGGCAAGAGACTGTATTGATCATCCATTTGGCATCCACAATATCTCCTATCATCCCTCTAAGTGCGAAGAGTGTTGAATAAATATAAAACCTTACGAAACTTCTTGGTGTACTGTCAATATGAATGCTATTCTGACCCTGTGCTGTGCATACAACCAATAAAATAGAAATCTTGTTGAATTTCAGAAAAAAAGGTGAACTCCCGAACAGTTTTGGATGACATGATGTCGACTCAAACCCACAATTAAAACCGAACTTGGAATCATTTGCTCGATTTGCCAAGCCAAATAATAAAATCTCACATTCAATGTTTAGTATCATCACCTTAATATGTTTTAAAACCACATTTATTTTAGCCCATTAATGTACTGTGATGTCCTGTATAACAGCACTAGTGATATCAGAAGAAACATCTAGACTTTTTTGTTTTTAATACATGTATTTTTGGATTATGATTTGCTTTTTGTTGTACATCAAAAGTGATTTCTTCAGTTGACTTCTTGTGTTCCTCTTCAAGTGCTTTTACATGGACAGCTAGCAGTGTACTGGTTAGTACTACTGCCTTTAGCCCCCCAGGTACCATGTTCAAACCCCACCTTGGGCTATACTACCCTTGAGCAAAGAACTTACCCTAAGGTGCTTCAGTAAAAGTGCTCAGCTAGACAAATAGGTAAATAATTGTAAGTTGCTTTGGAAAAAAGCATTAGGTAAATCTGTTGCACCTGAAGTCAGTAAAAGCCCAGATTTATGCCTATTAGTGGAAACCGACAACTTATTGAGCCGTAGTTAAAGCACCTGTGTCTCTCAGCAACTGTACTCTGGTCAAGTACAGAGACATTGATATTTCAGTCACGGGAAGTTTAATTTCTTAACATTATGGAAAGCATTCCTTTCTATCAAAGGCAGGTTTTTGTGAACAGAATCATTGAAATAAATCCAGTTCCTGATCCCTGACAGCTTGATGCTGTGTTTATGTGCTATATTCTGCCATTGCTATATGCTGGAAATTAAATTACAAGGAGTTTTCTGCTCTCAATGTTTACTGGTACTGCTTTCAAACTTTGTAGTAATAATGATAAATTACAAAATGAAAACTAGAGCTGTAACTCCAGCGGGAATGAAAGTGTTATGTCTCTCTCTGGTGGCCACTGACAAAACAACTGTATAACTTATCAACTGTATAAACTTGGCTTTATCTGCAGATCATAAATAGATTTTAGAGTTG
This sequence comes from Scleropages formosus, assembly GCF_900964775.1. Taxonomy (NCBI): domain Eukaryota; kingdom Metazoa; phylum Chordata; class Actinopteri; order Osteoglossiformes; family Osteoglossidae; genus Scleropages; species Scleropages formosus. Next base: position 26,354,071 of record NC_041812.1, read on the forward strand.
TATTGGCGAAATAAGTAATAGAAAAAACATGGTTGTAATTTGTACAGCCTTAACCCTCTATACCTACTTCAATAATATTTGACTTATGTTCCATAGAACACATCTGGTATGGAAAAATGTAAATCTATTTAGTTTGGCATCCTGACTTTGAACGTATGGCTTTGAAGATCCTTTGACTTAGACTGAGATTTTTTTCATGTAGGATGTATTTGCGGAGAGAGGGTTCCCTCAACTCTATTTCCCTCTGCCATGGGTAAATTGGGCCGGCAAAATAGAAGCATACTCCCCTTTCACCATCTCGAAGGCTTTAGTTACTATGATTGTTACTGCGACCATCTCCAAGTTACTATAGCAATACCCAATGCATCAAATGGGGGAGGCTGCCAGGATTAAGTCAGTCTTTATTCAGACATTGGCAGTCGTTCAGTCTTGCGGTTGGGTTTTTTTGTCCATTTCCCTTGTAACATTTGCTAACAGTTATAATCATTCACACTTCAAGTATAATATCAGTTGCTTTGTCAGTAACTGCACATACATGTGTAAATTGTAGTTTTACTGCACCACTCGGAATGTTGTGCAGTATTTCAAGTTACAAGCTGACTCCTCTCTGAAAAACAGAAGAAATGCATCTTAACTGACTTGATCATCCATTGTGGGAATTGCACTGCAGGGAAGTGTAATATGTCGTGGAAATTTTGGTGCAAAATGCTTATGCAGTCGTCCCCTGGGATACACCCATTCTGACTATGGGAATTCCAGTTCATGAGGGGTTTCAGTCAATACTCCAACTTCAGTTTAAATGTTTAGAGCATATATTGGGGTGAAATAACGTTTCTCCTGGACCACATATACTATTAGTACTACAGTACAGTTCACAATAACTAACTATTAAACTAAAAACACTATGGAATAAAGTGCAGTGGTGTGGTCGGTTCAATAAATAGAAGTGGAAACAGATTTTAAAGTGGTAGTGGAAAAAGGAAGAGTTTTTTTGTGCAACGATTGTTTGGAAAAGAGGGTTAATGTGACCTAACGTAGGTTGATGCGGAATGTATTAAAGAGAGACATCAGCTGTACTTGGGATGGACCCCAATTTAAGTGAGGTTTTAGCAGAGACTGTCAGGGTCCTGAGAGGATAATCTCCGTAGACCGTATGAAAGTGGCTGGTGTCCCTCTGGATGGGGGTGTGATTCCGGTGGTCAGAGGTCAGGATTCTGGTATGTATTGGGTGGTTATGGGTGGTACAGAGAGTTCAGGATCCTGACAGCTTGAGGGGAAAAGCTGTTGCGCAATCTTGTAGAGTTGGCCCGTACGCTCTTGTATCTCTTACTAGGCAGAAGGAGGCTGAAGAGGCAGTAGGAGGGGTGTATGGGGTCGCCCACAATTCTGGAGGCTCTGCGGGCACAGCGGGCATGGTAGATGTCCTGTAGCGAGGGGAGTGGGGTACCAGTGATCTTCCCAGCTGTCGTCACTACACACTGTATGGTTTTGCAGTCGGAGACATTGCAGTTCCCATGACCTGTGGTGATACAGCGGGTCAGGATGCTCTCAATGGAACCCCTGTAAAAGGTTAAGAACACATCTATTCACATTTAATACGAACAAATCAGTATTTTGTGCACCTCCCAACAGCAGAGCAACATGAGACAATTGCCATCATGCAGTCTTCTTTGCAGTTACAATTTGGCTCAATCTGCTTGAAGTTCTCAACCTTCCATTATCCCATGTGAGTGTGAATTAAATTGCATTGCTTTCATTGTTTTTGTTTTAAATTAAGAATAATCCTACAGGAATTGAACTAGGAAAAGCGTTTTATGTTTCTAATATGACTCTCCTGAGCAGAGCAGAAAGACAGACACTCAGTTCTGAAGCCAGGGCCGCTGACTACTGGAGTTATACCTGAAGAGAGCTTCAGCTCTACACAACTTGCATCAAACAAAGGAAACAAAACTGACAAATCTACGAGAAATCAGAAAATCATTTCAACACATCTTCACTGAGTATCTATCCCTGTTTAAAGAGATATCAGGCAAAATATCTGTCACAGAATACATAAGTCAGTTGAAAGTCCCAACTCTCATCTGTCAACAACCACACAGAATTCCAGAAAAAATCAGTTACTCCTTTGAAGGATGAAATGCAAGTTATGAAAGACTAACGAGTAACTGAGTGGTCAGAAAGTGAGTGGTCAAATCCTGTGGTTGCTGTTCCAAAGGACAATGCCTTTCTGGGGACATGTATTTATTTCAGGGTACTGAATACTGTGCCTCATTTTAGTGGCTACCCACTACCCAGGGCAGGTGACTCGGTAGAGTGCTAGGTAAGGCACATTATACTCGCACCCATGACTTCTGTAAGGGATATTGGCAAGTCCCACTGGAAAAGACATCCAGAAAGCAAAACACATCTGTATGTTTCTTTGTGATCGTAGTTATGCCATTCGGTTTGCATGGTGCTCCAGCAATCTGCCAACACCTTATGGATACCTTTTTAACAGGATGTGAGAAGTTCTTGGTAGTGTACCTAGTTGATGTGGTTATTTATAACACCTCATGGAAGGAGTGCCTGACTCATTTGAGAGAAAATTTGAGAAGGCCTGCAGAGACAGAACTCACCCTAAAATACCAGAGGTGTATTTAGGTAAAGGAAGAAGCTTGGTATATAAGATACAATCTTGGGAATGGTGAGATTTCCTTTAACTTGACAAGGTAGAGGTAATTAAAAATAGCTCACAGCCAAGGACTGAGAAGTGGGTGAGATAATTTCTTAAACTTTTTTTGCTTTAGTGCTGTTGTTTTCTTCCTCGCTTTGCCACCATAGCCACCACTAATCAACCTTCGACAAAAACTGCGAGCAACCCATTGAAACTGACTGAAGCTTATGAGGCATCTTTCAACAAGCTAAAAATCACAGCGCCTTGGTGTTGTGAGAGGACGTGAGTTCGATCCCCGCTCAGCCTGCGTGGCGTTTGCATGTTCTCACCATGTCTGCATGGCTTTCCTCCGGGTGCTCTGGTTTCCTCCCACAGGCAAAAGACCTGTTCAGAAAGATTGGCGACTCTGTCACCCATAGCATGTGAGTGACAGACAGCGTGTTTCACTGATTTATGGATATAGCAGAGCAAGTCACCTTGGGTGAACAAGGTGCACGCTGATAACACTGCAAGACTCCAACTGTTTGATGGAAGTCGCTTTGGAGAAAAGCATCTGCTAAATGAAGTAAGGTAGCAATATAGTGTAACGTAAAAATCTGCAAATATACGTACCAAGTTCTGAGGTGCCCTGGTTTTCACAAGGTATTTTTGGTTTCAGTGGGTGAATCAGGTGACAGACAGAGGGAAATACTGACACAAGGTAAAGAGGGGGGTGAAACATAAAGAGGTTTGTTTGTGGTTGTGAATCACAATAACCAGCAAATACACTCTTGCTCAGCACACGTGCCCAGCGAACACACTATTCCTGCTCTTCCAGGGTACACAGATGAGCTCATGCAGAGTAGAACCAGCAGACTGTTCCAGGTAAAGAGATCGCATCATTCTCCTGCGTGACGCCATCCCGTCAGCACCAAAAAACTGGCCAAAGTTGAAAATGCCATTCTGAGTGTGAACAAAGTGCAACCGTGTTTAGGGTGTTGCAAGACGTCAGCTCATAGCATTGATGGTGCATTTCACTGCCACTTATAAAACCATCTAAGAGGAATTCAGGCAAATACAGCAGTTTTTAGAAATGCAAATGCAAATACTGCCAGCTCCTGATCTGGTCCTGGTGTAAAACAGCACGCCTTGAGGTCCTTGATCTGGGGCACATGCCAGCCTCCGGGGGAATACTAATATTACACAACTAGGATAAAACGTTATTGTTGTAAGCAGTTTCTAGAGCAGTTACCTGCATTCTGTCTGTCTATTCAGTGGTCTGGCAGTACAAACAGCAAGGACTTGCAAGTCTCAACCCTACCCTTACCCTAACCCAGGGGGAATAGGGGTAACAGCGCTGCTATTAATTAACCTGGAAATGATTTGGAATAGGGGGCGTGGTGGCGCAGTGGGATTGACCGGGTCCTGCTCTCTAGTGGGTCTGGGGTTTGAGTCTCGCTTGGGGTGCCTTGTGATGAACTGGTGTCCCGTCCTGGGTGTGTCCCCTCCTCCACCCCCCCTTGTGCCCTGTGTTGCCAGGTTAGGCTCCGGCTCGGGACAAGCAGCTTCAGCCAATGCGTGTTTGATCTGGAATAACGGTTGTTACTGTTCTTGTTATTTTTGCGCAATATGTCGATCAAGCTGCAAAGGGGGCTTTTCTGTAGCAGTTTAAAGAGTTGGTCTCCGCTTACACCTTTGCCTTAGCATACACACCTAAGTGAGCACATAGTTTAATTAAACCAAAGTTTTTTTTTGCCTGGAATTACTTTTGATCTAAAAGGCAAAATCTCATCAAGAGATTACCTTAGAGCAGCACTGTACTTGTGAGTACATTCACAGTGGAATCACCTTATTTGTGTAATTATGAGGCACTGACTGCCCTACGAAACTGGCCTATATTCTTCCTATTCAAAGATCATGTTGTAATAACCTCCTTGTGGTTGGTAGCAGGAGATAGGCAGAGAAAAAGCAGATAAGTGGATGAGATTGTATGATTAAGATAAGCAATTACAGTAAAGAGATAGACAACAGCAGTTGGCCATAAGTCAACATCAAAATGTACGAGCAGCCCTGCGATTCGTTACACTACTGCACAAATCAGGGGTCCTGCAACAGAAAGCCTTTGTGCCAACAGCTGATTTAAATGTTTCAGCTATTATGATCATATCACTACTCTGCTTGTGTCAGTAAAAGAAAAGAAAGCCAGGAGCACTTTCGGTTTTGGTTTTTATACATGTGCATTGTACTTGACTTGGAGTGGTTAGAAAACACTGAGAATAGAAGATGTATTTGTGCATACAAGCCACTGTAGACACCTACACTGCTCACTCAGCACTCACACGAAAGCAGGATTACGGTTCTCGCCGATGTACTGCAGCCCTTCGTTTTGTCACTGACAAATGGCTGCTGGAGCTGTGTTTCGTAGTCGCCAGCGGCGGCCCTAGGCCTTACTTTGTGTTGAAGAGAAAACAAAAGGAGCGGTGCTCGATTTTCCTTCCAACACCATGCGAAGCGACTACTTGGCTGAAAGCGGTAAAGCCGTAACGCAGCGAGAGCTCGCGGTGTGCTGGCCGGACAGTGCGGTAGAGCAAGGAAAGTTTACAGGTCCAGCTTGAGTGCTCAATAGAGCAATATGCGGTAGATGAGCCGCATAGTTCTCCTTCATCACTGCATGGTCGGCACCTTCTGAAGCTGACGCAACATCCATCATCAACAACCACTTGCCCTGAGTGGGGTCGCAGGGAACCGGAGCCTTACCTGGCAACACAAGACGCAAGGCCGAAGGGGGAGAGGACACACCCAAGACGGGACGCCAGTCCATCACAAGACACCTCAAGCAGGGCTCAAACCCCAAACCCACCACAGAACAGGTACCGGCCAAACCCACCGCGCCGCTGCTCCACCACGCCCCCCTACCCAGATATATCAATAGATAAATTAAGAAGCTTTGCAGAAAAGCTTAAGCTAAAAAGATGGAAACTTTTTTAGGCAGCTGTAGAACTCACGAGAAAATATGGCTGGAAAGATAGCCTAGTCCACGCAATTTTATTGACTAACTTGGCAAGATTTTTATGCGCCATACTGATTTTTAAATGTTCTTATAAACAGCGGCTAGAAGCTCATGTCACGTTCACGCCCACTACCCAATTGACAGCACCTGACTCCAGTTCCTGACTAACTGCTCACCCTTTAAAGAGACCCTCCTCAGCACCCATACCTTTGCGGAATCTCGTCAGGGACAACCGCCCTTCTTCGTGATGTCTTGTTCATGCACATCTCTAGTTCACAGTTCACGTTCTCCGGTTATCGACCCCTCGCTTTATTTCCCGACCATGTCCACGGATCCTCATCGCCGCTTGACCGACCCTTCGCTTCATCCCCTGACCACGCCCATGGATCTTTGCTCTGACCCCGACCGCCGATCAACCGACCCTTCGCCTGTCCCTGACACCGAAAACTTGCCTGATCCCTTGACTCCAGACGAACGACTCTGCGCTTGGGTCCAGCCGTCCCGGCTCCCTCGGTTCCGCGTGACAGCTGAAAACTAAAGTAACTGCTTCCTCTGTGCATAACGAGTTTAACAATGAATTCAAAAGCTGCTCTTTCACTCCCTTGTTCACGGACAAACTCTTTTCCCCAGCTTACAAGGCATAAAGTTGCTGACTGTGCGCTCATGTCCTACAACAAAGAGCAACAGCATCTGTGCAGGTGGCTTTTTGTCAAAATGCCTCACGATTAGAGGCCTAAACTGCTCTCTCTGTATCTTTTCTTACCCCCCAGACAGAGCCGTAAGCCAGCCACTCCATTGTAATGGCCTCCGTGCCTGTCCGGCTGCAGTGGGCATTATGATCCAGGCCCTCATCGCTCTGTGGGAAACAGGTTCATTATGGTCACACTTCACTGCTCTGCAAGCTCTCATTCATTTCTTAGTCTTACTTCCGACCGAAAATAAGAAAACAGTGTTCAGGAGCACATCCATCCCTATCAACTTGGCATTTGTATAACAGGAAAAAGGGCCACGGCGACACAGATCTGCAGGGCAAAAGACAGGAATGTGTCAAGGAAAAAAGCTCCCACGTTAGGTGCATGTACTGAATAGTGATCACAAAATGTACTAAAGTAGAACTGTATATGTATTTTTGTGGCAATCAAATTTTAATTCCAAAAGTACCTTCTCTGTATTTGAAACGATTCATCTGAGAATTTGATTTAGAATTTGCAATTATTTTAATGAAGAGCATAAACACTAAATTAAAATTGACTGAGCGACACTTACAGTAGAGTGGTGTAATGCGACACTTTTTATTTGAATGGATCAACCTGCTGAATGTTTACTGAAGTTAGAAAATATACTTTGGTCTGAGAATGCAATAGCAGGATGTTATGAATTTGAATGTTTTTGTATTGTAATATTTTATTCAATTAAATTTAAAAGTAGCACTGTTTATGTATCAGAAGTTTGATAAAAGAACAAATTGGTACATTATAAAATGATTATTAAAATTATAAATTGACAATCACGTTTGTTAAAGTTACTCATGTAACATCCATTAAAATATTTCATCAGTCTTCTGCTCTATTATAATTTAAATGAGAAACCTAATGAGGCAAAAGGGCTACAAATTATTTTTTTAAAAATAATGGGGTTTGCTAGTCAGATATCTAATAAGTAATTCAAAAACCGGTTATTCATAATGGCACTAATAACTTTATGCGAATAGCTTTATTCAAATGGTGGTTGTACTCCTCTCTTTTATAGGTGCTGGATGGAGACATAGATATTCCTTCAAGCAGTTTATTAACATGGTCATGCTTTTTCTATAACAAAAAAGCTCTGTGCTTCCTGTCTCTCTGTCACATTGATGATCTCAAGCAGTGATCATTAAGGTAAATCTAAATCACAGATTCAGTATTATTAACTTTGCCAGTGTTCAGCTGACATTTGCCTCCAAAGCAGCTTGCAGTGTTTTAAGATACTTACAATTATTTACCCCTTTATACTGCTGGGTAAGTTTTACTGGAGCAGTTCAGGGTAAATACCTTGCTCAAGGGTACTAAAGCAGAGCCAGGAAACAAAAATGTGCTTTGCAGAGTGAAACAGGAAGCGATCTTTGTTTTTTTACATATCGGTGAGCCAAATTATCAAAACAATGTATCTCGATCCAAAGTGTACCTTGGCTCATGCTCCGTGCTTCCTGCATAGACTCCTAACCATCGACGCTGGGTAGGAGCGGTTATTGATAATGAATGAATAAAAATATAGATTGAATAGACAAGCTATCAATAATTTCGTTACAAGTGTCGTAAAAGATGTTGGTGATTAATGTCATAAATAAAAATGTTTTCTTTTGGTATTTTATGTGACATTTTTGATCCATTAACTAGTTTTTTATTGTTCAAAATAATAGCAATAATCATCCCATGATCTGAGGAAAGGTGAGGAATTGAGTCATCTGGATTCCCTTGTACTTTGCCTGCTGAAGTACCACTGAAAAAAATAAGTAATTCTTTGACACAAAAGGTATCCAGGGCCATCTAATAAAGCTTGCACCTCTTGAATGAGCAGCTCACTTATTGTATCTCCGCACAGGCAACTAATTACTCCTTGCTGATACCCGACGTCTCGAGGAAGTCCAGCTGTGAGGCTATGGAAGACCAGCACTTCCTGATGGGATGATTGTAACTGTCTGAGAATTAGCTCTCTAAAAAGCCTTACAAACAGTAACCATCTTTGTTTACCTTAAAAGCCACAGTTGTCCAATCTATGGCTTAATGTTAGTTTTTTTTTTTAAGTTGGTATTTTTCTAATTTCACGTTTGGTAGGAAATATCTCCAGTGCTAAAAGGCAAAAGAGACCCTCTGGGGCCAACAGAGCAAGAACCCCAAGCCAAAGCTTTCACAAAGCATAATCCTCTCTTGCTTTCCTTTGGCAAACCACCGCTTGTATAATTAGGATGTAAGCTGCGTTCAACTTAGACAAATGAAACATTCAGTCAGATGATTACAAAAGTTGATAAACAACATTTAATGAGTAATTTATCTCCTCATAAATATATACAAATATATGGAATACAAAAAGTATAATCTATACATTATTCATACTAAAAACAGAAACAAGAACATAATCCACAGTCAGAATGTTGCAACCTTCTTGCAGAATTCATTGAGTAGAGCTGTGTTTGATTCCCAGAAACTCTGAGGGGTAAACATAGTTTTCACGGGAGCACCGCTGAAGCTGGGATCAGTCCCATTTCACAGTTTAGCTTACATTAAGGCAGGGGGACGGGCACTGTATATGTTCTTGTACCATTGGGAAGGCAATCTTCTCGAAGATAATTCAAAGGAGGAAATCCCAGTAAAATTCCAGCAGTTTGTCGAGGATTCCTGTAGGTTGTTCTCCCTTCTCCTAATGTAGCCCTGTCCACATTTAGAATTCCCAGCTGAGATATGTGCTTTCTGCACTGGGGAAATATTCCATTTGGGTTCCTTGGAGAAACTCCTGGTCTTCAACAAGACTCCCACCTGGCAAACCACAACTGAGGTGTTGTTACTTCCACCATGAGTCCACTTCTTGGCAAGTCAGCAGTGTAAGTCAGAAGGGCTCCAAGAGGACAGGGAGGTCTTAGTCAAGTACGGTTGAATGCGGTCAAATGTGGTCAGTCTGGTGAGCAGCAGGCAGCTCTGGAAGCACTGTCATCACAATGCCAACAGGACTGTGACGAGGCGTTATCTGCGTCCCCGGAAGCTGCCAAATCTCTGGGCCACTCTTGTGCAGGAAGCGCAGCACGTTGTCTTGTAGTAGTTGTATACACACAGGCGAGCTTGAACCACCACATTGCAGTTGAAATATTTGTCCTGACAGTTCTCATCTGCATAGATACAAGATGTGCAATCATGTCTTCAATTTTTGGACTTGGACTGAGTGTTCTCTTAAGTAACCGAAGCTACACTGCGGTAAACTGTCACGATGATCAGGGAGAATCCAAGCCCTGAGTAGACCCTGTGTAGACCCTCCTCACAGAGGGCACTGCACCCTTCTGTGTTCACCCACCTATCTCTGGGACACAGGGTTCCGGATGGCAGCTTTGACGCTCCTCGGGCTTTAGTTGCACGTCGCAGGCCTCACTGGGCAGCGTAGCATCTGAGAGACATCGCACTTCCCGGACCCGGAACCCTCCCTCACATGTCCTGGAGCACTATGGTTACAGACAGACATGCCCAGGCTAAACAGGGTAACGCTGCTCTGCACAACAAGCTCCTTACAGTACTGTGGTGTCATAATTATAAAACACACATTGCATCAATAAAGACATTTATAAAGATGTACCTCAAATGACCCCACTGCCTCATGACAAGCCCACTGTAAGGTTTCCGTAACTGACCAGTCCTGTCTTTCCTATTTGGTGAGCAGCGTGTGGGCTGTCATGAACATTTCTGGGTACTTACAGCGCTCCACTCAGTGTGGTACCACCTGGCTCCACAGGGCCGCAATTGGCAACTCCGCTGGTGGGGGGGGCGTTCCAGGGAGGAGCACTCATAGAGTGGCAGCACTGAGAAAGCACCATCAGTCTTGGTAAGGCACACCAACTCCCTTTGCTGGGTCCCTGGGCCACATTCTGCAGAACACTGAGAGAAAAGTGCCCCCTGTGTGACATCACCTTTGCACTTCATTAAACATGGAAGTATTTGTTAGATGTTCGGTTCAAATTTTTGCTGGAAATTATGGGTGGGGGTCCGGACATGTCCGATGTGAGATCTCAGAATGGCTATCATTATGACAGAAGGACCAAAGTGTGTGTGAATCTGCCACATGAACATGCAGAAAATGTCCTCACCTGACTCCATGGGCCAGCGAACCACTCTATTCGATCCTCGCAGGGTCTGTTGTCACACGCTCGGGAATCTGGGGGGCGCTCTGGCCCACAGCCCTCTAGCGGAAGGCTGCTGATGTGATTGTTCAGACAAAGAACGCTGCGGGTTTGCACCCCTTCACCACACTGGGCAGAGCACTGCAGAGAGGTTAGAGAGGTCAACTCCGACATCCGCAGACACATCCCAAGAGCACTGACAATCCACAAGTCACCCTCACGGAGCAGATCAATCCGTCTGATCCAAGTAGTGTCACAGTTGGCACAACATCCTTATTCATTGTTCTGTTCAACAGTGTGAGCTGAGTAAATAATAAATGATGATAATACAAAAAATAGTAACAAATACATTTACTTATTTACATGACACTTTCCTCCAAAGTAAACTACCATGCTGTACTGCCTACAATGATTTACCCATGTATATAGCTGGGTAATTTTTACTGCAGCCATTTAGTTTCCAAGTTCTGTGCTCAAGGCTACAACAGAAGGAGCAGGGATTCCAACCTGAGTCCCCTGAGTGCAAGGCAGTGGCTTTAACCAATAGACCCCTTTTTGCTCCCAGGCTACACTAGCTGCAAAAAAGGTGACTGAAGTCATATCATCTTCCAGTTTTACATTAATATTTATTCATAAAATGATGGCTTGTAGTTAAGTCAAAAATAAAAGACTATTTCATGGCCTGCATGGTAGTTTAGGCTTCTGGGAGTGTGTGTGTTAACCTGTACCTGGCTGCTCCACTCAGTGAAGAACCAGCTCTTAGCACAAGGGCCCATGTCACAGTTCTCCACGTCATCTGGCCTTAGCTTCATGTTGCACTCCTCATCCGCCACAAAGTCACCAATGTTGCTGACGCACCGCACCTCCCGTGTCCTTTGACCCACTCCACAGGGGACAGAGCACTAGGAAAGGCGGTGTTACCATGAAACGACAGAGCATTAAACATTAAACAGAAAATATTCTTTTGTAATCCCATCACTCAAAGATCATTCAACTCCAACTATAACATCATGAAACATTTCGCATTGAAAAGCTTTAAAGATATAGACCAAAAATTACAGAGACGAATGACAGTGTCTTTGTATACTTCCCAGATCAATTGAGAAAGTGCACAGGCATTTCCTGGAGCTCTCACACCTTAGCAACATGATGACAATAGTAAACGGAGGCTCACTCACACTAGTCCACTCGGTGCGGACTTGCCACTCGCTGCAGATCTTGAGCTGACAGGTGGTGGTTGTGTCGGGTTGCTCCAGGTGGCGGCAGCGGCTGGCCTGCACAGTTAGAGTGTGGTTGGCATAGGTCTGCCTGCAGAGCACCTGTCTGTGCTGCATGCCAAGGCCACAGGTCTTACTGCATTCAGACCACTCGCCGATGTCCCAGCTGCACAACACAAGAGAGTGGGATTATATATAAGGCCAAGGGAGAACCAGCTCAGCTTGACATCATAAAGTAACATAATCCTATGGTAACATTTACAGATATGCTTATCAGACACATTTTGCCAAATTAATTCAGCGCTTACAGTACAGCACTTTATGGCAAAAGCCAGTTCCCTCCCTAAGATTTGAACCTACTACCCTCTAATCAGTTCCTTAAAACACTGCTCTATAAAATACCATTACATGTCATCTGCTGTGCTATATACACCTTTGAGTTTAGTCTGTACTGCTTCTGTGTACAGGTATAGAACGGGGTCTCACAAGGTGGGGCAGGGCTCCACGCTGCAGGCCTCCTCCTGGGGGCTGGGCCTGGAGGTGCTGTTACACAGGCTGTCTGCCACCTGCTCGTGAGTGGTCCTGTGGACGCAACGGAACACAGTAGACCGGGAACCTGCAAGGGACCAACAATGTAACAACCTCCCAGACAACAGCCCAGAAACTGTGCAGTGAGACATGCGCGGGATGCTCGACATCAACACCCACCTCGGCCACAGGAGGCACTGCACTCCGTAGTGCCAACAAGTTTCCAGTTGAACTCTCGCTGAGGCCTTGGCACCTGGTTGTCAGGGACACGAGTAGGGTACCAGCCTCCACTGGCATGGTCATACCCACCCTGACCATTCAGAGTGTTCTCTAACAGACAGGAGATAATAACTCAGGCTCAAAAGCCTTTGATTCTCAACATTAGTTGCAGTTTAATTTGATCGCTCTAGTATATATCTCAGTGCACTCTGGGACTTGTAGTCTTAATAGTAGAACAGATAAAAAAAATTCACCGCTTAGCCTGGTACCCGGTGGTAACCATGGACTGACTGGATGTTCAATGGGAAGAATGAATTCATAGTGCACCCCTGGGTTGGGCTGCTGATAGATCATCTGATGTAGAAAGAAATGTTACGGATGAGCAATCCCAAGTAGCACCAGGCAGGTTTGGATGAGAAACTCATTTGGTAATTAGGCCTTGTTACTCACATAGACATCCAGGATTTCATTGGTGGGCCCCTCAGCTAGTAGGGACTCCCCAGCTGTGCTACTGATCTCATTGGGCCGGCGGTACAGGAACATGGTTCCCACACCCTCGTACTTGCCAGGGCGGTCAATAGCCCAGTTCCCATTGATGATGGACCGTCCAGAGCGACTACGCAAGGCTGCAAAGAAAACAATATTTCTAGTAAGAAGCTGCATTAAAGTAGCGGATGGGAACATTCCAGACGGTCTGAAATGCAAGAAAGGAGTGGAGAGCTTATTGTGGAGTTGGAAATCAGTTTGCTAACATTTATAGTGAAAGAATGAATAAAACACATTTTGATCTTCAAATCATTTGAAAAAATATGGTCAAGTGTAAGGGGGCGCGGTGGCGCAGTGGGTTGGACCACGGTCCTGCTCTCCAGTGGGTCTGGGGTTCAAGTCCCGCTTGGGGTGCCCTGCGATGGACTGGCGTCCCGTCCTGGGTGTGTCCCCTCCCCCTCCGGCCTTACGCCCTGTGTTACCGGGTAGGCTCCGGTTCCCCCGTGACCCCGTATGGGACGAGCGGTTCTGAAAATGTGTGTGTGTGGTCAAGTGTAGCTGGCAAGACTACAAACTACACACTTCAGAAGAAATTTTGAAAATAAGGGGAAAATGCCACATAGCACTGAATGTTGAAATATACAAATGCTGACAGTTTATTGTATGTGTTACTTCTTCCATTTTCTTTGGCTGAACATCTGCAAGCATTCATCTATTTGAATTCGCCTCTAATGCCTGTTCCAGTCACAGAATCCACAAAAACAACAGAGCTGTGAGACCTTCCAAGCAATATAATACTTAAGATGCGTTAGGGTTTTAAGAAGCTAGCTATCAAGTCCAAAAAATGTTCTGGAAGATGAGGCATTTTGAAGGATTTATTTCTTCAGTTGTACTCCTATTATTTTCATGGAGTACAGACAAAACAGCCTCAGAATAAACAATCTGAAACAGATTAATCCAATCAATAACGGTAAACAGAGAGACATGCAATCTTTGGAAGAAGAAGATGTGGTGTCCATAATTTACAGAGCACCATCACCTCAATGATGGCAAATGGATTTTCACATTTGAATTAAATTCCACAAACTAAATGACCTTGACATTGTCTGTTACACACTAAATAAATGGTACATTTGGTCTTGAACACAGAATGTGGTTTATGTGGGTAAAGTGTGGTTCTGAGAAGAGCAGAAAGCTGAGTTCTCAGCGAAAGCCAAATTCAAAATCTATGAAATCGCAATGATAGCTTGTCTCCACATGTAATCCTCTTTAAAAATTGTACAAAATAATCCATGCCCCTTCATCCTTGGCATACTTTTTACAAAATGCTTTTGAAAACTGCGCCATAGCTAGTCAGTGAGGCCTTCATAAAAGAGAGACTGAGGACATCCTGGCCATCCAGATTTTGATTAGAAAGAGGAAAGCAAGTTTGCATAATTCAGAAGTTGTTTCTACTGAATGTTCTGTGTCAGATACTGTAGACATATTTTCCTCTTCATATTAAACACTGACATTAAGAAAGCAAACATCATCAGAAAGCACTCATTTTCATGTAACTTGCTCAAGCCTTAAAGCGCATTCTTCATTCTGCAAAACATCTGCACGTTTCATCTCATCATGTATCTTGATATTGTTGTAAGTTTTTCAGTGAAAGTTCAGGGAGGTCATATTGCATTTCTAGTTAGCCAAAGGGTAAGACTCTTTATGTTCTATTATGTGGTCATTCAATAAATGGTTGATCTGAGATAAAACACTATTTGAAGACCAAGGTTTTCAAGACCTTTTGTGATGACTTGTAGCTGTTTATCTGCATTGTTTATCGAATACTGCTTTTTTGTTCATCTTTATCTTGGGTCCCAATAAATGTCTCACCACTAAATCAATAGTATATATAAGGAACTCGGTATTCCATTAGAAACAGAGATGTTAAATCCGATGGACAGATATTTTAATACAGTGGGGCATGACATTGGTGCTCTCTGCTTTATGGGTCTCGAACTGGTACAGTTATCAAGAAGAGGGGGTAACAGGGACAGATGTCCTAACACTGTTTTTTGTAACCAAGTTCTTTATCAGCTGTGTTTTCTTAACCGTTTTTCACCAATGGATCTTCTGTATTTTGGTTCCTCATCAATAATTGTTGATGTCTCATTGACTACGTTCTAATTTTTGATTGTCTTTTTTTAATCATTGCTCCTACCTTGATATTTTATTTTGATTATTGTTACAACTTACTGTATGATCCTCATCTTATTGACTTTATCTGTGTGTTATGGTTACCCTTTAAGTTTTGGTCTCAGCTGATCCAAGAACAATGAAGAATGTATGTGTCACTCCTTGAGTAATGTACAGTATATGGACACTGATGAAGGCAACTAGCTGAAACACATCTATGTTGTACAAATTATTTATGTCTCTAATGCTGAGTGTGCTGTCCCATCATTTTACTCTACACTGAAACCATATACATTTATTTTACACTTTAACACAAAAATCAGCTTACCCTGTGTTCCAGCAGGAATTGAGTTTGCTGTAAATATCAATTTATTAATAATATGAGATATGGAACACTGGATAAATGAACTGGTAATCCCACTGGGAAACATCCCTTCTTTTTAAGATGGTAAAGATTGCGCTGAGAGTGGCACCGTTCTGTCTACTGTTGATCCACTGCCTGAGAGGCCTGGAAGAAACTGAGCCCACACCCAGAGATACAGCAGATGGGGTGACTGTAGGTTATGTACAACGTCGCCCACAGCACTCAGCCTGTACTCATCGACCTCGAGCCTCAATCACAATCCATGAGGTGGGGGATTCAACAAGAGCCAACACACAGTGCAGGTAATGAAAGGAGGAACTGTTTGCCCAAAAATTTTCCCTGCCCTTGTGACTGATGTATCATCTGGAGTTAACTTAGCACTAGAAAAAGCATCGCATAGTTGGCACAACTGCAGCATCACTTCAAGAGGTACCTTCCAAAGGTCCCATCACCCAGATATGGCTTGTTGGAACTGCTAAAAATTCAACACCATAATTAAAAAGGATGGGGAAGCTGGTGGAAAGTGTTCTCCTAATGAAAGCTTGTTTTTACACTTCCCCCAAGGTAAGCAGTCTAAGGAAGCAAAGGTCCACCACACCCTGTTCCCCAGCCGGATCTGCCACAGAGCTGCCACATGACTGCAATTAGACCTTCACCTTTGAAAGCAAAAGCCCTACAAGTTCAGTAGTCTCATGAAAAAATCCTACTTCCTCATCCAGTGGATATATTTCTCTAATGTTAATGATCCTTTCTGAGATTTATTCCAGTTAATCATCGTGTCAGCAGCCAGAAACCCCACCCTGGTTGCTCTTGTAGCATATGCTGCGAAATTCCAATTGGAGTTTTAGCTTCTCTTTACTTAAATAAAAATCCTATGGTTTTTTTCTGTTCTCTTTACCAAATGTGAAGGAATCCCTTGCAGACGTCAAGGAATCTTTACCTCTAACATAAGGTCCTCTCAGGTAAATTAAAAGCTTATCCTGAAACACTGCTACACTTACATGACATTTTTGTCCAAAGTGACTTATAATTATTAACTCTTATCTAGCAGAAGCTTTTGTTAAAAGCGACCTGCGTTAGATGTGCTGTATCACACGATACTTATCCGCCTATTTATATAGCAAAGCAATATAATGCAGTCATTCATTCATTCATATACACACACTAAGGACAATTTAGAGTCCTCGTTTCAACTGAGGCACATATGTTTAGACTCAAACTACTAAAAACTAAGTGTCACAAAATACAGTTGAAGATATCGTTGGCTAGTCTCAGAGCTGAGGTGCTGTACTACTCACCCAGGTAACTGCGGCTCTTGATCATCTCTGTGACGTTTATCTTGGTGGCACCTTCTGGAATCTCCACAATCTTGTGGTATCCCAGCTTGGTTAAGGGATGTGTGAAGATGCCCGAAACCACTTTGCAGGCCGTGTTATCTCCACCACACACCCCACAGCGGTCCACCACCTTACCTGAGCCCAAGTATTCATCACAGCCCAGGCTCTGTCAGAGAAAAAAGGGAAGATACAGGGAGTCACAGAAGTAACACTCAACCAGACTGGATCGAGATGGTTATTAACGGTAACTTGTAGACATGTAAACCTAAGGCTGTGTGCTGAACATTTTGGTGGTTTTCCAGTTTTTAATGTACAAGTGCTTACTTTTAAGAGATACTTTTTCCTCAAATTGACTCACAAAACACAGAGGACAATAAATGCATTCAGCAACCAATAAAGTTTGAAATACATGAAACACGTGAGTATATATCTGTCATCTGATTGGCATCCCACAACCACTGTAAAATGAAACCTATTAAATATTCAGTGTAAAACTGGTGATTCCCTGCTTATTTTATGAGAACATTCAGGATTATGGAGTTAGAGTGTTAAAATTCTAATTTTCCTCAAAGGACAGAAAAAACATAAAGCCTCACAGGCCGTGTATTAAGCAGCACAGATATAAATTGAGAGAATCCTAGTGTAAAGCACTGCGTCTGTGAGCAGATGCTGCAGGAAATGGAACTACCCAGAGCAGGACTCCCATATTTCATTGTCACAGCCAGAAGACACGGCGCTGTCAGCATCTGACACACGTGGAGAGCATGCCCACCCATCACAGATGAAACTGAGAGTTACACAGGTCTGTCAAGAGATACAGAGAGCCACTGCTGACAACCCAGATATGATTCATGGAAAGTCTCTACCAGTTTTGGGCAGCTGCCAGTCCGACTACGTCTCTGAGAAGTTATGGTGTTACTTTGAATGCTGCATTCCTGTAAAACCATTACATTCCTAGATGTTACACTGTCAAACATAATTTTATGATAATGCTTATGCATCTCTTTCTTCTCAAAAGAGGGTTACATTTTCCTATTTAATTTATGCACTTTATTCCTCAATTCTCAAACGTACATAGTTTTTAAGTAATTCTTTTTGCAGTCACTACTAGTATAAATGACGGAGCGCTTCCTGCCATACTGTGGTTTCTCTGGCTCACTTTGGAACCCTGCCTGCCAGTTACAAATGCTTCATGGGAGCTGTCAGTGAAACATTCTTGTTGTCCCTGGACCCATTTCACAGGAAAAACTGCATTTGTAGCTACCACAACTAGAAACAAAACAAAAAGTAAACTGTACTTTCTCCTCTCTTTTTCTTGATCAAACGCAGAGCAATTCGTGAAGTATGTGCAAATAAAATTTTATGTGCTTCTTGTTTTCAGCTTGTTCTTTATCAGGTTTCTCTTCTGCAAAGCAATTCTTCTCTTGCCTAACAAAAACTTCTTTTTCATCTTGTGATGTACAGGTTTTTCTAAAATTTCAACATTTGCAAAAAAGAAGCCCTTCCAAATTAAGGGGCTTATTACATACTCCCTGACTCAGTATCCTACAACCACTGTGGACACTTACATGCTTGGACTCGGACATGTAAGCTGGTTGCCGGACAAGCCCAGTGCTTGCCTTATTCTCACTTTCCTGTACATACTGCACCTAACACAACAGAAGCCACCTCTCATCTTTTTAGTGTATTTGTTTACTTAGACTGAGTGCTAAACCAAGTTAGAGACTTGGGTAACAAACTGCTTTTACAGTTTTCCATGTTCAAAAAGTTATTAAAAAAATCATAAATCCAGCTCTCTACTGACACCCTACTAATCCCATGAAGGGCCAGTGTGGTTTCAGTGACTTGTCTTACCTTGACATGAGGCTGCTCCATCCACTGTACCCCAGTAATGTGTGGGTTCTACTCACAGTGCACATCCTCCATTGCAAGAGCACTCCCCAGGGCAGGAGAACAAACCAAAAAACAGGGCTTCCAAGCCGCGCCTGTTCTGCTTCTCTTACAGCATTGCTCAACCCAGTGTAGCGCTGGGAACCCAAAGCAAAAATCGGGTCGCGAAGGACGGAAAGATTTAAAACAAGTTTAACCGTACATGTTAGTTACCAGTTTAAACTGGTAATCGAGAAGACACCCACTTAAATCTTTAAAAACATCTGTGCCAAAATAAATAACTTGATGGATTAAAAAAGTGGAAAATACAGAGTACACAGGATAAATTCAAGCCAAAGTCAAAAAACTATGTTCCGAGGTTTGACTGATGCCACTAATACAATCCTCTCAGATGTTTCTTCCTCAGCAGTAACAGATGGATAAGTGGCAGTTATAAGTTTGTAGTAATGTACTGAACATACAGGTCTTTGCAATGCAAACTGGTGAATGATTTCAAACTATATAATACTGGCAGCCTTGATTCAACCACATCAAAACAGCAGGACATGAAGAATCAGAGAGTGGGGTTTAAAGAATCACTAATCAGCCCGTTTCTTAATGTGGCCTTTAAGAATCCCTAAGCAGGGGCTTGTAAGTAGCTGAGCACTCAGGATTTTTTCTTGTTTGCAGACTGATCCACATAGCTCAGATCAAGGTGTGAATTAGGGCTGTCATTTACGTCATTTGTGACCAGTGGACTGCTTGCATCTCCAGTCAGCACTTTGCCCTTCACCCCAGTACTATACACAGAGGTAGAAAGGCTGTCAGCTGGGGAACACAGATCATCTTCCCTCTGGTTTCTGGCAGATCCAAGGGACAGTGTGCAGTAAGTTAGGAATCTGATATGAGTGAACTGGGAGGAGAGAGGCCGAGGGAAGAAAAATCATCTCTACAACAGCAAAATCTCTAAGTACATGATGAAAAATAAATGCAAATGTGTTTTTTACATGGAAGCACCAGAAATGGAAGATGTCCTGGATGCATTTCAGGTAGAGAGGCTCCTATCTGCAGCTGATTGCCCACAAGGGAAAAGGCTTCCAGGGACTGTATGTTCTTATACAAATGGAATGGGCTGTGTTTCACTGCCACTATTTGCCATTCAAAGCATGTCACATCCTGCATGCAAGAACACAGTGAGCAAGCAAGAGATGGCAGAGATAATATTCAAAACCAGCTCAGTCTGAGTATCAGTACTAGGGACATTTGGATTCTTCTGCCAGCTTTGCATAGCATCAGTAAATACAGAAACTGGAGATTGCAAATTATGACCTGCCTACCAGGATAAAGATCAGCAGCAAGAAAGAAGCAGGTATGAAATCAACAGCTCCCATTAAATGTTCTCTGTAATGCATTTAAAGATATTATTGTTAACACAAACCCGACACGTCAGCTTTTCAACACCAACTACCTTAGTGTCACCACAAATGTAACACCATGATTATAAGGAGGAGAAGGTTACAAAAACCAGTCGGGCTGGAAAACATTCCTTAGTTCTCCAAACACTTTAGAATAGAACGTCAAAAGAGTTGAAAACAGATGACCCATCTAGCACATTGCAGAAAATCACATTGCTTTTAAATGACTATATGTGGAGAATATACCTGAGAAGCTTTAAAAACACTAAAACATGGAATATGAACATGTTACAGCCCTAAGATTCCTAAAGATTTTAATGAAAAAAGAACAGCAAAACACTGTTTCGGCATAAAATTACTTCCGCACGTTAAAACTTTGAATAAACTTTCCATTCCAGCCATACACCATGGTCATACGGTTCTTGGTTTATTCACCAAATGCATTACTCTCTTTTCCACCAGTTATAGCAAGGTACCACTTTCTGGGGTCAAGCATAAGTATTGGCATAAGTCCTTGACACAAAGGCTGTAAAAAAGGTCTCATCCATTGAATATAACCTTCCCATGGTGACTAGTAGTAGTAGCAGTGTTCAGTTAAAGCCCAGCTTAGCACTTCCTACTGAAACTGCCGGTGGAATATCAAAAGGGTGAGGAACCTGCTCTGTCAAACACTGCACCTCCTGGTACTCTACATTGCAGTATACTCAATGTGTCCTTTTCCATCTGCTGTATTTATGTGATATTGGCTGGTATTGACTGAGAGTGATGTTCACCAGAGTATCGGACCCCAGTTGTCCACCATGCCTTTGGAAATGATCGGCCAGAAAAGGTGCTTCATCAGGGTGCTGGAGCTGCAAGGCCCAAGCAGACAGATTTAGGAGTGCTCAGGATTACCATAGCGTCTACAGAGAGGTGCAGATTCCCTTTCTTGCTGCCAGCAAGAACAGCGGTCTGTCCGCTCGCCTCTGCGGGCTGGAGGGCGGCCAGCGACATTCTCACACGGTCTGCTTCACCCATTCAAGGGCCCTCCCAGGGACTTGTTTGGGAACAAACCTCCACCCGTCAGTGACCTCTCAGGAGCACCTCATGGGCAGCCCCTTCACCTTCACCTCCTCTTGGCCCAAACACTTGCTGGTTAAAAGAGCCAGCCGGGAGCTACTGCTCACTCTTCATCTGTTTTCACTTGTTCACATTAGATTACATCTCTAATATATGTACAAATGTGAAATAGAAAAGCTCATTTTTTCCCACCAGTCAAGAAAAAAAAATCCTGCACAGTAGCTTGAAAAGGGAATTCTTGAAAAAATGGATTTAACAAGGGAACATTAAGATGAAAAATGAACCACTGTCTCTTGTCTTAAAAGGAGAAAATACACATAAGACAATCTAATTTGGACATATTTACTGTTTCAGGAAGGTTTCAAAGATGATCCTATTCCATTCATAAAAAGCTTGGTGCGAGTTATGCTGAACTTATGGGGAAAAAAAACACATTTAAGTTTGGGAAAGAGGTTTGACTTCTTATAAACAGTATGTAAAAATGAATGCAAAGACAATGAAATTAAGGACAACATCCTGACGCACCAAATTCCAGATGTGGAGAGACGGACAAGTAGCGCAAAGTATTTTATGCATAGTGCTGTGACCTGCAATTTAATTCAAGTGTACAGTTGCTTGTCCTTCAAGAAAAATCTTTTGTTATCAATGGTCCACATGGACTTCTGTACAAAACAGCACAGCACTGAGGCTGAGGAATGGACTGAAATCCAAAGGCTATTCACTCAGCAGCTAAGAGAAATAACGCCACACGAATCAAAACCCGTGTCCAAAGCCTCCTGATCTCTCCTCTTCTTCACTGTACTTATCCGGGCTGGATAATGCATTAAAGTTACAAAACACAACGTTATGAGGAAAAAAACAGCGGTGCTCAGCTGCTTTAAAGTTAACAGAGCATTCAGGAGTGCTTGTCAAGAATTATTAGAAATTATTATTAGAAACGAGTTAGCGAAGCTGCTCTTAATTAAAATTGACAACCGTGTTAGCTTCTGAAGATAAAAAAACATTTTAGGACGATGAGTTGTGGGGAGATGTGTGTGTGCTGCGCGCCGAAGCTGGGTGATGCTGGAATGCCGTCGGCTATATTATCAAGGCCTGCTATACAGTGATACTCCAGCTCTTCTGGAAAAGCCATGATTGCATTACTGACCCTCGAACCTGAGAACACAGTGACAGGATCGCCCTGGCTGGTAATTTATATGGGAGATGGCTTTACAGCAAGGGGGGTGTGGGATGGAAATGATATTACTGAAAACCACAGAATCCCACAGACTAGGCAGAGCATAAAGTAGGAGGATATAAAAGAACCCCTTGCTTTATTGAAATGTCCACAGAGGGCTCTTTAGTGAAACACTAAACCCGCAGAAATGTTCAAATCTAGTATACCTTCCTAATTATGAATCTGACATCATCTATATTATCTGAAATATTTTAAAATGTTTTATTTCTTCAGGAATTGATTTTATCCAAAGGGATTTACATACTGAACCTTATAATTTTACTCGCCGCTTGTTTGTACAGCTGGATATTGATGAATAAATTCAAGTTTAACTTCCTTTCTCCAGGGCACAGCAGCAGTGCCCCCCCTGGCATCCTGCGGCCTTTTGGTGTCCAGTTCATTTTGCAAAACACAGCGCCACATGCAAGCCAAAACTCTGCTCTGGTATCCGACTCCAAAGACAAAACAGTTTTGATTATTATGTCTCGGAGCCAAAAATTTCCAGGGACAAGAATGGTTGTATTTTGAAAGACAAACAGCTGCATGAATGGGGAGAGGCTCCACAGGCGAACGTGGGCAGCATGCGTTGACACTGGTCAAACAGCCTGACAGTAGCTGGCATAGGCTGCAGATCCTGACAGCGCACAAAGAACACACATCCTGCTCTAAGCAGGAGCACCCTTGGTGCTGAGAGTTAAGGTTAGTGTTAAGGATAAGAACCCTAACCCTAAGGTGGTAGGACGTGGAGGTAAGCCACCACCGGCTCACAGAACCAGGGCAGACCTGGCAACTCAAAAACTTCCAGGCCTTCACGCAGTACAGAGCACACTCCTTTTTACCTTACTTTCAGATGAGGAAGTTGAATGATTTACGACCAAATGTTTTTGCAGCTGAATGTAAGTTTTTAGTAGAAAAACACATAAAAAAGCAGAGGGACAGAAGTGCAGTAAAGCGCTCAGTGTCACGGACCACCACCGACTCACTGAACACGAGCCACTCGCTGCTCATCATGTTACCACTTTGCTTAGCAAACATTCATATTTACAGACCCGGAAACTTCTCATTCTAGCAGTTTACACAGCTGTATACAGACTGACAGGACTAAGCACTGTTTTCTAAAAACACATTTGTTCACAGGGCTAACATTACCTACCAGGTGTTCATAGAGGTGACAAAAGACAAACTGTTAAAGAGCTGCTGCTAAACTATAGACTGAAAGTTTCCTTGATTAGCATGTTTTCAACGGGTGTATATAGCTAAATATAATTATCTGATTTACCTTAATTTAGCTTGCTCTAACATATAACTGTTGTAGATGGTTTGGTTAAATAACGGCTAATATAGTAAGATTTCAACAACAATCACTACAGAAAAATACAAGTTGTTCTAGATTTTATCTTTTCTTACTGCTGAGTGAGTGAAGAAATTGCTTTTAATACAGCATAAATTTTTCCGTACATTGTTTCAAGAAGAATTAAGAAAAACAAGACCATTCAATTCAGATTTCTCACTGTAATACTTAACATTTCAAATATTTTTGATTATTTGGCATGTCTTTCTTTTCTTATAAATTTTGATTTTCTCTACTACGAGAGGTCATTTCAAACTCACATTGTCCCTTTTATATGTAAAGGTTATTCTTGAAAGTCTTCATGAAAATATAAGGCCAGAGGAGGAGGGGAAGTCAATAGTAACCACACACACACACACACACACACACACACACACACTCACACAAAATATCTACAGCCACTTGTCCCGAGCAGGGTCACAGCGAGCCGGAGCCTAACCCGGCAACACGGGGCGAAGGGGCGGGAACACACCCAGGACGGGATGCCAGTCCATCACAAGGCACCCCAAGCAGGACACGAGCCCCAGACCCACCAGAGAGCAGGACCCAGCCAAACCCGCTGCACCACTGCGCCCCCCCAATAGTAACTTGTTCTGATTTATCACACACAGCAATTACCTCAAACCCCAAGAGTAGTGCTGCAATATAAACACAGAGATTATAAAATGCTCCAATATAGCACACACTATATTATTTCAACATTAAGAAAAATCCCTAAGGATTATTATAATCACAAGAGAATTTGTGAGACACTTAAAAGGCTGACAGGAGCTGATATTTAATTTAGGTATGTAATTCTGATGTTATTTTGCACCAAATTAAACATTACTGAGAGTTGTCAAATCACTGCTAATTCTGATTCATTTTCATTATTTCCCAGTTAATTTCAGATGCATATATTATGATGTACCACAGAAGTTAAAGTTTCATGTTGTGATGTTTCATTTTTACCATTTGATCTCAAGTGACCCCAAGATAACTGATAAAACAGAAAAACTGAAGTCACGCCCATTTCCTCGGTGTCAGTAGGCTAGCTGACATAATGATGACTGCATTATATGATGTGCAAGATCATTTGCCTAAGAGTGACAATGAAAATGTGCATCACACACTCATCCCCTGCATCATCCGCAATGAATTTCAGCTTGAAACACTTGCTCAGAAAAACCCGGCCACTTAGCAAAAATCACCACGAACCCCAAAAGTATATCTGAGCATAACCTACAACAGTGAGAGCACTCAACCTACAGTATTTACAGCACAATGTGCAAAGACTGGCCAGACAGAAAACAAAAGCATTTAAGACATAAATAATGATTTATTTTTCATTTATTTCTGCATCTCAAGTTAATTAAAAGAACACTCCCTTCTTAATGCAAACTGTAAATCGCTGCAACAACTCACAAAAATCCTGGCATTCTGTTTCAGCCTATTCAGCATAAATTTGAACACGGCAGAAACTCAAAATAAAACTTAAAGCAGTCAAACTCCGTAAAACCAATCCAGTTGCAGACACAATGAGAGAACAATATAATATTTGAGGTGTGAGCAATGAAAAATAATCCCCCTGAATAAACATCATCATCATTTTCTGAGCTGCACATTTCTCCTAGGGCATATCAAGCTTTCTCCCCTGTGCAGAAAAAGAGAAGCCGATCATACTTACCTGCTGCCATGGCTTCCCCATCACACGTGTGTGGAGGCACACAAGAAGAGGAAACACGAGGGCCGAAAGCATTCTGTTACACGACCAGAACGGCTGGAGAAAAGTTTGGTCACATATTAGACCAAGCTTCTGTCGACTCTCCAGCTCTCTCCCTCTATCCCGTCCTGAACCACAGTCAGGCCTCTACTACTGCACTGAGCACGGGCTTGTAAACTGAGCTTGTGGTGGAATGGGTGGGTGACTGGATGGGTGGTGGGGGGGTTGACTCTGCCTTTCACAGGAACGAGAAAGAGGGAGAGAGGGAAACGGAAGATATGAAATAAGGGAGTTCACTCAAAAGAAGATCCATCGGCTATCAGGGAAACATCATATGATTAGGTCAGCAGAAACAGTAATGGTCCTTCAACAGCCTCGTACACGTGACCGAGTATAGCAGTTACATGTATTCCACATTAAGGCTCCTATAGCCTCAAATTTCAAAGGATATTCCATTCTGACGAAATTGACCTGCTTATTTGAAGCCGGATGTAGTGGTGAGAAAAGAAAGCTCCTGGATCCAGTTCAGCACCGATGCAGCAGAGGCACATTAAAGGAATTAATTATGAGCCACGTTGTGGAAGCTGGAAATAGCAAAGCAGAGCCAGAAGCCCATCATATGGTTTTCCTATTGCAGCACTATTGTTTCCACAACATTAATTCTTAATTCATGCTGTCCTGAATCAGCACACACAGAGGTAAAAAAAGTGCTCTATGTGAAATGACAGAAGGTCCTCTCGTTTATTAAATCATACTACCAGGATGGGTAGTGGGTTAGGGTATGAAGTGGCAGGGTCACTTCAAGTGCTTTGCATTGTGGGATTGCCTATTTGGAGCTGGAGGCAATTGCATGCTTTTTCTGTGCAAGTGGAGCATTAGGGCACCGTGCCACCAGCAAAACGCCCACATCCAGCTGCTGGAGGATCAGTCATGACCTAGAGACAGGTCGTGTTTGTGAGACTGACCACTGATGTCTGCATCGGAATGGACACACCTCGCCTCTTGAGCTCAACATTCTGACAAACACATGTGTTTTTCAACTGGCAAACATTCCTAGGAAACACATCTGTCTATTATATGTCCATAATGGCCATATTGTGAAAGTTCTCATGGGGAGCAGTAGGACTTTTGAGAAGAACAGTCTACAGAAATCTGTCTGAAACCAATCGCTACATCAGCCTGTTACAACACAAGATGTAGAAGACTGACTACAAATGAACAGGCTTATGACTCAGAGAGAGAAGGACCTGTCATATCAGCACTTATTCCGAAACATTATATTACCCTCTGTATTTATTTTCTAAGAAGCAAATCCTAACATGGCTAATTCTAAGGAAACGGAACATTTCATCAGCCGAAGTCAACTTGGCTGCAGCAGAGCTGCTGGCAGAGGCTTTTTCTTCATTTGTCTAGCTTTGGCCAGAGAGGGACTGCCTGCTGGAGAGAGTTTCCAACATCGGCTGCCACTGATGATGGTGGGTTCTATAATGCCTCTCAGCTCCTCACCATGTAGTTATACCACAGTTGCTAATATCGGTCAACTGCATAGTCCCATCAGATTTTTCTGTTCAATGCCACTGCCTCCAGGTAGGGAGCAACAAGAGTCTATAATAAAAAGTATATAATGCCATCCACGATACAAAAAAATGTGTATTAGGACGTGTAGCAACAATTTTTTTTTTTTTTTTTTTTTTATTATAAATTAAGCAATACGTACACTCAACAGTACTACAGCTTTCTGTTTGTTGAAGAGTACAAACTTCATTGTAAATATACAGCCCTACATTGATTTACATTTGCGTACATTTCGGAAGGTATTTTCAGACTAGAATTTTCTAAGATGACTACCTATATTTCATTATCCATTTGGGCTCCTGAAACGTGTTATTTGACAAGGTTCTGATTAGAACCAAATACTGTTCCTTCTTCAAACCTAAACCACAGGTATATGATAGTTATATATATTCCTACTTCAACTCATGAATTTTTTTAACAATTTTTTCACAGGCTGCAATAACTTTCATTTAAAAAGAAAAGTAAATAAAATACAAAACTGGAAAAATCCAGGTTTGGAAAGTATTCACTCGTAGCCTTTCCTTTCACTGAAAAGCACACACACACACACACACACACACACACATTTTCAGAACCGCTTGTCCCATACAGGGTCACAGGGAACCGGAGCCTACCCGGCAACACAGGGCGTAAGGCCGGAGGGGGAGGGGACACACCCAGGACGGGACGCCAGTCCGTCGCAAGGCACCCCAAGCGGGACTCGAACCCCAGACCCACTAGAGAGCAGGACTGCGGTCCAACCCACTGCGCCACCGCACCCCCCTTCACTGAAAAGCATAGTCTCAATCTGCTGCCATGAGAATTTGAGCAATTTGTTGATGATTAACCATTAGGACTGAATTCACATGTCTTTGAAAGGTAAAATACACCAGTGTTTTTGAGATCACCCTGTAGGTAATTCGAGACAAAGCAATATCAAGACAAAAGAGTTTCCCCAAAAACTGAGAAAGTCACACACACATCAGATAAGGACTATAAAAGATCTCAAAGGCATTGACAATCCCATAGAGCACTGTCAGACCAAATATCAGGAAATGGACGACACACAAAACTAGCCAGAGCTTCAAAAAACTGGTTGTCCTTAAAAACTCTGCAAGAAGAAAATCGGTCAGAAAAGTAGTCAAGATGACAAAGGGTCAGTGTATGTTGTGTTCATTCGTTTCTGATTTGAAATTGAAAAACAAAATACGAATTACAATGCCTTAATTTATTCTTTGCTTTAAAATTGAAAAACAAATTATGAATTAACTATGTTTAAAAACCATTTTTTGCTCAAAATGTAAAATACTTAAAATATGCTTTGTTTATTATTTCTTGCCATCTTTATTTCTTGAAGTTATTTCGTTTGAAACTGTGCATAATCCATCAGTGGCTTCATTGAACATGCTAGCATCGCTCCGAGTTATTGATCATAAGTTAATATGGATCACTACGTGCTTTTCAAAAGCTGCAAGAGAGTGACAGTAAATGGGGGGGGCGTGGTAGCGCGGCAGACTGACATCCCGTCCTGGGTGTGTCCTCTCCCCCTCCAGCCTTGCAACCTGTGTTGCTGGGTTAGGCTCCGATTTGCCGCGACTCCCCGCTTGGGACAAGCGGTTGTTGGCAATGGTTGGTTGGTTGGAGGAACAGCAAGGGAGGATGACATGTCCACCGAGAAAATTGGCAGGATTTTTCATGTGCTACTTCATAAAAATCTTATTACTAATTACATGCAGGTGTTAAAAGCACCATGAAGTTCTAGCTGGCTAGTGGTATTACAGCATGATGAAATGTGCGTTTCATTCATCATATTTGGTATTGTGAGATTTTGATTTCTACACTTTGTATGATTAAATGAAGAGAAAATTAAAAAACAAGTCCTTTTCTTTTTGTCTGTGTGCTCAGAAACAAAAAGTCTCTCTCATTTTTCTGCTTTCAATATTAAATCAAAAAATGAATGACGGCCTCATAATTTGCATTTTGTTTTTCAGTTTTGAATCAAAAAACAAATTAATGTAACATACATGAACCCAAAAAGAATACGCTTGCAGCATGTCACAACAGCAATAGGAGAAACTTTCAACAGATTCTCAGTCAAATGATGAGATATTCTACCAATCTGCTTTATACTGTAGAGTGGTGAGAAACTGAACTGAAAACTGAATTTGCAAAAAGTTATGTAGGAGCCTCTAAAACAGGGGTCACCAACATGGTGCCCGCGGGCACCAGGTCGCCCGCAAGGATCACATGAGTCGCCCGCAGGCCTGTTCTAAAAATAGCTCACCATAGCGCCACTTACCAGTAAGCTGCATCTAATTTTTTTTGTTGCTATTCTTTTTAAATCACACTTGCATTGGTGTAAATTTGAAAATGACAATATTAAAAAAAAAACTTTAAAAAATATTTCATATTAGATTAGAGCTAGCTGGTCTCCACGGCAACCGTTGCCGTAGAGAGCAGCTAGCGGGCGCAGTGAAGGGGAGGAGATGATTTACCCCCGAAAACATGGCAGAAAAAAGAAAGAAAACATATCATTTTCACAGTGAATGGGAGGAAGAGTTCTTTTTTACCACTGTGAAAGATTCCTGCGTGTGTTTCATTTGCGGGGCGACTGTGGCGACGGCAAAGCGGCACAATGTTGAGAGACATTTCAGAACGTGTCACGCAAGCTACCATGCTAACTACCCACCGGGCAGCGCATTACGAGTGGAAAAAGCCCGCGAGTTAAAGGCAGGTTTGTGCAAACAGCTGTCTTTTTCCACGAGACCGGTGAAAAACCCCCAAAAAGCAAACTGGTAGCCCTTCACATTAATCGGTACCCAGGAAGTAGCTCTCAGTTTCAAAAAGGTTGGTGACCCCTGCTCTAAAAGAACACAGAAAACAGTTCTGTTGTCTGATTAAACAAAAAATAGTTATTTAGCCTCAATTCCAAGTGCATGGCTTGGCAAGAAAAAGCACAGCTTATTACTTAGAAAACACCATCCATACCCTGAAGTGTGGTGGCGACAGCATAATGTTAAAACACCTCTTTGCATCAGTAGAGGTTGACAGGCTTGAAAAAACAGAGGCTGAAATGGATGGAGTAAAATATTGAGATCCTAGAGCAAAACCTTGTACTATCTGCAAAAAAATGTGAAACTAGAACAGCTTAAACAAGAGACTGACCCCAAACACAAAGCTGTGAAAAGATGACAGAACTCATTTAAATGTCCCAATCAAAGTCCTGAGTAAATCCCTTGTGTTGGACACTGTTGCTCCCCAAGTAACCTCCAACAACTGGAGAAAATTTGCAAGGACAAGTGGGCAAGTATTAAACCTATAATATATAAAAACTGGTTACAACATACCACAAAATTCTTGAATCTGTAACTGTGCCAAAAGAAGCAAGTACCAAATACTGAATGTCTAAGGTGAATACTTTACAATGTTTTATATGTTTCACTTACTTTCATCATTAAAGTGAAGGTGGCCCATTGAAATGTTAAACGTGTTTTGTTAACCATATAAAATGCAAAAACAATCCAGTCCAAATGTATGGTGTTACATGGCACATTGTGGTAGAAGTCAGGGGGTGAATACTTTCTATAGTCCCTGTAAATGTATTGTCTATACAGAATTTATTTTTTTTTTAAATCTGAAAAAAAAATTCCTGTTTGGTTTCAATGTAATTTTTTACCTTGTTTCAGACCTACCTCTTTAGACCAGTGTGCGTTGAAGCTGAACTGTTGCTGTTTCTATGAGCAGCATGGAACTGCAAAATTGTGTACCGAGGGGAGAAAGCAGGAGTATGTGCATATGGGATACATATTAGCTGCAGCAAGGCCAGGCATGCAAGTCCCTTGATTGTTTCCTTCAATGTGTTTGACTAAAGGCCCTAAAAGGAAGCAAGAAAGGCTTTTAATGAATAAAACATGTAGTATATGTGGAGGACATGTGGGGATGGGAGGAGGTAGACTGACATGCCATCGTTATTTTTCTTTGCACTTGCAGGGTCACAAGCGCGGCTTTCAGACACTGGTACCACTACAGTGGGAAGAATCTCTGAGTGATGTAGGAATGACTCCCACCATGACCTGGGATTTGCTACATATTAAGTGCAAGCAGTGTGGTCTGGCTGATATTTACCTTTATTTTTTTAGCTGCCACTTTCCTCCACAGTGACTCACAATGTTAGGTTATAGTTACACATTTTTATGGCTGTTTTTTATTTTTTTTTTTTTTACTGTAGCAGTTTAAGGTATGTACCTTGCTCAGGTATGCTGCAGCACACAGCAGGAGGTAGGATTTGAACCTGGGACCTCCATGCCCAGTTGAACTTCAACATCCAGAAAGAGAGCACAGCCAGAAATCATTTTACTATTTATAATTTCATTGCTTAGATGACAGTTTAATCCTAAGTAATTTACAGTTTAGGCAGGTAAATATCAGCAGACAGCACCCCAAAGCAGTGCTCAGCAGTCAGGCTCATAGTCAGTGCACACATTGATCATGAAGATATTGCAGATCCTACTTCAAAACAAGCAAAGCAGCATCCTTGTCTTTTGTGTACAGCCTTGTCTCCTGGGAAACATAAAACACAATAATCCAAGTGAACACAGAGAGCTGTCAAACCAAACAACCAACCCAACAGAACACCCTGGTTGGGAGATGCCAGGTGAACTAGAGAGGAAAAGGTCAGACTAAGACATTTAACACCAACAAGTCTCCCAAACAAGGTTATCAACATTGCTAGGCTCCAAATGCCAGGTATCTTACTCTACCATTAGTACTCGTTGGGGTTCATTACCACAGTCACAGGCACATAGTGGAACACACATAAGTGGATGAGAAGTTCTGCAACAATATGTCACCAACCATGACTGCAGACTGGAGAGTTACATTCAAAGTGACAAAGGTAAGATTCCTGGAGAAATATTTGAAATTCATCAAATTTTTCCTTAAGTCCTTCATTTAAACCTGACAAATTTGCTTGGATAGTTGCAACAAGTAGCTCTGAATACTAACCCATGGAGCTTGCAGGGAGTGTATGTGTTTTCTTGCAGGGAGCAGTGGAATGGCCTCAGTTTAAACCTGCTGTCTGTATCATGCAGTATTTCCATAACAAACACTCGTGTCCAGGGTAACTCACAAAGCCTATATTTTGTCATATTTCCCATTTATACAGCTGGAGATCAAACTGAAACAATTCAGGCTGAGTTCCATAGTCTGTAAACATACTCCTCAGGACAGCGCGTCACACCTGTCAAAACAAGATTTTTCTTTCTGCACCAGATATGATTTGGAAATGGATTTAAAACCAGTTAAGATGTGCTAAAAATCACAGTGTTGTGCTTTACCACATAAGATAAACAGAAGGGTTAAACAGAGCCCAAATAGGTCGGCTGCAAAGGTTTGCAAAATTGGTCCAGCTGATTCACCTAATGCTAACCGTAGTCATTTGCACAAGTCTACATCCATCGCCCTGCTCAAGAACAACAGAGAAGTACACTTGTTCCTAGTATTATGAACAACCCAGTTACAAATTTCAAAGATACAAACATTTCCCAGTTCATTTATTTATTTATTTTTAACTGCAATTCTTAACCATTTTACTTCCTATTGCATTTTCTAAAAATGTGACTGTTTCAGGGCAAAAAAATGGCCTGAATTTCTACTTACTGCTGTTAGTGGGCAGCAAAATGCACTGAGACAGAACAGAAACTCGAATGGCCAGGGGGAGGGGGGCAGCTCTACGGGTCGATTTCAGTTGGCATATTTTATTATTGCTTTATCCAACACTTTTACAGGAACAGGCCAGCAAAGAATTGGAGACATACGTGGATGATTATTGCAAACTGATAGAGACCAGATATGGAAAAATGCTGAATAGGTGATTGTGGATATGATGTATTTTTAGTTTTAGCCATTAGTAAACTTCAATGTTCTGCAAAGCCACATACATGTAAAAAAAGTACTTCCAATAAAACATAATATAATGAAGCGGTGTCCGATCCATCTCCCATGTTGCATCCTGCATGATACCCTATGTTTCCAGAACGGAGAAACCTTGACACCGTACATTGCATGAGCTGTTTACAGACATAAAGTACATAAAAGTCTTCACTTTAGCTTTGAGGTCTGATTTTTATAACTGTGTGATTATGCTTTTACAGATTTTGACGTTATCAGATGGACCTATGAACAATTTCAGTTACGAACAGGCTTTCAGTCCCAATTGTGTTTGTAAATTGAGGAACAAGTGCACTCTAAATCAGGGCAATGGGCTCGTATGCTGACAGCTCTCATGGCCTTCATTCTGGGAGGTATTGTTAAACAATTTTCTCAGTCTGTTTAACCGCATTCCATTTTCCTGTCTTGTTTCTGTCTTTTTTGTGAAGAGGATACATGGCTGTTGACCAGCACTATAAACACACCCCACTTCAGGGATTACAAGTTCACCTGTCAGCCTGCTGAAGACTATAAATGTAAAAGGCTTGTAAACTCCCCACCTGGTCGCACAGAACCGCCTTTGGCCAAAAAAAGGGTTGCACTGTTTTTGTATTCACTTTAAACTCTGCCTCCTGAGCCGCTTCTCAAAAAAAGTCTCACCTCCTTACAGTCAAAAGAGTATTCCTTAGCGTCGCCAGTTTATTTATAGGCACCCGGCTCCTTAACAAAACTGAAATCACAGGACCCTGTTGACAAAAATGCCTTTTCATTCTCTAGAAAACAGCAATAATGTGCTAGGAGTCGACAGCTAGGAAGTGCTGTGGAAGAGCACTGCTGTGATCTCACTGCAGTGTCCACAGGCCATATTTCAGCACGCTCATCTTCATTTTTTAAACGCAGAGAATGCATAAAACAGACACAGCAATGTGGGTGAGGAGGGGTGGCAGACCACAGGAAAATCTCAGGTGGGGAAAGCAAAAGGCCACCAGGGTCCTATTGACAAAGAGAGGCAGAGGTGGGGGATCAACCAGGGAAGAGCACTGTGCTGAGGAAACAAATCTACACTTGGAGACATTACCAATACAAGCTCTGGGAAGGGGGAGCGTGGAGAAGGTACACACATGGGGGCAGGAAAACTGTATACAGCCACCTTCAAGTTGAGCACAACATGCATCTGCAAATTGTGTCATCATACACCAAACACAAGATATGATGCTTGCATAGGTCACATATTTGTCACAATCATTGTTTAAGGCTTGTTGGGGGGAGGGACTTCCCAGGAAATTCTAGATTTATCACAACACAGAGCAGATCTTAGTACATTTGTTCTGAGTCTTCTCAGCTTTCAACTACTTATCCATAGCCTTTGTGCAACAGTACTGCAAAATAAGAACAGCAATGAAAATTTTTCGAAGCGCACCCTTATTTTCCATTGGCACTGATTACTACTGTTTATTGCTGTACACATCTCATCTTGCTTAAGTATGTTCACCTATAGATGCCCATTGAAGAATTGCATGTAAATGTGCAACCCATCTCTCTAGCTAAAGTGCATATTGTGTGTACAGAGGGAAAGTGCTCAGGAAAGCCTCGCCCACGAGCCCCACCCACACCACACCCCTTTGTTCAAGTCCCAAGATCCCTCCATGGGAATTCCAGCTGTGAACGTGCTCAGCTATTCACGGAATCCTAACACCCTCCCTGCCCTCTGCCAAAACAACCCTGCAAGCAGCTGCAGACTTGAGAAGGTTGCCCCAGATTTAGACAATCAAACATCACTCACGGCTGGATGGGGTCATCGGACGACTCTGTCACAAAGCCGGGGGCTTGGTTAATGGAGAAAAGGCGCCAGTACAATCCACCAAGCCCTCCCACTGCTATATTGGCCCTGCCAGCCTCAATGAAGCCTCAATGAAAACAGGTGGTGCGTGTTTTTATTTCGGGCGGTGGGACAGCTGCTGGCTGTTTGCCAGGCACTATTCACTGGACCGCCAATGCCTGCTGTTTAATCAACTGTGATACGCCGCTTAATTGCAATGAATCGACTCACTTGTGGCACTGCAGCACAGCTGGAGAGGGACAAACTTCAAAGAAAAGCAAGACCAATGAGCCTGGTGTGTACAGTACAATAAACAGTGACCAGTGCGACAGCTCCGCTTCAAGAGCCCGCCTGTCTTGCGGTATTTTTTGTGCTGACTTACACTGGCATTTAAGTCAGGAGGGAAGGATCCAAACGCAGTATTTAATATTGAAAACTGATAGTCGGAACATTGCTTAAATCAAACAAAACTTTAAATTAAAAAAATCTGTGCAAAATGCTCAGTCAGGACAGCTTGTGCTGTACAGTCACCCAAAACAACAGCACTATGCCAAATAAAGTAATGTTTTCTAGGAAAAGTTCCAAAGTGGAACTCACTGTAATGTCCATATGGTCAGGTATCCAACCAGAAAATATGAAATAAACACATCACTCAATATGTTTTCACTACCTTTCAACTACAAGAATACTTGAGAAAATATGAAGCACCATGGCACGGTGGTCCCCTACCATAGTAAGTTTGACTGGTTCCAGCATTCACAGCCTCACTCTCCCACCTTCACTCTGCTGTGAGTTTGGGCTTTGCAGCTCTGCAGCTCCAGAGTGCAGAAATATTGCTATAAAGTCAAGGTGGTGACCACTGTGTGAAAAACAGCACATCGCAGAAGACGTTCACTAAAAAAGACATGGTTACTTAAAGTGTCGACTTGACAGCAAAGCTGTTGAGCCGTAAAGTCCAGCGCGCTGGCAAACAGGTCGATTAAGGCCTTGTGCTGAGAACCATCTGAGCTACAGCTCTCAAAGCCCGCTACTCCAGGACCACAGACGCAAGCAAATGCTATGGTGTGAAAGGAAAGTCAACACTACGAGCAAAAAGACTCACACATTCACACACAACACAGGGCACAAGGCTGAAAGGAGGAGGGGACACACCCCAGGCGGGACACCAGTCCGCCACAAGGCACCCCAAGCAGGACTCAAACCCAGACGCACCACAGAGCAGACCCTGGCCAAACCCGCTGCACCACCGCACCCCCTGCGAAAAGACTCTAGAAGTAAATATCAGATGAAAAGCCTGACATCTCAAAACCTCAAGAAACCTAAAAAGATCTTTACGGTTGTCTTTGGAAGTGGGGTGGAATGAAGGTGACTACTGAGAAACAGTCATTTTTGTGGAACTACAGATTCCTGTATAAGAACCCCTTTATGATCACAGGTTTACATCCAGTTCACAGCATGTTCACAGTTATGCTCTGCTGTCCTCTGCTGGTAGCGAAAGGAAAGATGTGAGACAACATTGTGCCTATTCACTCTCAAAGACCGAACGCCATTCGTTTTCAGATCATCTGGAAAAGTTTGGCAGTAATCCAATGCCTAATGGCGTCCTATGGAATGAGTCAAAAGCTTAAAAAAATTGTGTTGTCCAAACCAGTAAAAGCAATGTTATTATTTATAGACTATTTACTTTCAATACATATTATGACAACAGTGAAAATAGCATTCCCTCAGTATGATCCAGAGCTTGGATAACAGATAATACTTTTTGCTTCCTGCACTTCCCTGTAAGGAGGAAGATGAGAACAGGCCCCTACCTGACACTTCCCCGACACACACACCGACATGTTGCTCCGACCACATGGTGTTCCATCAATCACCTTCTCCGACTGTCGCACATAGAACCGGAAGCCAACAGCCCGGCAGTTCAGCTCGCAGTTCTGGTCCCCCTGGACTGTCTCAGTAAAAAAATAAACAATAGAAACAGGTGTATTCTTGACAGGTGGATTCTTGACATTACAGACTGTTTCTAGAATATCTACGGTATATTCATCCCCCATTATTTGGTCTCCTGAGATTATTACATACCACTTATCATTGCTCAGAAGGGATTTTCAAGTATCTGGGCAGCTGCAACATTAAATTCAGTATGATAAACTCAGATCACAATGGAAAATTTCACTCAGCACATCTGTTATGGAAAGCATGAAACACACTGCATTGTGGGAACAGTGTACCCACTTTCTCATTTGCAGTCTGGCACTCTGTGGTCTTGATTCTGTACTCACATTTGTTGTGCATTCTTCTGTTTTACACCATTTTGTTTAAGTTTTTTAATTATTCATATATTTAAATTGGACATATAGCCTTCATCTTCATCAAGCCGCTTCACATACACTATCACAAGTCTACGTTATGAAATCATTATGACTATCTACTGGGCTTTTGTAGCTATAATGTACCACACTCTTAACAAAAGCTAACCAACAGTCAATGTTTATGCATTATTTCAACCTTTCATGCAAGAAACAAAAAAGAAAAAAATAAGAAATCAATAAAAACAATGTCAATGCTCTACAAACAAGTTGACTTTGCTCAGACAGTCCAAACAAGGGCCATGTATACAGAAATTATGACATCTAAAATTAACAAGCAAGTGGTTATGGCTGGGGGTGCAGAGGCGCAGCGGGTTTGGCTGGGTCCTGCTCTCTGGTGGGTCTGGGGCTCGAGTCCTGCTTGGGGTGCCTTGTGATGGACTAGCGTCCCATCCTGGGTGTGTCTCCTCCCCCTCCAGCCTTACGTCCTGTGTTGTTGGGTTAGGCTCCGGTTTGCCATGACCCCACATGGGACAGTGTGTGTGTGTGTGGTTATAAGGGCAAGAATTTAACTCGGTAGGAAACAAACTCTAATTGTGAAGGACTGTGACGCCGTGGTGGCTCTTGTCTCACACTGCTCAGGCGGACAAAATATAAATTCAGGCCTTGTAAATTCCAAGACATGTTTTATAAGTGGGGGGTGTGGTGGTCTGGTGGTGTGGTGGGTTCAGCCAGTGCCCACTGCGTGGCAGGTCTGGGGTTTGAGCCCTGCTTGGGGTGCCCCGCAACAGACTCTTGGGTGTGCCCTGTGTTGCCGGGTAAGGCTCCAGCTCGCCTCGAGATAAGCGGTTGTTGACGATGGATGTTTTATAAGCCAAAGTAAGTGTATTACCAAAAAACTCCTTGTAAAGTAGGATTACTTATAGGGCATATCTCAAAATATAACTGTATTAGAGTATATTTGTACTTACTAGAAATAAATACCTCTCACAGTGCAGAAACACCACATTTCCATGTAATAATGAGATTCTATAGCAGTGGAAAACACACTAGGCTTAAAGACAGGTAGTTTGCTTACCTAGAACTATCAGTGAGATCAGTGAACGGGAGCTCATTCATTTGAATTATTAGCCATTTGGCTAGTTAGACAGTTCATCTGGATTATAAGTGAATGTGGTTGGACCCTGAGAACATAGGATTTAAGGCACTTCTCTAGTGGTTGGGGTGTGATGCTCTTAGCTATCGAACTGACTGAATCTTGACTGCCAAAGTAAAGCTAAGACCTTTCTCTAATAATAAAGCACCATGTTTCTGCCAATAAAAAGAAATCATTTGATTTATTTGGCCAAATTAGCTTTTTAGTTATTTATTTTTTATAAAGAAGTCAAGTTGTGCTGTGCCTTTGTGCAGCGCCTACTGTCCTTACGGAGTTTTAAAAAGTTCAGAGTAAGCTTGAAAGAATACAAAAATAAACCATAAAATTAAGTCAGGGTAGAGAGTCATTGTGCAGATGTGCATCATTGATGGGAAAGGGAGGTGTTGCCTTTAAAATGCTGTCATGGTGAACAAATGATGGGACACTCACCATCACTGAATGGTTCCCATTCGTACAGACGGCCCATGAATGGGTGGCTGTTGTAAGAGGAGCACTGAACCTGACGGATGTTCCTGCTGGTGGGAGGGCAAGGCTGCAAACAGATTGACAGACAGATTATTGTACATTATGGCTGATAGCAGTTCTTAGGACTGTAGAATACAGACTTTAAGGTGTACAAACGGCACCACATACTCAAATACTCACATGCATACTTCTTCCCTCCTAATCAACTAGTGGTTGACAATCCAGTTTATATTGCCCCTATTTTTGAATCGCCCCTACTAGCAGCTGAACATTAACTGCTTGCTACTCTTTGATAGTAGATAAAGGACAACAAAATATTTTATGCCAACAAAAAATTCCATTTGTGGCATTAAATTCAAGTTGTGTGTCAGTACTGGGTCAGGACTGCAATTCACAGCACTGGATGAACCAAACAGCATTTTGCACTAATCTAGTAAGCCCCAGGACCAGGGAAGTCTTACTTTCCCACCATGATTCTTGACTTAACCCAGCAAAGCTCATCTTCATGATATCACCATGGCAACATACCCACCATAGCAAGCTTTTCACAGTAAACATCTGCCTTGCTTTCTTAATGATGAAAAGCTGCAGGAGAGTCGACAGTGACATAAACGAGAAGCGCTTATAGAAAGCACCACATAACACAATTAGCATTCTTACATTAGAGTTACAAAGTCTGTGCTGCTTCTGTGTCCCGGCACAGGATGTGGTTGGGAGCAGGTTGTAGGGCCCACCTTGGGCAGAGAGTGTTGTGGAGACCTGCATTCTTGGGTGAAGGTCCTGAGAAGATCTGTGACTTTGACTAGGTCGGTACAAGGGCACCCTAGCTGGTTCAGTCCTGGAATGTAGCACTGGTGGTCGGTTAAGGACATTGTCATAGCTGTAATATGGGGTGCGTTGTCTGTAACTTTGCTGCTGCCCGCTGTAAGGATTTGGAACCAGAGGGCCTTGGGCAACAGCCTGTCTGCGGGACCGGGGACTGCCTTCAATGCGGCTGGTATGCCTCTCCAGGGGAACAATGTAGGGCATCTTTCCATAACCATACTTCCCTGGAGTAATGCGCCTGTTGCTCCCACCTCTGGAAACAATACACACCCCTATTAGTTCAGGAAATTATAGCTGTATCTGCATACAACGAATATGTTACAGGATACAAACACTTGAAGGGAAAAGCCAGTTGTCCTGTTTGGTCAATACCCTCTCAAGGTGGAATCTGACATATATACAGGTGGTCCCCGATTTACGATGGGGTTACATTCCACGAAACCCATTGGAAGCTGAAAATATTGTAAGTCGAAAATGCATTTAATACACCTAATACACAGCTCTGCACAGCAGGTTGGGAGATGCAGATCGCTGCCGCTCTCCGGAATCGCAAGAGAGTATTGCACTGCATATCGCTTGCCTGGGAAATAATCAAAATTCAAAATTTGAAGTATGGTTTCTACTGAATGTCTATCGCCAGCTCTCTATCAAAAAAGTCGAAAAAAATCATAAGTCGAACCATCGCAAATCAGGGACCACCTGTATTTGAAGCAAAGTTTGGTGATTTACAACACTGTAAATCATTTTTATGAAAGTGACAGACCATGTAAGACAAGAAGCCTGGAATAAATTGTGCTTAAATTACCACTAGTTTAAGGTTTTCCCAAACAAAAGTCCCATTTATCATAATCGAATTAAGAATGGATTTTAAAAGCATCTTTAAAAAACAATCATACAAAAGGAGACACCAGGTATCAGCACTACTCATAAAATAAGAATGTGCAATTTTATGTTAGGTTAGGCTTCATTTCAGACATTAGGCAGCAACTAAAGACTTTTCAAGGATTAAAACCCATTCATCTCTTGCCAAGAAACATACATCATGCTGTTAATAACGCAATTTTTACAGCATAGATGGGTTGTTACCTGTGGCTAGCATGGGGATCTCGCTGCTGGCCTCTGTGCTTGCCACGCCAGCCTGACTGTCTGCTGCTCGGGGCCGGCACCTGCCTCATGTCACTGTGCAATGGGACTGAGGGCCACAGGGCTGAGACCATGTGCGAGGGCAGGGGCCAGGAAGCCACCCTGGAGGGATTAGCACCTGGGGAGCTGTAAGGTGGCAGGCAAGGCCGGGTCTGTTCCTGAACCCCCAAGCCACAGGAGCGGGAGCAAGCTGACCAGGGTCCCCAGTGTCCCCAGGAGCCCAGAAAGCTTCCCTCCTTAGCATCTGGACGCAGGTTAATTTCTTCTCTCTTAGGAACCTGTAAACACACAGTAGTGTCTTATTGAGATAGAATACAGTGTTAGATATAATGCATATAATGCACATTTTACCTTACAGGGTCATTTTAATATTACATATATTTAGTAATTTTATTTGCATAGTACCTGACAGTTTACAGTATACTGTATAGAGTTAGAGCATAAGTTAAGCAAAGTGTTCTTTACTGAATAGTACTACTTTATTGACAGAACGCATAAACGTCATCATCTGAGCTCATTTCACACTGAGGTATGACAGGCAAGCAGTCAGAAAGTAAGCAGTAAAAGAAAAAAGAGAGACTTGTCTAATGATAGAAAAAACACAGCAATACCAGATATTGTTTTCAAGAGCTGCTGCATAATTTTTAATACATATTTTATAGATACTTTAAATTGTGTGCAGTGATACCCAAAAAGCCGAAGGATGGACTCTACTGAACACACCCCTCTCAAGTCAAAGACACAAACTGGGGACAATGCATTCTGGAGGCACTCCATAATGTAGCTGCCAAGAGTCAACATTGATTAAACTGCAAACAAACACCAAAAGTGTTATTAAAATACCGGAACAATTCCCTGTGTCATAATTCTCTGGCATTTGTAAATTCACAAGTGGTCTCAGTGCCTCCCAAAGTACAAAAGGATAAACCCCACAGAACCTGTAAATGGCACTGGCACTGTTGCAAGCTGTGAAACCTTTCTGATGGCATTCACACAGATGAAACTAGGCTTTTAAACCATCCGACAGTTTAAAAAAAAAAAATCACAATTTGGCTCATTTCTCTGAGGGGAAGGGCTTACATGCAAGATCGCCGGCTGGACACTAGACAAGAGACACCAAAGCTGGAAATCATCTCTTCCTGGCACTCAGAGCCAGCTGGCAATTCAGAGAGCTGTCAGACAAAAAGACACACACACGCACCAGGTCCCTGAAACTCCACTTTACCGTGGTCGAGGGTCAAGTATGGGTCGAACAGTTGGACTGAGAGGACCCTTCAAGTGAATGGAAAACAGTCTCTCTGTAGGCAGAAAGGAGATCAGGCTCTCCTCTCAGCACTGGCCTGAGCAGAGTCTCCCACAGTGTCCCTGGCCATCAACCCACCATCAAGTCATTCATCACTCTGGATTATGAAGATGGGGAAGAGCAGATGAATAATCACACCCCACCCACTCTGTAATTCCTTTTCATGACTTTTTTACTCTTTGCTTGTTGAGATTTTTTCTCTCTCCTCTAATTTTTTATTTCCATTTCCTAAAAAGCAGCAATTATGTTGGTCCAAATTCAAAAGCACTGTGTTGCACTTTATGGTACAAGACTTAAACTGTTCTTTGGACATAATCATTAAATCAGTATCTCATCACTAAATAAACCACCACAACAAATATCAATTTTACTTCATAGAGCTCATTAATTCTTTACTGGCACAATTCAGTGTTTTTTGCTCAGTGGGACTACAGTGGGAGCAGGGATTCCAACACTGTAGCTTCTGATTGCAAGGCAAAGCTTTAATTGCTTTAGATGACAAAACTCATCTTCCATAAAGCACTGACACAAGTCATGTGGGCTGCGGTGCATTTCAGCTTATTTATTTAGCAGACACTTTTCTCCAAAGTGACTTCCAATGAACTCTATGTAGTGTTATGAGTCCACACACCTTATTCACTGTGATAACTTACACTGCTAGATACCCTACTTACACAGGGTCATTCATCCATACATCAGTAGAACACACTCTCTCTGTCACTCACACACTATGAGTGAACCTGGACAGCCTGCCTTTGGACTGTGGGAGGAAACCAGAGCACTTGGAGGGAACCCATGCAGACACAGGGAGAACATGCAAACGCCACACAGACTGAGCGGGGATCGAACCCACATCATTTCACAACACCTAGGTGCTGCGAGACAGCAGCATTACTGGCTGTTCCACCATGCTGCTTACGAAGAGAACTAAGGTGCCTCCATTTCTGTGACAACCCTGCCACCAGAAAAGGTGTGAACAACTCAGATGGGACCCAAAGATGAGGCATGAGACAAGGAAACAGGCTCCTTGAACAAAGGCCCAGGTCCACAACTCGACTCAAGGCCTCCACACTCACCTTCCTGTGCTCTGGAGTATGCTGGGAATCCACTGGGTGCAAGCAAAGCAACAGTAGAACAATCACAAAAACTCTGCATTTAGTAAACAAAAAAAGGACATGAGATGCTTCTCAATGATTCAACCACGATTCATGTGCATTCATATATACAGCTCATGCAGGTTTAACTATTGTTTTGATAACACATGCAAAACACATCCCTCTCATATCTGTCTTTAAGAAAAAACTACAGTATTGTCATTTCTGCCAAAATGCCAGTTTTCATAATGCGAGCTGGCTGATATGCGATTAATAAACAGGGAAACAATGTTAATATACTGTAACATGAAAGTGATGTCAGTATATGTGATTTTGTCCACAACATGTTTGCATTTTGCATCACTGAGTAAATTTACTAAACTTGACTTAAGACAGCTGATTGCAGCGGTCCATGGAGGAACAAACATGGCACACAGTTTTCCCACAATCTTTTTTTTTTTTTTAAAAGTGCTTATTGCAAGAATCTGGATTGTGATTTAACAAGGAAATAGAAGGAGACAAATCAAAATTTTGGCAAAGGATTATGAGTGCTTGCATGGCCCCTTTATTCTCACA
The DNA here is from genome assembly GCF_900964775.1 of Scleropages formosus. Classification (NCBI taxonomy): domain Eukaryota; kingdom Metazoa; phylum Chordata; class Actinopteri; order Osteoglossiformes; family Osteoglossidae; genus Scleropages; species Scleropages formosus. The sequence goes on from NC_041812.1 coordinate 26,397,681, forward strand.
AAATCTTTTTTATTATGAAAAAATTAATGAGCAAGATGGCAAGAATGTGCCTGTGCTAAAAATTCAAGTGGCGAACAGCTGGCAGAAAGGAACCAATGTTGCATTCAAGCTACCTTCACTTCTTTCAAGGTGAAGTCCTATATTTATTGTAGTGTATCTTTACATCACAACCCCTGGAAAGATCATTTAATTATGAATTTAAGATGTTTTTATACTACTAATATCTTCAGTAGGATTGTTATTAAAATTGGTAATACGAATTTGTTTCGGTTTTGAGTGGTTTGCCTCAGACCCAATTTTTCCCCATTAGCTATGTTATTTTTATTGCATTTTTTCCGTAACATTAGGTTTTACAGAAACACATGTATCGCGTTATAGCTGAAATGACTTTACTGGATAATATCAGACTTTCACAACATTTAAAAAAATGAATAGAATCTCTTGATTTTGTTTCCCCAAATACACATTCACCTTACCTCTGTACGTTCAGTGAAGCTCCTATCATGGTTTTTTACTGGTCTTTCTGAGAGATTTTCTATGAAACTGAATAATGGAAAAGATAAACAGGTCATCACTGACAGATCACACTTTACATTATGAAATATTCTTCAGTATCAGAAGACATGCACAGGGGTTGTCAGGAGATTAACCAGCATTTATTCAGGCATACATAGAAAAGTCAAGTAGGAATGAAGGAAGGGTGTGGAGAAGGAATGATGTCAACGCATTGAAATGCACTCAGGTACATCCTGCACACCAGGATAAAGCCTCAACCGGCTTAAAAAGCAGCGTAATTAATATTCATATACTGCCCACACAAATCTGAGACACATTTACATTAATTTATTTAGCAGATGCTTTTCTCCAAAGTGAATTCCAATAGATATTATGTAACATTATCAGCCAACACACCTTATTCACCAAGGTGACTTATACTACTTACAATAGGTCACTCATCCATACATCAGTGGAACACACACACTCTTTCTATCACTCACACACTATGGGGAAACCTGAACAGCCTGTCTTTGGACTGCGGATGGAAACGGGAGTACACAGAGGAAACACAGACACAGACACAGGGAGAACATGCAAACTCCACACAGACTGAGTGAGGATCGAATCCAAGTCCTCTCACACCACCCAGGCACTGTGAGATAGCTGCGCTACTCACTGTGCCACCATGCTGCCCAGACACACTGCTGAAAGGCAAATGTACGGTATTCACACATAAAGAGAAACACATTGGATTAATAGATGTTGTCATTCCAGACACCTTATCCCTTTCAAAATGCTTAAATTGAAGAAAGGCCACCAGATGGCCAGCTCAGAAAAATTCAGCTTCAAAAAGTACTGGGCAAACCTGATGTTACTGTTAGCTGCAGGGCCCCGACAACTTGTCAGGTATTGAGGTTACAAAAAATATTATCAATAATAATCGATTGGAGTTATACACAAATATACTGTAACGGTGCTGAGGGGGGCTGATGTGGATTAATGTAAACAGTTGGTGTTAGTGTCTATTCCTGTACATTTATAGTCCTGTGGTCCTTTCTGAGTGGCTGCGATGTTACTGATGCTCAGTCTGCAACAAAGGAATTCTGAGAAGTTCAACGGGTGATCCCCTAACTACGGTGTGGAGTAGGAGGACTTTGAGTGACCTGGGGAACCTCTCCAATGTTAATTCCTGGATTGTGAAGCAGCATGGTGCTACAGTTCATACATGAACAGTATCTCAACTCGGGTTTCTCTTCAAAACGCACAAATCTTTTTCTTTTTACATAGACAGCATTGGCACGTACTGTACAATTTAATATTCCTTCAGATGTCAGATAAAAGATCACAGCTCTCAGATGTTGTTGGTGCATTATTTATTTGCTTAGTATGGTTTTTTTTTTTTATTTTGTGCCTTTATTCTTTTTAATTTTGTTTTTTATTTATACTATTTGTGGCATGAGGGGTGCACGGTGGCGGAGTGGGCTGGGCCAGGTCCTGCTCTCCAGTGGGTCTGGGGTTCGAGTCCTGCTTAGGGTGCCTTGCGACAGACTGGCGTCCCATCCTGGGTGTGTCCCCTCTCCCTCCAGCCTTACGCCCTGAGTTGCTGGGTTAGGCTCTGGCTCCCCGCAACCCCATATGGGACAAGTGGTTCAGAGTGTGTGTGTATTTCTGGGATCTTTGACAAGACTGCAACTGAAAGGACATGTACGCAGTCAATAAAGAGAATTTTATTAGAATCTGCAGTACTTCATGGGGGAAGCTACAGTGTTTCACTCTGAACACAGAGGCGGGGCCCCCGCACGTGCTTCCCCTTTGGATGGACGACACACACACACAGTGATCTACGGCATTACTCACAAACTAGTGTAACAAGACACTGCATACATACTTCAAATGAACCATTAAGGCGATTATGATTAATATTTACTTCATTATTAACGACTGAATTAATTACAGAGAGAGTGGAAAGGCCTTTCTTTTTTCTTTTATTGTCAACGCAATTATATAACTAACTGCGAGCGTTTCGTCGGGTACAGTTTTACTTTGCTTTGCGCATGTGCAGTTTTTTTAATTTGTTTAAGAATTACTTTAATTTTATTGTTCAACGATATACAAAACGAAATCCCACGTCTGTGTATGTTTCATTTACGTCATTCACGCTGTACGCGGAGTCGCTTCGGTCAGCTTCACTCCTGTCGGTAAAACACTGCAGCGCACACAAATAAATAATACACTAATGCAGAGATGATAAACATAAGCAAGGTGTCAGTGAGAGAAATGAGCGGTCGGGGTGGATCTCCGAAGTGGAGAGCCGGAGAAGACGTGGCGCGTCGCTGTCACGGAGCAGTTTCACACCGGGCGCGCGCCAGCCGACCGTCAGCACGACCGATCGCAGCCGTCAATCTGATTGGATGTCCTCGCTATAAAACCTGGACTCCGGAGCCACGGAGCGGATGCGCGCACCCGCTTCTCAGGGAAGCCTAGAAAGAACGCGCCTTCAGATGTTCGTCATCAACTGCAGCGGTTAGAACTACTGCTTTTATTTAAGGTCGCAGGTTCGATTCCCACCTCCAGCTGTATAGTACACTTGAGCAAGGTACTTGCCTTAAGTTGCTCCACTGAAATTATCCCAGCTGCATAAAGCCTAAAGGGGTAAATAATTGTAAATACCTTTTACAAACATGTAAGTCGCTTTAGAAAAAAGCGTCAGCCAAATCATGAAAAATGTAACTACACGACGACTACCGTATGCGGTTTGGAAACTCCCAGAGTTGCGAGTGAATGAATCAATAAGCAAAACAGAAATACTGAGCTGAGGCAAAAAAAAAAAAAAAAAAAATACTGCGAAACCACACCGATTACCACAGTGAATTTACCCTCAATTGCCCGCAGAGCAGCCAGGAATTGGGTCTGTGAGGAACAAGACCTGATGCTGCAAAAATACCACCAGGTTCCGTACTGTACTAATTACCGTGTGTGTGTGTTCGACTCTGCGCCACTTGTATTGGAACCGGGCTGGTGACCACAAACCCGCTAAAAAAAACCACATTACTGGATTTCACTCTGGAGCTGTTGCCTGTTGAGCTGTTGCCCAGCGGTTAGTTAACAACGTGCTGCTAGTTACCTTAGACTTAGTTAGTTGCAGGTTTCCCGCTGCCCTCGGCGCGCCTTCACACACCTCAGGTCTCCCGCTCGAACGAAGAGGTCGCGTGAGAAGCGCGCGCGCACCCGGCAACTCAACAGCGAGCGAGCGACCTGTGTCTCGTGCACCGCCGCCGGCTCTCCTCCCAGCAGCTCCACCGCCACAGCGTCCGCGTTACGCGCGTCCAAAGGGTACCACTTTAATCCGCCCACAAGCACAAGGGAAGCCCCAAATGTGGCGAAGGCAGAGAGCAGCGCCGCTGTCACCGTACCGGACGACTGTCCCTGTCTAGCCGCGGGTTCGACTGCGTGGAAACTTCTCGCCAGCGCCCCCTGTCGCCACGCAAGTCGCCGTGCCTCGTGTTTTCCACGGCTGTAGGACACGACCGCGGACATCTGTTCCGCCTGAGCAATTTCCACACGTTCCCTTAGTCGTCCTTAAATAGGAGGAAAAAACACACACGCGGAGAGCAACACGCGTGTCTTTCGCGTGTACCATGTTATGAGTGGGGTACCTTCCGAAACACTCAGCTGGAGTGGAACCCTGTCACCCTGGAACTGACCTCACAAACCATGTACAGTGAGTGCTGCTGAAGGTATATGAACCATAAGGATGGTCATTTTTCTTGTATGAAATATAAAAATGCACTTACAAACTCTAAACGTTAAATCTTAAAATAAACTTATAAAATGAGTAAGTTAATGATTTACACCCTGATTCTCCTTTCCTACTTGCTTTCATTTATTTTTGCCCCTGCACTCCCTCAGTCTTACTACTACATACATGATTTCCTCTAACATGGAATTGCTCATTACACAGCTACTGTGTCACATGAGAAGGAGTGCTGATCACTAAATAACCATTTCGTGGTAAAAGTAAGGGACGCTGGGGGTTCGCGTGCTTTGTGTGCAGTTAATCATGATGAGGTGGACCAAAGGAAAGACGTGTCTCCCAGATGCCCTCCAAAAACCCTGCTGTGACACTAACCCTCTTCCTCAGAAAAGAAATATGACTCAGTCTCCAAAAGTTTATAGATCACAGCCTGCAAGGATATGGGAGAGGGGGAAATCTACACACAAAATTAACATTTCTTCATTAAAAACATTAAATCAAACTGGGATCCCTAGACATAAACGAGGCCTCGCTCCAAGAAAAATGATGTAAGCATCTCCTTTCAGTACCCTTCTCTTCTCCTATCTCCCACACAAAATTAAACTCCTGTCGTGTTCTGAGTCGGGGGGAGCTTGGGGGGGGGGGGTGCAGATCTAATCTCGAGCTACTTTTGGAGTGTGTTACCAGTGAGTAAATGTCTTGAACTGCTCGGGCTCCTGGATTAGAAAGAAAGAGCTCTGCAATAGCAGCCTAGCAGTCTGAGCCAGAACTTTATCGAGAGCTGTCCATTCCCGGCAGTCCGCCGCTGGTGTGCTGGGGTGCCGCTCCGCTAACAAAAGAAAAAGAAAACCCAGGTCCGTTAAACAAGAGAAAAATTTTGGGAGAGTCCCAGGTACTTTGTTCTCTTTACCTCGTGCGGTCGCCTAATTTTACATGAAAAACGAAGGCCACGCTTGGTTGAACATGTATCTGGCAGCTTTCTCTGAGCCTGCGCCGAACGAGGCCGTAGACGCCTCTGAGGTTTGCAGGCTGAGACTCCAGAATTGCTGGCAGTTTCATCTTTTCATTTTGGTTAACGGCTCTTCCGCTGACCCCGCACACTGTTGTCCTCCCCATTGCGGAAACACAAGCTTTGGCCCTGAAATTTGCCAAGTAACTCCTCCATCGCCACGCACGGGTCATGGGTGAACGAACCCAATTAGACAGCCCTAATAAATCCCGGTGCCAGATGACCTATTGAAGGCACACAACAACGGCTTTAGAAAGGAATACGGTAGAAGTGTTGCGTTGCACACAAGGGTTGGGATTTGGGAATCCAAAGAGCAGCAAAGAGTTTTAAAATGCATGTCCATCCAACAGACAAATTCAGGATATTCCGTGCAGTTTTTCTGAGTTTAACTAGCTGCTCCAAGCCTTTCCACAGCAGCTCAGTGCGTCATTTGCATGTAACTTAGCAACTTACCAACATTGCACCAGCTGTAATTGTGTAGAACTGGCTGAAAGAATACAATCAGCATAATCTCAGCGGTGAAGAAGATCTTGTCTAAATCAACACACACACACACACACACACACACACACACACACACACACACACACAGTCTGAACTGCTTGTCCCATACAGGGTCGCAGGGAGCCAGAGCCTAACCTGGCAACACAGGGCACAAGGCTGGAGAAGGACGGGACATACCCAGGATGGGACGCCAGTCCGTTGCAAGGTACCCCAAGCGGGATTCGAACCCCAGACCCACCGGAGAGCAGGACCCAGTCCAACCCACTGCGTCACCGCGCCCCCCATATAAATCAAAACACCGTACACTAATAAATCACTGACAGTCAGAAATTTTGTGACCTGTGCCTGAAAGTTTCCTGTTTGTCTTTCGATTTCTCTAAGGAACCGTGATTTTTAGCAACTGTCACAATCACTCAGAGACATCTTCCCGCTGCTGGGTCCAAGCCCGCTGGCTAGGATGTGTTCATTCCTTCTTCCCCTGCACATTGTGAAAGGAAGCATTTGAGCAGCTTTCTATAATCCAGCAAACAACTTATTTTTACAGAATAAGCAATGATCTACTTTTTAGGCCTTTTACTTTTTACGTTAGATATGCAAGCATGTGGCGCTTAGAATTTAATTTTTGCTGGGGTATAGTGAAGTCATATTGCGGAGGAAGCATAGATTACTTTAAAAAATGCCAGTATTTACTTTTGCTGTCCTTTTATTTTTGTTGAATTTTCCTGCTATGCTGAAATTCAATGGCTGAACTTGGGTTATTTTAGACAAAGATCCATTGCAGTATAGAAATTATTATTCGGAAGCTGGACTGGACATCCCAAAGCGCACAGCAGTACGTTACACATTGTGGCTATAATATATGAAAGTGGAGGCTGGATTCCTTCTGTAGCTGATTTGTAGAAAAGCCAAAGGTGATGTTTCACACCCAAATAGAGGGGCAACGCAGGAGCAGGTCTGGAGGTGCCCTGAGTATTGTTTGGCATGTTAAATATCACTTTTTTAGCATTTTACTGTCTACATTGATTGGATTTAATCCACATGGGCTTTAATATTAGTTATAAGATATTATTAAGTATCATTTTCTGGCTTCTAATAATCATAGCATGAAATAGAAAACTCCTTGCCCGGCATTATCATAGGTTGATAGGAGAATAAAAGACACACACACACACACACACACACTTTCAGAACCGCTTGTCCCATACAGGGTCGCGGGGAACCGGAGGCAACCCGGCAACACAGGGCGTAAGGCCAGAGGGGGAGGGGACACACCCAGGACAGGACACCAGTCCATCGCAAGGCACCCCAAGCGGGACTCAAACCTCAGACTCACCGGAAAGCAAGACTGTGGTCCAACCCACTGCGCCACCGCACCCCACCACTAAAAGTCAAACAATATGCCATAAATAAGAAATACTATGCAATTCAGTCCACTTTTCTACTACTAATCAGCGCTGCAGCTGTAAAACATATGTACTTCATCCTGAGTCTGGGCTTTTTTTTTTTTATCTGCTACGAGTCCCAGCGTGGGTGAACATTACTTGTTGGCATTGCCAGGGGCCTTAAAATCTGCTTGTAAATAAGTGTTATTGCAAAAGAAGTAACATTATTCCTGCCTGTAGCTCATTTTCCTATAATGTCTAAAGAAAAAAAACAGGTTTAGGAGGCAATATATGTAAGGAGTGAGCAGAGTTACTGGAAAATATATTGATATGTCCCCCTATGCCCTGAATACTAATGTATGTCTTTTTTTAGCTTAGAATAAACTGTATGAAAGGGTTCCTTAACCGCTTCTTCCAAAACCGGTCCCTACTAGTGAGGAGTGGAACTGCAGAGGCACATGGGATCATGCCATCATCCCATCATCAACCCGAGAATCTACCTTTCTCTTTTTGATTCTCTAGTTCCCCCCCAACCTGCGGTCCCCCAAATCCCACTCCAAGGATAAGTATGTTGGCAGCCAGACCACAGCGAAACACTTTTACTTACATGCTCACAAGACATAGGGGGTTGTCAGCGTTAGTTATACGAACAGGACTGAAGACAAGCTGCCAAACACCCTGGAGGAGCTCAAATTCTACATACCTCGTGCTTGTCTTTGAGAGGTGTCCCAAGAAAAGACATCATAAAATTACCAAACACTTAGACAATGAAGCGAGCGAAACTGTTCTCAACATCGGCCACTTCTTCGAAGATCCCGTGAGAAATTAACCTGGCACTCGAGGCACGAATCCCGACGACACACGGCGAGTCCTTCCGCATTTCAGCTCCTTAAAAGGTCACTGAGCAGCGAGCGTATAACGGATAGCAGTGACCTGCGCTGTCAGGTGCTCTCTTCAAAGGTTGGTCAGATTTTCTGACGTGCAGCTCAAAGTTAAGGCAGCTACAGGAGCAAGACCCTGCTCGGGGAGGAGCAAAGACTGCGGCAGGCAAAGCGGAAACAGCCATCTGTCAGCATGGGGTAGAGTCACTGTCAATCACTGTCGGTGTGCTTCATTGCATCCAACTCGCACATATCATTCCCAGGCTACCGAAGTTAATCATTTGCACTTAATAAGAATGGAAGGTTTTTTACGCCATTTACTTTTTTTATAATAAATCTGATGCAGAAATACAGTACTTGTAAAATATTTTCGCTGCCCTTCCATCTACCTCTATGCAGAACATTCTTGTCCAAATAATTCTACACAATTAACAGTCCAAAAAACAAAGACAGTAATTAAAAAAAACAAAAAAAAAAAACAATAAAAAAGAAGTTAAAAGGCCAACAGGTAAAGCTATTAGTGAATAATACTGTAATAGTGGGGAGAATCATCAAGGAAGATGCATTATGTTCAGTTCAAGTGTGTCTCGAGTTTCTTAAAGAGCAGCAGTGAACCTCGAAAAGAACAGTTTGAAAAAAAGATGGAAAACAACGTATTCAACGTGCAAGATCCTGCACATTCAAGTAAAAAGTCCCCGCAGCTGTCGGTAAACTTGCATTTCGAAAGTCCTTCACAAATTCCAGTGCGGTGACACGAAAATGGAGAAACGCGTCACAAAGGCGGGACCAGAACACTTTTCAACATCGTTTTGAGCCATCAGTCACGGAGGGTTCAGCGGTTTGGTCCCACGCTGAGAGACGGAGGAGGCTGTCGGGAGGTCGACAGGAGTGTGTATTTTGGGTGCGGAGAGAGGTGGGGCGCACATCTGGCTGACATGCCTCGCGGCTCACTTGTTGTGTGAGAGCCTGCTGAGACAGGCCTGGCGGTAGGCTGTTCGGTCCCTCATGTCCAGCATGCAGTCCCTCACCATCTCCACAAACAGGGAAGGCCATATCTTGTGTAGAGCCTCCCGCTTTGAGTTGGTGTCAGAGGCTCTCGTCAGAAGCCCACACAAGTACAGCTGGGCAGCTTCGGCTCTCTCCATCGCTTCCACGGCACCCTCCTAACGCACACAATGAAATCGTTGGTTCACACACACAAGTGTGCTCACTGACCAGCTTACAGAGCTTGCAGCTCACAAATCAGCGCATTCCACATTTAGATTTGCAGTCAAACTGCTGTGGGAAATGGTGAAACTGGTAAAGGAGCAGCGGGTGACAGCTCACCTCGGTGCCATCCACACCGGCATCTCGGCTCGGGTGACTGAATAGCGCCCGGCTAAGGCCTTCCCCCAGCAGCTTCCCATTCTCGCGAAGCTCCTCCGGACTCTGCCCTGCCGCCGCCCGTCGGCCGCGACCCTCCAGAAGAAACTGAAGCTGACGTTTCCTGCATTGCCCCAAGTAGAGGCGGAAAGGTGAGCAGAGAGAGAGCAGTGCGAGAGAACGCAAATGGGAGGGAGCGGAAAGTTGCAAGCAAGAGAAGGTCAAGGAGAAGCGATGTTCCACCCGCAAAGACATCACTATAACTGTGGCTAGAGCTAATAAAACTTGAGATCGTCATCATCCGTACAGGAGAGCTGTGCTAAATCATTACAGTGCAACCTGTCCCTGTATCAGCGAGAAGCCATGAAGTCCTGCAAAAAAGGCACTGGAAGTTCACACCATATAACTGCAAAAGAAGGGTTGGATCACAGAAATGATATCATAAGTGATTCAGAGTTGCAGACACACGGAGCAGACGTTCTACGCAATTGTATCACGTTTCAGTGTTAACTTCACTCAGGCAACACAGCTCGCGGTTCAGCAGCCTGCCAAGATCTCCGCTGTCGAGAACCGGATTGTTTTCACAGTAACTGGTAGCGTGTGGGTGGTACACGACAAAAGACGAGCTGGCATTCTGATGTGAGAAAGGAGTCCTGGGTCGTGGAAGGAGATTATCCAGCGAGATGACTACTGTTAAAAGGAAAAAAAAAAAACACTGCTATGAACATCTAAAGTGACTGTGGTAAAAATCTTATGATCAACCCTGAAAAATAATAATGCTCTTTAAAAATATAAAATGCCCTAATATTATGTGTAACCTAAATACTGCAACAGTATAAGAAGTAAATATAAAAGTGAATTGAATCTCTGCTGTCTACAGTCGGTGTAAAACCTACACAGGTCGCTGCACACAAAACCCTTGAAATGTAGAAATTTCATGTGTACTGGATATATCTCAAACACACAGTAAAGAATATAAACCTTCCTTCTAAATTCAAATTCCAACTCATGACCTTTCCATCACCGACTTGTAAATAACAGTCACGGTTCAGTACGGTTTTCCAGCAGCAGGCTTATACACACGTGTCACGAGTGGAAAAAATCTGAAAGGATGTAACATGAATTACTCCTGTCCCATCCATCATTATTAAATTGCTTGCAGTACACGGCTGCACCAACCTGTTCCAAAAACTACTGGCTTCGACAAAAGGCTTAAACAGTTAATGAGATCAGCCTGTCTTCTACTGACATGGGGGGGGGTTATGGTATGTGTAAAACAGGTTTATTTTGACAAAACAGAATTTCTTTTTACAGTACCAGAGCATAATAGCACTTTAGAGAGGAGAACCTTGAGGGATAAAGTAAAAGTTTCTCCATTCTGTTCATTTAATCAAGAGTACACAATATCATACATTATATAACATACATACCTGGGATGTATATTATGGACAGTCCCAAGCCCGGCTGAGAAAGGAAGGCTGGGCGGGGGGGCTAGATACCCCACACCGTGAAAACCTGGCCAGCTACAGAAACGCCAACAAGGTAACTTCATGTGTCTGGAGAGCCCTTGTTGGCGGTCTATGCCCCGGGGGGGTGGAAGTCATTGATGATGATACCTGTTATTATACCCTATTTAGCTCATGCCTTTGTCCATGGAAATATAGAATGCAATGTTGGGTTTGTGTACTAAGCCACCAACAATTATTTATTAGTTGGGTAAGTTTTTCCGGGGTAATTTATCATAAGTACCTTGCTTAAAGGTACTACAGCCAAAGTGAAGATTCAAACCCAGGTCCAACTGCAAGGCAATCTCTGTAATGAGTTACAAACATTAACTACATCTATTCATTTATACAGCTGGGTATTTTACTGGAGTAATTCAGGGTAAGTACCTTGCTCAAGAGTACTGCAGCTGGAGGTGTGATTCGAACCAGCAACCTTAGGGTGCAAAGGCAGCAGCACTTTATCCCTACACTACAAGCTAATCCCTGCATTTCCTCTTGACCCTGCAAGTAAACATAGCCAAAGAGTGACAAGTTTAATTTAAAATGTCAGCGATGATGTCGGTGCATGTTAGTAGTGGTTGTAGGGAAAAAAAAGGCCACTCTGTCCATGAGCTGAAACTGTTTGTTTTAGATGCCAAAAAAGAACACAAGAAATGTCATGAGCACTAAACCACAATTTAATTATCATGGTGGGAACTCAGCCACAGTAAGAGCGCAGCAAGACTGCAGATGTGTCAAATCGTGCCTCCCCCCATAAATGCACGACATTCAAGAATGAACCTGTTGAGGACGGAACGAATGTTTCCTGTTCCAGTTGATTTGGAAGGACCGAACAGATAAAATCCAAACTATTAAAGTATAGATGAACGGATCGAGCACAGGCAGTTCTCACACACACACACACACACACACACACTGGCTGAAGCCGCTTGTCCCAAGTGGGGTCATGGCAAGCTGAAGCCTACCCTGGCAACACAGGGCTCAATAGGGGGGAGGGGACACACCCAGGGCAGGATGCCAGTCCATCACAAGGCACTCCAAGCAGGACTTGAACCCTAGACCCACCTGAGAGCAGGATTCAGTCCAACCCAGCACCCCCCTCACAGGCAGTTCTCTTTCTTTTTAGCTGAGGCATCTGTACAGACTCATCTGAAAACAATAGCAAGAATTTGAATAATTGTTCAAAAATCACACAAGTTCCTCCTCTAAATTCTCTTCATTGTGTACTAAACAGGGTTGGGTACTAACAAATTACATTTACTCTGCTACTTGTACCCAAGTACTGCAAATTTATGGATAAATTGTATTTTCTGGTTTCAATATTTTTCGCTTTTACTTTAGGACGTTTGCAAATAAAAAAGTGCACTTACTGGTTATTTTTGATTTCTTTCTGTGTAGCGTTTAAACTTCTGCACGAAATAAATGTTGACCTTTTACCAAGAACCCTGTTGTGGAAGGGCTCTTTACTGTCAGCTGTCTTCTGCAGATTTCGCTGGCAATTGTTCATCATCGACCAGTCAGTTTATTGTCGAATTTTGTAATGCCTCATCACACATTCATAGTTAATTCACGTTCAGCTGAAGCAATGGCAGAACCGAGGATAAAATGTGTTTAAATAAGTTTATTTCATTAAAAAAATTTTTTCCAACTTGTGAGCACTGAATTCTATGAGTTTGTCAAACCTGGTCTTGAAGAAATTTATTGAGTAAGTTCAAGGCCAGGCTTTTGGCAGTCCTGCACAAGAATCCATCAATATCTGTCACACCACTGACTTCTTTCTCTAAAATAATAAAGGTACACACACAGACATGGCAAAAAAAAAAATCGTTTTAAATTTTAGGCGCACATACATGCATAAAATCACGAAGATGGGAAAATAAAATTTGAATTTATAATTAAAAGAAATTTAACTAATGATTTGTGAAAGGATGTGAAATTGGGCCCCGGAATTGCTCCAGCTGTATAAATTTAAATCACCGAAAATGAGCCATCTGTACAAATGGGTAAATAACTGCAAATAGCTTAGTGTACGAAGGTATCACTGCAGGTCACCTTCAACAAAGACATAAGCTACATAATTGTCATTAATAATACCTGACAGATACGTTTTTTTTTTTTTTTGGCACTGCATATTTATTGAAAAGATAAACAGGGATATATTTTACTCAGCTAAAGTTGTATATTGAAGTTGCTAACGTGCCAATATTCCATAACATTAAATAGCTTAATAGGAATAAAGTAACTTACGCAACGTGGACAATCTTTTTTTTTACTTTAACTTACTTAAAAAATTACTTTTAAAGTAATTTTTTGACTAGATGCAATTTTACTGTTAGTCAAGTGGATTTTTGGCGGAGTATTTTACATTTACGCGAGTATTTTTTAAGTCACAATACTTTTACCTCGTTGGGGTGTGGTGGCACAGCAGGTTTGGCCGGGTCCTGCTTTCCAGTGGGTCCAGGCTTCGAGTCCTGTTTGGGGTGCCTTGCAATGGACTGGCGTCCTGTCCTGGGTGTGTCCCATCCCCCCTCCAGCTTTGCGCCCTGTGTTGCCGGGTTAGGCTCCGGTTCACCGCAACCCCCCTTTGGGACAAGTGGTTTCAGCCAGTGTGTGTGTGTGTGTGTGTGTACGTATATATATATATATATACTTTTACTTTGTTGTTTTTGAATATTTTGCCCACTCCTGGTTCTAAAACATCTTATTTCTCACACTCATGGTGTCCACTTCCAGACTGGGTGAGCCTCTGGTTCTTGTTGGCCGTTTCAGTGAATTCTCACCATCGGTCAGGGTTTAGCGTATAAAACGATCTTCACTAAAGTCATGGCCCTCATGTCACCAGCATGTTAAAAAAACACCTGTGCGCCACATTCAGAAAATACAGTCACTTAGCGGTCCAGTGTTTTAGGGCATAAAGCTGAAACCGAAAATGTCAACAGAGAAACAGAATGACCATAGCATAATCGAAAAAAATTGTACATGTTCTCTAGAAAAAAGCCTGTCCAGGTAATCAATTACACTTTAGTTTAAAAGCACAAATCAGTTTCAGTGAAACCTGCTTCTGCTTCCCACATGAGAAACTGGCCATGAGGTTCAGCTGCAGGTGACCAGGATCACACTGCCTGTGTTTTGTCTACCCTTCCATTTTAGCATCAGCGTGAGAGCGAGCCGAGACGGTCCTAACATATGAAGCGTCCCGTCTGAAATAAAATGTTTACACCGCTCTCGGCTGCGTTTCGCTGACCGTGGGTGATATATCTGAACTGCTGCCGGCTCGGGAACGGAACGACCGGGGGATGCCAAGCCACATTGTTTTCTATAAACCGCCAGGGAGGTGGAAGCCTCCTGTTGCAGCCCGCCGTTCCGCAGAGCACACGCTCGCAAGACGTGCCGGGGTTGAGACTCACCTCGACTCCTCCAGCAGCAGCAGAAGTCGGTAGTGCGGCGTCTCCGTAGCGGTGATGTGACCCAATGCACCAAACAGCCTCTCCGCCGCGATCGCTTCGTCGGCGGTCACCTGTTGCACAAAAAGCCAGCATTATCGCTGAAGAGCGAACGAGGCTGCACCAACCCGGTGGCGTCTTGATTCTGCACAACTAGAGCTGACCTCCTGGCCGTTGATCTTCTGCAGGTTGAAGTGGTGGAGCCGGTAGATGACAAAGGAGCGCCACAACGTCAGCCCGACCACTGGGTTCCCATCAGGGTGGATGGTCAGCTGTTCCAAACGACGGACCTGGGTCAGGGCGCCCAGCTGAGGTAACCGACTGATGTTGGTCTCCAGGAAGACGAGATGCTGCCATAGACACGTACTCAGTCTCGATTCCCTGGAGGAGTTCCAGTAAAATCAAGGCTCTCCGGTGTAGTGTGGGAATGCTCTATCAATACGGTCTTACCGATAAGTTGGGGAACTTCAACCTGATGCGCGACAGCAGCGGCACGATGGCATCGAAAGCGATGTAGCGGAAGGCAATGACGGTGACGGCGCCGGCGGTCTGCGCACCCCAGCCACGCTCCAAGGCCTCCAGAGCTCCTGTACCAAACAGGCGCAGTGTGTCCCCATCCAGCTCAGCCAGGTGACTGTCTGACAGAGACAAGCTCTGCACATTTGTGCCCCCTGCCTCTGGGGACCTGTAAATGTCACACACCGCACAGCTACCGGTAAGACTGATTCGCCAAACTTTTGAAAACGTGGACAGCTTAACCTGTTGTTATTAATTCTTAATAATTCCCTCCCCGTTTTTCTTAGTAGCCTGACTTCTATTTGAATAATATTTCATTCAATTCCTGAGCTGTCGTTCATCAGAAATGATGCAAAAACACAGTCATTTACAGTGTCTCAGAAGGAATCCGGCAGTCACCGAGGTAGAAGGATCCAGAAAGAGTGAGCAAAGGCTCCGGAGACAGGCAGTAGATCTAAAGTGCTGGCAGTGCCTCTCGTGCCCATGCTCAGACTCGCAGGTAGCGCTTCCCCAGCCTGTGCCTCCCAATCATAACAAAGCTGACAGGGACTCAGCGGAGGCAGTTTGAGTCCTGTCATTAGCCCTTGGAATGTGGGATCCAAGGAAAGTACTTTCATCACGACAGAACAGAGATTATTCAGTCCAGTCACAACACCATGGCAATCAGAACACGTTAAACCCCTAATCCTAAGCAAAGATAATTGGAACCCCGGTGGGAGAAAACGATGAACGAAAGGGATAAATTATGGATTTTGTCTACGATCACTTTCAGAGCGAAGTAAGAAGAAAAAGCACGGCGCGAGCATGGCACGGAATTCCGAAGAACACGGCGTCACGTTTCTTGGAAGGGCAGCTCTCTAGCGCCGGCCGAGTCATGTTCCGGGCTCGCTCTGTGTTTTGAAGGGGACGGCCCGGTCAAAGCACTCGGAGTGATTGAGGAATGCACGAATTACCAGCAGTCGGTCCCCAAATATCACAGAATTTTCAGTACTCAGAAAGAATATTCTAAGTTCCTTGCAGCTAGAAAAGCCTTTACGCTAAAATGCCTGTGTATTGGAATGGGCTGTGTCCTGGACCCATAAAGCTGTATTGCAGGGTGGTATGTGAGTCCCACATACCTTCACTCTCTGGGCAGATATATGGCCCCCGTAACATGCAGAGAGCCCTGAGGTCAGCCTTCCATTTCAGCGTAAGTCAATATGGGCTGATGAAGTAATTTCCTTCGCACTGGAAACAGCTTTCCACCTTATATGTATCCCTTGAAAACACTATAACTTCTTGTAGTTTTGCTGTTGGACCACCCTACGTAAAAACATTCCCATACCATATGCAGTGTTTTGGAGGTTGGAAAAAAATTTCCCTTGATTTACAGTGTCACCATGACTCCTCTTTTGTTCTGCTCACAAACTTCCAACATTCATCATTTTGATGACTTTTACAGGTTACATTCTTGTGTTCCACCTGCTGGAAGGCTCATGCTCTTCGAGGCCACGGTTAATATACGAGTAGAAGTTGGATGCCGTTGCCTCCATACATGGCGCTGCCCCCTTCACTGGATTTCTGGGTAACAGTATGTCACGCCTCTTGAAAGCAAGTGAGACTTCAGTCCACATGATAAAGTCAAAGTCACACATTAGTCTGTCCTGCAGATGTCCTGGCTCTGTCCTGGAGGAGTCTTCTTCCAAAAAAATCAGTTTAATCTCCATTGTGGATGCAACTGTTAGGTGCCAACATGGAATGGCTAACCCATGACATCTGCAAGAAGCATTGACTCTATGACTGTCTTGTCCGTCTTCTGTAGCTACTATTGTTCCACCATCATACTCACTTGTGTCTTTTCAGGATAGATCATACAAAAAAGCACACACACTCAGAGTTCTCCGTGTGCTCACAAACACACTCATTCTCGTAATACATAGAGACAGGAAAATCTCACACACTTAAAGAGAGCCCTGTGTGAGGCATTTGAATGTAAATGAGTGGCATGGTGGCACAGCAAGCAGGACATGGGGACACGGGTTCGATCCCCGCTCAGTCTGTGTGGAGTTTGCATGTTCTCCCCGTGTCTGCGTGGGTTTCCTCCGGGTGCTCTGGTTTCCTCCCACAGTCCAAAGACATGCTGTTCAGGTTCCCCATAGTGTGTGAGTGACAGAGAGAGTGTGTTCCACTGATGTATGGATGAGTGACCGAGTGTAAGTAGTGTCTCTAGCAGTGTAAGTCACCTCAGTGAATAAGGTGTGTGGGCTCATAACACTACATAGAGTTCATTGGAAGTCACTTTGGAGAAAAGTGTCTGCTAAATAAATACATGTAAATATCACGAGAAGTCTTAGTCACACACCACTCTTCTTGTTACTTACACAAACACACCCACACGGTCCATGGGGTCAAAACTATGTCCGCTCACTTTCACTGTTTATATTTTTCCCCTTCTTCGTTTTCACACTGTGACAGCATGTTGATCACAACGAAAGGAGATAGACTCATGTTTTCCTTCCTGTTGATGCTGAAAATTCCACACAAGTCAAACTACATCAAGTACATCTTAGAATTATTAGCTTTGCTCAAACACAATATATACAAAGTTTGTTTATTCTCGTAAACATACTGCATAAAAGTTTAACTCTAGCTGCAATACATTGGGGGAAAAAGTACACATCTGTGGCTAATATCAGACTAGTGTGGTGGTCTTTGGTAGAGAATTATTCAAATTCTAAGGAATATTATTAAATTATTATCACAATTAAAAGTGGATTTCCTACATACTTCAAGATTTTCGATTGTGGTCATGCACCTAGTCACTGAGAAATGCTTGACTAAGAGTATGGAAAAGAACGATGTCATGTCATGTAGTGTAATCATCGAACGCTGAGCTCGAACCGAAGTTATCTGTGCGGTAAGATAGAGTTAAAGTTAAGTTAACTCAGCTCTGACAGTTCAGCCAATCCTGCCTCGGTCCACTGAGACAAACCAAGTGCTCTAGTGCTCACCTGAATTGATATTTACCTCGTAATATCCCAGTCGTGGAATATTCAGAAGCATGGTGATAATACTGACTGAGCATCACAGCAACTTCAGCAACCCTTACCAAAAAAGTAAGAAAAGCCATTTCCACTGTCTTGCACAATGTTTTGGATCCTCGAACCCTGCCGATTGTTTAGGTTAACGATTCCGATGATTTAAGGAAACCCTCGGTGTCCGCTAAATCTCACTCAACTGACCTGCCTGGGGAGAACCTACAGAAACACGGAGCGGCGTCATTAGGGTACCGCTACAACATGTGGACCACTTTCCCTTGGAAGTTCCTTACCGCCACACTCAACATACATTCATAAAGCATGGAGTTTGTTTTGTAGCACTGAGGTCACGATTTAAGCTTCACCCTGCGGGGCACTATGATATTCGACTCCAAAGGCAATTCCCTATGAATCATTAAGACAAACTCGGTCAAACTGGGCGTCGCAGCAAAAGACAGAAGGAGACCCTGTGACTACAATGAGCGCCAGTGATGCTAACCTCAGTGCACATGGGGCGCGCTGCCGCTGCTGGGAGCTGTAACATAAGGAGGCCAAGCTCTGTGGGAGAAAATGGCAGCTAATCGCTCTCCGTAGAAATAAAAAGAAGCACGGCACGTAATGAAAAACAGGGACCTAAACGGGGAATTTTCACTCTTTGTTCAGTTTTGGGAGAGGGGGCGCGGTGGCGTGGTGGCGTAGTGGGTTGGACCGGGTCCTGCTCTCCAGTGCGTCCAGGGTTCGAGTCCCGCTTGGGGTGCCTTGCGATGGACTGGCGTCCCGTCCTGGGTGTGTCCCCTCCCCCTCCGGCCTTACGCCCTGTGTTGCCGGGTAGGCTCCGGTTCCCCGCGACCCCGTATAGGACAAGCGGTTCAGGAAATGTATGTGTGTGTGTGTGTTCAGTTTTGGGCCATGCTAATATGAACTCGGTCAAACCGCACCTCCAGCCAAAGGAGAAGGAAACATGACACAATGATTTGTATGAAAGGTAGAGAAATCTAAATATCTGCCTGATGAAAGTGACCCGTGGCTTTGGTGTTTAACTGTGCTGGGGTACCTGGGGTCCCGTGGGCTGCTGGGACGACTGGTCCGTATTCTGCTCTCGTTCCCTCCTGCTGGTTTCTCTGAAGCGCCAACTGGACTCACGGTCCTGTGAAAGACGGGGTGCAAGGGACTGTCACTCCCCCAGAACCCTCTTTGTTGGGACCCCCCTTCCCCTCCTAACTCTCCTCCTTACTTGGACTCTTCCGGAGAGAGCTGCTGAGCGGACCCACTGGAGTGGGCAGGGCAGTGCTCAGGACTGGCCTCGTCCCGGGAGCTGTTCTGGGTCGGTAAGTCCAGGCAAGCCTTGAAGCCCTCCCACTGCTGGGCTGCATTGCGGATGGCCAGCCGCCGCTTCTCCTGGACCGACATGAGCAGCGTGACCATTTGCAGACGTACACGAAAATACGACCTTACCACGCAAAAGCTGACACCACATGTTCGCGTTCTTAAACCGCAAAGTCATAAACCGAGGTCAGAAATAACTCATACGTATATTTATTCATTTCTAGCCGAAAAATAATTCATAATGATTTAAATGCATTGCAAATCATACTGGAGCGCTAGTAAACAGAGCAAAATATAAACCATGGGAACACATTGAGTGAATGTATTGCTAATACACTTACTCAGTATGTTATACGCAGCATTTGGAAAACGCAGCTCCAGTGTCAAACAGAAGATACACAGCATATCCCAAACATCTGCCTATAGTATATTCCAAGAACGTTCTCTCCCAAGAATCTGAGACAGTTTATAGTTTGGCACTGCCAAGGTCTCTAGGGCCATGTAAAATACCTATTCAGCATATAGCACTAACAATCCACACAATTTCCCTATGATATGTAAATAACTGAAAGATTAATTTTTAACAAAGCATCTCATTTAAAATACCAATTCGCTTTTCAATATGGATTGGCATCGCAACAGGGAAACATACAGAGTGATGTCGTTGCTAATGCTGGCACTAAACACACACGCCGAACCGGGGATGTGTCTCATTGATGTTTGACATGCAATCCACACCCATTTGTCTTGGAAAAGTTCTTAAGTTACAGTTACAGGCATAAAGAACATGTAAGGGCCATCTTTACCTGGACTATATCACAATGAAAGGTCAAAAGCAACAATTTGCAAGTGGTTCCATGCCCCATCAAAGACTGGACTGACATTGATTTGGCTTGTTCAGAAGGCCAAAGTGTCTCACTGTGTAATCACCTCTGAGTCCAGTACAGCCTGGTATACACTGTTCAGGCCGTTACCCTTCTTTGAGGGTCTGCTTGGCTCCAGCATCCCACCATGTGCTCGTGGGCTTCATTCCATCAACTGGGGCAGCGATGGAAACATTCACGAGAATAACCACACCACCAGGAACAAGATCAGAGCGCTATCAAAGGATCCCGCCTAATGTCCTGCCAAGGTCGTGTCGAGATCCAGCATTGAAGTGCGCACAAGGAGCCATGCAAAGAAACACATGCTCCCAAAACGAGATACCACTGAGCCTTTCTCCTTTTTCCAACACAAACCCCTCATTATAAATACAGGATCAGGAAAATGAACTTTTGTTTCTCTCAAAAGAAATATGTGTGCAATTCACAGATAGGGGCCATATTTGGAGGGAAAGCGGACAATGGGGAGGGAAAACAAAAGCATTTGTTAAAATGATTTATGAAAACACGCCTGCGCCGAGACACAGGAACACGTGCGTGCAATCAGCGCACCGGCAAATGTGTCTTCACTCTTGTTCAAACACGCTCCCCGCAGGCAGCAGGACACACCAAGGACTCTGCCAACTGGAAAGAATTTCACACATTTACTCCAGGAGACAAGAGAACTTCACGGGCCTTATGTCAGTAAATAAAGCCTCCCAGCTCGGCGGGGGGCTCCCCTACACAGGACCGTGCCACAGCTGAAAGAAGCCTTAGCAGAAGCTCTCAAAAGGTGGGTGCCAATGGCAGGCAACACATGATGGATGGTTCAATGGTCAGTGCTACCACATTCAGTGACTGGACTTACTGGATGCTGTGGTGATGCAGGGGTTATTTGTAGGCGTACGGGGCGGTGGAGTGGGTGATGGGAGTGCGGGTGGGGGGGCAGTCATGCTGCTTTCACACTAGATCATAAAATTATTTGTGCCCCCCTCAAAGAACCAACTGTTAAGACGCCGAAAGAGTCAATTCGACCAAACTTCAATGGTTAATGAAAGGAAACACGTCGCTCTCCTCAAAATTAGTGTCAGTGGTTGCTACTGTTTTTCCGCCTCCCCATCCGCATGAAGGGGAACGCCTCTAAATGACCTGAATGGAAACAGAGGCTCCTTTCTCCACCATGGCCCTTTGAGCAGTTCCCCTGGAGAGAGCAAAAACACCCTTTTCCAAAGAAATGGCTGAACGTTCAGAGGCCTCCTAAATCACGGCCGTGCTGCAGCCAAGGCTGAGGTTACAGGCGAGACCCCTGCTGGACCTGAAGCCCCCACCCAATATATCACTCTAGCACAGCAGTATCGCCTTCTTTCCTCAAGACGTAGACATGTCAAAGATATATCTGCAGAGGCCACATACCAAGATCGGTGTGGTTGACGTAAAATGGTATGAACACGCAGGAGCACTGAGGGGTCCTCACGCTAAGCTTCCAACAGTTTACCGTACCAAAGTGTCTCCATGTACAAAATAGCCCAAAAATATCAGGATGGACCCTATTGGCAGAGACTTGTTTTATTCTAGGTTCAATAAATATCTTAGAAGAAGGCTCTCAGCCCCGAAAGATCTATGTTGTGAGGTCACTTGCTGCCCAGACTTCTGCACTCCCACAATGCACTGCAGACATCGCCATTCTGCTAGGGAACGCTCATGGTTCAGCCTCTTGGCTGCCTTATAATCAGTTGCACACGTGGATCACTGCTTCCCCAGGAACTGGGCTGGTGACCAAAGGTCCCAATTACCAGGCAAGTATGAGGTGGCAGGGCAGTTAGCCAGTGATAAGATCCTACATTTGTGGAAATTTAAAATAAAAAATTTCTGTGCTCTTTTTTAAAGAAGTCTCACTGTGTTCTTTCTGAAATATTTGAATACTGAGGTTCTCAAGAGATGTCAGGGAAGAAAATGTGTAAATGAATCATGTTTTTATCATCGCTGTTAATTGAGTAGCATGAATATTTTTATGGATGGAAATTTTAAGAGTCTGGGGTTTTTGGGGGTGGTGGCACGGCAGATTAGCCGGTACCTGCTGTGTGGTGGGTCTGGGGTTCGAGCCCTGCTTGGAGTACCTTGCGATGGCCTGATATCCCATCCTGGGCGTGTCCTAAGTTGCCGGGAAGGCTCCGGCTTGCCATGACCCCACTCAGGACAAGCGGTTGTTGAGACGGTTATTTACTTTATTGATGATATAGAAAAATGTTGTCTTTTAATATTTATACATTTAGCTGACGTTTTCCTCCAAAGCAACTCACAACGTTAAGCTACTTACCACAACTTGCCCATTTGTATAGCTGAGTAATTTTTACCAGAATAACGTAGAGTAAGTATCCTGCTCTAGGGTACTATAGCAGTAGGCAGGACTCAGACCTGTAACCATGAGATCCAAAGGTAATAAATCTATCCACTAAACTGTCAGCTGTTTGCACTCACATTTATCATTTATTGTAATATAGTAAAAAAAATCATTGTGTTCTTTTTGCAGCTGCCACCGTTCCGATTACCTCACTGTGGGTGTATGACGCAGATGAAGATGAAGGACCTGAAAGATGGACAAACACCTCCTTCAGTAAACATACCTTATGGACTGCGAACTTATGGCTCTCTCTCTTCCGTTCGTCATCCTTTCGCGGTAAAACACAGGCCATGCGCACCTCCTCCTCCTGCAACACAGGTATCAGCGGGGATGTGAGGTCTAAAATGCATTTTCATGTCGCTTATGTATGGAATACTACAGGAGATGAGCGAAGGCCTGCAGACTGTTGTAGCCTTTCATTGGCAGGAGTGCACCCAGCTGTTCGGGTTAGCCCCGGACTCTCCGGGAAAGCACCGACAACCACCGGTATTCCACGATTATTTCCCCATTTACACTCTACTGTCATTTCCTGATTCTCATTATTCTTACTTTTCTTATTTGAACTCCACCTCAAAGATTATTAAAACTCAGGGAAAAATCAGGAAAAAAATGTTAGAAGGTTCCTTTTAAAATACATACCGCCACAATTTACATTATACTGATACTTTTCTCCAGTGGAACTTACAATGTTAAGGTTAAAATCATCATAAGCTTACAATATTTTAACCATTTAAGCAGCTGGGTAATTTTACTGAAGCAATTTTAAGGTAAGTATGTTGCTTAAAGGTAGTACAGCCAGAGGTGGAGATTAAACCTGTGACCTTTAGTTTCAAAGGCAGCAGCTCTAATCACTGCATTACCAGCTGTGCACGAAAACATATGCAGGTGGTCCCCGATTTACGATGGTTCGACTTGCGATTTTTTTTTACTTTACGATGGTGAGTTGGCGATGGACATTTAGTAGAAACTGTATTTCCAATTTTGAGTTTCGACTTTTTCCCGGGCAAGTGATATGCGGAGCGATACTCTCTCGCGATGCTGGGCAGCGACAGCGGTTCGCATCTCCCAGTCTGTCACACAGAGGTGTGTATTAGGTGTATTAAATGCATTTTCAACTTACAATATTTTCAACTTATTATGGGTTTCGGGGAACATCACCCCATCGAAAATCGGGCACCACCTGAATAAAACACAGGGCCTGAAGTCATCTGCAAAAATCAATCAGTGCCTCTCACTCCCTGGGCACACTCCTTTCCTGATCAACGCAAGGTTCATTCTGTTTCTGTATTATTTTATTCAATGTTTTTGAAGTTTAACAGCTGTTGGATTTTAACACTATGCAAGCATTCCTAGACCTGGAGCACTTTGGGCATTTCTTCCATCCAGGAAACCCCTGACCCTAGAATGACACTCCAAACAAGGCAATGGTACTCTTAATTACTGCCTGACAAAAAGAAATGGTGGTGACTTTGGCTGATTCGCTTTCGCCCAACTCCCCAAAAACACTGCACCTGGCTGGGGGCACTGTCCTGCTGACTGATTTTATTCTCCACTTTCACCTCCCTTGGCCTCCTTCCCCCCATTGCTCAACAGGACCCCATCCCAACAGAGCCTCTGAGCCACTACGTCAACATTTCATACATGCAGCCAGGTAAGTGGAGGAGATCCGAAGCCCTGGGTAGCTTATCTCTGTGGTCATCTCCCAAGGACTCAAAGACTACGCAAAACGTGAATGCGCAAAACCACAACCTGCAACATCTGGCAGCACACTGTATACCTAATTTGTCATATTTGTCAGCGCTCGGCACAAACGTCCATTTCATTGAACTAAACACTGACGCCAAAAATCCAAATGTTTTTGTTCCCCATCAGATACCATATGCCAAGTTCCCTTCATAAAGTGGACAAACACTGGCTGGAAACACTCAGACTGCAGTGGTGGGGGTGACATCCCACGTGCTATAGGACTTACACTTAGGCTGCACCTCCCTGACGTGGCTGTGAAGAAACTCCTGGCTGGAAATGCGATGGCACCATCTTTACATGGAGTAAAAGGTAAATCAGAGGCATGAGGCATCTGATGAGGGACAAGTTGAGACCTGAGACTTGCTCTAATGCCAGCAGTCAGCAAGTACATACATAACGTTAGGCACAAGCAGAAATAGATCAAATACAATATATAACAGCTTGTGAGAATCCACAGCAACCCATCACGCTTGCTTTTGTCAGATAAACATGCAGCTTCAATTTCAACCCTTTACTACACATTAAAGAAACCCCGTCGGCAGGTAGCATTTTAATCTCTTTATTGTGCCGGTGTGGTGAGTACATCTGTGCTGATGAGCAAACCACAGGTAAGAGTACAGGTGCACACAGGGCAGGTCATCACTGTCCCATAGCTCCTGGCAGCACCGGTCCCGCAAAGACGAGCGCACGGAAACATCCACGAAGCTGCAGATGTAACCAAAGAATGCAGAGGGCTTTTCCGAAAGCTTCATCAGCGCCGCAGGGCCTGCGCCAGTTGCTGTGGAAGAGCTCTTTCTAAATTTAGGCCAGCAGCTAGGTGGGCTCTGCCAGGGTTTGAGTGCAGGGGATGGGGAAGCGCGGGGGGCAGGGTGGGCCTTGTGTTCGATGAGGGGCCGCTCCACGCATACAGGCCACGCTGGAGACCGAGCGCACAGCCAGCCGTAGGTCCCTCCCAAGAGCGGGCCTGCTGTGGAGTTATACAGCACATACACACAGCAGTTAGCGCAGGCCGGTCAGATGGATCCAGAACAAAGGAGCGGTTACCCCTAATAGACGGACACACACAGACACGCTCGGACACATAGAGACTACTGCAACAAACACGAACAGCTTTAACTTCTGCAGAACGGCTTCTGACCTTGGATTGCTATTGAGCCGACCCGAGCCGCTTCCGTCAGGCACCGCAAAGGAGATAAACCCCCCCACCCACATATAATCCAGTGAACGCTCCTGTTTCCATGCCGGTAAACCTCTGTTTTAACCAGGCCAGAACAAAGCTGGTGCACTGAGATTTCACCCAAACTGCTCACAATGGGCTCCGTGACCAGGGGCAGAGACAAGGGAAGCCATGGGACTGCAAGCTTCTGCAGCGTTCGTCTCTGACTGCCAATATTTCCCGATTCAAGTCTGTTTTGGCAGCCACTTAATTATTAATCATTCGCTTCCACAAATGAAGTCCAGTTTGCCGGATTATTGGACGGGAAGGTTGAAATCTACACAAGGCAGATACACAGAAGGAGGACTAACTAAGAACTAACAAGAGGACGACCAGAAGTGTCTCAACAGGAAAAATCACCCCTCTCCATTAATATATATACCTTTGTCGGGACTAAAGTAGCCCTTGCCCATTTCCTGTAAGAAAGGCTCGGTCCTTCCTTCCCTCCATCGCTGCTACATCTGAAGAACAGCGGAGAGGAACACAGGAGCCACTGGCCAAACTGTCAGTCAGTACTGCAGATGATGGTTCATCCTGTATGCTGCCTCCCCCAGAGGCCTGCGTGGCCAGACTCCGGGGCGGGTTCCGCGGAGAAGCCGGCCGCACCGGGGACATGCAGCACGGAGGATGGCTCCGGAAGGCGCATCTTACCTGGCGCAGGGACCGTTGCTGCGGGGGAGGCGCTGCAGGCACAGCGGGCAGTGCACCTCCGTCGGGCGGGGCCAGGCAGGCGGAGAGCGGGTGGCAGCGAGTCAGACCTTCCCAGCCCCGGCAGTGGGCAGCCCACACCATTCCCTTGTCCCTCTGTCGCCTTCCGCCTGGTTCCCAGGGACACGGGCACTGGCTCCGCCACGCGCACACTCAGCCGCTGCCGCGGCTGCTAGCAGGGAGGGGAGAGGAGGGGAGGCGGGAACGGATGGAGGGAGGGGGAGGGGGAGGGGAGCTGCACTGTGCGCTAATGCAGAGATCCTCACCGCAGGAGCAGCTCGGCTACGTACAAGGTGAAGCGGCTAAGAGAGCTAAACCACGGCACGCGGATGAAAGGAGGGAGGGCAGGGGAACTGCATTTGTTCGGGGAGAATGCTGCCATGGACGTACGGACCACAGTCACCATGACATCAGGAGGGGTTCTCTGGAGCAAGATCGCCAGAGGGGGCAGGGAATGGAAGAGGGAGGTGGCTATCTAAAGGATCGATGAGGACATGCAGAGACACCAGCTGGATGTTAAGGCAGGTTTGGTCCCTCGGCTATATCTGGAGGGCTGTGATGACGCAGACAGGCAGAGAGATCGAGAGGGAGACGGAAAACGAGGGCGCGAGAGAGAGGAGGAATGAGCACAGGAGTGAGGGAGCGCGGCATCAGCTGTCACTGCAGACGCAGGTCTGCAGCACCTCCCATCTCGGCTCTCCCGCCACCCGTGCCTCCTTCACCACTGACGTGCTGCCGATTCCAGCTCTCGCGCTGCAGTCCAGCCACGACTTCCGCCAAGCCCAAGCGCTGCCACATCTCTGGCCGACTGATTGCTGCATAGGGGCGTGGGTTTGCACGGCCGCCCTCGACCCCATCCCTGCCCCCGTCGCAGCTCGGCTCACAGTACAGCCAGCACAGAGCAACTCTACCCCACGACCTCTAAATGTGTCCGTCCACTGAGAGTGTTACATAAGCACAACAGGGCACAGAACAAAAAAAAAAACATTTAGACAGACACCATAATATTAATCTGCAATGTAATGTCTATCCAGCCCTGGGACATTAAGATATATTAGATATAAGATTTAAGATAATAAGATATATTTAAGCTTAATTTGTATGTTCTCATTAAATACAATAGGAAATACCACCCGGAATGACAAATAAAAAGGACACACACACACACACACACACACACACACACACACACACACATTTTCAGAACCGCTTGTCCCTTACGGGGTCACGGGGAACCGGAGCCTACCCGGCAACACAGGGCGTAAGGCCAGAGGGGGAAGGGGACACACCCAGGACGGGACGCCAGTCCGCCGCAAGGCACCCCAAGCGGGACTCGAACCCCAGACCCACCGGAGAGTAGGACTGCGGTCCAACCCACTGCGCCACCGCACCCCCTAAAAAGGACACCCAACAGCTAAATAAACCCGAAACCTGAAAAATGCTTACAAAACGAAAGCCATGCAGACATGTTGAGGCAGCCAAGTAAGATCAAGTCAATAGTTTTATGAATGTCTCACGCTCTAAAATAAAAATTAGTACACAATTAAAAAAGCAACTGCTTCACCCGGAAGTGTTTCAGTGAAACATTTCTGCATAAAACAGTTTAAAAATAGCCATATCCCCATTGACATATATGTTATTACAGTCTTTATTCTAATAGAACCTAACAAGTGCCATACATACATTTCTAAACACATTGTTTAAACCTTGCACTCAGATTAACTTGTTTTGCCATCTCTTTATGCATCTACGATAAACATCTATTAGATTTTTTCTCTTTAATATACTTGTTAAATCCCAATGCAATTTCTTATATATTTGGCAAGAAAATGAGTAGTTGTCATAAAAAGTCAGTTTGTAAACCTTTCTATTTATCTGGATTTCTGCACAATTGGCTCCTGTGATTAAGTGGTTGGTACAGCCATGGCATGGAGTGGAGTGGGGTTGAACTGACAGACAGCTCCTCACTGCCCACTCTCTGCCCTCTCTTGCCTCAATGAAATAATGACAATCAGCAGGTTCCGTTTTAGGGCAAGTGAGTGGGTTCTTCAGCAGCTTGACTGACGTCTAGGGAAACTGGCAGGGATTTTGGGGATTGTTGGAAGGGTGCAGAAGGGCTACCTAGAATCTGGGCTCCCAAATTTCTGATAGATAGGTATTATCTCTTCATTTGATTGCTTAGTACTTGTTTTGGATGTTGCCTGTTGACATTTGTCCTTTTTAGAAGGTCCATGTCATGTTTCTAAATAACCCTGCATTTTGATGCTGAATCCTTCTGTTCTGTGCCCTAATCATGCAGCCACCAACACCCCAAACTCCTCAAATATAATCTCACCTGCATCTAAGCCATAAGGCGGTCTTATAAATCATCAAGTTAATTGATTGGGGAAAAGTATGAGAACCTCTAGGATAACAACTTCGAAAGATGTTAGCCGGAGTCAGACATTCCAATAAATGTTTCAGGTGTTCCTACCAGTTCAAGCGTGGCTTTCCTGCTTTCCCATGTTAAAAAACCACGCAAGTGCATTTATGTGCTCTTCATAACAGGGTTCTGCTGAAGCCTCATCCATAGAGATTTCAACGGCGCTCGGAAGAATTCGTGCACTATAACTTTAAGACGATGCCCATATAAACCCTTACGCAGCTACTCCTGTAATGTACATAAATGTTTAGATGCATCTCAGAAAGAAAAAGTCTAGGAAGGTGATCAAGAATCAGCGATATTCTGGTAGTTTTATGCAGCTACCCATGTGATGTACTCACGAGCTGGAATGTGACAAACCACCTATACTTAAGAATCACGCATCCACATCTAAGTGTCTCTTTCTGCTAATGTAATGAACATGTCTTTTCTATGAGATGTACATCACTTTGGAGAAAAGCATCTGCTAAAAGAATAAATGTAAATGTAAGAAGAGTTTTCAAAGCTCGTAAGACTGGAAGGGGTTACATAAGAAATTCTAAATCCATGGACTTTCATCAGCCCACACTCAGGCAGATAGTTTACGAATGGAAGGAGTTCGGCACTAATGCTACTCTTCTTAGGAGTGCCCATCCTTCAAAGTTCAGTTCAGGAGCACCCCATTACAATCCTCAGACAAGTGACAAGGAACTCGAGTGACAACCAAGGATCTGCAGGATACCATAACAAAAACAATGAACAAGAGTGGTGTTCATGGGAGATTACCATGGAGGAAACCACTGCTCTCCAATACAGTTCTTCTCAATGGATTTGACACATTACTCCAAACTCAGGTCACTGCTCTCAAAACAATGAACACAGCCATCGGAACACTTTGTAACTGTCCCAATGCAACAGACGTGTAAGTTCTTGTCAGTCTCATACTGATTACAAATTACATGCATAATTTTCTCAAAACGCTAGGCACTAAATTCTTCAGTGTTTTCACGATAGTTCATATAGCCAACCAGAACTTTAATGTATCAGGAAAAAAGGAATTGCAGCTTTTTTATTGGCTTAACACAAATCACAAACATTTATGTACCATTTTTCCAAACACAACAAACAAAACTCTGCCATTTGTTAAATTCTCAGTTACACATGGTGTGTTTTCAGTGAACCCCAAATTGATATCTGCTGAGTTAGTAATACGCACAACACAGGAAATGCAAGTTTCCTAATTGTTTACACAGCTATCTCTGTTACAACAACTATAAAAGGGGAAAAGAAAAAAAGACTAAGAATGAGAAGGGAAAAGAAAGAGGTGTAAGAGTGAGAGATGGTGGAGAGGGTAGTGGAAGAGGTAGAAAGAGATGGGGGAGAGGAGGCGAGGATGTAGGAAGAGGAGAAGGGGGAAGAGTAGAGGAAGAAGAGATGGGCAGAGTGGAGGGCAATGGTGTAGAGGAAAGAGCAAGAGAAGAAAATACAAGACATGAGCAGAGAGGAAGGGGACAGCAGGGTGGAAGAGGAGAGAGGAGAGGTAGAAGGATAGGATACAGATGGGTTTCAAATGAAATGAGAGCCACCGTAACAGACCATGTAATAAATCATGGGCTCTCCTTGAGAGAAGCTGGGCACAGAGTTCAGCCCAACATAAACAGATCCACAGTGGCTTCAGTTATCCGCACATTTCAGAGCGAAAGCCGGTAAGTAACTAAACCATTCTACTTCTATAGTTAGAGTCTAGTAGTCTAGTTCTCTACTATAAATGTTGCTACTTGTCCAAATGTTTTTCAGAATGGACGTTCGACAAAATTCAGGAGGATGAACAAGACTCTTTCAATTGAACAAGAGCATACCATTGTTGACATGGTCCATAACAACACCATCCGCCTCAAAGAAATTCAGCAAAGAATAATACAGGACAACCAAGTATTCCAGAATATTCAGCAATGCAGTCTTGCCACAACTGATGATGTTGTAAGGAGAAATGCCATCCAGATGAAGCAGGTATACAAAGTGCCCTTTGAGAGGAACTCTTATCAGAGTGAAGGAGTTGTGATTCCAGCTTGTTCAAGTATGTGTAAGCCACACAATTACTGCACTTTTACTGTAAGTACAAAGATGTTGTTTTCCTGGATGTTATGTGTCTATATACTGTTCCACTCTAAGTGGAAAAATTCAGGCATATCCAGGCATAGTGCTGTGTCAAAGTGGGAACCCAGACCGTTCCACAACAGTTACAGTATCAACTTTGTAATCAATCCCATTACTTTAAAAAACATGAACTTATTGTACCTTGTGTTCTTTTTACTCTAGAGGAGTTTGCAGTTGGATAGCAGTGCTACTTATTTTGAGTACCTGTAGATTGAGGAAGCAAGCTTCAATCTTAACAAACAGAGAAGAGGGAGTAACGTGATTGACTGTGGCACAATGGCCAATGTCCCTGGACAACGGGGAGGCAATATCACCATGTCTGCCGCAATTTAAACCACTGGTGTTGTGGCACACAATGCTGTTTTGGGGCCATACAACACCGAAAGGATCCAAAATTTTTTAAACTCCCTCCACGAAATCCTCTTTCCACAGGTTGACCAGAAGCAAATGCCCAAGATAAAAGTGTGTTTAGTTGGCTGTGTTAATTGTTTGGAGAACAATTACATTAATTTGAAGAAATATGTCAAATCGATTGAGGAAAACTGTGAAAGCATTGCTGCTTGTGTCAAGTTTGCTAAAAATCATTGCGATGTTCTGTGGACTGATAAGACAAGAGTTGAACTTATTGGTAAATGTAGATATATGCTTGGAGAAAACAAAACATTATACATTCCGACACCAAAACCTCATCCCACCTGTGAAGCATGGCGGAGGAAGTATAATTGTGTGGGGCTGCTTTGCTGCTTCAGGGCCTGGGTGTCTTGCAACCTTTGAGGGTTCAATAAATTCCAAGATGTGTCAAAAAATTCTACAGCAGAATGGCAGGGCATCTGATCTGAAACTCAAAAGAATATGAATCTTCCAACATGACAATGATCCAAAACACAGGAGCAAATCAACAACAAACTGGCTTAAACAGAAAAAATTCAAATTTCAGAATGACCAAGTCAGAATCTAGACCACAGGCCCATGGAAATGCTGTGGTGTGATTTGAAGCAGGATGTTTTAGCAGCACATCCAAAAATATAGATGAGCTGAAAGAATGTTGTGTAGAGTATACACACACACACACACACACACACACACACACACACACACACACACACATTGGCTGAAGCCACTTGTCCCGAGTGGGGTCGCGGCAAGATGGAGCCTAATCCGGAAAAACAGGGTGTAGGGCTGGAGGGGGAGGGGACGCCAGTCCGTCACAAAGCACCCCATGCACAATTCGAACCCCAGACCCACCAGAAAGCAGGACCTGGCCAAACCCGCTGTGTCACCATGCCTCCCTAAATATATGTCTGTGCTTGTGAAATAACACACATGGATTGAAACCACTTGTCCTGAGCAGGGTTATGGCAAGCTGGAGCCTAATCTGGCAACACAGGGCACAGGGCTGGAAGGGGAGGGGACACACCCAGGATGGGACACCAGTCCATCGCAAGGCACCCCAAGCAGGACTTGAACCCCAGATTTATCAGAGAGCAGGACGCAGCCAAACCCACTGCACCCCCTTGTTAAATAACAGCCTTTCTTTATTATTATAACATATTAGGATCAGATTGCATTTTAGGAGTCATTTACAAAAAAATTCAGATAATTCCAAAAACTTTTTTCCTGTAACTTTTTTTAAATGAAGCTCCATCCACAAATATGATGTTGACTCAATTGGCTAACTTAATTAGACTTTAAAGGGTAATGTTCAACCTGCTTCATAATTTTAATTGATTTTTGCATATTTGTTAGTCTTTCTGAAACTTCTCACTGATTCATGACCACTTTCGGCTAAAATGATAAACTTTTGCCCTTGTGCTGTACTTTCCAAAACCTGTATGGATTTGCTTTTTCTCGATATACTCTGAATTGTGATCTGGTTCTGTTCTGTCGTTAAATAACACTTCTGTTCGTTGTTAAATTATGTTCAAGACTTGAACCAATACCTGAAATTTCTGCAGTCCTTAATGACTAAATTTAATGTAAAAGTTTGACATGTGCATCTTGGACTTCACTAGGTGTAAAGGAGTCAAAGCAAAGCCTGCCTCTATTCCTACCACAAAGACTGTGGAATTTAAGGAGAAGAACAGTGGTGGGGGCGGTTTTCTGCTCTGTCTATCAGACCCAAACTAAGCCCTCTCAGCTATCTCTGAGCTGGGGGGATTTAGGCCTCACCCACATAGTTTTCCTTCAAAATGTGTCTGATTCATGGTGACACAAGTAAATGTCACATTCACACCCACAACCCAGTCGACAGCACCTGACTCCGGTCCAGCACTTGACTAACTGCTTACCCTTTAAAAGACCCTCCGCAGCAACCACACCTTTGCGGAATCTCGTCAGGAACAACCGCCCTTCCTCGTAACGCCTCGCTTACACGTATCGCTAGTTCTCAGTTTACGTTCTCTGGTATTTGACCCCTCGCTTCATTTCCCGACCACGTCCACGGATCCTCGTTCCAACGCTGTTTGCTGCCCGACCGACCCTTCGCTTCGTCCCCTGACCACGCCCGTGGATCTTCGCTCCGACCCTGATCGCCAATCGACCGATCCTTCGCCTGTCCAAGACACCGAGAACCTGCCTCATCCCTCGACTCCGGACGAACGACACTGCACTTGGGTCCAGCCGTCCCGGCTCCCTGAGTTTCGCGTGACAGAAAAGCTGTTCTCTTTTCGAAAATTACAGCACCTCATTCCTCCTGCACATTGATAGAGAGAGAAGAACTCTCAACGGCTCCCAGCCTACCTGTTAATTATAAAAGAGGGAGAAAGAAGAAAACAAGAGCCAGGAAGTGAAAAGCCTATCAGGGTGGGGATGATGGGATTGGGGTTCATGCTCTTGGGGCAAAAAACCCCAACGAAACAAATCTCCAGCTGATCCAAGCCGGCTGTCTGCAGAGACACTCTCTGTGACCTGCTCCTTGGCGATCAACGCGCACAGCCTTCGGCACTACTACACCTGCACGCCGCTGCAGCATCATCTTGCGCTCCGGATCCCGGACAATACCCCTTAATTGGAATATAACCATCCACGTGTCAAGGACGTAAAAACTCCCTCGCTGAACTCATTCCTCCTCTCTCTCAGTACAGCAGTGCTTTGCCATTCCAACCCAACCTAAATTTAGCAGATGTACCTCCGGGAGACCACATGGATGTCCTCTTTGCGTCAATGCGGCAACTCCGGAGAGCTAGCCAGCGGGAGACAAGCAGAAGTAGGCCAAGGCTTCTCTCCAACAATCGTGCCAGTCCTTGTCTCATACAGCTCTCTGTATCAGTTACCCCGCTCAGGATTTACCTCGAAAATGGCTGTGCGCCAGAGTGACGCCCACCCAGGCACCAGCGTGCTTGAGGAGCAGGCAGTCGCTGAACAGGGTGCTTCGGCCTGCGTGTCCGCCAAAGTTCACTCGGAGACCCTGCAGCAAACACACACCGCGATGTACCTCGCAGAGGGGTCCCTGACGGGAACGTCAGCTTGGCGGCCAGTTGAACCTAGGTCTGCAGGGTTATTCAGAAGCACTAATGATCACAGTGGGAATCCAGTCACGCAACCAGCATTCTAGTTCCTGCCTCCTTCTGACCACTTACTAACAGAGTAAAGGCCTTCGGCTCACATTAATTCTGCTGTGGCCGTTTAGTTTGGAACAGCCTTTAATAGTCCATAAGGAAAATCAGATGTACATAGAATAAACTGTTGAGCAATCTATAGCCATACCTCATGCGCTGCCCTTTTTACAAGCATTGTGTTTAATTATGGGTCCACTCTATTCCAAAACTGCCATTCTATGTTTACATCTTGTCTTCTGAGCCCCTTCCAAAAAACCACTTTAAATTTCAGGAGTAGAAAAAAGCCAAAACCTTTTATAGCCACCTGAAGATTTCCGTGTTCGGAGCAAGGGGCCTCGCTGGCGGGACTGAAAACAGCTAAATGACTTCAGGCTGGATTGTCATTCTTCCCATTTCAGCCCCCAAGAAAGCATTACAGGGCTTTACTTTACCCGGAAAGCTATATCGCATGAGACAAACACTCATGGTAAGTGCGGCTGGTTGAACTGCATAGTTTCAAGAAGCTCCAGTATGTCTCATACATTAGGTGACATTTGAAAATGTGAGCATCGTTGAACTTAACAAAATCACTAGTAGACAAGCACATTCAGAAACATTTCCAGACATCAAGGCCACTATCTCCCATTGTCTGTGATGCAGGAGAACAGAAAAGCAGGAAATAAATCAGCCGTGGTAAACAGTTCGCTTGCTCTACCCATAAAAGTAATCCTGCAAAATCTCACCGTACAAAGTCCGCACCGTGGTCCGATCCAGGTAAATTTCTACATCTGTACATAGCAACCAACAACCGCTTATCCCAAGCGGGGGTCACGGCGAACCGGAGCCTAAGCCGGCAACATAGGGTGCAAGGCCAAGGAGGGAGGATATGCACCACGGACGGGACGCCAGTCCATCACAATGCATCCCAATCAGGGCTCGAACCCCAGACCCGCCACCAGCATCTGCGTATAAGCATTGTGGGATTTAGCATCTCCAGTTAAAAGTGCAGGGGCTGTACTTGGAAGTGGCACCGCCCAAAACCGAGATCAGAGCAGAACCAGAGCGCAGCATTTACAGGAAGGCTGGACGCTGCTGAACACCTGCTGGGCCTGATGCTGGGCACTGGTCTGTTTGCAGAAAAGCAAAAATACACAGAAACACCCACATATCACAGGAACAGAGAGATACCTTGATTGAAGTTATACACGTAGGAATGTGTATAATCAATCTCCCCATTAATTTCCGTTGGGGGAAAAAAAGCTGTCTCTGGATTACAGGACAGGGTGCAAATGTTTTAAACAGGTAAAATCTTACAGTAAACAGGTCCTGCGGTAATCTTCTAGAAAACTACACACTACAGTACGGTGTCTCTGTGTCTTTAAAAGCACAAGGGTTCGTGTTTACAGTAACAGGAAGGGTCACGGGGGCACTTTTTCTGTTGACATCTTAATTATGTTTCACAAATGATCCATTCAGCCGGTGTCTTCGGGGAGCTGGAACAAAGAACAGATGTTGGATTTAACAAGAGTGTTTCCACGTAACGTTAACAGGAGACAGATTTCCCAGGGCCAGCAGCCACGGAGCAGCCAAGTGGCACTTTGAGTGTAAGGGGTACACAGCTGGATGGACTGCTCTGCTTTGATGGGGATCGCTGAACAGCCTCTGAGCCCAGAGCTGCAGGAGGGTTTGGGGGCAGTGGAGTAAAGGCAATTACTCTGTTATGACGGCTAATGAGAGCAGCTGAGCGAGGAGAATGCGGCGCTTCTGTCCCGCTTTGGCATGGGGAGCGTTACTCGAGAGCTGTGGGACCTGCGTGTGTTGGGGGGTGGCGGTTGCCGGACAGCTCCTGCGCAGCCCTGGGACTTGCAGAGGACAGTTGAGCAGATGCCACGCAGAAGCTCTTGGAGCGCTCTGCCTGGCACAGCGACGCAAATGGGGTCTTCCTGAGCTTCTGTCCCTGTGCACCAGCATCTCCGCTATTACTCACACCTGGACACTGGGCAGTGCAGCTATGATCCATTTAACCTTGTCATGCTATCGCTTGCAATGGAGGCCCTCTCCCTTTACCACACCGGCCATCCCAAACAGGCTACTACGGTGATGTCACCCTGCGGTGCGTTTCATTGCACTTTTTTACATTTACATTTACTTATTTAGCAGACGCTTTTCCGCCAAAGTGACTTCCAATGAACTCTATGCAGTGTTATCAGCCCACACAGCACCGCATTCACCGCAGTGACTTACACTGCTAGATACACTACTTACAATGGGTCACTCATCCATATATCAGTGGAACACACTCTCTCTCTGTGTCACTCACAGACTATGGGGGAACCTGAATAGCATGTCTTTGGAGTGTGAGAGGAAACCAGAGCACCCAGAGGAACTCCCACAGACACGAGGAGAACATGCAAACTCCACACAGGCTGAACAGGGATCGAACCCATGTCCTCTCGCGCCACGCAGGCACTGCGAGACAGGCCTTTCAGGTCTTTTTCCATTTTCCTCCCCAGGAAGAGCACAACACACATGAAAAAAAAACAGATATGCTGATGTC
Source organism: Scleropages formosus (assembly GCF_900964775.1). Classification (NCBI taxonomy): domain Eukaryota; kingdom Metazoa; phylum Chordata; class Actinopteri; order Osteoglossiformes; family Osteoglossidae; genus Scleropages; species Scleropages formosus. The sequence continues at coordinate 26,434,460 of NC_041812.1, forward strand.
TCAGATGTTTTCATAAAACCAGGTTCCTTTCTGACCAGCCGTCAGCATCCTGCTATAAGGCTGGAGAGCTCTGGAGCACAGGGAAAGCTGTCTGGACTCTGACGCGCAAACGTGCTCTCACTTAGTTTGACAGTACTAACAAAACGTGGCGCACCTTTCCTATCCAATGAAGCCTTTTTCTCCACGGACGCCGCACAACACTGCTTCTCCCGTTTCGGGGAGAAAGGCGCCTGCCTGCAAGCGATCTTACGGTGAAATCTGCTGCTCTCCACAGGCCACCACGGGGAAAGCGGCTGCAGCTCCCGTACCTCCACAAGGACACCGTGGTTACGCAGGTTGATCTAAAGGTTGGTGAAAAAATGAAAGGACAAGCTGCCGTTAAGTGCAGGATCACAGAAAAATGAGAGGCGTAACTGAGTTAAGAGGGGTGAGGGGCATTCCGACCTCTGCGGGCAACAGACGCACATCTAACAATAACTTACTGTATCTCCCCTTTTACTTCTTTCCCTCTCATCCTGCGCTTTTCACAAGTCCTGCCAAGAACCTCTCATTACCCCAAGAAGGCCGCCGTCTCCAGCTTTCGGCGACTTTGGAGAACAAGCGGTTCCAGTCCTCCCACTTGCTGTTGTATGAAATTACATATTTGCTCGATGTTGTGATGAAAGGAGACGTTGCACAGCTCGAACTCTGTTCCTCCGGGTGGGGGTTGGGGGGGGGGGGGCAGAGAGAGATCTCCCGACGAGTCTGGATTTGCTCTCTTTTGTATTTCTGCTTTCTCCTCTCAGTGGAGTGAAAAGTGAGAACCGGCGAGGGAGCGCACGCTAACAGCGGCCTGCCGTATTCTGGCACTCAGCCCGGCCTACAACCGCGCAACATTTCCGCACGCATCTCATCTTCCACGCAGCTTCGCCTTCCTTCTCTGGTGGGTACGACGGTGGCGACTCCGCAGCGGGCAGTGTCTTTTTTTATACGAAAACAGGAGGCGGCTTAACAGTTTGCAGCACGCTTCGGGATGGGGGGGGGGTCAGCTCAGCGAGACGTTCAAGAAATTGTACGCAATAAGGAAATAACGACCATGACACTGACAGAAACAAGAAGTGGTTACTTGGGTATCGGGCATACATGAAGAAACAGAGCATATATATTATATATATATATATGTACTATAGCATCATTCAGTACTTTTCCACGCAACAGTCAGCTCATTCACTGCTCACACTGGTACTGGGTAAATAGAACAAAACGCGGCTGGTAGTGTAGAGGTTAGAGCTACTGCCTTTGGATCCGAAGGTTGCAGGTTTGATCCCCAGCTGCAGTACCCTTGAGCAAGGTACTTCCCCTAAACTGTTCCAGTAAAATTACCCAGCTGCATAAATGGGTAAATAATTGTAATCCTGTAATAACTATAACCTTAACACTGTAGGGTGTTTTGGAGAATAGTGTCAGGTAAATGTAATAAAAACTAGCACAATGTATTTATGGTACACAACATGATAGGATAACACAAGGTATCACATACCAATGACAAACAACATACTCTATATCAGGCTCTATGGCAAAAAGTACAGCAAATCTAGGGGGTCAGATTTTGCCGTCACTAATTCTCCTAATTACATTTATTCATTTAGCAGACGCTTTTCTCCAAAGCGACTTACAGTGCTAAGTTACTTGTTTACATATTTAAACAGCTGGGTAATTTTATTGGTGAAATTTAGGGTAAGTACCTTGCTCAAGGGTACTACAGCTGGAGGTGGGATTCAAACTTGTAAATTCTGGGTCCAAAGGCAGTAACTCCAACCACTGCACTACCAACTACACCATGACAAAATTATTACGTCCCATAATAGCCTCAAAGGTCTTCTCAGATGCCTCCGTCCCATCTCCTCTCCACATCTGACCTATCTTATATGATGTCCAAACCTATTTTATTTAAATGTACGATCTATGCAACATGCAGCCAGGACTAACTTTGGGAACTGTTTTCCTTACTGTAATTCATGTGTGAGCCATATTTTTGCAGCAAATAGCACAGAACCTATTTAGGGTTAGGATTACACTTGACTGAGGCAACGCAGGCAGTTCAATCAGGCACCCTTCAGGTTTACCAACAGCATCTAGAGATAGACTGCAGTGAAGGGTCACGACACATTGATATCCTGTATGTCATGTAGAAATTAACCCCCCTTGCCTTAAAAACATATTAGCTGGTTGTTCTTCTGCTGAGGAATGTCCAACTCTCTAGGGTATCCAACCCTAACACCCCCCGGTGCTCTAAAACTAAAATTATGAAAAGTGTCCCCTGCTTGAAAGTTCCGGTTTCATGATGGAAGCTGTTCTGTAATCTCACACACACACACACATTTCCTGAACCGCTTGTCCCATACGGGGTCGCAGGAAACCGGAGCCTAACCCAGCAACTTAGGGCGTAGGGCCGGAGGAGGAGGGGACACACCCAGGACGGGACGCCAGTCCATCGCAAGGCACCCCAAGCGGGATTTGAACCCCAGACCCACCAGAAAGCAGGACCCAGTCCAGCCCACTGCGCCACCGCATCCCCCCGTTTGTTCTATAATCAGCATCCTGCAAATATGGTTCAGCTGCATTAAACATCTACATGTCCAGGAACCAAATAACACTGTGCAAAAAAGTGAGGAATCCGTCAATTGCAGGACTTCAGACGGACAAACCACAAAAAATAAAAAAGGACTTCGGATGCACCGCTTCAGGACGTCCTGTAGGGGGCAGCACAAGCACGGAAAAGACCCCCAGACGCGTGTTTTTTGTTTAACACAGTGATTTTTCCTACTTACTGTGTGATGCGAGTCTCATTCATCTGCGGAGCAGCAGCTCTGGCACATGGTGTCTTCTGCAAATCTCAAGTACCGTAAAGAGTATTAGTGGGAACCCGCCACAGCCTTGATGCATGAACCAGCGATTCACTCAGACATGAAGGGGTTAGGGTGACGGCAGGGATGCTGAAAACAAACAAACAAAGGAAACATCACACATTTATATTAAAGAAGAAATTCCAAGACATTCATAGCTCAGCATCCACGAAGGAAAAGTCTGCTTGAATAATACTATCAAGACTTTCAAAAATTGAAAATGGAAAATTATTTTTTAATATTGTCCATTTATATACTGTGTACATATTATATATGTATGCATGTATGTATACCGATACACATATACTATATACTTATACTAAGCTATATATGACATATGTTTAGTTTAAACAAAAAAAAAACTGTTCCATTGTAGTCCATCCATTGCCGTACTGGGTGTTCAGTATCTAAATACTAATACTTTAACTGTAAAGGAAAAAAAATCTGGTTTATCCCAAGTTTTCAATTCTAACGCTCTTATTCCCAAAAACAATAGCCTTTATGGCGTTAATTACACCAATGACGTCACCCACGTGAACGCAGATCAGATTAAACGTTCCCGTTGCCATAGCAAAGGTGGTGACGTGGCCACGAGCCTTCGACTTATACGTCACTTCTTTTGCTGCTTGTTGCGTATTGATTTTAAAGAGAGGCCTTAAAAGTCGGCGTAACATGTTATTAAATGGTACTTAATATAATTCAAAGTAGTTTTCTTGTAAAACAAAACTACAGTAAACTTGTGCAATGAGAATCACTTTCACAATTTATCATTTTTTATTTAATTATTTGTACAGCAATAAATGTGGCTCCTGTTGCTTAATCTAATTCGTCTTTGGTGTCTATTTGTGATTTTGCCGGATTTCTTCTTCAATTATGTGAACAAGAGTGGCACAAAAAAAACCATCGTTTAACCGTAAAGCGCATTTTTTCAGCTGCTCCAGAGAGTATTTGTGTTTATATCCGCCTGCTTAACCTGTCTTTCACGGTTTCCACAGAATGGCGGTTAAAAAACTTCTTTTTCGGCAAAATGAACAGAAAAAGATGTAATGGGTTTAAATAAAGCAGGGTCACTGTGATTTTACATAGGTTGGTTGGAATAAAAATTATCTTTAAAATCACGGCAGGTCTCAGAGACACGCATGCATGTCACACCGGGGACACAATGAATGACACAGCAGCGCTGCTGAGGAGTGCTGGTTCAGCCAGTCTTACGTGGGCATCTTTCACCGCCCTGTGTCACTGTCAGCCATAGACAGATGTTTGCTCATCCCTCGATTCTTCGCCACCATCCCTGCGAGCCCATAAGTGTTACTTCCCACTCTGACACCTCACATCACGGGGACACCTCAGCGCGGAGACAATAACCGCGGTCCTCCCGCACGGCCCATTACGTCATCGTCTTCTGGCGCCCGGCACGGGCTCGCGCGCGGTTCCCTGCGGCGCGGGGCGGTGAGTCACTCAGTCGGCCGGGCGCCTCGTTCCAAAGGGTGGGCGGAGCCTGCGAGTGGCTCGCGCCGCCTGGCTTAGAGCGCGGAGGAAGGCGCGCAATTAACGGCCCCTCCCCCAGACACTGACGCGGTGTGTGTGAAGGGGCCGGACGCGGGGAAGCGGACGCACAATATGTAGTTAGTTTGCAGATGCAGAAATGGGTATATTTAATATGATCATATATTCATTAAGCATAAGGCAATCGGGAACGTAATTCACCGGTACATCTGAAAGATGGTAAAACTGACGTTTCTTGGAGTGAGTTTTTTTAGATCATCCGTAATAAAAAAAGAAAAAAAAAAACAATTCACTACCAGCTCCCCTCCATCCATCTCTCTCACACACCGATACAGACACGTAGCGGTCCGCGTTGAAGCCCATTATCCAATTTTCCTTAGTGAACCTGATTGGCACGGTGCCCCACCTCATTAGTGACTTTTAAGCCCCCATGTGGGTTCGTGTCCCTTTTGATCATAAACACACGCATAGAGAGAGGTGCTCGCTGACTCTCTCTCGCAGCAGCAGCAGCTCCCGGTCAAACCGCGACCGCGTTCGACAGAAAGCCGCTGCTTTTACAGAAAGAGGGATGCGCTCTCTGGTGAAGGCGTTCCTGCGCTGCCTCGCCCTCCTCCTCCTGCCCCCCCTGTGGACCCAGCTCGCCCTGTGCAGCTCGCTGGGGGACGAGTGCGGAAAGACGCCGCGCTCCAATCGCAGGGCTCGTTACAAAGACACGAACCTTCTCGCGGACGAGGAAGCTCCGACGCGCGACGCTTCCACCCCGCCCGCTTCCCCTCCGGCTCCTCCTTGCAGCTCCCCGCCGCCCTGGGGGTCTCTCCGGGGCAGATTCCGGGGGCTGTGGCGAGCGGCCGCGCACGTCTTCGGCTTCCCGTCAGCCCTGCAGCGGCGCTGGAGGTCGAGTCCCACCCCGCCGCCGTGTCAGATCGAGTCCGACGCGCAGCGCTGCACCGAGACGGAGGCTGCGGAGAAGGAGGAAGTGCGCGGGCTCGTGCGCGGCATCATGAGCGCGGCGATGGGCGTCCCCGAACCCCTCGAACCCGCGACCGATCCGCCGGCATTGAGCGCGCTGGAGGAGGAGGACGAGGAGGAGAAGAGCGCCGAGGGACAGGGGGACATGAGCCCCCCGGTCACTATAACGGTGGCCATTCAAGCAGCAGAGGACGAGGAGCCCCCCGGGGAGAGGAGCCTGGAGCATCTGGACATCCACAGCTGCAGTGAGGACGAGGTGGGGAAGCAGGACAAGTCCAGGTGAGCCCGTTCGCTTATTATTTACCTCGTTAAAGGAACTGTCCTGGTGGCGGGACACCACGCCGCGATCAGTGGAATTTTCTGCATTATTATGCAGTATACTCAGGAGTGTGGTACCGGACACGTGCGTGCGGACCTGTTGCTGTCCTGCTGTCAGTGTTGCCGTTGATTGCGCCTCTCGTACGGTACCGATCGTGCAGTGCTGCGGGAGGGTAATTGGGTCTCGAACTGGTACCCTACTCTCCCTACAATGAAAGGGAAGGTCCCGTCCCGTCCTGTCGCAGACTTGTTGATGCCGTTTCAGTCTTTGGCGAAAACAGCCGGTGAGTCATACGAGGCTCCTATTTGTTCAGCCGAGGCATTCCGGATCCCCCCTCCCTCCTCCTGCGCGGTCTTCCAGTGGTTTCGCAACTGAAGCCCACAATAGCTGCCCCAGTCCAGCGCAGCCCGGAGTGCAGAAGCTTCCAGTTCTGTAGTGATCAGTGTCCCTCTTGGAACCTCATGGAGAAGTTCACGCCGTTACAGAACCAGTGTGAGGTGGGGGACCTCATGGTACCCTAGTATCTTCAGGCAGTGCGCTGGTGTGTCTGAGCTGGTGCTCTCCACCCCAGCGGGTTGGGGCTGCTCTGGAGAATGGCGGTGTCCCTCTGTGCAGAGCCGAGTGGAACCGCAGCTGCAACTAAAACCAGCTTTCATACATATTGATCTAGTTTTGTACGTAAAGTGCAATATGTGACGGGCAGCTTAGTGGCGAGATGTGACCTTGCAAGCTGGAGGCCTCGTGTTCTAACACCTGCTATACTATACTTTATCAGGGCACATTCCCTGTATTGGTCCAGTAGGCTCCTGCTGTACGAAGGGGTATATATAGTGCCTACCTCACGTTACGCCGCCTTTCAGATCAAGGTGTCAAGATAAAGTCGGATGCTTTACCTCCTGCCAATATTTGCTAGCTTTCAGTAGCAGAGCCCTGATTTACCTTGTAGACTTCAAGTATGAATTTTTTTTCCTCTTCTGTAAGATTTTTGCTGTCTTCACAGTGGGGCGGGTACCAGTGGGGGTGAACTGGATGAGGAGGAGAGCTGGCAGCCCCCTGACCCTGAACTGACGCAGAAGCTGGTGGCACAGATCGAGTACTACTTGTCCGATGAGAACCTGGAGCACGATGCCTTCCTCCTCAAACACGTCCGCCGCAACAAGTTGGGCTTTGTCAGCGTCAAGCTGCTCACCTCCTTCAAGAAGGTACCATCAAGTTGGGACTCGCAGGAATGTTTGGATGACCGTGGTGATCTGCTTATCGGAAGGATAAAATGTAGACTTGCTAAATATTTCAGATTTTTTTTCCCTTTTCAAGCACGCATGTATGCATGTTTGAAAATATGGTTATAAAAATGCTGGTGTTGCCTGCTTTCTGGTTCTCCATCCTGGAAGATGGTGCTGTAGTTGCCCCACTTTTGCTTAATGGTAGGTAAATGCCTCTTGTATTTGCATGAGCAAGACCTTTGACTACTAATACACTGGGGGGGAAACCTTATTACCTAATGCCTTGGCTATTGTATTGGTGTGCTACGACTAGCCCCCGCACAACATATGTCCGTCCCCCTAGGTGAAGCACTTAACGCGGGACTGGCGGACGACAGCCTACGCACTGCGCCACTCTGCGTTGCTGGAGTTGAACGAGGAGGGCCGCAAGGTGCGTCGCAGAGCATCCGTCCCCGTATTTGCCAGCGAGAGCACGCCCAGCCGCATGCTGCTGCTCAGTGATCTACAGCACTGGCCTGAGCTAGGTGTGGCCTTGCAGGGTGGGGCAGGACTCGCGCAGCAGGAGCACCTTATGGAGCTGCTGCTCAAAGCATTTGGTGTGTATGGCTCTATTGCCTCAGTGCGGGTGCTGAAGCCGGGAAAAGACCTGCCACCTGATCTAAGGAAGCTCAGCGGCCGCTACGTGCAGCTCTGCACGGAGGAGTGTGCCATTGTGGAGTTCGAGGAAGTCGAAGCTGCAGTCAAGGCCCATGAGTCTGTAGGATGTAAGGACGAAGAGGGAGTTGGCCCACTCGGTATCCGAGTGGTCCTGATCGGGACAAAGCCTCCCAAGAAGAAGACACTCAAGGAGCGGCCGCAAGAGGACTGCGTACGCAAGAGCCGCTCCCTGAACAGCCGTGTGCGGGAGCTGCAGAACCAGGGGGAGGATTCTGCCTGCAGCTCCTCTGAGACGGAGAGCAACCCCACGTCTCCACGGGTGAACCGTAAAATGAATGCCAGCAATAAGCTGAGCCCCACCGGCGGGGGCCTAGGCTTTCCACAGAACAATCATCTGAGTCCGGCCGTGTCTCCTCGCTCCAGCCCCTGGCCGAGCCCCCGCGCCAGCCCGTGCGCCCTGCGAAAATCGCCCCACCCCAACAAGTCCCCGCTTGCCAGCGAGGGCCGGCTGAGCCCGGAGCCTGGCCGGCGCTGGGCAGACTATTCCTCAGACAGCAGCCTAACACCCTCGGGCAGCCCCTGGGTACAGCGGCGACGCCAGGTGGCCTCGCAGGAGAGTAGCCCCGTGGGAAGCCCCATGCTGAGCCGTAAGATCCAAAATGCAGATGGGCTGCCCCCAGGTGTGGTGCGGCTGCCACGCGGGCCTGACGGGACCCGTGGCTTTCACACCCTCTCCATGGGTGAGAGGGCCAAGACTGCAGCAACTCAAACCTAATCTGGAGTTGAAGAGCATCTCAGTCTTCAGTCTGATCCCATTATGAGACATTGCAGTACATTTTGTTTGGGTATTGGCCAGGGTTTTTTTTTTTGTGTACAGGTACTTTTTGATTTGTCTATCATGGTTTCTATGAAATCTAATTTTCTCCCTTATCTTGCCAACTTTTACTTCCTCTGAGCAATTAAATGGGGTAGGACAATTTCCCTGGGATGTGCCTAAATGCAACAGGAGAGGTTCACGTGTCAATATTAAATGTAAATGTTGTGGGGAAATGAACCATTTGCACTTGCTGTGGAAAGGGGCTGTGATATTACTACTGGCCTTTTAATTTGCCTATTTCCGTTTTGCCCCGGAGTCTTGGGAGTACGTTAACTGAAGGGGACTCTACAAGTTTCTGCTTGTGCTGTATGGCAGGAGCTGTGCTCTGCTTCACACACACAACCATGTCAAGTGGGATGTTAGATTTCAGTATGGTCAGGGACCTTCTGTGGATGCTCTTCCAGTCCCCCCCACATACACTTGGAAAATCAATGACCTGTATGGTGTCTTTACTCCAGTTCCAATAAACCCCTTAACTGGCAACTCCTTTGTACTTAATTGCTTTTCGTGTGTGTGAAAATCATACGGGCTGGTTATTGTTCAGTCCACATAAATATTGTACAGCTCTCCTTGACATATTAGTCAAGTATATAATGCCCTACATTTCCTAGCGTACTCGAGGTACCAGTGACCCATGTAAACTGGCCCTGCAAGCATCCAAAGTCGTACACATTTTTAATCAAGCTTGTTCTTTGCAGATGTTAACAGCCTCATGTATTACCCTTTTAAGGCCCAAGTCTGAGAATATGACAAAGCTGTCATGTCTTAATTATCCCAATGCTGCAAAAGGAGCCATGTCATTACCACTTTAACATCAATTATACATAATTCCAAGTACTGCATGAACTACAAGAGTTTTTCTTCAGTGAGCACTGACATGTATCAAGGCCAAGTCCAGTATACTTACAAGAAACTAATTTTCAGGAAATGTCTTCCAGCTCATCTGCAGTAATTGCCAGAGATACGGGACAATTATTTTTTGTCTGTCTAGTTCCTGTCATTTCCTAGGTGCAGTCAAACTGTACTTCTTAAAGCTTAGTTCCTCTGAAGTCATGGCTTTTCTGCCAGTTTATGGAGGTACTCCGATGACCCAAGATGTTCAGCAGAGGAGCTGGGACCGCTGTTCTGCCCACCTCTTCTCCAACTGCTGCTTGATTGCCTCAGGAGCAAAGCTGCAACTGATGGCTTGCTGCGACAGTATCCACAGAGCTTCCTGGTCCAGTCCAAAGGTGGATGCCGCTAGTTGGTACTCCTGGGAAAGACTGGTGCTGAACACTCCCTTATCATCGGTCTGCAGAAAGGTACAGTGCAGAACTGTAGACACCACACAACATAAAGGACTCCAAAACCTGGGTAATTGGGAAAACAAGCACCACAAAACTCACACATAGCACACAGGGGTGTCCCAACTTGTACCAGTATGGGAAATGGTGCTTCTCGTAGGACTCCACAGTCTTGCCCATGATGTTTGAAGTCAAGCACAATTCTACCAAAAAATGGGAAGGAAGTGCAGAAAAGATACTTCAAGGTAGTGTAGTGGCTAAGCTACTACTTGAACAACCAGTGTCGATATAACACTGGGAAATATATTTGACTGAAAACGCGTATACATGTCTGCCTCCCTAAAAATGTCATTCGAAAGTATGTTTCAATTTAAGGTATTAGGTAACTAAGAAAGGAATATAACTCTAAACAAATTAAAAGTAAGGGTAAAACAGTGGGGGGTATGGTGGCGCAGCAGGTTTGGCCTGTGCCTGTTCTCTGGTGGGTCTGGAGTTCGAGTCCCGCTTGGGGTGCCTTGCAATGGACTGGCGTCCAGTCCTGGGTGTGTTCCCTCCCCCTCCAACCTTACACCCTGTGTTGCCAGGTCAGGCTCCAGCTTGCCGCAACCCCACTCGGGACAAGCGGTTTCAGTCAGTGTGTGTGTGTGGATAGGTCACTTGATCAAAACCTTACCCAAGGGAATGTTTCCCTCTCTCACTTTGTGCACGAGACTCCAAGATCCGCCGACTTCTGGGTGAAGGAAAGTTCCGTGGCCGATCCTGTCCGGGGGCAGGGTCAGCAGCAGCTCTGACTCCTCCTTCTGGCAAGGGACCTAGAAATGCACAAGTTTCAGACCACAGCTTTTTACTAATATATTTCAACACATCTTACTAATAATATTTATAAGCCCTGTTTCAACTGTACCTCTCAAATGCACATCAATGCAATCTAAATGTTATAATTAGTGAGTTATGAATAAAAAGCTTTCCTTTCTTGTAATGACAGCTAATGAAAATTGTAAGGTATAAGACATTATTAGGACATGCATAGTTATAACATCTTTACTATCTCAATGGCACCATGCTCGAATAACCAGGTATTTCTCCATTTTTGAGAGCTCTATACAGTTCGGTTAGAAAGATGATGTCCTGTCCTTGATGAATACAACCACGAATACCTCTGACATGTGGAGAGCCAGCTTCAGCCCACAGTTCCTGGCTTTCTGTAAGGCTGGCAGTAGGTCTTTTCCATGTCCTACCTTCAGTGGAAACAAAATCAGCATTATTAACATGGAACTTTATATGTTATAGTACCATGGGCATGTGGTGCACTTCTGAAACCATGAAGTGACACTTCAGATGAACAAAGTATAAATATTTTTAAAAGAGAAGCACACTGACCATTGGATCACCACTAAGGTCCATCCCAACAACAATCCCCTCACTAGATAGCATGTAATCTTCAGCAAGCTTGACGGTCTCCATGGCAACCTCAGGTCCATTTCTTCGATCCACCGCCACAAGAAACCTTTGTGATAGACTATAGCAATGAGTACATCCATGTCTTTTTTTTTAACCAATAAACTTCTATACTGTGCAGGGAAGTCATGTCTTCACTGAAAGGAGGTTATGCGAGAGAAGGACACACTTGCGAAAATGTGTTTATAATTACCTGACGTCAATGTCCACATCCTCTTGCTTACATTGACGAATGGCTTCAATGACCGTTTCCACGTACTTTCTCTTTGTCAGACCTTAAGCATACGAAAACAAACAATCTTAATGAAAGCCACGATGTGCAGATGATATCTGTCTGCTCCACTGGGGGCATACCAGTGTTCGTTTCCACGCGGGGTGTGCTTCTTAACTCCAGGTACCTCACACCATCTTCGGAAAACTCCCGAATAACTGCTTTGGCAGCCTGAGATAAGACAGTAGTTTATATTTTCTACAGTCCCACTGGATAAAGAAATATAGTGGACAGTTTAGTAGGATTAAATCTACATGCACATATGAGATGGGTTTAAAAGAAAAGTAAATTTCTCTACCATAAGGAGGTCTTCTTCTGAATCAACAAGCTGGTGTATCACTTTGAAAACCTGAAAGCACCTATCAGGCAGACAACTTGTTAATGTCTCCACTGGCAGGACAATAGAAGTAATCAGGATTATTTCTTTTTCCCAAAACACCATACATAAACACAATTTTACATTTATCTGATGCTATTCTCCAAAGCAACTTACAATTATTTACCTATTTAGATAGCTGGGTAATATTACTGGAGCAATTTGAGTAAGTACCTTGCTCAAGGGAACGGCAGTTGGAGTTCGGATTTAAACCTGTGACCTTTGGCACCAAAGGCAGCAGCTATAACCACTGCATTACCAGCTGCCCCTACATGACAATTCCAACCCAGGGACAAATCTGTTTCTCCAAACGGACTAGAAGCAAAACATGCTGCTCAGAATCCTGCCTTCACGTCTACAGGCAGCATAAAGGTGAGATACACACTCGTCCAGGGTCCTCCGCTGGCCCTTATGGATAGCAGTCATGCTGTGCTTGATGTTGAGATGAGGCTTGCGAGCGATGAGTCGCTCCATGGTGGCCACACTGATAGATCCATTCAGGTGGGCATGGAGTTCCTACACACACACAGCAATAAAATGGATCTGTGGTCTCTCATCTAAATGGAATCAATATACATATGTATGTATTAATGGCAGGTGCATAACAACTTCTCAGATCTTGGAACTGAAAAATAGTTGTCAATGGTATTATTCACAAATGGGGGGGGGGGGGTCCAAATCAGGATGCACAAACACTAGAGGGGGAACCTATAACACACAGACTAATACACATACAGGATTATACTGAATCACCTAAATATACTTCACCACTTTCATTGTGCTAGCCTTCGTGTCAACACCAGAGTTCATACACTAGTGGTGGACGCGGTTTGTCATGAGTTCGAGGCCCCAGTACACACACACACACACACACTAACAACTTGCATTGTTTGTTGTCTTTCCCGCGCACTCACTGCAGTATTTTTACCACTTTAGGAAGAGCTCGACAAAACGGTTCTACTTCCTTGTCCATAACAGCGACGCGTCTCCCCGGTTCTCCGAAACACAGCTAGCCCGTTTCCCTCGAGCCCTTGTCTGTAGTAGTGTATTACACCGTACTTTTACCACAGCTTTCATTTAAACTAAACACTTGATACACTGAAACCGGACGGGTGCTGTCGGTGCGCATTTCGTGTTGCACCGATTCGTTGCACCGTACAAATGGTTCCCCCTTCTCCTCGGCAACGACAACTGCAGTTCCACTTGTAGGAGGGATGAACGTGTTTGTACCGTTAACCGCAACTAGCAGCTACAGCTAGCAGTTCGTTCACAGCCGTTTTCCACCGTCCGGTGTCTTGCTGTTTCGGGCCGTATTGTATGTCAAGCAACACTGGAGCAGTGAAGCAAAATTCCCACTGTCTTGCAAACCGAACTCCATTTTATTTAAAGCCAATATCAGACTTTAGTGCAATGTGTACTGACAGACCCAGCTCCTCCATCTCCATCATCATGTTCTCATGGTCAACTTTGCAGCTGAGGAAAAAATGGCTTATTGTGCATCCTTTTGTAACAGATAGGCAAGTCCTGATGTTCAAATAAGTAAGAAAAAGAAACTGTAATGAGACCCAAAGCATGTTGAGACCCTGTAGAAGAGAATGATAGTACATTTACATGTATTTACTTAGCAGGCACTTTTTTCCAAAGCGACTTCCGATGAACTCTATGTAGTGTTATGAGCCCACACACCTTATTCACCGCGGTGACTTACACTGCTGGATACACTACTTACACTGGGTCACTCATCCATACATCAGTGCAACACACTCTCTCTGTCACTCACACACTATGGCAGAACCTGAACATCATGTCTTTGGAGTGTGGGAGGAAACCAGAGCACCCGGAGGAAACCCACACAGACACAGGGAGAGCATGCAAACTCGACACAGACTGAGCGGGGATCGAACCCACATTCTCTCACACCACGCAGGTGCTGTGACACAGCAGTGCTACTCACTGTGCCACCATGCTGAATTATTACTTACATTTACATTTACATTTATTTATTTAGCAGACACTTTTTCCAAAGTGACTTTCGATGAATTCTACGTAGTGTTGTTGTTGTTGTTGTTGTTGTTGTTGTTGTTGTTATTATTATTTAAAAGCCTATATCCGAAACAATTTACAATGTCAGATTAAACACAACACATGAAAAAATGTGTTGAACAGATGACATTGTTATATGACATAAGCTGGGACAAATAAAGGAGGCTTAGTTTTTTCACACTTTAGACATTATGCTCGAGAAAATCGTGGATGACTCGGAGACAGCAGCCTTGCCTCATTATCTCATATATCATAATGTGAGGATCGTTATTATCCTGATTCCGAGAACGGGCCAGCGAATGGGGAGCATTACTCCCATTTGCTACAGGGAGCGAAATGTGAGTCAGTGTGTGAAACATCTGTATTGGGCCTGCTGGGTTCTGCACTAGGGGGCACAGTGGTGCAGTGCGTTAGACCAGGTCCTCCTTTCCAGTGGGTCTGGGGTTCGAGTCCTCCTTGGGGTACCTTGCAATGGACTGGCGTCCCGTCCTGGGTGTGTCCCCTCCCCCTTCAGCCTTGCGCCCTGTGTTGCCTGGTTAGGCTCCGGCTCCCCGCGACCCCCCTATGAGACAAACGGTTCAGATGATGTGTGTGTGTGTGTGGGTTCCACACTGGTGACCCCCGTGCAACGCACAGCTGCACAGCAAAGATGGTCAGGGTGACACCAGATCCCTGCAAGACTTTCATTCTGCACCGCTGACATTTTCTGGCACACTTGATGACTCCAGTTATGACAGTACCGGTTATGGCAGCCCAACCCCCCCAGCCTAGTTTGCGGCAAGCATTGATCAAGGACATCTTTCAGATGTTCTTCTAGTGCGTGACAGGGAACCAAAGGGGGGTGCAGGACATTAGTAGCCTTTTTTAGAGCCTCTATGAAAATCTTCAGACTAGTTTTTCTTCCAAAGGAGGGCGAGGATGGGGACAGAATGGGCAATTCGAGCCAACAGGCAGCCCCCCACCCCCCTATGGAGACGCGCTCCTCTGACAAACTGCCTCTGCCGCATAGCACCTCCAGGCCTCGCAGCTCCCCCTTTGTACTCACAGCAGTACCCTTGGTAGCCAGAGCCTTGCTGAGAAAAACTACTGCTGGAAAATACACCATTGTTCCAGTTAATGCTTCATCTGTGACAATGTTTACTACATTTGGTTGGCACCTGGGTGGTGTGAGAGAATGTGGGTTTGATCCCCACTCAGTCTGTGTAGAGTTTGCGTGTTCTCCTTGTGTCTGTGTGGGTTTCCTCCGGGTGCTCTGGTTTCCTCCCACACTCCAAAGACATGCTGTTCAGGTTCACCGGTAGCGTGTGAGTGACAGAGAGAGTGTGTTCCACTGATGTATGGATGAGCGACCCCTCGTAAGTAGTGTATCTAGCAGTGTAAGTCTTCGGGTGCTCTGGTTTCCTCCCACAGTCCAAAGACATGCTATTCAGGGTCACCCATAGTGTGAGAGTGACAGAGTGTGTGTTCCACTGATGTATGGATGAGTGACACAGTGTAAGTAGTGTATCTAGCAGTGTAAGTCACCGCGGTGAATAAGGTGTATGGGCTGATAACGCTACGTAAACATTCATAGACCGACAATCCCTGTGATTGCATTGGAAGGATGTTGTGTTTCTGAATGCTTTGGTATACGGATGACAGAAAAAAATCTCAAATCTCCTCATCAGAGAGAATCTTGATAATTAACATAACTTTAAATTTTAAATGGATCCTCTTCTTTGGGAACAGAATATGGAGCTTTGTAGGAAATGACGTGAAACTCCTCCCCCGACCACGAGGGGGCGCTATGAGCTCACACAGTGTACACTTACTGCCACTGTTCACAGGTTGACTCCAAGCTGGTCGCCATGCCAGTTTAATGGCCTCCTGGCCTTTGGGTGCTGAAGAAGCCCTTAAGAAGTCTTTCTGCAAGCTCCAATCCAAGGGCAAAGTAGTTTAAGGCTTTTTTCTCTGCCGGCGAGCAGCGGGGCTCCCCTGAGACGGCAGGCTGCTCAGGGTGTCTGGGAATCCACTTCCCCTCGTAAATTCGGGGAGGAGGAGAAGAGGCAGACAGGTGGGAGAGAGCACAAGCTGCTGGATGAAGTTGGGAGGAGGGCTCCCCTCCGCCTACTCGGCACGGAGAACACGGGGTCGCGTTCCTTTCAGGGATCTCGGGTTCTCCGTTTCCCTGTATGTGGGTTTCCGGTGAATCCGGGCTCGTGCGCCGGCCAGGGGAGGCTTCACGGTGCCGTGAAAAGATGCCACCACGGGTTTCTCATTTCGCCTGATCAACGAGTGACTTTTCAAACACTTCCGACGGCAGCAGAGACACCACGTTTGTACCCGGCTCCCAGCTAACGTGTTTCGCCGGCCGGGTGCTTTTCCCTCCCGTTTGTTTGGGGTTACAGATGTGCCCGCGTGTTGCTCTCCAGGCGCACATCTGCTTCAGCAATGACTCACTACGCGTTCTCTTCGCACCGAGCGGCCGGGACCGGGCGCTGCAAGGCGAGCGGTTCACGGCTGAACAAAGCTACCCCCCTCGGAGCGAAGTGCTGCGTATGTCAAATGCCACAGAGCTCAGCGAGAGTGTTCCGGAAGCTGGCAGTCTGGGGTTCGGGGTCAGTCTGGCCTGGGAGGGCCAACGAAACTTCTTTCGCCGTTGTTCGCAGTCCTTGTCCTCCCCCCTTCTCCTAGAAAGAGGCCTCCCCTCGTCCCAGGCCGGGGGTTCGTTAGCTCCAGCTCCGCATGACCTCATCTAGGAGGTGGTGGAGGAGAAAGGATCAGGATCCAGATGTGGGCTTGAGTTCTGGATGAATTCTGTGCCAGTGCGTGTGTGTGGTATGAGGGGCCCTGTCATCTGGTTCTCATTCTGAGCGCACAGTTCGTTTCTCAATGTTATTCTACGCTGGAAACAAATTAAAACTATTATCTTGTAGAGCAGTGCCTGAATACTCCCTAAGCCCCCCCCCCCCCCCACCCTTCCCGAACCCTTTGGAGGCTGGATCGAGAGGATTTGTGCCATAGCACATCAGCTAGATTAAAGCCACTTGAGAAGCGGAACGGCTTCCAGCCCACGCAGGATTCGGAGCGATGAAGCGCCCGGGTGGCGACCCAAACCTCTCCCTCCGCCGAGGTTCACAGCGTCTCAGCCCTGACTGAGTGGACCGAGCTCCGGTGCTCCTGGAGATGGAGATACCCGTGACCGTGAAAATCAGGGATGACATCGGCTCCTCCTCTGCATTGCCAAGTGCTGCTGAGGCGCGTGAGGCTCTGCAAAGGCAAGACGTTCGACGTATTAAATCGCAAACAGCTTCACCTGTGCCATTATACCACTGCAGCCTTTAGACGAAAAAAGCTGAAGTATCTTGTCCATGCAACCTGTTCAATGAACCCGTCCGGTACACTTTACAGAGACCTTCCCCAACAGACTGAATTTAAAGAGAAAGGCTTTTAGCCGCTCGCCTCCCCCGAAATCTTTTCTAGATGATCCAAGTAAGCTCGGAGGCCATTAAGCTATTTAATTCCATGCTTAGAGCTATTGCAAATGTGAGCCATGTGCAGGAGACCCGGACGGCCGAGCCGCCGCGTACGTGGGCCTAATTCAGTAGGAATTGCGATGCGCCGGCCTCATCCGCACAGCCCATCCTCCGCTTTGAACGGCTGTACGGTCGACGAGAAGGTCGGTCACAGCTCGGGTATCGCGGTATAGCGTGTGGCTGTAGTGTGAACTCTGCTGTTGGTTACCGTGAGCACCTGAGCGCGAGGGTCACGCACCAGCGCCTTTCATTCCTCAGAATGGAGGGGAGTTTTTGCGGGAATGGACCGAGCCCTCGGCTTCAGCCATGGACTGCTGGCATCCAGATGCCCTCTTGCGAGCCCTGGAAGGAAAGTAGGACTGTCGGTGTCACCGTGCATAACGGTGACCACAACTAAACCGAAAGCTGACTTCTTTTTTTTTTTTTCGCAAGCCATGCAAACCAGCGTGTCCTCGTCGGCTCAGTCATTCGTGGTGGATCTGCCACGGACGCATCCGCCGAGATGTCTCGCGAGCGAATGTCGCGCGCCTGGTTCGACGGTCAATACCGCGGCACTGTAGAACCTCTATTAATTCTGCAGTTCATGAGAGACGTTGAGGATCGTAGAGAATACTGGTGGTCTTCGTAGCTCGGGTAGACGGTTGAGGTGTTCTGTTGTTCGCCGAGCTCGTCATTTAGGTTGCAAACGTCTCGAAACGTTTGCAACCTAAATGCCGAGCTCGGCAAATAACCGAACACCTCGTGAGAGACGTCTTTCTGCTTCTGCTCATCTGACGCGTTTACCTAAGGTGCCTTACGCTCACGAAGCCGAGCGTTCTGGCGAAGCAACTCGCACCCAGTACCTTCTCAAGGGTACAACTGCAGGGCCGTGCGGAGGACACCCGCCGGCTGCTACATTCCTCCCGTTCTGTACCCTTCCTGAAGCGGCCACTGGGCCCCCTTTCTCTGTACCGCCGGGGAACGCGGGCAGCTCCCTGGTCTGCACGTCTCTCCAGTAAATCTTCACCAGCGAAAGCCAATCTGCGCTTCTGACCCCAGCCGCTGACCCCATCCGCCCTGCCCCCGCGTTCACCCCGCCGCTATTCTCCACGCCTAAACGATTTCACTCTCTTTTATTACAACAAAGTGACATCTGCACGGGGCATAGAATGTGTAGCAATAAAGGCTGAATATAAGGGGACGGTGGTAAATATTGCAGTATTGGCATTTAAACGAAGTATGAAAAAATGAATATAGGTGTAACGACATAACGAGGTAGGTTGTTGAGGACATGGAGCTTCTTTGTGTTGGGTGTTGATCGAGTGTCTCTATCCGATTCTGCGACGGGGGACCTCATGGAGATGGAGAAAGGCTGAAGGAACCGAGCTGGGCAGTTGTTAGATGGTATGTGAACGTTCTCCCAGGGTTACAGGGTTCCCCAAGGTTTCACGTGGAGTTGTGCTGTGGTAGAGCCCTGAGGATGGTCTTTGGACGGGTCGGACCAGGTCCTCGCTACAAATTCACTCACACCCGCGGACATACGTCCTTAGGAACGTCAAACACGCCGGGGAGAGGCAAGCGTCCGTGCCAAGCAGGAGGTCGTAAGGCGTAGGCGAGCATTCGCGTGCGTAAGGCGGAGGTTAAATAACCCAGGCGGGTTGAACTCCTGCAGCTTCTCGCGCACATTTCACTGTTTCACGTTTTTAATGTTGCATTTTTTCCATTCGAAGGCTCAGTCCAAACTGAGGGTTCGCGCAGAGAGTAAAGGCCTATTGTGGGACGTGTGCTTAACGTAAAATTATTTAAAAATTAGAAATATGTCTGGAAATGTATCCCTGCAGACCCCGCACACAATATCATACAGCAGCTGATCAAATCTAATTGCATTTGTGCATAAATATGACAATAATATACACCCATTGAAGCTGTTGTGTTCTCTATATAATATGGTTCGTATAAAAGCAGATAATGTTGTTATGCGTTAGGTTATATTAACATAAATAATTATTCCCTTGAATGCCCTTTGCCCCATGTTAAGTCTGTAATGACTCTACCTCCCATTGTACTACTACGTATGTGTATGTTTACTGTGTTTTTTATTGGCGCTGTGTTTTTACTTTGTGGTCCTTGCGCACCGTGTATTGCGTAATGTGTATCGCATATTATCTGTACATTGGATCTGGCAAGTATATTGTCTATATTGTATTATGTGAACACTATACATGCTGTGGGGGGTGTGGTGGCGCAGCGGGTTTGGCCGGGTCCTGCTCTCGGGTGGGTCTGGGGGTTCGAGTCCCGGTTGGGGTGCCTTGTGATGGAGTGGCGTCCCGTCCTGGGTGTGTCCCCTCCAGCCTTGTGTCCTGTGTTGCCGAGTTAGGCTCTGGTTTGCCACAACCCTGCTTGGGACAAGTGGTTTCAGGCTGTGTGTGTGTGTGTAGATGCCATACAGGTGGTGTATGTTTGTGGTCTGTATAGTTGCAGCTTATGCTGTGGAGAACGCAGCAAAGATTTTCACCACCTGCACACTTGCGGTTATGGTGGAGTGACAATAAAGTGATTTGATTTGATCTGATAATGTAACGAAATACTCAATGAAGGTGTAGAGCAAACAGGCTGTTAGTGGCCACTTTCACCCCGGGGGTCTCAGCTTAAAAAAACACTCTCCTTAGTTTCTTTTTAGCCTTAACCCACAGGGAATTTTTATGATACATATATGCTCATCTGTCGCATTTTGATTCCGGGGAGCAAACCGCATGTGTTTACGTTAATCAAGGTCCATGCGATCAACGTTGTGTAGAAATGATAGCAGAGGAGAGAGAGACGGGGCAGTGAGCCCTGCAAGGCAAAGCTCTCGAGCATCTTAGGACGGAGGACCCGCTTGAAGCCTAGGGCTCGGAAGACTCCGCCATTCGTCAGTCCCCCTGGGCGATTAATGGTGGTTCATGGGAAAGCACTTCGCTTATTCAGCGCACAGGAAGGCAACTCCAGTGGATAAGACAGAAACAAGAAAGGAGCCTGCTCTGCTACTACCCCCCCTCCCCCCTTTTCTGGGCTTTAATTGGCCTCAGTTTCAGCGCAGCCTCGTGAAGAGCTCTAGTAAAAACCCCTCCTGGTTCTCTTTACTCTTGGTATGTTGATACAATTAATGAGGGAAAGGTAGTCGGAGTGAGAGCTTTATGGGGGGGTTTAATCCTTGAGGAACCGGGATCCTCCAGATCCACCCCCACTCGCATACACCCCCCCTGCCATTCAACGTGCCATGAATGGGTCATTGTGTGGACAGGAGACAAAGCCCCCTCCCCAGTCTTGGGTTTTTTCCTTCGAGAGAAATCTAGACTGTTTCAGAGGGAAAAAAAAACACTTGACAAAATGAATTTTAAAAAAATCGGCTCTTGCGTAGCGCCGGCACACCGGCAGTCCTTGTGTTCCCCTCCTTTCCTCCAGGCCAGGCCCCTTTGCTCGTGTTTGTTTTGATTCGGTTCCCAGAAGCTGAGTGGAGGTCTCGAGGTATCCGATTTTTAAGAGGGTCCGTAAGAGCGACCTAAGCCGTTTCGACCTGCCAAAGTAAACGGAATCGACTTGCGTCAATCTGCTTCGCGGCCCCATTGTTAAAGCTAAGACGCGGACTTGGGATGTCAGCAGAGCATAGCTGGTATGATCAAGAGTACAGGTGGTAATTTTCAGTGTTGCTTTTTTATTTTTTTTTTTCGAAATTCATTTGGCTTCACCGCTGGTTTCGATGTTTTAACGGCGCAAAGCGACGTACTTCTCGTTTAAAAAAAATACGCCATCGACCACATAAGCAAGAGCAGCCGAACGAAATCATACGTGGTGCTTTACATCCCTGCTGAAGCGACACATCAAACGCATTCATTTGCTGCTGGGAAGAAGAAGTGGGAACGCTAAAGACGTCACATTAACAGATTCTGTTTCCCCTGAATTAGATCCAGACCTGTGTGGCCTCCTGACAGCTGTGCACATGGGCTCCTCCTATACCTTAAATATTAAATCAATTCTTTAAATATTAAAGAATACATCAGATATCGACTCGCATTGCTTCTGCTCCCAAGCAGCTTCCGAACTGGTGTTCTCAGTAACGTTTCCAACATTTAGATCATTTACAGCTTATGTCGAAGATGTTCGTGAAACACGTGGCGAGAGACTGTTTAGGGTTTCAGTTCCGGAACTTTCCTTTCCGGAGTAGAGGTCCCTGTTACATATATATATATATGTAGTCAAGTGTACATCATGTGTAAAGCACATTTATGAGTGGTCCTCACCTTGGCGCTGAACGAGAAATAAAAGTTTGTGTGGAACTGCATGGGCATTTCTGTGTAAAACAATGATGAACAGTAGGCGTGGCATTTAAAGGAAAAATGGTACACATTTGGGGGGGGGATGTCTACCCAGGTGGCTCTGAAGTGGTGGGGGGGGGTCTGTGGGGGCTCAGCCATGTTCCCCTACCATTTAACCCCGCGAGGGAGCCGTACGTACGTGAAACGTGTTGGGCAATCGGAGACGGGCCCCTCTCGCTCCACACAATCCGGCCGACTCGCACAGAGAAGCAGATGAGCTGTTCTTAGGCGCTCCTGAAGCCCGAAGCCCGAAGCCACTTTCCACGCTACCTGCGGAGCTGAGCCGCTGACGCCTTCCGTTGTCGAATTTTCCCCGAAAACTGACGAAAATCCCCAGCTTGGTCCCTTTGGTCTCCCCGCGCTGGAAATGCTCATCTGAACCGCTTTCTAAGCATTTAACGTCACTCACGATGCGCCCTCGCGTCTTTTCGCGAGCATAAATATTTATTCACGCATAAAAATGCTCCGTAGAAATGTGCACATAACCGCGTCGTTGCGGGTGCTCAACAAATGTTTAAATCAAGCACAGCGGTAAAAACTGGAGAAAAACATCAGGTTAGCTCACGACAGGCGATAGAAAAGAAATAAAGGCAAAATACACGTGATTTAGTACAACGGCCCAGCAAAAATAATGTCATCTCCTCACGGGAGCATAAGTGGAGTACACCACGCAAGGCAATGAATAGCAAATACAATGTTTGGGGTTGGCAAAACTCGGCACCCAATACCCTTACCCAGGAAATGGGACAAAAACATAAAGAAGTGCTCCGTCTGGCTGTATTTTAGACCCATGTTAACATAAATCGGTTTCGATAAAGTCAAATTTTCCCCATGACTCTTCTCTCTTACGTCTCTGGAATTAAATTAAACCGTTCCGTTCTTATTTGTTTAGGCTGTTTAATATTGTTTAAAAGTAAGTTAGAAGTGACTGATTCCTGCTTCTTATTGAAGAAGAGGGGAATGAGGGGAGCAGGAGGTTGGCAGTTGAGAAGAGGAAGAGAGGGAGGGAGGGGTGGGGGGTGCTGGAGGAGTACTTCGCTTAGAGTAAGTAATTGGTCCCAGAACCTGGCCTGGTCACCCCAGATATTTCAAGTGAGACGGTTTGAAAGGGCACTCCGGAGCGCGCCGAGGAGAGCTGCGTAAACAAAGGCTGAGTACAGCGGAAAAACCAACAACATCATGAGACGGGGGTAAGATCGGGCCGGGAAACATACAGGTGCACGGTTTTTATACTCCATTGAGGTCAAGAGTTAAATTTCGCTTCACTTCAGCTTTTCTCCTAAGTGATGTATTTAGTAGACAATCCACTTTGCTCATGCGATTTCTTGGGTTTCTAAGCGGGACTCGGTTCAACGTAATCTCGAACGTGAAGCTCCGTTCCACATTCGCGTGAGGTCGTGTTCTTGGCTTCGACTGGAGACCCTTTCCAAGGACGTCGTCTTAGGGAAGCGTTCCAAAATTGTTCCGGTTCCGCATGCATCCCACCCACTTGCGCTGCATTTTGTCGAGTTGAGGTCCCCAGCTTCCACGTTCCGTCAAAAAGGTTGAGTCCAGCAGACCATGAGCGTGACCACGGGCAGAAAGCTGAGGTGAGAAGATACCCGGGAGGAATCCGAGAAGGAGACCCCGGAGTCGTCTCTGTCGGACTTCGTCTCGTGGTCCTCGTCCTCGTACGCGTCGTATACGTCCCCGTAGGGCGAGAGCGCTCCGTAGTCCCCGACGGAGCAGAGCTTGCCCATGTTCTCCTTGACCACCTCGCAGAAGGGCCGCTCCACACCATCGCACACGCAGCGGTTGAGCAAGGCGCCTCTAGGAATGAAGAGCATCTGCTGGATGGTGCTCCTGCACCTGGCCGAGCATCTCCTGCCGTTGAAGAGCTGTCCGCAGTCGGAGAGGTAGGAGATCAGCTTGGAGCGGCAGCTCGGCTCCTCCTCGCATCGCTGTCGGGCCTCGGTGCACCCGATCCCGGAGGCGTCGCCCGGGTGCCGCTTTGGCAGACAGGGCTCGATGGCACGTTTCACCCTCCTGCACCGCGCGTCCTGGCCGCAGTCGCACGTCTCCAGGTGCGGCCCGTTGCTCGTCTCGTTGAGCTTCACCAAGGCGCCGATGCAGTGGCTGGGGCACTGGCGCCGGACCCCTCTGATGATGCCGTCGCACGCGGCCAGGTACTGCTCGTAGGCGAGCTCGCAGTCCTTCTCCTGCTGGCATCTGAGCAGCGCTTGCCAGCACACGTAGCGGGCGTCGAGGACCAGCAGCCCCCAGGCCAGCAGCGCCAGGGCCGCGCGCCAGCTTCCCATAGCTCGTACCCTGGAGAGCGGGCGACTACTGCGGAGGGGTCTCGAGCTTGCAGGTCCGCGAGCCGCCGCGTGCGCCGAGCATCGCGCCCTCCCCGTTCACACAGAAGCGCAAAGCGAGTTCAGACCCCGAGGGCTGGAGGCGGAGGAGGTGATGCAGGGGAGGGGAGGGGAGGGGAGGGGGAGGAGAGGGAGGCGCGGCTCCCTCCGCTGCCTGTTGCGCAAGTGGGAAAGTGAAAGTGAGGAAGTGAGGAAGAGGAGGAGGAGAAGCGCTCGGAGCGCGTGGCTCTGCCCACGTCATCGAACTGCGAACCTCCCCAGTTTGCGGCCGCTCTACACGGGTCGGACGGCGTCTCTTCCCATCGGGGCACAGGTTCGTGTCCCTCGTGCCCCGTCTGTCCCCGCTCTTCCTGCTGTCCGGGGAAACGCACCCCACCGGGAGTTTACGAACCCACGGAGCGGCGCTCGTTCTTTCCCAGAATCCCTTTTTTTTGTTGCTTTGTTTTAATTTTCCTCCTCCTCCCCACACCAGCTCAACGACTAGAAAGGATCGTGGGACGAAGCGCCCTCCTCGCACCCTGTGCGGTCCCGCGTCTTTGTGCGACGGACCCGAGCGAACGCAACGCGAAGGCCCAGCACGCGACGGAAAGGCTCCTCAGAAAAGATCATGCGGAGTGTGAGCGCAGCGAGGGGATCGCGAAATACACTTAAAAAGAGAAAAGCAGAGCGCTGCCCCCCCGCACCCCACCCACACCAAACCCCTCGCGCTGGTTGGTTCTTCACTCTGATTGATGGGCCTCAGTGGAACAGAATGGTCTTTTCTGGCCTGTTACCCCCCTTTGTGTGGCACCAGCCATGCTGCGAAGAATGGGGGGGGGGTCCGGTGTCAGTGTATTTTACAACCCTGTCCTTTCACTGTGCACTTGAGAAGTGCCAATAGACACAGACCCCCCACCATTGATATGGAAACTAACCTGAAATCAGTGCCAAGAAGGACACCAGTTCTATCTGGGCTTTTTCCATAGTGCAGTTTTCAAGTTCCTAATGGGAGAACAGGAGCAGAGTGAGCTGCTGTGAATGGGCCACTAGGTGGTGTAGTGGTGAGAGCAGTAAACTGGGGGAAACCAAGGCGGCACGGTGGCACAGCGAGTAGTGCTGCTGTCTCATAGCGCCTGGGTGGTGCGAGAGAACGTGGATTTGATCCCTGCTCAGTCTGTGTGGAGTTTGCATGTTCTCCCCATGTCTGTGTGGGTTTCTTCTGGGTGCTCTGGTTTCCTCCCACACTCCAAAGACATGCTGTTCAGGTTCCCCCATAGTGTGAGAGTGCGTTTCACTGATGCATTGATGAGTGACCCATTGTAAGTAGTGTATCTAGCAGTGTAAATCACCTTGGTGAATAAGGTGTGTGGACTAGTAACACTACATAGTATCCGTTGTAAGTCGCTTTGGACAACAGCATCTGCTAAGTGAATAAATGTACCTCAACCTGAGAAGTCTTGATATGCTTATCGTATACAGAACAAGAAATAACACCAGCGATAGTTAGGATCTTCTACCCTGAATTCTTAAAAACCACATGCACAATATTTATTTATCTTTATTTTTATAGAGCGCTTTAACACAGGCATAAGGCAAGAAAAACAGATACAAACAAAGACGACAGTCAACTAATGGCCACCATAATGAAGAACTTATTATAGAGCTGTAAGTATACCTACTGGCCACTGGGGAAAGGAACAAAAACTCCCAACTGAAGGTTGAGGGAGGGGCAAAAAAAAAAAAAAAAAAAAAAAAAAACCCTGGGGGTCCATGGGCCAGTGGTTGCCCACCTCTCCTAGGCATTCTAGAAAGTAACAATTGTAAGCTAGTTTGTAACAAATAATAATGATAACGTTGCTAAATGGCATCTTGGATCCCCAGCTCGGCATGGAATGTCTCGTTCGTCATGGCAGATGGACATCATCCTCTGTCAGCATGGGATTCGTCTGTCAATACAACATACCTAGAGGGGGTGGACAAAACAGCAGAAACGTCGCATGAAGGAGTTTATCATTGAAGTAACTAAATCACCATTACTACTAACACGGTGGCAAAGGGAGAGATATGAGGTCCGTTTTATGCCAGTTGGCAGTATGTGTCAGTTATGAAAGAGCTCTGAGAATTAACACTTGGATAAGTGATTTTTTTTTTTCCAAAACAATAAGTCAACTAAGAGTTCGAAAGAGGGCAAAAAGTCTGTGCCCAAAACTGCAGATACGGTGATGACAAGAACTGCAAAAATTATTCTGTGCTCAGGGGAAGTCTGGAAAATGACAGCGCGTACCGAACACGGACGAAGTGCGTTGGCGACGAGGACCCCCGGTCGCACGTCGAAGGTCGTCGACGGGGATGGACGGACGGACGCTTCGCGGGAAAGTCGCCGAACGGCCCAAAAGCAAAGCCTCTAAAATGACCACGCAACCGAATCGACGTCTCCGTGCCCCAGTCTCGAGGAAAACCGTAAATGACGAGCTTCGCAGAGCTGGAACTTGAGGCAGGTGCACCCAGCGCCGCAAACACTTTTTCCTGCTGCCGTGTTCCAGGATGGTATCGCCTCAAACGCCTTCCGTGGCCTCGTCGCTCACCGATCTACATCTCACCGAAGTGCGGAGCGCAAAGTAACTTTCCACCTCCTCCATCTCTCAAGGAAGCGGAGGCTTTTGTTCCTGGAGGAGCGGAGCAATGTACTTACACGCAGTTTGAGTCTCGTACGACAGCGTTTCAAGAGGAACCGAAGCTTGTATGAAGGGAAAGGGCAGACCGACTCCTTACTACATCCTTGATATTGATATTTTCTAACTTGTTCCTGGTATTTTTTACCCACTGTAAACACCACGACAGACTTGTGTCGTGGCCCCGTTTGCCACGTTTGTTTCTTTTCGAAATGTATATATTCCGAAGCCAACTTAAGCGGCGCACATTTCCTGCGCTCCTAATTTAATGCGATTTAATAAACATGCGCTCATGTCTAACGTAGCTACGTTTGCACATGTCGGTCTCAATATACCGAAACACTTGGCATTTTCAAAATCTGGAGAGGCAGCTAAGTTTAAATGGGAATTTTACACCAGCTGAGTACAACTGTTGAATTAAACGGGTAATAAACCGTCAAATGGCATCAAGACTGAGCAAACAAATGAGATTTCGTTACCTTCGCCAGCCTGAACATAAACTATGGCCTCTGTTTGCATGAACATACTGTGTGCGCAGAGACTAATTACATCTCCCTCGCAGCTCAGCTGTACAGACCTAAGAAAATAATAGAACAGATCAGCGTATTAACGATGGAAAACTTTCAGGCTGTTCATAAATCACAGCACAATAAATCACGTGGGATATCGTCCCATTTCGCGTTGTTCCAAAAAGATACCCGAGGGGCCTTAGTACATTTGTACATCTGATCATTCCTTAAAGAGCAGAATTGAGTAAATTTAAACCTCTGGATAATTTAGGAAATTCTTGTTTAAGCAGTTAAGGACAGTAGTGGTAAAATTAGAAAACTAGCAGAGCACTGATTCATTTGTAAGAGAAACAGGAGACATTTGCTCACCTTATCGCCACCACACAGTGATGTAGCACAGATTTGTTTTCAATAGTTTATCACTATTTAAATTAGAGTCCATCTACAGCGTTTGTCTTAAGAGTTTAATACAACAATGAAAAATGATGATAATAATAATAGTTGTTAGATGACAAGTGAGCTAGAACAACATCAGTGTTGTGCACGATGCTGAGATGCGACTGCCAGGACCAGGGCTCGTGGGGGACAATCATCGACACCACTGCTCTCTGAGCTCGCAAACAACACTGAGAGACACCGAGCCAAGATTTCTAGAGAGTTTTTTCATAACTGTATGCTTGAGCATCCAGATGTTTCCATCAGTCACACAGTTAAAACCTCAGAGCAGTGAAAATGTGGTAACTGTGTGTCGCCCCCTGCTGTTCGGATTGAATATTAAAAGCAGACAAAAAAAATAGAAACAAAACTTGTTAAAAACACCTTCGTCGTTTTAATAGACCATCAAAAAAAAATCATGGAGGTATTAAAATAACATTTGAAAAACTGGAAAAAAAACAATAATAAAATTACATTAAAAATTATATGCACGTGAAAATATATTTAATGTTGATTGTCCTAAAACAAAAGGGGCACATGAATTTCCAACATTTGAGAGTCCAAAATTTTAATAGTGAATACTTAGGCAGGCAAAATCCAAACTCGGTATATTAATTGCGTGCGCTTACGTGTATTGCTTCACTCTTACATCTGATATAAAAATATTTTTCGAAAATGGGCAGAAGACAGTAATTTTCTACCCAAGGGGAAAAAAAAAAAAAAAAAACTCCTTTCTTTTGGTCCTCCCAACAACTGATAATGATAGAAATAAAAGTGTCTTTTTCATGTCACAGGATGCAGACAGACTAAAAATGTCATTATAAATGGGAAAGTTTTTACACGGGTCCTAATTCTGCGACACGAGTCTCCTGACTTGGCAAAGGTGAGAAAACTAGGAGGACGGCACACGGCACTTGACAGTCGCTTCGCGGCACAACACCAAATACACGACACCGGTGACGGCACCTCTACGGGAACACGGCAACGCGTGGGCATCAAGTCACGGGACATTGAATAACCAGTCTGAGGCTGGGTGCGTCGCTGCTTATGGCTGATGGGCGACTAAGGGCTGGGGCTTCGGGGGGGTGGCTATAGCACACATGGTTCGAGGGGCTGCAGTAAGGCATCCAGCTGGGCCCGCAAGTCTGGCTGCGTACGAACCCCGGTGCGCTCAAAGGAGGCGGACGGGCCACACGGAAGGCTGCGGGATCACGTACGTCGAAAGACACTTTACGTGGCTCTATTTCGTCACATTTACAGTACGAATCTCAAATAGGCATCTGAACCGATGGCTTTTTACGCTTTATTCTCAATATCTTTGCCCTGCGTTGCGCACGGATTCGCAATGTTTCCCTAAGACATTGGTCCGGCGCTGCGGTTAAGGAACGGGGGGGCTGCAAGGATCCCGCTGGGCGCGCGACCTAACACCCAGCTGTAGACGCGGTTGAGGTCGAGGAATGTTCGTAGGGTTAGGAACGCACTCTGCGTACAACTACCAAGAAACTAAGAGAGTGTACGGCCTCGGGCTCGGCAAGCCGCATCACATGACCGAGCACTTTTCTGCAGACTGCTTGAGGTCCTCCAGCGTGGCTTGGGCCTTGTCCTTCAGCTGGTCCAGGTCCACGTTCTGGATGTTGCTCAGCTTGCCGAAGACGGACTGTTTATGCTCTTCCTCCTGGTTGTCCTCCGCGATCATTTTCGCCAGCTCCTGCGGCAGCTCCACCTCCTGCCCCGCCTGCTGGATCTGGGTGTCGTCCATTTCGCTCTGAGGGAGGGGCCGAGAAGAGCGGAAGCAGGAGAATGAAGGAAGGCGACGCGCGGCCTCGTTTAACGAGCCGAGTACGGCGTTCGAATAAGGAAGGGCCGTTAAGGCCGCCGCGAGAGGAAATTAAACGCCTGCGCCGCACCGTTGCCCGGCCGAAGATGAGTTTTTCCGAACACGGCTTTCTCGCAGGAAAAACGCGCAGGCGTGGGATTCGCGAGGCCGAGGGAAACGCAGCTGGGGAAAACGGACAGACGAATGGAGCGCTTACCTTCGGAAGCCTGTACTTCTCTCGAAAATGAGTTCTGACAGTGGCGCGTTCTGCTTTCTTCTGGGCAAAGTTGGCATCCCTCTCCATCCTAAAGGGGAAGAAGCAGAGGAGGAGTTAGTTATGGTACGTGAGTGTGAAATGCAGAGGGGGTGCAGTGGCGCAGCGGGTCTGGGGTTCGAATCCTGTTCGGGGCGCCTTGCGATGGACTGGCGTCCCGTCCTGGGTGTGTCCCCTCCCCCTCCGGCCTCGCACCCTGCGTTGCCGGGTTAGGCTCCGGTTTGCCGTGACCCTGCTTGGGAAAAGCGGCTTCAGCCGGCGTGTGCGTGAGAGTCTGAAACGCATGTATGAATATGTATGCAGGGATGAGTGTGTAAGAGATTTGTGAGTGTGCGTGTGTGTGTATAAAGAAGGGGTGGATATGGCTTAAAAAAACGTGTTGGCTTCATTAGCCGCTGTTTCTTTGCATAAGCCTCACTTAATTAACCCCGCGCTGCCAGATTCAAGTGAGAAAAACCATTGCCTTTGGGAAACTGCTCAGTTCTGGTGGCAGCAGCGATGACCAGAGATATTCTGCTCCGAAAATAACCGCATTAGCTCGTACAGCTGTCAAAAAAAAATATGCCAACGTAAAAAGCTGCTCATCTGCACATCTTTGCTGTACAGCCTATCGCTTTGCCTTTAAATGCACCTTATTATAGAAAGCAGCCAGAGCGAACCAAGCAGAATAGCGCTGCAGATGCTCTGATGCCTAAGCACAACATAATAAAAAGTGAGGGGAAAAAAGCCACACCAGAAAACAGTAAAGCCAAGATAAAAAGAAAAAAAATGCGTTATGAGCACGGATCATCGTTATAAACACATCAACACGGCATGGGACATCGTAGGTTTATTATTTACAATTTTGTGTCACTTCATGGGCAATAATATAATCAGTATTCAGTCATTTTTGTGTTACCGATTGTTCTTTCATTGCAAGATCTACTGCACCTCCAGCTTTCACGGATCATGCTATTCGGACTCGCCTCTCCTCGATCTCCTAAGATCATAAACGACTAAATATTCACGTTTCATAATTTTGTGATTGGAAATCGCTGAATAACGAGCAAATCTATACGCAGCTGTGATGTACACCGGTTCATACGGCGCAATGTGAGAAAGTGACTCTGCTCTAGAATCGTGCGTCTGCATCCAAGTCTCTCCTTCTGTTGATGTAAATGCACACGTTGTATTTTCTACGAGATGTACCGTACATCTCGCTTTGGAGAGAAGCGTCTGCTAAATGAATAAATGCACATGGGTATAAGTCGACACATGATGCATAAGTAATATGGTCTGCGATCTGAATTAGTTCTGGTGTTTTCCAGCCTCTTTTAGGCATCACAAATGAGCCAGATGGTAGTATAGTGGTTAGAGCTACTGCCTTTGGACCCAAAGGTTGCAGGTTTGAGCCTCACCTCTGGCTGTAGTGCCCTTGAGCAAGGTACTTACCCTGCTCTGGTAAAATTACCTAGCTGTATAAATGGGTAAATAATTATAACCTCAACATTGTAAGTTGCTTTGGAGAAAAGTGTCAGCTAAATGAATAAATGTAATTACCAGATAAATCCTCAGTTTGACCCATTAGTGGAAGGCAGGTGGTGAAGTTACACATTGTTCCCCTGCAGTGATTGCGGAAAGAAATGAGAGGTGTCAGCCTGGGTACTTCATGAGTGTATGTGTTTTCTTAGAAAAGGTAACGTATCGTTAATCACGGCGAACAGAAATGATTCTCATCCGCTACCCCGTCCTATTCTATTTCGAGGTGAGCAGGATGTCCGCAGAGCGAGCGGTGCCGTAATCTGAGCTGTCACGGTTGGCACAAGTCGCCATCCGTTGCATGCTTTGAGGTCTGTTCTGTCAGTGTTTCTCTTTTGTTTTGTCATGTGACTCCTTTCTGATTGATCCCAAGGCACAGACCTGTGTTGCCTGTGTTACCTCTGTGACCTAAAAGCAGCAGATCTCAGGAAACAACCCGCTGTAATACCCTTGGGGGGGGGGGGGGGGACACACTATCTTTTTTCTAAAATACCTTTCACTGCAAATTTGTGAAATTATGTCAAGCGTGAGCATCTTGTTCTCTCTGCCGGGGGCCTCGGCTAAAAGCCGTTTACTGTGAGCGTTCCTGTTCCAAAAATCTCAAAATGAGCTTAACGTCCCATTAATTTGACAAAATAAATAAATCAATCAGCATAAACTGTAGAAGTGGCCTCCGCATATCCGACAGGCTGCGCTACGTCTCGTGAGCTCGGCTCTCAGCTGGTTTTACACACGGCGCTTTGAGTGGACTGCGACCCTTCTGGAACACACCTGGTTGCACAGGTTGATGATGAAGCTGAGCCTGCAAAAGGTAACACATTTAAAAACTAAAAATCATATTTTACCCTTCAAAAAAATCCATGCACATTAATGTGACTCAGATCCGGATTCCTCGGAGGGATTTGGCGTGGGGTCGACTCATTTTTTCACGAGCAGCTCGGTTTTGTCAGTCCACAGAACACAGCCTGCAGCAGCATTTAGTCGGGATGTATTTTATACCCCCGAGGCAGGGTTTTACCTCCAGGGCAGGACTGTCGCCTGCCATTCCGAACAGGGCTCTTTTACCACGTTATTTCACCTGAACCACAGGCTGAAGTGCAAGAGCAGGTCTGCTGTCAGGTGCTGCGCAAATGCTGCAAAGAAATGGCACCAGGACACTTGTATAGCAGTGCAGATGGAGCACAGAGAGATCTGAACAAAAGGAGAGCAGAGGGAATTTATTTTGCATGTGATATTAATTTTGCGGGGGTTTTCTGCTGCTGAAATCCAGAGTTGTGTACCTGTTATTCTCCAATACTCTAAATGTGCCAAACAGCTCATGTACAACTAGGGAAGAAGCACGTGTCTTGTTACAAGCTGGAGCCAAAGGGCGGTGGAAAGGTTTTATCTCTCTCTCACTCACACACAC
This sequence comes from Scleropages formosus, assembly GCF_900964775.1. NCBI lineage: Eukaryota > Metazoa > Chordata > Actinopteri > Osteoglossiformes > Osteoglossidae > Scleropages > Scleropages formosus. The sequence continues at coordinate 26,467,141 of NC_041812.1, forward strand.
ACACACACACACACACACACACACACACACACACACACTGTCTGAACCGCTTGTCTCATACGGGGTCGCAGGGTAACGGAGCCTAACCCGGCAACACAGGGCGTAAGGCCGGAGGGGGAGGGGACACACCCAGGACGGGACGCCCGTCCATCGCAAGGCACCCCAAGCGGGACTCAAACCCCAGACCCACCAGAGAGCAGGACCCGGTCCAACCCACCACCCCGAAAGGTTTTATTCTAAAAGGAATTTCTGGACACGTGTAGGATAGGAAGGTCGGGAACTCGCCGTTCGGGACACGAAGGGACGTTTTTCTCTCTTTTATGCTGCTGATAAGAGTTATATTAATATATCGGAAATCATACAGAGTGCGGCCACTTCCTTCAGCGCTACTTTTTTTTTTTTTTTTTTTTAAAGTCACACATTCGGTTAAGAGCAGCCGACGGAAAATGTTCTCAATAAAATGTTCAGCTCAACTAGACGGTAAAAAAAAAAAAAAAAAAAAAAAAAAAAAAAAGAATGATTTGCGAGGCTCTTGACTTGAATGACGAACGACGATTTGATGATTTTTCCGAACATTTGATTTGTGTCACTCAAATGTCTCCATGAGAAGTTCCTTGTCGCCGGTGTCCGTTGCCACTGAACGCGCGCACGACTCTCGCTTTCTCTAGCGCGCACAGTAAAGAAATACCGCATTTCACCGTTTTACCCTGACTGTTCCCCCTGATGGGAACCGAGAGACCGCGACCGCGACCGGGACCCCCCCGCGTGTCTGCAGCGGGCATCGCCGGCCGTTTACCATGCAAAGTGCCTTCCGAAGTGTGTGCGGAGAGGGTGTAAAGAGGGTGTAAAGGAGGTGCCGGGCGACGGCGCCTTACTTCTCCTCCACGAGCTGCTGCTGGTACTCCTCATACTCCTCCTGGGTCATTCCCTTAGCAGCAGCATCCGACTTCTCGCCCTCGGACTTCTCCTCGCCCAGCCCCCCGGTGAGGTTCTTCAGCTGCCCCCCCACCACGTGCTTCACCATGAACGCCATGGCCGCGCGCCTCCTCCGGCTCGTGCGCACGGGCGCGCGACTCGCACCGCCAGCTGTCTCGGCAAAAGTTGCTTCGCGCGGCGCTGGAGCTGCTGCACCTGGACGGGGAGGGAAGTCGAACTATAGGAAACATGTATAGCTAGATGATATATACATAGATATATAGGTACAAATGCTCACGTTCCGCGCCAAAAGGAGCCAAGGGAATAAACGCGGCTCCCACTGAACTGAAGCGAAGCCGAGTCCGGTCCGGTCCGGTGCGGTGTCCCACGGAGAGCGCGGACCGAGTGCTTCTCTCTCAGCACCGCCGCGCCTGGACAGCTCCTCGTGGGTGCGGGAGGGGGGAGAGAGTGAAGGGCGGGGGGAGAGACACGGCCCGCGCATCTGAGTCCACGCTGTCAGCTCGGTCCCGCTCGCTCGCTCGCTCGCTCGCTCGCTCGCCCGCCCGCGCGCGCACGCACCCATCCAATCACAGCGCTCTCTGCGTTTACGGTCCGTTTGCAGGGCGACCCTCGCGCGCTAACTGTGACACGTGAGACACGCCGAAGGTACAGCGAGCGCTGCCACAGCGAAGCGAACCTTCCTTTTTTAAACATTTTTTTTTTTTTTTTTTTAACAGTTTAAGTTCATGAAATATAAACCACTGAATTGCCCAGACTCTTCTTACTCTGACTCTCCGCTAACAGAGTTCAGACAGTCCCATTCGTGACATCTGGATTTGGAATGATCATCAGCTCCATAATAATGATAGTAATTACCACGATCATACAACAATTATTCATAACACTGTTATAAAAAAAATTGTATTATTTTATTTATAAGATTTAATTATTAATAAGATCATCATCTCCCTTCCCACTTGCTAGCGACCAAGTGCAAGGTGGTCCTTGCATCCTTGCTTTGTCAATCTTATTTGCAGGATGGGCTACAGACCAGAGGGATACGGTGCTGGTGAAGAAGTTATTGATGATGTATGGATAATAAATAATAAATCTGTTGACAAGAGTGCACAAACCTTTATTAAGAGGAGGCCATGCCGGATAGGGCTCGCTGTAACGGCACACGCTGGGCAACGCTTGAACTCTCGACCTGAGCTACACTTCCGCCGGATATCGTAGCGGGTCAGAGAACAAAGCGCTCATATTCACTCGTGAACGTGCAACATTTGATAAGGACGCTCGCTGCAGGGGACATGGAGGCAACAGGAAACTTCATCCGTTACATCGGAATAAAATAACTACGACTATATTCTGACGTACGTAATGGGTTGAATCTTCTTGAACCAATTAGGCGTGTTTTGCATGAGAAGCCTACATTATACGAGAGAGCGATCAAACAGGACACGGGATGCACTTGAGGATACGACCAATCCATTAGGCTGAACATACGGTGAGTTATGTAAGAGGAGCACGAACTGGTCTGCACCAGCTTCCGTGTTACCCAGACCCTCCTTTCTTTCCCCTCACAGATTCACCCCCAACTCGCTCTCTCTCTCAGCCCATCTCCCTTCGCCAGATTTAGAACAGGGGCCTAGGAGAAACTGCACAATAAATTAGAGCTGGCTGCAGCCAAATGGGACGCGATAACCGGAAAATTCTCTCTCAGCTGAATTCCTGCGAACAAACACCACAGCGATGGCGACGCCGACCCTCCCCCCCTGCGGACATACACACGTGCACGGGCACACACGAACATCGAGACGAGATGTGCGAGTAGGGCCGAATCCAAGGCTGGCGCACTGGACTGTGGAGACACATGGGCCACGGAAGATGATGCAAGAGGATATCCCCCCCTACCCCCCACCCCCCACCCCCATGGCAGCAGACCCCACCTTTGTGCCTATGAGGGATCCATAGGATGCCGAATGACATTTCAGACATATCTGGAGCCGTCAGTCCAACGTTGCACGCGAAGGAGACGACGCCCTCGGCACCGTGCAGCCAGAGCCGCCGCAAATGGAGCGGTTACCTCACGTCGTAGCGCTGCGGTCCTCCCGCTCCGTCTTTCCCATCCGATTCGAAGCCGTCACCTGCTGCAGCCCCCGAGGGATGAGCCAAGGGGGGCCGCAGCTCCTTCGGTCGCTTCTTAGGCAGAGGAGGCGCCTGCAGCCCCCACCCCAAGTCCCTCGACCACCTGCACTTCTGGAGTATGTGTTTATATTTTGTTCGTAACCTCTTCTACCCACGTTTCTTGTAAACTTACTGCAGACAGTTTGGGAACACTAGGAGGCTGTTTTGATTTCCTCTAATTTTGGCTAATTTAGCAATCTGCAGGGACATCCAGCGAAAAAAGGGGCGTAAATTAGGCCTAAAATCTCTGCCGACAGCTTTCGGAGAGAGAGCGGCTGAAAGCCGGCGGCGAGCTGCCGTGATCCTCACCACGAAGGACAGACGCTGAGCCAGGAGCATCTTGTGGGTCTGCGCACGAGAACCGCCACGGCGACCCACTCCTGACCAGGTCAGCGAACGCAGACAAAGCAGGTGTGGACCGCAGAAGCTGCCGCCCTCACTCTGCTCAGGCGACATGCTACAGCTCACGTGTCACACTGGATACTGGACCGGGAGCAATAGCAGCGCCACAGCTCTTTGACAAAACAGCATAAATTTGTGTTTGTGCATTCGCTCTTGATTATTAATTCACAGGGTAGCCCTGCGGTAACTGCAGTGTACTCTACCGTGCACATGCGCTCTCGACATTGCAGCTGAAGGGTAAAGCTTCGCTCTCGGACTCACGAAGGCACAGCAGACACATGGAAGCACAGCTATAAAACTGTTGTGTTCCGCAACACAGTCCGCCGCGTGTGTGTGTGTCTCAGCGCTGCAGGCGACTCCAATCACCAAACTGCTCAGCGAGATGCTCTCCCCCAGCCTATGTCCCCACCAGGGCCCTGTGCAGCTGAGACACTAAGACGGGCTGGCAGAGCGCCGACCCGCCCAGCAGACAGTCCCAGCGCCTTCTTTCACAGCCTCTCCTACTTCCCCGGTCCTCATCTGCGGCTTGTTGCGTTGTCCTCTAATTTGTGCGCATCAGGTGCATCACGGGAATCGCCCTCCACCCTCACCGACGACCTGCCGTGCGCTCACAGCCACCGCCGCGGAAAAACACAAATACACAGGCGCCGCCGATCCATACGCACGTACAGACAAAAGCACGGGGTGCCAATGATCTCGCGCACCGGCAAAAAGGTACAGATACGCTAATACAATCACACACATGCTTACACATGCCCTGCACTGAAACGCTCACACGGACAAACGCCCAAATGTAGCATGCACCAGTACGCAGGCGCGTATGCACGAATACACCGAACCGGGCGCACGCCGACTTGTAGGCGCTTTTGTCGGACAGGGGATAGCCTCTAGAAAATCCCGAAGTGAAACGGAGCCTGGCGACAACGAAAGCCACGGAAACACCCGCGACAGCCCTAAAAGCCTTGGCTGTGGAAGGTTGGAGCCGAGAGATCCGACGGGGCCCCGTACTGGGGAGAGAAAGGCTCAACTGCAAGGGAAGGGGGCTGGGAGGCAGCCGTCGCTAAGAGCGGACAAATGGTTCCGGAACGATTCCCTGCGGACGGCAGAGCGAGCTGGGAGCCCCCGCCGTTACCTCTGTGCTTCGCCGGCAGCAAGCCCTGGGCCCGGCCCCGATCATCCCCCAGGAGAACAGCCTGTGAAGAGCTGGGAGAATGAGGGAATAGGTTCGGCAACCTGTCCTTTGCACAACGGTACATTTCCTGGAATTGTGCTTCAAACATGAGCGCCCCGTGTCGCAACTTCTAGCTGCGTTTATTTTTTTTTTTTTTTATACGCAGATATGGAATTTTTTTCCCCCCGCATTGACAGAACACTTTGCTGGCAATCTGCTCTCGCTCAAAACAGCCGGGACCGCCTCGCAATGCCCACGTTAACCAGCCAAGGGAGCATCCTCTCGGGGAACAACGCGAGTTATCAATTTTTAATAATCCACAAACCGCTCATGTCGCCTTCTATTATTGCGGCATCGGGGACGGGATCACAGGAGCGCCGGCTGCAGGAACACGGAGCCGAGACGGTGGAGCGTCTGTCTTTATTAGAGACTCGGGCAGCTCTGAAGATGTTGCCCTGATCCCACCGACGTCACTTAGACTCACATCATATCTGCGGCGCGCACAGCGTCTGACAGCTCTCCTCGCTACAGGCCAGCAATGAACTTCTCTACAGAACCCTTTAAACAACCTCATGCTCCTGCCCTTTGCAGGGGGAAATGCAAAGGGTGATGGGCAGAAGATATTAGACCGTATGCATGGTTTGAATCTGCTGGGGGCTGAGACACACGGTCAATGGGAGAACCCCGATTCGTTTACGATTTCCCCAACCGCAAACCTTATGGATGTCCCAGTAAAGACCCAATGGGATCATCTACGCTGACTTGAACAGGCAACTCTTACCGTTTCAGGAGAACCCCGAGCTGGAGCACAAACACGTGACATCACACATGATCTGATCCACCTAACTGCCTATATGACCATCAACGCCACTGTCAAAAAAGCTTAATTGTTGGCGTTACATCTGACGAAGCACATCGGACCAGTCCTCCCGCTCATCAAGTCACGATACCCTGGTAGAACCCAGGATCTTCTTGCAAAACTACAGTGGCAGCCGGGCTCTAGAATAAGCCGTGATTGACGACCTTCAGAATAGAATGTGTCACCTACAACTGCACAACCCCTTTGGCAGCCTCACCTTCTCCACCCCAAACTGAGAACCTCAATTAAGCGTTGGTCCACCAAAGGAACAACTCAGTGGAAAAACCAGGACATCGGACGACATTTCCGCCGTCACCCGCAACGCATTCAGGCTCGCGACTTCCGAGCACATCCCGCGTTCGTTCCGTACTCTCCCAACAAAGGCGCACAGCCCAGTCCCTGCAGGCTCCTACTCCCAACGACCAGCCAGGGGTTAATGCGCACCCCCACAGCCACGTGAGCCCAGCACTGCACTGCAGCCCTCACCCCGTCCCCAGCCCTGCTAGTAGGTGAGTAATCGCCCCTTTGCCATCAGCCATGAGTCTGAGGGCACGTCGGTCACGTGACCCAGTGAGGAGGCGGACGGGACCCTGTTGACATAACACGGACATACGCAGCATACGCCCTTGGCCCAAACACACAAACGCATGCACACACACGTGCACGCACATCACTTTCTGAATCTGGGTCATACATTCCCATCTTTCGTAACCTTACTGCAGGCAGGAACCGACAATGATTTAAATTCATGTTCCCGTTTTTTTTTTTTTTTTTGCGCGCGCTCATTTTAACATGTAGGAAAGAAGAACGAGGCACTAATTTCTCAGAATCTCCTGGCAACACTGGCAATACGAAGCGAAATCGGACTGTACGTTTAAATGACACTGTAGAGCCTCGTGTCGAGGTTCAAGCCGTCTGGCCGAGCGCTAATGCCGGAGATGTTGCAGAAGACCCTCCCAGGACGCGCTGTGCAGAGACGGGTCGCTGGCGGCGACGCGAATAGAGCACTTGAATGTTTTCAGGAGATCAGCTGGAGCACAATGGACAGGGCGCGGAGAAGACAACTATTAGGCCACACAAGACACACCACCAAGAACAGGTCAGCTCAGAATGGGAGGTGATGTGATGAGAAACCAATTTAACGGAATTTCTCCACTAAAACGTCCAGCTGCGTTCGGCTGCAAGCTATTGACATTGCCTTGTACAGTCATCTGTTAAAGAAATAACAGCAGCTAAAAATTCCCCTCGAGATTTACATAACACACGTGGCTTCATTTGGGCGCTGGGGATGAAAAACTAAACGAAACGATTCTTTCTGACCTTTTCGTGGTCGACATGAAATGTAACATGAAAGAAAAAAAGAAAAACATCTTCCAGATGTTATTAGAAGGATAAACAGCAGAATATGCAATTATCCACATATTTCTGTATCGGAGTTGCCAGGACACATTAAGCTTACTAACGTGTCCCAGGAAGCCCCAGGTCGTTCCTGCTCACAGCTGAGATGGGGTTACGTCACGCTGGTGAGGCACCGCCATTCAGCAGGAGCAGCGCACGAACATACTGTTGGCAAACGAAGGTTTTCCATCGCATCTCCAACCCTCTTCAAGGGTGGAGGACAGGAGACAAGATTCAAGGCATATGAGAAGGACACAAACATCTCCCAGGATGCTCATCTTCAGACCCACAGTGCTGGCCCTGTGGCCTCTTAAGGAACCTCGACAGGACAACCACAACTGCGGGCGAACGGCTCGACCCTTTCGCGACGTCAAGGGACTCGATCACTTTTCCCCAATCATAGAGCCGAATTTCTGTGGTGCCGCACTGCATCAGCTTCCAGTCAAACAATGGTCTGGAAATGGCGAGATTCAAGCAGCTAAGGTCGTTATGCTACGGAAAACATTACCACGTGAACTCAGCCTAACGAATGACTGCTGGCCAAACTCATGGAAACCTTATAGTGCACACAAAAAGGACAGTAAGCCGAGTCTAATTTAAATAAAATTTTTTAAAAAAATTAAAAAAGAACCCGTATGTATACTGGTGTTGATTACATCCCAATGGTCCTGGGGGTTTCGAGGCACACATAGCAAAGAGATGCAGGTGAGGGTAGGCGTGATGTACTGGGTTCATAGAACAAGGCCTTAGTGCCTATGAACTACCAAAACTCAATAGGTATGTCTAGGTAATGAGACCTTTATGGGAGGGGACACCAAAGGATGGGTGGGCATTGAGTCACTCCTGACTGGGATCTTTGCTGGCATGGCGCCACTCTGTAGGCAGAAAATGGATGGAGATCAGGGGGGCAAAATGTCCTGGTGGAAGTGCAAATGTGACCTGACAAGTGGTGCAAAAAAAATACGTTTCCCTCCAACTCTGCGAACCTTGATATTTCACAAAGTCAAACATATGACACCAGCCAGCGTCCCCGCCCGAGGCCGCGATCCAAAAACATCACAACATTACATCACGTGGGAGTGCAAGAGGTGGGAGGGATGCTTCTGCCTCCTTTTCCCTTTCTCTGCGCCCGGCAAACCTGTGGACTAAAAAGCATGCGGTGATAGGAAAGTTAAGCTGCAAATGAGCATCAAAGCTATATTTTCACGTTTCTCAAATGTTGCTTTGACGTTTACTCGTTTTTCATTGCCATTTATTCGGTACATCTTGTCAAAGATATGCTGGGTGTTCCTTCTACCGTTCATCTGCAGAAAGGTCATACTATTGAAGGACTATTCTGGACCATATTCCAGTGTTCTGAAGTGAGCTCACAGCAAGCGTGCAGCCCTCCGAATATTCGCTTGTTCCTGTGCGGTAGACCCTGTGGAGGACAAGAAGGGTCGTACAAAGCGACAGAGACGTCATTGACCTGACACAGGAGCGGAGTCACGGTGGCCTGGGGAAGGAAGCCAGAGAGGGGAGTGGGGGGTTGACGGAATGGAATAGAATGGAGGGTGGGGTGAGGAGGAGAGCCATGCGCACTGAGGACCGCCCATCACAGACGCCATTCCTCCTGTCGCCACCAATGGTCGTCACAGGACGATAATTGTGGCAGAGACGCATGGCTGAAGCAACAGATTATTTTTAGTAGTAGGCGTGAAGGCAGGGATGGTCGCATGAAGGCCGGCGGGATGCAACATGACGCCGGTGTGTGAAACAGGCCCTGTCATCACTGGGACGTGCACAGCTGGGCCTGCTGCCCTCCACGGTTCCAACATCAAAGCCATTGTGGATGCTTCTCATCACATCACGCTGCATTCTCCGGCCCTGTTACGGTAACCAGTCAGAACCAGAGCCATCTGTCATTGTGCTCACGCTACAACTGCTCAGCCAGTACAGGTGTCCCCCTACCCGCTGACAAACAAATTCAAGTGGTTTCATAAACATCAGGATTGGAGTCAAATGCCCACCACGACCTCCTCAATCACCAGGTCTAAACATCATTGAGTGTTTGAGAAGCTTTGGAATACAAAGTGCAAAGTAGATTACCACCTTCATCCCTCAAGCAACTGAAGGCTTTCCTTCTTGAATGGTGTAATATCCCACTACAGAGTTCAACACTTGTATGACTGTATTCCAAGGAGGAATAAAGCTGTTCCGAAGGCAACGGGTGGCCCTGCTCCTCGACATTAATATATTGTATGCATTTGTTCTGTCCATCCCTACAGACTTGGCCTATGACTGCACCTAAGAGAGTAACGATAAGTGTAACAAATGCTGTTAACTTCAGATATCCTGCTGATCGTCATACGCCACCTTTCGGTGGAATCAGATTTCTTGTTTCACTCAGGAGGGGTCCAGAGTCATCACTGCGTCCTCATCCACATTCCTTCTTGACCATCACTGTGGACATCACCTTATCCCAAGGTTAAGCAAGTCAAAGAGAGCGAAGGCAGCAAAGGGGCAAAAATAAGACCAATGCCAAGAGGACAGTACAGTATTGAGAATTGTAAAAGCTGCTTCTGGGTGCCTGTATTTAAAAGGTTTTACTTAGATGATTTTTTTCCCAAAGCAATACGAACAGCTTACTCTAATTTCACGTTACTTCTGTACCCTAATCAGCTTTGCAATTCTGAAGGTACTTTGCCCAATATTCTTCCTTTTGTTCCACAGTGATTTCCCATTTCCACCAGCATCATCCCTATTCCAAGTCCATGTGTTCCAGAGAAACTACACTGTAGCCATTACAGCGGTACGAATCACAACTAAAACTACATGTTGTAAAGGTTTACATTGCTCCAATTTTCAATTACTCAAGAAAATTCTTTAGAAAAAAACAAAAGAAACCTGAGTAATATGCCATACATGGAGAATGTTAGAAAGTGATGCATGTTGAATTTTTCAAGTCATTACACAGCAGTAGGAGTGGGCCTAGCACCACCAAATCATTTATAAAAGCTTACCTTTTTAAGATGACAGCAAATTAATGCATTAAAATGTTGACCGAATCAGATTAATTTGCCTAATAGGTTTAATGTGTTAAGGTGGTTACTGTTAAGAAGCAGTTTGTGGTATTGGAGACTGCTGTCAGCAACCACCCCCATGTTCTCAGAAGTGGCTGGGTTTTCGCACTAACAAGGGGCTCTTGTCTGTGACTGCCCCACATCAGCGCAAAGCTACCAGTCTGTGCCTCCGGATGGGCACAGGACTAACAGATGCCATTAAATGAAAGCCAGGTTGCCAAAAAGCACAACAGAGCACACCAAGGGTTAAAAAAGCGGTGGTCATTAGGATGGGAAGGATTTCAGCATCCTGGGTTCCTTCTTGGTGATAACCTGTTCTACAAGAGTAGCCACAACACAAAACTAGACTCTGGCTGTCTTAAATCAAACCACACTTGAGAGAGAGGACGTGTTCGTGCTGAGTTGTATGAGGTCCAAATCAAACGGAGCCCGACAAACTGCTCCCATTAGCCACAAGTGATAGTGGGAGTAACCTTGTCTACGTCAGTACTCTCCATCTCTTCACTGGCCTCCAAAAAACAGGACATGAGAGGGATATGAAAGGCAAGTCAGGACCACTGCTGGCTACATATGCACAGCAGCAAGGACACAAAAGGGGCAGGGCAAATGCAATCTCGGAATTAGAGAAGGAAGAGGCACAGTTATCTGCAATTCCGTAAAAATCAAGACACGACGGAAGAGAGCCAGACCTCAAAACGAGTTCATGTAAGCAGTGGTGCTTCTGTTCCAGGCAAAATGAGTCATCGAGTGTGTTGTTTGTCCAAGGATGACTGCTGCGCGAGCCTGGTGCAGGGGGGAGTGCACGCTCCCACCAAGAAGGCTTGCATGCTTCCCAGCCTGCCACAATGGCCGATCTGTTTACCTGTTGAGTTCCTCCAAAACAGTTTTACGATTGCATCACTTTCAAAGCTGGAAGCCACAGAACGGGCTCAAGGCAACACGGTTGATAACCCCTACCGCCCAAAACAAAGCAGACCACATGTCATACCACACAGTAATGTTTGCAAAGCCTAACAGGCTTAAAGCAAGTGGGAAGGTTTTCCTCTAAGTGGTTTAGCTGCACATTTACTTCATAAAAACGTTGTGGTCCCCGTTCCTCAGAGTAAAGCATTAAAACCCCCACATCCACTATATTAATATATCCAAGTTGCATGAATGAGGTAATTCAACAAAATGATTAAGTATTACACAAGGGATAAAGCACTTGCATGTTCCTCATTTCACTAATCTTCCAAGCCCTAAAGGTTCTGATGTTATTAACTATACAGAAGATCGCCGTACAGATGACCAAACTGGACACTGGTTGAGACGGAGAAGGCAGCCAAACACTGCAGTCAAACATCAAACACATTGGGCAGACTTGCATGTTTCTGTATTTTTTCTGTATTTTTTATGTTTGTCGTATTCTCCAAACCGGTCAGACATAAATGGTTTATTTGTAATCATGGCAGCATAATAAAACAATGGACATTGATAGCACTGACAGTAAACCAAGGCCCCACTGCATGCACAGCCCGCTAGGGGTTCACGGGTACACTTGTAACATATTACTTTTGCCTTTTCAGCAATCTTTGGGTCTTTTGTCATATTTTAAGTCTTATTCTTCCGTATATATATTTGCAATATAAAACAAACCAACATTTTATGAATCAAAGCACCCCCGCCCCCCCCCCCCCCTCCCCGGCCACCGAGTTCAAGTTTCTCTGGTCTGGTTTCCATGTCGACAGTGTGGGGCAGAGTCTGTCCCCACAAGGCAGGAGAGGGACAAAAGCAGATAAACTGAAAAATAATAATAAAAAAAATCATTTAAAAAAAGAATAAAAACAGTCTGTGGAAGGAAATGAGCAGGGCCAGGGGGGAGGATGGAGGCTGGACCTCAGCGGTCTGGAGGCACTTGGGCACAAGGTAAAGACCTCAGCCCCACCCCTCAAAACACAGGCACACACGTGTACGTTCTGACAGAACAACAGACACAGACAGACACGCACGCACACAGTGTGCCCCAGGGGCAAAGCACACTGCTTGGACCAGCTCCATACGAAGGGGAGGAGGAGGATTAGTGGGTGGGGTTTCCAGAAGTGACAAGGTATGAAAGAAAAGGCCAGCCTTATCCCCCCATCCTTGCCATACCTGTGAGTGAGACAGGGAAAGAAAGAGAAAGAATGGTTTCTGGAATATGCTATAGAACCAAATCAAGGTCAGGGGGTCTCAAGTGTCAGAGCTGGGGGGAGTCTGAAGTCCCAGAGTACTGGTATGGGTCTTGGGTATGTCCCCCACCCCCAGTCAAGGCAGATGCTCTCCTGCTCCTTCTGAGCCTCTCAGGGTGACCTCTTTACAGGTAGAGCTCCTTGGCCATGATATGCTGCAGCTTCTCCCTCAGCATGCGGAAGCTGGGCCGCAACACAGGGTCCAGGGTCCAACACTGCTTCATGATGTCGTACATGACTGGCGGGCAGCCATCTGGGGCATCCATCTTGTAGCCCTTCTCCACTCGAGGCACAACCTCCTTCAGGGGCTTGGGAGAGAGACACGGACAAGTTGAGGAGCGGGTATTACTTAGCTGCTAAGAAATGTTGTGGAACACCAAGTTAAGTCCTGCAGAATGTGTCCCACTGCCTGTGAGACATTCTCAAGACATTTGACCCAGGCTAGTAAAAGGATTATTGCTGCTACACTTAAAGATAATGTGGCACTAATGTGGCTCTATTTAAATATAAAAAAGGACAATTTCAGAAACAGAAATTGTGCAAAAAGGGTTTTAATTTGTTGACTGTGGGAAGGTCACCCTCTGCTGGAGACATCGTGGTACACCATTATCTGGGGAGATGATGACCGTAGGAAAATACAAAAAATGGAAAAGGGCGAATGGGTGATGACCCAAAGAGCAGCTAGCAAGACGATGGCCCATGAAACTATTTGTACAAGAAAACACAAGAGTCTATGATGCTGTCTGAGTTGTACTCACAATTCTGGGATAAGGTACACGCCCAAAGGAGTAGATCTCCCACAGGAGGATGCCATAGCTCCACACATCAGACTTAGTAGAGAACTTCTGCATGTTGAGAGAAATATTAGATTGCATTTACAGTGCTGTCTAGCAACACACGCATGTGATGAGCACACACAACCTCACAAACACACAACACAGTACCTTTTCCCTGAGGGCCTCGGGCGAGGTCCACTTCACAGGCAGCTTAGCTGTGTCCTGTGTTGATGACGCCTCCTTAGTCAGGCCAAAGTCGCTAACCTTGGCAATATTGTCTTCAGACACCAGCACATTGCGGGCCGCCAAGTCTCGGTGGACAAAATTGTTGGCTTCTAGGTACTCCATCGCTTCACATACGTCCCTGAGCAGGTGACAGAGTTGGAGACAGGATGGAGAGTGATGAATCCATGTAACAAGGCACAAGGAGTGGTGGGGGAGGGGACAATGGGGAGTTCAAACAGGTGAAGGAAGCACAGCCACACTAACAGGGAGAACTTCAGGAGGCAATCCCCGCCTAGCACAGTCCGGCCCCGTGAACGTAAGTATTCCACCAGGCTGCCCTGTAGAGACAGAAATGGACAAGAGAGCCTGTGGATTTGACATTCAGAAGTGTGTTTATCACCATAATATTAACCTTTCCAAATTTCTGTATGCTCATCTTTACAGTGACATGGCCAAATCTGAAAGGGCAGCACGGGCAAACGCACCCGACCAGAGCCCCCGTTTACTATGCAGTTTACTCCGCTGCCTATACCACAGGCGATCAACATCAGCGGAGACAGAAAAGAACATGTCCCGGCTTCTACAGGAGAAAACTGGCCCAGCACAGATTACTTTTTTCCAGCTAAAGTCTGGTGTCCTCCTTTCCAAATAGCTCAAGAATAAGTTATGGTAAGAGCCTGCAAACACTCAAAAGACCATGACTGTGGGAAAGTAGCTAGGACAACCCACCTTGGCCATGTACTCTGTAACAATGTAGAGGCTGCCCTTCTCCTCCAAAATTACCCCTAGGAGCTGCACCAGGTTGTTGTGTCGTAGTTGCCTGCAAAGCAGGGGGAGGAAGTTGAGACACCTAGGCATGCTCTCACTCTCACACACACTCTGTTTTCCTATTATTCTGTGAACTTTACCCAGACTCAGAATATACAAATTATTCTAAACCACAAATACAGGAAAGTATAGAAGCTGATAATATTTCAGTACATGCAATACCTTTGAAACAGCTGAATTAAAGAAAGGAATTTGCTGGAATGATACCTAAACCATGTGGGACTCACGTCATAACAGAGGCCTCAGCAATGAAGGCTTGTGCAGTGGCATCATGTTTGATGCATTTGACCGCCACCTTTGTCCCTCTGTAATCTCCTACCATCACATCTGAGGGAGACGAGCACAAAAAGCTGTCGTTTTCCTCACGTTGCCAACAGCCATATGTATAAAACCCATTCTTTCATCAAAAGCACTCAGAAACTTACCTCCAAACTCGCCCTTCCCAATGGTCTGCAGAAGCTTCAGCTCCTTCCTGTTGAGCGCCCAGCCACCTGTAGAGAGAGGACACAGGGTTTGACAACAGGTCCAGGACTGGCTCCTCACAAATAAAACCTCAGAGATGGATCAGAGGCTACTCTGCTGGTTAGCAACCAAGCAAAACAAAACCACTAAACAGGAAGGGGAAAATAGCACTCTTCACAGGGGATGACTTGCCAAGAGAGATCAGCTATCCAGATGCACTTTGAACTTCATTCCAAAGCATACAAACAAAGAGGTTATTTTCCCCATGCAACCCCATCCCCAGCCTGCACTGTGGGCCTTACTTCTGGAGAACTCGTCCTGGGCAGCTACTGTCCCCTCCACAAGCTTTGGCTTGATGAGTCGAGTGCAGAGGCCATCAGCATCTCTGGTGTAATGCTGAAAACAGAAGACAGAGGTCACACTCAGACTTTTTTCTGGGGGGTGGGGGTGTACTTTTCCCTCTTCTCACAATGTTTTTTGGGGAGGGGAAAAATTCGACAATTGTGGGAATTGTTGACCACAGAAATTCAGGGGGTGTGGGAGAGCTTCAAGTTCATCCTCAGGCATGCAGACCAAAACCTGATTCCCAGTTCTGTACTGTCGGTCAAAGGGGTATAAGAATCACAACCCTTTCCCTATAAATAATGTCTTAAAAAGTATGACACTATGGGCTGTGCAATATGTGATAGTGTCCGTTAGGGGGCAGCGTAACATCAACCACTTCAAAGCCAGCAAAGACTACAGGGAAAAATGCCAACAAACTCTGGATTTTCATTAAAGCTGGAGCCAAATTTTCTGCCAAGAAATGTACAAACATGTGGAGAGGGGCCCGCCTTCAGCAGTGCAGTTCACAGCATTCAGAGGAAAATGACCTCTTGCCTTCATTCTCTCGGGTGTCTGTTTTCCAATTGCAGTGGGGGTTTTACGTTGACTGCAACATTAATGTGACAAATGATTTCTAGGTGCATCTCATGACAACTCAAGAAGCACAGGGAAATGTATAATAACCATGCCTTTTCAAAGACAGAAAAACTTTGGGGACATCCTCACATCTTTTTCGGGGTATACAATCCATGGGTAAAGGAAACACACGAGCACAGACGCACACTCAGATGACCACATAAAGACTTTAAATACAACATTTCGAGCACTGCAGTCCCATGTCCTCTCTGGTAAATTATTTGGAACCTGCTCTTTACTCTTCCTCTTAACCACTTCCTGTTTGTGCGTTGTTCCGGGAACTGCATCACGCCCTGCAGCTGGCGACAGACTGTATAGCATCACATGTCTCTCTCTCTCTCTCACACACACACAGAATCTCACAGGATGTCATGTGAATGTCTCTGGGGAGCCAAAGAATATAATAAGCTCCTATGGATTGCACCCTACTCTGTCATTAATCATTTTCATTTACCTACTACATTTTGCTTGTACACACACTTAAAATGTGCCCATTTACAAAGCACCTGTATGTTGTTAACTGTACAACAGAATTTCCTCTTCTGGGTTAGGAACCTGGAAACTGTCGGACAAGGGCACTTCCTCTACCCCTACCCCATGTGCCTACCCAAAGGGCAGGCTGGGTGGAGCAGGAACACTTTCCTATTGTGGTACTGACATAATTCCGTTAACTGACAGAGCGTTCCTCTGGGGACCTGTCCGGCCAGCCAGCAGAGAGAACAGCAGCACCAGGGTGAAGAGAGAGAAAGATACAATGAACAACAGTAAATACTTAACCCTAGTGAGGGGAAGAAAGAATACTATGGTGCAGGTGCACCGTCAGCCAACACCCTGTCCTTGAGAGCAGGCTGCTGGGTCAAAGTGAGTTACCAAGCCACGGAACCACTAAAACTAGTCCTCCTCAGCTAGTGAGAGAGAGGAAGGACAGACCACATGTGACCACTGATTGTTAATCATCTTATGTCAATACCACCTCCCTCAGGGTCATTTCCAGTGAGGGGAGGCTTAAAAGCCCTGGAGCAGGGGGCAAGAGGGCTCTGCTAGGGTTTACCACAGATCCCACATGGAGAGTGAAGGGGAAAACGTCACAGGACGAAAAACACACAAGAATGCGAGGAATGCTGTAATGAGGTCTATTATGGAGAGGCAGAAATGAGAGGAAAGAGGAGAAATGTGCTGGATTTTAACTGCCTTTTGAGGCGAGTGGTTGTGGTGAGTCAGGAATGGGTTTGTTAAGGGGAACAGAGGGAGGGGGAAGAGAGATACGAAGCAAAGGAGTTCCCCTTGACAGACTCCCAGAACCTGCAAACATCACAATCAAATAGCCATTTTGACATATTTGAAGAAAGACTCCCCTGCTTTTTGGATCCCAACCCTGCTTTTCAGACCCCAACCCTGCTTTTCAACACATATTTGCACTGTGTAGTTCTAGCCCAGGAGCTGAGATGCAGTCACAGTGTTCTGAGAGACATTCACAAAATACCCTGTGTGTGGGAGCACATGCATGTGTGTGCAGATATGTCCCAGAGAGGTTTGAAACCTAAAGTATCTTAAACCTTTAGGACTGCTGAATGGACAAAACAAAGTGCAGCATGTAAAGTGTGGTGAAGGCCAGACTTGCTTTAAGATCTCCAGGAGAAAAAGAAAGAGCTGATCTTACAGCAAAAACCACACCAGAGCTCCAGACTTGCAATTTGAAGGAGGAGGAAAAAAAACTATAATCCAATTACCTACTGGGCTTAAACTGACAAAAATAAGCAGTTTTCAGCTTTGTCTTTACATTTATTCATTTAACAGACGCTTTTCTCCAAAGCGACGTAAATCTCAGAGAAAATACAATTTGTGCATTACATTAGGAGAGAGACATAGTTGCAGACATGATTCTTAAGTAAACCTAGTTTGTTTCTTTCCACTTTATGCATCGATGTTCATCACACGAGTACGTGCACAAAACTCAGGATAGATGAATCCTGAGCACCTTCCAAGAAAATTAGTCTTTTTCCAATTGCATAAAGCTGGGGGGGGGGTTTACAGAATCCATACGGTGAATGTCTCACCTCAACAAGCTGCATGAGGTTGTTGAAGTATTCCTCTTCATCAATGGACAGCTTGCCGTTGTGGTAGATGATGCGGTAGTGCTCCACCTTGCCCTCACAGCTGACGCACAGTGTGTAGTCCCCAGGGTAGTTGGTGCTCTCCCGCACCAGGAAGAGGCCCGTCTCTGGAGGGTAAAGCAACCGCTCAGCCTGTTCACGGGTGATCTTCCCATGGAACCATCTGAAATTGGGGTGGGGGGAGGGGACAATACAGACAGGAAATTGAGGAGAGACCATCTTACACACATGCAGCAAACTGTAAGATAGTCCAAGTGTCAGGAAGCATTTCAGTACTTGCATAAAAATGACCTCCTGTAAAAAGTATAAGAAACATGGTGCAGGTGGATTCATGTAGGGATGATTACTTAAAACACTCCACACTTAAGCAAATCCTGGAACAAGTTTGAAATAGAAACAACAAATAAGAACAGCAGCACTGCCAGACTGAACACTGGCTGGTTTCACTGTGTGGATCTGCAAAACAGCACAGCTCAACCAGGTGTTCCCAAATCAAACATGCCTCTTTCCTCTTTCCTGTTGTCACAAGTTTGTTGTGCATGCAGCATAACCAGAAATGACAGGAAGCCCTGCAAAAGGCCTGCACGGTGGCCTAAGGACTGCAGTTTGTGAGAATCACAGCAACAGGAAAACATAGCTTGCAGCGAAAGGTCGGGTGAGGTGCAGTGATGCCTTGCTCTCCTGAAGCAGACAGGGGAGTATCTCAAACTTGACTTTAATTACCAATAAAAACAACAAATAAAAAAAAATCCTGAACAGACACTTTCATCCTATCTATACAGCTAGATATTTCAGTGTGAATAATTGCATTATAAAAAGAAAGCCCTTCCTAGTCTTTGAACCTGAAACCTTCAGGTTGTAGTTTGTGTGAAACCACTGAGACCTGCTGCCTCACCAGAAGTCAAATGACCCCTCTTTACAGTTGCTTTCAGTTCTCATTTACTGAAACAGTGAAAAATAAAGGAGCAGCATGTAAGAATCTCTCACTTTCACGGCACTCTGAACACACTGAGCTAATCAGCCATTGCTGTTACTGCCAGAAATGTCAAGACAGCTAGTAGCGTAGGTTGCAGGTTTGAATATACCCTTAAACGAGGTACTTACCCTGAACTGCTCCAGTAAAATCACCCAGCTGTATAAATGGGTAAGTAGTTGTAGGTAGGTTAACATCGTAAGTCACTTTGAAGAAAAGTGTCAGCTAAATGAATACACGTAAATGTACGATTAAACACAAGTCATTATTGCTCCTGGAAACAAACAAAAATCATACAGTTTGCTTTGCAGGGTGCTTCACAAGCACTTATCTTGACAGATCCCTCAGAGTAAAATTAAGAGCCTTGACATGTGTTTGGGTATTTGGAACTGGGGGACAGTGGTGAACTAGTTTATTACAGTCTGTCAAAAACAGGCAAAATAATGAAAGTAAATGAGGAAAAACTGAGTTATTGCTTTAAAAAAAAAAAAATCTTCAAATGGAGTGCAAAACAGAACCACAAGAACCCTGTTATGACCACTGCTCTTACACTGTTGCACAAATGTGGATCATAACTCACTTTCACCACCAGGGAGCAGGCATGACTCAAGGTCTATCTGCGAAAGGTGCGACACACAACACTTGTGCAAAGCCAAAGCAATTCATGCAGAGAAGGGAAAACCGGACTTTGTTACATGTACACAGTCCGCCCATCCTTACAACATACGCCTGCAGACTTACTAGACCTGTGAAGCTGACAGTGTACATTATAGACACACAGGCCAAATAAGCAGCTGTGCTGTGGTCTTGCTCAATATGCAGCCCACCTTGGCCAGGTCACCATTGGTACCAAATACACAACAGAGCTAATAGGACACACAGAAAACAGCAGGCCACCACAAAAAGAATAAACTGAGTTTAAAAAGGCGTCCATTGAGGAACACGGTAGATCTTTGTGAATGCCATGGGATGGAACAACCGATCAGGTTGCAAGTGCAGGGGGGATCGAACACAGCACAGCGCAACTCTGTTAGCCCCAGTCTCCCAGATGCACACGTGTGTATACTCACATTCACACACTCACTCCTCCTCCATACTTACGGCATAAGGCTGAGCTTGCCGCCTGACTTAACGCCCTCCCGCTTCTGCACGTAGTTGGCAGGGATAGTGCCCTCTCTCCCCACTGTGTTTTTGGCTTTGTACCAGTTGGGGTCCTGAAGAAGAGCCAAACTGATTTTAAAAAAAGAAGTCCCAGAACCCATGAATATGATCAATAGCTTGTAGGTGAGCAAAGTCACCTCAACTGTTTAGCACAACTCTCCTCCCAGGCCCATAAAACTGCACTGCTGCGTTTCCAAATCTCCATTCTTTCTGCCACTAAATGTGTTACAGGCGATTGCCTTAATTATAGATTACATGTGCTTTTTAGAACTGGAGAGCACTGTAATTGGCCGGTGTACCCTAACAACACGCAGCAGGGCAAATCAGGACCATTCACTGGAGCTCATGCTCACAGATTCAGCTCTTACACAAACTTTCTGTTCCCATAGCAACAGCAGGAACTTACCTTAGTGACTCCGATGATGGTTAAGACATCACCCTTGCTGAAAGGTAGATCCTGCTCTGTTGTGCCCTGGAAGTTGTACTTGGCTACACACTCCGTTCCAGGCGGCCATGTTGTCTGGGTGGGAAGAGGACAAACGCTGATGTCACATGGCGTGGGGTTGATGGCCATTTGGATAAGAAAATAACAGAATTTCCTGGAACTGCAGCAGCAGATCTCATCATCGCCACAGGTAGCAACGTGTGGATCTGTTGCCAGCTCAAATCTTATACATCGTTACAAGGAGCACTCAATTTAAACTCGATAAAAGGCTTTCAAAAGAAAGGAAGAGTGAGAGAAACAGTGAGAGAAACAGTGCAAAATGAAGCAACCAGACACAACTAGGCTCCCAAGCATATGCACCAACCATATTCAAATCTATTCAAAAAGAAGGGTCTGATAACCGTCTTGTGAACACCGCTGTATAGGGTGCTTTGTTCCAGTACGTTCCAGTACTTTCCACTACACAGAGAGGGCCAGGCCATCGTGGCTGACCTATGATGCTGGATCTGCCTAGGCAGAGCCACAACTCACCTGGAGCTCTTAATGCTCTTTCAGGAACCTGAGTGACTTAGAGCATGGCAGAAACTGATGAGAGCCATGGTTGGAGTTGGTTAACCATTAAATGAACTAACAGCAACGTTTTGTCTAGACAAGACCGTTTGTAAATTTCTGGTCTCCTTTGTAATGTTCACCAAATAATACAAATACTATGTAATCCGTAACAAGTCATTTAACATAAGCCCATCTATGGAAGCAAAGGGGGGGAGTTTTCATCGTATCTTCAGTATTTCTTCTTCAGATTCAAGCTTAAAAAGATTAGATCCATAATTCCATTCTAACAGGTGGACAGAGTTGTCAGACGTCATATACTTCTACACTTGTCCAACAGACAGCTGGACTGTCCTCTCATACTGCCACCACTGAACTACTTCAGAACCTTTTCACAAGTCCTCAATAATTCTCTTTTTAATCATGGAAAACTTTGAAATAGGTGTTTTTTTTAATCCTACAACGTGTGTACAGTTTCATGAAGTAACAAAGACCCAAATAAAACACAGAGATAGGCAAATCTCCCCATTTAAAGCAGGGCAATGTAGACAGAGATGGATATCAGACCTTTCTTACAGAAGTGCACATTTCACTGAGCAGGAGAGGCTAACCAAGTGCCAGTCAAAGCTAGTCTCCCAATGGCAAAGCAAGGAGCTCTGTGTGTGCCCCTAACCTGGATCCCAGACATGCTGAAGGGGTTATGGGTGTCCTCTCCTGGGGGGTGTCACAGGTCAGCTCGTACCATCAGAGCCAGAGAGAAGGGGGTGGCTTGGGCTGGCAGGCAGGCAGCAGACCTACAACAGAGGTACCTGGCAGGAGAGACAAACACAGAAGAACTGGGGGTCAGCATCCAAAGTTATTCTTGCTGCAACATCCTCAACCATGAGGCAAAAGCAGAGACGAGTCCCAACTGAGACAACAGAGCAATAAGATACCATTTTAAATAATCTAAAATAAACCTAATCTAAAATACTGACTCTCTCCAGCAGCAGGATATACGTTCATCATTTCATGACACTGAAAAACACTTGTGAAGGTGACCAGCTCCAAAGTCTCTTGCACAAATACGGCTGACTGCAGGAGAACACCACTTTACAGTGGCTACCTGCCGCAGGGTCCCAGTGAGAGCTTGACTGGTGGCAGGCTGACCCAGAATAACACCCATTGCTTTCCACACAACCCCCCCAATGCCCTATGCTACAGCGCCCAGCATGGCGCCCCTTCAACCCAAGCCCCTTCTTGGCCTTGTCATATCCGAAAGCCCGTTAACAGGAAGCAAGTATTAAAAAAAGAAAGGAAAAAAAAGAGAAAAGGGAAGTGGCTGACGCAGATTTTCCGAAGCCACAGACAGGAAATGGGGTGTAGGAGAGTTGATAGTTCTCTCAGTTTTAGAAGGCGTTTGCTATATACACGGCCCCCCGGCAGGGGTGGCACTATGCACACTGGCCTCAATTTTGAAACCATTACTGATGACCTCGGCAGCAGGCAGGCAATTCTAACGCAGTTGGAGTGCTGATGTCAGCCTGGCGTCAGGAAGTACCATATACTGTGTCAACAGTCTAAGCAGCAGAGCAGACACCAACCTGTAGGAAAATTCCCATTTCACACCACAGTCATTCAATCATCAACCAAAACCACCCTTTGCCTATGCAATGGCACATATTCTGTATGGATGGTTCCAAGCATCACTTGAATAACAACTATTATACATCAGCTTTTGTAAATTATGGGCATTTTTAATTTCAACTGAAGAGAGATATCAACAAAGGTGAACAGTGATTTTGACAGTATCAGCAGGGCCAAAGAAAGCAGCAGCAGGTTCTGAAATGCAAGGAGAGCCATGGCAGTGCAGCTGAACACAGCACATGAAACAGGAAGTGCCTTTAATTGCAGCCTGCTGCAAAGCAATACGCAAAACTGCCAGAGCCAAATTTAGCAGGACTGGCAAATACAGAGGTTGCTCGGATCTCACAGCAAGAGCACAAAGCCCGACAATAAGGGCCAGGGAAAGAGGAACCAGACCCACAATTTCCCCTGGGCCTCCATGGGACCAGATAGTACACGCTACACCAACAACCTGTACCGTGACCAGGAACATCAACTGGACTAGCTCATACTGCAAGAGAGAAAATCTTCTTTAGGGTGAAGAATGACCATCACCTTTCACATTGCTTAGCAGAACAGCTGCAACCTTCTGAATACAGGTTTTGTTCCATCATCAACAAACCACAAGGATAACATTTATTGAGCCATGAAAATGTACAGCAGATAATATCAGCACCAGTAAGGGCAAAACAAACAACTAACTAGGATACACAGCAACTCTTTGCTATGTTAATGACTAGCGCTCAGTGCTCGATGGTAAAGCTTTTCTAATGCGTACCACTGAGGAGCTGAATCCCCATCTTGTGCACTTATGCATGCACACATACACACGTTACCTGCAAGGCTCTGAAGTCTTCAGATATACCTCAGCTGCTTTATGTTTCTTACACATGTGCATCTGTACTGTTATGAGTACACTGCAGCCACCAAGCACCTTCAGGACTAGTCCCCAGAATCTGAGTTACAAGCAAACAGCAGGAAATCGTCAAAGTTCGTTATATCACCCTGTCACTTTTAACCCACGCCCCACTGCTCTCATCTCTGAAACCTCCTGCTACCCCTCGCCATGGCAACACGGTAAGTGCAGCCACGTGCCTGCTTGCATCTCCCTTTCCACTGATGAGTGCACCCTGCGCCTCCCCGCAGACTCTCATTAAGTACCATTAGCAAGGGCTCCCAGGGACTCGCACGTTCAGAGTACATGCAGATGATGGGATTTCATTACCACACTCAAGCAACAAATGGCTGAACACCAGAGACCACAGAATCTGTGAAGGCAGTAACAGACTCATACAGTGCTGCTTGAAAGTATGCGAACCCTATTGGAATGTTCATCTTCCTGGTATAAAATATTAAAATAAACTTAAAAATCTAAATCTTAAAATGATAAAATGCACAAGTGATTAGGATTTCACATACCTGATTCTACTTACCTTTTTGGTTTAACAAAAACAACTTGGGGTTCACTTTTTTTTATTCCTACATGAATAATTTCCTCTAAAGCAACATGTGGAATTGGTCATTACACACCTATTGCATCAGATGAGAAAGACTGCTTCTCATTAAATAACCATTTTCTGGTTTTAAAAAAAAAAAAAAAAAAAAAAAAAACCAGGGACACTGGGGGTCACTTACTTTCAAATGGCACTTTACATGCATGTGCACACAAAGGGAATGTGTCAACTGCCAGCCTGAAAGCAAGTCAAAGGCACAAACAGAGACCACAAACAGGACAATAAGAGAATGAGCAAACCCCACTAGGTCGCCTTGGAGAAAGGTATCTGCTAAATGAACAAATGTCATTAGGCATCCGGCAGTATGGATGATTTTATATTAACTCCTGTGTGCAGTAAAACATGAGAGAATGGAGAGGCTCAGGTCAGGCGGAAGAAAGAAAGGCCGTCTCAGACGTGTAAAGCCTACAGGAGGAAAGGAGGCTGCTGAACCTCACTGTGAACAGCATTTCAGTTGTCAGCTGATCCAAGCCTAGAGGAGCTCTTTCATTGGCTTTTTTCTTTTTCTTTTTTAAAAAAAAGCAGCTCATACTGAGTTACACGAGTTTAAGATTGACAGGTTCAAAACAAATCCACCCACAACTTGTGTAGTTCAGACAGTTAGTGCCGGCCCTCACTAGTTCAAACAGCTCCAAACATAGTATACCCTCCTAGCAAGGCTCAGAACCTCTCTGGTGGGACTAGAACTAGATCTTCCCAACATCCAGAGGTGCTGCAAGGATTCCCCAGTGTCCACTAATGGAACAGCAATCTCCACCACACAATTTCTAAAGGCTGATCGCAAAGCCACAGGAAGAAGAAAGCTGCATTTATGGCTCTCTGACCCAGGTCTTAACGTTACACTTAACACTGGTTGCTCAGCGCAGTGCAGTGAAGTGCACACGATGGAGCAGGTCACTGCAAAACCACTCAGCTATGGGCACCATGTCCGTATTGACAGGAAAGCATCAGGAAGGACTGATATTGAAAAGGAGACAGAGCAAACCATGGGGGTAAGATTGGGGTAAGCAACATAAACCGGTCACATCAATGCTCATGTAGCCAGACCAGAGTATGACAGCTGCACACAAACAAGAAACATTATCAGTACCCTGCGGTCCTCAGCAGTACACACTGCTACGTGTTGAGATGCCTTCAGTTTAACTCACACTCCATACAGGCTGCTTTTATACTGGTCCTGCATCTACTTCCAACCCCAACTTTAGCCATCACCAGACCCATACCACATGGAGGATGCCTCTTAAGACAGCAGCAGAGCAAATTCCTCTTTGCAACATTCATATGTACAAAACACTGGAAGAGAACAAACTAAAAGCACATTACTAAGTGTTTATTGGCCTGACAGAGTGAGAGCTCTCGACAAACTTGTCATCACAGGGTGACATCACTGCAGAGGAAACTGCACTGGCCAATCAATGCCTAGCGCATAATCTCTTGCAAAGTTTGAATACACCTTGAACTGGACACTAGGACCTGGAAAGATGCCAGCAGTATGAAACTAAGACAAACAGTACAAACAAGAAAAAGTCCAAATTTGTACAGGTTCTTTTATTTCACCCAAGAGCCTCAATAGATGTGTGCAGTCTATTTTGTTGTTTCAGAGCTAATCCATCTGAACACATGCACTGATGCACGCTAGGAGGGAAACAGGGAGAGGTATGGATGGTGTCGCTGCTGTTCGGAGCCCTGATCCCCTTTTCAGAACATGGACAAAAGACCCGCTTTGTATGCCTGACAAACGCATTCTGACCCTGTGACATTGGGAAGTGAGGCCCCACTCCCGACACTGATTCCACCTGCGTCCTGTAAGTGCACCTACCCCCATGGGAGGCGTTAGCACAAAAAACTGCCCCTCTGAAGTACAGAGAAGGGAATCGCTCAAAAAGATAGGCTGGTCCATGGAGGCAGAACTGGAGCAGAGGGGATAATCTCATGCCCCCAGTCAGGGAGTGAGGGATGGGGTATTGGTGCTAAGCAGCAGAGAGGCCTGGAGGGAGATTAGCTCTTCTCAAATCTGCCACTGCTCTTAAGCACTGGAGCTCATTTCCATATTCACAAAGAGGGTGTCGCTCTTACCCCATCCAGCCAGAGCAGGGACACTCAATCCACATCAGACACCTACAACTCTTCTCTGTAAGAAGAACTCACACAGAGGACCAGGACCAAGCAGGATTAGCATAACGAACAAGAGAGTCAGAAAAATCTCTGCTTCGCATCTGAATCTTAAATTGGACCAAAACCTTCACAGTTAGAGATGAGACCAGGGTTCTGCACGGTGTGGACCCAACCCACCTTAACCCAACATCTTTGACAAAGAATACAGCGCAACCATTTGGGAAGCTCTGAAGAACACAGGTGGGAGCTCACATGTGCACTGTGTGGCTCACATGCACATATTGTGGTCACCTGGAGCTCAGTGCACTAAAGCCCCCCATACAGGGGGATAACTCTACTACCAGTGCTCTTGTTAAACAGCAAATTAAACAAATTCAGTAATGTGCAAAATGTCAACTGAACCCTGCTGCCTCACTGAATGGTGTCCTTTTTTCCTCATGCCTCAGAGCAGGGAATGAGAGAGGAGGGCATGTTTGAGATGTTGTAGCATGGCAGAGTGCCCATTGCACCATTAACCATACAAGTCCATGCTAGGCTCACCAGGGTCACTGTATCTCATTGCTCATCTGCAGACACATAGACCACATCCAGCCCCAAGTGTTTCTACATGAGGTGAGGTTGCCTTGCACCATTTGCAGCGTGCTCACGTCCTCCCTTCCGTCGTTCAATAAAACACATAGGACGCTCTTGAGAAGAAAGGACAGATGGAAATCCAGAACTCCTGACAGCACTCAGCTGCATGACAGATTGTTTGCAGACTCAGACTATATAGAAAAAACAAATCTCAGGATACCTGGTGGAACTTCAGGCTAATTTTAAAAGAGAACTACATTTTCTAAACAAATGGTCACACGGTAGACATAACCGTGACTGGAATAAAAATGGGCATGTGTCAATATTATTAGTACCTATTATTATTAGTACCTATTATCAGTCCTAAGAAGGGCACTGAGCAAAGCATTTTGTTTTAATTGCTTTACTGAGATATGAGGTCGCAAAAGTGCATGACAGGATGAACGTATCTAGTGGAAGCTAAATAAGATGTTGCTTTAGATCAGTGGTTCTCAACCTTTTAGAACCTAAGTCCCCCCCAAACCTCTCCTATTATGTGGCACACCCCGCCTCATGACTAGATAGATAATTTTTTTAGATTCTTTTTTTACTTTAACTTTTATGTTTTTTCTTTTAAAACTATATAAAGGACAATAGTGGAACACGCCCTTAACTTACCAAAAATGTTTTTGAACAATATAGAACTAATTTGTAACATTACATGTAATGTAATGTGATACGCAAACTGGGATGTAGGGTGCGTTTCGCTAGCCATGGCATTATAAATAAGTGGGAAACGTGCGCTTGCTTTTTTTTCTTCTTCTTTTTTTTTTTTTTTTTAAAAAAACAAAGAAGCACAATGCGCGATTCAATGTTGGACAGCGCAAGCCTGAGGTCATCCTCCACCTGCAGGCGATTTCGGTATTTTGTTTTCAACGCAGTCAATTTTGAAAACCCGGCCTCGCACAAATAAGTTGAGGCGAATGGAAGCAGCAATTTAACCACGGCGTCAGATAACTGAGGATATTCAGTCATCACAGTCAACCAAAACAAAGGCAGAGAGTAAGCGCTATAGACTTTTTAGCTGGAGGTGCTGACGACGGACCATCGCCACAACTCCTTTTAGCACTTGTGATGAACTTATTTGTTCGACTGGTATCTCTGATGTTGACTCATGTCTACACTGCCAGCTACACATAAAAGGCGGGCTTAAGCTCCGCCTCTCCAACTCCAAGAAAATGCAGACGGAGAAGGAATGTGTTTTTAAAATATTTTTAATAATTATTTTTAAATATTTTTTAAGTTATATTTTTTAAATAATGGAGATTTTTACAGGTTTTTCATTTTTCTACACATTATAATTGAAAAGCAATAAAATACACTGAGTACCCAATGATGACCTGTGTCTGCTTTTTTCTTGGAAAAAATTTGCGCCCCCCCCGTTGAGAGCCAATGCTGTAGATGAAAGCAACTAGAAATGGTGAAAACTCAGCAATGAAAGAAAAACACTAGTTGTTCTTCACATTGTTGCAAAATAAGATGCAAAATTACTTTATAGAAAACAGGAAAGGACAGAAAGATAGAGACCAGGACATGAACTGACAGTACACATAGTTGTCAATGTTGCCTGCATTGAATTACTTCTATTCTGGTTTCATACCACATTAAAAATACAGTAATTACATAACGATCCGAGAGGTGACTGGCAGGCTGTGAGAAGACAGATTAGCGAAGTGTATAGTAAATGTGGTAAGTGGTTGGGTGAGTTTTGAAAATGTCTTGTGTGCCAATTTGGGAATCTGTGACGGACAAACTGGTTGCCAGGTGCTGAGATGAGGAAGAGATGGTGAGAGAGGAGAGATAGACAGGCAAGGGGTGGGGAGCATGATTGGCCAGACGCCTGAACGGCTCTGTGTCCTGCTGCTCGTTAAATGCTGGACAGCTCTGCCATCTGCTCGAAGCCACCCACTTTCCTCTACAACCTCTCCAATCAAGCTCTGCCTCCCACAACTCCACCCAAAGACCTGCAACCAACTGCTGCTATACACTTCTGTGTACCTTTCAGTTACTCTCCCAATGAAATTGCAGGGGGGAAAAAAAAAAAAAAAATCCTTTTTCTACGTGGAAGCTAATGTCACATCCCTAACTGATGACACTGACAGCTGACTCTAGAACCCACAGCAGAGAAGACATAAAGGTGCCAACCTGAACAAATGGCCAGAAGGCAGCAGCTGAAACAGGCCGCATATGTAAATCTGGGAAAGGAAACAACCATTTTATGCTTGAGGACAGTACTTCACTTAAACTGCTGTATGAATAGCTAAGTGTGTGACTGTACAAGTCCAGTACCTCCCTGTTCAACAATAGCACCTGCTATGAAAATAAATAATGCAATGAAATGATATAACATCAAGGAATCTGCTAGGGTGGCCTAGGACCATTTCCATACTGTGCTGTCTCAGCAGGCTGACAGCACAGGAGGTTCTGTCAACAAGTGCAAACCTCAGGGAGAATTCAACACTGCACTCTGACCAACCACAAGTGAGGCCTTTCCAATAAAGTGCACAAATCTCTAGGTGTAGTGTTCAAAAACTCTTGGAGAGCAGCAGATGAACATCAGAGCTGATAATGGGAAGAGGGGTTTGTTTTCCTCTCCATGCACTAGGCCCCTCTTCCACAATGCCAAATTCAGAAGGACAGGCTGCTGCGGTTACTGGGCTCACAAGGAATCCTGCTAGGCGTGTCCCCAGTCAGCTGCCACACAGCTCTGTGAGAAGTCTTACAAGTTGAGCCCAGAACCTAATGCACACAGTTTACACCAGTGGGCAGAAGTGCACAAACCCACCAAACCAATAGATGGGAGATGTCAAAGTGACACATTCAGGACAATCACAGGCAGACTGATGACTCTGAGCTACTGCTCATTCCGCTGGGCCGAAAGGGAACGAGCCTGGGCTTTTAACAGCAAACAGGTATATCAACATTCTCCTTCAGGTTGCAAAATGCCCTTTGTGTCTGAGTGTGAAGCCTGCTATCTACAAGTCTGCATACGTGTGTGTATGAGACGGCCTATGTCAGGGTGTGTGTGATGCAAGATGGCGAGATAGGCCTCTTGTGCTGTCAGACGGCTTTCTCGGCAAGACAAGACAGGAATCCCGAATTCCCACCGCGGGCCATTATGCAATCCCCAGTGCCACTCCCCCACTCCCTGAGATGTGGCCCAAGCTCTTATGGAATACTGCAGATGACACAATGGTTGCTAAGTGGTCCTGGCTGTTTACTTTAAGGTTGATGCAGACAAGGCATAGGAAAGGGGTTCAAGAATTGAAGGACAGCAAGTTTAGAGGTCTCTACATATATCCAGTTTCTTTAAGGATGCCAGGAATAGTGAGGTGGTTTGTTCACAGCATTTTAATTCCAGTGGCAATCATGAATTATAGAGTTCCCTGGAAACCATCTCATCCATACTGTAACTGAATAATTAATCCCCAACCCAACACTTCCATTAGTCCTCTCCTTCAGAGTCTCCTCTGTAAGACACCGCTCTGGAGGAGCAGAGCAGGAGAAATGAGCTGTTTTCCTGGTTAAAACTACTAGAAGTCTTCAATAGACTGGTGTAGGTTATTGCTGCATCCCATACAATGTCTTTAAAATTCTGAAAATCTCAAATCTGTATGAAATGAGTTTCAGATGAAAACAGATGAGAAAATATTCAATAACCATTTGATTCTCCACTTGTTTCATTATTTAGTAAAAAAAAAAAAAACAGTGCATGTCATTTTTGATGGAAAGCAATGCAAGAGGCACATAAGGACAAGACAGGAACATATCAAGCTTGAACTCAGCTCCAGATGTGACATGTTAATGTGTACACTCATTTCCCATTTCAACATCTCAGAAAAAAGTTCAGAGCTCACATATTTAAATAGAAGTCACGATGCAAGCTGTAATTGAATCTTCTCATTAAAAAAACCTTCTACATTTGTTCATTCATCTACACTTCACCAAAAAAAAAGCTACATTAATATATATATTTATTTAGCAAATGCTTTTCTCCGAAGCAACTTGCAATGAATACTGTGTAGTGTTATCAGCACACACACCTTGTTCACCAAGGTGACTATATTTAATCTCCTCTGCTTGTAGATAATATTAAAATCAACTAAATCTTTGCTCCTATGCTTATGAACTCTGAAAAGTGAGTGACTGCTCCAATGGCACATAGCTCTTCATGACATTATGATATTTTTACCATGCATTTAACAGTATTGGAAACCAGAGCTATGCTATGCTAACTGCACAAAACAAACATTGCTGATTAAGTGGTACTGGGAAGAAATCAAACCCTGTGTATGTACAGAACTGTTTCAGAATAAGATATCTATATGGCTTGTGTGGAAAAAAAAATGAAACACTTTGGATCCAAATAAGACTAACTGACATTGTTTAATTGCCCACACTGAGCTCAGGCTACATTGATTTGGGACTGATGACATGGAGGATTTTCTGTTGGGTTATGTGAGTTTGCCCATGAAACTTTTACTGTTCAAAAACACACAACAGTATTTTTTGCACCTTTTCAGGACAGGGTCCCCTATTACCAGGTCACAGTTTATATAAAGAAAGTACTCTGATTAAAAAAAATTAAAAGCATTTTAAACACAGGGGCGAGTTTGAGGAAACAATCAACTGGCTAACTGGAGATATTCTTTTTGGAAAAGTTATTTTGTGGCAGATCCATATGATCAGAAATACAATAAAACTGAAAGAGTAAATCTGAAGACCTGACAGCTGCCACATCATATACTGTATATAGTTGTACATACAGTTAAGATCAGAACTCAGTTTGTTCATACATTCAAAATCAGTTTCCACAAAGTCAAAATCAATAATAGTTTAGCAATACAAACATTACTTAATTCATTGGTGGGTTAGGTTCTGTAAAAAATTCAGATAAAAGCTCTAATGAAAAAATATTTATCTAAAATATATTACATTTTGAATTAAACATCACTGAAATTTAAATTAAAAAAAAAAAAAAAACCTCATTTCCACAGCCTCATAATCAGTCCCAAAACTGACAAATTTTTTCCGCAGTATGTAATTTTCATCAGCTTCCGGTCACTTTCAACTTCATTTATTATCTGTACAATCAAAAGATTAACAATACTGGCATCCCTTGAATTACTTAGATGTTAGGCTGTGTAAAAGTCTTAGATAAGGCTATATTGTATTAAAAATAATGCATTGTAATTAACTGAGCTAAATTTAATTCCAATTACATTTTACATATATTCATTCAGATGACGCTTTTGTACAAGGCAAGTTACAATGTTAACCTATTTATAATTATTTACCCCTTTACAGCTTGGTAATTTGTACTGAAGCAATTTTGGGTAAGTACCTTGCTCAAGGGTACTACAACCGGAGATGAGATTTGAACCTGCGACCTTTGGGTCCAAATATAGCAGCTCCACCCATTACCCTACCAGCTGCTAACTGAAACGACTTGAAATAAACCCGTGTGTCCACAACCTCCTGATGCTGACTACTGACAGTTTCATCCCTTAAAGATGCGACACAAAAATGCTATAAATACTAGAAGCTGAACGAAGTCTCTCTCACCTTTATCAATGCGTTTTACCATCATTTAACAGTTTTTAAACCCAGAAATGCAGATTCTGTACTCTGCAACAGAAGTTTTAGTAAACAAATGAGGAAATAATCTGGAAATATCTCAAGAAGCTGAAGCTATGCTTCATTGCCAAATTGAAACAATTTGTACTTGAAAATGAATAAAAAAAATTGAAAACAAAAAGACAATACTTGAAAAAAGTGCCTTGTCTTTTACATTGCAGAATCATTCAGGCATGATCAGAATCTGAGAATGCAAGAGAATCTAATCTTTGGAGAAAATGAGAGCCGTTTTAATGTCTGATGAAAGGTTGCCAGGAGTTTACACAGTTTAGATCCAAAAGAAGAAATCAGACTTTGTAGCCCGCAATAAAATGCCTTCCAGCACCCATGGAAACACCAACAGCAGTTCCGTTCATGAGAGAAACACACAGTGAGAATAAGTTAAAGTTTCTTGTCATATTCCCACTTTTTTTTTTGGGTTTTCAACAATGCCCACTTGATCAGAATGAACTCCATTAGGAATGACATTCCCAGGGAGTCACAGCATGGGGGTTTGGAAGCAAGTTTGTAACAGCCAATCAGTTTAGTGGCATCCCAGCATGCAGTGCTGATACTGCACTTGTGACAGCCAATCAGACTAACAGCATCATCTGCCCTTGTCTGGTTTTGAGCATCCGCATTGGTAATTGTTTCTTTTACAAAGTGTCTTTAATCCTGTTAGTAAATGAACCTTTGGGCACTGTGGATGTGATGAGAATGGCTGTTAAAAGGCTTTGTACGGCCTGCTTCACAGACACCTTTCACTCTTCGCGATATGCACTTTCTCTATACAGGTGGTCCCCGATTTACGATGGTGTTATAATGGGTGTCACAGAACATAAGCCGGGGGGTGGGGGGGAGAAATCACATGCAGTCTGAAACCGCTTGTCCCAAGCAGGGTTGTGGCAAACCGGAGCCTAACCCGGCAACACAGGACACAAGGCTGGAGGGGGCACACCCAGGATGGGACCCCAGTCCACCAGGACAGGTGCAGGGCACCCCAAGCAGGGCTCGAATCCCAAGACCCACCAGAGAGCAGGACCCGGCCAAACCCGTTGCACCACCGCGCCCCCAAAGTCGAAAATGCATTTAATACACCTAATACACAGCTCTATGTGACAAACTGGGAAATGCGGATCGCTGCCATTGCCCAGCATCACAAGAGAG
The DNA here is from genome assembly GCF_900964775.1 of Scleropages formosus. Classification (NCBI taxonomy): domain Eukaryota; kingdom Metazoa; phylum Chordata; class Actinopteri; order Osteoglossiformes; family Osteoglossidae; genus Scleropages; species Scleropages formosus. Next base: position 26,500,464 of record NC_041812.1, read on the forward strand.
TTTTGCACCGCATATCGCTTGCCGGGGTTGGGGGGGGGTAATCAAAATTCAAAGTACCGTTTCTATTGAATGTCTATCACCAGCTCACCACCGTAAAGTTGAAAAAAAATTGCAAGTCAAACCATCAAATCAAGGACCATCTATATACTTTGTCGGGGGGGGGGGGGAAATTACACATAAATTACCTTTACAGTCATACCCCAAAGTACACCTATTCAGATTATGGTGGTTTGACTTTACAACAATCTTTGTTTAAAATCCCTACTTCGATTTACCAGGACCAAGTTTGGATATCCTGTGCCTCGCAACAGTCTTCAAAGTTACTTGGCACATATTGAATTAAGTTTTCAACTTTCATTACCCCTGCTTGCTAGCTTTATCTGTTATGACATTAGTAACCACGATTCATGTTTGCACTATGTAAACTATTTCAACTTGACTGGCGAGCACAAATCCATTTGCACTGGTGTCAACTTCTTTAGTGTTTACTGACCTTTTCTGCTTTAAACTGATGCAAAACCATTGAGTATCACATATGTATGTGATATTTGTAAGCATTAAGTGTATGTTACCCAAAAGCCAGAGAAAAAGAACAAGCACAGGCAGAAGAACATACTACATTAAAGTGCCTTATGTCATAAGTAATGACAACACCAAGTAACTAGTCCATTAAAGGAATTTGATGATTTTCTTCTTTAAAAAAAAAAAAAAAAAAAAAGTAAATCCCAGTCTTAGTCAGATGTTAAAGACATAGTCTTGCTATAGTGATCTCCCCACATCTTTTATGATAAAACTTAGATGTCAATAGCTTAATTCACTGTATTACAGTGCAATGTGACAATGAAGGAAATGCTTCAGCAGTGAGATAATGCTACAAGCTACAATTCTCTGAAATGAAATGCTGGACTGGTCCAAATTAAAATTAGCTTCATTTAGTATTTTATCTTGTTTAGCTCCTATACAGGCTTCCAAACTCTATACAATGTCCTGCAGGAACATGGAAGAATATAAAAAAAAATCTTAGCAGAAGGACTGGAAAGCAGCTCCAAGGTTGCAAGTCTGAATCTCAACCTGGCTTCATTTGTGTTCCCTCCTGCAACAGCTCAAGTAAACCGCCTTAATTGTTCTTATTATTGAGAGTAAGTGGAAAAAAACTCTAAAAAGACTAGCACAGGATGAAAGTCTTCATATGTTCTACACCACCCAAGACTCAGTAATCCCCTGTGACCAAAACCTGAAGCAGGTAAAGAATGAATGGACCACACAAAAGTAAGCTTGCAAAACATTTTAATCTCTTAATTAAAGAAAAAAGTAGCTTATTTATGACAATATCATACACTGGGGGGGGTGCGGTGGTGCAGCAGGTTTGGCCGGGTCCTGCTCCCGCTTGGAGTGCCTTATGATGGACTGGCATCCCGTCCTGGGTGTGTCCCCTCCTCTCAACCCTACGCCCTGTGATGCTGGGTTAGGCTCCTGCTCACCGCGACCCCACTTGGGACAAGTAGCTTGAGCAAATGTGTATGTCATATACCAGGCTTTGTTGTAAACTGCAAAAAACTGTCAGTTCCAGAACTAGGTTTCTCACACGTATTCCTGCATGTATCCACCGTACGGTGAAGGACTTCAATGTAAAAGGTGATCATTTCAGTTGAAATAACCCTGGTTTTATCTAAGATATTTGCATACATACGGAGAAAATAACCACAATGTGACCCATTAACGACATTAAGTGTGTACTACAGTTGTGCATTGTTAAATACCAGTGTATTACTAGAATGGTTTTACCATAAACAACCAGACATATCCTACAATTTCCTCCAGAACATCTGCCTGGTGGATTTAGTGTCATCCACCACTTGAAGCCTCCTAGCTATGCATGACAAAATTACCAGGAGAGGGCAGTTTTGAGATGTTAACCCAAAACAGTCTTGCTTGCATCTTTGCATCCTGTGCTAGTCTTTTCAGAGTTCTCACATACACTCACACAGTAAGAACAATTAAGAAAACAGTTTAATTTTACTATTGGGGGAGGGAACAAATGACAAGGGAGCCAGGCTGAGATTCAAACTCGCAACCCTGAAGCTGCTCTCCAATCCTACTTCTAGGTTTATTTTTATGTTCTTCTGTGTTCCTGCAGGACATGGCGTTACATAGCTCGGAAGTCCTCCTGAATGAGGGGGCGTGGTAGTGCAGTGGGATGGACCAGGTCCTGCTGGGTCCTGCTCTCCGGTGGGTCTGGGATTCAAGTCCCACTTGGGGTGCCTTGCGATGGACTGGGTGTGTCCCCTCCCCCTCCAGCCTTTTGCCCTGTGTTGCCAGGTTAGGCTCTGGCTCCCCGTGACCCCATATGGGATAAGCAGTTCAGACAGTATGTGTTTAAGTCCTCCTAAGCTGGACCACATACTAGAGAAACATTTCAGCATCTCCTTTAGAAGAACTGAGGCTCTACCCTCAGAAACTATGTGGGTCAGGTTGTGACCTTGAAGTCTTCACAAAAGGTCCAATCAGTACCCAGCAAAGCTTGTGGAGAGCACAGAAGACCTGTTATCAAGACAATTCTCTGAAGCCACAGGCTCCCACTGTCCCCCACCTACATCCCTCCCTCCGTTCCACCGTACTACCAATAATCTACCAGCCATTCACACTGGCTAACCCCACACTTCCTCCCTGAAAGCAAGATGCATCCACTAGCACAGCTGTTAAATGCTGCAATTAAACTTCACTAAGTGGCCAAAAGGGTGCAACAAGCAGGCTCTTCAGGCAAGGTTCCCCACTGGAGGAAGCACACACCTACCACATTGATCCAAGAAAGGACAACTGAGGAGAGAGACACAGAAATTCACACAGCATGCCCCTTCTCTCTGGCTGTTTCCAAGTAGACACTCCAGCAGAACAAGAACAAAGAAATTAGAATCAAACCAGCACATAAACTGGAGCAAAAAGGGGGCTGGGAGAGTGTAATAGGGTTGTGTGAAGCACATCTACAGTACTGCCAAGAAAAAGCTTGTTCACCCTATGCTGTTTAAATTAGTTTTCTGAACACCACCAGACACCATGCGAGGACCAAAAACTGCTGAAATAAAGGACTCACAATGACAGCCATTTCTGGCAGCACAAGGGTTTAAGAGCAGAGCAATCACTTCCGCCCATGCAGTGCAGGCATTTGCAGCCACTGACACAGTACTGTGCATGAAGGGAGCAATGCTGAGAGAGCAAAGCTTCCTGTTCATCTTTCAAACCCCACCAACACCCCTCCCATCAAGCAAAACAAGCATATCTCCGGACCCTGCCTCAAGCCCTATGGTAGCCTACATGTGGAAGTAACGCCAACAAATATAAAAAGAATGGTTTTCAAAAAGTATTTCTTCAGCTTTCTGAACAGTGAAGACTGGATTAGGCTACATGGGGTCACCTTCAGAGAGATGGGAAAAAAAAACCCTCTCCTTGAAGACCCACAACATTAGTCTGTATGACATTACCTCATTGTATCATTTAGTCACCTAGCAACCTCCTCCAGAGAATTTTTTTTTTTTTTTTTAAATGTTCAACACATTGAAAGGACTAGATGTTTACTGAAACAATTTCAGCATGAGTATCACCCAAAAACAACAGTACTGTTGGATCTAGGGTACAAACCTAGACATTTTAATGTATTAATTCATTCACACACAAACCAGAGAACTCACATAAAATGCAACACCTTAATTAGTCTGTACACACCAGAATCAGAAGAGTAGGATAGGGTTATATTGTAGGTAGCAAGGAGCCTGTGTATGAACCAAAGGTCTAACAGTCTGCACAGTTTGGAATATGCTTTGAGTAACACTCATGCTGCTCTATCTGGTCCTAGAGACCCTCACTCAAGTCCTCTAACCCTCGACTACTGCAGCTGCTGTCATTTGCAATGTCCTAGGGAAAAGCTGGAGAGCTTTTCAAATAGCAAATAGTCAAGGCACCAAAACTCAGGCCATTCCTGCTCAGGATGTACCGGCCTGTAGCTAGGTGATGATTTTGAACCTAATAGAGCTGCTGGTGTGAGAAATGGATATTACTAGAATGTGTTCTGACGTGGCCCACCTTGAAGACCCTCTTCCAAGCCTCACGAGAGGTCAGCCAGATCCCCACAGAATGACCATGTGTTCCAAGGGACATAGAATTACCTCACTTTAAGGGAAAACATAAGAGGGAAAAAGACATTTCACACACACAAAAGTACAGCTGACATAACGCAGGCATCGTAGGCCAAGAGGCAAAAAATTCAGTGTTCTTGTTAAGAACATAGTGAGACAGCTGGAAGACATCTTCAAAAACGCAGCAAAACATATGAACTGGAACTGTATTTGTTAGTGAGCGCACCTACCTCATTTACACTGCTTGTGAACAATTAAACCGCTTTCACTGCAATGGAAGACCTCACAAGCTTGAGATCAGCAAATATGGTTCAAAATATGATTTGCTCACTTTCTTTCAGTGATGCTCAACTCTGTACATGATGGAGGAGGAAGAGGGGAAGATTGCAAAGCAATCTTATGCCAACAGCAACCCTGCACCAATCTCAGTCACATGCTGGTAAAATCACTACTATGTAGGGTGGGGACAAGGTTTAGGTGGGTTACCATGGAGAAAGGTGGTGCAGAATTTCACACTGATCTAGCTCATGAATAGAGATAGGTAAAACTTTAGGAGAGAAGGGGATAACAGCTCTTGTGGGAGAGCCATTAACTGATTAGACCCTGATAGGCAGGCACCATGCCCCCAGATGCTCTGGATGCTTTAGGTGAACCAGGGTTGCATAATCTTAGTCAGGGAATCAAAGACAAAATTCATCTATTGCATCTTCATGCTAACCATCAAAGGATGAAGGAGAAGACAATGAAATGCTGAATATTTACATTTATTCATTTAGATAACACTTTTCTCCGAAACCACTTAATGTTAAGCTATCCACCCTGGGTAACTTTACTGGAGCAATTTAGGGTAAGTACATTGCTCAAGCGTACTACAGTTGGAGGTGAGATTCAAACTTGTGACCTTTGGGTCTAAACACAGCAGCTCTACCCACTGTGCTACCAGCTGTCCCCCAAAGCAAGCATGGCTTGGGTGCCACTCAAAGAGACTAAACATATAAAGTCTCATTAGCATCTGAGCATCTTCTGCTTTGTTACCTTTTGTTCCAAATTAATTTTAGCCAAAAAATGGTTAAGGATCCATAGGCTTGAGGCACTGCCTCTTATTTTGTTTAGTAGCAAACTTGCACTGGTGTCTCAAGCTTCTTATAAACCATCCACAAACATCCTTGTCAATATACACCTGACCCCTAATCCAAACTGTACTCTTGCTCACATCTTTGGAGCAAGTCCTCTGCAGAAATGCACTGCTGAAACATCACTTAAGTGTTGCCCAGACAGTAACAACAGAATGCCAGAGAACAATGTCTGGCATAATCAAGGCAACGTACTGAAGATGAAGTTACAAATCCAGCCTTCTTAACAGGAATGCCAACAAACATGCTGGCTTTTACAGAGAGACAGGATCTAGTCATTTTTGGTTACTTGTAGAGTCCAAACAATCAGCAGCAAAAACTCTTGGACTGAAAGAGGAACTAAAGCAGAAGAGACCTTAATCCAGAGAGGGAAATCCTAGGCGTAATGACACCAGCATCCGCACCTCTCTGTAAAGTGGCGGCAGGGGTGTTGGCCATGTCTCCTGCTGAAAAAACCACAACTCATTTAGCAGTGAGGAAAATAGATGGCCTAAAATCCAGGCATGCTGTAGCACCATCCAAGAAAGCATTTCCATCAACACCAGGGAAAACTCACAGAAAGCCATTCATTTCAAATGGTGTCCAAAAATGTAAAAAAAAAAAAAAGTGGTTGTGTGTGCCTCATACAAGAACAATGAGTTACTGACATCAGTTTTAAATAGTGGGCTAACAACTCTGGATCACTCTGCCAGAACATACTTACCTTACATTTTAACTGCATCGAGTACTTCACATTTAGACAAAGGCTGCTAGATTCTCCCCCACCTTAATTTTCAAATGCAAATATGTGCATTTTGACTGACTAGCCATTTGGGTGTAGAATGCTAGAGAAGGTGTTGCACTCTGTAGAAAGTTCAGGATTCAATCCCCAGGTAAGTCAATGACATTCAGTAATGTTTTTGGGACAGCTTGTAGTGCACTGGTTAGAGCTGTGGCCTTTTAGAGCCAAACATTGCATGTTTGAATCCCACCTCCAGCTGTTATACCCTTGAGCAAGGTATTTACTTTAAAAATGTTCCAGTAAAATCAAGCTGTATAAATGGTTAAATAGTTGTGGGTAGTTAACATTTTAAGTCCCTTTGGAGAAAAGCATCAGCTAGATGAATAAATGTAAATATACTGAAGTTACATGGTGGTGAAACTTTTGGTCAGCAAAAAATTTCAAGATAAAAGACCCAGAAAGAGAATAACCCACAATGTTTCATCCTCTAACTACCCATTTTGCACCTAATGTGGGGCTTTTGAAACACTGTCACTAGGGCTGAGAGCATCACTAACAAGAGTAAGACAGATGCACTATACACTGAAAGAGAGCTGCCAGCACCAATGGAAGAGCAACACTTCACAATGGGTGGAGCTACAAGCCATTTATAGACAAAAAAGGTAAAAGGCCAAAATGAGAACGGAAATAAGACTATGCAAATGAAAATGCAGAAACCAAGCAGCTAAACTGAAAGTGTCAGGAAACCACCATACACCCACCTGCAAATTTTACTTATTATAATCATTACTTCCTCCCCCCAATTTCTTATAATGCTGCAACAGGGACAACAGTCTACACAAAATGAGAAAGGGACAAATTCCTCCCAATGAAAGCATTTGTGGAATGGAAGTAACTTAAACAGCAGAAATTTTAAGATGCTATGCAAATGCCCACAGTGAACTCAAAACAGCAGGGTCATTGCAAACAAGAAAGCAAATTTAAGATATGCTGCTATGATTGCCAAGTTGGAGTAGGAAGACAAAACTAGCAGAATAAAAAGAGCAAGCACTGCACAGCCCTATCTAGCTCTGCCGCTCTGCCTGACTTCGTCTGCAGGAGGAAGTGACCTTATGTGGCTGCCATCTGGAATTTATCTACTGCTCATTAATGCAAATCAGCTGCCTAAAACACAGAGCACCACTCGCAGCGTGACACGGCTGTCATTTGAATAATTGAATGTGGGGAGCCGTTCCTACCCTTGGTGCCTGTCCATTCAAACAACAGGGTTTTCAACGATGTGCAAAGCAGAGGCAACCATCTGCAGATAAGAGTAAGAACCCAAATTATGGTACTGGACTACTAAACAGTAGCCAGAACACTGAGTTCTGAAAACAACCGTCACTTGTGATGCATTAAAAAAATAATAATTGAAGAGAAACTTAAAGAGCTCAAAAACAGGAAGTTGATGAGTTGCACACCCCCCCACCCCACTACCGAGGCAGGCTGCCTGACTCCTATACAGGTAAACGATATAATCTTTACTGACTGACAGTGTAGAAGCTGGTCAGCTGTTGAGTGGTGTTCCAGGCCTTCTGCTTGCCTCACCAGTAGACATCTCACAGCCAGCCTTCTCCCATGCACAGGCTGGTAGAACACTACAGCAAAACTGCTTTGCAGGATTATGGTGTGGACAAACATCCAGCCCCAATGCTAAAAGCAGCTGCTCCACTCTGAGCATCGCGGTCCTACTTAATATCCACTGATTGCTTGTATCACGTTTCCTCTACTACCCCAGCCTCTAGGTTCAGGCTATTCAGGTGAGCATAGTGACATCCCTGCAACTGTGCAGCTGAACCACAGGACACAACCAGCCTACCAGTAAGCTGCTGCTGGCAAGATTTCAACTACTGTAGCTGAGCCCCTTAAAGGTCATATGCAAACGACGAGCAAATAAAACCATGCGTTGTCAATGTTGATTCTGCTCTAAATTAACCTATTAATAATCTGAAGATAGAACTTTCAGAGCCCAAATTTGTTTTTTTTTTAAATAAAAAAGCTTTCAGTTACAGGCTGCACCTAGAAGTACACTACAATGCTTAAAATGTGATGCAAATCAGCATAATTAAACTGTACAAACTATTTGGTCTTGACTGGATGAGCAACAATTTTATTATGGCCCTAAAAATGGTTTCACATCTTTACAAGAACACAAGAAAGGCTCCATCTTCTGAAAACTTCTGTGCCATGATTCTAAGAAACAAGTTTTTAATCTGTGACAGATCGCTTCCTGTGTGTGAGTCAGTCTCAGATACCAAAGGGGAGAGAGAAACAGAACTTCATTGAAGATTCAGAACAAAACCCCTCTACACACACCAGAACTGCCCAGTTGCCCCCTGCCCTCACTCTCCCTTCAGTCAAGCCTACCTTGGACAGTGCTAGGACCTCGCTCACCATAAAACCAGCAAGTGGCAGTAGGAATTGGCAGGCCGCACCATACGCATCGTTCTGAGTTGCATGCAACTGCTCTCTCCCCCCCCCCCATTACCATCCCCAATGTACGTGTGGTGGCAAGGACTCAATGACACTCTTGGGAGGCAGCCTGTTCCGCCAGCCGCTGCTCAGATGGACTTCACTGGGCTCTAGACATCCACCACAATGAACTCTTTCTACTAAGCAAGATGGAGGGACAGAGGAAGGGAGAGGAGGGGGTAACAGGGGCTGGTCTGAGAGCTTCAACAGCTGCTGCATGAAGCTGTACACCAGCAGATCAACGGCAGAGGCATTGGACACCCATGGATAGGCTCCCACAATCCTATCTCTGCCCCCTAATTGAATCTCTACTTGATGATAACTGTACAAGTTGCCAACATGCACCACACCTGCAAAACATAGTAGAATCATTAAATGGAGAAGAAGAAAAATGACTGACACTCTTACAACACCTGACTGATAACCTTGAGGCCAAGATCTTTCAGTGGATGAGCTGCAAGTGAGACACCAGACAAGTGCACGCATGTCGTGTTTGATAAAGTGGGGGCATGTGCAATGTGCTCTGCACAATAATACTTCCCTAATTACAGCACAAAGGTTTCTGAAAATATTTAAGTCATTATGAAAATATTTTCCAAAAATTATTGCTCGCTTTGCTAACATTTCATCACCATTTAACAATGCTTACTGAATCTCTACCACGTACTTTGTATTCACACCTGAGACACAATGGGTCCGGTTTCCACTTATGCTGAGAATGTTCAGCATAAGTAGTCAAAGTGAAATAAAAACAGCATTAAAGAGATTCACATCCGCCTCTAACTTAATACCACTTGGTAGTGCAGCAAGAGCCCAAGCGCAAAAAAAAAAAAAAAAAAGCTGTTGAGGACTACCACATGCAGTTGTAACCTCAATGATGGGTTTCCATTTTCCCCCATAAACAGACCTTCTAGATAGCTGACCAAGCCTGCAAGATTGCTCACAGGGTGCGGATCTTCTAGCGAATCTGCAGATACGACGACTAATGAGAAACTGGGTTTTCGGTCACGTTACTAGAAGTGACAGACTTACTAACTTTAGAGTTATTTCATTTCTATAATCAACAGATCAAAAACAAAGAACCCCCTGCTAATAAACCCAGAATGTAACAGTCAATACTTAACATTACACAAAAAAAAAAAAAAACATTTTAGACTAACACGTATCTGGACAGAAACAAACATGAGCAGCTTTCCATCAAAGGCAGAAGGTTGGGAATCCCACCGTTGTGCTATTCGCCAAATTCATTCAAATTCACACACACTGCAGCAAATCTAATTTAGTTACATAATCTCACCGCACAAAACGTGCTGGGCAATTTGCACTGAAGAAAATGCTAACAGAACACAAAAAAGGACGTTATGGGCACCAACAGGAAACACCGGTTCATTTTGAAATGACAGGTTATAATTAGTGAGAAGAAAGTAAATGAATAGATAATCTGCTAAGGGTTTGCAGGACAAACTAGAAACACATAGGACCACATTAAAGCCCTGTGTTCTGTCTACCTGAAGAGGAACATGAGGTAAATCACCACAGTGCATTCCTATTTTACCAATTTAGGAGTGGGATTCAAACCAGGGACCTTCAGATTGTATGATGCTCCTAAGCATGACACAAGGCAAACAAGTATTTTCCAGTGACAGCTGGGGGCATAGTTGTGAGCGCTGCCGCCGTTGGACCCAAGGTTGCAGGTTTGAATCTCACCTCCAGCTGTAGTACCCTTGAGCAAGGTGCTTACCCTAAATTGCTGCAGTAGAAATTACACACCTGTAAGTGAGTAAATAACTGTGCAGTAGTTTAACGCTAAATAAGTCGCTTTTGGAAAAGCAAGAAGTAGTAGGTGCTTTCACACTACTCCTAAGCCAGAGGACCTTTTTTCAAACAAACACACATTCCTCATCTGGACCAGGACAATGCTCACATTTCTCCTTTGCCTGCAATTTAATTCACTTACTTGGCAAATTTAATCTGGAGCCAGAACACCACCGACATAAGCAAGGGGGAAAGCAGTGAAATGCCCACTTCTAGGCAGAAGAATGCCCAGAGCAGAGAAGGCAGAGCAGCAGAGCCACTGATTATACATGTGCTGCTACCCCTTAGCACAGTATAACAACTGATCCATCGGCAGCCATGTACGCAACTATTACCCTCTGCAACTGCACAGACACATCGCGCCGAGAAAGTCGTGAGCGGCTTAGTCACTGGCAGGGTTTGCGGTAAGGTACAGTAGAGCCCCAACATCTCATCACCGCTCGCAGGGTGGGGGTTCCATAAAAAACGTACTGTGTGCTGTGAGAACACGGGCTGCCTGCGCAGCTCTGATCAGCCCAGAGCTAAACCTGATGCTCCACCATGCACGGGCCAAGCAGCGCGGCGAGAGCACGGTTCAACATGTCGTACCTTGTTCCCACTTGAGAGGCCGACGTGGTGTGGGAGCCGCTGTGAAGCCGAGGAGAAGGCGCGTAATAAAAAGGCAGTGTAGTAGTGGTGGCTCCTCGGGTCGCTCTGCCCGCCGTTATTCCATCGACCGACGGCGCGAGGAGCTGAGGAAGATCCCGGATTAGAACCGTCCAATGAAGCGGTTTTAAATGGGAAACCGCAGAAGCCCGGGGGACACCAGCTCGCCTCAGAACCGTTGTAGCCGTTACAAGCAGCTCGCTGACTGCGATAGATTAAATAAAACTCGTCAAAGGAACAATAGTGGGTGCATTCGTCGCTGTGGCAGAGATATACCGTCACCGTGTCCTTCCCGTGTCAGACCATTCCGACCCGAGTTGCTCTGGACGTGAAGATAAAATACTGCAAAAGCTGCGGATTCTACAAGAAAGTCAGAAAAGACAAAAAAAAAAAAAATAGAAAAAAGGGAAACGGTTTTTACAAAAACCCTTAACACCTCAGCGCTCAGAAACCAACGAGAAGGCGCTAGTATCCAGCGGTTCGGGATAGAAACGAGCCGCAGGCACAGCGGAGCGGCGCTCGCGCTAGTAGTCTCGAGCTCGCGTAGGCCTAGCCAGAGGAAGCCCCGCCTCCGCCTCCCCCCTTTTTTCTGTAGCTCGCGACTCTTGCGCATGCGCACCATCGTGCGGCCGCAGCGCTGCTACAGGGGCGTGAGCGCGGAGGAACACGTGGGTCCCGCGCGCCCTCCTGTGGGGAGACACGAGGGCGTCAGTTGAATATTCTATTTGTATAATTTAACACAGTAGTTTGAAATTCACGGATGGGAAACAGGGATAACATCTCAGACAAGAAAAAGATCGATTTAAAATTAAAAATTTCATTTCGACTCACCTTTGAAACGTGCGATGTCCCCATTACCTCCCTTTGTTCTTGCTTTACAAAGGTGATGGAAGCAAACTGAGTAGGTAGACCTAGACCTTTCCTTCTCCATCTCCTCCTGGGGCTTTACAGGAGGTTCCAGGCCCGTTTGTGTCCCTTACCACTGCTGTTTACCAGCAGCTCTTGCTATGAAATGTATCAACCGTCTTTACACCACAGCTTTTGAGTCATATTCACACCTGAAGACTTGCAACATTTATCAATTCTAGTATGAAAGTTCAAATCATACTCATTCCATAGAAGACTAAAGGAGTAAATCTGAAATGGAATGGAAGCAGTTCCAGTCACTACCCACAGTAAAGACATCCTTTAGCACTTGAGGTATAAGGTGCTCACTAAAAAGTGTCTAAAGACTGCCTTGGGCTTTCCATCACTTCGCAAACATTGTAGTTGTAGCACTCAAAGGTAGTTTGAGTTTTAAAGTACTAAAAGAAAGCTTTTGCAATTAGGCAGCCATCTACTCAATCACTGTTATAATGGGTAGCATCACCATCCAATGAGAGGTACAAAAATGTTTTAACTTCCAGGGACTTCCTCCTCCAATGACAGCTGTGCTGGTGATCTGTTTAGCAACAGTGTCACTCACCCTCTGTGGCACCTGTAGATGGTTGGTGTCACTAATATGGCATATGCTAGGGAATATCATAAATGCTAACAAAAGTGGAGGAAAAAAATGGTACTGTAGCACAGTGTAATTTTTAGTAAGACCTTACCTTTTCTCAGACTTGTTCAACAGTGCACATCAGGGTCACCTGTATCTAAGATGCCCGTCAGTGAAGTCTCAGCAGAAATGCTTGACATTAAGACTGAATTTAGGTGACATAACACCAGAAGGCATTGTAATAAAAAAAAAAAAAATTAGCATAGTACTTTAATAACAATTGAAAGTACAGAACATAACATGGTCTCATACCAATACAGTATATTGAACCCTGCACCTTTCAGTCTTCGGATACAAGTTGACACAATTGAGTTTTGACATTAATATGACAACCATTTTTTTGAAAAGATTTAGAGGTATTTTTGGTCTTTGTTCAGCTGACATTATGCACCAATGTCAAAGTTCAACCTCAACCAAATATCATTTTTTGCCCATAAGTTCTCACTTTGTCTGACAAAGTGAGAACTTATTGGCAAACTCATACTTTTTGAACTGTGCCAAGAATAAATGCAACAGACAATACCAGTGGTGGAAGAGCACAGCCTTGCCTTTCACCTGTTATTTAAATAATTTAAAAAAAAACAAAAAAAAAAAAACATCTCCGGAACCATGGGAAAACGAAGACTCCATACAACGAGCGGGGCCTTCAGTGTGAAAATAGCTTCCATGCAAGACATCTGTAGGCCATGGTAGACTCAGGTTGAAACCCAGTTAAAAGCACAAGGCCCCATGTATACCTCTGGTTGAAACTTCATTTGTCACTTCCTCTTGTTAATCACTTCCTGAGATTGATGTCAGAGTAAAGAACGGCTGGTGAAGGAAGACCTATTTAACAGCAGAAGTAAAATCATACCAGTTCATCTAGCCTATGGACTTGATTTTACTCATGCATATAAAAGAGTCAGCAGCATGCATAAACCCAAAAAAAAAAAAATTTACACATGGAAATACAGCGGAGGCGGAAATGTGCATATTGTTCAAAGGTAAGCAAAAATTCAAAACAGAGTTTTAATAAAAATTGTTTGATTTTAATGACTGATCTCTTTTGCTTGGATTGAGAGAGCAAGAAAGTCAGGGCCACAAAGTGGACCTCCCTGAGAAGACATTCCTGTGCTTCAAGGATTAAAAAAAAACACCATCTCCAGAGACAAAAATGAAGCTACAACTAATGACAAAAATGCTGAACTGTATCAGAGAACATCAAGATCATGCAGCAATGACTCAGTTTTAAAAAAGGAGAGAATCTTTCATATGAATTGTCTCAGTACTCCGCTTACAACCCTTTGTGCAATCACTAATCAGCAAAACCAAAAAAAAAGAGGGGGTTCATATCTAGTGCTACCAAGCAACTTCTGATATGTTGCACACAGCCATTCTACACTTCTATTTTTCCTCAGGTCAAAAATCCAGGATTCAGGGAAAATTTAACCATAAAGTAACATCAAGACTATAAGAAGCATAGTCCTCAGCAGTGTGGAAGAGAGTGAAATTCAATGTTTGATGGCATCATTTGATCAGCTATGAACCTGCCGCTTAGGATAAACTCCTAGCAAATCGAGAACAATGATGCTCTAAGGTCTTATTTGACCAAAATCTGATTCATGATCTCCACAGAGACCAAAAGAAACACCCTCTTCAATATTTCAGAGAGCAAGTTCAATGGGTGAAAAAGGGAGGCAGTGAGTTTGCCATAAGTCAGAACAATTCTGCTCTGCCTCTGGCCTCAGCTTAGATTTAAACCAGAGAGTACACTGTCAAACAGAATGAACACAAGCAAACCTGTAGTAAAAGACCACTTTCTCCCTTTTACCAAAATGAGGGAAAAATTTGTTCCTTAAGGTATGATCATACAGTATATATAGTAGATGAAACAGACTGATTTGGTTTCTAGAAAAAAAGTTGAAAGAAACTGAACACTGATCTGTGTTCAAAGGAACACACAAATTGAGTGCTCTTTTCCCCCAGTAAACATTGAAATGTGGCTCTCCATTTCAGTTTGTTTTTATGCAACCTTTAGTAAACAAGCAGCACACCAGCTAGTAAAGGCTTTCATTTAAATGGTCAAAAGGGCCAGCCTTTTCTTCAGTAGACCCTCTCTCATGGTTGGCCACAAGGTCCGGCTCATTTTCAGGTAGGGAGGAGGAAAAAAAAAACCCCACATACAAAAAGACTTCAACAGAAGCCAAGAATTGTTTTGCCAACTCTAGAACGATGATAAAAGCTCCCTCCCAAAATAAAGGCTGCATGGAGTGGATGAGGAAGCCCCGGTCAATCAAATATGCTACTTGTACCCAGAGATGCACACAAATTATACTTAAGTGCAAAATATTAACAGTGTTAATGATATTAACAGTACACTGGCCATGTCTGGGTGTTGAGTGTAACAGGCAAACATTCTTATTAGAATAACCACACACACAAAAAAAAAAAATAAAATAAAAATAAAAAAAACTTCTTCCCCAGCCACAATGCAGCATTTGTGAGTTCTTGCAGGAAAATTAGTCAAAGTAGTTCAGCTCAGCTACTGCAAACCCAACCAGATACAGGGTTCTGTAAACAGCAAATTTCACACCCATGGCCTCCACCTAAACACTTGTACCTTTATAGCAACAGGGAACTTTCTGGCAAGGCCAGAAATGACTCAATGACCAAGTTAAGCAAGGGTCCTGCTATGCTGAGTGCAGGGGGATGACAAATTTGCACCCATACGGTGAGTGATAATCGATGCCCACTTCCTGGAATATGTGCTGAGGCAGACCAATGTCACACAAATACACTCGACCCGCCCCCTCAGCCAGTGACAGGGGCAGCCCCAAACACAGAGACCACTTGGCTTCTACTGCTTGATCCTGTCCATTAACAGGTGGGTCGATACTGAGCACAGGTGCCCTATTCTGGTTGGCCCAGTCTGCTGCTGCCCGGTACCATGGCTGGTCCCGTAGGAAGGCGTTTTCATGACAGTCTAGGCAATTGATCACCAGATCCACAGGGCTCTCCGGCAGGTCTGTGAAGAAAACACCACATGAGAGCCCAGTCCTGCATAGTAACATGAGGCTTCACATTTTACAGTATCAGCACTTCCACTAGAGGTCAACACAGGACAAGAAAAACTGAGGTGATCAATCATGCATCATAGGACCTTAGCACTCCAATGATATATTAATGTCACTGTTCGGATTAAAAGTAAATACTTAGGCCAAATCAAAAAACAGAGGTGGCCTTCTGCTACACAGTACTGAATATTAAGTATGTAGTTGTTGCTACCTTTCACGCTGGACACCTGCTTGCCACCAGCCTTGCTGAATAACGAGAGCTCTCCAGTTATTGACTCCAGCATCTTGACAAAGTTGGGCAGGAACAGGACCACTTCAACCTCATGGTTGGCCAGATGTCGGCCGCAACTGATGCCCTGGGCTCCCTGCACATGTGGGCCACATAGCACTGCCACAGTAGGTCGCTGGTGCACATTCTTGGGAGTCAACCTGCAGAGGTTCAAGACCCAATTACATTCTTTCAGCTCTATTTAACCAGACAGAATTACTAGCTCTCTAAGACACATGTGCCTCTGATTTTATTTAGAACTGTTCTGTTATTACACAAGTCTTAAATTTGAAGCCGTCTTCCAATTGTATCTTTGGACTGCAAACAAAGGGAGAACATGCAAGCCCTGTACATTTACATTTATTATTTAGCACATGCTTTCTCCAAAGTGACGTAGACCTCGTAGAAAATACAATGTTTACATTAGGATAAAAGAATCACATGTCTGCAACTAAGTACAGCTTGTTCCTTTCCACCATATGCACCAATGTTCATCACAATGATATGTGATGCACATTGAGCTGTATTCAAACCTACACACAAATGCACACCTCAGGCAATATGAAGCACCAGTACTGCAGCTATCAGAACATAATGAAGCAGCAGTATCTCAAATTGGAAACAGGTGAACAGTAATCAAGCTAAGTCCTGTACAATGTGTAGCATCGTGCATTATGTACACATGTTTTGCGTTAAAGCACCAGAGAAAGACAACAGCACTGGCAGCTCACCTGTTGGGTCCACCCAGCAGTGTCAGTGCCATCTGACTAGCACACACCCCTGTCATCTCCAGCCGGCGCTCCAGAGTGAGGCCGTTACGCTCTGCTGCCAAGAGGAGGCGTTTGTGCAATTCATAAGTCACGCTGGGCACCACCAACCCTGAATCTGGAGCCCGCACAAAAGGAGAGATCAGTTAATGTCACAGTTCTACAACTCTGTCCAGTTATACTGACAGTACCTTTCTCAAATGTACCATAGGGGGTCATGACTTCTGTACATGAACTACAGATCACATTCCTTCCAGTTTAGGAACATCAGGTGGTCCATAAACTAGTAATATCACAGTAGAAGTAGTACCTGATTGCTTCACATCCAACTTAGACAAATGTTAATAAAGAAGCACTTCAGGCATCTGTGGCACCTCAACACAAAATATGTACCCAGTGGATTTACCTGGTACATCCTTATGTCTGGATGGTCAATGGTCTGAGGGTGGAGCAGTACAACAAAGATCACAGGACACTGCCCATCACAGAAGTTCATCATAACCATACAAGCTTCTTTTCAGCCTAATTTGACCAATGTGTTTGCCAATCAGTAACCAGCATAGTTTAGTGATCTTAAGTTTGAGTGGTCTAGACTATCCAGCTGCTCACACCAAACATAGCCCAAAAAGATGCACCAATTGACATTATACCTGTCTCACCCTCATCTGCCCCTTACACATTCCTCAAACTGGCTTCCTTTACAACACCTAAAGAGGTAGTACAATGCATAGGAAAGAACAAGCTATTTACTGATCTTTGGTAACGCAAACACCTCAATGCTGGAAGATAAGCTGACAACACTGAACTGCTCTCTGTCATGCAACCTGCAGTTGATAAAAAGGAAGGGGTGTATTTTGGGCTAATCTCCCCACCTCAGACCGTATCAAACATTTGACTCGCTCACCAGAGTAAGCAGAGCACACAGGAATAACAGGATAATGCGAGTTGAGAACAGGCTGGCTGGCAACCATGACATTTGCAAGTGAGTGCTGAAGGAAAAAGGTGGGGGAATGGATGGAAGCCAAATCTAATTAAAGGTAGCACAGAGAGGGTAAATGGAATATTTTTTCAGCCTTTGTCCAGGTACCATTTCCACTGCAGCTCATCACCACATGTTTAAACTCTGCTTAGACAACCTACCTTGTCTACACAACAGGCAAATAAAACATGAATAGAATTTTTTTTTTTTTTTTTTTAAATGCAACTGCCTATGTATACAAGCAAAGGTAGGCGTCACTGAATATCTGATTGGCACAATTTCAATGTTAAGTATACAAGCGTCAGAAACTGCTATAAAAATCTTGATTTACAGAAACTTATGCTGGACAAGAGCATACAGAGAGCAGCAATTCTACCCTCAGTTCTCACAAGCTACTGTTTGCTGTTGTAAGAACGATAACCTTGGCAGCATCAAATGCATCAAGGGCACTGAAAGCATTACAAAGGTCTCTTACCAGTGCAGTACTCTGTCCCCCCTGGCTGTGGGACAGTGATTTGCCGGTAGACAACGGGTTTGCCCTCCAGAATGTTCTCGTCATGTCGGTAGCAGGAAGGGGTGCGCTCACCAGGCGTGCCACGGGACCGTGCCCCATTGCTACGACGCTCCGATATATCAATCTGGGAGTAGACAGCAGCCTTGTCGAATAGGGCCAGGTTGCCTTCAAAATCAAAATCTGTATCTAGGCTTTCATCCATGCCATCCCCAAAGCACTCGTTATCCTTATTCTTGGATGTCCCGCCTCCTTGTGCATTCTTGACACTGTTCTTTTTGGGTGTGGTCTGGTTTGTGGTCCGGCAACTTGAAGACCCTGACGTGAGGGGGTCGATATAGGGGGAGGGTAGATCATTTGAAACAGCATGTGATCACCTGAAAAACACTGATCCCAAACTTCAGGCCCTGAAATCCTCTCTCAAGTAAATTTCCTTACAACAGCAAAGCAGTTATACACATGTGCATCCAGGAAAAAACTTTCAGAACTAAACTTTTGTCAATTTTTTTCTATAGTTATTCACTTCCCACCATGCATTTTATGTTGAGCTGTGCTGCCTGTATTTACAGCTGTTACTTGCATCTGTCCTGCAAGACACGGACATGGTCAAAGTGCTGCCAAAACCCCACCTGTTCCCTTTGTTAGTCTCTCACTGAAGCACTGAAAAATTAATAAGCCACCGAGAATGAAGAAAAAGAGAAAGCTGCTCAGCAAGAGGATTTCAAAGGCAGTCTCGCTGCCTCTACCGATTGCTCACTGGTGCATCTTAATGCACAACTGTTGTCAGAAGCCTAAGAATCTGTGGTTTTGGAACAAAGGGATTCATCTTGTTAATTTTAATGCAAAGAGATAGTGTACAATCATATCACATATTTTAAGACAGACATACAAAGAAACAACAAGGTACCAAAATGAAGGCAGAGAAGAAACAGAACATGAAAAACCTGGGGTTAAACTTCTAAAGACCTGCTACATAAAAACATGTCAGTTAAAGTGCTTGAGGTAGTAGCACCTCAACCAAAATTGCTCAGTGAGCAGCTCAGATACACTGCAACAATATCAGACTATGAAGTGATCTGAGCATGCTGTATAGGACTGTGTGGCTAGTGTACAACTGAATGGCTCTTACAAAATTCACATTAAACTTGTCAAGGGCAGCAGGCCATCTCTTTCAGTTGATAAGCCACACAGGCACTTAAGATGATACAGCAAAAGAATTAGTACACTCACATCTGCTTGTAGAAAAAGTCCAACAGTGACAAGTTATGTACTAAGGCTGGGGTACAGAAGTCTTCTGTCTGTATAGCTAGGAAATAAAATCTAGCAGTCAAAGGCTGCTTGCATCTCTATATAAAAATACTGCCTGCTTTTTCCAGATTTACTAAATTTGGAAATAAATTAGCATTTAATAATAGTAATACTTACATGTGATGTCAACTATCATTTAATAGCTTGAACTGATGTCACCCATTTACAAGAAAAAAGGGAAACAAGGATTCCTTATAGACACTGCTGATGCAGAGCAGGGCTCGACTCAGAATCTTGCAATTTATACAGAACATAACTACTTCTAGGAGAAATAAAGCACATCAACCAACATTTCAGGAGATCAAGGTGATAAAAGCCTTGATCTGAACCAAGGCACATGTTTCTTCCAGAACTAAACTGAAATTGCATAGAACTAGAACACACAGTAAATCACTGACCGCAATCCTATTGTTAAGGCAGTCCAGGCAACCAGCTGCAGGGCAAATGGGAAAAGTACTCTGATTGTCATGAAGGTTTCCCCAATTCCTGGGACCACAGGAGCACTCTAGCTTCCAGTGGCATCAACTCACCTTTGCGTAGCACGGGCATTGGAGCACTGCTGACAGGGTTCCCACTGCCTCCACTCCGACCACGGCTCCCAGAGGACACAGGAGCCGAGTCCACCACAGTCGCCTGGCCATGACTGCTCCCCTGGCTACCACTTCGGATCTCCAGAATCTTTAGTTCTTTGATGTCCCTGGCACTGAATACAAGTTCATAGAAATAAAGCAGTAATATTTATACTGACAGACCATTAATCTTTCATTATCATTAATAGCAGAAGTGTTAACATGTAAACACAAAACCCATAAGAACATCATCGCTTACTTAGCGGACTACCATGCCCAAAGGAAGTCTGTTGAAAACAATGGCACGGAGCAAGTACACCCTTCAGAAAGCAAAGTCCTCACCTGAAAGTGACCTCAGGGACAGGACACTTGATGCCATTGTGGAAAGGTTGCTTGAGTGAGATCGTCTGGCTGGCCTGATCCACAGCAGACACCTGTCCTTGATACACACCCAGTGTGGCCCCACAGTTGATAGACACCAGACTTCCCAACCAGTCTGACGCCATGACATCTGCACTGCAGGAGCAGAAAAAGTAATAAGGCGCACATGTGAATCATCTGTTCAAGAGAAACGCTTCATCCAAGTCTTGTGTGAGAGATGTCACTGTCAGAACACACACAACTTGAGTGACTTTCAACATAATGCATTGCTGCGCATCTTTACTGCGCAACTTCACGTCTTTTCGACCTGTTCTTAAGGCCTAATTAACCGACTCACGTGACTTGCTAACACAAAATATAACGCGCAATAAACTTGTAACTCACGCCAGCCCGCCAGTGAGTTATCACAAATTGTCAACGTGTCCTTCAGTTTAAACATCCTCCCGACTAAACAAACAGCACAGTTCTGTCCGTCAGCCTTGTTCTCTTAAGTTAAACTGCACTGAGAACTATGTCGTCCAAATAAAAACGACAGAAACGAAAATGTTCGCTAAATAGCTAGCTAGCTAGCACTTTCGTTCCTACCGGGCTACCCGCGTTTTTTATTTGACGACATTCATTCGCCGTCATAACACAGCTACACTTCACAAAGTCTCAACACCAAAATTACACACCCGCGCTAAATAATGTTCTTCAGCGGCCGAAAACTACATACAAATCCTAGCTTTTTCCTTTCCGCTAAAGAACACTTTGTCAAACCCCCTCCCCCGAGCCCGCCGTATCTCGCTTTTCGAAAACAGTAGAATTAGATTTCGCCCCCATTGCGTCACTTCCGAAATATAAAGCCGCGCCATGACCTCACTTCCGCTCTCCGGCTAATATGTCATTGTAGTAATAGCCCGCGCTACTCAGAGCGTTTGTCGTGTGTCGAAGTTATTGCTTCAGTTATTCCAATTCATATGATGTTCCGTGGATTTACATCTTATTTAAATTCTTTAATGCAAATTTTTATTTTGAAACATCAGTGATGTGCCTGCTGGTTCGTGCTATTGGGATTATTTCTTGAAACACAGCACAGGGGAAGGCGAACTGAACGACTAGTTAAGTTTACAACGTTGAACGTACGAATGAAAATGATTTGTTACAATATATCATGTTGTGTATGTGTGTGTTGATTTTCTTTTGTAAACTGCTACAGTCTGTTAAGGAGGATGTCCCGTATCACACCTAGGTAGGTGCTTTGAAGCAGTGAATTCAAATAAAACTATTTTCACAAATAATCATCATATTTATAATATTATTCGTTGCCTCAACTCAGATACGTATCACTCAGCCGACTGATTTAATCTAAATAGTTGCTGATATAATAATTATTCTAGTGCATTTCAGTCCTGTATAGATATTCAGTCTATATTTTATGTTAAGACAAAACTAGAAGCTGGGGCTTCTTTGAATCTAGCAGTCCTTGCCTTACAGGTTTTGCCATGATTATAATTTTTGTCCTCATCAACCTCTTGTTCCATACTATATCCCCATCAAATGAACTTCACTTGTTTATATGAAAGATAACTGATCAAAAATAATATAATAGTGTTATGCTTCCTTGCAGATCGCTGTTGATAATCACACAAGTGTGTACTGCTTGTGAACATGTAACAGCAAAGAAAACTAGGCAACACAATAGAAGCATAGATTGACACATCTCACTTTGTAGGGATTTTGTTTCCATCTTCTAATGCATCCATAATTTGTAGTTCTTTAGAAGAGTACTTAGCCTTTTTATAACTGCTACAGGCACTGGAATGAATTGTATGGTCAAACTAACGGTATCAGACAGGAAAAAGCGATTGTAATACCGTAGTTTAAATAAAGCTATAGTCTGGTAAGAAATATGATGATTTTTTTTTAATTACAGTCTGTACAAACAGCATGTTGCAGGAACAGAAAATGTAGTAAACTATGTACATTCACAGCAATGTATGTCCACATCACATTTTGGGATAAAAGCAATGTACAACAAAATGCCTTTAGTGTTTGAATTCACTTACATTCAATCTAAATGAAAAATTACCCAAAGAACTTCATTTGTATAACTTTGTGATATGAACATTCAAAGCTCATGTCGTGTGATAGCTTCAACTGAAAGTATAAGTATATAAACGTATGACGTACTGGAATATATTTAACCACACGCACACGTGTGAGTCTACTTATATGCTGGGTAGTTTGCCCTTAATGAAAATTTGTGTATTGCTTTCACAAAGATGCGGTATGTCTCGTGGGCACACAATTTCCGCACGCTGCCGACAGCCTACTGTGAAGAGGGTGTGGCAGTGGCACGATGAGTTTGCGAGATGAGGATATTTGTAGGGGCTGATGTCCATGGAGGATGAGGGAGCAAAGACACAAAAACAAACTCCACTTGATGCATTACTGGGCCTCAGGCTGCCTCCTGTGCTCTCGGTCTGGCGCCCAGCTGACATGTCTTATGCTTCATAGTGAGACCATACTTTGGGGTCAGGTCCAGTGTTTGCCCAGGCAGCTTATGGAAGTGCAGCCTCTGCAGCAGGATGGCCAGGAAAAGGAAGACCTCTGCACGGCCGATGGCCTCGCCAACGCAGCGCCGTTTGCCCAGACCAAACACCACAACTTTCTCTGCCGTTAGCTTGTTCACGTCTGTGCCATCGGGACTCAGGAAGCGCTCTGGGTTGAAAGTAGAGGGCTCGATCCAAATTGTGCTGCAGAACAAAGGAGAAATCAGTGTACAATGGCTCCTTGATGTACTAATATAATTGGGACTGGAAGTCTGTTTGGACTCAATTTGTTCAGAACTCCAAAGTCACTAAGTAGCAATTAAAAAAAGGACATAACACAGAAATCCTTCAACTTACTCATGAAATAGGTTGTATAAACTCCTGCAATAAAGCTTTCATAAATTTAAAAAGTACCGTGTGAAACTTCCGTTTATCCAATAACTACTTGTCCAGTGCAGAGCTTCAGCAGTCTGGAGCCCATCACATAAACACAGGTTACGAGGAACAGGTACAAACCCTGGACAGGATGCCCGTAAATCACAGTGTAACATTTATTTAATTATTGTTTATTGGCTTTGAGCTACATTTCAATTAAGACTTGTTTTAAATTCATGAAGATAAAGTAATGTGTTATGTCCAAGAACTCCTATTCAATGCCAATTGCTGGCTGACACACACACACACACACACACACACACACACACACACACACACACTGTCTGAAACTGCTTGTCGCGAGCAGGGTCATGGCAAACCTGAGCCTAACCCGGCAACACAGGGCGCAAGGCTGGAGGGGGAGCGGACACACCCAGGATGGGATACCAGTCCATCGCAAGGCACCCCAAGCAGGACTCGAACCCCAGACCCACCAGAGAGCGGGACCCGGCCAAACTCGCTGCACTACTGCACCCCCTGCTGGCTGACACATCAAGTAAAATCATGGAATCTTTGAAGGCTTCTTCCAGCCATCCATCCATCCAACCATTGTCAACAACCGCTTATCCCAAGCAGGGTTGCGGTGAGCCGATGCCTTACCCGGCAACACAGGACGCAAGGCCAAAGGAGGAGGGGACACACACAGGACGGGACAGCAGTCTTGTCATAAGGCACCCCAAGCAGGACTCAAACCCCAGACCCGCCACACACCAGGTACTGGCTGAACCCGCTGTGTGAAGGCTTCTTCCCACTTTAAAATTGTATTTGCGCCTCTTCTTGTTATTGATCATCAACACTGCTATAAACACCGTAGGAATCTCTCTGTCTTACCCTGTTTAAATATATTTCATTGCCAGCTAAAGGCTGGGTGCAAAAATGCATTTTTGCACTGGGACAGATATTTCAGAAAGTGCAATGGCAGAAAAAGTACATTTCAGAGTAAATAAACTGGAAAATATTTGTATCTTTCAAAATCCATAAATTGAACATTTGTAACGCAAGGAGCCACTGTGCTGTATATTGTCATATTACACCATATTTAATGTAGAGTAAGTGGGTGGCGCAGTAGTTATGAAAACTGACACGCAAACCCTTATGCTAAATGTTGAAATTTTTGACGGGATTCTCGAGAGCTTTGTAAACTACTTATTTTGTATGTTGTCTGCCAGTGATTAAAGGTGAGTGAAATCTGACATGTACTGTCTTTTAAATCATCTTTTAAAGCAAACTGAGTGAAATGTCCCCATATTTCAACATATGGTAGAATGGTTCAAACTGTATATTCAGCTGTATGCAGAGAAAATTACATTTTTTACTAGAACATGAAGTGTGTTTGCTTTGTACATGAGCAGGACTGACACACAGAACCTACGGATCATGGTTGATCTGCCACTGGTTGATGAAGATGCAGGTGTTCTTGGGGATGAAGAACCCATTGAGTGCAGTATCTTTTGTAGTGCTAGAAAGAGAGTAGACAAAGCCATTATCCTACACAAGGTTTCCTGCCTGCTCCAATAATTCCCCTACTGCCTAAATCATTCTGAAGAGCTCAGTGAACATGTTTTATAAATGTCAATAATAAATGTAGCGCAGACATAAATTAAGCAAGCAATCATTAAAATTCTCCTACTCAAAATGATACTAAATAAACTTGCAAATCATACATGTGTAAACTTGCAGCTGACTCTAACCAAGAATTATCATGATGATTCAACCACAAAGAACTTGGTACACTATGTGCTGCTAACTCCTTGAAACCCAGACCTAGTAAAAAACACAGTTGATGTGAAACATACATTTGACCGAGATGTGTTCAGAGTGTGTGCGGCTCACCAGTGTGGAATGGTGAAGGGCAAGAAGGAAGAGTGGCGGAAGACCTCCAGGATGAAAGCCTCCAAGAGGGGGAGTTTGAGTTTGTCATCGAGGGTAGGCGTCCGATCCATCCCCACATTTTCTTCTGGGAGTACAGTGAAGATTTAACACAATAGGGTGTAAGTGTAAAACCTTTCCACAGAGTACTTGATATGTAACAGGTGACTTGGTGTGAGATAAGACCACTTACTTAGTTGTTGATGAAGTTTTGCTTGGATTTCAGGATAAGCAGCTAAGTACACAACAGCCCATGACAATGCGGTGCTTACGGTATCAAAACCTTGAGGAAAACATAGGCAAGGAATTTGGAGTGATGCAACTGAGATTCTTTGTAAAAGGTCAGAGGCATCGGCATGTAAACCAAGAACTCTTGATAACTACTGGGATCAAATCTACGCAGAATGGTCCACACACCTGCACCAAAGAGATCATTCACGATGCTGACAATCTTTTCGTCAGAAACCTGGAGATTCGAGTTCTCATCCAGTCTCCTGTCTTCGCAGTGTTCGATGAGGGAGTCGGTGATGTCACGGATGTTGTTCTGAAAATTGAAGAGTAATTGACAACAGATGAAAGGCACTGTGGATTAGCTAAAATATTGTCATCTGCTAAGAGAATGAGCACCGAATACAAAAAAAAAGAGTTTCACACTGACCTTGTCGAAAGAGTTGTAGTGCTCTGTGACAATCTTCTGCACAAACTTCAAGAATCGATCGTTGACCTCCAGGAACTCTTTCATTACCCGATTTGGCAGAAAGCGGAGCAAGGGAATAAAATCTGCTGGATTTCCGCTGGCCAACACACGTCCAACTTCGTCATTTATGTTTACCAAGTCCAGCAGCTCCTGGTCATCGTGGTTGTAACGGCGGCCGAAGCACATGCCGCAAATGACATTGGCAACCGAAACCACGATGTGGCGGAAGGGATCAAAGCTGCCTTTGGTTTCCATGGCAGTGCTGAGCTCCTGGACCAAGCACTCACTCTCTTTGCAGATGTGTTCCTCCAGCATGCAAGAGTAGCCACTGCTGCCGCTCTTGACAACAGAGAAGGACCGAAGAGCACTCATTGCCAGCTTTCGACGGACACGCCACACACCAGCCTGGTCGGGGCTGAACGCTAGACTCTTGCCATTGCTAAGGAGGCGGAAACTGTGCAGATCTGGGCGGCCAGCAAAGTCTTCCCCTTGCTTGATGAGGGCCTGGCGTACAGTGTCATTTCCACTCAGGACCACCACTGGACGCGTACCAATCTGGATCTGGAAAACTGGACCGTACCGCTGGCCCATGGCAGTCAAGCTTAGGTGGGGATTATGGCCCAGCTCCAGCACATTACCGATGACAGGGAAAGGCTTTGGTCCCGGTGGCTGCCGCAGCCCCTCGGGAACGTTTGTGCGGAGGATCCGAAAAGCCAGGTACACAACACACATCGTCACCATGGCCAGCAGACTCTCAGAGACTGAGACAGGGCCTACAACTGGCAGATCCATCAGGGCCATTTTGAGATTTTTTTTTATCCTGCCAGCTGTCGGAGACCTTGAGAATCTCTCCTAAAATAAGAAGGATTAAAGAACTTTGTAAAAAGGCACGTAATGCCTGCAGATTTCTCAACGCCGCCTTTGTCTTTCAGGGCGAGACTCTCAGTGACAGGTGAAGACTAACTGGCAGCCCCAGGAGTACTGCCCCCCGAGAGTGCAATGTTAAAAAAATGGTGCGGTAATCCAAAATAAAGAGTGAAGGTTGTATTATGTTGACTTTTTCAGAAGGACGAAATACGGTTTGTTTGCATTTCATGTAAATCTTTGCAGAAAGTTGCAGGTTCTTATTAAATATTTGTGGGCCAAATGACAAAGGTTATGCCCGAATAAGTGGTTACTTTAAAATGTTATTAAAATATAAAATGTAATGCTCAGCTGAGTACTGAACTGTATTTCTACCACGCTTACTGTTCAGTTTAAAATACTGTTTCTAGTACTTTAACATATTAAAATCAGTGACAGAAAAAAATTATAATTTTGAAATTAATAATGCAGTTAACATTTAATTGAACCTTTGAAACATCAATAGTAATAAATGATAATTACCTTAAAGAGTGCAGTAATTCATGCGAAAAAGGCTTCAGGTTTGAGCTGATGTGCTCTTGTGTTTTAGTGTTTAGATCTAATCTTTTTTTAGTGAATTGAGCGGTGTTTCGCAGACGGTTCTTTTATAAAGCGCTCGTGGGTTCCGTGGGGCGGGGCCAGTGTGACGTCACCACCCCCTCTCTTCTGTTCGGACCCGCAGTAGACCAGGGGATTCACACCAACCGAAATCATGTCAGGCAGTTGTCGAAATTCAGGTTTCAGCCAAAGCAGAAAAGACTTAGGTGAAACAACCGCATGATTTAAAGCAAAATACATTCAAATGACGGGCGTAATAAAATTTTCTTTGATCCATAAAAATGTAAATGTCACGTGCATTCAGTAAGTCAATCGTTTGCTTATCACTGCTTTTGAAGCTTCCGCTTTTTAATTTACTCAGAAATATTGCAGAAATAAAACAAGAAACGGCATATCTACTTAACTAAAAACCATACATAATAAAATACTGAAACATCATTATTTATTGATATTTATATTTTTATAATTGGTATATTTCAAAGTGAAACAGCCTGGATATCTATACAGCGGTCCACTTTTGCGCAGAATGATTGATTTCTGTACACGTGCAAATAAATACATGAATGAATGAATGAATGAATGAATGAATGAATGTGACAAAAATTATGGTTTTATTTACTGTCTGTCAACAATTTCCAATTACTATAATAAAGCAATTTGGGATACAAACACAGGTGGGTTGACGAATATTCTGTCAAGATTTTATACAACGTACCTGTTTGAATAAATAATTTTAAGCAAAGTAAATGGACGAAGTGAAAATGTGAACTAATTGATTGCTTAGCTTCAAACTTTAACACCGCTGTCTTTGTAAGTTGAATAGAAACATTTACTAATGAAATGTACCGCACGTCTTTCAGGATGATTGCGTGCATTTTTATCGGTTCAAATCGATCTGGATGAATAACTTCATAAAAAAAAATTAAATATGTATATGAAATCCAAAATAAGGGGGGATGGTTGTATTAATTATATTGACTTTTTCAGAAAGACAGAATATAGTTTGTCTGCACTTCGTGTAAACCTATTTAACAGTAAATCTAACAGTATATTTTAGTGTTACAATATAAGTAGACAATTGCAAAACCGATCATTGAAAATGCAAATTGTAAAAAACATGGAGATAGCATAGCGTGCAGGAAGGGTTATCAGTAAATGTTCTCCGTGATGTGTCGTGTTTGTAGTAGAAGTGTTCATTTCAAAGTTCAATCTGGATGTCGTGCGAAGCAGGTGTGTCTTTTTTCCGTAGGGGTGTGTTTTTAATCGAGGTACTTGGTTTGGGCAGATCCATAAACCCAACAGCGAAAGGAACAGAAGACACCCTCATCTGATCTGTTACTCCAGTAAAGATCTCATACTTTTTCCTAATATCAAAGACCTTAAAATCATGTGCTTTCAACTTAACGTGCGTGTCCCCTTATCGTGGGCTGCAAGCACGTAAATCTCAGTTCATGCTACAGCAGATCGGTGTCAGTGGGTGAACGGCCACTGTGATACGTGAGCGGTTTAGCGGCGCGAGCGAGAGCGCGGCACTGATTTATATTATACCGACACCGATAACAGCGCGCGGCGCGGCGCGCGCAGGTTAAACATTTCCCAGGTTGCGTGAGAGCGAGTTCACCCAGACCTGCCCTCCCCAAACACCTGCGCAGGGGTTGGGGGGGGGGTGTCTGTCTGAAGGGCAATTAAGCTCAAGTAACGTCTGAGCCGAGAGAAGGAAAGAGCGATTAAAGATGGGCCACATGGTCACACTGATGTGTCTCACACACACAGGCTGGATCCTTGGATCGTCCCGCAGCCGCCGGAGCAGCACCTATCAGGTGCTTAGTTTACCCCGAATGGACGCTGTAAGAATACCTACATACTACCAAGGATCCCTTGTCAGGAAGCGCTCTTCCACTGCAGAGCTCAGCTCGTTATGTCATGCGAACCGTACACACACTGAGCCGGATTACGGATTCCACGGACGAGATCGAAGCCACGTGTGCTGTACAATCATGTATAAGCGCATAAATTGTTGAGACGATTATTCATATACCGTTGCAAGTAAGCCGCCTTTTACACACATCATTGCATTTACTCATTTAGCTGACGCGTCTCGCAATGTTAACACACACACACACACACACACACACACACACAGTCTTAAACCACTTGTCCCGAGTGAGGTCGCGGCGAGCCAGCACCTAACCCAGCAACACAGGGGGCAGGGCTGGAGGGGGAAGGGACACACCCAGGATGGGACGCCAGTCCATCGCAAGGCACCCCAAGCGGGACTCGAACCCCAGACTCACCAGAGCACAGGACCCGGCCAAATCCGCTGCGTCACCCCCCCGCCCCCTCGCAATGTTAAACTGCTTACAATTATTCACCAGTTTACACAGCTGGGTAATTTTACTGGAGCAATTTAGAGTAAGTAGCATGCTCAAGGGTACTGCAGCTGGAGGTGGGGATCGAACCTGTGACCGTGGGGTCCAAAGGCAGCAGAGCTAAAAACTACTTTTACAAAGGTGTCAGCAACATGAAGGTTAACAGTAGCAATGACAAATTATTCTTTTGCAAATGCAGCCTAGATGCGGACGCAAAAACACCAGTAATCATATCTGAGTTCAAAACGACTCAAAGGAGTAAATAACTGACCTTTTGGGCATGAAAGTATTAAACGCTTGCATATTACAACTCTTGAGCCTGTAGCCAGCTGCCACAACGTAACTCATCATAATAGAAACACGTTGAAAGTGGGATGAGTTCGGATGAGGTCTGATGTGGCGCAGTGAGTGATCAATCCGTTTTTGTCGGTGGGGGAGGGAGGGGGTGTCTTATTCTCCTTAATGTATCCATTCTTTATGTGTATCGTATGTATTTATGTGTGTGTAAGCGCTCCGCAGAGCTCCTCCCGGTCCCGCCTCGCGGCGATGAGTGTGCGTGCGGACCCGCTGCTCGCGTGAGAGCGAGGAGAGCTCGCGCCGCCTCGATGGGAGGGGGCTGGGGGTGGGCTCGCTCGTGGGGACAATCCCAAATGTGCCTGGGTCAGTCACGCGAAGGCGGCGGTGGCGGCCGGGGGGTCTTAAGCCGCCCCCCCCCAGTGCGAATATTTGAGCTCGCGGACACTCCACGTGCGAGGATCCCTTTCGGAGCGTCTTAGACCCCCCCGGAAGCGACGTTGACGCCTGCGGGGGATGAAATGATCAGCGGGACCCCCACGCAGGCTGATCACTCCCCCCCAACACTTAACACCACAGCTGGTTTTGTATGAAGTTAGGGCACAACACCCCCTTGCCCTGCCACACACACACACACACACACACACACACACACACACACCCTAAACACTCCCAGCGCTGCACTCATCCCACGTGGCTTCCACCTCCTTGTGCTGCGGAGGCCTGAGCTTCAATGGGCGACTTGTAACTCTTGCTGCTGATCAGGTTACCTCGTTCCACAACATTGGGATGAAATAAGAGAAAGCTTCCAGTTGGGCATGACATCACATAGTGGTGGATGCAACAGTTCAGGTAGCAGAGGTGTTAAGGGGGGGAAACTGGTAAAGCTGCCGGATTAGGACACACAGTCAAACACGTACACACACACACACACACACACACTTTCAGAACCGCTTGTCCCATACAGGGTCACGGGGAACCGGAGCCTACCCGGCAACACAGGGCGTAAGGCCGGAGGGGGAGGGGACACACCCAGGACGGGACGCCAGTCCATCACAAGGCACCGCAAGCGGGACTCAAACCCCAGACCCACCGGAGAGCAGGACTGCAGCCCAACCCACTGCGCCACCGCGCCCCCCACACACGTACACACATAAACACAAAAGCTACTCAAAGGAGCAGTTTGCCCTTAGCGCTGATCTGCTGAGGAATCTCCCTTGTCGAGCGTGCGAGATGAACGGAAGTCAAATGACTGTGAAGGCAGCCGAAAGCTCAGCACGCAACGGCCCAGCACCTTCTCGTTGCTCATCTGAGCCAGGTGCAGTGTGTGTGCGTGTGTGTGTGTGTGTGTGTGTGTGCGCACTCGCACGCTGACAGCATGGAAGTGCTCGGTGAACTCCTCGCATGCACGTAGTTCTTTTGTCCTGGTTTGCTTTTTTGGCTGCCCTCTTGGCAGCACAATGCATTTTCTCCACCTGATGAGACATATGAAGAAAGTGACGATCATCTTTACCTACTTGGTTTTTACTTCACTTCATGTGCTCTTACAGCAATTACACCTTTGAAATAATTACATTTTATAGCACGGCTGGTAGTATGGTACTTAGATCTGCTGCCTTTATTCCCACAGGTTGCAGGTTCCAATCCCACCTCCAGGTGTATTACCCTTGAGCAAGGCACTTATCCTAAATTGCTCCAGTAAAATCACCTAGATGTATAAATGGGAAAATATTTTAAAGTACCTCAACATGGTAAGTTGCTTTAGAGAAAAGCATCAGGTAAATTAATACATGCAATTTTTTTCACTACTTTGGGCACGACTGCGATCTCCCGTTGTGCAGTCAGGAAACTGGTCCCTGAAGTGCACGTGATGAGCAGGGTTCGAGTTATGGAACCTCAGAATGCAGGTTCAGCGCAGTATTTCAGTGTCGAGGAGAAGGAGATGCTATTGTAAGCTGAGGCTGCTGAAGGCGGCTCCCTTTAAGAACACAACAACAACCTCTCCTGCCCTTTTCCTTCTTCCTCGGGTGTCCCTGAGTGTTAGGGGCAGCAGACAGCGTAATGAAATTACCCAGCTGTATAAAATGGTAAACAGCTGTAGGTACCTTAACGTTATAAGGTGCTTTGGAGAAACGCATTTGCTAAATGAATAAATGTAAATGTTCTCACCCATCCTGCCTTAATAGGATTATGCAAAGCTTTAGGTTGTAACAAAGCACCATCTTTCACCACACACACACACACACACACACACACACACAAACCACTTGTCCTGAGTGAGGTCGCAGTGAGCTGGAGCCTAACCCGGCAATACAGGGCACAAGGCTAGAAGAGGAGGGGACACACCCAGGATGGGACACCACTCCATCACAAGGCACCCCAAGGGGGACTCAAACCCCAGACCCCCCAATGAGCAGGCCCTGAGCAAACCCGCTGCACCACCATGCCCCTCCCCATTCTCCCCCTCACATCCAAATGTCTTTTACCTGAATACGGTATGTACCCCCTTTCAAAAGGCGCAATGCATGCCCTTGTGATCCTGCTATGAAGATCCCCAACCTCAAGTAGTCTCCTTTAGTGGCGCTATCTAGAGAACTGGTGCAGAGATTTAGGCCACATGGAACTGATACGTATGAAGGTTTGTTCGCGAATAACAGAAAAATATAGAACATAAGGAAGAAGCGACAAAAGCAGTGTTCTCTCGAACGCCGACTGTACCTCGATAGGCGTGGATAAGGTGATAAGAGCATAAATAGGATTATGGGTGTACATTCTTCCGCTCCCCTACGGAGACAGAGAGCTAATCTAAGAGAACAGATAAATAAAGGGACATGCGGAGCATGGGAAAAGGTACAATAAACATTGATTGGTTCTGAAAAACAAATTCTGCTGCAGTTTGCAACAAAGCTGATGTCACTTCTGCTGATAAGACCAGGCTCTCATTTTGAACGTGTGCCAGCAACTCCCAGTCCTCCTTTTAGTTTCTTCAAGAAAGTCCCATCCCGTTCTACTTGTGTAAACAATGACGGCCACCGTCATCTGACTTTATTAATGATGCTGCTCGGTACCTGCACGCAAAGAAGCATGGAGGCATGCTTTTTTTGAGCCAGACCTTGGCACCGATACTTGCCTGGATGTACTGGGGGGAGGTACAGCGTGATTCTGGGGGCAAAAGTAAGCCCTTGCCCCTTTCGAGCCGTTGCCACGGCACCGACTCTCCGCCCCTATGAGCAATTCCCATGTGAGCTGACGGAGAGCTTTCACGCGTTAACGATTCGTGCCACGTCCCGGCATTGCGTGCAGACGGTGTTTTCTCGGGCGGTGCCAAGGGTCATGGCCTGTGTGCTGAGGGGACAGAGGGGGGCATGGGCCAGCCATGCATACACCTGCTTTGTGAAATCCGTTGGCGGTTGCTGGAAGCACGCGACTGATAAGCACGGCAGAGCGCACTCACCGCTCACATATCCACAGTTTTCTCCCTTTTCGAGTTGAGAAAAAAAAGACAGCTCACATAGATCAGCATGGTGACATGTTATATCTTTTACATTTATGAGACACTTTTCTCCAAGCAACTTCCAATGAACTCTATGTAGTGTTACCAGCCCACACACCTTATCCACCAAGGTGACTTACACTGCTAGATACACTACTTAGAATGGTTCACTCAGCCATACATCAGTAAAACACACTCTCTCTGTCACTCACACTATGGGTGAACCTGAACAGCATGTCTTTGAAGTGTGGGAGGAAACCAGAGCACCCAAAGACTTACACTGCTAGATACACTACTTACACTGGGTCACTCATCCATACATCAGTGAAACACACTCTCTGTGTCAGTCACACTATGGGTGAACTTGAACAGCATGTCTTTGAACTGTGGGAGGAAACCAGAGCACCTGGAGGAAAGCCATACAGACATGGGGAGAAGATGCAAACTCCACACAGACTGAGCGGGGATCGAACCCACATCCTCTTGCCCCACCCAGGCGCTGTGACACAGCAGCACTACTCGCTGTGTTACTGTGTTGCCCTTTTTCTTTGGTATTAATTCAAAAGTCTCATTTCCTGGAAGTGTGTCTGTTAGGCGTCAAATCACCTATCTAAATTTAAATCCTTTAATTTAACACAGATTTTTTTCTGATGTCATGGTTATTAAGTGGTGGGCTTTCTCCTTGAAATATGGCTGGTTATATGTAGATTGGGTAGTCATTAATATTATTCACCTGATGCTGTTATCCAACGTAATTTTGATCCATTTATACAACTTGGCGTTTTAGTGGAGAAATTCACTGTAAATAACCTTGCTCAAGGGTACTAGGAAAGTAAGGGAACAGGGGGCGCAAACCATAATACAGATTTCAAGTAGGTGCAATTTTTTAGGTGCAATTCTACCTGCCGCTCCTTTTGTCTAATTTATCGCTTTATATACCTTTAGCCAGGTAAAAACAAGGTGAAAAGATGGTAAGACGGCTGCTATTTTGCCGTGCGTTGGCTCTCCTGGAAGCCAGCATGCTTTGAGAAGACAAACACCTGTTCCCTTTTGCGTGCACCTTGTTAAAGAAGAAGAAGCTTCTCCTCTCTGGACCTTGTTATGTATCGAAGTGACGAGGTTTTACCGAAACGAGGGCGGCTCGACTGAGCGAAAAGAAGTGTCCGGAAATGCGTGATTGTCGCGTTTGTGTGCGCAGGGATGTTTTCTCTCAGCTGGTCCCCCTTTGATCACCAAGGTAATGCTCTGAGTAGCCTTGTGTGGTATGACACCCCCTCCCCCAATGTGCACGACATCAGTCTACATGGAAACTTGGCCACGTCGGCGCCTGTCAATCGGCACTGGAATGTCCGCACCTATGTGCATGTCTTTGGGCATACATGTGCACATGTGACTGTGTTTCTGTCTACTTCCACATGCATGTTCGAGCACGCGTGTGTATGTCTGCGTGCTTCTGCCGAGTTCTCTCGTCTCCTCCTGCAGCAGCTCAACATGCCATCTGCCCCAGATAAACTGCTGTCCCCCAAGGTCAGTGCCGCTCCCCATCCATGCGCCCCAGCCCTTGCTTGGGGCAGCCGACACCTCTTCGGGGGGGGCTAATATACAAACCCTCAGCAGCCCTCCTGGTTGCCCTGGCACGGCTCTATGGCACATCGCTCTGACTTGTTCCTCTGCTACTGGGCTGTCTGCCTCTGCATTCCTCTTTGAAAGCATTTCCTTACCTGGCGTGGCTGTCAACATGTTGCATTAAATGTTACTTCAACTTATCATTATGTATATTCTTCGCAGACATCCTACGGTGGTTATGCAGCTCACCATTAACTTACACATTTCACTCCATGCAAAGCCAATCATTTAGATTCAGTGTCATGGACCAAGATAAAGTAGCTACTGCCCTTCTGAGGTTTAAATTTGCCACCTCTAATAGACAAGTTCAGTTTCTGAATGGTGCCGTTTATCCTTCAACCATCGGTCTGACAGTGACGCCAGCTCACTGTGTGCTGCCTCTTCTATGGGCAGTGTGTCTATACTCCTAATGATGGCTGTTTCAGTATTCGATAAGAAATCATTTTCAGGATGATGAGATACGTTAGTCCAGTTAGGAGGCTGGTGGAAGGAACCATACATTCAGGTGGAGCCTGATCATCTCCAGGAACTGGACTGGCTACGAGTGCAGAAGCATGAGGTTTGCAGTGCAGTCACGATATATTACATTCAAATTTATTTATTTAGCACACACTTTTCTCCAAAGCAACTTCCAATGAACTCTATTTAGTGTCATCAGCCCACACACCTTAGTCACTGTGGTGACTTACACTGCTAGATACACTACTTACACTGGGTCACTCATCCATACATCAGTGGAACACACTCTCTATCGCTCACATACTATGGGTGAACCTGAACAGAATGTCTTTGGACTGTGGGAGGAAACCAGAGCACCCAGAGGGCACTCACACAGATGTAGCAGAACATGCAAACTCCACATAGACTAAGTGAGGATCGAACCCAGGTCCTCTTGCACCACCCAGGCACTGTGAGACATCAGCGCTACATGCTGTACCACCGTGCCACCATATTGGAGGTGCACCGGCATACTTCAGCCTTGGTCATGTGGACCAGATCACTTCCCTGCAGCTCTTTCCAACACACTAGATTTGGGAAGAGACCAAGAGGACGCATCAAAGTACAGTAGACCCAATAATTTTGAGGCGTAAACTACCAAAGTCAGCTGCCTGCTGGCTATTAACGGTAACGATGATTACAACCCTGGAAGGACGTCACCGCTGAACTGAAATGACCCCTTTGGAGCTCCGGGAGATAGTGGCGACACTCCTCCCGCTTTTGATGCTTCCTTGATTTCCAGACG
Source organism: Scleropages formosus (assembly GCF_900964775.1). Classification (NCBI taxonomy): domain Eukaryota; kingdom Metazoa; phylum Chordata; class Actinopteri; order Osteoglossiformes; family Osteoglossidae; genus Scleropages; species Scleropages formosus. Next base: position 26,536,816 of record NC_041812.1, read on the forward strand.
GAAGTTTACATTCTCAACATGTCTGAGACAGTTTCGGCACCAGCCCCCTCGGCCAGAGCAAAGACTACAGGTATAGGAATGAAGCCCAAGCGTCTTCAGACCTCCAGGTTCCCAAAATGCTGGAATTTGTCACCAGAGACTAATCTGAGACACTGCCGCCCTGCAGAATGTTTATCAGATTCTATGAAGACTGACCTTTTGAGGCCCAAGTTCTATTCCTTTCTTATTCTGTCCGGTTTATACGGTCACATCGCGCTCTTAATCATCACTGAAAACTATTTCGGAGTTTCCAGCGATCGGAGGTGTCGTCTCCAGCCTTGACAGCCGTGACCGGCACACTTTCCCAGACCTACAGCAGCTTCATGAGACAGAAAAAACAACATAGGCGACTTTTTTCCGCTCAGTGAACATCATGTCCTACTTTCCAGTATTGCTTGCATCAGAGAAAACGGTATTTTTTTAACTGTGTTTGTGATTTATAATAACTTCAAAGGGCCAATCCTGGCTAATAAACCGAGCAGACGCTCCCGGTGGCCGTGGGGAAAACTCCGAGATGTTTTCGTTTTGTGAACGACAGCGTTCCTACGGAGCGTCTTGCACAAGCTCCCTCCATCTCTCCATCTCCCCTGTGTGCAGGTGTCAGCAGCTAGCAGGCGCTGGATGGTGACGACACCCTGGGCCAATTCCTCAGCACCGCCTACAGCGGGGAAAGAGGAGCATCTTCCTCTCGCCTGATCGTTCACATTACCTGACTCCCACACGTAATTCACCGCGCTGTACGCTCGCTCGCTCGCTCGCTCGCTCATCCACCATGGACACATCAAGTGGTTTTCCTGACTTTTCTGGATCACCACTCACGCCAACGTGCCGAATCGTTGCAATGAACGTGTCAGCAGTAGCAAGGTTGGGACCAGGTGTGTTCAACGGCAACGTGAAACAAAACTGGGTGCTTGGAAAAATGATGCTCGCTTTTCTAGGAATGGCTGCTGGCATCTCCTGCAACTGCTATGCTGACGATACCCAGCTGTTCCTCTTTCCGCCAAGAGATAAAGAAATTTCCTTGCGCATCAGGACCTGCCTCTTGGACATCTCTGTATGGCTATCTGATCCCCACCTACAACTCAACCTCTCCAAAACAGAGATTCTTCATCTCCCAGCTGGCCCATCCTCCTGTCAGAATATATCGATCAAACTGAACAACTCACTCATTCAAGAGCCTGGGACCAGTGATTGACTCAAAGCCACAACTCAGACCTGCAGACACATCCTGCATAAGATTCGCAGCATCCATCCCTACCTCACAATAGACTCTACACAACTACTTGTCCAGACCAAGGTGATATCCCACCTGGATACCGCAACTCTCTCCTGTCTGGCCTCCCACCTACTGCCATCAGAGCTCTGCAGTAGATACAGAACGCTGCTGCACGAGTTGTGTTTGACTTGTCGAAGTATTCCCACGTATCTCCTCTCCTTGTCTCTCTGCATTGCCTTCCTGTATGGATGTGTAACACATATTATATGTATATACTGTATATTTTAATCTAATTCTTATTTATTTATTTTTAGTGTTCTTTCTGCCCCTCCCTGGGTGTGTCCCCTCCCTCTCCAGCCTTGCACCCTGTGTTGCCGGGTTAGGTTCCGGTTTGCTGTGACCCCGCTCGGGACAAGCGGTTTCAGACTGTGTGTGTGTGTGTGTGTGTGTGTGTGTGTGTGTGTGTGTGTGTGTGTGTGTGTGTGTGTGTTCTTTCTGCCGCTTTTTTCCAAGGCTGGCCATACAAAAATTTCAATGTATCGTATACAATGACAATAAAGTATCTTATCTGTAGCTGCCCGGATCAAATTTAAGACCATGGTTACAGCAAAACCATCAGATCCGCTCCTCAATATCTGCAACACCTGACCATTCGCTACACCCCAACCTCCACCTCTGCCCACTTGGTGGGCCCACACACAAATGGTCCAAAATAAAAAGTACAAAGGTCTTTGGCTTTGGCTCCGATTTGGTGGAATTACCTTCCCCTCTCACTCGGAATTGCTGAATCTCTGTATACATTTGAAAAGGGGCTCAGAACTCAACTCTTTCAGACTCACTTCTCCCCTGACCCCTTAATGCATTATAAACACATAAATATTTATGTTGAATAATTTCGTGATTAGAAATTGGAGAATAATGGATGAACCTTTATGCAGGTAAATGAATAAATGTAAATGTAATGTAAATACTGTCTGTACCTGCCACACCCACGCCATCACCATAATCAGATACACCTGGACCTGGCAGGATATAAGGCAGAAACAAACAGAGAAGGAGGTGGAACCTTGTTCGCTGACACAGCTCACTTGTTTGAGTCATCCTGCTCCTCGCTTCTCATCCTTGTTCCCAGTCCACCCACCCGAGTCCTTCTCCCGTGACCTCTACCTTCCTGTGTTCTGATCCGTGTTTTTGTGTTTGACCTGTTGCCTGTATTCACCGACCACGATTCTGGATTTCCTGGTTAACGACGTTTGCAGTACGAAGACCCACGCCTGTCCCCGACCATGGTTCCTGTCCTGTCCCTAAATAAACTCCTGTGTACTCTGCAATTGAGTCCGCCTTCTACTTCCGGACGAAAACATGGCAGAAAGTTCTGCGAACGGAACGGACTCAGCGGAGATCGATCGCGTCAAGAGGGCACTCGTTGCACAAGGTAACCGTTTAGGGTCGATGGAGCAAACCTTAAATAGCCTCGTGGAGGCTTTCCAGTCCGTAGTCGGAACAATGCAGGAGCAAGGTATGCTCGCTGCGGTGGAGACCGCCCCCGCAACCGCCTCCAGACCAGAGCAGCTGCCGGCAACACCACCGTCTCCGCTGTCCCAGCATCCACCGCCTCAAGACCCGCGTCTCCTGCCACCTGCCCGCTTCGAAGGTGACTCCACTCGCTGCGCGGGTTTTTTGATGCAATGTGAGCTGGTTTTTTCTAGCCTGCCTCAGGTGTACGGCACTAGCCTAAGCCGTATTACTTATATCATGTCTCTCCTTGCCAGCCGCGCATTAGACTGGGCCACGGCCACTTGGGGGTATAATTCACAGTCGACCTATGAAGACTTTAAGACCCGGTTTCAAGCCGTGTTTGGGCTACCCCGTCAGATGACAGCATAAGTGGAAAAACTGTTCGAGATCAGACAGGGGGAACGAATGGTGGCCGACTACCCCATCGAGTTCCGCACCTTAGCCGCCCGCAGTGATTGGGGCAAGTCAGCACTCCTGGCTAGTTTTCGCAGAGGTTTAGACCCTCGCATACGGAAAGAGATGGCGTTCCGAGGAGACAAATGGACCCTGGATCAGTTCATTGACACTGCAGTGGCCGTCGACAACGCCGTGCGCACCAAAGAACCACGGCACCGCGCCACCCCGGAGCAAACCAGCAACGAGTGCAGCACCGCGGAGCCCATGCAGCTAGGACGGGGACGCCTGTCTCCCACTGAATGAAGGCGGAGATTCCAAGAAGCCCTGTGCCTGTATTGCGGGGAACCCGGACACCGTCGTCTTCAGTGTCCCGTCCGTCCCCGAGCCCAGGTGAGTGGGATCCTCCACTGTGACCGTATGACTGTACCCATCACCTTGTCTTGGGGAGTGGGTAGCCTGTCCATACAGGCTTTGGTCGATTCTGGGGCAGCAGGCAGCTTTATAGACATTAATTTCGCCCAGTACCACAAGATTCCTGTAGAAAAATGTCCCCAGCGCCTTAAGATTAATGCGTTAGATGGACAACCCCTAGGTAAAGGGTTTGTACACTCCCAGACAGCCCCACTTCAGATGATCGGGGCTTGCCACCATGAAATAATAGTTTTATCTGATCTCCACCCCTGAGGTTCCGGTGATTCTGGGATTTCCCTGGTTAGCATGTCATAACCCCGTCTTTGATTGGAGCACCGGAGACCTCACTTCATGGGGAACTCAGTGTGAGGGGAAAATGCCTGAGGTTACCTTGCAGGGCCACCTCCATTGAGGGAAACAAATCTGCACGGCCTGCCCAGGTACCCCCCCCGAGTACCAAGATCTGGCTACAGTTTTCAGCCGCAGTCGTGCCGCCGAGCTACCTAGTCACCACCCGTGGGACTGTGCAATTGATCTGTTACCAGGTACCACACCACCCCGTAGTCGTGTTTATCCCCTGTCACGGCCTGAGCAGCAGGCGCTTCAACAATACATCACAGAGGCGCTCGCCTCCGGTATCATCCGACCCTCCACTTCTCCTGCCTCCGCCGGTTTCTTTTTTGTGGAGAAAAAGGACGGGGGTTTGCGACCATTCATAGACTATCGGGGCCTAAATTGCATCACTATCAGGTATCCTCATCCGATGCCATTGATCACAGCCGCTCTAGAACAAGTTCGTGATGCAAAATGGTTCACAAAACTAGACTTAAGGAGTGCATACAACCTGATACGTATCCGAGAAGGAGATGAGTGGAAGACCGCGTTTAGTACGACCATGGGGCATTATGAGTACCGGGTCATGCCTTTTGGGCTTGCCAATGCACCGAGTGTATTTCAGGCCTTTGTCAATCATGTGCTGGGGGACCTGGTACTTTGTGGGGTGCTCGTATACCTGGATGACATCTTGATTTTTTTTTCCAAGGATTTTAACAGTTATATTCAGTTGGTTAGACGGGTTTTACGGCGCCTGCTACAGAACCGATTGTATGTCAAGCTGGAAAAGTGCGAGTTCCACCGACAGAGAATCTCCTTCCTTGGTTTCATACTGACCCCGGATGGAGTCGCCATAGATCCGGGTAAGGTACGTGCATTGTTAGAATGGCCGTGTCCGACCACTACAAAGGCCTTACAACGATTCCTAGGGTTTGCCAACTTCAACCGCCGGTTCATAAGAAATTTCAGTTTGATTGCTGCCCCGCTAACTGCATTAACAGCAACGAAATCATACAGACTCCCATGGAACCCAGAGGCTCAACAGGCATTCGATGAGCTCAAACGCAGCTTCACCTCAGCGCCCATCTTACACCAACCAGATCCTGAACTCCCATTCATCGTGGAGGTGGATGCATCAGAGACTGGGGTAGGCGCTGTGCTTTCTCAACGCCAGGGTAAGCCGGAGAAAATGTACCCTTGCGTCTTCTTCTCTAGGAAATTGTCTCCTGCTGAACGCAACTATGACATCGGGAATCGGGAGCTGTTAGCCATGAAGTTGGCATTAGAAGAATGGCATCACTGGTTGGAAGGTGCAAAACATCCCTTTCTGATATTAACAGATCACAAGAACCTCGAGTACCTGCAGAGTGCCTGACGCGTAAACTCTCGGCAGTCCAGGTGGGTGCTCTTTTTTGCTCGGTTTAATTTCACAGTGACCTACAGGCCCGGGACGAAAAACACCAAAGCGGATGCTCTCTCGCACCCTGCATGAGGAAAGACCACCCCCTGGTGAACCTGACTACATCCTGCCCAGGACCTGTGTGGTGGGGCCCGTACTATGGGATGTCAGCCAAGGACAGCAACCAGATCTGTCCACTGTGCCTCCCAGAGGACTGGTGGGTAAGCAATATGTTCCCCCAGGGAGACGAAAGATGCTGCTCCAATGGGCACACAATCACGATTCTGGATTTCCTGGTTAACGACGTTTGCAGTACGAAGACCCACGCCGGTCCCTGACCACGGTTCCTGTCCTGTCCCTAAATAAACTCCTGTGTACTCCGCAATTGAGTCTGCCTTCTACTTCCAGATGAAAACATGACAGTACCTTTGGTAACCTTATGTCTTTGACTTTCAGACAGACTCTGTGGGAATGAAATCTACGTGAAGGGACTGAAAATTTGCTTTATTTCTAAAGAAATAACTAATTTTCGCTCACTGTGAGGTCAGAAACACGAATTAAAACGTTTTTTTCTGAATGTAAAATATATGAATATAAATGACATCCCATAAAAACACCGAAACAAAATTCGCAAACCCGAGTTCATGAAAACACGTACCTTCAATTTAACTTGATTCCATGCGCACATTGATGAAAGTACCGAGAGACTTGAAGACGTGTGCTGAAAATATTCTTGTGCTTAATTACATCCTGGGACTGGTGTCACAGCCCTATTTGAAAAGAGCAAATAATTTTGTCATCAATGTTGCGATTATTCCCTTTTCTTCACCTGCAAGTGTCTCATGATTTGCATGTCCCTGGATTCATTATGTGTTTTCTGCTCTCAGAATGATACAAATTTTTCCTGTATGTTTGGTTTCAAATTGCAACACCTTAACCCCAAAGCCAGCGGGTATCAGTGCGGTGGATCAGACCTCCTCTGCATTTCCATTTTTGGCCTCTCTGCTCTGTCTTCATTCTCTTCCACACAGATTTTTCAGCCACCACCCAGCCAGCTGGCACAGAACAAAAGTACAAGAAGAGAGCACTGACATTGACTTATGCTGTTTGTTTTACACTAACTACTCATCACGGGGGGAGAGGGGGAGCAGCGGGTTTGGCCAGGGCCTGCTCTCCAGTGGGGTTGGAGCTCGAGTCCCACTTGGGGTGCCTTGTGATGGACTGGCGTCTGCGGGTATGTCCTCCACCAGCCTTGCATCCTGTGTTGCCGGGTTAGACTCCGGCTCACTGCAACCCCGCTCGGGACAAGCGGCTTCAGACAATGTGTTTCCAACTACTCATCACTATTTCTCTGTGTCAAAACGATCTGTCATCTCACTGATGTTTCTTCTTCTTAATTTATTTAGTAGAAGCTGACAGACCTTTGTAATTTTAAGTGTGTTTTGCTAAATGCAATGCCGCGTTTGTTCTGCCGGCTAAATGAGATATTTTGTGGAATTCAATGAAAAACCAATGTTTTTTGAGCTGTAAAATGATCCCTTTTAAATGCGATTAGGGTTAAGTTGTATTATTGGGGGAGGATAGTAGTTAGTGCCATTGTCTTCCACTCATAGGTTCTGGGTTTGAATTTTTTGTTCCTTCTGTAATACCTTTAATCAAAGAACTTCACACACACACACACACACACACAGTGGCTGAAGTCACTCATCCCAAGCAGAGTCACGGTGAGCCAAAGCCTAACCCAGCAACACAGGGCAGAAGGGGGAAGGGACACACCCAGGACAGGGTGCCAGTCCATCACAAGGCACATTAAGCAGGACTTGAACCCCAGACCCACCAAAGAGCAGGACCCAGCCAAACCTGCTGTGCCACCATATCACCGCTCCCTTGGGCCCCCTCAAGGAACTTCAGCTACCCTCAATTGCTCCAGTATAAATCACCGAGCTGCATAAATGGGTAAATAACTGTCCGGTGGACAAAACTCACATTGTAAGTCACTTTGCAGAAAAGCATGAGTAAAATGAATAAAGAACAATTCATCTGAGACTCGTACTTTCTGAAAGCGGGAGCCTGTGTTTCACAGTGACTGCTCTGTTTGCACAAGGCTGCAGAGTTCCACAGATACCAGACGTTGAAAACAACCCAGTATTGCAACAGCCCAGAGCTGACAGCGTTGGCTGATGGGATACCAGACCCTAAGCCCTGCATCAGTTTGCTGGATGGAAGTAGACAATGGTGGAAGTGGTTGGGGGGGATGGGGTCACTCATCCCAGGTCTGAGACAGAGTCAGCACGAAGCTAGGGTCTGTGGAGGTGAGAGTAGGATAGAAAAAATGTGCCAGATGATACTGCTAGCAATGCGACAGAGAGGGTCCTAACTGGAGGACCCTACGCCATACCGCTCTGCCCTCCATCTGCTTACCTGCCAGCTGCTTTAACTCTACACCTGTCAACTGATGAGTGTGGCGGCCAGAATCAGACCAAATACTTGCATAGGTCTAAGAAAACAGCAGCACCCTGGTATAGAAGATCCTCAACCCCCCTCTTCATTTTGGTTATATCACTGAGTTTCTAATGAACATAACCATGCATGGCTTACCCTCTATGCTACAACCCACAGGGCCTTGCGAACAAACCCAAGCCTGGTTATTTGCACACACACACTGGCTGAAGCCATTTGTCCCAAGTGGGGTTGTGGTGAAGCGGCGCCTAACCCGGCAACAGAGGGCGTAAGGCCGGAGGGGGAGGGGACACAAGTCCATCGCAAGGCACCCCAAGCAGGACTCGAACCCCAGACCCACCAGGGAGCAGGACCCAGCCAAACCCATTGCGCCACGACACCCCCCCGAGCCTGTTTAGCCTAAGGAAAGTTATCTAAGCTAGATATCTTCCAGGAGACCGAGAGTGACATGGCCAGCACGCATCCTTTAGAACTGTAATTAATGCCAGTCGTGCTACTACATGTATCAAAAGAACCAAGCAGTACGACTGCACAGAATAAAAAGAACAACTAACCAACTATCCACCCCCCCCCGACTCACTGCCCACTGTTCTTTAGAAAAGAACCCGGTGCTGCTGGGGTTTCTCAGCTTTCCCCCCCAAGTGTTTCCCACATCAGGGTGGATCATGTTGCTTGGGAACAGCCCTCCCACATGTGCTTCATGTGGCTTGTGTCCAAAACACAGCTCCTATCGCTTTATATGACACTTAATTGGACCGCTGTGTGCCACGGATTACCTGTCGTTACAGGACAACTTACTGCAACTGCTACTGATTATACGGGTTTCGGCACGCCTGCGGAACTCGCGCCCGTCTGCAACGTTAAACTGCTTGTTTATATGGACAACATTATTAATTGAAATTTATGAATGTATTACTTTGATTATAGTTGTTTTGATTTTTGGATGGACCACAAGGCCTATCGTGAATGAATGTCCAAGGCTTTAGGTGAAATGCAATGGTAATTATGAAATCGGGGAAAAAAAACTTTAAAAATCCTCGCTTTCTAACCCATAATTTTACACAATGCATTC